>NC_141166.1:127032500-129725833 GCF_055505025.1 Bos grunniens
TGCTCCTTGGAAGAAAAGCTATGACAAACCTAAACAGCATATTAAAAAGCAGAGACGTTACTTTACCAACAAAGGTCCATCTAGTCGAAGATATGGTTTTTTCCAGTAGTCATATATGGGTGTGAGAGTTGGACTATAAAGAAAGCTGAGCGCCAAAGAATTGATGCTTTTGAACTGTGGTGTTGGAGAAGACTCTTGAGAGTCCCTTGGACTGCAAGGAGATCCAACCAGTCCGTCCTAAAGGAAATTAGTCCTGAATATTCATTGGAAGGACTGATGCTGAAGCTGAAACTCCAATACTTTGGCCACCTGATAGGAAGAACTGATCCACCTGATGCTGGGAAAGATTGAAGGCAGGAGGAGAAGGGGACAACAGAGGATGAGATGGTTGGATGGTATCACTGACTCAACGGACATGAGTTTGAGTAAGCTATGGGAGTTGGTGATGGACAGGGAGGCCTGGCATGCTGCAGTCCATGGGGTCCCAAAGAGTCAGACACGGCTGAGCGACTGAACTGAACTGAAGCATTTAAAGAAAGTTGTTGACATGTGCCCTCCACCCTCAAACTAGGTTTGGTAACCTCTCATTACAAAGATTTTAGGAATCATCTAGGCACTTTCCTAAAGCCTGAAATTAACTCGATAAACCTAATACACCAAAGGAGTTCACCGTTAGGCACTCCTCAAATAAAAGGAAACCTTCTCCATTTCTTCATAAACCTCCACAATAATCTGAGTGCACGCCGCACTCGCCAGTAAACTGGCCCTGCTCCACCTGGGAACGAGAAGAAGGTAACTCCGTACCCTGCCCTCCAACCAGCCCTGAGTTGCTATTGATGTTCGGCAGTCATCCAGAATCGGAGAAGGTAATGGCACCCCACTCCAGTACTCTTGCCTGGAAAATCCCATGGACAGAGGAGCCTGGTAGGCTGCAGTCCATGGGGTCGCTAAGGGTCGGACACGACTGGAGTGACAGCAGCGGCAGCAGTCATCCAGAATGGAGATAATACAGATGACTGCTAATCCAGCCGGCAAGAAGAGCCTCCACCCAAGACGAAGATGGGCAAAAGTCGCACATCGTCAGCGAAACAGACTGTGTAGGGACAACACAAACGCAGTGGGTTCCAATCTGTTTCCCCCAACTATCACCGAGCCTGCGGCAATCTAGCAAAGGCCAGGCGACTGAGCAACATGACGTGTAACGCGCATTTTCCCACGTCTCGTCTCCTCCCCCTCCTGGCCCGCCGACGCATAAACGCAGGCGCAGATTCGCTTCCGGGTTCCGGTCCTCACTACCCACCATGCTCTGCAGCACCAACCTGTCGCAAAGGCCGCATTCCGGCGGCGCGTGAGCGAGTAGCTTTACGTGCTGTGCGGCGGCAACGGCGGCGCGCGTCTTCCTCCTCTTCCTACCGCGGGGCCGGAGTCCCTGAGGGAGTCCAGCAGCGCTTAAGTCTGGCCGGCGCGACCTGTCTCCGCAATGCCCCCCAAGAAACAGGCTCAGGCCGGGGGCAGCAAAAAGGCGGAGCAGAAAAAGAAGGAGAAGATTATCGAAGTGAGTACCTAGTCCCCTCCCCCACTCACGCCGCGAGTTCTCAGGAAAGCAGCCTCCCGGTTCCCCGGTCCCCGACTACTCCTGTTCGCGTCTTCCGGGCCCACGTGCCCCTTGCTTTGGCTCTGTGTGCCCACAGCCCCTTCTCCAGCCTCCTGCTGACGCTCGCTGCCTCTCATCGCTATAGTGACGCCGCGGGCGCCCCCGCACTCAGCCTTTGCTTCTCCGCCCCACACAGCCGCCTTCACCGACTCCCGTACGAAACGACCCCCACCCCCACCCCAGTGCCCTCACAGGGTTGTGTCCGCTAGTCACCGAAATTGAAGACGTTTCTAGGCTTGTGTTAAAAAAGAAAAATACGCTGAACTGTCTGGGACCACACTTTTTCTGGAAGGTCGACTTATTACGAGCCTTTGTGTTTCGTGTTTCTTTACCCATCACCTAGGAGTAGTGGTTACTTCCTTCAAGCCAACAGATTACTTCTTCGTGACATTTTTCGATCCACTTCTAAACTGTTTGAGGTCACATGAAGAGAGGAGATTTCTTTCATATCGTGTCACATCGTCTTGTACATGACGCTTGTCACATAGGTTCTGGATTAAATTAAATCGAAAGACGTTTTAAGGCAGATGAGGTTTCTTGTCACTAGCTGCGTTGTATCTGAATTTGTTATATATTTATGTAAATTCATTTAGTTCACTGATTCTATTGCCTTTTAATGGCAGAGCGACGCTATTGACGTTCTTAAATGTTTTATGTTTGTAGTCCAACGACTGTATCAGTGAATTTCCTTAAGATAATGAACCGTGTTTGAGATAACATAAACGTATCGTATGGACTTCTCTGGTGACTCAGTGGTAAAGAACCCGCCTGCCAATGCAGAAGACGCGGATTCAGTCCCTGCCTCAGGAAGACCCCTGGAGAAGGAAATGGCAACCCACTCCAGTATTCTTGTCTGGGAAATCCCATGGGCAGAGGGCTGGCGGGCTACAGTCCATGGGGTCGCAAGAGTCCGACGCGACTTAGCTACTAAACAACAAGGTATTTCTTCCCGTATTCCTGCTATTAATCACTCCCAATTAAACAGTTCCTCGTGTGCGTTAGAAGTAGTTGGAAAAGCCATGACCATTTTCCTACATGATATGTATCTGAATAATTAATGGAGAGCCGTTTCTGGAATAGTTAACTTTTCATTAGAACACGAAAAACATATTGGGTGTTTTGAAATGAGATATTTATTTGTAAATGATTATTTTAATATTTGGTATTTGTAGCCTTGAAAAATAATAGCAGTGAAAGCCCTCAGGGTTTCATTGTATAAACCTAATCAGAACTTGTGTTTGTCAAAATTTCACAAAATTTTTAGTGTGTTAATTGGATTTAACTAACATGCTTACTTAGAATTCTAGTAGCTTTGGCCAGGTTCCGGCTCTGAAGCAGAACATATATTCTTACCGCCAATTTGTGCTATTTAAGAACTGTCATGAAGTAGCATAACTAGAGATTTGAAAACAGTCATTGTCACCTTCACATCTGTGTCTGCTGTACCTTTTTGAACAATCTGGACTCTTGACTCTTGGTAAATATCTGGGGATGGTTACCTGATGGCATTTGGTGCTATGTAAACCAAGGGCATTTTAGGGATGGCATTTCACTTGTTAGCTTCCTTTACTGAGGTTGAATTAACACATTCAACCATGATGCAAAGTAAAACTCACATATAGACATGGAATTAAATATTACATGACAGTTTAAGTATACTTTATGCATTATTGAGTTTTATCTGTGTACAGTTTTTATTTTTAAATATTTAATTTTGTTTTAAGCAGTTGTATTTGAAAATTATAGTATTCCCATAACTAAAAATGATAGCTATGGATTTATTCATCTTGTAACAAGGTTATTTTTAAGGTAAAGAGAAGAGGACTTTAGTTTCATTAATGAAGACTTCACCAAAGAAAAATGGAAAATAGACAGCTGTATTCTTTAGCCAAAAATATTAGAATAGTGGGATTAAGTCTTTCTTAGTAAATTTTTTTTTAAATGGTAGTCTGCTGCTTAGATGTCTATTGTAAATTGTAGGTATAAGTTTTATCATTTTTTTGTGAAACTAGATTAGTAGAGAATACTATGTTATTCAGCCTGGTTAGGAAACAGTATATTCCATTTCATCCAGAAAAGCACTTCTATCATTTTTTGGTACAATTTGCATAATCTGAATACTGTAAATAGAAAGGCTTTTTATTTATTACCAAAGCCTTTAAAAGTTAAGATGAAGTAAAATATATATATATTTTTTTAACACATACTACACATTTTTAATTTTATATACAACTTCTAAAGGTTACTTTCCATTGACAGTTATTACAAAATATTGACTATATTCCCCATGTTGTACAGTACATCCTTGAGCTTATCTCACACAATATTTTGTACCTCACATTCCTCCACCCCTATATTGTCCCCCCGTAACTGCTAGTCTGCTTTTTTTATAATTTTTTTTTTGTATTTTTAGAGTCCACATATAAGTGAGTTGTCTTTCTCTGTCTTATTTCACTTAGTATAATATTCTTCAGGTCCACCCATGTTGCTACAAATGGCAACAGTTTATTCTTTTTTGTGGCTAATGTGTATTTCACATTATATATACCACATCTTCCTTATCTATTAATATGCAATGGACATGTAGGTTGCTTCCACACCTTGGTAATTGTAAACAATGCTGCTGTGAACACTGAGTTGCATGTATCTTTTCAAATTAGTGATTTGGTTTGGTTTGTTCCTAGGGGTATACCCAGGAGAGGAATTGCTGAGTCATATAATCTGTTTTTGGTGACAGTATACTTTGCAACAAACTTACAGTGAACATGTGACAGTTGAAATCTGGTTCATACTGATAATTGAATTTTATTACCATAATTTTTGTTTAAAAAGTATTGTCTATATTTGACACGTGAAAGGTTAACATTTCAGAGTCTGGTTAATTTTGGAACGTTTATAGGCGTATGACCAGAAATTTCTAAATTCACCAAAAATTGAAAGTTAAGTAGAACATATGCTTTTAAGCAGCACTTTTGAAGAGATTTAAAATAAGTGGTTATACTACCCACCTGTCCCCTCTTCTATACCTCTGTTGCTTCCACTGCCACCGTCTTAGACACCCACTGTAGAACAACAGCATACATAGGTTTTGAGAACTTTAGGAAGTAAAAAGAGGCATGAGAGGCAGCATAATTTAATGAAAGAAGCAGCAGCTCGAGGCCAAATAGACCTGGGTTTGAGTCCCATATTTTGCATTAAAATTTCAAACTAGTTTAGGCAAGTTACCTGACCTATCTAAACCACAATTTCTCATTAGCAAAATGGAGCTAATTCCTATTATTCCAGAACTGTGGGTTAAATGAGATGACATGTAAAGTACCTGACATATGTTCAATTAATAACAGCTGTTGTTAATTCATTACTATAAAAAGAACTAGTTAGGGACATTAATCAGACTGACCACTGTTGATACAGTGCTTACTTTCTGTCACTTAAAATAATTAACTTATAATGTCTGCATTTTTTTCTTTCCCTGTTTAAACCCCCCAAAATTTCATGAATTCATTTGCATTTATAAGTATTTGCTTCCCTGGTGGCTCAGATAGTAAAGAATCTGCTTGCACTGCGGGAGACCTGGGTTTGATCCCTGGATTGGGAAGATCCCCTGAAGAAGGGAGTGGCTACCTACTCCAGTATTCTGGCCTGGAGAATTCCATGGACAGAGGACCCTGGTTGGCTAACAGTCCATGGGGTCACAAAGAGTCAGACAGGACTAAGTGACTTTCGCTTTCTTTATGAAATGAATATATCAGAAAGGGTTATGGTTCTGTTCAGCATTCATACAGTTGTCTCAAATGGCATATACTATTTGCTTTCTTTGGCTAAAATTTAATAAACTGAAATCAACTTTGGGAAATGGAAGGTTTGTTAATGGAAAGGGGGAGATAATCTGGGTTAGGGCAGGCAAATAAAGGATGCCCAGCTAAGGCCTTGTAGTAGCAAAGAAGTAGTAATTGAAACTTAGAGGGGCAGGATCCAGGTGTGTAAAGGATGGAGAAAGAAGTGATTCTTGTTGCCAGTGAAAAACTTCGGCTAAGGTCAACTGTTTATTACCTGAAGCTGGATTAACCAGAAGCAAAATATCCATTGCATAGATGGACAAAAAAAAAATACTAAGAGGGCATGTGGGGATGAAACTAATAAGGTAGAACAGTGCTGGCCTTTGTTCACACTGGTGAACAAAAGGAGGACTCCAGTTATGTTTGAGCACTGTTTATTATTGACCTGCCCTCACACCCTCTTCCTTTTTTCAAATATCTTAATTTAAGATGTAGAGGCTGGTCTGTAAAAGAAGTAGGATTACTTAAGGGTAAGAAGAAGGGGGAGAAAGTGTCAGTTTTAAGTCAGGTTTGGAGTTCACTTAATGTTAAGGCTTTTGAAGCCTCTGGGAGCCATCCTTTTAGAATTACTGCCTGATCGCTAAACTTATTTGTATTTTATTTCCCATGCCTGAAACACACATTGTTCTTTCCTTATCACCTTACCTTTGGGACCTTATTAATCTAATGAGAACCACTATTTCCCTAGGGATGAGTGTAACCTCTAGTCTTCCCATCTACTATTCCCTCGACCCTTAAATCCAGGTTAATCTTGAGATAAGGGTCTCGCCTATATTCAAGAAGGGAGAGGGAGGCTTTTAAGTATTCCAAATTGTAAACTATCCTGTTTTCAAGAGGTACTGTTGGTGTGTCAGGTCCACAGTGTAGTATTCAGAAAACTTTGTTTACCAACCGACCCTGTAACTTAACTGGTTTCTCTGGGAAGTAGTTTTTCATGGTGGAAAGAACAAGAACGTGGCTTAGACTCAAATAATACCTGAACCAGACACGGATCTCAGTGTCTGGTGGAAAGAAAGGAAGAGAAGCAAGCCATCTACAAGTGATAAATTTTACACAGCTCCTTTAATTCCCTCACTGAAGTAAGTATTATTAACCTTTTTGCATTTGAAGAAAGAGAAACAGGTTAAATAATTTGCCCAAGGTTATTATTAAGGCAGCAAGTGGCAGAGTTAGGATTTTGGTTCCCGAGTCCTTCCTGTTAACCACTGTGCTCCACCTCCTTGTAATAAGTCTTTTGACTTGCACTGCAGTCCTGAGATGCTACTAAGTTGAGACCCAATCTACAAATAAGAAAACTGGCAAAGAAGGTAATTTGTCCAGTTCTGTTTGGTACTGGAGCTTAGGCACTCTAACTCCAGAGCTTATACTCTATAAATCGTTACACTGTATAGCCTGCCCCTTATTAGCAGTGTTACTTCAGAAGAATTGAGTTTCAATATTCACATTTACAGAATGAGATAATATGATCTTTAAGAGGATTCAATAAAGTTATATATTCAGGAGTTTATATTTAGTGAATGCTAGATGTAAATAAGTGTCCTTTATCTCTGGAAAAAACAATAATTTCCAAGTTCTAATTAGAGACTTTCCAAATACAACTCATTCATTATCTCTTTAGACTGGTTAATTATGTGCTAACGCAGTGTAATTAAACGTGGAAAACTGTTTTTCTTCTGGGATCTGGAGCCTTACACCTCTACCAGAAGTTCTTGTCATGAATACTTACTTTCTAGCTGGCCAGCACCCGTTAGAGGACTTTTTTCTTTCCTAAATCTTCATATATCAGTACCTATCTTTCTGTTTGGCCTTGCTTAATTCTTAGTTTGCTTCTCCTCTGTATTAATACGGAAAGCATGAACTGAACCCCAGACAGGCTCTCCTCTGGCGAGGCATGTGTAGATGGTGTTGCACTTCCATGCTAGTAACACTTTAATCTGAGGTTTTCCATCCCTTCATGAGACCTCATTTTTTTGTAAAAGGAAAGTACTTTATGGCATTTCATACCTGGTTGCTGTATGCAGTCATCTCTCCATATGTCACTTTACTGTTAACCATTTTTTTCTTCTAATTGGATTGCGTATTAAACTCTATAAAAACAAGGGAAGCCAACCATATTTTAAAAAAAAATACAGAGAATATCAGTTTGTATATGCCACCTACTACCTTTTTTTATATGCATAGGCTGTAGGAAATTCATGTAGAATTTTGTAATATAATGCAGTGTTAAAGCATAGGCATTTAAGTAGGGAAACTGAAGTTTTGCTATATGGATGGATATAGATGAGATGAACAAAGAGCTGTTTCCCAATGAGATATACTCTTTTAGAACTAAAATCCTCTTGAACTTTGTGATCTTGAGAGCATTGAAAGATATGTTTTATTAATTTTTTCCACTTCCAGTTTGTTCGCATACATATATAAGTATTCTTTACCTATAATAACTTTCTTCTCCCTACCCTGTCCCTTCCCTTAGAAATAATATCTAAAATAAAGGCTTTAAAATAGCCACTTAATTTTTTTCAGATTGAATGCCTCTCAAAAGATCTCAGGTGAATTTAAGACCTTTTTGCCTCTTTCTTCCTTTTGGAGACTCACTTATAAACAAGAGTATGAAAGAAATCCAAACTCTGACTTGAAATTAGGAGACATCTATAATTTTGAACCTCAGCGTATGAAAACTGATAGTGGATGGATGATGAATTGGTTAACTGATCTTGTAGAACAGAGCAGTTGGGCCTGAGTGCCCACCAGGAGTGTGCCATTGAGAAGTAAGTAGATTTGCTCTGCAAATTTTTGCAGAAACTCAACTGTGGCAGGTACTAGGTAATGCAGAAGGCAAGTGATTGAAAATTGAGGGTTTAAAGTACAGAAGTAGCTGATAGTTTTTGTTTATTACCCCTGCAAGAAAGAGGGTGGAGGTTATAAATAAGGAGGCCTCTCTGCTTCTGTAACTAGGCACAAATGATGTGGGAGACATGGTTAAAATGTGAGCCTGAAAAGAGCCACTAAGATGTCCATGTAGTAAACTAAGAGACACCTTATCCTACCTGCTCTCTTTTACAATCCTCTAGCCAGACTTGTTGCTGTCCTCACTGAAAGATCCTTCTCAAGAGAAAGAGAAAAGACAGGAGAAAAGACTTTCAGATACCAGTGTTTGGTGGTTTCCTGACAGGCTTTTCACCTTGGGGTGAAGCTCACTCAGTCTAGCCTCCTGTGTTACTTTCCTAGGGTTCTCATACAAATTACCACAAATTGGGTGACTTGAAAAAACAGAAATTTATTCTCTCACAGATACGGGGGCTAGAAATCTGAAATCTGGTACAGGCAGGACAGTGATCCCCCTGAAGACTCTAGGGAAGAATCTTCCCTTGCCTTTTCCCAGTTTCTGGTGGCTTCCAGCTGTCTTTGGCATTCCTTGGCCTGGAAGCTGTATCACTGTAATCTGTTTGCCTCTTTCTGCACATTGCCTTCTCTCTAAACCTGTTTACCTTTTTCTTCTCTTATATAGATACTAGTCATTGGATATGTAATCCAGTGTGTCTTCGTCTTAATTTATTATAGCTACAAAGACCTTTTTCCAAATAAAATCACATTCTGAGGTCTAGGTAGACATGAATCTGAGGGGGACACTCTTCATCCTACTGCAGCATAAGTAGTCAAAGACTATCATTTCGTACATATAATGCGCATTCCACAAGTGATAGCTGCTATGTATTAATAGCTTTCCCAAAGTACTATTTGATAATATTCCAAATTTAAAGTGTTGCTTTTTAGTTAGGAATACTTCAATTTTAATATTCCCATTTTAGCAACAGCTAGTAATGCATGCATTTTAAATTTGAGTTCTTTAAGTGTTTAGAGAGGATAGTTTATTACCCAAGAAACCAATTCAGAACTTAATGTATCTGCTTATGCAGTATTCCCCAAAATGTGTTAGTAGTAAGTTCATAATCCCTCATTTTTTGCTGAGAAAAATGCTTTCTGAGGTAAAGTCAGATTTAGAAGATTTAGGATGGCTGCCTTCTCTCTGGGTAAAGGTTTTCAGATATCATGTGCTTAAGAATTAGAAACCCTGTTGAATAAGCATTTTCCTAAACTTACTTGATTGTTGAACTAATTATCCTGCTGTAACAACTCTGCATATCCTGTAATACTGATATTCTAAAACAATTCAGAAAAAGCATCATCAACTAACAAGTTTAATGATGATAGTTATAAGAATGTATTGAATTCTAATGTATCATTAATATAAATTGCTAACATATTTCAATACTGTTTCTCCTTTAGGACAAAACTTTTGGTCTGAAGAATAAGAAAGGAGCAAAGCAACAGAAGTTTATCAAGGCTGTCACTCATCAAGTTAAATTTGGTCAACAGAATCCACGTCAGGTAAGTAACTTAAATTTCTGCATTTTCTTCATATGGATGTAATACAACATTGTTGCAGATAAAAATGTTTGGTGCCATAATTGTGTTTCAAAACAGAATCCTACTCTGTAAACTTACCTGCATCTTGTCTTGGTTACTCAGCAATATCTTCTAGATATTCTTTCAAACCATTTTTATATAGCTCTAATTTATTGTAATGGCTGCATACTGTTTTATGATGTGGATGTACTATATCCATTTTTTCACCCTTTATAAGTAATCACTTTGTTTCCAGCTTTCTGACTTTAAGAACAGTTCTACAAGAAATTCTCTTGTACAGGTGTTTTTACGTGCATTTGTGCTTTTTATTTATGTAGCATAAATTATCTGGTGACACATTTCTAAATAAAGGGAAATGAACTTCTAATTTTAAGAAGTTTGCCTGATCATTCTCCATAGAGATTGTAATACTTGACATTTTCATTTGTAGTGCATGAGTTATATGTACTAAAGCTCTTTTTAATGTTTTCCAATCTGATTAAGTATAAAGTGATACCTCATTTTTCTTTTCCTTATTCCTAGTGAGTTTGAAAATTTTCTTAAGCTTTTTGACTGTTTGAGTCTCTACTTCTCTGACTTTTCTATTCACATCCTTTGTTTTTTTGTTTTTTTGTCTTTTCATTGGCAACTTGTGAGAGAGATATAGATAATTTGTGATGTTTCTGTTACATTTTGCTGTACAACAGTCCACATTATAGATAATTTGTGATGTTTCTGTTACATTTTTCTGTGCAACAGTTTTTAGTTTTTGTACTGTCAGATATGTGTAGCTTTTCTTTTATATGGTTGAAGAGGTCTCCCCTGCCACTAGATGATGTGTTTATCCTAGATTTTTTTCTGACTATTTACAGTCTATAATTTATCATATAAATTCATTTTGCATCATATTTCCTTTCAAATAAATAGCTAGCATCGTTTATCACACTGAATTGAAACATCCCTATTGACATATATGAAAGTCTCATATATGTTCAGATCTATTTCTAGATTCTCTTTTCTGTCTTTCCCTAAAGCAGTACTGCATCGATTTTGATTCTAGTGGCCTAGTAACATATTCTGTTAGCTAATAAGGCAAGTCCTTTCCCTTAAGATGTTACTCCTTTTCTGTTTTTCTTGGCTGTTCTTAGGCATTTATTTTTTCAGATGAATTTTGGAATTATTTTTATCAATTGGCAACTCATTCAAAAAACTTTAAACACATTTTCTTCAAATCTCTGTATTCTCCTTTCTTTTTTTAAAATGTAGATCTTTCGCTTTGAGTTTAGGATTTTACAGACACAGACATTTATTTTACTTTTTTCACCACCATATCTCCTTTTCCTTAATTTGGAAACACTTTTTTTTCCATCTGAAAATACCAGAATATATATTCATAAGATGGTTAACTTCTATCACTGATTCTGTCTACAGATTAGTACTTCCAACACTTTTCTTTCTCTTATACATGGTTTGACTCAAGAGCCAAAAGCTTGATCTTGTACATTGCTGACTTAGCAGCCTGGTCTAATAAAAACGTATGCTCAGGCTTTGGAATCGAATCTGCTTGAGCATGCATCCCTCTGTCGTATTTGTTTTATGATCTTAAATTTGTCCGACTCTCTGCGACCCCATGGACTGTAGCCCACCAGGCTCCTCCGTCCATGGGATTCTCCAGGCAAGAATACTGGAGTGGGTTGCCATTTCCTTCTCCAGGTATTTAATGACACTGGTCTTCAATTTGTAGTACAGTGAAAGGTCAATTACCCTTGCAGGGTTTCTGTGATAGTTAAATGAGAAGATAATGTAAATCTTCTGGCATAATGTAAGGATTCCTTTCAAACATGTTTCCTCTTCCTATTTTTTCTTCCAGTGGGAAGTATCTTGACTGGTAATTTAAAATTTCATCAACCTGAGAAAGCCATAAAATGTTTTGTGGACTTGAGAGTACTTTCAGTAATACATTGTTTATAATCTCTTGGGTAACTGGCCTTTTATCTGTGAACTTGAGGTATCTAACCACCATACTTAACACTGGAAATGAGCAGCAGTCTTACTGTTAGAGCCAGGCAAAAGATCCTCCCCCCCCCCCACCCCACCCCCACCAAACCCTGTGCTGCAGAGGATGACCCTACTTTGTGTCTCTTCTAGACATGTTTCTCCCCACACCAGCTCAGGGCCTCAAAGTCCCTTACCCCGAGTCCATCTTAGGATATACTGACTGCCTGTGTGGCTGAAGTAGTCACAGCGAGGGTATGTCCTGGGAGTATGGGCAGAGTCTGGATCCAGACCATGTCCTCCGCTGCTCCTTCTGTCTCCCCACACACATGTGGTGGGATGAAACTCGGGGTAGAAAGAGGAGCAGCCAGAGATTGATTCTTGCTTTACTGCCGTGCTCCATGTGCAACTCCATGAAACCTGAGTGTTTTAAATTTGAACCTGCTCTTCCATGCCACAAGGTATGTTTGTCAAGTAGGGGTACAAATTATACTTTACTTAACAATAGTTTGATTTCTGACATAAATACTTGTAAAAATGGTTCTGGTCCCCACAAACATCTGATACAAAGAATACTTTTATTAAAAATAAAGTGACTTAAATTTTTATTTTTAGAAAACTTTTCTCATTGTTCTGTTTAAACACATCTGACCACATCATCAAAGCCAGGATTTAGAATGTCTTTAAGCCTATTATAATACTTGCCCAGTTCTTTCCTAAAATTTCCTTTCCCTTTAATACTGTTTTTGTCCTGGATTTCTACTTACTTGATGTTTCTTTGTTCCTTTAACAGGCTTTTTAGGTTCTTTCGGCTTGTTTAATATTAATATTATTCAGGGTACTGTTCTCTGCTCTTATACTTTTTATGGTGCCCAGGCATAATTTCATACACACCCAAAGTTTATTATCTGTAAGCAGCTATTTCTAAAATCTTTATCTCAAAGCAGACTTCTGTCCAGGAATCAAGATCCATGTCCAGCTGCCTTCTAAATAATCCACCTTTCTGCCCTGTCAGCATCTCATACCAAGTATGTCTAAAACTGAGCTCATCTCCACCTCCTGCCATGAAACCTGTTCCTCCTGTATTCCCAGTCTTGTTTAGCATCACTAACCATACAAATGATAATCCTAGACTCCTCCCTCTCCCTGATACCTCATGTCCAGTCAGTCACTTAGTCCTAACACTTTTATCCTTAACAGCTTTATTCCACCTTTTCTCCATCCTTGCTACTAATGCCTGTTTTAAGCGCCTATGCTTTCTTGGCTACAGCAATTGCATTAGCCTCCTAATTTTCCTTGCCTTCTTTCGTGGACCCCTTACAGTCCACTCTTCATAAAGTTGTTATTGTGATCTTTATGAAATGCAGTCTGATTGTGTCACTTGGCTTACTTTAAACTCTTGAATCTCACCCTGTCCACCTGTTGATACAGTCAACATTTTTCATTGATGTCTATCATACCTGATTCATCTTTGCATTGGTTGGAGCTTCTGTTTCTGCATTTCTTGCTTATTGAAAGAATTCATCCGTAAAGTATTAGCTCAGTCTAATTTTCTTAGGCGTATAAGCATTCTTTGTTTCCAGAGCACCGTGTATTATATTATAGTTGCTGACATGTCTGTCTTCCCACTAGATTCTGAGCTTCTTTAAATAAGCATCTTTGTCTTTTCATCTTTGTATTCCCTGTCATCTAACATAGGACCTGACATATAAATGTTTGGATGAAACCTCTAATCATATTAGGTATGTAAATTGTGTGCCTGGAACTACGTCATATGTCATGTTTGTTTTGTTTTGTTTGGTCTCCCACATTGACCTAGCCCAGTGTTTTTCCCAAGGGTACTTAAAGGTGTTTGGGTTGGTGCAGTTCTTTATTTGTGTGGGACTGTGCATTTTAGGATGTTTATATCTCTGATCTTCAAAATGCACCTACTTATTTCTGGGGAGTAGGTTGTTGTCACAAGAAGAAATTTCCAGGTGAGAACCATTTGCTAAAAAATGCTGGGCATGTAGCATATGCTTAATAAATGCTATCGCTGCAAGCTTTTAAATACGCTCTTAACTCGGCATGGTACCATGTATAGGTTTTTTTATAAGAGTCAATTGCTCTACAAGATTTAGCAATTTCATTTACTAGTTTGACACACCATTTAATATATACTGGAAGGCCATTGTAACATTGATATTAAGAAGTAAGAACTATATACATGTAATATGTGATTGTCTTCGTTATGTCAGTGATATAGATATTACTGTGTAGTGAAAACAGTTTTGTTATATTACATCAAATTTATATATCATACCTGGTAATATTATAGGTAGCACAAAGTGAAGCTGAAAAGAAGTTGAAGAAAGATGACAAGAAGAAAGAATTGCAAGAGCTAAATGAGTTGTTCAAACCTGTAGTTGCTGCTCAAAAAATAAGTAAAGGTAAACTTTAAATTTCAAAAGTGTTTTTACCAATGTAATTCATATTTGAAAACTCTTAAATGTTTTCATCAGTTGTATATGCTGTGAAAATAATAACTCTGTCAAAATTATCAATGTCGATTCTTATTCCTTTTATATGTGCATGGCTGTGTCATACAACTGTTAAATCCAGCCATTAGCCCTCCACCCTGCATAAGGGAAAATTAAGGATTTCGGCAGTCTACTAGTTGATTTATAACCTTTGATCTTTGGTAGTAGACAAAACAAACCTGTGGTTATAAAAACTACAAATCCCAAACTCTTGGCACTGCAAGTACATTTATATTTATATTTCTCTTTTGCCTCTTACCTCATTGACTCCAACTAGACAAGTAACTATAGAATAACATGCACTTACTTGGTTTCCTACCCCCTTGCTCTCTTTTTTGGTAAGAATAAAGGAATCAAATACAGATATAATATGCTATAGAAAGAACCTCAAAGAAATGTCTTAATATTCATCTATATGTGTGGTATTTCCTTTCACACCAGTGAACAGAAAATAACAAATTAACCAAAAGTAATTATATCTTACAAAGAAGCTGTACTTTGTTATCTGGCAGTTTTTAATGTAAATACCATGTGCTATTTGACTTAGGTGCAGATCCCAAATCCGTAGTATGTGCATTCTTCAAGCAAGGACAGTGTACTAAAGGAGATAAGTGTAAGTTCTCTCATGACTTGACTCTGGAGAGAAAATGTGAAAAGCGAAGTGTTTACATTGATGCAAGAGATGAAGAACTTGAGAAAGGTATTTTTTTTTTAAGATATATTCTTAAATATATTTTGATTTGTTGTTACTAAAATATTTAGTAGCTTGAAGACCATTTCAGTCTTAGTAGGACTGTGTTTGTCCTGAAGAATAGTTTGTTGTTTTTTGTAAAATCTGAATTTATCATATTATGTCCTTTAAGTAAATGAAGATATTTAAAAACCGGTGGCTTGTTTTGTATTTGTCTTTCACACTTTGTTCTAGTACTACCTTCTCATTTGCCTGAATTACTTAGATTTGGTGAAAATCTCACAACACCGTTTATTCTTACCTTTGGTGTTTTAAAGGAAATGTGTTAGGTCATGAGTTTTATATGACTTTATAAAAGTCTTTATATACTTTATATACAGCTTTCTTGTGTAAGGATATATGCAAAGTATTTTGGGGACAGTAAACAAAATTAACAGTATTTATTCTCCACATCACTCTCTATTTAGATACTATGGATAATTGGGATGAGAAAAAACTGGAAGAAGTTGTGAACAAGAAGCACGGTGAGGCGGAAAAGAAAAAACCAAAAACTCAAATAGTATGTCCTTTTCTTGAATTGAGTTGCTTTGGTATTTATCATTAGGGAGAGTTATGTGGCAAGATATTTCTGGTATTTTCTACTAGATTATTATTTAAGTTACTGGACCTTTTCATAAAGATAAGGTGATCAGGCTTTGTGTTTGCAATATACAAGTGTCAGTTATACATAATTCTTGGTCAAAAGTGACTTGAAAATCATGTGACTAAAGTTCTTCAAATGCTATTTTCTGAGATGGTTTTACTTTCTCAAACATGGATGAATACACGTTTTCATATAAGAATTCTTAACTTTTTGTACAAAACAAATGGAGAACTGTTAAACTACCGTGTCTAATTCATAACTTACTCTGTTTTAATGGTAGGGAGACATTTACTCATAAAGGTAAAAATATTATTACGTATGAATTGCAAAATGAGTTTTTGGTGCAAAATAGATCTAGTATTATTCCAGGAAATGTACTTTTACAAATCAGAGTCTTATTTCTCAGATGCTACATTCATGTCCACATACTCATTCTGTAGATTATTTACAAGTGAAAAACCTTGCTGTGTTAGAAAAATTCGGAATATTGTTTTTACTTATCTCTTGTAGCCTTTTAGGAAAAGAGTATTGCTTATTAGTTAATGTTTCCTTCTTATTTGTAAAGTGCATTACCTAAAGCTTCAGTACAGTTGCATCTTGCACCCATTCATGCCTTGCTCCCTTATATAAAATTGACTATAATTTCAGATAATTGAAATAATGTTTGTATCTTTACTGCATGTGGTTAGTTTTCAGAAAAGATCAAACCAAAACAAAGTTACTGGTTTTATTTTCTTGTAACCATTTTTAATTTCTCATATTTAAACACCACTCTTTGGATCCCATTTACAAAGACTAAATGGCAGCAAATCCTTTTGTGTAATTCAGTTTAGAGCATTGTCAAAAATAAATATTTTATACAAATCCTCTCTAAAGGAAAGTTACCATTGTATTAGATATTTTAAGATTAATGTATATTTACATTTCTGTACACAGGGTATTCTGTACCTAAGTGGTTAGCTTAAAAAAGATGTGAATTGAATGTACCTATTCCATATACCTAAGCATTTACCTTTGAAACAGACCACACTGAGCCACTACTTGTGTATTAATAATACTGTCTCTCTAGGTGTGCAAGCATTTCCTTGAAGCTATTGAAAACAACAAATACGGCTGGTTTTGGGTGTGTCCTGGAGGGGGTGATATTTGCATGTATCGTCATGCACTGCCTCCTGGATTTGTCTTGAAAAAAGATAAAAAGAAAGAAGAGAAAGAAGATGAAATTTCATTAGAAGATCTAATTGAAAGAGAGGTAACTGGTATCTTTTTCTAGCATAAAACTCTAAAGCAGTACTGTGAAATTCTAATATTTACCACTTGGGGGCAACAATAGCATGTTGTTATGAAAGGGAAAAAATACGAATTTTTCTCAAAGCTTCCTTACTTTTTATTTGATTATTCTTACATGTCAAAAATGCAAACCTAGCCATAATCATGATATTAATTTTAGGATTGTGAAACAGTTTTTTTAAGTGCTAGCCACTGGCTTATCAAATAAATTGTTTTCATAAGATTCATATACTGGTACATCAATTCATGAAAATGCTTAGTATTCAGAATGACTGAACTTGAAGTTTTAGATGTTTTCCTTGATGTCTTTATTTTTTCACCATTTTACCTAGTTATTTATTGGTTATTTTAACATGTGAAAGGAGCCACTACAGCTTTTCAAGTATGTTTCATCACTCTTGGACTCAAGGACTCTTCATCTGCTCATCTCTGGTTCAACACAAGAATTTTATCCTTTGAGCTAGCAGATAGGTTTACTGAGTCAACAGATAAGGCTCCTGGCTGCTGCTAAGTCGCTTCAGTCGTGTCCGACTCTGTGTGACCCCATAGACAGCAGCCCACGAGGCTCCCCCATCCCTGGGATTCTCCAGGCAAGAACACTGGAGTGGGTTGCCATTTCCTTCTCCAGTGCATGAAAGTGAAAACTGAAAGTGAAGTCGCTCAGTCGTGTCCGATTTTTAGCGACCCCATGGACTGTGGCCCACCAGGCTCCTCCGTCCATGGGATTTTCCAGGCAAGAGTGCTGGAGTTGAGTGCCATTGGCAGTGACGTGAAAATGTTGAGATTATTGGAAATATTAGATTTAGGGTTGTGTGCTTCAAACAGTATCCATTTTGTCTTGCTATGGCTGGTCTAAATATGTTTTTGTAAATGTCTAACTTTGAAGTTATATACATTTGTTCTTGAAAGGATGTGTCATTTGGTGTCTCACACAGGAGGCAATATATTGTGATAAAAAATGTAGACTTGGAGTCAGATGTATTTGGAGTTTGTATCCTAGTTCTGCTACATTCTAGCTAAAACCTCATCTTTGAGAATCACAAATGAAACTTGGATGTATTGCTGCTTTTTCCTATTTCTTGTTTCACTATTTCTCATGACAAGTTTTACTCACCTTCGATTTTGAAAAGACATCTAGCTCAGAATAATATATTTTATAATGTTTGGAAATGTTTGTATCTGTGGACAATCATTTTGCTCCTTGCCATGTAAAGTAAAGATAAAGCAGTTAACTCCAGATTTAATGTCTTCTTAACAGTCATAGCAAGGACTTAATTGAACTAAGAGAAAATGATTAGATGTTATCATAGATAACTTTAGGGGGAGAAAATTAACTTTTTTATCTTTGCAGCGTTCTGCCCTAGGTCCAAATGTTACCAAAATCACTCTAGAATCTTTTCTTGCATGGAAGAAAAGAAAAAGACAAGAAAAGATTGATAAACTTGAACAAGATATAGAAAGAAGGAAAGCAGACTTCAAAGCTGGGAAAGCATTAGTGGTATGTCCCAAACTCCTGATTAGGTTTTCTATTCTCTCTTTCATTTTATAATTTCTATATTATGGAAGATTTTATCTCTATTTAATTGTATATGTCTAAAGTCAGTGACCAGCAGAGATTTCCCTGGCAGTCCAGCAGTGAAGACTCCACACTTCCACTGCCAGGGGCATGGGTTCAATCCCTGATGGAGGAACTGAAATCCCACATGCTGTGTGGGACTGCCAAAAACATAAAGGCTTTTTAAAAATAAAACCAGTGACTAAGAAATGTTTGAAGTTTGTCCTGAGTTGATATATGTGTGTATTTGAATAGATCAGTGGTCGTGAGGTGTTTGAATTTCGTCCTGAACTGGTTGACGATGATGATGAGGAAGCAGATGATACCCGTTACACCCAGGGAACAGGTGGTGATGAGGTAAGAAGGATGCCTTGGCACTTCATTTTCTCATGTTGATTGAGAGAAACAATAGAGAGTGACAACAGAGCAGTACGGTTAAGAGTACTAACTTGGAGGCCTTGGTTCAAATCCCTGCTCTACCCTGGGAAATTAGCTACACTCTAGGCCTCCACTCTCATCCGTAATACTGCCATAATGATAATCCCTCTGGTCACAAAGTACTTCTGAGAATTAAGTGAGTTAGTACATTCATATTTGTTTATACTTCTTTATACAACTTGGGACAGTGCCTAATATAGTGTTCAATGCTTGAGTGTATTAGCTGTAAAATGTTCTACTCTCCCTCTCAAAAAAAGGTTTTTGTTTAACTACTTTATAGTAAAAAAATCATGAGACAGAGACACTAAAAAGTACAGAGAAGGGAGCAGAAGACAGCAGCAGAATTATTGGTGATAGATAAACTTAGTATTATTAATATTTTAATTATTAACTATATTGATTAATAAAATAGCAAATAGCTTTTGATTTTTCATATGAATATCATAAAATTCTGACTTCTGCCTTTGAGTTAAAAGATTAAAATATATTGTATATGTAAAACTGTGATGTCAGGAAGAAGCGTCAAGTATGACATTTCTATTCCTTTCTCAAGAAGTGTATAAAAGAAGTAAATTTGGCAATAGTCATTTGTTTTCATTTGGCACTATTAATTTTCTATCATTAAGATAAATGTCAGAGGTAAAGGGCAAGTAATGTATGAAAACTATTTTTATTAGTAACATTCCTTTTCTATGTGTTTTTAAAGGTTGATGATTCAGTGAGTGTAAATGACATAGATTTAAGCCTGTACATCCCAAGAGATGTAGATGAGACAGGTATTACTGTAGCCAGTCTTGAAAGATTCAGCACATATACTTCAGAAAAGGATGGTAAGTATGCTGAATTTCCGTGTAATTCTACAAACTAAGAAACTGTCTAAAGGAAGTTAGACCAGTCTTGGCAAACTTAGATGTCTGCAGGTACCAGACCAGTAACATAAATGTATGATCTGGCTGAATATAAAAGTAGTAAATAGTGGAGGCTGTGGAAATGGGTGGCTGATTGAATATTGAAGCCATTAACTGAAACTTGAATGAAAATGAGTTTGGACATTTAGCTAATGAGTTCAGTTTGGGAGCACATGAGTATGAGATATTTTGGTTATCAAAAGTGGCATTGTCTAGGATGCTGTGTAGACATTCCTAGGAGGAAAAGGTTTGAAAGTCATCTGCATTCATAGCTAACAGTGAATGATTTCACCCAGACACCATACATAGGATAAGAATGTTCTAGAACAGACTTCTGAAAACATTAATGTTTTAGAGTAGTAGAAAGGAAAAGGCTTGGGAAAGTTGCTGAGAAGAACAGAATTTCAGGAAGATTAAGTTGGATGAGAATTAGAAATAATTATGACTAGGGAAAGAATTCTAAGAATAGAGTATACAGTTTCCATTGGGACTACAGTGGTATGAGGAATGAGGAGAAAAAGTGAATATAAATCACTCACTTTTAAGAACTTTTAGAGGGAGACGTGGTCATGAGAGAAGGGTCTTTTAGAGTATGGGAAATCTAAATATTATCTGTTGGCCAGAGAAAAAGGATCTGAAAAAGACAGAAAAATTGAAGATGAAACAGTGCTAGATATAGAATCAAGATCTGGAACTGTAAGTAGTTAACTTCGATTAAGAATAAAAATGGAAGGGAGGCTGATTTACATATATTTGGAAACAAAAGATAGCGAATACAATTTATATCTAACTGTGTCTTGAGTGAGAATTAAAAGTTTGGCACAGTTGCTGTGAAAGAAAAGAGTAGACAAAAGTTGAGAGGGGAAAAAAAAGCTAAACCTTATTTTTACACTGAAGGAATACAAGTTATAACTGGAAAAACTGGCCTGTCCTGAGGTTTGAGAATGCTGTCAGACTATTGTCTTAATGCCAATTGCAAACTAATTTGCTCCTTTTAGAAGTAGGGCTTTGGTGGTAATAGGTACAATTGCAAGTACCTCAGAGGTTTTAATTCCTAAGAGTTTGTCATCAGAGATGTATGAAATAACTTTAAGCTATTGAAAATTCTCTTCTGTTCATTATTGGTGTTATTGAACAAGAAAGGGAAGCATTTTTGTTTTGTCAGTCATAATAACTATAGCCTGAAAGAAATAGCTGCATAGCCCCAGGGTTTTTTTCCCCACAATTTGATGACAAGGTAAAATGTTGCTGTATTTACACCATTACAACTCATGTGACTTAACTACTGTTTGTAAAACCAAAAACTCAGTAGCTGCTTGGATCATGAACATTTTCTAGATCACATGATCATTTATCAAAGCACATGGAAGTTGACTTTAAAAACCTAATTGTTGGGTCATGTAGAAAATACAGAGTTGTATAAGATAAATCTTGCCCTCAGATGTATGAACCATTGAACAATCAGCTGTCTTCAGTGAAAGACGTATTTTATAGTAGGTTTAGAAAAGTGATACAGATTAGCTCAAAAAAAGAAAAATCAGTTCTTATTAGAGTAATCTTAAGGAAGGTTTTCATGGAAAAAGGAAAAGAACTATATCAGTCTGTAGCTATTCCTGATGGACTAGTGTTTTCTTTTTCTAGGCCTTATTGATTTTAATTTTTATTTTTAGAAAACAAATTAAGTGAAGCTTCCGGAGGTAGGGCTGAAAATGGTGAGAGAAGTGATTTGGAAGAGGACAACGAAGGGGAAGGACAGGAAAATGGAGCCATCGATGCTGTTCCTGTTGATGAAAATCTGTTTACTGGGGAAGATTTGGATGAACTAGAAGAAGAATTAAACACACTTGATTTAGAAGAATGACACCAAACAAGTCAATGAAAAAATTGAGCCAGCTCAGCATCAGTTGAAATTGACTACATTAATTTTTTTCCACCTAAAACTCTTCAACAGGATGTTTGTTTCCCATGCTGATTCTGGAGGGCTTAGTTCCTCCAAAAAAGGAATATTCTCCCTACATCTTGTTTTCTGACTTTGGCTACATCTCATAGTAAGTTCAGAGTAGTTCATGATAAATTAAAGATAAATGGTCATTGCAGGAAATGATTGATTATTGTAATTGTCCACTCAAGTAGGAAGTGTAAACTACTTTTCCAGCTTTTGATTTTCATTGGGCATGTGTTGTTATAAGGACAACATAAATTTAAATTACCCTTCATTTAATGCAGTTTTTAATGAGTGATTCTATTTCCTTTGTATTTATATGTTTAAAAGACTGCCTAAGATATGAGCCTGTACTTCATCAAGGAAACTGCATATGCAGGTTCAGTATTATATATCTTTGGACAATTAGATGGTCATTTAAAATGAAACTTCATTAATCTGACAGGATCAACTGCAATGCCCTGTGTTAAACTGTTTGAAACTACTCCCTTTTCTTTTTTTGCCAATAAAGTTGTAAATAAAAACAGTGATACAATAAATTCCAAATACAGACTTTTTTTTTTTTAATGTTTTTCTATGAAAGTCTTCTGACTATTTCTAGCTTGAGAATTTTTACTAAATATCTATTAAAATTAACTATCACAAAAGACACACTTGAAGTATTCTCTTAATACCGATTACAAGATTGAGTGCTGATAGCACTACTATGAGTTTAGTAACACAAATACTTAGCCTCAAAAAGAGGCTATAGATGGTGTTATGTGAAAGGGTAATTACTGAATTGATAGATCATCAACCTAATTAAGTATCGCCTACATGCATATGTGCTAGCAGTGCAGGTAAAGCAGTTGTACCAAATACTACTTAAGCATCATTGTGGAGATTCAATGTGTTACAGTAGTGTGCAATGAAGTTTGATAACCTTGTTTAAAAGAGTGTAAAGAAATCCACCAAAAAATTGAGCTGGGGGCCTTTGACATTGATAAATTTTCAAATACGAATACAGTGCTGCTTTTGTTATTTGCTAACCTAATGGATTTTAAGGCAATTAAGTAATAAAGTAAAAGGTCAGGTGACCTAGGCCCTAATTATATGATTTTTAAATCTCTGAACCTTAGTTTCTTTGTCTGCATAAAGAAGTTAAAGTGTTTCTGAATTGTGAAAGCTAAGAAAACATGATTGTAAATCTTATCATCGATAACATCAAAGTTGATAGAGAAATTGAGTTCTTGACAGTTTAGTACTATTAAGGTTTAGATTATCAGGAGCCAAGCTTCCCATCTGCAGTGGAAGTATGCTTTCATACTTTCTATGAAAGGATTATTTCATTCTTTTTATTAAAAAGCTCTAAATACTTTAATAATGAAGCATTTCAATTTGAAGTATTATCTGTTTACAGCAAGCATTTGATTTTGAAAACCAGTTTTCTTTAATCAGTGAGTTAAAAGGAAAATGCTATAGTGTGAAAGTAATTTTCATTACCCACGATTTACGTATAAGACAGCCTTCATCTAATTTGCCTGTGTCTTCTATTAGGAAAAAAAATATGCTCAGAAAATGCAAAAAAAAAAAAAAAAATCTGAAAAAAATCAGAATGCAAAATTAAATCATATACAGGCATACCTCAGATATTTTGAGTGTTCAGTTCAGACAACTGCAGTACAGCAAAATATTCCACTAAAGCAAGTCACACAAATTTTTTTTTCCTGTTGCATAAAAAAATTTTATTTACACTATATTGAAGTCTGTTAAGTGTGCAGTACCATTATGTCTATAGAACAGTGTACATTCCTTCCTTAAAGATATTGCTAAGAAAAAAGGCTAACCATCATTTCAGTCTTCAGAAAGTCACTGTATTAATATAAAAAAATCACTTACCACAGATCATTAAAACATATTATAATAATGCAAAAGTTGACAATGTTACAAGAATTATCAACGCATGACAGAGACACAAAGCAAGCAAATGCTATTGGAAAAATGGCTCCGATAGACTTGTTGAGCAAAGTACAGTTTAAAAATGCAGATGCTGAATGTTTATCAAATTGAAGGCCTGTGGCTTCCCTGCATCAAGCAGGTCTATCAGCGTTATTTTTTCACATGTTATTCTTAATGTTTGTTTTTGTTTTTTAAGATGTAATACTATTATACTTTTATTTGTACTGAAAGTGAAAGTGTTAGTTGCTCAGTTGTGTCCAACTCTTTGCAATCCCATAGACTAGCCCACCAGGCTCCTCTGTCCATTGAATTCTCCAGGCAGGGATACTGGAGTGGGTTGCCATTTCCTTCTCCCACAGATCTTCCCTACCCCCAGGGATTGAATCTGGGTCTCCGCACATTGCAGGCAGATTATGGTCTCAGCCACCAGGGAAGCCCTATATGTACTGGGAAACCAGTAAATTTGTGTGACTCACTTTATTGTAATAAGCACTTTTCTTGCATATTAATGTAGTATTGCATATATGTAATATGTGGTGATCTGGAACTGAACCTGCAGTCTCCAAGGTGTTCCTGTATTGTTGACAGTGCAGTTACGCTGTCTTGGTACAACAAATCTGACATTGGCACTTGTTTTTCAAGACCATTTACACATAACTTTAGGGTGGGTTTTTTTTCACACATTGCTCTTTTGTATAATTTCCATTGTTAACATAGTAGGTCTCTGTCATCTAATTTTAATTATTTGATGACTTAGCTTCATTTTTAAAGATTTGTGGTTTAGAAACTTAAAATGTAAGCCCTTCACAGAGAACTGTGACTTTAGCCTTATTTCCCTTTAGTTTGTTAATGAGATCATTTTCCCAAACCTAAGGCCTTTTTATTTTCTTTAACATCTAGGGGGTTTCATCAGTCAACACTTTTTATCCTGTACTCAATAATTGTTACTGTCATGATCCCATGTTTGCCAAAATGTTTCTAATGCAAGCTAATTAAATTATAATATTAACTTCTTTTTGTACAGATAACTTACATACTACTATGGACCTACCATGGATGGACTAATGCAAAATTGTGCAATTGTTATATTTTTTTAATATTTGAATTATGCCATTCTGACCATTAAGTGGTTTAGAATGTGGTAAAAAGGAATCTACAGCATCACATTTACATGTAGCAGATCATAAAGCATTGCATCCATCCTCAGGTTTTAGCACAAAAGGGAGTTTGTGACAGAAATGATTACAGATAATTAATAGTATTGAATGAGTTCTATTCATATTCTGTGTAGTGAACTTTGTATAAAGAGCTTTCAGGATCACAGGCTAAAAACTGGTCTTTATATATTGAAGTGGAGATCTGAGATTCTGATACACATAAAGATATCTATCTGATAACTATACAGATACATAGTTACATATATACATATATATACTGTTAATGTTAAAGCTTCCAGGTATGTACACACTGTTCATACTGTATGAACTTAGGTACATGTAGCAATGAATGTATTACTACAAGGAATACCATGTGAGAGGTAGTAGGTGGACTACCAAAATCTTGTGTTTTGGGTTTTTGTCTTTTTTTCAGATGCATATCCCATTAGTAATAGTATTTTCTGAATGAGGATAATACCTTGTTTCTCAATTAATAAAAACTACAAAGATAACTTTAAACTAGAATTTAGTACCATCCACAAAATAAACTAGAATTTAGTACCATCCACAAAATTTCATGGCCTCCCTGGTGGCTCAGATGGTAAAGCATCTGCCTGCAATGTGGAAGACCTGGGTTCATTCCCTGGGTTGGGAAGATCCCCTAGAGAAGGAAATGGCAACCCACACCAGTATTCTTGCCTGGAAAATTCATGGACAGAGGAGCCTGGTAGGCTACAGTCCATGGGGTAGCAGAGAGTTGGACATGACTGAGCCACTTTACTTCACAAAATTTCATAGTATCTTTAGAAATAAATCTGAATACAGCTGAGTGTACAAGCACACACACAAACCTGAATGGCATTAGTACAAAATGCATTTCCAAATACCTCCCCCCTTTGTAATGTATGTTTACCTTTTCACTGTTCATTGCTTTCTGTTAATAGGCAATTCATTCAATTAATAGGTTTTTGTGCCTTTTCACAAATACGATACTTCTCGTATGCACTGTAGCATGACTTACCTCAAGACTTTGTGCCTAATTTGAGTATACATTTTAGAAAAGGAAGGTCACAGCTATGTAAGGCTATGAAATATGAAACTAAAATAGCAAGTACAGAGCTGTTAATAGAAATGGCTTTTCTATCAGACTATAGGCAAACTTTTCAGTCATTTTGTATTTACATTTCATTGAGTATTTAGATTTTTTTAAATAAAAATGTCTTTTGTGAAAGTATTGTGAAGGACGTTCTTCAGGCAAAGGTGGTTATTTTATACTTGGTACCCAGAGACATATATTGGTTTTGAAACAAATGTATGTAAAATTAAGTGGTACTTAGGGACTTAAGCACTAGGACTTAATTTTGTTAGCCCTGTCTAGTTGGCTTTGTGCTATAATTCAGAAGACAGTTAATACCTGACCACTTTTTTTGACACTTAATCTTGAGAAAAGGGTATGCAAATGTTTTCAAAGGAGCATATATATACCAGTTTCAATTTTACATGTGCAGTTGTGTCTCTTTTTACCTATGAATCCTTAAAACTGTACTTAATCTTACCTAATTTTTAGACAACTGTGTATTTCAGTGACAAAGATCAGTACTACTTTTACATATTTTAAGAATTTTGTGATGCTGTTACTGTGTTCATTTGGTAGTTATTTATTTTGAGTAATCTGTTTAACTTTACAGCATGTATAGAAATGTATCAAAGAATGTGTAATTGAAAGGTGTATAATACACTAATTGTGTGGATCACCTCATGATTATGCATTATTGCATATATTGTATGTGTGTGTGCATGCATGCATGCAGACTCAATCATGTCCAACTCTTTGCAACCCCACAGACTTAGCCTGCCAGTCTCCTCTGTCCATGGAATTTTCCAGGCAAGAGTACTGATGCTATGCTAAGTCACTTCAGTCGTGTACGACTCTGTGTGACCCCATAGACAGCAGCCCACCAGGCTCCCCCATCCCTGGGATTCTCCAGGCAAAAACACTGGAGTGGGTTGCCATTTCCTTCTCCAATACATGAAAGTGAAAAGTGAAAGTGAAGTCGCTCAGTCATGTCCAACTCTCAGCGACCCCATAGACTGCAGCCTACCAGGCTCCTCTGTCCATGGGATTTTTCAGGCCAGAGTACTGGAGTGGGGTGCCATTGCCTTCTCCGAAGAGTACTGAAGGGGTTGCCATTTCCTTCTCCATAGGATAGGCCCAACCTGGGGATCGAACATGCGTCCCTTGCATCTCCTGCTTTTGTAGGCGGGTTCTTTACCAACTGAGCCACTGGGGAAGCTCATATTGTGTATATTTTAGTTAAGAAATGTGGGAGAAGTAGAATCCATTGCATTCGTAGGAATATTCATCCTTTAATTTTTATTCGTTATTGAATAGATAATGAAAGTTAAGACTATAGTAACTAAATCTTTTGATAATTTTTCAAATTAAAGTGATTGAGAAGCAAGTTAATTTCTGTAGATAATCATAACTAAACCAGCTCTCACTGATTCAACTGTATATCAGCTGATTGACCACATTGTTTGTTCACTCCATGGACCTTTTTTGTCTGATAATACTATTCCTACACCTCTTGCACTGGTTACCCATCATAAGAAAGAAAAGTGAAGTTGCTCGGTCGTGTCCGACTCTGCGACCCCATGAACTGTAGCCTACGAGGTTCCTCCGTCCATGGGATTTTCCAGGTAAGAATACTGGAGTGGGTTGCCGTTTCCTTCTCCAGGAGATCTTCCCGACCCAAGGATTGAACCCAAGTCTCCCGCATTGTAGGCAAATGCTTTACCATCTGAGCCACCAGGGCAGTCTAAAGAGAACACCAGTCATAAAGGAAAAGTAAATATTAGCTTATTTTCTACTTACTCCAAACTTATCTTTCAGCTCTGTGGTGAGTGGGGTAGGGCGGTCATTAATAGCTCCAACTTGTTTATCTTCAATTTAAAACTAGGACTAAAAAGAATTATATCAACTTTGAACTATTAATTACAATTTTTAAATTACTTGATTGGTCTTTTGAACTTTTTCTCCAGAACAGTCTTCTAGTGGGAAGGGTAAATTCTCAACTATCTAATATGTAGCCTTCAAGAACCATTTGATGTATGGAATGGCTTATATACAGGAGACCCCATTCATCCCTTGATAGCCACCTCACTCCTTTTCTTCCCAGGAAGATTTCTGGCAGCAAAGAATTATTTTAAATTATTAATCATTCAACATTGGAGGTAACTAAAAAGATTACTTAATTTGTAGGTTTACTACAGTAGTTTCTGATTGATGATATTTATAAAAAAACTATGAAGGATGAAAGTTGATACCCTTATTTATTTAAAAAAATAGAAGTGACAGAAGTATGAACACAGATGAGTTGTCTTATCAGAAGAAAAGTTAAGTGGACCAATTGGATGTCAGGTTTTTGTCAACAAACAGGCTACTAACAAGTTTATTCCAGCACTTATATTTTTATATTTGATTTAAATGCATACATAAATATGATTCACCATAAGTGCCTGTAGAACCGGGAATAAGCCCTTCTGTGAGAACTAGAACTGTATTTGGGACACTGGAACAATTAATTTGTTGTGCAATGGCTTTCTTGTGGGAGAATTTTGCCAGCATTTTAAATGAACTATTTAAATGAGCTTATTAAGTGAGTTAAGTTAAATTTAAAGATGTAAAATCAGTCAAATTTCAAAGAGATAAATTGATAGAAGCATCTCTATTCCTCTATTCAGATAAAATGGTTTTTCACAGATTTTTACTGAATTATTTAAACAGCTTCATTGAGAAGGCATAATTAATACAATAAATTTATACATGATTAAAGTGTAAAATTTAATGTTTGACAGATGTATATACCTATGAAGGCATAATCACAAGACACAATATGTATGTTCATCTCCACTGAAAGATTCCTCATGCCCTTGTGTAATTTTTCCCTCCCCAAGCAAATACTCATAACTAAGTTAATTTACATTTTTTAAGATTTTATATGAATGGAATCATACAATATGCAATAGTACTCTATTTTTTTCTCTTTGCTTTCATGCAGCATAATTATTTGGAGATTTATCAATGTCTCAGATACTAGTAGTGCATTCTTTTCTGTTAGTGGTATTCTTTTGTATGTATATTAACACTGTCCATTCACCTGTTGATGACATTTGAGGTTGTTCCCAGTTTGGAACTATCATTTTAAAAAGTTACTATGAACTTTCACATATAAGTCTTTGTATGAACATATAATTCATTTCTTTTAGGTAAATGCATGTGGAATGTTTGGTTCATATGTTTAATTTCTTAAGGAATTTCCACAATGTTTTCAAAGTGATTGCATCATTTTACATTCCCATGGCAGTTTGAGTTCTGCTTGTTCCACATCCTTACTAACACTTGATGTGATCAGTTTTAATTTAAATCTCATTCATTTTGGATTAATGTTTTTATGTAGTCCAAAGTATGAATAAAAGTTCTTTTTTTTTTTTTTGCATTTGGTGAACACTGTAATCATTCTAGCACCACTTATTGGAAGGGTTATTATCTCTCTCTTGCTGTCAGTACCATACTTTCTTGATGACTGTAGCTTTATACTAGTAAAGCCTGAAATTAGGTAGAATAAGTTCTCCAACTTTGTTCATCTTTTACAAAGTTATTTGTATTTTCATGTGCATTTTAGAATGAGACTGTTGATTTTTGCCCAAAATGCTACTGGAATTTTGACTGGGCTTGCATTAAATGCATAGACCAGGGAGTTCCCTGATGGCCTAGTGGTTAGGATTCCAGGCTTTCACTGCCATGGCCTATATGCAATCTCTGGTTGGAGAACGGAGGTCCCAGAAGCAGTGCAGCACAGACCAAAAAAACCATACATCATATTTGAAAAGAATATGCATCTCAGTATTGAGTCTTCTGATTCCTGAATCTGGTGGATCTCTCAATTTATTTAGGTCTTTTTGAATTTCAGCAGGTTTGTAGTCTTTAGTATACAAGTTTCAGACATCTTTTGTGGTATTTAGTATTTGTCATACTAAAGTATTTCATATTTCTTAATGCTGTTGTAAATGATACTTTTAAAATTTCAATTTATAATTGCTCATCCCTACCATATAGAAATATAATTTTTGCATTTTGATTGTACTCTGCAGCCTTGCTAAACTCATTCTACTTTTTTTAAAATAGATTTAACAGTCTTCTACATAGATGATCATTTGATAACCATCTGTGAATAAAGATAGTTTTCTTCCTTTTCAATCTGGATACATTTTTTTTTTCTTTTTTCCATTATTTCATGAGTCAGCAAACCTGTTCTTATAAATAAGGTTTTATTCAAACATATTTATATATCCATTATCTCTCCTGCTTTCATGCTACAGTAGCAGGTTGGGTAGTTGCCATAAAGACCAAATGGCCTCACAAAGCCTGACTTACCATCTGTTTCTATTTTTAAAAAATTGAAGAAATGCTTCCTTATTGTCCTGGCTAGGACCTTTAATTAAGGTATTAAATAAAAATGGTAAGAGCAAACCTTCTTGGCTTTTCATAATATTAGATAAAAACATTCAGTCTTTCATCATTAAGTAATGATGTTCAGTCAGTTCAGTTCAGTCGCTCAGTCATGTCCGACTCTTTGCGACCCCATGAACTGCAGCACGCCAGGCCTCCCTGTCCATCACCAACTCCAGGAGTTCACCCAAACTCATGTCCATCAAGTCAGTGATGCCATCCAGCCATCTCATCCTCTGTCATCCCCTTCTCCTGCCCCCAATCCCTCCCAGCATCAGGGTCTTTTCCAATGAGTCAACTGCATGAGGTGGCCAAAGTCCTGGAGTTTCAGCTTCAGCATCAGTCCTTCCAATGAACACCCAGGACTGACCACGAGGATAGACTGGTTGGATCTCCTTGCAGTCCAAGGGACTCTCAAGGGTATTCTCCAACACCACAGTTCAAAAGCATCAATTCTTTGGTGCTCAGCTTTCTTCACAGTCCAACTCTCACATCCATACATGACCACAGGAAAAACCATAGCCTTGACTACATGGACCTTTGTTGGCAAAGTAATGTCTCTGCTTTTGAATATGCTATCTAGGTTGGTCATAACTTTCCTTCCAAGGAGTAAGTGTCTTTTAATTTCATGGCTGCAATCACCATCTGCAGTGATTTTGGAGCCCCCAAAAGTAAAGTGTGCCACTGTTTCCCCATCTATTTCCCATGAAGTGATGGGACTGGATGCCATGATCTTAGTTTTCTGAATGTTGAGCTTTAAGCCAACTTTTTCACTCTCCTCTTTTACTTTCATCAAGAGGCTTTTTAGTTCCTCTTCACTTTATGCCATAAGGGTGGTGTCATCTGCATATCTGAGGTTGTTGGTATTTCTTCCAGCAATCTTGATTCCAGCTTGTGCTTCTTCCAGTCGAGCGTTTCTCATGATGTACTCTGCATATAAATTAAATAAGCAAGGTGACAATATACAGCCTTGACGTACTCCTTTTCCTATTTGGAACCAGTCTGTTGTTCCATGTCCAGTTCTAACTGTTGCTTCCTGACCTGCGTACAGATTTCTCAAGAGGCAGGTCAGGTGGTCTGGTATTCCCATCTCTTGAAGAATTTTCCGCAGTTTATTGTGATCCACACAGTCAAAGGCTTTGGCATAGTCAATAAAGCTGAAATAGATGTTTTTCTGGGACTCTTGCTCTTTTGATGATCCAGCGGATGTTGGCAATTTGATCTGTGGTTCCTCTGCCTTTTCTAAACCAGCTTGAACATCTGGAAGTTCACAGTTCACGTATTGCTGAAGCCTGCCTTGGAGAATTTTGAGCATTACTTTACTAGCATGTGCTATGCTATGCTAAGTCACTTCAGTCGTGTCCGACTCTGTGCGACCCCATAGATGGCAGCCCACCAGGCTCCCCCATCCCTGGGATTTTCCAGGCAAGAACACTGAAGTGGGTTGCCATTTCCTTACTAGCATGTGAGATGAATGCAATTGTGCGGTAGTTTGAGCATTCTTTGGCATTGCCTTTCTTTGGGATCAGAATGAAAACTGACCTTTTCCAGTCCTGTGGCCACCCACTGCTGAGTTTTCCAAATTTGCTGGCATATTAAGTGCATCACTTTCACAGCATCATCTTTCAGGATTTGAAATAGTTCCATTGGAATTCCTTCACCTCCACTAGCTCTGTTCATAGTGATGCTTTCTAAGGCCCACTTGACTTCACATTCCAGGATGTCTGGCTAGGTGTAGGTTTTTCATATAATACTTATAAAAGATTGAGCAAGTTCCCTTTTAGGGGGTGAGTGGTATTTGTTTTGTTTTAATCAAGATTGAATGTTGGTTGTGTCAAGTATTTCTCTGTATCTATTGAAGTGACCATATGGCTTTTAAATTTTTTAAATATGATGGCTCAGTCTGTAAAGAATCTGCCTGCATTGCAAGACACTTGGGTTCAATCCCTGGGTCAGGAACATCCCCTGGAGAAGGAAATGGCAACCACTTCAGTATTCTTGCCTGGAAAAATCTCATGGACAGAGGAGCCTGACATGAGGCTGCAAGAATTGGATATGACTTAGCTAATAAACCACCAACATGGTGAAACTAACTTTGAATTTCTATAATAAACCCTACTTGACTCCAAAATATGATAAAATTTTATTTAAAATACTTATGTCTCTGTTCATTATTGATGAGTTGGTCTGTAGTTTTCTTGTAATGTCTTTGAGTTTGGATCAGGGTAATACTGTCAGAGAATGTGTTGGGATGTATTTCTTTCTCTTCAATTTTCTAGAAGATATGTGTTCAATATTATATCTTCCTTGAAATTCACCAGGGAAACCATCTGAGCCTATAGTTACCTTTATTAAGGGAAGATCTTTTTATTACAAATTCCAATTATTTTTTCTTGTATGAGCTTTGTTAGTTTGTATGCTTTGAGGAATTTGTCCATATCATGTTTTCAGTGTATTAGCATAAAGTTTTTCATAGTTTCCTTTATTATCCTTTTAGTATACTACTGCAGAATGTGAAGCAGTATTAGCTCTCATTCTTAATGTTAACAGTTTGTGTCTTCTCTTTTCCCTGATAAGTCTTGCTAGAGACTTACCAACTTGATTGTCTGAGAGAAATAGCTTTTGATTTCTTTGATTTTTTGTGTGTGTAATTCTGTTTTCTGTTTCACTGATTTTTTTACTCTGATCTTTATTATTTTTTTCTTCTGCTTGCTTCAGGTTTAATTTGCTATCTGTTAGTTTCTTAACATGGTAACTGAGGTTATTAATCTGATACATTTTTTTTTTGTTTGACTGCACCACACGTTTCACAGGATCTCAGTTCCCTGACCGAGGATTGAACCATGGCCACTGCATTGGAAACCTGGAGTCCTAACCACTAGGCTACAAGGGAACTCCCAGATTTGATATTTTTTAAATCTAGTGATTGAGTCCTATAAATTTCCCTCTGATTACTATTTTAGCTATGTCTCATCTCATGTTTTGCTTCTCTTGTGGCTCAGCTGGTGAAGAATCCACCTGCAATGCAGGAGACCTGGGTTCGATCCCTGGGTTGGGAAAATCCCCTGGAGAAGGGAAAGACTACCCACTCCAGTATTCTGATCTGGAAAGTCCCATGGTTTGTATAGTCTGTGAGGTCGCAAATACTCCTACACAACTGAATAACGTTCACTCTTCACTTTCGTGTTTTGATATGATATATCCCATAACTTTTTCCTTTTTAATTCAGATCAAAATTCTTTATAATTGCCCTTTGACCATGTTATTGACTCTTAATTCTATTGTGGTCAGAGAACATACTTTCTATGACTTGGATTCTTTTTAAATTATTGGGACTTGTTTTATGGCTTAGAGTATAGTTCACCTTGGTGAATGTCCCATGTACATTTCTGCTGTTTGTTCTTTACATGTTTATTAGGTCATATTGATCAATAGTGTTTTTCAGTAATTCTGTATCCTTTTGACATGTTTTTTCCTCCTTTCCACTTAACCTATTTGTGTCTTTATTTAAAGGGTTTCTTTTAGGCAGCATATAGTTGGGTCTTACTTTTTTATCCAATCTTATCTATCTTTTCACTGGAGTGCTTAGACCATTTACATATAATAATTGGATTCACAAGAGTGGGTTAAAGTCTATAGTCTTACTATTTTCTATTTGTTCTATTTCTTTGTGTCCCTTTTTAATTTTTACTACCTTTGGGGGAGATTGAATATTTCATATGATTTCCCTTTTTTCCATTCACTTACTAGTCATAATCTTTGTTAGTTTTGATTGACTGAATTTTCTCCTCCTTATGGGTTGTATTTTCCTGCCTTTTTTTTCCCCTGATAATTTTTGGTTGGATGATAGACACTTTGAATTTGTTGAGTGCTGGTATTTTCGTATTTCTCTAAATATTCCTAAGCTTTGTTTTGTATTCACTTAAGTTACTTGGGAAGATTTGCTGCTGCTGCTGCTAAGTCGCCTCAGTCGTGTCTGACTCTGTGCGACCCCATAGACGGCAGCCCACCAGGCTCCCCCATCCCTGGGATTCTCCAGGCAAGAACACTGGAGTGGGTTGCCATTTCCTTCTCCAATGCATGAAAGTGAAAAGTGAAAGTGAAGTTGCTCAGTCGTGTCCGACTCTTAGCGGCCCCATGGACTGCAGCCTACCAGGCTCCTCCGTCCCTGGGATTTTCCAGGCAAGAGTACTGGAGTGGGGTGCCATCCAGGTCTAATTTTCTACAAGTGAGGCAAAGCCTTTCTGAATATTGTACCAGATGCCCCATGAATTTATGAGATTTTCCTGTCTGATAGTTGAGAACAGGAACTGTTGTAGCCTGTGTGAGCTTCAAGTATTAATTCTCTCTAAAACTGTCAAGTGTGGGTTTTTTTGTTTGTTTGTTTGTTTGTTTCTCCAGCCTTAGGTAGTTTCCATGCATGGGCTGGTCATTAGTACTCAGTTGAAGACCTAAGAAGGGACCCTTGGTGTGGTGTGTGGCTCTCATCTCTGGCACTTTGCCTTACAAATTCTAGCTGCCTGGGCTTCCCTAGACTCCTTCTGGGTTTCCTCTTCCTATCCTATAACTAGAAACTCCAGGCAGTAAACTTGGAAAAGTCATGGGGGTCACTTTCTTTTCCCATCTCTAAGAAATCATTGCCTATTGTCTAATATTTGTATCTTGAAAACCATTTTTTATTATTCTTTTTAATTTATTTTAGTTGGAGGCTAATTATAATGTGGTAGTTTTTGCCATACATTCACATGAATCAGCCATGGGTGTACATGTGTTCCCCATCCTGACCCTCCCTCCCACCTCCCTCCCCATCCCATCCCTCAGGATCATCCCAGTGCACCATCCCTGAGCACCCCGTCTCATGCATCAAACCTGGACTGGTGATCTATTTCATATATGATAATATACATATTTCAATGCTATTCCCTCAAATCATCCTACCCTTGCCTTCTCCCACAGAGTCCAAAAGTCTGTTCTTTACATCTGTGTCTCTTTTGCTGTCTCACATATAAGGTCATCATTACTATCTTTCTAAATTCCATATATATGTGTTAATATACTGTATTAGTATTTTTCTTTCTGACTTACTTCACTCTGTATAATAGGCTCCAGTTTCATCCACCTCATTAGAACTGATTCAAATGCATTCTTTTTAATAGCTGAGTAATATTCCAGTGTGTATATGTACCACTGCTTTCTTATCCATTCATCTGCCTATGGACATCTAGGTTGCTTCCGTGTCCTGGCTATTATAAACAGTGCTGCAATGAACATTGGGATACACATGTCTCTTTCAATTCTGGTTTCCTCTATGTGTATGCCCAGCAGTGGGATTGCTGGATCATAAGGCAGTTCTATTTCCAGTATTTCAAGGAATCTCCATACTGTTCTCCATAGTGGCTGTACTAGTTTGCATTCCCACCAGCAATGTAAGAGGGTTCCCTTTTCTCCACACCCTCTCCAGCATTTATTGCTTGTAGACTTTTGGATCGCAGCCATTCTGACTGGTGTGAAATGGTACCTCATAGTGGTTTTGATTTGCATTTCTCTGATAATGAGTGATGTTGAGCATCTTTTCATGTGTTTGTTAGCTATCTGTATGTCTTCTTTGGAGAAATGTCTATTTAGTTCTTTGGCCCATTTTTTGATTAGGTGGGCTTTTTTTTTTTTTTTTCCTGGAATTGGCCTGCAGGCGTTGCTTGTATATTTTTGAGAATAATTCTTTGTCAGCTGCTTCATTTATTATTATTTTCTCCCATTCTGAAGGCTGTCTTTTCACCTTGCTTATAGTTTCCTTCTTTGTGCAAAAGCTTTTAAGTTTAATTAGGTCCCATTTGTTTATTTTTGCTTTTATTTCCATTACTCTGGGAGGTGGGTCATAGAGGATCCTGCTATGATTTATGTCAGAGAGTGTTTTTCCTATGTTTTCCTCTAGGAGTTTTATATTTTCTGGTCTTACATTTAGACCTTTGATCCATTTTGAGTTTATTTTTGTGTATGGTGTTAGAAAGTGTTCTAGTTTCATTCTTTTACAAGTGGTTGACCAGTTTTCCCAGCACCACTTGTTAAAGAGATTGTCTTTTCTCCATTGTATATTCTTGCCTCCTTTGTCAAAGATAAGGTGTCCATAGGTGCGTGGATTTATCTCTGGGATTTCTATTTTGTTCCATTGATCTATGTTTCTGTCTTTGTGCCAGTACCATACTGTCTTGATGACTGTAGCTTTGTAGTATAGTCTGAAGTCAGGCAGGTTGATTCCTCCAGTTCCATTCTTCTTTCTCAAGATTGCTTTGGCTATTCGAGGTTTTTTGTATTTCCATACAAATTGTGAAATTATTTGTTCTAGTTCTGTGAAACATACCATTGGTAGCTTGATAGAGATCGCATTGAATCTAGATTGCTTTGGATAGTATACTCATTTTCACTATATTGATTCTTCTGATCCATGAACATGGTATATTTCTCCATCTATTTGAGTCCTCTTTGATTTCTTTCATCAGTGTTTTATAGTTTTCTATATATAGGTCTTTTGTTTCTTTAGGTAGGTTTATTCCTAAGTATTTTATTCTTTTCATTGCAATGGTGAATGGAATTATTTCCTTAATTTCTCTTTCTGTTTTCTCACTGTTATTGTGTAAGGATGCAAGGGATTTCTGTGTGTTAATTTTGTATCCTGCAACTTTACTATATTGATTAGCTCTAGTAATTTTCTGGTGGAGGCTTTAGGGGAAAACCATTTTTTATATACTACATATGATTTTTTGTTTCAAGCAGGGGTATATCTGATTCATTGTGTCATTTTGGCCAGAAGTGGAAGTAAAATCTAAATTTAGACATGCACTTTTTCTTTAATACAGGAAATTTTTGAATGAAACTTGACTTTCTCTACACAATTTGGTAAGAATGTGGGGGTTCACAAAGTACCAAACCCCTAATTAATTCTTCCCCATATTTCCTGTGTTTACTTTGGATAGCTTATATTTTTCAGTGAGTACTACTCATAAAAATCTATTCGACAGTAATAGCTTTGCTAATACTGCTGCTGCTGCTAAGTCGCTTCAGTCGTGTCCGACTCTGTGCGACGGCATAGACGGCAGCCCACCAGGCCCCGCTGTCCCTGGGATTCTCCAGGCAAGAACACTGGAGTGGGCTGCCATTTCCTTCTCCAGTGCGTGAAAGTGAAAAGTGAAAGGGAAGTCGCTCAGTCGTGTCCGACTCTTCTCGACCCCATGGACTGCAGCCAACCAGGATCCTCCATCCATGGATTTTCCAGGCAAGAGTACTGGAGTTGGGTGCCATTGCCTTCTCTGTTGCTAATACTAAGAATATTCATATTCAAAAAATTGTTATTTTCCCTTAAAATTCTTTTTTTAATGATTAAGCATTGCAGTATATATTCTCTGTATGAGAATATAGTATAAAGTATTAAAATCTCATGAAAATTATTTTTTGAATGTGAAAATAACTCAGGTGTAATATAAATGGGTGTCACAAACTTCAAGGGAAAGAACTTCAGGAGTCTACTGAGTGGCTGAGAAAATGCTCTTTTACATAGTTCTTGAGTTCACTGTTGAGATACATCTGTATTTAAAGTGATTTTATGAAACATGGAAGATCTCTCGAAATTACTGCTTTATCTTTCCCGGATATTTTTTTGTAAAACCCACAATAACTATAAAACTTTATAGAAGTGAGTGACCTTCTCAGAGAAAATACAAATATATCTTTATGTCTTCTTTCATTTCCTTATGCTTAAAAACTGTTGCTTTAAATTGGATCTTTTGGTATACAAAAGAATTCTTTGGACACATTTGATCACTTTGGTTTTCTTGTTTCATTTACTTGCCCGTATGTTAATGAAGCAAACTGAAGTTAATAGCACCCTAAAATTGAGGAAAACACTTGAAGTGATAATAACCTGTTCAAGATCTCAGCTTTAAAACGTGAGCTTAGAAATTCAGGGAACATAGAAAATAAGTTTATTTTGCCTTATCCTCTGAACATATTGACATAATTATTTAGCTGTATGATCATCCTAGGATGTTCAACATCTGCATAGATTGTTTACTATACATATTAACTTGCCAAAAATGGTTTGCAGAATTTTTCTAATGACATGAATATTGCAGTTCATTTTCAAAAAAGCAAAGATAAAACCATTAATAATGTCAAACAGGGTATTGTCTAGAGAAATTCTAGCCAGTCATTTAGTTACTGTTTACAATTTATTACTGAATGTGCTTTACCATCAGGAACAAGCTTCCCATGGTGGTTGTATTAAAAATTAGCAGTTTTACACTGAGAGGCCCAGTGCCAACCTGGAAAAATTGGTTGCATTGATGAGTAATAAACTGCATGTTGCAGATTCCCATACTGCTTGAATTCATTTCACAGTATTGGCAAAGAATCTGAATTTTAACTGGAAACACACGGTTCTCTTCCAAGCAGGTATTAAAAACACATTGTCTACTTTTCAGAGAATCATAATAGAGTTTCTGCACTTTGTCATTTTGACCGTAGTTTAAGATTTAAAAGGTTTGAAATTTCTTGAAAATATTAATTATCCTTCTCTATTTTCTCCTTCATAAAGTTAATATGATTCCAGTGCAATGTACCATTTGTTTTTAGATATATGAAGAAATACGTGGCCTACTTTAAAACTGTTTTTCCTCCAAAAAATGAATTTTTAAAATAAAGGAAAAGATAGTTAAATAATTGCAAAGCCACTGTTTTCAGTTAGACTTGTAGATTATGTATATACTCTCGATACTGAAACATTGAGGTTTCTTTGAAAGGAGACAAGCTTAAAAGTAGGCCAGTATTCCTGTGGTTTAATTTCAACTTTCTGGACAGTTAAATAGAATTTTGTACTTAAAATATTTTCATATGGCTTTGTTTTAAGAGCAAAAAAATATGAATTTGCCTTACAAAATGTAAAAGTTTTAAATGCACTTTTTTCCCTCACTTGTCAAAGCAACCTTAAAATTAAACTCAAATGTCCTTATATATATGTTTATCAACTCCATATAGTAATTTTAAAGTGTACATGGTCTTTCCTAGGTAAAATTTATATCTCCCTGTAAGTGAAACAGTAAATCCTGGGCTTTCATATATGGACACTAAGCAATTTGTCAATATACCATATAGTTCTGAATGCACTAATAATACAAAGCTTAATTTTGTTCTTTAGTCTTGATGTATTCACTGATAATGGTGGGAGAGACCTCAGCTTGGCAATCTACAGCAAGTTAGTTAGGAAAAGATAACATTATTCATACACATATGCTGAGAAAATGAGTGACAGAATGTCACTGCTCTGTTTATCTTGTATCAATCACTCTAGTCCTGAGCTAGAAGTACATTTAAAACATAACACTCAGAAGTTCACATTCAAAAGAAAAATGTTAGGGATTTCCCTGGTGGTCCAGTGGTTAAGACTCTGCACTTCCATTGGAGGGGCCCCAGGTTCAAGCCCTGGTTGGGGAACTAAGATCCCACAAGCCACATAGCGTGGCCAAAATATATAGTCAAAAGGAAAAAGTTGATAAAAGTTTTTAAATGAAATGATAACAAGCAGGAAACAGTTTGTGAAGTCGCCATTTGGTTTCCTGATCAGCTACTTTCAAACTCAGCATTCTGCATCTGCAGTTGGTAATTTTGACTGAGTTCAAGATGATCAAGAATTATAGAACTGTTAACCTCATTTAGTATTTACAAGATGAGAGTTGTAACTATGTACTCCTTGACATCCTCCAGGCCTCTTTGCCACCTTTGATTACTCTCTATTCCTTGGCAGTGTCATTCACTTTATGATTTCAGTTATCATTTCCATATGTGCAGCTATATCTCCAGCCTCACATTTCCCATAAACTGCCATACAGCTCAGCATATCCTGCCAGTACATCAGATTCCAAACTGAAGTCATCATTTTCTCTCCTAAATCTTTTCTTTTTCTTTTTTTTTTTCACTTTCTTTTTTAACCCATTATTGAGGTTTTTTTTTTTTCTTTTTTTCTATCCAGCCACTTGAATCAAAAAAGTGCTTATTATTCTACTATGCCAAGATTTCTCTCACGTCCTTCCTCCCTTCTATTCACCCTGCTACTATCCGATATCACTGAGGTTCTCATTTCCCTTCATATTTGGTCACATGGTTATGTCTCTTCCAAACCAGGACACTTTTGAATGTAAAAGGGACATTATGGAGAGTGAAGAAGGCTCTTAATACATACAATAGGACAACTGTTACACAAACTATCCTTCGCAAATCTAGGTATATGGTCACCGTTAATCTATTTCCTTCCTTCCTGTAACTAATCCATTAGTTTATAGCCCTGCCAGATTTATCTTCCTTTTTTTTTTTAATTGATGTATAGTTGACTTACAATATTGTGTTAGTTTCAGGTATATACCATACTGATTTGATTTTTTATTTTTATTTTTTTGCAGATTATGCTGTATTATAGGTTATTACAAAATAATGGGTATAACTCCTGTGCTATACAACATATCCTTGTTGCTTATCTTTTTATGTGTAGTAGTTTGTATCAGATAATGCCATCACCTTAATTTGTCCCTACCTTCTCCCCTATCCCCATAACCAAAAGGGACATTTTGGAGAGTGAAGAAGGCTCTTGTAATACTTAAACTAAGACAGATGTTACACACTCAGACTGTCCCTTGCAAACGTGGAACAGTTTTAATCACTGTACTCTGGTTAATCTATTTCCTTCCTTCTTGTAGATAATCCATCTACTGCACTACCAGACTTAACTTCTTTTTTTGAATTGATGTATAGTTATTTGTTTTCTGTGTCTCTGAGTCTGTTTCTGTTTTGCATATAATCCATTTGTATTATTTTTTAGGTTCTATATATGAATGATATCATAAAATATTTATCTTTATTCAATTTATTTCACTGAACTTAATATTCTCTAGGTCTATTCACATTGTTGCAGTGGCAGTATTTCATTCTTTTAATGGCTGAGTAATATTCCATTGCATATATGTAACACATTTTTGTAATCTAGTCACCTGTTGATGGGAATGGGGCTTGCTTCCATATCATGGCTTTACACATGGTCCTGCTATGAGCATTAGGATGTAAGCATCTTTTCCAATTAGTGTTTTTGTTTTTTCAGACACATATCCAGGAGTGGAATTGTTAGATCATACAGTAGTTCCACTTTTGTTTTTTTAAGGAATCTGCATACTGTTTTCCAAGGTGGCTGCACCAACTTACATTCCCCCCGACAAGATGAGCTTTCCTCATAGCTCAGTCGGTAAAGAATCTGCCTGCGATGCAGGAGACCTGGGTTTGATCCCTGGATTGGGAAGATCCCCTGGAGAAGGAAATGGCAACCCACTCCAGTATTCTTGCCTGGAGAATCCCATGGACAGAGGAGCCTGGCAGGTTACAGTCCATGGGGTCGGACACGACTTAGCAACTAAATCACCACAGCAGTATATGAGGGTTCCCTTTTCACCACATCCTTTCCAACATTTATTTGTAGACCTCACTGCTTTGCATTTCTCTAATAATTGATGATTTTGAGCACTTACTCTTAGGCCTGTTAGCCATCTGTGTGTCTTTGGGAAAATCTCCAGATCTGCCTATATTTTGATCATTTAGTTTTTTGATATTAAATTCTATGAATTGTTTGTCTATTTTGAACATTAACCCCTTGTTAATCACATTGTTTGTAAATATTTTCTCCCATTCTGTAGATTGCCTTTTCATTTTGTTGATGGTTTTCCTTTACTGTGCAAAAGCTTTTAATTTTAATTAGGTCCTATTTGTTTATTTTTGCTTGTATTTGTTTTGCCTTGGGAGACTGATCCCAGAAACTATTGCTGTGATTTATGTTAAAAAGAGTTCTACTTGTGTTCTCATCTAGGAGTTTTATGGTTTCAGATCTTATATTTAGGTCTTCAAACAATTTTGAGTTTATTTTTTGTATATGCTGTGAAAGAATGTTCTCATTGTTTTACATTTGGCTTTCTAGTTTCCCCAGTACCACTTGTTGAAGAGACTATCTTTTCTCCATTTTATAGTCTTGCCTCCTTTGATATAGATTAATTGACCATTTTTGTGTAGGTTTATTTTTAAAATCATTTTATTCTGGTTTTTCATTATTAGTATATAGAAATATACCAGATTTCTGTATATTAATCTTGTGCCCCACAACCTTGCTGAATTCATTCGTTCTGGAGACTTTAAATTTCTCTATATATAGAGTATTATGTCATCTGCAAATAGTGACAGTTGTATCTCTTCCCTTCCAATTTGGATATCTTTTATTTCTTTTTCTTGACTTATTACTGTGGCTAGGACTTCCAATACTGTTATATAGAAGCAACAAAAGTAGCCGTTGTTGTTTTGTTCCTGAATTTACATGGAAGGCTTTCAGATTTTCACTGTTATTTTCGTTGTGGGTTTGTCATAAATGACCTTTGTTATGTTGAGATATGTTCCCTCTATACCCACTTTGCTGAGAATTTTTATCATTACTGGATGTTGAATATTGTCAAATGCTTTTTCTGTCTATTGAGATGACCAAGTAGGTTTTTCTTTTCTTTTGTTAATGTGGTGTATCACATTGATTATTTACATATGTTGAACCATCCTGTGACCCAGGAATGAAGCCAACTTGATCATAGTATATGATCCTTTTTATGTATTGTTGCCAATATTTTGTAGAGGATTTTTGCCTCTATACTCATCAAAAATATTGACCAGTAATTTTCTTTTTTGCAGTGTCCTTGGTTTTGGTATCAGGATAATAGTGGCCTCATAGAATGATTTCTTTCTCTTTGAATTTTTAGGAATAGTATGAGAAGGACAGGTGTTAGTTCTTCCTTATATGTTTGATAGAATTCCCCTATGAAACTGTCCGGCCTACACTTTTGTATACAGATTCAATTTCACTTCTAGTGATTTTTGTAGTTGTTCTGTCACTCAGTCATGTCTGACTCTTTGGAACCCCATGGACTGCAGCACGCAAGGCTTCCCTGTCTTTCACCATCTCCTGGAGCTTGCTCAAACTCATGTCCATCAAGTCGGTGATGACATCCAACCATCTCATCCTCTGTCATCCCCTTCTCCTCCTGCCTTCAGTCTTTGTGAGCATCAGGGTCTTTTCTAATGAGTCAGCTTTTCATATCAGGTAGCCAAAGTATTCGAGCTTTCATCTTCAGCATCAGTCCTTTCAATGAATCTCAGGATTGATTTCCTTTAGGATTGACTGGTTTGATCTTGCTGTCCAAAGGACTCTCAAGCGTCTTCTCCAACACCACAGTTTAAGAGTATTAATTCTTCTGTCCTCAACCTTCTTTATAGTCCAACTCTCACATCCATACATGACTACTGGGAAAACCATAGCTTTGACTAGATGGACATTTGTTGGCAAAGTAATATCTCTGCTTTTTATTATGCTGTCTAGGTTAGTTATAGCTTTTCTTCCAAGGAGCAAGTGTCTCATAATTTCATAGCTGCAGTCACCATCTGCACTGATTTTAGAGCCCCAAAAAATAAAGTCTGTCACTGTTTCCATTGTTTCCCCATCTATTTGCCATGAAGTGATGGGATTGGATTCTGTAATCTTAGTTTTTTGAATGCTGAGTTTTAAGCCAGCTTTTTAACTCTCCTTTTTCACTTTCATCAAAAGGCTCTTTAGTTCCTCTTCACTTTCTGCCATAAGGGTGGTGTCATCTGCATATCTGAGGTTATTGATATTTCTCCCAGCAATCTTGGTTCCAGCTTGTGCTTCATCCAGTCCAGCATTTCACATGATGTACTCTGCATAGAAGTTAAATAAACAGGGTAACAATACACAGCCTTGATGTACTCCTTTCCCAATTTGAAACCAGTCCATAGTTCCATGTCCAGTTCTAAGTGTTGCTTCTTGAGCTGTTTACAGATTTCTCAGGAGGCAGGTCAGGTGGTCTGGTATTCCCATCTCTTGAAGAATTTTCCACAGTTTGTTGTGATCCACACAGTCAAAGGCTTTAGCATAGTCAATGAAGCAGAAGTAGATGTTTTTTCTGAAATTCTCTTGCTTTTTCTATGATTCAACAGATGTTGGCAATATGATCTCTGGTTCCTCTGCCTTTTCTAAATCCAGCTTGAACATCTGGAAGCTCTTGGTTCACCTACTGTTTAAGCCTAGCTTAGGGAATTTTGAGCATTACTTTGCTAGCATGTGAAATGAGTGCAGTTGTCAGTAGTTCGAACATTCTTTGACGGTGCCTTTCTTTGAGATTGGAATCAAAACTGACATTTTCCAGTCCTGTGGCCACTGCTGAGTTTTCCAAATTTGCTGATATATTGACTGCAACACTTTTGCAGTATCATTTTTTAGGATTTTAAATAGCTCAACTGGAATTCCATCACCTCCACTAGCTTTGTAGTGATGCTTCCTAAGGCCCACATGACTTCCCATTCCAGGATGTCTAGCTAGGTGAGTGATCACACCATCATGGGTTATCTGTGTCATGAAGATTTTTTTTGTACAGTTCTTCTGTGTATTCTTGCCACCTCTTCTTAATATCTTCTGCTTCTGTTAGGTCCATACCATTTCTCTCCTTTATTGTGCCCATCTTTGCATGAAATGTTCCCTTGATATCTCTAATTTTCCTGAAGAGATATCTAGTCTTTCCCATTCTATCGTTTTCCTCTATAGCTCTGCATTGATCACAGAGGAAGGCTTTCTTATGTCTCCTTGCTATTCTTTGGAACTCTGCATTCACATAGGTATATCTTTCCTTTTCTCCTTTGCCTTTTGCTTCCAATTTTTCCGTACTCTCACTTTCAGTCTATATGTGTTGGGTTTCTTGTAGGCAGCATATATATGGGTCTTGTTTTTGTATCCATTCAGCCATTCTGTTTCTTCTTGTTGAGGCATTTAATCCATTTATATTTAAAGTGATTATTGATATATGTGTTCCTATTGCCATTTTCTTAATTGTTTATGGTTTGTTATTGTAGATCTTTTTCTTCTCTTGTATTTCCTGACTATATATGTCCCTTTAACATTTGTTGTAAAGCTGGTTTGGTGGTACTGAATTCTCTTAACTTTAGCTTGTCTGTAAAGCTATTGATTTCTCCATGAATTTTGAATGAGATCCTTGCCAGATAGAGTAACATCGGTTGTACATTTTTCCCTTTCAGTACTTTAAATATATCCTGCCATTCCCTTCTGGCCTGCAGAGTTTCTGCCGAAAGATCAACTGTTAAAAAGATCAGCTTTTATTTGGATAAGTTAGATTGTTTGAGATTTTTCTTGCTTCTTGAAGAAAGCCTTTATCACTGTGAAATTCCCTCTTAAATGTGATTTACCTGCATCACATATATTTTGGAAAGTTATGTTTTCAATTTCATTTGTCTCAAAATATTTTCTGATTCTCTCTTTGATTTCACTGTTGATCCACTAGATTTTAGTGGCACATTGTTTAGTCTCTACATGTTTATTCTTTTCCTGTTTTCCTTTCTGTAGTTGATTTCTAGTTCATACTGATGCAGTTGAAAAAAATACTTCAGGTAATTTCTATCCTCTTACGTTTGTTGAGACTTTTGTTATCTAGTATATGGCCTATCCTGAAGAACGTTCCATGTACACATGAAAAGAATTTGTTTTTGAATGTCATGTCCTGTAGACATCAGTTAAGTCCAACAGGTCTATTGTGTCCTTTAAGAACACTTGCCTTATTTTCTGTCTGTATGATTTGTGATTGATATCAGAGGAGTATTAAAGTCTCCAACTATTACTGTATTTTTATCAATTTCTCCCTTTATGTCTGTTACTATTTTCTTCATATATTTAGGTGCTTCTGTGTATATATGTTAACAAGTGTAATATTATCTTCCTGTCCTGATCTCTCCTTTATCATTATATAGTGCCCTTCTTTGTCTTGTATTATAGTGTTTGTTTTAAAGTCTAATTTGTCTGATATGAGGATTGCTAGCCCCCAGACTTATCTTCTTAAAACATTGTTTTAGTCATGCCTTCCATCTTCATAATTCTTTAGTGGCTCTAAATTATAAAAATGTTCAGGCATGATCTTCAAAGTCGTCTTTAGTCCAATTTCAGTTTCTCTCTCCTACATTATTTCTTTTACAGTTTTATTGAGATATAATTGACACACCGCACTATATATGTTTAAGATGTAGAACATAATGACTTACATACCTTGTGAAATGATTACAATGTTAGTTAACATCCATCATCTCATTGATATTTTTTTAAAAAGTGAGGGAAGTAAATATTTATTGTGATGAGAAATCTTAGGGTCTACTCTCTTAACAACTTTCAAATATACCATATAGCAGTCTTAACTGCAGTCATTGTGTTATACATTACATTACATCCCCAGTACATATTTATCTTGTGACTGGAAGTTTGTACCTTTTGACTACCTCTATCCAGTTTTTCCACCTCCCACTCTGGTAACCACAAATTTAATCTCTTTTTCTGTGAGTTTGGGATTTTTATTTATTTTTAGATTCCACTATTTATTTTTAGAGTCTGTGTATAAGTGAGATCATACAAATATTTCTCTTTCTGTGTCTGACTTATTCCACTTACCATAATGCCCTCAAGGTCCTTCCATGTTGCATTGTTATTATTTCCTCAGTCAAGCAACTCACAATGTTAATATTTAACTTTTCTGATCCTGAGTTACCTCATTAGTAAAAACGGAATTAAAATGTTTATTCCTCACTTATGAAGCTAGCTTAGTACATAGATAGTGAAGTGAAGTGAAGTGAAGTTGCTCAGTCGTGTTTGACTCTTTGCGACCCCATGGACTACAGCCTACCAGGCTCCTCGGTCCATGGAATTTTCCAGGCAAGAGTACTGGAGTGGGTTGCCATTTCCTTCTCCAGCAGATCTTCCCAACCCAGGGATCGAACCCAGGTCTCCCTCATTGTAGGCAGACGCTTTACCTTCTGAACTGTACCTACTGCCAAGTACTTGGTACATGCACACTGAGGAACTGGTAGCTACTATTACATACTATAATTTTGTGTATCTTCTCTACCTATTTCTACTCTGTGAAATAGTCTCTTCCTCTTCTCTAACTTCTCTATCTTCAAAGTCCTTAATCCTTCCTATCCTTGAATATTCCAAAAGTGTAGTCCCTTTAAACCACTTTTTTTTTAACATTTTTTTATTTTTTTTAATTTTATTTTATTTAACTTTACAATATTGTATTGGTTTTGCCATATATCAAAATGAATCTGCCACAGGTATACATGTGTTCCCCATCCTGAACCCTTCTCCCTCCTCCCTCCCCATACCATCCCTCTGGGTCGTCCCAGTGCACCAGCCCCAAGCATCCAGTATCGTGCATCAAACCTGGACTGGCGACTCATTTCATATATGATATTATACATATTTCAATGCCATTCTCCCAAATCATCCCACCCTCTCCCTCTCCCACAGAGTCCATAGGACTGTTCTATACATCAGTGTCTCTTTTGCTGTCTTGTATACAGGATTATCGTTATCATCTTTCTAAATTCCATATATATGCATTAGTATACTGTATTGGTGTTTTTCTTTCTGGCTTACTTCACTCTGTATAATAGGCTCCAGTTTCATCCACCTCATTAGAACTGATTCAAATGTATTCTTTTTAACGGCTGAGTAATACTCCATTGTGTATATGTACCACTGCTTTCTTATCCAGTCATCTGCTGGTGAACATCTAGGTTGCTTCCATGTCCTGGCTATTATAAAGAGTGCTGCGATGAACATTGGGGTACACGTGACTCTTTCCCTTCTGGTTTCCTCAGTGTGTATGCCCAGCAGTGGGGTTGCTGGGTCATAAGGCAGTTCTATTTCCAGTTTTTTAAGGAATCTCCACACTGTTCTCCATAGTGGCTGTACTAGTTTGCATTCCCACCAGCAATGTAAGAGGGTTCCCTTTTCTCCACACCCTCTCCAGCATTTATTATTTGTAGACTTTTGGATCACAGCCATTCTGACTGGTGTGAAATGGTACCTCATAGTGGTTTTGATTTGCATTTCTCTGATAATGAGTGATGTTGAGCATCTTTTCATGTGTTTGTTAGCCATCTGTATGTCTTCTTTGGAGAAATGTCTATTTAGTTCTTTGGCCCATTTTTTGATTGGGTCATTTATATTTTTGGAATTGAGCTGCAGGAGTTGCTTGTATATTTTTGAGATCAGTTGTTTGTCTGTTGCTTCATTTGCTATTATTTTCTCCCATTCTGAAGGCTGTCTTTTCATCTTGCTTAGAGTTTCCTTTGTTGTGCAGAAGCTTTTAAGTTTAATTAGGTCCCATTGGTTTATTTTTGCTTTTATTTCCATTACTCTGGGAGGTGGGTCATAGAGGATCCTGCTGTGATGTATGTCGGAGAGTGTTTTGCCTATGTTCTCCTCTAGGAGTTTTATAGTTTCTGGTCTTACGTTTAGATTGTTAATCCATTTTGACTTTATTTTTGTGTATGGTGTTAGAAAGTGCTCTAGTTTCATTCTTTTACAAGTGGTTGACCAGTTTTCCCAGCACCACTTGTTAAAGAGATTGTCTTTTCTCCATTGTATATTCTTGCCTCCTTTGTCAAAGATAAGGTGTCCATATGTACGTGGATTAATCTCTGGGCTTTCTATTTTGTTCCACTGATCTTTGTTTCTGTCTTTGTGCCAGTACCATACTGTCTTTATGACTGTGGCTTTGTAGTAGAGCCTGAAGTCAGGCAGGTTGATTCCTCCAGTTCCATTCTTCTTTCTCAAGATAGCTTTGGCTATTTGAGGTTTTTTGTATTTCCATACAAATTGTGAAATTATTTGTTCTAGCTCTGTGAAGAATACTGTTGGTAGCTTGATAGGGATTGCATTGAATCTATAAATTGCTTTGGGTAGTATACTCATTTTCACTATATTGATTCTTCCAATCCACGAACATGGTATATTTCTCCATCTATTAGTGTCCTCTTTGATTTCTTTCACCAGTGTTTTATAGTTTTCTATATATAGGTCTTTAGTTTCTTTAGGTAGATATAGTCCTAAGTATTTTATTCTTTTCGTTGCAATGGTGAATGGAATTGTTTCCTTAATTTCTCTTTCTTTTTTCTCATTATTAGTGTATAGGAATGCAAGGGATTTCTGTGTGTTGATTTTATATCCTGCAACTTTACTATATTCATTGATTAGTTCTAGTAATTTTCTGGTGGCGTCTTTAGGGTTTTTTGTGTGAGGATCATATCTGCAAACAGTGAGAGTTTTACTTCATTTTTTTTTAATTGAAGGATAGTTGCTTTACAGAATTTTGTTGTTTTCTGTCAAACATCAGCATGAATCAGCCATAGGTATACATATATCTCCTCCCTTTGAATCTTCCTCCTATCTCCCTCCTCATCCACCCCCTAGGTTGATACAGAGCTCCAGTTTGCGTTTCCTTAGCCATACAGCAAATTCCCACTGACTATCTATTTTATATATGGTAATGTAAGTTTCCATGTTACTCTTTTCATATATCTCATCCTCTCCTCCCCTCTCCCCATGTCCATAAGTCTATTTTCTATATCTGTTTCACCATTGCTGCCCTGTAAATAAATTCTTCAGAACCATTTTTCTAGATTCTACATATGTACGTTAGATTATGATATTTATCTTTCCTTTCTGACTCACTTCACTCTGCATAATAGGTTCTAGGTTCACCCACTTCATCAGAACTGCCTCAAATGTGTTCATTTTTACAGCTGAGTAATATTCCATTGTGTATATGCACCATAACTTCTTTATCCATTCATCTGTTGATGGACATCTAGGTTGCTTCCATGTTCTAGCTATTGTAAATAGTGCTGGAGTGAACAATGGGATGCTGCTGTTGCTGCTGCTAAGTCACTTCAGTCATGTCCAACTCTGTGTGACCCCATAGACAGCAGCCCACCAGGCTGCCGCGTCCCTGGGATTCTCCAGGCAAGAACACTGGAGTGGGTTTCCATTTCCTTCTTCAGTGCATGAAAGTGAAAAGTGAAAGTGAAGTCGCTCAGTCGTGTCTGACCCTTCACAACCCCATGACTGCAGCCTACCAGGCTGCTCCATCCATGGGATTTTCCAGGCTAGAGTACTGGAGTGGGTTGCCATTGCCTTCTCCGAACAATGGGATATATGTGTCTTTTTCAATTTTTATTTCCGCAGGGTATATGCCTAGAAGTGGGGTTGCTAGGTCATATGGTGGTTTTATTCCTAATTTTTTAAGGAATCTCCATACCGTTTTTCATAGTGGCTATATCAATTTACATTCCCACCAACAGCGCAAGAGCGTTCCCACTTCTCCACACCCCCTCCAGCATTTATTGTTTGTAGACTTTTTGATGATGGCCATTCTGACCAGAGTGAGGTGATATCTCATTGTGGTTTTGATTTGCATTTCTCTAGTAATGAGCAATGTTGAGCATCTTTTCATGTGTTTGTTAGCCATCTGTATGACTTCTTTGGGGAAATGTCTGTTTAGGTCTTTTTCTCACTTTTTGATTGAGTTGTTTGTTTTCCTGGTATTAGTTGTATGAGCTGTTTGTATATTTTGGAAATTAATCCTTTGTCAGTTGTTTCATTTGCATTATTTTTTCCCATTCTGAGGGTTGTCTTTTTACCTTGCTTATAGTTTCTTTTGCTGTGCAAAAGCTTTTAAGTTTAATCAGATCCCACTTGTTTACTTTTGTTTTTACTTCCATTACTCTAGGCGGTAGGTCATAGAAGATCCTGCTTTGATTTATGTTATCTAGTGTTCTGCCTATGTTTTCTGGTCTTACATTTAGGTCTTTAATCCATTTTTAGTTTATCTTTGTGTATGGTGTTAGGAAGTGTTCTAATTTCATTCTTTTACACATAGCTGTCCAGTTTTCACAGCGCCATTTATTGAAGAGGCTGTCTTTGCTCCATTGTATATTCTTGCCTCCTTTGTTAAATAAGGTACCCATAGGTGCATGGGCTTATTTCTGGGCTTTCAATCTTGTTCCATTGGTCTATATTTCTGTTTTTTTTTTTTTTTTTTTGCCAGTATCATACTGTCTTGATTACTGTAGCTTTGTAGTATAATCTGAAATCCCGAAGGTTGATTCCTCCAGCTCCATTCTTCTTTCTCAGACTGCTTTGGCTCTTCGGGGTCTTTTGTGTTTCCATACGAACTGTGAAATTTTTTGTTCTAGTACTGTGAAAAATGCCATTGGTAATTTGATAGGGATCACATTAAATTTGTAGATTGCATTTGGTATTTTCACAATACCAATTTTTTCATTTCACAATATTGATTCTTTATTTTCACAATATTGATTCTTCCTACCGAGGAACATGGAATATTTCTCCATCTGTTTATGGCATCTTTGATTTCTTTCATTAGTGTCTTGTAATGTTCTGTGTACAGTTCTTTTGTCTCCTTAGGTAAGTTTATTTCTAGATATTTAATTCTCTTTGTTGCAATGGTTAATGGGATTGATTCCTTAATTACTCTTTCTGATTTTTCGTTGTTAGTATATAGAAATGCAAGTGATTTCTGTGTATTGATTTTATATCCTGCAACTTTGCTAAATTCACTGATTAGCTCTAGTAATTTTCTGATGCTATCTTTAGGTTTTTCTATGTATAGTATCATGTCATTTACAAACAGTGAGAGCTTTGCTTCTTTTCCAATCTGGACTTTTTTATTTCTTTCTTCTCTGATTGCTGTAGCTAGGACTTCCAGAACCATGTTGAATAATAGTGAATAATAGTGGTGAAAGTGGTCACCCTTGTCTTATTCCTGATCTTAGGGAGAATGCTTTCATTTTCTCACCATTGAGAATAATGTTTGCTGTTGGCTTATCATATACGACCTTTACTGTGTTGAGGTAGCTTCCTTCTATGCACATTTTTTTGAAGATTTTTGATCATAAATGGGTGCTGAATTTTGTCACCGGCTTTTTCTGCATCTATTGAGATTATCATATGGTTTTTATCTTTCAGTTTGTTAATATGGTATGTCATCTTGATTGTTTTGTGCATATTGAAGAATCCTTGCATCCCAGGAATAAACCCAACTCGATCATGGTGTGTGAGCTTTTTGATGTGTTTCTGAATTCTGTTTGCTAAAGTTTTGTTGAGGATTTTTGCATCTATGTTCATCAGTGATATTGACCTATAGTTTTTTGTGTGTGTTGTCTTTGGGTTTGTTATCAGGGTGATGGTGGCCTCATAGAATGAGTTTGGAAGTGTCCCTTCCTCTGCCAATTTTTGAAAGAATTTTAGATGGAGAGCATAGCTCTTCTCTAAATGTTTGATAGAATTTTCCTGTGAAGCTATCTGGTCCTGGGCTTTTGTTTTTTGGGAGATTTTTGATCACGAAAATGAAGTACAATAGATCACTCCAGTGAACAAAGGAAATCAAAAATTATGTTTACCAGTTAAGAACAAAACTAACAAAGCACAAACTGGATAAAAAACTAAAGCAAAGTGCCAATTGGGGAATAAAGCAATGAAAATAAAATTAACAAATATGTTGAGAGGAAAGGAAAGAAAGAAAAGAAAGAAAGAATAGATATGCAAAGTTAAATATAGGTAGATAAAGAAGATTTTTATATATTAAAGACTAACTGTAAGGGTAAAAGAACAGGAGGAAAAACAAACAAAGGAATAAATGTAGAGGAAGCCACTTTTTACTCCTCCCAACTGAGAGTATAAAATTCATGTAGTGATTAATATGTATGTCTTTATACCTTGTCTATTCATGTGTGTATCTTTGCCTCCATAATAGAGTATTGTTTGCTTGAGGAAAGGAACTCTTATCACTCATTATAATGCATTCCCCACACCCTAGTACTGGACTTTTAGGTAATGAATATTGTTAATTATTAAAATTTTTACAATTAAAGGGCTCATTCATTTGGACTATGAAGCAATTGAGACCTATAGTACTATGTTTGCCAAATATGGTACATTTGTATATGAAATACTATGCAGTTGTTTAAAAGAATGAAGTAGATTTTTCCATGTACTAGCGTGAAAAGATAACCATGGTATTCTATTGAGTATTAAGAAATAAGGCAATTATGAGAACTCTGTTGAAAAGTATATACGGGTGTATGGAGTGGCTGTATCTGTATATTTCTTTAAAAAAAGATTTTAAAACTATATACCTGTTAACAGTGTTTGTTGTATTTATGTAGTATATTTATAATTATAGTAGGAAGGGATATAATTACTGAGACCCTTGATTTTCAGATTTCTTCTTTTTGTGTGTGTGTCAAAAATAAATAAATAAAAGTAGTCCACAAAATACATACATTATATTTACCATTTTTAAGTGTTCTGTAATGTTAAGTATGTTCACATCATTTTGCAACAGATAATATAAGTGGATTAATACAGTATGTGTATGTGTTATGATTTTGCTTAGCATAATGTTCTCCAGGTCCGTTAATGTTGTAGCATGGGACAGAATTTCTTGAATATATGCACAGAAGTGGCATTGCTTGTCAGTTCAGTCAATCAGTTCAGTCACTCAGTCATGTCTGACTCTTTGCAACCCCATGGACTGCAGCACACCAGGCCTCCCTGTCCATCAACAACTCCCAGAGTTTATTTAAACTCATGTCCATTGAGTCAGTGAAGCCATTCAACCATCTCATCCTCTGTTGTCCCCTTCTCCTCCTGCCTTCAATCTTTCCCAGCATCAGGGCCTTTTCCAATGAGTCACTTCTTCTCATCAGGTGGCCAAAGTATTGGAGTTTCAGCTTCAACATCAGTCCTTCCAATGAATATTCAGGACTGATTTCCTTTAGGATGGACTGGTTGGATCTCCTTGGTGTCCAAAGGACTCTCAAGAGTCTTCTTCAACAACACAATTCAAAAGCATGAATTATTCAGCAGTCCGCTTTCTTTATAGTCCAACTCTCACATCCATACATGACTACTGGAAAAACCATAGCTTTGACTAGACGGACTTTTGTTGACAAAGTACTGTCTTTGCTTTTTAATATGCTGCTGTCTGCTGCTGCTTCTAAGTCACTTCAGTTGTGTCAGACTCTGTGCGACCTCATAGACAGCAGCCCACCAGGCTCCCGTCCCTGGGATTCTCCAGAAAAGAATACTGGAGTGGGTTGCCATTTCCCTCTCAGGTGCATGAAAGTGAAAAGTTTGAAAATGAAGTCGTTCAGTCATGTCCGACTCTTCACGATCCCATGGACTGCAGCCTACCAGGCTCCTCTGTCCATGGGATTTCCCAGGCAAGAGTACTGGAGTGGGTTGCCATTGCCTTCTCCGTCATTTACAAGCTGGTGAGATGTAATTTATATCTGAGAGCAGGACATGAAAATATGCTGTCTTGGTTGGTCATAACTTTCCTTTCAAGGAATAAGCGTCTTTTAATCTCATGACTGCTGTCACCATCTGCAGTGATTTTGGAGCCCAAGAAAATAAAAGTATCTCACTGTTTCCATTGTTTCCCCAACTATTTGCCATGAAATGATGGGACCAGATCCATGATCTTAGTTTTCTGAGTGTTGAGTTTTAAGCCAAATTTGTCATTCTCCTCTTTCACTTTCATCAAGAGGCTCTTTGGTTCCTCTTCACTTTCTGCCATAAGGGTGGTGTCATCTGCATATCTGGGGTTATGATATTTCTCCTGGCAATCTTGATTCCAGCTTGTGCTTCATCCAGCCTGGCATTTCACATAATATACTCTACATCAAAGTTAAATAAGCAGGGTGACAATACACAGCCTTGACATACTCCTTTCCCAATTTGGAATCAGTCTGTTGTTCCATGTCCAGTTCTGACTGTTGCTTCTTGACCTGCATACAGATTTCCCAGGAGGCAGGTCAAATGGTCTCATATTCCCATCTCTTGAAGAATTTTCCAGTTTGTTGTGATCCACACAGCCAAAGGTTTTGACATAGTCAATAGAGCATTGCTTAACCATATAGCAATTCTATGTTTGTTATATTCTATTCTTTTGATAGTGATCATGCTAATGGATGTGAGGTGATATAGTGGTTTTGATTTATATTTCTCTTATGATCATCTGTATTTCTTCTATGGAGAATTGTCTTTTCAAGTTCTTTGCCCACTGTTTAGTCAAATTATCTGTTTTTTGTTGTTGAGTTACAGAAGTTCCTTATATATTCTGGATATTAGCCTTTTTTCAGATGTGGGATTTGCAAATATTTTCTCCCATTTTGTAGGTTGCTTTTTCACTCTGTTGATTGTTTCCTTTGGTGTGCAGGATTTTTAAGTTTGATATAGTCTGTTTTGTCTATTTTTGCTTTTGTTATCTGAGCTTTTGATGTTTATCTGAAAAATTACTGCCAAGTCTAACATCCTAAAGCTTTTCCCGTACCTTTCTCCTAGGAGTTGCAGTTTTAGGCCTATGATTTAGGTCTTTCATCCACTTTGAGTTTATTTTTATATGGTATATGGTAAGTTTCCAAATTCACTTTTGGCATGTGGATATCCAGTTTTCCCAACACTATTTATGAAGAGACTGTTCTTTTCCTCTTGTGTAATCTTGTACAGATTCTTTGGCCATATATGCAAGGGTTTATTTCTGGACTGTATCGTGATCCTTTGGCCTATATAACCTGTCTTTATTTCTGCAGCACACCATCTTGATTGGTCTCTCATGTATTCTTCATAACAACTATGTGAGCCAGGTACTATTATCCCCACATTCTAGAAAAGGTAATTGAGTTCTAGAGAGGTTAAGAAAATGCCCCAAGGTCAAATAGCCAGTAAGTGTCAGAAGCAGAATGAAATCTCAGTCAGTTTTAAGGGTTTTATTTTATGAATGGTTCTTTGTTCTTAACCTTAGCTAATATACTGTGGGGCTATTGTGATCACCAATTGACATTACTGTGATTTAATTAGAAGAATATCTGAGTCTATTTGACTACTCACTACTGGGCAATGGATTTGCAAGATGAATTAATTGGGCCAAGGCACAGTAGAGCCATTCAAAATGAATACTGAACCCTGGGACCCAAATGATCATGCTGTGATACCAGTGAACTCCTAAAGCAAAAGCTTGGCCATTTAATAAATCTATTTGTTCCATTCCTAGATTGATTCATTCATTCCTTCTCCATGTGACATTTCCCTCATAACAGTTCTTCTAACTATAACTTTTTAATTAGAATGATATGCTCTCATTATATATAGCATTTACTGTATGAAGCTGTTGTGCTTTCTTCACATAAACAACTTGTTGCTATAGAGTAATTCACTTAAAATCATTAGAAGAGAAGACATCAGTATAGAAATTGACCACTTGGTTACTGTACCTTCTTGGCAATGACTTTAGTTCAGTCAAACATGGAGGGGAAAAGGTAGTCAAATCCCTCTAGTTGTGCCTTTGTTAAGCATCTCAACTGTTTCATTTATTCAACAAACATTTGCACAATTACTATGCACAAGTATTACACTAGGTGTTGGGGATATCAGAGGTGGAAACGAAACAAAACCCACCTGTTTTGTGAGGCCCCCATCTAATGAGGAAAATGGGAAAATAAATGGATGATTTTAATACATTAAAATAGAGAAATGTATGTACTCTATGAAAGCACATGAGGGAAGCACTTAGCTCAACAGAGAGGATCAAGAAGCAATCCCACAGGTGTCTTCTTACAATACTTTAACTTAATCTCAAAGTTCAGAGGAACAGAAATGTGAGCAAGCATGGATCATAGTTCGGTACAAAGTTCAGTACAATTGGAGCATTAAAAGAGGCATCATGGGAGATTTCTGATTTCACGGTTGAAAGCATTTCAGGCATGTACATGTGTGCTCAGTCGTGTCTAACTCTTTGTGACCCTATAGACTGTAGCCCACAGGTTCCTCTGTCCATGGGATTTTCCAGGCAAGAATATTGGAGCAGGTTACCATTTCCTACTCCAGGGGATCTTCCTGACTCAGGAATCAAATTCACATCTCCTGCATTGACGGGTGGACTCTGTACCTCTGGTGCCACCTGGGAAGCCCATTCTAGCAGATGAAGCAAAACTTGGTAGTGTTGGTTGTGCGATGTGCAGTTGAGGGTTGCTGGGGGAGAACTGAGCGCTTTCTGTTGACCAATGCCGGCTGCAGGCATTGCAGTTTTCAGTGCATCTCATCCATTTGCTGAGCATACTTCTCAAATATAATGGTTTTGCCGGGATTCAGAAAGCCATAGTGGATCAGACTGTCAGCAAACCACTGAACAGTAACAAGCTTTTTTTGTACAAGTTTGGCTTTGGGAAGTGCTTTGGAGACTCTACTCAGTCCAACTTCTAAGCTGGTCATCACTGGTTGTCGTATACAATCCACTTTCCATCTCACATCACAATCCAATTGAGAAATGGCTCATTTTTGTTACATAGACTAAGAGAAGATAACACTTCAAAACGATGATTTTTTTGATTTGTGGTTATCTCATGAGACACCCACTTATCAAGCTTTTTCACCTTTCCAATTTGCTTCAGATGCCAAATGACTGTAGAATGGTCAACGTTGAGTTTTTGGGCAACTTCTTGTGTGGTTGTAAGAGGATCCACTTTGATAATTGCTCTCAGTTGGTCATTGTCAACTTCCAATAGCTGGCCACTATGCTCCTCATCTTGAAGGCTCTTGTCTCCTTTGCAAAATTTCTTGAACCACCACTGGCCTGTATGTTCATCAGCAGTTCCTTGGTCAAATGCATTGTTGATGTTGTGATTGTTTCTGCTGCTTTATGACCCATTTTAAACTCCAATAATAAAGTCGTTCCAATTTGCTTTTTGTATAGCATCATCTCCATGCTCTAAAAGACATATAAAATAGACAGCAAATAATAATTCATTAGCAAAAAAAAAAAAAAAATACTGCAAGAAATGTGCATTAAAATGATGTATAACATAACCACATTTAAGAATGTATTTCAATATCAAATGGCAAAGTTCAACAATGCAAATCTGTAATTACTTTTGCACCAATCTAATAATTTCTATCAACTGTGTAAGTCTTTCAACCATTTCCTTAGTTTTTTCTTTCTGAAAAAATAGCAGAATGACATGTTGGAGTTTAATATTTCCTGTAGAATGGAAATTGTTACTATTCATACGTTTCAGAGTCCCATGTTTGAACATAAAAAGAAGAAATGTTTCTCTTCTCTTAATGCAATTCCATCCTTGGCCTTCATACTTACGCACAGACCACAAACTGACAAAAGCTGTATATCCCAAAACTGGATAAAGAAGAAAGACAGAAATGGAAATTACCTAGGAGTCATGATTCCTTTCTTTTTGGGGTCCCTGAAAATTGCCTCGTGTCTGAGTACATTCATAGCATCAGATGCCACACTCAGTCTCCAGAAACCACACGAACAAGTCATGGCTGCCAGCACTAGTAAGGATTTCTTAAATCTGACACAAAGCAGGTTAAAGAGTACAGAAGTGCAGGCACAAGGGCCTTCTTGGCCTTAGGAGTAAAAATTCATAGCCATTGTGTTATCTCTCTTCCTCCCCCAGCTGAATTGGAGTCTTTTTGCCAAGTGTTTTTTCCATCCACTTATGGACACTAGTGTATACGTGGGAGAAGGCAATGGCAACCCACTCCAGTGCTCTGCCTGGAAAATCCCATGGACGGAGGAGCTTGGTAGGCTGCAGTCCATGGGGTCGCTAAGAGTCAGGCACGACTGAGCGACTTCACTTTCACTTTTCACTTTCATGCATTGGAGAAGGAAATGGCAACCCACTCCAGTGTTCTTGCCTGGAGAATCCCAGGGACGGCGGAACCTGGTGGGCTGCCATCTATGGGGTCTCACAGAGTCAGACACGACTGAAGCGACTTAGCAGCAGCAGCAGCAGTGTATATGTGCATTGAAAGGTGTGGCTGATTTGGACTTGGGTAAATTTTACCTTGGAATCTTCTAACTATATGATACAACACCATGAACAGCTTCCTTTTTATGTGAAAGGGAAGCATGATAACACACTGGTGGCCCCAAAGTGGGATTGGCTGCTATTGCAAATTGTTGAGAGAGCAGAAACAAACAAATGCTATATAGATTAAAATATTTTTTTAATTGGCACAGTATAAAATGCTCATGGGGATGAGGACATCTTTAACAACAAATGAACTGGACGTTGAATCTGAAAGGAAAGTGGATATCAAATTAATACAGCTAGAATATCAACCATAAACCTTGGTAGTTCACCTGTCCCTGACAAAAACCCAAAATGTTTACTTTTATTCCCAAGAAGTGTTGGAGAATTTTTGTATTCAGTATCTCAATACTGGGAATATATAATATATTCTGGCACAGATTCAAAGAATAAAAATAAAAATAATGTGTGAGATTAATATAGAAGACATTTAAAGAATTAAATGGAGGTTGGTTATGAAAAGGGTTGAGAATGAATACCCTGCCCTTATTTCGGTTCTCCTTGTTCCATGAAGGAGGTAAGCTGGCCAGTCATTTAAATTCCTGCTTTGTGCCCAGGATATAGCTCATCCCAAATAGCTTTTGCATTGCTTGGGAAGTCACAAAAGAAAAAAAGAAGGATCCCACGAGGTTTCTAGAGGCTGTGCACTAGTCTGAGTACACCATGCTCTCTCTGTACATAGTATCTGGGACAGTTCAAAGCAAATAGGCACCTCATAAATCATGCTGATGTGAATGGATTAACTAGATTTTTTACTGTAAAGTTAATCTCTCTTGGGACAAATATCAGATTATCTTTCTCTAAATGATTCTAATGTAATATAATTTAAATCACAGTGTAAAAGTAAATAATCATAATTTCTTAGGTGTATACTAGCCAAAAAAATTTGCTCACTGAAAAACAGATTCAGAGGCACCCTTAAATCAACCCTTGCCCTAGATACTAAATTTCACTGCATTTTGTAAGAACCAATGAGCTAATATATTCTATTTATAGTTGATTCATATCCTTCTCCATCATCAAATGGGTTCCAGGCGATAAGTGAGATGTTGTCACTATGTGCAGTAACATTTTATCATTCTCTAAGTCACTTCATGGGAAGTAGATGGGGAAACAGTGGAAACAGTGTCAGACTTTATTTTTTGGGACTCCAAAATCACTGCAGATGGTGACTGCAGCCATGAAATTAAAAGATGCTTACTCCTTGGAAGGAAAGTTATGACCAACCTAGATACCATATTCAAAAGCAGAGACATTACTTTGCCAACACAGGTCCATCTAGTCAAGGCTATGGTTTTTCCAGTGGTCATGTATGGATGTGAGAGTTGGACTGTGAAGAAGGCTGAACGCTGAAGAATTGATGCTTTTGAACTGTGGTGTTGGAGAAGACTCTTGAGAGTCCCTTGGACTGCAAGGAGATCTAACCAGTCCATTCTAAAGGAGATCAGTCCTGGGTGTTCATTGGAAGGACTGATGCTAAAGCTGAAACTCTAGTACTTTGGCTACCTCATGTGAAGAGTTGACTCATTGGAAAAGGCTCTGATGCTGGGAGGGATTGGGGGCAGGAGGAGAAGGGGACGACAGAGGATGAGATGGCTGGATGTCATCACCGACTCGATGGACATGAGTTTGGGTTTATTCCAGGAGTTGGTGATGGACAGAGAGGCCTGGTGTGCTACAATTCATGGGGTTGCAAAGAGTCGGACATGACTGAGCAACTGAACTGAACTGAACTGAACTGAATTCATTAGAAGTGGCAATGAGAAGTTTCTTTTCTTCCTCATATTTCTACAAAAGCCTGAGTTGCAAGATTTTAAGCTCAGTGGTAAGAACACAGCTACATATTATCACCCTTGACATTTGCAGACTGAAAAGAATTCTTTTTTCCACTTGGTTTTTGGCTTCCCTCACTGACTCAATAAACAGGACTTATTTACTGGAGAAAGATTTAAAGACCAAACCCAGCATAGTGAAAATGGCAAGAGAATAGATTTTGGAGTAAAATAGCCCTTGTCACAAATCCTGACTATTCCCCTTAATAGCTTGATAATCTTAACCTCTAATCTTCCTCATCTATAAAATGTGGAGAAAAAGATTTGTCTTGGGGATGCTGAGTTTTTGAAAAAGAAAATGCATGTGAAGCACTTACCACAAAGCCTGACAGTTTATAACTGTCAGCTCCCTCCCTCTGTTTCTCTTTTCTCTTCATGTTGTACAACATAACTCCAGAAGAAAAGATTCAGAATACATTTCTTCATCCTTTATTTACACAAATTAAAATTTTCTTTCTGCTAATACTCATTATATCACACTAAAATATGAACAATAAATTATAATAAAATATACTAATGATGATGATGTTTACTAATGATTGTCTTCCAAGTTGTTTGCCACAAATTGTAATAAACTTCAAAGGGCATGTTTCCCTCAAATAACAGCTCTGGAGGAGGGCTATCATTAGGCCAGGCTTGATCTAGATGCTCAAAGGATGTCATCAAGAATCTGGTTTTGAAGTGTTTACATAATATACAGGCTGCATCCTCCCCTAGGGGCCTTGTTGATGAGGGAGAAAGAGGGGAATTCTTTGAGGGAGATATTGGAGAAAGCAAGAGAGAGGCACGAGCAGATTACCTGGCAGAAGGACACTCCCGGCAGTGGGAAATCAAATGCAAAAATAACGGACAAAGGAATTAATCTAGGGCCTCCCCGGCCATTGACAGATATATTGGCTTTTGCTCTGAGTAAGATGCATAAGCACTGGAGGATTTAGGATGAAAGAGGGACACAATCTGACTTAAATTTTAAAAGTTTCACTCTGGTTGCTGTGTTGAACTAGACCAAATGGAAATAAGAGAAAGGCAGGGAGATGGATCAGTAAATTTTCAACGGAGCAGGTAGATGATTGTACCTTGGTTGAGAATACAGGGATGAGATATGGGGAAAGTTTGGATTCTGAATGTATTTTGAAGATAGAACCTTCAGTATTTTCTCATAGACTCAATGAGGAATATGATGGGGAAGCAAGCAGTAAAGGATGTTAGATAAGTCTACAGGAGCAGGGACTTAAGGGAGAAAAATTGGAAATTTGGTTTTGAACGTGTGATGTTTTTGATGCCTAGTAGACAATCAGCATGTTTATAGCTGATTGTTTAAAGTTACTTACTGTGTTCTGACAGTTTTAAGTGCCTATGCACATTAATTTATTTAATCCCCATTACAGCCATGAACTTCCAGATGTTCAAGCTGGTTTTAGAAAAGGCAGAGGAACCAAAGATCAAATTGCCAACATCTGCTGGATCATCAAAAAAGCAAGAGAGTTCCAGAAAAACATCTATTTCTGCTTTATTGACTATGCCAAAGCCTTTGACTGTGTGGATCACAATAAACTGTGGAAAATTCTGAAAGAGATGGAAATACCAGACCACCTGACCTGCCTCTTGAGAAACCTATATGCAGGTCAGGAAGCAACAGTTAGAACTGGACATGGAACAACAGACTGGTTCCAAATAGGAAAAGGAGTACATCAAGGCTGTATATTGTCACCCTGCTTACTTAACTTATACGCAGAATACATCATGAGAGATGCAAGGCTAGAAGAAGCACAAGTGGGAATCAAGATTGCCGGGAGAAATATCAATAACCTCAGATATGTAGATGATACCACCCTACAGGCAGAAAGCGAAGAACTAAAGAGCCTGTTGATGAAAGTGGAAGAGGAGAGTGAAAAAGTTGGCTTAAAGCTCAACATTCAGAAAACTAAGATCATGGCATCTGATCACATCACTTCATGGGAAATAGATGGGGAAACAGTGGAAACAGTGTCAGACTTTATTTTTTGGGGCTCCAAAATCACTGCAGATGGTGGTTGCAGCCATGAAATTAAAAGACACTTACTCCTTGGAAGGAAAGTTATGACCAACCTAGATAGCATATTCAAAAGCAGAGACATTACTTTGCCAACAAAGGTCCATGTAGTCAAGGCTATGGTTTTTCTAGTGGTCATGTATGGATGTGAGAGTTGGACTGTGAAGAAAGCTGAGCGCCGAAGAATTGATGCTTTTGAACTGTGGTGTTGGAGAAGACTCTTGAGAGTCCCTTGAACTGCAAGGAGATCCAACCAGTCCCTTCTAAAGGAGATTAGTCCTGGGTGTTCATTGGAAGGACTGATGCTGAAGCTGAAACTCCAATACTTTGGCCACCTCATGTGAAGAGTTGACTCACTGGAAAAGATTCTGATGCTGGGAGGGATTGGGGGCAGGAGGAGAAGGGGACGACAGAGGATGAGATGGCTGGATGGCATCACCGACTCAATGGACATGAGTTTGGGTGAACTCCGGGAGTTGGTGATGGACAGGGAGGCCTGGCATGCTGCAATTCATGGGGTCACAAAGAGTTGGACATGACTGAGTGACTGAACTGAACTGAACTGAACAACTGCATGATTTTTTTCTTTGAGGCATCCTCAGTTATCAATAATATGTAAAGCCATGAGTCTGGATGAGATCACCAAGAAAAGTGGGTATAGATACAGGGAAGACCAAAGACTGAGCTCAGTGAACTCTAATAATTAGCTTTTAGAGACATGAGCTAAATGGGAGGGGCTTCCCAGGTGACGCTAGTGGTAAAGAACCCGCCTGCCAATGCAGGAGACATGAGAGGAAGGTTTGACCCCTGGGTCAGGAAGATCCCCTGGAGGAGGGCATGGCAACCCACTCCAGTATTCTTGCCTGGAGAATACCATGGACAGAGGAGCCTGGTGGGCTACAGACCTTGGGGTCACAAAAAGTCAGACTCGGCGGAAGAGATTTAGCACACACACGGAGACAGGAGCAGAAACTAGCAAAGGAGATTAAGGAGTGGCCCACAGAGGAGGAGGGGAACATTAAAAATTAGCACTCCAGGAATCAAGTAAGTCTATCATAAAAAGATGAAATGATCACTGTGTCAACAGCTGCTCGTATTTCAGGTAACATGAGGGCTGAGAATTGACCACATTTCAGTGGAATGCTGAGGACCAAAGCTTGGTGGGTATAGATCCAAGAGAGACAGGAAGAGGGGAAATAGAGGCAGCTAGTGAGCACAGGCAACCCTTTGGAGGAGTTCTTCTCTAAAAGGGAGCAGAGAAATAAGGTGGCAGCTGGAAGGCAATGTGAGGTCCAGTAAAGCTTTTTTGGTTTGGGTTTGTTTTCAAATTGATTTTCTTTTTAGAGAAATTTTAGTTCAGAGCAAAATTGAGCAGGAGTAGGGAGATTTCACACGTACCTACTGAGCACACATGTAGCCTCCCCCCACCCTCAAAATCCCACACTTGACAGGTGCATTTGTTACAAGCAATGAACCTATACTGATACACCAGCATCACCCAAAGCCCATAGTTAACATTGGGGTTCACTCTTGTTATTGTACCTTCTATGGATTTTGACAAATGTACAATATGCACCTACCACTATAGTATTATACTTAGTGGTTTAATAGGCTCCACCTATTCACCACTCTGTCTCCCAACCCTAGCACCACTGATCCTATTACTTTCTCCATAGTTTTGCCCTTTCCAGAATCAAATTTCCTAAAAATCCTCAGAACTCTGCCTATTCATATCCCCACTGCTACCCTACCCTCCGACAACTGAACTTTTTATATGGTCTCCACAGTTCTGCCTATTCCAGAATGGAATATAGTTAGAATAGTACAATATGTAGCATTTGGGGACTGGCTTCCTTCACTTAGTAAGTAATATGCATTTATTTAAGATTCCTCCATGTCTTTTCGTGGCTTAATAATTCAATTCTGTTTAGCATGGAATAATATTCCACTGTCTGAATGTACCACAGATTATTTATCCATGAACTTACTGAAGGACATCTTGGTTGCTTCTGTGTTTTGACAACTATGAATTAAGCTGCTAGAAACATCTTTATGTGGACGTTTTTATGTGGACACAACTTTTCAACTCATTTGAGTAAATACCAAGGAGCACAGTTGCTGAATCTTATGGTGAGATACTGGAGAAGGCAATGGCACCCCACTCCAGTACTCTTGCCTAGAAAATCCCATGGACAGAGGAGTCTGGTCGGCTGCAGTCCATGGGGTCGCTAAGAGTCGGACATGACTGAGCGACTTCACTTTCACTTTTCACTTTCATGCATTGGAGAAGGAAATGGCAACCCACTCCAGTGTTCTTGCCTGGAGAATCCCAGGGACGGGGGAGCCTGGTGGGCTGCCGTCTATGGGGTCACACAGAGTCGGACACGACTGAAGCGACTTAGCAGCAGCAGCAGCAGCATGATGAGATATGTTTAATTTTGACAGAAATTGCTAAATTGTTTGCCAAAGTGGCTGTACTCTAGTGCATTCCCACCAGCAATGACAGTTCGTTTTGCTCCACATCCTCACTAGCATTTGGTGTTATTAGTGTTTTGGATTTTGGGCAAAGTGAATAACAGTGCTATCTCATTGTTATTTTAATTTGCAATTCTCTAATGACATATGATGCTGAGCATCTTTTGGATGCTTATTTGCTGTCTGTATGTATTCTTTGATAGAGTGTCTGTTCAGGTCTTTGGCTCATTTTTAAATGTAGTTGATTTTCTTATTTTTGAGTTTTAAGAGTTCCGTGTGTGTGTTGGAAAACTGTCCTTTATAGATAAGTCTTTGGGAAATATTTCCTCCCACTCTGAGGCTTATCTTCTCAGTCTCTTAATACTGTCTTTTGCAGAACAGAAGTTCTTAATTTTAATGAACTCTACCTTATAGTTCTTTCTTTCATGGATCATGCCTTTGGTGTTATATCTAAAAAGTAACTGCCATATCAGAGGTCATCTGGTATCCTATTATATTGTCTTCTAGGAGGTTTATAATTTTGCAGTTTACATTTTGATAGGATACATTTTTAGTTAATTTTTGTGAAGATTGTAGTTATCTTTAAATATTCATGGGACCTGTAGCAATGTACCTTCTGTTAATTCTCTCTTCTCCTCCTAGTATTCCCATTATGTGTATGTTACACATTTTATCATTGTACCACAGTTCTTGGGTATTTTGTTCTGGGTTGTTTTTTGTTTTTGAAGTCTTTTTTTCTGTTTCCTCTTCAGTTTTGGGGACTTCTAATAAGATACATTCAAGCTCAAATATTCTTTTCTGAACTGTATCCAGTCTACCAACAAACCCATCAAATGCCTTCCTCATTCCAGTTACAGCTTTTTTATCTCTAGTATTTCCATTTTATTCTTTCTGAGAATTTCCATCTCTCTGCCCGCACTGCCCATCTGTTCTTGCACACTGCCTACTTATCTGTTAGGGAGTCCTTAGCATCTGGTCTGATTATTCCAACATCCCTGCAGTATCTGAATCTAGTTCTAGTGCTTGAAAGTGAAAGTCACTCAGTTGTGTCCGATTCGTTGCAACCCCATGGACTATACAGTCCATGGGAATTCTTCAGGTCAGAATACTGGAATAGGTAGCCTTTTCCTTCTCCAGGGGATCTTCCCAATCCAGGGATTGAACCCAGGTATCCCACATTGAAGGAGGATTCTTTACCATTTGAGCCACAAGAGAAGCCCAAGAACACTGGAGTGGGTAGCCTATCCATTCTCCACAGAATCTTCCCAATCCAGGAATCTAACCAGGGTGTCCTGCCTTGTAGGTGGATTCTTTACCAACTGAGCTATCAGGGAAGCCCAGTTCTAGTGCTTATTGCCTCTTCAAACTGCATGTTTTGCCTTTTGGTATGCTTTTTAATTTTTTGCTTGACAACCAGGTATAATATATTGGTTAAAAGGCACTGTGATAAAGACTTTTAGTAATGTGGTAATAAGGTGTGAGGGAAGAGAAAGGTCTCAGTCTTTTAGGGAGCCTGTGCCTCTGAACTGTGCATCTTGGTATTTGCCCCCCAGGTGGGACAGAATGGATAGAGGAGGCTGGAGTTGGCTATTTCCCTTCCCCAATATGGAAAGTTAAAAGGAATTAGGGTTGGGTATTTCCTTTCTCGCATGTGGAAAGCTAGAGTGGGCTAGACTTGGGTATTTCCCATCTAATAAAATCTCAATATTTAGGTTCTGTAAAATAGGTTTTCTTATGGGCAGAACTTGTTAAGAAAAAAAAATGTTCCTACATACTTCAAAGTGATTTCTTTTCTCATCCCCCTGCCATCAACCTAAGCATATTTTCCTCTGATATTTACTGTAAGAACTAGGTCGAGCTCTGGAGATAAAACTCACAAAATTGTGGGGACCTCCTGATGACTGGGTCCCCCTAGAGTATTTAATTCTCAGGCTTGTCCACATTAAGCCTCTAGCAATTTGTCGATTACAGTTCAGGTTTTCCTACCCTTCCACTGGTTCTCGTGAAGGTCTTTGCTCCAGCAAGTTCTGATTCTCTGTATTTACTTGTCTCTCCAAGTTTGGAGGCAGTAGTTTGCCTATGACCTCACTTCTCTGCTGGATCTCAGAAAAGATGTTGATTTTTCATTTTGTTCAGTTTTTCACTTGCTGTTAGGACAAAATAACAGTTGCCAAGCTCCTTACATGCCAGATCAGAACCAGACACACGTTTTTGTTTTTAACATAGGAATATTACTTTACCTGCCTCCTGAGAAACCTGTATGCAGGTCAAGAAGCAACAATTAGAACTGGACATGGAACTATGGACTGGTTCCAAATTAGGAAAGGAATATGTCAAGGCTATATATTGTCACCCTACTTATTTAACTTATATGCAGAGTACATCATTTGAAGTGCCTGGCTGGATGAAGTTCAAGCTGCAATCAAGATTGCTGGGAGAAATATAAAATCTCAGATACGTAGATGACACTACCCTTATGGCAGAAAGCAAAAAGGAACTAAAGAGCCTCTTGCTGAAGGTAAAAACTCAACATTCAAAAAACTAAGATCATGGCATCCAGTCCCATCATTCATGGCAAATAGATGGGGAAAAAAATGGAAACAGTGACAGAGTTCATTTTCTTGGGCTCTAAAATCTCTGCAAATGGTGACTGCAGCCATGAAATTAAAAGATGCTTGCTCCTTGGAAGGAAAGCTATGACAAACTGAGACAGCATATTACAAAGCAGAGACATTACTTTCCCAAAAAAGATCCATATAGTCAAAGCTATTTTTTTCCTGGTAATCATGTACGGATGTGGAAGTTGGACCATAAAGAAGGCTGAGTTCTGAAGAATTGATTCTTTTGAACTGTGATGCTAGAAAAGACTCTTGAGAGTCCCTTGGACATCAAGGAGATCAAATCATTCAGTCCTAAAGGAAATCAACTCTGAATATTCCTTGGAAGGACTGTTGCTGAAGCTGAAGCTCCAATACTTTGGCCATCTGACGTGAAGAGCCGACTCATTGGAAAAGATCCTGATGCTGGGAGAGATTGAAGGCAAGAGAAGGAGACAACAGAGGATGAGATGTAGATGGCCTCACCGATTCAATGGACATGAATTTGAGCAAGCTCTGAGAGATAGAGAAGGACAGGGATACCAGGCGTGCTGCAGTCCATGGAGTTGTAAAGGGTCGGACACGACTGAGCAACTGAGCAACAGCATTACAGAATATCTGTATACTGATGGGAAATGATTTACGAGGGTAGAAAAATTGATGATACAGAAGAGAGGATATATTTGAAAAAGAGAGATCCTGGAGAAGGTGAGGGAATGAGATCCAGTGGAGCTACTGGATTTAGATAAGCAGATAGACATTCATCCATGGTGAAAGGTCAGGCAGGGTACATGGGGCCCGATGCAAGAAGATCAGTAGTTGTGGTGTTAGGAGTATGTGGAAGTTCTCTTCTGACTGCTTCCATTTTCTCAGTGAAATGAGAAACAAGTCATTGGAGAAGTGGCAACAAAAGTCTGAAATGAGATATGAAATAATTAATAAATAAACTGACTTAGAAAGTAGAGTAGGCTTTCAGGGCTATGCCGTGTCATGAATTTGAAGGAAGTATAATCAGCATGGTTATTAGTCTTCAGCTTGTTCAGTTTCCCAAGGACAGGCAGGAGAAGTACAGAATTCAATTTAACCAGAGAGGAGTTTGGCAGAAGTGTGTAAAGGCAAAGAGTATAGACTCTGGAGTTAGACTGCTCATATTTAAATCATGGTTCAAGCACTTGGCAACTAGCTTGTCTTGAACAAACTGCTTACGCTCTCTGTGCTTCTGATTCCTCAGCTGTAAAATGAGTACAGTCAGTCTGTTTCCCATTTACAGAGATACTAGGACCATTTAGAGGAAATCTTTTACATGTTTCCACCACCCTGTCTCCCAGCTTACCTGCGTCTGGGCCCATATACTCCTAGGGTGTGGTTGAGTGTCTGGGTGGATAATTCTAAGCACTGAAAAAAGAGGAGGGAAAGGGTAAAGGATGGCGGAAGAGGGGAAGGACACATAGAAAGCACAATAGAAGTGCTTTATTATCTTCTAAGAGGGTAAGGTGGAGGAGCAAGTAGCAAGAAAGCTGAGGATGTATACAGTGCAATAATTAAAGTGATGAGTTGTGAGTGAGGAACTGAAATCCTGCTTCTTTAGATCTCAACAGAAGTGCAGGAAACTCCAGTTAACTTTAGGGAAACCCCTTCATCCAAAAGAAAACTCTAGAATTTGATTTGAACCTAAATGAAAGTGAGGCAGACTTGAAACTCATGATCTCTCGTACAGTTCCATGATGAAAGGAGAAATATATGCCAAGAAAACAACAAATTCTTAATGCAAATCAGAGAAATTCTGCTACTTCGTTGAAAATGGTCTTTCTCTTTCTACTGTAATTATTTCAGTGGTGTAGGATTGACTATAATCCCTGCTCAAAAGCAGCCATAGGGCAGTTTTTACACCAATTTCAGAAGTCTAGAGTTACATGTCAGCTTGCTGCATTTCTTAAGTATTTCATGTTCATTGACCACAAAATTACTTCCATATTCTCATTTGTTTAAGAAAAGGCAGTGCCTTTTCATGTACTTATCCTTACAGAGTTCCACCAGAATTTCTCTGAATTTCCTGTTAATTTAGTGACTATATGATGTTTATCATGAAGACCTTTCTCTGAGACTCGATTAGAGAAGAAAGAAGAGAACTGTTTTAGGAGGTAGCAAGGCATTGGCATTCATACAAATGAGCAAGTGATGCCTAGGGCTTAAGAGTGTGGCCTCTGAAGACACATCGCCTGGGACCAGCACCTCCCTCCCTTCACTACTATTATATAGCTGTACATCCTTGGAGATTTTCCTTGGGATTGTTATTTATAAAATGGGCATCATAATAGGGTTAGGTGTGAAGATTAAATAAGCCATTGTATAAAATGTTCACAGTAGTACTTGATGCAGTAGGAACTCAATAAGTATTATATATCTCAATTTTTAAAAATTAGACATGAATGGGTTGTAATTTTCTGTAGTTTTCTTCCTAAATCCCATAGTTTGGGATTGAGCATGATGAGACCACATTTGAATACTCCCATCCTTTTTTTTTTTTTTTTTTTGGTTTTGGTTTTTTTTTTCTCAAATAACCCTAGGATTGTCCCTACCCAAAAAAAGTATCTGCTGTCTTAAAGATAGCTTAGTATATGAGGGACAGAAAAAGGCAAAGCAGAGATTTTTCAGGTAGGATCAAGTGTTCATATATCGTACCATATAATCATTGGGTTATTGTTGAGTTAGTTGAGTTAATATGTGTAAAGTGCTTGAAACAATGCCTAGCTCGAGTGTTATCTGCCAAGAGAAAGAAGAGGAAGAAAGTAGCAAGGAATCTGGAGAACTAGCTCCAGTTACCCAGATCAATACGAAATCCTGTTTTCTCTTCACCACCTTAAGGGTTCATCCCCTTGCCTCCAGTTTTCCTGGACACATCGTGCCCCCCTGCTGAAGAACCATGGGAGTGCTAATTGTCCTGCCTGGAATGCTCTTCCCGCAGTCAACCCACCCCCTCTTTCAGTTTGCAACCTCTCTTCTTCCTTCAGATCTCTGCTCAGCATCTCAGCTCAGATGTTGGTTCTTCGTGGGAGAAGATTTTGTTTTTTGTTTTTTGACTTCTCAGTTAGGTCTTGAGTTCTTTTATAAAGAAACTTGTCTTCAGCCATAATCATTCGGTTAGTCTGTCTACTCGTAGTTAGCAATCTGTGAATATTTATTAAACAATGAAAGAATAGTGCTCCTATTCTCACATTTTCAAAGTTTTCTCCTCCTTCCTGACTCCTTCACTGTTCATGCCTGGCCTGTGACTTAGAGAAGTAACCAGAGGAGAAAAGGGACTGGGACTGTATCCTCCTGTGGCTGCACAATTGGGGCAAAGGCAAAACAGGCATGAAGCTCATTAAAAAGTGTACAGTACAAGAATTGGGAGTATTGGTAAAGACTTTCTAGTCCAGCTTCTTTGGTATCGACAACACAGGAAAATTCAACATTTAGTCAAGAACTTTAGCCAGTTACTTTCCAGACCACAGCTTCATATACAAATAAAAAAATGTGTTTGAAACTGTAAGAGCTTAAATGTGACTCATCAACATCTGCTTAAAGTAGTTTTTTCCTCAGAGACAAAAAAACCACTTACAAGGACAGAAAAAATTCCCCCAGCTTAACACATGACAGAAGAAAAGCATTGTATGGCATTTTTCTTTTTTAATTCCCTCATTTTTCATCTCAAATGACTTTATCGTGAGACTCCTGTGAGGAATGTTTGAAAGGATCTATTGAATCATAGCTGTAGAGTCCATATTTAAGTCTCCTTTAATTAAGGGAATAATCAAAGTCACATCTACTTTCAGTAGAAAGTTATGACATTTTGATATTGACCTAGAGAGTAACCCAAATGTTAGAGGACTCTAGCCTCAGGGGAGAAAAGAAAAATCAGTTTGTTTTGAGAGTGTTTGCCTTTCATCTTTCTCCTCTCTTTCTTCCCGACAAAGAGAAAAGTTACCTTGAAGCTGACTCCTTGGTACTCAAAGCGCTCCATAAACATTACTCAAGCGCATGGGCCATGCACTGTTTCAAACATTCTTTACTTTCCTTGTACATCTCATTCCTTCTGATAAAAATAAACGGCAAAACATTTAATCAGAGACCACAATTATTGTTAATAAACCAATGTCCTTTCTCAATGAGGTAATAACATCCTTTACACATTTAAAATCCAAGTTCCCAGAAAGTCCCTTGGGAATGACTCATTTGGGGAATTTCAGACATGGCATCAGACTCATGGATTGAAATATGTTTGAGCAGTTGAGTCTTTCTCTCCTTATCCTTTAAACAATTTTTTTTTCTTTTTTTTACTGCACCTTGTGATATGTGGAATCTTAGTTCCCCTGACCAATGATGAAAACTGCAAGCCCTGCTGCGGAGGCAGTCTTAAACACTTGACCGCCAGGGAAGTCCCAGCTCTCCCTATCCTTTATGTTACCTTGTGTAGAGGGCTTCCTGTAATTGACTTTGGGCAGGGTTGACCCTGGAGAGTGAGTAACTGCCTGGTTACTGTCAGTAAATATGTTACTGCCAGAACAACCTAAGAAACTGAACAGTACAAAAAATTTGTGCAAATTAAGAGTTGCTTCCTATGATAGAAACCTTCAACAAAGCTAAAAGACAGAAGATAGTCATAAATAGCAATCAAAGAATTGCTAGATAGCATCAAGACTATATGAGGAATTTCAACAAGGTAAGAAAGCATGAACAACTCAATAAGAAACCAAGCAAAACTTATGAACAGGAAACTCATAGAAAATTAAGTGTATGTAACCCACAGACATTTGAGAAACTAGTCAACTTCATTTGTAACCAGGAAAATGGACACTGAGAAAGCAAGGAGATACAGTTTTCATCTGCCAGGTTAGGAAATATTTAAAAGTTTAACCTTACCAAACTTTGGATAAGAAGTAGGGAAATAATTATTTTTTTCTGTACTGCTAATGAGAGTGTAAAGTGGTAATGGCAGAATGGTAAGGTTCTGAGACACTTAAAATGAGCCCTCTGTGGAAGCAATCTGACATCTTTCTATTCATCCTGGAAAATACTTCACATATGCATGATATACGGAGAAGGCAATGGCACCCTACTCCAGTACTCTTGCCTGGAAAATCCCATGGACAGAGGAGCCTGGTGGGCTGCAGTCCATGGGGTCACTAAAGAGTCAGACATGACTGAGTGACTTCACTTTCACTTTTTACTTTCATGCATTGGAGAAGGCAATGGCAACCCACTCCAGTGTTCTTGCCTGGAGAATCCCAAGGGGGAGCCTGGTGGGCTTCCATCTATGGGGTCACACAGAGTCAGAAACGACTGAAGTGACTTAGCAGCATGCATGATATAACACAAGGGTGGTCACTGCATTATCATTTGTGTAGCAAAATGTTATATGGTGTTTTTCTGTTGTCTTATTCCCTAAACTGCAATCAACAGGTGCTAGTGCCCTCCTACTGTAGAGATCCCCTAAGGATCCCTCAGACTCAGTGTCTAACAGTACCTGCAACTGCAGCCATTCTGCTGGGGCCATGACGATGGGAAATCACACAAGGGGACAAGTCAACAAGTAGAGAAAGCATCTGCATCTTTGAGGATATTGTTAAGCCAATGGCAGTGAACTTAGGAGCAGTTCTGCCTGAGGATTTGTTGCGGTAGTCAGTATTAAGGGCATTTTTAGATAGCCTTTCTAACAGTTCTTACCCAATCATCCACTAATCTCTAAAACCAGGTATCTTTTTCATTGACTTCAGTATTCCATCCACTGTCTTCCTCTCCACTTCAAGCCCTGTAATCCTCCCAAGGATAGTCACTAAGGTAGGATTCATGAAAATACTGAAAGCTAACACTAAATATTAATTTTAAATATGTTATGAGCCCTTTTCAGGTGTCAAACATGATATACATTACTTATAGTATCCCATTTAGTTGCCCAACAATTCTAAAAGTTGGGAACTAATATGACCTCCATTTTGCAGATGAGAAAACAGATGTGGAAACATTTAGGAACTTGCACAGGGTCAAGCAAGTAAAGAGTGATAGAGCTGGGGCTTGGAGCCCAGACCACTCTGACTTACCCACTGGGTCATATTCCTATGCCACCTTTCTCGCAGCTTTCTGGACTTTGAAGTTGAGTTTCTCTCCACTAGGTGACCCCCTGATAAGGCCTCTCTAGACCATCAGTGTTGCTCCATTTCTGAGATCTTAACCCCTGAAAGTCCACATTCTAATCTCAACTTCAAGTCCTTCCATTTCTTTATCATCACTTATTTTTTGATCCTAATGGTATCAATGGATGTCTTAAACTTTCTCTTTTCTTCAATATATTCTCTCTGTTCTGGGTCCATGTGTTATGTAAGTAATATACCAAGCCATGTCAGTAGTTTTTCACCACATGGTATCCCTTACCATTTTTTTTTTTCTCCCTCACTTCCGCTTCAACATCATCAAGCTTACTATAACCCAAAATATGCTTTCCCTGCTCTTCTTCCCTGACCATTGATCATTTCTGGGGAAAGTCGATGGATTGGGTCTACATGATATCATTAAGCCAGTGACACTAAACTAATTGTCTAATTTCAGCTAAGCTGTCATTATTGCTCCAGAAATAATTGAATTCAGCTACAGTCAGTGCTGTACAGCACCCTTTCCATACGGCTCTCCTTACCTCTCAGTTCCCACCCACTCCCGGAAATCTCAGCATATAGTAATCACTTTCTTGTTTACCAGTAAGATCCAAGATATCTGATCGAGACCTCATGCAATTCCATTTGTTCCACCTCAGTATCTCTTGGTAATTTTAATCTGCCCACCCCAAGAGAGACCCATGTGCCTGCTTTTATAAAGTTCAACCAAGCCTCTATTCTTGTTCTTACCTATTTGCTCTAAGTTTTTTACTAAGATTTTCTTATTCCACAAAGGACTTCTCTTGATGGTGTTTCATTTGCCTTCCTTATCTGGAAGATTCTCTCTCCTTATAATGATCCTTCCCTTGACGTTATTACTTCCTTGTTTTCTTGTCTATTCTTTGGAAAATATCTTTTAAAAGCAGGCTACCATTGTAGTGTTCAATTTTCCTACTACTCAGTTCCTCAGAATCTGAATTCCCCCTTGATTCTCTTTCTGAAACTGTCCTCTCAAGATCGCCAATTACCCCATAATTGGTAAAGCCTACAACTGTTCTTGAGTTTTTATGTGTCATTTAGCAATGTTGAGCATTACTGTCCTTTCTGCACGTTTCTCATTCTTGGGACTCTGACAAGTATCATTCTGCTTCTGGATCACTCATCTTTTCTTATGTGTCCCTTCCTGGCCTCTCTTCCTCCTCCTATCTACAATAAACAAACACCCAGTAAGGTTCATCAGCCCTCCTTACTCCCTTAAGGTTCTCCATTATTATCTCTATGTATATAATATTCTAAAATCCATACCATAAGGCCCCAAACCCTAAGGTTTTAATACACAGAGCAAACTGCCCTTTAGATTTCTTCAATTTATATTTTAAAACATCTATTTTCTTTCCTTAAAAAAAAATGTATTTATTTATTTATGATTGTGCTGGGTCTCTGTTGCTGTGCATGGACTTTCTCTAGTTGCAGCGAGTGAGGGGCTACTCTGTTGGGGCGCACAGGCTTCTCTTGTGGAGTATGGGCTCTGCAGGGCAGGCTCCGTGGCTGTAGCACATGGGTTTTGTTACTCTGTGGCCTGTGGAATCTTCTCAGACCAGGGATTGACCTGTGTCCACTGCATTGGCAGGTGGATTCTTAACCACTGGGCCACCAGGGAAGTCCTATCTATCTATTTTCCAAGTGAAAGAGTATTGAGAAAATTCTTTAAAGAACCCACAATTAATAGAGAGATTAGCAACCAAATATCGACTAAATGCAATGTAGTAGTAGTAGCAATGTAATTAGAATAATAATACCTAACATTTAGAATCTTGGCTTCATGCTGAATACATTCAAGAACATATTGAATCTTCACAACAGCTCTGTTGGGAGCTACAAGTTCTATCCTCTATACATAAATCATCTCATAAATCTTTACAACTATAGTTGTTGTAATTATTCTCCTTATTCCCCTTTAAAGATGAGCTGCTGCTGCTGCTGCTAAGTCACTTCAGTCGTGTCCGACTCTGTGCGACCCCATGGACGGCAGCTCACCAGGTTCCCCCGTCCCTGGGATTCTCCAGGCAAGAACACTGGAGTGGGTTGCCATTTCCTTCTCCAATGCAGGAAAGTGAAAAGTAAAAGTGAAGTCGCTCAGTCAGGTCCGACTCTTACCGACCCCATGGACTGCAGCCTACCAGGTTCCTCCGTCCATGGGATTTTCCAGGCAAAAGTACTGGAGTGGGGTGCCATTGCCTTCTCCCTTAAAGATGAGCAAGCAAGATTTAAAAAAGATTTAACAATCATGTAGCAAGCAGGTAAATGACTGAGCCAGTATTTGACCCTGACTCTGTAATGATGATGATGATGGTGATAGCTATCATTTCTTAGCACCTATTACATGTCAGGACCTGTGCAAGGTAGGTACGTATGTTATCTAATTTAGAAGTCTATGAGGTAGGTTTTTCTTTTGACATATTAGGAAACTAAGGCTGAGAAAGATTAAGGTAAAAGCCCTAGGGTTACAGAGCTAAAAAACTGTACAATTGGTGTAGTACATTCAAAATGGCAACAAATTGCAGAATTGGAGGTGGGCTTCTCTGGTGGCTCAGAGGTTAAAGTGTTTGCCTGGAATGCGAGAGACCCGGGTTCAATCCCTGGGTAGGGAAGATCCCCTGGCAAAGGAAATGGCATCCCACTCCAGTACTCTTGCCTGGAGAATCCCATGGAGGGAGGAGCCTGGTAGGTTACAGTCCATGGGGTTGCAAAGAGTTGGACACGACTGAGCAACTTCACTTTCACTTTTCACTTTAACTTTCTGTTTCCCTACTAACTGAAGGATAGAATGGAGCCAGAAGTGACTAGAGGTATTCCCTTGAATGTCCCAGTGGCATCTCAAACTCAGTATCTAAATTTGTGCTCATTGTCTTTTCCTTCTAACACAAATCTTTTTTATATGCTTTCTTCTGATAAGTCAAGGCTTAGAATCGCACAAATAGGGAATTAAATCTCAGTTCCATCTCAGTCATTCCCATTCCCTAGTCTCTGAATTGAAACTGCCTTATGTACCATTGCCAGATTTATCTTCATTAAAGTGAGTGTCTTCTTCAAAAATTTTCCATGTGTTACCACAGTATGGTCCAAGCATATCCAGCCTCTTCCCCTACTTCCTTACTTATTACTCTAAATTTCAGCCAGAATGAATTACTTATTGATTCTCTATAGAGGTCTCCTTGCTGCCACCCCACTCCTGACACACATACACTTTTCTGCCTTCTTGATGCTGTTGTTGTTGTTTTTGTTTAGTCACTAAGTCATGACTTAGCGACTAAGTGGTGACTTAGTGACTAGTCACTAAGTCCAACTCTTTTGCTACCCCATGGACTGTAGCCCACCAGGCTCCCTCTCTCCATGGGTTTTCCCAGTCAAGAATACTGGAGTGGGTTGCCATTTCCTTCTTCAGGGGATCTTCCTCACCCACTCACTTCCTCACCTCACTTCCTCACCTGTGTCTCCGACATTGACAGGCTGATTTTTAGCACTGAGCCACCAAGGAAACCCCTTTATAGCATTGCTGTGTGTTTTAAATGCTCTCCACCAACCCCATTCAATCTGTCAAAGTAATAAGTACATTAAATACTGTCTCTTCCATGAGTTTTTTTCTTGATGCCTCCAGCGGGAAATGATTTCTCTCTCCTTTGAATTGCCCATAAAATTTGCTTATTTTAATTATTTGTTCTGTGATATAGTTATTTATGAAAAATTATCTTTCAGTTTACTAGATTTCAAGTTCCCTGAGGAAAAGAAGTTTCTTGGTCCTTAATGTATCACCTACAATAAGCTGTGGGCTTCCCTGGTGGTTCGGATGGTAAAGAATCTGCCTGCAATGCAGAAGACCTCAGGGTTTGATCCCTGAGTCGGGAACATCTCCTGGAGAAGGAAATGGCTACCCAGTCCAGTATTCTTGCCTGGAGAATTTCATGGACAGAGGAGCCTGGTGGGCTACAGTCCATGGGGTTACAAAGGGTCAGACACAACTGAGCGACTAACACATACACACACACAGTAACCTGCAATAACCTTATACACAGTAGGTTTTGAGAATTTGGGGGCCCAATAAATAAAATATTATTCTCCCTCTGTGTCAAAGCTAACTGAGAAAAGACATCCCACTTGTATGGTGGAGAACTATAAGCTTTATTACTGATAAAAACTAGATTGGAAAATAGGACCGAATAACTGATATCGTAGCTCTGAAATAGTATATTTACCATCTACCTGTTGTGGAAGAGCTAGACAAAGTCAAGTCTTCTCCGCTGGGCCAGGCCTGACACTGGTGGTGGAGAGCCAGATCTGAATGACAGATCCACTGATCACACAACCCAGGTTCTTCTCCCAACCCTCCAAGGTGAGAAGTGAGTGACAAGGCAGAGACCTGGGGTATTTGTCTTGTTGAAGTCCCTCCACATGAAAACCTGGGGACTGGCTTTGATGAAACTGTGAAATCTAAAAGAAGAGTCTGTCTTCAACTAACACACAACCAGATTAACCAGATTTATAGAACAAAGAATAGAAGAAAAATGATTTAATATAAAGAAATTAAGAGAGGTACATGAAGGTAATAATAATGATAGGGCTGGGGCAATATATGATGAATTTTACAATGATTAGGACACTATTCCAAGCCTGTGTCTTGTATTAACTCAGTTATCATACCAATAGCTCTAGGAAGCATGTACTAATATTACCTCCCCTTTACAGACAAAGAAACTGGATCTAAAGAGCTTTGAAAATTCATACAAGCTCACATAGCTAGTAGTGGTAAAGCTGGAATTCAAACACAGTTTCCCTTTAGAATCCAACTATTTATAAACTGAAAAATATTAATGACCCTTTTTATATTGCTGTACTGCCTAAACTTCCCCAACTCACACTTCCCTTGCCTAGCCCTAGCAATGTCAATAACTTGGTTTCTCTTTGTCGTAATTAGATTATCATTGGTTTGGTGGTCTGCAAGTGAAGAATATGTGTTATTGTGTGATCAAACCATTGCATCAATAAAGAAACCCCAGATTGCTTTCCCAGAATCTAGATGTCTTTCTGCAAGGAGCAAAGGGCATCCTAAAGTCGTTCCACCTTTTTCTGCCCTAGTTTTCCATCATAAAATGTAGATAAACTCTCTTGTCAGGAGATACCTCTTCTTCTCCCTCACTCCCATTCCTCAACACATTCATGTATTGGGTTTTTAGAAGTACAGTTTACGACTCAGATACTTTGCTTAGCTAAGAAAATGTGAGAGACTGTGTGGCATGAAGGCACTAGCCTGGGAATGAAAAATTCCTTGCTGATTAACTGCAGACCTGACAGACTCGACTGTCTCTTGGGACGTGCTGAGTTAGCACTACTCGAGATCAGTGTGCTATGGAGAGAAGTTGGTACACACAACACCCAGTTACTGAGGACGATTGCCTCCTATGATGCTACCAGTATGAAACTCCAGGAAGACACTGACACACAAGTCTAACACCATTTAACAAACTCTGCCTGGCCTTACTGCAAGCAGGGATGTGATTGCCTCCACTTGAAAGTCCCAGAATACCCTGGGGTGCCTGGGTAGAATGGGGTGGGGAGGAGAAGCAGGATCAGGTGGAGAGAGCAGCACACCTGACTGATTTTTATAGTGCCACAGTCATTCCACTGCTTTTTTTTTTTTTAATTTCAGGAATATACTTTTATTTTATTAGCACTTTATTTGGTTATATTTATTTTTAAATGATAGTATACTCTAAGCCCATAAAATAGAGAATATCCCTGTCTGCTGTATTGAATTTGACAATTCTATTCAAATAAACTGGGAAGTATTTTAATACTACTTAATTTACATTCACCATTTTGAATTGTCAAGGAAAACTTCTCTCTGATTCAAGTCAGCCAAAAATTTAATCAATCCAGTAATTAGACTTCTTGTTTTGTTCCGTCACTCAGTCATGTCCAGCTCTTTGCGACCCCATGGACTGCAGCACGTCAGGCTTCCCTGTCCTTCTCCATCTCCAGGGGTTTGCTCAAACTTACGTCCACTGAGTAGGTGATGCCATCCAGCCATCTCGTCCCCTTCTCCTTCTACCTTCAATCTTTCTCAGCATCAGGATCTTTTCCAATGAATTGGTTTTTTGCATCAGGTGGCCAAAGTTCTGGAAAACTTTACGACACCCGTCCTTCCAATGAATATCCAGGATTAATTTCCTTTAGGATTGACTGGTTTGATCTCCTTGCTGTCCAGGGGACTTTCAAAAGTTATCTCCAACACCACAGTTTGAAAGCATCAATTTTCCAGGACTCAGTCTTTTTTATGGCTCAGCTCTCACATCCATACATGAATGTCTTTGGGTTTCCGGGGTGGTTCTGCTTCACGTATTCTTCATTCTCCTCTTGGAGCCAGTAGCTAGTCCAAGTATATTCTTCTCATGTTGATAGCAAAGAGGTAGAGAGACAGCTTGGAATTTAAGTCATTTTGGTTTCCCATCACCGTGAAACTTCACCTTTCAGTCTGAGAAACTCGTCTCCGAAAAGTTCTCACCCGTCCGTGGTGCAGGTCTCACAAAAAGACGACAGTCCATTTCATTGCATTTTGATGGCCGCTTTAATGAAAAGCAAGGTTTAAGTTATCTTCGTAATGTGGACACAAACTGGGTAGAAACTGATATGCCCTAACATCCTTAAACTTTTTGTGTGTGTGTGTTCATGCTCAGTCATGTCTGACTCTTTGTGACCCCGTGGACTATAGCCCACCAAGCTCCGCTGTGCATGGAATTTTTCAGGCAAGAATACTGTAGTGAGTTGTCATTTTCTCCTCCAGGGGATCTTCCCAACTCAGGAATCAAACCCATGTCTCTTACATTGGCAGGTGGATTCTTTACCACTGTGCCACCTAGGAAACCAACATCTTTCAACAGCCCATCCTAAACCATAGTCAAGGCCTTGGACACCCTTTAGGTTAGGAAGAGGCACAGTTTCACTCAACTACTCAGGGAATGTCTCTGTGTCTGCCTCTGACCCTCCACACTTTGTACCACTGGTTTTGTTTTGGTCAATACGGTGTCATTAGTATTTACAGTATTTATTGAGCAAAGAAGGCCTCTCCATAAAATAACACAGTGCCTAATTTCATGAATTCAGCAGCCTAGTCTAGAGTAGAGGAGAATGCACATTCCTGTACCTCCAGTACAGTCAGTGCTGTACTGGTATTTATTATTATTTCCTATTGTTCTTGCCTAGTCAGAGAATTCAGCTCTGCTTGTTCCTCTTAGATTCATATCTTGTTTGAACTATGACTTTGCTTCCTATCACTTACTTATAGCACCCTGAACTCCAGTGTCTCACCATCTCTATCTCTCTGTCTCTCAAATACACACACACACACACACCTCCTTAAGGATCAGAGCTCGGGTTCAGTGCCTCAGATTTAAATGGATACTTCTCAGCCTTTAGATTGATGAAATTATGCCTTAGTTCCAACTGAAAAGGAAAAAAATTTTCTGTCCTGCCCTGGAAAAATTGTCTGTGCTCAAAAGGATAATAGCATGGGGCTATCTGCTAAAAGGGCTTCCCTGGTAGCTCAGCTGGTAAAGAATCCATCCACAATGCAGGGGACCAGGGTTCATTTACTGGGTCAAGAAGATCCCCTGGAGACAGGATAGGCTACCCACTCCAGTATTCTTGCCTAGAATCCCCAGAGACAGAGGAGCCTGGTGAGCTACAGTCCATGGAGTCATAAAGAGTCGGACACGACTGAGCGACATAGCACACAGCATCTGCTAAAAACATATTGGTACATGATTAAGACTAATTACTTGAAATTTTATTTCTGTGTAAAATGTGAGTGGTGAATGAGCAATTGTTCTGGGGAGGGACTGTATACATCTTTCCAGTCAGCAGGATGTTGTTCAAATGTGTTTCTAAAGAACACGAGTTACAATGATTTCACACTTTCCAAAAAGGATTATAATTCCTGTTTTGAAGTCGGTGGAAGCTCAAATGCTTCTGACTGTGTCAGATCTGACTGGAAACAGTGCCCTTAAGTGAATGAATCAGTGAATAAGTCATTTATTGATACTGATATGACGAGGGGCACCCAGCTAGACCCCGCCTTCTAGCAGCTTGCTGGGTAACAGGGAAACAAATTCATTGACGATGAACAACATCATTGCCACTAAAAAACAGTCTGAATTATATCCAGTGTGTAGGATCACCCAGTACTGCTAAAATTTTCTAAACTGGAGTGTGGAACAATTACTGGTGCCCTTTAACCTCCAAGGGAGTTTCATATCTAATACCAAAGCAAGGGTATGTTTCTCAGGGTTCCCACTGTGTATAATACACTAGCATTTCAACAGTGCCTACAACACCTGGCAAGATAAAATAATGGGTAGTGTAGTAACCATTTTTATCCTGGCTATCCACATCTATTTACCCTACTTCTGGTTGCTGCTGCTGCTGCTAAGTCACTTCAGTCGTGTCCGACTCTGTGCGACCCCATAGACAGCAGCCCACCAGGCTCCTCTGTCCCTGGGATTCTCCAGGCAAGAATACTGGAGTGGGTTGCCATTTCCTTCTCCAATGCATGAAAGTGAAAAGTGAAACTGAAGTTACTCAGTCGTGTCCGACTCTTAGCGACCCCATGGACTGGAGCCTACCAGGCTCTTCCGTCCATGGGATTTTCCAGGCAAGAGTACTGGAGTGGGGTGCCATTGCCTTCTCCAACTTCTGGTTAACAGCCCACAATTTATGTTAGGGGATTAACCACTCCTCCCCTCTTAGTCCATGTGGCTCCTCTAGAGCTCATTCCACTTTTAACTCTGGAGGTGTTACATGACCCAGACTTGGCCTGAGCCAAGTTACTAATCCACAAGCAGGTTGGTCATGCTAATGAGCCTCTGGGACTTTTGTTGAAGCCACATCTAGGTGTTAGACTTCTTTCCTGCTGGACTCTAACTAGTCGTGTTGTGAGACTGGGGCTGCTGCTGCTCTCTTGTCACCAAGAGGAGACTTAAACTGTAGCATGAGCACGTAGCACATGAATCTTCATATGGAGACTACAAAGACAAGAGCCAAGAACTTCCTACCTCCAAGGTTCTCAGTTATGCAAGCCAGTAAATTCCTTTCTTATTTAGTCTTTGAGAGTTTTGTGTGTTTTGGTTTTACCTAATGCAACTGGCAAGTGTGGTTTATTTTATCTTAGGCAAACAGCGGCTGATTCAGGAGCTAGTCCTTAAGGAAACTCCCTTTGTCTCACATCCATTGAGTCAGTGCTGTTTCTTATCCAGAACACATGACTCACATAGCTGCAGCCAAGGTTGTTGCACCCCATGAGAGGAAATTTTCAAGTCAGATTTTCTTTACCACTCACTTGACCTTGGAAGTTCCCCACAAGCAAGTACGAGTGGGATTCTATCACCTTCTCCCACCACCCCTCCTCATGGTACTGCCCCTCACTGGCTGTGCGACCTTGGAAAACCCTCTCCTTGCTTCCTTCCACCTCTCTTCTCTCACTGCTACGTCTGCTAGGGTCTCTAGTGCACGCATCATTGAGAAAGGGTCTTGCCTTCCCACGAAAAGTGTGAGCATCATATTCTAACATGCTGTTCTGTGGACAAGCAGTAATTGTTAACATATGTTGAATGCACATCAGAAGACATTACTGATAAAAGTTTTACTTAGATTATCTCACATAATCATTTCAACAACCTTGACCTGTCAGTTTATTATTTCCACTTTACTGGTTGGGAAATGGAGGCATAGATCAGTTAAATAAATTTCCCAAGGTCACACAGCCAGTAAGTATAAAATGGGAAGGAATATTACATTCTCTTGTGATTCTTGGCAATGCCTTTCTGGCCTCCATTCAGATATTGATAATTTATGTATGTCACAGGACTGGAAGAAAATGTGGAAGAAGGAGCTCAGGGTAAGGCAGAGACAAGATGATTCAGTTAAGTAAAGATAAAGTAAAAGAATATGTGTAAAAATCTATCTTGGCGGAAAAGAACAGAATAGTAATGTATAGTTACAAGGAAACTGATGTCTTCCAATTTGTAATTGTTCATAGACTATTCTGGAAAGACCAAACCTTATCTTGTTATGTACTCGATCAGCTTTATTTACCTTCACCATGACCTTACATGGGAGAAGGCAATGGCACCCCACTCCAGTACTGTTGCCCGGAAAATCCCTTGGATGGAGGAGCCTGGTAGGCTGCAGTCCATGGGGTCGCTAAGAGTCAGACACAACTGAGTGACTTCACTTTCATTTTCCACTTTCATGCATTGGAGAAGGAAATGGTAACCCACTCCAGTGTTCTTGCCTGGAGAATCCCATGGACGGAGAAGCCTGGTAGGCTGCAGTCCATGGGGTCGCACAGAGTCGGACACGACTGAAGCGACTTAGCAGCAGCAGCAGCAACAGCAGCATGATCTTACATATTTATTTCAGCTTGGCAAATGTTTATTGATTGTTTATTGTGCACCACGCTGCGCATGGGGATACAAAGCCTGCCAAAAAAAGAGTTAGCGTGCCTGCCTTAATGGAGCTACAGTATCAATCTATGTACTGCACACATAGGTATTAGCTTACAACTGAGGTAAGGGCTTCAAAAGAGAGACAGATGGCCACATCTATGAGAGCCGAGGATGGGAGAAGTGGTCAGTGAAGGAGGCCAAGCAAAGGAGAAAGAAAAAAGGTCCATGTTCGGAGGACATTTGTTCAGGCCCTTAGTTCTTACATTGTTTCAGTTGAGACACTCCCCGCCATGATTTTCTTTCTTATTCTTAACTTCTCAACGCTTTTCTGACCTTTGCCCTGAATATCCACACTCTCCCAAAAGCACACACATAGTGCCTGCTTTTCCATACTCTTTCCCAAGCTTTGAGTCTCCTACCTTGGTCCCAATCACAATGCATTCCTTGATGTCTTTGTCTCATTCCCCAAGGCTTGTTCTATTGTAAAGTCATACGGTTATGTTTTAAAATCACTGTAGAGATGTGGTACTGCCTAACCAATGTCTGCCAGTCTCTTCTTCTTTAGTACTAGAATTTTTACTTATTTGATTTATTAATGTGCCTACTTGAAAATACTGTATTTTTTAACCTCCCTTGAAGCTAGATACGGCCATATGACTAAGTTCTGGCAAATGAGATATAAGCAGAAACGTTACAAGAAAGCATCCAGAAAACTTCCTGAAACGGCAGCTAATGTTGGGAGACTTCCTTGGCGGTCCAGTAGTTAAGACTCTGCACTTCCACCGCAGAGGGCACAGGTTGGATCCCTGATCCAGGGACAAAATTCCCGAATGCCTCCTGCGTCTGGCCAAAAAAAATTTTTTAAAGGAAAGGCCGCAAGTGTGGGCTGTTTGCTTCTCTGTCTTTTATATCCCTTTCTCTCTTCACCAGATTATTGATACATTAAGTAACATTTTTGAAAAAAACACACTCCCTCTTCTCAATACTCTACTTAGAACACTTAACGCTTGTAACACCAGATGTGTGGGTTTTTCACATGCTAAACAGTTCCGTGATACTGTAATAGAGTACGGCCATGTGCAGCCCTTAGCACACTGCCTTTGCTGTGCACCATCACCCGCCACCCTGTTACTAGGCAACTGTTACCATGGGACCATTAGTGGTCCTGCTCAGCCATTGGTCAGCACTGCAGTGGGCTCCTCCCCCAAGCAAGCAACTCTCAATGAGCAGCGGTTGGTGATCCTGCTCAACCGTTGATTGGCGCCATAGTGGGCCCCTTCCCCAAAAGAGCAACTGTCAAGGAGACACCGTTTGTGGCTCATTCAGCCAACTCTCAGAGGAGTGGTGGTCGCCAGGCAGAGAATGAGGTAAGAGGGATATCCTGGCCTTCTCCCCAGGACCCTCCCCCTCACCTAGCCTCGGGCGGAGGATCCCAGGGAACAGACTGGGGTCTGTGTCCTACAGGGCTCCTCCGCCCTCGCCAAGGCCACCTACTGGACGGGCCCAGGCCTTGAGGCAGAGGTGAACCTCTCCGCCATCCCTGTCTCTGCGACTTCATGACAGCAGCAGTCCACCTGGGTCGCAGTCTGTGGAACCTGCCCCCAGTGTTTGGGCGGCCTGAGGAGCCTGCGGGCCAGTTGGGTCCTGGGCACCCGGCTCCTTCAGTGATGATGGCTGGGCAGAGTCTGGGGAACTTGCCCTTTCTTATTAGAACAAAATAACATCTATTTGGTGGAGATTCACAGGAACAGCATTACCTGACTATGACCTGACCTCAAGAACAAAGGATCTGACACTTAGAAGCTTACAACAACTAACCATGCTCCACGCTCACATTTCCTAGGAAAGGGCTTTGCTGAGAGCTCTCCGGGAGTTTGGGGTTTTTAAGGGAGGAGCCACCCATCTCCTTGTAAACCTTTCTTTGTAAAGGTTGCTGCTACTGCTAAGTCACTTCAGTCGTGTCCGACTCTGTGCGACCCCTGAGATGGCAGCCTACCAGGCACTGCCGTCACTGGGATTCTCCAGGCAAGAACACTGGAGTGGGTTGCCATTTCCTTCTCCAATGCATGAAAGTGAAAAGTGAAAGTGAAGTTACTCAGTCATGTCCGACCCTTCGCGACCCCATGGACTGCAGCCTACCAGGCTCCTCCGTCCATGGGATTTTCCAGGCAAGAGTACTAGAGTGGGTTGCCATTGCCTTGGCCCTCAGTAAACCCTTCTCTGTTCTAAACTCCGATGTTTTGGTATCGCTGGCCTCACTGTGCCATGAGCACGTGGACTTACATTTCAGTAACAATCACCAGCTGCGTGTCCTAAATGTAACTCAATTCTGACACTGTCTACCTGGAGATAGTGTCACATCCCACAAGTTAAAGGTTCAGTCCCACCAAACTGCTCACCCACTCCCCACCCCTCCACCTCCCCTGCTGCCAGTCAGAAGCCCATTTTGTCACCATCTGTGCTCTGACAGAGGCTATAAATGACATGTTCCCACAGCTCATTTCATGGGTTCAGTTAATTTCTAGAGTGATTCACAGAAGTCAAACAGTGTACTGCTGGATTACCAGTTTATTATAAAAGGAAACATCTCAGGAACAACCAGATGGAAGAGATACACAGAGCAGATATATGGGAAGAGGGACAGAGCTTCCATGCCTTCTCTAGAAAACACCTCTGTCCCAGCACCTAGGCAGGGTTGGTTACCCTGGCAACCAGCCTGCCTCTTTAGGAGCTTTCTGAAGTCACCTTGTTAACACAAACAGATGTGGTTGAAAGGTGTTTGCTATGAATAACAAAAGATACTTTTATCTCTCTGATCACTTAGGAAATTCCAAAGGTTTAGGGGCTCTGTGCCAGAAACCAGGATGAAGACCAAATATATACACTTCTTATTATGAATCACAGCACCACGTGGTGGTGTAAGCTGGAGCAGCTATTTTGACCCTTGAGATGATCTTGGAATGAAAGTCACTAAGAGATAGCCAACAAGAAAAAAGGAGGCTGAATTTTTGAGGCTGCTTTGGAGCAACATTGCCATCACGAACTTAGGTTGTGAAGCTCCCTAAGAAAGAACACTTTGCTCTTGTTTAAGTTACTGTTGTTTTACACATCTGTTAAACTTCTAGCAACACCCCGTCCAAAGAGAACATGTCATTAGCATGCACCTTTCTGCTGTTCTTTACATTTGCTTCCTGCCTGGGATGTGGACGCCAGAGCCAAAGCATTGGCAACTGTTTTAGCCAACTTTGAAGACAATAAATAGAAAGAGATGGGGGTGCCTGAAGTGACTGGATCTGCCGTCCCAGCTCTGGACTTATTTTCTATGAGAAAAATACAAACTTCTCTCTTGCTGGAACACTAGCATTTCAGTTCTTTGGTACCAGCAGATGAATCCAATTTATAACTGGTAAAATCTGTAATTCTGTAAAGAATCTCCTGTATCCACTTAAGACAGCAAAAGTTTTTTTTTTTTTTTTTTTGGCAGTTTTATAACTTTATTTTATAGTTGGCTGTTAGTCCTCATCCACACTGGCTGTAGATTTTGACCGTGGTGATGGGGACTTAGGTAGCCAACATATACAGCTTGCTTGTTTGGCAAATCTTCATCCTCATTATGCTTCCTGGACAACCACACATGGAAATGGTATGGGACATTCCTATTCCTTTGGCTCAGACAGCTTTGTTGAGCCTGGTATGAAAATGCACATCTAGAGTTCCCATCTCCTTTGTGGCAGATTTCCAGATTTCTTTGAGTTCCTGAGGGCCAGGCTGCTTAGCCCACTTCATGTATATCAAATGGTTGTCCTCATGAAGTGTCAATAGGCTGGACATCAGTCCCTGACAGCAGCCAGTCAGTAGATGCTTACATTATTCAGGTTCTGCTGTCGTTGGCTCTCTTCTTCTCCCTAACTATTCCAGCAATCCTGACAAAACAGGTGGTTTATAGGGGACTACCACAAACTAAACAACGGTGGCAACTGAGAGTTTGCTCAGGTTAACTGTTCCAGGGGACTGTCAATAAGCAGATTACAGAAACACTGTTACTCTGTGCCACATCCAGGTCATGGAGCTAGATATTTCCATATCAAGCTTTTCTTAGGAGGTTTGTTGGACTGGACATTTAACAAATACTTCATTGTTTTCCAGTAATACAGTTTCCAGTACAAGGGCCTATAAAGGTTATTGTTAATGACAAATTCATCATTTTGCCCTTCTCGTAGATTAGCATTACTTGGCAGGTATTTATCTCTGCATTCCCAGGATCTCAATGCAGCTATACTCATATTGTTTTTTCCCCACTTTTCGTTATGTCTCATGAAAGTCATTTCATGCATAAAGTGCTTAAAATGTTAGTGAACACAAAGAAGGACAGACTAAGAATTACATGGTTGGTGCCAGGTGGTAAATTGTAATGAAATGAACATGCTATATCTGTCCTTCTAACTAATCCTGATTACAGGGCAGATTGTCTCTCCTCTCCTACAAATATGCCAGATCCTTTGAAAAGATGTTTATAAAATATGAATTATGCAACTGGGGATTTAAGTGATCTTACACAGCTCACAAGGACTGATCTTGTGTTTTCCGCTTTTTGTGTTTTCAGTGTGTGATTTGATTTTAGTTTTTGTCAGGCAACCAGAACCTGCAAGGTTTAAGGGCACTGACTTAAGCTGGGCTGTCTATTTACTGCTGGACACGCTCAGTAACAGCACTAAGCTGATCACACAGATAAGCAGTTCTGGAAGAGTTTCCACAGTTAGTCAGCCAACAAGAGAATGCAGTTTGGTCATCCTGTCAGGCCATAATTACATTCTATTCCAGTGACCAGTGGTAATTAATTGTACTTTGTGCCCAGTGTAAAAATAAACACGTACAAGGAAAAGCACAGTGTCTGGTAAATGGCCTGGGCATTCTTGGAACTCAGGCTAGTTTCTTTGAATGGTGTAAAGGAAGTGGAAGCCTCACTTTCCTCCCAGAATAATATCGAGTTGTAACATGCAGCTGACCTGTAATAGCTCCCTCCCCCAACCCCAAAATAGCCTTCAATTTCTGTAACCTTTGATAACAAAAACAGAAGCTTTACAAGGTAAAGCATTAACATGGCTTATATTCTCTCAAAAAAGCATGTGAGTTGTACAGGCCTGCACAAAGCTTCCCCGAAATGAGCCTTTTGGAAGAAAGGTAAATAAATGTGCAGACCATTTCAGATACACTGTAGAAAGTTAGACTAAAAGAGCTAGAAGAAACAGTTTAATTTGATCTTTTATTTCTTAATGGAGACACTGACTGCAAGGACCTGCATAAGGCTAGTGGCAGAGCTTGGACACAAACCGCAGCTTCTGAAAGTTAATCAAGAGCTCTTTATACAGTGGAAAACAGCCTCATAGCAGGGAATGAGGAATAATTAAGTTTTCTACAGTCTAGAACTCTAGAATCTGAAATCCAGGGAAATTCAAAAGCAGTTTTCTGTTTTCTTTAGAGCTAGACTTTTCATTTCTTCCTTAATTCAGACATTTTCATGCAGCTAATGGAAACAAGACTGCAGTCTTTTGGGTTTTTTTCTTGTTGCCTCATTTAAAGTATTCTACACTTTAGCCATCATGGTACATCAAGGCAGCCCAAGGCCTGCCCTTCTTTGTTAAAAAGAAAAATGAATACAAATTAGCACCAATCTAAAACTTAACCTTTGTTATAATCAGAAAGACTGAAAGAAACTGGAGGTGGGTAAAATTTTTACTGTGATTCACTTAGATAACACTTCAAATAACTTCTTTAACCATTGGCTCGGTTGGGAGAAAACTACTACAATGAATGCATTTTCTTACTACCATTAATACTTAAAATTAAGAGTCATTTAGTTGTTCAGTCACCAAGTCATGTCCGATTCTTTGTGATCCCATGGACTGCAGCACTCCAGGCTTGCCGGTTCTTTACTGTGTACCGAAGTTTGCTCAAATTCATGTCCATTGAGTCGGTGACACTGTTTAACCATCTCATCCTCTGCTGCCCTCTTGTCCTGTTGTCTTCTATAATTCCCAGTGTCAGTTGTTCACTCGCTCAGTCGTGTCTGACTCTTTGCAACCCCCACGGACTGCAGCATGCCAGGTTTCCCTGTCCTTCACTATCTCCCGGAGCTCGCTCAAACTCATGTCCATCGAGTCAGTGATGCCATCCAACCATCTCATCCTCTGTTGCCTCCTTCTCCTCCGGCCCTCGATCTTTCTCAGCTTCAGGGTCTTGTCCAGTGAGTCAGATCTTCGCAACAGGTGGCCAAAGTATTGGAGCTTCAGCTTTAGCATCAATCCTTCCAATGAATATTCAGGATTGATTTCTTATAAGATTGACTGGCTTGATGTCCTCGCAGTCCAAGGCACTCTCAAATGTCTTCTCCAGCATCACACTTCCAAAGCATCAATTCTTTGGTGCTCAGCTGTCTTTATGGTCCAACTCTCACATCCATACATAACTACTGGAAAAACCACAGCTTTGACTAGATGGACATTTGTCAGCAAAGTGATGCTTTTGCTTTTTAATATGCTGTCTAGGTTTGTCATAGCTTTCCTCCAAGGACCAAGTGTCTTTTAATTTCATGGTTGCAGTCACTGTCCACAGTGATTTTGAGTCCAAGAAAATAAAATTTGCCACTATGTCTATTTTTTCCCCATCTATTTGCCATGAAGTGATGGGACCAGATGCCATGATCTTTGTTTATTGAATGTTGAGTTTTAAGCTAGCTTTTTTACTCTCCTCTTTCACCTTCATCAAGAGGCTCTTTAGTTCCTCTTCACTTTCTATCGAGTGATATCATCTGTGGAGCTGAGGCTGCTGATATTTCTCCCAGCAGTCTTGACTCCAGCTTGTGATTCATCCAGCCCAGCATTTCACATGATGTACTCTGCATAGAAGTTAAACAGGGTGACAATATACAGCCTTGTTGTACTCCTTTCCCAATTTGGAACCAGTCCATTGTTCCATGCCCAGTTCTAACTGTTGCTTCTTGTTCTGCATACAGGATTCACAGGAGGCAGGTAAGGTGATCTGGTATTCCCATCTCTGTAAGAATTTTCCAAGCTTGTTGTGATCCACATATTGAAAAGCTTTAGTGTAGTCAATGAAATAAGCAAATAAATAAATAAAGGGTCCTTTAGGATCCTGTTATTCCCTGCAGGAACTTTCAGAAGCAATATCATATGGTGGAGGCCCCGGATATTTTCCGATGCATGGTAGCTAAGGTACATGCAGGGTTATGCCTTTAACTTGTTTCGTTTGGATTTATATCCTGGCTTTACTACCAATTATCTGTATGACGATGGCCAGGTCATTGTTCTTGAAGCTGTAGCTTCCTCATCTTTAAAACTGGAGTAGTGATAGTGCTCGTTGGATGGTTACAAAGATTTAAGGATCTAATGCACATAAATACATATAGTGAGTGCTTAATAAATATTAGCCTAGTTATTAATTTATCATATTGTACACTACCCTGCTAAACTGTGGGCTCTGTAAGAAAATGTGTATAAACTTTTCATGGCAGGTAGAGTAAATAAACTGCCATAGTTTAGAACAAAAACATTTTTAGGTAGTGACATTTTTTGCAGGCCAGATCAGGTTAATTTCTTCCTCTCATGGGAGACATCTGCTGCCTAAGAGTCACTTTCTACTTTTCTCTCCCCTAGGCGGAAGTTCCCCGAAAGGGCACACCGAGAACCCACAGTTAAATGTTTGCATAGCAATTTGCCACCCACCCCTAATGGCTTTGTTTTACCTCTTCTGAGCCAACATTTCATCTTGGCAGCCTTTCAACCTGCTGATGGGCCCACCCAGGAACAGGGGCATGTGTGTAATTCCTAACGTTGTTTCCCAGGGCATGGTGATGACTGCTGGCATTGATGAGGGATGCAGATCAAGTAAAGGTCTGGTCACAGATTCTAGAATGCTCAAGGTAAAGAACTGAGCAGAACAGTGATGGAAGGTGTAGACTAAGCATGAACAAGAGAAAATAATGCATGATGAATCAAGTGGACCAAAAAAAAACAAAAAAACAAAAAAAAACACTATCCCCAAAGAAAACAAAACAAACAAACAAGCAAACAAACCAAACAACAAGATAAAATTTTAAAAGGGGAAAGAAATCTGTGGGTAAACTTCAGTGTAAGGTACAAGAAACCCAAAAAGCATTCTTCCAGCTAAACAATACTGCAGAAAAGATCATGATTTAAGAAAGGTGGCATAAAAATTGCTGACACCAAAGTGTGACACAATTAGAAGAAAAAAGAGGAAGGTGTTTGGTTAAAAAGCAAGTTAACTTTATCCAAGCACATGTCTGTTTTGTGTAAACATGTGTTATATATTCATGCAATATTCTTTTTTCTTACTTGGTGGTTCCAGACTGATTCATGTGAATGTATGGCAAAAACCACTACAATACTGTAATTAGCCTCCAATTAAAATAAATAAAAAATAGACATACATAACAATTTTAAAAAAGCAATAGTCTTATCAGTAGCTTTGAAGGCATGCTTTTACTTTTGTTGACATGTCTTTGTGTGAAAAACAACAAGAACTTAAGGTTTGATTTTCTTCCTTAAGTCACATTCCTTGACTCTAGCCAAGCCTCACAAAGAGTAACAGACTATAAATTCCAGTCTTTTCCAAGCCAGACCGACTCTGAGGTGGTGGCTGTTTGGTTTCCATTAGAAACATTAAGAGAAATAAATTATTTTGGACCCATGGAAAAAATGTGTGTTACAGATATAAAGTTTCCAAATTTGGAAAATATTTAGTGATCTACCAGTTAAAATAATAAGTCTATTGCTTTCCTCAATTGCTTAGAAAATGTGATTGAAAGTGGACACATTGAAAAGACCAAGGTGATTGAAAAGATCATGGTGATAATCCTTCATACATCAGTCTCTCAAGATTACAATTAATGAGTAATAAAGCACCATGTCAGTTTCTTTTTTAAAAAGCTTTGCCCCCCAGGAGTGTGCGTGTGTGTGTGCTTGTGTACTCAGTCGTGTCCGACTCTTTATGACCTGGTGGAATGTAGTCCGCCAGGTAGGTGATAACAAACCTTATCCAGCATCAAAGTGAACTCATCAAAGACAGCAGTTCTCAACACTGGCTGTACACTGGAAGCAACTGAGGAGCTTTAAAAAATACTGAATCCTGTCTCCCACTTCCCTGCAATTCACATCTAATTTGAATGGGACACAGTTTGGGCATCAAGAATTTTGAAAATTCCTTGGGTGATTCTAATGTGCAGCAAAGTCTGAGAAACACTGAAAACGTTGTCACTGAAAAATGTGGTCCAGGGGCCAACAGCACTGCTGTCATCTGGGAACTTGTTAGAAATGCAGAATGTCAGGCCCCCTCAGGTTAGAGTTAGTATCTGAATTTTTCCAAGATCCCCACATGGCCTATATGTACATTAAAGTCTGAGGATTACTGCTCAAAAGAATTCTTGTATTTGATAATTTTTTTTCTTTCTATGATATTAGGTAGTAATTACATGATTAATAAAAGATGAAAGAAAAATAGCTTGACTTTTCTTCTCAAAAACTCAAGAAACAGACTTTCATCTCTCTGACATTCTGCAGATGATATGAAGTGAGATCCATGTTTGTAGGTTTGCCAGATAAAATATACGATGCCTAGTTAATGTGAATTTCAGATAAGCAATGTATTTTTTTTTTCAAGTGAAAGTAGGTTACGAATATTTCATGGAGCATACATATACTAAAAAAAGTATTCATTGTTTATCTTGAAATCTAAATTCAACTGAGCATCCTGTATTCTTATTTGCTAAATCTGGTAACCCTACGCATATTCCCAGGAGCGTCTCTTTGCTCTCTAGGTTCTCAGTAGTAAAGGGGAAATGATACCATAAATGGCCAAGTGACTGTCTAGACTGATTGACTGTAATGTTATTTCTCATCCCACCCAGACAGCCAGGACTGTGACTTCCCTAAGCCGGGCTGATGACTCACCCAACTGGAAGAGTAATGGGAAATTTACTTGCTGATTCAGGGAGACACAAACCTTGGCAAACTTTTCCTCCAGTCTAAACCAGAAGAAAAAAATTTCCAAAGCAAATGTTAAATATGGCACAATATATAGAACACTTTGCAGCCGACACATTCAAGGGTTTGTAATAGTATGTTTTCCATTATTTGATTAAAAGACATTTTTGTGGTTTGTTCTGCCATGGCACTAAGAGGTTGGTATTTTTTCTTAACAATTACTGCTACTTAAGCCCCCTCAGAGAACACTTTCCAAGAATACATTTTAGATCCGTTTTCTCAATACTGCCTGTAGTTTGCAAATAAAGTAGCACATTTTTGAACAGAGATGTGGGTGTGGATTGGATGGCTACATTGCCTCTGTCACTGACTCACAACAGGCTTTCAACTGTAGGCAAAGCTGACAACCCAGTCCTTCCTCCTGGAACGGTCCTTTAATCTTACACCCCATACCTAATTTCTCAGGTTGTCGTCAATCCTTCTGTATTCTGTTCTATAATTTTGTCATTTTTAACTAAGTCTACTTGTTACCAAAATCACTGAAGATTAGCTTTGGTAGAAGAGTAAACTAAACTTACATTACCCAATTCTGACCTTTTTGTTTTTAATTTGGAAAATAATTGATCAGAAAAGTCTGGATAAAATAGCTGTGAAAATAAGCAATCTTGTTGTATTAATTATTTTTAAAAAATAATCCCATGGTTGATTTTGAGTAGATTGAAAATGTAAGTGTAGATACAACTTTTTTTGACAATCTTAGTTTCAGGACCTGAAAGAAAACCAGCTTTTTTCTATCAAATGAAGGCAGAAACTTCCATTTAAAAGGAAAGCCTACAGGGGCTTCTCTTGTGGCCCAGTATTAAAGATTCTGCCTGCCAATGCAGAAGACACAGGTTTGATCCAACATGGGTTTGGTCTGTGATCTGGGAACATCCTACATGTCTTGGGGCAACTAAACCCCTGCAGCGTAACCACTGAGTCTCTGCGTTAGAGCCCAGGAACCACAACTACTGAGCCTACGTGTTGCAATGACCAAAGCCCTGCAGCCTAGAGCGTGTGCTCTGCAACGAGAAGCCACCAGAATGAGAAGCTCATGCATCACAACTACAGAGTAGCACCTGCTTGCTGCAACTAGAGAAAAGCCTGCGGAGCCATGAAGACCCAGCACAGCTAAAAGTAAATAAACATTAAAAGAAACTCACAAATACCGTATTTCAGAGGTTTCCATTTCCACAGACAGGATGATGAGGGCTGAAAGTATTATACACTATAGTATGTTGGGAAATATAGCTGTAAATGCTTTGTATCTCTTTCAGTCAAGAAAAGGAATCAGTTTCCCATACTTTGAACCTGGTCTGACCTTGTAACTTGCTTTGACTAATAGAATATGGCAGAAGTGATGTGTCAATAAAGTCTAGGTTTCCTGAGAGCTTTCGGTTTCCACCTTTGCCCTCTTGGAACACTGCCTTGAGAATGCCACTTGTAAGGAAGCCACCTCTGGTATCAGGAGGCAAGTGAAGGATGAGAAACCACAAAAAAGAGAACTGAGGCACCCCACTGACAGCCAACACCAACTGACAAATATGTGAGTGAGGCCATTTTGGACCTTCCAGTCTAGAAAGATGTTGCAAGAGTGAGCCCAGGAGAAACTGCCAGTCAACCCACCTAGAATCATGTGAAGTAATAAATCATTGCTGGGATTTCCCTGGCAGTCCAGTGGTTAAGACTCCTTGCTTCCACTGCAGGATGCACGGGTTAGATCCCTAATTGGGGAACTAAGATCCCCATGCTGCTTGGTGTGGCCAAAAAAGAAAAAAAAAATCACTGCTTTAAGCCACTGTGTTTGGGGGTGAGGGGAGGATTGTTATTTATTAACAGGTAACTAAAACTCCCAAAGGAAATCGTTAACAAGGCACATGCAAAGTTCCCTCTCCAGAAATTCTGATTTAGTGCCTGGCTTGGGATTCTGATCACACTTTTCACATGAAGACCCCAGATGAAGGTGAACTTCAGACCGTCCTTTGGGAGAATATCCTAGTGAGATTTCTCTCAGCACATAGCAGGCCTGAGGCAGGTGGCCACATAACTGTGCATCACCCCTGCAAATGGTGCTCCTGCATCTGTGCAAAGCACATTTGCATTGCCACATGCAATGGCCAGGTACAGACAGAAGCTTTTCTTAATGTTTGCATAAAAAGACTAAATATATATATAGAGAGAGAGAACATAAAATAGAAACCAAGAAGTTTATTTTTATGCTTCCCCATTTGCCTGATAAAATTGATATGGGCTAAAGTCTTGAAATAAGAGGGTAGGTATTCTTTTAAAGGCTGCAAAACTGAGGCAGAAAGAGAAAAAGAGTATGCAAGTTTCTTTGAGCACTGTGAAAAGAGGAGGCAGGAAAATAGGAAAGGCAGATGCTCAGGAAGGTTATTTGAATGAAGAACAAGACCAACTGCGGGTGAATATCCTGAAGCTCTAGAAAGATGAAATGTGAATCTGCTAGAAAGAGAAAGCTGAGTTTTCTACTCATGTGTACAACCCTTGATAGGAGTGTCATGAACTTTAACCGGTGTATCTTTAAAGCCATAGCTTTATTATGTTGTGCTGGATGGTGATGTTCCGAGTGTCTGGGTCCTGCTTTTATCCATCTTGTATTTGTGATTTCTGCTAATGTATCATTGGAAGAATGGGTTCCACTGCCAGGAAACATTTGAAAACCAAGGAATTAAAGTATGAAAGAAATATTATTTAATTGAAGAGAAAGAGTATCACACCACTGATATTTTAGTTTCTGAGATCGCTGCTTCTCAGTGGCAGATGTAGTCAAATTCAGTCTTCTTGTGGTTCCCTTTTGTTCTCAGAAGGTGATGGAAATCCATAAAGCTTTCAACAAATGCCATCTCCCTGGATCCTTTGGTGAGTCCAACCTGTATTTTCTTTTCCATGTGCTAAGTCTCTTCAGTCATGTCTGATTCTGTGAGAGCCCATGGACCGTAGCCTTCCAGGCTCCTCTGTTCATGGGAAGAATACAGGAGTGGATTGCCATGCCCTCCTCCAGGGAATCTTCTTGACCCAGGGATCAAACCCATGTCTCTTAAGTCTCCTGCACCGGCAGGTGGGTTCTTTACCATTCGTACCACCTGGGAAGCCCCAGTAGATGTGAAATAACCTGTGAAAACCCCAACTTCTTATATAGTAATATAACTTATATTCAGAAGCTTCCCTTTTATAGGAGCTGTTTGTGAAACTTAAATCACTGAAATACAGTAAGAAAAAAAAAAATCATAGATACCTACAGAAAGTTGGTGTTGATGATTCTTAAGTTTGACAGCTTTCTTGACACTCACCAAATTATGATTTTTCCCTATTTCTCTTGGGAAAAAGGCAGACTTAACCATCACTCTTAGGAAATCACACAGACATATGTATGTTTGCCTAGAACATAAATTATACATATTGTAATAAGGTAAAGTATATAGTATTTGTCTAATTATAGTAAGAATCTTTTTATTTATAAATTATACCTTGAAACTTAACACATTTATATTTATCAGGATTGGCTAGGATATATTTCAGATTATATTATAGATTTTGTAAACTATAAAATTAGTTCACAAATCTCTGTGACTTAACCCAGCAAAAGCTTGTCTTTCACCCTATCGCATGAAGCACATTTAGTAAAAATTTGTGATAATAGCAGCAGGTTTTTAATTTCTATATACCAAGGCAACATGAGTAGAAAATAACACAAATCATGCTTTCTAGCCAATAAAATTCCTATAAAAATAATGTTTTTCTGTCAAGGCTAAAATAGTCTCTAAATACGGTGGCAACCAAAGTGTGGTGAAGCCAAGACACACTGTTAAGACTACCACAGCCACACAACTCAGATTAACTGGGGAAATGGCTTGTTAGATTGACATAGTATTCACAGTGTCTAAAAACAAATTTATCATTCATTATACCAGAAAAAGTTTTAAGCCAACATTGCCTTTTGACCACCACAAAAATGTTACACCAATGAGCAAACAATTTTCACACATAGTTTAAAACTAACAAAATCAGGTTTATATAATGGTAATAAAAACTGATAGGATATTTAAATTTTATAACTGAGATAACTGATTAATAATAGAAGTCAAAATTGGAGGCCTGTGCGGGGGTATTTTCCCCTTTGATGTAATAAATACTAAGATTTACGTGGAACAAACCGCATACATTGTATTGGCATGCTTGGCTGCACCCCTTTCTTTGTACAACTTCCGTTCCTGCATCCTAAATCATTAAGAACCTCCTATCTACAACAGTGTCGTGCCACATTCTTGCTACAGAAGTGATTACTTGACGCAGGCATGGCCAATCCTAATATCTCACTCCACTGAACACAGCGATCAGCTCAGGGGTAAGCAATTATTACAAACAGAGCCAACTCAAACGAATCATTGCCTGGAGCTGCTATCCTGGGATTTTAGCTAGAATGGAATTGCTAAATTACGATACAGAGCCTGAGGTTACAGGTGGCTATCTTCTCTAGTCAACTGGGAAACCTGAAACAGGAGAGGAGACAACTAAAAGAAGGAAGCAGAGCTGGAAGAGGAAGCGGGAGAGGGGAGGGAAGCGGGGGTGGGATATGGATCAAGCTATTTTTAGTTACTTTTTAAATCTATATAGCTTTCATTTTTATATGCTTTTCCCCCAGTGTCTGTTATGCCATTTTCTAGTGCTCATGACCTTGTTTTCATTGGAGACAGTATTGTAAGTGGTTGTGAGAGTCTCATACCTGTTTACAAAATCTTATCTAATTCATTGTTTATGGCTATAATTTAATGAAAAGATAAATGCTCTTCAAGAGTTTCACCTTCTAGTCCCCATAATGTCTTTTATTGACTTTAGGACCATGGCCAAGTCTTCTTTGAAACTATAATATACAGTTATGTAGTCACATGAAAAAGAAAATTTTACTTCAAAATCTGGAAGTAGAATCCTTTTTTTAGGGTAAGAACATTTTGTATACTTAGTTTTTTATTTGAAATTTTGGATCTGGCAATATAGGTCCCTGACATCTGAAAAATTAGGGTAGAGCAGAGAAGTCTGAATTATTCTGAAGGAAAAATTGAGAGCAATTTAGACATGGCCATGGACCAGAGTGAAGAAATAATAGGGGCTTGGGAATGAGGAAAAGAGACAGAAAAGGGCCTGGTAGATGTGGGCACTAACATGACAGGCAGTCAGGAATTGGAGAAGGGGACACAGGTTGGGAGAGATTCCCACAGTAGGAATGCTGAAGGCTTTAAGGAACAGGGCTTTTTAATATTTAGCTGCAACACAGCACATCCCACTATTACCCTCCAACTTTTTACAGAATCCTGCTACCTTGCATTTAGGTTGCTTTGTGGAATCGATGTGAAAGGGAGCATGTTCCATATCTGGGTTGAGATAGTTTATCTGCAGGGATGAATGAACAGACCAGATGCAGGAGTACAAGCGAGACTAAGAACTCGATATAGGCTGAAGCTGCTTTGAGAATCCTGGGAAACACTGCGAAGGAGGCTGGCAACAGTAGGAATTCCTTATAGCTCACATCTCACATGTGCAGATAATATCACTTTAAAATCAACTTGAATCTGATCAGAACCCTTATTCTGCTGCATGACCCCATCAATTCCCGTGGCTTTACTCTATCCAAGCAGAGAAATCTCTGGTGAATCTGGGAGTTCCTGCATTTAGATATGGTGTCCACAGCCTGCTGCTACCTGGACATCATATTTGAGAGGTGTCCAGAAAAGAAGGGTTATTGAAGGTTCTTGTTCAGTCGTCCAGGTGTGTCTGACTCTCTGCAACTGCATAGACTGCAGCACACCAGGCCTCCCTGTCCCTCACCATCTCCAGAAGTTTGCCCAAGTTCATGTTCATTGCATCAGTGATGCAGTCCAGCCATCTCATCCTCTGACACCCTCTTCTCCTGGCCTCAATCTTTACCGGCATCAGGGACTTTTCTAGTGAGTCGTCTGTTAACATCAGATAACCAAAGTATTGGAGCTTCAGCTTCAGCATCAGTCCTTCCAGTAAATATTCAGGGTTGATCTCCTTTAAGATTGACTGGTTTCATCTCCTTGGGGGACTATCCAAAGGACTTTCAGGAGTCTTCTCCAGCACACAGTTCAAAGGCATCAATTCTTTGGTGTTCTGCCTTCTTTACAGTCCAGCTCTCACAGCTGAACATAACCACTAGGAAAATAATAGCCTTGATATGGACCTTTGTCTGCAGAGTAATGTCTCTGCTTTTCAGCACACTAAGTTTGTCGTTGTTTTCCTGCCAAGAAGCAATCGTCTTCTGATTTCATGGCTGCAGTCACCGCCCGCAGTAATTTTGGAGCCCAAGAAGAGGAAATCTTTCTCTACTTCCACCTTTTCCCCTTCTATTTGCCAGGAAGTAAAGGTCCATCTAGTCAAGGCTATGGTTTTTCCAGTGGTCATGTACGGATGTGAGAGTTGGACTGTGAAGAAAAGTGAGTGCCGAAGAATTGATGCTTTTGAACTGTGGTGTTGGAGAAGACTCTTGAGGGTCCCTTGGACTGCAAGGAGATCCAACCAGTCCATTCTGAAGGATATCAGCCCTGGGATTTCTTTGGAAGGAATGATGCTAAAGCTGAAACTCCAGTACTTTGGCCACCTCATGCGAAGAGTTGACTCATTGGAAAAGACCCTGATGCTGGGAGGGATTGTGGGCAGGAGGAGAAGGGGACGACAGAGGATGAGATGGTTGGATGGAATTACCGACTCAATCGACATGAGTTTGACTGAACTCCCGGAGTTGATGATGGACAGGGAGGCCTGGCGTGCTGCAATTCATGGGGTCGCAAAGAGTCAGACGTGACTGAGCGACTGAACTGAATGGAGCTAGATGCCATGATCTTAGTTTCTTTTAATATTTAGTCTTAAGCCGGCTCTTTCACTCTCCTCCTTCACCCTCATTAAGAAGATCTTTAGTTCCTCTTCGCTTTCTGCCATGAGTGGTATCATCTGCATTTCTGAGGTTGCTGAGATTTCTCCCACCTATCTTGATTTTGGCTCATAACTCATCCAACCCGGCATTTCTCATGATGTGCTCAGCGTATAGGTTAAATAAATAGGGTAGTAAGAGGAAAATCGAGAAGGTAAAAAATATTAATGCCCCCCCAAATTAATACCAGAGCAGATTCTCTTGTGTTTTTTTTCCCTCACTGCATTTGGCACATTATAGTTCTGTGATGATTAAATTAATTCCTTGGTTAATTTTAGATATTAGAAACAGGGATAATTTGGTGCTGAACAGAGAAGACAATGGAGAAGAAATAAAGTTTAATTGCATGTTTTTGCAGCTATGGTGATATAAAGGTGGGAGGGAGTTTAGAATCCATCAAAATTAATTCTTTCACCCCCCATGAATACCATCTAAAACTATATCATCCAGTTTGAGAGTCACTAGCCACATGTGGCTATTAAAATTAAATACAATTTGAAATTTACCTTCTCAGTGATACTAGCCATATTTCAAGTGCTCAATAGCCACATGTAGCTATTATAAATATTAGAGACAGTATAGATACAGAGTATTTCCATACTTATAGAAAGGTCTATTATATCCCTATCAAATGATCATCCAGCCTTAGCTTGAATTCTTTTTGTGAATGTCATTTACTATTGCATTTTGGGTCAGATGTAATTGTTAGGTTGTCCTTGAAGCTTTCTTCCATGTATTTATCCTAGACATTTTACATGTATGAAAATATTTATTCTCTAATGGAAGCATTTTATTACAATCACTGTTCAAAAATGTTGTTTACTTAATGATAAGGATATTCTGAACTGAAATAGAATAACTAACTTGAAATAGAATAAAAAAGTTAATTCAGTTTCTTAGAGTATCTTATTTCTGCCTATAATAGTATTAATTTACTATTAATAATTACATAATATTATTAATTTACTTTTTCAGAACTCAAAAGAAAAACTATGGAAATGCTGTTCTGCTTCACAAAAATGCTGAATATGCACCAAACCTTTTATTTAATTCTTTTATATTTTTATGAGCTAAACCTAATACAATTATGTGGTTAAGAGCTCTGCATCTAACTCCTTTCTGAATGTAATAATTTCCTATTAAATCCAGATATTTAACGTATCATGAAAATCCCCTGTCATAATGATTGTCAGGTGGAAATCTTTAATTAATTTTCAAGTTTTAAGAAGAAGTAAGAGTAGAGAGTTTAGAAGAAAAAAACCCTCTAATGACTCATTTAAAAGGAACAAACTAACCCATCTAAGAGTATCACTTAGCAGACTTAATTCATACCTGGTTTATTTAATACAAATAGTTGAATGAGCTTCCATGGGGCATATAAAACTCTGCTGCTGCTGCTGCTAAGTCACTTCAGTCGTGTCCGACTCTGTGAGACCCCATAGATGGCAGCCCACCAGGCTCCCCCGTCCCTGGGATTCTCTAGGCAAGAACAATGGAGTGGGTTGCCATTTCCTTCTCCAATGCATGCAAGTGAAAAGTGAAAGTGAAGTCACTCAGTTGTGTCCAACTCTTAGTGACCCCATGGACTGTAGCCCACCAGGCTCCTCCATCCATAGGATTTTCTATTAGGCACTAAAAAGTGAGCTGACTCTCCTTTCTATAAATAATAATAACCTTGTATCATCAAGAAAACTGTCAGTGCTTTTATTTTAGCTACTTTAAAAAGTAGGAAGGGTGTTCAATATATTGAGAACAATTTCTATTAAGACAGAGTAAGTATACAAATGTTTGGTGCTCAAAACTTAAATCTATTGCTTGAGGAATTAAGGTGGGTATATCAGTTAGGATTAGGTTAATCAAGGTATAACTGAAAACCCTTGTAATATCTACTTAAACAAAGATAGAGGCATATTTTTTCTTTCACATAAGAGAAAAATTTACTAAGACAGAAACAGTGGGTCCCTGGTTTGCAGAAGCCCAGACTTTCTGCTCTGTTATTCTTAAATCATGACCTTCATTACCAAGTATGCCTCCTCATGTTTGCAATGAGGCTGCTGCAGCTACAACCACCATATCCATGTCCCAAGTGTCAGCAGGAAAGAAACTGAGAAGGAAAAAGGGCTCCTGATAGTTAAGCTAGCCCTCTTCTAAGTGGTTTCTTGAGTAGCTCCACCTGATAACTTCTGCTGACGTCTTCTGGTCATCTATAAAGGAGGTGGCAAATGCAGGTTTTTTTTTTTTTTTCTGGCTAGACACATTATTGCATCACACAGTGTGGGAGTATTACCAATAGGAACAACGAATATTTAGTAGACAGCTAGTAGTCTCTGTCGGAGTACCTGCTTTATACCTTCCCTGTGCTATACTTCCATTGTTGGGTAAGTCACACTGTATCCAGTAATTTACACAGAAGACAATGTTCTGTTGCAGTAAAGCGCATAGGCTCTATAGAGTGAATCTATGTCCCAGTTTGCCCTAGATAGTTCCAGTATATAGCTGTTGTACCAATATAATTATTATCACTATCCCCTGTTACTCTCTAAAGTGTCCCAGTTCGACAATAAATTACATGATTAGCTATAGTTGACTGGCTGACACATCTCTTACATTTCCTGGCTCTGTGACCTTAGCAAATTACATATCTGCTCTAAACTCTTTGTCTTAGTTTTCTATTGCTGAATATCCCCAAAATGTACTGGCTTAAAGCAACAAATATTTATTATCTAACAATTATACCATAGCTTAGATGGATAGTATCTGGCTCAGCGTCTCTCTTCAGATTAGATGTTGGCAGGAGCTGCTAGCATCTGAAGGCCTGACTGGGAAGAAGGAGCCACTTTGAAGAGGACTCACTCCCATGGCTGTTAGGAAAAGGCCCCAGGTTCTCACTATGTGGACTTCTCCACAGGGCAGCTTGTAAGTTCCCACCTCAAGACATCTGGCCTCCCATCTGGAACAGCAAAAGGACACCTTTTATGACCTAGTCAACAAAGTTGCACCGTCACAAAATTTTTTAATCCTATTCCTTGAAAGTAATTCATGAGATCTAGTCCACATTCAAGGGAAGAGGAATTGGGCTCCACCTCTTGAAGGGAGCATACTTTAACATCTCCAAACTTACTCTTTTCATCTGTAAAATGGGGTAAAATTACCCACATGTAGTAACTATATTGTTACAAAGAGGCAACATCTATATGATGAATAAGTGAATGATTAACATATTCCTTAATAAAGTAGTTAAGTGGAGTGTTTCTGTAAGTGGAAAGAAAATGTGATGTGAATAAATTTATGTTTTATTTGAGTTATATATCAGATTGTTTTAGCTGTTTATTTAATAGAACAAGAAAAAGTTTTATATATTAAAATTTCTTCTGCAAAATTGTGTTTTGTAGACATATGTCTAGCCATGTCTTTTTGGGACACAAGATAATTTTTTTCATTTTTTGGAGATAATGTTTTATAAGAAAATACTTTAATAATCATTTAGGTAACATAGTACTAAACAATAGTAGGATTAAATCATGTATCTAAGGAAAAATTTCAGGACCTATACATACATACATTATACAAATGCTGTGTTTTGTCATTAATGACATTTTCTTGCCATTTTTTCCAAGGAAAAAATAAAAATATGCATGACTTTGTGGACTTTATTTTTTAAAGATCATCTGATTATGAGTATTTAATTTATCATAAAGCTGAAGGAAAAAAGAATTAGAGGTTTTGGGAATTCCCTGGTGGGATTTGATCCCTCTTGATGGTGAAAGAGGAGAGTGAAAAAGATAGCTTAAAACTCAGCATTCAAAAATACAAAGATCATGACATCCAGTTCCATCACTTCATGCCAAATAGATGGGGAAAAAAATGGAAACAATGACAGACTTTATTTTCTTGGGCTCCAAAATCCTGTGGACGGTGACTACAGCCATGAAATTAAGATGCTTACTCCTTAAAAGAAAAGCTATGACAAGCCTAGCTGCTGCTGCTGCTGCTGCTAAGTCACTTCAGTCGTGTCCGGCTCTGTGTGACCCCACAGACGGCAGCCCACCAGGCTCCCCTGTCCCTGGGATTCTCCAGGCAAGAACACTGGAGTGGGTTGCCATTTCCTTCTCCAATGCATGAAAGTGAAAAGTGAAAGTGAAGTCACTCAGTTGTGTCCAACTCTTAGCGACCCCATGGACTGCAGCCTACCAGGCTCCTCCATCCATGGGATTTTCCAGGCAAGAGCACTGGAGTGGGGTGCCAGTGCCTTCTCCAGAACTGAGCTCAGAGGATACAAAAACAAAAATCATGGTTCCTGATAGAAGGCTTCCTGAGAACATGATGATGACTGATACACATCTTGAAAGAAGAGTAGGAAGCAGCCAGAGAGAGGACATTGTGTAGGTTGAAGCTGCAGAAGGATGTAGGCTGGTTGATGAGATCTGATGTTTTCTAGGAAGACAGAGACCCTGTGAACAAAGATGGCACTTTGGGGACACTGAGTAATTGATTTAATATAGTTAAAGCTACTTTGTGAGGTGCAGAGCGGTAAGATCATGACAATGAGTAAGATAATGTTAGTGATGTGTAGAATGAGAAATGCAATGAATCAAACAGACCTGGGCAACCCTAACCCTGAGGGAGCAGATTAGGAAAGAAAGCCCAGAAAGACAAGTTTTTTGCCTTCCTTCTCTTCTGTTCCACACACCCAAGTGCTAGCTGGGGATCTTTTGTGATACAGATAGGAAAAGGCAATTCTGTAGGGTATATAGAAGTAGAAATGAAATGTTGTACCCATAAAACTTGTATAATGTAATAAGCCAATGTTATCTCAATAAAAAGAAATGAATGCCTTCACCCAGAAGGGAGTGCAGCTGGAAAGGCCAAGGCCAAGTTGATCTCCTTAACAAATAGCTGGAAAGCAATAGCAACAAACATTGTAGGGTTGGGTTTAGTGGATTAAGGGCTCGAGAAATGGAGGGCGGAAAAAGAGGATTTCAAAAGGGTTTCTGTGGATTATGAACTGAATCCTCCTTGATGTTGGTTGAAAGATAAAAATTTGAAATTCCTTTTATTTTATGGTAACAGAACTGAGCTTTCTTTGAAAAGAAAACAGACATATAATGATGGGAGTGATTTGCCCAGCATCACACAACTAACTAGTATTTGGTGAAGCCAGGAGTTGAACTCAGGCATTTGAATTTACAGAAGTCAGTGGACTCAGGATTTTAAGCATAGGACAAAGAAGTATGGGGTAAATTCAAAGTAAATATACTTTTACTATTTAATTTTCTTGATTTAAAAATGATTATACTTAATGTTGATATCTAGTTCTCTTAAGTTGGAAAACTGTTATAATGTAGTTTTAAAGAATGCTATGGGAAAGGGGATAGCACAGTTTTTCTTTGTAGCATAAAATATGCTCTTGCCCTCTCCTGTGCACACAATACCTGGCACATTGTGGATTCTGAATAAGCATGGGCTGAATTGGTATACACACTTCTCAGGTGGTGCTAGTGGTCAGGAACCCCCTTGCCAATGCAGGTAGACGTTAGGAGACACAGGTTTGATCCCTGGGTTGGGATTCCCCTGGAGGAGGGCATGGCAACCCACTCCAGTATTCTTGCCTGGAGAATCCCATGGACAGTCCATGGGTCAAAAAGTGTAAAACATGACTAAAGTGACTTAGTTGCTTCATTCACATAATAAACTTCCTCAGTCTGCAAGGTGCTGGATAGATGACTGCTCAAGCTTGACTACTCTGTAACAAAGATGTCTGCATTCACAACCCTGAGGGTTAAGGTACTGGCTTACCCTGTTCGTCTCCTCATAGAAATGTGGTCTTCATTCACTCAAGCTTCAGCTTCTCTCCCTATCTCGGTGGATTTCCAAGGGAACTGATTCTCAGGCTTTTAAGGCATAGATGATCCTTTGGGTTTGTGTGTACATACCCATGGCCTGATTTGTGTACCAGAGAACACGGCAAGGAAAAAGGTACATTTATATTTATGTACAAGTATGCAACACAAGCTTAGGCATGTTTTATAACATGTGGTCCAACATTTGCCTAAAGGAAATCTCACATAGTAATTTCCTTTAGGCAAGTGTTGGATCTTACATTATAAAACATGCTTAAGGTTGTGTTGTATAAATATTAGTCACATTTAAAAATCAAAGTATATGATGCAATTAAGTAATACATTCAAATTAGATATTTCAGTTTACATACATATCCCTGCACAGGATTAAGAGCTTTTAGGTTCAAATTCAAAATTACTGTTTTAGTACTCTTTAAACTGTTTTAAAAATCCAAACAATGCATTTATACTCTTATCTTGTTCACCAAATTCTTTATAGCACATGATACACAATATGAGGAAGTCACGTCTCTGGGCAAAGTTTACTGGTGATTTCATCTTAGATTTCATCTCATCTCATTCATTCCTTCAACATTTTATTGATTGCTTGCTAACTGCAATTGATTGCTTGTTAAGGTGCTAAGAGTTGTGAATACAAAAGAAAAGGTCAAGGTTTAGTCCTCAATCCTGCTCCAGGGCCTGGGCGAGGTGGAAAACACCAATAGCAAGCTAGCCCCAAGGGACCTCAGGTGCATATTCCTTCTTCCAAGTCTAAAATCCTTCAGTTTAGTTCAGTTGCTCAGTCGTGTCTGACTGTTTGCGACCCCATGGACTGCAGCACGCCAGGCCTCCCTGTCCATCACCAACTCCCGGAGCCCACCCAAACCAATGTCCATTGTGTTGGTGATGCCATCCAACCATCTCATTCTCTGTCATTCCCTTCTCCTCCTGCCCTCAATCTTTCCCAGCATCAGGGTCTTTTCAAATGAGTCAGCTCTCGGCATCAGGTGGCCAAAGTACTGGAGTTTCAGCTTCAACATCAGTCTCTCCAGTGAACACCCAGGACTGGTCTCCTTTAGGATGGACTGGTTGGATCTCCTTGCAGTCCAAGCACCACAGTTCAAAAACATCAATTCTTCGGCACTCAGCTTTCCTTATAGTCCAACTCTCACATCCATACATGACTACTGGAAAAACCACAGCCTTGACTAGACGGACCTTCGTTGGCAAAGTAATGTCTCCGCTTTTTAATATGCTGTCTAGGTTGGCACCCCACTCCAGTACTCTTGCCTGGAAAATCCTATGGATGGAGGCTGCAGTCCATGGGGTCGCTGAGGGTCGGACACGACCGAGCGACTTCACTTTGACTTTTCACTTTTATGCATTGGAGGAGTAAATGGCAACCCACTCCAGTGTTCTTGCCTGGAGAATCCCAGGGATGGGGGAGCCTGGTGGGCTGCCGTCTCTGGGGTCGCACAGAGTCGGACATGCCTGAAGCGACTTAGCAGCAGCAGCAGCAGCAGGTTAGTCATAACTTTCCTTCCAAGGAGTAAGCACCATCCGCAGTGATTTTTGGAGCCCAGAAAAATAAAGTCAGCCACTGTTTCCATGGTACCCCACTCCAGTACTCTTGCCTGGAAAATCCCATGGGCAGAGTAGCCTGGTAGGCTGCAGTACATGGGGTCGCTAAGAGTTGGACACGACTGAGTGACTTCACTTTCACTTTCATGCATTGGAGAAGGAAATGGCAACCCACTCCAGTGTTCTTGCCTGGAGAGTCCCAGGGACGGGGGAGCGTGGTGGGCTGCCGTCTCTGGGGTCGCACAGAGTCGGACACGACTGAAGCGACTTAGCAGCAGCAGCAGCACTGTTTCCACTGTTTCCCCATCTATTTCCCATGAAGTGATGGGACCGGATGCCATGATCTTAGTTTTCTGAAAGTTGAGCTTTAAGCCTTTTTCACTCTCCTCTTTCACTTTCATCAAGAGGCTCTTTAGTTCTTCACTTTCTGCCATAAGGGTGGTGTCATCTGCCTATCTGAGGTTATTGATATTTTTCCTGGCAATCTTGATTCCAGCTTGTGCTTCATCCAGCCCAGCGTTTCTCATGATGTACTCTGCATATAAGTTAAATAAGCAGGGTGACAATAGACAGCCTTGACGTACTCCTTTTCCTATTTGGAACCAGTCTGTTGTTCCATGTCCAGTTCTAACTGTTGCTTCCTGACCTGCGTATACGTTTCTCAAGAGGCAGGTCAGGTAGTCTGGTATTCCCATCTCTTTCAGAATTTTCCACAGTTTATTGTGATCCACACAGTCAAAGGGTTTGACATAGTCAATAAAGCAGAAATAGATGGTTTTTTTTTTGAACTCTCTTGCTTTTTCGATGATCCAGCGGATGTTGGCAATTTGATCTCTGGTTCCTCTGCCTTTTCTAAAACCAGCTTGAACATCTGGAAGTTCACGGTTCATATATTGTTGAAGCCTTGCTTGGAGAATTTTGAGCATTACTTTACTAGCGTGTGAGATGAGTGCAATCATGCCGTAGTTTGAGCATTCTTTGGCATTGCCTTTCTTTGGGATTGGAATGAAAACTGACCTTTTCCAGTCCTGTGGCCTCTGCTGAGTTTTCCAAATTTGCTGGCATACTGAGTGCAGCACTTTCACAGCATCATCTTTTAGGATTTGAAATAGCTCAACTGGAATTCCATCACCTCCATTAGCTTTGTTCATAGTGATGCTTCCTAAGGCCCACCTGACTTCACATTCCAGGACGTCGGGCTCTAGGTCAGTGATCACACATTCATACTTCTACACTAATAAACTAGGAATAAGGTTTTGACTAATCTGACGTAATTTAAAACGGTTAGTGCGGTTCTTTGCCCTGCCCATCTTTTCGGGGTCGGCTGAAGATCAGCTTTAACACGACTCGCCTGGAAGAGGCTGTGCTAGCATTCTGAAAGTTTATAATTAAGTTCAGTGTTTGAGTGCGGGCTAGAATTGGGGAGGAGAACGACCATTAATTACAGAGTTTCGTCTGCGGGTGCCTGAGGGCTTTAAAGTACCAGAAACAGGAAAAACGGACAAAGCTTTACTCATTTTTAAATAAACGTCGCACAAGAGTTGCCGACGGAATCCGGCTGCCCTTGGCACTCCGTAGGGCGCGGGCGGGTTGGGACGCTCGAGCATCTCCTCCACCGACCATCGTTCACCCCTCACCCGGCTACTCCGGTTGTGGGTCTGAGGCCCTAGTCTAGGAGCGCTGCCGCTGACCCGGGCTCTGAGGGTTTGGGGCCTCGATCTTCGAGCCCCGTTCTTGGGACAGGAGGCGATAGCCAGCGCGCACGGAAGTGTGCTCGGCTCGTCCCAGTCCGAGTCTGACTCTCCTCCCCCACTTCCTCCTGCGATGGCTCAGCCTCCAGGGCGGCTCCTCCTCCTGCTCTGCCTCCTCCCACTGGCCGAGGCAGGACCCCGGCCGGGGGTGCGGCGCCCGTCCCGGCAGTCCCGAGCCCGAGGCGCGACGCTGAGCGGCCGAGCGGGAGGGAGGCGGGGGCCGCCCGAGCTGCTGTCCCCGCCCCGCGCGCCCTGCGCCCCACTTCCCGGGCGGCCGCTCAACAGCTCGGCCCTCCTTCCTCCCCCAGCGCTGTCCGGGACTCGCGGGGAAGCGAGCAGCTGGCAAGTTTCGGCGCGCGCAGGCGGCGGGCCGCGGGCTCCGTGCGCTCCGGGAGGGGTGGCCGCGGCTCCGGGCTCGGCGCCCCGCGCGCACTTCGACGATGGCTTCTCTGCCGCGGCGGCGACTGCGCCTTCGCCCCCGCCGCCTCCTGCTCCTTCTCCCCGGAATCCTGCTGCCTCTTTGCGGCGCCTTCAATCTAGATGTGGAGAGTCCTGCGGAGTACTCCGGCCCAGAGGGAAGTTATTTCGGCTTCGCGGTGGACTTCTTCGTGCCCAGCGCGTCTTCGTAAGTGGCCACCCTTGGAAGGGGAGTTGGTCCCCTCCGCCATCAAGCGCACCCACCCTGCGATTTCCCATAGGGAGCGACCTCTGCAAAAGATCCCGGCGTCTTTCTATCCGTTCCTTCTAACCTTCCCTCCCCCTCACTGGGCGAGTTAGATTCTGGGTGGATGAAATATTTGGGGGAGGTGAGCCCCTGCACTGCTCATCACCCAGTTCCCCCTTCTCCCTTCTTCATAGGGAGCGCTTTGAAGCAGACCTGTGCTTAAAATTAGGGGAAAGAGGGAAATCAACAAAGGCTAGTCCGGCGGAACACCGCGCAGCCTCTGCGGGCTCCCGGGACTTGGTCAGTTTCATCTCTGAACTTCTTTCTCTCCTATACCAGTTAAAGTTAGCCTTTCCTGTAGTCGTCTTTTTTGCTTCACAGACTTACTTAAACACCCGTGTTTTTCGCTCTCCCCAAAGCCCTCCCTCATTCTTTACGCCTCTCAGTCTGATTTTGTCCCTCCTCGTCTGCTCCTTTTCCAGACATTCTGATGACTAAAATGACCACTCTGTCGTAGGAGATTCATTGTGTCTTATCTCTGAGACTGTCAAACCTGTGTACATTGGAGGCTGAACAGATGAATTGGATGTGTCATCTGTTCTTTTTATAGTGATCCATTATTTGGATCATTGTTCAGAAAGAACAAGGGTGTTTGCTGAGTTTTCACTCACTACAGGTCTTTTCAGTTATGTTTCAAATTACCAACGTTTCGCGTTGCACAGGATTTGGAACAGAGTTATTGTCATTATTGGATTAAAAGTTGTCTCTCACGTCACCAAACGCTGACATCATTCTCACCACCCACCACCTTTTTTAGCGTTAGAAATACTGATTTAATCAATGTTCACTGGCTGTCTTTTGATGTTTAAATCTTGTTTCCAACAGGGAGAACTGTTCCTAGCTCTTATAAATCGTAGCAACATATTTTTGTTTTTTTGTTTTTTCTGTATTTTAAAGTATTGTTTTTTGGGGAGGGGAGGGAGGATAATTTTAATGGTCAGTGCTTTTTAGAACCATTTTTTCTTATTCATACATACCTAATTTGAAGATGATTAAGTATTTTTCCTTGACTTTTAATAATATTCATCAGGATTTATTCTTTCTGAGAGTTGTTGATTATCATTCATTTTGGTGACAACCTTTGCAGCACTTTGGAAAATCTGTTGGAAGCAGTTGGTGGAAACTAGACCTCGATCTCTGTAGTGAACTCAGTTTTGCTTTCTCCAGCATCATTACTTTTTATGAGACCTGAGCACAGATTTTCCAAAGTGATAAAAATAATCATTAACTTCAGGAAGCATTTACTGCCTTCTCATTTGATGTAATCATATTTTCAGCCTTTTTTGTTATTTAAATTTCTTTTTGTCTCCAGATAGTTTTAAGTGTATGCCTTTATATTGCAGAGGATTTTAGTTGCTCTCAGAGTGCTCTTAATAATTCTAATAGTTTTGAAAATGCGTGCTGTTTTTTGTCAAGAGTTACAGAAACAAGAATTAGCATTTAAATGTTTTCTAGTTGATGGAGTGTTTTGCAAATGTTGCTCTTAACTCTGTGGCAACCCTCTGAGTTTAGTGGTGTAAAGATATGTGACAGAATGATAAACTTAGTGTTTTTACCATGGAAAATGCAGTAATGTTGACTGTTGGCCTGACGTATTTCCTATTTTTTGGCTGCGAGGGTGGATGTCTACTTTGTGACTAGCCATTGTAGTTGTTGAATACACTGTGACCTCACAGGTTTACATGATCTCCCACTTGGGCCTTTAATGGTAAGGTAAAACTGAAGTTGATTTGGTTTCATATAACATTTTGAAACTTTCTTCACTAACTTTGTTATTAATAGACTAGTGAGCTCTAGAAAAGCCTTACTTAAAAAAATATAAAATTATCTTTGAGATTAAAAAAACCCAAAATATATATAAACAAAGGTGTCTACTTCTGAGCATTTCAGATTTAAAAAAGATTGATGCAAACTTATGCTTCCCTGGTGGCTCAGTGGTAAAGAATCCGCTGCCAGTGCAGGAGATGTGGGCTCCATCTCTGGCTTGGAAAGATCTCCTCGAGAAGGAAATGGCAACCCACTCCAGGATTCTTGCCTGGACAATCCCAAGGACAGAGGAACCTGGTGGCTACAGTCCATGGGGTTGCAAAGAGTCAGACAGGACTGAAATGACTGAACAACAATGTGCTTAATTTTGGAGAGAGGTACTTCTAAAGTTTAACAAGCATTGGAATCCCAGGTGCACGAGAATGCCGTTTACAGTATCAGCAGCTGCATTTACTGTTGTCATTTGGTGTGATAATAAACATCTAAAGGGAAATAAAATTCACGTTAAAAAAAGTGCTAATTAAAAATTCCTTTCTTCTGAAGGAAGAGTGCCTGGATTAATGAGGAAGCAATGAGGTCTCCTCCTGCTGCTTCTGGTTTCTGAAGGTGTCTAAATACCTTTGGCAAGCTGTAGGACTGTTTTATGTCTCATTTTTCTTGTTACAGAAAATTGTTACCAAATTATATCCATACCCTAATGAAAACTAATGAATCAGTGTTCATAATAAGCAAAAATATTAAAGTGACTTCAGTAAAATTTCTCCAGAAATGTCTTAGGTTTAAAGTGAAAAGTCAGAAAAATTGTGATTTGAAAATTATAAAAAATATTGAAAACAAACTTATGATTACCAGAGGGGAAAGATTGTAGGGGAGAAGGATAAACTAGGAGTTTGAGATTAGCAGATGCAAATTACTGTATATAAAATAAAGCAACAAGGATTTACTGTATAGAACAGGAAACTATATTCAATGTCTTGTAATAAGTTGTAATAAGCTATAATAGGAAAGAATACACACACACACACACACACACACACATACATATATATGTAAAACTGAATCACTTTTCTGTACACCAGAAACTAACACAACATTGTAAATTAGCTATGATTCAGAAGAAAAGGAAAAGTAATTAGGAAAAATAAAACATTGGCACTCCCTATTTTTTTTTCCTGTATGCATTAATTTATGGTGACTGTATTGCCAAACTTACATAAAGTTTAAATAGTGTATACAGGCCAAGAAGCAAAGGCATGTTTTTCTTATGGAGAGTAATTGAAAGAGTTAAAAATTACACCCTAGGCTTAGTTATAATAATGGTATTTTACATTGGTTGACCTATTTTATAATTTACAAAGCACTTTTGCTGTGATTTCTCATTTTGCTCTACACCACAGACCTCTAGGGGAAGAAGGGAAGCAGATAAACTCATTCTTACAGATGAGGGAACTGAGGCCAGAAGCGTTTGTAGCCTTAAGTTGTTTGAGTGGGATGATGTGGGGTAAAATGGAAAAGATGGGAACAAAAGGCAGAAGAAATGAAATCCAAATTCCATTTAATTTTTGTATTCAAATTTTAAGAAGAAAATGAACAGTTTTCTTATTCTTAAGGTATGTTATACAGTTCTCATTTTACATATATTTTGAAATAATGCTATAATGAGCAACACTAGATTATAAGGCTTAATAATTAACACTAGATTATTAAGGCTAATAAGCAACACTTAATAAGGCTATTAAAAAGCAACAATTAATAAGGCTACGAAACTAATAAGCAACACTAGATTATAAGGCTTCCCCCCATTAAACATGATTGGAGCCTTACAGTTACTATTTGTCCTGTGACCCCAAAGACAAGGTTTGGGTGGGTGTGCCCTGGTCACAGGCCATCCTGCAAAATGATTCTCAGTCCTGACTTCCTGTTTGCAACACCTGGAGAGCTTTTAAAACCATACTGCTTCCCTGTCTGCATCTTCTATCTCAAAGCAGAGCTCAAACTTTATATTCAACAGCCTCTGGATCATTTCTCCTTGACTAGACTGTCTTACCTCAATTTGACAAAAAAGAAAAGGAACTTTTTCACTAAGTGATGTCAATTGCACCTCTGTTTCTATTATGGTACCTTCATTCTCTCTGTCGCTCTGGAAATGATTTCATATTCCGCCCTCTCATTTTCTATTTTTCTTTATCTCTCCTACTGCACACCCCTAATATTAGCCAGTGATTAGTCACCAGGCAGAAGGTCCTAGAAGTTCTTCCTTGCTAATGTTCCTTGCATCCATCCCTGCTTTCCACTTGTACTTTGACGAGCTGTCACAAGCATGGTCTGTGGTACTCAGGTCATCACTTTTGCTCATCATTTAGCTCTTAGACCTGCAAAACATCTTACATGTTTCTAACAGTTTTCTCTTTCTGAAGCATCTTTTGAACTTGGTATTCTGCTGTTTAAGTTTCCTCAACAATGTTCTCATGACCAGAGATGAAGTCCAAACTGCTTAACCTGAATGAAGGCCCCTTTCAGTCTGTCCCAGTCTGCTTTTACGTTTAAAAGCTTACATCCTATTTCTCCCTTCGTTTTTGTAACCATCTTCACAACCTTTTTGGAGAAGGCAATCACACCCGACTCCAGTTCTCTTCCCTGGAAAATCCCATGGACGAAGTAGCCTGGTAGGCTGCAGTCCATGGGGTTGCTAGGCGTCGGACATGACTGAGCGACTTCACTTCACTTCACAACCCTTTACCAAATAATACAGGTTATTTTCATGAACTGAACATAGTGTGGGTCTGGCTATATTGGTTCTTTTTTCTTATCATAAATAATATATATGCATAGGTTCTGTCATTTTTATTTAGAAAGCAAGTCCTATGTTGATTTCTCCTGATTAAGGCCCAAGGTTTATAGGATAGATATTATGGAGAAAAAGAGCAAATACATAGAATTTATAATTAAAGCATCTGTTTTACATCATATAAATATTGACTGTAGCTTTTTTTTTTATGAAAAAAATGAAAAGTAAATGTGACTGGAATTATAGCTCTGAAATAACATTCAGACAATATAATACACATTTCTTTCTATATATGTATATGATCATTTTTCGGAAGTTCCTTTTGGTGAAACCTCACTGGTCAGCCAGAGTCAGCCAAAATATGTTCAACACGCTTTATCATGGAGAAGTCGATGCTGAAAGCAGCCAAATAACTTAGTTCATTTGGAGGGTTTGAAAAGTGTTCTTGTCATTGTTCGGCTGGTTGTCTCTCCTCGGTGGTCAAGGTCCCATTCCCTGCAACTGCCCCTAAAGTACACTTTGGGTTAGAAGTGCGTCCACAGGGCATCTTCCTGCTTGTCAGCTCACATCCTCTTGTCTGTCTCACATCCTCTTCCCCTCCCTTTCCCTCTTCCTCCTTCCCTTCCCTTTTTAAAATTTCCTTTTCCTCCCCCTCTTCTGCGCTCCCTCCTCTCTTCTCCATCCTGACCCTCCCTTTCTATCTCCCTTCTCCCTTCCTATCTGCTGGCCCTCCCTCTTTCTTCTTCACCTGCTACCCTAGAATTTCTTGGCATGATATTAATAACCTGCTCATATATGTAAACCTTAATTTTAAAGCCATTTAATGAAAATAAGTCATTGAGTGAAAATGGGGATTCTGATACTGTTTTGGGGCAAACTTTCTGGTGGGAGATGGATTCTGTCAGGAAACTGCAAGCACGTGAAACTAAGTTGCTCAAGTTCACATTTTTGGTGCTTCTCAGAGAAATCTCTGTCAGCCTCAACTAACCCTGTGCATCTCCCCCAGCTGTCCACCGTTGTCAGGAAATGTTGCAAGCCAACCATTTTCTGCCTTCTTTTTTACCTCTCTTCTGAGAGCTTGCCTTTGGGTTAATTAATGACCCTTTGAGAAAATTGAGGAAAGAAAAAGCTCTTTTAAAAAGAGGTTTGAACTTTTTATTTCTTGTTTTATTAGGGAATCATTTTATTAATAGTTGTCTTTCGTTCTGATGTCATCATCTTGTATTTTTATGAAGTGGTCACATTTTCTAAGTTTGCTCTTATCTGTACACATTCAGAAAATTTCTCTTTTAAGTAATTGTACTGGGCATTACTATTTCCATACAATGGAAGTGGAAACTGAGGCTGAGAGATTTACAGTGACTTTCTTGAATGATTTATATGGTGATTAGAACCTTTAGACCCAAACTGCCCATTAGACAGTGCTGCTTACATCACATTTTTTTTTTTTCTGGTCTGTCACTTCTTTGACTTTAATTAAGCTGTTGTAGGCATTCATTAGATATTCCTAGATGAACTCTAGTAAAAACGATTTAATTGTTTATAAGGTGATTTATTTACAGGCTGTTTTTTGTTACTGTGGCAGAAAGACACAAACTTGTCCTCCCAACACATTAGCAGGCTTTTCCTCTCTGCGATATGTGTTGCTCTTATAGTCTTAATTTTCTCATATAGGATCTTTTGCCACCCTGTACTCTTTGTTCTCTACAAATGCTTACATTTTTCTCTCCCTTTTAGAACTTAACAGTTGTCTAAGGCAGTCTTACTGTTTTTATCTCTCCATTTTTCTCTTGTAGAACTTTCTCTTAACACTCTTTACAAGTAACTTCAACATCATGTTGACACTTTGCACAAAGAACTTCATTTCTCAGCTTTTTTTCCCTCCCATTCCTCCCATTAACCTAGCACTTAGAAGCTGAGAATGCTCACACATTCCTTTTATATTATTCTACCATTTCTGTGGCATTTCACCAATGTGCAAGACTGCACATGAAGGTATGCTTAGGAAAACTTGATGAACACCCTGGTTAGCACATCTAATTACCGTCATTTCATGCCCATAATGTGCAAATGGTCTGATGAAAAGCAGCAGCCTTGTTCCTGGTCTTATCCAAGGAACTCGAGCTCTGTGCCACCAATAGAGTGAGTGCAATTTCCATTCAGAACTCTCCTGCAGAGCCCTTTTTTCTGTCTTTGCTGAAGCCTGTGTCCCCTACCAACTTCCCAGCCTTCTCTGTCTCTAGTGCCAAGTAAAGAAAGTATCTGAAATCCAAGATTAAGAAGCGATATGTTACAGAAAGAAATTATTTTAAGGATAACTTAACCAGATGTTTATTGGAGGATGATTTCTGCATTCTGCAGGGGTTGATGATAGTGGAGGTGGCTTTTTATTTATGGCTGTTAAAACTGAGACTTATAACTATCAAATGTACCTGCCACTCAGTTGTCAATTTAATAAGCTTTTTTAAAGCGCTTATTATGTGGCAGTACAAAGATGAATGAGGGTATCCTTCATTCATGGAAGCCGTTTATTATAAGGTAGGAAGAAGTGCTTTGACAAAAAATTATTAAAGATACTGTACTGTGCTGTGTGAGGACAGTTCAGAAATGAGTTTGCTTGTAGGTTTTTAAATAGATTCTGAGAACCAGCTCTTCTGTCCTGATGTCCTGGAACCTGTCCTTTATCCACAACACAAAAATCATAACACACACCTGTGCTTGTATTACCCTTATTAGGGCTACTGCAGGAATGATCCTATGCCTTTTTAGGTACAGATCTGAAAAGTATACTTCTCAGAAATACTTTATTTTTTTCCCTATCTTGTACTCAAGAATCATTTAATTCAGATAAGGAGGGGCAGTTTTATAATTTTGTAGCCAAATTTTTGACCCGTTGAAAGGCAGATTTCATATATATATATGTGTGTGTGTGTACGGATGTGTGTGTGTGTAATTTAGTTGTTAACCAGCTCTGCTGTAGAAATGTAGGGTAGGATGATAACTGAGCTGCTCTCTTATTCATGGGGGTTAAGAGTTCTCGAGTTGGACTGTGAAGAGAGCTGAGTGCCGAAGAATTGATGCTTTTGAACTGTGTTGTTGGAGAAGACTCTTGAGAGTCCCTTGGACTGCAAGGAGATCCAACCAGTCTATTCTGAAGGAGATCAGCCCTGGGATTTCTTTGGAAGGACTGATGCTAAAGCTGAAACTCCAATACTTTGGCCACCTGATGCAGAGAGCTGACTCATTTGAAAAGACCCTGATGCTGGGAAAGATTGGGGGCAGGAGGAGAAGGGGACGACAGAGGATGAGATGGCTGGATGGCATCACCGACTTGATGGACATGAGTCTGGGTGAACTCCAGGAGTTGGTGATGGACAGGGAGCCCTGGCGTGCTGCGATTCATGGGGTCGCAAAGAGTCGGACACGACTGACTGAACTGAACTGAACTGAACTGAAGGGTTCTCTTACTCAGCTTTTTTTTTTTCCTTGCTGAATGAAAACTTAGTTGGCTATGAGGAGAAAGAGCCAGCATTGGTGTTTTACTGATGCCAAATATGACTGCATAAAACTTTATTCAGCAGGGTGTGGCTTGGTTGGGAATTTTGTCTTTTGAGTGTGGAGTTTTAAGATAAGTATCTGAAAGCAAGATTCAAGTAATTCATGCAGCCAGCTCTTGACTGGTCTAAATAGGATTTGGTAGCTACCATCCAGAAGAAATGAAATTGATAAATAAAAGTTAAAATCAAAGCATTCCAGTACTTCCCCCAAATCAGCTTTATCACTTTTCCTTTGATGCCATGATTACCTTACAATAAAATATCTTTTAGCTCAAAAAAAAAAAGAAATCAGAGCATTCCATATTTAAGATGTAGGTTTGTTCATAACTTCACAAAAAAGTGAAAAGCAATTGTGAGTATTTTCTTTGCTGGAAGAATGTAAGTGACTTAGTGTTTAGTAAGGAAATGATAGCGGTGGTAGCTTTTATCCAAGGCCTTCTGTGCTTGACTCCGTCCTGCTCAGCCCGTTTTACGCTGGCCTCTTTCTCTGCCTCCTAAATGTTGTTGCTTCCTCTCTTTGGTCCTCCTCTCTGTGCGAAACTCTGCATTCCTAGTTGACATTCCCACCATATTATCTCTAAGACAGAAGTCTCCTTAGAGCCACAGATACCAATTAGGTGTCTCACAGGTATTGCAGGCTAACATGTTGGGAACTGAATTCTTGGTTTTTCTGTAAAATACTCAGTCTGCCTTCTGCTTCCCTACTCTCTCTGCTTTTCTAGCACTGTGTATGGTTCTCCCACTCCTGAGCTCCAGAAGGAAACCGAGGTATTATTCTTTCATCTCATCTTCTCTTTCTACCTTAGTCAAGCCATGAGCTCTTCCTGTTCATTCTACTGCAGATATTTTCCAAATCTGCCCATCCGTCTCTTTCTCCATCTACCCTCCCAATCTCAGTTACTGTCACCTCCTTCCTCCGCTGCTGAAAGTCTCTCACTTTTCTTGTTCCATTTTTACCCCCTCCTTCCTTTATTTGTTTCCCCTAAGGCACCAAATTTCATTTTCTTTATTAGATTATGTCTTTCTCTTGCTTTAAAAAAGAACATTCAGAAGCTTCATATGGACCTTAGGAGAAAACCTGAAAGTTTTCCTCTGGCTGAAGGACCCTGCGTGATTCAGCTTTGGCCAAGCGCCCTAGTTTTATTTTGTGCCATTCTCAGTTTGCTCTCCTTCAGCTGCTCCTCTTCTTTGTAAGTCTTTCCTGCTTTGCGACTTTGTACCTCTGCCTGGGATGTTCCCTTCCACCTCTCTATTGTTGTTGTTCAGTCACAAAGTCGTGTCTGACTCTTGGTGACCCCATGGACTGCAGCACTCCAGGCTACTCTGTCCTCCACTGTCTCCTAGAGTTTACTCAAATTCATGTCCATTGAGTCGGTCATGCTATCTAACCATCTCTTCTTATGTTGCCCCCTTCTCTTTTTCCCTTTAATCTTTCCCAGCATCAGGGTCTTTTCTACTGAGTTGGCTGTTCAGTAGAGCCACTCATCAGGTGGCCAAAATATTGGAGCTTCAGCCTCAGTCCATCCAGTGAATATTCAGGGTTGATTTCCTTTAGGATTGACTGACTTGTTCAACCTCTGCATTCCAGTCCCTTATTCCCTTACTCCCAATACACAAGACGCTCTTTGGCAACTTCCTTCTAATCATGTACACTTCAGTGTCTTAGTGAGTCTTAGTGAAGTCGCTCAGTTGTGTCCGACTCTTTGCGACCCCATGGACTGTAGCCTACCAGGCTCCTCTGTCCATGGGATTTTCCAGGCAATAGTCCTGGAGTGGATTGCCATTTCCTTCTCCAGGGGATCTTCCCAACCCAGGGATCGAACCCGGGTCTCCCTCATCGTAGACAGATGCTTTACCGTCTGAGCCACCAGGTAATTCAGGTAAATCCATTTGTGACTTTACCTACAAGAAGTCTTTTCTCCTAGTTCTTTAAAGATAACTTCCTTAGATATCCCTTTATCTGAAGAAAATCTCTCCTCTGCATTCTTTAGAGATAACTTTCCTTTATCTAAAAAGGTGTCCTGTCCCCATACCCAAATAATGTCTCTCAGCCAATTGTTGGTTTCTTTCCTAGCACTTGTAACAGGGACTAATTTTCTTTGCTAGTGTCTTAATTTTCCCCCGAAGGAATGTAAGCTCCACTGAGAGCAGGAATCAAGATGGTTTTATTCACCCTGGTTTCTCTAGTGCCCAGATCTGTGCCTTAGTAGTGGAGACACTCAATCTATCTTTTTCGGAATGAATAGAAAAACAGCTAAAGAAAAGACCTCTTTTACTTAAAAATCTGATTCCTGATTATTTTCATCTTTTGCTAATTTTACCCTTTTAGGAAATTGAATAGTGGTTTTGTTCTTTGACCAGAGGTTGATTAAATTAATCCAGTGAAAAGAGAAATTTGTTAGTCGCTATAAAAAAAAAATTAAAATATGTTGTTTTAAGACAAGATAAGTTTTCCCAGTGGGGAAATGATAGTATTTAGAATTACCATACGATAGAAATCATTTATTTATTTATTTTTTGACCATTCAGGATATAGAATGTATAAAGTAAATCATTAAAAAAAACCCCCAAAACCCACAAATTAAAACTAAATGTCCCTGTCTTCAGCCAGCATATATTTTTAACAAATTTATTGAGCTATAATTGACATGATTTGCTGGCATATTGAGTGCAGCACTTTCACAGCATCATCTTTCAGGATTTGAAATAGCTCAACTGGAATTCCATCACCTCCACTAGTTTTGTTCGTAGTGATGCTTTCTAAGGCCCACTTGACTTCACATTCCAGGATGTCTGGCTCTACGTCAGTGATCACACCATCGTGACTATCTGGGTCGTGAAGATCTTTTTTGTATAGTTCTTCTGTGTATTCAAGTTTGGAAAACTCAGCAGTGGCCACAGGACTGGAAAAGGTCAGTTTTCATTCCAATCTCAAAGAAAGGCAATGCCAAAGAATGCTCAAACTACTGCACAATTGCACTCATCTCACACGCTAATAAAGTAATGCTCAAAATTCTCCAAGCCAGGCTTCAGCAATATGTGAACTGTGAACTTGCTGATGTTCAAGCTGGTTTTAGAAAAGGCAGAGGAACCAGAGATCAAATTGCCAACATCTGCTGGATCATGGAGAAAGCAAGAGAGTTCCAGAAAAACATCTATTTCTGCTTTATTGACTATGCCAAAGCCTTTGACTGTGTGGATCACAATAAACTGTGGAAAATTCTTCAAGAGATGGGAATACCAGACCACCTGACCTGCCTCTTGGGAAATTTGTATGCGGATCAGGAAGCAGCAGTTAGAACTGGACATGGAACAACAGACTGGTTCTAAACAGGAAAAGGAGTCCGTCAAGGCTGTATATTGTCACCCTGCTTATTTAACTTATATGCAGAGTACATCATGAGAAACACCGGGCTGGAAGAAGCACAAGCTGGAATCAAGATTGTCAGGAGAAATATCAATAACCTCAGATATGCAGATGACACCACCCTTATGGCAGAAAGTGAAGAGGAACTCAAAAGCCTTTGATGAAAGTGAAAGAGGAGAGTGAAAAAGTTGGCTTAAAGCTCAACATTCAGAAAACGAAGATCATGGCATCCAGTCCCATCACTTCATGGCAAATAGATGGGGAAACAGTGGAAACAGTGTCAGAGTTTATGTTTTTGGGCTCCAAAATCACTGCGGATGGTGACTGCAGCCATGAAATTAAAAGACGCTTACTCCTTGAAAGGAAAGTTATGACCAACCTAGATAGCATATTCAAAAACAGAGACATTACTTTGCCAACAAAGGTCCGTCTAGTCAAGGCTATGGTTTTTCCTGTGGTCATGTATGGATGTGAGAGTTGGACTGTGAAGAAAGCTGAGTGCCGAAGGATTGATGCTTTTGAACTGTGGTGTTGGAGAAGACTCTTGAGAGTCCCTTGGACTGCAAGGAGATCCAACCAGTCCATTCTGAAGGAGATCAGCCCTGGGATTTCTTTGGAAGGAATGATGCTAAAGCTGAAACTCCAGTACTTTGGCCCCCTCATGCGAAGAGTTGACTCATTGGAAAAGACCCTGATGCTGGGAGGGATTGGGGGCAGGAGGAGAAGGGGACGACAGAGGATGAGATGGCTGGATGGCATCACTGACTCGATGGGCATGAGTCTGGGTGAACTCCGGGAATTGGTGATGGACAGGGAGGCCTGGTGTGCTGCGATTCATGGGGTCGCAAAGCGTTGGACATGACTGAGCGACTGAACTGAACTGACTGAACTGACATGATAAACTGTACCTATCTAAAATGACAGTTTGGCTGGCATAAATTTTTAGTTGATATAACTTTGCTGACAAAGGTCCTGTAGTCAAAGCTGTGGTTTTTCCAGTAGTCATGTACAGATGTGAGAGCTGGACCATGAAGAAGGCTGAGTGCCAAAGAATTGATGCTTTTGAATTGTGCTGGAGAAGACTCTTGAGAGTCTCTTGGGCAGCAAAGAGATCAAACCAGTCAATCCTAAAGGAAATCAACCCTGAATATTCATTAGAAGCACTGATGCTGAAGCTGAACCTCCAGTCCTTTGGCCACCTGATGCAGAGTTGACTCAGTGGAAAAGACCCTGATGCTGGGAAAGATTGAGGGCAGGAGGAGAAGGGGCAGTAGAGGATGAGATGGTTGGATGGCAATAGCAACTCAATGGGCATGAGTTTGAGGAAGATCTGGGAGATAGTGAGGGACAGGGAGGCCTGGTGTGTTGCAGTCCATGGCATCGCAGCAGAGTCTGACACGACTTAGTGACTGAACAACAACAGCGACAACCCTGAAGTTGCCCTATAATGTGTTACTGGATTGAATAAACCATACTGAATAATGTATGTATGTAAAAGAGCACCGAATGAGTAAGGAAGATGGATTATGCTCTCAGTGAGTGGTTTTTTAAAAATGTTTGTGGATAAAATAAGGAGAATGATTGCTTTTCCTAAATCACAAGAGATGGTTTATGCTTTGTGTGACTTAAAGTCTTTGTCTTCCCGTTTGTATTTTAGCAGGATGTTTCTTCTGGTGGGAGCGCCCAAAGCAAACACTACCCAGCCTGGGATTGTGGAAGGAGGGCAAGTCCTTAAGTGTGACTGGTCTTCTCACCGTAGGTGCCAGCCAATTGAGTTTGATGCCACAGGTAAGCATTTATATGGTGGCCCCTTTTCTTAATTTCTGTTACTTATATTTTCCCCCTATCTTTACCTCCCTCCATTTGACATAGTTTAAAACATTTAATTTTTGAAAGTACTTGCATTAGCTTAAATGTAACAATTTAATGACATATATATATAAGTACTTCAGATCCCCAGAGAGTTAAAGACAAATGACTTATTATATGATTTTTTGTTTTTTGTACAATTTTGTGGCATGTGAAAGCCTTAATACATTGTGTTTCTATTGCTTTAGATGTCTCCAACTTTAACTGGTAATGTAACCTGCAGAAGTCTGGGGAAATCTATTAAAATATTTTTGCCAACAGAGAAAGGACAAAAAGCTTTCTTTGAAGAGGTGCAAAAATTTTTTATCAAAAACCAGTTGAGTAATCTTTTGTATTCAAGTAGATTTGGTTGACTTAAAAAAATTCTTTTCTAGAATTTATTGGGGAAATAATATGTTATGATTCTGATAACATTAAAGTTTTCTCTACAGGGACAATTCCACTGTGGTGGTAAGGAGAAAGATAGGATAAGATGAGAAATAAATAATTGTAAGTTTTTCACTTACATAGGTAAAATAAAATATGCATAATCCTATATATATTTCTGTTGGTATATTTATCTACATTTGTGAAAGCTTAGAGAATCCTTAAAGAAAGAGTTTGACATTCTTCAGGTGCAATAGTCTGCATAATTTTTTTAACAATGTTGATTTGCTGGCTTTGACAGAATATTTTAAGATAAGTCTGAAGAAAATTAATATTTTTTTCCATATTGTTATTTACTGCTAGTTCTAAAATTCATTCTGGGAATTATACTATCAATTAAACAGAAATCATGATATGGACTGTTCCATTTGATATCATGATCAGTGCCAAAATGAATGTCATTAAGCCAGTTCTTTATAGGAATCAGGTCACGTTTGCTTTTTTCCATTTGAAACCATCTGCATTAAACCTTGTTTTTTTCCCCATATATATGGCATTTGGAAAACTCTAGGAGTATGTAAAAGATTCAGTTTTACCACAAATAGAGAAATATATCTGTGATTCAGGGTATTACTGGTCAGGGCTTTTATGTCTTTTGACAAAATATGCATATTAATGAATAAAACTGTTGAAATGTTCAGATATATTTCTGTATTCAACACCATAGGTTTTGTGCAGTGCAAGGTAATTTATTAACTGGTCTTTATTGAAATTTGTTTATTGAAAAAATTTCAAACAGTTTAAAAGAGTAGACAGTGAGAAATGGATTTGCTCACATCAGCCTGCTTAGAGGCTACCACTTGAAACAATTTCTTTTATCTTCTTAGAATTTTCTTATTCTTACATATCTATATATCCTTTTAAAAAAAAAGCAACTCACGAAATAGGAGTCTTCTATATATTACTAAGGCACCTGAGTCAACCCCCTCCGCCTCCTAATATAATCTCTTATAGACATATATAGATTTACCGCATTCTTTGCCAATCATGGTGATTATTCAGTTTTATGTACATACAGTCCATATTGTTTATCTCTTGCCAGCAGGCAGGGCAGTCCATGGGTTCACCCCGGTCAGCATCCTAGGCATTCTCGGCACACAGTAGCGTGGGGAACGGTGGAGAGGAGACCTGGAGGGGCAGATGGAAAAGAGCCAGCACCACCCTCTGCAGTTCTCCACGCTTCTGCCCCCGGTAGCCCTGCTGTTTGTTCTCTAGAGCAGCCAGAGTGATTCTTTTAAAATAATATTCAGATTGTAACATTCCCATTCAGATTCCACTGAATGGACAGATTCCACTTCCATCTGTCTCACAGTAGCTAAGAGGACTCTTGAGTATTCCAGCCCACTGTTTCTGTCTTTATCTTCATGCTCTTCCAGCCTCACTGGGTCTCTTTGCAGAGGTTTGTAAACAGTAGGCACATTCTCACCTCACCTTTGCCTGGACTATTTCCACTGCCTGAAACATTGATTCCCCGAATGTACATTGGGTGCCCCTCCATCACCTCTTCTGGGAATTCCTCAAATGTCATTTTCTCAGTTATGTGCTAACCTTCTTATTTAAAATTCCAATTCCCCCTTTCCCACTGTGTGCTCCCATCGTCTTCTCCCCTTTATTTTTTTCCTTAGTACTCACGCTGCTGTACAATTTATTTTTAGTTAATTTGTTTTAGTTATCCTTTCCTTCAATTAGGATATGTATTCCATGGGGATTGTTTTTATCTGTTTTGGTCACTGCTGCAATCCCAGGGCCTAAAACAGTGCCTGACACCAGTGGTACCCAATACATTAAGTAGATGAATGAATGAGTCATAAGAGCTTTTTCTATAGTGAGGAAATTGCTAAAGTCCTTCAGTTGTACATTGACATGTATGGACTTTTTCTATTCTTTTTGCCCTTGTTTATGATAGTTCTCCAATCATTTTGTATAGCCTCTCAGACTTCTCTTATGAAAAAAATATACAAATAGTATTTTTTCCATTACAGTTTTTATCCAAATAGTGTTTGAATTTAAGAAAACAGGACAATATGGTTTTCAGTAATCTAGTCATAAACATGTATTATCTGGAACTAGCACCATCAGACTGTATCTTGACTATGAAAGAAATGCTTACAACTTACAGCATCCTCCTTAACATTCCTCACACCTCTGTCCCATCCTGGCCCAAATACCTCACCATCTCTGCACCACTGATGTCTTTTATCTTTTTCATTATCTCAAGAGAGATAGTGGCATTTCTGTTTCCCTCATCCTCAGTCTTGAGTCAGGGGAGATAGTGAAAGTGAAAGTGAAGTTGCTCAGTCGTGTCCGACTCTTTGCGACCCATGGACTGTAGCCTACCAGGCTCCTCTGGCCATGGGATTTTCCAGGCAATAGTACTGGAGTGGATTGCCATTTCCTTCTCCAGGGGATCTTCCCAACCCAGGGATTGAATCCTGGTCTGCTGCATTGTAGACATTGAAGTCCTGCTGACTTCCCAGGGAGATAGTAGCTGAGGGGATAAATGTGGTTTCTGGAAGCAAACCGCCTGGGGCTTAACCCAGCCCTGTCATTTACTGCTGTTAAACTTTTCACAGTTTACTAACAGGTTACCACCCTCTCCCTGACACAGTGCAGGCATGTGTTAAAAGGAATGAGTTGATTCCTATGGAGTTAAATGGAATGTTAAAACATGTGACCTACTTGGTGCAGGGCCAGGCCCACTACAGTCACTCACTTCGTATCTGTTGTTGTTCTGTTGCTCAGTCATTTCCAGCTCTGCGACTTGGTGGACTGCAGCGCACCAGGCTTCCCTGTCCTTCACCATCTCCTGGAGTTTGCTCAAACTCATGTCCACTGAGTCGGTGATGCCAGCCAACAGTCTTGTCCTCTGTCCTCCCCTTCAAGTTGCTTTGTACTGTTAATACTTCTCCCTTCTCAGGGACCCTGCTTACTTTCATTTGTCTCTATGATCCCGCCCTTCCCCCGTACTCCTTTTTAAAATTTTTTTAAAAAGAAAACAACTTTCAAACATGCTTTACTTTTTCCTACCTGAAAAATTAATTGAAACAGCTTTCCCTTGAGCTTGTGTCTTCTCTTAGCCATTTTCCTTTCTCCTTTTCTTCACAAGCAATATACTGAACACTCTGCCTCCGTTTATCACCTCCCATGCTCAGCTACTTCAATCTGGAGGCTCCCTGAACCCAACCCAGCATTGCCCAAACTCAAATCGCTGGTGGCAGCTCTGCCTCAGTGGACACTTGATCCCTCATCCACCACTGTCTTATTTAAAGTTGCCACTTTGTGCCTGTCTGGAACTATCTTGTCCTCTTATTCCTCCTGACCTTTAAAAAAAAAATTATTGATGTATAGTTGATTTATCATGTGTTAATTTCTTCTATACAGCAGAGTGACTCAGTTATATATGTGTTTTTTTCATGTTCTTTTCTATTATGTTTTCTCATAGGATATTGAATATAGTTCCCTGCCTCCTAGCCTTCTTGGGACTCTTGTGGAGTTTGCCCTTTGACTCTTCTTTCTTCGCTCTCTCCATCTGTATTTGTTATACATCGTCATATCATGAAAAGGAAATAGACCATGGAGTCACACAGACCTGCGTTCAAATCCAGGCTCTGCCATTTTTTCCAGTGTTGTTGTTTTCTAGTTGCTCAGTCACGTCTGACTCTTTGTGACCCCATGTACTGAAGCCAGCCAGGCTCCTCTGTTCATGGGATTCCCCAGGCAAGAATATTGGAGTGGGTTGCCATTCCCTTTTCCAGGGGTTCCCAATGTTACTTTGGAAAGATTGCCTACCTTTCCACAGCTGTACTATATTCCAGGGGTGATCATGAAATGTTTCAGTTATTTAATTTATTTTCTCTGCTTTATTGTGTTTCTGAGTCCAGAGGAGACTTCAGTGCTTTAAAGGGCTCCATCCTCATTTTTTTGAATATTTGGGAAATAAAATTTATTGTTGTTCAGTCACTAAGTTGTGTCCAACTCTTTGTGACCCCATGGACTATAGTATGCCAGGCTTCCCTGTCCTCCATTGTCTCCTGGAGTTTGCTCAAATTCATGTCCATTGAGTTGGTGGCAGTATCTAATCATCTCTTCTGCCGCCTCCTTCTCCTTTTGCATTCAATCTTTCCCAGCATCAGGGTCTTTCCCACTGAAAGACCATATTGTTACTACTTCTCCTGTTATTACTGCACTGGCTCGTAGCATCAGGTGGCCAAATAATTGAAACTTCAGCTTTAGCTTTAGTCCTTCCAGTGAATATGCAGTGTCGATTTCCTTTAGGATGGACTGACTTGATCTCCTTGCAGTCCAAGGGACTCTCAAGAGTCTTCTCCTCCAAAGCACAGTTAGAAAGCATCAGTTCTATGGTGCTTAGCCTTCTTTATGGTCCAGCTCTCATACCTACACATGACTGCTGGAAAAACCATAGCTTTGACTATATAGACCTTTTTTTTTTTTTTTTGAAGTGAAAAGAAATCATTCTAATATACACACTTTCACTTCATTAATTCAACAGTGATTTCTGATAGGCATGCTCATCCATTTAGTTTTGCTTCAAGTTTATTCTTCAACATAGAGCCACCTTCCTAATGAGATAGTTGAGTTGAACTATTTATTTTTAAAGAGTACAATGTACCTTGTCCTCAAAGAGTTTTATCAACTTTAACATTTTCAAAGAGCCCTATGAGGGTGCTCATTATGGTGGTTTCCCCCTGAAACTTCCCATTTGGAAGATTGCAAAACAGACTAGGATCTTCCCCAGTCTATCGGTTGCTTATATTCATATCACAACCCAGGTGGGTAAGAGGTAGAGATTGAATGATAAATAGATTGCCTCCAATCCCAGCTGGGTGAGAGAGCTTCATGTTTAGAAAGGAAGCCAAATCATGAAAACTTTCCTAATGGTGTGATTTATTCCAGGATTCTTTTGAACTTAAGTAGGGAATTTAATCCTTGTGCACAGTACTCTTCTTTATGGCTTTCTCGAGTTTTCCTCTCCAGCCATCATTCTCTAGCCAGGTGATTGATTATACTTGCTGTAGAACTGAAAGCATGAAGTCTCTTTCTCTTTCATAATTAAAGGTGGTGATAGTCTTCTCATTTCCTACCAAATGGATCCAACCACACTTTCAGCCATGGTGGCTGCATGTCTTCTTGAACAGTGCCAGCTTGATTTATGGTTTGTTGCTTCTGTTACTCCTACAGTCGCATTAGGGTCTGGAAGTAGATGAGGTAGAGGGCGGCACCAATCAGGGAGATGAAGCTCCCGAAAATGAGAGCAGTGTGCAGATTCTGGGACACGGCTGTAGTTGGGGGCGGCCTGGATTTCTGTATAGACCTTTGTCAGCAAACAGTCTCTGCTGTTTAATATGCTGTTTATGTTTATCATAGCTTTCCTTTCAAGGAGTAAGCGTCTTTTAATTTCATAGCTGTAGTCACCATCTGCAGTGATTTTGGAACCCAGGAAAATAGTCAGCCACTGCTTCCACTTTTTCCCTTTCTATATGTCATGAAGTGATGGGACTGGATGCCATTATCTTAATTTTTTGAATGTTGAGTTTTAAGCCAGCTTTTCGCTCTCCTCTTTCACCCTCTTTAGTTCCTCTTCACTTTCTGCCATTAGAGTGGTATCATCTGCATATCTGAGGTTGTTGATATTTTTCCCAGCTGTCTGGCTTCCAGCTTGTGCTTCATCCAGCCTGGCATTTTGCATTATGTACTCTGCATAAGAATTAGGTAAGCAAGGTGACAGTATATAGCCTTGTTGTAGTCCTTTCCCAATTTGGAACCATTTTGCCTTCTTGCATTTCTTTTTCTTTGGGATGTTTTGGTCACTACCTCTTGTACAGTGTTAGGAACCTCTGTCTATAGTTCTTTAGGCACTCTGTCTACCAGATCTAATCCCTTGAATCTATTCGTCACCTCTACTGTATAATCTTAAGGGATTTTTGATTTAGGTCATGCCTGAATGGCCTAGTGGTTTTCCCTACTTCCTTCAGTTTAAGCCTGAATTTTGCAATAAGGAGCTCATGATCTGAGCCACAGTCAGCTCCCAGTCTTTTTTTTGCAGACTGTATAGAGCTTCTTCATCTCTAGCTGCAAAGAATATAATCAATCTGGTTTCTGTATTGACCATCTGGTGATGTCCATGTGTAGAGTCATCTCTTGTGTTATTGGGAAAGGGTGTTTGCTATGACCAGTGTGTTCCCTTGACAAAACTCTGTTCAAGGCTGCTTCATTTTGTCCTTGGAGGCCAAACTTGCCTGTTACTCCAGGTATCTCTTGACTTCTGCTTTTGTACTTTAATCCCCTGTGATGAAAAGGACATCTGTTTTTTTTTTCCCTTTGGTATTTAGTTCTAGAAAGTCTTGTAGGACCTTCATAGAACTGGTCAACTTCAGCTTCTTCAACATCAGTGATTGGGGCATAGACTTGGATTACTGTCATGTTGAATGGTTGAATTTATAAAATTACTGTGATGTTGAATTTATAAAATTGTTTTATTTACATTAGCTCTTAGATGATGTATAGTAAATATTACGACTAGTGATTAGTATCATATTTCTAAAACTTCTAGGAATGCCCCTGAATTAGGTAAGCCCCTGTGACTTTTGCTAGCCAATGAAACATGAGCAGCAGTGTAGGTGGAAGGGTTTAGGAGTCGGGACATTGTTCTGCTCCTCCTCTTGCCAGATGCCGCAGTGAGTGGTGATAGTTTAAATGTTAGAGGCTCCCTCAGCGTAGTTTCCTGAGTGAGGATGATGTGAAGCTTAGGCTCTTTGACCCACAATGTATGTATATAGAATAATTTTTTGTTATTTTTGACTAATAGACATTCGGGATGCTTGTTACTTTAGCATAATGCAGCCTAACTGAATAATACGTGTAGGGATATTAAAACTAAGTAAAATTATCAGTAGTCAGCTTTTGGAAAATGGTTATTAAAACCCTTTCCTACTCTGCATGCCAACCCGAGTTCCTGTTAAGTTTCTTGTTCTATTTTATTGGGTCCTGAGTGGCTAAGTAAATAGATATTGTTGCTTTGCTAAGAATGGCCCCTGGTTGGTAAATTGAATTTAGTTTAGGAGAAACTATAGACTATTAGTACCTGATGGGGAAGCCATAGCGTTAGCGTTCCCTGAGTGCATTGACTCTCATAACTGGCATGTCCTTTGTGGGAACTCTGAAAGTGCTGGCTGTGGGGTTTTTATAGGAGATAACCATTCCCATGGGGCATGAGACCTGACACACTGGTAGCTGTTTTATCCGCCAGATCTCGTTCATGTCTGAGCTGTGTCCTGGTGAGGCAAAGAGACATGCTCTGGACAGCTGTGTGTACTGCTGCAGAGGAAAGTTCATGTGAGGACTCTCTTAGGGAGGTATGTCCAGTTCTGTTCTAAAGCCTTGAAATAGACTGGTGCTGAGTGTGGCCTCTGGTGGTTTTGTGAGTCTGACCATTCAATTGAGTCCTGAGAATCCCTCCTGATAGTTGTATCAACATTTGATGTTTGTAACTGTATGAAGTACTTACTTTTTAGGCTCATTTATTTCTTGGGCTGTCTCTTTAAAAACAGAACAGTGACTTATCCCTTCTTGTAGTAAGAACAAATATCAGCTAGTTCCAGAATCACAATAAAGTTTTTTTACAGTAAGGTGCTTTTTGGAGATACTACAAATACTTGGTGTTAAATAGGTATTATCAATGTCCTTTCCCATTCCCTTTGTCTTCCTTTAAGATCAGCTTCTGCTATGCAGGCTGTCAACGCAGTAGGTACAGCTCTTTTTCTTTATTTAGCTAAAATTTACACTTGTTTTCTTTTCTTTCTGGTTGTCTTACATTGTGTTTGTTTTCCAGACTAGACTGTAAATTCTCCAGACAAATTTGTTTGTGCTCACCATCGCGTGCTAGTGAATAGAGATGTGCTTGGCATATGGTAGGCTGTGTGTGTGTATTTATTGCCTGCAGGTGTTGGGTTCTTCATGTAAAGCAATAAAAACTGCCTTTGGCTAAATTTTGCTGAATAGGAATTTATTGGCAGAATATTGGTAACTCGATAGTTTTCTGAATAATGGGTAAGAGAAGCTAACAGAGGAACTAGTAGTGCAGGGTCTTAACTGCTGTTGGACTTGCTGGTACTGGCTATGGGACAACACCATGAGAATAATTTCTTACCCATCTCTGGCTTTTGGCATCACTTGCTAGAGATTCAAAGCTTTTATGGTAGTATCTGACTGACTCTAAGAAATATGCCTATGCCTGTGTCAGAAAGTCTGTCTTACCTAGCACAGCTAAGAAATGATAGACTATGAGCTTGTTTAGAGAACTAAAATTACAGTTTTCAAATGAAGAAAAAGAATAGCAGTAAGAGAGTACCTTTTTCTCTTTTGGGTTGGAAAACAAGGTCATAGTAAGAAAACATCCAGTGTGTATCTGTGGTTGTTGTCCAGTTGCTAAGTCATGTCCAGCTCTTGGCAACCCCATTGGCTGTAGCACGCAAGGCTTCCCTGTCCTCCACTATCTCTGGAGTTTGCGCAGGTTCATTGTGTGTTTATTGCTGATCAGTAATTCATGAACCAATTTTATTTTCTCTTTACCAAAGATATACCTAGATATTAAACAGTGTATAACTTTGTAGGCCATTTTAGTGTGACTTGTCACATGCATTAAGACATGTAGCAGTAGCTAAGAAAGAAAATCTGGAGTTTGGTATTAGAATAGTGTAACACTTAGTTTCTTAGCTCTTAAAGAGGAAAGATGAATACTTGTAGTGTTTTTCTTTTTTTCTTATCCCAGGGCATGATTTTTGGTAGTGGAAGAGGAAGAAAGATTTTAAAAATTATGGTTGGAAGACTAGTCTAAATTTATGTCACTTTATGTCTGAGCAGTAGACACAAGTAGATTTATACTGAAATAAAGGAGGCAGACCCAGAAAGTCTTAACTCTGCAGAGAAAGGGCTTCCCAGATCAGTTGCTGGTATTTTAGGTAGCTAATAAAAGATAAGGTAGAATTCACCAGAGGCAAAAGAGAGTTCCAGGGCAGAGGAAACAAAATATGCATAGATTAGTAAAAGTGTTTTTGAAGGAAAATCAAATAATTCTATGTGACCTGCATGTGTACATTTTTCTATAAGATTTATATGCATAGGGTGAGAGTGTCTGAGGGCATGTTGAGAAATTAAGCTGGAAGTAAATGGAGGGAGGATCTAAATGAACTTTAAAAAGATAATTCAAGCCAGCAGTCTAACCAAATAAATTCACCATCGAGGCTAACACACATAGAGCATTGTATGAAAAATAAAAGGATCTAAAACCCAGTGGGTAGAGCTCTTGGTTCTTTGCCAGGCTAAGTAGATTTGATGTGAACTTTACAGAGAAAGTAACATTTTCAATACCTAGTCTATTAATTTTCTTAGTCATTATTTTTGGTAGAATTATACAGGTTACATGAAATAATGAATATTATATGGATAGCTCCAAAATACTGTAGACGTGTCTTTTAAACAAGGAAAATGTAGGGTTCTGTGATGAAAAGTTTAATTTAGTAGAAAATTCAGTCTGAGATGGTACGCTTATTTACTGCTTTGATTTTTGAATGATATTTGTGCATTACTGATCCTGCAGGAACAAAAGAAAACCTTAGTCTAAACTTCCTTATTTCATGGATTTGTTAAACTTAGTTCCTAAACATGCTCTCTTAATTTTTTTTTAAGCTTTTGACTTTGGCTTGTCTTCCTTGTTTTCTTTTGTTAACTTCTAAACATAAACTTTATTATGTTTCTAGTTGTGTCCTTTTGTGTGATTTGTCGTCTTGATTTTTCTTTTTCCTGCTGATTTCCTTGATGTAATATGTAAATAAAACCACAACTAGTATGTAAAAAGGAAAACCTCGTGTCTTATTTTACATACCTGTTCAGTGATTTCAGCTACTTTGAAATGGTAGTTACCCACTTAGGTTTTTAAACCCTTTCATCTAGTGACTCAGCAAAATTGGTAGGTTTTAACCAAGGTTTGCATAATGGTTGGAAACTGATTTTTCCCTAAATTGATAGAATAATCTGAACTTTGAGACATGGGTTGAATTACTGAAATTTAAAAGGTCATTTTGGGGTATGATTTGTTTATTTTCTAACATGATTTTTAAAAAAATTTTTTGAGATATAATTGATTTACAATATTTTATACATTTCAGGTATACAACATGGTGATTCACAATTTTTAAAGATTATACTCCATTTATAGTTATTATAAAATAGTGCCTATATTTTCTGTGCTCTACAATATACCCTTGGAGCTTGTTTATTTATACACAGTAGTTTGTTATCTCTTATTCCCCTACTTCTAAAAAAACAAAATGATTGTTATGTAGAAACCATAATTTATCTGAATGTAGATGGCAACCCACTTGTATTCTTGCCTGGAGAATCCCATGGACAGAGGAGCCTGGTGGGCTATATAGTCCATGAGGTCGCAAAGGAGTCGGACACGACAGCACACAGCACACAGATGTGGAAAAGTAGAACTTAAACAAGTCTACTTTAGTATAAGGACTAATGATCTGTGTATTTTAAGAAGTGAAAGTATTCTAAAATTGTGTTATGTTGGTATGCAAAACATTATCAAGAATATTATGTAGCAAGATAGGGTTAGTCTGTTATCTCAGTTTTGTCTTCATGCCTGATTAATTTCTTATTCTTTTTATCACAAGTTACTATAAATACATTTGGAGGCTTAAAAACAACACAAATTTATTATCTTCAGTTTTGAAGGTCAGATGTCTCATGGGGCCCAAATCAAGGTCTGCAGTGCTGCATTGCTCTTGGGGGCTCCAAGGAAGAAGCCATTTTCAGGCCTTTTCTAACTTGAAGAGGCCACTCATCTTCCCTGGCTTGTAGCCTCTTCCTCTGTTTTAAAAGCCAGGATTGACTGGTTGAGTCTTTGTCAGGCCACATCACTGATACTGACTCTCCGGCCTCCCTGCTGTGACTGCTGCTCCTGCTGCTGCTGCTAAGTCGCTTCAGTCGTGTCCGACTCTGTGCGACCCTACAGACGGCAGCCTACTAGGCTCCTCTGTCCCTGGGATTCTCCAGGCAAGAATACTGGAGTAGGTTGCCATTTCCTTCTCCAATGCATGAAAGTGAAAAGTGAAAGTGAAGTTGCTTAGTCGTGCCTGACTCCTAGAGACCCCGTGGACTGCAGCCTACCAAGCTCCTCCACCCATGGGATTTTCCAGGCAAGAGCACAGGAGTGGGGTGCCATTGCCTTCTCCGCCCTGCTGTGACTACCTCAGGCCTACTGAGATAATCCTGAGTAACTTTCCATTGCAAGGTCCTTAACTGAATCATACCTGCTAGGTTCCTTTATGTAATGTCCTGTATCCAGGTGTGACATTTCACGTGGTGTGAAGTTTCCAGGGATAAGGATTTGAACGTCTTTGGTGGCGAAGTGGGGGTAGTGGGGATTATTCTGTTGTCACAGAGCCCTTTTAAATATTTTGTTTGATATTGGTTAGAGGCTTCCCTGGTGGCTTAGCGGTAAGCAATCTGCCTGGAATGCAGGAGACATAGATTTGATCTCTGAGTCGGGAAGATCCAGACATGGCAATGCGGGCTGAGGAGCCTGGTGGGCTACAGTCCATAGGGTTGCAATGAGTTGGACACGACTGAAGCATCTGAGCACGCATGCACACCCATACTATAAGCTACTTTAAGGGCACAACCATGATTGTATAAGTCGGCCTTGTTTTCTACCTCTTTGTTTTTGCTTTGGCTCTGTTGTTATGGGGAATGCAAACTAGAAGGTGAAGGCTCAAATCCATGTCCTGACACTTACTAGATGTGACCTCGGGCAAGTGATTCAAGTTTGCCAGCCTTAAATTTTCCCATTTGTCAAATAAGCATAAGACCTACGCCTCAAACTTGTATGTGGATCAAATGAGATAATGTCTGTGAAGAATGTCTTCATCCTTCTTCTTCATAAATGATGAAGAAGGATACAAATGAAGAAAGGATAGTTGACATCATGCTCATACTGCAGCTGTGGGGAAGTGAATGATTATGGAAAAGGGATAAAATTAAGATAACTGTGGATATCCTTGGTCTGTGTTGTAACCTCTTATGATAACATTTAGGAAAATCTTCTTGCAACACGCTTTCCTTTTTCAGGAAGCAGATGTTACTGACAGATTGACCATTGCCCAGTTTTCTTAATAGTAAATCTTTTCTCAGAAGTTAAACAGATGATGAGCACTGACAGGAAAACATGTAGCACCTGGCACCGTTGCAGTCTCTTTGTTTAGGAATGTGGACTTGCCTGCGTGATTTGTTAAATACATCTCTCTTATAAAAGGAGAAGCACCTACATTTATGTCCCACATTCAGGGAATTGGTGGCACCTTTCACCAACAATGTCTGTCCTAGAGAAGGTCATTAGGTCATTGCCCTCCATCCAAGTGACTTGCTGGAACACTTACCACCTGTTCCCAGAAGGGCTTGGCTGTGTAGACTGTGGGCAAACCCTGGCTATGCCAATTTTCCAGTCAAGAAAAATGCTGTGGAGTATTTTCTGAAAATTACTGTGCTTTGTATTTAATAGAAAGTAGAAAACTGAGCCGCTCTCTGGCTTCTGCGTCATACAGTTGCCAACTCAGTGCAATTAAAACAATCAGGCTGACTCAAAAGCCACCTGTTTGCCTTTGTCCTCCTGGTGGATTTTCTGTCTCAGAATGGTGTCAAGATACCTGTCCAGGTGCAATAGTCCTGCAAATTAGAAAGGTAAAAAACACGGAGAAAATAGTCTCCCTTCCCTTGTTACTACAAAATAAGTTTATACTAAAGAATTACATATGTGGGTTTTTTTACTTTTTGTTTAGCGTGTCTGTGTTTATTCACATATGTTGTTTTTTAATGAAACTGTTTCTCCTAATGTACTCTATTGTTCCCCAGTAGAGAATTACACAATTGAAGAACTGGCAGACAACCTAGAAATCAATGAATCCAGTTCTTTTATTACTAGTTGACTACTACTCATGCAGTTAGTTGGTGTTTTAACACTTTAAATTTTTACTGAAGCTGAGCACGTGTAGTCCTTTAAAGACCATCCTCTTCCCAGCCTGTTTGGACCTGACTCGTCCCCATTATTTTAAGACTTAACGGTGACTTTTTTTTTTATCTTTGGTAAAGAGTTTTTGTTTTAAAATGTTAGACGCTTTCAGGATCATTTCCTTCTCATCTCTAGGAGGAAACAAACCAGCATTGATAGTGCACTGGGTGTTTTCAAAGGGCCTGTATTCTTTGTGCTGGCTCCATCAGAAGCATCAGAATTGCTCATGGAAGGAGAGGGAGATTTTGATTCTCTGTTCCCCGTGATGGTAATAAATCAGTCAGTAAATAAATACCAATCCCGGGTGAAATGAGCTTTATCATATTTTCTTCTGGCTCTACTTTTCTGACACTTCTTGTTTGCTTTTGAAAAACAGCTGTATCTAATATATATAAAAGATATTCTTGGATAGCTCTGTGTAAATTAGTAATACTTGCTCATGTTCATAGACTATGATTTATTTTTACATTTGCAAGTGATTAGTTTTTCAGTAGTCTGTGGCCCCAAACACTGGATTTAAAGATCTTTATCTCTTTTCATTTTAAAGTCAGTACAATTACGCTTTTAGAGATATTTAAAGACACTTTAAAGTTTATAAAGCAAATAATTCTTTTACTAATACTAAAGTATAACCATTGCATATTGTCTTCCAGAGTTTCTTATATTAAGAAACTGTGTTTTCTTAGTCAGAGAAGTTTATTAACCTCCATTTTGGTCATCAGTAATATCTGGAATTTTGGTTTTTTTTAAATGAATTATTTTTCACAACATTCTAGTCCAGTAGTTTGAGTACTAGGAAATATAATGTTTACTGACTATACGAAGAATAATGCTTATAAAAATTGCTAGGAGAGCTTGTTCAACCTAAATGTTCTTGAATTTCATGAGCTAAAACTCTTATGTATGGAAGACAAAAATGTAAACCTTAGGTTAATTAAAAGGGGATATATAAGCTCCTGACAGAGCTTTTATATGTGAAGGTTTTTGAATATATACCCACACTACTTTTTTTTCACTTTTTGAAACATACAAACAATACATATTCATTGATTTAAAAAAATGAGAAAACTCCAAAGGGCAAAAAGAAAAGAAAAATCTCCCAAATCTCACCACCGAGGAAATCAGTAGTTATAGGATATGTTTGGTTGTGTGTGTATAACATGTTTGTGTATGTACCTTGTTTATTATGTTTTTGTTCTTTTAAATTATTATTTAGGGTTAAATGAAATTTGGAAATCAGAGGGATGTGTGTTTTTAACACATTGTTGTAATTTAGTTGCTAAATCGTGTCCACCTCTTTTGTAACCCCATGGACTCTAGCCTGCCAGGCTCCTCTGTCCATGGGATTTCCCAGGTGAGAAAACTGGAGTGTGTTGCCATTTCCTTTTGCAGGAGGACTTTCCTGAACCAGGGATTGAATCCGTGTTTCCTGCTTGGCAGACGGATTCTTTACCAGGGAGCCACCAGGGAAACTCCCTTTAACACATACTTGATACATATTTGTGAAGTAGGAAAACTCTCTAAACCAAACTTGATGTAATCTTTCTTAGTCTGGCAGATGAATCAAATTGTTTTAATTTGCATTTCTTGTTTCTAGGGAGGTTAAGTCTTTTCTCATGAAAAGAGGTTAAGTGAGGTTAGTTTCTAGTGTGGAGAAGGCAATGGCACCCCACTCCAGTACTCTTGCCTGGAAAATCCCATGGACGGAGGAGCCTGGTGGGCTGCAGTCCATGGGGTCGCTAAGAGTCGGACACGACTGAGCGACTTCACTTTGACTTTTCACTTTCATGCATTGGAGGAGGAAATGGCAACCCACTCCAGTGTTCTTGCCTGGAGAATCCCATGGACAGAGGAGCCTGGTGGGCTGCTGTCTATGGGGTCGCACAGAGTCTGACACGACTAAAGTGACTTAGCAGCAGCAGCAGCAGCAGCAGCAGCTTCTAGTTGAGGGTAAGGCTTTTCTCACTTTTCTAGTGAGATGGCAGCAAACAAAACCATCCTAAAGAAAAACGCAGGAAGGCAAAGTGGTTGTCTGAGGACACTTTACAAATAGCTGAGGAAAGAAGAGAAGTGAAAAGCAAGGGAGAAAGGGAAAGGCACACTCAGCTTCCCAGGTGGCAACAGTGGTAAAGAACTCACCTGCCAGTAAAGGAGACTCAAGAGACTCGGGTTCAGTCCCTGAGTTGGGGAGATCTCCTGGAGATGGGCATTGCAACCCACTCTAGTATTCTTGCCTGGAGAATCTCATGGACAGAGGAGCCTGGCAGGCTACGTATCCATAGAGTCACAGAGAGCTGGACGTGACTGAAGCAACTTAGCACAGCACACACCCAACTAAATGCAGAGTTCCAGAGGATAGCAAGGAGAGATAAGAAGGCCTTCTTCAATGAACAATGAAAAGAAATAGAGGAAAACAACAGAAAGGGTAAGACTAGAATCTCTTCAAGAAAATTTGAAATATCAAAGGAATATTTCATCCAAAGATGGGTACAATAAAGGATAGAAATAGGAAAGACCTTACAGAAGCAGAAGAGATCAAGAAGGGATGGTAAGAATACACAGAAGGACTATACAAAAAACATCCTTAATGACCCGGATAACCACGATGGTGTAGTCTCTAACTCAGAGCCAGACATTGTGGAGTGTGAAGTCAAGTGGGCCTTAGGAAGCACTGCTGCCACTAAAGCTAGTGGAGGTGATGGAATTCTAGCAGAGCTATTTAAAATCCTGAAAGACGATGCTACTAAAGTGTTGCACTCAATATGTCAGCAAATTTGGAAAACCCAGCAGTGGCCACAGGACTGGAAAAGGCCAATCTTCATCCCAGTTCCCAAGAAGGGCAGTACTAAAGAACGTTCAAACCACCAGACAATTGCACTCATCTCCCATGCTAGTAAGGCTTTGCTCAAACCCTCCAAGCTAGGCTTCAACATTGCATGAACTGAGAATGTCCAGATGTTTAAACTGTGTTTAGAAAAGGCAGAGGAAGCAGAGATCAAATTGCCAACATTTGCTGGATCATAGAGAAAGCAAAGGAATTTCAGAAAAACATCTACCTCTGTTTCATTAACTGTGTTAAAGCCTTTGACGGTGGATCATAGCAAACTGTGGAAAACTCTTAAATAAAAGATGGAAATACCAGACCATGTTACCTGTCTCCTGAGAAACCTGTATGCAGGTCAAGAACCGAAAGTTAGAACCCTGTATGGAACAACTGATTGGTTCAGGATTGAGAAAGGAGTACAAGACTGTTTATTGTCACCCTGTTTATTTAACTTATACACAGAGTACACCGTGAGAAATGACGGGCTGGATGAGTTACAAGCTGGAATCAAGATTGCCAGGAGAAATATCAACCACCTCAGATATGCGGATGATACTACTCTAAAGTAGTATGGCAGAAAGCAAAGAGGCATTGAAGAGATTCTTGATGAGGGTGAAGGAGGAGAGTGAAAAAGCCAGCTTAAGAAGAGTGAAGAGTGAAGTCGCTCAGTTGTGTCTGACTCTTTGCGACCCCATGGGCTGTAGCCTACCAGGCTTCTCCATCCATGGGATTTTCCAGGCAAGAATACTGGAGTGGGTTGCTATTTCCTTCTCCAGGGGATCTTCCCGATCCAGGAATTGAACCCCGGGTTTCCTGCATTGCAGGCAGACGCTTTACCCTCTGAGCCACCAGGGAATGAGGGTGAAGGAGGAGAGTGAAAAAGCCCACTTAAAACTCAATGTTAAAAAAACTAAGATCATGGCATCTGGTCCCATCACTTCATAGCAAATAGAAGGGGAAAAGGTGGAAACAGTGACAGATTTCCTCTTCTTGGGCTGTAAAATCACTGTGGATGGTGACTGCAGCCATGAAATTAGAAGACAGTTGCTTCTTGGCAGGAAAGCTATGACAAACCTAGACAGCATGTTAAAAAAGCAAAGGCATCACTTCTCTGACAAAGGTCCGCATAGTCAAGGCTATGATCTTTCCAGTAGTCACGTACGGATGTGAGAGCTGGACAATAAATAAGGCAGAGTGCTGAAGAATTGATGCTTTCAAATTGTGGTGCTGAAGAAGACTCTTGAGAGTCCCTTGAAAAGCAAGGAGATCAGACCAGTCAATCATAAAGGAAATCAACCCTGAATACTCTTTGGAAGGAATGACGCTGAAGCTCCAGTACTTTGGCCACTGATGTGAACAGCTGACTCATTGGAAGTGACTCTGATGCTGGTTAAGATTGAAAGCCTGAGGAGAAGAGGGTGACAGAGATTGAGATGGCTGGATGGCATCACTGATTCAATGGACATAAACTTGGGCAACCTCCGGGAGATGGTGAGGGACAGGGAAGCCTGACCTGCTGCAGTCCATGGGGTGGCAAAGAGTTGGACATGACTTGGCAACTGACAACAACAATTTGCATTTCTGATTTCTAGCGAGGTTAAGTCATATTAGGTTAAGCTAATATGTTTATTAGCTCTTTCTGTGTTTTTTTTTTTTTGTATTGTCTATTTGTATTCTTGGTCTGTTTTCCTACTGATACATCTGTTTTTTTGTTGATTTTGAAAAGTCTTTATTACATATATACATTTCTACTGTGTGGCAGCTACTTTTCTGCCTGACAAGTTTGTCATTTTTTAGGAACAATATTGAGATATAATTTTACATATTTATAGCATTTTGCAGATATTATTAAAATTGAATTCCAGAGCATTTCTATCACCCTTTATAAAGAAACGTCATGTTCATTATCAGTCACTGCCCATTTGCACCCCCATTGATATTAAAATGTGCTCATGAGGTACTACTAAAAAGTGCTGCTAATTATAATTATGTCACCATTGACTGTAATACATATTCATATTTCAAAGATGTTGATATCTGAATATTTGCAACTCTGAATCAATAAAATACATTATTTCCCAATAGTATTATCTTACTTACATAGTCAGTCAGCAGCTGTCTGATTACTTCATTTTCTTTCGTATTTCTTTTATAGTATTTGTAACTGTCTGAAAATATCTTACGTAATTGGTTATTATTTCTCTCCCTTGAAAGCAGGGATCTTATCTGTCTCATTTAACTGTTATACTCCATGCATTTAGATGTAGGAATTGCCCATGATTTATTTATTTAACTGAATGATCAAAGAGATTTCTTTCTCTGCCCTGTTAATTTTCACATAAATAAGCAAGCCATATTGGGAGATTTTTCTTTCAGGCAGATTTGTTACAGGAAACATGATTGAACAAAAGTGATGTCTGAGGTAAAAAGCTACTTAAGGAAGATTCCAAATTGCCTCATTAAATGGTGAATATGAAGTGGCATTATTGTTTTTAATTGAGGTATAATTGACATATTAGTTTCAGGTGTACAATATAATGATTTGATTTTGTGTATATTGCAAAATGTTGACCGTAATAAGTCTAATTAATTTATCATATACAGTTACAAAATATTTTTTTCTTGTAGTGAGAACTTTTGAGATTTACCCTTTTAGCAACTTTCAAGTATGCAGTATGTTACTATTAACTGTAATAAAGTCACCATGCTGTACGTTATATTGTTTTAATAGCCACTTTTTAAGGGCAAAATGTAAACTCTCTGAGGACCCACATCATATCATTGTTTGTAAAGTAATGGAAACTAAATGACTAAATACACAGATAACTTCCAAATAGGGCTTCATTGGTTTGCTTTTCTAATGCTTTGGCATTCTTGCCTTTGGCCTTTTCAGAAAAGGTGACGTAATCTTATTGTTCCCAAGGAGATTCTTTAGGCATGAAAAGAAGAAACAAAATGTAGTTTCAGGGTGATAAGGTGACTTTGTCTTAAAAATAATTCTGATTCTCCTGAAAGTTGAACAGTGTCTTTTCAAACACTTGGAGGAAATGAGAGAAAAAAAGTGTTGGTTACTATAATCAGCAGGCCAATTCTAAAGCTGTGATAGTTTGTGTTGTTCAGTGTGCTTCTGTGCTGAAGTCCTCAATCATGGAAGTCTGATAAAGTGCAATGGCAAGGTCAAAAGCCAACCAAAATAGTAAATTTTCAAGTCTCAGGGGATGTACTTGCTAATTAACTTCAGGACTCTCTAGCAACATTTTCCTCTATGCATTTTTGAAAGTGACAGTATAGAGTCTTAATTTAAATAATATGGGGCAGTTTCTTCTCACTTTTGCCATTGCATGAGATTTTCTTTTTCCTTTGAATTTACTTGGGAGATCAGAGCTAATATTCCAAGGGGTTTTACAGAACTGTGGACAGAAATCGTTGTTCTTTCTTGACTGTTGCCTGAGGTAGCATTTCCTCCAGCACTGGAATTTCTGCAGTTTGTCTGTATTAGATTTCCCTTTCAAGGTTGGTGGCATAGTCCAAGCAGCCTGGGGAGTTCCGGCATCACTCGAAATGGTGACTCAAGGCCATGACTCAAAATATTTACTTCCCTCATGCGCCCTGGATTAGCTGCCAGTTTCAGCCAGGTCATGAATGAACTTCTTGTCCGTGTGTTTGGTGAGCAGGCTTTCCTTTTCTTTCTCCCCACCCAATTCTATTCACACTGCATCTGAGTTAAACTTCTGCCTGAGATTGAATTGGGTATTTTAAGACTTGGTCTCTGAAAAAAAAAAAAAAAAAGTTCTGATTGGTAAAGAAGAACTTCCCATTGAGCAAACTTCTTAAAGAAATGGTAATTTGAGATTGTGAACCTGTTGAAGCTGAAGCCATTCAAAGCAATGGGTGGCATTAATACATGTTTTTTGGAAAACTGTTGACTTAAGTTTTAGATGTTAATGCATGCTGATACATTATAGCCAAATATATTTGACTTCTTTTGTGTGGTAATGTGATTGAAAACACAGTTGATAACTTGATGCCTTAAGATGTAATTATTGGGGGCATATCTAAGTTTTAAATAAGCTCCGGGCTGGAAAATCCCATGGATGGAGGAGCCTGGTAGGCTGTCGTCCATGGGGTCGCTAAGAGTCAGACATGACTGAGCGACTTCCCTTTCACTTTTCACTTTCATGCATTGGAGAAGGAAATGGCAACCTGCTCCAGTGTTCTTGCCTGGAGAATCCCAGGGGTGGGGGAGCCTGGTGGGCTTCTGTCTATGGGGTCGCACAGAGTCGGACACGACTGAAGCGACTTAGCAGCAGCAGCAGGGCTTTTCAAATGTGCTTTTTAATTAAAAAAAACAAAGAAAAAAGCCATATTGCCTGATGTTTTTTTACCTTTGACTGGTGTTTCTTATTTTTTAAAAAATCCTGTGGGCAAATTGCTTGCCATATTGGAAAGAACTGTGGATTTTTGTGTACCATAATACTTGATGATAAAAATAAAATTGAAGTATATGTAATACTTATTTTCTTGGGCATTTTTTAGCTTAAGCTTAACCTGGTGTCCACAAAAGCAGATATCCATAATCATAATGGTAGGGGTGCTATAGGAGCTTTTTTTTTAAAAAAAAAAAAAATAGGACACAGAACATGGTAGCAATGAGAAGCACATATTACTTAACAGTCATTGCAGTGTCCTGTGCTACCACTTACAAATTTAGAGAAAAGTCCATTTGTTTAGGGAAAAATATATATATGGAGGCAGTTTTTCAAAGTAGTAGGAAGAGAATTGGTATCATTTTACGGAGGAAACTTCTCTTCCATCTTTCAGGAGTATAATTGAAGAAAAATTGCTTAGCACAGAGGGCAATTGTAAAATGCCATGCAGCCCATTCTTAGCATTGTGTGAAAGCTCTTGACCACCTAGAGACTCTTTTCTCTAGTCACAGTGAACAACTCACGAGTCTCTAAAAATCCAGGAATACCCATTGCTCTCTTTCTTTGCACAGGGTTTTCTCTTGACCCAGAAAGCATACCCCTCCCCTGTACGCTGCCACCCTTTTCCCAGTGCTCTTTCCACTCCTCTGCCATCCCTCCACTGTAATTACTTGTCCCCATGACTGGGCTTTGTGTGTCAGATATTTCCTTCAGGGAAGACTACCATTTCATCATGTGTTAGAGTCATGGACGGTTGCAACTGAATTTTCAGTTAGGGTTTGGATCAAGCATGGAAGGAATAAGGTATTCCAGGTCAGAGGGCCTTGGGTAAAAAGGCCTACAGGTGGGAATGAGTGGTGTTTGTATAAGGCACTAGAGGCTCAGAGTAAGGGAACTCTTACATATAAGAATACGTTTATCTGGGAAACTGAATAAAAATTTATCCATTAGAATAATATTCTATATTACATTCCATATTCCAGAAGGATTAGGAACCTTTATTTAGGAATTATCTTCACTTAGGAATGAGGTCATGCTCAGTTAGCTTATGCTGAGCTTCTTGAAATTCAAGAGGAAATGGATGTGACTTTGAGAGAATATGTAAGTCTGTTAAATCAAAATACAAATGTTACTGAACATGAAACTAAAGGAGATGTAGGAGGTGGATTAAATAAACTGCTGTGCAGTTGTAAATTACATAACAATGAAAATGGTGCTATAGGTCTACTTTTATTGACGTGTTGTGACATGGAAAAAAGTATATACATTTATACAGAATAATAGAATTTTTTTTTAACCTTTTATTTTTTTTATTGAAGGATAATTGCTTTACAGAATTTTGTTGTTTTCTGTCAAACCTCAACAAGAATCAGCCATAGATACACATATATCCCCTCCCTTTTGAACCTCCCTCCCATCTCCCTCCCCATCCCACCCATCTAGGTTGATACAGAGCCCCTGTTTGAGTTTCCTGAGCCATACAGCACATTCCTGTTGGCTATCTATTTTACATATGGTAATGTAAGTTTCCATGTTACTCTTTCCATACATCTCACCCTACTTCCCCTCTCCCAATGTCCATAAGTCCATTCTCTCTGTCTGTTTCTTCATTGTTGCCCTGTAAATAAATTCTTCAGTACCATTTTTATAGATTCTATATATGTGCGTTAGAATACGATATTTATCTTTCTCTTTCTGACTTACTTCACTCTGTATAATAGATTACAGGTTCATCCACCTCATCAGAACTGACTCAGATGCATTCCTTTTTATGGTTGAGTAATATTCCATTGTGTATATGTACCACCACTTCTTTATCCATTCATCTGTTGATGGCCATCTAGGTTGCTTCCATGTTCTAGCTATTGTAAATAAAGAGTGCTGGAGTAAACAATGGAAAACATGTGTCTTTTTCCATTTTTATTTCCTCAGGGTATATGCCTAGTAGTGGGATTGCTAGGTCATATGGTGGTTTTATTCCTAGTTTTTTAAGGAATCTCCATACCGTCTTCCATAGTGGCTGTATCAATTTACATTCCCACCAACAGGGCAAGAGTGTTCCCTTTTCTCCACACCCTCTCCAGCATTTATTGTTTCTAGACTTTTTGATGATGGCCATTCTGACTAGTGTGAGGTAATATCTCATTGTAGTTTTGATTCCCATTTCTCTAATAATTCATGTGTTCCAAAGCCTTTGACTGTGTGGATCACAATAAACTGTGGAAAATTCTGAAAGAGATGGGAATACCAGACCACCTGACCTGCCTCTTGAGAAATTTGTATGCAGGTCAGGAAGCAGCAGTTAGAACTGGACATGGAACAACAGACTGGTTCCAAATAGGAAAAGGAGTATGTCAAGGCTGTATATTGTCACCCTGCTTATTTAACTTCTATGTAGAGTACATCATGAGAAACACTGGGCTGGAAGAAGGACAGGCTGGAATCAAGATTGCCGGGAGAAATATCAATAACCTCAGATATGCAGATGACACCACCCTTATGGCAGAAAGTGAAGAGGAGCTAAAAAGCCTGTTGATGAAGGTGAAAGAGGAGAGTGAAAAACTTGGCTTAAAACTCAATATTCAGAAAACGAAGATCATGGCATCTGGTCCCATCACGTCATGGGAAATAGATGGGGAAACAGTGGAAACAGTGTCAGACTTCATTTTTTGGGGCTCCAAAATCACTGCAGATGGTGACTTCAGCCATGAAATTAAAAGACTCTTACTCCTTGGAAGGAAAGTTATGACCAACCTAGATAGCATATTGAAAAGCAGAGATATTACTTTGCCAACAAAGGTCCATCTAGTCAAGGCTATGGTTTTTCCTGTGGTCATGTATGGATGTGAAAGTTGGACTGTGAAGAAAGCTGAGCGCCGAAGAATTGAGGCTTTTGAACTGTGGTGTTGGAGAAGACTCTTAAGAGTCCCTTGGACTGCAAGGAGATCCAGTCCATTCTGAAGGAGATCAGCCCTGGGATTTCTTTGGAAGGAATGATGCTAAAGCTGAAACTCCAGTACTTTGGCCACCTGATGCGAAGAGTTGACTCATTGGAAAAGACTCTGATGCTGGGAGGGATTGGGGGCAGGAGGAGAAGGGGACGACAGAGGATGAGATGGCTGGATGGCATCACTGACTCGATGGACATGAGTCTGGGTGAACTCCGGGAGTTGGTGATGGACAGGGAGGCCTGGTGTGCTGCAGTTCATGGGGTTGCAAAGAGTCGGACACGACTGAGTGACTGAACTGAACTGAACTGAATAATTCATGATGTTGAGCATCTTTTCATGTGTTTGTTAGCCATCTGTATGTCTTCTTTGGAGAAATGTCTGTTTAGGTCTTTTTCCCACTTTTTGATTGGATTGTTTGTTTTTCTGGTGTTGAGTTGTATGGGTTGCTTATATATTTTGGAAGTTACTCCTTTGTCAGTTGTTTCATTTGCTATTATTTTCTCCTATTCTGAGGGTTGTCTTTTCACCTTGCTTATAGTTTCCTTTGTTATGCAGAAGCTTTTAAGTTTAATCAGATCCCACTTGTTTACTTTTGTTTTTATTTCTGTTACTCTAGGAGGTGGGGCATAGAGAATCTTGTTTTGATTTATGTCATCAAAACAAGGCAGAGTGTTCTGCCTATGTTTTCCTCTAAGAGTTTTATAGTTTCTGGTCTTACATTTAGGTCTTTAATCCATTTTGAGTTTATCTTTGTGTATGGTGTTAGTGTTCTAATTTCACTCTTTTACCTGTAGCCATCCAGTTTTCCCAGCACCATTTATTGAAGAGGCTGTCTTTGTCTCATTGTATATTCTTGCCTCCTTTGTCAAAAATAAGGTACCCATAGGTGCATGGGTTATTCTGGGCTATTTTGTTCCATTGGTCTATATTTCTGTTTTTGTGCTGGTACCATACCGTCTTGATGACTGTAGCTTTGTAGTATAATCTGAAATCCTGAAGGTTGATTCCTCCTGCTCCATTCTTCTTTCTCAAGACTGCTTTGGCTATTTGGGGTCTTTTGTGTTTCCATATGAATTGTGAAATTTTTTGTTGTAGTTCTGTGAAAAATGCCATTGGTAATTTGGTAGGGATCACATTGAATTTGTAGATTGCATTTGGTAGTATAGTCATTTTCACAATATTGATTCTTCCTACCGAGGAACATGGAATATCTTTCCGTCTGTTTATGTCATCTTTGATTTCTTTCATCAGTGTCTTATTTTCTGTGTACAGAAAATTTGTCTCCTTAGGTAAGTTTATTCCTAGTCATTTTCACAATATTGATTCTTCCTACCCAGGAACATGGAATAGCTCTCCATCTGTTTATGTCATCTTTGATTTCTTTCATCAGTGTCTTATTTTCTGTGTACAGAAAATTTGTCTCCTTAGGTAAGTTTATTCCTAGATATTTAATTCTTTTTGTTACAGTGGTGAATGGGATTGATTCCTTAATTTCTCTTCTGATTTTTCATTGTTAGTATATAGAAATGCAAGTGATTTCTGTGTATTGATTTTGTATCCTGCAACTTTGCTAAATTCACTGATTAGCTCTAGTAATTTTCTTATATTATCTTTAGGGTTTTCTATGTATAGTATCATGTCATCTACAAACAGTGAGAGCTTTAATTCTTCTTTTCCAATCTGGATTCCTTTTCTTTCTTTTTCTTCTCTGATTGCTGAAGCTAAGACTTCCAGAATTATATTGAATAATAGTGGTGAGAGTGGACACCCTTGTCTTATTCCTGATCTTAGAGGAATGCTTTCAGTTTCTCACTGTTGAGAATAATGTTTGCTGTAGGCTCATCATATATGACGTTTACTGGGTTGAGGTAGATTCCTTCTATGCCCATTTTTTGAAGAGTTTTGATCATAAATGGGTGCTGAATTTTGTCAAAGGCTTTTTCTGCATGTATTGAGATTATCATATGGTTTTTATCTTTCAATTTGTTAATGTGGTATATCACCTTGGTTGATTTGCATATATTGAAGAATCCTTGTATCCCAGGAATAAACCCACTTGATCATGGTGTATGAGCTTTTTGATGTGTTGCTGAATTCTGTTTGCTAAAATTTTGTTGAGGATTTTTGCATGTATGTTCATCAGTGATACTGGCCTGCAGTTTTCTTTTTTTGTGTTGTCTTTGTCTGGTTTTGTTATCAGGGTGATGGTGGCCTCGTAGAATGAGTTTGGAAGTGTTCCTTCCTCTGCAGTTTTTTGAAAGAGTTTTAGAAGGATAGGCATTAGCTCTTCTCTAAATGTTTCGTAGAATACTCCTATGAAGCCATCTGGTCCTGGGCTTTTGTTTTGGGGGAGATTTTTGATCACAGCTTCAATTTCAGTGCTTGTAATTAGGTTGTTCATAATTTCTGTTTCTTCCTGGTTCAGTCATGAAAGATTGAACTTTTCTAAGAATCTGTCTATTTCTTCCAGGTTATCCATTTTATTGCCATATAGTTGTTCATAATAGTCTCTCATAATCCTTTGTATTTCTGCAGTGTCTGTTGTAACCTCTCCTTTTTCATTTCTAATTTTATTGATTTGATTCTTCTCACTTTTTTTCTTGATGAGTCTGGCTAGTGGTTTGTCAATGTTCATTTTCTCAAAGAACCAGCTTTTAGTTTTATTGATCTTTACTATTGTTTCTTTCATTTCTTTTTCATTTATTTCTGTTCAGATCTTTATGATTTTTTTCCTTCTATAAATTTTGGGTTTTTTTGTTCTTCTTTTTATAGTTGTTTTAGGTGTAAAGTTAGGTTGTCTATTTGATGTTTTTGTTTCTTGAGGTAGGGTTGTATTGCTGTAAACTGTCCACTTAGGACTGCTTTGCTGCATCCCATAGGTTTTCAGTTGTTGTGTTTTCATTGTCATTTGTTTCTAGAATTTTTTGATTTCCCGTTTAATGTCTTCAGCAACCTGTTTGTTATTTAGAAATGTGTTTTTTAATCTGCTTGTGTTTGTGTTTCTTGCAGTTTTTTTCTTGGAATTGATATTTAGTCTCATAGTGTTGTGGTCAGAGAAGATGCTTGATATGATCTCAATATTCTTAAATTTACTGAGGTTTGATTTGTGACCCAAGATGTGGTCTATCCTGGAGAATGTTCCATGTGCACTTGAGAAGGTGTACTCTTCTGCAATTGAATGGAATGTCCTGAAGATATCAATGAGATCCATCTCATCTAATGTATCATTTAAGACTTGTATTTCCTTATTAATTTTCTGTTTTGATGATCTGTCCATTGTGAGAGTAGGGTGTTAGTCTCCTACTATTATTGTGTTACTGTCAATTTCTCCTTTTATGTCTTATGTATTTGTGTCTTTTTTGTTTTATATGTTTGTCTTATGTATTGAGGTGCTCCAGTGTTGGTTGCATAGATATAACAATTATTATGTCTTCCTCTTGGATTGATCCCTTAATCATTATGTAGTGTCCTTCCTTATCTCTTGTAATCTTCTTTATTTTAAGGTCTATTTTGTCTGATATGAGGATTGCTCCTCCAGCTTTCTTTTGCTTCCCATTTGTATGGAATATATTTTTCCATCCTCTCACTTTCAGTCTATATGTGTCTTTAGGTCTGAAGTGGGTTTCTTGTAGATAGCATATATATAGGTCTTGTTTTTGTATCCATTCAGTCAGTCTGTGTCTTTTGGTTGGAACATTTAATCCATTTACATTTAAAGTAATTATTGATATATATGTTCCTATTGTCATTTTCTTAATTATTTGGGGTTGGTTTTTAGATCTTTTTTCTTGTATTTCTCGACTATATAAGTCCCTTTAACATTTGTTGTAAAGCTGGTTTTGTGGTACTGAACTCTCTTAACTTTTGCTTGTCTGAAAAGCTTTTGATTTCTCCATCAATTTTGAATGAGATCCTTGCTGGGTAGAGTGATCTTAGTTGTAGATTTTTCCCTTTCAGTACTTTAAGTATATCCTGCCATTCCCTTTTTGGCCTGCAGAGCTTCTGCTGAAAGATCAGCTGTTAAGTGTGTGCGATTTCCCTTGTGTGTTACTTGTTGCTTTTCCCTTGCTGCTTTTAATATTCTTTCTCTGTGTTTAGTCTTTGTTAGTTTGATTAGTATGTGTCTTGGCGAGTTTCTCCTTGGGTTTATCCTGTATGGGACTATTTGCGCCTCTTGGACTTGATTGACTAATTTTCTCATACCTTTTCTTTTTCTCTTCTTCTTCTGGGACCCCTGTAATTTGAATGTTTGATCTTGTCCCAGAGGTCTCTGAGACTGTCCTCAGTTCTTTTCATTTGTTTCACTTTATTCTGCTCTTCAGAAGTTATTTCCATCATTTTATCTTCCAGCTCACTGATTCATTCTTCTTCTTCAGATATTCTGCTATTGATTCCTTCTGGAGTATTTTTAATTTCAGTAATTGTGTTGTCTCTGTATGTTTATTTTTAAGTAATTCTAGGTCTTTGTTAATTGATTCTTGCATTTTATTTTCAAGGTTTTTGATCATCTTTACTATCATTATCCTGAATTCTTTTTCAGGGAGTTTGCGTATTTTCTCTTCATTTATTTGGACTTCTGTGTGTCTAGTTTATTCCTTCATTTGTGTTGTATTTCTCTACCTTTTCATTATTTTTTTAACTTATTGTGTTTGAGGTCTCCTTTTCCCAGGCTTCAAGGTTGAATTTTTCTTCGTTTTGGTTTCTGCCCTCCTAAGGTTGGTGCAGTAGGGTGAGATTTGTGCTGAGTTTTTGTTCGTTTTTCCTCTGATGGGCAAGACTGGGTGAGGTGGCAATCCTGTCTGCTGATGACTGGGTTTGTATTTTTGCTTTGTTTGTTGTTTAGATGAGGTGTCCTGCACAGGGTCCTATTGGTGGGTGGGTGGTGCTGGGTCTATATTCAAGTGGTCCTTTGTGTGAGTTCTCACTATCTGATACTCCCTAGCGTTTGTAGTTGTCTGGTAGTCTTGGAGTCATTGTTCCCACTCCAAAAGCTCAGGGCTTGATCTCTGGTCAGAAACAAAGATTCCACACGTGGTTTGTTACATCATTGAGTGAGATGAAAACAAATACCCCTAACGAGAAACCAAAGATGAACCCAGACAAATGGCAGTTCCAAAATCAGGCAAATAATAATTAAAATAATGAGATATACACATATACATATATACCCATGAGCAAATTCAAAACAGCCCAACAAAAATGAAGTACAATTGATTGCTCCGGCGAACAAAGGAAATAAGAAATTATGTTTACCAGTTAAGAACAAAACTAGCTAAAGCAGAAAGTGGAAAACAAAATTAAAGTAAGGTGCCAAGTGGGGAATAAAGCAATGAAAAAAAACTAACAATGTGTTGAGAGGAACTTAAAGAGAAGAAAGAATAGATATGCAAAGTTAAACAGAGGTAGATGAAGAAGATTTATATACATTAAAGATTAACTGAAAGGGGAAGAGAACAGTAGATAGGCAAACAAAGAAATACATGTAGAAAAAAGAAAATAGGTTTAAAAAAATGAAAATTACAAAAAAGAGAAAAGAAAAAAACTGAAGAAGAAAGAAAAAAAAAGGAAAACTCCACAGAACTGCAAAAGCCCAACGTAGAGGCAGAGGTTTATAACAATAATAAAAAGTGTGACTGAATATACACATATACATATCCACCCATAAGCAAAATTAAAACAGTCCAACAAAAATAAAGTACAATAGATAGGCCTGGCGAACAAAATGTTTATCTGCCAGGACAAAATTAACTGAAAGGCATAAATCGGATAACAAAACTAAAGCAAGGGGCCAATTGGGAAGTAAAGCAATGAAAATAAAACAAATATGTTGAGAGGAAAGGAAAGAAAGAAAAGAAAGAAAGAATAGATATGCAAAGTTAAATAGAGATATATAAAGAAGATTTATATACATTAAAGATTAAGTGCAAGGGGAAAAGAAGAGTAGGAAAAGCAAACAAGAGAATAAATTTAGAAAAAGTAATAATAGGTTTAAAAAATTAAAAATTAAAACTAAAAAAAAGGCGGGGGGGAAAGGGAGACCCCCCCAGAACTGCAAAAGCCCAATGCAAAGGCAGAGGCCTGTCACAACAATAAAAAATGTGACTGAGGAAAAAAAAAGCTCAAAAGCTTAATTTCATAGTGCCAATAAAGTTGGCAAGTACAACAGAGGGAGGGGAAAAAAGGGAAAAAAATATCCTAAACAGTCTACAGAACAAATTGAAACATAAGAATAATAAATGTTCTTCTTGAGTCACTGCTGCCAGAGTGCTTTCCCTTGCTGGCAGTCACAGTCCGCCTCACCTCCCTAGGGTGCCCTCCAACACTCTGCTGGCCTCTGGACCTACTGTGGGGGCAGCTCAGATGCTAATCTGGTCCTACTCCTGTGTGTTCTTGCCTCCAGTGTCCACAGCTATCAGAACTAGTGCATTTTCTTTTGTGGGAGCTCTCAATGACCTTTTATATATTGCGTAGACACAGAGCCTGCCTAGTTGATTGAGTGGATTTAATCTGCAGCTTGTACAGCTGGTGGGAAGGTTTTGGTTCTTTTTCCTCAGTCACACTGCCCCTGAGTTTCAATTGTGGTTTTATTTCCACCTCTGCATGTGGGTCGTACACTGGAATTTGGTCCTGAGGATGCCCTGGAAGGTCTTGGATTTGCCCCTGTAAGGGCCAGGTGTGGAGGTGGTACAGCTGCTTGGGCGTCAGGGGTTCTGGCAGCACCGGGTACTCAGGGGAGTTGGCAGCTAGGGCAGCAGGAAATATGATGCTGTAGTAGGGTATGGCAACCAGTATTGGCCAGTATGCCCCAATATTCTTGCCTGGAGAACCCCCGTTCCTGACAGAGAAGCCTGGCATGCTGCAGTCCACAGGGTCACAAAGAGTCAGACAATACCAAAGCAACCCTGTGAGCATAGATGCAAGACTTTTTTTTCCTGTGGCAGCTCTGCCCCAGTGAGAGTTGAGCAAGAAGGTGGCATAGCTGCTTGGCTTGCAGGGACCCTGGTGGTGCCAAGTGTGTAGGGACAGGGACTGCTTCCACTGAAGGAGTTATGGCCCTATCAGAGTCTTTTTCAAGCCTCTTGTAGCTGGTGATCAGAAGGCCTCTTTGGCCAGTCTTTTTCCCTTGCTCCGCCTGTTCAGGCACTTAGAGGGCTCCCTTGCCCGGGGTCCTCTGTTGTTCGGCATGTCAGGCACATAGAAGGGCCCCCCTGCCTGGGGTCCTACTCTGTAGATCCACGGGTCAGGCACTTAAAGGGGCACCCAGGGTGGGGTCCTGCGCTGTGTTTCAGTGCATCAGGCGTTTGATGGGCCAGTCTCTGTATTGTTCAGCTGCTGATGCTGTTGTGTGGGGGGAGAGAGGCTATGGTGACTTCACTCCCTACGTGTGACTCAGCAGTGTCACCTTGCTTCCATGGATGCCTGGCTTTCCTCCACAGGCATTTCCCACCACGATCTCTTCCCTCACATCCCGTCAATCCATCTCTCTGCAGTCAATGACAGCTCTTGCCCTGGGATTGCTCTGCAATCCCTAAACTCCAGCTGCCAGCCACTGCGCCTTCCAGGGGATATATGTCCTTGTCCGGGATATGTATGGCTGTGGCAAGGACTGTCTTATTTTCCTTCCATTTAGGCTGCCACAGATCAGCTGTTTCATTCTCAGCCTTAAATGTGTCTCCTCTGACTCAGACAATTGCCCTGATGTGGGGATCGGACCCCTGCTCTTTCCCCTACCCGCCGAGGGCAGGTCCAGTCCTACTAGCACTCCTGTTTCCCACCTAGTTCCTTCATCCTACTGAGTTTTGCCTGGGTCTATATGTTCTTTTCTGCTTGTCAGGTACTCCTGTCCGCTCTCAGCTGGTGTTCTGTGTGCACTTCTGTGTCTGAACGTGTATTCCTGATGTATCTGTGGAGAGAGATGTACTCCACATCCACCTACTCCTCTGCCATCTTGTTCTCTGAGTGTTTTTTAAATACTGGCTTAAAATATCTATTTTACATAAAAGAATATGCATGTATTCCTAAAACAGATGTTTAGGATAGATACCAAAATGTAAGCAGAGGCTGTTTTGTTTCTTCATGGTAGGATTGTAGTCTTCAGATTTGTCTTTGCATATGGCTTTATTTATTTCATATTTATTTTTTTCATTTGTTTTATAATACTTTTAATGGTATTATTAGAGTAAATGTGTGTGTGTATGTGTGTGTGTGTGTGTGTGTATATGTTTGTGGTCGGTCGTGTCCAATTCTTGGCGAGTCCATGGACTGTAGCCTACCAGGCTCTTCTGTCCGTGGAGTTTTCCAGGCAAGAACACTGGAGTGGGTTGCCATTTCCTCCTGTAGGGGATATTCATGACCCAGAGACTGAACCCACATCTCCTGTATTGGCATGTGGATTCCTTACCATTAGCACCACCTGGGAAGCCCAGAGTAAATATGATAAAGAGTGGAAATAAAAGATATTCTGTTGTTGGCCTACAGTACATACAATTTTACTTGCTGACTGCTGTACTTTTATTTTGCAAAATTTTAAACTTACAGAAAATTTGAAACTGTAATGTAATGAACAGTATCCCCTTCACCTAGATTCAAGTATTCTTGCAGACATTGTGGAACTTTACCCCCAGAATACTTCCTATAGCAGATAGTTCCCCATAACTAGGACCTTCCCTTTTATAACCACAGCACTGTCATCATCACAGACTAGACATGTGTCATTATTACAATACGGTATCTAATAAAGTCCTGCTGCTGCTGCTGCTAAGTCGCTTCAGTCGTGTCCGACTCTCTGTGACCCCATAGACGGCCGCCCACCAGGCTCCCCCGTCTCTGGGATTCTCTCGGCAAGAACACTGGAGTGGGTTGCCATTTCCTTCTCCAATGCATGAAAGTGAAAAGTGAAAGTGAAGTCGTTCGTTCATGTACGACCCTCAACAATTCCATGGACTGCAGCCTACCAGGCTCCTCTGTCCATGGGATTTTCCAGGCAGGAGTACTGGAGTGGGGTGCCATTGCCTTCTCCGAATAAAGTCCTATGTAACTTGAAAAATTTCTTCAGACAAAAGAGTCAGTCAAGGATCATATCTTGCATTGGGTTGCCATGTCTCATTGTTCTCTTTTAATCTTGAATCTTACTATTTTTCTTTTGTCTTTTATGACATTGACATTTTTGAGGAAGCTATACCAGATATCTTTAGGCAGGAATACTTATATTTGCAAGAATATAGTGATGTTGGGTCTGCATTTTTTTTTTAATTGAAGTTTTATTAGAGTATGAGGAACTGTATAGAGCCATAATTTGAATTAATTTGAGTTGCACCTCTCCAGTGTGGTACTTTGGTTCATGAAAGAACAAAATACAGAAATACAGAAAAATTGTGCTTCTGCTTGGATATCTTTAGGGTCTTGCTGAAAAGGCTGTTTTAAATGAAAGCAGAAGTAGAAGGCAGCAATTGTGATAATGCTGTACCTTCTGTTCAGATACATAAGTCCATAACGTCAGTTCCCTCAGGCTAAGCTTACCTGAGTTTATCAGGTGATGGTGACTGGAAGTGTATCCCTCCAGGCACCAACTGTTTCAGTTTCATACTGTATTTCTCAGTAATGTCAGGGAGGGGCGATGCCTTTATTTCCTTTGCAGAAAAGAATAGAATAGAAAGCCAGTGAGAGAACTCAGCTTGCAGTGGATTTTTTAAAAATCCTATTACATAGCTTGTAATCATACATTTATTGGCTAAAATCCTAGAAAAAACTATTAATTGAATCCAGTTCTTCCAAGGGCAAAGCCTCTTTGCAGTTGTAGGTCAGGCCATTTTTAGTGTTTTGTTTTTAGAATATATGTTGCTCAAACTGTGCTAGGCTGTACTGCAATAACAACATTTTTTTTTTCCCTTAAAACAAATACCCAGATCTTACTCACTTAAAAAAGGATAAGTTCTTGCTCATGTCATCTATTTGTATTGATCATTTGGCTGTTTTTGATGGTTTGGAAACTTGAACTATGGCTTCTTTCGTTAAGGAATTCCACACCATCTATTGTTTTCAGTTTCATAGATGAGAGAAAAAAAACATGGAGAATTTATATCCACTGTTTTTGTTTTGCCTTGTTTTTTAAAATGAAATGACAATTTGAGATTTAACATATAAGTGATACAATGAAGCATTTGTTTTTCTGTGTCTGGCTTATTTCCCGTAACATAATGCCTCCTAGATCCAACCATATTGGTGGACATGGAAGGATTTTTTTTTCTTAAGGTTGAACAATACTCCATTTTAATTATAGACTGTATTTTCTTTTTTTTTTTAGTTCATTCAACCATCGACATTTAAGTTGCTTCTATGTCTTGACTGTTGTTAATGATACTTCAGTGACAAGGGAGTACAGATTTTGCCTTAAGATAGTGGTATATTTCCTTCAGGTATATTCCTAGAGTGGAATTGCCAGATCATACAATAATAGTCCTATCTTTAATTTCTTATGTCGCCTCCATACCATTTTCCATAATGGCTGGACCAATTTACATTGCCAACCAGCAGTGTATCAGGGTTCCCTTTTCTCCACATCTGATAATAGCCTTCTTAACTGGTATGAGATGACACCTTATTGTAGTTTTGATTTGCATTTACTTGATGACTGCTGAAGTCATATCCACTCTTAACTGACTTGAGCTAGAAGGAACACATGCCACTTCTGCACTTAACTTATTGATTAAAATGAGTTGTGTGGCTTTAATCTAACTGGGAGGATGGGAAATGTAAGGGAGCACATGGACTGTTGGGGGACCTTTAGGTCACTGATGTGTCTTATTGCCAGTGAGGTCAGCATGTGAACATCAGCATCAAAGGCAAGCCAACCACTCTTGGGAAACCTTGATTTTCTTGGTAAAAGGCATATATTAGTTAGTTCATTCATCCTTCCTCCCTCCCTTTACCAATAAAAAGGTGCTTTGTGACCACTGACAAAAGTGAGTGGTGTTTAGACTATAGATAGAGGACTTTGGCGGAGAAGGCAATGGCAACTCACTCCAGTACTCTTGCCTAGAAAATCCCATGGATGGAGGAGCCTGGTAGGCTGCAGTCCATTGGGTCGCTAAGAGTCCAACATGACTGAGTGACTTCAGTTTTCACTTTCATACATTGGAGGAGGAAATGGCAACCCACTCCAGTGTTCTTGCCTGGAGAATCCCAGAGACTGTGGGGCCTGGTGGGCTGCCGTCTCTGGGGTCGCACAGATTCGGACACGACTGAAGCGACTTAGCAGCAGCAGCAGCAGCAGAGGACTTTGGAGAGTGACAATTCAAATTATTTATTTTTTTTGCAAAAACAACAAAAAAGTTAAAAGAATTGTATAGCTAATATGTCCTTCATCTTGCCTATGAAATGTCTGGCATTATTGAAATGATCATTAATTATTTATAATTCTTCAGTTGATCTTAAAAGTCCTCAAAATGGAATTGAATAACCATAAGCACTATCTTAGAAGGTTGAGATTTAGAGAATAGATTTAATCAAACCTCCTGATGATATTTACATATTGGCTGGCATTCTTAAAGCTGACACTGGTCTGATATATCTCTCCAGTATAGTTATTGAAATATCTGTTTATAAGGAATGATTATTATAAGTAGATTTTAAGAGGAACAGACTAGTCTTTAAGAATAGTCTCTCCTAATAGTTTATGGATTTATTTCTGTAATTTCTTTTTCATTGAGCCGATCAAGAACTTTCTTGTAGAAAATATTTTTATCTTTTTCTTTTAAAATCTATAGTGCTTTACGAGTACTTGGTATACTGGAAATAATTTTTTCAATAATGTAGGCTGAAAAATAAATGTTTGCATGTAGTGTGCCAAATCTAGTTCTTTTTCCTACCAGCCAAATAATGTCTCCTGGACTCTGACTCATGGTATAATGTCATTTGCAAGATCTTAGTCTTTTACTTTAGTCTTTAACTGTTGGTGTTCTATAAAGGTGTTTCATAGCTTTCTATTTTTAGAAATATCTTTATGCTACAGAAAGAACTTTGGGGAATACAAAAGGTATTTAATAGTTAATTATCTTATAATTAAGCAACTGGAAAATTTCACTTATTGTGACTTTTACACATCTATATTATGATCATTGATAGGGCAAGTAACAAATCTGATATACTTCCAAGTCATCTTGCATTTTATTTTTCTGACTAGTTGAAAGTATAAAGTATATAATGTTTTAAAGTGTATGAAATAAGTAGCCAAATTTGATTAATCAGAGGCATGCTATTTGTAAACCTCACTGAGTTGAAATAAACTCTGTTATACAAAGAAAGCATATTTTGATTCTCACCCTCATGCTTTTAAAAAAAGTTTTAAATTTTATTTTATTTTATTTTAGGCAACAGAGATTATGCCAAGGATGATCCATTGGAGTTTAAGTCTCATCAGTGGTTTGGAGCATCTGTGAGGTCAAAACAGGATAAAATTTTGGTAAGTTTTACGCTTTTACTCACAGGTTAAATTTAGTCAATTTATGTGAAAACACAGGAAGTTTTGTGTTTGAAAGCTGATAGTAAAATTCAGTGTGCTCAGGGGCACAGAGTCTATTCCGATAACATAGCTCTAATTACTTTGTACACAAAGGTCCATCTAGTCAAGGCTATGGTTTTTCCAGTAGTCATGTATGGATGTGAGAGTTGGACTATAAAGAAGGCTGAGCACTGAAGAATTGTTGCTTTTAAACTGTGGTGTTGGAGAAGACTCTTGAGAGTCCCTTGGACTGCAAGGAGATCCAACCAGTCCATCCTAAAGGAGATCAGTCGTGGGTGTTCATTGGAAGGACTGCTATTGAAGCTGAAACTCTAATACTTTGGCCACCTCATGCGAAGAGCTGACTCATTGGAAAAGACCCTGATGCCGGGAAAGATTGAGGGTAGGAGGCAAAGGGGATGACAGAGGATGAGATGGCTGGATGGCATCACTGACTCTATGGACATGGGTTTGGGTGGACTCCTGGAGTTGGTGATGGACAGGGAGGCCTGGCGTGCTGCGGTTCACGGGGTTGCAAAGAGTCGGACACAACTGAGCGCCTGAACTGAACTGAACCCCTTCTAAGGATACCTTCTCTTTCACCCTTCATAGACTTGGCTTTTGCTACTTTCACTGTCATTCCTACATTGGACATTTTTTCTGCCCCATTTGGTAGTTCCCTGGGAATTTGTTTCTCTCCAGCAAGGTTTATGAACAGTGTGGCTTTGATTACTCAAATGCCCTAGTACCTCCTTTCCTTACGAATAAAACACCCTTACCTTTGCCTCATCTTCCTCTTTGCTATAGTCTCCTTCCTTTGCTCATCTTTTTGAAGACTTGTTGAAATGTTTTCTGTAGTAACTGTCTCCACTTTCTCACTTTCCTTCCTCTTCCCAGCCCTTCCTGTCTGGCTCAGGTAGGCATGGGCAAGGTCACTTTTGACTTTCAGGTCAAGAATATTTTTCTTGGCCCCTCAACACTATTCAGCAAGGTCACTTGAGCCACACTTTTTGAAATACTTTTCTTTCCTTGGCTCCTGGGACTGTACTCTTCCAGTTTCCTCCCTTACCACTTGCTCCTTTTCCATCACCTTTAGTAGCTCTACTTCTGCTTATTTTCTAAATGTTGGGGTGTCTGAGCTTTGGTCTGGGCTCCTATTTTCTTGAACTGTACCTTTTATCTAGCAGCTCCTAACCTATCCTGTGACTGTGAATACAATCTGTATATCATAATCTGCAAATCTACATCTCCAGCTCTTAATTGTTCTTGTATCTTTCAAGTTGTATTTCCAAACTGCCAATTTGGCATTTCCATTTAGATATCTCATTATTACTCAAAATAAATGTGAACCAAAACAGAAGTCTTACCCTCTGTCATAAAGGAAAAACCAGGGAAGTAACTGTTTCCATATAAAACATCCTCATCTTAAAAGCATGACTCTACGCCATTCCTCAGCAACCCCAGTCGGTTCTGCCTTCACCTTCCAGGATTCCACCCCTCAATAAATCATCATCTCCACTATTTCTGTCCTGTGCCAAGCCCCCATCATTACTCTCCTGGGCCAGTGTAGTAGCACCTCTCACCTCTCTGCTTCCTCTCTTGCCCCAGCTACAACACGTTCTTTATAGAGGGACCAGAGTGAACCAGAGCATTTTACCTTCCTGATTCAAACAATTAAGCAGCTTTTCATCACTCTCAGAAAAAAAAAATCTGTTCATCCTTGCTTTTATCAGCATCTTCATAGTCCAGTCACTGGCTGCTGTCTCTCTGCCAGCATCTCACTCCATCTTACATGTGTAGTACACTAATTTTTTGATTCCTTCCATACCAAGTCATTTCAGTTAGTTCCTTAGTGTTTGTCCCTCTGCTTATCTTATGTGTAACTTACTGCTTTTCACTTGAGCTGGCTCCTTGTCAGTCTGATTTCAGCTCTACTTTCATTTCCTCAGACAGCCCTTCCCTATTTTAATTAGCTGCATAGTATTTAGTATTTTCTTTCTTTCCCATTGGATTGTGGGGCATCAAGGAAGGGTTTATTTAGGAAGTAATATTTCAGTGGCGCTTAGGAATGTGTCAAATTGCAGTTAGAGGTGAGGGGAGGAGTTGAGAGTAGTGGCATTCTGGGCAGAAAGAGGTAGAGGCAAGCAAGAATACGCAGAAGTGGTAATACTCCACCCTGGAAGTCAGGTACACGTAGAGAAGTAGTACAATTGCTTACTTCCAGTTTTTCGGGTAAATATAGCTCAGCATTGTTTGCGGTGTTTGTTTTAAAATGTTTTGCTTCAAAGGATATTATAGAAAATTTATTGATTTTTTTTTTTTCCAGCAAATTGAATTGTTATACTTTGGTAGATTACTATGCTATTCAAACATTGGTTCTGCCACTTATACGTAGTGTTGAAATCTATAGCCCTGAAAGCAAAAAGGTCGTAGTCTATTTGAAAAGTAAGTAAAATAAATGCTGCAAATTCTTTTACTCCCTTATTTGATAAATTATTTGTTTTATAGGTTAGAGATATATTATTTAGTTAAAGTATTGAGTTGGTCTGTGACCTGTACCTAAAATCAAAAAGGTACTGCATGGAATAATGATTTTGCTAACTATTTTGGGAAAAAAACAAAATCAAAACCTAGACTACATATACGGCCTTTAGAAGCATGTGAGAAGAGTACTTATAAAAATCTTATCCACTACTATGATAAGGAATTTAAGAGTATAGGTTTGATTAATTTTTGTTAATGCTTATAAAAAGATGTTATATATTGTCTGAAACACTAATTTTTTTCAGAAAATGTTTATGCATGGACTCCCCCCTTTGATTCCAGGCCTGTGCCCCACTGTATCACTGGAGGACTGAGATGAAGCAGGAAAGAGAGCCTGTGGGAACATGCTTTCTTCAGGACGGAACAAAGACTGTTGAGTATGCTCCATGCAGATCAAGTATGTGTTGGAAGTTGTACTAGCTTTTACCAAGAGGATTGGGAAGCCTAGGCTGTTAAAAATGTGTGTGTGTGTATGTGTTAAAATTTGTAGACATACCATGATGTTTGAGAGAGCAAAATGAAAGCAGTTTTATTAATGTAAAGAAATGTCAAAAAACAGTCAAAGGCTTATCTTTTCTTCCTAAGAACTGTTGTTTTCCTTTTCCTTGGTCAGTAACAATTAACATTTGATTTTGGAAACCTGCATTTTTAGTCACTATTAGTCAAAAGGTGCTCTCTTGAACTTTATCAGAGATGCAGGCCCCACAGCTAATGATTCTGATTCAGCAGGTCTAGATCAGGCCTGGCTACCTGCATTTTTAACAAACTCTACGAGGTAATTCTGATGGAAACCAAAGTTTGAGAGCTCACAGCTTTATATTAATAATGGTGTTAAAAGTTAAAAAAAAATTATATCTTAAGAAGCCAGATTTTTTATAGGAAGATAGAACATTGGGCTCAGGAGTCAGAGTGTGAATTTCCTTGCTTTAATCAGTCTCTTTGTCAGTCTGTTAACTAGACTCACTCTTCTTGATGATCTAAAAGATCTCACCCTGTTCTCTAATATTATTTGAAATTTCCAGTGAAATTTATATTGTGACTAAAGATGACTTTGAGCATTTATAATTTTAATTATGCTTTCCAAACGCTGTATGTTCTTTCCTTCCTGGAGACTGCAGTGCTTTAGCTTCTCCACCATCGTTGAGTTGGCCACCACCCCAGATCTCCATATCAGAAACATAAAAATCTCTTACTGAAATGCAGTATGGTGTTTATACCTGGAGCACTTTTTAGGCCTTTACTCTTTCTGCTTCACTGGTGACTAGGTAGTGTAGTAGAGAAAGTTAATAACAAAGGCACAACATGTAAGATTCTTACTGCTGGACTCTTTTTTCCTCGTCAGGCGACTTCGGACATCAGGTCAAAGGATCAACTTAGTCTTCAAAATTCTAAGCAGTTGAACCTCTGAGAAACTGCAGATCACTTTGCTAAATGCTTGTTTTCTTGGCCTACTGCCTTGCTCCTACTTCTGTAAGTGGGAGGCAAACATGAAAAGAATGATATGTACGTGGAACCACGTCGTTTACTCTGGGAGGGCAGGAGGCGCACAGTGCGCAGGATGGAGGGAACAGGCAGCTTTATCCCCAGTTCCTGACGCCATCTGTGTTGCCACGTTTTGTCGGTGTTTTGGTCACGGTACTGTTCTCTGGTGGCGTGTGGAAAATGGGAGGACTAAATTTGTGTTTTTAATTTTTGTATTGCAAAAATATTCCTATTATGAAAAGATAATTTTGTAGCTCTCAAGGATGAACTAACCATTGTGTGCCATACTTGTAACTTACTGTTTGTGTGGTGGGCACACCTGTAAAATCATCCTTATTCTCCTCCGATACATGTGGGAACCGAGATCTAGACAATTGAAGTCACGGTTTTTTCCTGCATGTTATGGTGCTGAGTGATCTAATGAGGATATAAACCCGGGTCTGTCTTATTCCAGAGGAACCTTTTCCCTGTATTACTAGCAATAGGAAACGTTTGCCATTTCAGCTGCCTTTGTACTAAGCACAGCTTTTCTATAGAGAGTACATTCTGCTCTCACAAGTGCAGGTTTGAATTAATTCCTGATGTAAGAGGACAAGAAACCTTCTGAAAACAAGCATTCTAATGATGATGGTCCCTTGAGGATATACTGCGATGTTTGGCTAGTATTTTTCGTCATTTTGCCTCTTCGCTAATGACCAGTTCTTTTCTTAACATGTATTTAAACGATTAAGACTGTTTGCATGATGTAGCTGCTGCATAATGCCTTCACTTATTTGGTTTAAGCACAGACATTTTAAACTTACTTTCCAAAGTATTTAACATCCAAATCAGGTCAGCAAACTATGACTTGTGAGCCTGTTTTTGTAAATAAAGTTTGACTGGAACATAACCACACCCATTTGTTCACATGCTATTAATATCTACAATGGGAGAGTTGAATTCTTGCCACAGAGGCTGTCTAGCCCCTGAAACATTTATTACCTGGCCCTTTACCGATAATAATACCTCAAGTATGAGAAAAAGCAGAGAAAAATCTAAAAAAAAAAAAAAAAAAATCAAAGTGAATGCCTTCTTCCTAGTAAGTCTGGCTTTCAGTATCTCTTGATCATTGTGTGTACTTTTGGGCTCAACCTTTAAAATATTAAGCTACATGCAGGCCTAAAGTACAAAAGGCAAACGGCCCAGAGGAACACACTCAAGAGTGGGAATCTGAGAACTTGGGTTGTATTCTTATCTGCCGACAACCTGCTTGTCTACAGTCGTGGGTGATTGATCATTAATAAAACACTGATTTAGACAAAAGACTTCAGAGGCAATTTTTGTAGTTTATGGCTTCTTCATACTTCAATAAATTATGTAAGCTAGCCCTATGACTGATTTTACATGGGAATGCCAGTTTTGTAGGGCTACACTGCCAACTTCTTGATAACTGCTTGTTTTGGTGTGGTGGTAGTTTGTGGGTTTGTTGTTGTTCATTTGTTTGTTTATTTGCTTTCATTTTTATTGTGACCTATGTGAATTTATGGAACTTTACTCTCTGTAAAAATTTACCTTATTACTGATTATGTTTGCTTTTGGCTTTTCATTATTATATCTATGCCCGTTCTTGGGCATTGCACAAAAGGCTGAATGTCTTTCTGTTCTAAAAGTGCCTGAACCACAAATCATATGATTTAAATAGTCTTTCAGCTTCAGGCTCAGACTGAGTCTTTGTTCTTTCTACTTTCTGATGATAATATTATTTGCACATAGATTTTTCTCAGGTATCATTTCTAGTTTTCTTTTCTTTCCCTTGATGGTTGCTTGGGGAATTACAAATACACTGCTGGTTTGAGATACTGCAGCCTTAATCGTATAGCCACTCTTCACCTCAGATCCACTCTCTTTTATTTACTAGCAGGTTTGCCATGGTTAAATTCCTTAATTTCTGTGAGCCTTAATTTCCTTAGATATAAGTGGTGACTAATAATACTATCTCTCATAGAATAGGGCTACTGTTATTCTCATAGAATTTTGCTGTGTAAATTTGAAAAGAATTTAAGTGCTTTAGTACAGTACCGGACTCACAGTAAGGGCTTGATAAACACTAGCTGCTCTTACTATCACGATCAGTAACATTAAATATAATATTGTCAGGCTTAACAATTAGGAAAAATATTAACTGTCCATACAAATAAAAACAAAAGCCTTCCCTGAAATAGGTTATAGTCAACAGAAAATTCTTTACATTTGCACTGTTTAATATGTACCTGTTACATTTTTAAAAGACAGTAATGTTTTCTAGTTGGATGTTCTGGGAAACCAAATAAAGTAGATAACTGTACAGTAAGATAATCAAAAAAGGATGTCTTTATAAATAGCTTAAAAGAGTTCCCCAGATGCAACTCGAATAAAGGAAATAAAAGGCTGACTTGAGGTCAGAGCAGAATTCCTTACTATGATTCACTAGACACTGGAAACCCCAGCCCTACATTTTCCCATTCCCTCTTGGTTAGAAAAATTTACATTGGGGGAGCATTATACTCTTGAGGCTATTTTCTAAAAAAATTTCTAAATTTAGATATTAAGTGTGTAATCTTAGGGCAGTTCCCAGGTTTTAAAAATGGGTTCAAAAATTTTGATGGGAGTATTTGACAAAAATTCTTGCAAGTTGTCCTTATGACTGAAAGTAGGTATTTTTGGTTACTGTATTTGGGTGGCAAATACAGGAATATTATATCATAATTATTTAGATATTGTGGCATTGACTACAATAATTCCTTGATGACTAAAGAGTAGCTGTTTTTCATTGCTCTTATTATCCTCAAAATAAAACAAGGAAAAGACTTGCTCACTGTTACCTCTATTCTAGGTACAGTATTACTAGTGATTAGAGCTAATTTAAATTAATTGGCTAATTGTCCCCTTTTGTGAGAACTATGGGGAAAGGGGTAATTGTAAAAGAGTAAAACAGTTGAGTCTGTCATCATTTGGAATATACTTAAAAGTGTCATGTTTTAAAAAGTTGGCTTTCTAAATGTGTTTTCAGGGTATATTTTGCTCTCTGCAGAAAATTCAACTAGGCCATCTCCCTAAATTCTGAACTATGTTTTTTTCAGATTTGTTGTTGTTGTTGGCTATAAATGTATTGGAATGCAGATATCTGCTTATTAGTCTTCATAATAACTTAGCAAAGACCTAGCAACTGTAGGGGAATAATAGTAAGAATTAGAAATTTCAGATTGGAGTTTTTAACTCAAAGATCATGACTCATCATTGTTAAATGAAATCAAAGAATGGGTCATAACCAGTTTTTTAAAAGATGGAATGAAATACAATGCGTGTTATGTTGGGTTGTGTGAGCTATGATATAAACTATAATCTTTCTGTATAAAAATAAAGTTTGAAATCCACTATCTTAGATGATCTTTCTGCCCCTTGCTGACTGGTCTAGTTACTTTCATCTCTCTGTGTTGCCATTTCTGATGAATGGGTGTTGATAAACATGCCTACTAACTTTTTAAGAATGTGTTAATAACCCATTAAGAACCTGAATGAATGAACACTCTCCGAGACTAGTACATTATCTTACAGTGATATCAGATTTTTCTCATGTTTTGTTTTGTGTTATTTGTTTGTTTTTGGGTTTGTGTATATTTCCAATCTTTTTATTTTAGAAAATATTGATGCTGATGGACAGGGATTTTGTCAAGGAGGATTCAGCATTGATTTTACTAAAGTAAGTTCTCATTTAAGACTGAATGAGATTCAGATCTACCTTGTTATCTAAACCATGGTTAAAAATTACTGGATAATACTTCGTATTCTCTGTAACTATTACCTGTTTTATGGAAACATCTAATAAAAATTACCCATGCATTTGATATCCTTTGCTTGATACTGTTCTCTCCCTAGGAGACGTTGCTTATTTGAAATATTCATCAAAAAGGGAATGGAAAATAGTAGAAAATCTCCTTAGCAGAAGATAGACAGCAATTATGACTTAATATTAAAACTTCCAGTTGGATAGATTTACAGACTGTTATAGTAAAGCTTTCTATTTTTGCCTGAAATTGAGTTTTCATAAAAGCTATCAATGGGAGTTTTTTACAAATCAGGGTTTAGTTAATAAAAGTTGAAAAACATGCATGTTTGCCATCTATTATGTGCCCATAGGCAATAAATAAAGATGAAGAAGTTTAATTACTGTAAGAAATCTCATATATAGGGCTTTATGTATTTTTAACTAAGCTGATATGCTCTCTAGAGTTGATAATTTTTCATCATTTTTTTAAAAATAAGAATTCCATGTATATTTTCAAAGGAAATTTTTCTTAAATATTTTATATAATTTACTTTTGTCTTTGTGTGGTTTTTTGTGGGATATATGAGCATTTTGAATAACAAATTGAGAAAATTAATTACTCCTAGAGAAGTCTCAAAAACACATTGCTTGAATAAAAGTAGAGCTTTCTTAGAAAACTTAATATGACTTAGAAAATGTAAGCAAAAGTACCTTAAATTTACTAAAAGCACAGAAACTATAATCATGGTTCAGAGAAACTAATAAAGCATTTTCTTATTTTTATAAATTTGTATTTTTAATCTTAAATATTAGGTACTAATAATTTTAGTTAACTCTCCTTATCAAGCAGTTAATTTTAATTCACTCAGTTTGAAACTCATAATTCAAAATTTATTCATAATTACTCATAATTTAAAATTTAAGGAAGCAGAACAAAGAGAGGTAAAGTGTATTAACACATAAAAGGTTTCAACTTGGATGATGTATTTTCAAATAGATGTATTAAAACAAGAAGTGTTCATAGTTTCTGTACTTAAACCAATACAACTATAACTCCAGAAATATTCCCATACCATGAATAGTCTTTGCTAAATTAACTGCTGTCTTCAACTCATTTCGAAAAGTGGTGTCATTTTAAAGCAGACAACTTAGAAATATCTTTTACATAGCCAAGGCAGGAGATTGTTGAAAACTTCAAAGGCTGTATGTGTATTTGGAGAAAGTTTTTCTCTTTTCTCCAGTGAGAAGAAATTTTTAAAATATGCTCAAAACACTATCTTGAATTAGATACTTGTAAATTATTACAGATATAAGAAATGTTAGTCAAGTGTAATTTGTATACATAACATACCCTGAAAAATGTACCCTCAAACCTCACTCCTGTTTAGATCTACATGACACTACAAATTTTGCTTTAGCTTAAAAAAAATTTAATGATTATTAGAAAGGAAATTTGTCAGTGTAGTCACAAATGTAATAAACAAAATTAAGGAGTGACTTTTTTTCTTACTGTAACTAATAATACTTTGCTGACAGTACTTCATACCAAGTATGTGAAGCAGTCAAGATCTACAGAATCTGTATGTATATATGTATTTGTATATTTTCATATATTAAATGAATATAGGCCTCCTTTTTAATAGTTATTGTATTGTGTTTTAGAAAAGGTACAGTGAAAATTATGGAATCACCTGGGTTTAAGATTTATGATTTTGTTTGCTTTAATGTATATGCATATATATGTCATATATACATGAATGTGTAGCTTTTATGTTTATTATATTGCTCTCAGTTTTTAAAGCTATCTGTTTTAAAATATATATCTTTTTGTTTGATTTAATCTAGGCTGACAGAGTACTTCTTGGTGGTCCTGGTAGTTTTTATTGGCAAGGTAGGTTAATCTTTTTTAAAAATTACCCAGTAATGACTATATTTCAGACTCATCTGGCTTATCATGTATCTTTGCTGCTGCTGCTGCTGCTAAGTCGCTTCAGTCATGTCTGACTCTCTGCAACCCCATAGACAGCAGCCCACCAGGCTTTGAGACTTTTCAAATTATTTAAAAGAAAGAAATGAAAAAATTAAATGGATAACCACTATCTATATATAATTATTTTAAAAAGGACTGCAACATCATATAAGGTATATGTAAAATATATAACAATATATGACATATGCATTTCTAGTAGAAAATAAACTAAATATTTTAAAAGTAAATTATAAAGTAATTTAAAGTAATTAATTTTTATTGCTTATATACGTCATCTCTGTACTTTAGAGGAAATTATATAATTAATCATTAGGAAGTATGAGGAGCTGTAGGTAAATTGTGGCCTTCCAAAAGCTCATGGTTTTAAAATTAATTTGCACATTAGATTATTGATGTGGTTATTTTCTCATTAACCACTGACATCAAGAATGATTTCTTTGTATTTGGGAAGTTGTAAAAATAGAGGATCTTACTAAATTTCAAAAGAATATATTAGCATTGGTGATTGAAGTAAAAATCTGCATTCTTTAGTCATTTCCAGAGGATTAATAAAATTGCCATTTGAACAAATGTATAACAGGTCATTATTTTCTTAACTATATCTGCTTATTTGATTTATGTTTCACTTATCATTAGAAACATAATTATTTATTTAGTCAATATATTCATATGTTTATTTTCTGTTAAAAAGTACCATTTACCAAATCAAGACTTTTTTGTTTATTGGTATTCTGTTATTCAAGCATTGCCAATATTTGGAAGAACTGGAAAATCTCTGACTATATTGATTTGCAAGTACTTTCTGATTCTGAATTTTACTTCTGTATTCTGCTCTGTGCTTTCTTTACTTGTTTCCTTATAGGAAAACCTGTGCTTTTGCTTTATAGAAAGGGAACTAAAGAAAGAGATTTGCTGAAGGAAAAACAAGGTGGAAGGAAAATAAGGAATGAAAAGTGGGAATAAGTGAGAAATTGGAAGGGATGGCAAAGGAGAAAAAGAAAAATCAGGCAAAGAGGATCAACATGACACATATTAACTAAAACTGAAAGATTTGAATTTCTGTGAATTATACCTCTATTGGAAGATGAAATGATGTAGGAGAATTATACTTGAGTTTTGCAGCCTTACAATAAAAATGAAAATAGCAGTTCTAATTATATGTAAGAAAATATATATTAATGCTTTCTAGTTAGCTATAAAACATGGGTTCATTTTCCTCTTTGCTGCTAGGTATATCATTCAGTGGAAGAGAAGGAAGTGTCTCATGGGCATGTGTGGGAACCAAAGATGGATTTTTTGATTCTCGGTCAGGACTTTTTAAGAGACACAATTGTGAATATATTAAAATTACTTGTTCTTTTAATACTTTGAATATTGCACAATGCAGGCATTCCTGTTTATTATAAATTAGCACAGATACTATTGATTTATTATAAATGGTATATAATATGTTACTAAAAACTCAGTGACTGGGCAGATAATATTTTAATAAGATTAAAATCAGCATGTTTCATTGGGAATACATAAGATATTAGGATGAATTTTCCCATAGATCTCAGAATTGTCTCTGTAAGAATAGAGAAAATGATAATGATGTTTTATTCCAAAGACATGATAAATGTTCCTGTGTTCTTTGATTCAGCAAATATTTAAGGAATCTCTCCTGTGTGTTAGATACCATTTAGGCAAGATGATGGGATTCCCCAATTGCTCAAGCAGTAAAGAATCCACCTGCAATGATGCAGGAGATGTGGGTTTGATCCCTGGGTTGAGAATATTCCCTGGAGAAGGAAATGGCAACCCACTCCAGTGTTCTTGCCTGGAAAACCCCATGGACAGAGGCGTCTGGTGGGCTGCTGTCCATGGGGTCGCAAAGAGTCAAGACACAAGTAAGCACACACACACGCAGGCAAAGATAATAAATTAGAGATCCGGACAGAAAGTGTTCTGCCCTACAAACTCAGCGTATGTGACTGGAAAAATTGGAACTAAACTGATAATCTTTAGCTATTACGATTTTCTTTCTGAAATAGCAGAAATGAAGAGATTGTTTTCTATATGTTACGGAGATGGCATTTAATAAATCAAACAGCCTTTCTTGGGTACAAGGAGGCAATCTGACTTTCATGTAGGTGTCTGGCTTTCTTGTGTACTCGATAACTTAAGGTTGTGAAGAAAATGCAGTCACTCATTCAGGCTGCTGCATAAAGGTGTCCAAATAGCTCATTAAGATTGACAAACCATTAGCCAGACTCATCAAGAAACAAAGGGAAAAAAATCAAATCAATAAAATTAGAAATGAAAATGGAGAGATCACAACAGACAACACAGAAATACAAAGGATCATAAGAGACTACTACCAGCAATTATATGCCAATAAAATGGACAACGTGGAAGAAATGGACAAATTCTTAGAAAAGTACAACTTTCCAAAACTGAACGAGGAAGAAATAGAAAATCTTAACAGACCCATCACAGGCACAGAAATTGAAACTGTAATCAAAAATCTTCCAGCAAACAAAAGCCCAGGTCCAGACGGCTCCACAGCTGAATTCTACCAAAAATTTAGAGAAGAGCTAACACCTATCCTACTCAAACTCTTCCAGAAAATTGCAGAGGAAGGTAAACTTCCAAACTCATTCTATGAGGCCACTATCACCCTAATACCAAAACCTGACAAAGATGCCACAAAAAAAGAAAACTACAGGCCAATATCACTGATGAACATAGATGCAAAAATCCTTAACAAAATTCTAGCAATCAGAATCCAACAACACATTAAAAAGGTCATACACTATGACCAAGTGGGCTTTATCCCAGGGATGCAAGGATTCTTCAATATCCGCATATTAATCAATGTAATACACCACATTAACAAATTGAAAAATAAAAACAATATGATCATCTCAATAGATGCAGAGAAAGCCTTTGACAAAATTCAACATCCATTTATGATAAAAACTCTCCAGAAAGCAGGAACAGAAGGAACATACCTCAACATAATAAAAGCTATATATGACAAACCCACAGCAAACATTATCCTCAATGGTGAAAAATTGAAAGCATTTCCTCTAAAGTCAGGAACAAGACAAGGGTGCCCACTTTCACCATTACTATTCAATATAGTTTTAGAAGTTTTGGCCACAGCAATCAGAGCAGAAAAAGAAATAAAAGGAATCCAAATTGGAAAAGAAGAAGTAAAACTCTCACTATTTGCAGATGACATGATCCTCTACATAGAAAACCCTAAAGACTCCACCAGAAAATTACTAGAACTAATCAATGATTATAGTAAAGTTGCAGGATATAAAATCAACACACAGAAATCCCTTGCATTCCTATACACTAATAATGAGAAAATAGAAAGAGAAATTAAGGAAAATTCCATTCACCATTGCAACGAAAAGAATAAAATGCTTAGGAATATATCTACCTAAAGAAACTAAAGACCTATATATAGAAAACTATAAAACACCGGTGAAAGAAATCAAAGAGAACACTAATAGATGGAGAAATATACCATGTTCATGGATTGGAAGAATCAATATAGTGAAAATGAGTATACTATCCAAAGCAATTTATAGATTCAACGCAATCCCTATCAAGCTACCAACGGTATTCTTCACAGAGCTAGAACAAATAATTTCACAGTTTGTGTGGAAATACAAAAAACCTCGAATAGCCAAAGCTTTCTTGAGAAAGAAGAATGGACGTGGAGGAACCAACCTGCCTGACTTCAGGCTCTACTACAAAGCCACAGTCATCAAGACAGTATGGTACTGGCACAAAGACAGAAATATAGATCAATGGAACAAAATAGAAAGCCCGGAGATTAATCCACGCACATATGGACACCTTATCTTTGACAAAGAAGGCAAGAATATAAATGGATTAAAGATAATCTCTTTAACAAGTGATGCTGGGAAAACTGGTCAACCACTTGTAAAAGAATGAAACTAGAGCACTTTCTAACACCATACACAAAAATAAACTCAAAATGGATTAAAGATCTCAACGTAAGACCAGAAACTATAAAACTCCTAGAGGAGAACATAGGCAAAACACTCTCTGACATATATCCCAGCAGGATCCTCTATGACCCACCTCCCAGAATATTGGAAATAAAAGCAAAAATAAACAAATGGAACCTAATTAAACTTAAAAGCTTCTGCACAACAAAGGAAACTCTAAGCAAGGTGAAAAGACAGCCTTCAGAATGGGAGAAAATAATAGCAAATGAAGCAACTGACAAACAACTGATCTGAAAAATATACAAGCAACTCCTGCAGCTCAATTCCAGAAAAATAAATGACCCAATCAAAAAATGGGCCAAAGAACTAAATAGACATTTCTCCAAAGAAGACATACAGATGGCTAACAAATACATGAAAAGATGCTCAATATCACTCATTATCAGAGAAATGCAAATCAAAAGCACTATGAGGTACTGTTTCACGCCAGTCAGAATGGCTGCGATCCAAAAGTCTACAAGCAATAAATGCTGGAGAGGATGTGGAGAAAAGGGAACCCTCTTACACTGTTGGTGGGAATGCAAACTAGTACAGCCACTATGGAGAACAGTGTGGAGATTCCTTAAAAAACAGGAAATAGAACTGCCTTATGATCCAGCAATCCCACTGCTGGGCATACACACTGAGGAAACCAGAAGGGAAAGAGACACGTGTACCCCAATGTTCATCGCAGCACTGTTTATAATAGCCAGGACATGGAAGCAACCTAGATGTCCATCAGCAGATGACTGGATAAGAAAGCAGTGGTACATATACACAATGGAGTATTACTCAGCCATTAAAAAGAATACATTTGAGTCGGTTCAAATGAGGTGGATGAAACTGGAGCCTATTATACAGAGTGAAGTAAGCCAGAAAGAAAAACACCAATACAGTATACTAACGCATATATATGGAATTTAGAAAGATGGTAATGATAACCCTATATACGAGACAGCAAAAGAGACACTGATGTACAGAACAGTCTTTTGGACTCTGTGGGAGAGAGGGTGGGATGATTTGGGAGAATAGCATTGAAATATGTATAATATCATATATGAAACGAGTCGCCAGTCCAGATTCGATGCATGATACTGGATGCTTGGGGCTGGTGCACTTGGACGACCCAGAAGGATGGTATGGGGAGGGAGGAGGGAGGAGGGTTCAGGATGGGGAACACATGTATGCCTGTGGCGGATTCATTTCGATATATGGCAGAACCAATACAATATTGTAAAGTTTAAAAATAAAATAAAATTAAAATAAATAAATTTAAAAAAAAAAGAAAAATCAGGTTTAACCAATTATGAAAGTAAAAATAATTTCAGTAGATTTTTCAAGTTCTAACTTGAAATTTGGTTGGGAAACAATCCTTGATTTTATGATTCCATTTATTTAACAATGACTTTTTAGTGAATTAAATTCTGTATTTATAAATTTTTGCTTTTTAGCAGAGATTAACTTTAAATACTAGCCTTGAATAGAAATAATTGTGACTTAAAAATAATAAAATTTCAGATTTAGGATCATGAAGAGTTGTTTAAGGCTAATAAGCAGAAATATTTATATCTAATCTCTTTCCTTTCATGCAGGTGCTATCCATCATCTGCATCATAAGATTCTGCTAGAAAATTGTCAATTATTTTATATATTGTTTTCAGGACAGCTCATTTTAAATTATAATTTATTTTATATATTTCTTTCAGGTCAACTCATTTCTGATCAAGTAGCAGAAATTGTATCTAAATATGACCCCAAAGTTTACAGCATCAAGTATAATAACCAGTTAGCAACCCGGACTGCACAAGCTATTTTTGATGACAGTTATTTGGGTAGGTAAAATCGAAATATGGATTCACTTTCTGGTGTTGCGGTAGATTTGTCCTATATTTGCATATGCTGCTTTCAGTAGAAAAATCTTTTCTGTGAAATAGATTAAGATTTTCTTAAAATAAGGAACATATAATTTCAAATTGTTATTGAGTACCTAGATTATGTTGTATTTCAGTAGCTGAAATTAAAGGCATGATTATTTACACAGTGATAATAATAATGGATAGTCTTTAAGATGTGCTTGCTGCATTCTGGATGTTGTTCTAAGAGCTTTATCGTTAATAACTCATTTATCCTCACAAGTCTGTGACAGTGTGCTGTTATTACTCCCATTTTATAGATAAAGACACTGAGGCACAGAGAGGCAAAATAAAGTCTGAAGTCTTTGCCTAAAGTCTTCCACTTATAACTTTGCTTTTCTCAGATTCCAACCCAGGCAGTCTGATTCTTGAACTTCTATTCACTGTATTAAACTACAGTTTTGGTTTAGGATTTATTTACTTTTGTTCTAAGTTTCTCTTATTCATTAAACCAAGTATACATGACAGAAATAGTATTTTGCTGATTGAGAAAATCTGTTCTTTGTTACTCCTTTACGCCAGATTGCAAATTTGCCCTGTTTTTAACTGACTCCTTTGTAAAGTTGATAAAACAGTCTTATATTTCTAACAGAGATATACTATTTGAGTATTTAGCACCCTTATTTTCTTCAAGATTCATTTATCATGCACATGTGAACCCATTTCTCCTAGAGGACAAAATATTACATAATTAAAGGAATTAGTTGAAGGTATTTTCCAGGAAAGCTTAGCCTGCAAATAAGTTGAAGATAATCAGTTCTGCTCTGATGGTGTTTTACCTTTGGTTCCTCTTTAGGTTACTCAGTGGCCGTCGGAGATTTCAACGGTGATGGCATAGATGGTACGACGTGCTTGAACTAGATTTAATCGTCTTTAAAAAATTTAGACTACGCATTTGAAACAGGTGGCACTGAAAAATTTCAGCAGTTAAAGAGTTTTGAAACTGAGCATGGTCCCGGGTAAATCTCTTTTAGGTAGCCAAGGGAGCTGAGCACCTCAGCGACCTCTGTCTGCTCTCAGTTCCAGCTGTTTCTTCGGCTCTTTCCTTCTTACGTGTGGTGGGTTCAGTTCTCTTGGGGAGGCACAGTTTAATAGTTCCTGCTTTCTTTGGACACATCATCTGTAACTTTCTGGGCTCTGTCTATATCTTCTCTTTGTCCGTTTTCAGAGCTCAGTCTTGGGAGCCTAGACTTGGCCTGATTTGATCACGTTTCTGAATCATTGCAGCCTCAGCCTTGTTTCACTTGACTCTGGATTATTTTTTATTACTGTATGTACAGCTTTTCTTCATCCTTAAGCCCTTTTCTCTTGTCTGCTCTCTTTCACAAGATTATAAATACCTTAAGGGCACACATGCATTTATTTGAAGTCTTCAAGAATCTTTCCATATTTTGTAAAGATTTGATTTTGTGGTTAAAATCAATGCTTGGGTCATTTATTATGGAGTCCCAAGTTTTTAAGATCTCATATTTACTGTCTACTGAAATAACAAAACTTAAAGCTGTCTGACATAGCCACTTACTGTTGGAGTTGCCAGTATTGGTCTTAAAAAGAAGTAATTTTTTTCTTTTCAGACTTCGTTTCAGGAGTTCCAAGAGCAGCGAGGACTTTGGGAATGGTAGGAAACTTAAAAGGTATTTTCTAAAAAATCTCTGGGTTATTTTGTATTTTACTCTATTTCATATGCTTTTGTTTTTCTTGCACAGGTTTATATTTATGATGGGAAAAACATGTCCTCCTTACACAATTTTACTGGTGAACAGGTATGCTTTTGAAATATTGTGGGGTTTGTTTTTTTTTTGTTTATTTTTTCACTTAACATTTTGACACCAACACTTCCTACTATCTTTAACAACTTTTCTTGGTAATATTCCGAGGGTTTAATATTTAATATATAGTAACTATTGGTTTAATAGTGGATATTATAAATATAAAATAGGCTTTAAATATTTCACCTTTGTTTTAACCAGAGTAATTTATTTAAGCAAACCCTTTTGTAATTGTTAACAATAGTTTTTTAAAAAAGGAAATACAAAATCAAATTGAACACATAACAAAACTAAAAAATTTCCTTTTTGTTTGCTAATAACATTAAATTCTCTTTTAAAGAATGATCTATGCTTTTTTTTTTTTAAAGAATGATCTCTCTAAAGAATGACCTTTTAATTTTATTAGATGTAAAACAAAGCATGGCCAAGATGTGTTAAGTATAGATATTACAAGTAAACTTCATTTGTACTATATGAAATACAACATTCTTCAATTACTAATTAGTACTTTTAAGTACTAGACATTCTCTATAATTATAGGTGTTTTACAATATTCTCTTTTGTATGTCTCAAAGAATGAAATGGTAAGTTAGTATAGGAATACCATGTTTTCGTTAATAATGAAATGCATTTCGTTATTAATACATTTCATAGATTCTGCTTGTTTTTTTTACAAACTGAAAGTTTGTGGCAACCCTGAGTTGTCAGATGATGGTTAGTATTTTTTAGTGATAAAGTATTTTAAGATGAAGATACATACATTGTTTTTTTAGACATAATGATATTGCACACTTATAGACTATAGTAAAGTTTAAATGCTATATGTATGGGAAACCAAAAAATTTGTGTGACTCACTTTATTGGGCTGTTCAGTTTGTTGCGGTGGTCTGGTCTGGAACTGAACTTACAGCATCTCCGAGGTGTACCTGTAACAATAAAGGAAAACTTAAATCAGTGGTAGAAAAAAGCATCTCCTAGTTTGCACATCTAGGATTTAAGCCCACTTCTTGTTCAGTTGAGACTGTTTGGCTTTGCGAGAGGATTGATAGGCTGGGAAACTAGACTCGAGGTCCCCAGGAACGTCCCGCTTGTGTGGCCGTCAGGGTTGACATGTGCAATTATCAGCTGTTACGGCTGTGGCAGGGGCGGCTATCCCTTTGTGCTGTTGTGGCTTCTTGTCCTCAAGCAGCTTCTGCAGTCGGGTGCCCGTGTGTGTCTCTGGGTCTTGTACTTGGTCCCTGATGCTTTCTCTTTGTCCTCAGCTCTTTTGTGGAGGAAAGCAGGGTTTGCATTAGGACTGACCTGGGTTCTCACTACTCAGTCTTACTGCATTGGATACAGTGTTTAGCATTGTCAATCTGATGGCTTACGTACAAAAATAGGGATCCTGGTAGCTTCCTTATGGGGATGTGGTGAAAATCCAAGGGAAAAACTTCAATGATAATAACACAGGACAAGACTTTTCTCAGTCAGTGACATCCTTTCTTTGCAGTTTCAGGCCCAGTAACCTGAGAGACCACAATCCAAGAGTAGTATTCTGTTAAATTCCAGCCAGCACTTTATCATGGTACCCCTAATACAGCACACTTTATTACACATGTTCTGACCTTGTGATTCAACACAGACTTTGTCTTTCATTTTCTCAGTTACACTGTATAAATTCAAAATAGATTAACCTGGGAATCTCCCTCCTGATAGCTCAGCTAATCGAATTTTGGAAGATTTACTAACCACTTTTAGTAAGTGGTTTGTTGATTCATCTTTCATTTTAGTTCATCTTTAGTCTGTCATCACTCCTAGTTTTGTTTTGTATGTTGGAATCTGTTTAGAACTTTTTTTTTTCACATGTATTTCCAGCCAGACTGCTCTGTCTATGATGGCCAGCAGTCTCCTGTGGTGAGGAGAGGACATTCCTTCTCTGCAAAACAAGCCCATGATAAACCCAAGCACATTTGTACTACATGCAATTTAAAAGCAAAACCACTGGCACATAATTGATTGAGATGTGAAACAAAAAGGAACTCCATTCTGTATCTTTCCAAACAGTAATTTCTTTTGAGTTGTAGTGGTTTCACATAGGAAGAACTATTTGCTGCTGCTGCTGCTAAGTCGCGTCAGTCGTGTCGGACTCTGTGCAACCCCATAGACGGCAGCCCACTAGGCTCCTCTGTCCCTGGGATTCTCCAGGCAAGAACACTGGAGTGGGTTGCCATTTCCTTCTCCAATGCATGAAAGTGAAAAGTGAAAGTAAAGTCGCTCAGTCATGCCCGACTCTTAGCGACCCCATGGACTGCAGCCTACCAGGCTCCTCTGTCCATGGGATTTTCCAGGCAAGAGTACTAGAGTGGGTTGCCATTGCCTTCTCCAAAACTATTTATGACCTATTAAAATTAGTATTTATTATTTTTACTGCTCTGGCATCATTTATAACTTCTTGTGTTCAGTTGAAATGTCTTGTCTGTCTTTCTGGTAGTGTGTCTGGTGTCTTTGGGTAAGTAGAGAGGACAGGAGATAGGAGGTGAGGCCTCAGGAGGAGCCTTGATTGTACTTGGACTTGTGAATGGCGTGTGCTGAAGACACTGGAATGTCTTCCAAGACACATTGCTGTCTTGCCAGTAAATCTAGGAAAGTATACAAGCCTCATTAACTGACGGTCATTGTTTTGGTAGAATAAACAAAAGAAGAAACTTAGATTGAAACACTATATGCAGAGAAAAAAGTAATCCTTTCTATTTGGTAAATACACAACAAATATTAATTTTCTAAATTAGTTGGATGAAATTGTAAACATTTCATTTTCATCTCATTATCCAGATGGCTGCATATTTTGGATTTTCTGTCGCTGCCACTGACATTAATGGGGATGAGTAAGTTTTAAAAAATGTTTTCAGAAACAGTTTTCCTCTTGTGTTTATGAATGCTTTACTAAAACTAAACATTTTTCCTTCTGTTTCTCTGTCTCCTTCCCACTAATCTTCCTATTTAAGGAACCAATTTGATGCAGCCTTAATCACGAATACTAGAAAATCTTTATGTTGTTAATAATTCCTTTCAATAGCTTTTATAGTATGAAGGAATAAAATAATCTTACGAATTACTCGTAGTTTCTTAAAAGAACTGAAGGAAGGTTTGAATTAGAAATGGTCATTTCAAATGTGGCCTTAAGAGAGGTAGAAAGAGGAAAACTTGAGTTTCAACTAAGAAAGAAAATGATTATTAATAGTCACATGGAATTTGATCTTGCCTTCGTGAAAACGATTCTGTTGTTTTAGTTACGCAGATGTGTTTATCGGCGCACCTCTCTTCATGGATCGCGGTTCTGATGGCAAACTCCAGGAGGTGGGGCAGGTCTCGGTGTCTCTGCAGAAAGCTTCGGGGGACTTCCAGACCATCAAGCTGAATGGTTTTGAGGTCTTTGCAAGGTTCGGCAGCGCCATAGCCCCTTTGGGAGATCTAGACCAGGATGGCTTCAATGGTAAGGAGTGTGAAGAGCCGAAGGTCCCTGATTTTCTGTGGCCACTTGAAAAAGTCCTATACCCTATTTATAGAAGCTCACACGAGCAAACCTCCTTCCTGGAAGGAAGGATTTGAGTGACACACTAGGTTCAACGACAGGTTGTTCATTTCCCTTAAAAATCAGAGGGGAATTTTCAAAAACTGACTCTCATGAGTTATACATGCAGCTCAAATTAGAGCATCAGAGTGGTTAATTTTTGAAAGGCACTTGCATTCCCAGGGAGCCCAGTGTGAGCTGGTGATTTTTTTGTTTATGTCCTGCTTAGCAGCAGTGCCCTCTGCTGTCCATTCAGATACAAGTGTAAAAAATGCTCCCAGGCCTATTGTCAAGGCAGTGCTGACCCTAATGCCTCCTTCAAAGGTATGATTTGATACTAATATTTTTAAAGCCGTAATTTTGTTGTGGCTATCCAGAATATTCTGAGGGAGGTTGTATCTCCCTTCACAGGGACAGATAAAAAAGGTATACGTTCACTTTTATCACAGTCCCACTTAATAATTTAATTAATAGCTATAGATAGCTTTAAAAATCAAAGTTGGCTTCTGCTATAGAGTGAAATGTAGATTACAAATCACCAAGATTTTTTTCAAAAAGGAATGATACTAATAATCTTCCCAGAGGTCACAAAATGGAGAGTTGAACCATGGGTTTGTTTGTATAATCAACAGTATATAGGGATATCCCCCCCAAAATGACAAGAAAGTTATAAATTAAGATGAAAACCTCAAAAAAGACAGATGACTCTCAAATCTCCCAATTAGTAGTAGAAAAGGAAAATGTTTGTTTGGCCTCAAGACTCCTCCTGCCACGTGGGTAGTGTTATGTCACGTGCTGAAAGTATCATCTCTCACCCTAGAAGTTTTCATTGTTAGTGGAAAAACTACTCAAGGGGACATTTTGCCTCCTAAAATAATCTTAAAGGTTGTTTTTTACCACCAGGAGAACATAAATGGAATTCTAGTATAAAACTCAATGTAGAACTTGAGAAGAATACTATAGAACAGATCAAATCATTAACTTTTGATAACAAAAACTACCTAGAAAACAGGGCCAGATTCGAAGTTCTACCTTGAGTAAATTTAACAGGTTCTTTGCTGAGGATGGGCCTGTCTCCAGGCATTTTGGGAAAACCTGGACATGTTTGCCTTCACCCTGTTTTGAGAATATTCCAGCCACTTTAAAGAACGTTTCTTTAATATCGTAATCCAGATAGCGTCTCATCTTGCTTTCCCTATTCCTATTAAAATGTACTGTGAACACAAAAATTATAAGCAGTGATAGCTAAAAAATATCAAAGTTTTATAACAGTTTTACAAAGAGATTTTACTTTTAGAGCTAGATACCATTGAGGATGATTTTTTCTTTTTTTGCTCCCAAAGTGTCTCCTGAGGTCTTATTGTCCCATATAGTCTGTATGTGTGTGTGTATTAGTTATAACCTGGATCTTTTCCTTATTCAGACCTGATCACATTGACTCTTTTTTTGTCTTTGCTCCTATTTTCCTCTCTTTCCACTTAACACCCACTGGGAAAACCCTAGGTATGATCAAGAGGGATACTGAAAACAATAATAAAATTATGTTCCACAATTACGTGGAGTTTTTGTCAATACTTCTCCAGAAAGGCAGAGGGGGAAAAGCACAGAAAAAGAAACTAAAATGATCAAAGGAGTAGATTGATTACATGAAAAAGGAGGGCTCTCCAGACTAGACAGATACCAGCCAAGAGAAGACATGATTAGAATATACAAAATAACAAAGGTTTAGGAAAGGTAAAGAGAATTTTTTTTAAACTGTCTCTCAGTAGTAGAGCCATCTTCTGTTGGAAAATTGTATTTTAATAAAAACTTTCTTAGTGCATATGTCAATTTAGAATTTATATTTATCTTTTAAAACTTAAAGAAAGATAAAGAAGAACTTTTACGTAATTTTAAAACTACTTTTTATTTAAGGATAACAAATTCTTAGTTGGTGCTTACTGCAAGCTAAGCACTGTAGTAAGTGCTAAAAATGAGAGGATGAATTAGAGCCCATCCATGTCCTTAAGGAATTTAGCATCAATAGGAGAAAGTTTAATATGAACAAGTAAACACTAGAAAGTAGTCATCACAGTGTTTGAGATATTCCTGGGTATAACCGTCTTAAAAAATGAGTGACGAGGTGTCTTTGATGTCTCGGGAGGTTACGTTGAGGGGGGTGAAACCACTTCAGGTATATTAAGAAAACTGAGGCAGTTTGAAATGGCTGGTATTTAGGGGCTGTTATAAGCAAGATGAACACATCTTTGTTCTTAGGAAATTTATGTTTTGTAGAGGACCAATAGAGTAAACACATAAAGGGGAAATTCAGGTAGTGATAAAGGCCGTGGGTTTAGACAAACAAAGGCAAGGTGATGTGATAGAGAGTGCCTAGACAGAGGAAGGAGAAGCTGTTACTCCACAGACGGGCCAGGGAAGAACGCTCTGCCAGTTTGGACAAACAGTAGGAGCAAAGCTTGAAAAGCTCTGGAGCAAGAGCCTATAAAGCAGAGGGCACAGCAAGTATAAATCCAGAGATGGGGGCTAACCTGGTGAGTTTAAAGGCCAGGATTGGTAGGAAGATCTGGGGTTGGGTTAGAGGTGGGGTGATGAATGGACAAACTAGGTGGCATTTGAATGCTTGGGGAAATAATTGAAGGATTTTTAAGAAGGAAAGTGACATGATATTAACATTTGGCAGTCTTGAGGAGAATGGATTATAGAGGCAAGAGTAGAAGTGGGAGGCACTTAGACTCCTTTAGGGGTCCAGGCAAAGGATGAGAATGGCTTGTCCAGTGTGGGGCCAGAAAGGTAGAGGGAAGTGGATATAGTATTCATAATATATTCTGGAGTTAAGAAAGGTTATAGTGACCATTTGGTTGGTTGGTTGGTTGTTTTTTTTTTTTTTTTTTCTTTTTAAGAATTTCAAACTTTAAAAAAAATTTCAGTATAAATTGATTAAGATAGAGATGAAATCATAGCGTTCATGTCTCTGAACCAGATTGACTTCTCAAAAAACAAAACAAAAAACCCCCAAACCATGCCCAATTAAATTAACAAGAATTTTGAGAGCTAGAATGAACCTTAGATGAATATTTGGACATGTCCCCTCCTCTCTGTTTTAAGGATGAGTCATTTGAGGTCAAGAAAAGTTAAGTGATTTGTCCAAGATCAGACCCAGAATATATGGCTCCAAGTTAATGTCATTTCCATACTGTTTGCTTGAATCTCCTTGAGTTTGGTTTTTGCTTTTAAGAGTACCCTACTGAAGTTTGATATTTATCATGGTATCAATACATGGATTCTAAAGATGTTAGGATCTTCTCCACAGAAATAATGATGAGTACTATGACTTATTTTCTCCATCTATTCTCTCCTCCCTCCCACTCTCATATCTTCTTTACCTTCCCCCTACCCCTTTCCCCCCTCCTTACTCTCCCCCTCTTCCTTTTCCCCCTCAGATATTGCAATTGCTGCTCCATATGGGGGTGAAGATAAAAAAGGAATTGTTTATATTTTCAATGGAAGACCCACAGGCTTGAATGCAGTACCGTCTCAGATCCTTGAAGGGAAGTGGGCAGCTCGGAGCATGCCACCAAGCTTTGGCTATTCCATGAAAGGAGCCACGGATATAGACAAGAATGGATATCCAGGTGCTTCCTAGAAATAAATAGTGCATCTTAGATTTTTCAGTCCTAACAGCCAGTAGTAGTAGGTTGGTGCAAATGTAATTGGAGTTTCAGACCGTGGACTTTAAATCATTATAACTAGGTTCAAACACATCTTTGTTAATCAAAATAGGAACCATTACAATAAACACATTTTTGCCAGTGAGAAATAAGTTTGTTTAATCCTGTAGTGTAAAAATCTGTGCTTCAGGATTTGACGAACCTCTCGGAAAGCATTTTCTGTTTCCTGCTGGTTGTGGAAGCATTTTCGCTGCATTAAGTGGTCAAGATGCTTGAAGAAGTGGTAGTCAGTTGTGAGAGATCAGGTGAATATGGAAGATGAGGGAAAACTTGTAGCCCAATTTGTTCAACTTTAGAAGCATTGATTGTGCAACATATAGTCAGGGGTCGTTGTGAAGAAGAATTGGGCCCTTTCTGTTGAGCAATGCCTGCTGCAAGTGATGTAGTTCTCCATACATCTCATCAATTTGCTGAGCATACTTCTCAGATATAATGGTTTCACTGGGATTTAGAAAGCTATAGTGGATCAGACCAGCAGCAGACCACCAAATATAGTGACCATGACCTTTTTTGGTGCAATTTGGCTTTGGAAAGTGATTTGGAGTTTCTTCTCAGTCTAACCACTGAGCTGATTGTCACCAGTTTTGTATAAAATCCACTTTTCATCACAGGTAACAATATGATTGAGAAATGGTTCATTGTTGTTGCATAGAATAAGAGAAGATGACACTTCAAAAGAACTATTATTTTGATTTTCGGTCAGCTCACAAGGCACGTACTTATCTAGCTTTTTCACCTTTCCAATTTGCTTCAAATGCCAGACAAGTATAGAATGGTCAGCGTTGAGTTCTTCAACTTCTTGTGTAGTTGTAAGAGGATCCACTTTGATGATCCTTTCAGTTGGTGGTTGTCAACTTCTGATGGCCGGCCACTACGCTCCTAATCTTCAAGGCTCTCATCTCATTTGGAAAACTTCTTGAATTACCAACGGCCTGTATGTTCATCAACAGTTCCTTGGCCAAATGCTTTGTTGATGTTGTGAATTGTCTCCGCTGCTGTCTGTGACCCACTTTGAACTTGAATAAGAAAGTCACTCAATTTTGCTTTTTGTCTAACATCATTTCCATAGTCTAAAATAAAATATACAGCAAGTATTAAGTCATTAGCAAAAAAACGTAAAGCGAGAAATGCACATTGAAATGATGTATAACATAACCCCATTCATTTAAGGATATATTCCAGTATCAAATGGCACCAACCTAATATTAATTACTTTTGCACCAACCTAATATTAATTACTCCTCTCTTGATTCTATGTTATAAGTCAGTTTAATTCAGTATTTCAGCTGCTGTTCAAGCCCTGCCATTGTTCAAGGCAGATGGTCATCACTGAGGGGGTACGGAGCACAGACAGCTCTGTTCCCTGTGATGTTTTCTTTAGGGGCATAAAAAAGTTCCTAATTCTTTTGTGATCCATTGTACCTGTCTTTATGGTTTCTCATGTACTTTTCTGCTTAGAAAGAGCTTTGTCAAATTTAGCTTGGGTAAGCCTATTGGACTACAGTCCATGGGATCACAAAGTCAGACACACTGAAGTGACTTAGCACACACGCATGCATATACTGTGAGATAGAGTTCTGATTTCATTTTTCCTGATTGTGAACCAGTGGTACTAGCTACGTGTAAAGATACGTGTGAAGACTAACGCATTCTGTTCTTGTTGATTTGGATGCTATCTGCTGTCATTCTAAGGATTCTAGGTACAGTTGATCCTTGGACAGTGTGTTAAGGGTGCTGACCCTCTGCACACTCAAAAGTTCATCTATAACTGACTACACTCGACCTCTGTATCAACAGTTCTGGTTGTGAACCAACCTCGGGTTGTGTAGTGCTGTAGTACTTTCTGTGAAAAAAAAAAAATCCATGTATAAGTAGATTTTCACAGTTCAAACCCATGTTGTTCAAGAATCAACTGTGTTTGTATTTTGGTTTTATTTTGTTTCAAAAACAGAAAAAAATTTTGTTTTGTTTCAAAACACAAAATTCAAAAATTTTTTTGTTTCAGAGAAAGAGAAATTTAAGTCCACAGGCAAATGTATCCCTATGGCTGATGCATGTTGATATATGGCAGAAACCAACACAATATTATAGTTACCCTTCAGTTAAAAGGAAATAAATAAAAACTAAATTAAAAAAATCCACAGGCATCTATAAAGCTTTTACCTTTGGGAATGTGTGTTTGGGTGGTATATCCTTCTTCATTGGTGCTGATTTTTACTCAGTATCTATTCAGAAGATTCTTATCTACCTGGATGGATGAAAAAATTAGTGTTATGAAAGTGTTTGTCATTGATAATAGTGTAAAGTTTTCATATAAATTTTAGCCTTTTAGATGTTGTCTTAAAATCACTGATGAAGAACTTTGAGTCTATGTCTAAATCTAATCTTTATTATGTACATGGAGAGCTTTATAGAATGGTATGTGAATTTTAAAAAACTATTATTATTAACATATTTTTTCTATTCTCTTTTAAGACTTAATTGTAGGAGCTTTTGGTGTCGATAGAGCTGTATTATACAGGTAAGACTTTCCATATCTGATACTACAGGAGTGTTATGAATTATATGGAAGTTTTATAGTTAAGTACCAGTGCTTAAATTTCATTTTAATTTTCTTGAATTAATGATAAAATTTGTTCTTTCTATTCAAGATTCACTTCAGGCAAGGAGGAGTGATACAAGGAGATCCCCAGAAAAGAGAAAGCAGTAGATTGTTTTTTATTAGAAAAGCATTAAGAATTTTCCATCTTTGTTCTTTAAATTTGTTCAAAGATGTTCTCCTGTGTTTTAGATTTTATGAATTTAAAAGTATATGAGTTACATTTAAAAGTATAAAAGTTACATTTTCCTCTAAGAGACAAGAAATTAACTTGGTATTTGTGCCACAGTATTCTGAGACCACTGGGGAAGGATGTAATGACTCCCAAAATAAATATTTTTATCAGAGTAATATGTGTAAATCTACATGTCTCTAGTTCCCAGCTTCATCCGTATTTCCAGTAATTCTCTGTGTTTCATCAGTTCCTCATGCCTTACGGTATCATCTGGCTTCGCAAGTAGATTAAGATGTTTACACTTCTATGGACTGTGCTTATATCTGGCAGGAAAACTAACACTCTTGTGTAGTGTAGGTCAACTTGATTGTGCCTCTCAGAGCAGCTTGCGACCATACAGGTTCTTGGATTTGTCATGATTGGAACAAGCACACTGACCTGAGCCTGCTGTATTTTTTTTACAGAGCATAAACATGTACATCTGAACTTTGGAAAACTATATTTATTTTAATTTATTGTTTAGTTTTAAAAATTGCTATTAATAGTAATAGCAGTAATACAGGCATGTGGTAAAATGTCAAGCAATATAAAAAGGGCATACAATAAAAAATATATACTTCCTCTCACACCAGTTACTAGTTCATTAGTATATCCTACCAGAAACATTCTGTGCATTACAAAATTGTGTGTAAATGTGTGCACGCATCCTTTTTACATGGTGGTTTTTTTTCCTGTCATACTAAAATTCTCTCCTGGCTAATATCATCCCATATTAGTGCAGATGGCTTTACAGCACTCATCTCCCTCTTGTATTGCAGCTGCATTAGGTAGCTATCCCCCGACTTGTTTAATCATCCTGCTTTAATGGGCTGTGTTCAGATAGGTTGTGACCAGTGGTCCTGCTTTGCCTGGAATTGAGGGGGCTTTACCAGGTCATGGAACTTTCACTGATAAAATCAAGACAGTCTGGGGCAAACTGAGCTGTTTGGTCTTTCTACGTTTAGATTGTTTCTATTCTTTGTGCTATTACAGACACTGCTTTAGTGAACATTGCGCTGTATACACCATGAACGTGATCCTGAAGTACTTAGATCAGTGTATCATTTTAAATAACTTTTTTTCTTTTTTTTTAAAACCAGGGCCAGACCAGTTATCACTGTAAATGCTGGCCTTGAAGTGTACCCTAGCATTTTAAATCAAGAAAATAAAACCTGCCCTCTGCCTGGGACAGATCTCAAAGTTTCCTGGTAAGGGTTTTTGTTTAATAATAGTTATAATTATTGGTTCAATCATTATAAAATTAATTGAAAATGGGGGAGTGGGCTGAAATATTACTAAAACAGTTTCTATGGATATACTCTATTTTCTTGTCATAGATTGAGTTTACAAATATTGTTCCAAAGAGGGTACATATAAGCCTCTAGAAATATTCTATAAACTAGTATAAAACTAATTTTTGAAAAATGAATATATCAAAAATAAAAAAACCAGTGAACATTTTGATTTTGATTTTGATTTTTAAAAACTAATGATGTTTTTCAGATTTAGTATCTGTGACTCATTGTATGAAAAGAATTATTTTGCTTGAAGGTATTGGTCTTCTATTTGTTCTTTTACTAATTTCTGAAGAAAAATGTAACTTTTTCTGTAAACTTAATGTCTGAAATTCTTCTCTATTTTTCAAGTTTACATTTTTTATTACTTTTCACTATATCATGTGATTTTTTTTTTACTATTTTTTATTTTATTTGTATTTATAATTTAAGATTTTTTTCCTTTAAACTGACTCATGTTTTACTTTAAAACATATTAAAATAAAATGGAGAAACCAGTCTTTCTCATGCATGTCAACATAAATATAAAATTAGTAATGAAAAGTCCTGATCCATATAAACTGACTATAAGTACCCAACTTTGGGAAACAATGTTCGTGTTTCTTATTTACACAGAAAAATCAAAGAGAACTTATATATGAAGGGTTGAATGATTGGAAGCTGGGAAAATTTTACTTCAAATGATCTAATGGAAAGATATTTTTCCTGATTTTGTTTTTGAAGTATTGTTATTATTAAAATCATTTTTCAAAATTTTGTTTATAATATATAAAAAAACATGTATACAATAAAAATTTTATTTCTTTCATCAGAGTGCTTTAAAAGTTCAATAGTATTTGGTCTTCATTTTCATTGATTGGCAGTGACATTTTCAAGGTTTTGCTTATTCTGGTAACAGTGTGAAGGCTTTGAATACATTAACTAGAGCAGTAGCTTTCACATGTTTTTGATTATAGGATGAAACACATTTTACATCATAATCCAGTAAACATACATTTTTAAACTTAAGTTTCATGAAATCTTACCCTTGATACTTACATCAATTTTACACATACATTCGTTTTTTTAAGATGCTGGCCACAGCCCAGTAAACTGATGTCATGACCTAGTAATAAGCTGCGAAAAATGCTATTCTAGAGGAGCTCACTAATTAAAGGGAGCTTTGCGGGGCTTTTAAATAAGTGAGATATTTATTTTAAATCTGGACTGTCATTTTCCTCATTTAGATTTGTCAAAGAGATTCTATAAACTTGAGAGGAGGTTAGGAACTTTTTTTCTTTTTTGTCTCATTAAAGTATTGTGAAAGGAAATGTGCCTGTTACTGAAGAATGAGTTAGAATATTCTGTATAGTTTAATGTATAAAAATAATATTAAGATGTAAAGAAAGATACAAGGCTTCACAGTGTAAACTAAGTATTAGAAATGTGAGATTTAAAAAAGAAGAAATGTGAGATTTGGATGATATTAAAAAATGTTTAAACTGGATTATGGGATTTGTATGTATTTTTTATTTTTTTACAGTTTTAATGTCAGGTTCTGCTTAAAGGCAGATGGCAAAGGAGCACTTCCTACGAAGCTTGGTAAGTGTTCCATGGAAAAATTATATATAATGGTGCTGCGTATGCAGCACTTAAAAAAGTTCTAGGATATCTGAATAACTATTCAGATAGTTGTTATTTTTTTTTTATTTGAATGTTTATGTAAAAGACATTTAAAATTACAACATAATTATTTTGTTTGGCAGCTCTTAAGCCAGTTCAGAGATAATACATTTATTTATTGGCATTCTGAAAAATTAGTGATAAATACGGCCTTGAGAAAGTTAAAGTTACAAATGTGAGACAAATGAACTTCAGGAAAAATGAATATCATTGCTTATAAAGTCAGTTACCTACTGAGAAGTTTATATTTTATGTGCCGGAGAAACCCTGGTAATTTCAGGAGTAGAAAGAGAGAAGAAATTTAGAAAGAGAGAAGGAGAAAAAGTTTTGACCACTAAGTTTAACCCACACAGAAAATACTAACTTCACTCTTTTTTTCCAAAAAATTGTTTATGTGATTCTGAAAGCAGGGTAGGAGAGTTCAGTAACTATTGTGGAGATTTTTCAGTGTAAATGCTAAGAAATAACAGTGAAGCTCTTAACAGAGGACTGAGTCTGTTGGGAGGTGTGTTTGTGTCTGAAGTTCACATAGGGTGGCAAGGAAGGTAATTTTTCAGTAAAGACCTGAAGGAAATGAAGGAGCTAAGGGATTACCTGGACACGTATTTTGCGGAGGAAATGGCAGTTTCAAGAGGCTAGAGGCAGGCGCTTGCTGTCTCTCAAAGAGTGGATGGAACAGAACTGGAAGCAAAATAATCCTGGGTTTTTTCACTCAGATTTGTTATGAAGTTGAGCATTTAGAGGAACTTGAAAGGAGACTTGTGGTTTTAAAGATCTACATTCTTATCTCCTTTGAAGAAACTATTTAAGAAGAACTGAATCTTAAAAGCTAGTAATCTAGCAACTATGCTTGATTCTTGGCTGCACATTCTTTTTAAGATGATTCCTGACCTGGTCAGCTTTGTTTGGTCATTTGCTTCACAAGAGACATATTTACCTGATAGTTTGATATGGTAGCTTTATTAGAAGTAGGAGTTGGAATTGATACAAACTGCTCATTCATCACGGTAGTGAATGTATGGGTGCAGATTAGTAAACATTTCTTACTCACAATCAGCAGGAGTGCTGCTACCTGCATTAGTGGTGGAAGTCTTAATTATTCACATATCTTATTTCTGAACTTCCTCCTCTCAGCTTAAGTGAAAAGAAAAAGAAATTCCCTTCTATCTGCTAGTTGTTTTATCATTATCTAGTGTCTGAATTATTAGATGACATTAAGCTGGGAATGGTTGGATTAATTAATTATTAAATATTTATTCAGAATTAATATGTTGTGGTCTCACTATACCAGATAGACTTTTTAAGAATGAATTAGAAGGAAGTTACTTCTTAAGAAATGTCTGTATATCTCTCTTTACATGAAAACTTGAGATATTTAGGACAGGTAGGTGTCCATAAAGATTATGTTGGTTATAAATCCTTTGGTTTGTATAGACTTCCAGGTGGAGCTTCTTTTGGATAAACTCAAGCAGAAAGGAGCAATTCGACGAGCACTCTTTCTCCATAACAGGTCCCCGGGTCACTCCAAGAACATGACCATCTCAAGGGGGGGACAGATGCAGTGTGAGGAGCTGATCGCATATCTGCGGGTAAGACATACTTTTATGTTTCTTATCTTTCTATGTATTATTTTTTCATCTGAATGATTTTTCCTTTCTGTAAAAGTTTTTTTGGTGGTGAATAAACAAGAAAACAGAAAAATGCAGTTGAGGAAACAGGGCTTTTTAAAGAGTCAGACTTGAGTAATGGACATCTACTCTTGTCAGGTGGCCTTATTAAATTATGACAAACGTATTAACTGGACTCTCAAGACCGTAAAATAAATCTACCCCTCCCCAAGTAATCAATTAAAAAACTCCATTGGCAAACCTGACTTGTGAGTTGTAAGCAAGTGTATGAGTCAGGGTAGCTAGAGAGGGAGGGATGGAACCTGGGCAGAGGGGAGCAGTACTTGCCAACACCATTATGGGGGTTCAGAGTCACCTGGGGCCTGTTGCAAGCTAGGGGTCTGACCTGAACCTCTGTATTAGGTCTAGATTTTTCCACAGGGCTAAAGTGTCCCCAAAACAAAGATGCCCCTGACTCTTGCAAGAGTAAATGCAAGTTTTCACTGGAACAATCTAGTACAGGTCCCACAGGTTAAGCTCAAATCAAATAGGAATTCATTTCTAAAGTACTAAAGAAACAGAGAGTAAGCCATTAGAAGACACAGCAAACAAATCTTAGTCCTGGAAAAGTAAAGTGAAAGTTGCTCAGTCATCTCCGACTCTTTGCCACCCCATGGAAAGACTTGAGATTTAGAATTATCAGTTACAAAGTATAAATGTATATAAAATATTGAAAGAAATAAAGGGTGAACTTTGATTTAAAAGACAAAGATATCAGTAAAGATATAGAAGACTCAACATAATTAATAAACTCTATATAGAACTTGGCATCCAACATTTAGAGAATATAAAAGTTCCCAATATACATATAGGAAGTCTGAACAAATTTAATAAAATTGAAATCATAGAATATATGCTGTTTGATTATAGTGCAATATTTAGAAATCAGTAACAAATTTAAATTGAGAATTAGGAATTGTGATTTTAAGCAACTTATGGATTAAAAAAAAGATCATACTAGATATTTACTTAGAAGTAAATTATAATGGAAATATCAGAATATGTAGGATATCCCAAAAGCATAATATAGAGGTAAATGTATATAGCCTTAAATGCTGTTTAAATGAAAGCTTGAGGGAAAAAATGAAGGGAAAAAAACCCAAAAACCTCCACAAAATTAAAAATTAAAAAAGGACATTCCTGGTGACTCAGCAGTAAAAAATCTACCTAGAGTGTGGGAGACCCTGGGTTCGATCCCTGGGTTGGGAAGATGCCCAGGAGAAGAGAATGGTTACCCACTCCGGTATTCTTGCCTGGAAAATCCCATGGACAGAGGAGTCTGAAGGGGTACAGTCTGTGGGGCAGCAAAGAGTCGGATATGACTGAAGCAACTTTGCTCGCAGGCACATAGATAATGGAGGAATTAAAATAATAGAATATTATGAACAACCTTGTACCAAGAAAACAAAAACATTCTTAGAAAAACATGATACAACTGTTACTTGAAGAAATAGAAAACCCAAACAATCCACTTAACCATATAAACTAACCATATAAACCATTCTGAAAATTGAACTGGCAGTTTAAAAGTCTTTACACAAACAGATCACAAGACCTAAATAATTTTATAGGCAATAATGTCTAAGCTGTCAGGAATGAGATATTCCAATATTAAGCTCTTAGAAAGAATAGAAAAACAAGATGTATTTCCAGTTTATTCTCTGAAGCTAGTGTAATTGATACCTAGACTGGCCAAGGATAGTATAAACAAGAATTCATGAGTCTTACACAAAGACATAGATAAAGAATTACTAACCAAATATAAGCAAACTCAATCCAAGCTGTTTATAAAGAAGATTAAAAAACAGACCAACTTGCATGTATCCTAGAGTGGGTTAACATTAAAAGTATAGAAGTACAACTTCATACATGAATAGACTGAAAACATGGGCATCTTACTTGAAGTGCAGGAAAGGTTTTTGATTAAATAACTGTTCATGATATTTGCAAACAAGACAAATACCTCAAGCTTCAACTATGAAGAAATACCATTTTATACGCAAAGTCTACCAGTACCTATTGCTTGGTCCAGCTGTGAATTAATGAGAATTCTTATGTGTTGCTGATGGCAGTGTAAATGCTGTGAAGATTTTGGAAGATAATATGGTATTATCTTAGCCGACAAATCTCCTTTCCACTGTGTAGAATGATACATTTTTTTTTTGTAATAGCAAAAATAAACCAAAAACCCAAAGAAATCCAAAAAATAATTGATAAATTGTGGATTTATTATAAGTATTACTCAACATGGGCTTCCCTGATAGCTCAGTTGGTAAAGAATCTGCCTGCAATGCAGGAGACCCCGGTTCAATTCCTGGGTTGGGAAGATCCCCTGAGGAAGGGATGGGCTACCCCACTCCAGTATTCTTGGGCTTCCCTTGTGGCTCAGCTGGTAAAGAATCCTGCAACGTGGGAGATCTGGGTTTGATCCCTGGGTTGGGAAGATCCCCTTGAGAAGGGAAAGGCTACCCACTCCAGTTACTCAGCAATAAAAATTAACCTTGCTACATGCAATAATGCAAATGAATCTTCTAAAAAAGTGTTGAAGCAAATAACAGAAGAATACGTATGGTCTCATTTTAAAATGAACAGGAAAAGCAATCTGAAGAACATGCTGTTTTAGAGACCTATACACTACTGTGAGCAAGCTAATGGAATGATTACCTCTGGAAGGAAGACAGAGGGATGAAAAGAGCATGTAGGTAGCTTAAGCAATATAGGTAATGTCCTAGTTATTATTTATATTGGGTGTGTGTCAGAGTGCTCATTTTATTAACAGGTCTCATATATTTTTGTGTGAATCAAATATTACATTGCAAAACAAAGTTGGTTAAGGATTCTCAATGGATAATGATAGTCTTCTTTATGGATATCCTATTCTTATGTAAGTGTAGTTTTACAGAGAGTTTTGGTAGAACTGGATCAAGGGCTGAGTACAGCTGGCTTTGTATTGTGTGCTTACGGATTTCTACAGATAGCTTGATGTCTTACTTAGGTTGATGTTGTAATTAATTCAAAGCTTTTCCATTTTTAGGATGAATCTGAATTTAGAGACAAACTCACTCCAATTACTATTTTTATGGAGTATTGGTTGGATTATAGAACAGCTGCTGATGCAACAGGGTTGCAACCTATTCTTAACCAATTTACTCCTGCCAATGTTAGTCGACAGGTACTGTACTTTTTTATTCTTTTATCTTTTTAAAAAATATTATAATTCATTTTTTAAATAGCATAAAGGATGGCTTTTATTTTATATTTTTAATCTTTTTGCATTGGAGTATAGCAGATTAACAATATTGAGATGGTTTCAGGTGCACAGCAAAGGGACTCAGCTGTACAAAGATTGCTTCTATAATGTTGCCTTTTTAGTCAGAGAAGTCAGAGGGGAGGAGACATTCAAAGCCACTCAGCTTATATGCAGAGGAAGACAAGGTCGCATTTTGAATACATAAAACAATAAAGTAATTCAAGGAAAACAACAAGATGCTAAGTAATACATAGTATTTTAGTATTTTGCTGAACAAGTTTATGTTATCTTTGATTTATATTTTAAAAGCTAGTGTATATACACACATATGCATATATAGTATATAAATCATTCTTTTGATAAAATCAAATACAGCAACACAGAATTTTATAAGGAACATATTTTATATGTTTGCTACATTTTATAGTTTTAATTTTATAATTTATTTTATATAGCTATCTTATATTTATTTTGCATGTAAATAGTACAGATGCTGCTTTCCACTACCCATTAGTATAGAACTTACAAACATTGTTCTTAGTTCGTATTTTTTACAATTTATATTTTTAGGGGATGCACAGTCTTACTTTGATTAATTTAATAATGAACATATGAGCCTCTTATAGTCTGTTGTTCAGTTTTACAGTTTTTAAAAAAGTTAATTGTTAATTTTACATTATGCATTTTGATATATGGGTTATGATTATTTTCTGTTTATAATTGTGGAATTTTTTCGGAAACTATTTATTAGTGTTAACATTAGTTTACTGGGATCACCAATCTCTTTGATACCAATATAATTTAAAGGCAGCTTATCAAACTGGCTAACTTTGGAATCTGATTTGAGGGAAATAATAACTTTAATATTTGACTTTCTTCCCTTTCTCTACCTCCATTTCTTCATTATTTGAATCTTTGTTTCCTCTGTGTTCTACTTTTGTTTCAACAAGGACATTACCTATTCTCAGGCATCTTTCTTTCTCTATTCTTAGTTTTATTATAAACTCTCATTTCTGTGTTAATTACCTACCCCACCATGCTTATTTACTTCTCTCTAAAATGGCCCTTTATTTCCCTGATCATATTACTCACTTTTTTTTACTGTACACTCTTTAAAGTACTGCTTTCTAGTAGAAATATAATGTGAGACACATTCATAATTTAAATTTACTGATCAGTAACATTAAAAAAAATAGAAAACTGGTGACTGTAATTTTAATAATATATCTGTATTAGTTTGCTAGGACTGACTGCTATTACAAAGTGCCACAGAATGGGTGGTGAAATAATGGAAATTTATTTTCTCACAATTCTGGAGGCTTAAAGTCAGAGATCAAAGTGTGGGTTATTGGTTTCCTCTGAAGCTTTTCCCACTGGCTTGTAGTGGTCACTTTCTCCCTGTGTCTCTATGTGGTCTCCCCTCTGTGTCTGTGTTCTAATCTCCTTATAAAGCACTGGTCATATTTGATTAGGGCTTCCCTCATAGCTCAGTCAGTAAAGAATCTGCTTGCAATGCAAGAGACCTGCGTTCGATCCTGGGTTGGGAAGATCCCCTGGAGAAGGAAATGGCACCCCACTCCAATATTCTTGCCTGGAGAATCCCATGGACAGAGGAGCCTGGCAGGCCACAGTCCATGCGGCTGCAAGAGTTGGACATGACTTAGCGATTTAACCACCACCACCACCATATTGGATTAGGGCCCACCCTAACGATGTCTTTTTAACTTAATTACCCTTTAAAAACTATATTTCCAAATAGTCACATTTTTCTATGAAATTCTTTATATTGTTTTTTACTGTCTTCAAAATCCAGAGTTTATTATACTATAGCACATCTCAATTCGGATGCTAAAGCTTCGTCAGATATTTTTTCTGCATTTAGAAGTCATAGAATTTGCAACTGGAAAACTTTTAGTATAACTTTTAGAATAACATAGGCAAGTTATTCTAAAAGTTATACTAAAAGTTTTCCAGTGGCAGAATCAAATATCAGTTTTTAAATTTAAATAAATTAATATTAAATGAAATGTAAAACTCAAACAACTCCCTCCCGCGCCCGCCCCCACGACGCCCCGTCATACTAGGTACATTTCAAGTGCTCAAAAGCCACGTGCAGCTTGCTGTGGCTTTTCTATTGGACAAAGCAGCTCTTGAGTTTTCCTTTCTGTACCCTTATCCCTTGGAGTTAGTGCTTTCTGCAGAAAACGTGCTTTTTAACCACCCCACCCCCCCACCCCGCCCTGGAGAAGGCAATGTTCTTGCCTGTGTTGGCAAGAACTGTTCAGGCCAGTGTTCTTGCCTGGAGAATACCAGGGACGGGGGAGCCTCGTGGGCTGCCGTCTATGGCGTCGCACAGAGTTGGACACGACTGTAGCGACTTAGCAGCTCCCCACCCCCCCACCGCCTCCTGGTTGTTAATTCAAATGTGTATTAAGTTCTTAACTGTGTAAGATCAGATCAGATCAGATCAGATCAGTCACTCAGTCGTGTCCGACTCTCTGCGACCCCATGAATCGCAGCACGCCAGGCCTCCCTGTCCATCACCAACTCCCGGAGTTCACCCAGACTCACATCCATCGAGTCAGTGATGCCATCCAGCCATCTCATCCTCTGTCGTCCCCTTCTCCTCCTGCCCCCAATCCCTCCCATCATCAGAGTCTTTTCCAACGAGTCAACTCTTCACATGAGGTGGCCAACTATCACATATCATTAAATCCAGTCTTAGTTCATGAACTAAGTTAGCAGTTGATTGTCTTTGATATGACTTGTGCAGTTACCTCAAAGTTCTTCTAATGATCCTGGCCTTTTCCCCCCAACTTCTTGAAGCACATAGCAGCTGTTTACATCTAGGTCAGTGAATTAGTTAACATGTATTGTTGGGTTTCATCCCAGTTACGTTGTCAGTTAAGATCTCTATCATATAATTTTATTCTTGGAAGCCATACATCCCTGTAACTTGAAAGCATACAGTTTTGTTGTTGTTTTCAAGAAAGCCTGTCACTATTTTTCCCCTTTAAATCTTTTTCTTTTCTGTTTGCCTTAGGACCTGAAGCCCTTTGGATGTTAACAATAGACAAACCAAGAATGGCTTAATCATTTTTTTCTTTCCTCTTTTATTAATTTTTATGTTTCTTATTTCACATCCTGCCCAACTTCTTCTGCTTCCTCCACTGTGTCTTTCTGCTGGGTTTTCCACAGTGTTCCGGCTGACACGTCATATGGTCATATCTAGAGGGAGAAAGTGTTGAGGTCTTTGCTTATTGTATCTGTCCTGGATCTGCTAACTTAATGCTTCTGGGTCCTTCTTCTTTATCTCTTTCCAGATGGCCATGCCAACACGGAACTCCTTTCATCCAGTTTCTGTTCCGTTTGGTCTGTCTGTCTGAATTGCTGCTATGCCTCCACAGCTCCTTATTCTTTTACTCCTTATTCTGTGCTCTCCAGAGGCATAGTCTGTAATGAGAAATTCTGTAAAGGAGCTTCTTTGGCCCAGGATCACACAACTTAGCAGTAGCAGATTAAAGCTAAACTCTAAATTCAGTATTACTTTCTATTCTACACTTCATTCCAAAGTCATAACAGCTTAATTCGAGATAGACCTAAAAGGTTCCAACTAATTGTATTATACCCTATGAATCTTTTCCTTCCTTTTCATTCTTACTAGCTAACACTGACCTGTTTAAAAACAGGCAGCCATGATCCCTTTTGCATTCAGGTATATATAAGTTGAGTGTATATAAATATATACATGTATATTCATATACATCCATATATATATTAATATACACTGTGTGTGACCTGTATTGGTATTTATTCATGTAGAAAAAATTAAAAAACTTTTTTCTAGGCTCATATTCTACTTGACTGTGGTGAAGACAATGTCTGTAAGCCCAAACTGGAGGTTTCTGTAGATAGGTAAGTTTTGTTCCAAATAATAGACTGTATAATAAGAAATTGAAATGAAAGAGCACATTTTTCTATTAAAGTAATAGCAATGAGAATTAGTTAAACTGGAGGATAATGCATGATTTTCAGTAAAGGAGTGAATGTTGAGCTTTAGAAAAATAGGCTGTATGTTTCACCAGCTGCCTAGTTTAACAGATCTTTTTTCATCAGTATGGAGTAGTGTCACAAAGTAGCATTGTATTCTCTTAAAGATTGTCTCTTGACTAAAGGACGTATTACCATTTTATATGATGTATAAATTATAGCAAAGTATCATGACCAGGGGATTAGTTCAACTTTTAGAAAAAAATCAGGAAATTAATAAGTACAAAGGGATATAAAATTACTTCCATAAGTAGATTTGAGTGATAGTGATATGAGAAAGGCATCAGTGTTTTCTTTGATTGGGAGAAACGTTGAGTTTGCACCCAGTGTGCTATTTCCAGTTCAGTGTTGATCTGTGCAGTGGTCTCAAAATATCCTGAGATGCTGTTGAACATCATCAGTGCTTTGAACAGTCATGCTCTTGCTATGTAGTCTTTCTTCATTGACTAGATTTATATTAACTTGTAGTGATCAAAAGAAGATCTATATTGGGGACGACAACCCTCTGACCTTGATTGTTAAGGCTCAGAATCAGGGGGAAGGTGCCTATGAAGCCGAGCTCATCGTTTCCATCCCACTGCAGGCTGATTTCATCGGGGTTGTCCGTAACAGTGAAGTAAGCAAGCTGCCTCTTTAAAAATCGAAATGCACTCATGGTTCACATTAACATTAATGAGCAGCTACCCTATTTATTATACTACAGCTTAGCTGTTCTACCTAAGGCTAAATTGCTAGACAATAGAGTGCCTGTCTTACATAATTCTTTTCAAGCCTAGTACTTTGCATAATGCATTGATATGACTTTTTAAAAATTGCTAGCTAAGTGCCTGACACAAGGTCAGATGGATAAAGGGTCTAAGCCTGGCCATCAAATAATTTGTCAGAAATAATATGGTTATGTGTCTGAGTCCTCTAGGGATCGTTCAGAAACACTTCTGCATGTATATGTGGCAACTAAACACAGTTCTGGTTCCCCCATATCCCTCATTATTCAAATAGATCTGTTTGCTTTGTAAAGCAAGAAACCCAAACATCCAAATGTATGATATTGTCTAGAAACTTTACAGTTTTAGTATGACTTCTGCTTTTTTTTTTTTTTAGTGATTAATTTATTTTCCCTTCAATCCTCTTTCTTCGTCTATCAAAGGCCTTAGCAAGACTTTCCTGTGCGTTTAAGACAGAAAACCAAACCCGCCAGGTGGTTTGTGACCTTGGAAACCCAATGAAGGCTGGAACTCAAGTAAGACATTTTAATTAAATGGGTCTCTTTTGTTCTTTCATAGAGATTAGCATATTTTTCTGTGGGTTTGTCCACAGTCATTTGTTTGATTGTTTTTTATTTATGTTTTGATTATGGTGGGTCTCTGTTGCTGCATGTGGCCCTCTCCAGTCATGAGCAGAGGCCACTCCTTTCTGTGGTGCTCGGACTTCTCCCTGCAGTGGCTTCTCCTGTCGCGGAGCTTGGGCTCCAGTAGCTGCAGCACGTGGGAGAAGTAGTTGTGGCTCGTGGGCTCTGGAGCATGGGCTCAGCAGTTGTGGTGCATAGTGCTCTGTAGCATATGGGCTCTTCCGGGACCTGGGATTGAACTGGTATCACCTATATTGCAAGGCAGATTCTCAACCATTGGACCACCAGGGAAGTCCCATAGTAATTTTTTTTTTTTTTAAATAAAAACTTCAAAATAGTATTTCAGTTGGTTTTGATTTAGAATGTAACGATTATTAGAGCTTAGTTTTGATTAAGATACCAGAGTAGTGAGTTGTGCTATTACCTGTATTCAGTAAGCTCCTCTTTGCCTTCAGTTTGGTGAATGGATGAGAACATGGTTTAAACTAAGGATAGATTGTAACTTTGATGTTTTAAACTGATGCTTTAATGCATCCTCAAAGCTACTCTGACAAATACCGAGACTGTTGTTATTAGGTGAGTTAGAGTGATCTCATTAACTGGGGCTTCCCTGGTGGCTCAGACTATAAAGAATCTGCCTGCAATGCAGGTAGGCCCAAGTCCTATCCCTGGGTTGGGAATATCCCCTGGAGAAGGGAATGGCTACCCACTCCAGTATTCTTCCTTGCAGAATTCCATGGACAGAGGAGCCTGGTGAGCTACAGTCCGTAGGGTAACAAAGAGTCAGACACGACTGAATGACTAACACTTTCACTTCACACTTTATTAACATGAAACCTGTAAGGTCATCCCATTAGGATCAAACTGCACATTGGTTGGATCAGACTTCTCTTTAGGTGGTGGAGAAGGGAGCCCAGAAGCTTGAGAAGAAGCACTCACTGGATTGCTTCCCAAATCTTCTAAAAAAGGAGACAAAATATACCTTTTTGAATTGTTAGTATCAAGGGGGAAGAAAGCAGTATATTTCTTGTTACCTTTTCAGTAGAATTTAATTTATTAATAATGACACATCAGTTCAGTTCAGTTCAGTCACTCAGTCATGTCCGTCTCTTTGCGACCCCATGAATCGCAGCACGCCAGGCCTCCCTGTCCATCACCAACTCCCGGAGTTAACCCAAACTCATGTCCACTGAGTCGGTGATGCCATCCAGCCATCTCATCCTATGTCATCCCCTTCTCCTCTCGCCCCCAATCCCTCCCAGCGTCAGTCTTTTCCAATGAGTCAACTCTTCGCATGAGGTGGCCACAGTACTGGAGTTTCAGCTTTAGCATCATTCCTTCCAAAGAACACCCAGGACTGATCTCCTTTAGGATGGACTGGTTGGATCTCCTTGCAGTCCAAGGGACTCTCAAGAGTCTTCTCCAATACCACAGTTCAAAAACATCAATTTTTCGGCACTCAGCCCTCTTCACAGTCCAACTCTCACATCCATACATGACCACTGGAAAAACCATAGCCTTGACTAGACAGACCTCTGTTGGCAAAGTAATATCTCTGCTTTTGAATATGCTATCTAGGTTGGTCATAACTTTCCTTCCAAGGAGTAAGCATCTTTTAATTTCATGGCTGCAGTCATCATCTGTAGTGATTTTGGAGCTCCCAAAAATAAAGTCTGACACTGTTTCCACTGTTTGCCCATCTATTTCCCATGAAGTGATGGGACCAGATGCCATGATCTTAGTTTTCTGAATGTTGAGCTTTAAGCCAACTTTTTCACTCTCCTCTTCCACTTTCATCAAGAGGCTTTTTAGTTCCTCTTCACTTTCTGCCATAAGGGTGGTGTCATCTGCATATCTGAGGTTATTGATATTTCTCCCGGCAGTCTTGATTCCAGCCTGTGCTTCTTCCAGCCCAGCGTTTCTCATGATGTACTCTGCATATAAGTTAGATAAGCAGGGTGACAATATATAGCCTTGATGTACTCCTTTTCCTATTTGGAACCAGTCTGTTGTTCCATGTCCAGTTCTAACTGTTGCTTCCTGACCTGCATATAGGTTTCTCAAGAGGCAGATCAGGTGGTCTGGTATTCCCATCTCTTTCAGAATTTTCCACAGTTTATTGTGATCCACACAGTCAAAGGCTTTGGCATAATCAATAAAGCAGAAATAGATGTTTTTCTGGAACTCTCTTAGAAGATCTGTGATAATTGCTATTCAGCCGCTCAGTCATATCTGACTCTTTGCTACCCCATGGACTGCAGCATGCCGGGCTTCCCTGTCCTTCACTATCTCCTGGAGTTTACTCAAACTCATGTCCATTGAGTCACTGATGCCATCCAACCATCTCGTCCTCTATCGTCCCCTTTTCCTCCTGCCTTGAGCCTTTCCCAGCATCAGGGTCTTTTCTAATGAGTCGGCCCTTCACATCAGGTGGCCAAAGTATTAGAGCTTCAGCTTTAGCATCAGTCCTTCCAATGAATATTCAGGGCTGATTTCCTTTAGGATTGACTGGTTTGGTCTCCTTGCTGTCCAAGGGACTCTGGAGTCTTCTCTAGCACTTCTGTAGTTCAAAAGTAGCAATTCTTAGGTGCTCAGCCACCTTCATGGCCCAACTCTCGCATCCGTACATGATTCCTGGAAAAACTGTAGCTTTGACAATAGGGACCTTTGTTGGCAAAATGATGTCTCTGATTTTTTAATATGCTGTCTAGGTTTGTCATAGCTTTTCTTCCAGGAAGCAAGTGTCTTAATTTCATGGTTGCAGTCATTGTCTGAGTTGATTTTGGCACCCAAGGAAATAAAGTCTATTACTGTTTCCATTTTTGTCTCATCTGTTTGCCATGAAGTGATGGGACTGGATGCGATCTTGATTCCAATCTGAGCTTCATCCAGCCTGGCATTATCTGTGATAATATGGGACTGCAAATTCCATATCTACCCTTACAGACAGTGTCCTATTAGGTGTTTTTAAGGGTACAGCCTTTCAATGACTAGTAAATAAGTCCTAGAGATCTAATGTGCGGTATATGATTATAGACAAGAGTATGGTGTCAAACTTGTGAGAGATTAGATCTTAATTCTTCGGACCACAAATAAAGAAGTTATAATTTTGTAATGTGACAGAGTTACAGTTATTGCTGCAATGGTAATCATGTAATGTATGAAATCAACATGTTGTATATCTTAACTTTACACAGCGTTGTGTGTCAAATATTAATATATTTCAATAAAAAATAAATATTCCGTATTTCTTTAAATATATTTTCCCCTTAAAAGTCATAATTATTTCTAGATGTATGGTCTCTTGGGGAAGATGGCTTGAACAGAGTCCTCAAAGTTACATTTCAAAGTTGTGTTTAATGCAGTGTTTTATTAAGAAGTGAACGTGCCTTTTATTTTCTCATACACTCATTCTCTCTGACTTTCTTACTCCCTGTGTATTCAGGAAAGATAATTCCAGGTTAATTCTTACGGCCGGCTCCAGGCTTTGTAAAGTGAGAGGTGGTTTCATGAAGTCCCCTGGAAGGGCCACTTTTAGATGTCTTTTATATGACTTCCAAGAAGCCTGCTTTCTCTAACTTTGTAGCTCAGTTGTTTTCTTTAAAATAATTTTCTGCCCGCAGAAGTTAAGATGTTTGTTACTGATGGACTTGTGGGTGGCGTAGAGAAATTCGGCTTCTGGCCCTACTTCTCTCCTTTTTAGTCAGGCTCTCTGAGTCTTGTAAACCATCTATTTCTTCCTGCTCTATTAAAACAAGTTCAGGTATTAGCTTCCTGTCACTAAATCTTGTGCATAACTACTGTACTTTCATTGGATCAGTGGTTCCTCTTGCATTTTTCAGAAAGTTAATATTAGTTGACATTATAAGGAGATAATAAGTTAATATTATAAGGAGATATGATTAATCATTGTTGTTAAACAGGCTCCATTATGGATTGGTCTGAGTATCTTAATAGAAGATCAGACTTAGGGCTTCCCTGGTGGCTCACTGGTAAAGAATCTGCCTGTAATGCAGGAGACACAGACGCGGTTCGATTGCTGGGTCAAGAAGATCCTATGGAGAAGGGCATGGCAGCTCACTCCATTATTCTTGCCTGGAGAATTCCACGGACATAGGGCCCTGGCATTCTACAGTCCATGGGGTCGCAGAGGGTCAGACATGACTGAAGTGACTGAACAGCAGCAGCAGCAGCAGGCTTAGTTATTTTTGCCAGAGTACTTTCAGTTTTAAGTTCAGAAAAACCCTGTGTTAGACCATTCTTTTTTCTTTGGACATTGGATTTGAAATTTCACTTGTTTGACATGTTTCTAACTAACATTAACCTTCTCTTCCTCCTTTAGCTCTTAGCTGGTCTCCGTTTCAGTGTGCACCAGCAATCAGAGATGGATACGTCTGTGAAATTTGATTTACAAATTCAAAGGTGTGAAGACAACTTTTTTCTGTCTATAATAACTTTTGAGGAAATAGCGTTTGTTATAAATATATTTTGCAGTATACTTAAGTATTATGGAATAAGGTAGACTAAAATTTTAGTACTTAGTTTTCAAATTTTAAGAACAATATTTATATGATAAGAATAATTTTATTATTTTTGAGTTTTAAGACAAAAATAAAAGTTAAATAAAACTCATCTTCTTAGAATTAAATGCTAATGAAAATAATTATTTTGTGCACTTTGTCATTTCTTTATTGCTTTTCATTTGTTCACTTTTAGTTTCACTGCCTTTGCCTCTGTATGATTTTGATGATAATTATGCTCATCAATAAATTCAGTCCTAAATTTATTTTTTTTCTTTTTCAGCTCCAATCTTTTTGATAAAGTAAGCCCGGTTGTATCTTACAAAGTTGACCTTGCTGTTTTAGCTGCTGTTGAGATAAGAGGGTCAGTATGATTACCCAGTTGAGTATCTTATTCTCATGATTTAAACTACTTTAAAAAGTAGTTACTTTTTTTTTACATTAAAAAAATTATTTATTTTTTAATTGAAGGATAATTACTGTACAGAATTTTGTGGTTTTCTGCCAAATATCAACATGAATCAGCCATAGGCATAGATATGTCCAGGGCTTCCCTGGTGGCTCAGACGGTAAAGAATCCGTCTGCAATATGGGAGACCTGGGCTCAATCCCTGGGTTGGGAAGAATCCCCTGGAGGAGGACATGGCAACCCACTCTAGTGTTCTTGCTTGGAGAATCCTCATGGACAGAGGAGCCTGGCAGGCTACAGTGGGTCAGACACAACTGAGCGACTAAACGCAGCACATAACTCATGTCCAAGTCTTAGGCCACCTAACTTCTTTTGGATAGTATATGTTCTTATTCCTACAGAAGCTAGAACTATAGCTTCTGTAGGAATAAGAAGGCTCTGGGTTTATTCCAAAGCCCCAAATATTTATTTGCTAATTCTCTGGTAATAAACCAGACATGGCAAAAGCAGCATAAAGTAAATTTATTGAACTTTAATGCAGAAATGTTTGCCTATTACCAATTCATCTGTTACACTGGATTCAGTAAAGAAGAGTTTGTATGTCCAGCTGTGCATGTACACATACAAGTATAATTTTTCTTGTCTTTGGTGTTTTTTTAAAAATTCTGATTTTATTCATTTGGATACTAGGTACTTTTGAAAATGAACTGACCATATCATTTTGATATTCATGGTAGGTTTTCTTTGGTCATTGTTTAGAGTCTCAAGTCCTGATCATATCTTTCTTCCGATTCCAAATTGGAAGTACAAAGAGAACCCTGAGACTGAAGAAGATGTTGGGCCAGTTGTTCAGCACATCTATGAGGTTTGCGTTGGATTTAATTGATACCTGGTAGAGAGACAACAGAGGGAGGAACAGATAGGCTGCTTTTAAAAAACAAGTCCAAAGAACAAAAAGAAAACAAATCTATGTAACTTTTATGTGAACTCTGCATAGTTTAATTTTGTACCAGAGATTTCTTAGAATTTTTTCCCCATTCTGAAGCTCATTACCATTAGACAAGTAACTTCAAGTGGTAAAAGAAAGCTGTTTATACAAACTGTTGTTTAAAACCAATTAGTTGTACTTGGGTAAAAGGAATAGGTCGATGAGTAAAATTTTGATTCTGTGGGAAGAAAATTTTCTATGCCACTTCTCAGTAACTTTCTCATGTTTTCCTCTTTTGTTTATATTCTTATCCTAACACATACTGCCCTATTCGGAGGCAGATGTTGAGTTTGATTCTTTTGCATATTAATGATCATGATGTAATATTAGAGTCACTATGGAAACTCTGCTGTTAGTCAAATGCTGTTGCTTTAGGATTCCTAAAGATGATGTAGGGGACGGATTATAGATTTTTGCCCAGAGTATTTACATTTTTTTTTTCCTCATTAGCTGAGAAACAACGGTCCGAGTTCATTCAGCAAGGCAATGCTACATCTTCAGTGGCCTTACAGATATAACAATAACACCTTGTTGTACATCCTTCAATATGATATTGATGGGCCAATGAACTGCACTTCAGATATGGAGATTAACCCTTTGAGAATTAAGGTAATATGCTTCATAGCAGCCATTTATTATGCTGATGTTTTATTGCTTTTCTTTCTAAATCTATAAAAGAAATGCATAAAATAAAGCAATTGTTTTAGTAATAAATCCATTCTGCAAAAATATTTTAGTTCATAACCAGTATGCTATGGATTAGATTGTTTATTTGTGTAATGAGTAAGGATGAATTCTATGACGTTCTACTGAACCATTTGTTTATGTAGTATTTAGTGAGCCTCTGGAGATATTCTTAAGTGATCCAGTTTGACTTCGGTTTCATCACAGAGTGGTTTTATCCACATGTGATATTATATCAAGGACGTTTGGATGTCCAAATTTTTGTCTTTGGGGTAAGATGTAACATTTTACTCTTGGCTTTTTTGACTTGACCTAGAAAATCTCATTTTATGGAATTCCATTTACTTTTAGGTATAGTCCTCTCCATCCTAGCATGTATCTTTGGATAGGAAGCTGTTGCAGTTGGGAAAAAGAAGGGTTAAGAAAACAAAACAAAAAAATGTATACTCTTGACACACATCACAGATGTACACTGTGAAATTTCTGACTGTTTTGTATATTTTATCAGTTTCTCCTCTCACTAAGCAAGGGGAGAAAATGATGGCTAGGCAGAGGTAATTTTTCCCCACATATTAAGGACTCATCTTTATTTTCTGTGCTTAGTGTTAGCCATATAGTAAGTGGTGAATTTTCTATCATACCAAATTTTTAGTGGCTTTGTATTTTAATCACATGTAACAGTTTATGCCAAAATTTTTATGCAAAATATTTTCCACTGTTATTTACCACCAGTTTATTAATGTAATCCTAGATCTCAAATTCACAAACAAGTGAAAAGAATGATACAGTTGGTGGGCAAGGCGACCGGAACCATCTCATCACGAAGCGGGATCTCACCCTCAATGAAGGAGACGTTCACACTTTGGTAAGTGCCATTCCAACAACAAGCACTTTAAATGTTTTTAAAATAAGTGATTATAGAACTGATGCCAAAGAACATTTCAAAAATAACAACAGCTGTGCTGGAAAGAGCTATATATTTTAATACCATTCACTCCTCTTACTTTCCTCTTCCTAACTGGATTAACACCACATTTTATTCAAAGGATCTGTCTTTATAGATTGCTAATAAAAATGTTTTATATTCTAACTTATTTTTCTGACTGCACTCCTTTAACTGACCTCTTTCTCCGTCTCATTCTAATCTTTGCAACTTATGTGCAGTACTGTAGGAAAAACCCAGAAGGCCTCAACAAAAATGTGAGAATAATTAACATTATGATCATCTTTTGTTGAGTCAGCCTAATGACTACAATATTATAGAGAGGTTTGTCACTCCAGTCCTTAAAATTTAATGTGTTAAAAGATGTTAAAATTTAACAGCTGCAAACCACAGCTAGCAGAGCACCTGGTATAGTGTTTCTGTTCACTTGCAATCACCAGTTACCTTCATATCTCCTAATTCCATGGTTCTTCTTAGCTCTCTTTCAGTTTAACTGCTCAGTGATTTTTGGGCACATTAAGCACTTCCTCCGTAATGAAACATTCCTGTCTTACTTCTAGAGCACTACTCTCTTGGTTGTCTTCCTACCACAACTCTCGACTGTTTACTCTCCATATCTAGGCTTTTAAGCTCCCGAGAGGATTTTCAGGGCTCAGATTTCTTGCTGATCCACTTCCAGTCATTCATTAGATCTATGTGGTCCAGTTTTGTAAATAGCAGCCGCATTTCAGGTATTCATTGGCCACGTGTGGCTAGTGGCTACCACTTAGAGAAGTGCAGGTATATCCACACTGATGATTTCTGTCACTGTAGAGGTTATATCCCACAGTTCCATGTGAGATGACCTTAATCATTCTCAGGGCTATTAAGTACTGTTTCTGTGTAGATGACTTTGATTTATATTTCCAACCCAATCCTCTGCATTGAACTCCAGACTCTTATTATCCAGCTATCTACTGGAACTCTTCTTAAATAGGAATCTTACACTTAATGCTGAGAATATACCCTTGAGTTTTCCCAACGCTAATCTTTTTGTGATGTCGCACGTTTTAGTAAATACCAGCTCGTATCTCTGTCCAAAACATGGGTGTTGTGCTTGACTCTTTTTTTTTCTCTCAAACTTCATATCTGACATATCAGCAAATTCTGTCATTATCTACTTTCACAACACACAGAAAGTGACCCCTTGTTGCCATCTGTATCACTGCCACAATCTAACCCAGGCCACCTTCCTCTTGCACTTGAACTGTTATTGCCAAACCTCCCGTTAGACTCCATGTTTCTGCCCTTATCCCCATGACAGTGTATTTGCCACATAGGAGCCATAGTGACTCTTTTTAAAAATTGTTCAAGTCATGTCACTCCCAAGGACTTCCCTATAGCTCAGACAGTAAAAAAATCTACCTGCAATGCAGGAGACCTAGATTCGATCCCTGGGTCGGGAAGATCCCCTGGAGAAGGGAATGGCAGCCCACTCCAGTATTCTTGCCTGGAGAATGCCATGGACAGAGGAGCCTGGTGGGCTACAGTCTGTGGGATTGCAAAGAGTTAGGTATGACTGAGCAATGAACACTACTACTGTGTCTTCCCATCTAACTCAGGAGAAAACCAGAGCCTAAAAAGCCTTCAAGGCAAACAGGATCTGGGTCCTTCTGCCTTGCTGCCTGCATTTCCTCTCCTTACTCTGCTCTTCCCATTTTGGTCACCTTGCTTTTCATTGAACAGACAGCCCCAAGCCTGTTTCTACCTCCTAATTTTGAAAATTGCTCTCCTCCTAAAATGCTCTTCGCCCAACTCTCTCTGTGGCTTACTCCCCCATATCCTGCTGTTCTTAAGTGGCAGATTGGACTTGCCTGACCAACCCATGTGAATTCGAAGTTACCTTCTACCTTCATCCCACTTTTGATCCTGTTCTTTCTGGCCTCGTACAGAATCACATTTTTAAAATATTTGAGATAAAACTTAGATAAAATTTGCCATTTTACCCATTTTAAAATACATGATTTAGTAATCTCTAGTGTATTCACAACACTGTACATTATCTAACTCTAAAACGTTTTCATCACTTCAAAAAGAAACACTATGCACTAAGCAGCCAACTGCCTTCTTGCCTACCACCCGTCTCTGGAGACCACTATCTGCTTGCTCGCTCTGAGGATTCATCTGTTTTGAACATATCCTATCAACGAAATCATATAAAATGTGGCCTCTTGTGTTTGGCTTCTTTGACTTAGCATAGTGTTTTTGAGGTTCATCGTGAAGCATGCATTAGTACTTCAGTCGTTTTGTGGCTGGATAATATTCCATTCTGTGGATAATACCACATTTTGTTTATGCATTCATCAGTTGATGAGTGTTTGTGTTGTTTCCGGTTTTTGCTATTTTGAATAGTGCCACTGTAAACGTTTGTGTGAACATATATTTTAATTTTTTTGAGAATAAATCTAGGGGTCCAGTTGCTGTGTCATATGGTCATACAGCCAAACTTGATTTAACTTTTGAAGAACTGCAAAACTGTTTTCCAAAGTGGTTGTACCATTTTACATTCCCAACCAGCAGTATAAGAGGGTCCCAATTTCTCCACATTCTTGCCTTCACTTGCTATTGCCTTCAAAGAAATTTATTTTGTAGTCCTCCTTATTGGAGTGAAGTAGTACCTCATTGTAGTTTTATTTGGATTTCCTAATGGTGCTGAGCATTTTTTCATTTCTGTATCTTCTTTTGAGGAATCTCTATGCAAACCGCTTACCCATATTTAAATGGGGTTGTTTGCTTTTTCTTGTTGAGTTGTGAAGTGTTCTAGATGCTACCCTGCAGATGTTTTCTCTCATTCTGTAAATTGTCTTTTTACTTTCTTGATAGTAGCCTTTGATGCAAAAAAGCTTTTAAATTTGAAGAAGTCCAAATTTCTCAAGTATACTTTTTTTGTGTGTTGCTTATATTTTTACTGTCATATTTTAAAAACCATTTTCTACCCCAGAGTCCTGGAGATTTACACCTAAATTTTCTGGTTTTCTGAGTTCTATAATCTTAGCTCTTACTTTTATATCTCTGATCCATACAGAATTAATTTTTGTATATGGTGTGAAATAGAAGCCCAGATTCATTCTTCTGCATGTGGTTTTCCAGTTCTTGCAACATCATTTGTTGGAAAGACCTAGCTCTTCCCTTTAAATGGTCCTGACTCCCTTGTTGAAAATGAATTGACTGTGAATATATGGGTTTATTTCTTGACTCTTAATTTTGTCCCATTGATCTACACATGTATCCTAATGTCAGTATCAAAATTTTTTGATTATTGTTTTTCTGCAGTAAGTTTTGAAGTTGAGGGGTGTGAGCGCCCCCTGCACAGTATTTCTTCTTTTTTAAGAGCGTTTTGGCTGGTTGTTGGTGGTGGTGGTTTAGTCGCTAACTCATGTCCGACTCTTGTGACCCCATGGACTGTAGCCTGCCTCGCTTCTCTGTCCATGGGATTCTCCAGGCAAGAATACTGGAGTGGGTTGCCATTTCTTTCTTCAGGGACTCTTCCCAGCCCCAGGAATCGAACCCAGGTCTCCTGCCTTGTAGGCAGATTCTTTACCGACTGAGCTACAAGGGAAGCCCTGGCTAGTTGGGGTTCCTGGCAATTCCATGTGAATTTTAGGACCAGCTTGTCCATTTCTATAAAAACACTTGGTGAAATTTTGATAGCAGTTTTATTACCTCTGTCACTTTGAGAGTATTGCTATTTTGATGTTAAGTCTTTCAGTCCTTGAATATGAGCTATCTTCTTTATTTAAGTCTTCTTTATTTCAAAAATATTTTGTAGTTTTCCGTGTACAAATCTTACACTTCCTTGGTTAAGTAACTTCTACATATTTTATTCTTTTTGAATTCTGTTTAAAATAGAATTTAAATTTTTTTTTCATTTTATTTTTCATTGACAGTTTATATAAAAATAATTCACATTTGTATACTGATCTTGTGTTCTGTACCTTTTCTATTCTTGTTTATTAGCTTTAGTAGTTTTATTTTGGGTTCTTTAAAGTTTTCTGTAAGTATTCTATCATCTGAATAGAGATAGTTTTACTTTTTTCTTTCTGATCTGGATACCTTTTTTTAAATTTTTTTTTCTTGCTTAATTGCACTGGTGAGAACCTTCTGAACAGTGTAGAGTAGAAGTATCATGAACGGACATTGTCATACAGTTCCTAATCTTATGGGAAAAGCATCCATTCTTTCACCAGTAAGTATGGTATTAGCTGTGTGCTTTTCATAGATACCTTTTATCAGGTCAGAGGAGTTTGCTTCTAATTCTATCATCAACCGGAGGGGTCAGTTACTGGATAGCACTGTTGTGAGGTGTATGCATATGACATTACAGTTTATGTCTAATGCAGGTTGACCAGCATATGAAAGGTGGTGAATATTTGTTACTTCTGTCTGCCTTCAAGTTACCGTTAAAAACGTCAAATGTGGCAAAGACCATCAGCATGCCACTTGATTTCTACAGATGTGACATGGAATAACTACTAAAGATTCACCCCATTTCTCTTTCTTTTCCACAGGCATATTGTGATCTGATTTTCATGTCTTACTAAAATAACCATGCTCTGGGTTCTTTAGAATGTTAAATTCTAGCTATAAAAGTAAATATTTTAATATTATAAAGTTTATCCTTCCATAACAAATCACAGTAAAACCAATCCCTTCATAACAAGAAACATTCATAGGTTCAGCTGTTAGCCTGCTCATTTTGAACATTATTGCTGTAAGGCAAAAGAATCTAGATCTCTTTAGCTTTCATATAAAACAAGACAAATGTCTAACTTTTATATGTTGAAGAGATGATGGAATGATCTTTTCTTTTAAGTAAGTAATTTTTTTGGCAGGGTTGTGGAATTGCTGAATGCTTGAAGATTGTCTGCCAGGTGGGGCGACTAGACAGAGGAAAGAGTGCAATCCTGTATGTGAGGTCTCTCCTGTGGACCGAGACCTTTATGAATGTAAGTGGGGAAAGGCGGCATTCAGCAAATTTATCCACTTTTTCAAAGAAATAAAAAGGCCTGACATCTAGAAAATCATCTTATTGTTATTCCCATATAGAAGGAAAACCAGAATCATTCATATTCTTTGAAGTCATCTGCTTCATTTAATGTCATAGAGTTTCCTTATAAAAACCTTCCAATTGAGGACATCTTCAACTCCACATTGGTAAGTCATTGATTTTGGGAAATGAAATAAGTGCATTCAGTTAAATACTGTAGTTGTTTTTATTTTAAGTATTAGCAGTTAGCTATTTTCGTAAAGTAATTGAGTTATTTGAATGGATTATAACTTAGTTTAATACTATTTTACTCCCCCATCCCAGAATTATTAAAGGTAGACTTTAGCATCTTATTGTGTGTAATATACTTAGCATATACTGAATTTCATGTGGGAAAATTTGGGGAATCTCTCTCCACAAAGTTAGAAAGTTGGAAATTAACTGCAGTAAGTGAGGGCATTTTATAGATCTTTAATTTGAGGATTAAAATGAAACCAATGCATCATAAAGTGGGTGGTCAGATTATTTAAAAAATCATTTCAGAGACAGTCAGAAGTTAACCTGAAGTTGAGAGTTTCATGTGTGTATATGCTATTGATGCCAGATGTGTAATGATACTATGTACTTATACTAGAAATGTACTTATACTAGAAATGTACTTATACTAGAAATGTACTTATACTAGAAAATGTACTTATGTATAAGAAATGTACTTATACATAGGTACTCATACATATAAGAAATGTACTTATACATATGTACTCATATGTATAAGAAATGTACTTATACTAGAAAATAATGTCAGTAACATTAACTTAAAATGCAGTATATATTCAGATATTTGTTGAATAACTCAGTGAACTATTTTTAAGACTCAAGAACTTTTTCTCCTCAACAGGTCACCACAAATGTCACCTGGGGCATTCAGCCGGCACCCATGCCTGTACCTGTGTGGGTGATCATTTTAGCTGTTCTAGCAGGATTGTTGTTACTGGCTGTTTTAGTCTTTGTAATGTACAGGGTAAGTGATGGACTTAGGAAGAGAGGGAGGGAGGGGAAGCAGAAGAAAAGAAGAAGGGAGAGAAGAAAAAAGGGAGAGAAAAAAGGGAGGGACAGAGGAGTTGGACATTTAATAATGAGTTATGATGAGCACTCCTTATTGTTTGAAGGAAGAAAAGTTGAACTAAGTACCATGTTAAATTTTCTTGGCCATATTATGGCCACTCAGAATACTTTCTGTATTCTTCATTGATGAAGTGATGATTGTAGCAGTGATGTTATTTCTTCTTTTTTTTTTTAACTGACAGATGGGCTTTTTTAAGCGTGTACGGCCACCTCAAGAAGAACAAGAAAGGGAACAGCTTCAGCCTCATGAAAATGGTGAAGGAAACTCAGAAACTTAACTGTAATTTTTAAGTTACGCTACATCCTGATCCATTAGAAGTTCCAACTTCAGTTTAGATTTTAATTTCCTTCCTGAGGAATAAAATTCCAAGACCGTACTGCTGATGGTGCCCATTGGTGTTAACCACAAAGTGAGAGCAATATTTGTCATCCTTTTCATTATGATTAAGTTCATACATACATTTAATACCCCTACTGACTTGTGTTTTTAGGTATTTAAATAATAACATTTCAAGTGATAGGTCTTCTTCAGTGTACATAAGATAGTGCCTGAGTTACCACTTTATCTAAAATAGTACCTCCTACAATTACTGTTTCTGATTTTGTATGTTGGATTTTGTTTGTCTTTTTTGTTGTTTTAAAGCAATCCAAATTTGGACCTTAGGATCCACATCTTTTGTGCAGATATATGATGTTAATACACGTTACACTACACTTGAGTTTTCAAGCTAACTTCATAGCTGTATAAACTTGGATTTTAATATTACCTATATGGTAGGACTTTTTAAAAAAGAAAAACGCATGATCCCATCAAAACTCTTTCTTGTAACTGCAAAGGTACAGATTTTTGTTTTAATGTGAAAATTGAGTACATGCTATTAAACTTGTATTTATATTTTTATCCACAGTCCATTTGATTACATTTTATTTTGTATAAGTTTAAATTCTATTTCAAATCCTTTAAGTCAACTTATACTAAAAAATTAGTTTTTCCTGGTAGCTCAGCAGTAAAGAATCTACCTGCAATGCAGGAGATGCGGGTTTCATCCCCGCGTCAGGAAGATTCCCTGGAGGAGGGCATGGCAACCCACTCCAGTATTGGAGTTCTCTTGCCTGGAAAATTCCATGGATAGAGGAGCCTGGCAGGCTACAGTCCATGGTGTCGCAAAGAGTTGGACTTGACTGAGCGACTAATACACACACAAGTTATATTTCAAATCCTTTAAGTCAGCTTATACTAAAAATTAGTTTTATAATCAAAATTGCCTCTTTTGCGTAATTGTTTAATTTCTGCTAAACATCATGATGCTTGAAGTTAGATGGAATTGGAAATTGTTTCCAAAGTATATTCTATTGCATTAGTCTGGCTGTAGACAATACCAGGAAAAAAAAAAAGCATTTAAATTAAAAGGCTATGTAGTTCTTTGACAGAGTTGCTTATTGAATAGTTTGTTCTTAGATTAGAGCAAGAGTTTTTAAGTTGGGATTAATTTATTTTCCTCCTATATATGTATTTTTCCTTATATTTTCAAAACTGTTATTGAGAATGTGTCAAGATCATTGAGAAAACTTTACAGTTTATAAGAACGTGCACTCAACCTCTGAATCCCACAAGAAATGCTAAGGTAGCTCACTGGTTTACTTCTAGCAATAGCATGATGCTACTCACATGGATATTACCTCAGTTGAAACCAGGTATAACATGTAAAACCAGTCTCAGCTATCATAATAACTTCTTAGAGGTTATTTTATAGGCAATTCAAGTTATTGGAAACCTTTTAAAATTTTCTTAGTTTTATTAATATGAACTACTTTTCTAGGATTTTTAAATAAAAGCTGTACAGGTGGCAAGTTGTAGTTTTTTAAGTCTGTAGGGTGATGAATCTTACTAGAAGATTATGTGAATTATTCACAGTTCCTCCAGGCCTGGGGATAACTGTTAATTATACCTATTTTTGTGTAATTACATCATATTGTGCATTACAAATTGAGAGTTCAATAGCTTTTTAACTACTGCCTTCATTAGGTGATGATAAATATTTCCCTTAGATAATTGAATATTTCTCCATGTTTTAAAAATAATTGAAATTTTCTTGCCATGGCTTGTGTTATAACTCCCTACACAAGTGGCTAAACTAGAATACATTCATAAAATAGAGGCATATGTAGGTGAGTTGTACAAACAAGTTAGAACATTGACAAGACCCTATATTTAGCTTTAGTGATTTTCAAAATCGGTGTTATAATATAGATTTTACTAGTAGCTTAAAAGATCGTAGGTAGTCATACACAATAAGTACTTTTGTTACCAATAAATTTAAAGTTTTTTAAATAAAAATTTTTTTATCATAGGGCCTGCCCCAAGACAGTTGCTAAGTTGGTCTAGAACAGCATTTACCTCACCTGTTTTCCCATCTATTAGCGGTCATTCCTGGAAATATCTGTTGGATAGAAAGTCACTCTTTCAAAAAGTTAAATGTTACTATTTGCTTTTGCACAATCTGTTCCTTTCATGGCCTTTTCTCTCAAGATATAATTTTTTATGAGCGATTGAAGGAGGAGCCAAGATAGCTCAGTTGGGAGAGCATTAGACTAGAGGAGACTGAAGGGTCTTGTCATGAAAATTAACATGTTTTAAATTGCTCTTATGAACTGTAATTTAAAGCAATAGTATTTTCTTTTTTAAAAAAATTTTTATCTCTACAAAAATATGGTAGTCTAGACTTTGAAGACTAAAAACCTAGTCTTTGAAGAAAATATTTGGCAAAATGTTGGGATTAAAGTAATGTAAATGTTTGGTTAAAATGTCAAAAAATAATCACTGCTGTATTTGTGATTTATTGAGAACTGAAAGCTGTTTTGACTGTAAAATTCTTATAATCTGGTTCAGTTTAAGAAATCACATATCGTTGGAGTTGGGAATATCATAAAATATATGATATTGGTAAGAAATTGATTATGTTGTTGATTTCTTATGTAGGCATTTATTTCAGACTTAATATTTTGCGAAACATTTGTGTGAGGGATGCTCTTTCCTTTTCTTCCCTTTACCTTTCTGTTGTAATTAGTGATTATTATAATTCTGATTAAGTTCTTAATACTGAGTTGTAAAACAGTTAATCAAAATATTAGTGCCACAATTCTACATGTTTTGAAACTAATTATTCATAGTAAATTCTCATTAATACTTTATATAAAGAGAAAATTCAAGTGTTAGAGGCTCTACTGACTTCTTTAAGAGGATGTGAAAGGTTTCTGATAGTGAATCATAACCCTAAGAGAGATGTATGTGGCAAAAGTATAGTGTATAATAAGATCAGCGGGTTTTTTATAAGGCATACAGTCTGTAAATTGATAGATGTCCCTGTGTTACAGAATGTAGTGTTGAGCTTGCAAAGAATAAGCCATTCTTGGAATATTTGTGTACAACTGTTGCTTATCTCAGTATCACTGTGTTAGTGCTCTTGGATAGCTTATATATGCGATAGCTTGATTAATAAGAAAAATACAAAATTTGAAAATTGAATATAAGATCAAAAATAGAGAATGAAATGATGTAGTGCTCAGTGTTGTAGAGAGTATTTCTTTTAACTTGTTGGTAGGCTAGTTTGGCCAATGAACGTATCATGTAGCATGCATGTATGCTTGTATTTCATTGTAATTTCTCATACATAATGAATTTTTTGGCAGAGGTACTGAATCTTTGATTTTTTTTTGCTGTTGTTCTTCTCAAGTGCAATATAACAATGTAACCAAACCTAGATATTTCAAAGTCTAATTTAGTAAACCTAATCTAAAAGAATTTATTAGTATTTTTGTAAGCAGGAAGGAAGGATTCTGAGATGGATATATGAATGAAGTTATTTGCCCCTAAAAGGTCATTCTACCCTTTATTCATTCTACACTTTATTTCAGGCTGGATGTGAACTGTTCCCTGCTAGTTTTGAAACACTTTACAGTATCTTAAAGTTACTTGGAAGTTGTGTATATCAATTAATTTCCTACCTAGGTAACATAGAAACTCATTTTCTTTCTTTAGCTCTCTTGTGATCACCCACATTGGGTGAGGCATAAAATGAGTGTGTTCTAAAATTTATGATTTGCTAACTTGATTTGAGTTAGTGAAAACTGGTACAGTGTTCTTCTTATTAGTTTCCAATGTGTAACTTGTGTCTGTTCAATAAACTTGAGCATGTGGTGCCACTTTTGTGCGTGGATGTTCTATTTTCCTTCTGTGATGTTGCTTTTTTTTAATCACAGGAGCCAGCAACAATGCACTAAAAGGATGACCTCAAAGAGGTGGCACATCTCTTTAAAAGTCCCAATTCTTAGCAGTGTTAGTTGGGAGGTGGAGGTTGACATACATACACTATTGACACTGTGTATAAAATAGATCACTAATGAGAACTTACTGTATAGCTTAGAGAACTCTACTCAGTGCTCTGTGGTGACGTAAATGGGAAGGAAATCCAAAAAAGGAGGGGTATATGTAAACGTATAGCTGATTCACTTTGCTGTACAGCAGAAACTAATGCAACATTGTAAAGTAACTATATTCCAATAAAAATTCATAAAAAATTGAAATTTATCTACCTGCCTATCAACTTTCTGTAATAAACATGTATGTTCAAGTAAGAAAAATTTTGATTTGTTGATTTAATCAACCAAGTTATCAAACAGTCAGTGTTGGGCCTTGTGGCAGGAACTGGAAATATAGCTGTGAACAAGATGGCCCTGGTCTTGTGGAACCTACACTAGCGAGGATACAGGCAAGAAAATATCCATTTTATGTAACAAGAATCCTAAGGGGAAAGAAGAGGTGTTGTGAAAGTTCATAGCAGGGGTTCCTAATCAAAGCTAAGGATATCAGGCAAAGTAGCCTCAAGAAAGTAATACATAAGCTAACCTTCAGTGTCTGTGGGGGCTTGTCAGTTAACGACATGAGGGAGTAGAGGTCTAGGCAGAGGAAATAAGTATCTTCAACTCAAATAGTTCAGTTCTAGCTCAAGGGAATAAAATATACCCTTCCCTTCCCTTCTCTCCTCCCAAGAACCCCCATCTCTGTGCATAGTCAAAGGATATATTGTAAAGAGCTTTGTCAATTTGTTGGGGATTTTGGATATTTTGCTAAGAGCAATAGTGAAGTACCAGGAGATCTTAAGCAGGGAAGAATTATTATATAGAATATGTATGGTATTATACTCTTTCTGATGGCTCCTGCAGTATGTTTATAAAAACAAAGTTCTAACATTAGTGATTACATTATATATGAGAGTTGGACCATAAAGAAGGCTGAGCACTGGAGAAGTGATGCTTTTGAATTGTACTGGAGAAGACTCTTGAGAATCTCTTGGACTGCAAGATCAAACCAGTCAATCCTAAAGGATATCAACCCTGAATATTCATTGCAAGGACTGTTGCTGAAGCTCCAATACTTTGGCCACCTGATGCAAAGAGCCAACTCTGGAAAAGACCCTGATGCTGGGAAAGATTGAAGACAAAGGGAGAAGGGGGTGGCAGAGGATGAGATGGTTAGATAGCATCACTGACTCAACGGACATGAATTTGAGCAAACTCCAAGAGAGAGGAAGATAGAGGAGCCTGGTGTGCTGCAGTCTATGGGGTCGCAGAGTCGGACATGACTTAGTGACTGAATAACACCATAAACATGAACAGTATCATGGATTAAGAATTGAAAATAATTTCCTAGATTAACTAGCACCTTCCATCCATTTGTAAAACACACTGGCTGGCAGGTATAGTACATGCAGTTGGCAGGACACCCCTTTGTCAGCATCTACTTGGTTTTGTCCCCATCAGTTGGCCTGTATGTATGCTGAAAGTCAGTTATGTTTGTTTACACAATTTTTTTTTTTTGGCAGTTCTATGTGTTACATGGAATGGATGAAATATAAATTTAAGTATATTTTTCTATGAAAAAAAAGTGGGTGAGGAAATTGTAAAATTGGAGAGAAATTACAAATAGAAAGATTTGGCATTCAAACTGCTTGACAAGAGCTTTTAAGAACTTCCACTTAGCCGAAAACTTCAAGTAATAGGCATTCATTGTAATTGTGGTTTACTACTTCAAACTCTTGGGGTTTGGTTAAAAAAAAAAAATTATTGACCCTATATCAAAAGGTTAGTAAGTGAATATATGCTTCTTTTAAAATATGTTTTAAATATATTGATTTTGTCTCTTGACCTACTTTTTTGATTCACCAACTACTAGCCCTGATTGCATCAAATAATACGGCTTTTGTATATTGCACAAAAATAAAGCATAAACTATGCGTAATGGAGCATTTAAAAGTCATTTAAAAACCATCTTGATTAATCTTATTTCTTCAAATAGTCTGTAGTACTGAAGGGTTTCACACCCATCCTCCTCCACTGGTGGCTGTGAAATCAGCAACTTTGCCTCTGGAAGGTCACCAGAAAATTACTAGAGCTAATCAATATAGTAAAGTTGCAGGATATAAAATCAACACACAGAAATCCCTTGCATTCCTATACACTAATAATGAGAAAATAGAAAAATTAAGGAAACAATTCCATTCACCATTGCAATGAAAAGAATAAAATACTTAGGAATATATCTACCTAAAGAAATTAAAGACCTAAGAAACTAAAGACCTATATATAGAAAACTATAAAACACTGGTGAAAGAAATCAAAGAGGACACTAATAGATGGAGAAATATACCATGTTCATGGATCAGAAGAATCAATATAGTGAAAATGAGTATACTATCCAAAGCAATCTATAGATTCAGTGCAATCCCTATCAAGCTACCAACTGTATTTTTCACAGAGCTAGAACAAATAATTTCACAATTTGTATGGAAATACAAAAAAAGCCTCGAATAGCCAAAGCAATCTTGAGAAAGAAGAAAGGAACTGGAGGAATCAACCTGCCTGACTTCAGGCTCTACTACAAAGCCACAGTCATCAAGACAGTATGGTACTGGCACAAAGACAGAAATATAGACCAATGGAACAAAATAGCCCAGAGATAAATCCACACACCTATGGACACCTTATCTTTAAGGAGGCAAGATATAGGAGGCAAGAATATACAATGGATTAAAGATAATCTCTTTAACAAGTGGTGCTGGGAAAACTGGTCAACCACTTGTAAAAGAATGAAACTAGAACACTTTCTAACACCATACACAAAAATAAACTCAAGATGGATTAACGATCTAAACGTAAGACCAGAAACTATAAAACTCCTAGAGGAGAGAACATAGGCAAAACAATCTTTGACATAAATCACAGCAGGATCCTCTATGACCCATCTCCCAGAATATTGGAGAGAAAAGCAAAAATAAACAAACGGGACCTAATTAAAAGCTTTTGCACAACAAAGGAAACTATAAGCAAGGTGAAAAGACAGCCTTCAGAATGGGAGAAAATAATAGCAAATGAAGCAACTGACAAAGGACTAATCTCAAAAATATACAAGCAACACCTGCAGCTCAATTCCAGAAAAATAAACGACCCAATCAAAAAATGGGCCAAAGAACTAAACAGACATTTCTCCAAAGAAGACATACAGATGGCTAACAAACACATGAAAAGATGCTCAACATCACTCATCAGAGAAATGCAAATCAAAACCACAATAAGGTACCATTTCACGCTAGTCAGAATGGCTGCTATCCAAAAGTCTACAAGCAATAAATGCTGGAGAGGGTGTGGAGAAGAGGGAACCTTCTTACACTGTTGGTGGGAATGCAAACTAGTACAGCCACTATGGAGAACAGTGTGGAGATTCCTTAAAAAACTGGAGATAGAACTGCCTTATGACCCAGCAGTCCCACTACTGGGCATACACACTGAGGAAACCAGAATTGAAAGAGACAGATGTACCCCAATGTTCATCGCAGCACTGTTTCTAATAGCCAGGGCATGGAAGCAACCTAGATATCCATCAGCAGATGAATGGATAAGAAAGCAGTGGTACATATACACAATGGAGTATTACTCAGCCATTAAAAAGAATCCATTTTAATCAGTTGTAATGAGGTGGATGAAACTGAAGCCTATTACACAGAGTGAAGTAAGCCAGAAAGAAAAACACCAATACATGGAATTTAGAAAGATGGTAACGATAACCCTGTATGCAAGACAGCAAAAGAGACACAGATATATATAGCAGTCTTTTGGACTCTGTGGGAGAGGGAGAGGGTGGGATGATTTGGGAGAATGGCATTGAAACATGTATAATATCATATATGAAATGAATCGCCAGTCCAGGTTCCATGCATGATACTGGATGCTTGGGGCTGGTGCACTGGGACGACCTAGAGGGATGGTATGGGGAGGGTGGTGGGAGGGGGGTTCAGGATGGGGAACATGTGTATACCCGTGGCGGATTCATGTTGATGTATGGCAAAACCAATACAATATTGTAAAGTAATTAACCTCCAATTAAAAAAATTTATATTAAAAATAAAGATGACTGCCACCATAAGGCAGGATGACAGAAAATTCTGGCAACATTCCTTTCCTTCTGATCTGCTAATCAGGATTCTGGAGCCATTTCCATTTTATTCCTTTTTTCTCTCCAAGAGCAGAGGTAAGTTGGGAAGAAAATGCAACACAAACAGCTTGATGAAACTAATTAAAGACTGCATTCAAGCCTCACCTCACCCCCTAATAGCTCCTGCTCATACAGGTGAGGCAAAGCCACGATGGAATAGTGATATTTAGTGTGAGGGCCCTCATTTTGGCGTTTCTCTTCCAAAAATTATGTAGGCCATTCAGTTTATTTTTTCTAAAAATCACTAAGAAACAATGTAAACTCATTTGAAGTTTCAAGCAGTGCAGAAAGGTAAAGGCACATATTAGTATAGCCTTGGGCAAGACAGTTGCCACTCTGATCTTCAGTGTTTCCATTTACTAAACAGGATGTTGTTGTTCATCACTAAGTTATGTCCGACTTTTTGCAACCTCATGGACTGCAGCACGCCAGGCTCCTCTGTCCTCCACTATTTCCTGGAGTTTGCTCAAACTTGAGTCTATCGAGTCAGTGATACCATCCAACTATCTAATCCTCGGTCACCCCCTTCTCTCCTTGCCCTTAATCCTTCCCAGCATCAGTCTTTTCCAAAAGAAAAGGAAAATGAGAGCTAATTTGTAGGACTGCTCTAAGAATATACGATAACGTGTATAGAATGCCTATTATTTTTTATGGAACTAGTTTCATATCTTTGACCAAAGAATAATTTTCCACTAGTGAGAAATTTGTTCTTTTCCAGCATGTTGGGAAAATTGGGAGGAACACAAAAGAGTGGTGAGTGTGGAAAGGGACTGTCCAGTCAGCCAGATCAGCTGAATCTAGTATGAGGGTAAAGGAAGTGATGTCATAGATCACATTTACATTATATGATGAGATGTTCCAGAGGTACTCCAAATACAGAGACTACAGCTGACCAAGCCATGGCTTACCACTGATTCTGTATATGTCTTAAGCAGCCAAAATCTCAGTTTGGCAATTTGAATCACACCGCACATACCTCACTTCTCCATACCAATCAACCATGTCTGCTGATTCTAGCCCTACATACTGAATCTCCCACTCTTTTTCTACACCTTTCCACTCTCACTAGACTGGTATTTTCTCACTGGCTTTCACAAACACCACTGGCCTCCTCTCCACCAATCTACTCCTCTAAAATCCATCTTCCATACTGATAGCATAGTGATCCTTTGAAACAGACTGGCAGCAAGTCTCTTCCCTGATTAATTTCTTTCACTATTTCATAATCACTTGCAGTGTAAATTTCAGTTTCCTTATGTAACATCCAAGGTTAATGTTGTTCAGTCACTAAGTCTGTCTGACTCTGTGACCCCATGAACTGCACACGCCAGGTTTCACTATGAGTTTGCTCAAACTCACGTCCATTGAGTTAGTGATGGCCATTCAGCCATCTCATCCTCTGTTGCCCCCTTCTCCACTTGCCCTCGATTTTTCCCAGCATCACAGTCTTTCCAATGAGTCGACTCTTTCATCAGGTGGCCAAGGTATTGGAGCTTCAACTTCAGCATCAGTCCTTCCAGTGACTCCATGGTTGATTTCCTTTAGGATTGACTGTTTTGATTTCCTTGCTGTCCAAAGGACTCTCAAGAGTCTTCATCAGTACCACAGTTCAAAAGCATCGATTCATCGTGCTCAGCCTTCTTTAAAGTTAATGTAACAGGAGTTAATGTGTATAAGGTGCTTGAACAGTGCCTCCACACTATGTACTATAGAAGTGTTTGCTGTTTTTTTTTTTTTTTTAATGACCTGATCTCCACTGTCCTTTTCAATCTAAAACACTGTCACTCTATGACAATTATTGCTCACAATTTTCCAAGCACACTGCACTGTTAACTCTAGGTGTATGCGCGCGCGCGCGCGCACACACACACACACACACACGACTCCACTTTTTAGATGACCTGGTTGCCCCCACCTATGCGTGGAACTCGTAATCTTCTTTAAATCTCACCTCTCATAGTGTTTCATAGCCCCCTTCCATATACCACATTGTTAATTTCTTCCAATTTGATGTAATTTCTGCGTGTTGTACTGTTTCTTCATCACCTTGGGTTATAATTTGCTTTTATGTTCCTCTGCTCTAACAGGGAGTGAGCTCCTAGAACGCAGGGATTCTATCTTGCTTATTCAAATCCTCATCAAAATACTGGAACGCACGCGGTAAGCACCTCGTAGGCATTTAGAAAAATATTGAGCAAATGAAAACTGTAGACTATAATTAGACAAAATGTAATTAAGGACATTTTATGATACAGAAAGAAAATTCAACTTGGGAAGAAAAAGGAAGTTTAATCAAAATCTGTAGAACTGTAGTTTAATTTCGAGCTAGCCAATGATGGCCGCGGTGTCCCCAAAGCCCATATGGTTAAGAGATCCTGGCTTTTGGATTCGTTGTTGCGGCCTCGCGTGTTGTAGGAGTGTAATCAATATGTTAATATCACCTGCTCTTCTTTGCGGTCAGGAGGAGGGAATTTTATTCCACTTTCTGCAAAATTTCTGTGTCTCAGTAGGGGTTGGAGGACCTGGTCTGCCAGTCCCCTGAAAGGCTTTCCTTTTTCGTTTACCCTCGGAGGCCACCAGTGGCACGGGCGCCCCAGCACCCCGCCGCGTGCGCTCCCTCGGAGCAGCCCAGCCCCGGGTTGACCGCGGAGACGCGGTCCCTGGCGCCGGGTTCGTCCCGCCTCCAGCATCACGTGCGCCAAGGATGCTAACTTCCCCCTCCTCCTCCCGCGGCGTCCCCTCCGCCTCTGCGGCCTCCTTCTGCTGAGCGTGTGCGAGTCAGACTGCGCGAGGGGGCGCGAGCGGGCGGGCGCAGCCGGAGCCCGCAGCCCTGGCGCCCGTCGCCGCCCGCAGCTCCGCAATATGCCGCCGCGGCCCTCTGGCTCTCGGCCATGGCGAGGCTCAGCCGGCGCGTCCCTTGCACCCTGCTCCTTGGCCTGGCCGCGGTGCTGCTGAAGGCGAGGCTGGTCCCCGCGGCCGCCAGAGCCGAGCTCAGCCGCTCAGACCTCAGCCTCATCCAGCAGCAGCAGCAGCAGCAAAGGCAGCGGGAGGAAGCTGAGGAAGAGAGGCCGGAGGTGCCCGGGGCATCCTCTACAGCCGCTGCTCCAGGTAGGTCCCGGGAGCCCGGCCCTGCCTTTCCATCTCCGCCGGCGACTCTTCTGATTTCACTGGCGGCCTCGCACAATCCCTAGCCAGATGGTTTTCCATCGCCTGACTCTACCCACCCCCCACCTCCCCAGCCTTCCTGCCCAGGACTGGGGCTTAGCTTTGGTTTCTGGAATCTGCCCTTTGGGTGATGAGCTTTCTGGTAAGCGGAGAGTACTGCAGTGGGGCGGGGAGGGGTCGGGAGGGATGGGATTGAGAGACTGCCTAGATTGATCCTTTTCTTCTCCTCCCTTCCTGAATTTTCCCTCTGCCCTGGGGATGATTGTGTACACACACACACACACACACACACACACGGTTCTCAAATCCTTCTAGCCTGGGGATGATTTACACACACACACACACACACACACACACACACACGGTTCTCACATCCCTTTAGCCTTCTGTTCTGTAACGTTTTTTCTCCTGGAGACTGAAAAATTTTGCGATAGACACCCACACACCCCTTTTCATCATCTGGCTCAGCCTGTATATTTAAATTTGGCTCTAGAGAAAAATCTTGATTTATTTTATTATTTATTTCTATCTCTTCTTAAGCTGGGAATGGTTTTAAGGCAGTTTGCAAGAACGTCTTCTGTTTAATAAAAATGAAACAAACCAAAAATGAAATAGGAGTTTGTGATTGAAAGAAAGGGAAAAGGAGAGAGGGGGTGGTTGAGATCAAGTCTGTAGTGGATGTTGGTATAGCAAAGCCTGCCCCCAGAGAGGGGAATCTCCTTACTTGTTAGTAGGAGTAATGAGGCAGATTCTCCGCACTATTCAGTGAGGGTGAGGAAGTCCCTTTCAGTACTGTAACAGTCCCTCCATTCCTGCCTGGTTCCCCTCCATTAAGGCTCCACCGGTAAGCAAAAAGCGGGATTGTCCATTTTAATAGCCTCTCTCCACCCCCCACCCCAGTTCCCTTCCCTACTGTAGAAGCTGCCTGCTATTTGGAAAGAAAAAAAGCCATCAGTTTTTTTTTTTTTTTGGCGAATGGACTTAGGTTTCTGCAAAACCAAAGTGAATTGTAGCATTTAATTTTGCTTTAACATCCTGCCTAGTAACATCATACCAGATGCCGAAAATGAGATTTTTGAAGAGTAGGATTCAGTATCTTATTTTTTACTGCTTGTTCATCCTCAAAGAGCAGTATTCTGACAACACCAGCTGTGATTCCTGACAGAGCCAGGATGATTTAATTTATCAGAGTGCTCTGAGCAAAGGATGAAATCACCAAAGTGTGGAGGAAAGGATGTGTTTCTGGCACCCTTTTAAACCAATTAATAAGACTTGAGCATGGCTGAAAGTCCTGAAAGGTGTGTGGAGGGTGGTGGTTTTCCTTCCTGGCTTTTTATAACTGACATTGCTAACCACAGAGCTTCGATGAGGCAGCTGTTAGACACAATGTTTGCTGAATTTAAGGAAATCAGAGATAGAGTGATTGAGAGCCTGTCTTCATGATTTCATAAATTACGGAACAGAAGTCTGAGAGTAGAGATGAATTATGGTTTGCAGTATATTTTTATTTGGATTTATCTTTCAGAAATATTCGTAACATGGGTTTTGACTACTGCCGTTGTGAAATAATATGAGAAACTTCTGTATCCTGCATGCATGTGAAAATATTTGCTTTCTGATATTTGGGATAGAATATTTTTGAAAAGGATTATTTGGGGGGAAGTACAGTTTTGGAGCATATTTACCTATTAGATTAATGGAGATAAAGGAACCACTAGTGAACAGAGCAGACTCGAGCCTCAAATGTAATATGACTCTTGCATTTCCCTCAAAAACTCTACCTCTCCAAGGCAGTGCCAACCAGGAGAGCAATTCAGATGATTGCTGTTTTAGTTAGAGATATTGGGTTGCATCTCTGGAGAAGGGAACGGCAATCCACTCTAGTATTCTTGCCTGGAGAATCTCAGGGACAGAGAAGCCTGGTGGGCTACAGTCCGTGGGGTCGCAGGGAGTCGGACACGACTGAGCGACTAACACACACATTCGGCTGCCCATTGAAACACAACCCGTACACAAAGAAGTTAAATATTCCTCTGAGCACATTGTGGTCTACATTGAACTGGTCTTCCTGCTTCAACCTTTGTTCCTCTACTCTCTGTTCTCCTCACACAGTTAGTAATCTTTTAAAAAATATTAAAAAGGACCATTTCAGCTCACAGTCCCACAGTGACTTCCCGTGGCTCTCACACTAGATGCCCAGACCCTGAAAATGGACTTCAAAGGCCTGGATCCTCTATGCCTACCTCCTTCCTGTGTCCCTTGGCTCTCACTCTGAGTGCTGGGGCCACACTCTCCCTCTGCTTCTTCAGTTGGCAAGTGGGCTCTGGTGTCGGACCTTTGTGCTTTTCATTTTCTCTGCCTGGAATTCTGGACCTTCACATTCATCAGATTTGCTCAGATATCACTAGAACAGAGAAGCTTTTCTGACCGCTATATTAAATAGCAATCTGCATGCTCTTTTCCTACCAATTCTCCTCCGTGGCATTTAATATCCTCAGCCCTTCTTGTAAACCTGTCTCCTCTTACTAGAATGTAAGCTCTCTGAGGGCATGAACTTTGCTTTGTTCATTATTACATAGAATTATTACATATCTTTCTAGCACCTAGAAGAGCATATGTGACTCATAGGCACACATTAAGTTTTTTGAATGAATAAACTAAAATGCTGGCATTGGGCATCTCTTTTACTTTGAGTTTATGTTATTTAACATCTTGTGAAATTCTTCATTGAAATTTAGCAGGGGCATATAAAAATAAATAGTAGGTAGAAATATTTATAGGAGGAGGTTATAAAGTGCATTTATCTTGGACTTTTAATTTTAGCTAATTTCACTGTTTATCTTAAGTTGATTGCAGACAACTTCTAGAACAATACTTAAGTCCACTTTTTAGGTTCTGTCAAGAAGATTCTTTACCCAGGCGCACTTATAATTCTCTTATGACCTAGGAGGGTATTATATACCTTTAAATAGCTCTGACTGAGCCTGACAGTTCTTTCTTTGCCTCTGTATGGTGCTTCTGATTTTTCAGACATTTGCCCTTCTCAGGCAAAATGTAGAAAACTAATAAGATGTGTTTAGTGACTCGTATATGATTGAGCTTCATAAGTCCATATAGAAAAACTGACGACTTTTATTTCAGATTTTATTACTTTCAAAATTTTTGTCTCTTTATATAGCTGAGAAATAAGAAAGTGATGTTAAAAGAAGTTGAATATGCGATTTATAAAATCAAGGTATAAAAACAAATCTTTGTTACCTCATTAATTTCCAAAACATCATCCTCAGAGTAGCGAGAAAAAAGATGAAAGTTGAGATCTATTTTCTCTAGTGTCTACAGCAGCTCTGATTTCTCCATCTGCACCAGTAACTGTTAGAAATAAATATTTGAGGGATGAGGGAAGAATTAATTTGAGGGTTGGTAATAACTGAAACAATAATATCATATCCAGTCTGATGGCCTATTAGATGGGAGACATACTGGGGGTTGGGGTGAGCAGAGCTGGAGAAAATGACGAGCTCCATTTCAGATTCTCCACGTGAAGTACAGACACAGGGAACCTCCACGGATTTTTATAAAAGTCTTCTGCATACAATGAAAGCTTGTTGAGGGGTATGTTTTCACAGTATAAGTGTGTGTTTATACTGATATACTGTTTATATCAGTGATTGTGTGTTTCACTGATTCAGTTCAGTTGCTCAGTCATGTCCGACTCTTTGTGACCCCATGGACTGCAGCACACTAGGCTTCCCTGTCCATCACCATCTCCCCTTGCTTTCTCAAACTTATGTCCATTGAGTCAGTGATGCCATCCAACCATCTCGTTCTCTGTCATCTCCTTCTCCTCTCGCCTTCAGTCTTTCCCAGCATCAGAGTCTTTTCTAATGAGTCGACTCTTTGCATCAGGTCGCCAAAGTATTGGAGCTGCGCATCAGTCCTTCCAATGAATATTCAGGACTGATTTCCTTTAGGATTGACTGGTTTGATTTCCTTGCAGTCCAAGGGACTCTCAAGAGTCTTCTCCAATGTCATGGTTCAAAAGTATCAATTTGTCGGTGCTCAGCTTTCTTTATGGTCCTACTCTCATATCTGTACATGATTACTAGAAAAACCATAGCTTTGACTATATGGTCCTTTGTTGGCAAAGGACCAACAACCTTTAGAGACAAGATATAGACAACCATATGTTGTCTCTGCTTTTTAATATGCTGTCTAGGTTTGTCATAGCTTTTCTTCCAAGGAGCAATTTTAATTTCATGGTTGCAGTTACCATCTGCAGTGGTTTTGGAGCCCAAGAAAATAAAGTCTGACACTGTTTCCATTGTTTCTCCATCTATTTGCCATGAAGTGATGAGATTGGATGCCATGATATTCGTTTTTTCAATGTTGAGTTTTAAGCCAAGTTTTTCACTTTTCTCTTTCACTTTCATCTGCCATAAGGGTGGTGTCATCTGCATATCTGAGGTTATTAATATTTCTCCTGGCAATCTTGGTTACAGCTTGTGCTTCATCCAGCCCAGCGTTTCTCATGATGTACTCTGTATGTAAGTTAAATAAGCAGGTGACAATATATAGTCTTGATGTACTCCTTTCCTGATTTGGAACCGGTCTAGTTCCACGTCCAGTTCTAACTATTGCTTCTTGACCTGCATACAGATTTCTCAAGAGGCAGGTCAGGTGGTCTGGTATTAATCTACACAGTCAAAAAGGCTTTAGCATAATCAGTGAAGCAGAAGTAGATGTTTTTCTGGAACTCTTGCTTTTTCTATCATCCACCAGATGTTGGCAATTTGCTCTTTGGTTCTTCTGCCTTTTCTAAATCCAGCTTGAACATCTAAAGTTCTCAATTCACGCACTGTTGAAGCCTTGCTTGGAGAATTTTGAGCATTACTTTGCTAGTGTGTGAGATGAGTGCAGTTGTGCAGTAGTTTGAACATTCTTTGGCATTACCTTTCTTTGGGATTGGAATGAAAACTGACCTTTTCCAGTCCTATGGCCACTGCTGAGATTTCTAAATTTGCTGGCCTTTTGAGTATAGCACTTTAACAGCATCATCTTTTAGGACTTGAAATAGCTCAGCTGGAATTCCATCACCTTCATTAGCTTTGTTCATAGTGATGCTTCCTAAGGCCCGCTTCACTTCGCAGTCCAGGATATCTGGCTATAGGTCAGTGATCACACCATCATGGTTATCTGTGTCATTAAGATCTTTTTTGTATAGTTCGTCTGTGTATTCTTGCCACCTCTTCTTAGTATCTTCTGCTTCTGTTAAGTGCATACCATTTCACTGATAAGTAGTTTTAAACCTTTTAGCTTGGAAAATGTCAAATATATAGAAAGTAAAGGATAGTATTCATAAAGCCATACCCATCACCCAGCTTTAACAGTGATCAAATTCTGCTATCCCTGTTTTCCTTCACAGTTCCATTCATTTCTACTATGTGGGATTTGGGGGAAGTATGTACTTATATTAAAATGGACATACCTAAACTGTACACTTTTTAAACAATAAGCTAGTTTATTAGGTGGGGAAAGTGGTGCTTGATTTAGAGTTGCCACATTTTATGTATATATATATATATATATATTTAAACTGACATTAAAACTTTTATTATCACTCTATTTTTGTCTTGCAAAAAATTCAAAAGTCATTTTCAAGTTAGCTTATGATTATATACACTTTGTAAATATTAGTTTAAAAATATCAAAAGTCATAAAATGAAAAAAAAAAAGAACTATAGGAGCTATTTAATGGACATCCATACTTCAGATTCTGGTAGTAACATAAACTGTAGTCTCTTGACAAACAGATACACCCCTGTAAGCATTACCCCTATTAAGACAGAAGACATTTATATCACCTTAGAAAGTTCCCTCATGTCCCCTTCTCAGGCAGTCTTTGACCCTGACCCATTGACCACTGATTTGATTATTTTTGTCATTAATTTTGTGTTTTCTAGACTTCATAAAATAGAAGCATATATCATGTACTTCTTTGTCTAGCTTCTTTAGCTAAGTCTAATTTCCAACGGTTTTGTTGTTGCTTGTTGAGTAGTTTATTCCTTTATACTGCTGAGTAGTATTCCATTGTATGAATTATTGCAGTTTGATTTATCACTTCTATTGAAGGATATTTGGGTTATTTCAGTTTTAGCCATTGTAAATGAAGCTGCTACATTCTTGTACTTTTAAAGTTAAAACCTTTTTTATATTCTGTATAGCTGGGACCTATTTAACTTAATGAAATTTAAAAATAGTGAAATTCAGTGTAGAATATTACTCAATATATTACTCTATAATTTTTATTATGTTCAAAAAACTTGATTAAACTTCTTGATTTAAGCAGACCTGTTTGAAATCTCCCATCCATGAAGGCATTTGTTTAGATTTTTTTTTCTGTTCAAGGAATTTGAAAATCAGTAGAAATAGGACTAGACATTGACTGTTTTATTTAAAGTACTCATGCTTTGAAGGCCATCATCCCAGATGGAGTAATTATGATTTCTTTCCAGGATTTTAATCACTAAAGGGAGCCATTTCTTGGTGTTGATTACAGGTTGAAAAACTCATGCCATTGTGTTGAATTTCAGTTTGTTTCAGTGGTGGTTTTTCATTGTTCTTAATGTGCCTGAACAGAAACCATGAAATATTTTTCGGAAACAAAACTCTTCCACCTAAGTATATAAACATTGAACTTGAGTCTCTTTCAACAGTCTGTTTGACTAGGTTAGTGGCAGTATTGTCATTCATTGACCTGGTTTAGTGTAATGTGTCCTAATTTCTTTTTCATAGCCAAGTTGCCTTCCCTAGGAAATCGATACAAGATTTTCCATCTGCTGTTGGTAAAAAGAAGTATGCTTTGGAGTAGTTACCTGGAAAATTCTACAACTATGAAAGCTGTGTGCATTGTAGTGAAATATATAATAATCTTAAGAAAATAGCTTCTGTTTGCTTTGAAGATTCTGTTTGGAGATGTCTCTGTAATTGCCCTTTTGTGTAAGCACAATATGTCCAAGACATACCAGATTCTCTGCCTCTTACTTTTTTGTGACTGGGTTATAAGGACTAGGCAGCATTCTTGACTACTTGTTGATGATGTCTGTGAGTGTAAAGGCCAGTTCATTTGGACCTGAAATGAGAAGTGATTTTTGGGTGCCGTTTCATGTAGGGTAGAGGGTGTCAGTGAAGTGAAGTGAAAGTGGGTCAGTCGTGTCCCGATTCTTTGTGATCACATAGATGGTAGCCTGCCAGGCTCCTCTGTCCATGGAATTCTCTAGTCAAGAATACTGGAGTGGGTAGCCGTTCCCTTCTCCAGGGAATCTTCCCAAGCCAGGGATTGAACCCAGGTCTCCCTCACTGCAGCTGATTCTTTACCAGCTGAGCCACCAAGGAAGCTCAGCGGGTGTCAAGGAAAATAGCAATGCTTGTTTCAGATCTGCCTCAGTGACCTAGTGAACCACGATTGCAGAGTGTCTCAGCAGTGTCTTGGGCTTCTCTGAAGCCTTGAGTTGATAATACCCGTAAATCTCTCCATGTTAAGCTTCTCTGTCTTGCATGGAAACTAAGATTTTAAATTAATTTTATTTATATGTGACCGAGATTTCAGTTGCTATTTACTGTGCTTTTTTTTTTTTTTCTCAACTAGGTTTCTATATCATAACGCTTGAGGGGCTAATTTAAAATTAAACATTTACTGGTTATCATCAGTTATTGTACCTAGTTTACTTTGGTTTCTGTTCAGTAGAGAAATAGCATTTATAAACTATATACTCTTAACTCACTCGTTAGCTGTGCTGAAATTTAGAACACTCATATAGCTAAGCCAATGACAGTTCTTATCTGTGGACCTAAATATTAATTGGGCTTTCATTGACCACTTGACTAGTTGGAAGCTGGTTGAAATATCCAGCCTCAACTCAAGGCTTGTACTGTGAGGCCTTTGGGTTACCTTGGTGGTAAGTGCTCCAGGGATGTTGTAGAATTTCATATCCATTGTCTTAATACCAGTGTCCCTGGTTTTATTCATACCTACCTATTCCAATTCTTTTTTGTAACAGAAATATGATACAATAGAAACAGAATGGGAGATGGATGCTTTGTTTTTTCTAATGGGTTAACTATAACCAGGAATTGAAGCTACAAGGTCCTGGATTTTGTGACCCATTCCACCCTTGCCTGTCTCCCCATCCTGCCCCCCACCAGCAGTATTTTTAGAAATGATAGAAATTAATCTGCCTGCAGTGTGGGAGACCCACATTTATCCATGGATCAGGAAGAGCCCCTGGAGAAGGGAATGACTACCCACTCCAGTATTCTTTCCTAGAGAATTCCATGGACAGAGGAGCCTGGCCGGCTACAATCCATGGGGTCGCAGAGAGTCAGACATGACTGAGTGACTAACCCTAGGTTAAAGCTGTCAAAATATGGCTGTATATAGTTAAAACTTAAGTCTTGGAATAGTTGGCTCTTGGAACTGGGATGAGGTAGAAATGGCCTCCTAAATGCTTTGCTTTGGCTCTGTTTGAAAAGTATATGACATAAGCTGAAACACTTTAAGAAAAAAATCTGGTAATTTGTAAATCTTTTTTTTTTTTTTTAAGACAGTTATTTTTTAATTGAAATATCATTGATTTACAATGTTATATGTTTCAGGTGTACAACTATAGTGATTCATAATTCTTAAAGGTTATATACTCCATTTATAGTTATTATATTCTCTGTGCTATACAATACATCCTTCTAGCTTATTTATCTAATATGCAGTAGTTTTTGCCTCTTAAATCCCTACCCCCGTCTTCCCTCTGCCCCCATAACCATTAGTTTGTTCTCTGTATCTGAAGTAGTTTGTTTTTATTTATTCTTATTTTTAAATTTTTATTGACGTATAGCTGCTTTATAATATTGTGTTAGTTTTTGGTGTACAGCAAAGTGATTCAGTTATATATATATATATATATATACATACACACATACATATATCTGTACACATACATGTGGCTCAGACAGTAAAAAATCTGCAATGTGGGGGACCTAGGTTCGATTCCTAGGTCAGGAAGATCCCCTGGAAAAGGGTGTGGCTACTCACGCCAGTATTCTTGCCTGGAGAATTCCATGGACGGAGAGGAGTCTGGCCGACTACAGTCCATGGGGTTGCAAATAGTCGGACACGACTGAGCACCTACCTCTTTCACATACGTACAAATATCCATATCCATATATATATATATTTATGTGTGTGTGTGCTAAGTCACTTCAGTCGTGTCTGACTCTTTGCGACCCTGTGGACTGTAGCCTGCCAGTTTCCTCTGTCCATGGGATTCTCCAGGCAAGAATACTAGAGTAGGTTGCCATTTCCTCCTCCAGGGGATCTTCCTGACCCAGGGATCAAACCGCATGTCCTGCGGCTTCTTCATTGCAGGTGGATTCTATACCATCTGAGCCACCAGGGAAGGCCGTATATATACACACGTATATTATATGTTCTTTTTCAGGTTTTTTTCCATTATACATCATTAACAAGATATTGAATATAGTTCCTGTGCTATGCAGTAGGTCCTTCTTGTTTATCTGTTTTATATATAATAGTGTGTATATGTTACTCCCAAATTCCTATTTTATCCCTTCTCACTGTCTTTCCCTTTTTTAACTATAAGGTTTTTTTTTAATGTCCGTTTCTGTTTTATAAATAGGTTCATTCGTATCATTCTTTTCAGATTCCACATATAAGTGATCCCATGATATTTCTCTTTCTCTGATTTACTTCACTTCATATGATAATCTCCAGGTCCCACATCCACATCTTAAAAGAAATTGTGGTACCACCTGGCAGATACAAAGCCTGATAACACTGTTACTTAAGGATAATTTGATTTTCTTCACAGCAAATATGACTAAGATAAGTGAGCTCTTTCCTTACCAACGAATTCAATTTTGTGAATCAGAAGAGTCAAAAAAATGTATTTTTAAATTGCTTCTATGCCATGGTATTTCAGATAGGAAAGAAGTCGTGCGAATCAGTAAAGCTTGGTGAATCTTCTTCTCCCCTGGTATGTGTAAGGGACTCACTGTCCCTTATACTTATATGGCAGAGGTTCTAGGGAACCAGTGCAGGGTGTAGTGAGCTCCCTGCAATTAATTACACAGTCAGCAGTTACCTAGTGTTGAGATCAGCTGTAAGATTTTCAAAGCAATCCTTGACCCCCAAAAGGTTAAGAAAACCTGCCATGGTTAATTAGGCCTTTGTAAGTGGACTCAATGAGGACAAGGGTAACATTCAGACTCAGATAACATTTTTCTGTTCTTTTTTAATATGTAAAGTTCCTGTTATTGTGTGTCTGTGATGGGTAAAACTAGCATTTCGGTGACATAACCAATCCTGCCAGAAGGCCTTAACCCTTAAAGGAACTGACTGCTTGAGATGCATGTACCTTGGCTGATTCTTTCAACCTTTGGCTTTTCCTTTCTGTTTATAGAGTGGCTACCAAAATGCAGCAGTTATCTTTTTTCAAAATTTTAATTAATGTATTTTTGGTTACACTGAGTCTTCACTGCTGTGCTCAGGCTTTGTCTCATTGCAGCGAGTGGGAGCTCCTCGCAGTTGTGACACACAGGCTTATCAAACAGCGGCTTCCTTTGAAGCGCAGCCCAGGTTGTAGGCAGCGGGGCTTCGGTAGTTGTGGTGCGTGGGCTCAGTTGCTCTGCAGCGTGTGCAGTCTTCCCGGACCAGGGATCAAACCCATGTCCCCTACACCAGCAGGCAGATGTACCGATACAGTGGCGGTATCCACTGTACTGCCAGGGAAGTCCCAGGTTTATCTTTTGATAAACTACGTGACTTTGAATTGTTTTGCATCCAGGTTTCATTATATAATAACCTGGTGGGATATCTTATACCTGAAAAAAGCCCTCTGTTCAGAATTTTTTGGCAGTCAACCCAGAAACTCTCTGGATTTTGGCTCTTGGCTCTTGCACTGAAGGATAGAGTCACAAAGATTAAGTTAATATCTTAACAAGGGCTCTGATGACTTTGTGATTCATCCAATCCCTCAGGCCTGATGATAAACTTCAATCAGTTTTAGCAGATGAGGGCCTGCCCTGGTTGTTATTAGTTTACAGAGAAGGCATTTATAAAAATGTAAGCTCTTTCCCACCTGCTGAAATAAGTATTAATCTTTGGTTTTAAAACAGTTTCTGGGTCAAAATAGTAACTTCAGCCTACTGTGACTCAAGTTGTGGTTTGAACTTGCTCTCTTTATCACCAGTGCTGTTCTAGGCTTTCAGAATTTTAGAATATCATCTCTAAACTTACTGAGACTCGTTTTCCTTGCGGTTTTTGATTTACACCTCTCCTAGTTTTACTAATAACTGACTGCGTTGGAAAAGCTAGATGCTACGAAGAGTAAATAACAGAGTGATTCCTTGTTTTGAGAAGTGGCTTAATATTGCACATTTTTTCTTTCATTTGAAAGTCCAAATGGAAAAATTTATGTTTCAACACATTCTGATGTTCCAAAGATAAATAATAGCATGTGTTGAGACTTGGAAAACTAAAGCTTCAGAAAACAGTGTAAGTGCACAGGCAGGGAGGTAAAAACAATGTAAGCTCCCTGACAAATCTGGGTTTTTCTGTGGCCATTGTGTATCCTGTATGTAAGGACTGGCTCACAGACTAGAGCTCTATGCAGGGTCTACGTGTGGGACCCTTTATGGATCCAGCAGCTTAGAGATCTGACAAAGAAAGAGGAAAATACAGTGACCCACATTTACTCCCCTTTCTTTGTATCAGTATTCTTTGTAGTGAAGTCTGAAGTTTGTAACTTTTGAATAATTTGCTATGCAGTAATTACATGATATTTTAGAGTTATACTTAAGTATCATTACAACCATAAAATATTCGATACTGTAACATGTAGATAATTAAAATGTCTTTATGTTCTAAAACGTAAAAGTAGAAAAAGATTTTTTTCATTCCACATTCTCTCTTCTCACTCTCCCTTCTCACAAGGTGATCTCATCTACTCCAGTTGCTTTAAATACTATCTATAGGCTAAGACTCCCCAGAGTGTACTTCTGAATATATCCACCAATTATTTTGACATCTTTATCTGGATAGATTTCAAGATTTTCTGTTAAACCATGCCTAAGTCTGGATTCTTCATTTCTTACCACACCTTCCAGGATAAAAAAATCCTCTCCTGGCTTTTTTTTTTTTTTAACTGCAGTCCCTATGCTATACACTACCTTCCAGAACTTACGTTAACTAGCAGTTTTTACCTTTCACCTACCTTCAGTCATCCTTGTTGTTAACTAAAAACTCCACTGTTACTAAAGTGCCCCTGTGACCAATAAGGAGAATTGAGGATGCTGTCCTTGCCACTTCCTTCTTCTCCTGGCCCGTCACCAAACCCATCAAGTCTGTTTCCTAAGTATTTCTCATCTGTTAACTTCTCATCTTCACTGCCCCTCCGTCAGCCCAGGTTACTCTTAATGCTCTAGTTGGGTTCGCATATTGACTGGCCTCCCTGTGTCCATTCTTGGTGCTGTGAAATCCATGCCCTAGAGCAACGATGGAGACCATCCACCCACACCCACAGTAGCGGTTATTTTATTTTTAAGTACAAACCTGATCAGGCTTCCCAAGACATTGAGAACCAATGACCTGTGTGTAAAAGTCTGTGTGCTCTCCTGCCCTGTCTCAGTGCCAGCTTCTCTCCTGCTTCATCACTACACTCCTGCTCTCTGTGCCTTGAGTGTGACAGGTTTTGCTCCTCAGCACCTTTGCAGGTTGTTTCTCTGCTTGCAGTACTTCCCTGCTCCAACATGCACACACCTTCTGCCCCCGCCCTTCCCTCCCCTAATTCATCCAAACTTCCAGTATTAGCTTAAGTGCTACTTCGTTGGATTTTCTTTGGCTTTCCAGTCTGAACTAGGTTCCTCTGCTATTCTGTGCTCTCATAAGCATTTTATAATTGCTCAGGGTCTGTAGTTGAGCTGTAACTAGGCACCTTAATTCCTAGCTAGGCATCTTGTTCCATAATTCCATATTTGTCTTCACCTCTATATTGGAAGCCAGGGGAGGCCAGATGCAATAATTGTTTTGGTTGGGGCCATATCTTGTATAAATAGTCATTGAGTGAAAAAAATAATAACTCCATGTGGATAAATATGTGCCGTTGAGTATCTTCTTTCTTTCCCTAGCTTGAGTGGGTTTCTCTAGTGAGTATATATATGAAAAGAACATTATATAGGGAAAAGGCTGTAGTCTTGCAGAATGAAGTGGCCAAAGTATGCAGGTTTTGGATCAAGAGCAATGTTGGCTTTAAAAAAAATTGATTGAAAGAGGAACTGATATTTATTTGGATTTAACTCAACATCAGATCAGATCAGTCGCTCAGTTGTGTCCGACTCTTTGCAACCCCATGAATCGAAGCACGCCAGGGCTCCCTGTTCAACACCAACTCCCGGAGTTCACTGAGACTCACGTCCATCGAGTTAGTGATGCCATCCAGCCATCTCATCCTCTGTCGTCCCCTTCTCCTCCTGCCCCCAATCCCTCACAGCATTAGAGTCTTTTCCAATGAGTCAACTTTTCGCATGAGGTGGCCAAAGTACTGGAGTTTCAGCTTTAGCATCAGTCCTTCCAAAGAAATCCCAGGGCTGATCTCCTTCAGGATGGACTGGTTGGATCTCCTTGCAGTCCAAGGGACTCTCAAGAGTCTTCTCCAACACCACAGTTCAAAAGCATCAATTCTTCGGTGCTCAGCTTTCTTCACAGTCCAACTCTCACATCCATACATGACCACAGGAAAAACCATAGCCTTGACTAGACGGACCTTATATGTTAGTTTATATATGGTGCTGCAGATAACATACAAGATTCCTATAGGAACTGATTTCATTCATTTTTTTTTTTCCTTTTTTAAACAAAACTCTCATTGCAGAGAACCCTTGGTGGGGACATAGAAAGACCACAAATGCTAAGAGTGTGATAAATGCTGTATTAGAGGAATATATAGAAGACTGTGGGAACCCAGGTTTGGGGGAAATGATTTAGCCTGTTTCCTGGAAGAAAGAACACTTAAAGTGAAACCAAAGTGATAAAAGCAGAAAGAAATATTTTTTTTAAGTCATTTTATTTATTTTTAGCTATCCTGGTTCTTTGTTGCTACATGGGCTTTTCTCTAGTTGCGGCGATAAGGCTTCTCATTGCTGTGGCTTCTCTTGCTGCAGAGCATGGGCTCTAGGGCACGCAGGCTTCAGTATCTGCAGCACGTGGGCTCAGGAGTTGCAGTTCCTCGGCTCTAGAGCACAGACTCAGTACTTGTGGTGCATGGGCCTTGTTCCACGTATATGGGATCCTCCCATGTCGGGGATCAATACTCATGCCTCCTGCATTGGTAGGCAGGTTCTTTACCACTGAGCCACTAGGGAAACCCAGAAATAATTTATTTTTGACTAAGGTCTATTTTTTCATTTCTTTGTGATTAACAGTACGATAATTCTTTTCCCTGTAATATCTTATATTCTCTAGAATTCTTTTTCTTTCCTTTAATTCCTCTTTATTTCGTATCCCTAATGGCTCACCATTCCATACTGTTATGAAGAAAAAGACCATAGTTCTTCCACTGTGCTCACATTTCCTGAAGACCAGACTGATGTGCATACTTCTTTCTAAACAAAGAAATGGAATTCAGGATTCAAACATAAGCCCCATTTCTATCAGTTTAGATCTGCTGTAACCTAGCAGAGACTTCATCTTGCCTCTGCACTGATATGTAGCCGAAATACTTTCCCCTGCAGTTAGCTATGAGCTGTCGCCACCTTGACCAACTTGTGCTGTTTTTTTAGCATCTCAGCTCTCCACATGAACACAACACTGAGAGCTGTGTCTTGACATTTCTTGTAACCTCCCTCTCCCATCTGGGCCAAACTGTTGGCCATTACCCCAGTCTGTCTCGGAAACAGCCTGGCTTCTCTTCTTTCCTCTTTAGTGACCCGCAATTTCATTTCCACACCCCACCGCAAGGCAGTGAGTGATTTAAAATTTGTTAATGATTGTGATTGTACCATCTGAATTGTACTTTAAAGAAATGTAATTGCACATAACAGTTGCCTGGTTTTCTGCTAAATGGGAAAGTTTAAGAAAACTAATAGAGAGGAATTTTATGTATTCATGAACTTTTTCTCCATTAAGATACTCTAGAGGTGTCTTCATAGCAAGAGGCCATTTAACTGACATTATCTAAGCATGAGAAAAGGTCTCACACTTGTGTGTAAGTCACTTCACTTGGGTCCAACTCTTTGCAACCCTATGGACTGCAGCCCGCTCATGGGGCTCCTCTGTCCATAGGATTCCCCAGACAAGATTACTGCAGTGGGTTGCCATGCCTTCCTCCAGGGGATCTTCCCCTCCCAGCGATTGAACCCACGTCTCTGTCTCCTGAATTAGCTGGCAGGTTCCTAGGAAGCCCTCTCACATTTACGTGAAGCTGTATGCTCGGATGTATTTTTGTGGATCAAGTTCAGGTTTGTTCTTACCACTTTAAAGCACCCTATCATGCAGTTTTTGTGTTTTTTAAAAAGCCCTTAAATTTTGTACATCTTCCCGGCTGGGGGAGCTGAGACACTGAGGCAGGTGGCTTGCCAGGGGGAGCATATGGGCTGACGCACGCTGTTCCGCCTCGGGCTCCAGCTCACTGTGTCTGCTGCATTTGCTCTGAGGATGATGGTGTGCTATGCTGTCTTTTGGGCTTTCAGAGACTGAGGAGGAGATGATAGCACATACACCACCATTCAGCATGTGAACTGTACGTACATGATTCACAGGGAAGAGGCAATATATTACCCTATTTAATGAAAGACATCGTCTTAGCCCAACAGATCTGCTCCCTGCTTTAGATCTGTTTCTCTCCCTTCTCTATGTGACCTGGGAAACCAGGATTCATCGATTCTGTCCTCTCCCCCACACTCACCTAGCACTCACTGGTTTCAGTTAAGTATTCATCAGAGTGTCTTCCGGGTTCATTCCTTCTGTTTCGTTCTCTCGGCCACTCGCTCATCTAGCCCATCCCCCTCTCCATCTGCTTGGACTCTGACAGTAATCTCCTAGGTCTCCCTGTGTTTTTCCTGCCCCTCACTCAAACCATACCCTTACTCCATGCATCTTCCTGAAACACCATTTTCATTTTTAAGCATTCATTATGTTTACATTTAAAATGTGAAGCCGTCTGTCAAGCTTCTATTCTTCAAATTTTTACAATGAATAAGGTACTGTATACCAAAAAATTGAATTATTGTAACAGGTATCCATATATCCTCCAAAATGCAACAGTTACTAAAATTTTGTTATTTTTACTTTATCTCTTTTATTATCTATCTACACACACACACATGGTATAGCAGAACCAGTTGAAACTTAGATTTATATATCCTGACTTCTCATGTCTAAAAGCTTTAGCATGCCTCTTTTAAGATCTGGGGAAACATTTAGTGGGCAGGTAATACATTTTTTTTGAAATGATAATTTTTTGAAATGGTAAAACAAGTACTAAAAACTTTTAATTGAACTGTATAAAAATGATCAAAGAAAAGATATAGAGCTTCAAGTACAGGATGAATGAATAAATGAATCTTACAGATTGTGCAGTATAGGTTTCACTTTGTTAATATTTGTACAATTAACATGTTACAAATCCACTTTCAGTTCAGTTCAGTCGCTCAGTTGTGTCCGACTCTTTGCGACCCCATGAACCACAGCACACCAGGCTTCCCTGTCCATCACCAACTCCTGGGAAAAAAATTGACTAGGTTGTGATAAGACTGAGTTTTGTATTGTTGTTCAGTTGCTAAGTCATGTCCAACTCTTTGCCTTCCCATGGACTGCATAAAGGTAGCATTTTAGCTTCATTATGCTCCAAAATGGGAGGTTCTGCCAGGCTTTCAATTTATCTTGTCTTTTGGTTGTTTCCTACCAGTCTAAGATCAATTCCCATTAGTCAGCTTTTTAAGTGTATCTTTGATGGTGGACATATATAGAACCATGTCTGGCTGGTACCTCTCTCCCCCTTTCTTCTGCTTATGCTGCCCTCATCCATCCACGTTTGATGGTCGAAATGGTAAGACGTAAAACCTGAGAGTTGTCATCAGTCATGTTCCCCACCATGTGGAGAAAGTGAGTCAGCCTGTGGATGGAAAGGATGAAGCCGATATAACAGAGGTGGAGCTCCTGGTTACAGTCATTCTCCAGATCAACTGGATAATTGCCATCCCTGTGGTTTGCTTGTAATTTTTCTTGTATCCATCAATTGATAAATTTCCCTTTTGCCTCGGGAAATTCTGGTTGATTTCTGTAACGATTTTAATCCAAAATGTTATAACTAGATTAATATGTTATTTCCAGTGGTAAGTCCTAACTCCAAGCAGATTTTAAATTCATTGACTCTTCCCTCCTCCCCCATTGTATGTGCTCAGTCATTCCTGACTCTTCGTGACCCTATAGACTGTAGCCCACCAAGCTCCTCTGTCCATGGGATTTCCCAGGCAAGAATACTGGAGTGGGTTGCCATTCCCTTCTCCAGGGGATCTTCCTGACCCAGGAATCGAACCTACGTCTCATATGTCTCCTGCATTGGCAGGTGGGTTCTTTACTGTTAGCACCACCTGGGAGCTACTGTTAGCACCCCATTGGCATTGCCCTAACTCTGTTTTATCCCTAACTCCATCAGAAACCAACTTAACTCTAGTCTTTTCATGAAGGTTTTTCAGTTCTCAATTATTTTTCTCTTGCTGCATCACTTGGTGATCTCTCTTTGGTGATTTAGTATTTGATAACACGGTATTTTGAATTAGTCCCTAATTGTTTCTGGTGTGTGTGTCTCTTCTGAATTCCTTTAGCGCATAGATATACTTTTTAATCCATTTTTACCTTCCAGAATGCCTGACACTCAGTAAGTGCGCAATAGAAGCATGGCATGTTGATTCCTAACATGCTGTGACACTGTATATTAAGACACATAGCTAAGGAACCAAGGGTCTTTTGTTAGGCACGTTATTCATTTGCTCTTCATGCCTGCTACAGTGCTAGAAAAATGGTAGGTGTGTGTAAATTCATGTTAATTAAAATATTCTTATATTTATGAATTTGGAGTAAATACTGATGATATTAAATGAATTTGAAGATGATGAAAATTGTATGATGCTCTAAGGTTGAGAGTGGTCAGTTGTGTGCAGTTCTTACACCTGGACTGCTTTGTCAGAGACAGTTTTTTCCCTTTTCTATATCTTTGTTCCCTTTTACTTCTACTTTTATTTTTTTGTCTCTCATTAGCACTCAGTTTTATCACTTTTTGGTCCGTGATGAAAGCCTCATGCCTCTCACTCCCTCTCCCTCTTTTTTCTCACTCACTTTCCCCCCACCTCACTTCACAGGACCAATTTAGATGTCCTAAGGATTCCAAACTGAAATCTTTTTTTCTCCTCCAAATACTGCTCTAGAGCCTCTGACTTACATAAACAAATCTCAAAATCTACATTGCAAACAAGTGCATTTAATTAATCAGTCCTCAGTAATTATCAAAGTTCTTTGTCACAAAATTCATAATAAATGAGGGCAGTCATGAGACTTCATGGCACTTTTAAAAAGCTGCCTGACTAGCTGACTTATGGTTCTTGATTGTGATGTTGACGTGGAGAGGCCTTGGAGAATTTGAGCCACAGAAGAAGGCCCATGTGGCGTGGCTGCCCTGAGGGGAGTGAGGTGAGAAGGTGATGGGATTGGGTGGTGAAGGCAAGCAGGACTTGGGTGTGGTTGTTTATGGCAGCTCACTGGGTTCTGTACGCTCACTTGCTCCTGTGTCTTTGTCAGAAGAGGAATTGTTCTCAGGCTCTGTAGTTTGGTGGCTATTCCATGGGCTTTGGAACTTGGACAGCTAGAATTCAAAATCTGTTCTGCCCCTTCTTAGGCGTGCTCTTGGGCAAACTAAACTTCCTCTGAGATAAAGATACTGAGACTTAACGTTGCAGCATTGTCAAGTACTAGAGTTGTTGTGAAACACCCAGAACTTAACAGGTACCTATCTATTACTGCTGTTATTAGAGATGGTTTTTAGTAAGTTAAGTATTTCAGAACTATGAGTGTTCTGTCTTGGTCTCTGGTGGTAAGGATTGAATAAGTAGACAGAAATGATAATGTGTCGATTTTTACCACTTTCTAGTAAATGAGGCTGGATTTCTTTTCATTGCTTTAATGTATTTCCTATAAGTTGATTCTAAAGAGAATGTTCCGTTAATAAGTTTTAAAGCATATTGTGGAATAAAGTTTCTGTTTTTCTTTTCAGACAACCTAGAAATGACATTGTCTTTGGAACCTTACCTCAAGCAAGCACGCAAAATATATTTGGAAGCCAAAAATTCATCTGTGAGCTTCCTGCTTTCACTGTTATAGTGATTACTTTTGTTTTGCTGAAAACACAACTTGGTTCTTAAGAAAGGCTGAATTCAAACAATAGTTTATATTATTCTTTTGTTATCTTTCCAGAAAATCTTAACACGATCTAGAATATTCTCAGCATACAAATAAGCCAATGAATACTGGCTGTGGTCCTTGGAAAACTATGTATTGAAAAGATAGTGTTTCTTTGTTGAACAAACAGGAATATTTTGCAGTTCACCTCCTGTCTTTTTGCTAGCCTTGGATTGTGCTGGGGAGAAGGATCTGTCCATGAAAATGATGTGTCTGGAAGCATTCTTGTTAGAAAAGAATTCTGCAAAGCAGATGAAATCTTATTTATTTTTGAATACAGCGTATCTCAGAGGAGTAGTAAATTATGTTTCTCTCTAGTATTGTGGTTCCTACCACAGCAGAGAAGGGCATTAACATCCTAATGGAGGCAGCTGATTGATTAACATATTGATTAGATCTAGAAGGTTGTGTTCTGTGAATTTGGTAGGGCAGTTGCATCTGACTAGTTTAAAATTTTCTGTTAACAACATTCACAAGTAAAACAAATTCTAAGGTGTTTTCATTAAAGGACGAGATGGAAGAATGAAATAGAATTATTATAAACTACACATTAAAAGTATTCAGAAATGATTTGCCATTCTTCTTTCTATAAGTAGGAAGCAAGAGGAAGTCATGCATTGTAAAGGCCAAATAAGATTCATCAGGAGTTTACTGAAAATTCCTAATCATGATGATATAGTTGTGTTCAAATTAAAGTAATAAACAAGATGAAGGTTTATAAAGCTAGTAGGACAAAAATAAATGAAAGCTCATAGTTTAGGAGTTATTTTTAGTCCACTTTGAATGTACACAGAAACAAAGGATTCAGTGTTAGTGATTTTTTTTTTTTTCGCTCTGTACTTACAGAGCCTGGCAATTGGCAGGAAGGCAATTATCAACCCTGGACTTGTGTTGGGTTCACAGTAATAACTTCCTGGGTGGTTGGTTCAGTGGATATATGTTTGCTTCTTGATTGGTTAGGTGGAATTGATTGACAGGTTGGGCACAGGCTAATAAGTCAGCTGTGTCTAAGTTGATGGCTGGCTAAATATAAGATTTGATCTTGTTCAATTCTTAGCATAAAGCAGCTTATGCTATCCTCTCAGGTTTTGCCATAAGAGAACGAACTAGAAACACTTAGTTTAAAGGTGGTAGCTTCCTATGGCTGATTCATGTTGATGTTTGGCAGAAACCAACACGATACTGTAAAGCCATTATCCTTCAATTAAAAATAAATAAATTAAAAAAATTTAGCTCTATTTTTAAAAAGGTGATAGTTGCTTAGTCTATTAAACCTGACAATTGAAAATTAAATGTGATATACTGAAATTCTAAGATGGAAAATGATCCAGTCAAATAGATGGACATAGAGAGTAACACTCAAATTCAGTATAGCAACTGCAGGTGAACATTTACAAAGTCTGACTTTTTGAAGGAACTTTGAAGAGCAAGTTTTTTGCTCTCAAGATACTTAACATTAAATTGATTAAGAGGGCATAAACATATGTAAATATAATTTAATGTAAGATGCCATAATATATCCCCTTAGAGTTTAAAAGTGCTATGGGAACCTGAGGGAAGGAGAAACAGACTTTCAATTTTTAAGGGACTGATTTCCCAATTGCTATGGCTTAATTACCTTCTTTATTGTTACCACAGTTTTAGAGCCTACGTTAAAGGGAGTGGCTGGAAAGGAGTAAGGAGAATTTTTTTTTAATTGTCTCTCATTAGAAGGTTAGCTGTTAAGAAGGAGAAAATGGAAACTAAGATTTTGGTTTGTGTTTTTATATTCACTCACCTATTCACTGTAAGAATTCATTTTCCCACTTCTGTTTTTATATTTCATATTATATGAAAGATTCCAAACATATAGAAATGTAGTCTGTATGTCTACATAGTTTCATCAGTGAAATTAGTCAAATATTAGCTTTTTGCTATTTGCTTCAAATTTCTTTTTTTCAAGAAGCAAAAATTAAACTTAGACTCAAGCTCCACTCTCCACTCTGAATTAATCACTGTCCTGAAATTGGTGTTAATCTTTCTGTTTAAAAAACTGTTTTATATATATAATATATATGTGTGTATGTGTGTGTGTGTGTGTGTGTGTGTATTAGGTATGGGTTGGTGGTGGTCGCCACAGGGATAGGGGCTCTGGGTACAGCAGACTTGGGTATGGCATAAGCCCTCCTGGAGGACTGACTGAGGTCTGACAGAATGTGGTCCACTGGAGAAGGGAATGGCAAACCACTTTAGTATTCTTGCCTTGAGAACCCCATGAACAGTATGAAAAGGCAAAAAGATAGGATACTGAAAGAGGAACTCCCCAGGTTGGTAGGTGCCCAGTATGCTACTGGAGATCAGTGGAGAAATAACTCCAGAAAGAATGAAGAGATGGAGCCAAAGCAAAAACAATACCCAGTTGTGGATGTGACTGGTGATAGAAGCAAGGTCTGATGCTGTAAAGAGCTATATTGCATAGGAACCTGGAATGTTAGGTCCATGAATCAAGGCAAATTGGAAGTGGTCAAACAGGAGATGGGAAGAGTGAACATCGACATTCTAGGAATCAGTGAACTAAAATGAACTAGAATGGGTGAATTTAACTCAGATGACCATTGTATCTACTACTGTGGGCAAGAATCCTCTAGAAGAAGTGGAGTAGCCATCATAGTCAACAAAAGAGTCCAAAATGCAGTACTTGGATACAATCTCAAAAACAAAAAAGAATGATCTCTCTTTGTTTCCAAGGCAAACCATTCAATATCACAGTAATCCAAGTCTATGCCCTGACCAGTAATGCTGAAGAAGCTGAAGTTGAAAGGTTCTATGAAGACCTACAAGACCTTCTAGAACTAACACCTATAAAAGATGTCCTTTTCATTATAGGGGACTGGAATGCAAAAGTAGGAAGTCAAGAAACACCTGGAGTAACAGGCAAATTTGGCCTTGGAGTACAGAATGAAGCAGGGCAAAGGCTAATTGAGTTTTGTCAAGAGAAAGCACTGGTCATAGCATTGTCTTCCAACAACACAAGAGAAGACTCTACACATGGACATCAACAAATGGTCAACACCGAAATCAGATTGATTATATTCTTTGCAGCCAAAGATGGAGAAGCTCTATAGAGTCAGCAAAAACAAGACAGGGAGATGACCATGGCTCAGATCATGAACTCCTTATTACCAAATTCAGACTTAAATTGAAGAAAAGTAGACCATTCAGGCATGACCTAAATGAAATCCCTAACCATTATACCAGACCACCTGACCTGCCTCTTGAGAAATTTGTATGCAGGTCAAGAAGCAACAGTTAGAACTGGACATGGAACAATAGACTGGTTCCAAATAGGAAAAGGAGTACATCAAGGCTGTATATTGTCACCCTGCTTATTTAACTTATATGCAGAGTACATCATGAGAAACGCTGGACTGGAAGAAGCACATGCTGGAATCAAGATTGCCGGGAGAAATATCAATAACCTCAGATATGCAGATGATACCACCCTTATGGCAGAAAGTGAAGTGGAACTCAAAAGCCTCTTGATGAAAGTGAAAGTGGAGAGTGAAAAAGTTGGCTTAAAGCTCAACATTCAGAAAACAAAGATCATGGCATCTGGTCCCATCACTTCATGGGAAATAGATGGGGAAACAGTGGAAACAGTGTCAGACTTTATTTTTCTGGGCTCCAAAATCACTGCAGATGGTGACTGCAGCCATGAAATTAAAAGACGCTTACTCGTTGGAAGGAAAGTTATGACCAACCTAGACAGCATATTCAAAAGCAGAGACGTACTTTGCCAACAAAGGTCCGTCTAGTCAAGGCTATGGTTTTTCCTGTGGTCATGTATGGATGTGAGAGTTGGACTGTGAAGAAGGCTGAGTGCCGAAGAATTGATGCTTTTGGACTGTGGTGTTGGAGAACACTCCTGAGAGTCCCTTGGACTGCAAGGAGATCCAACCAGTCCATTCTGAAGGAGATCAGCCCTGGGATTTCTTTGGAAGGACTGATGCTGAAGTTGAAACTCGAGTGCTTTGGCCACCTCATGCAAAGAGTTGACTCACTGGAAAAGACTCTGATGCTGGGAGGGATTGGGGGCAGGAGGAGAAGGGGACGACAGAGGATGAGATGGCTGGATGGCATCACTGACTCGATGGACTTGAGTCTGGGTGAACTCTGGGAGTTGGTGATGGACAGGGAGGCCTGGTGTGCTGCAATTCATGGGGTCACAAAGAGTCAGACACGACTGAGCGACTGAACTGAACGATTATATAGTGGAAGTGAGAAATAGATTTTAAGGGACTAGGTCTGATAGAGTACCTGATGAACTATGGATGGAAGTTTGTGACATTATACAGGAGACAGGTACAAGACATGTCAATGTATGGCAGAAACCACTACAATATTGTAAAGTAATTAGCCTCCAATTAAAATAAATTAAAAGAAATGCAAAAAAGCAAAATGGCTGTTTGAGGAGGCCTTACAAATAACTGTGAAAAGAAGAGAAGTGAAAAGCAAAGGAGGAAAGGAAAGATGTATCCATCAGAATGCAGAGTTCCAAAGATAGCAAGGAGAGATAAGAAAGCCTTCCTCAGTGATCAGTGCAAAGAAATAGAGGAAAGCAATAGAATGGGAAAGACTAGAGATCAAAATTAGAGATGCCAAGGGAACATTTCATGCAAACATGGGCTCAATAAAGGACAGAAATTGTATGGACCTAACAGAAGCAGCAGATATTAAGAAGAGGTGGCAAGAATACACAGAAGAACTGTACAAAAAAGATCTTCACAACCCAGATAATCACAATGGAGTGACCACTCACCTAGGGCCAGACATCCTGGAATGTGAAGTCAAGTGGGCCTTAGAAAGCATCACTATGAATAAAGCTAGTGCTGCTGCTGCTGCTAAGTCACTTCAGTTGTGTCTGACTCTGTGCAACCCCATAGACAGCAGCCCACCAGGCTTCCCCATCCCTGGGATTCTCCAGGCAAGAACACTGGAGTGGGTTGCAATTTCCTTCTCCAGTGCATGAAAGTTGAAAGTGAAAGTGAAGTCCCTCAGTCGTGTTTGACTTGTAGTGACCCCATGGACTGCAGCCCACCAGGCTCCTCCGTCCATGGGATTTTCCAGGCAAGAGTACTGGAGTCGGTTGCCATTGCCTTCTCCAAAAGCTAGTGGAAGTGATGGAATTCCAGTTGAGCTATTTCAAATCCTAAAAGATGATGCTGTGAAAGTGCTGCACTCAGTATGCCAGCAAATTTGGAAAACTCAGCAGTGGCCACAGGACTGGAAAAGGGCAGTTTTCATTCCAATCCCAAAGAAAGGCAGTGCCAAAGAATGCTCCAACTACCACACAGTTGCACTCCTATCACACACTAGTAAAGTAATGCTCAAAATTCTCCAAGCCAGTCTTCAACAATACGTGAACTGTGAACTTCCAGATGTTCCAGCTGGTTTTAGAAAAGGCAGAAGAACCAGAGATCAAATTGCCAACATCCACTGGATCATCAAAAAAGCAAAAGAGTTCCAGAGAAACATCTATTTCTGCTTTATTGACTATGCCAAAGCCTTTGACTGTGTGGATCACAGTAAACTTTGGAAAACCGTGAAAGAGTTGTGAATACCAGACCACCTGACCTGCCTCTTGAGAAATCTGTGTGCAGGTCAGGAAGCAACAGTCAGATCTGGACATGGAACAACAGACTGGTTCCAAATAGGAAAAGGAGTATGTACTTTTTATATGCAGAGTACAACATGAGAAATACTGGACTAGATGAAGCACAAGCTGGAATCAAGATTGCTGGGAGAAATATCAATAACCTCAGATATGCAGATGACACCACCCATATGGCAGAAAGTCAAGAAGAGCTAAAGAGCCTCTTGAGGAAAGTGAAAGAGGAGAGTGAAAAAGTTGGCTTAAAGCTCAACATTCAGAAAACAGAGATCATGGCATCTAGTCCCATCACTTCATGGCAAATAGATGGAGAAACAGTGGAAACAGTGTCAGACTTTATTTTTTTGGGCTCCAAAATCACTGCAGAATGTGACTGCAGCCATGAAATTAAAAGATGCTTGCTCCTTGAAAGAAAAGTTATGACCAACCTAGACAGTATATTAAAAAGCAGAGACATTACTTTGCCAATAAAGATCCGTCTATTCAAGGCTATGGTTTTTCCAGTAGTCATGTATGGATGTGAGAGTTGGACTATAAAGAAAACTGAGCACTGAAGAACTCTTGAGAGTCCCTTGGACTGCAAGGAGATCCAACCAATCCATCCTAAAGGAAATCAGTCCTGAATATTCATTGGAAGGACTGATGTTGAAGCTGAAACTCCAATACTTTGGCAATCTGATGTGAAGAGCTGACTCATTGGAAAGACCCCAATACTGGGAAGGATTGAAGGCAGGAGGAGAAGGGGATGACAGAGGATGAGATGGTTGGATGGCATCACCAACTCAACGGAAATGCTGCTGCTGCTATTAAGTCACTTCAGTCATGTCTGACTCTGTGCGACCCTATAGTTAGCAGACCACCAGGCTCCTCTGTCCCTGGGATTCTCAGGGAAGAATACTGGAGTGGGTTGCCATTTTCTTCTCCGTCAATGGACATAAGTTTGGGTAATCTCAGGGACTTGGTGATGAACAGGGAGGCCTGGTGTGCTGCAGTCCGTGGGGTCGCAAAGAGTTGGACACGACTGAGTGACTGAACTGAATATATATGTATATTCATATTATGCATATCCTTTAGCAGTTTATTTTTCACTCAGTATCCTGTTTGGGAACTTCCGTTGTTGATGGATTAACATGTCATTACTTCAGTTTAATTGCTACATAATAGCCCATCATATAAAAGAGCCTCACGGGGCAGTTAGATTTTATCTAGTGCTTTTTCAGTTCAGAAGCTTTGAGAAATACGAGAATTTTAAAAGAACCTATACAGTATGTTCTGGAGAAGGCAATGGCAACCCACTCCAGTACTCTTGCCTGGAAAATCCCATGGACAGAGGAGCCTGGTGGGCTGCAGTCCATGGGGTTGCGAAGAGTGGGAGACGACTGGGCAACTTCACTTACACTTTTCAGTTTCATGCATTGGAGGAGGAAATGGCAACCCACTCCAGTGTTCTTGCCTGGAGAATTCCAGGGACGGGGAAACCCAGTGGGCTGCCGTTTATGGGGTCACACAGAGTCGGACATGACTGAAGTGACTTAGCAGCAGCATACGTTATATTCAATATATGAAGTTATTTGTATTTATATCATATTTATATAATATAAAGAGAACTCTTTATGAAATAATAAAAATTCTCTTTATTTATGAAGTAATCCTGCTTTCAGAGCACTCAAAATGAAAGCAGTTGATGAAGAATGGGATACTAGGCTTGGAACAGTGTTAGCAAAAAAAATTTTTTTTTTTTTAATGTGGAAAGTATTGTTTTCAGTGTCTGTTTAGGCCTGAAATAGCATGCTTTATGTCAAAGGATGAAACTACCAGTTGATACCTGAAGCAAAAGCAAAATGCTGAATTTGTTGCATACTTGATGGAGAGAGCTATATGATCAGGCAGTTTTTCGAAGCAGAGCAGGAAACTGGCCTTACGTGAAGGTGTTTGGTAAGTGTTGAGTTCTTGGATTGGCGGACTTCCAGGAGTGCCAGTGGGATGACATTGGCAATGGAAACTGGCTTCTCAGGTGAAGCTTTTGCTGTCTGGATGGCAGGACAGAGGCACCATCCATGAGTATCTCTGTTCCAGATTGGCTGATGCTCAGGAGTGTTGGTCACTGATTGGTTGCCTTATAGAGGCGCCTTCACTGTGGCAACTTGTCAATCATTGGTTAAAGGAGTTTCAAACCAATTCTCTGGTTTAAAGGCTATTTCAAGCTGTCATATATTAATTAAGCATGTTTAAAGCCTGTTCTTGTGCCTACCTATTGCCATGGTTACAGAAGAGTCTTTTTTAGGAGTGTGGGAACTTTTATTCTTGCATGAATAATTTATTTTCAGAGTTGACTGCTTCAGAAATTAGATTATTATATAACTTCTTTGGAGAAACTTATATTCAGATTTGAAGGTAGAAAAGAGCAACTTATCTGGTTTTGTCGTAAATTTGCCTTTGCACCAGTTTTGGTATTGCTTGAGATTGGGAAAGGAATTGTATACAAGTCCAGCTGCTGCTGTGGAATCTTCCATATAATGGCTGATGTCACACTACTGGATGCTTCAGTTTTCTTCTTGGGAAAGAATAATGTATGTAATTGAGCAGTATACTATCTTCACTCTTCCTTGAGGATTTCAGTACTCAAGTAATGAGACCTTGAGCAGTTTCTTTTTTGAATCATGTTTCCTCACTTTTAAATTGTGAAGGGTAATGCTTAAAATGGGTTAGTGAGACTTGAGATGAGTTCATATATACAAGATACTAAGAACACTGTAACTCAGAAGGCAAAACTGTTGTTAAATCCATCCTGGTCTCAGTGTTTTTTGCTTAGTTAATGTTTGTTGAATACAGAAAATTTCTTATTTGAACTAGACTTCCTTTTCTATACAGTTTATTCCAGATCAGTTAAATGAAAGCTACAATATACAAGTAATATCTTTGCCTAACAGAAATAATAAAAACAGTATTTTCTAATTGTTAACTCACCTATATGGATCACTTGTCAAGATTTGCTGTAAGACTTTTTAGTAATTTAAGTATCCATATATATATGTAAAATTTTTGTTTCATAAAAGAATATTTTATTGAAGGTAATTATTTTCAAAGAAATAAACAGCCCCCCCTTTTTTTTTAGCAGACTGTTTTCTTTTCTTTCTTCTTCTTTTTTTTTTTAACCACACTGCTCAGCATTCAAGATCTTAGTTCCCTGACCAGGGATAAAACCTGTGCCCCCTGTGGTGGAACCACTGGGACACCAGGGAAGTCCCAACAGCCTTCTTATACAAATATTAAAGTGAAGACAAAAGTTCCAGAAAGGCCAAAGTATACAAACTGAAATGTATATAAATATGTGCTCATTTTTCTGAGAAAGATCTTGGTAAAGTGAGAGTGATTCTTCAAAAATACCAGAGGAGACTTATGTTCAGAAGCTAAGGAAATATTTACAAATATGGAATAACAGTACCAAATGCTAGTAATACTCAGGGCCAGGAGCTGTTCTAAGCATTGTTTAATATTTCATTTAATCCCACAGTAACTTTATGATATATAGCCATTGCCTGGGTCCTGTTATTCTCACTTCATAGATGAAATTCAGGCACAGGTTAGCTATGTAACTTGCCACAGTCACATAAATAGTAAGAGACAGAGTTGGAACTGGAACTGTGGCTGTTTGGGTCTTAAAATAGACTGTATTGGCCTCTTGGAAAATTACCTGTGTTTATAAAACGAAGACACATTTTTGAAATTAAGATAATGATAGTTAAAATAATCTTGTTTTTAAAAAATGTGAAGCAGGGAATATGCTGATATCCTCAGCAATTTAGAAACCCTAGTTTATGGGAATGTTTGAGCCCAGTGAAATTACATGCAAAATTGTTGTGCACTTTCTTTTTTGTGCGGTGGAGATGAAGAGAGACCATGGACTTGTCAGATTCTTGAACAGATTGAAGTATCACTGGCACGAAGAGGGCAGACCTTTTCCGTGGAGTTATATCATAGAATCACTAGGCTGGGCAACCTATGAAAGTTCATTCACATTGCTTTCCAGAAGGACAGTAGCTGAATCTACTATAATGGGTGCTTCTGTTCAGATGCTTCTTGCTCTTAGTCTTCTCCCTGACGTTCTGGGCTCTAGGCAGGCTTTCCTGTCTCCTGCCTTCTACTGCCTCAGCATTTTGCTTCACTCTTCTGTCTAGATCACTGTCTGGAGAGCTTCTTCTCGGTAATGTAGAAGAGCTTTCTAGTGTCAGCTTACCTGTCACCTTTATTAGGGGCTGTTCTGGCTCCTCCAGGTCTGGGTTGGTGGTCCTGCTCTAGGTTCCATGTCATTTGACGTCTTAAAGCACTCTTGGTTCTCAGTTGAAATGGCCTTTGATTTGTCTGTGTCTTCCCACTAGACTTTTCTGTCCACAGAGTAGGGAGTATCTTGTTCTGTTCGGCTGACCATCAGTTCAGGTCAGTTCAGTCACTCAGTCGTGTCCGACGCTTTGCAAGCCCGTGAATCGCAGCACACCAGGCCTCCTTGTCTATCACCAACTCCCAGAGTTTACTCAAACTCATGTCCATCGAGTCGGTGATGCCATCCAGCCATCTCATCCTCTCTTGTGAGTCAACTCTTTGCATGAGTTGGCCAAAGTATTGGAGTTTCAGCTTCAGCATCAGTCCTTCCAGTGAACACCCAGGACTGATCTCCTTTAGAATGGACTGGTTGGATCTCCTTGCAGTCCAAGGGACTCTCAAGAGTCTTCTCCAACACCACAGTTCAAAAGCATCAATTCTTCGGCGCTCAGCTTTCTTCACTGACCATCATTGCCTGCCATTTTCATCAGCAATGATTAGGTACTCAGTAAATAATATTAAATAACAAGAATATTATTTCTGTTCTCCTAGTTGTTGAAGTTCAAATATCTCACGTAATTTTAACTTTACCTCATTCTCAGTTATTGTCAGTGGCCAGATCCTAAATGTTTTTGTTTCCAATCCTCCTTTGCTCTGCATCTACTCTAACTTTGACTTTCTTCACTTGATCCTAAATTATTTCTTCACTTGATCCCAAGTTATTTCAATAGATATATCTATTTCTCACTATCCAAGTCGATTTTTTCCCTCCACTGCCAGAGAAGTCTTTTTATACACTGCTCAACCTTTCATCACATAGACAGTGGAATGAAATCCTGTCCTCTCCCATTGTACATGGACTTTTAAATTTTCTGGCTACCACTGACTGTCATGTCCTGAATACTTCATTTATTTTCTTTTTTCCCCTAACTTTGGTGCCCATTCTCATGCTAGTCCTTCTTCTTGCTGTGTCCTTACATCAAGCCTGTATTTTAAAATTTATCTTACTCTTTTAAGTTTGTTGTTCAGTTGCCCATTCGTGTCCGACTCTTTGCAATCCCGTGGACTGCAGCACTCCAGGCCTCCCTGTCTCTCACCATCTCCCAGAGTTCACCCAAGTTCATGTCCATTGCATTGGTGATGCCATCTAGCCATCTCATCCTCTAAAACTCTCTTCTCCTTCTGCCCTCAATCTTTCCCAGCATCGGGGACTTTCCCATTGAGTCAGCTGTTCACATCAAGTGACCAAAATACTGGAGCTTCAGCTTCAGCATCAGTCCTTCCAATGAGTTTTCAGGGTTGATTTCCCTTAAGATTGACTGGTTTGATCTCCTCGCTGTCCAGGGGACTCTCAGGAGTCTTCTCCAGCACCACAATTCCAAGGCATCAATTCTTTGGCATTCTGCTTTCTTTATGGTCAGCTCTCACAACCGGAAGACCACTTTTAAGTTTAGCCTCAGTTAATTGCTGCTTGAAAATGTCTCACATTCTCTCACTTAGAATTCATATTTCCCTTTTTGCATACCTGTAATACTTTGTTCATATCCTTTCTCTATGCCTTTCTTGCTAGATTTTGAACTATTTCAGACCTAAAACTAGGTACTATTAAATAGAATAACATAAAAATTTAGAAGAGCATAGTTTCTGATACAGAGATCATGGTGAATAAATCCAAGTTACGAAATGTGCTCCACTGGACCTGGCCCTTTACCTGGTGATGCCTGGTCAGTATTCGACAAATGTTTACTCAGGTGAGTTTCATCTGACTTTTTAAAAATACTGTGATTTTTAAAAAGTAATTTTTAAAATATTTTTAAAGTATTTTGTTTATTTTTATTTTATTTTATTTATTTAATTATTTATTTTATTTTATTTTTAAACTTTACATAATTGTATTAGTTTTGCCAAATATCAAAATGAATCGGCCACAGGTATACATGTGTTCCCCATCATTTTAAAGTATTTTAAAAGAAAGGTCCATTTCCTTCATACAAAATTCATACTGCTTTGTCTTTTAAGATCTTTTGATTTCATGTTATTTTTTTCACCGAAAAAATGAATTAATGAATCATTCATTTTGCTTAAAATTTGCATACCCATATATTACCTCTCTGCCATACTGTAAACTGCATTCCCTTCAGGCTGTAGTAGTCTTTCTGTGGTCATGGCTTAGGTACTTGTTCTTCTAACACCTGAATTTCTATTTTCTGGTCACTATTCCTTTCATATGTCTGTTTACAGGGAAGTTGCTTCATTTTACTAAGTTGTTAGAGGAGCACTGGAGAAAATGCTGGAACTCAGTCTGTTTAAATCTGAGCACTCTCCCCGCAGGGTGGGTCTCATCTGCTTAAATGAAATGCTGACAGTAGGTTTCAGACCCTTTTAAAAAGCTACTCTGCTTAAACTATAAGCAAGGTGAAAAGACAGCCTTCAGAATGGGAGAAAATAATAGCAAATGAAGCAACTGACAAAGGACTAATCTCAAAAATATACAAGCAACTCCTACAGCTCAATTCCAGAAAAATAAACGACCCAATCAAAAAATGGGCCAAAGAACTAAATAGACATTTCTCCAAAGAAGACATACAGATGGCTAACAAACACATGAAAAGATGCTCACCATCACTCATTATCAGAGAAATGCAAATCAAAACCACAATGAGGCACCATTTCAGGCCAGTCAGAATGGCTGTGATCCAAAAGTCTACAATCAATAAATGCTGGAGAGGGTGTGGAGAAAAGGGAACCCTCTTACACTGTTGGTGGGAATGCAAACTAGTACAGCCACTATGGAGAACAGTGTGGAGATTCCTTAAAAAACTGGAAATAGAACTGCCTTATGATCCAGCAATCCCACTGCTGGGCATACACACTGAGGAAACCAGAATTGAAAGAGACACGTGTACCCCAATGTTCATCGCAGCACTGTTTATAATAGCCAGGACATGGAAGCAACCTAGATGTCCATCAGCAGATGAGTGGATAAGAAAGCAGTGGTACATATATACAATGGAGTATTACTCAGCCATTAAAAAGAATGCATTTGAATCAGTTCTAATGAGGTGGATGAAACTGGAGCCTATTATACAGAGTGAAGTAAGCCAGAAAGAAAAACACCAATACAGTAAACTAACGCATATATATGGAATTTAGAAAAATGGTAACAATAACCCTGTATATGAGACAGCAAAAGAGACACTGATGTATAGAACAGTCTTTTGGACTCTGTGGGAGAGAGAGAGGGTGGGATGATTTGGGAGAATGGCACTGAAACATGTATAATATCATATGTGAAACGAGTTGCCAGTCCAGGTTCGACGCATGATACTGGATGCTTGGGGCGGGTGCACTGGGACGACCCAGAGCGATGGTATGGGGAGGGAGGAGGGGGAAGGGTTCAAGATGGGGAACACATGTATACCTGTGGCAGATTCATTATGATATATGGCAAAACCAATACAATATTGTAAAGTTAAAAAATAAAATAAAAAAAGCCACTCTGAAGCATGTATCTGGCAAGTTCTAAGTAAGTTCTATTTTCTTTTTATTTATTTAAACATACTTTGCATGTAGAAAGAACAAGGAGAGAACAAGAAGAGAGCCTTCGGAAAAAGGGAAGATAGATGTTTTAAGTCCTTTCCACCTCATTTGACTGCAAATTAAGTTTATAAGTTCATCAGTGCAATCCCCAAACAACAAAATAGGCAGTACATGTTGGCTCTTTGTCAGGCTATTTCTTACTTAATTTTGTTCATAAGAAGGCTCCTCTCAGCCTCTCAGGAGGGTATCAAAAGAAAAATAGCAAAAAACATAAAATGACTAAAAGGTAAAGTAGAAAAAAAAAGTAGAATAAATAATTTCAAAACTTTAGTATTTTTCATGGTAACTCCCTGGAGAGACAGAAGCAGGCATATTGATACGTTGACTACAACAAAATAAAGTATGAATACTCTTCTGAAGTTTCCAAATTCGTATCACATTCTGGAAAGCAATTTAATAATTATATATCAAGACTCTTTTTTTAAAAACAGGAACCTATAAAGACTTTATACCTTTGGGCCTATTATTTTTCCTCCCCCCAAAATAATGAAAGATTCAGATGAAGATATTTGTACATGGATTTTAATTAGAGCATTGTTTGCACATGTGAAAAGTTAGAAATGACTAAACATACACTAATGAGATAAACAACCATAGAATATTCTTCACTGATGAAATATGGTAATTTTGAAAAGTACTTAATAGCATGGATACATGTTCACAGTATAATCTTAACAAAAGACACAACATATAGCATTCTTTATTTTTTATTTTTATTCTTCCTACCTCTAATGCATGCTCACTGTAGTAAGTCACATCATGTTTTAGCAAGTCAAATGGTATCTTCCCATGGCCCAAATAATACAGTCAATATTTGGTCAATTTCTTTCACACCTTACCTCATGCTTACATAAATATATACACGATTATATACATGTATACAATATGCTTTTAATTTTGTAAGTCTTTTTTTAGTATGCTTTTAAAAGTACTGGGTGGAATCCAAGTTATTTCTGAGAAATTGGGTTAGAAAATTTTATTTTTCCATATTTTCCCACTTATCTATATAGATCATTTAAAAGACATTGTGTGGAGCCATATATAAGTTAACCAGGTGTTTTTAATGTGAGAAGGACACAGAAATAAATGATTAGAAAATAGTAAATATCAGATTAAAAAGAAAAAAAAGCAGCTAACAATAACTATTAGTAGATAGCCACCAAGGTTAGCTTTCTTTCATGTCAGTATCCTATGTCTCTGATTCTCTGGGGTACCTGTGCAAGCCTTGGAATAAATAAATCTCATTTCAAAGATAAGTTTATATTTTTTTATAGTAAAAGAAACCAAACAATTGAAGAGGATGACTTTAGGTCATGTCCCTACCCCCTAGGAATATCCAATATTTTTTTATGTCAGCGATTCTCAACCATGGCTGTACATTAGAATCATCTGGGACCTTTTGAAAACTTGATTCCCTGGACCCCATCTGCAGTGATGCTGACTTAATTGGAGTGAGGTGGGGCCTGGGAATATAAAGGTTTCCGGGCAATTTTGATGTCTACACAGGGTTGAGAACTACTGTCCTAGGCCAGGAGAACCGTACATACTAGAGAGGTAACAATAGTAAACACATCATTTGCAAGTTGATAATTTTGAGATTTTGTAAGAGTTTCATTTAATATATCATGTATTTTTTATTCAATCACACATTCAGAAAATAATTGAGTAAACACATGTGTTTATAATTCTAAATGTGTTTTGTTCCCCAAAGAGCAGTTGTTTCCTGAAATGTTCTTACTAACAAAAGTGAACTGACACTTTTAGAAAGATAGACACTATGAGTTCACATGTGACTCATTTCTTGTTTAATATCATTAACCAGCATAATTTAATCATACAATTCTCTTAACTCTTAAATATCTTTGTGTGCTTTTTTGGTACTATTACTCTTTTTATTGGACTCTGTCATGTACATATTTGAAGGCAGCCGACTCAGTGATGAAGAATCGCCTGTGATGCAGGAGCCTCAGGAGACATGACTTCGATCCCTGGGTCAGGAACATCCCCTGGAGAAGGAAATGGTCACCCACTCCAGTATTCTTGCCTGGAAAATCCCACAGACAGAGGAGTCTGGTGGGCTACAGTCCATGGAGTCCAATGAGTAGGACACGACTGAAGTGACATAGCACACAGTTTCTTTGTGTCTCTCACAGTGACTAGTACAAATTATGCATATAGTCGGTGCTTAATAAAAGTGTGTAGCATAAAATGACTGCTCAGACCCAGACTCTGAAACTTTCTTGGTTCACACTCGCTTTAGTAGCTCAGTAATTTTTCATGTGGCCACACAGCAACTTCTAACAAATTAGTAGTCATTTGAAAAAAATAATACATATTTGCTATTTACTTAGTGGGATGTATTTTTCTGTTAGACACTGCACAGCTTCTCAGACGTTGGAGTAAAACTAAATATAGCCATCCTTATTTCCTGTTCAGCATTGGTTTTCATGCGCTGTTTACTTTTTAGCAGAACAATCACTAAATATTCAGCTACACAAAAATCTCATGTCATTGCTTTGAGTATAGAATCTTGAATTATGAACTCTCTCGAGTTGGTTTGCTTTCATGAAAGTTTAAAATACCTTCTGTCACCCCTGTGAGTTTGTTGTATAACCTTTGGTGGCTTCAGACACAGTTTAGGAACTGTGGCCCCAAGTCTCTGGCTTTGATATTTTTCTGTTTTGGGCATGACAGAGGATTTGTCTGTTAAGGGTTTGTTGATTGTTTTGTTAGCTTTCGATATCTAGTTGCTAAGCCTATGCATACGTTCTAACAAAGAAGACTAATCATAGTCTTTGTTTGTATCATTGAGATGTGGGACCACTAAAAATGATTACTTTAAAAAAGAAAAGCACTTCACTGGATTCAAGGCGCTGCACTAATAAGTACTTTATAGTACCATATTCTTTGATGTTTTTGAAATTGGAACGCTTTTCACAAACAGTGGTAAAGAAAACCACCCTGGTTCTAAAGAAAGAGTAGGAGGTTGTTTTGTAGCCTGGGGCTTGGAGGTGGTGGTCTTCGGGCAGTGCTGGGCTGTTCACTAGACAAGTGGTGGATGCTGCTGGCCATTCCAGTTGGTATGGACTGTGACCCTAGCTCATTATGGAGAAATGTGCTAATGTGGGCTCCAGGGATGAGTTCTGTCTTGTACCAGGTCCCCTGGCTTAGAGTTGTGCAGCTCAAAATAGTGATCACACTTTACAGTTATTTGCTCTTGGAGTGTTACATCCTTATTGGAAGCTTGGTGGGGAATATTTTGGGGAGATCATTTGGGAAGACAGTTTAGTAAACTAAATCCTTTTCAGGATATTAATTGTATAAATAGCAGTCACTTAATTCTTCTTTTTGCCTGGATGACATAGTCCTTTCCAGATTTCATCCATCAATTATACTAAATTAGGAATGCTTAGTCAAAGCTATGGTTTTTCCAGTAGTCATGTATGGATGTGAGAGTTGGACTATAAAGAAGGCTGAGCCCTGCAGAATTGATGCTTTTGAACTGACTCTTGAGAGTCCCTTGAACTACAAGGAGACCCAACCAGTCCATCCTAAAGGAAATCAGTCCTGAATATCCATTGAAAGGACTGATGCTGAAACTGAAACTCCAGTGCTTTGGCCACCTGAAGTGAAAGGCTGACTCATTGGAAAAGACCCTGATGCTGGGAAAGATTGAAGGCAGGAGAAGGGGACGACAAAGAATGAGATGGTTGGATACATCACTGACTCCATGCACGTGAATTTGAGTAAGCTCCGGGTGTTGGTGATGGAAAGGGAAGTCTGGCGTGCTGCAGTCCGTGGGGTCGCAAAGGGTCGGACACAACCAGCGACTGAACTGAAGGACACTGACTCATTAAGTTTCAAAGGAGGCTAGAGTACCCTGTGTTCAAGTAGTTCATACTTAATTCTTCCCCAAGCAGGTGTTGCATCCCAACTAACACATCTAACCTGATTTCCATGTTACATTCATGGGAGGGAGCATTCAGTGATTGTTGGTTCTCTAAAGGTCCTCTCTCCTATGTATCATCGTTAATATATTTGAAATACCTAGGGGAAAAGCATTTACTACTCAACCAATTCCTAATGGATTGTTCCTATTAAATAGCAATTTATTAAGAAGCCTAAATCTGTGTGAAATAGATTTTGTAACAACTTTTTATTTTAAAATTCTTTAATTATTTTCCCAGATGGGTGTTCCCCCCCCCCTTACAGCAGTCTCTTGTTTTCACTCATATTACTTGTTTCCGTTTTTATTGCCAACTTCAATTTTGGTTCCTTGATGATATGCTAAAGAGATTTTTTACAATTAATTATTTAGAATTGGGTAATAATTGGTAGAACTTAATCTTCATTTAATTGCTTTTCTAAGGAAAAGCCACAATGGTTGCCCTAATCTTGTTTTTAAAAGTTCTTTCTTGACATCACAAGAATGAACATATCTGTTGAAGAAATTATTGAAGGAAGAACTGGTAAGGAATCAAAGAATCTGTACTTTGCTTAAAGTATATAACTTACGAATATTCTATGCACAGAAGTTGTTGATTACACATTATCTCCTTGTCCCAGATGCCACTGCAAGGCTTATCCACCTCATTTCACATGTTTGTATCCTCCCTTGCAATTATTGCTTCCCTGGTGGCTGAGACGGTAAAGAAGGCGCCTGCAATGCGGGAGACCTGAGTTCAGTCCCTGGGTTGGGAAGATCCCGTGGAGGAGGGCATGGTAACCAACTCCAGTATTCTTAGCTGGAGAATCCCCACAGAGGAGCCTGGCAGGCTATAGTTGATGGGGTTGTAGAGTTGTACACAACTGAGTGACTAAGCACAGCACACTTACAGAAGTGGTTCTGAGTTGTAGTCTCACTTTGTGATTTCAGAGTAAGGAATTCGTTCACTAATTCGATCATTAATTCAAAAATAAGGATTGATAGTTTAGGATACAACGATAAATAAAATGAAAAATCTCAATATCTCATAGGGGAAACAGAAAATGAACATTCTGAGTAAATTAAACAGTATGTAAAGATGGTAGTATGGAAAAAATAGGATATAAGAAAAGTGATAACACAGCAGGTGTAGTTGCTCAACCCTTGCATGTCTCCAGCAGACCCTGGAACCATGGCTGTTCCTTGGCCAGCTCCTGAGACTAGGCTCTTAAAATGTTCTTTCTGTTACTAACGAATGATGATATGCACAGAGCAATAGGGTGTACTATTCCAGCTTGTCAAGACTTCTCAGGATTATTTAGCAGGTACACCTGGTATCTTTGCTTGGGTTCTGTGTTTCAGCATCCATGGCTAGTTACGTAACAGGAATATGGCTACATGACCGGTGTCCCCATGGCAGGCTCTGACCCTAAGATTCCATGTGCCTGCAGTTCACAGCTAGAGAAGAATTGTGTCTTGTGTAAACTGAACAGGAGAAGGACTTGAAAGCCCATGCCTGACTTCTCTGGGCTTGCCTGATGCATTTAATTTTCCTGTTGTTTTTACTTTTTATCCTTGACTGTTACAAATCTTAGTTTTGAGTATGACCTCCTATTAAGTGGTGTGAGTCCTTCTGATAAGTCACTGAACTGGAAGTGGTCTTGGGACTCCTGAAACATAGAGTAAGAAGGACTGGGAGAGTATGGAGTCATGAGAAATGTAATTTTGACAAAGACTCTAAGGAGGTGAGAAAGTAAGCTGTTCATTTATGGGGGTAGGGTGGGAGGTAGGGAGAGAATTCTAGGCAGAAGGGACAGCCTGTGCAAAGACCCAGAGGTGGAAACTTGCCTGGTTCAAGAAAGTGCTGGAGCCCAAGTGGATCAGAGGAGTGAGGATGGAACAGGGAGGATTAAGCTCAGAGACTCAGGGGCACATCTTCAGGCAAGGACCTTCTTGAGGGAAGGGGGTGATGTTGCTCAGTGCATGTTTGTGGGGTTGGTCACTAAATTCCCATCTTTCCTCTGAGGAGGAATATCTGCTTCTCATGTTTTCTTAGCTCAGTTGTTTCTGGTTTTGGCAGAGACTTAACATATTCTTTTTAACCTCATTTTTTTCTTTCCTCGGTCCTTAACTTTTTTTTTTTTTTGCTGACTTTTCACAGGAAAATAAGTCTCACCTTTTTATTTTTCTTTTAGTCTTTTCATCTGTGTTGCCACTCACTGGGCTATTGGTTCTTCTGTCACCCCATACTTAGTGCCTCCCTATATAGTTTATGTGCCCAATTCATGCGTGTTGGGTGAATGTGTGAGTGAGTGAATAATTGTGATCCTGAGGCAGGATGAGAGATTGCAAAGAAAAAAAGAGTGAGAAATGCCTGTGGAGTTTGATTTGTTCATTTATCAGACTGAATTATTTCCACTGAGGGAAAGGGCCCTTTGGGTAGGCAAGAAGGGACTGAGTCCAGCTGCAAATGGCTCACTTTCTTGTTGGCTCCCTATTGAGGCCTCTGCCATGTGCTTGTTCATAAGTTATAAGGACTCTTTCACGTTACTCATCTCATTAGTTTTGGCAAATCACACTCAAGTTTCTGGTCCTAATGAAGACAACGTGCATTTTACTTGCTTCATACTGTTTTTCACCTTTGGAGATCATGTCTTCATTCCAGCTCCATAATTTCTTCTTCGATTTGACATTTTCTCTGTAATAAGTATTAGTGCAGTAAGTTTGTTTTTGCTTCAAACAGGTGCAGATTGTTTTTTTTTCCCTTAAACTCTAAAGCCTGTAAGAATTTTGGATCCAATATGGTGCTTAAGCAACGAAAAGAAGGCTTTTCTGATTTGTTGAACTCTTTCTTTAATTCAGCTCCCTTTTGTTCCTTTAAAAGAAGGAGGCTGTGTGTCCATGTTTGAAATGCTGTAAAGCTTAGACTGTTGAAGTCCTTTCCATTCTGCTTTATAGAATGTGGAATAATATGGTCCTTTCTCTCATAAACTCCTTGTTTGTCCTTGTTCTTTCCTAAACTTTCAGTCCTCCTTCCAATTAAGTAGGAAAATTGGGCTGGTACCCTGGGAGAAAGAATTGTAAACCTACTTTGTTGGTATTGTTTTGTAATAGTGAAAGTAAATTAGACTTAATCTGGTTGCATTATATTTATTTAGCAAATTTTGCTACTTATGGGTTTTTTTAATAAAAATTTCCAAGTTAAATTTTCTTATAAGAAGGAAACATTAATTTCCAAAAAGAATGCACTCTTAATATTTGTTTTTGTGATTATTGTAATAATGTGAAATATTTGTCACCAGCAACTATGGGGTCAAGCCCAAAACTTCACCAATCCTAGGACTGGAAAGCTGGCTATAATTTCAAGTGACTTCTGTGGATATCCAACAATTATCACTCTTTACCCTGGTGCTTGGTCACTTCTGATTGTCTCTATCTTCTTTTCTTTTCTTCTTAATTTCTTTTCTTTTTCCTACTTTTCTCATCTTTCTGCTCTTCCTTCCTCTCCCTGTTCCATTCACCTAGAAGCTACATGCTAACTACCCTTAGTAAACCCTGGCAAAACACAAGGCTGAGTTTGAAACAGCATTGACTGTCAAGAAGCTTGTTCTCACAGAGAAGATCAATACACAGAGAATAAAAACATACACCACAATATATCATGTGCCATTAGATGAGTCAGTACAGGAGAGGAGGGCCATCTAACTGGGATAAGTGCAAATTTATCCCAGCGCAGGTTTATGAAGAGGGTTGTTTGTCCTAAACTTTGAAGGATAGGTTAGGGTTTTTGATGAGGAGAGATTAAGATTTTCTTCAGACAGAAGAAAGGAAGGATGTAGCAGTTGTGTGGGTTGGTCTGGGATAGTGACTAGTGACCCATTTATGTCATGGTCATTGGAAAAGACCCTGATGCTGGGAAAGGTTGACGGCAGGAGGAGAAGGGGACGACAGAGGATGAGATGGTTGGATGGCATCTCTGACTTGATGGACATAAGTTTGAGCAAGCTCTGGGGGTTGGTGATGGACAGGGAAGCCTGGTGTGCTGCAGTCCATGGGGTCACAAAGAGTCGGACAGGACGGAGCGACTGAACTGAACTGATAGAGCAGAGTTCTTCAGACGTTTTCAGTAAAGTGCCAGAGAGTAAATAATTTCTTTGCAGACCATGTGGCCTCTGCTGTTGTAGCAGAAGCAACCATAGGCAATCCATAAATGAGTACACTGGCAGTGTTCCAATAAAACTTTATTTACAAAATGGGCTGCAGGTCTGAGTTTGCCCATGGGCTATCGTCTGCTAATCCCTGATAAAACAGTGGTTAGTGGGAAATAAATACGCTGTGCTTAGTAGTCAGTTGTGGGCAACTCTTTGCGACCCTTTGTACTGTAGCCCACCAGGCTCCTCGTCCATGGGGATTTTCCAGGAAAGAATACTGGAGTGGATTGTCATTTCCTTCTCTAGTGGGAAATATGGCTAGAATGGGAGGTGATGGCCAGATGTCAGCTTATAAATGCTAAGCTAAAGACGTGGAAATTAATTGTACTCTCTTTAGTAAAACCATGATTATGTCTCTACTAAAGACTTTAAATACCTTGATATTTAAATATGGAACCAGATGTTTTCTGTTTACATCCTTTAGATACCTGTATAGCTAGCTCAATACTAAGATTTCTCTGATTAATATTTAGTATAAAAATAGTGGATAGAGAACAAACTAGGCCTTTGAATGCCCCGCAGTAAAGTTTGAGTCATAGCATCTTTGGGCTTCTTCTTCTTTTTTTTTAATTTTATTTTTTATTTTTATTTTTAAATTTTATTTTTTAACTTTACAATGTTGTATTGGTTTCTCACAATAAAGTCTTCACTGGAATGGATCAAAAAAATCAGAGCTCAGAAAGTGGGAGAGAATGAATGGGTGGGCCCTTTGGAGATCTGGACTCAAAATGTCCACATTCTTCCCTGTTCAAAAACTAATAGTGTGAACTTGATTCCAAAGTAGATATAAAATCCACATTTTTTGATACTTACTCTTTAAAAGGCATTTTATTGGGCATGATTGACATGTAAAGGCTGTAGATATGTCACATATATAACTTAATGAGTTCAGGGATAAATGTACACATGTGAAACCATCGCCACCATCAAAGCCATAGACATATGCATCACCTCCCAAGGTTTCTTCCTGCTCCTATTATTATTATCTTGTGGTAGGAACACTGAAAGTAAGATCAGTCCTGTTAGGAAGTATGAAATATGCAGTGTTGTTGGCAGTAGGTACTGTTGTACACTAAATCTCTAGTACTTATTTATCTTGTGTAACTGAAACTTCACACCCTTTTACCCCCACGTCTCCTTCTTCTCTGCCCCTGGAAACTCCATTCTAATCTTTGACTGTTTTGTGTTATTGTTCAGTCACTAAGTCATGTCCAACTCTTTGCGACCTCATGGACTGCACCCTGCCAGGCTTCCCTGTGCTTCACTGTCTCCTGGAGTTTGCTCAAACTCATGTCAATTGAGTTAACTCTTTTAGATTCCATGTATAAATGAGAGCATACATTATTATCTTTGTGCATCTGGCTTATTTCACTTAACATAATCCTCTAGCTCTATCCATCTTGTTGCAAATGGCAAATTTCTTTTTTTTATTTTGTAAGACTGAATAATATTCCATTGTATGTATATACCAGTTTCCTTTATTCATCTGCTGATGGACATTTACGTTTTTTCCGTGTCTTGGCTGTTGGGAATAATGCTGCATTGAGCATGGGAGTACAAGCCTCTCTCTTCAAGATTGATACCTTCAGGAATAGTTACACGTGTGGATTCTAAAATTCTACGTAATTTCATAGAAGATTGTATTAGGTACTATAGACAGTTCTTCTCTTGTCTCTGGTTCATTTCCTTTTTAAAACTTCCTCTACGGTAATATCAGATAATTCTGCAGTACTGTTTCTCATGTCTTTCCTCAGAATCTTCCTCAAGGTAAGGATGTACCTTATTCATGTTTGCAGCCCTGTTATCTCCTGGTGCAAATCTGGCCGAAAGCAGACTATCAGTCTACATTTGCTAACTGAATGAATGTAGGTAAACATTTCTAATTGTTCCCAACAAGTTATTTCACTATATTTTGTGTTTTTCGTTTCTTAATAGTTCTCATTTAGAATGCATAAACCTCAAAGTTTAAAAGTCTTCATTGTTAAAATATTAAATTTCATCTGTGATCTGTTTACAAAACTTTATATACTTAGTGTATTTGTAGCATTATATTCCTAGAGAGAAAAAAATTGTATATTAAATGAAATTATTATAGATGCTTTATACATAGTTGAAAAGAAGTAGGCTAGTTTTTGTACCAGAGAAATCTGAAAATAGAGTTTCTCCATACGTACATTTGTAACCTACATAATAGTACCAACATAATAAGATGTCAGATTCTCTTGGAAAGAAGTGGGGTTGTAATTTCTCAGCCCACCCTACTCCAGATGTTGCCAGATAAATGGCTAGCAGTACCTTTTGTTTTAGCCCTTTCTGGATTTTGAGTTTTACCTATCTATACCCTATAGTCGGAGAAGGCAATGGCACCCCACTCCAGTACTCTTGCCTGGAAAATCCCATGGACAGAGGAGCCTGGTAGGCTGCAGTCCATGGGGTCGCTAAGGTCGGACACAGCTGAGCGACTTCACTTTCACTTTTCACTTTCATGCATTGGAGAAGAAAATGGCAACCCACTCCAGTGTTCTTGCCTGGAGAATCCCAGGGACAGGGGAGCCTGGTGGGCTGCCGTCTATGGGGTCGCACAGAGTCGGACATGACTGAAGCGACTTAGCAACATACCCTATAGCAAAACCATAATACAGTGTTGATTCTAATAGGCTTTTTCAAGAACATTTCTTTATACCTATTTAGCAGTCTTTTGAATTTTAGTGATTCTCATTACTTAATGCTTCTAATCATGTGCTAAGTGGTTAAATCTTTGCCAGCAACCTCAGGGTCTTGCTCATGCATGTATATTTTATTTTTACTTGTTTCTTTCAATGTTTAGATTATATGTTTTCTAAGGGTGTAGTTGAAATCATTTGATATTGAACCATTTTTAAACCAATGCTGACATTTTGAAAAGAAGATTGTGTGGGCAAGACATAATGATTATAATTAAGTGACAGAGAAAATAATATGGGCATGGAGAGCTGAAAAATACAATGGAGAACAGTAGGTAGATTATGGAGACAAAAGCACCTCTGGTGGAAAATCATATATTTAACCACACAATCTGTCCAATCGAAATGCCAAAGTATTTTTGTTGAAGAAGAAAGCTAGTGAGGGGGATTATTATGGCTATATATTATTTCTGGCTGTCAGTACCATTTGCCTGATCAAACTGTTGACATCACAGAAGCCAGAAGCATCCTGTTTTTTAAGTCATGGCAGACAATTCTTTATAACTTTTTATTTGGAGGAAAAAGAATTGTTTGTGCCTCTTTAATTTCTATAACTAGGCTTTCAGCCAAGGTTCTGTTTTTAGGGTTGTTTTTTTTTTTTTTTTAATGCTGTTTTTTGCTGCTGCTTATGCTGGGGCCAGAAAAACCAAGCTGAAGGAGGGAGTGGGTGGCTCAGAGGGTCAGCAAATGAGGGCTTCCTTCTCTGGTTGGGAGGAAATAAGCTAGTGAATATTTTTTTGTTGTTCAGTTGCCAAGTCATGTCCGACTCTTTGAAACCCCATGCGCTACAGCACTCCAGGCCTCCTGGTCTTTGCCCAAGTTTGCCCAGGTTCATGTCTATTGAATTGGTGATGCCATCCAACCATCTCATCCTCTGTCACCCTCTTCTCCTTCTGCCTTCAGTCTTTCTCAGAGAGCATCAATGTCTTTTCCCGTAAGTCGGCTCTTCCCATCAGGTGGCCAAAATACTGAAGCTTTAGTTTGTGCATCAGTGAGTGATATTCAGGGGTGATTTCCTTTAGGATTGACTGGTTTGATCTCTTTGATGTCCAAGGGACTCTGAAAGCAGAAACTAGTAAATATGGTGGAAACCAAATTCCTAAGGCTTTGCGGTGAGAGAGAAAGTACAAATACATGGAACTTGGAGTAAAATGAACCTGTTAATCCTGCCTGTGCTCTATTAGCTGCTCAATGTTTGCCTCAGTTTTCTTGCCTTAAAACGGGGGAAGTCTTGCGGGTTTGTACTGAGTTGAAATTGGACAACGTATATAAAGTTTCTAGTACTGGGCCTGGGGGAAGAGGTGTGTGTGTGTGTGTTACACAAATACTAATTTTTTTCCTATTTGAGCTTAGAAAGACAGTTTTGGTCAGGCCTACATTATATCCTGAGTCTGTCAGGCAACCTAAGGTATAGATAGAGGAGATCTCCTCAGAGAGAGACGGTGTGTTTTTGATAGTGAAGATTTGACCTTTGCAAGTTGTTTTTTTCTGAATTTGATACTCATTTCTCATCAGATTTATTAACAGTATTGGACTTCCCTGGTGGCTCAGAGGTTAAAGCATCTGTATTAGTACATGTGAAAAAGTAAAATCATCCATTCTGGATTGGAAGACATTTTGTGAATCAAACCCAGTTTCAGAATGCCAGGAGGTTTTTGGGTGTCTTATTTTGGCAACTGTACTTTTATAAAGATGGAACAGATGGAATATGCAGAGTTTTTAATTAATTTAGTTTAGACTCTTACTACACTTGGACTTTGTCTATAAATCCAAAGGCTCTGAGAATTTCTGAAACTAATCTTTGGAGCAAACAAATTAATAAAAATTCCCTATTGAGTCCCATTCCTGAAAATGCTGTTGAAGGAACCATTGTAGTACCTTTGGTTTGAATAAGGCCCATCACCGAATTTTAAAAGCTTTTAAAATTATTAGTTTCCTTATCTTCTAGTTCAGTTCAGTTCAGTCACTCAGTCGTGTCCGACTCTTTGCGACCCCATGAACAGCAGCATGCCAGGCCTCCCTGTCCATCACCCAACTCCCACAGTCCACCCAAACCCATGTCCATCGAGTCGGTGATGCCATCCAACCATCTCATCCTCTGCTGTCCCCTTCTCCTCCTGCCCTCAATCTTTCCCAGTATCGGGGTCTTTTACAATGAGTCAGCTCTTCACATGAGGTGGCCAAAGTATTGGTGTTTCAGCTTCAGCATCAGTCCTTCCAATGAACACCCAGGACTGATGTCCTTTAGGATGGACTGGTTGGATCTCCTTGCACTCCAAGGGACTCTCAAGAGTCTTCTCCAACACCACAGTTCAAAAGCATCAATTCTTTGGTGCTCAGACTTCTTCACAGTCCAACTCTGACATCCATACATGACCACTGGAAAAACCATAGTGTGCAGTATTCCTCTTATATGGTTTATCTGAGTTTGGTACATTATCCTTCCCTCCTCTTTCTCTTATGGAAGATAGGGTGTAAAGAGAAAAAAGTGAAAGGGTTAGTTGTCAGTCGTGTCTGACTCTTTGTGACCCTATGGACTGTAGTCTGCCATGCTCCTCTGTCAATGGAATTCTCCAGGTAAGAATATTTGAGTGGGTAGCCATTCTTTTTTCCTGGGGATCTTCCCAACCAAGGGATTGAACCCAGGTCTCTTGCATTACAGTCAGATTCTTTACCATCTGAGGAATAAACTATTCTGTACTTACAGTTGTGTCCTATGTCATTTAAGGTACTTGCTTTGGAAACAAGCAACAGAACCCAACTCATGCTATAAGATTCAGGGAGTTTGATACAACTCACAGATCATCAGGAGGGGCTGTATAACACTTCTTCTGGAAGGAGAGGGAAGCACAGAGAGGGGAAGCTTATAGACTCCCAGAGATGATTCAGCTTCAGCAACTGTTAGCCTCTGTGTATCTTTAATCAACATTTCAAGGGCCTAACAGACTGTCTGGCCTGCGGTTTTGTTGTTGTTCAGTCACTAAGTTGTGTCCGACTCTTTGTGAACCCATCGACTGTAGCCTACCAGGCTCCTCTGTCCTCCTCTGTCTCCTGGAGTTTGCATTAGTTGGATGCTTTATGCCAGTGGCTCAGTACATTTTGTCTCGGGGTTTAGGGGCAGGTGGCTGGGGTATTTACTTTAGATTGAGCAGCAGCTACTTGTCCTCTACGCATAGTTTATTGTACTAGGTGGACCTGTACAAGGACATCTGGTTTAGAAGCTCATCATACCATTTTTATTACAACCTTTTATTATTTTGCCAAGAGTTATATTTCCCATTTGAATTTGAAGCCATGGTCTGGCACGAGCGTGTGTTTGTGATTACTTTTTTATTTTTAATTAATGTTATATAAAAATTTAATGATTCTATTTTTGACGATTGTATTTTGATCTAAATGCCTTTGTTGTGGTCCAAAAGCAATTTAAAGTCTCGATTATTTTAACAAAGAATAGATAAGGTGTGATAAGTTTTGTAGCAATACTAAATTCAGTCAGTGCTGCAATTGCTTCACTGCAATTCAGTCAGTGCTGACTGGGATTTTTTACCTGACATGATGTTCTTGCTAAAAATTCTTAAATATAGGTTTATACAAACGCATAGCAGCATAGTTAATCCTTATGAGCTGTTTCTTAGTGATGTTCTCATGTTTGTGAAGTGGTCTCCAATTGTGAAGTAATAATTTTTGTTATAAATAACAATATTATAATTTGATTTGACAAACACTATACAGAGCACATTATTTGCATTATTTCACTTTATTAGCTCAAATTAGTGGCTGCTGTCCTGATTTTACAGATGAGCAAATGGACTGAGAGGTGAGTAACTTACCTAAAGTCACACATCTAGAGAACAGCAAAGATGGACCTTGACTGACCTCAGAGCCCATAAATAGTGGAAGAGAAGAAAGACATTTTTAGCAAAGGTGTTGTGATGCTGGCTTTGCAAAGGTATTTCCATGATGGTAAAAGTTCTTCCGTAGCCAGATATTATCAATGGTAAATCCACGAACACATTGTCAAAATCTGTAAGGCTGGAGGTGTTAAGTAGAAGCCAGCCTTAGTTCTTTTTTCTTGAATTTATCGTCTATATATTTAATTGATAATGTTTTTTATATTTTAGTAAAATTTTTTTTAACTTAAGGTGGAGCTAGGGGCAAACGTACCTGCCAGTGCAGGAGACTTCAGAGATGCGGATTAGATCCTTGGGTCAGGAATACCTCCTGGAGGAGGGAATGGCAACTCACTCCAGTATTCTTGCCGGGGGAATCCTGTGGACAGAGGCGCCTGATGGGCTACAGTCCGTAGGGTCGCAAAGAGCTGGACATGACTGACGCAACTTAGCACACACACATAGGTGATCTACAGTATTAGTGTCAGCAGTATAGCATAGTGATTCAGTATTTTTGTAGATTTTATTCCATTATAGGCTATTACAAGATAATGGCTGTAATTCCTTGTGCAATACAACACATTCTTGTTGCTTATCTATTTTATAAATAGTAGTTTGTTAATCCCATACCTCTAATTTGTCCCCTCAGCTTCCCTCTCACCTTTGGTTATCTTAAGTTTATTTTCTATGTGAGTTTGCTTGTTTTGGGTATACGTTCATTTGTATTATTTTTTAGATTTTATTTAAAAGTAATATCATAGTATTTATCTTTCTCTAACTTATTTCACTACGCATAATATTCTCTAGGTCCATCTGAGATTTTGTTTTGATATTTTGTAATTTGGAACTAAAACACATCCTCTGCTTTCCAGACAACAGAGCAAAATAAAAGAGCTATCCATGCACTAATGGGTTTGGTGAATAGCATTTTATTCTAAGACCTTTGACTGTATTTTATTAGTATTAAATCTATGTAACTTGATAATACCCACTCCAGTGTTCTTGCCTGGTGAATCCTGGGGACGGAGGAGCCTGGTGGGCTTCCATCTATGGGGTCGCACAGAGTCGGACACGACTGAAGCGACTTAGCAGCAGTAGCAGCAACTTGATAATATTAGAAATTTGTCATATAAAGTAAAAATTTTCCTAAAGCCAGAAGCTGTCTTTGCATTATTTACTATTCTCACTTTCCGTTATTCACTATTCTCCCTTCTTTTCCTTTTAACTGGCAGACAAAATAGTGATAATACTATACCTTATTAATAATATTCAACTTAATCAGTTTTAGGAAGAATGAATTTGGTGGAATGTTTAACACCTTTCTATCCATCCATATGTATGTATCTTCTAAGTTTTTCAACAGTTTGGTATTGTTCAGGTGTTTTAAATGACATTTTACAGTATAGTGACATATGCTTTATAGGATTTAATGTGCTGTGATTTTGTCTTTTCTAGTGTCTGTATTTATGCTGAAAGTCCAGGTGAATGACATCATCAGTCGTCAGTACCTGAGTCAAGCAGTTGTAGAAGTGTTTGTAAACTACACAAAGACAAATTCCACAGTAACTAGAAACAATGGAGCAGTGTTGATAAGCGTACCCTACAAGTTAGGACTCAGCTTAACCATTATTGCTTACAAAGATGGCTATGTGTTGACGCCTCTACCTTGGAAGACCAGAAGAATGCCAAGTAAGCACTTAAATAGTGTTTTGCCTTCACTAAATGTAAATGATTTTTTACTCTTTGAGAATTGCTTGTTCTGGTAAACTGAAAATATGACTGTCTATGTGAAGCCAGTATAAGGAAATTAGAAAGGTGTGCCAGTTTGAAGAAAATATGAAGGCCTTTTTCCTGCTACAGAGGCCTGAAGGAATCCTGAGAAATAGCTCTGCTCTGGTATAAAACTTGTCTGCAGGTGTATGGGGGTAGGGGGCATGGCATGCCTACAGGATTGCTAAGTTGTTTCAGTCGTGTCTGACTCTGTGCGACCCCAGAGACGGCAGCCCACCAGGCTCGCCTGCCCCTGGGATTCTCCAGGTAAGAACACTGGAGTGGGTTGCCATTTCCTTCTCCAATGCATGAAAGTGAAGAGTGAAAGTGAAGTCGCTCAGTCTTGTCTGACTCTTAGCGACCCTATAGACTGCACCCAACCAGGCTCCTCCGTCCATGGGATTTGCCAGGCAAGAGTCCTGGAGTGGGTTGCCATTGCCTTCTCCGGCCTACAGGATTAGGATGGGCCAAAGTATTGGTGAAGGGACCTTCTCTAAAGGTAGATGAACAGTTTAGATTTACATGATGACTAATAAAGCCATTCTTATAGATTCTTGAACACATGAATTTAAGTTGTTTAGAAACTGAGTTTACAGCATATAGGGAATAGGTCAACAGCAGGGCTAAAATAGATTCAGGGAGTCTAGCTATGAAACTGTGGCTGTGCTGGGGGACTGTAAGGCTAGCCTGATGTAAGAAAGGAGATGAAAGGAGACGTAAGCATACAAGAGGCATACTAGAGAAAGAATCAGTATTTATTATGGTAATCATTTTACAATATATACAAATATCATGCCATTGTATACCTTAAGGTTATATAATGTTATGTGTCAGTTATATCTCAACAAAGCTGGAAAAAATTGGTAGTACTTAGTATCACTAATTTGGAGAAGGAAATGGCAGCCCACTCCAGTATTCTTGCTTGGAGAATCCCATGGACAGAGGAGCCTGGTGGGCTACAGTCCATGGGTTGCAAAGAGTTGGACATGACTGAGTGACTACCACAGTATAACTAATTGGATATTGGGGGTAAAATGGCCAACCAGTTTCCAGAATACAAGTCTGATTGGAAGGATGATCCATTCGGCAGTCAGTCTTTTCAAAAATTTTATATTTTATTGTTCTTGTTAAATTTTAGATATTATAGTTCATATTGGAAACATTTGAATCATTGAACTATTTAAATTAGATTGAGAAAGAAAATGAAAAATTAGGTAATTTAATAAGATTCACATGAGTAAAATTCTAGAAAATAATGACTAGAAAATCTGTATAGGGATATGGTTGAGATAAATTCATGGTCTCAAATGATTTAATTTTTTTTAAAGATAGAAATTAAGCACAACTATTCATTCAGAAAAAGTGAGAAAAACAATGAAAGAAGAAACCAACTATTGGGAAAAGGAAATAATAAAGACAGAAGTATATTGGCATATGTTAGAAAAATATAAAGAAATAGTTGACAAAAATACATAAAAGTTTTAAAAGTCATAAAAGTTATTGATAACAAATTTGATGGCAAATATCTTAAAAATCCAATAAAACAAACAATTTTGTTATAATGTAAATGATTATTGCTTTTAGATGAGGTAAATTAATCATGCATAAAATGTTCTAGATAAAAATAACTTCTGAGGCTATAAGGAAAAGTACTGCAGGTCATTCTACCATATCAATCAGTACAGCCTTGATCCTGAGACCTAACAAAGGTCAAAATTAAATGCCCTCTTGTGAGCATACTCTTTCTCATTTACACATCCCTCTATAGATCAATCTTACCTGTAACTTGAAATGCAAAAATCCTAAGCAGAATAGTGAAAAAGAATTTCACCATTATTTAAATATAGCGTACTGTCCAGACCAAGTAGAATTTTTCTGTTTGCAGGACTATACAGATGTCAGACTTTATTAATTTTATATATCATACTATTAGAACAAGTTGGAATCAAGATTGCCAGGAGAACTGTCAATAACCTCAGATGTGCATATGACACCACTGTTATGGCAGAAAGTGAAGAGGAACTAAAGAGCCTCTTGATGAAGGTGAAAGAGGAGAGTAAAAGTCAAGTGTTAGTTGCTCAGCTGTGTCCAACTCTTTGCGACCCCATGGACTTAGCCCACCAGGCTCCTCTGTCCATGGAATTCTCCAGGCAAGAATACTAGAGTGGGTTGCCACTCCCTTCTCCAGGGGATCTTCCCAACCCAGGGATCAAATGTGTGTCTTCTGCATTACAGACAGATTCTTTACTGTATGAACCACCAGGGAACATTCAAAAAAATGAAGATCAAGGCATCTAGTCCCATCACTTCATGGCAAATAGATGGGGAAACAATGGAAACAGACAGATTTTATTTTCTTGGGCTCCAAAATCACTGCAAGTGGTGACTACAGCCATGAAATTAAAAGACGCTTGCTCCTTGGAAGAAAAGCTATGAAAAATCTAGACAGCATGTTAAAAAGCAGAGACAGCAAGGGTTTTTCCAGTAGTCATGTATGGATGTGAGAGTTCGACCATGGAGAAGGCTGAGTGCTGAAGAATTGATACTTTTGAACTGCGGTGTTGGAGAAGACTCTTGAGGGTCCCTTGGACAGCAAGGAGATCAAGCCAGTCCATCCTAAAGGAAATCAATCCTGAATTTTCATTGAAGGGACTGATGCTGAAACTGAAGCTCCAATACTTTGGCCACCTGATGCGAAGAGCCGACTCATTAGGAAAGATCCTGATGCTGGGAAAGATTGAGGGCAGGAGGAGAAGGGGACAACAGAGGGTGAGATGGTTGGATGGCATCACCGACTCAATGGACACGAGTTTGAGCAAGCTCTGGGAGATGATGAAGGACAGGGAAGCCTGGTGTGCTGAAGTCCATGGGGTCTCAAAGAGTCAGACATGACTGAGCGACTGAACAACAACAATTAAAACAAATTAAAACTAGTATGTGATAATATCAACAAGTGCCTGAAATGTATTTTGTAAGTTTACCATTCATGCGTAACCAAGAATAAACTCTTTAAAAACTAGGACCATAAAGATATACTTAGATATCTCAAACTCATACTAAGCATAAAATATTAGAGGTGATCCTACTAAAGTAAGAAACTAAATACAGATATCTGTATTATTTTACATTGTAGTAGAAGTTCTCATCAGAACAAAAAGATATTAACAGACAAAAAAGAGGAGAGCTATTAGGAAGAATCAAAGCCATTATTTGTGGTTATGATCATATCCCTGGAAAACTGAAAGTTAGCACTGGTAAAAATCAACAGATGTTCTTACATACATTTCCAATTAGGAAAAAGGAAAATAAATGCTTCTCAGAACACTATGAGAAGGGAAACCTACAAAAAAAGTGAAGTAACTGTGGGGAGGAAAATAAAACTACCAAATGTTACTGATAGAACTAGAAAAAAAAAATCAACTAAAACACCGAATAACTGGAAAAATATATATTTTTCTTACTCTGAATATTGTAAAGATTTTAATTCTTCCCATATTAATTTACAGATTTAACGTATTAGCAAAATACTTGGCAAAATAATTCTTGAAGAATAAATATGTAAAAATACCTGAAGTTTTAAGAGATTTACTAGAGGCAGTTTGAAATTCCAGATAACTAAAATATCTAGCTACAGATTTATTGTGATATTTTACAAATCAGATACTAGTAGGTATAAAAAATATAATCTATGGTAAGGAACTATTATAAATCATTGAGGAAAAAGCTGAATATTCAATAAGTAATACTGGAATATTTTGCTAACCATTTGCAGTAAATTAATTTGAATCCATATTCCAAAATATATTGCTCAAAGAGTTCGAATGTGGAAAATTATATTTAATATAATAAACTATCTTTTTTTAGGATGGTCTTTTTAAACTGAAAAGCAATGAATGATGTCGTAAAAGGTAAATTTCACCATAATTTTAAAAAGTAGGAAAAATATGTGAAGTAATAAGGAATGATACCTTTTATGTGCTAAGAATTCATTCATGTCAGTAAAAGACACCAGGACACTGCCTAAATAATATAAATGGACAGAACCATGACGTAGCAGATTTAAAACAGGAAATACAAGTTAAAGAATGTGATAAAATATTTACCTTTCTAATAATCTAAGTACACCCCCAAAACATGCATTTCTTAGATTTTTCACCTCAGGGAAGTTTTATAGAGTGAACATCCTCAGTATTGACAGGATGGGCCTCCTCTAACACTGCTGGTGGGAGGAGAAGTTGGCAGTATTATCTGGATGACAGTTTTGAAATATGTGTGTCAGAGTCTTTGAAATCTTCATCTTTGCTGGGAATCTTTTCTAAACATGAACATACAAATAAAGTGGACAGATACTTGTGCACAAGGATAATGAGGCGAATATTCTGTAATCGTGAAAATGGAAACAGTCTACAGTATTATACAGTTTAAGTGAATCTTGATACTTTAAGGAATGTGACCTTGAAAATGTTATGAAAAGTTTCTACTGAGGGACAGAAATGCTTACAACATTATCTTAAGTGAAAACGCAGGGTGAAAATACTCTGTGTATGATATCACACTCCCTCTTTTTTAAACCACAGGACAAATCCAGGAAGAGCTACAGTGAAATACTAATGGTGGTGGTCTCTGTGGTGGTCCTGTGATGACCATCATTTTCTTCCTTTTCTGTATTTCTCAGCTTTTCCAGAGAAGATACACATCCCTTTTAAAATCAGAAACATTTCTGTAAATCGAAGGAAATCTGAATGCAAATTTTAATGAGATTCAGAAAGATTCTCCTCAGGCTTAATAGGAAAAGCTGTCAGGGTAGCCCCTTTCCACAGTGTGGGATCCAGTCATCTCAAGGTCCAAGCTATTATCCCACCACCTCCTCTCCAATCTTGGAACTCCAGCAATCTGTCTAAATATTAATAATTTCTGAATTAAAATTACTTTCATTGATAGTCTTCCTTTTCTATTTAATAAAAAAAATTGTTTTACATCCACCCATAATTTTTGTATAGTTTTATATTTTATCTTCTTTTTCATATTTCCTTTAACAGTAAGCTCTAATTAAAAGTATTCCCAGGCAAGTGTATTTTATCTTTTACGTGATTTAGGGGTACTATATAGTTTCTGTTGATATTTAAATACATTGCATGGAGGAGATCAATGAGAACTTGTACTTTAGGTAATGCCTCAAAACATTTTTCTTTTGCAGGATTGGTAAGCTTATCCGACTTGTTCTTGCTTATAAAATGATGGTCTTTTATCCCTGCCTCTTGCTCCTCATCTGGAAAGAATTGTTATCTTTCAGGGATTTGCACTTACTCATCTCACCAGTCATTTCAGATGCCTACTCTTGTAGACAGGTTCAGCCTCATCCTGCCTACTACTAAAGGTTGCCTATGGATCATGTGTATGTTAAACTGTTTTATCCTTTGCCAACTCAGTCTGTTTGGTGAACCACGCTGTGAAGAAAAGCATTGAACCTTTGTGTGGGAAGTTAAAACAGAATGGATGTACTCCCCTTAAAGAACCTAAAATCATGGAGGCAGGAAAAAAGGTTTTAAGAATTATAAGAAGGAAATAAGTAATGATTGTATAGAGAAAAGAGCAGAGGGTTGTTTAAGCATTTAGCTTGACCATACACACATATACATATATATAGGGTTAGAGAACATCATTAGTCATCTTGGTACAAAGTATTGTATGAAATTTTTAAAACATTAGTAGTCATGCCCAATCTTCTCACTTTATTATGTTTCTTTTTTCCCCTCTATATTTTACATTCATTCTTCCTTGTTTTGAATTGCTTTTCCCATCACACAGTTTGCTTTTCCTACATTTTTAGGGCCTGCTGGAGCAGAACTGTATTTGTCCCAGTTTTACCTCCATGTCTAATAAAATATTCTAATTGTGCTATATTTCACAGTATATTCATCAGTTACACTTTCATTGTTCCCACAAAACCAAGCAAATATATGGCTATTTGAAGACACTATTTTAATTACTGGAAAATTAGCTGGTAAGTACTCTACTTCTTCTTAACTAGTAAGTAAACACTTGAAAGTGACTGTATTGTATAACTGTACTACTTCACCAATGGATCAATGTTGATTATAAGGTGGGAAAAATTTAAATTGAACTGGGATGACTGGTATTGACTATAAGTTGGCCTGAACCGATTCTTATTTCACTATCAAGCTATAGCATACATATTTTTTTTGTGTGTAGTGGGACTCATTCTCTTTTATCATTTTAGCCACCCTCAATAGAACATTTGACTTTCAGAAATACTGGAAAGAGTCTCTGAACTTCTTCCCAAATCACAGCTCTTTCTGGGCTTTGGTGGTTGGTGAAATTGGGAAAAGGACTCAGACCTTTGGGGCATTCTCGTTGGCAGGTCACCTTCATTCCTGCTTCTGACATTAATCTTGCTGCCTGCGAGGGAAAGATCTGAGGCTGGGGAATTCAGTATCTACTGAGCAGACATGATTTGCCCCACTCACATGTCCCGAGGGCAGGAATACAAGAAGCCTGATTTGGGCTGTGATTCAAACTGTGTTTTCCAACTCTGCTTAGCAACCTCGAAGATGCTAGCTTTCATCCTCACCTACCTCCTCCCCTCCCTTAACTAGTCCTTAGGGAACATCCCAGCATTTTGTAACTCTTACTGCATATTATGTAAAACGTCTGTAAATGACAATAATTCACTTATTTCTTTTGGGAAATCAATGTTTAGAACCAAAGCATATTAGGAATGACTGGTAAAAGTAGAAAATCTTAGAGTCCGAGACAAGAGTCATGGTAAAGAAACAGTTTTTGAAATTCTTCATTTTTAGAAGCTATCTTATTTAGTCCTAATGTATTAAAGAAAACCTAATACTATCATTTGGGAAAAACTGGGGCTTGATTAATCTTGGAGTCATTTACTGAGCGAGGTAGTAGAATCTCTCACTCTTGCACTGATTTTGCTGGTGCACAGCAGGATGGATGTAGAGCTGTGTGTGAAGGGTAAAAAGTAAATAGGACCTGCATGTGTGCAGAGAAAGGCCATTATCTTGACATAGTCCCACTCCTTACTGGCCTCTTCAAACTCTTTCCATTTTTCAACTTTCCGCCCCTTATTGTCTATTTTCAAATGAGTTCTCATTTCTGGTCACAAAATGGCTTTTGTGACTCCTGGACATACCTGCTCACATTAAATCTAGTGTAGGCAATAGCATGTCTTTGCCCCTAGAAGTCCAAGCAAAATTCACATTGTCTGTGCTCAGATGCTTAGTGTGTCCTACTCTTTGTGATCCCATAGACTGTAGCCCACCAGGCTCCTCTGTTCATGGGAATCTCCTGGCAAGAATACTGGAGTGGGTTGCCATTTCCTATTCCAGGGGATCTTCCCAACCCAAGGATCGAACCCATTCTCTTGCATCTTCTGCATTGGCAGGTGGATTCTTTATACTGTCTGCTGCCTGAGAAGCCCAAAATCCACGTTGGGTCTCATTAACTGTGGTTGGCACAGGTTCCATCACTCAGCAAGTCACTGTGGTCAAGAGGACAATGAGATGCTGTTGATTGCTTTCAGCCCATTCTAGCATGCTCCAGTGCCTCTACTCTTGTTGCAGAAATGAAACCCCAGATGTGCCACATGGGTCAACGTGTGGTTCCCCAGAGTGAAACTCAAAGGTGAAGAAATTCTGGGCAGATGAATCAAGCTCAAGCAGGCTCTAGCCTAAATGTGCCTTGTGTGATCTAAGTTCAGTTCAGTCGCTCAGTCGTGTCCAACTCTTTGCTCATGGACTGCAGCACGCCAGGCTTCCCTGTCCATCACCAACTCCCGGAGCTTACTTAAACTCATGTCTATCAAGTCGGTGATGCCATCCAACCATCTCATCCTTTGTCGTCCCCTTCTCCTCCCATCTTCAATCTTTCCCAACATCAGGGTCTTTTCAGAGTCAGTTCTTCACATCAGGTGGCCAAAGTATTGGAGTTTCAGCTTCAGCATCAGTCCTTCCAATGAATATTCAGGACTGATTTCCTTTAGGATTGACTGGTTTGATCTCCTTGCAGCCAAAGGGACTCTCAAGAGTCTTCTCCAACAACACAGTTTCAAAGCATCAATTCTTCGGCACTCAGCTTTCTTTACAGTCCGACTCTGACATCCATACATGACCACTGGAAAAACCATAGCTTTGACTAGAAGGACGTTTGTTGGCACGGTTATGTCTCTGCTTTTTAATATGCAGTCTAGGTTGGTCATAACTTTTCTTTCAAGGAGCAAGTGTCTTAATTTCATGGCTTCAGTAACCATCTGCAGTGATTTTGAAGCCCCAAAAAATAGTCTCCCACTGTTTCCACTGTTTCCCCATCTATTTATCATGAAGTGATGGGACCAGATGCCGTGATCTTAGTTTTCTGAATGTTGAGTGTTAAACAAACTTTTTCACTCTCCTCTTTCACTTTCATCAAGAGGCTCTTTAGTTCTTCTTCATTTTCTGCCATAAGGGTGATGTCATCTGCATATCTGAAGTTATTGATATATCTCCCAGCAATCTTCATTCCAGCTTGTGCTTCATCCAGCCCAGTGTTTTTCATGATGTACTCTGTATGTAAGTTAAATAAACAGGATGACAATATACAGCCTTGATGTTCTCCTTTCCCGATTTGCAACTGGACATTGTTCCATGTCCAGTTCTAACTATTGCTTCCTGACCTGCATACAGATTTCTCAGGGGGCAGGTCAGATGGTCTGGTATTCCCATCTCTTGAAGAATTTTCCACAGTTTGTGATCCACATAGTCAAAGGCTTTGGCATAGTCAGTAAAGCAGAAGTATATGTTTTTCTGGAACTCTCTTGCTTTTTTGATGATCCAGCGGATGTTGGCAATTTAATCTCTGGTTCCTTTGCCTTTTCTAAACCCAGCTTGAACATCTGGAAGTTCACGGTTCATGTACTGTTGAAACCTGGCCTGGAGAATTTTGGGCATTACTTTGCTATCGTGTGAGAGGAAAGCAATTGTGTGGTAGTTTGAACATTCTTTGGCATTGCCTTTCTTTGGGATTGGAATGAAAGCTGACCTTTTTCAGTCCTGTGGCCACTGCTGAGATTTCCAAATTTGCTGGCATGTTGAGTGCAGGACTTTGAGTTAAAGAAAGGGGCATTTCTTGTTTATTCAGATCTGAATATAAAATAATCATTATAATAAGATGTTAGTAATGTTTTAGAAATAACTGGTTCACTTAGAGTAACATGTCCTGACCAGTAGTGCTGTGCTTTCTGTGCATTTGTTTTGTTTATTGGCTAATGAGGTTTTCTTTTTCCAGATGCCAAATCTCAACCAAGTGTTCAGTTTTCAAAAGCCTTAATTAAACTACCCAACAACCATCATATTAGCAATGTTACAGGCTACCTTACAGTTCTACAACAGTTTTTGAAGGTGGATAATTTTCTGTATACAACTGGCATTACTCTCAATAAGTCAGGTATTTCCTAATTTTTATATAATCTCTTTATAAAAATAGTACATATTCAAATTCTATTTATTTAGATGTTTGATATTAATTTACACTTTGGAGGAGACATCAGTTTTGAAACATAAACACAGTTATTAAAGTGTTTATAGGCAGTCCTTTTATTCTAGTACATTATGAAAGAGATTACATCAGAACCTTATGCATAAATTACAAGTTAATGGGGAATTTAATTTACAGGGTATTTTTATTCAAAGTAGGTAAACAAACTATAGAAAATAGTAATGTTTACTGTAAAATTTTGCAAATTAAAAAATGCATTTAAAAGTGGAAATTTGACTAAGAAGTTTAGACATATGATTTGACCAGTCATTCTCAAATTGATCAGAAGTGTCAATAATTGTTGGAAACAAAAAAGTTTGTAGATTGGAGTGAGCAATTGGAAATTTTGAAATATTTGAAATACTTCGAGTAAAAGGGTAAATATTGAAAAAGTATATTTTTCAGTTTCAACAGTAGTAATATGTAAGGCTGTCATGACCTAAGTTAAGGAGGTGATGGGATTTTACATTTTATTTAACAATTTACTTATGAATGACCCCTGTAAAAGCTGTATCTTTCCTTTGTAAATCCATACTTGTTCCACCATTTCTGCCACTTGTTGCCAGTAAGAAACTCCACAGTTTTAAAAATCACCTCAGACAATCTGTAATTTTTATGGTTTCACGTGAGTCAAATTTTTGGTCCATATCATTTGGGAGCTAGTCAGAAATTAGAGTAATAAGCAAATACGTGTTATGGTTAGATAGGCATTTTTTCTACCTGCTGTAGCTGATGTTATTGATACCCCAGGCAGATGACCCTCTCTTCTGTTACAAGCCTAAATATTTCCTACTGCATGTATCTGTGACTCTGCATAAGGGCATTCCCTGGCCCAGGAAGTAGACTGAGCCCTCACAAGAGGCAGGCTCTCAAGCAGTGACAGAAAAGAGTACGTAAAGTGTACACACCTCTTCATTAACACATCGTGTGTTGGCTTCCTTCCTTCTTCTGTATTACTCCTCCATTCCCTCAGTGGTGGGTGCTTCCTTCCTTCCAAAGTGTTATTTCAGGGTCTGCTTCTTGAGGAAGCCAATCTAAGACACCTGCCAAAGTTTTCCAGGTATAAGTTATAGGATGCTCCAAATAAAAGCATTGCAAGCATGGTAGCCAATATACACTATCACAAATGAAGCTCATGTTGCCCTGGAGGGTTTTTATGAACAAGACTCATTAGATTCAGTGGGAGGAAGTTATAATATGTTCTGCTCTTCATCATTTCTCTACCACCTGCTTTTGAGATTGTTCATTAGACGTTTCAATGGTCCTGAAGCTGCTAACATTTGAAAAGTCCTAGAGCCATGGTGTCAAATGAAAATGTTCTGTCCTGCCCAATATGGTAGCAGTTAGCCACAGGTGGCAGTTGAGCTCTTGAAATATAACCAGTGCACTGAGGAACTAAATTGATAATTTCATTTAAATTGAAATTGCCATATGTTGCTCATGGCTAATATACTGATTGCACAGTTCTAGAGTTCTGTGAATATGAAGATGCTTTTTTAAAGTCTCCTCATTGTCTTTCAGACTCTTTTTTCCTTTTCTTTTAGTTGGCCTTATCCCAAATGATAGGGTGTTGACCTCATCAGTTTCAGACGCATTCAGTATGTGAAGCCACTGACTTCACAGACCCGAGGGGTGGAGTTAAGAAAGCCAGCTGGTTTTACAGTTTGATATGAGATATTATAATTACTCACATAGTACTTTTTATAGTACATTACTTACCAGTGCAACTAGTCTACAGAATATGTATGGCACTATTTTGCTTATCTTATGGATAGAATTTTAGGATGTTTACAAAGGTTAAATCTGTTACATTTAACAGAAAATCTCCAATAAGCCAGTGGTTGCCCTGTCTGATAACTGGAGATACATTCATAGGTTCGGTGGCAGCGATAATTAGAATTCCTTTCCGTGGCCTCATGCTGGTTCCATCTCCCTCTGCGCTCTCATCTGCCTTCTTACACATGCCAAGATCACTTCTGATTTGGGGGATTTGCCCTGGTTTCTTCTGCCTGGAAGGCTCTTCTCTGAGGTCTCTGCATGGATGGCACCTGTCATTTGGCCACTGCTCAAATGTCTCCTTCTCAGAGAGGCAGCCTTCCTGATGGTTTTGTAGGTTTTTAAAAACATCAAATTATTGAAATAGATAACCAACAAAGGCCCTACTGGATAGCACAGGGATCCCTGCTCAGTATTAGATAACAACCTAATGGGAAAAGAATTAGAAAATGAATAGATACATGTATATGTATAACTGAATCACTTTGCTCTACACCTGAAACTCTCACAGCATTTTTAACCAACTATACTCCAATGTAAAATAAAAGTTAAAAACAAAAAAATATTGACTTTTAGATTCCAGTGACATTAAATCAGAGGAGTCTGAGAGAATTAGATTAGGCTCGTAACATGATGTCTCAGTGTTACATAAGTATAGCATTTACTTACAATATATTTTATAGTTTAAAAATCTTCGAATAGAATCTAGTATCTATTTGGTATTACACTGGATAGCTCTGGTTGAAATAGAGGAACTAGATATTTTAGGCCAATATTAGTTTGTTGTTAATATTTGTTGTTAACAGTTTGTGCTTTACATATTTTAATGAACTGTCTTCTGTTTTTAGGTTTTGAAAGCATTGAATTAACTCCTCTTGCTGCAATATGTGTGAAAATATATTCTGGAGGAAAAGAATTAAAGGTGGATGGCTCTATTCAAATTTCTCTTCCTCTTCTACATACAAATGATGTAAGTGCAGGCGATCACGTACCTGCCTGGACATTTGATATGAACACAGGTATGTGAACTATGGGAAAAAGTTCTGAATATTTGGAATTTTTTGAATATTTGCATGTTTACCTTAAAAATAGGTTTCTATTGTTATTAAAAATTTTCAACTTTATTAAGGTACAATTGACAAATTTCTATTTTACATAGAATATTAAATTTTAATATTCCTTATTATTTAAACATTAATATTTATATATGAATGTTTTATCTTTAGTAGAGCACTAAATCAGTAATATTATAATTTTAAGCACTTTATCAGTGACCAAAAGTGGCCCCACTTTGATTAGTATAATAAAATTGTAGGGAAAATGATATCACTATTATTTTAAAATAGCATTATTTACTCACATTCCCATGTTTTATATTTTGAGGTTCTTATGGGTTTTTGCTATGATAGTGCTAATGCTTAGTTGCTCAGTTGTGTCCACTTCTTTGTGACCCCACGTTCTGTAACATGCCAGGCTCCTCTGTCCATGGGGATTCTCCTGGCAAGAATATTGGAGTGGGTTTCCATGCCCTCCACCAGGGGATGGTCCCCACACCAGGGATCATACCCAGGTCTCCCTTATTGCAGGTGGATTTTTAACCATCTGAGCCACCAGCGAAGCCCAAGATTCTCCAGGGTATCTTCCCGACCCATGAAGCAAACTGGGGTCTCCTGCATTGCAGGTGGATTCATAGGCAGTATAAACTTATATCTAAAAGCTTGGCTAAAGCAATTAATAAATGTATGCAAATTTCATGAAAATAAATAACATTGTATTCTCTCTGTGTGTGTGTGTGTGTGTGTATAAAGGTAGAAAGAATGATTATTTTCCAAAAAAACACTTTGGTACCAATTTTGTTTCCTGAGATTAGCCTCCTAAATAGCAACTGGATGCATTTTTCTCTTCTGCTTCTCTTGGTTTTGTTTTTCCATGTAAATAAAGTGGAGTCCTTATCAAAAAACAAAAAAAGATGATCAATCCCCCACAACTGAAAAGCCCCGGGGTAGAGCTGTGTTGGATTAAGTCACGATGCACAGACTAGACTGATTTGTAGGACTTGATTTCTCTCTCATCTGTTTCCTCTGTTAATAACCTTTCTGAAATAGGATTTTCCTTTGGAGTAGCAGGAAGGCCGTAGGCGCTCTCACTTTATACTACCCAGGTTAAAGTCCAGAAGGTAGAGAAATTCTTTTCCTATAGCTAGTACACAAGCCCTTGGAGTCCGTGCATTTCTAGAAGGAGGTTTGCATGCCTATTCTCAGAAAAAATGTCTGTGGCCTGCAAATAGATTTCATAGATTTATTTAGGCTTAAGTCATGTGTTGGAGCTGGGATTGGAGCCCTAAACTAATCATGTGGACTAAGAAGAGGGAGCAGTGTATTCTCAAAGAGATTTGGAATTGAGGTTTCATTGTAACTGAAAAGGTAGGTAGTGAGGCACAAACATGTTCACTACAGAAGATAAAAACAGATATGTTATTTTTAAAAGACTGGAAATTATGTAAGTAACAAAGGTAGTTGTAAGCGACAAACTCTTCTTTCAACTCTATTCTGCACTCAGAAGTTTCACTTCTGGTCACCAAATGTGAGGGTATTTTTCTTGTACCCTCCAACATGAGCTAAGTGTCCTAAAATTTCCTTCAGTGGTCCGTCTAGTCAAAGCTATGGTTTTTCCAGTAGTCATGTATGGATGTAAAGAAAGCTGAGTGCCAAAGAATTGATGCTTTTGAACTGTGGTGTTGAAGAAGTCTCTTGAACTGCAAGGAGATCCAACCAGTCCATCCTAAAGGAAATCAGTCCTGAATATTCATTGGAAGGACTGATGCTGAAGCTGAAACTCCAGTACTTTGGCCACCTGATGTGAAGAACTGACTCATTTGAAAAGACCCTGATGCTGGGCAAGATTGAAGGTGGGAAGAGAAGGGGACGACAGAGGATGAGATGGTTGGATGGCATAACCAACTCAATGGACATGAGTTTGAGTAAACTCCGGGAGTTGGTGATGGACAGGGAGGCCTGGCGTGCTGCAGTCCATGGGGTTGCAAAGAGTTGGACACAGCTGAGCGACTGAAGTGAACTGACTGAGATCCTATCTACCTGGAGTTAGTGTCAGATCCCGCAGGTTAAAGGCAAGCTCACAACCTGCAAATCAAGAGGCCAACTGCAAGTCCAGCTTATCAGCCATGCTCCTGCCACGATTGGCTATAAGTTGGAGGCTTCTGTGACCCTCTCCTCAAGTTTGGTAACTTGCTAGAATAGCTCACAGGAAGACAGGTTACTAACTAGGTCATCGGTCTTCTGTAGAAGGATACAGTTTGGTAATAGCAAGATGAAAGAGATGCACAGGGCAAGGGGTTTGGAGCCGCAGTGCTCTCTCCTCTGGGCGCATCACCTTCCTAGCGCCTCCACGTGTTCACCAGCTCTGCTCTCTGAACCCTGCAGTTCAGGGGCTTTTGTGGAGGCCACCGTATGTAGGCATGCTTGATTAAATCTTTGAACACTGACAATTGAATTCAAGGTCCAGCCCCTCTCCCTTCTCTAGAGGGTTGTGTGGGGGTGGGGATGAAAGGTACATGCAGTTGGTTCCCCTGGCAACCAGCCCCCATCCACTGGGACTTTCCAAAATTCACCTCATTAACATAAACTCAGACATGGTTGAAATTAGCTTGTTGTCAACAAGAAAAGACACTGTTTCCACCTTTATGGATCTTATCACATAGGGAATTACAAAGTTTTAGGCGCTCTGTGCCAGGACTGGGGATTCAAGACCGTATATATAAATTTCCTATTATAAGTCTCAGTGTCACAGTGGTATAGTACTGTAAAACACTGGATTAAAAGCTGTAAGACCTGGATTCTGTCCATTTACCAGCAACATGATGTTGAACAAGTCACTTGACTTATTCTGGCCTCAATCCCCTGACTTGTTGAATGAGAGAATTGTTTCAAGGCACTTTAAAGAAGAATATCTGCTTTGAGTTCTGCTTTCTGATTGTTTCTCCTGAAAAAAGCCTGTGTTTCTCATGTACCTTCCAGTGGCAGAATTTTTGAATTGATTCATCACATGTACTGCTTAAGTTTAACGTGACTATTCAAAAAGCAGGTTGACTCACTCCCATAATTTCATCTATATACATCATTACAATGAATCAGTAAACCAAATACATAGACCAAACTTATAAACAAGCTTTGTAATGCTGGACTTCATAAAAGATACTGGTTTTACTGAATTCTTTTTTCTGTGGTTGATATTTAAATGAATCAGAATAGCACTTTTTAAAAGACATTTAGTTCTAAAAGAACCATGCCAGCAGTACTAGAACAAAACACCATTTAATAAAAATATTAATAAGGTCATAAAACACATACTATAAGCATTTAATGAGAACCCCAGAGCAGGTAACAACCATCTGTTGATAAATTTGGATTTAATTACATTCTTACTAAGACATATCTCAATATACACAATTTAGACATTATTTGGAGAGTATGATTTCCCTAAGTTGCTGCTAAGTCACTTCAGTCGTGTTCGACTCTGTGCAACCCCACAGACGGCAGCCCACCAGGCTCCTCTGTCCCTGGGATTCTCCAGGCAAGAACACTGGAGTGGGTTGCCATTTCCTTCTCCAATGCATGAAAGTGAAATGTGAAAGTGAAGTCGCTCAGTCGTGCCCGACTCTTAGCGACCCCATGGACTGCAGCCCACCAGGCTCCTCTGCCCATGGGATTTTCCAGGCAAAAGTACTGGAGTGGGGTGCCATTGCCTTCTCCAACTCTTAAGTAGATACCCTTTTTATATTTATATAAAATTTATATTGATTTTATATATGATATAAAGTTTATTTATATTGATTGTATATTCTTTGGTCATAAATTATTCTATTTAATATAATATATTATGATATATATTATCCCATGAAAATATATTGTCACAGTTTTCATCTTTGAAAATATCCTACAAAGTATTCTGTACATGACTATCAGCAAACTCCTATTAGCATTCAAGATATATAAGGTAACTGATTAGTACTTTTTTTTGCCTTCCTTTTTAGGTGCATGGGTAAATCATGGCCAGGGAATGGTCAAGGAATATAACAGTCATTTAATTTGGACATATGATGCACCACATTTGGGCTACTGGATAGCAGCTCCACTTCCACGAACTACAGGTATGGTAAAAATGAAACAAAATATAAACTTAAAAAAATCCAAATAGTCATGCTGAAACTGATATTAGTTTCCCATTTTATTGTAAGCATTGCTACTTACTGTATTACACTGGAAAAAGCTTCTAGTCTCTTGATCTCAGCTTTATTTTACTATAGTAAAATTAGAAAATATCTATATTTTACTATATTTACTATAGTAAAATATAGAATATATCTATATTTTCCAGATATATAGGGAAAGATTAAGTTCCATGAACTCTAGGGTCCTTTACAGCTATAATACCTGATGAATCTGAAGTACAAAGTTTATTCAAATGAAGAATTTTCTTAGTTTGCTTTTTATGAATGAATTCTACCCAGATTAGTTGAGAGCTTTTGATTGCAAACAACAGGAGCAGAGTTTGGATAATTAGAAATATGTAGTAGGATATCAGGAGTTTGCAGGATCCTAGGGAAGGCTGAAAAAGCAGACTGTAAAAGGCAGGAATCCTAGAGGACCCAGTTAGCAGACCTGCTCCACTGTCTTTGGAAGATTGCTGCTTCAAGATAGCGGAACCTAACCCTTTGCAGTCTTTTCCTCACACTGTTCCTGATCTTTCTAGGGATGAAGAATTTGCAGACTTAGATCATGAGCATTTTCCTTGGTGGGGGTGTGGTGGGGACGAGGGACTGTTGAATAATAGTGTCCCCAGTGTTCATAGGATAAGACAGGTGATGGCCCAAATGAAGATTGGCCTGACATGTGAACAGAAGGTGGGCAAAAACCAAGAGCTGTGTGCTAGGAATGGTCTTATTCATATTCTAGGAGAAATAAGTGTTTCATTTTTCCTGGATTTAACTGGTATCAAATTAACATGGTATCAGTCTATGTATATACTTTGTACTTAGAAAGCCTACATCTTGAGTTGTGTAAAAGTCTCAAAATTCTCAAACATTGCATATCTCATCCATTAAGTCATCTTAAAAAAAGAAATACTCTAACCAGCTGTCATGTAGCCTGGCTGCACCGTGGGCCGGCAACCACTCATTAGGTCTCCTGGGTGTTCACTGGTATGAGTTGAGTTGCTTCTTGGTTTTCCCTGCTGCACACTCTGCTAAGTCAACCCTCCAGCTGTCAGCATCTTGTTGCTCCTGTCTTTGATCTCATTCTCCTTTAACCTGTGGACATGTATATTTATAAAAACAAGACAGAGCAAAACTTTCAGTGTCCTTTTTGTAAAGTTTAGGGAAAGTGTAAAAGCTGAATGCATATGTCCCTCCTTCATCTTTAATTGGGTCAGAAGTAATTCTTTTGGTTTAGCTAGTGTCTTGGCTTCCAGCTGAAAGGCAGCTGCAACCTGGCTATTTCATGCTGTTCAGGAATAGTCCTTGTACATGCCCTGATCCAGGTTACGGATAACATTTTACATCCATTTCTCAGTAGCAGTGTATCAGCTAACTTTGTTATGGCTGCCTATTTGAAAGCTTTGAGTTTTTTGAAACTTTTTATGTAGTTTATTTTTATTTTACATTTGACAACCTTCCATTTTTAAACCATGCAAGGTAACAAGACTTTATTTCAAAAATGAAGCTAAAATAGAGTATTTGAGTAGAAGAAATATGAGCTATTAACCATTATAATCATGAGGAATGTTCTGTTTTTATTTCAATGTAGTGCTTATGAGTTTATATTTATCCAGAAAACAGAGGGTGATTGCTTTTGTTGTTTATGGTGCAAAATATCATGCAGTCTTGCCAGCTGTCTGATCTTATTGTATTCTAAATTTGCAACTATAAAATATTGATGAAAAAGAACAATTAATATTTAACACTTCAACTCAACTAAATCCAAGTTATTGCATTTCTGATAAAAATAACCACAGGAGCACTTGAGTTTTACAGAGAAATGTGGTTTCCACTAAAAATATACCATTTATGCAAGATGACTGAATTATAAGAGCTGAAGTAATTTTCTAAAATAGAAGTTTTATTTTGGCTTTTATGTTGGGAACAATTTTGTGTGAATCGGAGTACTAACAGAAATGTAGGATTATTAAGATAATTTCTAGTTATGCTTTTGAAAGGTCCATATGAAAAATATGGGTAACATTAATTTGATTGTAGTTCTGGCTCTGACAGTAATTAACAGAGTGAACTTGAAATAGGTACTTACCCATCTGAGTATTAGTTTTCCTTTTTCTAAATTGCAGGAGTTGGATATGAGGATCACTCATGTCCCTAAACAGTTTAGGATGCAAATATTACTGTAAAATCAAACTGGTTTTGTGATGGGCTAGTTAGTGTCTGGTGTGCTGAAGCTATAATTTGGTTAATAATATTACTAAATATGTTTTTAAAATAAATCTTAAACCAATTTCTAGAAAAAATATTAAGTGCAAAAAATTAAAATCAATTAGTTTTTCACATTATTATAGGTAAGTAGGTAGCTGAGTATAGAATTAAACAAGTACCATTAATTTTCAAATATCAGAATGAAAATTTATGTAATTTTCTAACTTTCTGACCTCTCTTGGGCACGTGCATACACACTAACACACACACATGCAGTTGTATGCTTTTCTGCTGTTGTCATACACGTAAGATCTGGGACAGATGTAACAATGTCAGCCTCTTAATTCCAAAGGTGAGTTCTGTTGGAATTCTGTGGAGTGAAAATTGCTTACATTACTCAATTGTGAAAACGTATATTCAGATATTCTTTGGAGAAGAACTTGAATTTCACCCAGTTATAGTCTAACTATTTACTCTGTTGCAGCTCCGGATGGTAAATAGTAATCTACAGATAGAGTTGTTACTTTTATCTTTTTTCTTTGAAGAAATTTCATATTGTGCGATGCTGTGCTTGCTTACCTACTCAATATGATAAACATTTTATTTTCAGTTACCAGTTAAAAGAGTATTCAGTACTAGAGTGCCCGTTCTTCTATAACCTTGACATTTCATTTAACAACAGTGGTATAATATAGCCAACACTTGCTGAGTGCTTATCATGTGCTAAACACTGTTCTCAATATTTTATTTAATCATTGTAACAGGTATGACAGCTGTGCACTGAGACATAAGTGAATGAAGCTTGCCCAACACCACACAGAAAGGGTGAAGCCAGGATTCCAGTTCAGGCACTCTGGCTTCGAAGTCTGAATGCATAAACAAAACACTGCTTCTCCAAATCCTTTAATGTCACTACACTTTGGTCAACTTAGATGATGTAAAAGTTAAAGGATCTAAGTCTTTATGTGTCCTTAGTCTTTCCAGTGTCCTTGGTGAACTTGAAAGCCTCATGCTGGACTTTTTCTTATGGTTGAGATGAGTGGAAAATCAGGTGTCTCATCACCCCCAATACACATTAGAATCCAGTTGATACTAATCAGTAGACTTGTATACATTTCTGAGCAAAATTAAGTCCTAGTGATGTTGAAACATTACCTCAAGGTAAGTTACATCTACTTTCATGCAGGATATTCAGAACCTCCACTGATCATCCCCATGCTTAGTCTGCTTTTACTGCAGTTAAGCTAATTCCAGGGGCTTCCTTGGTGGCTCCATGGCAAACAATCTGCCTGGCAATGGAGGAGATGCAGGTTTGATCCCGGGGTTAGGAAGATCCTCTGGAGAAGGAAATGGCAACTCGCTCAAGTATTCTTGCCTGGAATATCCCATGGACAGAGGAGCCTGGTGGGCTACAGTCCATGGGGTTGCAAAAGAGTCAGACATGACTTAGCAACTGTACAAACACAACAAAGTAATTACCACAACATTGTGTATATGTGTTCTCATAAAGAAGAATAATGGGTCAGCGTCTTCTGCTGGGCTTAGCTTATGGGGATCATGGCGCCATGTTATTCTAGGGTCCTGTCAAGGAGTTACAACTTGATTCTTCAGGCCCCCTAATTTTTGCATTCTCATTGGTCTTTTCATCCCTGTTTACTTTAGCAAATTCTTTTTAAAGAATTTTAAAGGATTCTTTTTATCTTTAAATTTTCTTTTTCAATTGAATACAGCTAATATCAACGCTCACTATATTCTATCTCAAAACCTCTTTGCACAAAGCTCTCTTTAGAAATATTTTTGTTCCAGCACACATTTTGCTACCACATAATTTCGGTCACTATTTTTACTACCTCCTGCAACAGTTTCCTTACTGCTTGACTTGGAAGCCAGTGTCACATATTTTAAGTTCTGTAACAGCAGGACTTTAGCATCTTGGTATCATTTTCTATAACATTCAGCATCAGTAACAAATAAGCCTGCTCTCTATTTGTTGCTTTCATTTTGTGACTGTTGGGCTTGACTTGGTTCAGTTTTAAGATTTTTTCTCATTCCAGAACCTAGGTTAAAAGAATAACAAAACTTCAGGATATACTTTTCACTTAGTAGAAGACCTTAGCAGAGGACAGGCAGTTTATACAGTCTCATTTAAGGTGCTCATATCTCACTGGGCACAGCAAGTCAACTGATTAAGTCTAATGGGGGTAGGGAAAATATTTTCCATCCACAGAGAAGCCTGCCATGGGAGGGGGACAAATTAATAGACCTGTGTACACATCTTTAATCTGCCTCACCCAGGATAGGACACAGTTGAAAGTCTGACCTAAAGTAATATATTTTCTCTTTGTTATTTTGAACTATTTAGGGTCAGGTATGAATGGAGATTCAAAGGACATAACTGCCTACCACACAGTATTTCTTACAGCCATATTAGGAGGAACAATAGTCATTGTCATTGGATTTTTTGCTGTACTTCTTTGTTATTGCAGGTAAGAACAATAGTAATGTGTGTGAACACAAACTGATATTAGTGTCATGTAAATTCTGTGTGTTACAAAGTTTGTAGAAAGCAGTGGTTTGATATTTAAAATATAGATTAAAATAAAAAAAGATATATTCTAACAGTAGCATTATATATATAAAATAAACATGAGATTTTTTTTTTTAATGAAACCTTCTAGATAAGTTTGAAAAAAAATTTTTTTTTTTTTTCCTTCTCTTCTACTCTAGGGATAAGTGTGGTACTCCACAGAAAAGAGAAAGAAATACCACTAAACTTGAGGTCCTCAAGAGAGACCAGACAACTTCAACAACTCACATAAATCACATCAGTTCAGTCAAAGTTGCATTAAAAACCGAGGACAAATCACAGTTATTCAATGCCAAAAGCTCCTCGTACAGCCCTCAGAAAAAGGAATCATCCAAGGTGGAATCAGAAGAAAGAGTTTCCATGGTGAAAACTCGGGACAATTTAAAAATCTACAATGAAGATGTTTCGTTTCTGTCAGTCAATCAAAATAATTACTCCAGAAACCCAGCACAGTCTTTGGAGCCCAATGTGGGGTCCAAACAACTTAAACATGTTAACAACAATATGTCTTCGTCTCTAGGTGATACGCAAGAGGAAAAGAGGTATCTCACAGGTAATGAAGAGGCATACGGGCATTCCCACGTTCCAGAGCAGATCATGCACATCTACAGCCAGCCCATAGCCATCCTTCAGACAGCTGACCTCTTCCCCACTCCAGAGCAGTTGCATCCTGCTAAGTCGGCTACTCTGCCAAGAAAGGGACAGTTAGTCTATGGCCAACTGATGGAACCAGTAAATAGAGAGAACTTTACACAGACATTACCAAAAATGCCAATGCATTCTCATGCCCAGCCCCCAGATGCCAGGGAAGAGAACTTCCCACTGGAAGGTCAACAGAGTTTGCCATCCCAAACTTCAGATTGGAGTCGGTATTCAAACAGCCTCCTGGAATCTGTTTCTGTTCCTGGAACACTAAATGAAGCTGTTGTAATGACTCCCTTTTCATCAGAGCTTCAAGGAATTTCAGAACAGACCCTCCTAGAACTGTCCAAAGGAAAGCCCTCCCCCCACCCCAGAGCCTGGTTTGTGTCTCTTGATGGAAAGCCGGTCGCACAGGTGAGGCACTCCTTCATAGACCTGAAAAAGGGCAAGAGAGCCCAGAGCAATGACACGAGTCTGGACTCTGGGGTAGACATGAATGAGCACCACTCCAGTAGAAAACTGGAGAGGGAGAAAACGTTCATCAAAAGCATGCATCAGCCTAAGATCCTTTACTTAGAAGACTTAGACCTGAGCAGTAGTGAGAGTGGAACCACTGTCTGCTCTCCAGAGGACCCAGCTTTAAGGCACATCCTAGATGGAGGGAGTGGAGCCATCATGGAGCACCCTGGGGAAGAGTCCCCAGGAAGAAAAAGCACCACTGAAGATTTTGAAGCCAATATATCCCCCACTAAAAAAAGGGGCAGACCACCACCACTAGCCAAGAGAGATAGCAAAACTAACATCTGGAAGAAGCGAGAGGAACGCCCACTGATTCCCATAAATTAACACCAAGAGTGGTTGTGTCTCTGTTGTCTCGTGCTGTTTATTCTTGCTTTTTATTGTAAATTGCTGTGTGAACTTCTGAAGAAGCTGAGACTGAGCAATCTCATGGTCCCTGGACATGTCTCAAGCAGAGTAAATAGTAAACTGGTAATTCAGTAGTGAGAAGGCTACCAAGAAATGCTTTTTTCTGGCCTATGCTTTTTATTTATTTTTGGGTGATGAATTTGAAGTATCTGAGGGTTCAAAATGTAAAATAGTACCTGAAATTGTTGCTCAGTCATCAAGTTGAGCCCTGACTCTGAAGAATAACAGTGAAAAGTGTACTTCTAAAGTTGCTAAAGTTCAAAAATACTGCTTTTGCTTTAACTACCCCTGTGAAACATTTAGAAATGAAACTGTATTACTCTTGTGAAATGTTACTATTATATTCTCCACTGCATATACTTGAAAATAACTGGATAAATGTTCTGGATTGATGTTATTCTAGAGTTCAAAGGCCAAACCACATTTTCTTTCATTTTAAACAGCATGTATATTGTATCAACCCAAAAGTAAATTCCATACTCACCTAAGATGGGCAAGAAGCTACTTGGTTGTTAGAGAGGGAAATGCCAGCTCTTTGGTTGTTTTTGGATAAAACTTCACAGAATAAAAAGATGTTAGTTTATCTAGAAATCTGAGAAATGAATGTTCTGATACTGAATTTTTACTTAAAAATTTCTTGCCCCCTTCCCCATTACCAAAAGGGGAAGTGAGCTTAGCTGTCAAGAAAATTTTTTACCAGTCTTTAAAAAAATAAGTCATTCCTCCCACTCCCCAATCTTTAAGGCTCACTGATACATATAGACTGAAATTAGTTTTCAGATATTTCTTCTATTCAAAAAAAGTCACTTAAACTATTAAACTTGATTTTTAAAAATCAATGAATTGAAAGTTTCTTATAAACATCCAAACTTAAAATATGTGGAGCTAAAGGAAATAAACATTTCAGTTTTTTTCTGAAATGTCAAGCAGAAAAAACGTGCCATTTCTCTTGAGATTCAAGAATACCTTCAGGATCCCAGGTATACATCCAGATTTTTTTGTTGCTGACATTCTAAAAATGTTTGGGAACAACAGTTTCAATTTCACAGGAAAAGTAAAAGATTTTTATTAAATCACGTAAATGCTTTTAAGTTATATAACATTTTTTTTCCAGATTTGGAAGTAATATATTCTTTCCATCATAGCAGAGAATTAGTGTGAACACATTCAAGAACTGTTTTTAAATTTTAAGTGCTTTCAACTCTGAATTATCATTCATGTCCTAAAAATGAAATTTTGTTAATTAAAATCAACTCATCTCATTTTTCTTAAAATTTCCATAAAGGCAAATGTCTGAAGCAGCTTACCCTTTTCCTTGGGGTGGGGCGGGGGCGGGGAATGAAACTAAATTGCTTTATTTCTCATGCACTACTAATTAAGATGGGAGCAACATAGAGACCCAAGGCACATAAACAAGTTGTAAGAACTAAAATTAACCACATTAGCTTCAGTCAAACTGTAGATAGATAGACAACAAAAGACAACAGCTTTTCCCCCAAGGCAGTAGACTTCAGCCAGGTTTTCCCTGTAACCATTTCTGAAGCATAGAACCTGTCAGATAACATTCCTTTCTGTATTAACCCAAAGAATTTAAAGATCTAGGTAAAAGTTTGCTATATTCTACCCCAATCCATAGAAGAGAGAAATGTTTTGGTTAATTTACTACATTTACTTTTTTGAGGGAGGGGGTGATAAGGTCCAAAATTAGAGGCAGTTTCTTACTGGTTTTACACAGAAAGATGTATTTAAGGTGACATAAATGAAAATGATTTGGAAAAGGTAAAGGAGTTAGTGCTCTGCTGAAGTGCCTTTGATATAGACTTGCTTTATTAGAAGGATATGATAACATCTTTCTTAAATGTGCATTTTCTTCCTGTTAGCCAAATTAAACAGATGTGCAGTTTTTATTATAAATATAGACCTAGTGTTTCACGTTGGAACAATGAATTTTGCATGCCAGTAACATCTCTTTGTGTATTTAATTCTTTTTTCAGTCTAGTTTATATTGATAACATTATGTTGGAATGAAGTTAGAAACTATATAGTAATGTACTGACTTTGACATTTTAAGTGTATATTTTTCCCACCCTTAAAAAATGTTCAATCTCTCATCTTGGTAATGGAATACACACTTTGATATAAGCATATGCCATTAAGGTATGCCACTTACTCATTCTTGTGTAAAGGAAATGAGAAGATGTATCCCCAAGGGCTTTTCTAGAAATACTTTTGTTGGTTTCAGAATAAAATCTTATTTTTTTATACACTGCACATTCTGTTCTCAATTGGGAAGTATAGGTAATTCATCTTTTTCTAATGATCCAAAATGTGTAACTTCTCATTTGTGAGTAGTTCACAAATTTCCTGTTAAAGAGCTGAAGCCATCTACTTTTTCTTAACCCAAGTGATAATAAAGCGGCAATATTCACAACTTTCTTAAAATTTTTAAATTGAAAACCACCACAGTTTTTTGCAAATGAAAACCTTGAGAATTTTAGTCACAAATTGTTAACATTTGTGGATCCTTTGTATATACTTTGGATATAACTTAAAAGCAAAATTATCCCTCAAGGAACTGATGGATTCATTTACTAAAGCACAGCTGTATGTATTTTTGAATACATATGATATTGAATTTGTAAAATCCATTTGTATGACATTTATGCAATTGTATAGGGATTACGCCCTTTTATAATACACAGTATACCACGAAGGTCACAAATATTGAGGAATAAAAGCACTTCTTTACTTTGGCAATCATTTTCAGATCACTTTCTGTATGTTTGAATCCTCTGGTATCAATACATAGTATAAAGTTTTGGGGATCTTTGGGTCAAATGATGTCCCTCAAAACTTCCAGGAAGGTGAAGCTCAAAGTTACGTATTCATTTATAGGGAATGAGTTACTCATTTCTCCGTGTACTAGAGTTGTAAAGAATTTAACTATGTTAATTTCCGTCTCAGAACTAGAATTGACATTTTGCCCTCCGTTTCCAGGTGTTTCTATCTTTTGTATTCTCTCCTCAGAGGAATCTCACATTTCAGTGTATTTATGCCATCACTACTATATTTACTGCTGGAAATTGTTAAAAATCTGATGATTTGTAAAAATGTTAAATGGTTCATTAAAGATAATAAAATCTAAAAATGTATCTGATGCACTGTTTTATTTTGGGTAAACTATGAAACATTCCTTCCTAAATTGTTATTTAATCTGGTAGATGAATATTCAATTATTTTCTTGATTACACTCCCTATAGTAAAATAAATATTTGAATACCCTATGTTTATATAATGAACTTGATTTCTCTTTGTATTTCATGTTCTCCAAAGTTCACATTTTGACTATTAAAGCTGAATATAGACAAATCATTTTCCCATTCAATGAGAAGACTTTACAAGATAATGAAAATGAAAGTGTTAGTCTCTCAGTCATGTCCGACTCTGTAATCCCATGAACTGCAGCCTGCCAGACTCCTCTTTCCATGGGATTCTCCAGGCAAGAATACCGGAGTGGGTAGCCATTCCTTTCTCCAGGGGATCTTCCTGACCCACAGATTGAACCCCAGTCTCCTGTACTGCAGGCAGATTCTTTACCATTTGAGCCTCCAGGGAAGTCCAGAAAATATGACAGCTATTTTCGGAGTTGTAGTTTTTATATTCTAAGTAAAACCAATAGAGTACACCCTCCCATATCCCCTGTAAAAAAAAAAAGAAAAAATTCTTTTAGCTTTAAACCTAAGACTAATGATAACACTAAGGCTGTTTGCTCAGTTAATTGAACAGTGCTTATGTTCATGTATTGGGTTGGCCAGAAAGTTCATTTGGGTTTTTCCAGATCATAGAGAAAAACAAGAGAATTCCAGACAAACATCTACTTCAGCTTCACTGACTAGGCTAAAACCTTTGTGTGGATCACAACAAACTACAGAAAATTCTTAAAGAGATGGGAGTATCAGGCCACCTTACCTGCCTCCTGAGAAATCTATATGCAGGTCAAAAAGCACCAGTTAGAACCGGACATGGAACAATGGACTGGTTCAGCACTGGGGAAAGTGTACATCAAGGCTATATATTGTCACCCTCTTATTTAACTTAAATGTGGAGTACATCATGTGAAATGCTGGGCCGGATGAAGCTCAAGCTGGAATCAAGATTACGAGGAGAAAAATCAACAACCTTACACGTGGCGGAAAGTAAAGAGGAACTAAAGAGCCTCTTGGTGAGGGTGAAAGAGAGTGAAAAATCTGGCTTAAAACTCAACATTCAAAAAACTAAAATCATGGCATCCAGTTCCATCACTTCGTGGCAAATAGATGGGGAGAAAAGTGGAAACAGTCACAGATTTTGTTTCCTTGGGCTCCAAAATCACTGCAGATGGTGACTGCAGCCATGAAATTAAAAGACACTTGCACCTTGGAAGAAAAGCTATGACTAACCTAGACAGCATATTAAAAAGCAGAGACATTACTTTGTCAAAAAAGTCCCTCTAGTCAAAGCCATGGTTTTTCCAATAGTCATGTATGGATGTGAGAGTTGGACCATAAGAAGGCTGAGTGCTGAAGAATTGACACTTTTGAGTTGTGGTGTTGGAGAAGACTCTTGAGAGTCCCTTGGACAGCAAAGAGATCAATCCTAAAGGAAGTCAGTTAAGGAGTCAATCCTAAAGGAAATCAATGCTGAATATTCATTGGAAGGACTGATGCTTCAATACATTGGCCACCCAATGTGAAGGGCTGACTCATTAGAAGAGACCCTGATGCTGGGAAAGATTGAGGGCAGGAGGAGAAGGGGACGACAGAGGATGAGATGGCTGGATGGCATCACTGACTCAATGAGTCTGAGCAAACTCCGGGAGATGGTGAAGGACAGGGAAACCTGGTGTGCTGCAGTCCATGGGGTTGCAAAAAGTTGGACACGACTGAGCGACCGAATAACAACAAAACCTGACTTCCATGTTTTTAGGCATTTTGTACAACTTATATAAATAAATATGGTACCAGAAATAACTTTGGTCAATTCTAATGGGAATTGTAGTCTGAATCCACTCACAAATACAATGGAGATTATAACCCTCAACACTGGAGTTGAAATAGACACTTCAGTTTGGATCCCTCCCAAGGGCAAGCCAGGCCATAGCTACCTTTGTCAGGGCCTGGTCTCCATCTAGGAGAGTATGGAGTCTTAACAGAAATGATGCAGCCCCTGGAGGAGTCATGCAAGACTCAAACTCACATGGAATTGGTTGTAATAGAAAATAAGATTTCATAAATCATAATGAGAAATTTAGCTGCCAAAGAGATTGAAGTTCACATTCTCAAGGGAAATTAACGTGTAGGAACTATAGGAAAGGAAAGGGGTGGCGTTAGGAGGTATTTAACAGCTCATCAGGGATCCTTCAACTACATGCTGGAAAAATGTTAAACTATATGGCAGTGCTGCTTTATCTACACTTCATAAAATCACCTTTTAGCTTTCTTTTTATAGATGGATTTCTTTATCCTAATATGCAGTGAGACAGCTTAATTTCAACAGTAAGCTCTCTCAACCAATTGTGGGGTTAATTTCTTTTGTCTTTGGTTTTGATATGTTTTCTCTATCAAAATAAATATTTTTCCTTTGACTTGTTTTCTTTTTCCCTTTATTTTGAGCCTCTGTTTAATGTGGAACTGTGGAGGACCTGGAATTGGACTCTGTCCAGTGAGTTTACTTTTTTTGATAAAAGCATTTTCAGTTTGACTAGAGAAAAACTGATTTCTAGACAATCACAATTTATAATGTTAAGTACCAAAAATTAATAAAACCAATTATAAATGATGGAGAAACATTATCATTAGATACATATGGAAAGTTACTTAGGGGAAAAGTAACTATTTTCTTTCTAAGCTAAGCTTAAAGATCACATTTTAAAATTATCTGTGGTGTTTATCAAAACATTACAATACAATTTTTCTCCACATTGCTATAGTAGATGACTATCTGTCTATTTCCATTGGGAAAGTTTACATGTTGAGAAGTAAATGGTATTTTTTAAACCTTTGGTGGCAAAAATCTGTCTTGATTGTACCCTATATTTCCTGTTTTTCAAACCTACATTTGCTATGGTTGTAAATATTCTACAGTCCTTTAGGGATATTCAAATTTCCCACATGATTTAGTCTTCTATTTTTCCTTCTTATGTTCTTCTGGTTGACTAGAAGTTTCATAATTCATATATTTACTAGTTCTAATCCCTGTGGACCTTATTAAAACACTAGACTAACTCCAGACAGTCTGATTCAAAACAAACCAGATAATTACATTCCCAGGAGTCTCTGGGCTTATTATACTTGAACATCTTAGTTAAGAACATTTCCTAAATAATGAAAGGTAGGATTGTAACTATTAAACAATGTGCATTACATATCAAAATAATTTTTATATATCCCCATATTTCAGTCTGGAAAATAAAGATATGTTTTATGTAGAAAATATTTTAAAGTGAATTTATTCAGTTTAAATTTATCTCTAATATCCATCATTTTGAAATAAATACTACCTTGAAATCCTGATTTCTAACTTCAGTCAGTCAGTTGCTCAGTTGTGTCTGACTCTTTGCGACCCCATGGATTGCAGCACACAAGGCCTCCCTGTCCATCACCAACTCCCGGACTTTACTCAAACTCATGTCCATTGAGTCCGTGATGCCATCTGGTCATCTCATTTTCTGTCGTCCCCTTCTCCTGCCCTCAATCTTTCCAAATATCAGGTTCTTTTCCAATGAAACAGCCCTTCACATCAGGTGGCCAAAGTATTAGAGTTTCACCTTCAGCATCAGTCCTTCCAATGAACACCCAGGACCAATCACCTTTAGGATGGACTGGTTGGATTTCCTTGCAGTTCAAGGGACTCTCAAGAGTCTTCTCCAACACCACAGTTCACAAGCATCAATTCTTCAGTGCTCAGCTTTCTTTACAGTCCAACTCTCACATCCATACATGACTACTGGAAAAACCATAGCCTTGACTACATGGACCTTTGTTGACAAAGTAATGTCTCTGCTTTTTAATATGCTGTCTAGGTTGGTCATAACTTTCTTTCAAAGGAGTAAGCGTCTTTTAATTTCATGGCTGCAATCACCATCTGCAGTGATTTGGGAGCCCCCCAAAATAAAGTCAGCCACTGTTTCCACTGTTTCCCCATCTATTTGCCATGAAGTGATAGGACCAGATGCTGTGATATTAGTTTTCTGAATGTTGAGTGTTAAGCCAACTTTTTCACTCTCCTCTTTCACTTTCATCTAGAGGCTCTTTAGTTCTTCTTCACTTTCTACCATAAGGGTGGGAGAAGGAAATGGCAACCTACTCCGGTATTCTTGCCTGGAGAACCCCATGGACAGAGGAGCCTGGTGGGCTGCCTGCTGTCCATGGGGTCGCACAGAGTTGGACACAACTGAAGCAACTTAGCAGCAGCATCTGCATATTTGAGGTTATTGATATTTCTCCCGGCTATCTTCATTTCAGCTTGTGCTTCATCCAGCCCAGCATTTCTCATGATATACTCTGCATCTAAGTTAAATAAGCAGGGTGACAATGTACAGCCTTGACGTACTCCTTTTCCTATTTGGAACCAGTCTGTCGTTCCATGTCCGGTTCTAACTTGCTTCCTGACCTGCATACAGATTTATCAGGGGGCAGGCCAGATGGTCTGGTATTCCCATCTCTTGGAGAATTTTCCACAATTTGTGTGATCCACACAGTCAAAGGCTTTGGCATAGTCAATAAAGCAGAAGTAGATGTTTTTCTGGAACTCTTGCTTTTTTGATGATCCAGCGGATGTTGGCAATTTAATTTCTGGTTCCTCTCCCTTTTCTAAAACCAGCTTGAACATCTGGAAGTTCTTGGTTCACATATTGTTGAAGCCTGGCATGGAGAATTTCGAGCACTATTTTACTAGCGTGTGACAGGAGTGCAATCGTGTGGTAGTTTGAGCATTCTTTGGCACTGCCTTTCTTAGGGATTGGAATGAAAACTGATCTTTTCCAGTCCTGTGGCCACTACTGAGTTTTCCAAATTTGCTGACATATTGAGTGCAGCCCTTTCACAGCATCATCTTTTAGGATTTGAAATACCTCAACTGGAATTCCATCACCTCCACTAGCTTTGTTCATAGTGATGCTTCCTAGGGCCCACTTCACTTCGGATTCCAGGATGTCAGGCTCTAGGTGAGTGATCACACCATCGTGATTATCTGGGTCATGAAGATCTTTTTTGTACAGTTCTTCTGTATATTCTTGCCACCTCTTCTTAATATCTTCTGCTTCTGCCAGGTCCATACTATTTCTTTCCCCTATTGAGCCCATCTTTGCATGAAATGTTCCCTTGGTATCTCTAATTTTCTTGAAGAGATCTCTAGTCTTTCCCATTCTCTTGTTTTCCTCTGTTTCTTTGCACTGATCACTTAGGAAGGCTTTCTTATCTCTCCTTGCTATTCTTTGGAACTCTGCATTCAAATGGGTATATCTTTCCTTTTTTCCTTTGCTTTTCGCTTCTCTTTTCACAGCTATTTGTAAGGCCTCTTCACACAGCCATTTTGCTTTTTTGCATTTATTTTTCTAACTTCAATAACTTCTAAAAGACTTGTGACCACTAAATACAGAAATGTTTATTAACATGTTTTACATATATTCTTATTATCTTTTCATTTGATGTTTATTATTGATTATTGGGGTAACTAGGTGGCCGGAGGAAGGCTTGAGAGGAGACCTGCCACTTTCTTTTGGATATTCCAAGTTAAAAGGATCTGTGGGGTATCTAGAAGAGTTTCTGTGTACCTCTGAATCCATCTTGGGTTATTAGGGTCACATCAGATGTTAAATCCAATGCAGGCAGTAGAGATTTTGGGAGTTTCAAATGGTTGTTTGAAGCTACAGGCAAAGGTGAGATGGTCAAGAAAGAGTAGGGAGGGTGAGAAAATACTTCCATTGGTGTCATTTTTTGTGTAATAAATAAAATATAAGTAAAATATCAATTCTATTTAAGAATATTAGGTTTTAACAAATAGACTTGTATATGTAGTAGAGTTGAAAGAAAATAAGACAATGACTTTGGTATCTCCTTTTAAATTTCATAAATATGACTTTCAGTTTATATCTCAAATATAATTTTATTTTTTGTAAGTAGAATCTTACTTAAAAATAAGTGGCAAATTATTGTTTTATGTTAATTTCATTATTTTTTTCCTTTTTTATATTTCATTTTTACAATGTAGATTTTCAATAAATAGAAAGAAGTAAAAATTAGGAGATCTGGGTTCAGGCCATGACTCTTCACATTTCAAGTAAACTTCAGTTTCCTCGTGTTATGTGGGTCTGACAATGTTCATCACAGCAATATGGTAAGACTGAAGGTGGTACAAAGGAAAAGCACAGACCAGGCAAATTATGAGTTATTGACCTATGACTGTACATTTAACCAATTTATAAATTAGCAGGGTTGCTTTTGTGATTCAACTCTGTTTAACCAATTGGATTATCTCCGATTAAAAGCTGATTTATCACTGCACACTAACACCATGTTAGCTAATTATCAAAGTATAGGCCTCCAGATGCTAGAGTTCTCCTTACAGCAACTACTGTACTTTTTTTCCTTTTAATCAGTATCATTAGGAATTGGGGAAAGAGGAGAACCACTCAAATTACTTAGGGGATTTGACAAACTGGGTAAACTCACTGCTCTCCTGTATCATTTGCCTCCCATACTTCATATTAAATCCCATATAATGCAATAACTACTTAGCTACCTAGAATAATTTAACAGCAAGGCATGAAGAAGAGGATTTTATGAACCCATTATTCAGTGATTCATGAATCAAAGGAATCTACACATCCTCATTCTAGTAGTTTCCTACCTTTTTATTACTCTAAAATGTTTTACAAATTAAAAGTATTCGCTCACACCATTTCCTTCAGACAAAAATTGTTTCTAAGAATTAACATTTTCTTGATCTCTTCACTGATATTTTGAATGTATTCTAAAACTTGTAAAAGAATGGACCAAAACGTTGAGTAGGAGATTTCCTGGTAACCTGAAGACTCAAGTCTGTAGAATAAAACACATGTGTTTTAAGTCCAGAGAACCCTCAGTTATCAGATATCAACCATCTCTTTGAAGGGTTGGTTGAGAGCAACCTTTTTGCAGAACTGGTGTTAAATTCACCCTGCTCCCCATTTCATTAATCTAAGAAGACAACAAGGAAGCAGAGAAGTGCTCCTTCTGGGGAGGGGGTGTTACTGAAGGGAGCTATCAGCTCACCTCACCCCTGTGGTGGTCAAAGGAGCAGTTTACTCGTACTCTTCTCAGATGTTTCAGTCGGGGGTCAAGATCACTGGGGAAGTTTGGTGAAGTTTGGGGGTACCTACAATAAGGGGATGCAGACACCTCTTTCTATGATTAGATTGCTTTCCTCTCCTAGAGTAAGTGGGAAAAAAGTACTGTGGGAGTTGGCATCGTGATGCCATCAGATGAAGTGGGAATAAGAATTATTTCTTTGGGGGATCAGATCACGATGGTGGCAGAGGTGGACATGGAGCTCACCTCCTCCCACAAATAGATCAAAAATACCTCTACATGTGGGACGATTCTCATAGAACAGCTACTTCAAGCTGGAGGAAGACCTCAGACTTCCAAAAGGGCAAGAAAATCTCCAAGTAACTGGGTAAAACAAAGCAAAAAAAAAAGAAAAGACAAAAAGGAATCAGATGGGACTTGCACCTTAGGGAGAGAGCTGTGAAAGAGGAAATGTTTCCCCACCCTGAGAGGAGGGGAGATCAGTCAGGACAGAGGGGGAACCTCAGAGAACACAACAATCAGTTTGTGGAAGGCAAAGCAGAGAGAGACCTGCACAGATGGGGACACCACCTCCTGGCACGCCCTCGCTTGCAATGCGCCTTGCTGGGGCAGGTGGGGGATGGGTGCTGAGGCTCAGGTGTTAGAGTTAGAGCCTGAGAGAGGACTGTGGATACAGTTTGAGGGAGCCAGGGTGTGATACATCACAACCAAGGGAGTATAGGAAGAAATGTGAGTGTGCCAGAGAGGCAAGAAGATGAGGTATGTGAGGAGAGGGCTGGAACTTCCATTAGCACTTCTCTCTCCACATGCGTGCTCCCAGGCAGCAGGACACTGCCTACGTGAGCTCAGGGGATGGGATGTGTGAGCTACCTTTGATACCCTGGACTCCAGAAGCAGGTGCTGATCACTGCTATTGCCAAGAATCCCAAGACTGGGTGCCAACTGCTATCCCCACCTACCTGGGAGCAGGCATGGGCCAAGTGTCTGCACATCGCCTAGCAAAAGGATAATAGCTAGCACATACTGAGGAAAGAGAGGCAAGCATCTAAACCAAATACAGTCCACATTCCAAAAAGATATTAAACTCACACAAGATACACAGGGATTCACCTGCATATAAATAGAGCCCCTAGACTACAATGGATAATTGTTTCTCCTAAGCTCAGAGAGAAAGAAATATAAGCAAAATGAAGAAGCAGAGGAATGACTTCCAGTTGAAAGACGAAGAGAATTTCCCTGAAGGAACAGGCAATGAAAGAGACCTCTTCAGGCTAATAGACACTAAGTTAAAAAAGGAAGAAATGAAAATATGGAATTAAGAAAGGCCATTAACAGAAATGCAAGTTATTGTAAAAGGGAAAAAAAGGAGGAGCTAAGAGAAATTTGCAAAATTCTTTGCTGAGACAAAAAATGAGCTAAAGGCAATGAACAGCAGAATGAATAATGCAGATGAAAGAATAAGTGATCTGGAAGATAGAATAAAGGAAATTATCCAACCAAAACAGCAGACAGAAAGCCAAATAAAAGCAATATAAGAGGCCTATGCTTCAGCAATATGTGAACCGTGAACTTTCAGATGTTCAAGCTGGTTTTAGAAAAGGCAGAGGAACCAGAGATCAAATTGCCAACATCTGCTGGATCATGGAAAAAGCAAGAGAGTTCCAGAAAAACATCTATTTCTGCTTTATTGACTATGCCAAAGCCTTTGACTGTGTGGATCACAATAAACTGTGGGAAATTCTTCAAGAGATGGGAATACCAGACCACCTGACCTTCCTCTTGAGAAACCTGTATGCAGGTCAGGAAGCAACAGTTAAAACTGGACATGGAACAACAGCCTGGTTCCAAATAGGAAAAGGAGTAAGTCAAGGCTGTATATTGTCACCCTGCTTATTTAACTTTATACGCAGAGTACATCATGAGAAACAGTGGTCTGGAAGAAGCACAAGCTGGAATCAAGATTGCCAGGAGAAATATCAGTACCCTCAGATATGCAGATGACACCACCCTTATGGCAGAAAGTGAAGAAGAACTAAAGAGCCTCTTGATGAAAGTGAAAAGGAGAGTGAAAAAGTTGGCTTAAAGCTCAACATTCAGAAAACTAAGATTATGGCATCTGTTCCCATCACTTCATGGGAAATAGATGGGGAAACAGTGGAAACAGTGTCAGACTTAATTTTTGGGGGCTCCAAAATCACTGCAGATGGTGATTGCAGCCATGAAATTAAAAGACGCTTACTCCTTGGAAGGAAAGTTATGGTCAACCTAGACAGCATATTAAAAAGCAGAGACATTACTTTGGCAACAAAGGTCCATCTAGTCAAGGCTATGGTTTTTCCAGTGGTCATGTATGGATGTGAGAGTTGGACTACAAAGAAAGTAGAGCACAGAAGAATTGATGCTTTTGAACTGTGGTGTAGGAGAAGACTCTTGAGAATCCCTTGGACTACAAGGAGATCCAACCAGTCCATCCTAAGGAGATCAGTCCTGGGTGTTCATTGGAGGGACTGACATTGAAGCTGAGAACTCCAATACTTTGGCCACTTGATGCAGAGAGCTAACTCATTGAAAGGACCCTGATGCTGGGGAAGATTGAGGGCAGGAGGAGAGGGGACGACAGAGGATGAGATGGTTGGATGGCATCACCGACACAATGGACATGGGTTTGGGTGGACTCTGGGAGTTGGTGATGGACAGGGAGGCCTGGCGTACTGTGGTTCATGGGGTTGCAAAGAGTTGGACATGACTGAGCAATTGAACTGAACTGATGGGATAATATAAAGTGTGCCAATCTGTGCACAGCAGGGATTCCAGAAGGAGAAGGAAGAGAAAGGGATTAAAAATGTATTTGAAGAAATATAACTGAAAATTTCCCAAACCTAAAAGAGAAAACCGATATCCAGATAAAGGAAACATAGAGGATCTCAAGCAAAATGAACCCAACAGACCTACATCAAGACATAATAAAAATGTCAAAAGTTAAACAGAATTCTAAAATCAGCCAGAAAAATGTTAATTACAAGGGAATCTTAAAAGGCTATCAGCTGATTTCTCTACAGAAACATTGCAGGCCAAAAGGGAATTGTAAAATATATTCAAAATATATTTAAATATTCAAATATATTTTAATATACTCAAAAATATATTCAAAGAGCTTGAAAGGAAAAATCTTCAACCTAGAATAATCTACCCAGCAAGATTATCATTTAGAATAGGAGGAGAAGTAATCTCTCAGACAAGCAAAAACTAGAAGAATACAGCAATACAAACTTATTTTTTAAAAATATCAAAAGGTCTGCTCTAAATAGAAATAAAGCAAGAAGATATAAGAAGGAGGAAATCACAATTGGAAAGTAATTCACTTAAATAAGCCAGTATACAGATCAAAAAGGAAAAAACTACTTGTGAGAGTGATAATAAATGCAGGGAACAGCCAAGGCTAAACATGAAGATGTAAAAAAAAAAAAAAAAAAAGGGATATCAAAATCATAAAATGTGGGGAAAGAGAGTAAAAATATAGGTTTTTTTTTTTTTTTTTTTAAGAATGGCTTCCCTGGTAACTCAGCTGGTAAAGAATCCATCTGCAATGCAAGAGACCTGGTTTGATTCCTGGGTCAGGAAGATCCACTGGAGAAGGGATAGGCTACCCACTCTAGTACTCTTGGGCTTCCCTGATGACTCAGCTGGTAAAGAATCCATCTGTAATGTGGGAGACCTGGGTTCAATCCCTGGGTTAGGGAGAATGCCTGGAGAAGGGAATGGCTACCCACTCCAGTATTCTGGCCTGGAAAACTCCATGCACTGTATGGTCCTTGGGGTCACATGACTGAGCGACTTTCACTTGAGCCTATATGACTAAAAGCCTAAAGCAAGAAGATACCGGAAGGGGTTAACATACTTTAAAAACAGGTCACCACAAATCAAAAACATACAATAGATTTTACAAAAACCAAAAAAGAAGAGAATACAAGCATAAAATGAATAATCAAACCACATACACACAAAAAAAAGGCAAAAAGAAGCAAAGAAGAAACAGAATCATCTGGAAAACAAGGTTTGAAATGGCAATAAATACACGTGTCAATAATTACGTTAAATGTCAATGGACTGAATGCTTCAATCAAAGGAGTGGCAGACTGGATTAAAAAAACAAGAGCCTACAATATTCTGCCTATGAGAGACCCACTTAGGGCAAAGGACATGCATAGACTGAAGTGAAGGGATGAAAAAAATATTTCATGCAAATGGACATGATAAGAAATGGGAGTTGAAATACTCATATCAGACAAAATAGACTTAAAAACAAAGGCCATAAAGATAGATAAAGAAGGACACTATATAACAATAAAAGGGTCAATACAAGAGGATTTTACACTCATCAACATATATGCACCTAATATAGGAGCACCCAAATATATAAAACAAATAGACATAAGGGGATTTTGATGGGAATACAATAACAGTAGGAAACCTTAAAACTACTCACATCAATGGATAGATCTTCTAGATAGAAAAATCAATGAGGCAAGAAGATCCTAAATGATTCAACAGAAGTCAGGCTTAATTGATATTTTCATAATATTACATTAAAAAACAAAAACAGAACACACATTCAAGTGCACCTGTAATATTCTCTAGGATTAACTACATACTATGGCACAAAACTAATCTCAACAGATTAAAGAGTATAGAAATTATTTCAAACGTTTTTTCTGATCACAATAAGAATGAGGATGTCCTCTTTGATTTCTTTCACCAGTGTTTTATAGTTTTCTATATATAGGTCTTTAGTTTCTTTAGGTAGATATATTCCTAAGTATTTTATTCTTTTCATTGCAATGGTGAATGGAATTGTTTCCTTAATTTCTCTTTCTGTTTTCTCATTATTAGTGTATAGGAATGCAAGGGATTTCTGTGTGTTGATTTTATATCCTGCAACTTTACTATAATCATTGATTAGTTCTAGTAATCAAAGAGGACACTAATAGAAGGAGAAATATACCATGTTCATGGATTGGAAGAATCAATATAGTGAAAATGAGTATACTACCCAAAGCAATTTATAGATTCAATGCGATCCCTATCAAGCTACCAACAGTATTCTTCACAGAGCTAGAACAAATAATTTCACAATTTGTATGGAAATACAAAAAACCTCGAATAGCCAAAGCGATCTTGAGAAAGAAAAATGGAACTGGAGGAATCAACCTACCTGACTTCAGGCTCTACTACAAAGCCACAGTTATCAAGACAGTATGGTATTGGCACAAAGACAGAAATATAGATCAATGGAACAAAATAGAAAGCCCAGAGATAAATCCACGCACATATGGACACCTTATCTTTGACAAAGGAGGCAAGAATATACAATGGATTAAAGACAATCTCTTTAACAAGCGGTGCTGGGAAATCTGGTCAACCACTTGTAAAAGAATGAAACTAGAACACTTTCTAACACCATATACAAAAATAAACTCAAAATGGATTAAAGATCTCAACGTAAGACCAGAAACTATAAAACTCCTAGAGGAGAACATAGGCAAAACACTCTCTGACATACATCACAGCAGGATCCTCTATGACCCACCTCCCAGAATATTGGAAATAAAAGCAAAAATAAACAAATGGGACCTAATTAAACTTAAAAGCTTCTGCACATCAAAGGAAACTATTAGCAAGGTGAAAAGACAGCCTTCAGAATGGGAGAAAATAATAGCAAATGAAGCAACCGACAAACAACTAATCTCAAAAATATACAAGCAACTCCTACAGCTCAACTCTAGAAAAATAAATGACCCAATCAAAAAATGGGCCAAAGATCTAAATAGACATTTCTCCAAAGAAGACATACAGATGGCTAACAAACACATGAAAAGATGCTCAACATCACTCATTATCAGAGAAATGCAAATCAAAACCACTATGAGATACCATTTCACACCAGTCAGAATGGCTGCGATCCAAAAGCCTACAAATAATAAATGCTGGAGAGGGTGTGGAGAAAAGGGAACCCTCTTACACTGTTGGTGGGAATGCAAACTAGTACAGCCACTATGGAGAACAGTGTGGAGATTCCTTAAAAAACTGGAAATAGAACTGCCTTATGATCCAGCAATCCCACTGCTGGGCATACACACTGAGGAAACCAGAAGGGAAAGAGACACGTGTACCCCAGTGTTCATCGCAGCACTGTTTATAATAGCCAGGACATGGAAACAACCTAGATGTCCATCAGCAGATGAATGGATAAGAAAGCTGTGGTACATATACACAATAGAGTATTACTCAGCCATTAAAAGGAATACATTTGAATCAGTTCTAATGAGGTGGATGAAACTGGAGCCTATTATACAGAGTGAAGTAAGCCAGAAGGACAAATACCAATACAGTATACTAACGCATATATATGGAATTTAGAAAGATGGTAACGATAACCCTGTATACGAGACAGCAAAAGAGACACTGATGTATAGAACAGGCTTATGGACTCTGTGGGAGAGGGAGAGGGTGGGAAGATTTGGGAGAATGGCATTGAAACATGTGAAATGCCATGTATGAAACGAGATGCCAGTCCAGGTTCAATGCACGATGCTGGATGCTTGGGGTTGGTGCACTGGGACGACCCAGAGGGATGGTATGGGGAGGGAGGAGGGAGGAGGGTTCAGGATGGGGAACACATGTATAATTTTTTTAAATTAAAATTGAAAAAAAAAATAAATAAATAAATTCTAAAAAAAAATAAATAAATAAGAATGAGGATGTAGAGTCTCTCAGGGAGGAATGAGACAGGCTGGGACCTGGGACCTTTTATTGTGGTGCTACAATGCTTACACCTGGACAAACCTCTCCTCCAGCAACAAAATACAAAGAAACTGTATGTGACTAAAAATAGCTGCATGCATGTACAATTAGGGCAAATTCTGGACAAAATATACAAAAGACCAGAAAACCCCTATTGCTACTTCTCAAGAGCCAGGAGTAAAATCAGGGTCTTCGGAGCAACAGCAGAGTACTGAGCATGCCCCTACGTTCAACACCACCAGAGCGCTGGGCAAACCACCTAAGCCACCACTCCAGCCTGACCCCTGGACACACCCCTACCCTCACCCTACATAAGGAACAAGCTCACCTCTCCCTTCTCTCTCTCCCACTCCTCCACCCCATGAGTGAGTAGGAAGGGAAACTGTTTGTTCTCACTTCCTCCTGGGCCCCAGTAAAGCCTTGCCTGGAAAAAAAAAATGGGTAGAAGACCGGACTAGATATTTTTCCAAAGTATATGAAGATTGCCAACAGCTATATGAAACGATGCTCAATATCATTTATCATCAGGGAAGTGCAAATCAAAATCACAATGAGATATCATCTTATACCAGTCAGAATGACTATCATCAAAAAGAATACAAATCAAAAATATTGGAGAGGATGTGGAGAAAAGGGAACCCTCCTATACTGTTGCTAGTAATGTAAATTGGTGCAACCCCTGTGGAAAACTGTCCAGATGTTAGTCAAAAAAACTAAAAATAGAACTACCATATGACCCAGCAATTCCACTCCCGGGTACATATCCAAAAAAACCAAGGCACTAACTTAAAAACATGGGCCTCCCTGGTGGCTCAGCTGGTGAAGAATTCACCTGCAATGCAGGAGATCTGGGTTCAATCCCCAGGTTGGGAAGATGCCCCTGGAGAAGGGAAAGGCTACCCACACCAGTATTCTGGCCTGGAGAATTCCATTAACTGTACAGTCCGTGGGGTCACAAAGAGTCAGACATGACTGAGTGACTTTCACTGTCAACTTGAAAAGACACGTGCACCCCAAAGTTTACAGCAACATTATTAACAATTACCAGGATACGGAAGCAACCTAAACATTCATCAACAGATGAGTGAACAAAGAATTTGTAGCATATATATGTATATGTTATACACACACACACACACCCAATGGAATAATACTCAGACATAAAAAAGAATGAAATTTTACCATTTTAAGCAATGTGAATGGACTTGGAGATTTTATGGTAAGTCAGACAGAGAAAGACAAATACACAATGATATTACTTATATGTGGAATCTAAAAATACATAACAAATGTGAATATAACAAAAAGAAGTGGACTCACAGATGTAGAGAATAAACTAGTGATTATCAGTGGGGAGGAGTCAGTGGGGCAATATCAATGTGGAGTGGGAGGTACAAGTTAGCCTCAAGAATGTATTATATAACATAGGGAATATACCAACATTTTGTAATAACTGTAAATGGAGTTTAAACTTTAAAAATTGTATGAACATTTTAAGATAGTAAAAACATCTTTATTCACAATGAATAAATGGGATACAGAAAACAAAAGAGATGTGAAATATGATGTCAAAAGTATTACTCATGGTGTTGGGGACTAAAAATACAGGGTTGTTAGGATGTGTTCAAACTTATGAGATCAATTTAAACTAATTATATATAAACCTCATGGTAACCACAAACTAAAAACCTGTAACAGATACACACTCAGAAAATAGAAAGTTACACAATTATAGCTCTAAAGACAGTAATCAAGTCACAAAGGAATGGAGCAAAAACAGAAGAGAGAAACAGAATTACAAACAAAAAAACCCCCTGTAAACAGTGAACAAAATGGCAATAAATAATACTTTTAAGTGATTACCTTAAATGTAAACGTGGTAAATGTTCCAATCAAAAGACACTGAGTGACTGAATGGATAAAAAATAAGACACATACACATGCTACCAGAAGAGACTCACACCAGCTCTAAACACACAGACTGAAAGTGAGGGGACAGGAACGTATACTGCATACAGATGAAACCAAAAGAAAGCTGGGGTCGGAATTCATATACCAGACAAAATAAACTTCAAAACAAAAAATGGAACAGGAACAAAGAAGAATGTCACATGGTGAAAAGGGTCGCAATACAAAAAGAGGGCAGAACATTCATAAATATATGTGCACTCAACACAAAAGAACCTGAAGACATAAAGCAAATATCAGCTCACATAAGTAGAAAATATTAGCAACAAAATAATAGTGTGGGACCTACTTACACCAATGGACAGATCATCTAGACATAGAATCGATAGAAAAACATGGGTCTTAACATATCAGAGCAGATGAACTTAATAAGATATATAGAAAACCTTCTATGCAAGCAGCAGAGTACATTCTTTTCAAATGCACATGGAACATTCTCCAGATTGGTCACAGGAGGTTAAAATCATATCGAGCATTTTTAATGAGAAAATGAAATCAATTACAGTAAAAAACTGCGAAGTCCACAAATACATGGAGGCTAGACAATGTGCTACTAACCAATGAGTCATTGAAGAAAACAAAGAGGAAATAAAAATAACTGGAGACAAATGAAAATGGAAACCCAGTGATTCAACACCTGTGGGACACAGCAAAAACAGTTTTAATAGAGAACTTCATAGCAGTACAAGCCTACCTCAGGAAACAGAAAAATCTCAAATAAGAAAATCTAACTTACACCTAAAAGAACTTGAAAAAGAAGGAAAAAACATAACCAAAGATAAGTTAAAAAAAAAACAATAAAAATCAGAGCAAAAATAAATGAAACAGACTGGAGATAAAATGGCAAGCAAAGCACTTGAGTTTACCTCCTCTCATGAGGACACCAAAATCACAACAAACTTCTGAACAAATATTAACAAAAAAGAAAAAAGACTTGAACCTACCATAAAAGAAGAAGCCTCAACGAGATGGTAGGAGAGATGCTTTTGCTATATAATCCAACGCCGTAACTCCAAGTTGGGCAATGCACAACTGGAAAATAATTTTATCGCAGAGTTTCTCCCATAGGACTGAATTCCTGAGCCCCACCTTAGACTCCCAAGCTTAGGATCTGGCTTAGAGGAAGGCTCCTAAGAGCACTTGGTTTTGAAAGCCAGCAAGGCTTTGGTGCAGGAGCTCCTTAGGACTGCGAGAAACAGTGACTCCAGTCATGGAGGTTTCACATGTACAAGGACCAAGGCAAAACAGTGACTCCTTAGTAGCCTGGGCCACATTACTTGCAGGTCTTGGAGGGTCTCCTGGGGAACCTGGGGTCAATTGTGGCTCACTGTGGGGGCAACGACACTGTGATGGACATCCCATGGTATACTAATCAGTGTAAACTCTCCTAGAGGTCACCATTTCAGCACTGAGACAGGCCCCACCCAATGGCCTGTAGGCTCCAGTACAGTTCAGTTCAGTCATTCAGTCATGTCCAACTCTGAGACCCCATGGGCTGCAGCACGCCAGGCTTCCCTGTCCATCACCAACTCCTGGAGCTTACTCAAACTCATGCCCATTGAGTTGGTGATGCCATCCAACCATCTCATCCTCTGTCGTTCCCTTCCCCTCCTGCCTTCAATCTTTCCGAGCTTCAGGGCTTTATCCAAGGAGTCAGTTCTTCACATAAGGTAGCCAAAGTATTAGTTTCAGCTTCTGCATTAATCCTTCCAATGAACATTCAGCCCTGACTTCCTTTAGAATGGACTGGTTGGATCTCCTTGCAGTCCAAGGGACTCTCAAGAGTTCAAAAGCATCAATTCTTCGGTGCTCAGCTGTCTTTATAGTCTGACTCTCATGTCCATGCATGACTACTGGAAAAACCATAGCTTTGACTAGATGGACCTTTCTCAGCAGAGTAATGTCTCTGCTTTTTAATATTCTGTCTAGGTTGGTCATAGCTTTTCTTCCAAAGAGCAAGAGTCTTTTAATTTCATGGCTACAATAACCATCTGCAGTGATTTTGGAGCCCCCAAAAATAAAGTCAGTCACTGTTTCCACTGTTTCCCCATCTATGAGCCATGAAATGATGGGACCAGATGCCATGATCTTAGTTTTCTGAATGTTGAGTTTTAAACCAACTTTTTCACTCTCCTCTTTCTCTTTCATCAAGAGGCTCTTTAGTTCTTCGCTTTCTGCCAGTAGGGTGGTATCAGCTGCATATCTGAGGTAATTGATATTTCTCCTGGCAATCTTCATTCCAGCTTGTGCTTCACCCAGCCCAGCATTTCTCATGATGTACTGTGCATATAAGTTAAATAATCAGGGTGACAATATACAGCCTTGATGTACTCCTTTCCCGATTTGGAACCAGTCTGTTGTTCCATGTCCAGTTCTAACTGTTGCTTCTTGACTGGCATACAGATTTCTCAGGAGGGAGGTCAGGTGGTATGGTATTCCCATCACTTGAAGAATTTTCCACAGTTTGTTGTGATCCGCATAGTCAAAGGCTTTGGCATGGTGAATAAAGCAGAAGTAAATGTTTTTCTGGAATGCTCTTGCTTTTTTCAATAATCCAATGGATGTTGGCAATTTGATCTCTGGTTCCTTTGCCTTTTCTGAAACCAACTTGAACATCTGGAAGTTCTCAATTCAGGTACTGTTGAAGCCTGGCTTGGAAAATTTTGAGCATTACTTTGCTAGTGTGTGAGATGAGTGCAATTGTGTAGTAGTTTGAGCATTCTTTAGCATTGCCTTTCCTTGGGATTGGAATGAAAACAGACCTTTTCCAGTCCTGTGGCCACTGTTGAGTTTTCCAAATTTGCTGGCATATTGAGTGCAGCCCTTTCACAGCATCATCTTTCAGGATTTGAAATAGCTCAACTGGAATTTCATCACCTCCACTAGCTTTGTTCATAGTGATGCTTCCTAAGGCCCACTTGACTTCGGATTCCAGGATGTCAGGCTCTAGGTGAGTGATCACACCATCGTGATTATCTGGGTCATGAAGATCTTTTTTGTATAGTTCTTCTGTGTATTCTTGCTACCTCTTCTTAATATCTTCTGCTTCTGTTAGGTCCATACCATTTCTGTCTTTTATTCTGCCTATTTTTGCATGAAATATTCCCTTGGTGTTTTGAATTTTCTTGAAGAGATCTCTAGTCTTTCCCATTCTATTGTTTTCATCTATTTCTTTGCATTGATCACTTAGGAAGGCTTTCTTATCTCTCCTTGCTATTTTTTGGAACTCTGCATTCAAATGGCTCCAGTACAACTCCAGTACACCTCAGGCCAAACTACCTGAGGCTGTCTAAAGTCATTGAGCCAACATCTGCCTAAAAACACACCCCATGGCTGCCCACTAGAGGGACAAGACCCACCACTACCCACCAGTGGGTAGGCACCAGTCTCTCCCAGCAGGGAGCCTGCACAAGCCCCTGGACCAATTTCACTAACCAAGAATTATAATTCTGCAGCCTGAGAACAGAGACCACAACCACAGAAAGTTAGACAAATGCGACAGCACAGAAATATGCTCCAGATAAAGGAACAAGATAAAACCCCAGAAGAACAAATAAGTACAGTGGAGATAGGCAATCTACTTGAAAAATAATTCAGAGAAATGATAGCAAAGGTGATCCAAGATCTTGGGAAAAGAATAGAGGCAGAGATGGAGGGAATATAAGAATTGTTTAATAAAGAGCTAGAAACTTTAAAGAAGAAACAAAGATGAACAATACAATAACTGAAATAAAAATAAACCAGAAGGAATCAATACAGAATAAATGAGATGGAAGAACAAGTAAGGGAGCTGGAAGACACATTGGTGGAAATCAGTGCCACAGAACAGAAAAAAGAAGAGAAATGAGGACTAAGAGACCTCTGGAACATTAAACACACAAACATTCACTTTATAGCAGTTTCAGAAAGAGAAGAGAGAGAGAAAGGGCCTGACAAAATATCTGAAGAGACAACAGCTGAAAATTTCCTTAATATGGAAAAGTAACACTCACTCAAGTCCAGGAAGCAGAGAGTCCCACACTAGGTAAATCCAAGGAGCAAGAGCCACATGTTAATCATATTTACAAAATCAAAGATAAAATATTAAAAGCAACAAGGGAAAAGCAACCAAAAACATACAAGGGAATTCCCATAAGGTTACCAGCTGATTTTCCAGCAGGAACTCTTTGGGACAGAAGTAAATGCCTTGATACATTTAAAGTGATGAAAGGAAGAAAAAAAAAAAAAAAACAACTATAACCAAGAATACTCTACACAGCAAGGCTTACATTCACAGTCAGTGGAGAAATCAAAAGCTTTATAAACAAGCAAAAGCTAAGAGAATTCAGCACCACTGAGCCAGCTTTATAGCACATGCTAAATGAACTTCTTTTATACAGGAAAAAAAGGTCACAACTGGAAATAAGAAAATTACAATTGGGAAAGCTCACTGGTGGAGACAGACATACAATAAAGGTAGAAAATCATCCACACAAATATGATATCAAAACCAGCAAACATGAGAAGAGAAAAGTACAAATGCAGGATACTGGAAATGCATTTGAAATTAAGGGACCAGCAACTTGAAAGACTATTATGTGTGTATGTATATATATAGACTGCTACATCAAAACCTCATGCGAACTACAAACCAAAAAGCTACAATAGATACACTAACAAGATAAACCAATTCAAATACAATAATAAAGATAGGCATTGAATCACAAGAGAAGAAAACAAAAAAGGAAGGTAAGAAATAAGACCTACATAACCAAATCTGAAATAATTAACAAAATGTCAATAAGAACATATATATCAATAATTACATTAATAGAAATGAATTAAATCCTTCAACCAAAAGACACAGACTTGCTGAATGGATACATAACCAAGACATGTATATATGTTGTCTATAAGAGACCCAGATTTATGGACACATACAGACTGAAAGAGAGGGGATGGAAAAATATTTTCCATATAAATGGAAACCAAAAGAAAGCTGGAATAGCAATTCTTATATCAGAGAAAATAGATTTTAAAATACTATTACAAGAAACAAAAGATACTACATAACGACCAAGGAATCAATCAAGAAGAAGGTATACAATTGTAAATATATATGCACCGAACATAGAAACACTTCAATATATACGGCAAATCCTAATAGCCATTAAAGGAGAAATTGATAGTTACATAATAACAGTACATAATAGCAGTTACACAATTACAATAACACCCCATTTACATCAATGGACAGAATATTCAGACAGAAAATCAATAAAGAAATATAGGCCTTAAATGACACATTAGATGATATGAACTTAATATTTATAGAACATTCCATCCAAAAGCAAAATACACATTCTTCTCAAGTGCACATGGAACACTCTTCAAAACTGATCACATACTGGGTCACAAAACAATCCATGGTAAATTTAAGAAGATTGAAATCATATCAAGTATCTTACCAACTACAATGCTATCAGATTAGAAATCAGTCACAGAAAGAAAAAAAAAATGGTAAAAAAAGCACAAGCATGTGGAGGCTAAACAATATGTTACTAAACGACCATGGATCATTGGAGAAATCAAAGAAGAAAAAATACGTAGAGACAAATGACAATGAAAACACAATGATCCAAAACCTATGAGATGCAGGAAAAGCAATTTTAGGAGGGGAATTTATAGCAATACATGCTTATCTCAGGAAACCAGAAAAATCTCAAATAAACAATGTAATCTTAATCTAAAATAGCTAGAGAAAAAAGAACAAACAAAACCCCAAAGGTGGTAGAAGGAAAGAAATCATAAAGATCAGAGCAGAAACAAATGAAATAGAAACAGAGATAACAATAGAAAAGATGAATGAAGATATAAGCTGGTTCTTTGAAAAGAAACAAAATTGATAAACCTTCAGCTAGACTCATCAAGAAAAAAGGGAGGGGGCCCAAGTCCATAAAATTAGAAATGACAAAGAAGAAGTTACAACTGACACCATAAAAATACAAAGAATCCTTAGAACTACCATAAGACATGGATTCTATCCGTGAGTCAGGAGGATTTTCTGGGATAGGAAATGGCAACCTACTCCAGTATTCTTGCCTGGAAAATACCATGGACAGAGGAGCTTCATGGGCTACCATCCATTGGGCCACAAAGAGTCTGACATAACTGAGCACACAAGACAGGGCTTTAAGCCACTATATGCCAATAAAATGAACAACCTAAAAGAAATGGAACTATTTTTAGAAAGTTACAACCTTCCAAGACTGAACCATGAAGAAACATAAAATATGAACAGACTAATCACAAGAACTGAAATTGGAACTGTGACTTAAAAACTCTCAACAAATGTCCAGGACCAGATGCCTTCACAGATGAATTCTCTCAAAGTATACTCAGAGAAGAGTCAACATCTATCCTTCTGAAACTCTTACCAAAAATTGCAAAGGAAAGAACACTCCCAAACTCATTCTATGAGGCCACCATCACTCTGACCAGACAAAGCTACTACAGAAAGAAAATCAGAGGTCAATATCACTGATGAAAATAGACGCAAAATTCCTCAAAAAGATAGTAACAAATCAAATCTAAAAATACATTAAAAGGATTACACACTATGGTCAAATGGGATTTATCCCAGGGATTCAAGGCTTCTTCAATATGCACAAATCAGTGTGACACCCCACATTAACCAACAGAAGAATAAAAACCCTATGATAATCTCAATAGATTCAGAAAAGTCTTTTGGTAAAGTTTAACATTCTTTTTTGTTTGTTTGTTTTGACAAAAACCCCCTAGAAAGAGAGCATAGAGGGGACCTACCTCAACATAATAAATGCCATAAATGCCAAGTCCACACTAAGATTATTCTCAAAGGTGGAAAGCTGAAAGTATTTCCTCTAAGAAGGGGAACAAGATGAGGATGTCCACTTTCACCACTTTTATTCAAGATTGTTTTGGAAGTCCTAGCCATGGCAATTAGAGAAGAAAAAGACATAGACTATAAATTGGAAAGGAAGACGTTTTAACACTGTTACTGTTTGCAGATGACATGATACCGTACATAGAAAATCCCAAATATGCTACCAGAAAACTACTAGAGCTCAATGAATTCAGTAAAGTTGCAGGACACAAAATTAATACTCAGAAATCTCTTGCATTCCTATATACTAACAATGAAACATCAGAAAGAAAAATTAAGGAAGCAATTCCATTTTGCATCATATCAAAAAGAATAAAATACCTAGGGATAAACCTACCTATGGAGGCAAAAAGCCTGTATACCGAACATAAGACACTGATGAAAGAAATCAAAGATGACAACAAACAGATGGAAAGATATGTTTTTGGACAGGAAAAATTAGTATTATCAAAATGACTATACTGAAGAAGGAATTCATAGGGCCTGGACTCCATCTTAGGCCTGTTCATGCTGATCATGCTCGGCCACCTTTCCAATGGACTCTGAACTCTGTGTTTAGTGCCTATGAAAACAGCAACAGGATGAGACCCCCTCCAGACAGGGGAACCTAGATTGTATCTAGGTTATTCATCGCCTAAGAGAAAACATACACTAATCGCCCCTTCCTCCAGACAGGCCATAAATTTTTCTGTATCTATCGAAGTATAACCTCAGGTTTATTGATTATTGGCTAATTGTTTGACTGTTTGAGCACATGAGCACATAGTACGTGAATAATGGGGTTATTGGGATTGTATTTTCCTTGGTTTATGTAAGTCTCAAGGAATTTGGAGTGACGAGTTAAGACATGTACACATGGGGTATAAAAAATATTCACAAACGCTGGTCAGGGTCCTTGGCTAAGAGGAGACTCTGCCTTGGGCCCACCGGTGTAATAAACTGAACTCCACTATCTGCATTGTCCTTCTGAGTGAGTTTGTTTCCCGGAATGTGTGGCTACAACAATACTACCCAAGGCTACCTACAAATTCAATGCAATCTCTATCAAATTACCAAGATTATTTTTCACAGGATTAGAACAAAAAGTTTACAATTTGTATGGAAACTAAAAGACCAAAAATAGCCAAAGCAGTCTTGAGAAAGAAAAATGGAGCTGGAGGAACCAGGCTCCCTGACTTCAGACTATACTATAAAGCTACGGTTGTCAAAACAGTATGAAACACCATGTTACTTGCACAAAAACAGACATTTGGATTAATGGAACAGGATAGGAAGTCCAGAGATAAACCCACACATTTATGGTCACCTCAGTCAGTCAGTTCAGTTGCTCAGTCGTGTCTGCCTCTTTGAGACCCCATGGACTGCAACACGCCAGGCCTCCCTGCCCATCACCAATTCCTGGAGCTTGCTCAAACTCATGTCCATTGAGTCAGTGATGCCATCAAACTATCTCATCCTGTCGTCACCTTCTCCTCCTGCCTTCAATCTTTCCCAGCATCAGGGTATTTTCAAATGAGTCAGTTCTTCCCATTAGGTGGCCAAAGTATTGGAGTTGCAGCTTCATCATCAGTCCTTCCAATGATTATTCAGGACTGATTTCCTTTAAGATGGACTGGTTGGATCTCCTTGCAGTCCAAGGGACTCTCAAGAGTCTTCTCCAACACCACAGTTCAAAAGCATCAATTCTTCAGTGCTCAGCTTTCTTTATAGCCCAACTCTCACATCCATACATGGTCACCTAATCTATGATAAAAGAGGCAAGAATGGACAATGGAGAAAAGGCAGCATCTTCAACAAGTGGTGCTGGGAAAACTTGACAGCCACATGTAAACAGATGAAATTAGAACAAACCTTAACACCATACACAAAAATAAACTCAAAATGGATTAAAGACCTAAATATAAGTTTGATAGAATAAAAATTATTAGAGGAAAACATAGATAGAACACTCTAAGATAAACTGCAGCAAGATTTTTTTCAATCCACCTCCTAATGAAAATAAAAACAAAAATAAACAAATGGGACCTAATTAAATTTAAGAGCTTTTGCATACTAAGGGAAACCATAAGCAAAAGAAAAGACAACTCACAGAATGGGAGAAAATATTCACAAATGAAGGGACTGACAAAGGAGTAATCTCCAAAATTTATAAACAGCTTATGCAGCTCTATATAAAAAACAACCCAATCAAGAAATGGGCAGAACAACTAAACAGACATTTCTCCAAAGACATACAAATGGCCAAAGACACATGAAAAGATGCTCAGTGCTCAACATCACTAATTATTAGAGAAATACAAACCAAAACTAAAATGAGTATCACCTCACTGTTCTGAATGGCCATCATCAAAATGTCTGCAAACCGTAAGTGCTGGATGGGGTATGGAGAAAAGGAAACCTCCTGCACTGTTAGATTGGAAGATAAAGTAAAAGGAGTATATATATTTACATTTGTATAACTTTACATTTGAAACACATTGTAAATCAACTGTATTTCAATAAAAATTAAGAGCTTGCATGGCACAGGAAATCACTGACAAAAGGAAGAGATAAACTTTTGAATGGGAGAAAAGATTTGAAAATTATATGATGATATAGGGTTAATATCCATGATATATTAACAGCTTATCCAACTCGATACCAAAAAAATAAAAGAAATAGGCAGAAGACCCAACTAGACATTCTTCCAAAGAAGACATGTAGATGGCTAACGAGCACATGAAAAGATGCTCAACACTGCTGATCAGAGAAATGCAAATCAAACCCCAATGAGATATCACTTCACAATTGTTAGAATGACTGTCATTAAGAAGAATGCAAATAATGAATGTTGGCAAGGATGTGGAGCAAAGGGAAATCTAGTACTTTGTTAGTGGGAATGCAAATTGGTGTAGTCTCTATGGAAAACATTATGGAGATTCCTCAAAAAACATAAAAATAGAACCACAATATAACCCATACATTTTTCTCCTGGTGTATAAAAATATAAAAATGAAAACACTAGTTTGAAAAGATACATCCCAATGTTCATAGCAGCATTATTTATAATAGCCAAGCTAAAATATGGACACTAAACCAGGGTCCATCAATAGACACATGGATACAGATAAAAACACATGTACACACGTGCACACACATACTTGAACATACTCATGCATACAGTGGAATACAACTCAGCCATAAAAAAGGATAAAATTTTGCCATTGGCAACATGATTGGACCTGGAGGTTATCATGCTTAGTGAAATAAGTCAAGCAGAGAAAGACCAAAAAAATACTACTGTATGTTACCACTTACATGTGGAATCTAAAAGACAGAACAAATGAATGAAAATAATGAAACAGGAACAAACTCACAGACAGAGTAAGCTAGTAGCTACCAGTAGGGAGGGGAAGGGGTGGACAGGCATGATAAAGGCAGGGGATTAAGAAATACTATATATAAAATAAACAAGATACAAGGATATCACAGGGAATATAGTCTATATTTTATAGTAACTTTAAAAGGTTTATAATCTGTAAAAATATTGAATCACTCTGTTGTACACTTGAAACTAATATATTGGTAATATTGTATTGATTTAAAATATATTACTTTTTTGAGTATAGTTGATTAAATCAATCAACTATACTCCAAAAAAGTAATATATTTTAAAACTTCTTGCTGCCAAAATAATCAATTGAAGTTTAAAAATAATACATTTGAGAATTATCAAGATCATAGTCCTTTTTTAAATGCACCATTCCTTAGTGCATATACAGTATATAGAAAAATTAGGAACTGAGATTCTTTAAATTGTACTTTTGGAAAGTTTTATCATAAAAAGTATACAAATTAGTGCTATTGCTATATTTTATTTTCAAAATCCATGTTACATGTATAATGGTTTTATTATTTTATTTAAAGTAACTATATAGTTAGTATTACAAAGAGAAATACTCAGAATCTAATTATTCAAAATCCTTCAAGCTAGGCTTCAGCAGTACGTGAACCGAGAACTTCCAGATGTACCAGCTGGATTTAGAAACAACAGAGGAACCAGAAATCAAATTCCCAAATTCTGTTGGATCATAGAAAAAGCAAGGGAATTAAAAAAAAAAAAAATCTACTCTGCTTCATTGACTATGCTACAGCCTGTAACTGTGTGGATCATAACAAACTATGGAAAATTCTTAAAGAGATGGGAATACCAGACCATGTTACCTGTCTCTTGAGAAACTTGTATGCAGGTCAAGAAGCAATAGTTAGAACCAGACATGATTCTAACTGATTGATTCTAACTAGACTGATTCAAAATTGGGAAAAGAGTACATCAAGGATGCACTGTTACCCTGCTTAATTAACTTACATGCAGAATACATCATGGGAAATGCCAGGCTGGATGACTCACAAGCTGGAATTTAGATTGCTGGGAGAATTAAACAATCTCAGATATGCAGATGATACCACTTGAGAAAGTGAAGAAGAACTAAAGAGCCTCTTGTTGAGGGTAAAAGACAAGAATGAAAAAGCTAGCTTAAAATTCAACATTCAAAAAAACTAAGATCATGGCATCCAGTCCCATCACTTCATGCAATTAGATGAGGAAAAAGTAGAAACAGTGACATATTTTATTTGGGGGGGCTCCAAAGCCACTGTGGATCGTGACTATGGCCACCAAATTAAAAGATGCTTGCTCCTTGGGAAAAAAGCTATGACAAACCTAGACAGTGTATTAAGAAGCAGAGACTTTGCCAACAAAGGTCCCTATGGTCAAAGCTATGGCTTTTCCAGTAATCATGTATGGATGTGAAAATTGAACCCTAAAGAATGCTGAGCACCGAAGAACTGATGCTTTTGAATTGTGGTGCTGAAGAAGACTCTTGAGAGTCCCATGGACAGTAAGGAGATCAAATCAGTCAATCTTAAAGGAAATCGATCCTGAATATTCATTGAAAGGACTGATGCTGAAGCTCCAATCCTTTGGCCACCCTATTTGAAGAGCTGACTCATTGGGAAAAACCCTGATGCTGGAAAGATTGAGGGCCAGAGGAGAAGTGGGCAACAGAGGATGAGATGGTTGGACAGCATCACCAACTCAGTGGACATGAGTTTGAGTAAACTCCAGGAGATAGTGAAGGACAGGGAAGCATGGTGTGCTGCAGTTGATGGGGTCACAAAGAGTCAGATATGACTTAGTGATGGAACAGTGAAAAATCATTTTAATAATTTTCATCTGTTCAAAAGTGATTTTTATGAAATTTTGCTTTTGAAAGCTTATTAGATTTTTACTCTATTTTTCTTCTGCGAGGTAGAGTTAGAATTTTAGCACTTAACAGTTACTATTAATTTTTCATTAGAAAAATTAGTAAACAATTGCTTTTATTTTAATTAATCAATGACAGGCATGTGGATTTTGGGAAAATTAACATTGTATTCTAGTGGTTTTTAAAATATAAAAGGATACTATTTCTAGCTTGAACATGTTTCTTTTAAATTTATAACTCACCTGGTGTTTGTTTTTTTTTTTTGGTAAGAGGAATTTTTGTTAGTATACCTTAATTGTTTTATTCAGATATTATTGACGTATTATTGAAACATACCTCTAGTTCGTGGTTGGCATTTTTTCAAATGAGAGCAACTACTTACAAATATTTTTATTTTCTTTCTTATCTTGCTTCTTTATACTATAATAATAATATACTAGTATATTACTTTATTAAAGATGCATTTGAAGCACAGTTTGATCTTTAGTATTATGTCTTCTATTTCTCATTCTCAGGGCTTTAATGTTTGAACATACTTCTTGAAAATGTATTTTAATTGTGAAACAGATGGCTGCAAAACAGTACAATTTATTTAAAAACTGAAATCCAACTTTTAAACACTAGAGCCTTTCCAGTGATTTAAACCTCTGTGGTATGCCAGATTGTTTTTTTGTATGAATCAATGGTTTCTATTCTAGCTTGAAAGATGCCTCCTCTACTTCAGAGACATCAGTCACTCACCCAGTAATGATGATATTTTAACTTGAAAGAAACTGGTCATTCTCTTCAAAGAGCACATTAAAAGTAGAATTTGCTTCACTTTGAAAAAAGCAGTTCTATCAGTTTTGAATCCTCTAATTGCTTTTGGAAATGTTCCTGCAATCATGTGTCACTAAATATTTCATTATAATGGCTAATCTGAATAAAATATTTATTACCATATGTACAAGCAACATGGTTTATGTATGCAGTTATTAATCATGATAATACTCACAAAGGTATTTATTCAGTATAATACTGACTCTATAAAAGTTAAATACATCCCACTGTTAAAATTTTGCCTTTACACGCTTCAAAAAACATTTTCTAGCCATGATAAGAAAGATTAGTTTAACGGGATAATACAACATTCCCTCAATTAAATGCTGAGAGGGACTGAAAGAGGGAGAAGGAAGGAGAGGTGGAAAGAGAGAAAATCAAACTAGGAGCAAAAAAATGTGGATTTTTTTTGAATGTAGCTTTGACTCCTTATCTTGGGTGAAACATGAAAGTCCATTAAATGTCATTTTCCTCATAAAGAAAGCAGGATCTCCAAAAATTCTTTCAGCTCCTAAGCTCTGCATCCGGGATGAAAGGCTGAGAGAGATCAGGAGACCACAGAAAAGGGTTTGAGCCAGTCGCTGGTCTCCAGTCTGCTTTCACCCAAGTCTACCCCTGTGATCCCCTCTCAGTCCTGGTTCATTTTGTTACCCTGGAACAGCCCTGCTGACCACCAGCCTCCTGTTGACTTTAGCTCCTTCTGCCTCACTATATGCTTTTCTGCCACAACACTTGGCAACATGACTGGGCCTCAGATTTGCTGCCAACAGACTGACCTGGTTATTGCCATTGCTGCTGAGTTTCCTTGTGTTTTCACCCTTGCAGCCCTCTCTCCACCATCTCCACCTGGGCCACCCCTGGGACCTCACTCAAGCCTGCCCCACCTCTGAAATCTCTTCTTCAGGCATGATCTCGGGTTCAAACGTCCTAGCTTTGCAGTTTGCCTGCCTAAGCAGTCTTCTTTGACCACTCTTTGTCTTCTGATTCATTTACTGATTTATTTTACCTACAGGTCAGACTTCTCCTCTGTTCTCTTCTAATCCAGGTTAGATTTTGAGTCTCTCTCTTCAATAATTTCTTTGTTAAGGCCCAAAACTTTCTTGTCCATTTTCCTTTAATTCTAACTGCCTACCAAAACTGCAACCATGAGTGAATCCAGCTCTTCGGCTTCAGCTTGCACATAGACTGCTTTGTGCAGCTAAAAATCGTCCAAACAAGTCAGATCGGTAACAGTCTATAAATTCGTAGCCAACAAACTTAAAAGGACCTTAAAATTGCCTGAATTTCTGTCATGTGTCAGAAGTCAGCTCCATTTCTATTTCTCTGAGGAAAATAAAATGTTCTTTAATCTTCAATGACTGCAAACCTTTTGATTCTTTATTCACTCTGTTGATCTAGACTACAATTTCACTATCTCCTGCCAGCAAGTATTCACACCTGCCTACGTCTCTAATACCCCCCACCCGCTTTCGTCCCTCTGTTACAGGGGCCATGTGTCTGCATCCTGCCATAGGCTGTTCCATCATCTGTGCTCGAGATCTTTGTTACTCAATTATCACTAGCTGTATCTCAATGAGACTTAAACATGTCTGAGTCTTAGCTTTAAAAAATCCCTGAAACAAACACCTTCTTCCAGCTACTTTTATGTTTTTCATAAACTTCTCATAATGAGAGTTATGTATACATCCTGTTTCTATGTCTTCACTCATCATTCTTTCTACACCCCAACACCATCTGGACTAGGCTCCCACAACTCCACTAAAAGACTCCTAGCCATTGTCAGGATTGCCCTCCTCACAGCTAATGCAAAATTGCCTCCCTCAGTCCTGTTCTTACTTGACCAGTCCCTGCTAGTTGACTACACTTTCTTTGGTTTCCTAATAACATATTTTTTTTTCTTTCCCCTCCACTCCCAATCTGGCCATTTTCCTTTATAGTTCAATAGTTCAACAAATATTACAGAATATCCATGTATGTCAAGCAGTGTATGTTGAGCATGTTAACAGTGAACAAAACAACAAGATCCTTGCTCCTAAGTACTTTACATTTTAAGCGTGGGGGGATTAACTAATTTCACATAATTCTCAAGTGCTATGAAAATGGTAGAATAGTTATATTAGAACCCAAATTAGAGTGCTTCTCACTGTCCCTCAACATCTTTTGCTAGAGTCTTCTGAATTTTAAATGGTCGAGCTTTCCAGAGCTCCATCCAAAGCTCTCTTATTTACTCTGTATTCACTCCTTACTCAAACGATTTTTGTCTATGTGCCTATAACCCCTACATTTAAAATCTCACTCCATACCTCTTCTGAGCTCCATACTTTAAGTGCTTACCTCAAGGCCACAGGCTGCTGGAGGACCCATGGTGTTGCTGTGCCAGCTGGAGTATGTGGCCTCCCAAATACTGTAGCTGGGGAAAAGAGGCTGGATGGTGAGGGAGCTTTTCACTGTCTCTGTCTGGCAGTGATAGACTTCAATTTTTCCCACATTCTGTCCATCCTGAGCTAGCCACAGAGCTTTACTACAAGGGGGCAGGGCTTCCCTGGTGGCTCAGATGGCAAAGCGTCTGCCTGCAATGCAGAAGACCTGGTTTCGATCTCTGGGTCGGGAAGATCCCCTGGAGAAGGAAATGGCAACCCACTCCAGTACTCTTGCCTGGAAAATTCCATGGATGCCTGGTGGGCTACAGTCCATGGGATCGCGAAGAGTCAGACATGACTGAGCAACTTCACTGGTTCACTGGGGAATGTAGTTTCCCAGATGCCCAGCAAGGAACCAGCTACTGATTAGCTCCAGCAATATCTATCACAAAAAGAATTATTTTAGACTTCTTTTTCTCCTTCCCCTTATCAATAAGCACTTTGCTTATAGCAAACAGGGGATGCATTGCCTATGAATGGGCCTTTACAGAAAGACATGTTGCTGGGGCTGCTGGGATCGCACTTAGAAGACAGCCTGAAGCTGTCAGCTTCTCCAGAGCCAGCCTTAGTTGGCGAGTGCTACCTGGGACAAGATCACACCCTTCCTGAGATGGCAACACCCCCAAATTGACTGTAACTGGCCCACTCCAGTACTCTTGCCTAGAAAATCCCATGGACGGAGGAGCCTAGTAGGCCGCAGTCCATGGGGTCGCTAGAGTCGGACACGACTGAGCGACTTCAATTTCACTTTTCACTTTCATGCATTGGAGAAGGAAATGGCAACCCACTCCAGTGTTCTTGCCTGGAGAATCCCAGGGACGGGAAGCCTGGTGGGCTGCCGTCTATGGGGTCACACAGAGTCGGACACGACTAAAGTGACGTAGCAGCAGCAGCAGCAGTAGGACCAAGGCTTTACAGTTTGATTTTTCTCTCTGACAAACTTGGCTTTCTTTCTCCAGGAAAGGGACTAGAGTGAGGAAAGATGATGAACAAAACATAAGTATTTTAAATGAAAACAGAATTGGGCACTTTCTTTTCATAGGTGTTTATACATCAAATTCTATTTGTGTGCTCAGGTGCTCAGTTGCATCTGACTCTTTGAAACCCCATGGACTATAGCATGCCAGGCTCCTCTGTCCATGGAATTTTCCATGTATGAATACTGGAGTGGGTTGCCATTCCCTACTTCAGGGGATTTTCCCGACCCAGGGATGGATCACGCGTCTATTGCATTGGCAGGCAGATTCTTTACCACTAGCACCATCTGGGAAGCCCCCAAATTCTATGTAAGCCTTGTTTTTGGAAGAAATAAATTATGCTTGGTAATGAGAGGCATCTGAAAACTGAGATAAGATGTTAATTGGGAGTAGGATCCCTTTCAGTCCGACTGGAAAGGGGAACATAGATGTGCCTGGACATAAAGTGGGTGTCCAGTTATTAAACCTTGCTCCACTGGTGAATGGTGAAGGGTACCACTGCAGGAAGGGAGTATGCTTTAGCTAGTGGAAAGTATCAGACCTCTGAGAAGAACTGGGAAACAAACTTTAAAAATAATGGGAATGAATGGCTATTGTTAAGCCCATTACTGCCCCAGAAAAAGATCATGGAAAGGTGTGGGCAGTTGATCACCAAGGATGAAAGTCTATAAACCTTCTGAAAGCTTACAAAAACAGTCTCTGGCAACAGGAAGGCAGAAGAAACTGATGACTAGTAGTTAATGGAGTGTAGAGTTCCAGATAAGATTAAATGCCCAATCAAGGGAGGTTAGTTAAGACAAGATCAGGGCCTGGTTGGGATAAAATGGGATCTTAATATTTGCAAAGAGAATATCTGGGTGAATGATCCTGGACATTTTGAACCTCTAGACTCTTCTGACATTTCTGTGATACTCTGGTGTTAATAATGCCTAACATTCTAAAGAGAAAATGAGACTTAGCCATTGTGTATTGACAGGTGCTGGAGGAGAACCTGTGGGTCTGAATTCTAAGAGTGCTTAATTAAGGGGACTAGAAAATAAGATTGGGCAGGAGAGCTTATTTATTTGGTTAGCTAAAAAGTTAATTCAGGGTATTAATGGATTCAGTGGACATGAGTTTGAGCAAGCTCAGGGAGATAGTGATGGAGAGAGAAGCCTGACACACTGCAGTTCATGGGGTCTGAAAGAGTTGGACATGACTTAGCGACTAAACAAGGAGAAGAAATGAACCAATTTCTAGGAAAAGATAGCCTTCCAAGACTGAGTCTAGAAGAAATAGACAAGTTGAACAGACCAATCACTAGAAGTGGAATTGAATTTGTAATAAAAACTCCCAGAAAACAGAAGTCCAGGTCTGGACAGCTTCACAGTGGATATTACCAGACATATAAAGAACAACTTTTATCTATCTTCTCAAACTATTCCAAAAAATCTGTAGAGGGAGAACACTCCCAGATTCATTCTGAGGCCACCATTACCCTGATACCATACAAAGACACTACAAAAAAGAAAACTACAGGCCAATAGCTCAGATGAATAAGGATGAACAAATCTTCAACAAAATATCAGTAAACCTAATTCAACAATAGGGTCATACACCATGATCAAGTTGGATTTATTCCAGTGTCACAAGGGATGATTCAACAAACTCAAATCCTATATATATATATATATATGAAGCTCAAGCTTCTGTATATATATATATATATGAAGCCCAAGCTGGAATGAAGATTGCCAGGAGAAATATAATAACCTCAGATATGCAGATGTCACCACCCTTATGGCAGAAAGCAAAAAAGAACTAAAGAGCCTCTTGATGAAAATGAAAGAGGAGAGTGAAAAAGTTGGCTTAACACTCAACATTCAAAAAACTAAGATAATGGCATCTGGTCCCATCACTTCATGGCAAATAGATGGGGAAACAATGAAAACAATGAGAAACTTTATTTTCTTGGGCTCCCAAATCACTGCAAATGGAGACTACAGCCATGAAATTAAAAGGCACTTGCTCCTTGGAAGAAAAGTTATGCCCAACCTAGATAGCATATTAAAAAGCAGAGACATTACTTTGCCAAAAAAGGTCCATCTAGTCAAAGCTATGGTTTTTCCAGTAGTCATGTATGGATGTGAGAGTTGGACTATAAAGAAAGCTGAGCACTGAAGAATTGATGCTTTTGAACTGTGGTATTTGAAAAGACTCTTGAGAGTCCCTTGGACTGCAAGGAGATTCACCCTGTCCATCCTAAAGGAAATTAGTCCTGAATCATTGGAGTGACTGACGCTGAAGCTGAAACTCCAATACTTTGGCCACCTGATGTGAAGAACTGACTCTTTGGAAAAGACCTTCATGCTGAGAAAGATTGAAGGCAGGAGGAGAAGGGGACAACAGAGGATAAGATGGTTGGATGGTATCACAGACTCAGTGGACATGAGTTTGAATAAGCTTCAGGAGATGGTGATGGACAGGGAGGCCTGGTGTGCTGGAGTCCATGGGATCACAAAGAGTTGGACATGACTGAGCGACTGAATTGAACTGTTACTACAATAAAAGAGGGAATTTGGTAGTACTTATATATTTCTTGATGAAAAAAAAAAAAACCCCAGTAAAATCACTGTAAATATGGCATAGTTTATAGCATTATCAGAATATAATTATATAATAATTATTTTATTTCATTTTCTGTACAAGAAAACTCCTTTAAGGACATTAAGTAGAAAAGAAAACCACCATCTGCAAAATAATAGCAATGAAACAACTGACAAAGGATTAATTTCCAAAAGATACAAGCAGCTCATTCAACTTAATACCAGAAAAATAAACAACTCAATCAAAAAGTGGGCAAAAGACCTAAACAAACATTTCTCCAAAGAAGACACACAGATGGCTAATAAATACATGAAAAGATGCTCAGCATCGTTCATTATTAGAGAAATGCAAATCAAAACTAGAGTGGGATCTCACACCAGTTAGAATGGCAATCATCAAAAACCTTTTAAATAATAGATGCAGGAGAGGATGTGGAGTAAAGGAACCCTCTGCACTGTTGGTGGGAATGTAAATTGATACAGCCACTGTTGCAGACAGCATGGAGATTCCTTTTAAAAAAGTAATAAAACTATCAGGCGATCCAACAATTACGGTTTTCTCATACACCAACAGAAAAAACATACCTGAAAAAGTCACATATAACCCCAGTATTCATTGCAGCACTACTTAAAATAGCTAAGACATGGAAACAACCTAGATATCCATCTTTAGACAAATGGATAAAGAAGCTGTGATACATATATACAGTGGAATATCAGTTCAGTTCAATCGCTCAGTCGTGTCTGAATCTTTGTGACCCCATGAACCGCAGCACGCCAGGCCTCCCGGTCCATCACCAACTCCCGGAGTCCACCCAATCCCATGTCCATTGAGTTGGTGATGCCATCCAACCATCTCGTTCTCTGTCATCCCCTTCTCCTCCTGCCCTCAATCTTTCCCAGCATCAGGGTCTTTTCAAATGAGTCAGCTCTTAGCATCAGCTGACCAAAGTATTGATGTTCAGCTTCAACATCAGTCCTTCCAAGGAACATCCAGGACTGATCTCCTTTAGGATGGACTGGTTGGATCGCCTTGCAGTCCAAAGGACTCTCAAGAGTCTTCCCCAACACCACAGTTCAAATTCTTTGGTGCTAAGCTTTCTTTACAGTCCTACTCTCACATCTATACATGACTACTGGAAAAACCATAGCCTTGATTAGATGGACCATTGTTGACAAAGTAATGTCTCTGATTTTAATATGCTGTCTAGGTTGGTCATAGCTTTTCTTCTAAGGAGTAAACATCTTTTAATTTCATGGCTACAGTCACCATCTACAGTGATTTTGGAGGCCAAAAAAATAAAGTCAGCCACTGTTTCCACTGTTTTCCCATCTATTTGCCATGAAGTGACGGGACCATATGCCATGAGCTTAGTTTACTGAATGTTGAGCTTTAAGCCAACATTTTCACTCTCCTTTTCACTTTCATCAAGAGGCTCTTTAGTTCTTCTTCACTTTCTGCCAAAAGGATGGTGTCATCTGCATATCTGAGGTTATTGATATGTCTCCAGGCAATCTTGATTCCAGGTTGTGCTTCTTCCAGTCCAGCATTTCTCATGATGTACTCTGCATATAAGTTAAATAAGGAGGGTGACAATATACAGCCTTGACATACTCCTTTTCCTATTTGGAACCAGTCTGTTGTTCCATGCTCAGTTCTAACTGTTGCTTCCTGACCTGCATACAGGTTTCTCAAGAGGCAGGTCAGGTGGTCTGGTATTCCCATCTCTTAAAGAATTTTCCACAGTTTTAACGTGATCCACACAGTCAAAGGCTTTGGCATAGTCAATAAAGCAGAAATAGATGTTTTTGGGGAACTCTCTTGCCTTTTCTATGATCCAGCGGACGTTGGCAATTTGATCTCTGGTTCCTCTGCCCTTTCTAAACCCAGCTTGAACATCTGGAAGTTCACGGTTCATGTATTGCTGAAGCCTGGCTTGGAGAATTTTGATCATTACTTTACTAGTGTGTGAGATGAGTGCAATTGTGCAGTAGTTTGAGCATTCTTTGGCATTGCCTTTCTTTGGGATTGGAATGAAAACTGACCTTTTCCGGTCCTGTGGCCACTGCTGAGTTTTCCAAATTTGCTGGCATACTGAGTGCAGCACTTTCACAGCATCATCTTTCAGGATTTGACATAGCTCAACTGGAATTCCATCACCTCCACTAGCTTTGTTCATAGTGATGCTTCCTAAGGCCCACTTTACTTCACATTCCAGGATGTCTGGTTCTAGGTAACTGATCACACCATCGTGGTTATCTGGGTTGTGAATATCTTTTTTGTACAGTTCTTCTGTGTATTCTTGTGTCCTCTTCTTAATATCTTCTGTTTCTGTTAGGTCAATACCATTTCTGTTCTTTATTGATCCCATCTTTGCATAAAATGTTCCCTTGGTATCTCTAATTTTCTCGAAGAGATCTCTAGTCTTTTCCATTCTATTGCTTTCCTTTATTTCTTTGCATTGATTGCTGAGGAAGGCTTTCTTATCTCTCCTTGCTATTCTTTGGAACTCTGCATTCAAATGGGTGTATCTTTCCTTTTCTCCTTTGCTTTTTTTTTTTTTGCTTTTTGCTTCTCTTCTTTTCACAACTGTTTGTAAGGCCTACTCAGACAGCCATTGCCGGGAGCCGGTGAGGCATTCCGCTCGTGACAAAGGTCATGAGGAAGGAGGCTCGGCATACGCAAAGGCGGGATCGAGCCTCAGGAGTCCGCCCGGATATTCTCGAGCATTTTCCCCCCAAAAAAACCAGAGTCTGCCTACTTTATTGCTTTGTGCTCTCACCTCTGACTTTACTGGGGGCTGTCCCCTACCACCATCTCGCTCTCTCTCTGTCAAAGAGTTAACTTACAGCTCCAATTAATAAAGTTCCTGGGCAATTAGGAGTGTTTAAATCCAAACCCCTCATATGGCTCTCTAACTCGCCTGACAAGTTTACCCGGACTCCTGCAGCTATGCATACGATTGTTTACAGTCTCCTAGCCTCCAGAGGCATGGGAAGCTTAAGATATTCAAATAGCTTAGAGCCTCTCAGAGAGTTAGAAACTGTCAGAATAAACTAGTAAAGGATTTCATTGATGAGCCAATGCTTGTTGCCAAGTTTTCACATCCCCTGAATTGTATCCTTGAATGTGTATTAATTAATAGTTGGTATATAGAAAAAATAAGTAGTGGCCTTGGTGTTAGTAACTTTAGACCCTTAAGGTAATAAATTCTTTTCTTTGTTGTAAGCCCATTACACATCCGCCCTATAGGAATGCAATTTTATCTTTGGAAGATGGCGCCAAACCTTAAAATAATTACTCTTAGAGAAAATAAGTCTTTGTTGATAAGTCCTTGTCAAGAGTCATAAAATGTTAGTAGGCCTTCTGGCCAGAAGATGATGTAAATCACCTAAACCATTTGTATACGATAAATTTGCAGGAAAGAAACCCTGGTTTTTGATAAGAATCAAAGACTGCTGACTTTGCATCCCCTATTATCCTCTACGTGTAACTTAGGGTATATAAGCCCCTGTTGAAAATAAAGCTACGGGCCTTGCTCACCAACGCTTGGTCTCCCCATGTCATTCTTCCCTTTAACTTCCAGCTGAGTCTCCATCTGGAGCGCGGAACCCACCACACTTACTAATTATGCCTGGGCTTCTAAGACCCACTCGAGAAGGTGTCTAGGGTGAGGCACCTTCCGCTATTCGAGAGGGCGCCTGCGGCCTACGTAAGTGGTGCAAACTTCTTGTCTTGAAGTTTTATTGGTCTCCCGCGTAAACCAAGCTACTCAGCCTCTTTTCTCCACTGAATTTTCCTACTGAGCTATCCTCATTCTATTATTCTTTATATCTCTAATTAGCATATAAATAGTCGCCTAGGCCGTCTCTCCTTCGAATACCCTGGATCAGCTGGGGCTGGTCCCCAGCAAGCCATTTTGCTTTTTTGTATTTCTTTTTTTTGGGGGGGGATGGTCTTCATCCCTGTCTCCTTTACAATGTCATGAACCTCCATCCATAGTTCATCAGGCAGTCTGTCTATTAGATCTAGTCCCTTAAATCTATTTCTCACTTCCACTGTGTAAGGGATTTGATTTAGGTTATTCTTGAATGGTCTTGTGGTTTCCCCCATTTTCTTCAATTTAGTGTAAATTTGGCAATAGAGAGTTCATGATCTGAGCCACAGACAGTTCCTGGTCTTGTTGTTCCTGACTTTATAGAGCTTCTCCATCTTTGGCTGCAAAGAATACAATCAATCTGATTTCGGTGTTGGCCATCTGGTGATGTCCATGTGTAGAGTCTTCTCTTGTGTTGTTGGAAGAGGGTGTTTGGTATGACCAGTGCATTCTCTTGGCAAAACTCTATTAGTCTTTGCCCTGCTTCATTCTGTACCCCAAGGCCAAATTTGCCTGTTACTCCGGGTGTTTCTTGACTTCCTACTTTTGCATTCCAGTCCCCTATAATGAAAAGGACAACTTTTTGGGATATTAGTTCTAAAAGGTCTTGTAGGTTTTCATAGAACCTTTCAACTTCAGCTTCTTCAGCATTACTGGTCGGGGCATAGACTTGGATTATGCGATATTGAACGGTTTTCCTTGGAAATGAACAGAGTTCATTCTGTCATTTTTGAGATTGCATCCAAGTACTGCATTTCGGACTCTTTTGTTGACCATGATGGCTACTCCATTTCTTGTAAGGGATTCCTGCCCACAGTAGTGGATATAATGGTCATCTGAGTTAAATTCACCCATTCCAGTCCATTTTAGTTCATTGATTCCTAAAATGTTGACGTTCACTCTTGTCATCTCACTGGCACTTCCAATTTGCCTTGATTCATGGACCTAACATTCCAGATTCCTATGCAATATTGCTCTTTACAGCATCGGACTTTGCTTCTATCACCAGTCACAACCACAAATGGGTGTTGTTTTTGCTTTGGCTCCATCCCTTCATTCTTTCTGGAGTTATTTCTCCACTCATCTCCAGTAGCATATTGGGCACCTACCGACCTGGGGAGTTCATCTTTCAGTGTCCTATCTTTTTGCCTTTTCATACTGTTCATGGTACTCAGCAACAAAAGGAAATGCATTTGAGTCAGTGCTAATGAGGTGGATGAATTATTATACATGGCCTATTATACAGAGTGAAGTAAGTCAGAAAGAGGAAAACAAATAAAGGACAGAAATGGAATGGACTTAACAGAAGGAGAAGATATTAAGAACAGGTGGCAAGAATACACAGAAGAACTGTACAAAAAAGATATTCACAACCCAGATAACCACGATGGTGTGATCACCCTTCTCAGCCAGACATCCTGGAATGTGAAGTCAAATGGGCCTTAGAAAGCATCACTACAAACAAATGTAGTGGAGGTGATGGAATTCCAGTTGAGCTATGTCAAATCCTGAAAGATGATGCTGTGAAAGTGCTGCACTCAATATACCAGCAAATTTGGAAAACTCAGCAATGGCCACAGGACTGGAAAAGGTCAGTTTTCATTCCAATTCCAAAGAAAGGCAATGCCAAAGAATGCTCAAACTACTGCACAATTGTACTCATCTCACACGCTAGTAAAGTAATGCTCAAAATTCTCCAAGCCAGGCTTCAGTAGTACGTGAACCGTGAACTTCCAAATGTTCAAGCTGGGTTTAGAAAAGGCAGAGGAACCAGAGATCAAATTGCCAACATCCGCTGGATCATAGAAAAGGCAAGAGAGTTCCCGAAAAATATCTATTTCTGCTTTATTGACTACGCCAAAGCCTTTGACTGTGTGGATCACAATAAACTGTGGAAAATTCTTCAAGAAATGGGAATACCAGACCACCTGACCTGCCTCTTGAGAAACCTGTATGCAGGTCAGGAAGCAACAGTTAGAACTGAGCATGGAACAACAGACTGGTTCCAAATAGGAAAAGGAGTATGTCAAGGCTGTATATTGTCACCCTCCTTATTTAACTTATATGCAGAGTACATTATGAGAAACGCTGGTTGGAAGAAGCACAAGATGGAATCAACATTGTTGGGAGAATATCAGTACCCTCAGATATGCAGATGACAGCACCCTTATGGCAGAAAGTGAAAAGGAACTGAAAAGCCTCTTGATGAAAGTGGAAGAGGAGAGTGAAAAAGTTGGCTTAAAGCTCAACATTCAGAAAACTAAGCTCATGGCATATGGTCCCATCACTTCATGGGAAATAGATGGGAAAACCGTGGAAACAGTGTCAGACTTTATTTTTGGGGGGGCTCCAAAATCACTGCAGATGGTGATTGCAGCCATGAAATTAAAAGACACTTACTCCTTGGAAGGAAAGTTATGACCAACCTCAATAGCATATTGAAAATCAGAGACATTATTTTGTCAACAAAGGTCTGTCTAGTCATGCTATGGTTTTTCCAGTGGTCATGTATTAATATGAGAGTTGGACTGTGAAGAAAGCTGAGCACTGAAGAATTGATGCTTTTTTGTTTGTTTGTTTGTTTGTTTGTTTTTAGAATTGATGCTTTTGAACTGTGGTGCTGGAGAAGACTCTTGAGAGTCCTTTGGACTGCAAGGAGATCCAACCAGTCCATCCTAAAGAAGATAAGTCCTGGGTGTTCACTGGAAGGTCTGATGCTGAAGCTGAAACTCCAATACTTTGGCCACCTCATGCGAAGAGTTGACTCATTGGAAAAGACCCTGATGCTGGGAAGGACTGGGGGCAGGAGGAGAAGGGGACGACAGGGGATGCGATGGCTGGATGTCATCACCGACTTGATGGACGTGAGTCTGAGTGAACTCCGGGAGTTGGTGATGGACAGGGAGGCCTGGCGTGCTGCAGTCCATGGGGTCGCAAAGAGTCAGACACGACTGAGTGACCGAACTGAGAAAGATGGTACTGATGAACCAATTTTTAGGACAGACATAGAGAACAGACTTTTGGACACAGGGTGGGAAGGAGAGGGTAGGATGAGCAAAGAGTAGCATGGAAACATATACATTACCATATGTGAAACAGATAGCCAGTGGGATTTTCCTTATGTTTTAGGGAACTCAACCTGGGGCTCTGTGACAACAGAGGGGTGGGATGGATTGGGAAGTTGAGGGAGGTTCAAGAGGGAGGCTGATTCATATATTCCTATGGCTGATTCATGTTGATGTTTGGCAGAAACCAACTGAATATTGTAAAGCAATTATCCTTCAATTAAAAAATAAATAAAAAAAGAAAACCACCATCTGGATTTTCCTATAGGGTTGTGGTGATCATTAGTTCAGAAAATGTAAAAAATAACTGGAAAGAATCCCTGTATGTTACATGTCATCAAATGCAATGTTTGAAAACAGTAACTCAATGCAAGGAAGATCTATTTCCTTAATTAAAAATAATTAATTTAATCAATGTAAAGTCATATACAAAATTTCTAAAAATCATTTATAATTCAAAAGACCTTGAAACATACTTATCGATGCTTTAAGTCTTATAAGAAATGAGGCCATTTCCTTAGGTTGTTATTCATAAACAATAGGCAAAATAAAAACAGAGAATTTTGTATATATATATATATATAGGCCATTATTCATAGACAAGTAGGCAAAATAATAGCAGAGAATTTTATATTTATTTGTCAAGAGTATATAGCATTTATTACATTCTACAAAAATTTTACATTTGATATTCAAATATTTTCTGATTTTAAGAAATTAATTTTTATAAATGAACACCTTCCAATATTAAAGATAGCTCAGGACTTTTTGTATTTAAAGGGTGAGATACAGGCCTTCTGGATAAATGACTACATTTTGGTCTAATCTTCCCCATACAATTATTATACCTTTTAGACAAACTAAGTTTTGTTGTACCCCAACTGACAATAAGACTTAAATCTGGAAGCAAAGTATTTGATCTCGTGTTGTCCTCTCTTACTTTATTACCAAGAATCTTCTTTGATTTGTGGTTAGTTCCTTTACAACTTTTGTTCATCTTCTGGCTTTGATTAGTGTGGTGTTTTTTATTTATACATGGGTTTTTCCTTTCAGTTAGATGTATTATATTCTTGTGATCAATAGAAGGAAAAAGTGTTTGAGATGATGTTTTTCCAAAGGATCCAGTGGGTAAATCTTGGAGATAGCTGGGAAAATGTTGGTTAATTTTACATTCATAGATTGATTTTCTTGAATTTGAATCATCTAGTTTGATAGAATATAGATTGTCTATTGTTATATTCTGATAAGTATCATTTGGACTCTGAGGAGTATTCAATTTTTCAGAATTACATTGAGGTAAGATAGGTAAAATTCCAGGTTTGTTTTGTTTTAAGACTAATCCAGTACCAGGAATAAAAAGTTCTGATTCTTCCTGTTTTGGCAGATGAGTGACGTCTGTGTTTGAAACAGAATGATGTACATGTCCATTCACCGCTCTATCATTCCAAATTAAAGGGTTATATATAACTTGTCCATCAATAGGGCACGAATTGCACTTGTAGAGTAACCAACTGTCAATACATTTCCTATGAAACTTAAAAAAAAGTTATGCTAATGAGAGATACAATATCTTATTTATAATGTATAGTATTCATACACATTTTCCCATATCATTACTGTGTTACTTTTAAAACTTTCATAAATTTGGAAGGTAATACAATTTATCATGTTTTATGGAAATATTTTGAAGAAGTTCTCTTAAAAATGTAGTTGGTTATAGACTGATTGCTATTTTCCACATTAAAATGAAAAGCCCTCAATGGATACCATTTCACTCTTACTTTCTAATGAATATTATTAAATAATAAAAATGTCATAGCCAACTTGTGTTGAAAACTTATATGATGATGGTAAGACATATCATAAATCATAAAAGTTTATTAAAACAACTTTATCTCAGAAAAAACCTGGTTACCACCACATAGTGATTCAGCAACTTTGATTCCAGTGAGTCCATTGAAATAGTAAACTATGTCAAATTAAGCATTTCTGTTTCATCTGAAGAATCATAAGTTAGTATATTCTTTAAGCTTTTTCTTTTTATCATTAACCAAAGTAGACAAAAGTATTTAACTTAAAGTGTCATTTTATGTTTCCTCAGTAGTATATACAGAAATGAATCCTAATTCATAGGAATCCATCCTTGGGAGGCAGACCACCTTCTCAATAGTCTCTGCTATAGCTTTTTACACACACTGTTCAATCTGAACATCTCTGCTCATAATCCAACTAAAAAAGTATAAGGAGAGACTTAAATTGCCATTCCATTTGTGAAAGCTGGCCCTACAGGGAAAGTCAGACTAAAATGCTGTGACTTCTACCTTGTGAGTGCACGGCAGCTGTCTCATATGTTGGCCACGACAAAACGCCTTCAAACAAAGTCGACACTGGTATCCTGGAGCAAGCAGTTTACTGTTCTTTGTGATCAGAAAGAGGGGCAGTGACTTTACCACGTGTTTTGGTGTATAAATTTGGCTAAGTGAGAATAAGCAGAGAGAGATGAATGGTCATATGTGATTATAGATCAGGAAGCAATCAATAGTACAGGTAATAACCTCCATATAAATAATGCAACTGAACCCAATACTTTTTAGAACTGAAGATAATAAGTCTCATGCATTATAAAGCTTAAAAATCTATTGTCTTTGTTAGCCATCTGTATGTCTTCTTTGGAGAAATGTCTATTTAGTTCTTTGGCCCATTTTTTGATTGGGTCATTTATTTTTCTGGAATTGAGCTGTAGGAGTTGCTTGTATATTTTTGAGATTAGTTGTTTATCAGTTGCTTCATTTGCTATTATTTTCTCCAATTCTGAAGGCTGTCTTTTCACCTTGCTTATAGTTTCCTTTGTTGTGCAGAAGCTTTTAAATTTAATTAGGTCCCATTTGTTTATTTTTGCTTTTATTTCCAATATTCTGGGAGGTGGGTCCTAGAGGATCCTGCTGTGATGTATGTTGGAGAGTGTTTTGCCTATGTTCTCCTCTAGGAGTTTTATAGCAGCACTGTTTATAATAGTCAGGACATGGAAGCAACCTAGATGTCCATCAGCAGATGAATGGATAAGAAAGCTGTGGTACATATACACAATGGAGTATTACTCAGCCATTAAAAAGAATACATTTGAATCAGTTCTAATGAGGTGGATGAAACTGGAGCCTATTATACAGAGTGAAGTAAGCCAGAAAGAAAAACACCAATACAGTATACTAATGCATATATATGGAATTTAGAAAGATGGTAACAATAACCCTGTATACGAGACAGCAAAAGAGACACTGATGCATAGAACAGTCTTTTGGACTCTGTAGGAGAGGGCGAGGGTGGGATGATTTGGGAGAATGGTATTGAAATATGTATAATATCATATATGGAACGAGTCGCCAGTTCAGGTTCGATGCACAATACTGGATGCTTGGGGCTGGTGCACTGGGACGACCCAGAGGGATGGTATGGGGAGGGAGGAGGGAGGAGTGTTCAGGATGGGGAACACGTGTATGCCTGTGGCAGATTCATTTCGATATATGGCAAAACCAATACAATATTGTAAAGTAAAAAAAAAATCTATTGTCTTGATCTTGAACAAGATGCATCCAATTTCAACATCAACTTCATAAAGAACAAAATTTAGTCATTTCAAACAAAAATACTAAGTTGGAATTTTTTGAGTTGAGCTTTTTCACATCAATGAAACCAGAACAGAATTTTGATGCAAACTATATACTTTCATATATATGAGCTGCGCTAACACAAAGGCTGGTGTTTAGAAAAATACAACCCAATTCACTTTGTCATCTGGTAGGAAGTAAGGTGGATGGTAGGCCATATTAAATATTTCAGGCTACTATGATAAATTGGTAGGTCATAGTCTATGAAGAAACATTTCACATGGGGCATATGCTTACTACTTCAGTACTGTTAGACCATGTAAATGTACTGTAAAGATACCAACCCCATTTTTGTATCCAAAGTACCAACAAACATAATTTAGATTATGCAATGTAAATTTGATGCTGCAAGCAGCTGATAAAACAGATAAATATTTAAAAACAAAAGCTTGGTTTAAAGGTTAGATGCATTCTTGTTATTCAATGGTTATTCAGAATAAAGTTAAAATCTATTCTTAGAAAACTTTATACTTTTCATGACTCTATAGATATACTTCTCATTAACTCTGCAGATAAACTACAAAAATTGCCTTTACCAAGGTCACTTAATTATCAACTAAAAAAAAAAAAACTATGTGTTTCTATTATTTCAGGTGGAACTAAAAAGCCTCTTGATGAAAGTGAAAGTGGAGAGTGAAAAAGTTGGCTTAAAGCTCAACATTCAGAAGATGAAGATCATGGCATCCGGTCCCATCACTTCATGGGAAATAGATGGGGAAACAGTGGAAACAGTGTCAGACTTTATTTTTGGGGGCTCCAAAATCACTGCAGATGGTGACTGTAGCCATGAAATTAAAAGACGCTTACTCCTTGGAAGGAAAGTTATGTCCAACCTAGATAGCATATTGAAAAGCAGAGACATTACTTTGCCAACAAAGGTCCGTCTAGTCAAGGCTATGGTTTTTCCAGTGGTCATGTATGGATTTGAGAGTTCGACTGTGAAGAAAGGTGAGCGCCAAAGAATTGATGCTTTTGAACTGTGGTGTTGGAGAAGACTCTTGAGAGTCCTTTGGACTGCAAGGAGATCCAACCAGTCCATTCTGAAGGAGATCAGCCCTAGGATTTCTTTGGAAGGAATGATGCTAAAGCTGAAACTCCAGTACTTTGGCCACCTCATGCGAAGAGTTGACTCATTGGAAAAGACTCTGATGCTGGGAGGGATTGGGGGCAGGAGGAGAAGGGGACGACAGAGGATGAGATGTCTGGATGGCATCAGTGACTCGATGGATGTGAGTCTGGGTGAACTCCGGGAGTTGGTGATGGACAGGGAAGCCTGGCGTGCTGCGATTCATGGGGTCGCAGAGAGTTGGACGCGACTGAGTGACTGAACTGAACTGAACTGAAACAGTTTTTTATCTTGAAACTCTTTTATTTATTCCATTTTCTCTGCCTAGAACGTCCTTCTATCCCTAATGTTCTCTTGCCTACCTCCACAATATCTCTTAAACCATTAGTTATACAATTTATCATTCTAATAGGTTGAGGTGTGATACCCAGCCAGGGCCACGGAAAATGGAGATGGAGAGCCTTTGTATAGGCTCATTTCACACCCACAAAGCATTTTATAGTCCATAAGAGCTATGGTCTCTGAAGTGTGTGGAGCACCCACAGGGCATGGGCTAGGTATCTACTGTCTACTGGGTTGGACAGAAATCTATCAATCATCTGTCTATCTAGATATAGACATACTATATATATATATATATATACATACACACACATATATATATATGTAGGATAGAAATATATATACATAGGATAACATTTTAAATATATATATATTACATATATAATGAACAAGGACAATTTTTGTTTGGTTAATTCATTGAAATTGTCTTTTAAAAAATATTTCAATTTTATCCCATTCTTTTAAAATGAACTTTGTTAATGTTTTATAGTGTACCTAATATAGTAATTCAGAGAAGGCAATAGCACCCCACTCCAGTACTCTTGCTTGGAAAATCCCATGGACGGAGGAGCCTGTGAGGCTGCAATCCATGGGGTCGCTAAGAGTTGGACACAACTGAGCGACTTCACTTTCACTTTTCACTTTCATGCACTGGAGAAGGAAATGGCAGCCCACTCCAGTGTTCTTGCCTGGAGAATCCCAGGGACGGGGGAGCCTGGTGGGCTGCTGTCTATGGGGTCGCACAGAGTCGGACATGACTGAAGTGATTTAGCATAGCATAGCATAGCAATATAGTAATTATACATAGTAGGTTTAATTTTCTTTCATTAGTAAGTATGACAAAAACTGTCCTCTAGTAAAGAGGCTGAGTCAGGGTTTTGAAATACAACCAATCCCTTCAACACTCTTCAATAGGGGTGGAGTAGAGGGGCAATAAGAAAAGAAAGACTTGCCAAGGATGACTTTGCAACCCCATGGACTGTAGCCAGCCAGGCTCCTCTGTTCATTGGATTTCCCAGTAAGAATACTGGAGTGGGTTGCCATTTCCTTCTCCAGGGGATTTTTGCGACCCAGGGATTGAACCCACGTCTCCTGTATTGACAGGTGAGTGCTTTACCACTGAGCCACCTGGGAAGTTCCAGTGGCTGATTACTTCAAAGCAAATCTCATAGCTAACTGTATTTTTTCTTTATATTAACTCCTATCAGTTTTAATTTTATATTTATTTTGATGATCATTACTAAGGAAACTATTCTAACTACTATATCCCTAATATAATCTTTGGTAGAATTAATATTAATAATAGTAGACAGCATTATTTGAATATTTACTGTATTAACTTCACATGCACAAAATGTCTATAAGACTGGTTTTATAACTGTCCCCATTTTAAAGATAAAGAAAACTGTTGCAGGGAGGAGTGAAATAACTAGCCCCAAAGTGGCATAGCCAACCTGTGGCTGTACCAGGACTGGATTTAAGCATTCTGACTCCAGAGCTTTGCTCTTCACTTGAATACTATATCATCTAGTACATAATAGTATTTGATCAATACATATTTATTGAATAAAAAAATGAATAAAAACTTATTCAAACTGAAAATTTAAATATTTTCCCAAATACAAATTTCACTGAGAATCTTACTCTTGCTTTTCTTGAAAATGTGGCATCTTTTCCTCTATCTCATCTTTAATATCGACATATTTTACAGTTTTATCCGACCTTTTCCCCAGCGATCTCCATTTTTGATTTCTCTTCTGTAATACATAAAAAGTGAATGTTACTTGGTAATTTGTGGAAACTTTTACCTTGTGCATTAAAATCAGTAAGATGCATATCAGTAAAATAATAATGTAGATAAAGACTCATCATTTTAAAATATAGCTTTGTAACACATTAAAGAAATTGCAAATTATTAGTCATTCTTATTGGAGAAGGCAATGGCACACCACTCCAGTACTCTCGCCTGGAAAATCCCATGGACGGGGGAGCCTGGTGGGCTACAGTCTATGGGGTCGCTAAGAGTCGGACACGACTGAGCGACTTCACTTTCACTTTTCACTTTCATGCATTGGAGAAGGAAATGGCAACCCACTCCAGTGTTCTTGCCTGGAGAATCCCAGGGACGGGGGAGCCTGGTGGGCTGCCGTCTATGGGGATGCACAGAGTTGGACATGACTGAAGCGACTTAGCAGCAGCAGCAGCAGTCATTCTTATACACTGTTGCACAGCTACTCTAACATTACTTTTAAAGGTAAAATTTTAATCTATTAATCAATAATGGTAATTGTGGATGTTTTATCTTGTGTAGTAAGTTCAGAACCAGGAGACACTTATTTACTTGTTAAATTCAAGTGATGTAAGACATTTTAAAACCATAAATCATCGTTAGTAATAAGTCATTCGGTGTGTTGAGATCTTTTTTTTCAAAATGAATTTTCAAGCTTGATGGCCATTAATTTCTGTCCTTATATACGATATCATCACATATTTGTTATTGTGTTGAATTTTATAAATTACTGATGTAAGAACCAATCGCCTAGAAAACCTTATGAAAAAGTTATCCAAAAAATCTTGGTCTTTGGTTTTTATTCAGACATAGTCAGCTCTATTCCAGAGTGTTATCTATTCTTAGATTTTACTTAGATTTACAATGGGACAAATACAAACACTATATGAAATTCAAGAAGGATACTGTACCTCACGAAACATAAATGAGTGAGAAAGATGGCAGCAGCTATCAAAACAATCCTGGCATAAGTGATATTCTATACATTTGGTACACCTAAAAATGCAAAACACCAAAACATACAGGAAAAAAAAAATCCAGTTATTTTGATGGTTTTTGGTGAAAAACTCTGGTCAAGATTTCCTGGGAACTATGCAGATAATGACAAGGCCCATCTTAAGTCTCACCTATATTAGTTCCCTGCTGCTACTGTAACAAATTACAAATTTAGCAGCTTAAACAACACTATATTATCTTACAGTTTTGTAGGTTGGAAGTTGGACATGGGTCTCAATGGGTTTCAAATCAAGGGGTCCACAAAAGTTGCATTCCTTTTTGGAGGCTATAGGGGAGATCTGCTTTTCTGTCCTCTCTTCTAGAGGCTTCCCACCTTCCTTAGCTTAGTTTGTGTCCCTTTCCTCCTCAAAGCAAGCAATGCAGTATCTCTCTGTGCCTTCCTTCATAGTCATGTATCCCTTTCGATTGTCTTCTTTGCCACCCTCTTCCACTTTTAAGAACCCTTGTGATTATACACTGAGACCAGGCAGTGCAGGATCATCTCCTTTTTTCAAGGTCAGGCAGTCTGAATTTCACCAAACCTTAATTCTCCTACAACATGTAACCTAACATACAGGTTCTGGGCATGAAGATGTGGATATATTGGGGAAGGTATTATTTTGCCTACCACCCCCCACCTCACCATGATGTCTTCCTGGAATACCTTATCCTGAATCTACCTCTTTCTCTAAGTTCCTTAGGTCCAACAGCCTATTAGATATTCTATCATTTGATTACCCAGTGTTTCCCTACGATTTCCTGAACGCTAGAGTTATACTTAGTAGAAAGATTCTTGAAAACAGAATTGTATTATATTCCCTCTCTTCCCTCACAAAATGGAAAAACCTATATGTATAAAAAAATTTGAAAAACTATTGATATGATAAAAATTTTCATTTTCAGCCAAATTCAATCTAAACATATGTTACTTAAATAAAATTTTGGCACAAGCAGAGAGTTCTAATTTACTTGCCACAATATTCACCACAAAATAACATTTCAAGCAATATAATAATGTTATTTTCTTACTCAAGTTGTCAAAGATTATTTCCAAGAGAAATTTGGGAAAATATATCCTTCAGATATCTTAGAAACAGCAAGTATTAATTTATTCATTAATTTATATACACAAGAAAGATTCTTAATAACATCTGAGCAATGGTGTAACTTATTCAATACATAAGATTATGCTGAGCTAGGAAAAGTTAAGCATCTCTGTATTGATATATATATGATATTTTTGAAATTAAAAGATAATAAGTATTAATAGCTATATTATAAACTTTAATGAAGAAAGAACTGAAAAGCTTTATAGTTTATCTTGCCTCTTATTCAAACCATTACTAAACCACTGGAAATAGTTCTTTCAGGGTAATGCCTGAAATCTTAGTATTTGAGGGAGTGGAATAGTGCATTCTTTAATTTGTAAAAGAAAATTGATATGGATGTGAATAATTGTGAACCAAATTCATATAGAAGAAGTTATTCTGAGAGTGTGGAACAGCAGGCAAGGAGCTGAACAGTGGAAAATGCCTAGATTGAAGGGTAGTAGGAAGAATTACCCACGGGGACAGAAAGTGCAGTCAGAGGGACAGAGAACACTGTCATTAACAAAAACAAGATAATTTACCAAAGCCACTCACACGTTAACCATCTGAGGAACACATCACTATAAAGGCTGAAAATTTTACACTGTGACATTCGCCTGTCCTTATTCCCCACCTGAGCTATTTCTCCCAACGTACTTTTCCAGGCGTTATCTTAGTCCCTTATTCTTCTTACTCACCCCTCCTGAAAAAATTCAGATTGCCAAAACGATGACTGCTAGTGCCAAATATCAAGTCTTTCCTTTTTCTAGAATTTTCTTTAACCAACATTCCAGAAACTGTCTGAACACTTCCTGCTAAACCTTATAAAAATTCTGCCCTTTTTCCTCAAGTGAAAAGGCTCCTTTGGAGCTTTCTCAGGCTAGCTGTTTTCCAATAAAGACTTTTGCGAACAGTGCTCTGGATGATTTGTTTTTATGTGACACACTGAGAAAACAAAGTATTAGAACAGTTCCAAGAGGGAGGTATCATTAACTGTTGGGGTGATAAAAACAGGTCTATAGTTTTATGAGAGGGTTTAACAAATATATTAATTGGACTCATCATAATGTAATTTCAGGAAGACTGCATTTTAGAAAATTTTTAACAAAGGTTGAAACAAGATATTTTCTTCTTCACATACATTTAACTTTTAAGATTTTAATTATGAAAGAACAATTTTATAAGCATAGAAATTAATTGATATTTTACTGTGGGACTTGTGGGAAAGTTTGAGGATTACTTAAAAATAATGAAAATTTCCTTCTCTCCTAAGTATCTTGTTGTGGTGGTTTGAGATGTAAAAGAAAACAAAACATGCATCATTGCAGTTTGGAGTTGGGGGGAAATTAACTTCAGTTGATCTAGTCAATATCCCTCTGGCTCAGTCCTAGAAGTTTTTGGCAATGACTTCATAGGTGGTTCAAAGAAAATTACAGGGGATGAGAGGTCTCTGTAGCAGGGCTCTGAGCTTGCAAACTGATTTAAGCCAAATTATAAATCCTGTGTTCAGAGCTTCCAAGAAAGAATGCTACTTCAAACTCACAGTCTATACCAGAATGCAAAGTTAATACTCTGTGTGAGGAAAGGAAACAAACAACTGAAATTTCTGAGGTACAGGGATACATCTATGAGGTACACAGATCACTAGTCTGAAAATCCTGAATAGGCAGCCTAATCCTATATAGGGCAAACACAAACACAAGACAAAACAAAACCCAACCCCTCAAACAAAGCAAAACAAAATAAATAAATAAATAAATAAAGGAAGAAAAGAAGTTTAAATGACTAGTACTCTAATGTTCAAAGTTTTCTAAAATAAAAAAAAAAAAAAGACTACAAGCTTATAGTTTTACTAACTGATACTTACTTGTAACACTTCCCCTCAAGTGGAAATTGTTGACAGTTATTACAAGGAATTCCAAGATGCTTGTCTAATCGTTCTTTCTCAGCTGCAGTCACCAGTTTGTTAGAGTTTTTGAATTCCTCTAAAATAAGATTTAATGGTCCAAAGTCTTTCCTACACAGAGGACATTTCAACATGGAAGAGTTCAATGGCACATCCTGATAATTAGCTAAGATCTTCATACATTTTATATGAACACTATTGCCACAGCCAAACCTGTTAGAAATAAAATCCATGTTTACCATTTGTATGCAACAAAGTTTATTTACATAAATAAGTTTTCTGTGCTACCATTTTTATTTCCCATAAAAATGGATTCGGAACTGATCATTTATAGCCTGATTACAGACATAAACGGGGCTTCCCTGCTGGCTCAGTGGTAAAGAACCCACCTGCAGTTCAGGAGACATGGGACACGGGTTTGATCTCTGGGTAAGGAAGATCCCCTGGAGGGGGAAATAGCAACCCACTCCATCATTCTTGCCTGAAAAATCCCACGGACAGAGGAGTCTGGTGAGCTATAGTCCAGAGTCACGAGGAACTGGACGCAACTGAGGAATTAAGCACACACACACATAAATACTATCTTATCTATCTAGTCTAATTTATCATATTTAATTTAGTATATCAGAATTCCAGACAAAATGCTCCCCATTTCAATGAAATTGGCCGTAAAAGATTTTGCATCATTATGTTTTTCATTTTAAAATTGAGAATGAATACAGTCTTGGCAAAGAGGAAAATTATAATAATAATTATTATTTTTAAATAAAAATTGTTACTGAGAGCAGAGGTGCCATCTTTTTTTCTAGAAATTACACTAACACGAATGTGGTAGTACCTAGTTAATATCTGCTGAGAGAAATAATATTTGGGGAAATAGTTAATAATTTCAAAATATGCAAAGGAAGCAGCTATGTAAAAAAATACAATGTGGATGAAAATTTTAGTAAATAACCAAGGAAAAAAGAGTTAAAAAGTTAAATACCAAGTGGTTGCTCAAACTTTCCATGTCCAACTTTATAGTGCCTTTAAGAATAGTTGAATACAAAACTCTTAATAAGCATTTATGTATAAGTGGAATTTTGAATTATTTAGGTTTAAAGATAAAATTTAGAAAAGCTGAAGAGAATTTTTTTTATCATTTTAAAGTAAAATAATCATTACTTTCAGAAAACTTTTTGTAACCACTCTAAGCAATGGCATTTGTTCATGCTAAGCCATTTCAGTCATGTCCGACTCTTTGCAACCCCATGGACTGTAGCCCACCAGGCTCCTCTGTCCATGGGATTCTCCAGGCAAGAATACTGGAGTGGGCTGCCACGTGTTCCTCCAGGGGATCTTTGGGTCCCAGGGATCAAACCTGCGTCTCACATCTCCTGCATTAACAGGTGGCTTATAAGCCATGGCATTTGTTCATGTGTATAAAACAAAAACATGAAAATTATCTACTTTAATTACTTAAAGTGAAAAGGGAAATAAAGTAGAATTTATTTTTTAATTTTCACCCTTTAAATGTAGCCAGAAATATTTAGAGTAAGAACAGGACCTCTTTAAACAGATATGTTAGGAAATAAAAGGCCAATTAAATATGATTGCTTAAATATGTATTATTTTTCTGTCAACATGTTTCATAACAATATATTATAAACACATTAAATTAGAATTTTTTCATAAGTTTGTAGAATCTAAGGAAAACTCATATCACCTGCAAAAGGTGACAGGAAGCTTTTTCTCTAAAAGTACTTCTTGACAAATAGAGCAGATATCATCTGAACCAATCTCCTTCTGTTTAATGTAACCGTCTTCTTCAGTCTGTGCATTTTCATTGTTCATTTCTCGTTGGGGAGTTTGAACTCGATGTATTCCCTGAAGCAAACCGTTGATTTCTCTTTCCACAAGACCTAACTGCAAAGCAGCTAGTGATAAATTCCAAAGTATTAAAATTTGATGGCAAATTGGAGATACAGAAACAACTTAGGCTGAAAGTTAGCATGTTTTATTCCAAATATCAGAAAGACAGACTTGGTTGAATTATTACACTGACATTTACTATTTTTGTATTCCTTTCAGAGCCAAAAGGTCAGAAAAGAGTTATTTATAAAAATAATGGAAGTTATCTCTTATCTTCTTGTTACTGTAAAGAGTTGGTACAACCAGTACCTTATAAACATTTCAGATTAATTATATGACAGTGTTCATCCTTGGATTGGTGCTGTAATCATCTCTTACATGTTTATCTCTTATTCAAAAATGAATACTTTATCAACATACAAGAGTATGAAAAGAAATGGGTGCAAATTCAGAAAGGGGAAGAGATACTTGAGTAGTTAGTGTAATTAACATTTGTTAGATGAGTAAATAGACAATGAGAGAGCAAGACTCCACTGTGCCTATTTTCCTTTCCCAGTTTTACGCCCCTACAGGAGCATCTTGGTAGCCACACCCTTCACAGCTTTGGTCAGTATTCCTGGGGACAACCTATGAGGAATGTATTATCTACAGCCTGGGATGTGCAGTTTCTGAATTCTGAGTTTTCTGCATCCTGCTGTCCAACTTGGCGCTCTCGGTGCATGTAGTTTTAGCTCAAGGCATCCCAGATTCCTTTTTTCCTCTGGCCCATTCCCATGTTCTTTTCTCTTCCTCTCTCCTTACATGCCATCATTAAAATGCCAGCTGTTATTGGCCCCCCTGAGTTCTAGTCATTTTATACATTCTTTAATACACATAGATTAAAAATCACTTGCAAGATAATGAAAAGCTTCATTTTCCCCTAAAAAAATTACCACTTACACACTAAAAATACTGAAAACATCACGGTTACATTTGACTATACTCTGTTCCTTGTCTAAGGTAGGGTGGCAGGTGGAATGTGGGAGGGTATCATATTTAATTAACCATTACTTTGGAGGATGAGGGCTATTTGTCACAGAGACAGAGCAACATCTGCTCCCTAAAAAATGAGGAGGAAAATGAAGAACAAAAGATTTCTCCACAGTAGCAGAAATATTGAATCATAAAATTTCGTAAGACAAGCTGGCTACAAAATATTCTCTGTGGTACAACATGAATCAGAGAATAAAAGGGAGAAACAAACTCTTCTGAAATTAATTTGGAAAAATTGATGTAAGAGACTATGAAAGAATCCTCTTTAATAACAGGGAAGAGTAAGACAGTTAACGTTATCAGATATCACAATCTATTATAAAAACAAGAAAGTATATACAAAACTCACTAAAGAATAAAAATTATGAAGAAAGGTTGAAAAGAAGCACTATTTATTAGCTGTTACTGAGATAACTAGGTAAAAATATGGAGAAAATTAAACTAATTTAAAAAAACCAATCTCCAATTTATACCAATACAGCTACATATGGATGCCATAAGGAAAAATAAAAATAAAATGAAAAAGCTAGCAGAAAAAAAATCTCTAAAATACTATGGAAGGACAACTTTCAAAGTATCAAAACAATACACACAAAAAATAAAAATAGTAAGATTTAGTAACACAAAAACCTACATATATGTGACAAAACTTAATAAAACCATATGAAAAAGAATTATGTCATTAGGAAAACATTTGCAAAGAAGGGTAAACCTTATATTTAGGAAGAGCTTGTAGTTTTACTCCAATAAATAAACAGCCAAAGTACTATTTACACATGTAGTACAAATAAGTCAATAGAAGATATTCAATTTCATCAATATCAAGGAAAAGTGGGTTAAAATCAAAATGAGTCACAGATATAGAATAAAACCTAAATAAAAGGTAATAAATAAATAAAGGGCTATGTTTCATTTGCCCTATATTATATCAGGGCATTTTAGATTCTAAAGGTATGTCAGATGTATGAAATAATGAAAACTATTTTCTTAATTTTCTGGGAATGAATAGATTACTATGAACTTTGTATCTTTTCCTACTTTGTGTGACTTAGTCTTTTTTCCTAGTATTATAGAAATATCTCAGTTTTTCAAAATTTTCCATGTATCTTTATTTACTTTGGAGACTTAAAATATGCTGTTAAATATATGTAGTATGTTAAATATGACTAAAGCATGAATCCAAAAAGCAAAACTGGCAGAAAACTGATATATGCTGAAGTCATAAATCAGCAAAAGTACTGCTATAAAGCAATACTTACGGGTGACAGACATAAAATAGTAATACTTACAAAAGGAAAAACCCTCAAACTCACGGATATGGAGAACAGATTGATGGTTGCCTGAAGGTGTGTAGGTGTGTAGGAGGGTGGCTAGGAGGTAAGAGAAATGGCTGAAGGTGGTCAAAATGTGCAAACTTCCATTTGTAAAATAAATTAGCCATGGGAGCATAATGCACAGCATGGTGACTACAGTTAATAGTACAGTTAATAGTACTGTGTTGCGTATTTGAAAGTTGCTAAGAGAAAAATCTTAAAAATATTCATTACAAGAAAAAAGTTATAATTGTGTGGTTTTGTAATCATTTTGCAATATACATATACAATGAATCATTATGCCGTACATCTGAAATTTATATAATGTTTTATGTCAATTATATCTAAATAAAAACAATAGTACTTTTACTCCAAGATCCAATTAATGATTTAGGCTAAAGAAATAACTGAGAGAAGAATAAGTTTCATATACAAGGAATATAACAGGAACAACTATACTCCAATAAAAATTAATTAAAAAATCAATAGAAATGAGTCATGATAAAAAAGAATATAACGGGTATTTAGAAATAAATGCCAAACAGGAGAACGTTAAATAAATTATGACTATAATACTCTGAGTATATCATAATTCATTTAACATTCACTGACAACTTGGAGAGACTACATAGCATTGAAAGTGTTTATAAAGTAACAGTGTGTGATAAAAGCAGAATACAGAATTCCCACATTTACATTTATTTTCTGTAAATACAAATTCAAAAAAAATAGAAAATAAATATTTATTATATCTTTGTGGTTGGAATTAAAAATTTTTTCGTTAAGTGTGGTTTTTATTTTATCCATAAATATTTAACTGAAAAAAGGAATAGATGGGATTTACTAGACATTGCATTTAGAAAAAACTCATTAGGTAATAAAGCTAGGTTTTGCTGGGAAATATTTGTGGGGTGATGGGAAAAATATTCAGTGTTCAAAAACTGATATTTTTATGAAAAATTCCTATGTAACCATCTTTGTGCTCAGTTCACAAGTCGTGTCTGACTCTTTGTGCCCAACCAGGCTGCTCTGTCCATGGAATTTTTTAGTCAAAGATACTGGAATAGGTTGCCATTTCCTTGTTCAACCATCTTTGTAGGTCTTCAAAAATAAAAGTAAGTCTCAGGTTTCTGGAATGCAACACTAATAATTGTTTCCAGATTTGTTTTAGAAAAGAATCTATGAATCTATGAACATCTATGAATGATGTTCAAAATGTTTCTACTTCATTATTAATAACCTTCTTCTCTACATTTATATACTTTACATAATATTAATGAATAGCTGTTTATAGCTTTCTTTGGATTACTTTAATTTTCATGCATGTTTGTTCGAACTTTCATTTAAATGATAAATTTCAACATTATTGAGACATACTTTCTTTGAATATTTGTACACAAAGGATTCTCTCAATGTTGAGTAGCTAAAATATCTTTTAAATATTATATAAAATACTTTTAGTAGGAAACATAATTTTTTAAAATTCATATATAGGATCACATGTAAGCATTTACAAACTTTCCTACTACAGGGATACTTGTAAATAAAAAGAATGACATGATTTCTGCCTTCAAGAACACAAAGGATAATATGATACAAAATATTAGATTTATCCATATGAAATTACTATTTTCATAGATGAAAAAATATTGGCAATTCATCTGATTCAATTTATTAAAAAATAACCTAGCAGAGCTCTCAACTAAAATGCAGTACAATAAATATTTGTTGAATATAATTGGGTAGAGTTGTACTGTCCAATACAATAGCCATTGGTTACTGAGCACTTGAAGTATGGATAGTGTGACTGAAAAATTGACTTTTAAATGTTGTTTTATTTAAATTTAAATGGAAGACCAATAATCTATAGTTTTTGGAAATTTAGAAGTATAACAATTTATGTGTTATCTAAATCTATTTTTCAACTGAATATTTTATGATGTCTAAATGCAGATCAAGCATTTCTAATGAAAATACACTCAATTCAGTGTCTGAGTTGAGATGTACTGTAAGTGTAAAAGACACTATTTCATAATTTTTATATTGATTACATGCTGACATTTTTATGTATTGGGTTAAAATAAAATATATTATTAAGACTAATTTTCCTATTTCTTTTTACTTTTTATAATATGTTTACTAGAAAATTATACATGTGCTTCACATTATATTTCTAACGGGCAGTGTAGTATAGAAGCTTGTGACATGATATAAAAAATAGTGTAGAGGATGTGAACATTTAACTTCAAGCAGAACAGAGAAATAGAGAAGAAAACAATATGCATGAACTCATACAATCAATCATTGTGTAAGAAGGACTGGGAGAGGATGAAGTGAAGAGTAAGTGACATTTCAGAAAGAACCTTTTGTCTACAATGTGAAGGAGCCAGCAACAAAGTGCAGGTGCTGGAAACAAGGAGGCCACTGAGAATAGTACTAACGGCTGATGAAGTCTGGCCGAAAGTGAGAAGGAGGAGAGGTGAGAGCACAGTTGAGAAGTAGGGACGATGTAACATAAACAGGATTTGTACCAGAGAAGAGGATGAGAAATGAAAAACCAAGGATGCCAAAGCTTCTAGCTTTGAGACTAAGAAAAGGGAAAGTCAGTATGTGAGTTGGAGAATAGGACAGGGGAACACATATGGGGGAACTGAGTACTCAAAATGCCCGTGGGACCACCAAAACTGCGCTCCTCAGAAGGCAGGTGGAAATACGGGTTTCCTGATGAGATGCAGAAATCACATTTACAGAGGTAACAAGGGGAAACAGGAAATGTGAGACATTTCTAAGAAAATATGTGGTGGCGATGGTTTGGTTGCTAAGTTGTGTCCAACTCTTTTGTGGCTCCATGGACTGTAGTTCGCCAGGCTCCTCTATCCATGGGATTTCCAGGCAAGAATACTGGAGTGGGTTGCCATTTCCTTCTCCAGGAAATGCAATTTCCAGGCCCATGAATCAAATCTATGTCTCCTGCTTGGCAGGTGGTCTCCTAAATTGCTGGCAGTTTCTTTTACTGCTGAGCCACCAGGGAATGTGTATGTGGAGAGAAGAATATAAAGGAAAAATGCCTGTGAAACACTAATATTAATTTATTGTCTATTAGAACTTATAAATGTCTACTGTTATTGTGCTTATAAAATAGTTTGAGGGGAATGAACTTGCCTAAATAGAATCTATACCCTGAATTGGAAAAAAAACTAATTATTATTTTAATTTTAATGAATATTATAGACATTTATTAATAAATTTAAAAATGCCTGTGTAGTTTTTGGATTAATCTAGTATAGGTTAGATAAATCTTTGCAGGAAACACTTTGATAATGACAGAATCTTTATTGTAAAATGTACAAATCTAATTAACCTGTAATAGAATTATTTTTCTTTCTTTTTTATTTTTGAGGATTCTAGAATTTATTTTTAAGTTGAAAATTATAAAAATTTTCATATGCCTGACTTTAAACTCAATTTACTAAGTTTACTTACATTAGAATTATTTTACTCTAAAAAACATACATTTTTGCATAAAACTTGTCAGTAAATATTTTTTAAAAAATTATGTATCATGTCAACTGTGTATTTGTGGGATCTGAACAATTTGTTATTTTTCTCACAATTAAAATAAAATTAGATAAAGAAACTACTCTGAACTCTTGCTTAGAATACATAGGGAAAGTCTACTGAAAATCTGGCAATTATTTCATCTCATTTATTATTAAGTGCTTTTTAATTTGAAATGTCATATAAAGTTACATTTTTTTGTTATATATAAAAATGTTCCAATTGTCTTAAATGTAACAAACTGCATTACAGACAGCTGTCAGATCACCTAGAAAAATAACTGCCTAAATTTAGAATATGTCTAAATAAAAAATTTTTTAATTTGTTAACTTTAAATTAGTAAAAACACACACACAAACATAACTTACATTCATGATTCCTTGGGAGCCTGAATTTTTTCAACAAGACCCTAATATCCAAAAGTAGAAAACCAAAATTAAACATTTATTTTTGACATAACCTCAAAAGGTATTACTAATTTTAGAATAGGAATGGCATTACAGAATTTACATTGCTGAACACATTAGGTATAAATATAAAATTCTCATCATTTTCTGTTACAAGACATTAAATTTATGTTTTCAAATAAGTATGTGAAAAACACATGATCCATGGAAACAAAAGGCATTTGCAATAAAGAGATTTGTCAGAGAGAGTCCATATATTTCTTTATGACATAGAGTAGTTCACAAAGAAAGGTTAGTGAGGGAATCTAAGTATTCACAGCACTCCTTTTAAACTGCCTTGGAAGCTTCCTTGGAGTAGGAAATGGCAACCCACTCCAGTATTCTTGACTGGAGAATCTCATGGACAGAGGAGCCTGGTGGGCTACAGTGCATGGGGTCACAAATCGGATACAACTAAGCAACTAACACAGAAGCTTCCTACTCCTGGAAATGGAGGAATTTTCTAGATAATTCCTGTTTTCCTATACATATCACTTTTAATGTATGACAGAAAAATACTTTCAAATATTATCAACTAAAATGGAATATGACTCTTAAAAAAGTGGGAAGCATATTTTAAATTCTTACTTAAATATATTAAATATACATTAGTATATTAAATACTTGGATTATATTTCCACGAAATTTATGGTTAATATACTGCAAAAAATGTTACATTACATAAAAATCAGAACTGAACACCCTTGCCCTAAGGAAACTGGTATAAAATAAAAATGGAAAAAATCTATTTTATGTAAAATAATAAAACCAAATTGCAAGCTTTGAAAGGTCCATAGGTGGAGGGAGTTTTTTTTGTTTTTCATTTCTGGGATCCCCTACAAACAGGTTCTGACTCTAGAGGAAAAATTCTAGATTTGACATAAGTAATCTAAAGTAGAGTCCTACTTCAGTTTTGAAAATTCATAGTCAAATGGTTACTGAAAAGGAATGTAATAAAATTTTTAACAATCATAATGAACTAGGTAATTATCATCACTGACGTGAATCAAGGAGATTTATTGTTAGATTTCACCTTTGTACATAATAAAAATCTAAACATTGATTTTTTTTCTTATTAAAAACAATAACATTACAAACATGTAGAGGTGGTAGTATGTTTCTCAATTTAAATCTTACTTAATTTTTGGGTTGAAATAAAATGCCCCAAACTATATTGACTATATTGACAAGCTATGATCATTTTACCTTTATATTTTCTCAACACCAAATTTCTTTAATCTCACGGAACTCAAACCATGAAAAAGGCAAAATATGTAATAAAACAAGATGTTTCTTTGTGGAAGAGCTTCATTACAACATCACTTACCAGCATATGTGCTTACAAAGTTCCCCTCCTTTCAGAAATGTGGAACAATTACAAACATGAGGATTTCCCAGAGAAACCTTCAAAAGAAAAATGCATACTTAAAAAGAAAAACCCTCAAGTCAAATTTTAGATTATAGAGTAAAATTAAGTTAATAACTGGATTAACAGAGATTTCAGCTCATAGTTCAGGTGACTCCAAAAGGCTAAATACAGCCTACTTGGGACATCGTAATTCTTGACACCAGTCTAATTTTCCACTTCCATGTTCTTTGCCTTGCTCAACAAATTGTATTGTCAGCTAAGATTGTTTTTAAGAGTCCTATGTTTAGGCAAGTGAAAAGAAATCTAATTTTAAAAGCTTGAAAGAAAAATCTATAGAATTTTAACTGAAAGGAAATTCTACTTTGCAGTGTAGCTAAAGGCTTTTAATAATGGAGTACTTTCCGGGTTTTTGTTTTGTGCATATATTTCAATTAGTGACTGTATTTAATTTTACTCACTAAGTCTATACTGGCTTAAACTATTTATTAAATGCCCTAAGTGTTGTAAAGTGGGGAAAGGACGTCTGAGATAAGCATAGGTTATCTTACGCATGACATTAACTTAATAATTAAATTTATCATTAAAATAAATTTACATTAATTTAAAATAAAATAAATTAAAATAAATAAACTTAATTTAATAACATTAAATTAAAAGATTCCAGGTTAACTTCTGAGAGGTAGAGAGGTGGCTGATTTTTGACTGATGAGAGCAGGATATGTGAAAATTAAATACCTGTTCAGCAAAATTAAAAAGAATTTTTATTCATCAAGAACTGTCAAAGGAATCGCCATTTAATCCACACTTTAAAAGTGTCTCGTTATAGCTTCCGAGAGACAAAAAAGTAAAGAAAATCCAATTTTATTTATCCAGCAGATATATACGGCTTGTAAACAGATTGGACGATTTTCATTTCATCTGCGTTACAAGGCTAGTGACTGCTAATGGATCCAAGAATTTACGTAAAAGCAAACCATATACTCAAATAAAACCTGCTGTGTTTTCAAGCCCGAAGATCAAGGGGCATCATCTTAGAAGAGCTGGATACGATTTGGAGCCTTAACCTTCAATAACGTAACTTTTCTGACAAATGCTATTTTGCTCGGCAATGCGCACGTCTTTAAAGTCTGGAACACTCGCGGGTGAGGTTCGGCAGCGACTAGCTACATACAAGGTGGGTCTGGGGGGACTGGGCGGGTCCGCCTGGCTGGAAGCCGAGGCGAGCTGGGGGCGGTAGTTACTCTGAAATCCCTGTTTTCCGGTTCCTCCTCTCTCAGCAAAAAGGCGGTGGGGCCCATCTCTCGGAGGAGGTAGATGCTGCTACTCAGCGCTTGGTCTTGTTGCCAGCTGAGGCGGTCTATCAAGTGTTTTCGCCTCTCAGAGGCTTTACAGCCCCCGCGAAGCATCTTGCCCGGGTTAGGGCGAAGGCAGCAGTTCAGCCAGGCTGTCGGAGTCGCCAGCCGGTCTCCATGACAACCGCGTGCCTGTCGGTTGCATGGTGACGGTATTCGGGCTCCCCGGTATCCCGGCGTGCCTTGCGCTGACGTGTGGCTTTGAGAGATCACACCCGCCTCCACTCCATCCAGAAGCAACAATCTTGACCGCGGAATGTTTCTAATCCCCAACGCTGGCGGTCGAAGACATCGCTGTCTAATCTCTCGCGTTCCTTCTGCTGGTTCCTCACAGGCGGGGCTCGTGAATTCTTTGTTAGGACAGTCGCACAACCCGGTTACAGTTAGGTCTCTGGATGCTAAAATTATCTCTTAATGATTCACTGTTTTTATCCGAAAGACGTTCCACAAACATTTCCCAATTGCTCACTAGGTGCATAATCAGAATTAATCGCTGGGGGAAGATCAATGATGTGGAACACAGCATTCTAACCTGGAAGCTAGACTCTTTAAGTAGGGATGTATGTGATGGTGTTGTGCTCAGCATGTTTATACTGCATGTTTGGGTAGGGATGGGTGTTGGGCGGCAGGGGTGGGTGCAGAATCCATTGCCTCTATGCCCTCTAAACTTACAAATACCTACTTAAGGAATAAGGTATGTAATGTTCACCGGATAGTTCAAATTGTCTTTGAGCTTTGTTACTGCGTTCAGTAGGACAGCAATAAAGTATGAGTCAAGTGAAGAAGCCATATTACTGGAATCTGTCTTTAAAAGTGAAATCAAGAAATGACCAGTTGTGGCCCAGTAACATAAAAATGAGGGATATTTGTCCTATTTTATCATGGAAGGAACTCACAACTCGGTATGTCAAGAGCAGGAGGAGAAAATGGTCAAAGGCCCTGATATGAAAGAAGATGATAGAAATAGCAGCTTTCACCTGTGAGACAACTGAATAAACAGCATCCAATCCTAGGTCTAAGATTTTAACTTAATTTTATCTCTACTCTCCTATTCTGACTAACAACAACTAGCATACATGTACCATACTCCCAACTTTACCATCAATTTAATGGTGCTAGATGTTAAAATAAATATTACATTAATACATTAAGAAAAAATCTCATATCCAAACCAAAAGAAATTATAAATTGAATTTTTAATTTATTTATTAATACTTAAAAGGACTCAAAATAAAAGACAATCTGCACTGTATGATGAGTAAGGTTTCAGAGTGAAGGCACTTTATTCAATCACCATTTCTCTCCTCTCTCCATGTACATAGATGTCTCCGTATAGATTACACATGTATTTTGTATATAGCTATTTAAGAATTACTCTGAAGAAACTTAAAAAAAAACAATAGCAAACAATTGTTAAAATTATTTTGTAAATAAGTAAAATTGTTTTATTATCATAATTAGGTAATCATACTTGTTACATGTGTAAGTGATACACACCATTCTCAAAAGTTTGTGTCCTTAAGACACAACTGTCATGTCAACTGAATATAGGTTCATAAATTCTATTGGGGGAGATGATGACAGTAACAGTATTCACACTTATTGAAATTAAAAAGGGAAAGAACAGATTGCTAAACAGAACTTTAGTCTAGCTGTAAGACATTTGTTTTTGTATCTGTCAGTTAAGACGTCAAAAACGTTTTTATAGCCAGGTTACTATCCCATATGTTTGCTTAATCTCTTAAGAGTATTTTACAGGGGTAATATTTTGCAAATATTAAATAAGGGAATTGTTCCCCTCCAAATTATATTTTGAAGCATATTGCCCAGGAAAGAGGGAAGTGGTTAGTGCTAGAAAGTCACTGATAAGTCATTTGAATTGCATGAACTAAGTTTTAGGCTCTTCAGCAATACAATTTGATTATAAAAGAAAGGAATTAAAAAATTATTATAACTTCAGATTAAGATATAAAAAACTGGGCCTAGAGTATTATGCTTGGGAACTGTATGAAAGAGAATGCCCTGAGTGGGTAGGAAGAAGAATAACAGAAGTCAGTGGAAAGTCAGCTCCCAGTCTCAACACGGTGGATGTGTCCTTTGGGGTAAGAATGTGGAGTGGGTGGAGGGATGGATTGAAACAATGAGCTGGGTTTATGGACTAAGAACACCTGGTTGTGTGTGTGTGTGTGTGTGTGTGTGTGTGTGTGTGTGTGTGTAGTATGCTTGTTTCTGGAATAATGTTAGGGAGGTACAGGGTAGTAGGAATCTTAGGCTTCTGGCTTAGGGCCCTAACACATGATAAGCAATATGCAGAGGTGCTGGTGGAAGACAGGTAAATGAACTGGATGTAATGCCCTGATTCTCAAGGGGGTAAAGATATACAATGAACATAGGAATCTGTTTACTTCTAGAGAAAGGGCACAAAATAAAGACAATATTAATGAATGCAGGAATCAATGACCTCAAGAATGGAAGGAAACAGAACCAAGAACTCTTGTGGGAAGCACAACATGATACTTTCTATTAAAATAAATCAATAGGTCTAGCACACATCAGTGGTTCCCAACAGGTTATCAACAGTGGCCACACTGCAGAAATGACCAGCAAGAGTCCAGGAGACACTGTATGGATTCAAGGTCTCTATCTTTTGTCATCAGACACAAGATCTTATAAGCTTCACTTTCCTCAAACACTCATAATTTGTGGAGAGAAATAGGAGATGGGTAGAAAACTGAATTGCTAAGCATTTTACCCTTAATAGTGACCGAGGTACTTTAACATTCCTCTTAGGCTGACTAAACATAAGTCAGATTTCTTCCAGACTTTAGGTCCCTGACCTCCCTTTTCTTAGAGCATTTGCTTTAGAAAATGTTCAGTTCAGTTCAGTTGCTCAGTCATGTCCAACTCTTTGTGACCCCATGAATCGCAGCATGCCAGGCCTCCCTGTCCATCACCAACTCCTGGAGTTCACTCAAACCACGTCCATTGAGTTGGTGATGCCATCCAGCCATCTCATCCTCTGTCGTCCACTTCTCCTCCTGCCCCCAATCCCTCCCAGCATCAGAGTCTTTTCCAGTGAGTCAACTCTTCGCATGAGGAGGCCAAAGTACTGGAGCTTCAGCTTTAGCATCATTCCTTCCAAAGAACACCCAGGGCTGATCTCCTTCAGAATGGATTGGTTGGATCTCCTTGTAGTCCAAGAGTCTCAAGAGTCTTCTCCAACACCACAGTTCAAAAGCATCAATTCTTCGGCGCTCAGCTTTCTTCACAGTCCAACTCTCACATCCATACATGACCACTGGAAAAACCATAGCCTTGACTAGATGAACCTTTGTTGACAAAGTAATGTCTCTGCTTTTCAATATGCTATCTAGGTTGGTCATAACTCTTCTTCCAAGGAGTAAGCGTCTTTTAATTTCATGGCTGCAATCACCATCTGCAGTGATTTTGGAGCCCCCAAAAATAAAGTCAGCCACTGTTTCCACTGTTTCCCCATCTATTTTCCATGAAGTGATGGGACCAGATGCCATGATCTTCATCTTCGAATGTTGAGCTTTAAGCCAACTTTTTCACTCTCCTCTTTTACTTTCATCAAGAGGCTTTTGAGTTCCACTTCACTTTCTGCCATAAGGGTGGTGTCATCTGCATATCTGAGGTTACTGGTATTTCTCCTGGCAATCTTGATTCCAGCTTGTGCTTCTTCCAGCCCAGCGTTTCTCATGATGTACTCTGCATATAAGTTAAATAAGCAGGGTGACAATATACAGCCTTGACGTACTCCTTTTTCTATTTGGAACCAGTCTGTTATTCCATGTCCAGTTCTAACTGTTGCTTCCTGACCTGCATAAAGGTTTCTCAAGAGAAAACGTTCAGTTGTAAATTTTTCACTGCCTTTTGAGATATAGATTTTCTGACAGTTTTACATCCTAGTAATATCTTTTTCAAGAACCTGCTAGCCATCCCTTTGAAATAGGATCAAGAAAGATATTGCTCCTATCTCCCAATTTTTGAGGCAATGTGGAGCTGAACTTTGATAATAATGCTGCTGCTGCTGCTGCTAAGTCGCTTCAGTCGTGTCTGACTCTGTGCGACCCCATAGATGGCAGCCCAAATGGCACCCCACTCCAGTACTTTTGCCTAGAAAATCCCATGGACGGAGGAGCCTGGTAGGCTGCAGTTCATGGGGTCGCTAAAGTTAGACAGGACTGAGCGACTTCACTTTCACTTTTCACTTTCATGCATTGGAGAAGGAAATGGCAACCCACTCCAGTGTTCTTGCCTGGAGAATCCCAGGGAGGGGAAGCCTGGTTGGCTGCCGTCTATGGGGTCGCACAGAGTCGGACACGACTGAAGCGACACAGCAGCAGGCTCCTCTGTCCCTGGGATTCTCCAGGCAGGAATACTGGAGTGGGTTGCCATTTCCTTCTCCAATGCATGCATGCATGCTAAATCACTTTAGTCATTTCCGACTCTGTGCGACCCCATAGACAGCAGGCCACCAGGCTCCTCTGTCCACAGGATTCTCTAGGCAAGAATACTGGAGTGGGTTGCCATTTAATTCTCCATGATAATAAATGGCCTAATCATAAATGGCCTAATCACATTAACCAATCTTATCGGAAGTACCTCTGGTACTTTCCTTCTGTCTCACTAAAGCCCCACCTTTGTTGCAGTATAGCTGTGGTCAGATTCTCTTCCTTGTCTGTTTTGAATAGACTTTGTCTGTTTACTCTGCCAGTGAAAATTTTTTTTTTTTTTTTGTGATATATACCATTAATCTAAAAACCTTTATTAAAAGAGACTAAATGAGTTTACTAAGTCCCGCTCCCTTCTCCAACCCCAACCCAGTGACTAGGGGAATAGTGGCTAGCAAAGATGATTGGATCATTTATAGAGAAATCATACCTTGATATTTTGCACATCTAACTCTAATATAAATAAATTTGCAACCAACTGTGAGTGGGATTGATACTTTTAGTTTAAGATAATGTCAAATCCTTTTAAGTCTGAAAAGATTATAAAATTAATAAAAAAATTAAAAAGGTTTCCATTTCTGACATTAAAACAAACCAGAGAGGGATGACCAGATATGGAACAACAGGCTGGTTCAAAATTGGGAAAGGAGTACATCAAGGATGTATATTGTCACCCTACTTATTTAACTTATATGCAGAGTACATCATGCAAAATGCTGGCCTGGATGAAGCAGAAGCTGGAATCAAGACTGCCGGAAGAAATACCAACAACCTCAAATATACAGATGATACCACTCTAATAGCAGAAAGCAAAAAGGAGCTAAAAAACCTCTTGATGCAGGTGAAAGAGGAGAGTGAAAAAGCTGGCTTAAAACTCAACATTCAAAATCTAAGATCATGGATCAGGTCCCATCACTTCATGGCAAATAGATGCGGAAACAATGGAAACAGAGAAACTTTATTTTCTTGGGCTCCAGAATCACTGTGGATGGTGACTGTGGCCATGAAATTAAAAGATGCTTGCTCCTTGAAAGAAAAGCTATGATCAACCTAGACTGCATATTAAAAAACAAAGATATCACTTTGCTGACAAAGGTCCATATAGTCAAAGCGATGGTTTTTCCAGTAGTCATGTATGGATGTGAGAGTTGGACCATAAAGAAGGCTGGGTGCTGAAGAATTGATGATTTCAAACTCTGGTGCTGAAGAAGACTCTTGAGAGTCCCTTGGGCAGAAAAGAGATCAGTCAATCTTAAAGGAAATCAACTCTGAATAGTCACTGTTAGAACTGATACTGAAGCTGAGGCTCCAATGCTTTGGTCACCTGATGTGAAGAGAGACGCATTGGAAAAGACCCTGATGCTGGAAAAGATAGAGGGCAGGAAGAGAAGGTGATGACAGAGGATGAGATGGTTGGATGGCATCACTGACTCAGTGGACATGAGTTCAACTCAACGGACACTGGGAGGTGAAGGACAGGGAAGCCTGGGTTGCTATAGTCCATGGAGTCACAAAGAGTCAGACACGACTTAACGTCTCAACAACAACAAGAGAGGGGTGAGATAGGCAGAATTCTAAGAATGACCCAATGACCTTTGCCCTTGCACAATTCCCTCTTTTGTGAATATGTCATATTATATGGCAAAAGAGATTTTGCGTATGTAATTAAGGTTACTAATCAGTTGATTAAGTTAATAAAAGGAGATAATCTGGGTTATTCTAATGTAATCACACAAGTCCTTTAAAAGCAGAGTTTTCTTTGGCTAGTGGCAGAAGGCAATGGCACCCCACTCCAGTACTCTTGCCTGGAGAATCCCATGGACAGAGGAGCCTGGTAGGCTGCAGTTCATGGGGTCGCTGAGGGTCGGACACGACTGAGCGACTTCACTTTCACTTTTCACACATTGGAGAAGGAAATGGCAACCCACTCCAGTGTTCTTGCCTGGAGAATCCCAGGGACGGGGAAGCCTGGTAGGCTGCTGTCTATGGGGTCGCACAGAGTCGGACACGACTGAAGCGACTTAGCAGCAGCAGCAGCAGGAGAGGCTAGAATTGAAAGATGATTCTGTTGCTGATCTTGGAGATGAAGGGGCCCATGTGATAAGGCTACGGTGGAGACAACTCTAGAAAAAAACAGCAGCCTCTGACTGATAGCCAGAAAAGAAATGGGGACCTCAGATCTATAGCAACAAGAAACTGGATTTTGCCAACAACCTTAATGAGGTTGAAATCAGATTCTTCCCCAGAGCTTCCAGATAAGACCACAGCCTAGCTGATACCTTGATTTTGGCGTTGTAATATCCTGAGCAGAGAACCTAGTCAGGCCTGCCTTGACTTATGATTTACAGACCTGTAAACTAACAAATGGGTGTTGGTTTAAGCCACTGAGTTTGTGGTAATTTTTTTACATAGCAATAGAAAATAAATCGGCAAATTTCAAAAAACTACTAGGACATTTATGGATGAAAAGTGCTGACTGAGGAAAGGGAGGTTAAGTGAAGGTATGAACATAGAACAGTTTACTCCTTGTTATCTGCCACCATTGGGTTGGACAACAGAATCACTGATTCTAAGCATAAATAATTTTATCATAGCATATAAGTTAGCTTACAGAATATTTAGAAAGGCTACAGAATCAAAGTTTGATCCCACACTAAAGTGAGACACTCAGGAAAGCTGTTCACTCCATGAGATTTTGCCAGTGGAAATCCCTCCCAGTCACTCTAGAAGCTAGGGATTAGATATTAGTACTCTCATTATTATTGCTACAGAAAGACTGAAGGACTTTTAAACTGTGATTGCTAGTTGGGTTGTGTGGTCTCAAAAACTTCACATCTGCCTTTCAAGTCTTGGCAGAAGCTAGTTATGTTAGAGGCGAAAAGGAAAAAAAAATAAATCTCAGAAATACAAAAAGGGGATATTACCAAACTGGACAGCTACCAAAATGGGTAAGAGGGAAGAGATTAAAATGGTTTAGTCAGTAAAAAGGAGCAATCAGAGAATAAAAAGAGCTTTTGTTTTAAAAATGATTGTCAAATTTAAAAATTCAATAGAATTTTTGAAAGATGAAGTCAATTATCCAGAATATAAAGAAAAAAGGAAGCAACTGATAAATATTAAAAAGAAAGAAGATTAGGATGGATAAATTCAGACTACTAAGATTTCCAAAGAGAAGAATGAAAGTGAGGAAATTATCAAAGATATAATAAATATAATAAAAGATATTTCCTAAAACAAAAGGGGACCAATTTACCTTCTAGTGGAAAGAGCTTATCAAGTGCTGGGTCAGATGAGTGAATGACCTAGATATGTGGTTAATAAATTTCAGAACATTGGATAGAATGAGAAAAATCTGTTTACATAATGCGAAAAATAGGCTCAAAGAGGCAAACATTAGATAAGCATAAAATTTTTCATTTACATCAGGTAATGCTAAAAGACAGAAGTTCTGAAGGAAATGTCACCAACACTAGCAATTTTATATCAAGCTACATTATCAAAGTAATGTAAAGACACAAAGGATTTAGAAAGCTTATCTCTCATGCACAATTAATGAATAAGGCACTAGAAGATATATACCAGAGAAAGCAGGATTGCTTAAAATTTGTATTTATGTATTATTATTGCTTAATTTTATGCTTAAATGGTTTTATTAATCAACACGTGTCCTTTTATATCCCAGGTTATTGTGTGATTCACCAGTTACTTGGGACAACAAACTCTCTTGCTTGAATTAGCTTGAGTGAGTCTCTGCTTTTTTGTTACAAATGAAGGAACTTTTTTAATAGCTAAAATGAGGCTCTTTAATAGCTTTGTGTTTGTGGGGATGTAGAAGAAAGAATGGATATCAGGCATAGAATCAAAATGCCTTAGATAACAGAGATAAATGGATGCTAGGAAGAGAGAAGAGTCAAAGATGAGTCTCAAACCCTTGTGACAGGTAACACAGAACAAAGAATAGATTTGGGCAGAAAGATCTTGAGTCCCAAATTGAACATGTCAATTACAGGTTAAGAGGACAGTGCTTGTGAGACGTTTGGTGAATACACATATTAAAAAGTTGGATACATTAGTTTGGACTCATCTTAATGCAGTATTCTCTCACCCCACAGAAATAAGACTTAAATGTCATGAAAATTTTTGATATTGAATTATTTATAACAGGATTTTGACAATAATTTGATTGGCAAATTGACTTAATAAGAGTACATCAAACTAATACAGCAACATACCATTATTACTTAAGCTTTCATTGTTTTAAAACAATTATATTATTTTAATACTCTTGAGAAACCTGTATGCAGGTCAGGAAGCAACAGTTAGAACTGGACATGGAACAACAGACTGGCTCCAAATAGGAAAAGGAGTACGTCAAGGCTGTATATTGTCACCCTGCTTATTTAATTTATAGGCAGAGTACATAATGAGAAACGCTGGGCTGGAGGAAGCACAGGCTGGAATCAAGATTGCCAGGAGAAATATCAATAACCTCAGATATGCAGATGACACCACCCTTATGGCAGAAAGTGAAGAAGAACTAAAAAGCCTCTTGGTGAAAGTGAAAGAGGAGAGTCAAAAAGTTGGCTTAAAGCTCAACATTCAGAAAACGAAGATCATGGCATCCGGTCCCATCACTTCATGGGAAATAGATGGGGAAACAGTGGAAACAGTGGCTGACTTTATTTTTCTGGGCTCCAAAATCACTGCAGATGGTGATTGCAGCCATGAAAGTAAAAGACGCTTACTCCTTGGAAGGAAAGTTATGACCAACCTAGATAGCATATTGAAAAGCAGAGACATTACTTTGTCAACAAAGGTCCATGTTGTCAAGGCTATGGTTTTTCCAGTGGTCATGTATGGATGTGAGAGTTGGACTATAAAGAAAGCTGAGTGCTGAAGAATTGATGCTTTTGAGCTGTGTTGGAGAAGACTCTTGAGAGTCCCTTGGACTGCAAGGAGATCCAACCAGTCCATCCTAAAGGAAATCAGTCCTGAATATTCATTGGAAGGACTGATGCTGAAGCTGAAACTCCAATACTTTGGCCACCTGATGCGAAGAGCTGACTCATTTGAAAAAACCCTGATGCTGGGAAAGATTGAGGGCAGGAGGAGAAGGGGATGACAGAGGATGAGATGGTTGGATGGCATCATTGAATCAATGGACATGGGTTTGGGTGGACTTCCGGAATTGGTGGTGGACAGGGAGGCCTGCGTGCTGCAGTTCATGGGGTTGCAAAGAGTTGGACATGACTGAGTGACTGAACTGAACTGAACTGAATACTATTTGGCTTTCTACTTTGAGCACAGAATTGTAATTCATAAAACTTGAATATTTTATTCATTTGATAGTATATATTTCTTACTATAAGTCAATAAATCATAATCCTTTTTTTTTTCATAGATACTCCCTTTATTAAACGTCTGGTGGTTTGTACCATCCAGAAAATACAATCTTAACAATTCTGTGGAAAATTCACCTTTTTTTATTTTTAATTACAGTAGATTTACAATATTATATTAGTTTCAGGTGTACAGCACAGTGATTCAGTATTTTACAGATTATACTCTACCAAATATTATTATACAATGATGACTATAATTCTTTATCTGATGCAATATAAATTTGTTGCTGTTTTATAAATAAGAGTTTTTAATTTCTTAATCCCATACGCATAATTTGTCCCATCACACTTCTGTCTCTCCTCTGATAACTATTAGTTTGTTTTCTGTATCTGTGTAGTTGCTAAGTCATGTCCAGCTCTTTGAGACCCCATGGACTGTAGCCTGCCAGGCTCCCCTGTCCATGGGATTCTCCAGGCAAGACTACTGGAGTGGGTTGCCATTTCCTCCTCCAAAATCATAATCCTTTTAAATAGAGAAGTCCTTTGTGAATTTTTTGGGTTAGTATTAGCTAGTTGCCAAAGGACTGAGCAATTTCTGAGTCACCAAAAAATTAAGTTTCTGGAGGCACAAACTTGAGGAACCAGTCAGGAGCTTATGATGTCTCCAAGGTGATTTATTAATAGGTATGGATGTGGACAGCTGGACTCTGTAGATACCATCTTTAGTTTGGCTTCACTGAAATATTTATAAACTGATATCTGAGTATATTTTGGCTTTCCTTCTCAATGCCCCAAGTGGTTAAAAAAAACGATTAGCTGAAGAGAATATAAGGTTGCTGCTTTGTAAATGAAACAATATGACTCTAAGCTACCTTCCAAAACTCCAGTGAAGTTATAGCATAGGAATGTTTTAAAAGGAATGAACCCACAAGTACTAAAGGATGACAGTGGACACAAAACTAACATAATTTTGGAAAATGGTAGGTGTCATAACAAACTGGTGATAGATGTATATTGAACCTCTGTTGCAATAGGTGAGAACCAGTCTAGTTTACCTTTAATTCCAAAAGAGCCTAAGGATAAATGAGATCAAGTCCCTCTGGCAGTTGAAGGAACAGTGAAATGATGTTCTAAAATACAGGACATTGATTAAAAGCTGCTTAGGAAGAAGTGATACCCCTAGGTCCCCTTCCTCATACTGAACAATTAGACTACTTCCTCCACTCAGGATAATCGGCAGAGATTTATTTTCTGCAGGAGGTAAAAACAGAAAGGCTCTGCATTGGGAGAACCTGAGAATAATCAAATTGGTAGTATCGCAATGAAAACAGAGATATTAAGTAAACATATATGTATTAGAGGCTGAATTTCAGCCCCTTACTCTAACCACAATTCAATCACTAATGTTAGACATTTACATTCCAAGTAGAAGGAAGGAAGGGTCTTAAAAATCTTCCCCCAAATGAACGACCTACACATAGACAATAGGGCCTCCGCATTGACGATGACAGCCTGGACAGATCACTTGAAGTACTCATTACAGTCAGCAAATTCCACCTACATACTCAGCATTTCAAGAGTCTTCTCCAGCACCACAGTTCAAAAGCATCAATTCTTCAGTGTTCAGCCTTCTTTATGGTCCAACTCTCATATCCATACATGACTACTGGAAAAGCCATAACTTTGACTATATGGACATTTGTCAGCAAAGTGATGGCTCTGCTTTTTAATATACTGTCTAGGTTTCAGTTGGTTTCCTTTAGGATTGACTGGTTTGATCTATTTGCCTTCCAAGGGACTCTCTAGAGTCTTCTCTAGCATCACAGTTCGAAAGCATCAATTCTATTGCACTCAACCTTCTTTACGGTGCAACTCTCACATCTGTATACAACTACTGGAAAAACCATTGCTTTGACAAAGTGATGTCTCTGCTTTTTAACATGCTGTTTAGGTTTTTCATAGCTTTACTTCCAAGAGCAAGAATCTTTTAATTTCATGGCTGTAGTCACCATCCTCAGTGATTTTGGAGCCCAAGAAAATAAAATGTCACTGTTTCCATTTTTTCCCCATCTACTTGCCATAAAGTGATGGAACTGGGTGCCATGATTTTCATTTTTTGAATGCTGAGTTTTAAGCCAGCTTTTTCACTCTCCTCGCTCATCTTCATCAACAGGCTCTTTAGTTCCTCTTTGTTTTCTGCCATAGGGTGGTGTCATCTGCACATCTGAAGTTGTCGATATTTCTCCCTGCAATCTTGATTCCTGCTTGTGCTTGATCCAGCCCAGCATTTTGCATGATGTACTCTGCATATAAATTAAATAAACAGGTTGACAATACACAAAGGAGTGATGTACTCTTTTCCCAATTTTGAACCATTCCTTGGATCCATGTCTGCTTTCTAACTGTTGCCTCTTGACCTGCATACAGGTTTTGCAGGAGGCAGGTAAGGTGGTCGGGTATCCTATCTCTCTAAGGATTTTCCACAGTTTGATCTGATTCATATAGTCAAAGGCTTTAGCATAGTCAATGAAGCAGAAGTAGATGTTTTCTGGAAGTCTTTTACCTTTTCTATAACATGATGGATGTTGGCAATCTGATCTCTGGTTCCTCTGTCTTTTCTAAATTCCGCTTGTACTGAGAACTTGTACTGGAAGTTCTCAGTTCACATACTGTTGAAGCCTAGCTTGAACGATTTTGAGCATTGCCTCGCTAGCATGTAAAATTAGTGCAATTGTGTGGTAGTTTGCACATTCTTTGGCATTGCCTTTCTTTGGGATTGGAGTGAAAACTGACCTTTTCCAGTCCTGTGGCCACTGCCGAGTTTTCCATATTTGCTGACATATTGAGTGCAGCTAGATTATAGTATCATCTTTTAGGATATAAAATAGCTTGGCTGGAACTATATCACCTCCATTTGCTCTGTTTGAAGTTATGCTTCCTAAGGCCCACTTGACTTCACATTCCAGGATGTCTGAGTGATCACACCATCATGATTATCTGGGTCATGAAGATCGTTTTTGTGTATTCTTGCCTCCTTTTCTTAATATGTTCTACTTCTGTTAGGTCCATACGGTTTCTGTCCTTTATTGTGCGTATATTTGCATGAAATGTTCCCTTGGTATCTCTAATTTTCTTGGAGTCTTTCCCATTCTACTGTTTTCCTCTATTTCTCTGCATTGATCACTTAGGAATGCTTTCTTATCTGTCCTTTTTAGTCTTTGGAACTCTGCATTCAGATGGGTTTCTTTCCTTTTCTCCTTTGATTTTTGCTTCTCTTCTCTTCTCAGCTATTTGTAAGGCCTCCTCAGACAACCATTTTGCCTTTTTGCATTTCTTTTTCTTGGGGGTGGTTTTGATCACCACCTCCTGTACAATGTTATGAACCTCTGTCCGTAGTTCTTCAGGGATTCTATCTGCCAGATCTAACCCCTTGAATCTGTTTGTCACTTCCACTGTATAATCATAAGGGATTTGACTTAGGTCATACCTGAATGGCCTAGTGGTTTTCCCTACTTTCTTCAATTTAAGTCTGAATTTTGCAATAAGTAGTTCATGATCTAAGCTACAGTCACCTTCCGGTCTTGTTTTTGCTGACTGTATAGAGCTTCTCTGTCTTTGGCTGCAAAGAATATGATCAATTTGATTTCAGTATTGACCATCTGGTGAAGTCCATGGGTAGAGTCTTCTCTTGTGTTGTTGGAAGAGGGTGTTTGCTATGACCAGTGCATTCTCTTGGCAAAAATATGTTAGCCTTTGCCCTGCTTCATTTTGTACTCCAAGACCAAACTTGCCCGTTACTCCAGATATCTCTTGACTTTCTACTTTTGCATTTCATTCCCCTATGATGAAAAGGAGATCTTTTTTGGTATTAGTTCTGGAGTGTCTTGTAGGTCTTCATAGAACCGTTCAGCTCTTTGGCATTTGTGGTTGGGGCAGAGACTTGGATTACTATGATATTGAATGGTTTGCATTGGAAATGAACCAAGATCATTCTGTTGTTTTTGAGATTACACCCAAGCACTGCATTTCAGACTCTTGTTGATTATGAGGGCTACTCCATTTCTTCTAAGGATTTGGTGAGGTATTATTATCTGAGATCCAATGGCATCTGCTTTTAATTCCTGTCAAGTAATTTCTTACTGAATTGGCTCCAAAGGCCATATTGTCTTTTGGTATATATTTATTTGTGTATTGGATGTGTGTGTGTGTGTGTGTGTGTGTGTGTGTGCGCTATTTACTCCATAAAGTGTGAAAAACTAAAAAACAGGTTTCTTGGCAGCCCTGGACTTCTGTTTTTATTCCACTAGGTGTCACTTTAGCACCATGAATCTGAATGTTTCTGGGTGAACATATTGAATCTCTGCTTGTTCATAAACACATTTTTTAAAATCCTTACAAGAATCATGATATGCAATGTATATTTAATAAAGTAGTCAGTTTTTATGTACAATAATTATTGTCTACCCAAATGTCTATTTTTGTTTCATCAATTCGAATTAATGTCAGCTGTTGGGGTGGTAGTCTACATCAAGGGAACGGAAAAATAAAGCAATCACACATAGGAATGACAGTAATGAGTACATTTCCTCATCAGTATTTTGGGTTTTCAGTTAGTAATTTGTTCCTTTAACAGCTTCGCTATTTGGCCAATAGTGAAGATCCAAAGTATAGCGTTTCTCCCTTCCGTTATTTAATTTATAAATATGATTTAAAGAATGAGTAATAATTGAATAACTTAGTGTCATGCTGACTGATTTACTTTCTTGTTAAGAGGACAAGTTGGTTAATTCATCACTTAGATATTTTCAGCTAATTTTTTTCCCCATAACTACTCAATGTAGCATCTTTGATTTTGGCTTTATGTCAACCTGACCTTAATCCATCTGAATGCCAGCTTCATCTTACACTAAATAGCGAAGACATGCCTTAGGTCATATCTTCAAAGGACAGAAAGAGTTTTATATTTGTAAAAATTATTTCATATTGAGTTCTGTTTTCCTTAGCATGCAAGAACTTTGTCATTTTGCTTAATACAGCTGTTGCTACATTTTTAAGGAAAAAAGTGACATGCTGAATTATTTTTCAAATTCAATACATAAAAAAGCATTAAAGTGCACCATTTTGGGCACTGTATTTAATGTGGTCAATACTGTAATGAGTTTTCAGCAACAGAGGGCAGGGAGTTCCTGTGGCAATGTATTCTGATTTTAATAAATATCATAAATCTTATTAATTAATTTTGGATTATAATCTTGTCATTTTTCTTTGAAAATTTTCCTTAGAATTCACAGGAATTTCCACTTCTTCATGCTAGTCTTTCATAGTAAAAGGCGTATTTTCAGTGTTAATCTACTTACAATATTAATCAAATTACATAATAAAAGGCAGTATCAAACAATATAAACTATAGAAATCTTAGGATATTAAATTATTCTATACTGCAGGGAAGGAATAAAGAGAAATTGATACCTCTAAAGGTAAAACAACCTTTTAGAAACTTAAGTTGAATAAAATTTAATTTATTTTATTTTATTGTAGAGATACAAGTCTAAAATGGAGCGTATATATACACACATATATATATGGATATGTGTATATAGACACACATAGACACGTCTAGAAGTACAAGGAACATGTCTATCTTTTCCTTCTGTTAATTATGATTAGAACAGTACCTGCAACATAATAGGTGTGTAATAAATACTTGTTAAAGGATAAATTAATAGACATGAATAGAGACAATACATGTGTAAGAAATTTGATCAATAAAGTGTGGTCACATATGGAAGCAGAAGATTGAGAATTTGAGAAAGACCAATGGGGATTTTCTAATTTAGAAGGCTTTACAGTGGCATTCATTAAAATTTGAGACTCTGGAAAGAGAATCTTTCTTTGGCAGGAAAGATTTTGAGTTGGTTTTGCCATTTTGACGCAATGATACTGTTTATAGTATGACTGAGGAATATGTGAAAAGTGAGAAAGTGTAGATACTGAATATGTACTGTAGACCACATTCTGATGTAATATGGATAGTCCAAGAAAGGGAGAAAGAGAACATGGCATTCAATGTTGTTAAAGCCAGCTGACCTAAGAGTGGGATTTAATGGGACAGTGACCAGCAATCTTTGAATTGAGATATGTGTACTTCTTGAACTCCGCAAAGACTTTACAAAGTACATGGGCTTAGAATAATTTTAAGAGATTTAATGTCCTTATCCTCAACTCACATATCCACTCTTTCTTAATATTAATAACCCTGAGAACTTGAATTAAGACATCATGCTTTGCGTTCGTTTTTCACCTCCTTTTGCAACCATACTTCTTTCACTTTAGAAAACAAAATCATATCTTAGATCCAATCTGGTGTTAATCATCCCAGGGTGTGAAAATCACTGCGACATCAAATAAAAGGAAAATTTGTACTGATGGTAAGAAAATGAATGTCACTAAGGACTCAGAAACAAAGCTTTTTGAACATTAAGGCATTTCTAATTTTCACTTTCAAAAAATTGAAGGAGCTAATAGATCACTGAAATATACTTTTTGATGATAAACCACTGTGATATTTGGCAAATAATTTGAAAGCAGTTCAACAGTTGAGTAAGATTGCTAATACCAAAATTTTCATTCCCATCTGTCTCATTCCATGTTCTTAGGTACTTATGTAAACAATTTTGCTGTTTATAAAAACAACAAAATAGGCATTAAGTCCACATTTAACACTACCTTCTACATAAGTGATATTTATTCATTGTATAAAAACTAATTAAAAAACAACAAAATGATGAAAAAGAACTTTATAAAAAGAACTTTGTGACCCAATGGACTGTAGCCTGCCAGGTTCCTCTGTACATGGAATTCTCCAGGCAGGAATACTGAAGTGGGTTTCCATTTCTTTCTCCAGGGGATCTTCCTGACCCAAGGATCAAACCTGGGTCTCCTGCACTGCAGGCAGATTCTTTACTATCTGAGCCACCAGGGAAGCCCCAATTAAAAAACAACAAAATAATGAAAAAGAACTCCAGAACATACAGAGGAAAATGCTGGGAAAGAGAAGAGCACTGGCAGTGAGGGTTGAAGAAGCACTGAGTGGTGCAGGAATGAGATCATATGAAAGGAAAAGTTAGTAAAGGGCTTGAATTTTCTGCTGGACTTATTAATAGCCATAGAGTGAGATGAGGGCCTCCAGGTTTGAAGGTTCTATCTAAGTAGATGTAGATGATGGAAGTTTTAGGTGATGTCAGCTGTCCAGTGAGATCAACTATCTGTGGCTTTAGCTTTTCTTCAGGATTCATGACCTTTAGAAAGGTATTCAAGACAAAAATAACTGTGATTGGATGGATCCTGAAGAGAACACTCCCATCCGGTGGTATGAGGAGATTCAATAGCTCCAAGAAAAGTCACCTCTTAAGGAATAAGACCTTGACCGTTTTCTTCAATACAGTATTCTCAATACTTAGACCCGTGCTTGGCCTAGAGTGCTGAAGTATTTTCTGCTGAGTGAGTTGGCAGTGACTGAAGGTACGCAAGACATAGGGTTGTAAAGAGTTGGACATGACTGAAGCGACTAAGCACACATGCACACGTAAGCAAGACTCCTGAGTCTTAACTTAGTGGAACTAATTTGAATTGCCAATCTGCAATAATACCTATTTGAATTTATGTATTATTTGTTCACTCCAAGTAGAATGGAACAAAAATAGTTTCCAGTTATATACTTATGCTTATAAAATCCATTTTGAAGTCCTCTTGTAAATAAATCTTATATCTCTTTCATTACTTGAAATAAAGGATGATGATGTCACAAAATAGCAGAAAAAAGTATAATTCAAATGATAATGTCATTAATACATTTTAATATATCATAATTGAAGCATTTGTTTATGGAATCATGTATTAAGGTGTATTTATGTGTTCAGATTGTGGCAGATAAGTAGTAGCTTAAAACTGCTAATCAGATTTGGTGTCATGGAGTTAAAAATGTCATGGATTTAGCTTTTAATAAGCCAGAATGATCATGTAAAATAAGAATCTCCAGACGATATTCTTGGGAACATGGTGATGACTTTGAAGTTAAGAACTATTTTTAAATTAAAAGTCCTGAAATTTTCTGTCAATTTAAATGACTGTAATTAGCAGCTATTTTAGTCAAGAGTTATTTAATGGCAAATTATAGAAGTCCAACTTTAACTAGTTTTAACAAAAGTGGGAAATTATTGGCTCAGAAAAGTCATAAGCCTGGGATGCATGTAGCTTTAGCACAGCAAAAACTTAAATAATATCATCAAGGCCTCCCTCTTTCTTCTCTCGACTTTGTTTTCTTTTGTGCTGCATTTATTTCTGGGCAGATTTTCTCCACTTAGTGAGAGAACCTCAAGAATCCAAGCTTGCTTGGTATTCAGTGCCTTTAAGTTCTGAAGGAGATGAATCTTTTTGCTGAAACTGGGAAATATGGCGTCTAGCTGGGTAATGATATGTTCAGGGGGACTCTACTACTAAATGAAATAAGGCCAGAGTGTATCATGGGAAAAGTAGTTGACTTTGTAACACTTCTTTTAAGTTTTATGTGTACAAAATTAAATAGAGTAAATTAAAAAAAAAAACAACTACTTTTACTATGGAAAACATTACTAAAATGTGCCTTTATTTACATGGGAAAAGAGAAAAGGGGATTTATGCTTCTATATTAAAAGTTGCAGTGTAGCAATTCAGTATATTTTAAAGTCCTTCACAAATAGTGGTCCTCCTGAGGGGAGTTTTAATTTCTGATATTACTATGTATATTTTAGACATAATAATTGCACATATTTTTCATTAAAATGGATACTGATAATCTCAAAAGGATTATAAATATTTTGTTCTTGAACTAATTTTTACATCATTAGCCGGTGTATCTACATTTTTAGAAAGCATGGAGTTTACTCTCTTGCTTCTGTAAAGAATCAAATTGTTGTAATACTTACTGTAAAGGAGTAGATTACAATTCAAATCAAATGAAATTGCAAGATTTTATCTCTTTCTCATGCTAAAAACTTACTGAACTGGAAAAAGTAAGATGCCTCGCTTGGATTTCATCCAGGAAGACATCTGTTTGCCTGGAACTAATAATAGTACAAACCTAATGATATGCCAAACAAGTTATTTTAATAGAAATGCTTTGCTTTGAGAGGTTAACTCTGGTTACTCAGCAGAACTGCTGTTTACAAGGGTATTATGCTTGAATCTTCAACTAACAAGCTTGAGAAATTTAGGGGAAGCTACTGCACATTTTAAAGCTAATTCAGCAGAGTACTTTTGATTCCTAAGTGACCCCTCAAGTTAACCACATTAAGATAATTAGTGTAAGGTCGTAGCAAATCACCATTCACGTTTTAGAGCAGATAGGGGAGGCCAGCCATTGTTTCAAATGACACAAATATTCATTCAAATGCCTATCAACTGTTTCACAAAATTTACTCAAAATAAAAATTTAACTTATTTCATTTTGCTTACAGTTTTTCATTCTTAATTTTCCTCTAAATTATCAAAACATTTGGATAAAGTGAAGAATATTCAAATATTTGATTGGCCTATGTGATTTTTAAATAGCTGGATTTTTTAAATCATAGAAATAATTGAATTTCTCAGATTTTATTCAAACTTGGTATTGTGTGTACTTAGTATGTTAGTAACTTCATAAACAATACTGCCATATGAACCAAATCAAGAGGAACCATGCTGCAGAGAAAGTCATTTATAAGTCTTTTAGGCCTGTTGCCTAGTTTTAGTGACTGTCCTGTTCAATTATGATTGTTCCTACACTGTTTTTATTTAAACATTAGGCCAAAGGTTAATATTCAATAGAAATACATCTAGAATTGTATCCAGTATAACTTGGTTGTTAATTTAGAGGCATTATATGAACCAAATGTGAGAAGCTAAACTGTCTCTTTTAACAAGATTAAGTACTGGGGCTTAACTATTGTAAGAAAATATTTGACTGTTTTATATTTTACTTCCTTCACCTTGATATTAACAGTATAATTGAAGAAGAAGAAAGAGGCTGAAAAAAAGGTTTTCTATGTCAGAAATTTCTTTGCAAAGAAATTTTGTAAGATCATTTTCTAAAATTTTTTAACACTGAACTATGCTATTATGTATATCTGATTGCATGTTTATATTAATTACCTATCCTCTAAAGGCACACAAGTTTCTGTGTACAAAGAGAGCAGTCAGAGGAGTATATTCTGGCTAAGTTTGGTTCCACATGTTGTTGCTGACCTTGGGAAAGAGATTTTGGCCAAAACAACTGCTAAAGATTATTGCAGGAGGTTTGTGACATAGCTGATTTTTTTTTTTTCCTTTAGTCTCTATTGAAATGATTTTTCAGGTGTACACTAGTTTTGGGGTAGGGTCTTTAAAATATTGATTTAATTCTAGATCTCCACGTGAGATTTCAAAATATGCTAATGGTCTCAGGGAGAAATAGTAATAGCAGGAGCTGTAATATACTCTGTTAATTACCTTTGTAGGAGAAACCTCTAACTTTGGTTTTTCAAGTATAATTTACATAGAGTAAAAGTAACTGTGTTTAGGCATATAGTTTTGTGAAAATTGACAAATTTAAATAGTAATTTATCATGGCAATCAAGATAGAAAAGATTTCCATCGTCTGAAAAACCTCTGTGCTTCTTTGTAGTAAAATCCCTTTCCCACTTCTGGAAGCCACTGATCTGATTTCTATCAAACACAGTTTTGCTTTTTTTTGGAATGTCATAAATTGAATCACACAGTATGTAGTCTTTGATTCTGGCTTCTTTCACTTAGCATAATGCTTTTCAGATTCATCCATGTTATTGCATGGGTCAGTAGTTTATTCCTTTTTTCCCCCCTGAGACTCACCTTCTTTAAATACTAATGGAATCTCAAATTTACCTGTGCAGACACAAAATTGGTTTGATCAATCATGGCAATCATATTTACCTTAGCCAAGTAGTTCCCTTCCCACAATTCTTTGCACCCAGGAATGGGCATATGAAATTGTTTAGACAAATGAGAAGAAAGGAAACATCTGTTAGAGAACATTTAGGAAAGATTTTTCCCTCTCTTAAAAAGGAGGGAGGAATACAAATTTATCATACTCCAGTCCCATTGGTTGCTCCCTTCCAGAATCCTGCTTTAGAAAAATGATGTCTGGAACTATGGCAACTATCTTGTAAGCACGAAGGAAAGGCCAAAAGAACTGCAGAGACAAAACTCCAGACTTCGTCATCATTAGTTTGTCAACAAACCTTAAAATTGCCCACCTTCAAATTTCTTATTATGTGAAATAATAATATGTTTGTTATTTAAGCCATTAGGACTGGAAAAGGTCAGTTTGCATTCCAATCTCAAAGAAGGGTAATGCCAAAGAATCTTCAAAGTACTGTACAGTTGCCCTCATTTCACATGCTAGTAAGGTAATGCTCAAAATCCTTCAAACTAGGCTTCAATAGTATGTGAACCAAGAATTTCCAGATGTACAAGCTGGATTTAGAAAACAGAGGAACCAGAAATTAAATTACCAACATCTGTTGGATCATAGAAGAGAAACAGAATTACAGAAAAAATATCTGCTTCTGCTTCATTGGCTATGCTAAAGCCTTTGCCCATGTGGATTACAACAAACTTTGGAAAATTCTTAAAGGAATGAGAATACCTGACCACATTACCTGCCTCCTGAGAAACCTGTATGTAGGTCAAGAAGCAACAATTAGAACTGGATATGGAACAACAAACCAGTTCAAAATTGGGAAAGGAGTACATCAAGGCTGTATATTGTCACCCTACTTATTTAACTTACATACAGAGTATATCATGCAAAATGCTGGGCTGGATGAATGATTCAAAAGCTGGAATCAAGACTGCTGGGAAAAATACCAACAACCTCAGATATGCAGATGATACCACTCTAATGGCAGAAAGTTAAGAAAACCTAAAGAGCTCTTGAAGGTAAAAGAGGACAGTGAAAAAGCTGGTTTAAAACTCAACATTTAAAAAACTAAGATCATGGTATCTCATCCCATCACTTCATGGCAAATAGATGGGGAGAAAATGGAAACAGTGGTAGATTTTATTTTCCTGGGGTCCAAAATTACTATAGACAGTGATTGAAGCTCTGAAATTAAAGGACACTTGCTTCTTGGAAAAACCATGACAAACTTAGATACCATATAAAAAGCAGAGACATTGCTTTGCTGACAAAGGTGCCTATAGTCAAAGCTATGTTTTTTCCAGTAGTCATATATGGATGTGAGAGTTGGACCAAAAAGAAGGCTGAGCACCAAAGATTTGATATTTTAGGACTGTGGTGTTGGAGAAGACTCTTGAATGTCCCTTGGACTGCAAGGAGATCCAACCAGTCCATCCTAAAGGAAATCAGTCCTGAATATTCACTGGAAGGACTGATGCTGAAGCTGAAGCTCCTATATTTCAGCCACTTAATGGGAACATCCAACTCATTGGAAAAGACCCTGATGCTGAGAAAGACTGAAGACAGGAGGAGAAGGGGACGACAGAGGATGAGATGGTTGGATGAAACTCACTGACTCAATGGCCATGAGTTTGAGCAAACTCTGGGAGATGGTGAAGGACAGAAAAGCCTAGTGTGCTGCAGTCCTTGGGGTTGCAAAAAGTCAGATATGACTTAGCAACTCAACAATAACGACAACAATTATGTTATTTGCAGTCAATGACATTCCTTGCTGAGAAAGTATCATCTAGTTTAGAAACCAGCTTAGGGTGAATTTGAGGCTGACAGTTTCAGAATTCTGATTACTATAGTTTGAAAATGTCCACTACTATTTTCTACAGTAACTTCATGCTATACATAAAATGGTCTGGCACCCAAAGATTTTCCTGGAGAATTCCAACCTCTCAGTTCACTTAAACAATTACAATTCTACACCATTATGATTTGTCATGAGATCTTACTAGGCTCACTCCAGTATTTTCTGGAATGGTTGCAGAATTGTGAAAACTATATTGTTTACTGATTCCAATACTGCAACTCTCTTCTAAAGTCAAATTTAAGCATTATTTTCAGATTATTCTCTAGAAAGAGAAGAGAATCAGAAAATGTGAGTCTTGACAGGAATGCACTGGCCATGCTATCCATCGTTATAGTCTCATAATTGTTAATATAGAGTTGCTTAACTGGTACATTTTGTTGTCTTAAATTAGGCTGCTGCTGCTGCTAAGTTGCTTCAGTCATGTCCGACTCTGTGCGACCCCATAGACGGCAGCCCACCAGGCTCCCCCGTCCCTGGGATTCTCCAGGCAAGAACACTGGAGTGGGTTGCCACTTCCTTCTCCAATGCATGGAAGTGAAAAGTGAAAGTGAAGTCGCTCAGTCATCTCCGACTCTTAGTGACCCCATGGACTGCAGCCCACCAGGCTCCTCTGTCCATGGGATTTTCCAGGCAAGAGTACTGGAGTGGGGTGCCATCGCCTTCTCCGTAAATTAGGCATATATAATCTTAAAAAATGTGTGTGTGCTCAGTCACTGGGTCATGTCTGACTCTTTGTGACCCCATGGCCTGTAGCCAGTCCATGGGATTTCCCAGGCAAGAATACTGTAGTGGGTTGCCATTTCCTTCTCCAGGGAATCTTTCTGACCCAGGGATATGCATTGGCGGGTGTATTCTTTACCACTGAGTCACCAGGGAAGCCCAACATAAAAGAATAGAACATATCATTTGCTTTGGAAAATTGAAGGAATATAAGTTAATGTCTTTAAGGCAAAATAGAAAATGAATAAAAAGTATTTTTGTAGGTAGACCCACATTTTCGTCTGGGGACTGTCATATATATACTATTATTACTTACTATTAAATATTTCGCTCATAGTTATTCCAAACCTAGATCCTTGCAATTTTGCAGATACTGAACTGGAAATCTTGTGCTTAAAGAATTGTTCTCTCTGCCATTAATGTAGGGTGCACTCACTGGGAATAGCTTCAGAGAGCTTAGCACTGTAGAAATATTGGACTAAGATAATATAAAACTAAGAAATGTTTTTTGTTAATAAAACATCCTAATAATTTAGAAGGAACATAATTTTAGATTTGTCTATTTTCTGTCAAACTGTTTTATAAAGAGGGTTAATGTGTTTGACTGAAGGAATTGCACATATTTAATGATGAACCAAAAATATACTTGAAAGATACTAGAAATGAATTATCCTTTTGTATATGAGACATTCCATGAATTATTTCTTGAAATAATGCTAAGAATAATGAAATAAGCTGTGTTTGTGATTGAATAGTAAACTCCATATTTCTTTCTCAATATTTCATAACATAATTCTGCAAGTGTTAATAGACAAGAATAATTCTTTGAATTTATTAGCCATTCAACAGTCTAAGGGATGACCACCTTCCTTTTTTCCAGTACATATAAAACACTCATTCTTGAGAATGCTTACCCAAATCTTTGTTAATTTAATATAAAAAGGTTACTAGATGACTGGAGAATTGTAGTAAATTTATGCTACCTAGATTGCCTAAAACAACTTTGAATTTGTCTTTAACTATCTTAGAATTAGAACTCAGAATGGAAGAGGTTTTAGTGATTATATAGTTAGGTTAAGTGCCCTGATTTACCAACTGACTTGCATACAATTTTAAGTTGTAGGAAAAGGGCTAAAGTTACAGAGAAAGTGCCAGGAATGACCTGTTGTCCATCTCATGATTGCAAGAGTGCTTTGCCTGTGAGCTGCCATCTGCCACAGCTGCATGGAGATAGTTTGAAAAAGTGATCTATATAAATTACTATATATGGGAATTCCCTTGTGATCCAGTGGTTAAGCCTTGGTGCTTTTACTGCCGTGGTGCAGGTTCAGTCCCTGGTCTGGAAATTAGGATTCTGCAAGCAATGTGATGCCGCCAAAAAAAAAAAAAAAAATCACATTATATAGTTGAGAAACTAAGTGATTAGAGAGGTGAAATTACTTACTCAGTATAAAATATCTATTTAGAGGTATGGAGTAGAGAAAAAAAAAACCCTCAAGTTGAAGATTAGTTGAATGTATATGCATGGGTTTATTTCTGGGCTCTCTGTTCTTTTCTGTTGATCTGTATGTCTGTCTTTATACCAGTACCATGCTATTTTGATTACTGTAGCTTTGTAATATGTTTTGAAATCTTGAAGTTGGAAGCATCCAGATTTGTTCTTTCTCAAGATTATTTTGGTTATTTGGGGTCCTTTGTGGTTCCATATGAATTTAGGGATTGTTTTCTCTATTTCTGTAAAAATACCATTTGGATTTTGATAGGTATTGGATTGATTCTATAGATAAATTTGGGTACTATGGAAATTTTAGCAAAGTATGTCATCTGATCCATGAACATGGAATCTTTTTCTATTTATTTGTGTCTAATTTCTTTCAGCAGTGTGGTATAGTTTTCAGTATACAAGTTTTTTAATCTCCTTAGTTAAGTTTATTCCTAAATATTTTATTCTTTTTTGATACTATTAGAAAAAGCATTGCTTTCTTAATTGCCTTTAAGACTTCTTGCTGTTAGTATATAGAAACACAACTGATTTTTGTGTGTTGATTTTTCTATCCTACAACTTTGTTGACTTTGTTTATTAGGCCTAACAATTTTCTTGTGTATGTGAAGATAGAAATTGGGGAGAGGGCAAGGAGATTTGAATATTCAACCATCAATACTCTGCCTAACAGAATATCCTAAGAGCCTAAATAAACATAGTTGGGAATAAAACAACTGCAACTTCAATACAAGTAAAATTATATAACTGTATTTTATAAACAAGTTTATAAAGATGTGCCTTAGTTCTTAACTTTTAAACACAATGGATTTCAGACTCAATTTCTAATGGTCATAGTGACTTGATTCTTTTGGTAAAGAGGATTTGCCATAATGATTGCAAGAGAATAATTTATTGCCTGTTATGCTTTTCTTGTTACTTTTTTCAGTTTATCCTGGTATAATTTCATTGTCTGGAAGGACTGAAGTTTGTAGGAGTAATTTTCTAGTGCCCAAACAAAAAAGATTAGCAGCGACAGTTTTCTAAAATATGTGTTTCCTAACAGAGGCAACCTTCATAGCCCATTTCCTTTAATGATATCTGGGGAGGATCTGATAAGCTTTATTCTACTTTGCACAGGTTAAAGGGCATTGTCTTCCCTTTCACTCCAGCAGCCAACAACAAAGCCAGGCATATGCTATCACCATCACACAGGAAGCGTTGTGCTTGCTTGTGTTAAACGGAGCACAAATACAGGAAAAGGGTCAGGGAGGTTAAAAGCTGGTGAAGCTGTGTAAGAGGATATTATGCCAATAATATTACAGATAGAGCTGGAGATATATGATTAGCCTTCAGCATAAAATGCTTAGAAACCCTTAAACATTAAAAACTCTATAAAAAGTAGCCATTTTATTTTCTCCACTTTGAACTAATAACTCATACTTTTTAAAAATAGGAAAATAATAGTTAAATTGAAGAGTTATGTCAGGAAATAACACAATTCTCAAGCATACAATTAAGCATTTCTTAATAATTTAAAAATTGTTCCCATTTGCATTGTATGTTAAAAAATTCCAATTATATGCTCTTACTTCAAAAGAAAAGGGGATTTCCATTTTGTGGTTAAACTTTTGTCATAAATAAAGAATTTGTGCCTTTTGGAAACTAAAAAACTCATTTCATTCGGGAATTTTATTTTGTATATTTTAATTGGGGGGTATACATCTGTTTTTAAAGTTACTTGAATCATGATGGGTGTATTCTAAAGATCTCTACCAATGTGGTAAAACCTATTGTATGAGCCACACTGGATTTGTTAAAAAAAAATTCTTAGAAGTTTTGCACAATGACTTCCACATCTTTTTTCTTTTACCAAAAAGGTTAAAAACACAATGAATGATCAGACTTTCCTGATGGTCCAGTGGTAAAGAATCTGCCTGCCAATGCAGGGGACAGGGGTTCCATCCCTGGTCTGGGAAAATTCCGCATGTCATGGAGCAACTAAGTCCCTGCACTGTAGCTACTGAGCCTGTGCTCTCAAGCCTGTGCTCTGCAACAAGAGAAGCCACCTCAATAAGAAGCCAGCGCACTGCAACAAAGAGTAGCCCCTGCTCACCACAGCTAGAGATAGCCTGCACACAGCAATGAAGACCCAAAGAAGCCCAAAATAAGAATAAGTAAGTATTTTAAAAAATGGATTATAAAAACTTCTAGAGAGAACAAAAATAATAGTACATAATCTTCAACTCTGACACAGAAATTGTGAACATTTTGATTCATTTTCTCTCCAGGTATATTTTTCAATATATTTTCAAGACTGTGGTCAAATGTGTATACAAGCCTATGGCCAAATGTGTATACATGCATATATACACAATGTATCCCCAGTGGCTCAGCGGTAAAGAATCCACCTGTAATGCAGGAGACGCAGGAGATGTGAATTCAATCCCTGGGTGGAGAAGATCCTCTGAAGAGGGAGGGCATCCCACTCCAATATTCTTGCCTGCTGCTGATGCTGCTAAGTCGCTTCAGTCGTGTCCGACCCTGTGCGATCCCATAGACGGCAGCCCACCAGGCTCCCCTGTCCATAGGATTCTCCAGGCAAGAACACTGGAGTGGGTTGCCATGTCCTTCTCCAATGCATGAAAGTGAAAAGTGAAAGTGAAGTCGCTCAGTCATGTCCGACCCTCAGCGACCCCATGGACTGCAGCCTTCCAGGCTCCTCCATCATGGGATTTTCCAGGCAAGAGCACTGGAGTGGGGTGCCATTGCCTTCTCCAATATTCTTGCCTAGAGAATCCCATGGACAGAAGAGCCTGGTGGGCCGCAGCCCATGGGGTTGCAAAGAGTTGGATGTGACTGAAGCCACTCAGCACAAGCATATAATTTTGAATATAACTTTTTCTTAAAAATTAATACATAGAATATACATTTTCATGGTTTTTGTATAGTTTATAATCTTCATTTTCAGTGGCTGTATAAAGTTTCATTGATTGAACAAGTCACAATTTATTTATTAGTGAACAATTGTATAGAATGCTGAATATCTTTCTTTATTGGACGCCTTCAAATTTCCTGTTACCTTAGAGATACTGTCTCCCTATATCTTGTATTTTCTTATAGCCATGATCAGAAAGGCCCATGTCATGTGGATCAACTAATGGACTTAGTGACTCTATTGTAATGCACATGTCCTTAGCATAAAGTAATTAAATGTTAAAACAGTAAGTTAACTGTTCCCAGGGGAAAGTTAATTGTGCTAAATAGGAAGTGTTGAGGTTCTATACAGTTTGAATTCAAGCAGACAGAGGTTGTAGACTGCTGAAGAGGCTTAAAATATCTATCATCCAGGCATCAGTTAGAAGAGAATTATGCTGGTTCTCTGCCAAAGTTACAGAGAGAACTCACATGTAACATAATAACAGGGTTAATAAGTAAAAATAGTACTGGAAAGTCAGTGTCTTAAAGTGCATTTTTGTTTTATAAACCACACTATGGCCATATATGACATCTTTTGTGTGACAGCTATGAGATGTGGCTTGTGGGATCTTAGTTCCCTGACCAAGAATTGAACTCGGGCCCTCAGCAGTGAAAGCGCTGAGGCCTAAGCCCTGGACCACTAGGGAATGCCCACATGTGATATCTAGGTACCTATTTGTGTTGGAAAAACTATGCTGGTTGTGAATTTTTTCTCTTAGGACCCTAGGACAATTCTGACAGTCATACACTGTCTTTTCTATTGCTTATGAAGAAATAAATACAAAAGTCTTAAAGCACACCATACTTTATCAAACTGCTTGCCATCATCCCCAGGAGCTTTACCGTAAGCCCTTTGATATATTTTTTTCTTCTGAACTTCGTATTTTGTATTGGGGTATAGCCGATTAACAGTGTTGTGATAGTTTCTGGTGAACAGCGAAGGGACATACAAATACATGTATCTGTTCTCCCCCCAACCCCGCTCCCATCCAGGCAGCCACATAACACTGAGCAGAGTTGTAAGCCCTCTGATACTAAAGAAGGGAAATCTTTTTATTGTTTTACACCTTCTTTCTTTTTTTGGGGGGTTTCTTTTCTCTCCTTCATACCTACTTTCTTTGTTTAGAGGAGAGGACTTGACAACCAGATTTAAAAAAATCAAATATACTGAAGCTATTAAGTATCTTCTGTGTGTGTGCTTAGTCGCTCAGTTGTGTCCAATTCTTTGCAATCCCATGGACTATAGCCCTCCAGGCTCCTCTGTCCATGGGGATTCTCCAGGCAAGAATATTGGAACGGGTTGCCATGCCCTTCTCCAGGGGATCTTCCCAACTCAGGGATCAAACCCAGGTCTCCCACGTATCTTTTGAAATAGAGAATATAACAGAATAAAGGGTTATTTTTATCTTCACAGGAATAATAATGCTGTTAAGAATTCTATTTCTACCTCTAACTTACTGTTGATCTTATCAGGTTTTACCATTGAAGAATTCCATTTTTTTAATTTACGGCAATGTTTAACTAGTTTACCACTGAATAAGTATATTTAATGTTTCTTTAAAAACACATTATAATGGGAAGTCTACTACTACAACTTGATTATAAAACAAACTCTGCCCTATTTTTATTTAGGACAATCACACATGGAAATATAAAAAGGCAGACAGAATATTATTTAGTTAGTTTAGTTTTGTACTGTGCTGATGTTGGACACAAGAACAAAGAGAAGGATCTTTCTCTGCTGTAGCCCAGATGTTACAAGGCTGTTGAACTTGGGTCTAACTGACCCAAGAGAATCAGTTGGCTGCTATAGCAGCCTTGCTTCTGGCTTTGTAGAGATCAAGGAAAGCCCTTTCAGCATGTCTGAGAGCCAGATCCAGGGTGTCTCAGGCAAGCTGGGGAGCACTTTGGCAAAAATCTCCTGAATTGTGCAATCTCTGACTGTTTTTTCCCAACGTTTTCCTCTCAAAATCACATGCTTAAATTGGGCCATGCAGCTGTGTGTGGGTGGAGTGCTTATCCTCAGAGCTCTTAGGTCTGTTGGTGCCGAGTCAGTGGTACACTATTTCTTACTCCACCTTCATCCTGAGAAACTTCAAAAATAATCCCTCGAGGTAAATTGGTTAACCTGATCTGTTCACCCTGCATGTTCCTCCTCGCCTCTTCTGGGTAGTACACATAAGCAGTTTGTAGTCATCAGACAGTTTCACAATGTTTCCTTTGCTTTTAGAAATCTAGTGACAAATGTTATATATCAGTAGTTTTATATTAGAGAAGAATCTCAAACTTAGTTATCAGTTTAAAGAAGTCTACATTGCTACAATATTAATTTTTAAATTTAAAGTTTTACAGATGCTACATTATAACACTGACTACTTTGGCCACCTCATGCGAAGAGTTGACTCATTGGAAAAGACTCTGATCCTGGGAGGGATTGGGGGCAGGAGGAGAAGGGGATGACAGAGGATGACATGGCTGGAAGGCATCACCGACTCGATGGATGTGAGTCTGAGTGAACTCCGGGAGTTGGTGATGGACAGGGAGGCCTGGCGTGCTGCGATTCATGGGGTCGCAAAGAGTTGGACACGACTGAGCGACTGAACTGAACTGACTGATTGTAATAAAAAAAACCCTCATATTTTTATTTAAAACACATTTTGAGACACTCTTAATTATACTTTCCACTGACTTTTTCTTGAATTATGGAGCAGATGTTTCTACATACGTAAAGAAGGACTTGGTCCTTAGGACAAAGTTAATCTTTCAAGTTCAAATAGTAATTTGTTACAGAGTAGTTACCATGGTCCCTCGGAATGTGTCCTCTTGGATGCAAAGACATTATATTTTATTATTGCTAAGTCTACTAGCTGCTCTGCCTCCACCACCACCTCCTCCTCTTTCTCATCCTCCTTGTCCTCCTCATCCTCTGGCCCTCTTCCCAGTTAAGAAGAGACTTGATAATTAGATGAAAAATTTTATGTGCAATGATGCTATTGAATTTCCAAGGTCTTTTTCCAGGAAGAATAGAGTATAGCTCTAAGAATAATGCAAGAAGTTACAGTAATATCAATGCTATTTATGAAAATACTATAGTGGGTATGATTTAACCTAGTAGAATTCTCATTTTACAAATATAAGTCAAACTTTAGGAGAGTGACTTCACCAAGATGATGACACGGGTTATTTCTGACTTTACTCCCCTCACAAGAGGAACAACTAACAATTATTCAAGAGCAAGGCACCACCAAGAGAATCCTAGAACACAGTGGAGGCCGAAGCAACCCCCAGACCACAGAGATGAAGACGGAGTACGTTAGAAGGTAAGAGAAACACGTACAAGTTGACTACATTCTCCAGGCCAGCTCAGTACCGGGAGAGGTCTCCTTGAGCCTCTGTTCCTCCAGTGGTGAAAGAGAACCCGGTGGAACAACTAGCCACCTCTTTCCAGCATCATGGGTCTTTTTGTTTTTGGGGGAGCACCTACACTGATCTCACCCCTTAGGAATTGTAGTGGAATCTGCAGGGGCTCAACCACTGGTAATGTGACTGTGATGGAGAAGGAGGGAGGGGCTTGCTATTACCAGCACAGGAGTCTTGGTAGAAACTGAGTTCATACCTGCAGTGCCCAAGTAGTAATCCCAACCAGTGGCCTGATTTGAGCCTGATTTGCTCAAGCCCAGGCAAGGAGCTGAGTCTCACCTTCTCTGGAGTCTCCTGGCCCCATATAAGAATGCTGTTGAGAACCCCTGGAATCTGTGTAGCCCAGCAATCAGAAGCACTCATACTGAAGTAGAACCTCCATGACTGGAAGGAGGAAGACTATTGGGAAAGAAGCAGATAAGAATCTGTATATAGAATTCTATATGTTGAGATAACCTCATGCAGATGACACCACCTTTATGGCAGAAAGTGAAGAGGAACTTAAAAGCTTCTTGATGAAAATGAAAGAGGAGAGTGAAAAAGTTGGCTTAAAGCTCAACATTCAGAAAACGAAGATCATGGCATCTGTTCCCATCACTTCATGGGAAATAGATGGGGAAACAGTGGAAACAGTGTCAGACTTTATTTTCGGGGGCTCCAAAATCACTGCAGATGGTGATTGCAGCCATGAAATTAAAAGATGCTTACTCCTTGGAAGGAAAGTTATGACCAACCTAGATAACTATATTAAAAAGCTGAGACATTACTTTGTCAGCAAAGGTCCGTCTAGTCAAGGCTATGGTTTTTTCAGTGGTCATGTATGGATGTAAGAGTTGGACTGTGAAGAAAGCTGAGCACTAAATAATTGATGCTTTTGAACTGTGGTGTTGGAGAAGACTCCTGAGAGTCCCTTGGACTTCAAGGAGATCCAACCAGTCCATTCTAAAGGAGATCAGTCCTGAGTGTTCATTGGAAGGACTGATGCTAAAGCTGAAACTCCAATACTTCGGCCACCTCATGTGAAGAGTTGACTCACTGGAAAAACTCTGATGCTGGGAGGGATTAGGGGCAGGAGGAGAAGGAGACGACAGAGGATGAGATGGCTGGATGGCATCATCGACTTGATGGACATGAGTTTGAGTAAAGTCCGGGAGTTGGTGATGGACAGGGAGACCTGGCGTGCTGTGATTAATGGGCTTGCAAAGAGTCGGAAACAACTGAGTGACTGAACTGAACTGAACTGATGCTGAGAAATCTAGCATATAGGATTTCTCAGCAGAAACCCTATGGGCTAGGAGAGTAGAATGGCATACTCAGAGTGTTAAAAGAAAAATTGCCAGCCAAGAATATCAATCTGGCAAAATTTTTTCTCCAAATATCAAGGAGAAATAAGAATTTTTCCAGATCAGAAGCAAATAAAAACTGAAGGAGTTCATTCCCCCAGATCTGCCTTGCAAGAACTGTTGAAAGGAGTTCTTCAAGCTGAAATGAAAATATTCTAACCAGTGTCATGAAAACATGTGAAAGTATACAACATGCACATAAAGGTAAATATATAGTCAGACTTAGGAAACTCTAATTCTGTAATAGGATGGTGTGTTTAACCATAGTTCAAATATGTATAGTCTGTGTCACTACACTGTAAAAAGTACAGATTCTGATTCAGTAGATTTGGGGTGTGGCTGAGAGTTTGCATTTTTAATGAGCTCCCAAATGATGCTGCTGCTGTTTCCATACCATATTTTGAGTGGCAAAGCTCTGAGTCTTAATTTTGTCATATTCACATCATTTGAGTACACAGTAGATTCACATGGCTGGTATCATATTGGATAGTGCAGACAGAATATTTCCATCACTGAAGAAAGTTCTATTGGATATCAGTAATCAAGATTCTTGAATACATTGGTAACCATTAATCTTGCCATACCCATTAATTATCTCCCCACAATGACCTGTCTTTGTTTCCACCCTCAGGCTGAAGGTCTTCCTTGCATAAAGCATTGCTGAAATCTCATTCCATGTATTACTTACATTTGATTTTATCATGCTTTTCATTCTGACTTGCATTAGATTTGGAATAAATTTAAAAGAATAGAAAGTTCAAACTGGAGGTAAATGTTAGCTCAGTTTAAGGAGGAGCTTCCAAACAATTTAGACCTGTCTAAAAATCTCATTTTCTAATAGACTCCTTCACCATCCAGAACATTCATGTTTCAGGGCTCCTGTGGCTGTCTGTACTCAGGATTATGCACAGGTTCTAGGAAGTTCCAGTGTGGCTTCAACCACTACGAGGCATGACTTGAGGTAAATAAGAACCTCTCTAGGAATAAATTTTCTCCTCTAAAATGAGAAGGTTGAACAAGATTGTTATTTCTTCTGATTCTTACATTTCATATTCTTCTGCTTGTTTCAGAATAAAGATGGCATGAAGCCGGAAAGAGCTTTAGCGTTTTAGCACTGGATAAAGAGTGGGTCTGACTATGTGTCCAAAGTTACTAGGGAAGTTTTTGGCCTTTTACGAAGAGTTTGACAATTCCTGATAGAAACTGTACAAGTGAAAGTCATTCAGTCATATCCAACTCTTTGCAACCCCAAAGACTATAGCCCAACAGGTTCCTCTGTCCATGGAATTTTCCAGGCAGCAAAGGCTGGCACTAACATAAAGCTACTTTGAACAATTACATATGAACAAATTGTAAAACTGAGAAGAAATGGATGAATTCCCAGATGCATACAAGATACCAAAGACTGGACAAGGAAGAAATAGAATATCTGAACAGATAAATAATGAGTAAAGTTAAATTAAGTTTAGATTAAAAGAATAATGAAACACCTCCCAACACAGAAAACCCGGGGACCAAATGGTTTCACAGGTGCATTCTTACCAAACATTTAAGGAATAATCAATACCAATTCTTCTCAAACTCTTCCAAAAAAACTGAAGAGAACACAATACTTTCAAACTCATTTGACAAGATAAGTGTCACCTTGATACCAAAGCCAAATAAAGACACAATAAGAAAACTACAGGCCAATATCCCCAAAGAACATCAATATAAAAACTCTCAACAAAATATTAGAAATTGAATTCAAAAGCATATTAAAAGAATTATATATATTAAACATTTGGGATTTATCCCTGGCATGCAAGAATGATTCAATGTGTGCAAATCAAGAAATGTGATATACCACATGAATAGAATAGAAGATGAATTTTATATGATCTTCTCAATAGATGAAGAAAAAGATTTTGGCAAAATTCTTTCAAATATTCTTTGAGGAATAAAAACCCTCAACAAATTAAGCATAGAAGGAACATACCTCAACATAATAAAAACAATATAGGACAAACCCACAGCTAATGTTATACTCAAGGGTGAAAAATTGAAAGCTTTACTTCTAAGTTCAGAAACAAGAAAAGGGTGCTCACTTTCACCACTCTTAATGTAATACTGGAAGTCCTTGCTAGAGTAATTAGCTAATATGAAGAAGTATAAAGGATCCAAATCATAAAGAAAGAAATAAAATTGTTATTTGCAGATGATATAATATTAAATATAGAAAATCCCAAAGATTCACTCTAAAGCTGAATTGTTACTTTAGAAGTAAATTTAAAAGTGAATTTATTTAAATTCACTTTAAAGCTGAATCCTAAAGATTCACTTTGAAGCTGATTCACTTTTAAAGCTGAAGCTGAAGCAACAATACTTTGGCTACCTGATGTGAAGAGCTGACATTTTGGAAAAGACCCTGATGCTGTGAAAGATTGAAGGTAAAAAGAGAAGCAGAGGATGAGATGGTCAGATAGCATCACCGACTCAGTGGGCATGAATTTGAGCAAATTCCGGGAGATAGTGGAGGACAGAGGAACCTCTGTCTACGGATCTGCAAAGAGGCAGACGTAGCAGAGCGACTGAAAAACAACAGAAACAACAACCAAAAATTCAACCTAAAACTATTCATTGTAGTTGCAGTTTCATTGCACTCACACAAAGGAATTCAAGTCACATTATTGATCCCTTATAGATCCCAGAAAACGGGTGGATGCAATGAACTGGGGGAAGGGCAGTGCTCCATCACAGATCATGAGCAAGCAGAAGACAGAGCAGAGTGGCAAGTACCTGTTACTTATAAGGTGGTTGGGGTAGCTGTCACTAACTTTTCTCAGGCTTAACTTTAAGTGGTTATTTTAAAATAAATAGAAAAGGAAAATGAGAATTTGTGGTAGGAATCCTAAAGTTGAGTCCCTTTCTAAATGTCCAGACTCTAGGTGTGAGAAGGACTGCCATACTGAAAAGTGCCTAGGCAGGAACTCAAAATAACTGCTTTCTTATTGCAGAATCCTACACCATGATCAATTAGGATTTAGTCTAAGGATGTGAGCATTGTTCAATGTCCACAAATCAATCAATGCTATACACCAATTAACAAAATAAGGGATAAATATCATATGATAATCTCAATAGTTGCAGGAAAAGCATTTGAAAAAATCCAACATCCACTTATGATAAAAATTCCCAACAAAGTGGGTATGGAGGGAATATATCTCAACATGATATTGGCAATATACAAGAAAATGAAAGTGGAAGTGAAGTCGCTCAATTGTGTCCGACTCTTTGCGACCCCATGGACTGTAGCCTATTAGGCTCCTCCGTCCATGGGATTTTCCAGGCAAGAGTGCTACAGTGGATTGCCATTTCCTTCTCCAGGGGATCTTCCCGACCTAGGAATCGAACCTGGGTCTCCAGCATTGCAGGCAGACACTTTACCGTCTGAGCCACTAAGAAGCCCACAGCTAACATCACACTAAAAGGTGAAAAGCTGAAAGCTTTTCCTCTAAGATTGAGAACAAAACAAGGATGCCCACTCTTGTTCCTTTTATTCAACACAGTATTGGACATCCTAACCAGAGCAAGAAAGCCACAAAGGAAACATCCAAAATGAAAAGGAAGAAGTAACCTATAAAACTATCACTATTTTCAGATGACATGATGTAATATACAGAGAACTCTAAACACTCAACCCCAAAAAAACTGTTAGAACTACCAAATGTATTCATTAAGGATACAAAAATCAATTTGCTGTAATTCTATATACTAAAAATGAACTATCAGAAAGAGAAATTAAGAAAACAATCTCATTTACAATTGCACCATAAAGAAAAAAAATACTTCGGAATAAATTTAACCAAAGAAGTGAAAAGCATGTACATTGAAAAATGTAAGACACTGATGAAAGAAAGTGAAGAAGACACAAATGGAAAGATATCCTGTGCTCATGGATTGGAAGAATTGATACTGTTAAATATCCAAACTATCCAAAGTAATCTACAGATTCAGTACAGTCCTTATAAAAATTCCAGTGGCATTTTTCACAGAAATAGAACAAAGAATCCTAAAATTTGTTGGGAACCATGAACCCCAAATAGCGAATCAAGCTTTAAACAGAAAAAAAAAAGCTGGAGGCATCATGTTTCCTGATCATACGGTATTACCAAGCTATATAATTTTCAAAATACTATGGTATTGGTATAAAAACAGACACATTGATTAGTGGGACAGAATGGAGAGATTAGAATAAATACACATTTATGGTCAAATAATACACGCAACAGAGAATATACAATGAGGAAAGGAAAGTCTCTTCAATAAAGACTGGTGCTGGGAAAACTGGACCATCATGTGTAAAAGAATGAAGCAGGACAACTTTTACATCATGCATGCAATCAACTCAAATATATTAAATACTTATACATAAGACCTGAAACCATAAAACTCCTAATACAGAGTTTTAGGCCATGGCCTAAAATTTTAGTCTTCATGCCAAGAGGCACATGAAAAGATGCTCAACATCACTAATAATTAGAAAAGTGAAAATTAAAACTACAATGAGGTATTACTTCACACTGGTTAGAATGGCCATCACCAAAAAAATCTGTAAACAATAAATGGGAAATGGAGTGGAGAAAAGGACATCCTCTTAAACTGCTGGTGGTAATGTAAATTGGTATAGCCACTATGGAGAATAGTATGGAGAATACTTAAAAAACGAATAATAGAGCAACATATGATCCAGCAATCCCACTCCTGGGCATACATCCAGAGGAAGAAAAGCATAAACCAGAAGGATACCTGCACCCCAATGTTCACTGCAGCACTGTTTACAACAGCCAAGACATGGAAGCAACCTAAATGTCCATCGACAGAGGAATGCATAAGGAAGATGTAGTACATATATACAATGGAATATTACCCAGTCATTAAAAAGAATGAAATAATGCCATTTGCAGCAACATGAATGGACCTAGAGAGTGTCATACTGAGTGAAGTAAGTCAGACAGAGAAGGAGAAATATTGTATAATATTGCTTATATGTGGAACCTAAAAAATGGTACAAATGAACCTGTATATTTACAAAACAAAAAATCAGTCACCAATGTAGAAAACAAACTTATGGTTTCCAAGGGGGAAAGGATAAACTGGGAGATTGGGATTGACTTATACATAATACTGTATATAAGAAAGATAACTAACAAGAACCTACTTTATTGCACAGAGAACTCTATTCAGTACTCTGTAGTCACCCTGCTTATTTAACTTACATGCAGAGTACATCATGAGAAACGTTGGGCTGGAAGAAACACAAGCTGGAATCAAGATTGCTGGGAGAAATATCAATAACCTCAGATATGCAGGTGACACCACCCTTATGGCAGAAAGTGAAGAGGAACTAAAAAGCCTCTTGATGAAAGTGAAAGAGGAGAGTGAAAAAGTTGGCTTAAAGCTCAACATTCAGAAAACCATGGCATCTGGTCCCATCACTTCATGGGAAATAGATGGGTAAACAGTGGAAATAGTGTCAGACTTTATTTTTTTGGGCTCCAAAATCACTGCAGATAGTGATTGCAGCCATGACATTAAAAGACACTTACTCCTTGGAAGGAAAGCTATGACCAACCTAGATAGCATATTGAAAAGCAGAGACATTACTTTTGTCAACAAAGGTCCGTCTAGTCAAGGCTATGGTTTTTTCAGTGGTCATGTATGGATGTGAGAGATGGACTGTGAAGAAAGCTGATCACCAAAGAATTGATGCTTTTGAACTGTGGTGTTGGAGAGGACTCTTGAGAGTCCGTTGGACTGCAAGGATATCCAACCAGTCCATTCTGAAGGAGATCAGTCCTGGGTGTTCTTTGGAAGGACTGATGCTAAAGCTGAAACTCCAGTACTTTGGCCACCTCATGCGAAGAGTTGACTCATTGGAAAAGACTCTGATGCTGGGAGGGATTGGGGGCAGGAGGAAAAGGGGACGACAGAGGATGAGATGGCTGGATGGCATCATTGACTCGATGGACGTGAGTCTGAGTGAACTCCAGGAGATGGTGATGGACAGGGAGGCCTGGCGTGCTGCGATTCATGGGGTCGCAAAGAGTCGGACACGACTGAGCAACTGAACTGAACTGAACTGAATGACCATTATGGGAACAGAATCTAAAAAGAGTGGATATATGTATAACTGATTCACTTTGCTGTACAGTATAAACTAACACAACATTGCAAATCAACTGTACTTCAATAGAAATTTAATTAAAAATAAAAATATATAGTAAGCTCCTTTATGGAAGTGCAGAAATGATTTTTTGGATTTGACACCAAAAGCAAAAGCAACAATATAAAAATCAACAAGTGGGACTACATCAAATTGAAAAGCTTTTATTCAGTGAAAGAAACAGTTAAAAAAAGGCAGCTGACTGAATGAGAGAAACTAGTTGCAAATCATATAACTATTCACAGTTAATATAAAAATATATAAAGTACTCATATAACTTGATAGCAAAAAACCAAATAATGCAATTAAACAATGGGTAGAGAATGTGATTAGACCTTTTTCCAACAAAGACATACAAATGACCAACAGGTTTACAAAAAGGTGTTTTATATCACTAACCACCAGGGAATGCAAATGAAAGCCACAATGAGAGTGCAGAGTTCTAACCACTAGACAACCAAGGTTGGTGAAAACCACAATGAGCTATCACGACGTGTGTTAAAATGGCTATTATAAAAAAAGACAAAAAATAAGTGTTTGTGAGGATGTGGAGAAAAGGGAAAACTTTTACACTGCTGGTGGACTTAGAAATTGGTGCAGCCACTATGGAAAAAGTACAATGGTTCCTCAAAAAATTCAAACTAGAGCTACTATATGATCAAGCAATTCTACTTCTTTGGGTACTTATCCCAAAGAAAACCAGATAACTTATCATTTATCTTTAAATATTTGCACCCCTCATTTTCACTGAAGCATTATTTACAAGAGTCAAGACATGGAAGATGATTGCCAGAAGTAGGTCATGAGGGATGGGTAAAACAGTTGAGTGTGGTCAAAAGTTACAAACTTCCAGTTAGAAGATTAAGTCCTGGGTATAAGGTACAACCTGGTGGCTATAGTTAATGATAGTGTGTTGTATATTTGAAAGTTTCCAGGAGACTAAATCTTAAAAATTCTCATCATAAGAAAAAAATGTAATGATGTATGGTTTATACACACATAAACCCGTAACCACAAAACAAATACATACATAAAACAAATATAGCAAGCTTGAAAACTTATTGAGATAATCATTCTGTAATATATCAAATCACAAATCAAGATTGCCAGGAGAAATATCAATAACCTCAGATATGCAGATGACACCACCCTTATGGCAGAAAGTGAAGAGGAACTAAAAAGCCTCTTGATGAAAGTGAAAGAGGAGAGTGAAAAAGTTGACTTAAAGCTCAACATTCAGAAAATGAAGATCATGGCATCCGGTCCCATCACTTCATGGGAAATAGATGGGGAAACACTGGAAACAGTGTCAGACTTTATTTTGGGGGCTCCAAAATCACTGCAGATGGTGACTGCAGCCATGAAATTAAAAGACGGTTACTCCTTGGAAGAAAAGTTATGACCAACCTAGATAGCATATTGAAAAGCAGAGGCATTACTTTGTCAACAAAGGTCTGTCTAGTCAAGGCTATGGTTTTTCCAGTGGTCATGTATGGATGTGAGAGTTGGACTGTGAAGAAAGCTGAGTGCTGAAGAATTGATGCTTTTGAACTGTGGTGTTGGAGAAGACTCTTGAGAGTCCCTTGGACTTCAAGGAGATCCAACCAGTCCCTTCTGAAGGAGATCAGCCCTGGGATTTCTTTGGAAGGAATGATGCTAAAGCTGAAATTCCAGTACTTTGGCCACCTCATGTGAAGAGTTGACTCATTGGAAAAGGCTCTGATGCTGGGAGGGATTGGGGGCAGGAGGAGAAGGGGACGACAGAGGATGAGATGTCTGGATGGCATCACTGACTCGATGAACGTGAGTCTGGGTGAACTCCGGGAGATGGTGATGGACAGGGAGGCCTGGTGTGCTGCAATTCATGGGGTCGTAAAGAGTCAGACACGACTGAGAGACTGAACTGAACTGAACTAAACTGAAGCTGTACATCTAAAACTAATACAATGCTTTGTGTCAATTATATCTAATTTCAATAAAAACAAAAAAGCATTAAAATACTTAGAGATAAATTTAACCAAGCAAGTAAGAGATTTGTACAATGGAAACTAAAAGGCCTTGATGAAAGAAATTAAAGACACAAATTAAAAGATATTCCATGTTCCTTGATTGGAAGAATTAATATTATAAAAATATCTATAATACCCAAAGCTATCTATAGACTTCATGCAATCTCTATCAGATTCAAATGGCATTTTTTCACAGAAATAGAGAAAACAATTGTAAATTTTATATGGAACCACAAAATAGTCTGAATAGGGAAATAAATCATTAGTAAGAATAACAAAGTCAGATGCACCATACTTTTGATTTCAAGCTATACTACAAAGCTATAGTAATCAAAATAGCATGATACTGGCATACAAATAGACACATAGGCCAATGGAACAGAAAAGAGAGCCCAGAAATAAACCCTCCATATATGCTCAACTAATATTTGATAAGTGATCCAAGAATACTCAATGGGCAAAGAATAGTCTCTTCAACAAATGGTCGTTGGAAAACTAGATAACTACATACAGAAATATGAAATTTGACCCCTATCTTAGCAATGGCACCCCACTCCAGTATTCTTGCCTGGAAAATCCCATGGACAGAGGAGCCTGGTAGGCTGCAGTCCATGGGGTTACTAAGAGTCAGGCACAACTGAGTTACTTCACTTTCACTTTTCACTTTCATGCATTGAAGGAAATGGCAACCCACTCCAGTGTTCTTGCCTGGAGAATCCCAGGGACAGAGGAGCCTGGTGGGCTGCCGTCTATGGGGTCGCACAGAGTCGGACATGACTGAAGCGACGTAGCAGCAGCAGTAGCAGTTACTCTGCTCACAAAAATTAACTTGAAATGGATTGAGGACTTAAACATAAGACCTACATAAAACATAATACTGTAATACTCCTATGAGTAAACATATAAAAGAAGCTCCTTGACACTGGTCTGGGCAATGATTTTTTTTTTTTTGATCTGACACCAAAAACTCAAGCAGCAACAAAAACAGAAATCAACAAGAGGGACTATGTCAAATACAAAACACAGCAAAAGAAACAATCAACAAAATAAAAATGCAATGTCTGGAATGGAAGAAAATGCTTGCAAACCTTATATTAGATAAATGGTTAATATCTAAAATAAATAAAGAACCCATACAACTCATTCAAATAGCCAACAGGTATGTGAAAAGCATTTTTCACAGTAGACAAATATGAAAACAGTCTAAGTCCTTGGCAACAGATGAATGAATAAAAGATGTGACATATATATACAAATGCAATAGAATATTATTTCATCATAAGAAAGAAGGAAACCCTGCCATTTGCAATAAGATGGATAGACCTTGAGGGTATTATGCTAAGTAGAATAAATTAGACAGAGAAGGACAAATATTGTATGATATCACTTACATGTGGAATCCTCAAAAGCCAAACATAAAAACAGAGCAGAACAGCAGTTACCAGGGGTTGTGGGGTGGTGGTTTGGGGATATGTTATTTAGGGGTACAAACTTGCAACTCATAGATAAATAAGTCCTGGAGAGCTACTGTACAGAATAGTGATTATAAATAACAATATTATGTTATAAACTTCAAAGTTACCGGGATATTAGAATTTAAGTATTCCCACCATGAAAAAGAGACATTAATTATCTAATGTGATTTACGCTATAGTGGTAATCATATCGCAATATATAAATGGATCAAATAAACATTTTGTATACTGTAAACTTACACAATGTTATATGTCAATTATATCTCAATAAAAATAAAATGTCATTTGCAGTAACTTGGATGGATCTAGAGATTATCGTAGTAAGTGAAGTAAGTCAGACAGAGAAAGACAAATATCACATGATATCACTTATATGTGGAATCTAATTAAAAAAGATACAGATGAGCTTATTTACAAAAAAGAGACTGATATCGAAAACAAACCTATGCTTATCAAAGGGGAAATGTAATGTGGCAGAGGGGAGGGATAAATCAGGAGCTTGGGAGGAACATACACATATTACTATATATAAGATAGATAACCAACAAGAACCTACTATGTAGCCCAGAGAACTCTGCTCAATATTCTATGATAACTTAATGAGAAAATAATCTAAAAAAGAATGAATATATATATATGTATAACTGAATCATTTTGCTGTACATCTGAAACTAATATAATACTGTAAATCAACTATACTCCAATAAAATTAAAATATTATATCTCAATGAAAATAAATTTAAAAAATAAAGAAAATGGAACTTAGATAAAATTTAACTGTGGATTAGAAGGTTTACTCAAGTTTAATCACATAGTGACCTTCTGTTCTCCTGTCTTAAAAACAAGCTGCTAAAGACATACATTAGTAAGAGAGTATGAATTTCACTATTTACTGTCTACTAAGAGCCTTTGGCAGAACAGCTTTTCATTTCACAATTCTATGATGAAATAACCTGATGCTATGCAACCTTTGGCATGACTCTAAATCCCAAGGGATGGAGATGTTGAATAAAATTAGTTTTTAGAAAATATAAAATGCTAGATATATATTTCTCTGACAGGATAGTAAAAGATCTAAAGACTATCTAAACTCATGTCCTATATTGAACACATATTTAGTATGTCTAGATTGATCCCAAATGAGTGTTCTTAGAAACTCTTAAGTAGTGATAGAAATGCAGGTATGTGAGAAAACAATATAGTCCTCAGATAATTAAAAATGAAGTTCTTATTAGTTTGGATGATTTTGGCAGTAAATCATAGCTATAAAATTATTAAGTGAAATATTTTGAAGCTCTTTGGTATAGATGAAAAAGCTAAATACGGTATAGATGAAAAAGCTAAAAAGCTAATATAAATGATTACCAACTGTAACAAACAGCAGGAATCTGGCACTTTATCCTTTCAACTCTCTTTTTTTCTCAAACTTTAAACTTTTTACTTTGTGTTAGGGGTATAGCTTATTAACAATGTAGTTTCAGGTAAAGAGTGAAGGGACTCAGCCATTCATATATATATCCATTCTTCCCTAAGATGCCCTCCCATCCAGGCTGCCACGTAACAGTAAGTAGAGTTTCATGTGCTATACAATAGGTCCTTCTTGGCTGTCCATTTGGAATATAGCAGTGTGTACATTGCCTTCCCAAACTCCCTAACTATCCCTTCTCCCTGGCAACTATAAGTTCATTTACTAAGTCTGTGCATCTCTTTCTGTTTTGTAAGTAAGTCATTTGGATCATTTCTTTTTAGAGTCCACATGTAAGGAATGTCATGCGATATTTCTCTTTCACTTTCTTTTAAAGTATGTATGGCCTACAAAAAGTTTTCTCATGATATTTAGTAATAACCATCAGTTATTAAAAGTACCTACTCTGCCAGTAACTATTTTTAGTCGTTTGTTTAATCTTCATTAACTCCCTCATAGAAATTGCTATCAGCATTTCACAAATTGGCAATTGAGGATTATGTAGAACCCATAAAGCTAATAAAGAATGAACTGGTCATGAACTCAGGATTATCTGGCACCAAAACCTATGGCTTTTCCCTTTACACTGGAGCCTCAAGGGAATTTTCAGCTCACCCACTCTGCACCAGCCCTGCCTTTAATCCTCCCTTGATTACTCAGCAGCTTTGAGCATTCTTTACTTTCACACCCGATTTGGTCACAATTAAGTGGGAAATCTTCCTGCACTTTTAAAGGCACTAGCCTAAAGCCAGTGCTCTGGGACAACCCAGAGCAATAGGATGGGAGGGGAAGTGGAAGGAAGGTTCAGGAAATAGGGGACAAACGTATACCAGTGGCCGATTCATGTTGATGTAGGGCAAAAACCATCAAAATATTGTAAAGTAACTGTCCTCCAATTAAAATAAATAATTAAAAAATATAATCATATTATAGAAAAAAAAAAAAAAGGCACTGGCCTAGCCTCTGCTCTTTCTTGTTTTACATTTTATAAAGTTATATAGTAATTATACCCTGAGTCAGTTTCCACTTTTCTCAATTTCCTTTATCCATAGAGCTAACTAGAGAGTAGAGAAGATTCCAGACTATATTCAGGTTTGTTTGTGAGTGGAGAGGATAGAGGCTGAAGATGATGGTAGAGAATACAAAGAGATTGTTGATGGACCTTCTGAGCACAGCACAGCATTGAGGATCTTGTACTTGCTATGATATTAACAAGTATCCTTTGATTCATTCTCCTTTTGGTCCCTGGGTTGATTCCCCATTCCCCTGTTTCCCAACAAATGGAGGATGGATGCTGTGCAATGCAGGGTTAATTTCTTCCTGGATATATGCCATTCAACAGTTCAGGAGCTCAGCTTGTCTGATTGTTTGCAACTCCATGGACTGCAGCACACCAGGCTTCCCCATCAATCACCAACTCCTGGAGTTTACTTAAACCCATCTCCATCGAGTCGGTGATGCCACCCAACCATCTCACCCTCTGTCATCCCCTTCTCCTCCTGCCTTCAATCTTTCCCAGCATCAGGGTCTTTTCAAATGAGTCAGTTCTTCCCATCAGGTGGCCAAAGTATTGGAGTTTCAGCTTTAACATCAGTCCTTTCAATAAATATTCACGACCAATTTCTTTTAGGATGGACTGGTTGGATCTCCTTGCTGTCCAAGGGACTCTCAAGAATCTACTTTAGCACCACAGTTCAAAAGCATCAATTCTTCCACACTCAGCTTGCCTTACAGTCCAACTCTCACATCCATACATGACTACTGGAAAAACCACAGCTTTGACTAGAAGGACCTTTGTTGGCAAAATAATGTGTCTGCTTTTTAATATGCTGTCTAAACATGATGCTGTGAAAGTGCTGCACTCAATATGCCAGCAAATTTGGAAAACCCAGCAGTGGCCACAGGACTGGAAAAGGTCAGTTTTCATTCTGATCCCAAAGAAAGGCAATGCCAAAGAATGCTCAAACTACCACACAATTGCACTCATCTCACACGCTAGTACAGTAATGCTCAAAATTCTCCAAGCCAGGCTGCAGCAGTACATGAACCGTGAAATTCCAGATGTTCAAGCTGGTTTTAGGAAAGGCAGAGGAACCAAAGATCAAATTGCCAACATATGCTGGATCATCAAAAAAGCAAGAGAGTTCCAGAAAAACATCTATTTCTGCTTTATTGACTATGCCAAAGCCTTTGACTGTGTGGATCACAATAAACTGTGGAAAATTCTGAAAGAGATGGAAATACCAGACCACCTGACCTGCCTCTTGAGAAACCTATATGCAGGTCAGGAAGCAACAGTTAGAACTGGACATGGAACAACAGGCTGGTTCCAAATAGGAAAAGGAGTATGTCAAGGCTATATATTGTCACCTTGCTTATTTAACTTATATACAGAGTACATCATGAGAAACGCTGGGCTGGCAGAAGCACAAGTTGGAATCAAGATTGCCGGGAGAAATATCAATAGCCTCAGATATGCAGATGACACCACCCTTATGGCAGAAAGTGAAGAGGAACTAAAAAGCCTCTTGAAGAAAGTAAAAGAGGAGAGTCAAAAGGTTGGCTTAAAGCTCAACATTCAGAAAACGAAGATCATGGCACCTGGTCCCATCACTTCATGGGAAATAGATGGGGAAACAGTGGAAACAGTGTCAGACTTTATTTTGGGGGTGGGGGCTCCAAAATCACTGCAGATGGTGATTGCAGCCATGAAATTAAAAGACACTTACTCCTTGGAAGGAAAGTTATGACCAACCTAGATACAATATTCAAAAGCAGAGATATTACCTTGCCAACAAAGGTCTGTCTAGTCAAGGCTATGGTTTTTCCAGTGGTCATGTATGGATGTGACAGTTGGACTGTGAAGAAAGCTGATCGCTGAAGAATTGATGCTTTTGAACTGTGATATTAGAAAGACTCTTGAGAGTCCCTTGGACTGCAAGGAGATCCAACCAGTCCATTCTAAAGATCAGTCCTGGGTGTTCATTGGAAGGACTGATGCTGAATCTGAAACTCCAATACTTTGGCCACCTCATGCGAAGAATAGCTCATTGGAAAAGACCCTGATGCTGGGAGGGACTGGGGGCAGGAGGAGAAGGAGATGACAGAGGATGAGATGCCTAGATGGCATCATCGACTCGATGGACATGAGTTTGAGTGAACTCCGGGAGTTGGTGATGGACAGGGAGGCCTGGTGTGCTGCGATTCATGGGGTCGCAGAGTCGGACATGACTGAGTGACTGAACTGAACTGAGTTTGGTCATAATTTTTTTCTGAGGAACAAGCATCTTTTAATTTCATGGCTGCAGTCACCATCTGCAGTGATTTTGGAGCCCCCCAAAATAAAGTCTCTTACTGTTTCCCCATCTATTTGCCATAATGTGATGGGACTGGATGCCATGATCTTTTTTTTCTGAATGTTGAGTTTTAAGCCAACTTTTTCATTCTCCTCTTTCACTTTCATCAAGAGGCTCTTTAATTCTATTTTGCTTTCTGCCATAATGGTGGAGTCATCTGCTTATCTGAGGTTATTGATATTTCTCCAGGCAATCTTCATTCCAGCTTGTGCGTCATCCAGTCCAGCATTTCTCATAAATAAACAGGGTGATAGTATTCAGCTTTGACTTACTCTTTCCCCTATTTGGGACCCGTCTGTTGTTCCATGTCCAGTTCTAACTGTTGCTTCCTGACCTGCATGCAGATTTCTCAAGAGGCAGGTCATGTGGTCTAGTATTCCCACCTCTTGAAGAATTTTCCAAACTTTGTGATCCACATAGTCAAAGGCTTTGGTGTAGTCAATAAAGCAGAAGTAGATGTTTTTCTGGAACTCTCTTGCTTTTTCAGTGATCCAGTGGATGTTGGAAATTTGATCTCTGGTCCTCTGCCTTTTCTAAAATCAGCTTGAACATCTGGAAGTTCATGGTTCATCTACTGCTGAAGCCTGGCCTGGAGAATTTTGAGCATTTCTTTGCTAATGTGTGAGAGGAGTGGAATTGTGCAGTAGTTTGAGCATTCTTTGGCATTACTTTTCTTTGGGATTGGAATGAAAACTGACCTTTTCCAGTCCTGTGGCCACTGCTGAGTTTTCCAAATTTGTCAGCATATAGAGTGCAGCACTTTCACAGCATCATCTTGGAGGATTTGAAATAGCTCTACTGGAATTCCATCACCTCCACTAGCTTTTTTCGCAGTGATTCTTCTAAGGCCCACTTGACTTCACATTCCGGGATGTCTGGCCCGAGGTGAGTGACCATACCATTGTGATTATCCGGGTCATGGAGGTCTTTCTTGTGTAGTTCTTTTGTGTATTGTTGCCACCTCTTCTTGATATCTTCTGCCTCTGTTAGGTCCATACCATTTCTGTCTTTATCATGCCCATCTTTACATGAAATGTTCCCTTAGTATCTCTAATTTTCTTGAAGAGATCTATAGTTTTTCCCATTCTATTGTTTTCCTCTATTTCTTTGCATTGGTCACTGAGGAAGGCTTTTTTACCTTTCTTGTCTTTGGAGCTCTTCATTCAAATGGGAATATCTTGCCTTTTCTCCTTTGCCTTTAGCTTCTTTTCTTTTCTCAGCTATTTGTAAGGCCTCCTCAGACAATCATTTTGCCTTTTTGCATTTCTTTTTCTTGGGGATGGTCTTGATCACTGCCTCCTGTACAGTGTCATGAATCTCTGCCCCTAGTTCTTCAGGTACTCTGCCTATCAGATCAAATCTCTTGATTCTGTTTGTTATTTCCACTGTATAGTTGTAAGGGATTTGATTAAGGTCATACCTGAATGGTGTAGTGGTTTTCCCTGCTTTCTTCAATTTAAGTCTGAATTTGGCAATAAGGAGTTCATGTTCTGAGCCAGAGTCAGCTCCTGTCTTCTTTTTGCTGACTGTATAGAGCTTCTCCATCTTGGCTGCAAAGAATATAATCAGTCTGATTTCGGTATTGACCATCTGATGATGTCCATGTGTAGAGTCTTCTCTTGTGTTGTTGGAAGAGGGTGTTTGCCATGACCAGTCCATTCTTTTGGCAAAATTATGTTAACCTTTGCCCTGCTTCATTTTGTACTCCAATGCCGGATTTGCCTATGACTCCAGGTATCTCTTGACTTCCTACTTTTCCATTCCAGTCCCCTTTAATGAAAAGGACATCTTTTTTGGGTGTTCGTTCTAGAAGGTCTTGTAGGTTCTCATAGAACCATTCAACTTCAGCTTCTTCAGCATTACTGGTTGGGGCATAGACTTGGATTACTATGATATTGAATGCATTGCCTTGGAAATGAACAGAGATCATACTGTCATTTTTGAGAATACATCCACATACTGAATTCTGGACCCTTTTGTTGACTATGATGGCTACTCCATTTCTTCCAAGGGATTCTTGCTCGCAGTAGTAGATATAATGGTCATCTGAGTTAAATTCACCCATTCCAGTCCATTTAGTTCACTGATTCCTAGAATGTCGATGATCACTCTTGCCATTTCCTGTTTGACCACTTCCAATTTGCCTTGATTCATGGACCTAACATTCCAGGTTCTTATGCAATATTGTTTTTACAGCATTGGGCTTTATTTCCATCACCAGTCACATCCACCACTGGGTGCTGTTTTTCTTTTGGTTCCATCTCTTTATTCTTTCTGGAATTATTTCTCCACCATTCTCCAGTGGCATATTGGGCACCTACATACCTGGGGAGTTCATCTCTCAGTGTCCTATCTTTTCCCCTCTTCATACTGTTCATGGGGTTCTCAAGGCAAGAATACGGAAGTGTTTGCCATTCCCTTCTCCAGTGGACCACGCTTTGTCAGAACTCTCCACTATGACTCGTCCATCTTGGGTGGCCCTATACAGCATGACTCATAGTTTCATTGAATTAGACAAGGCTGTGGGCTATGTGATAAGTTTGATTAATTTTCTGTGATTGTGGTTTTCGTTTTGTCTGCCCTCTAATGGATAAGGATAAGAGGCTCATGGAAGCTTCCTGATAGGAGTGACTGAGCAGAAACTGGGTCTTTTTCTGATGGGCAGAGCCATGCTCAGTAAACCTTTAATCCAATTTTCTGTTGATGGGCGGGGCTGTGTTCCCTTCCTGTTGTTTGACCTGAGGCCGAACAGTCGAACAGTCGTGGAGGTAATGAAGATAATGGAGACCTCCTTCAAAGGGTTCTGTGCATGTACTGCCACACTCAGTGCTCCCAACCCTGCAGGCCCACCGCCAACCCACACCTCTGCTGGAGACTCTTGGACACTCATGGGCAATTCTAGGTCAGTCTCTTGTTGGGTCACTGTTCCTTTCTCCTGAGTCCTGGTGCACACAAGTTTTTGTCTGTGCCCTCCAAGAGTCTGTTTCCCCAGTCCTGTGTAAGTTCTGGTGGTTCTATGGTGGGGTTAATGGCAAGCTCCTCCAAGAGGGCTTATGCCATACCCAGGTCTGCTGCACCCAGAGCCCCTGGTTCAGTGGCAGGCCACTGCTGATCTGTACCTCTGCAGGAGACACTCAAACACTCAAAGGCAGGTCTGGCTCAGTCTCTGTGGGGCCTCATGGTGTGCACAAGGTTTTGTTTGACCCTTGGAGCATATCTGGTGGGTATGGGGTTTGATTCTGAACATGATTTCATCCCTCCTACCGTCTTGCTGGGGCTTCTTTGCCTTTGGACGTGGGGGATCTTTTTTTGGTGGGATCCAACATTCTTATGTTGATGGTTATTCAGCAGTGAGTTGTAATTTTGGAGTTCTCACCAGAGAAGATGAGTGCACATCCTTCTACTCCACCATCTTGTAGACAAGATATATGCTGTGATACCATTAAATACCTTAAAAATTGCTTTAAATATATTATATCATCTCTACTTTTATTCATCATGATTGAAATGGTTTTCATTTTAGAAAACACAGTATTCATTTACTGTAAAAGCATCGCTACAATAAAAAATTAATATGTAGTTACAGTAATTTTTTTTTCTGTGTAATTGAATCATGGAAAGAGAAAGTCTTGATGTAAATATTCAATTATATTGTTCATCCATTCATCACAATGAGACACTTTGACTGATAGAATAAGAGCCTGTTATTTGTATTGTATTTAATCTCTTATAAACAAAGAAGTCTATTGTAGAGATTTGGAAGTATTGAGGTTGGGAAAGCCAGTTGGTCAAATTTCAAGAGGCCAAAATGTTACACAAAGTAGACAACATTGGTGATTTCATCCTGGTTCAGCATAACAGATTCAGAGACTCAATCTTGTCAATACCCTACAATTAGTCAGACGTGTTGGATGACTCACACTGACTAAACTCACAAGAGACCAAAGTATATAAATCAGAAAGCCAGTGTATTATTTGACAATTGGAAATATAACAGATAACATAACCCAACACTCCTGTCTTTAGCCAGAGTGTTCTGTTTTACAAATAACCAGAAATGTGCTTGGTGCACATGGGAACATTATGAGTGACAAATTTGATCTGAGGGTTTAACAGAATTTCTACAATAGAAATAAATTCTACTCGACATTGCTTAGGTGGGCCAGTGCCAGTGTTTGTCTTTCAGGTCCTATTGGTGCTATACTCACAATTTATGAATTTGTTTTTCTTTCTATTTTTTAAAAATAAATTTACTCCTATTACTATCCAGTTTATTTTGGAACTTATTCAAATGATATTCTAAATTATGGTACATATAAAGACAAAAGTTGTATTTGACCACTGTAGGGGAAGATTTGCATTTACATAGTTCAACAACAACTATATTTACTCAGTGAAAACCTACTTGGGAAATCAGATTCTCCAAATGTTGTCAAAGATGTGTTCCTAGCTAGTCAAGTCCATAGGCTATCAGTAGCTATTTAAATGTGTCAGAATTGACAAAACTATCAAAAAATTATAAATAAAAGGAAAAGAAGTTCATATTATGTTGGAAAACAAATGTAACATGTAGTTTAGAAAACAGATATGACATATCTACTATAATTCCAAAGCATACATGACATTAAAACTTAAAGAGAAAACTCCAAAATTGTCAATCACATAAATATTTTGGTGTAAGATAAATCAGTCTTAAGCTACAACCAAAGGAATTTATTTACTTAAATGCCCAATAAAGGAGCTCATTATGATTGTCTTACTGAATGGAATCATCCTACAAAGAGCCACATTATGTGTGTGCCTATGTGTGTGGGGTGTGTGTGTGTGTGTGTGTTAGTCGCTCAGTCGTGTACAACTCTTTGCAACTCCATGGACTGTTGCCCACCAGGCTCTTCTGTCCATGGGATTCTCCAGGCAGGGATACTGGAGTGAGTAGCCATTCCCCTCTCCAGAAGATTTTCTAATACAGGGATCAAACCCACCCTACACTGCAGTCAGATACTTTACTGTCTGAGCCACCAGGAAAATGCAAAGAGCCACGTAGTTATGCTGTAACTATAGGCTTCCCTGGTGGCTCAATTGGTAAAGAATCTGCACGTAATGTGGGAAACCCTGGTTCGATGCCCAGGTAAGGACAATTCATTGGAGAAGGAAATGGCAAACTCCTCCAGTATTCTTGCCTGGAGCATTCCATGGATAGAGGAGCCTGGAAGTATCTACAGTCCATAGGATCTCAACGAGTCAGACATGGCTGAGTGACTAATATACACTCTAACTATAAGCAGTTGCTATTGTAAAATAATATCTAGTGTTAAATAATTTTTCTCGATTCGACAAACTGGTGGAAACTAGAAGAATGTATTTTGGAACCAGGTAAAATTGTTGGAAATTTTCTGCCTTCCCTTCTTCTAACCCTGACAAGTGGCTTGAGTAGGTAAACTTTAGAGAAGAGGAATCAATTCAGTTCAGTTCAGTCCCTTAGTCATGTCTGACTCTTTGCAACCCCATGGACTGCAGCACACCAGGCCTCCCTGTCCATCACCAACTCCCGGAGTTTATTTAAACTCATGTCCATTGAGTTGGTGATGCCATTCAACCATCACATCCTCTGTCGTCCCCTTCTCCTCTCACCTTCAATCTTTCCCAATCAGGGTCTTTTCAAATCAGCTTTTCAAGTCAGCTCTTCCCATCAGGTGGCCAAAGTATTGGAGTTTCAGCTTTAGCATCAGTCCTTCAAATGAATATTCAGGACCGATTTCCTGAATGAACCAGGATGGACTGGTTGGCTCTCCTTGCAGTCCAACGGACTCTCAAGAGTCTTTCCAACATCACAGTTCAAAAGCATCAATTCTTCGGTGCTCAGCTTTCTTTATAGTCCAACTCTCACATCCATACATGACCACTGGAAAAACCATAGCCTTGACTAGACAGACCTTTGTTGGCAGAGTAATATCACTACATTTTAATATGCTGTCTAGGGTGGTCATAACTTTTCTTCCAAGGAGTAAGCATCTTTTAATTTCATGGCTGCAATCACCATCTGCAGTGATTTTGGAGCCCCCCCCCCCAAAATAAAGTCTGACACTGTTTCCACTGTTTCCCCATCTATTTCCCATGAAGTGATGGGAACAGATGCCATGATCTTTGTTTTCTGAACGTTGAGTTTTAAGACAACTTTTTCACTCTCCTCTTTCACTTTCATCAAGAGGTTTTTTAGTTCCTCTTCACTTTCTGCCATAAGGGTGGTGTCATCTGCATATCTGAGGTTATTGATATTTCTCCCGGCAATCTTGATTCCAGCCTGTGCTTCTTCCAGCCCAGCGTTTCTCATGATGTACTCTGCATATAAGTTAAATAAGCAGGGTGACAATATACAGCCTTGACATACTCCTTTTCCTATTTGGAACCAGTCTGTTATTCCATATCCAGTTCTAACTGTTACTTCCTGACCTGCATATAGGTTTCTCAAGAGGCAGGTCAGGTGCTCTGGTATTTCCATCTTTTTCAGAATTTTCCACAGTTTATTGTGATCCACACAGTCAAAGGCTTTGGCATAGTCAATAAAGCAGAAAAAGATGTTTTTCTGGAACTCTCTTGCTTTTTCAATGATCCAGCGTATGTTGGCAATTTGATCTCTGGTTCCTCTGCCTTTCCTAAAATCAGCTTGAACATCTGGAATTTCATGGTTAATGTATAGCTAAAGTCTGGCTTGGAGAATTTTGAGCATTACTGTACTAGCGTGTGAGATGAGTGCAATTGTGTGGTAGTTTGAGCATTCTTTGGCATTGCCTTTCTTTGGGATTGGAATGAAAACTGACCTTTTCCAGTCCTGTGGCCACTGCTGAGTTTTCCAAATGTGCTGGCATATTGAGTGCAGCCCTTTCACAGCATCATCTTTCAGGATTTGAAATAGCTCCACTGGAATTCCATCACCTCCACTAGCTTTTTACTAGTGATGCTTTCTAAGGCCCACTTGACCTCACATTCTGAATATATGCACTGAAAAAAAGGGTAGAATTCATTTATTCATGTTAAAATTTACACCCATAAAAGGATATTTGCCTGTACTGAAGTCTGCTTTTTTCTATATACTATGTTTTACAGGTCAGTGAAAAATAACCTATTTTTCCCCTGTGGAAAGGTCAATGAAGCCATCTTAATTTGTTTTATTAATGCCACTGGTTTACTCTTATAGATTATATTATTTTACATTTTATACATGAAAATGTGAAATATACCTTTTAAAAATACATATAAGATAATTTTTAGGTTTATTTCAAGAGTTATGTTGTATAATTTGTAAGCTGAATCATCAGTGCCTGGCTAGTTCTTGTCTTTTAAATCTAAGATTATCTTAAATTAAGCATTTGACTCACAACTTTCTCTGCTCCAAGTTTTGCCATCTCCTTGGCTAACATTCGAGTCCATGTGGATGACCCATCTGGCTTTTGCTCAGGTCCTTGATTTCCACATCTTCAGTGACCTTTACTTCCACAGCACTGCAGCCAACCATTCCCTCAACCACATCCAGGACCTTTTCAATCACTCAATTACTTCCCCTTTAAAATGCTAAAATCAAACAACCAGGTCTCAACCTCATGTATTTATAGCTCACTCGTTCTCAGCCCAGACTATATATTAGAGAAACCTGAAAGATCCTGATGCCCAGGTGAGGCCATATCCCAGATTAATTCAATCAGAATTTCTGGACTTTCTGGAGGTGTAATAGAAAAAGCTGCTGCTGCTGCTGCTGCTAAGTCGCGTCAGTCGTGTCCGACTCTGTGAGACCCCATAGACAGTAGCCCACCAGGTTCTCCTGTCCCTGGGATTCTCCAGGCAAGAACACTGGAGTGGGTTGCCATTTCCTTCTCCAAATAGAAAAAGCAGTAGATCTTAAAGTTCCTCAGGTTACTAATATACCTCCAAGATTGAGAACCACAGTTTTAACACTTCCATTTTGTTGCTCACTATACCTGTTTGTGAAACATTGGTCCCGCAGCTGTTGCCAATCCACATTTCTCTTGTTTTTGCTCCTCTGCCTTTGTTTCATTCCCCAGCAGGCTGTCAATCCTGGACCAACCTGATAGTCTCCTGCCTGGACATGTAGGTGGACGGCTGAGCACTGGTGGAAAAGAATCAAGTCATGTCACAGGACAGGGTCTTTCTTTTCAGTTGCCCCTAGGATCTCAGTCTGAGAAGGCAATGGCACCCCACTCCAGTACTCTTGCCTGGAAAATCCCATGGGTGGAGGAGCATGGTAGGCTGCAGTCCATGAGGTCACTAGGAGTTGGACACGACTGAGCAACTTCACTTTCACTTTTTACTTTCATGCATTGGAGAAGGAAATGGCTGCCCACTCCAGTGTTCTTGCCTGGAGGATCCCAGGGATGGGGGAGCCTGGTGGGCTGCCGTCTATGGGGTCACACAGAGTCAGACACGACTGAAGTGACTTTGCAGCAGCAGCAGCAGCAGGATCTCAATGATGCCAGACGAGCCTCATTTTGCCAGTTATTTTATGCTCCCTTTCTCCACAATATGTAAAATATGTCTCACTTTTCTTAAACTACAAACTATATGGAATTATGAGTTCAAACTAACTTCATTTCTCCTGAAATATCAAGCATTCTCATTTTTTCCCCTTCATCTTTCTTGTTTATTGTTTTGTATCTCACAAATGGTATTTTCATTTAATTGGCAGAAATACAAACATCTCCGGGGAATCCTTCTTGTTTCTCTCCCTCCTTATATCAAAATCCCCCAATCATGTGGCTTACATATTTTAAAATTTGTTCTGTTTCTCAGTATTGCTACTGTTATAACCTTACACTGGGTAAGCATGTACGGTTTTCTTGGATGCTGAAACAGACTCAAATCTGGTCTCTTTCCAAGCAGTTGTCTAGTGTGAGATGCCTAAATGTCTAGCAGTTCATCGGTCTTACCGTTAGAATATATTCCACATTTCAGAACTTAAAGGCCTTCCCAAATCTGTCCTTCATCTTTCTCTGCTGCCTCATATCATACATTTTACAAAATCCTATTGCTTATAAAACTTAAACATTTATCCAGTTTTCAGTGCTGTTCCCTCTGCTTGGAACGTTTTTTCTTCTTCTCTTTCACTGGCTCAGCTTGACATTATTTACCCTGGGAAGTTTTCTCTCACTCTGTCTGGGACTAGTGGCCTCTCTACTTTGTTTCATTCTTCCTTAATCTTTTACCTCTATCATAGCTCTTATGCATTGCTTTGAAACTAGTTTTTCCCTTTATGTTCATTTCCCAAGAAACTGTAAGGACAGGGACCATAATAGATTTTAATATAATGTAACATAAAATAATATAATATAGGTTTTCATCATCATAATAAATAATTGGCCAAATTCAAGGGAATATTCAAATACTTTTAATGATATATAAAAAGCCTGGCTAGAACTCCACAGAATTTCATAGTATAATAAAACACTCAATAGAGGACTATAAATAATAATAATGAAAATCCTGGAACTCAAGTGAAAATTACTTTGGTGGTGGTTTAGCCACCAAGTCCTATCTGACTCTTGCAACCCCTTGGACTATAGCCTGCCAGGCTCCTCTGTCCATGGGAAGAATACTAGAGTGGGTTGCCATTTCCTTCTCCAGGGCATCTTTCCAACCCAGGAATTGAACTCGGGTCTCCTGCACTACAGGCAGATTCTTTACCAACTGAGCTACAAGGGAAGCCTGAAAATTAGTTTAGTGATCTCACATTCATGTTTAGTTTTGAGATCTTTTTCCATATTTAATCTACAGAGCATGATCTGCAACTCACCCAGATGATCACTAGACAGAGAGAGAGAAGACAGCAAAGTTTATTTGAGATCTGAAAATCACCTGAAAAAATCCTCTGGGTCAAACCACGTCCTTATTTGCTAAATGTAAGCAATAAAGAGTTTGGAGCTAGATAAACCTGTATGTGAAACTTGGATCCACTATCAACCAATTGGATGAATTACTTAAATCTTAGTTTTTTCATCTGTAAGATAATTAAGCTTGCATTACGGGGATGTCATGAAGGTTAAATTTAAAAAAATATATATATATATATAAATGCCCAATATAGTACCTGCTAAAGCAGATACTTGCTCCATGCTTTTATTTTTACAACGGTGCCTCAAATACTATATTATTTTGGATTAAAGGATTATATCTCTAGGAATTCCCAGTTAAATGTAAATATAGGATATGAGGTAAACATTTTAGCTTCAATTAATGTATGTGTGTGTGTGTACTTACATATTCACCTCTGAGGTGGTAGGATACTGAGAATTAAACACTAAAGAAATGGATAGAGTACTTTATGGGCTTCTGACATGTATGAGGGATGATGTGATAAGTATGAAATGTAGGACACTGATTCAGGGAAGGTTTAAACATATTTTAGTCTTGCTGCTGCCAAGTCCCTTCAGTCGTGTCCGACTCCATGCGACCTCATGGACTGCAGCCTACAAGGCTTCTCTGTCCATGGGATTATTCAGGCAAGAACACTGGAGTGGGTTGCCATTTCCTTCTCCAATTTTAGTCCTAGCCCCATAGAAAACTTTGGTTTCTTAGAAAGAAGCAAAATAAAGACTCAGTGCTGAGGCTTAGGAGCAATGCTGTTGGACAGGGAAGAGTATATCTAGATAATCCTCAACCTCCTTACATTAATTTTATTAATTTTTATTGAGGTATAGTTGATCCACAATGTGTTACTTCAAGTGTATAGCAAAGTGAATCTGTTACATACCTGTATCTATCTATCTGTGTATCTACCCAATCTTTTTTAGAGTCTTTTCCCATATAGGCTATTACACAGAACTGTATTGTATTGAGTAAAATTCTCTGTGCTATACAGTAGGTCTGTACTGGTTGTTGATTCTATATCCATTGTAGTTCAGTTGCTACGTCGTGTCTGACTCTTTGCAACCCCATGGACTGTAGCACACCAGGCTCCTCTGGCCTCCATTATTTCCTGGAGTTTGCTCAAATTCATGTCCACTGAGTCGGTGATGCTATTTAACCATCTCAGGCACTGCTGCCCCTTCTCCTTTTGTCTTTGATCTTTCCCAGCATCAGAGTTTTTCCAGTGAGTCAGCTTTTCACATCAGGGGGCCAAAGTATTGGAGCTTCAGCATCAGTTCTTCCAATGAATATTCATGATTGATTTCCATTAGGATTGACTGGTTTGATCTTCTTGTAGTCAAAGAGACCCTCAAGAGTTTTCTCCAACACCATGATTTGAAAGCATCAATTCTTCAGCACTCAGCCTTCCTTAGGGTCCAACTTTCATATCCATACCTGACTACTGGAGAAACCATAGCTTTGACTATATGACGTTTGTCGGCAAAGTGATGTCTCTGTTTTTTAGCATGCTGTCTTGGTTTGTCATAGCTTTGCTTCCAAGGAGCAAGCATCTTTCAATTTTGTGACTCCTATCACTGTCACAAGCAGTGATCTGGAGCCCAAGAAAATAAAATCTGTCACTGCTTCCACTTTTTTCCCTTCTGTTTGCCATGAAGTGATGGGACTAGATGCCAGGACTTTTGTTTTTCTGATGTTGAGTTTTAAGCCAGCCTTTTCACTCTCTTCTTTCACTCTTGTCAAGAGTTTAGTTCCTCTTTACTTTCTGCCTTTAGAGTGGTATCCCCTGGCAGTTTTGATTCCAGTTTATGATTCATCCAGCCTGGCATTTCACATGATGTGCATACACGTGTGTGTGTGCGCAAACGTGTGTGTGTGTTAGTAGCTTCGGTTGTGTCCAACTCTTTGCAATCCTATGGACTGTAGCCCAGCAGACTCCTCTGTCCATGGGATTCTCGAGGCAAGAATACTGGAGTGGGTTCCCATGTCCTCCTCCAGGGTATCTTCCTGACCCAGGGATCGAATCTGCATCTCTTAAGTCTCCTGCATTGGCAGATGGGTTCTTTCCACTAGTGCCATCTGGGAAGCCCATGATGTACTCTGCATAAAAGGTAAATATGCAAGGTGACAATATACAGCCTTGTCGTATTCCTTTCCCAATTTTGAACCAGGCCATTGTTCCATGTCCAGTTCTGACTGTTGCTTCTTGACCCACATACAGGTTTTCAGGAGACAGGTAAGGAGGTCTGGTACTCCCATCTCTTTAAGAATTTTCCAGTTTGTTGTGATCCACACAGTCAAAGGCTTTAGCATACTCAATGAAGCAGAAGCAGATGTTTTTCTGGAACTCCCTTGCTTTCTCCACAGTAGTGTGTATATGTTAACTTCCTTAAATTTTTTTTTTTTTTTACACTTTACAAATTGTATTAGTTTTGCCAAATATCAAAATGAATCTGCCACAGGTATACATGTGTTCCCCATCCTGAACCCTCCTCCCTCCTCCCTCCCCATACCATCCCTCTGGGTCGTCCTAGTGCACCAGCCCCAAGCATCCAGTATTGTGTATCGAACCTGGACTGGCAACTCGTTTCATACATGATATTATACATGTTTCAATGCCATTCTCCCAAATCTTCCCACCCTCTCCCACTCCCACAGAGTCCATGAGACTGATCTATACATCAGTGTCTCTTTTGCTGTCTCGTACACAGGGTTATTGTTAGCATCTTTCTAAATTCCATATATATGCGTTAGTATACTGTATTGGTGTTTTTCTTTCTGGCTTACTTCACTCTGTATAATAGGCTCCAGTTTCATCCACCTCATTAGAACTGATTCAAATATATTCTTTTTAATGGCTGAGTAATACTCCATTGTGTATATGTACCACAGCTTTCTTATCCATTCATCTGCTGACGGGCATCTAGGTTGCTTCCATGTCCTGGCTATTATAAACAGTGCTGTGATGAACATTGGGGTACACGTGTCTCTTTCCCTTCTGGTTTCCTCAGTGTGTATGCCCAGCAGTGGGATTACTGGATCATAAGGCAGTTCTATTTCCAGTTTTTTAAGGAATCTCCACACTGTTCTCCATAGTGGCTGTACTAGTTTGCATTCCCACCAACAGTGTAAGAGGGTTCCCTTTTCTCCACACCCTCTCCAGCATTTATTGCTTGTAGACTTTTGGATCGCACCCACCTCCCAGAATACTGGAAATAAAAGCAAAAATAAAAAAATGGGACCTAATTAAACTTAAAAGCTTCTGCACATCAAAGGAAACTATTAGCAAGGTGAAAAGACAGCCTTCAGAATGGGAGAAAATAATAGCAAATGAAGCAACTGACAAGCAACTAATCTCAAAAATATATAAGCAACTCCTACAGCTCAACTCCAGAAAAATAAATGACCCAATCAAAAAATGGGCCAACGAACTAAATAGACATTTCTCCAAAGAAGACATACAGATGGCTAACAAACACATGAAAAGATGCTCAACATCACTCATTATCAGAGAAATGCAAATCAAAACCACTATGAGGTACCATTTCACACCAGTCAGAATGGCTGCGATCCAAAAGTCTACAAACTTCCTTAAATTTTAACTTAGATGGTTTTAGCTGGTTTGTCTCAGTTGGCCTTTGAGAACCTGAAAGGAAACAGATTGAAGCTGCAGGTCTCTGTATCGTGGAACACTTCTGTGAGTCTGGGCCCTTTGATAGTTTTGTGACAATGATCTTTTCTCCTGCCCCCTTTCTTTGGGGATATCAAAGTACATATATCTGTGGAAATGACTCACTAAAAATGTGGGCCTTGGCTACAGGTCATTTCTAGTTAAATCCATCTGAAGAATTGTGTTGCCTCCTTTTTATCTTGCACCCTTATATCAAGAAATTTAGATATTTAAAAATATGCATCTTGAAAGGAAAAAGAGGAAACACAAAAGTAAATTTTTGATATTTTTATTGCTACAATGAGTTTGTCTTTCAATGAATTCTTTTTAGATGTGTAGGTATTGATATTACATGAGTTCTAAGAAATAGTTATAATCTAGCTAGGTTTGGGAAATTTCATTAAAATCCTTATTGACAATAAGGACCTACTATATAGCACAGAGAACTACATTTGATATCTAAATAACCTATAATGGAAAATAATTTGAAAAGAGAATATGTATATATATATATATATATATGTACACACACACACACATACACACACACACACACATGTATAGGGCTTCCTTGGTGGCTCAGCTGGTAAAGAACCTACCTGCCAATGCAGGAGACACAAGAGAAGCAGGTTTGATCCCTGGGTTGGGAAGATCCCTTGGAGGAGGGTATGGAAACCCACTCCAGTATTGTTGCCTAGGAAATCTCATGGATAGAGGAGCCTGGCAGGCTACAGTCCGTGGGATCACAGAGTTGGACACCACTGAACTCACATGCATGCATACATATACATGTATAACTGAATCACTTTGCTCTATATCTGAAATTAAAACAACACTGTAAATCAACTATAAGTTTTTTTTTTTTTTTAATTCCTGTTGAAACTCCTATGTAACATTTACATTTCATTTATCTGTCACCAGAGGGAGTAAGAACTCTGCTAAATGTTACATATTTTCAAATTTTTCCAAGAACAGTTGTATGAAAAGTATCCCCTTGAGTTATGATAAAATGATTTCTCTTTTCCCTAATCCATCTAGGAACTCCTTTATTAGGTGTGATTTTGAACTGATATATCTGAATTATATAAGCTAATTCATAAAAATATTAGAATCTATAAAAGATAATTTTGTAAACAGTCTGAAAAGGTCTGAATGCAATTTTTATACTATTTGACTAATATGCCTAAGTTAGTCATCATGTTTGCAACATTTAAGAAATTGTAAACAAAGCTGTGACTTATTAATAGTGGTGCAATATAATAATGAAATATATTGCAAAAGTGAAAAATAATATTGAGGAAAATCTGAACTTTCTTTCCTAGAATGTCTGTAACCTATGACAATTTTCTGTTTTCTCATCTGTTTTCATTGCTTTTAAAAAAATGCTGTGTACTAAGACTCTTGAGAGTCCCTTGGACTGCAAGGAGATCCAACCAGTCCATTCCGAAGGAGATCAGCCCTGGGATTTCTTTGGAGGGAATGATACTGAAGCTGAAACTCCAGTACTTTGGCCACCTCATGAGAAGAGTTGACTCATTGGAAAAGACTCTGATGCTGGGAGGGATGGGGGGCAGGAGGAGAAGGGGACGACAGAAGATGAAATGGCTGGATGGCATCACTGACTCCATGGATGTGAGTCTGAGTGAACTTGGGAGTTGGTGATGGACAGGGAGGCCTGGCGTGCTGCGATTCATGGGGTCGCGAAGAGTTGGACACGACTGAGCGACTGAACTGAACTGAATGTACACTCAGTCATTTCATGTACCTTGATACTCCACAGATTATTAGGTAGTTTTTGGAGTAAAAGCTTAAAACGTCTCCCATGAATAGTGCAACATTGCTGAACTTGAAAAAGTTTTTAACAAAATAAAAGTTTGCACAGTCTCCTTTTCAGAGTTTAGGTTTTAAAAAAAGTCACATGGATGTTTGTCTTATGTTCTTTGATAGAATGAATATAATTTCCCTTGAAATTATTGCTTCTTCTTGCTTAGGTATAAAGTAAAAATACCTAAGTATCTAGTAGCTATTTAAGGAAAGATCTCCCAAACTTAATATTGAATGAGTCATATATATGCTCTGTTTTATGAGTATAGGATATAAATTATGAAAAAGTGATGCTACCTTTTTTTTAGGTTTATTATAAACTATAGATTTCCCCCCACTCAACTAGAAATTCTTAAGAGGCTAACACATGGAGAGTAAAATATAGTGTGTTAATCTCTCAGTCATCTCTGACTCTGTGATCCCAAGGGGTAGAGCTCACCAGGCTCCTCTGTCCATGGGGTTTTCCCAGCAAGAATACAGGAGAGTGTTGCCACTGCTTTCCCTAGGGGATCTTCTCCACCCAGGGACCTAACATGGGTCTCCTGGACCATCTGAGTCAACGGGGCATCTAGGATAACACATAGAGAGCAAGATATTCACTAATATGAAATAAATTATGTGGCATAATATATTAATCCTTTCTTATTTTTTTGATTAAACATACAGACATTAAATGGCCTAGAAATTTTGTTTGTTGGAATATGTGTAAAAATTATTCAGTAAAAATGCAAGCCTTGGCTACAAGTCATTTCTTGTAAATCCATCTGAAAATTTTGCTGCTTATGTTTTATCTTTAAACTTTAGTTTTGCAGCAGGAACTATGATCTTCAAAAGAAGCACTTGTTATTGTTTGTAATGCCTTAGCTATGACACATGTCAGCGAACTCAGTGCAAACTTCTGGGAATCCTGAGAAACACAGTGCTTCCCCACTCCACCCACTACTCCTGGTTTCCCACAGTTTTTTTTTTTTTTCTTTCTTTCCCCTCATGTGGCTTAAATTGATGAGAGTGTGAATACTAAGGATCATTTGTAATAAAAACTCAAAAGGAATGACTTTAAACATATAACCTCAGAGCAGTTAGATCACACTTATTTTACATGGAAAAATGCAAGTATACTTTTATCTTAATAGCACAATTCTAAAGCCTCATGTTACTTAGTGAGTTACTGATGTACTAAAATCATCTTCTGGAGAGGATTTCATTACTTATACTATGTTATAAATGTAGGATAGAATACCTATATAGAGAGAGTAGCTATAGCACTTAGACTTTGTTATGTCTATAATTTTTGTTATTAAACTTGTAAATAACAAAGTTTGAGGTTAAAGAATATATGAGAATTTACCTCATGCAAGGCAAGAAAATTTTACAAAGAAAAGTATAAATGTAAATTCAATTTAATTTGAATTCAACAATTTATCCCATTTTTCAATTGTCAAAGAGGCATATTTGAACACCTACCTTTGCTTAATCATTTTAACCCAGTTTATTTAAGAGAAATTCAAGCTGATTTACATAAATATAAGTAATAGAAGAGAAAATCATTTGAAGTTAGTAGAAGAGAAGAAGCAAGGAAGCAAAAATAAGATGGAAAAATGAATTGAATATTTTATAGAAAATAAATGTCCTGGCATTTTATACAGTTGTTATTAGAGATTATAAATTGCTTTTTCATTTTCTAATAGCCAATGAGAAAGAAAGAAACAAAACAGAAAATTTTATTCCTTTAAGATAGAAATAACCCAATTTCTCTAGAAAAGCACAACTATTTATGATATTGAGAGCAAACAGTATTTCTCCTTTGGGTTCTCACCTTGTAAATTAATTAAATAAAACCCCCCAACAACATGTTTACAGTGAATTTCTACTCTCTTGCAGTCTCATACTAAGCACTAGGGATTCAAAGATGATTTGACTCAGTTCATGCTCTCAAGGGACTTGTGATCTAGCTAAGGGGATAGACACATAAATACATAATTAAAATACAACACGGTAAGTTTTATGATACAGGTAAAAGTATTGCCAGAGAAAATATCTTCAATGAAGAATGAAATTTTTTTGTTCTTATTCAATAATATACAATGAGAAAAAGCTTTTTCTTCCCATGTGTAATATTTAATTCTACAGCTACATGCCCTCATTGCTTTATTCTTGAACTAGTATCATAGTCTGCTGACCTTGCCACCTTCAAACTATTTCCTGTATTGCTTCTAGATATTCACTGGACTAAAGCTCATAAATGATTTGTGATTTAAAATTTGTTGCCAAATAAATTTCAAACTTTTACCTTGTTAATTCTTTATATGATCAGACCACAAATAATACCCCCATAAAGTATTAACTTTGTTGAGAGTATTCAGTTCAGTTCAGTTCAGTCGCTCAGTCGTATCCGACTCTGCGACCCCATGAATCGCAGCACGCCAGGCCTCCCTGTCCATCACCAACTCCTGGAGTTCACTCAGACTCACATCCATTGAGTCAGTGATGCTATCCAGCCATCTCATTCTCTGTTGTCCCCTTCTCCTCCTGCCCCCAATCCCTCCCAGCATCAGGGTCTTTTCCAATGAGCAACTCTTCGCATGACGTGGCCAAAGTATTGGAGTTTCAGATTCAGCATCAGTCCTTCCAATGAACACCCAGGGCTGATCTCCTTCAGAATGGACTGGTTGGATCTCCTTGCAGTCCAACGGACTCTCAAGAGTCTTCTCCAACACCACAGTTCAAAAGCATCAATTCTTCGGCGCTCAGCCTTCTTCACAGTCCAATTCTCACATCCATACATGACCACTGGAAAAACCATAGCTTTGACTAGATGGACCTTTTTTGGCAAAGTAATGTCTCTGCTTTTGAATATGCTATCTAGGTTGGTCATAACTCTCCTTCCAATGAGTAAGGAAAGTTAATTTTAATTTTAATTAAAAAATTTTAAATTCATAGCTTTTAATTTCATAGCTGCAATCACCATCTGCAGTGCTTGAGAGTATAAATAACTTCAAAAGATAGGTTTTGTATTTTTTCTGTTTCTTGTTGACTCCCACTGCATGGTATGTGATATGTGCTTGAATATATTTGTGAAAAGCAATGGATAAATGAATTCAGCTGGTTGAACAATGCAATGACTTTTTTAGTCTTTCTGTTATTAAGCATGTTAAAAATATCAAAATGCCCTTATGTTTTTAAATTTTCTATTACAAAAATGTCTATTAAGTTTATAGTGAAATTCCCTTACTAATATTATATTTTGTGACTACTTATGAAAGAAATTCATATTTAGATTTACTAGAAAAATTATATATTCTTTCACATATAAAAATACACTATAAGGTCCGTCATTTCTATGCCTATAACTATAGTGTGTTTGTAAGTACGTATGTATACAGACATTTTAAATATTATCAGCTTACTGTAAAATTAAGAGACTTCAGAATGATTTCAAACTCAGATCAATATTATTCTATGTATATCTTAATTTGTGTCTAAGTTAAACAATGGTTAGCAACTTGAAGATTTTTAGCACAGCAGCCAAGTAAAGATCACATCCATATATTTGATACATAAGACATTAAATATTGAATAACAGCAGTAATTTAATGCATTGTCTTTATTTTATAGCCCTTTTAAAACAATCATCTCCTTTTAAATGATATTAACCTCATAGATAGATTATTCAAGGAATACTGACCAAAACAGAAATAGTAAACCTTTACTTCACAGTTGGCTGTGATTAATTAAAGACTAGAGACCTATTTTCTGAAGCTGTTAAATCAGAATTCATGGATTTAACTGTGCTTTGTATTAGCAAGCTGTGATTTTGTGAAGAAACAAATTTTGTGAATTTTAGCTGATTTCTAACATTGATTAAGTGTTATATATGTGACATTTGGATTAGAATTACTCATTCATTACCTAACAACTATTGTGCACCTTCTGTGCGCTTGGCATGAGACAAGTGCTGGGAATAGGTACACGATTTATGATTTCATGTCATCTTCAGGTCAAGTATAAGGATTTCTCACAGGGTGTTTTGGGAGCCCAGATGAAGGGAGGAGGACTGGGGAACGATTCTAGGAAAAGCCAGTGTTCCAGCTGCTTAGGAAGTATAGGAGGTCACCAAAGAAGAGAGGGAAAGAACCATGGGGTAGAACAGCTTGGATTGGGTAGGGGAATTAGATGCCCTTTGACCTTGCTAGAGAACACACTGCTAAATGAGTGTCAGTAATGAGACAATGGTCATTTATTTATGTATTTATTTACTCAACAAAGTATTTAACTGAAATTTATTATTTAGTTTGTTATTGAGTGATGTTGATTATTCATCAGGAACTGCTGGGGATACCACGGAGAGCAAGATATACACAGTTTCTGCCATCATGGAGAGTCCTATCATGACTCTGGGATTAGATCATGGACGACTCTAGTGGGAAATTAGAGAGGCTGTAATTTATCTTGTCAGCAATGGGAAGCTGTTCACGTAAGTTTAGTCAGGAGTGTGAGTGGGTCAGACTTGTGTTTTAGATGAATTACTGTGGTACTGTGTAAAGTGGGCCTATTCAGAGGAAAAAATATTTACTTATGGGGCCACTGCTGTAATACAGTTAAGATGTGATAAAGACATTAACTTGGGCTTCCCTCATATCGCAGTCGGTAAAGAATCTGTCTGCAACACAGGAGACCCGGCTTCAATTCCTGGGTTGGAAAGATCTCCTGGGGAAGGAAATGGCAACCCACTCCAGTATTCTTGCCTGGAGAATCCCATGGACAGAGCAGCCTGGCAGGCTACAACCCATGGGGTCGCAAGAGTCGGACACGACTTAGCAACTAAACCACCACCAAAGACATTACCCAAGACAGTGGAAATCATGAGAGTTAGAGAGTAACCTATTTGGGAATTAGGATATAAAATGATAAACTGATGACTGCTTGGTGGGAGGTATGACGGAGAGGGAGGAGTTGATGACTCCTTTGTGTTTCTACCTTTTTTGATTAAATGGATTGATGATATCATCACCAACCAAGAATAGGAGAATTCAGTTTAGAAAATAAACAAAAAATTTTTTCCTGATAGTAAACCTCTGAAATTCAAAAGAATAGTCTGAAATCTATATAATATTTGTGATTTTCAAACTGAATATTTTTGACATTTTTACTTTTCTTCTCTAACCAATGTGGAATAAAATGGTGAACATTGTATAAGAATAAACATAAGAGATTATTGGAGTGCTTAGACCTTCTATCACCACCCATAAACATCCATGAAATTATTTAACTGGGCCTTCAAAACAAATATCTGCTATCACATTGTAATTTGTTTATTGTATGTGAATTTTGCATTAAAATCATAAGACAATAATATTTAGTTCCTTTTAAATGGCAAAAAAATGGAGAGAAAAAAATGTATTTTTAGCTTAAGAAAGTGACACAGTTGGAATAAGAATCCAAGTGGTTTCTGCTTCACTGCTTTTTCCAAACAAAATTTCCTGCGTTACTACCTCATAAACTGCATATCTCCATTTCACATAATTTTTAATTAAGCTTTATAGCCAAGTTGGCACTTGTAATCCTTATATTCTGATAAGTGACATGGAATTGTCTAAAGTCCAATCCTGTTTTTTAATGACGTTAGTCTAAAACTTGAAACCTTATGCAGCTCTTCTAGTAGTTATTCTTTTAATCTATAATTAACCTGTTTCCATAGGAGAATTTATTTATATACTGTTCATACAATAACTTATTACTCTGGGTATCTTCTATTACATAAAATACTTTGAAATGTTTTTAATCCTTGAAAGAGTCCTAATAGTCTGGTTGCAGTTACTTAATAGAGTCAGGAGTTTAAATTTGAGATTGTAGTTACACATCCATCTTCCATATCTTGCTTCCTATCACAGAAATTTTTTTGAACGGGTTCCTGGTGCTATTTCTGCCATTTGCTTACATATATTCTGTTCCAAGAGGGCACACCCTGTGAGTGTGGGAATAAAACTTGTCTGGGCAGAGACTCCAGTGCTGCAATTATCTTACATGAAGCTATTGGCTTGCTTGATTTCTCCAGAGAGTTTGGTAATGTAGCTGAAGAATACTCCTTCTTCTGCTCTGCTCTCAGCCATGGTTGTTTTTTCAATGCTCCATTTTCCATCTTAGTGAAATTAGCTCACCTCTAACCTTGAATAACATGAGCCTTCTAATTCCGACCCATGGCTGAAATCAACTTCGGAAAGACTTTATAATAAGAATTTTAGAAGGGAAGTTGTGCTTTTCAAAACTGCCTTGTCAATTGGAGTGCTTCTGAAACTTCAAAATTCAAATTGTTACTACCAGAGAATACTTTTTTACCTTGTTACATTATAGAAAAGGGAAAACATTTGCTAACACAGAACTAATCTATATTTTTATTTATGTTTTTCATTTAAATTATTAAGGTTTAATTGAATGGAACTAACTGGACATGATTTTAATGCTGCGCATGCATGACTACTAAGCTTTTAGGGCTAGGTGAGTGTATCATAAGCGATTCCCAAATTGTCCATTTTTGGCATTCAATAAAATGCAAAATTATCAGTGCCTAGTATTGGAGCTTGGAGAAGGAAATGGCAACCCACTCCAGTGTTCTTGCCTGGAGAATCCCAGGGACGGGGGAGCCTGATGGGCTGCCGTCTATGGGGTCGCACAGAGTCGGACACGACTGAAACGACAGCAGCAGTATTGGAGCTAAAAAGCAAGACTGAATTATTACTATGACAGTAAGCACAGATGCTGGCTGCAGGTTCACTGTGTCCAAGTACCTGTACTATCTCCTTTAATCCTCAAATATGGCAATATTATGGTAGAGAGGCGGTATAAATTCATATTTAATTGATGAGCTCTGGAGGCAGGTTGTTTGAATTCTGACTCTGCAATTTTTAAGCCATGTGACCTTGGTCAAGTTACCTAACCTTTCTGTGCTTTAGTTTCCTCACCTGTAAAGAAAGGTGATGACACCTCACATATTTTGGGGAGGATTAAATGAGTTATTTATTGAATGAACGAGACCTGGAACATAGTAAATGTTCAATAACTGTCAGCTATTATTATTGTCCTATTAGGTACCTTACTTGAGATTTTATAACTTATAAATACTGGCATTATAATAGGAAATCTGAGCTCTTGAACATCACAGCCAGTGTGCTTGAACACTAGCCTTTGTTATCTCAGTAATAAAGAATACTGGCATAATTTTGAGAGCACCTTCAGGTACAAAACGATGCAGCAAAGTAATACAACGGATACACAAGACTGATCTTTTCCCAGTAAGAGCTGCCTGGCCTTTTCTGATCTCAAGGGCAATGGATATTTTTGTGAGCCAATGATGGGCAAACGTTCATTTAGGTCATGGGAACACAAAAGCAAATTCCCTATCCTCCAGGAGCTTATGGTGTAGTGGGAGAGACAGAGAGGCAAAAAAAAAAAAAAAAAAAAATTATTGTAATTCAGTAAAATAATGATACAATTACTGTTGTATCACTGACTCAATGGACATGAGTTTGAGCAAACTCCAGGAGATGGTGAAGGACAGGGAAGCCTGGCGTGCTGCAGTCCATGGTGCTGCAAAGAGTTGGATACGACTGAGCAGCTGAACAATGATGACACGATAGGAACTGCACAGTATCCAGAAGGAGCGGCCTCTGCTGCTTAGTGAGCCATGGGATAAGTCACAGCATTGGAGCGGAATCTGAAGGATGAGCAGTGGCTTGTCAGGTGGAGCAGATAACGAAGGAATCTAGCAGATGCAGAACATGTGAAGCTGAGGAATGCGGAGAGAGCCTGGCATTGGGAACAATCCTTAGAACTGTTTAGAACTGTTGTAGAGTAGAATGTTTTCTGGTGTGGAATGTGGGGCATGGCAGGAGTCAGATAGGCAGGCTGGTAGAAAGCTTCTATATGTCTCTAGCTGTGTTGGGTTTTTACTGATAAAGGAGTTATCAAGTTCCAGGACCAAATCCTGCTGAAAGTAACTGCAGATACAAACCGAAGCTGGCAAATTCCCAGGTAAATTTTTTTGTTTGTTCAATTAATAGATTTTATTTTATGTCATGTCACCTAAAAAGTTATTCACAACCTAAAAACTGAGAGTTGTTTTATTTGGCAGGAACTTTTAGGACTTTAAGTTAGAGAGGCAGCACCTTAAGTAACCCTGAGGGAACTACTCTGAGGAGGTGAGGGGGGAGCTAGGATTTATAGGAGATTTGCAACAAAGGGCAATAGCCAGAACATCAAAAGATTACTGTTAATGAAAGAAAACCAGATATGTCAAGTTAAGGAATTTAGCGCTTTTCTATGTATGGGAAGATGTGAGAGTCTGGACTCACTGAAATTATTCCTGTAATATGCTCCTCAGCTATTTGGGGCCAGCATGCTACGTTTTCATAGCCTGAGTTTCCTCAGGTCTTACCATATTGCAGAATTTCCACTGTATTAGATATCATATTTTCTTTATCCATTAATTCGTGGATTTACATTGTTTCCACATCTTGGTTAGTGTGAAAAGGGCTGCAATGAACATGGGAGTGTTAAAAGGCAATGTATGGAATGGAATAAAACACTTGCAAACAATATATCTGATAAGGGATTCATCTCCAAAATAGAGATGAGTCAACAGCAAAAAGACCCAAAAGTCAAAAGATAAAAAACCTTAACAAGGTGATTAAAAAATGGGTTAAGGATTGCATAGTCATTTCTAAAGATTTTTTGATGTGGACCATTTTTCACTTTCACTTTCACTTTCATGCATTGGAGAAGGAAATGGCAACCCACTCCAGTGTTCTTGCCTGGAGAATCCCAGGGACAGGGGAGCCTGGTGGGCTGCCATCTATGGGGTCACACAGAGTCGGACACGACTGAAGCGACTTAGCAGGAGCAGCAGCATTTTTCTAAAAGTCTTTATTAAATTAGTTACAGTATTGTTTCTGTTTTATGTTTTGGTTTCTTGGCAAGAGGCATGTGGGATCTTAGCTCCCCGACCAGGATGAAACCTGCACCCCTTGCACTGGAAGGTGAAGTCTTGACCACTGGACCATCAAAGAAGACAACAAATGGCATATGAACAGGTATATGAAAAGATGTTCAAAGTCATCAGTAAAATGCAAACTCAAACCATAACAAGATATCACCTCACACTGTTCACAATGGCTATTGTGAAAGAAAACAAAAAACAAAAAACATTAACTTATTCTAAGTGTCTCTTAGAATATAAGATTGTAAGCTCATTATGTGTGTTAATTTTCTTTTAGAAATTCTATCTCCCTCTACCCTCTTATTTTTCCCCTCTCCCCTTTCCCCACCCCTTACTAACTGGTATGATTATTTCCACTCATCTCTCAGGCTTTCAGTTCAGATTGGGATTATATCAAGGCATTCTGGGCTTTTGCTCTTGAGTGATGTTGAAGACATGATTGATCTACATGCAGAACAACTGGCTGACTTCAGTTCCATTTCTGTTGGCATTAAGTCTTTTCCCTCATCAGCCCCAAGCAGCAGAACAATAATTTACCTTTCCTCACCGCCGGCGCCCGCCCTGCCCTGCCCCGCCCTCTTTCATTAATGGGCAGGGAAGCCACACTCAAGCCCCTACCTTCAGTGAGTTTGTTGATATTTTTCAGAGGTCACATTTTGTACTTCCTTCCTAGGAGACCTTAGCTCTGAGCTGCCACTTCCTGATTTTGATCAGTAGAATTATTGGGTTGGCCAAAAGTTTGTTTGGGTTTTCCATAACATCTTCTTGAAAAACCTGAACAAATGTTTTGGCCAATCCAGTATCTGTGTTACTTTAGTCCTAGAGATGTCTTCTTATTTTCTCTTTTGCATTTTATTTTATTTTACATATTTCTGATTACTTTTTAACAGAATTTATAATCAGTAATTATCTATTTATTTGTCTTGAAGATAAGCATAAAATTTTCATCATGATATCTTATTTACTATAGAAATATTAATGCTTGAAAACCATGTCGCCCTTTAACAAGTTTTCTTGAGACATAATTTGATAGATTATATAATGATATATTAGTTTTAGGTATATAACATAATGGTTCCATATTTGTGCATATTGTAAAATGATCACCACAATAAGTAAGTCACCACACATATTCACAAATTATTTCCTTTGATGAGAATTTTTAAGATTTACTCTCTGAGCAAATTTCAATATTATTTCAATAATGTGCTATACAATATTATTAACTATAGTCATCATGCTGCACACTGTACTAGTTATTTCTTTTATAACTGGAACTTTGTACCTTTTGATACCCTTCAGCCATTTCACTCACCATCCACACCTAAGCTCTGGCAACCACCATATTTGTTCTCTGTATCATGAGCTCACTTTTTTTTTTTTTTTTAAATAATCCACTTATAAGTAAGATAATAAGGCACTGCTATTTGTCTTACTAATTAATTTCATTTAGCATAATGCCCTCAAGTTACATCCATGTTGTCACAGATGGCAAGATTTTCTTTCTTTAGTGGAAGAATAATAATCCATTATATGTGTATATTTATATGTATATGTATGAATTCAGTTCAGTTCAGTTGCTCAGTTGTGTCCGACTCTCTGCAACACCATGGACGGCAGCATGCCAAGCCTCCCTGTCTATCATCAACTTCTGGAGTCTACCCAAACTCATGTCCACTGAGTCAGTGATGCCATCCAACCATCTGATCCTCTGTTGTCCCCTTCTCCTCCTGCCCTCAATCTTTCCCAGCATCAAGGTCTTTTCCAATGAGTGAGCCCTTCTCATCAGGTGGCCAAAGTATTGGAGTTTCAGCTTCATCATCAGTCCTTACAATGGATATTCAGGACTGATTTCCTTTAGGATGGCTGCTTGGGTCTTCTTGCAGTCCAAGGGACTCTCAAGAGTCTTCTCCAACACCCAGTTCAAAAGCATCAATTCTTCAGTGCTCAGCTTTCTTTAGAGTCCAACTTTCACATCCATACATGACTAATGGAAAAACCATAGGCTTGACTAGACGGACCTTTGTTGGCAAAGTAATGTCTCTGCTTTTTAATATGCTGTCTAGGTTGGTCATAACTTTTCTTGCAAGGAGTGAGTGAAGTCGATCAGTCATGTCCGACTCTTTGCAACCCCATGGACTGTAGCCTACCAGGCTCCTCAGTTAATGGAATTTTCTAGGCAAGAGTATTGGAGTGGGTTGCCATTTCCTTCTCCAAGTAAGTGTCTTTTAATTTCATGGTTGCAGTCACCATCCACAGTGGTTTTGGAACCACCCCCACACACAAAAAATTCTGTCACTGTTTTCACTGTTTCCCTATCTATTTGCCATGAAGTGATGGGACCAGATGCCATGATCTTAGCTTTCTGAATGTTGAGTGTTAAGCCAAATTTTTCACTTTCATCAAGAGGCTCTTTAGTTCTTCTTCGGTTTCTGCCATAAGGGTGGTGCCATCTGCATATCTGAGGTTATTGGTATTTCTCCCGGCAATCTTGATTCCAGCTTGTGCTTCTTCCAGCCCAGCATTTCTCATGATGTACTCTGCATATAAGTTAAATAAGCAGGGTGACAATATATAGCCTTGACATAATGCCTTTTCCTATTTGGAACCAGTCTGTTGTTCCATGTCCCGTTCTAATTGTTGCTTTCTGACCTGCATGCAGATTTCTCAAGAGGCAGGTCAGGTGTCTGGTATTCCCATCTCTTGAAGAATTTCCCCCAGTTTGTGGTGATCCACACAGTCAAAGACTTTGGCATAGTCAATAAAGCAGAAATAGATGTTTTTCTGGAACTCTCTTGCTTTTTTGATAATCCAGCAGATATTGGCAATTTGATCTCTTTTTCCTCTGCTTTTTCTAAATCCAGCTTGAACATCTGGAAGTTCATGGTATGTATTTGATTAATATATATACATATATATATTAAAGATTTATATATATATATTGAAGATTTTAATGAATTTGCTAATGAGCATGAAAAGATTTATATATATATATATATATATATATATACACACACATACACGCACCACATTTTCTTTATCCATTTATCCATCAATGGATGGTTAGGTTGTTTTCACATATTGGCTACTGAAAATAATGCTTCAATAAACATGGGATGCATATGTCCTTTCAAGTTGGTGTTTGTGTTTTCTTCAGACCAATACCCAGAAGTGGAATTGCTGAATCATTTGTAGTAGTTCTATTTTTAATTTGTTGAGGAATCTCCATACTGTTTTCCATAGTGACTCTACCACTTTACTGAATGTAAGCTTCTTGATACAAGAACTTATTCATTTATATCTCACTGCTTTCTAGAATAGTTCCTTGGATATAATTGGATTCTGCAAACAAAATCCAATCCAATACCAGTTTCTTTATAAACTGAGTAAATAAATAAAAGTTTAATATACAAAAGGAATTTCTATATTTCAAAAGTTTTTAGGAGCTAATTTGAGTAGTTTCCTCTTACTTCCTGTTATTCATTCTTATATCGTCAACCTCACCCTTCCTTCTGAATTGCCTCCTCATATTAGGAACATGATCAAGTAATTCCCATGTTAAAAAGAAAATCTCTGAGGATGCTTTAAAATGAATGGATTTTAAGTTGATGATAAAGCAAACTATAATACCACATATGTACATGTAGAGGTTTTAAGATAATTGAATTGATAATAAAAGTGCTAAAATTACTTAACATGTAAACTTAATAACAATCCATTTTTCTTGCCTGTTGATTCATTTTTTTGAGCCTATTAGTTTATGAATAGATCCATAAATTGGTAAAAAAAATCACATTGCATATTTAACCCACATGGAAAATATCCATTTACTTTATACTAAAGGATAAAAATTTATAGCCATGAGTTAAACCTCTTTATAGAAGTTGGGTACTGATATTTTTGTGAGTGGTTACTTTTTTCATGCTCACTCACAAATTAATTAAAATCTTTAATTCACATTTTAATTGAATTTCAGAATGACAGTTTGACTTTTGATTTATATATGTTTTGACTAAGAAATTTATTTTTGTTCATAAAATCTTTTCAGAATCACTGTAACTTAGGTGTCATATGAGGAAAATTAATTTAATTTAATAAAGCATCTCAGAAATAAGTATATATAAATTACTTTGTTGCTTTATAATCTTTAGAAACTTGTTCCTTTCACTTGAAAACAATTTTCTCCCAGAGAGTGTTATATCTTGGCAAGGATTAAATAAATTGAATCATCTGAGATTAGATTTTGTTGAAAGGTCAGGATGATTTTAGATTTTAAAAGTTATGAAGTTTCAGTCCTGATTCTATTATGAATTTATTAAAATTCTATTAGAAATTTATTAAGGTAAATCATGTTTGTCCTTTACCTGATGATAGAAGAGGTTACTTTTACATTAAATATTGTTTGTGTACAAGTAGGATATATTTTTAAAATATGCACACCAGACACACACCCCATTTTACAACTTTAAAGATTTGCTGTTTGGGTGAGTGTTAATCATTTCTAGGAAGAAACTGGCAGCTAAATAGACAATAGCAGCTACTTAGACAATATGTCTAAGTAGACAATAGATTTCCATTTTTCCATCCAGAAACATTTTTCCTACATAAATGTTTTTTGTTTTACTTTTTACGAATGCAATTTTTTGGTTAAAACACTATTTGAATGGGTTTTCCATTTCATATCCATATTCTTATCTGATTTGATTTTAATAATGACAGAATCTGAAAGATGTTTTTGTAGTTCATTATAATATTTTTTAAATGCTAAAAATACTTTTTATTCAGTTTTCAAAGTTAATATACTTTACTTATTATAGTGAAGTAATAAGGTGATTTTAAAGGAATATGTTAAATTTGGGGACAAAGTATTGCCTTATTTTAATAGAAAATAGAATTGAGAATTCACAAGGTTTATTGCTATGCTACTACCTTCTTTTCAAGGACACATATACAGAAGTCACTCATTTATGTTGTATCCTTTAACATCCCTTGGTAATTCCTAGTTGTCCTTAAATCTCTCTCCATAGAACATCACTATTTTCCTACTGTTATCACATCCCATATGCTTATCTAAATAAAAGTAGAGAGTTTCTGGAAGTAGTAAAACCAATAATAAAATTTTGTCTAATAATCCAGTGCTGTTAGATAACAGCTTACCAATGATTAGAATAATTTTGTATAGAGGGCCATAGGGAGGATGATTGAAGGCAGGAAAAGAGGTTAAAGTTTGAATAAGGTTTAACTTTTTCTGGGTCTAAAATGAAAATAGAAGTGAACCAAAACAAAATTTCCTGCCTTAACTTGCCTGTGCAACATGTGACTATATTTACTTAATCTTTCATATGAGATTTTGTGGTCTTACTCTGTAGTTCTCAGTATGTTCTTAGAATTAGAGATATTATGATAACTGGTTATCAGAGTGATCAACTAATCATTCTTAGGCTTTTGTGTATTTGCCTGACATTTGCTAGCTGATGGTTTCATGTTTAATTGGATAAAAATGTGTTTTCCTGATAGACAGCTTTAGTTTGTATAAGCAGATTTCAAGATTTTTTTCTGGGTATTCAGTCAGACATCATTTCTTTCATCTTGGAGTCATATTCTTGAAAAGGTGGATGGAGCTGTAAAAGTTTTAGCCAGAAGAACAGATTTGAATGAAAAGGCAATTAAAGAACCCAGTGTTGCTCTGCCCTGAGTGGGAGGGGAACCTTCTATCCTAAATAATGAAGAACTGCTCCTGATCACTATTTTTTCTTAAACAGAGAAGAGGACGGAGGCTGATAATATATTTCTGCCTGTAATATATTTCTGTAATATATGTCTTCTACACTTTTTAATATATGACTCAGAGTTAACAATACATGTTGTTGGTGTCAGAGCTGACATAGTAGAGGTGCAACGGTTTTTGTTCAATAATGCATTATAGTCTGCATGTATGTAGACAAAATTACCACATCATAATATGATGAGCATGGAGGAATCTCTTCTTTCTACAGAGCATAAAATTGCATATTCATTCCAGATATTCTTTCATATAGCTTGTTTGATGAAGAGCAAAGTACACTGATGCATGATGCTGAATGCAACACAGCAGTGGCTTTATGGGTTAGGACTGTGAGGAAAAGAATGGCTATGTTTGGCTGTTCTGAACACATTTATCTTCTAAAAAAGCTACAAGAATAGTACTGTTCTTCTAAAAGCACTTCTTTTGTTTTTCACTTTTAAGGATTTAAAAAAAAATTTTTTTCTTCATTGTTTTACAATGAAGTTTTCATCTTAAATGAACACCAAATATTCCCTCATTGCTTGTTTATGAATGACTTGCCAGTGTCTCTGTCCAGTCAAGTTGCTTTATCCCAAAACAATGAAACATTTCTGCATTAGACTGTGTCTTCCTTAATAAAGAATCCAGCCTTAATACTGAAAAGATTCAGCATTAAAATGCATGCCAAATATACTGCAAGGCATCTGGCTTTATTATTATTAGTATTCTAAGTGCTATTTTATTGACCTTTAGGAGGCTTTTCTCTCCTTAGATTGCAAAAGAGGTTTTCTACATTTTGATCTAATTTCATTGGTTTTCTGACAATGTAGTGCCAGATTTTATAAGGTAATTCAGTTTTTCATGATGTAGTGATAAAGGAGTAATATACTCCCAGAACCACCTGAGAGGAAGCTAGATTTTAGAAGGATTGTACTGTAGTGTGGGGATGCCAGCAGACAAGATAAAAGGACAAATAGTATCAATTTCAATCTTTATCATCCTGATAGATAAAGAATGTTTTTGCTGTTCATTCACTCAGTTGTGTCTGAGTCTTTGTGGCCCCATGGACCGCAGTACACCAGGCTTCCCTGTCCTTCACATTTCCTGGAGTTTGCTCAAATTCATATCCATTGAGTCAATGGGTTACATCTAACCATCTCCACCATCCCCTTCTCCTGCCCTCAATCTTTCCCAGCATCAGGGTCTTTTCCAGTGAGTCAGTTCTTTGCATCAGGTGGCCAAAGTATTGGAGCTTCAGCTTCAGCATCAGTCCTGCCAATTCCTGGTTGATATTCTTTAGGATTGGCTGGTTAGATCTCCTTGCAGTCCAAGGCACTCTCAAGAGTCTTCTCCAAGGTCAATGGTAGTAGCTAATTAGCATTTCTCTTATCATGAACTGAGATGGATATCTTTTCCTACTTTTTATATTTAATTTTATGGGCAAACTGTATGTTCACAGCCTTTGCTTGTTTTTACATTGAAAAAATATATCAGGTTTTTTTCTTATTGAATATTAGGAGCTATTTTTATTTTAATAACATGCAAATTGCAAATTCTTTCCCCAGTCCCTTGTTTTTTGACTATCTCCATGGTACTTTTTGATATATATAATTTTTGAAGTCAGATCTTCTTGATTTTGACAGAGAATCAAAATGTGTCATAATTTTGTGTCATAGTTTAAAAGGGCTTTCTGAGTTTAAAATAATCAATAATCAAGTGGATTCTTCTTGTAATTTTATAGTTTCACTTCCCTATTTAAATCATGTATTCATTTTGAATTTATCAATTTGAATATAAACAATAGAATATTACTTAACTCATCAGTGGCCACATGATTGGAAAAGGTCAGTTTTCATTCCAGTCCCAAAGAAAAGCAATGCCAAAGTGCGGTGAGTGAGCTCCGCCCGTGGCAAAGGTCATGAGGAAGGAGGCTTGGCATACGCAAAGGCGGGATCAAGCCTCAGGAGTCTCCCTGGAAATTCTCGAGCATCTACCCCCAAAACCAGAGTCTGCCTACTTTCTGCTTTGTGCTTTCACCTACACCTCAGACTTTACGGGGGGGCTGTCCCCCACTACCTCCCTCTGAAACAAGAGTTAGCTTACAGCTCCAGTTAATAATTCCTGGGTGTGACAGTGTTTCAACCTACAAACTCCTTTGGAGATCCTCTAGCCTGCCTGAATAGGTTTTTCCGGCCACATGTGATTGCTCAGAGCCTCCCAACTGTGAGAGGCATGAGATGTTCTAAACTGTCTAAATACAGATTCCTTTGAGCAGTTAAAAGATTGATTAGAAATTGTATTGGTGAAGGGTTTTTCACTTGTTGGGCCAATGTTTGCTGCTAAGTCTCCATATCCCTTACCTGCTGTGTCTCTGGCAGTGTATTGATTAATATAATTGGTGTAAGTAGTAGCTTTAATGTTTATAACCTGGGACCCTTGAGTTAATTCTTTTTCTTGTTATAGCCCACCACACCTTTGCTCTGTAGGAATGCAACTTTATCTAATGCTTTTGGAGGGTGGTGCTTGACTTATCACCTTTAGAGAAAAATAAGTTTTCTGAAGAAAGGGTCTTAAAATGTTAACAGGCCTCCGGGCCAGAAGATGATGCAAATCACCTAAACTTTTGCATACCATATGTTTGCAGGAAGAAAGCCTGGCTTGCTGCATGACTCTACCCCTTCCCCCATTATCCTCTATGCATAACTTAAGGTATAAAAACTACTTTGGAAAATAAAGTGCGGGCCTTGTTCACCCAAACTTGGTCTCCCCATGTCGTTCTTTCTCTCACCCTCTGGCTGAATTATTCAGCCTCTTTTCTTCACTGAATTTTCCTACTGAGCTATCCTTATTCTATTACTCTTTATATCCTTAATTAACGTTTAATTAAGCAGTTGTTTCCTGATCCTCCCCGACGCCGTCCCCACTTCGAATTCCCTGGATCCACCGGGGATGGACCCCGGCACCAAAGAATGTTCAAACTATGGAACACTTGTGCTCATTTCACATGTTAGCAAGATTATACTCAAAATCCTTCAAGCTAGGCTTCAGCAGTATGTGAACCAAGAACTTCCAGATGTACATACTTGGTTTCAAAGAAGCAGAGGAATCAGAGATCAAATTGACAACATCTGTGGATCATGGAGAAAGCAAGGAAGTTCCAGAAAAGCATCTGCTTCTACTTCATTGACTACACTAAAGCCTTTGACTGTGTGGATCACAACAAACTCTGCAAAATTCTTAAAGAGATGGGAGTACTAGATTACCTTACCTGTCTCCTGAGAAACCTGTATGTGGTTCAAGAAGTAACACTTAGAATTGGACATGAAACAACTGACTGGTTCAAAATTGGGGAAAGAATATGACAAGGCTGTGTATTGTCACCCTGCTTATTTAACTTTTATGCAGAGTACATTCTGTGAAATGTTGAGCTGGATGAATTACAAGTTGGAATCAAGATTGCTGGGAGAAATATCAATAACCGCAGATATGCAGATGACACCGCCCTTATGGCAGAAAACAAAGAGGAGCTAAAGAGCCTTTTGATGAAAGTGAAAAATGAGAGTAAAAGAGATGGCTTGAAATTCAACATTCAAAAATACTAAAATCATGGCATCCAGTCCCATCACTTCATGGAAAATAGATGGGGAAAAAGTGGAAGCAGTGACAGATTTTCTTGGGCTCCAAAATCACTGTGGATGGTGACTGCAGTCATGAAATTAAAAGATGCTTACTCCTTGGAAGGAAAGCTTTGACAAACCTAAACAGTGTATTAAAAAGCAGAGACATCAGTTTGCCAACAAAAAAGGTCCATATAGTCAAAGCTATAGTTTTTCCAATAGTCATGTGAAAGTTGGACTCTAAAGAAGGTTGAGTGCCAGAGAATTGATGCTTTTGAATTGTGGTGTTGGAGAAGACTCTTGAGAGTCCCTTGGACAGCAAGATCAAACCAGTCAGTCCTAAAGGAAATCAACCCTGAATATTCATTGGAAGTATTGATGCTGAAGCTGAAGCTCCAAATACTTTGGCCACCTGATACAAAGCACTGACTCATTGCAAAAGACCTTGATGCTGGTAAAGATTGAAGGCAAAAGGAGAAGGCGGTGGCAGCAGATGATGGTTAGATAGCATCACTGACTCAATGGACATGAGTTTGAATAAACTCTTAGAGAAAGTGGATAAAAAGGAGCCTGGTGTGCTGCAGTCTGTGGGGTCACAAAGAGTCAGACATGACTTAGTGACTGAACAGCAACAACAACAACATAAAAAGAATGAATTATTGCCCTTTGCAGCAATATGGACAGATCTAGAGATGATCCTACTAAGTGAGGTAAAGCAGAGAAAGAAATATAATATGATATCACTTATAAGTAGAATCTAAAAAGTTGATATAAATAATCTTGTCTACAAAATACAAATAAACTCACAGACATGTGGTTACAAAGGAGAAAAGGATAGGTGGAGAGATAAATTAGGAGTTTGGGATTAACATATACATAGTACTATATATAAAATGGACTTCCCTGGTGGCTCAGATGGTAAAGCATCTGCCTACAGTGTGGGAGACCTGGGTTCAATCTCTGGGTTGGGAAGATCTCCTGGAGAAGGAAACGGCAACTCACTCCAGTATTCTCTCCTGGAAAATCTCATGGACAGAGGAACCCGGTAGGCTACAATCCATGGGGTTGCAAAGAGTCGGACACGACTGAGTGACTTCAGTCACTCATGTATAAAATAGACAAACAACAAGGTCCTGCTGTTTAGCACAGGAAACTGTATTCAATATCTTATAATAACCTAAAAAAGCTTCCCAGGTGGTTCAGTGGTAAAGCATCTGCCAATGCAGGAGATTAGGGTTCAATCCCTGGGTCAGGATAATCTGCTGGGGGAGGAAATGGCAACCCACTGCACTATTCTTGCCTGGAAAATCCCGTGGACAGAGGAGCCTGATGGGCTACTGTCCATAGGGTCACAAGAGTTGGACATGTCTTAGCAACTAAACAACAACAAAAATAACCTAAAATGTACAAAATGTGAAAAAGAATACATACATAAATATATATAATGGAATATCTTTTCTGTATACCTGAAAGTATCACAACATTGTGAATCAACTATAATTAAAAAGTAAAAATTTTACGATAAATTTAAAAAATTAAAAAATCATATCTATTTTGAATTTATCAAGGTATAGGATATGAGGCATGAATCCAGCTTAATTATTTTTTTCTAGATAGCTACTTAGTTGTCCTAAACCTGCTGTTGTATAAATCATATAGGTTCCCCAACTTGTTTGAGATATCCCTTTTATACACTAAATTTCCACATGCATCTAGGTATATTTCTTGACTTTCCATTCTATTATTTTTATTATCCTGTCTCCCACACTTAAAAAATGTGATGCTCTAAGATTTGCTTTAGTATAGGATAGTCAGTTGCCCACTGGAGTTTTCCTGAATAGAGATCAAACTGAGTAGTGGATTTGCTGAGTTGTAGATTCTGCTCACCTTCTGATATACTAGATAATTTCCAAAGAATTTGTACCAAATCAGCTGAACAGTAGTCTGTGAGATTTTGTAGTTTCACATATGGAGATTTATGACTTTAATGACAATCTAGTGGGAGTAAAATGATTTCTTATTGTGATTTTAACATATTTTAAAAATTGCTAATGAGATTATCTTTTTATAGGTTTTTTAAAAAGTGTTTCAGTTTCCTTTTTAATGAAATGTCTGTTTTGTTTCTTGCTCATTTTTCGCTTGAGTTTATTTTCTCTTCCTTATTGATTTTTAGGAGTTTTTTGGTATGATGTCATTTTAAGTAATGTTTTTTCTAGGAAATGGTCAGTTTCAGTTTCCAATATTGTCAAAAGCTTTTAATAGTATTCTTTTATTAGTCTTAAAAATTCTGCCACACTGTAGATTTATGCCTTTTATCTTAATCAGTTATGTTGGTGTATTGTCAATTTCATTAACTTTTCAAAGAATAAGGTTTTATTTTTGTTTACTATTACATTGAACTTTGTTTTCTGTATTATTAATTTCTGCTCTTTCCTTATATTGAATCATCTTCATAGTTTTTTATATTTTTTCTTTTTCTACTTTTAAAGTTCTATCTAAATTAGTTTTCAGTCTTTCTTCTGTTCTAATATCAAAATTTAAGACTGTGTTTACCCAATCCAAGTACTAACCATTCCTGACCCTGCTTAGCTTCCGAGATCAGACAAGATCACACATATTCAGGATAGTATGGTCGTAAAGTTGCTTTCTTATATAATTATTTTCAATACTTAAGTTATTCAGGTGATACTTTTTTTTTTAATGGAAGCAATTTCATTTCTTTTCTGAGGGTCTAAATCACATCTTCACAGTAGTATTTTGCATATCTTTGCTACATGACCACGTTTTGGGGGAATACTTATCTTTCCTTGGCTTTGATCTCAGTTGGTTAGTAGATTCTGATTTATAGGTGCATATGTTTACTTTTATTTTATTTTATTTTTTTTTTATTCTTCCAATTTTATTTTATTTTTAAACTTTACATAATTGTATTAGTTTTGCCAAATATCAAAATGAATCTGCCACAGGTATACATGTGTTCCCCATCCCGAACCCTCCTCCCTCCTCCCTCCCCATACCATCCCTCTGGGCCGTCCCAGTGCACCAGCCCCAAGCATCCAGCATCATGCATCGAACCTGGACTGGCAACTCGTTTCCTACATGATATTTTACATGTTTCATTGCCATTCTCCCAAATCTTCCCACCCTCTCCCTCTCCCACAGAGTCCATAAGACTGTTCTATACATCAGTGTCTCTTTTGCTGTCTCGTACACCGGGTTATTGTTACCATCTTTCTAAATTCCATATATGTGCGTTAGTATACTGTATTTATGTTTTTCCTTCTGGCTTACTTCACTCTGTATAATAGGCTCCAGTTTCATCCACCTCATTAGAACTGATTCAAATGTATTCTTTTTAATGGCTGAGTAATACTCCATTGTGTATATGTACCACAGCTTTCTTATCCATTCATCTGCTGATGGACATCTAGGTTGCTTCCATGTCTTGGCTATTATAAACAGTGCTGCGATGAACATTGGGGTACACGTGTCTCTTTCCCTTCTGGTTTCCTCAGTGTGTATGCCCAGCAGTGGGGTTGCTGGATCATAAGGCAGTTCTATTTCCAGTTTTTTAAGGAATCTCCACACTGTTCTCCATAGTGGCTGTACTAGTTTGCATTCCCACCAACAGTGTAAGAGGGTTCCCTTTTCTCCACACCCTCTCCAGCATTTATTATTTGTAGACTTTTGGATCGCAGCCATTCTGACTGGTGTGAAATGGTACCTCATAGTGGTTTTGATTTGCATTTCTCTGATAATGAGTGATGTTGAGCATCTTTTCATGTGTTTGTTAGCCATCTGTATGTCTTTTTTGGAGAAATGTCTATTTAGTTCTTTGGCCCATTTTTTGATTGGGTCGTTTATTTTTCTGGAGTTGAGCTGTAGGAGTTGCTTGTATATTTTTGAGATTAGTTGTTTGTCGGTTGCTTCATTTGCTATTATTTTCTCCCATTCTGAAGGCTGTCTTTTCACCTTGCTAATAGTTTCCTTTGATGTGCAGAAGCTTTTAAGGTTAATTAGGTCCCATTTGTTTATTTTTGCTTTTATTTCCAATATTCTGGGAGGTGGGTCATAGAGGATCCTGCTGTGATGTATGTCAGAGAGTGTTTTGCCTATGTTCTCCTCTAGGAGTTTTATAGTTTCTGGTCTTACGTTTAGATCTTTAATCCATTTTGAGTTTATTTTTGTGTATGGTGTTAGAAAGTGGTCCAGTTTCATTCTTTTACAAGTGGTTGACCAGATTTCCCAGCACCGCTTGTTAAAGAGATTGTCTTTAATCCATTGTATATTCTTGCCTCCTTTGTCGAAGATAAGGTGTCCATATGTGCGTGGATTTATCTCTGGGCTTTCTATTTTATTCCATTGATCAATATTTCTGTCTTTGTGCCAGTACCATACTGTCTTGATAACTGTGGCTTTGTAGTAGAGCCTGAAGTCAGGTAGGTTGATTCCTCCAGTTCCATTCTTCTTTCTCAAGATCGCTTTGGCTATTCGAGGTTTTTTGTATTTCCATACAAATTGTGAAATTATTTGTTCTAGCTCTGTGAAGAATACTGTTGGTAGCTTGATAGGGATTGCGTTGAATCTATAAATTGCTTTGGGTAGTATACTCATTTTCACTATATTGATTCTTCCAATCCATGAACATGGTATATTTCTCCATCTATTAGTGTCCTCTTTGATTTCTTTCACCAGTGTTTTATAGTTTTCTATATATAGGTCTTTAGTTTCTTTAGGTAGATATATTCCTAAGTATTTTATTCTTTCCGTTGCAATGGTGAATGGAATTGTTTCCTTAATTTCTCTTTCTGTTTTCTCATTATTAGTGTATAGGAATGCAAGGGATTTCTGTGTGTTGATTTTATATCCTGCAACTTTACTGTAGTCATTGATTATTTCTAGTAATTTTCTGGTGGACTCTTTAGGGTTTTCTATGTAGAGGATCATGTCATCTGCAAATAGTGAGAGTTTTACTTCTTCTTTTCCAATTTGGATTCCTTTTATTTCTTTTTCTGCTCTGATTGCTGTGGCCAAAACTTCCAAAACTATGTTGAATAGTAATGGTGAAAGTGGGCACCCTTGTCTTGTTCCTGACTTTAGAGGAAATGCTTTCAATTTTTCACCATTGAGGATAATGTTTGCAGTGGGTTTGTCATATATAGCTTTTATTATGTTGAGGTATGTTCCTTCTATTCCTGCTTTCTGGAGAGTTTTTATCATAAATGGATGTTGAATTTTGTCAAAGGCTTTCTCTGCATCTATTGAGATAATCATATGGTTTTTATTTTTCAATTTGTTAATGTGGTGTATTACATTGATTGATTTGCGGATATTGAAGAATCCTTGCATCCCTGGGATAAAGCCCACTTGGTCATGGTGTATGATCTTTTTAATGTGTTGTTGGATTCTGATTGCTAGAATTTTGTTAAGGATTTTTGCATCTATGTTCATCAGTGATATTGGCCTGTAGTTTTCTTTTTTTGTGGGATCTTTGTCAGGTTTTGGTATTAGGATGATGGTGGCCTCATAGAATGAGTTTGGAAGTTTACCTTCCTCTGCAATTTTCTGGAAGAGTTTGAGCAGGATAGGTGTTAGCTCTTCTCTAAATTTTTGGTAGAATTCAGCTGTGAAGCCGTCTGGACCGGGGCTTTTGTTTGCTGGAAGATTTTTGATTACAGTTTCAATTTCCATGCTTGTGATGGGTCTGTTAAGATTTTCTATTTCTTCCTGGTCCAGTTTTGGAAAGTTGTACTTTTCTAAGAATTTGTCCATTTCTTCCACGTTGTCCATTTTATTGGCATATAATTGTTGATAGTAGTCTCTTATGATCCTTTGTATTTCTGTGTTGTCTGTTGTGATCTCTCCATTTTCGTTTCTAATTTTGTTGATTTGATTTTTCTCCCTTTGTTTCTTGATGAGTCTGGCTAATGGTTTGTCAATTTTATTTATCCTTTCAAAGAACCAGCTTTTGGTTTTGTTGATTTTTGCTATGGTCTCTTTTGTTTCTTTTGCATTTATTTCTGCCCTAATTTTTAAGATTTCTTTCCTTCTACTAACCCTGGGGTTCTTCATTTCTTCCTTTTCTAGTTGCTTTAGGTGTAGAGTTAGGTATATGTTTACTTTTAAAAAATAATTTATTTATTTTTTTATGGCTGTGCTGGGTCTTCATTGCTGTGCAATCTTCTCTCTAGTTGTAGCGAGTGGGGGCTACTCTCTAGCTGTGTTGCACAGGCTTCTCATTGCGGCAGCATCTCTTGTTGCAGAGCAGGGGCTGTAGGGCAGGTGGGCTTCAGTAGTTGCAGCACGGTGCTCAGTAGTTGTGGCTCCTGGGCTTCAGAGCACAGGCTCAATTGTGGTGGTGCATGGGCTTAGTTGCTGCATGGAATGTGGGATCTTCCTGGATCAGGGATTAAATCCGTGTCTCCTGCACTGGCAGGCAGATTCTTCACCACGGAACCACCAGGGAAGCCCTCATGTGTTTACTTCTAATTTTGCTTAGGCTGACTGCTTTGTCTGATTCTATTTACTGTTTCCACTTACTGGAATGAAGTGGGCAGAACACCCCACCCTGAGGGATCTATTAGGAGATTCCCCTCTTTTCTTGTATGTTTCAGTCATGAAGCAACTGTCCTACCTCTCTGTCCTAAGATGCAGGGAATCTGTTGCTTCTCTTTGGGTAAGATGTAGGCATCGTGGAAAGGCTGATCATTATCCATGCTCCTTTGTTTGCCTCCTGGTCACTTCCGCATCTGAAATATTGGGTCTTTTTGTGTGCAAGTGTTTGAAGCTTCTCCCACCTTAAAACAAACAAACAAAAAACAAACTTTCTTCTACAATTTTTTTTGGAATATAAGTGCTCAGTCATTTCAGTCAGTCTGACTCTGCAACTCATTGGACTATAGCCCGCCAGGCTCCTCTGTCCACAGGATTCTCCGGGTAAGAATACTGGAGTGGGTTGCCATGCCCTTCTCCAGGGGAACTTCCCAACCCAGGGACTGAATCCACGTACCCTGTACCTCCTGCATCGCAGGCAGATTCTTTACTGCTGAGCCTCTGGGGAAGCCCATTTTGGAATCTAGTTTAATATATCTTAGTATTGTTTGTGTTCTACAGTGTTGTCCCTACAGACTATTTTATTCCCTTTACCCTAACAGGCAATATTCCTAAGGCCTCTTTACAAGACTCCTTGAATGCACTGATTTTTAAGGAGACAATATAATAGTTGAGAATATAATGTTGCTACTTACTATGTGATTATGGAAAGTTGTTAATGTCAATTTCCTATTTGTCAATATTGGTATAATTACAAAATATAACTCATGAGTGTTAAATGGAATGTATCAGAGCCTGATACATAGGAGGCAGTCAGTACAATGTTTGTTATTAACAGTATCTTACACTTCTTCCTCAGGCTAGAAGTAATTTGAATTGGAGTTGATAAAATTTGGTTAGAAAATAACTTGCTAGATTTAAGTAACTCTGATATGCAGGATTTTGAATAATGATTGGATTTATAGATTTTCTGGATTGTCTTTTCAGTACACTGTCTTTTCATTTTGTTGGCCATAAAATCATGGGTGATATATATACACACACACACACACATAGTATATGTATAATGTATATGTCTATTAATACATAATAACTATTTGAGTTTTTTTGGTTCTAAGTAGTAGAAACAGTCTTTGAAAAAGGACTTTTTTAAAGGATAAAACATCACTCACAGAACCAAAGGAAGAGATCAGTATTTTGCACCCTGTTCCATAAATATCAAATTTGGCCACTGTCAATATTCTATTCAATACTATAAAAGGAAAATGAAATGAGTGTTAACTTACACAATGCACATATGTACATATGATAATACATATTCAGAAAGTGGGAGAATAAACATATAGGCTAGAGTTCTCATTTTTGCAGATAGACAAGGTAAATTTCATTTTGCTTTTCCTCTACCTATTCCATGTTTCTCTTCCATTTGGACAGGATCCTGGTTTTCTTGGTAGATTTTTCTTAGTGATATGATCCAATCCTTCATTTTTAATAGGACTCAGTGGTCCTTTCTGTGTATGCTTGAAGCACATTCACTGATTATCATTACTGTACAACAATCCCCCTGAGTTCTATCCTAATTCTTCCCAATCCCGACTATAGAGCAGAAATCCTGTTTATTCTTGATAGTCAATATCAAACAATAGCATAGCTGTAATTTTAAACTCTTTGCCTAGAGACAGGATAAAATCAAAATAATCAGGATACAGCCTCTGTTTCTCACTCAGAGAAACCATTATTGTGTTCATTAGTATACACATATCTTCCTTGGGTACTAAAACTTATAGAAAAGCAAATCTCTGGGCTCAAAAGCAAACAGTTGTCATGAAGAATACTAGATACAATTATAGGAGCCTTGCCTGCCCTGTTTCCCCTTCAAACTAAGACTTGCACATTTTTGAGAAACAGAACCATGTGTATCAGTCATTGATTTAGAGAAAATAACACATCCTGTAAGTCAGCATACCAAACTTACAAAAGTCTTGTCTGCAAATTGATAATGCAGCTAAGTTTCCAATAAGGCATTTGGCTATTCTATAGGATTATTTCCTGTGGACATCAGCTTGCTAATTTAAAAATGTGAAGCTGGTACTTTAGTTGAAGGCAGTATTTTATGGGTTGCTTCCTTGGCAATGAAAAAGTCACAGTTTAATTGAACAATTACCAGATAGCTGCTTGTTTCCTTAAGACATCATGTTTGGCCACTACTGCTGGTAAATTGGACATTAATAACAATGACTCACATTCACACTCAGCTTATACATCTGGGTTATTAAGGCTCCATTTATGGGGACTGATGTTAGAATGAGGTACAAATATTTTCATGATCTGGGCATTTTCCAAGTATTCTACTCACACACTTTTCTCCAAGCCTCCTTTCCTTCAATTTTTTAATCATCTTACCAATTCTTTACCATCTAGCCAGATATTGGCCTCTAACTGCCCAAGAATCGGAGTAAATTCTTGCCTTTATGGTAGAGTACCAGAAAGTATTCTGCCAAATGCTTTGTCCAGTGGGAGTATTTAAAGTGTTATTTGTAATAATTCAAAGGTTTCAGTAATCTCTCTTAATACTGAGACTATGTGAACATACGGGTATGTCTCTGTATATGTCTGTGTATAAACATGCACCATTAGGATCTAAACAGAACATTATATAATTTAAGAAGAAAATCATAAAAAGGAATAGATTTGGGGCTATGGAATCAGAGAATCTAGTAGATTGTGTTTCTATTAGTAGAACCAGATGATTTACATATATAAGTAGATGATAGGAAGGCTACTGTTATATTAAAAAGTGAAGAGTAACCTTCTTTCACAGATAGCAAAGAGGCACATTTTGTATTAGCTCACCAGTCTGCCACTCAGTGCATTTTTGACAACTTAGGGTTAACACACCCGAAGGCAGTTTAAGTCCTTAAGAACTACGGAATAAATTCTTTGAATTAATTTTATCCTCTATTCTGGTTCTTATTTTTGAGTTCACAATTTCTTTTAATTTTATTATATTTTTTCTTAAGCTCTAGACCCATTGGCAACTCTTACATGACATAAATGCTTCAAAAGGTTTTAACCTAGGGAAATTTTTTTTTTCTTTTCATGTGAACATATTCTACCATTTTAAGATATTTTGTTTAGAGTAGATGCATTTCAGCTGCACATGTTCAGAAAACCTCTTGTGCCTATCGAAGGAAGAATTCCAGGGCAGAACGATAATACCTATGGTCTCGCTGAGGCTTAGAGTTTTCTTTCCCTTTGAGCTGCGCTTTGTTAAGAAATACTTTCCATATTACAGAAGAACAGGGAAAATGAGATCCCTAGTGAACAGTTTTTTTCTGGTAGCAACTTTATTGAGATAAATGATTTATATTCCATATAATTCATCCTTTCAAGTGTACAATTTAATGATTTTTTCATATATTCCATACCAAACGTATTTCTATTATGATAGTTTTAAAAAATGAAAAAAAATAAAAAATAAAAAAAATAAAAAATGAACCCAAGAAAATGGTGGAGTAGGAAGATGTTGAGCTCACCTCCTCTCCAGAGACACTAAAATTATAACTATTTACAGAGCAACTCTCATCTATGAGAATGAATTGAAAACTAGCAGAAAAGATTTTACACAAGTGAAGAGATAAAGAAGGAATCACAATGAGACGGGTTGGGGGGTGGAGGTGTGGTATAGTCAAGACCCCAAAGCCATATGTGATCCACAAAAGGAAGAATAATCACTACTGCAGAGTTTCTTTGTAAGGACCAAGGAGTCCAAACCCAATATTAAGTTCCCAACCTGAAGGTCCTGCGCTGGGAAGATAGCCCCAGGACATTTGACTCTGAAGGTTAGCCAGAGGGCTATAGGAAACAGATTCAACCCCGAAAGGGCATGCACCCAGAGGCAGTAGTAGAAAAGGACCCTAGTCAGACCCACTTGCTGAACTTGAAGAGGTAGGAGGCAGCTGGGGATGTAGATGCATTTTGGGGAGATACCGTGAGGGCACTGCACTAGGAAGCACATTTTGGAGTTCTCCCTGCAGCCTTTTAGTGCTGGGGGATTACCCACAAACCAGCGGGCCAGCCTCAGCCCTGGGTTCCCCTGGGGCTTGTATCCAGCTGCACAGGGATCCAGCTCTACTCATTAGCAGGTCAGGAAACTGTGAGTAAAAATATTTAAACATTTGTTGGTGTCAAATGTCTGTAGACAGGAAAGTCTATCATTTCTATATTTCTATTATGTATGTAGTTTTTGAAAACAAAGCAAAAATACATTGTAGCACCCTGTCTACTCTAATTTTCACTTGATTCTACTGTTAAACTTTTAAGGACTTCCATGGGGGCCCAGTGGTTGAGACTCCATGCTCCCAATGCAGGGGCCCTGGTTCAATCCATGGTCAGGGAACAACTAGATCCCACAGGCGGCAACTAAGAGTTCTCATGAGGCAACTAAAACCTAACACAGCCAAATAAATAAGTAAATATTTAAAAACTTTTATTTTTTATTTTTTCCCCATCCTGAACCCTCCTCCCTCCTCCCTCCCCATACCATCCCTCTGGGTCGTCCCAGTGCGCCAGCCCCAAGCATCCAGTATCATGCATTGAACCTGGACTGGCATCTCGTTTCATACATGATATTTTACATGTTTCAATGCCATTCTCCCAAATCTTCCCACCCTCTCCCTCTCCCACAGAGTCCATAAGACTGTTCTATACATCAGTGTCTCTTTTGCTGTCTCGTATACAGGGTTATCGTTACCATCTTTCTAAATTCCATAAATATGCGTTAGTATACTGTATTGGTGTTTTTCCTTCTGGCTTACTTCACTCTGTATAATAGGCTCCAGTTTCATCCACGTCATTAGAACTGATTCAAATGTATTCTTTTTAATGGCTGAGTAATACTCCATTGTGTATATGTACCACTGCTTTCTTATCCATTCATCTGCTGATGGACATCTAGGTTGCTTCCATGTCCTGGCTATTATAAACAGTGCTGCGATGAACATTGGGGTACATGTGTCTCTTTCCCTTCTGGTTTCCTCAGTGTGTATGCCCAGCAGTGGGATTGCTGGATCATAAGGCAGTTCTATTTCCAGTTTTTTAAGGAATCTCCACACTGTTCTCCATAGTGGCTGTACTAGTTTGCATTCCCACCAACAGTGTAAGAGGGTTCCCTTTTCTCCACACCCTCTCCAGCATTTATTATTTGTAGACTTTTGGATCGCAGCCATTCTGACTGGTGTGAAATGGTACCTCATAGTGGTTTTGATTTGCATTTCTCTGATAATGAGTGATGTTGATCATCTTTTCATGTGTTTGTTAGCCATCTGTATGTCTTCTTTGGAGAAACTTTTAAACTAAATACTTTTGATTAGAGTGGTTAATATTAAAAGGTATTTTCATGTTAATGAATTAATAACTTAATTTCTAAGTCAATGTTTTAAGATTTCTAAAATGGAACATGATTTTATACCATTTTTTATTTAGAGAAACTGCTTTAATATTTAAGTTAAGCCAGAAAAATTAATTCAAATTCTAGAAAGTCAAGTACCTTAAGCTTTGTAAGGCAATTTTCTCTTAAAGGTTAATATAATTTAAAAGTTATTTTTTTGTCGCTTAATTTTTTTTATTGTATTGTATTTTTTAACTTTACAATATTGTATTGATTTTGCCATATATCAACATGAATCTGCCACAGGCATACACGTGTTCCCCGTCCTGAACCCTCCTCCCTCCTCCCTCCCCGTACCATCCCTCTGGGTCGTCCCAGTGCACCAGCCCCAAGCATCCAATATTGTATTTTAAATTATATTTTTAAGGTTATAATTTAACAATTTAGATCTATCTACCAATATTTACTGACATATTTTACATTTATTTTGCTCATTAAGGCAGTAAAGGTACATAAATCTGGTATTCATAAAAGTGTTGATATTTATAAAGCTCAAAGAAGTAATCAAAATGTGAAAGCAATGCAAGCAAATAAATTACAATGAAAAGAAAAAAAATTGTACAATTTGCTTATATAATAAAGTAAAATAGAAAATTCCACAGGTTATCTAGTTTAACTAATTTTTACAAGTGTGAATTATTTATGGTCTATGTAAGTAGACAAGCATACAGGGAACAGTAAAATCCTGACTTTATTTTGGACTGTTGCCTTAAGTAATAAATATGAAAGAAAACTGCTGTAGCTTTAAACAATTTACAGAGGCTCTCTGAGTAACTGTATCTCACTGCCTTCTTCCTCACTTGCTTGTTATCAATGAAGAGGGAAGTGTGGTCAGAATTCAGAGCTACATCAAGGTTGACAGGGAATGCCTCAGAGATCCAGCACTATGAGGCAGACATTTTTAAAAAAATTCCTCTTTATAAAACAATCACAGTGCGTAGATAGTAGTCATCCAATAAATATTTCTAGTGATTAATGAACAGGTTGGGAGTGAACTCCAAGGACCCTTGACAATTAGATTATGAGCTGCCTCTAGCTCCCATCAAAGAGAAAGAGGCTTTGGAGCACATACTTGGCATTATCCCTGGTGAGAAGTTTATTTTAAAAATGCTTCCTTTTAATAAAAGAAAGTTTCAAATGAATTTTTTTATAGTTTGTCCCACACATGAATTTTTCTTTCAATGATTAAGTAGTAATATCAAGAGCAGTAAGGTTAATAACTTTTCTGACTTCAGAACAATTTAAAAAAGAAGCATATTTACTCATCCTCCTATTAAAATTTAGATCACTGCTGTAAAAAAGATGTATGCTCTGCATTTACGAATTACAGCCCTCTCCTTAGACAAATAGTGCAACTGTACTTTATCATAATTTTACGAAGTTGAGTAATGAATAGACTTTTGTGTTTCTTTCCACTTCCTAAGGGTCTGTCCTTTCTTTTACAGTTTCTTATCAAGGCCAGCAGACATCCTACATCTGCCTTCAAACCCTTAACAGGGGTTTGAAGTTAAGAGGTGCTTCGTATGGGGTTATCTCGCTCTGCTTCTTGCAGCCTAAGTCAAATAGTTCGACTGTAAAAAACACTAAAAATAAATAGTATATTGTCTCGTGCCTTCGCTTTCTCTTCCTTTTCTAAATAAGAGCTGCATTGTATGGCATGTCTGTGGAATTTATAGTTTCCTACCATGAAAGAAGTGCTAAGCAGATCTTTACTATTCTTCAGATATCCTGGATAGTTCAAACAAATGTGGCATTTGTATTTGGAAGCAGCTACAACTTTAAGTGAGTGAAGTGATTTGGTAGAATATTTTGTAAAATTTCAAAAGTATTTTTTCATTCTTTGACATAAGTCATTCTGTCCACTCCTGAATTAAGACAGAAAACTGGGAAAACAGCATAGCTAAAAGCTCTTGTGTAGGACTACTCAGTGTTGGGAATTATCCCGAGAAGTTTTAAATCAGTCTACCTAGTTGAGTTCAATCCTGGAAATCATTCAGAAAAAAGATCAAAGAAATTATTGATTTTCCTAGCAAATGTTTTTTTCCTCTTTTACTTTTTTTTTTTAGTTTTTAGTGGTATTCTATTAATGCAAGCAGCATCTGTTTCTCTTAGTACAGGCATCTGTGACTAGCCTTAGGAGAGGTAGTCTGCATCAGGAGGGGTTTATATATGCTCTAGTTCTGGTTCCTTCCTGGCTAGCCATCATCCCCCAACCCCAGGGCACATTAGTGTCTCTTGCAGTCTGCTCTTCAGTGAGGTGAGAAGACAAATCTCTCTTCTGTCTGTATGAAACAGTTGTCGCCATGTATCTGTACATATTTTGAAGTGTAATTTTCTATATGAATATTAGTAAGTAAAGGTAATGGCAACCCTGAACAGTATGGTCATTGTTTTTGTCCATATGGATCTGCTGGTAAGGCACCAATATTTGGCAGGTCCTTTGAGGAAGGGTGTGATAAATGCAGCCCTAAGAAGAGTGCTGTCATATGTCATCCTGAAAAAAAAACAAACAAACAAACAAAAAAAAACCCTCTCCTCAGCAATCCAGGGCTGAAACTCATCCCTGACTTCAGGCACCTCAGAAGGAAAAGGTGCAATGGTGAATTAATGGGAAAAAAAAATCACAAGAAAGACTATGTGATAAGCGGCCTGATGTATACTTTTCTTCTTCCCCTTTTCTCGAAAGGCAGGTTGTATATAGACTCAAGCTTTCATAGCTTGTTCAAGTAGGAATTACCCCATTTGTAGCATATTTTGGTGCTGCATCTACATAGTATGCATTTAACTAGGTCAAGTGATTTCTCAGTGAACTCTTTATTCAAGAGTTAGATCCAAAGGGAGCCAAACAGATGGTATGTGTGCATCTGGCCTTCTCTTACAGGGTGGTAAACAATTACCAATCCTACCAAGTCTATCGTTGATTCTATCACTATTTTTAAAGCAAATGTCCTCAACCCATTTGTTATACATACTTACATAATTTAAGTAAAAAAATTTTTTTATAACTAAGATTTTAAAAAAGCTTCAGTGATAAGCAATTTTTTTTTTTTTTAAAGGCAGGATCCAAGAGATTTAAAGTCTAGTTTAATGATCGTCATTTCCCTTAAGGTCTTCCTATGTGAGACAAAGGGATTGGATTAACTGATTTCTCCTTGAGACGTTTCTCCTATTAATTTTGCCTGAGTCTTTTAATTAGTTTCATGGTCTCTACTTTAAAACCTATATAGCTTGTAGGAGAAATTTTTATCCAATTAGGTAGTGGAAACTCTTACTAGGTGGGGAGGAGGGCAGGTGGGAAGAGCTCAGAGAAGGCAAGGGATATGGCAATGAATTTAGGGCAGTTCTATGGTTATTAAAAGGTCAATCTTATGGCTCTGGTAGAAAAAGTGATTTAAAAAATACAGAAATTTCTAAACAGAAAAGCTAAGTCAGAAAAATTTCGGTGCTAATGCTACTCCTGGTTTGTTCCTTTCCTAGGTTTATGACCTGTGTTAGTGATTTCTGATTTGTTGCTCAGCTTCTGCTTCCTCTCTGTTAGGGAAAGTAGAGCAGGATTTTTCAGAGACTCACATGGAATGTTCTCTGGCAGTATAGTGGAGGAAGCAAAGCAAAACTGATGTAACAGTAACTAAGTAGCCAGACAAAGGTGGTCCCTTTCTCCTGCGTCATCTCTCTTTATTTCCAGCCTATCTCAAAAGCTCTGTCCTGGATCACTCTCTCTGTGAACCTCACTGATTTCCTTTGATGCCTAGGCTATTTCCTTTTCACTGACTTGGGAAGTTTTCTTCTTGTGAATCCCATTAGGATTACTAACCAATAGGATAGCAGGCGTGGCCTCTGCTTAGCTGCTCTTCAGGGCCTTTGCTCTTAGGCACTGTGGTTGGACCTTCTGGCCCTCAGAGAGTGAGTGCGCCTGCCTTACTGTTACTAGGACCCTAGTTTTCCCACCCTAGGCTTCAGAGCCCTCACTCCCACGTGTGAACAAAGCAACAATTCAAGAATATCAAACAGTACTGCCACCAATGATGAAAATCAATAGCTATTATGTAGAGGAGGAAGAGATATACTTGAAAAAATTCTTTGAGACCTAACAGCTGGAGTAGAGAGCTGGAGGATTTTTGAGATGGTGGTAAAAGGGAAGGGCTGTCACCGGGGTTCCAGGCAAGATTGTGTGTTGGAAAAATTTGACTTTGGTATGACCCCATTTATCTATTGGACTTGTCTTTATCAATTTTATATTTTTATTCCAAATCTTTCCTCCTCTCCCAATGACCAAGTCCTTTAGTTCTTTAAAATTTACTAATTTAATCATCAAAAAAATCTCTTATCACCTGTTTTCAGTTATAACTGTTTTCTTCCCTGTTTCATCAGTACTCCTATCTACAAGATTTGCTTATCTCAGTCATTCATTGAAGTTAAGATGGCAATAACTGGTAGAATTATTCTGCCAGGAGAATATTTCATTATAGAAGAGAACACTACCAATGTGAATAAGACTCTAATTTACAGATTTGTGTCCATAGGAGATTCTGGGTGTGTGAAAGCTTTCTGTGCCTCTTTCCCTATCTCAGGGGGTTGGCCTATCCCTCTGGGTTGTATCCTCCTCAGGTAGTTTCCAAAGAAAGAAAATACATGAAATGGACATTGCTATGAAACATAACAGTTCACATGCATGCCTGACTCCTCTTCACATTTCCAGGTAGTTCCACACCCTTTCGTCATTAACCTTGCCAGTCTTGGCAGTTCTATTGGTAAGATAAAAGGAAATCATTCCAGACTTATTGCTCCTATTCTAAGATGTGGGTTAAATTGACATAAGCTTTCCAATATTTATTTTGTGAATGAAGATTACTCGGTTAAGGTTTTATTCATAACTATTAATATTTACTTAGAATGGCCTGGAATCTGTACATTACTTTGTTTACAGTTTGAAAATTTGAGCATTTAACATTTCCTTTTATTTCCAAGTAGAGTCTTAGAGGGATTCTGACAATTTTTATTATAAAAATTTGGGCTATGATATTTCTGGTAAAAATAATCCCACAATCTGCTATATACTTCACATGCTGCTGCTGCTGCTAAGTCGCTTCAGTTGTGTCCGACTCTGTGCAACCCCATAGATGGCAGCCCACCAGGCTCCCCCATCCCTGGGATTCTCCAGGCAAGAACACTGGAATGGGATGCCATTTCCTTCTCCAATGCATGAAAGTGAAAAGTGAAAAGTGAAAGTGAAGTCACTCAGTCATGTCCGACTCCTAGCGACCCCATGGACTGCAGCCCACTAGGCCCCTCCATCCATGGGATTTTCCAGGCAAGAGTACTGGAGTGGGTTGCCATTGCCTTCTCCATAAACTTCACATAGGACCTTTTTATTTTTCAGTTATCCAAACTGAGCAAATTATAAAACTCACCTGTGATTCAGTTTCTTTAGATGAGGTTAGGAAGATTAAATGTCAGGATGAAGGCAAATCATTTGGTATAAGAGAATATCTAGCTATTATTATTAAGAACTGGTTAATATTATAATTTTCCATTAAGAAAACTGTATTAAATAAAACTATACCATGCTTGTGAGTATATTTAATTACTGGATGTAAAGTACTTTAGGGAAAGCATTCAACTGCATTTGAGAAATGCATTATAATGATTAAAAGTATATGCTAATTTGAATATTTAAAGAGGAAATAAAAATGTTATTAAATATTATTACATTTCCATATACCATAGGGATGCATAAGCATTTATTATCTTCACTTTGCTAGTATAAAATTTGCACAACTTCAGGCTTCTCTGTACACCATAACTTAGAGATTCATTAAGGACTTAATAATATCATGGTACAAATGTGGGACAGAGACAAAACAGACAAAACTTGGGGAAAGAGAAAGAAGACAAAGAAGGGGGAGAAAAATGAGGTATGTTTTATAGGATATTATTTCAAGAACTTGCCTCAATAAGGAATTAGTATTGAAACAAAAAATTATTTGCATAAGTTTATCTTTTAATATGCAGATTTTCCCTTGTGGCTAAGATAGTAAATAATCTGCTGGCAATGCTGGTGACCCAGGTGTGATCCTTGGGTCAGGAAGATCCTCTGAAGAAGAGAATGGCAACCCACTCCAGTATTCCTGCCTGGAAAATCCCATGCACAGACCTGGTGGGTTACATTCAATGGGGTTGCAAAGAGTTGGACACGACTGAGCGACTAAAACTTTCACTTTTCACACTTGTAACTACTAATCTTAATATGAATATATGTTATACAAAACTCTTAATTAATAAGTGGTAAAATATTTTAGTTATGTTAGAATAATAAAATACTAGAAAGGAAAAGAACATAGATATATAATCCAATATAAGGATATTTGCTTTCCAAAGCACTGATTTTGCATTTTTTTGATTTTTTTCCCAATGTGAACTTTATTTTGTCTTTGAAGATATCAAATATTAAGAAAAGCATAAATAAAACAACTGTTCAACTCTAAATTAAGGTATAATTGTCATTTGTATCCTGATTTTCATTATTTCTAAATATTTCTACTAAATTTGTGTACTCTTATTTACAAGCCTTTTGAAAAAGGAAACTGAGAGGATACAGTTTACCTATATCTATGTAAATTTTCCCTGCAATCTTGATTCCAGCTTGTGCTTCTTCCAGCCCGTGTTTCTCATGATGTACTCTGCATAGAAGTTAAATAAGCAGGGTGACAGTATACAGCTTTCACTACTCCTTTCCCAATTTGGAACCAGTCCATTGTTCAATGTCCATTTCTAACTGCTGCTTCTTGACCTGCATACAGGTTTCTCAGGAGGCAGGTAAGGTGGTCTGGTATTCCCATCTCTTTAAGAATTTTCCGCAGTTTGTTGTGATCCACACAGTCAAAGGCTTCAGAGTAGTCAATGAAGCAGAAGTAGATGTTTTCCTGGAATTCCTTGCTTTTTCTATGATCCAACAAATGTTGGCAATTTGATCTCTGATTCCTCTACTTTTTCTAAATCCAACTTGAACATTTGGACGTTCTCAGTTCACTTACCATTGAAGCCTAGCTTGGGGAATTTTGAGCATTACTTTGCTAGCATGTGAGATGAGTGTAACTGTGTGGTAGTTTGAACATTCTTTGGCATTGCTCTTCTTTGGGATTGGATTGAAAGCTTTTCCAGTCCTGTGGCCACTGCTGAGTTTTCCAAATTTGCTGGCATACTGAGTGCAGCACTTTCACAGCATCATCTTTTAGGATTTGAAATAGCTCAGCTGGAAATTCCATCACCTCCAAATAGCTTTGTTTGTAGTGATGCTTCCTAAGACCCACTTGACTTTGCACTCCAAGATGTTTAGCTCTAGGTGAGTGATCACACCATTTTGCTTATATATGTCATTAAGATCTTTTTTGTATAGTTCTTCTGTGTATTCTTGCCACCTCTTCTTAATATCTTCTGCTTCTCTCAGGTCCATACCATTTCTGTCCTTTATTGTTCCCATCTTTGCATGAAATGTTTCCTTGCTATCTCTAATTTTCTTGAAGAGCTCTCTAGTCTTTTCTGTTCTATTGTTTTCCTCTATTTCTTTGCATTGATCACTGAAAAAGGCTTTCTTATCTCTCCTTGCTATTCTGTGGAGCTCTGCATTCAGATGGGTATATCTTTCCTCTTCTCCTTTGCTTACCACTTCTCTTCCTTTCTCAGCTGTTTGTAAGGCCTCTTCAGACAACCATTTTGTCTTCTTGCATTTCTTTTTCTTGGGGATGGTTTTAATCACCACCTCTTGTACAATGTTATGAATATCCGTCCATAGTTCTTCAACCACTCTATCAGATCTAATCCCTTGAATCTATTTGTCACTTCCACTGTATAATCGTAAGGGATTTGATTTAGGTCGTACATAAATGGTTTACTGGTTTTCCCTACTTTCTTCAATTTAAGTCTGAATTTTGCAATAAGGAGTTCATGATTTAGCCACAGTCAGCTCCTGGTCTTGTTTTTGCTGACTGTATAGAGCTTCTTCATCTTTGGCTGCAAAGAATATAATCAATCTGATTTTGGTATTGACTGAAATCAGTGATGTTCATGTGTAGAATCTTCTCTTGTGTTGTTGGAAGAGGGCTTTTGCTATGACCAGTCCATTCTCTTGGCCATACTGTTAGCCTTTGCCCTGCTTCATTTTATACTCTAAGGCCAAATTTGTCTGTTATTCCAGCTATCTCTGGACTTTCTACTTTTACATTCCAGTCTCCTATGATGAAAAGGACATTTTTTTTTAAATTGATGTTAGTTCTAGAAGGTCTTGTAAGTCTCCATATAACTGTTCAACTTCAGCTTCTTTGGCTTAGTGGCTGCGGCATAGACTTGGATTACTGTGAATGGTTTGCCTTGGAAATTAACAGAGATTATTCTGTCGTTTTTGAGATTGTACCCAAGCACTGCATTTCAGACTCTTTTGTTGACTGTAAGGACTACAACTTTTCTTCTAAGGATTCTGCCCACAGCAGTAGATATAAAGGACATCTGAATTAAATTCACCCATTCCAGTCCATTTTAGTTCACTGATTCCTAAAATGTTGATGTTTACTCTTGTTATCTCCTGTTTGACCACTTCCGATTTACCTTGATTCATGGACCTAACATTCCAAGTTCCTATGCAATACTGTTCCTTATAGCGTCAGACTTTACTTTCACTATCAGAGACATCTACAACTGGGCATTGTTTCTGCTTTAGCTCAGCCTCTTCATTCCTTATGGAGCTATTTTTCTGCTCTTCTCCAGTAGTAGATAGGGCACCTATCAACCTGAGGAGTTCATCTTTCAATGTCATATCTTGCTGCCTTTTCTTTTTTTTATTTATTATTTTATTTTTAAACTTTACAATATTGTATTGGTTTTGCTATATATCAACATGAATCCGCCACAGATATACATGTGTTCCCCATTCCGAACCCTCCTCCTTCCTCCCTCCCCATACCATCCCTCTGGGTCGTCCCAGTGAACCAGCCCCAAGAATCCAGTATCGTGCATCGAACCTGGACTGGCGACTCGTTTCATATATGATATTATGCATGTTTCAGTGTCATTCTCCCAAATCATCCCACCCTCTCCCTCTCCCACAGAGTCCAAAAGACTGTTCTATACATCGGTGTCTCTTTTGTTGTCTTGTATACAGGGTTATTGTTACCATCTTTCTAAATTCCATATATATGCGTTAGTATTGGAGAAGGAAATGGCAACCCACTCCAGTGTCCTTGCCTGGAGAATCCCAGGGACGGTGGAGCCTGATGGGCTGCCGTCATGGGGTTGCACAGAGTTGGACACGACTGAAGTGACTTAGCAGCAGCAGCAGCATACTGTATTGGTATTTTTCTTTCCTGGCTTACTTCACTCTGTATAATAGGCTCCAGTTTCATCCACCTCATTAGAACTGATTCAAATGTATTCTTTTTAATGGCTGAGTAATACTCCATTGTGTATATGTACCACAGCTTTCTTATCCATTCATCTGCTGATGGGCATCTAGGTTGTTTCCATGACCTGGCTATTATAAACAGTGCTGCGATGAACATTGGGGTACACGTATCTCTTTCAATTCTGGTTTCCTCAGTGTGTATGCCCAGCAGTGGGATTGCTGGGTCATAAGCAAGTTCTATTTCCAGTTTTTTAAGGAATCTCCACACTGTTCTCCATAGTGGCTGTACTAGTTTGCATTCCGACCAACAGTGTAAGAGGGTTCCCTTTTCTCCACACCCTCTCCAGCATTTATTGCTTGTAGACTTTTGGATTGCAGCCATTCTGACTGGTGTGAAATGGTACCTCATAGTGGTCTTGATTTGCACTTCTCTGATAATGAGTGATGTTGAGCATCTTTTCATGTGTTTGTTAGCCATCTGTATGTCTTCTTTGGAGAAATGTCCATTTAGTTCTTTGGCCCATTTTTTGATTGGGTCATTTATTTTTCTGGAATTGAGCTGCAGGAGTTGCTTGTATATTTTTGAGATCAGTTGTTTGTCAGTTGCTTCATTTGCTATTATTTTCTCCCATTCTGAAGGCTGTCTTTTCACCTTGTTTATAGTTTCCTTTGTTGTCGAGAAGTTTTTAAGTTTAATTAGTTCCCATTTGTTTAGTTTTGCTTTTATTTCCAATATTCTGGGAGGTGGGTCATAGAGGATCCTGCTGTGATGTATGTCGAAGAGTGTTTTGTCTATGTTCTCCTCTAGGAGTTTTATAGTTTCTGGTCTTACATTTAGATCTTTAATCCATTTTGAGTTTATTTTTGTGTATGGTGTTAGAAAGTGTTCTAGTTTCATTCTTTTACAACTGGTTGACCAGTTTTCCCAGCACCACTTGTTAAAGAGATTGTCTTTAATCCATTGTATATTCTTACCTCCTTTGTCAAAGATAAGGTGTCCATAGGTGCGTGGGTTTATCTCTAGGCTTTCTATTTTGTTCCATTGATCTATATTTCTGTCTTTGTGCCAGTACCATACTGTCTTGATGACTGTGGCTTTGTAGTAGAGCCTGAAGTCAGGCAGGTTGATTCCTCCAGTTCCATTCTTCTTTCTCAAGATTGCTTTGACTATTCGAGGTTTTTTGTATTTCCATACAAATTGTAAAATTATTTGTTCTAGCTCTGTGAAGAATACCATTGGTAGCTTGATAGGGATTGCATGGAATCTATAGATTGCTTTGCATAGTATACTGATTTTCACTATACTGATTCTTCCGATCCATGAACATAGTATATTTCTCCATCTATTAGTGTCCTCTTTGATTTCTTTCACCAGTGTTTTATAGTTTTCTATATATAGGTCTTTAGTTTCTTTAGGTAGATATATTCCTAAGTATTTTATTCTTTTCATTGCAATGGTGAATGGAATTGTTTCCTTAATTTCTCTTTCTATTTTCTCATTATTAGTGTATAGGAATGCAAGGGATTTCTGTGTGTTGATTTTATATCCTGCAACTTTACTATATTCATCGATTAGCTCTAGTAATTTTCTGGTGGAGTCTTTAGGGTTTTCTATGTAGAGGATCATGTAATCTGCAAACAGTGAGAGTTTTACTTCTTCTTTTCCAATCTGGATTCCTTTTATTTCTTTTTCTGCTCTGATTGCTGTGGCGAAAACTTCCAAAACTGTGTTGAATAGTAGTGGTGAAAGTGGGCACCCTTGTCTTGTTCCTGACTTTAGGGGAAATGCTTTCAATTTTTCACCATTGAGGATAATGTTTGCTGTGGGTTTGTCATATATAGCTTTTCTTATGTTGAGGTATGTTCCTTCTATTCCTGCTTTCTGGAGAGTTTTTATCATAAATGGATGTTGAATTTTGTCAAAGGCTTTCTCTGCATCTATTGAGATAATCATATGGTTTTTATTTTTCAATTGTTAATGTGGTGTATTACATTGATTGATTTACGGATATTGAAGAATCCTTGCATCCCTGGGATAAAGCCCACTTGGTCATGGTGTATGATCTTTTTAATGTGTTGTTGGATTCTAATTGCTAGAATTTTGTTAAGGATTTTTGCATCATATTCATCAGTGATATTGGCCTCTTGCTGCCTTTTCATACTGTTCATGGCATTCTCTAGGCAAGAATGCTGAAGTGGTTTGTCATTCCCTTCTCCAGTGGACCACATTTCATCCAAACCCTCCACCAGAACCCATCTGTCCTGAGTGACCCTACACGGCATGGCCCATAATTTCATTGAGGTAGACAAGGCTGTGATCCATGTAATCAGTTTGGTTAGTTTTCTGTGATTGTGGTTTTCATTCTGTCTACCCTCTGATGGATGAGGACAGGGGGCTTCTGGAAGCTTCCTGATGGGAGGGACTGGCTGTGGGGAAAACTGGGTCTTCCCCTGGTGGGCAAAGCCATGTTTAGTAAATCTTTAATAACATTTTCTCTTGGTGAGCAGGGACTATGTTCCCTCCCTGGCCTGAGGCCAAACTATGGTAGGGGTAATGGAGACCTCCTTTAAAAGGATTTATGCCAACAGCTCCCAGGACTGTTGTAGTCAGTACCCCAAAACCCGTGGCAGGCCACTCTCAACCACTCCTCCACCAGAAACTCCCTTGCACACACAGGCAATTCTGGCTCAGTCTCTTGTGGGGTTAAATATCAATAACCTCAGATATGCAGATGACACCACTCATTGCATAAAGTAAAAGGGACTAAAGTGCCTCTTGATGAAGGTGAAAGAGGTAAGTGAAAAGGCTGACTTAAGACTCAACATTCAAAAAAGGAAGATCATGGCATCCAGTCCCATCATGTTATGCCAAATAGATGGGGAAACAATGGAAACAGTGACAGACTTTATATTCTTGGGCTCCAATATCACTGCAGATGGTGACTGCAGCCATGAAAATAAAAGAGGCTTGCTTCTTGGGAGAAAAGCTATGATGAACCTAGAGAGCATATTAAAAAGCAGAGACATTATTTTGCCAACAAAGGTCAGTATAGTCAAAGCTATGGTTTTTCCAGTAGTCAAGTACAGATGTGAGAGTTGGACCATAAAGAAGGGTGGGTGCCGAAGAACTGATGCTTTGAACTGTGGTGTTGGAGAAGACTCTTGAATGTACCTTTAATTGCAAGGAGATCATATTATTCAATCCTAAATGGAATCAATCCTGAATATTCACTGGAAAGACTGATGCTGAAGCTCCAATACTTTGATCACCTGATGCGAAGAGCTGACTCATTGGAAAAAACCCTGTTGCTGGGAAAGATTGTGGGCAGGAGGGGAAGGGAACAACAGAGGATGAGGTGGTTTGATAGCACCATCAACTCAATGGGCATGAGTTTGGGCAGGCTCTGGTAGATAGTGAAGGACAGGGGGGCCTGGTGTGTTGTAGTCCATGGGGTCACAAAGAGTCAGACATGGCCAAGAGACTGAATAACAACAATGTAAATTTTACGATTAAATAAATCATATAATACAGATGCTGCAATACATCAACATTTTTAATACTTGTGCTATTGTTCAATGTGAATACATTTTAAGTATTTATCTAACTTATCCTCCCTTTTTGGATATTCGGGTTAATTTAATTTTCCTGGTATAAAGAAAAATCCATAAATTTTGCATTACTACTCTTATGTCCTTAAGATAAATTCCTGGAAATGGAATTTTGGGTCACATAGTAAGCCTATTTTTACATCTATACCTATATCATTATTATTAATATCTATTTCTGAATCTGTGCTTCCCAGGTGGTGCAGTGATAAAGAATGCACTTGCCAATGCAGGAGACTCGGGAAACAAGGGAAAATGCAAGGAAATTCCAGAGAAATATCTACTCCTGCATCATTGACTATGCTAAAGCCTTTGTGTGTGACTGTGTGTGTCACAATAAACTGTGGAAAATTCTTAAAAAGATGGGAATATTAGACAACCTTACCTGCCCCCTGAGAAACCTGCATGCAGATCAAGAAGCAACAGAACCAGACATGGAACAATAGGCTGGTTCCAAATGTCAAGGCTGTATATTGTCACCCTGCTTATTTAACTGCTATGCAAAGTACATCATGCAAAATGCTGGGCAGGATGAATCGCAAGCTGGAATCAAGATTGCCCGGAGAAATACCACAACCCCAGATATGCAGATACAACTCTAATGGGAAAGTGAAGAACAATTAATGAGCCTCTTGATAAAGATGAAAGAGGAGAGTGAAAAAGCTGGCTTAAAACTCACCATTCAAAGACTGAAGATCACGACATCTAGTCCCATCACTTCGTGGCCAAAAGATGGGGAAACAGTGGAAGCAATGACAGACTTTATATTCTTGAGCTCCAACATCACTGCAGACATTGACTGCAACCATGAAATTAAAAGAAACTTGCTCCTTGGAAGAGAAGCTATGGAAAACCTAGACAGCATATTGAAAAGCATAGACATTACTTTGCCAACAAAGGGCAGTATAGTCAAAGCTATGGTTTGACTAGTAGTCATGTATGGATGTGAGAACTGGACCATAAAGAAGGGTGGGTGCCAAAGAATTGATGCTTTGAACTGTGGTGTTGGGGAAGACTCTTGAGAGTCCAGTGGACTGCAAGGAGATGAAAACAGTCAATCCTAAATGAAGTCAACCCTGAATATTCATTGGAGAGACTGATGATAAAGCTGAAGCTCCAATATTTTGGCTACCTGATGCAAAGGACTGATTCACTGGAAGACTGATGTTGGGAAGGAGTAAGAGCAAGAGGAAGAGGGACTGACAGAGGATGAGATGGTTGGATGACAGCACCAATTCAATGAACATGAGTATGAGCAAATCTGGGAGATAGTGAAGAACAAGAAGCTGCAGTCCATGGGGTTGCAAAGAGTCAGACACAACTTAGAGACTAAACAACAACAACATGAGACATGGGTTCGATCCCTGGGTCAGGAAGATCCCATGGAGGAAATGATAACCCATCCCAATATTCCTCCCTGGAGAATTTCATGGACAAAGGGTCCTGGCAAAAATTTGGACATGACTGAGCACGTGTGTGTGAACATTTCTGAATCTATACCTAAATCTATAACTACATAAACATAAACAAACAATACTTCAAAAAAAATTACAGCATTTCTATACCCATCAATATAATATGACAAAGCAGTGGATACTTCCTTTTGGACCTAATTAATTAATTTTTTCTGTTCTGAAGTTTTAAATGTTTGTAACATTTCACCTATTTTTGTTTATCTTTATGGTTTCTGCCTTGGTATCATGCCTAGGAAAACTTCCCCTTACTTGACTGAACAATAATTCTATTTTCTTTACATGCAGAAAAACACTTTTCATGGCTTCCCCAGCATAACAAATTTAATTTGTATCACAGAAACAGCTAGGCATAGATGGAAATAGTACTCTTACTTTTTGGTAGATTAACTGGGGAATCTCCAGTTAGGAAATTTTAGTTCAATTGATGTAACATTTATCCATATATTTAAAAAAATACTAGGTGGATCAGAATACTTTAATTGGATGAGATAGTTAAGTGGGCGTAAATTATCTTACATGGTTTCCCCTACCCTAGACTCTACTCTTAATGGACAGTTTGGGTTTTGTGAGGTGGAGAAAAGGGAAGTTAATGTTAGGGACAGAGTAAAAGAATAGAAGAGTAGCATTCCGTACTGGGAGTAAAAACATATATAAGGGAAAGGAAATGTTTAAGAAACATTTGATTTCATTAAAAAGGTATCAAATCTTGCATCATGACCTCAATCATTGAATTTTACCAGTTAATTTTTCATACTGTGTGACTGTTCAGATAACACATAGTCCTTCAATACTTGGACTTAGGAGTCCAGATACTCTGTCTCTCCCATTCCCTACTACTTTAAAGTTGAATGTGTGAATTTTTAAAAAATTGTGACTAAATACTCTCATTTTCTTAATTTGGAAAATTTAGAGTAGGTTAGGATTTAAAGTTCTCTTTCGAAGAAGAACAACTTTAAAATTTAAGAAAAATATCAATGTTCATGCTCATTATCCTGAGCAAGTAGAAAAAAAAAATCATGAGGAAAATACCCATTCTAACAAGAGATAAAAATTACCAAAAATATCTTATTTACAAAATCCCAAGTTGAAAGGTTACTGGTAAGTCAGAATTAATGACACTAATTCTTCAGAACAGAATAATGTTAACATCAAAGTTCTTAAGAAAACTCAGATACTAGTAATTGTAAACAAAAATAATCTAATAGCTACAAGACCTGGTTCTAAAAGATCTTTTTTTGGCAATGGTATTTAAAGAGAGTAATAAACAGGCTCCTCAAAAGATGGAAGCAAAGCTTAAACTATCCAAACAGAATTTTAACTAGTGGATGATTAACATAAAAATATGGTATTTTAATGATTTATTTGTTCATTCAATAAATATTTACAGGTTTTATATACTATGCCAAACCCATTCTAGGGATTTGGCCCCTATATCAGAGAAAAACATACTGACCATATTAAAACATCCATAACCTTTCCAGATAAGTTTTAATGGCCTTAAAATAATTGTTTTTCTCTTCAGATATCATTATTATATCTTGTTTTTTAACCCCAAATTTAATATAAATATTTATATTTATCATAACCCCCCTTCCCTTGTTATGAATATGTGTTTTTCAAATGAACTGAGATATTATCATAAATTATATTTTAAAGTAGATTTTCTTTATTGACTCCCACCTCTCTTTAATAACATCTTGGCAATGTTGTTAATCTAAGGATGGAATTCTGTTGTTGGTGTTATGTAAAATTACAGGACATCATAACAGTCCCACATTATACTTAAGAGTTATTCCATTCTCCCAAATGATTAGGGAGAATGGCATTAAAACATGTATTTTATATATATATATATATATATATATAAGAGTTATTCCATTCATTGATTGCAGTTAAGAGGAGATACAAAAGAGAAGCCAGTTAGGCAACATATGTCTTTAAATGGAATCCGCCTGCCACGCGAGAGACCTGGGTTCAATCCCTGGGTTGGAAAGATCCCCTGGAAGAGGGTATGGTAACCCACTCCAGTATTCTAGTGTGGAGAATCCCCATGGACAGAGGAGCCTTGCAGGCTACAGTCCATGGGGTCGCAAAGAGTCAGATAGAATGAGTGACTAAGCATAGCATAGCATAGCATAGCATAGCATAGCATAGCATAGCATAAGAATAAGATGGAGTCCAAAGTACCATAAATAAGAAAGTATATACTTTAATTGAAATCTACTTTTTTTGTTGTTGTTCAGCCACCAAGTCGTGTCCAAATCTTCACGACCCCGTGGACTGCAGCACACCAGGCTTCCCTGTGCCATTTTTGGCACATAAGTGTAAAAGTATTTTGAATTCTTATATATTCAGATCAGATCAGATCAGATCAGTCACTCAGTCATGTCCGACTCTTTGCGACCCCATGAATCGCAGCACGCCAGGCCTCCCTGTCCATCACCAACTCCCAGAGTTCACTCAGACTCATGTCCATCGAGTCAGTGATGCCATCCAGCCATCTCATCCTCTGTCGTCCCCTTCTCCTCCTGCCCCCAATCCCTCCCAGCATCAGAGTCTTTTCCAATGAGTCAACTCTTCGCATGAGGTGGCCAAAGTACTGGAGTTTCAGATTCAGCATCATTCCTTCCAAAGAAATCCCAGGGCTGATCTCCTTCAGAATGGACTGGTTGGATCTCCTTGCAGTCCAAGGGACTCTCAAGAGTCTTCTCCAACACCACAGTTCAAAACCATCAATTCTTCGGCGCTCAGCCTTCTTTACAGTAACTAATTATTTTTGATGATCACATATAAAATAGAAATAATTGATGGCAAGTTTCATAGTCACTGCAAAATTGTAGAAAAATAAAAACTTGTTAAAAGCACTGTACTCAAAAGTGTAGGAGTTACAAGAAATTTGAAAAATTGGACTTTTATTAATAGTCTCACATACCTGAGATAAAAGATTATGAACTGAAAATAAATGTTTAACACTGTCAAACTCTATACTGTGAGTCCTTGTTTTCTGCTTTCTCTCAATTAGTTTTTTGAGCAAACTGTTCCTTTACCATTGTACCCTCTGAATCAGCCCAAAACCTGGTTCATAGCAGGTGTGCAGTAAATATTTGCTAAATTAATGAAAGTGTGGAAAAATAAATGGAAATAAAAAAACATAAGAATTGGCAATAGCTTTTTATTCTAAGTTGTAAAATGTGGATTAAAACACCCTTTTTGGTACAGCCATTTTCTAAGTAGCATATTATGTTCTTGATTTACTTATTAAATTTATTGTTGATTAATTAAAATTAATTATCTGAAAAAAGATATTAGATTTTCCCTTCATGGAAGGGCATGGATTTCTCTAAAGTTTTTTGCATGTATTTCTTTAATTTATTATCAAATAGCTTATTTAACTTATATGGTGAGCACATCATGAGAAATGCTGGGCTGGAAGAAGCACAAGCTGGAATCAAGATTGCTGGGAGAAGTGTCAATAACCTCAGATACACAGATGACACCACCCTTATGGCAGAAAATGAAGAAGAACTAAGGAGCCTCTTGATGAAAGTGAAAGAGGAGAGTGAAAAAGTTGGCTTAAAGCTCAACATTCAGAAAACAAAGATCGTGGCACCATCACTTCATGGCAAATAGATGGAGAAACAGTGGAAACAGTGACAGACTTTACTTTTTTGGGCTCCAAAATCACTGTGGATGGTGGCTGCAGCCATGAAATTAAAAGATGCTTACTCCTTGGAAGGAAAGTTATGACCAATCTAGACAGCATATTAAAAAGCAGAGACATTACTTTGCCAACAAACGTTCATCTAGGCAAGGCTATGGTTTTTCCAGTGGTCATGTATGGATGTGAGAGTTGGACTATAAAGAAAGCAGAGCACCGAAGAATTGATGCTTTTGAACTGTGGTGTTGGAGAAGACTCTTGAGAGTCCCTTGGACTGCAAGGAGATCCAACCAGTCCATCCTAAAGGAGATCAGTCCTGGATGTTCATTGGAAGGACTGATGTTGAAGCTGAAACTCCAACACTTTGGCCACCTGATGCTAAGAGCTAACTCATTTGAAAAGACCCTGATGCTGGGAAAGATTGAGAGTGGGAGGAGAAGGGCATGACAGAGGATGAGGTGGTTAGATGGCATCACTGGCTCAATAGCCATGAGTTTGAGTAAACTCCGGGAGTTGGTGATGGACAGGGAGGCCTGGTGTGATGCAGTCTATGGGGTCACAAAGAGTCGGACATGACTGAGCTAATGAACTGAACTGAGATATTAATAAAACTTGTTACTTATTAAAGTGTGTCTTAGTCACTCAGTAGTGCCTATTACTTATTGAAACAACACAGTAAAAAGTTATATTTTAAGAGGCTAGTTGTATAACTGTTTTATTAACTACCTTCAAATTAAATTTCAATGAAATCAAGTCTCAAAAGTGGTTTTCGACTAATACATTGTGGTTTAATCCCACAATTTCCTAGCATCTATTCATTGTGGTTAAGTCGTTCTTAAATCTTTGAGAAGATGGCATAAAATAATGATGACTTATTTTTACATTAAAATACATGAATAAATATATGGATATATTTATATGCGTAATATAAATTTAATATCATCAATTTGGATGATAATTCATTATAGCAGTCAGCACAAAAAATACCTTTTAATTCACCTAGGATCTAGATGATGTGTCTAGAAAAGGAAAATCTAAGAAACACTTTCTGCAAATAATGACCAAATAACAAAACATCTTATTTAAATATCTGATCAAATTTATAAAAGTACATTTCTCCCAGTAACCTTTTAATTTTTTTGTGTGTGTTAGTGAAAGTCAATGAGCATTTTATTACCTACATGTGCCTTCATAAAATCAGCTTGGATATTTATAGAACGAACCAAACATTGACTGGCTCAATCTCCTCATGACACATCTGCAGAAATAAAGAAAACACAAGGCCAACTGACAAGTGTAGTAAATATAACATGCATGTCCACCTATGACCGACCTGTTTTCTCATGCTGTGCAAAGTAGATGCCAATCTTGGGTCATAAGAAGCTGTTGCAGTATATATTCCACAAAAGCCTGAAGCACAGGCCTCCTTCTGGAGGCATAAACGTGTGTGACGATGTCATCATCTAATTGCTTTCCTCTGCGAAAAATAGATGATAACCTCAAATAATGTGACTAATTTTCTATTACTAACCTCAGATCATTTGGTTTAATTTCTTTATTCATGAAATGAAACTTGACATTCAAAATCTTTAGTTTCGTTATTTGCTCAGGTGTTTCCAATCAGGAGAGAAAAGATATTTTGTCAAATTCAAAAGAACTTGATTTATGAGATATAAAAACCCAAAACAGAAAGCAACTCAGTCACTCTGGCATTGTTTGTCATTCAGCTTTAATGCTTCTTATCATTGATTGCATTAGCATAAAAGTATCTTTAAGCTAGGATAAAATTGCATAGAAATACACACACACGGAAATGAATGCATCTAAAAAGTGGTGAAATTGGATAGCATTTATAGTCTACTGCTCCTGCTAAGTCGCTTCAGTCGTGTCCGACTCTGTGCGACTCCATAGACGGCAGCCCACCAGGCTCCCCCGTCCCTAGGATTCTCCAGGCAAGAACACTGGAGTGGGTTGCCATTTCCTTCTCCAATGCATGAGAGTGAAAATTGAAAGTGAAGTCGCTCAGTCTCTTCGCGACCCCATGGACTGCAGCCTACCAGGCTCCTCCACCCATGGGATTTTCCAGGCAAGAGTACTGGAGTGGGTTGCCATTGCCTTCTCCGATTTATAGTCTAGCTAACAGTATTAAACCAATGTCAGTTTCCTGATTTTGATATTGTTCTATAGTTTTATATGATGAACTATTAGGCAAAGCTGGTTGAAGGGTATAAAAGACTCTGCGCATTATTATTTTTCTAATTCCTGTAACTGTGTAATTATTTCAAAGTGAAAAGCTTTAAGAAAAAGACATCTTCTTGGGAGGGAGCTTATTTGATGAAAATGTCCCTGGATCAAGAATTAGAAACACATAAGCCTTGAGCAAGTCACATAACCTCAGGCCTATGTTTCATTCTTTGTAAAAATGTAGTGAATGGATTAAAGTATTAGTGGGGATGCTTTAAATTTATAATTAAGATTCTAATTTGAACAGCAGAATTGATGAAAAACTTGTGGTCCAGAAAACCTTTTTCAGCTGATCAAAATTTTTCATAAAATAATTTTCTAAAGGTAAGAATATTTGAAACAAAACTGCTCTAAAAATATAGCCATTCAAGTGAATAATATTTCAGGAACTTTTACTATAGTGGCTGTCTATATAAGTGAGAATATCCTCTGGAGAAGGAAAGGACAACCCACTTCAGTACTCTTGCCTGGAAAATCCCATGGATGGAGCAGCCTGGCGAGCTACAGTCCATGGGCTCGCAAAGAGTTGGACACGACTTCACTTTCATTTTCATGTCCAAACACACTCATTAAGCTATACTTGTCCTTACAGTCTGCTAATGTAGGTAATCTGTTAATGTTGTAGCCATGTTATTAAAATTACATGTGATAATAAAAATTTCACTAAATTTTAGCCCATATGAACACGAGAGATTAAAAAAAGGATGTCCTAAAAATGCACATTTTACAAAGTTCAAAATTTTCAACGTTTAATTTTTAGAATAAAAATTTTCCCATCATTTATTTTTGAAAGTCATTTTTAGAAATGACGCTCATAGCACTTTCTGAAAGTCAGTAACTGAATGTACATTGTGCCGTTTAATCCTCAACACAAAATAGGAAATAGGTTTTATTATTCCCCAAAGGATGCAAGCAGAGTTTACAACAGTGACGAAGATCTTACAGCTGCTAAGTGGTGGAGCTGAGAGAAGACTTGTCTGACTCTCAGTGTGATGCTCTTTCCGCTGAGCCACTTTGTCCCTGAAGTATGAGGATATAAACTTGCCTTTGCTGCACAACTTTGTTCAATCTTTCAGGCATCTATTGTCTACTGTAAATATGTGCTCCTGAATCCCATGAATTCTTAACCTAGCCACACATCTTTCCAGTTTGTACTGTAACTTGTTTTCCAATTTTTGTTACTTCTTGTAGACATAGGATCAAGGTTAAATTTTCATGTATCAATTTTCAGATATTCAGTTTTAAATCCTCAAGTTGAGTTCATTTCCAGACACCGGTAAAGCATAGCATTTAATGGTGTAGGCTTTGGAGACGATAGACTTAGAATGAATTCCAACCAATGTTATTTATTGAAAACTTGTTAAAATGCTCAAAGTCCTAATTTCCTCATCTGTTATAGAAGGAATTGTATCTACCTCAAAGGGTTATTACGAGTTAAATGAGTTCACTTAAAAGGCTTTACATCCTGACCGGTTCATGCTACTCACTGATGGCTGTGATTATTGTTCTTAAATAATACATGAATAGTTAGACGGAAATGTGTGCCCTGTGAATCTATTATGTAATTGAAAAAATGTTATGTTGTATTAGTTTCAGGTGTACAGCAAAGAGATTCATTTATACATATACATGTATTTATTCCTTTTCAAATTCTTTTCCCATGTAGAATATTAGTGAATATTGAGCAGAGTTTCCTGTGTGATACAGTAGGACATCACTGATTATCTATTTTAAACATATCAGATATACATGTCAATCCCAAACTCCCAATCTATTATGTAATTTTATCACAGACTTGAAAGCAGAAAATGTATTAATAAAATAATTTCAGTTTTTGGAATCTCCCAACTTGGCCAAATCTGAAAATTTCCAACTATGTAGTGAATTATGGATAATAAATCTATTATTAGTGTTTTTTTAATGTGAAAAATATATGTCTTCAGGTGAAATTTCACCTCTAGATGATCCATAGCTTTCTGATCATTTAAGGGTTCGTTGCATAGGGCTTCCCTAGTAGCTCAGATGGTAAAGAATCTGCCTGCAATGCAGCAGACCCCGGTTCAATCTTGGGTCAGGAAGATCTGCTGGAGAAGGGATAGGCTACCCACTCCTGTTTTCTTGGGCTTTCTGGTGGCTCAGCTGGTAAAGAATTTGCCTGCAATGTGGGAGACCTGGGTTCTATCCCTGGATTAAGAAGATCCCCTGGAGAAGGGAAAGATTACCCACTCCAGTATTCTGGCCTGGAGAATTCCATGGACTGTATAACCCATAGGGTTGCAAAAAGTCAGACACAGCTGAATGACTTTTATAGGCTGAGAGACTTTCATAGGCCTAAGGTCAAATTATACTGCAAAAGGAGGGGCACGTTTGTATTACCAGCCTCCATGATTGTGGGGAGATGCTTTCTGTTCTTTAGTTTGCCTTAAGGAAGTCTCTATACCATTCTGTGGGATTCCCAATACATAGGACAAGCCAGAGAAAAATTCATATAAAGATTTGGATAGACTCTGTTTTGAAGACAGGGATGGTTCTAAAGCATCTGACACCCTGTTGGATTCAGTTCTGCAATGTTGTATTTCAAGACCATTACCTTTATAAAAGTCCACATTGCGATGTTATAGTTGGATATTATGTGGATGACACATAAGAACTGAATCATTTTCTATAACATCTTGGAGTCTTACAGAGCCAACTGAGTAAAATCATAACAAAGTGTCTCATAATAATAATATCTTAGAAAGATCAATATTTCAGTGATACATTTTAAACAGGATATGAATTTCTATAGTGACATTCCAACTCAGTAGGAATTAAGATAAAGTGACGTTTGAGGTCAACCTCATCTTTTAGAATAAGTAGTGAAAATAAATAATCTGAATAAAAAAGACTTTCATATAATCTTTCTGTTCTAACAATTTCTGTTCTGTGTATGTGATGTATTTGCTAAAGAATTTGAAATTATAAGAAAGTTTCTCTGGTGATTGAAAATATTTTGAAATATTTGATGATAATGACACTAATGACAAAATGAAAAGTAAGTGAGGAGTTGATCCTTTCATCACACAGTTAGGTACTTCTCACTGTGATTTTGGATCTTAAATATAATCATTATATGATCAGAAACCAGAGGGAAGCAAGCAATACAAAACTGTATGCTAAGATTTTTGAATCAAGAAATATGACTTCAGTAATAATAGAAAATAAGAATATGTTGTTATATGAACTTCTGTGCATATCAAAGTTTTTTTGGGGGGGTTACATAGAGAATATGCACACAAATATCTTGGGAAGAAAACTCTCTAATGTCTGCTAGAGTTATACTAGTAAGTTTTATCATAATCAAAGAAAACAATAACACTTTTGACAGATTTTAGTCATAAAAAGTTTTTGGTATATAAAATTTAACTATTGGAATTTAAACCTGGAAATTACCGTAGAATTGTGATAGTACAAGTTTAGTGCAAAATTTAAAAAAGCACATCAAATTACATAGCAAAACATGGATGTGTTGCTAGGGTTTTTAGAGTTAAGAGAGCTATTAAAGAGTAATATATACATTTATATATATAAATGTATATAATATATACATTTACAAAAAGATGATGTAGGATAAATATCAACACAAAGAAGGAAAATCTCTTTAATAATGGGAACCAAGTAAACAAAAAAGAGAGATTATGTCACTATTTAGAAAAATTTCAGAGAGAAATCTCCAGCATAAAAATCCTAAAAAATATTTGTCTATTTTTATACATATAATAATGATGTATATATGTTCCTTAAAGATATCGTCTCATCCATTCAGTAGTTGGATGCTAATATCAGTAACATATTTTCCAAAACCACTAATTTGGAAAGAAGGGTGCACCCCAATGTTCACAGCAGCATTATTTACAATTGCCAAAGTATGGAAGCAACCTGTGTCCATCAAAAGATGAACAGAAGATGTAGTTCATCAAAAGATGAATGTATATTTGTTGTATATATACACTATACACACACATGTGCACACACACACAGTGGAATAATAGCCATAAAAAAGAATGGAATTTGCAACAACATGGGGAGACTTGGAGGGTCTTAAGCTAAGTGAGGTGTCAGGCAGAGAAAGATAAATACTGTATGAGAGCACTTTTATGTGGAATCTAAAAAATAAAACAATTTAGTAAATATAACAAAAAAGAAGCAGACTCACAGATCTAGAGAACAAACCAGTGGATACCGATGGGGTGAAGAGAGGGTGGAATGGGCAGAATAGGGGTAGAGGTTTAGAGGCATAAATGACTGTGTATAAAATAAATAAGCTATAGGGACGTAGTACACAACCCAGGGCAAATAGCCCATAGTTTATAATAACAATACATGGAACATAAGCTTAAAAGTGTGAATCACTGTGTTGTACACTTGAAACACGTATTTTACATCTACTACACCTTCTGTTTTATTGACTATCCCAAAGCCTTTGACTATGTGGATCACAATGAACTGTGGAAAATTATTGAAGAGATAGGAATATCAGACCACTTGACATGCCTCTGTATGCAGGTCAAGAGCAACAGTTAGAACTGGATATGGAACAACAGACTGGTTCCAAATCGGGAAAGGAGTACATCAAGGCTGTATATTGTCACCCTGCTTATTTAATTTATATGCAGAGAACATCATGCGAAATGCCAGGCTGGATGAAGGATAAGCTGGAATCAAGATTGCAGGGAGAAATGTCAATAACCTGACATGCAGATGACATCACCCTTATGGCAGAAAGTGAAGAAGAACTAAAGAGCATCTTGATGAAAGTGAAAGAGGAGAGGGAAAAAGTTGGCTTAACACTCAACATTCAGAAAACTAAGATCATGGCATCGGGTCCCATCACTTCTTGCAAATAGATGGGGAAACAATGGCAACACTGAGAGACTTTATTCTTTTGGGCTCCAAAATCACTGCAGATGGTGACTACAACCATGAAATTAAAAGGTGCTTACAGCTATGACCAACCTAGACAGAATACTAAAAAGCAGAGACATTAGTTTGCCAACAAAGGTCCGTCTAGTCAAAGCTATGGTTTTTCCAGTAATGTATGGATGTGAGAGTTGGACTATAAAGAAAGCTGAGCGCCAAAGAATTGATGCTTTTGAACTATGGTGTTGTAGAAGACTCTTGAGAGTCCCTTGGACTGCAAACAGATCCAACCAGTGCATCCTAAAGGAAACCAATCTTGAATATTCATTGGAAGGACTGATGCTGAAGCTGAAACTCCCAACACTTTGGTCACCTGATGAGAAGAACTGACTCACTTGAAAAGATCCTGATGCTGGGAAAGATTGAAGGTGGGAGGAGGAGGGGACGACAGAGGATGAGATGGTTGGATGGCATCACTGACTCAATGCACATGAGTTTGAGTAGGCTCTGGGAGTTGGTGATGTACAGGGAAGCCTGGCTTGCTATGGTCCATGGGGTCACAGAGTTGGACACAACTGAGCGACTGAACTGAACTGATACCTCAATAAATATACACCTGGGTTTCCTTGGAGACTCAGATGGTAAAAAAAAAAAAATGTGTCTGCAATGCAGGAGACCCGGGTTTGATCCCTGTGTTGGGAAGATACCCTGGAGGAGGGAATGGCTACCCACTCCAGTATTCTTGCCTGGAGAATTCCATGGACAGAGGAGCCTGGAAGGGATACAGTCCATGGAGTTGCAAAGAGCTGGACATCACTGAATGACTAACACTTTCACATATCTCAATAAAAACAATAAAAGGAAGAATGATGTGTTTTCAATTAATGTTTCTAAACATCAAAACTGATATGCATTCCATTTTTACCAATTTCCTTAAAAAATTCTCCTCAGTGTTGGGGACTACTTCTGCCTGAGTTTAGTGATTCTCAGGATTTAGGGGAGAAAAAGCTAATTAATATTATATTTTATTCATATATTTAGGGATATATATCTATAGATTCTAAATATGTAAATAAAAGAATTTTTGCATTGTGTTATTATAATCATCTAAAATCATTTATGGAATTGGCAGGGAACATTGATAAATATATAAATTGAAACAATAGCAATCAGAGGAATGTTAGAAGAATGTTACATGAGACATTTAAGACATGGAAACTATAAGAAATTACACATAAATGTGATTGTTTTGACTTCTTAACTTATTCTAAACAACAATTTGAGTTAGCTAACATGGAACTGTGACTGACAAATTTTATTTTCAGCAGGAGGAGCAACACCGAACATTTGCCTTAAAGATGGCCCAGGTTGCTGCTGCTGCTGCTAAGTCGCTTCAGTCGTGTCTGACTCTATGCGACCCCATAGACAGCAGCCCACCAGGCTCCCCCATCCCTGAGATTCTCCAGGCAAGAACCAATACAATATTGTAAAGTAATTAGCCTCTAATTAAAATAAATAAATTTAATTAAAAAAAAATACTGGAGTGGGTTGCCATTTCCTTCTCCAGTGCATGAAAGTGAAAAGTGAAGGAGAAGTCGGTCAGTCGTGTCTGACTCTTCGCAACCCCATGGCCTGCAGCCCACTAGGCTTCTCCGTCCATGGGATTCTCCAGGCAAGAGTACTGAAGTGGGTTGCTATGCCCTTCTCCTCATTTTTTCTTTGCGGTGGGAGAGATTAGCTATATTGTTATTTTAGAAAAATTGCATTCCTTTTCTCTTTTGTCACACATACACACCCTATGTCTTCCTGTTCTCCCCCCCATATTTTTATATTATTTTTTGAATTCTTTTTAATATGCCATATATTTGGTTTATTTGTTTTATTACTATCTTTCTTATCTAGAATGTAAACTCCAGGTCCAAGGATCTTTATCTGTTTTGTTAATTGATGCATTCCAAATATCTAGATGATTTCTGTCTCATCATAATCATTTAATAAATGATTATGTTAATAAAATCTATTAACTATTTGAAGTGCAACAATGCTTTTGTTAATGTCTAGTTATTAAAATCTGTAAACTGAATTACTCTTGATGCATTACAATACATGTGGGAGTAATCAAATACTAATCAACAAATTGCATTTTTAACAGGGTGCGTTACTACTCATAAAGGCTTCTCCGGTGGCTCAGCAGTTAAGAATCTGCCTGCAAAGCAGGAGACCCAGGTTCACTCCCCAGGTTGGGAAGATCCCTTGGAGAAGGGAATGGCTACCCACTCCAGTGTTCTAGCCTGGAGAATTCCAGGGACAGAGGAGCCTGATAGGCTATAGTCCATGGCGTTGCAAAGAGTCAGATTGGACTCAGCAGCTGAGCACCACCAGCAACATTTCTATTAATAATGCAGAATCTTCTTTTCTGGTGTTCTGCCACAGCCTCTTTCCACCTTCTCCACAGAAGTAGCACATAACTGTTTTTCCTTCACTGATTTCTGTGTAACAAATCTCCCTCTGCTTTTCATTTATCCTTTTTTAAAGACCTGTATGCTCCTTTTTTTGCACCAAAGTCTACTCTATGAGAGGGTAACGGTCTTAAAAAGGGAATTCCTAGTTACATTCCCTGACTCCCAGTTTTCCTTAAAAATGTCTGTGTATGAACTGAAAAATTCAAATAAAATTTTTTTACACTTCTGGAGGATTTGAAATGCTATAGAAACATTGTCAAAATGTTGATTTAATTTTTGTATGGTTTTATTCGGACACAGAGTATCTTTCTCTTTAACAAAATTTTTCCACCTCCAAATCTACTCTTCTGTTAATTCAAACACTAGATGTCTCTCTAGTGCCAGTCTCGTTTTGCTACCCACAGGGGCTAGCTTAGCCTAGAGTTACTTATGCAGGATTTCAGAGCAAGGAGACATTTATTACGAGAAGTCAGGGGCACTCGTGTCCTGTAATGTGTATCTTCTTAGATTCCATGTGTCCTTGTGGTTAAATTTTAGCTATGGACCTCTCTGACTTACAGATATGACTGATAATGCTATTTTCCATTTGCATTGAGGTAGAAAATACATGGAAGCCTCTCACAAGTATTATTTAATTTCATTCTGTTCTCACAGTAATCTTGAAAGCTAGATATTCTGATTATCTCAACTTTTACAACTAAAGAAACAGGACCACAAATGTTACAGAATATTTATAAGTTGTCATAGCAACCACTGACTGATCCCATGTAAGTGTTAGTCGCTCAGTCTTGTCTGACTCTTTGCGACCACATGGACTCTACAGTGGGCTCCTCTGTCCATGGAATTCTCCAGGCAAGAATATTGGAGTGGATAGCCCTTTCCTTCTCTAGGGGATCTTCCCAACCTAGCGGTCGAACCTGGGTCTCCTGTATTGTAGGCAGGCTCTTTACCAGATATCTAAGCCACCAGGGAAGCCCTGAGAACTGACCCCATACTCACTCACTGATTCTGATTCTACATTTTTTGATCATTCCTCTGAATAAAACTGTGTTTGCCTAGATGAGCACTTTTAGAGGATTCTTTATTACATATATTTTGATGGACTGTGGGTCAAATATATCCCTCCATATACCATAGCTTTGAATATACAAAATATAATCTGGATCATCTTTCAAGGCAGATGCTAGTTTTTCCCTTTCCTTTAGTCATATGAAGGTGTTACAGTTTATTGCATTTAATTCTTTCATAAAACCCTACTAGAAGAACAAATGTTTTCACTAATACTTCTAAATTGGTTTAAATGCTCAAATAATATCTAGGGGTAAAAATGTCCCCCCTCCCTTTAGTCTGAACCTTGAGTAACCCTGGTTTCTGATTAACTTTGAAGAGGTATACGTGTGAGGCTACATTCCTCTGTGTACTTTATTTGCTGCCAGGAGAAACATTTAATTTCCTGGTGGGAGAAAATTATCTTTAAAGGAAGAGTCCCATTCTTTCTATTGTTACTCTGAGGTTCCCTGGATGCTTTCAATCTCAGTAAAATACAAATAAGAACTCCATTAGGTTCTGGTTAAATAAATATATATAGGAAATGTTCCTTCTCACTAGTTTGTGTATTTTACATGATAATGAATCAGTCCTCTTTAGATATGTTAGTAACACCCGCCCATTTTGCAACTATATTTTAGGAAAGTTTTGGCTTTATTACTTTTCTTAAAAAGCACATTAAAATATAGAATGGTATAAAATTAACTGTAACCTTTGATCAGCAGTTCTATGTACTTTATAATTAAAGATTTAACAGTTACATATAAAACTCTTAATTAATTTTAAAATCTTGTGCAAGGAATGAACAGGAGCCTGCTACTTACAAGAGTTTAAAGTCCTGAACACTCAGTAAATCTTCCAAATTTTCTTCTTTAATATGAGAGTAAATGTTGCTTTTAAATTAGAAAAGGAGAAATATGATCATTTTTTTGTCCTGAAAACATAAATAAAAGCTGTCCATTTCCATGAACAATTCTAATTTTTATTCATGTTTTACTTTTATGTACAAATTATTTTAGCCATTGGCCAAGAATTTAATGATATTATTTTTACAACATTCTTGGGAGTTTTGACTTATTTTTCAAGTATTCCATGATGTAGATTCCTATATCTTCTTTTTCCTTCTCCTTTTATATAATGGATTTAGGTCCCCAGAGTTGATAGGCAGTTTGCCTGGTAGTCAAGACAATGACTGGTATTTGGAGATAGACCAAACTGTTTGAATTGTTTGGAGACAGACAGTCATTGTTTGAATCCTCATTTATTGCTAATATGATCATGGAAAAATTACCTAGCTGATCTATGGCTGTGTTTCCTCATCTACTAAATTTTATTAAAAACACTCAGAATTACAAGACTGGTTGGAATGATGAAGTGCAGTAATGTGTGTGATGCATTTAGCTGAGAGCATCAAATATGGTGAGTATTTAATAAATGGCCTAATTGTCATTGGTGGCACTTCTCTAGAAAATCATGTCAATTCCCATACCTGGTTGATCTCTTATCTAAACATTACATATTGTTACTTATTAGTCCATCAATAAAAAACATTTAAAATGTCTTTTCAGAGAATATCATAGTGAAGCTAAGATAAATGTGTTATTAATACACACCTATGATCTTCTCAGGGGAATACATTACAAAATTGTTAAATAGTTTGATCACTCTCGAAAGACCTTATTTTTAGGAATCTATAAAATTTAGTTTCATTAAAAAGTAATGCACATAACATTGTAAGTGAGCAATAATTTATTCAGCTTCACCCCAATCATAGCTGGAGTGGCATTTGCATATCCTCTATCAGTCACTTAATGGAAGTGCTTTTCTTTAAAAGAAGAGGAGTCTGTTAGAAAGACATTGTTGTGCAACACCATGATGCATCGGTCTTTAGCCTTCAAAATACTTGATTGAATAGGAAGAGATATAGAGGATAAAAAGAAAGGAAATTAAATACTCATCATATATATATATAAGAGGCAACAGGGTTAAAAGATGAGAAAAGGAAGCATGAGGAAAAGAGCTTAAGTAAAGACTAGAATGGACAAACAGAATTGATTGTCCTACTAATGTTTTTAGTGGCAGCAAATTCAATAACTAAAGCTTATCTCTCCTCCTGAACACTAGTGGTTTTGTGTGCAGCAAACATAGAGAACATTCTCTGTTCCTCTATGAGTTGTCTTCTATGCTCCCAAGTAACTCATATGAAGCAAAGAACTGATATCAACAGTCTCCTGAATCTGAAGTGGAAATATTTGATAGTACCTGTTAACCATATTTTTTGAAATATATGATGTTAACAGACAAGTTATATCAGAGATTAATTAAATATTTTACTTTTCACAATAGTATTTTTGATAATATGCTACTGCTACTGCTAAGTCACTTCAGTCGTGTCTGACTCTGTGCGACTCCATGGACGGCAGCCCACCAGGCTCCCCCGTCCCTGGGATTCTCCAGGCAAGAACACTGGAGTGGGTTGCCATTTCCCTCTCCAATGCATGAAAGTAAAAAGTGAAAGTGAAGTCACTCAGTCGTATCCGATATCTAAAACCTATTTTCCAATAACACAATTGTCTACAACTTAAGAACATGAGGTTTTATCTAGAGAAAGAAGGATAGATAAATTTGAGTCTTTAAAACTTTAGTTTTAGACTGCTGGAGTCATGAAGTGTTTTGAAGTCAGAAATGGAATATCAAAAAGATTTTAATAAATAAAATATTGCTTTTTATTTTAGAAATATGATTTAAAATATTTTTAAAAGATGGCTGAGTAAGGCTGATGAATCATATGATCCTCTACTTTGAAATTATTTTTTTTTAAAATTATTTTGTATTGAGTATAGCTGATTAAAAATGTGATAGTTTCAGGTAAACAGTAAAGGCACTCGGCCGTACATATACATCTATCCATTCTCTCCTAAATTCTCCTACCATACAGGCTGCCACATAGCAGTGAGTAAAGTTCCGTGTTAGGGAGTTTGAGATGGACATGTACACTCTGCTATATTTAAAATGGATCACCAACAAGGACCTACTGTAATAGGTCCACATGAAATTATCTCCAAACGTATGATATAAAACAATTATTTTCAGCAACTTGGAAATATTCTGTTTAAAAATACTCATTTTTCTTTCTCTTCTTTCTCGACTTTGTCTCCCTTCTGATTCAAATCTTAAAAGAAACTGAAGCAAGTAACATTAGTTGATTTGCAGTACTTTATAACTAAATTTCCCCTCTAGAGATGTAGTTTCGAATGCACTTTAAGTCACAAGTGGAATGAGTCAGATGACCTCAATTTGTTCTTCTGTGACTTTCTGTGTTGATTTCAGAATGACCTTTGCCAAACTCAGTTTGGGATGAGTCCAGAGATGAAATAACAGGAGTTGAAACCTTTTTATTCAGATCATGGCTTTAGCTACTATTGATATTTTCAGAAAGTCAGTCAAAGCAAGAGAACAGGAATCCAATCATGGAGAAAACCAAGGTGTACCTGCAATCATAGTTTTGTGTGTGTGTGTGTGTGTGTGCGCGCGTGCATGTGCATGCATGCATGTGTGTGTTTACAAGATTACAAGTGATATTGAAAAAATTTTTTAACAAATTCATTTAACACCAAAATGGGATTTTGCATCCTAGACATTTAATAAGATTGGCTACAGAGGCTGTCTTGGTTAGTTTGGGCTGCTATAACAAAATGCCATACACTGGAGGCTTATAAACAATAGAAATTTATATCTTACAGTTCTGAAGGCTGAAATACAGGATCAGGGTACCGGCATGGTCAGGTGAGGGCCTCTTCAGGGTCACAGACTTCTCATTGTGTCCCCCATGGTGGAAGGTGGCAAGAGAGCTCTTTAATAAGAGATGGGGTTTCTTTAATAAGAGCACGAATTCCATTAACAAGGGCTCTATCCTCAGCACCTAAGTATCTCTCCTAAACCCACCTCTTACTATCATCACATTGGGTATCAGAATTTTAGCATATGAATTCTGGAGGGACACAAATATTCAGACCATAGCAGAACCTGACATTTGAATACATGTTTAAAATGTCATTTCAGATCATCAATAAAAAGTTAAATATGTGGATATTAAGTCATTTAAGTATATTGGTTTTACACTATATAAGGAGAATACAGGGAATTAACTGATAAAAGTCATACTTGGATATTTAGCATTTTGATCTGACACTACTAAAAAAACAAACTTTTATCAATGTATAACTAATTCATAGAAAGAGATTACTGAAGAATGTGTAGAAATGAGGAGAAAATTTAAATCTGTGCCATATGAAGGAAGTAAAGTCATGGGAATATATATAGTAGTAAGTTTGAAATAGTATGTGGGCCTAAAAGACTGAAGACTGGAATTTTAGTGTCTAAGTGGGAATGTGGGGATAGAGCTTCAACAAAGACAGAATCTGTTAAGGTGTGCTTTATGTGAAAAGGATCTCTCTAAGCTTTGTTACCAGTCTAAGGAAATAGTAAGGAATATCCCTTTTTTTTAAGTTTTGAATTATGGGTAAGAAGAAAAACCAAGTTACCCTAGAGAAACTGAAAACCCAACCCAAGGCCAGACTTTGACATTGACTTCTTATATGAGACATATATTTCTACTGGAACTCTAGTAGAAACAAAAATAGAATTTGTAATTCTATACCTTCCCAAACTATGATTTAGGTTTATTGGTTTATAGAGAAGCAACAGCTCATTGGGATATTATGATTTAATTTTTAATAATTGCCCTCATTGGATTCTGGAGATCCTCATTTGTATATCTTGGCTGAGACTGATGGCCTTCTAGTTTCTGTAGTTGCAACCATATAAATGAACCATTAATTGGCTCTCCCAAGAGTCCTGTGAGTGTCTTTCCCTTTTGTTATCTATGATGTGGGAATCTGTCTTTGGTTCTCTTTTATCCCACTCTTTAGCTCTTGCTTATAGTTCATAAGGTTCACATATAGTTCATATATACTGATAAGGCAGCTAAGGGCTTAAGAAAATTCTGAGACTCTCACTCACTCCCTATGAAGCCAAATAGTAGAAGTGTTATCTGCTTGATTGACATCTCTTAGTATTTTTCCTGTCCCTGTTTCCATATATAAGCAACTCCAGGCTCTCTCGCCAAGTGAACGATTTGGATAAAATTATATAGAGATACTTATGATTACCTGACAGAGGAAAATTAGTGGTTTGAATGACCCCAGATTGTCTTAGTAATTTTCTTTGTTTCTCCCATTCTTGGTTTCAGAAAGAGAGAATACCACATTTCTTCCACATAAGGAGAAATAAAAACATTCTTCATGAATTGGGCATCCCACAAATTTCACCTTCCATTTTCCTAGATTTCCTTTTATAGTGAATGAGGAGTGGGTGTGGTAGTATTGGTTTTGCAGGAAAATTGACTTTTGGCAATCTTTCATGGGGGGGGGGGTTATAAATAGCTAGAAAATTTGTGCACTTAGATTCGAGCTGCATAAGTGTTTTTTCCTTAACTGTGAGGCTTAGAGTCAATTTCTAGTACCCAGGACCAAAAAAACTTGTTGAAGAGTAGGAACAAAATAAAATCACTCAGAAAAATAAAGACTAAGAAGATTCTTACTCAGAACCACTAAAGGAAATATCAAACTATGCATTAAAAAAGGTAGGATAGGGAACACAGAAGAACAGGATGCAAAAATTTTTTAAAAAATGAAAAAGAAACAAGAGGAAATTCTTTGCAGATATGAAAACTAATCATAAAATTATAAGTATTACTCTATTTTTCTATTAAATGCTTTTTAATTTTTAATTGTGATCAGGACAAGATGGCAGAGTATTTTTAATTGGAAGACAATTTTTAATTGGAGGATAATTGCTTTACAATGTTGTGTTGGTTTTATTTCACTATTCATGGGGCTAGACAAAACAATCAATGGAAAGGAATAAAGATCTCTGAAAAAGGCTTATGCATATTGTTGTTGTTCAGTTGCTCAGCTGTGTCTGACTCCTTGTGACCCCATGGACTGTAACATGTCAGGTTTCCCTGTCCTTCACCATCTCCAGGAGTTTGCGCAAATTCATGTCCATTAAGTTCATGATGCCATCCAACCATCTCATCCTCTATCGTCTCCCTCTCCTCCTGCCTTCTATCTTTCCCAGCATCAGGGTCTTTTCTAATGAGTCAGCTCTTCGCATCAGGTGGCCAAAGTATTGGAGCTTCATCATTAGTCCTTCCAATGAATATTCAGGACTGATTTCCTTTAGGATTGACTGGTTTGATCTCCTTACAGGCCAAGGGACTCTGAAGAATCTTCTCCAACACTGCAGTTCAAAAGCATCAATTCTTCAACCCTCAGCCTTCTTTATGGTTGAACTCTCACATCCATACATGACTACTGGAAAAATCATAGCTTTGACTAGATGAACTTTTGTTGGCACAGAAATGTCTCTGCTTTTTAATATGCTGTCTAGGTTTGTCACATATTTTCTTTCAAAGAGGAATCAGTGACTCTTTGTGACCCCACGGACTGTAGCTCACCAGTGTCCTCTGTCCATGGAATTCTCCAGGCAGGAATATTGAAGTGGGTAGTCATTCCCCTTCTCCAGCGGATCTTCCGGACCCAGGGATCAAACCTAGGTTTCTCACATTGCAGGTAGACTCTATCAACTGAGCCACCAGGGAAGCCCTATTCATATAAAAACCTCAAGAGTGGTATCTTTTAATAGAATAGTATCCTAGCAGTTAAAATATGGCTCAATTTGGATACATTTTGGAAGCATATGGTTAAATTATAAACCTAACTGCAAATATACATTATGCAAAATTGCAAATACAGTAAAATAATACCTATAATTTTAATGGCTCTATTCATATGTGGGAAAAGTAAAAAAAGCCATGATAGGAAGGCTGCCCAATCTATTCATATGTTGATTATTTCTGAAAAGGGAGGAAAGCAAATAGAAGGCAAAGAATACTTCAGGTTAAAAAACTCAGGAAGGGGTGAAAGAAGCTTTCTCTGTAGTTGCCAGTTTTCATTTCTTTGCAAAAGTTTCTGAAACTGTTAAAAAATTAACATTTGTAAAATCTAGGTGTTGGGTACAAATGTTTGAAACGTTTCATATAAAAGGGGGAAAAAGTAAAGTTGATGAACAAAAAGAAGCATAGCCATTTTCTATATATTCTGTGCTGAATGATGAACAGTTCTATTAGTTATAGTGCTGACCTGCAAAAAGTCTCAAATTTCTCCTGACTCTACATGTGAACCTGGGCTGAGCCTCACAGAGGGAATGCACAAATTAGAGAGGTCAAAGTTGAGTAGGAGGGAGACCACTGCTATTGTTAAATATTAAAAAGAAACGAGTCACAGGATTCCTCACACAAACTAGTGTAACTATGAAAATATCATGGAAATTAGTCACAAAATGCTATTTTTTAAAATACCTACTTCTCTCCTATGGGAAAGGGGAAAAGGTTTTGCAAAATATATTTAGGTGAAAAATGCTGTTGCTTTATTTCCTAGACAACCAAATGCTAATATACAGTCTTATGGAATAGTTTTATTTTCTCTTCCAGAATTAGTTTATTTAGTGTAACTTAAAGCATATGACAAAGGGAATATATAGATACTGGGTTTAAATCTTTAAATTTTTTGGCTTCTCTATATACATTTGACTTAGAGAGTTTCAAGATAAGTAAATGATAAATTGAATTGACTGCCAGTGCAGAATAATTTTTAGTTTCTTGTCAGATAAAATTTTAGTTTTTGTCAGGTAATAGTACTCTCTCTCTCTCTCACACACACACCCAGACACACCAAATTCCAAACCAAAAACTTCTACAGATCATTCTTTTGTTTTAAATAAAATTAAGTGATTATTGTTAAAAAAATTAGATACATATTGCCAAAATTAGTCATTCAGATCAATTAAAACAGTTACCATGATTGTGTATGTTACTCCGTGTTTGATATTTTTTAAAACTTATGTAATTCCATTATATTAAGTAATTAGTTTTCCTGTGAAAAGCAAAGTTATGGTTAGCTAGTATGATGAATAATCTTATGCGTTAACCTAGCTAGGATATGGTACTTAGTTGCTTGGTCAAACAGCAGTCTAGATGTTGCTATGAAGGTATTTTTCAGATGTGGTTAACATTTAAATCAATAGGCTTTGAGTAAAGCAGATGTGGGTTGGGCCTCTTTCAATTAGCTAATATCTTAAGAGCAAAGACTGAAGTTTCTTGAAAAAGAAGGAATTCTTCTCCAGACATCAACATAGAAATCCTACTTAAGTTTCCAGTCTGCTGAAATGTGAAATTCAGATTAAAGATTACAATATCAACCCTTACCCGAGTTTCCAGTCTGCTGGCCTGCCTTATAGATTTAGGACTTGACAGCTTTCACAATTCATAATTATGTGAGCCAATTCCTTAAAATCAATCAGTCTCTCTTGTTCAATCACTTTCCCTTTCTCTCCATACTACTGATGTTATTTCTCTAGAGAACCATGATTAATCGCTATCAACCAGTTGAATTAGGTGAGCACCAATATCAGAATTCTCCAATTGTTTTAACACATCTTACATATACAAACTTTTACTAAATGCCTAGGACACATTGGCTTATTAGGACAATTTTTATGCCCCAAATAATCTAGCTCCACTTACAGCACAAACTGAAAAAGAGTTGCTCATCTTTGGGATTTAAAGCACAAACAATTCTGTAGGGCCTATGCTGAATCCCTCCATGTGACCCTCTCCCTGGAGCTTTTCATCCTTTTAGGACATGTGGAAAGAAAGAGTAGGTCCTCTGTCCATATGGGCCATCCCAATGGAGGCAAAGTATGAAGATGTAGTGGTATGTGTCAGGCTATGTAATAGATTGGGAAGGAAAAAGCAAAACAGAAAAGTGAAGGGAAAAATGAATCTTTGAGGTCAGCTGTCAACCACCAACATGAAAAAACAGAAAAAATTTTTTAATTTCTGTAGGACCTGGGGATAAAATAATGTGGCTTCTACACATTTTCAGTCTGCTTTTAACCTACTAGAGAAAGAAGGAGGATGTTAAAATCTCCACCCTTTCCTCCTCCTTGTGCCTGAATCTTTCTTTGTGTTCTATTTTGTTATCTGAACACTTGGGAAATGAATTTTGTGGAAAGAACAATCAGAATGCTTGCAGAGGGGAGCAGAGGGGGAAGTTGAATAATACTTACAAATTTTACAAAGCAGAACACATTTACAAGGTTTACAAGGGTTTCCTACACACCCAGTTCTGCCAATAAGTAGATCAGTTTTTTCATGTCTTAAGGAAAGGAATTGGATGTCTCCAGTAGAGGATTTCTATAGTCTCTTTCAGTTTAAAAATTCTATGAAAATGAATAATGCAGAGGAAAAAAAATTCAGATCTCTTATTCCCACCTCATCCACTGAACAAACAGAATTATAATTTGGCTTGTTTTTTTTTTCCCTTATGAAGAGTGATTGTTACATGAATAAAGAATAGAAAATAGTCTATTTCATAAAAATAAACTAACAATATGGAATTCCCAGTAGAATACAGGGTCAGCCAGAAGTTTAATATTTATCTGTACTTTTAGCTTTTTATCTGTACTATGTAAAACAAAGTTAAAGTCAAAGTGTGAGTTGTTCATTCACGTCAGACTCTTGGTGACCCCATGGAATGTAGCCTGCCAGGCTCCTCTGTCCATGGAATTCTCCAGCCAAGAATACTGGAGTAGGTAGCCATTCCTTTCTCCAGGGGATCTTCCCCACCCAGGGATAGAACCTGGGTCTCCTGCATTGCAGGCAGATTCTTTATCATCTGAGCCACCAGGGAGATCCATGTAAAGCAAGCTTCATGTTAATTAATGTAATGTAAAATATGTAATTCTAAAGTTTCAAAATCTTTCTCCATTATCTGCCTGTACAATTTTGAAAAGTACCATATTTTTGAGCCTTAATATCTTCATCTTTAAAGTTGAAACAATGACTTCCTATTTATAAAGGTGGTTATAGAGATTAAATGAAGCATTATGTGTGAAAACCCTTAACATATCCTGAATGTAAGCTGAACTTTTCACAACTTTCTCTTCTTTCCTTTTCCTATATTCCTTATCTTTATGATCTATCCATCAATTTTTCTCTGTTGCCAAGCTAGAAAGCTGGGAGTAACCCTAAATCAGTTATTTTCTAACTGTGATAATATCAAATTCTGCTGCCAATATTTAAAAATAGAAACAATAAAATATAAAAAATATTAGCATTGCACATAGTCAAGATATCTATTATCTTGTAAAAATTTTGCATCATTAAAATATATATTTGTGTATGGGAAGGCAGAAGGAAGGGAGGAAGGGTCTTCCTGGCATGGAATCTATTTCCTCATGTGGGTTATAGTAAAAAGTATTTAAGAAACACTGTCCACGGACATGCTGTTTCTTTCTTATGTTCTCCAGTTTATCAATCTTATCCTAAAGAAGCTTTCTGATCTGTACTCTTTTCTTTCCCTACTTTAGCATAAGCCCTCATCTCTTCAATTTCCTTGTCATCAAACTTTTCCATGCTGAAAACTGTTACTGAGTAGATGTTTTTAATATGTCAATTGAAACAAGTTAACCTTAAGACAGATAATAATTGTTAGGGTGAGAGGTCAGTGAGAGGGTCAGTTAAACCAGTAGCACAAGCATTGCGGAGCATTTCAAATACATGATTGTTAAATAAAAGAGTACCTCAGGCACTTCTAGATCTTCCTGTGTCCCTTCCAGCCTCCGATCTGATTCTAGCCTCAACTTGGACAGTTAGCCCCTTGCAGAATTCCACAGTTCATTCTGCAGTTGTTTTTTAGCTATGTTGTGTCTGACTCTTTTGTGACTCCATTCACTATAGCCCTGCAAACTCCTTTTTCCATGGGATTTCCCAGACAAAAATACTGGAGCCAGTTGCCATTTCCTTCTTCAGAGAAGCTTTCTGACCCAGGGACTGAATCAAGGTTTTCTGCGTTGTTAGGCAGATTCTTTACCAAAGAGCCACCAGTGAAGCCCTCAATTTCTGTTCTTTAAATCCTGTACTTTCTGCCCCACGGCGCCTCTCAGGTCGTGGCCTGCAAAACTGGGTGTGCCCTTTTGCCACACGTGTAGGCACCTTTTAGGATGCCTGCGTGCTGTGTGGGTGTGCTCTTGCGTGTGTGCGTGCACATACTGCACATGTGCAATCGTGCAGTAACATGAAGCTCCAATCAATACCGGATAGGAATTACTCGCAGAATGCGTTTCCCTTTCTGTTTTAGCGTGGAAGAGGTCTCTGAGCTCTTCTAAATGTTCCTCAGAAAACGTGGTCCTGAGGCCGCTACCTGCTAGGGGCGGTGATCAACCCAGTACAGCACTCTCAATTTGGCTCTTCCTGTTTGCCTCTGCCTTACCTGTCTTCAAAATAAACTAGCTGTACACATATAGTTTTATGCATTTTAATTTTGTATTTGCCCTTCTATTTTCTTCACTACGTTGCAGGGTCACACAAGGGATCTGTAAATGAGCTGGGGTAGGCTCTGGCACATACAATTATGTTCATAATTTTAGAAATCTATATTATGATGTATATTTTCCCATGTTTATTACCCAGAAAAAAACTTCTCAGGCGATTGTCATGGATAACAGTCCTCTTCTTTAAATAGCACAAACAAATCCATTTTACAAAATGTTGCTTTATATCTGTGATCCTCTTAATTAACTTTGAAGCAATAATTTAATTCAAATATTTCTATTTGGTTGCCAGTATAAGGTTGAACTGTACCAAACAGATCTTTACGACCCAGATAATCACGACGGTGTGATCACTGACCTAGAGCCAGACATCCTGGAATGTGAAGTCAAGTGGGCCTTAGAAAGCATCATTGAACAAAGCTAGTGGAGGTGATGGAATTCCAGTTGAGCTATTCCAAATCCTGAAAGATGATGCTGTGAAAGTGCTGCACTCAATATGCCAGCAAATGTGGAAAACTCAGCAGTGGCCACAGGACTGGAAAAGGTCAGTTTTCATTCCAATCCCAAAGAAAGGCAATGCCAAAGAATGCTCAGACTACCACACAATTGCACTCATCTCACACACTAGTAAAGTAATGCTCAAAATTCTCCAAGCCAGGCTTCAGCAATACGTGAACCATGAACTTCCTGATGTTCAAGCTGGTTTTAGAAAAGGCAGAGGAACCAGAGATCAAATTGCCAACATCCGCTGGATCATCAAAAAAGCAAGAGAGTTCCAGAAAAGCATCTATTTCTGCTTTATTGACTATGCAAAAGCCTTTGACTGTGTGGATCACAATCAACTGTGGAAAATTCTGAAAGAGATGGGAATACCAGACCACCTGACCTGCCTCTTGAGAAATGTGTATGCAGGTCAGGAAGCAACAGTTAGAACTGGACATAGAATAACAGACTGGTTCCAAATAGGAAAAGGAGTTCGTCAAGGCTGTATATTGTCACCCTGCTTATTTAACTTATATACAAACTACATCATGAGAAACGCTGGACTGGAAGAAACACAAGCTGGAATCAAGATTGCTGGGAGATATATCTATAACCTCAGATACGCAGATGACAACACCCTTATGGCAGAAAGTGAAGAGGAACTCAAAAGCCTCTTGATGAAAGTGAAAGTGGAGAGTGAAAAAGTTGGCTTAAAGCTCAACATTCAGAAACTGAAGATCATGGCATCCGGTCCCATCACTTCATGGGAAATAGATGGGGAAACAGTGGAAACAGTGTCAGATTTTATTTTTCTGGGCTCCACAATCACTACAGATGGTGACTGCAGCCATGAAATTAAAAGACGCTTACTCCTTGGAAGGAAAGTTATGACCAACCTAGATAGCATATTCAAAAGCAGAGACATTACTTTGCCAACAAAGATTCATCTAGTCAAGGCTCTGGTTTTTCCAGTGGTCATGTATGGATTTGAGAGTTGGACTGTGAAGAAGGCTGAGCACCGAAAAATTGAAGCTTTTGAACTGTGGTGTTGGAGAAGACTCTTGAGAGTCCCTTGGACTGCAAGGAGATCCAGCCAGTCCATTCTGAAGGAGATCAGCCCTGGGATTTCTTTGGAAGGAATGATGCTAAAGCTGAAACTCCAGTACTTTGGCCACCTCATGCAAAGAGTTGACTCATTGGAAAAGACTCTGATGCTGGGAGGGATTGGGGGCAAGAGGAGAAGGGGACAACAGAGGATGAGATGGCTGGATGGCATCACTGACTCGATGGACATGAGTCTGAGTGAACTCCGGGAGTTGGTGATGGACAGGGAGGCCTGGAGTGCTCCAATTCATGGGGTCACAAAGAGTTGGACACGACTGAGTGACTGATCTGATCTGATTTAATAAGGTTGAAAGAGCTTCCCTGATGGTTCAGTGAGTAAAGAATCTGCCTGCAATGCAGGAGACACAGGAGACATGGGTTCGATTCCTGGGTTGGGAAGGTCCCTTGGTGAAGGAAATGGCAACCCACTCCAATATTCTTGCCTGGAAAATTGTCTGCCCACAGAGCCCTGCGGTCTACAGTCCAAAGAGTTGCAAAGAGTTGGACATGGCTGATGACTAATCACAGCATAAGGTTGAAAGGAGCTAGGTTGAAATTTCCAAAATTTCTTGGAAAGCGTGGACATACAGCTTGCCACAGTAGTATTGATAGGTACTAATCAAATTGTGAATATATAGTATAGGTAGGAAAATGAATGCATTAAAATTAGCCAGATGAAATCAGAGTAATAGAATCAGCACATTTAGAAAAAAACTATGCAAGTAAATCCAGTCCTAATGAACCAGCCTGAAATTCAGGAGACACATGCAGGAGACAGGGGTTCAGTCCCTCTGTTGGGAAGATCCTCTGGAGAAGGAAATGGTAACCCACTCCAGTATTCTTGCCTGGGAAATCCCATGGACAGAGGAACCTTGCAGGATACAGTCCATGGGGTCACAAAAGTGTTGCATAGGACTTAGCGACTAAACAACAACAGCATGCAAGTAAATCAGATACTGAGAAGATGAAGAGAGCTGTTTGAGGCAGAGTTGCAAAGTAAGAAGAAAGAAGGATTTGGTTTCTAGCTAGAGTGAATATAGTCACAAGCATAGTGGGAGTCTGAACAGGTAGAGTTAAAGCTGACTTGCTCTAGGGAACTTTCTCTCTGACTTTAGTGAGAATGAGGTTAATAAATTAAGTAATTAAATCCACATTTACTGGAAAGAAATCTCATTAGTCAGAAACTAGGATTGAGGGTGGTCCTAAGATGGTGGAGGAATAGAACGGGGAGACAACTTTCTCCCCCATAAATTCATCAAAAGAACATTTAAACGCTGAGTAAAATCCACAAAACAACTTCTGAATGCTGGCAGAGGACATCAGGCACCCAGAAAAGCAGCCCATTGTCTTCGAAAGGAGGTAGGTAAAATATAAAAGACAAAAAAAGAGACAAAAGGGGTAGGGACGGAGCTCTGTCCCAGGAAGGGAGTCTTAAAAAGAGAGAAGTTTCCAAATACCAGGAAACACTCTCACTGCCAAGTCTGTGGCAAGCCTTGGAAGCACAGAGGGCAACATAATAGGAAGGAAAAATAAGTAAATAATTAAAACCCACAGATTACGAGCCCAACGGTAATTCCCCCAGGGGAGAAGCAACGCAGACTCCTGCACCCGCCACTAGCAAGCGCGGCTGGGCAGGGAGGCGCGGGCTGCAGTGCTTAGAGTAAGGATCGGGCCTGAATGCCCCCGAGGGTAATCAGAGCGAACTAATTTGGGCTAGCAAATCAGACTGTAGGATAGTTACCACGCGAAAAAACCTAAGACACTGCCAGGCCCGAGCACGGAACAAAGGGCAGAACAGAACTAGCCGGCTGCCGACCATCCCCTTCAGGTGACAGGCAGCCAGAGCCGGAAGGGGGAAATCGCAGCCCCAGAGAGACGTTATCTACCAAACTGCAAGCAGGCTTCTTTGCTTACTAAGACTTCTTGGGGTTCTGGACAGTCATCCACCTGAGAAGGTGCACCGGTTGTACACCCAGAAAACCAAGCGGTAGGGACGAGAGAGGTGATAAGTTGCAGTTACTGCGCTCGCCAAACATCTCATCACCCTAACTGCTTGGAGCTGGGAAGGGCACAAAACGCAGGCCCAATGGAGTCTGCGCCTCTGAGGACTACCGGAGTGCCTGAACCTGAGCGGCTTAGACCTGGGAGGTACATGCAGCCCAGGGCCGGCCTTGGATGGTTTCCCGGTGGAGCAACCTAGAGCCTGAGCTGTGTGGGCAGGGAGGGTGCACGTGCGTGAGCAGGGGCAGGCCCAGTGCTGCTGAGACACTGTGATCACATGCCAGTGTTATTTCTTTGCAGCGTCCCTCCCTCCCCAAAGCGCGACTGAAAAAGTGAGCCTAAAAATGTGTCCACCACCGCCCCCTTGTGTCAGGGCAGAAATCAGACACTGAAGAGACCAGCAAACAGAAGCTAAAACCAAGGGAACCGCCTTGGAAGTGACAGGTGCAATAGATTAAAACCCTGTAGTTAGTACCGACTACATAGGAAGGTGCCTATAGATCCTGAGTAATATAAGCTGGACCAAGAAACTATCCGAAAATGAACTGACCCCACACTGCCCACAACACCAGCAGAGAAAGTTCTAGATATATTTTTACTATTTTTACGATCATTCTTTTCTTTTTTTTTCTTGTTTTTTTTTTCTTTTCTTTTTACTTTTTTTAACTTAAAAAAATTTTAAGTCCTCTATTACTCCTTTAATTTTCACTTTTATAACCTACTATTACTTTTTTAAAAAAAGACTATTTTTTAAAGCAAACTTCATATATATATATATTTAATAACTTTTGTGACTTTGTTTTTTTTTTTTTCTTCTTCTTCTTTTCTTTAATATTGTATTTTTGAAAATCCAATCTCTACTCTAGAATTTCAATCTTTGCTTTTTGGTATTTGTTATCAATTTTGTACCTTTAAGAACCCAATCTTCAGTACCTATTTTTACTTGGGAGTGAGACTACTGGCTGGACTGCTCTCTCCCTCTTTGGACTCTCCTTTCTCCCCACTAGGTCGCCTCTGTCTCCTCCCTCCCCCTTCTCTTCTCTACCCTACTCTCTGAATCTCTGAGTATTCCAGATGGTGGAGGACACTTAGGGAACTGATTACTGGCTGGATCTGTCTCTCTCCTTTTCATTCCCCCCTTTTATCCTCCTGGCCACCTCTGTCTCCTTCCTCCTCTTCTCTTCTTTGTATAACTCCACGAACATCTCTGAGTGGTCCAGACTGTGGAGTGCACATAAGGAAGTGATTGCTGGCTAGCTTGCTCTCTCCTCTTTTGATTCCACCTGATCTCATTCGGGTCACCTCTAACTCTCTCCTCCCTCTTCTCTTCTCCATGTAACTCTGTGAACCTCTCTGGGTGTCCCTCACTGTGGAGAAACTTTTCATCTTTAACCTAGATGTTTTATCAATGGTGCTGTACAGAAGGAGAAATCTTGAGACTACTGTAAAAATAAGACTGAAAACCAGAAGCAGGAGGCTTAAGTCCAAATCCTGAGAACATCATAGAACACCTGACTCCAGGGAACATTAAGCAATAGGAGCTCATCAAACACCTCCATACCTACACTGAAACCAAACACCACGCAAGGGCCAACAAGTTCCAGAACAAAACATACCATGCAAATTCTCCAGCAACACAGGAACACAGCCCTGAGCTTCAATATACAGGCTGCCCAAAGTTACTCCAAATCCACTGACATCTCATAACTCGTTACTAGACACTTAATTGCACTCCAGAGAGACGAAATCCAGCTCCACCCACCAGAACACCGACACAAGCTTCCCTAACCAAGAAACCTTGACAAGCCACTGATACAACCCCACCCACAGCGAGGAAACTCCATAATAAAGAGAACTCCACAAACTGCCAGAATACAGAAAGACCACCCAAACTCAGCAATATAAACAATATGAAGAGATAGAGGAATACCCAGCAGGTAAAGGAACAGGATAAATGCCCACCAAACCAAACAAAAGAGGAAGAGATAGGGAATCTACCTGATAAAGAATTCTGAATAATGATAGTGAAATTGATCCAAATTCTTGAAATCAAAATGGAATCACAGATAAATAGCCTGGAGGCAAGGATTGAGAAGATGCAAGAAAGATTTAACAAGGACCTAGAAGAAATAAAAGAGTCAATATATAATGAATAACGCAATAAATGAGATCAAAAACACTTTGGAGGCAACAAATAGTAGAATAACGGAGGTAGAAGATAGGATTAGTGAAATAGAAGATAGAATGGTAGAAATAAATGAATCAAAGAGAAAAAAGAAAAACAAATTTTAAAAAATGAGGACAATCTCAGAGACCTCCAGGACAATATTAAATGCTATAAGATTCGAATCATAGGGGTCTCAGAAGAAGAAGACAAAAAGAAAGACCGTGAGAAAATACTTGAGGAGATAATAGTTGAAAACTTCCCTAAAATGGGGAAGGAAATAATCACCCAAGTCCAAGAAACCCAGAGAGTCCCAAACAGGATAAACCCAAGGCAAAACACCCCAAGACACATATTAATCAAATTAACAAAGATCAAACACAAAGAACAAATATTAAAAGCAGCAAGGGAAAAACAACAAATAACACACAAGGGGATTCCCATAAGGATAACAGCTGATCTTTCAATAGAAACTCTTTAGGCCAGGAAGGAATGGCAAGACATACTTAAAGTGATGAAAGAAAATAACCTATAGCCCAGATTACTGTACCCAGCAAGGATCTCATTCAAATATGAAGGAGAAATCAAAAGCTTTTCAGACAAGCAAAAGCTGAGAGAATTCAGCACCACCAAACCAGCTCTCCAACAAATGCTAAAGGATATTCTCTAGACAGGAGACACAAAAACAGTGTATAAACTTGAACCCAAAACAATAAAGTAAATGGCAACGGGATCATACTTATCAATAATTACCTCAAATGTAAATGCGTTGAATGCCCCAACCAAAAGACAAAGACTGGCTGAATGGATACAAAAACAATACCCCTATGTATGTTGTCTACAAGAGACCCACCTCAAAATAGGGGACACATACAGACTGAAAGTGAAGGGCTGGGGAAAGATATTCCATGCAAATAGAGATCAAAAGAAAGCAGGAGTAGCAAGACTCATATCAGATAAAATAGACTTTAAAACAAAGGCTGTAAAAAGAGACAAAGAAGGACAGTACATAATGATCAAAGGATCAATCCAAGAAGCTGCTGCTGCTGCTAAGTCGCTTCAGTCATGTCCGACTCTGTGCGACCCCATAGACGGCAGCCCACCAGGCTCCCCTGTCCCTGGGATTCTCCAGGAAAGAACACTGGAGTGGGTTGCCATTTCCTTCTCCAATGCATGAAAGTCAAAAGTGAAAGTCAAGTCACTCAGTCGTGTCCAACTCTTCGTGACCCCATGGACTGTAGCCCACCAGGCTCCTCCATCCATGGGATTTTCCAGGCAAGAGTACTGGAGTGGGGTGCCATTGCCTGCTAACAAGTATGAAAGGGGAAATTAACAATAATGCAATAATAGTGGGAGACTTTAATACCCCACTCACATCTATGGATAGATCAACGAAATAGAAAATTAACAAAGAAGCACAAACTTTAAATGATACAATAGACCAGTTAGACCTAATTGATATATATAGGACATTTCACCGCAAAACAATGAATTTCACCTTTTTCTCAAGAGCACACGGAACCTTCTCCAGTTTAGATCACATCCTGGGCCATAAATCTAGCCTTGGTAAATTCAAAAAAATTGAAATCACTCCAAGCATCTTTTCTGACAACAATGCAGTAAGATTAGATCTCAATTACAGGAGAAAAAATATTAAAAATTCCAACATATGGAGGTTGAACAACATGCTGCTGAATAACCAACAAATCACAGAATAAATCAAAAAAGAAATCAAAATATGCATAGAAACAAATGAAAATGAAAACACAACAATCCAAGACCTATGGGACACTGTAAAAGCAGTCCTAAGGGGAAAGTTCATAGCAATACACGCATACCTCAAGAAACAAGAAAAAAGTCAAATAAATAACCTAACTCTACACCTAAAGGAACTAGAAAAGGAAGACATGAATAACCCCAGGGTTAGTAGAAGGAAAGAAATCTTAAAAATTAGGGCAGAAATAAATGCAAAAGAAACAAAGGAGACCATAGCAAAAATCAACAAAGCCAAAAGCTGGTTCTTTGAAAGGATAAATAAAGTTGACAACCATTAGCCAGACTCATCAAGAAACAAAGGGAGAAAAATCAAATCAATAAAATTAGAAATGAAAATGGAGAGATCACAAAAGACAACACAGAAATACAAAGGATCATAAGAGACTACTATCAGCAATTATATGCCAATAAAATGGACAACGTGGAAGAAATGGACAAATTCTTGGAAAAGTACGACTTTCCAGAACTGAACCAGGAAGAAATAGAAAATCTTAACAGACCCATCACAAGCACGGAAATTGAAACTGTAATCAGAAATCTTCCAGCAAACAAAAGCCCAGGTTCAGATGTCTTCACAGCTGAATTCTACCAAAAATGTAGAGAAGAGCTGATACTTATCCTACTCAAACTTTTCCAGAAAATTGCAGAGGAAGGTAGACTTCCAAACTCATTCTATGAAGCCACCATTACCCTAATACCAAAACCTAACAAAGATGCCACAAGAAAAGAAAGCTACAGACCAATATCACTGATGAACATAGATGCAAAAATCCTTAACAAAATTCTAGCAATCAGAATCCAACAACACATTAAAAAGATCATACACCATGACCAAGTGGGCTTTATCCGAGGGATGCAAGGATTCTTCAATATTTGCACGTCAATCAATGTAATACACCACATTAACAAATTGAAAAATAAAAGCCATATGATTATCTCAATAGATGCAGAGAAGGACTTTGATAAAATTCAACATCCATTTTTGATAAAAACTCTCCAGAAAGCAGGAATAGAAGGAACATACCTCAACATAAGAAAAGCTATATATGACAAACCCACAGCAAACATTATCCTCAATGGTGAAAAATTGAAAGCATTTCCCCTAAAGTCAGGAACAAGACAAGGGTGCCACTCTCACCACTACTATTCAACATAGTTTTGGAAGTTTTGGCCACAGCAATCAGAGCAGAAAAAGAAATAAAAGGAATCCAAATTGGAAAAGAAGAAATAAAACTCTCACTGTTTGCAGATGACATGATCCTCTACATAGAAAACCCTAAAGACTCCACCAGAAAATTACTAGGACTAATCAATGAATATAGTAAAGTTGCAGGATATAAAATCAACACACAGAAATCCCTTGCATTCCTATACACTAATAATGAGAAAACAGAAAGAGAAATTAAGGAAACAATTCCATTCACCATTGCAAAGAAAAGAATAAAACACTTAGGAATATATCTACCCAAAGAAAAAAAAGACCTATATATAGAAAACTATAAAACACTGATGAAAGAAATCAAAGAGGACACTAATAGATGGAGAAATATACTGTGTTCATGGATTGGAAGAATCAATATAGTGAAAATGAGTATACTACCCAAAGCAATCTATAGATTCAATGCAACCCCTATCAAGCTACCAACAGTATTTTTCACAGAGCTAGAACAAATACTTTCACAATTTGTATGGAAATACAAAACACCTCGAATAGCCAAAGCAATCTTGAGAAAGAAGAATGGAACTGGAGGAATCAACCTGCCTGACTTCAGGCTCTACTACAAAGCCACAGTCATCAAGACAGTATGGTACTGGCACAAAGACAGAAATATAGATAAATGGAACAAAATAGAAAGCCCAGAGATAAACCCACACACCTATGGACTCCTTATCTTTGACAAAGGAGGTAAGAATATACAATGGAGAAAAGACAATCTCTTTAACAAGTAGTGCTGGGAAAACTTGTCAACCACTTGTAAAAGAATGAAACTAGAACACTTTCTAACATCATACACAAAAATAAACTCAAAATGGATTAAAGATGTAAACGTAAGACCAGAAACTATAAAACTCTTAGAGGAGAACATAGGCAAAACACTCTTCGACATACATCACAGCAGGATCCTCTATGACCCACCTCCCAGAATATTGGAAATAAAAGCAAAAATAAACAAGTGGGATCTAATTAAAATTAAAAGCTTCTGCACAACAAAAGAAGCTATAAGCAAGGTGAAAAGACAGCCTTCAGAGTGGGAGGAAATAATAGCAAATGAAGCAACTGACAAACAACTGATCTCAAAAATATACAAGCAACTCCTGCAGTTCAATTCCAGAAAAATAAATGACCCAATCAAAAAATGGGCCAAAGAACTAAATGGACATTTCTCCAAAGAAGACATACAGATGGCTAATAAACACATGAAAAGATGATCAACATCACTCATTATCAAAGAAATGCAAATCAAATGTACTACAATGAGGTACCATTTCACGCCAGTCAGAATGGCTGCGATCCAAAAGTCTACAAGCAATAAATGCTGGAGAGGATGTGGAGAAAAGGGAAACCTCTTACACTGTTGGTGGGAATGCAAACTAGTACAGCCACTATGGAGAAAAGTGTAGAGATTCCTTAAAAAACTGGAAATAGAACTGCCATACTACCCAGCAATCCCACTGCTGGGCATACACACGGAGGAAACCAGAATTGAAAGAGACACATGTACCCCAATGTTCATCGCAGCACTGTTTATAATAGTCAGGACATGGAAGCAACCTAGATGTCCATCAGCAGATAAATGGATAAGAAAACAATGGTACATATACACAATGGAATATTACTTAGCCATTAAAAAGAATACATTTGAATCAGTTCCAATGAGGTGGATGAAACTGGAGCCTATTATACAGAGTGAAGTAAGCCAGAAAAAAAAAAAAAAAAACACCAATATATATGCATATATATGGAATTTAGAAAATTAATAACGACAACCCTGTATGTGAGACAGCAAAAGAGACACAGATGTATAGAACAGTCTTTTGGACTCTGTGGGAGGGTGTGGGGGGATGATTTGGCAGAATGGCATTAAAACATCTATAATATCATGTAAGAAACGAATTGCCAGCCCAGATTTGATGCAGGATACAGGAAGCTTGGGCCTCGTGCACTGGGATGACCCAGAGGGATGGTATGGGGAGGGAGGTGGTAGGGGGGTTCAGGATGGGGAACACGTGTACACCCGTGGTGGATGCATGTTGATGTATGGCAAAACCAAAACAATATTGTAAAGTAAAAATAATAATAATAATAATAATAATAAAAAGAAACTAGGATTGATAAAAGGTGAAGACTCACTGTCTGATTGTGACTTTTCAGAGCATAAGACAGAAGCATGATCTTTTAAAACTTTCAGTCAGACTACTTCCTTCCTCTGTCCATCTCTGATTGGCTTACAAATCCCTACAGAATTGGCTCCCATGTCTTTATCTTTTATATATCAGTTTATCTTCCTCTCCCCCTTGGTCATTCTCCTGTCAAAGATACTGTCTTTGTATTCTAATTATTATTGCTTTACATTTAGAATTGAAAAGGGACCCAAGTATGACTTAGGATCTTTGGGAAGGGAGTATTTGAGCTTTAGTCACTCCTGTGACTTAATGCGATTACTCTGTAGAGTCAGCCTCACTCGATGGTCAGGTTTTAGTTGACTGAGTGGCTGTTCGACTGTCCAGGGCTGAGACAGGTAGAGTGAAGGTATCCTCATCAAAGTTTGAGTGAAGGTATCCTCTTAAACCTGTCTGATAATAAGTTGATCCTTGCCGAACACTGTCTTAGCAAATAGGATTCCTTTGCCATTAAAGTGATTATAGAAAGTGGGAAAAGGCTGAAGAATAGAATTATGACTGAAGAATAAATGAAGATTCAGAATGCAAAGAGCAGTAAAACATTTATTCACAATCCTGTGTCAGAGGGTTACATGACCTCATGAATTCAAATCAAACAGTTCAATTTTCTAAAAATGTCATGATAAACTTGGCCCATTTGTGATGACAGATATGCTTGCTTTGGCCAAATAAGCTAAACACTGAAACTTAGGAAAATATAGGTAAATTTTTGATGCATTAAAAGAACCCCATAAAATTAATATTTTGGTATCTAATTTTAAAATTATTATGATAATGAGAATATACATTGATTAAGATATAGAAAACATTTAAAAGAATATGGCAGATAAGAAACATAGATATATTAGCTTTGTTAAGATTTTAATTTGAAATGTATATGAGAATTTTATTTGTCCTAAAGAAAAGAAAGCTATTTGCACTCATGTTTGATTATTAGATTTACAGATTTGCTTAAATACTTAAAAGTGATTTGCAAGTTAAGCATTTGGATTAGTCTGTTAGGGTTATTGCAATAAAGTGCTTCGGACTGGTGACTTAAACGACAGAAATTTATTTTCTCACAGATCGGGGCTAGATGTCCAAGATTAAGAAGTCAACAGAGTTGGTTCCTTTGAAGTGTTGTGAGGGAGAAAATTGTTCTATACGTCTGTGTCAGCTCTGGTTGTTTGCCAGGGACACAATCTCTGGTGTCCCTTAATGTCCCCATGATTTCTGTCTTCATTTTCACATGGTGATCACTTTGTGTGCATAGCTGTCTACAATTCTCCTTTTAATAAGAACACTAGTAAGATTAGGGATTCGTGCTACTCAAGTATGACCTTATCTTAACTAATTACATCTGCAATGACCTTATATCCAGATAAAGTTGAATTCTGAGGTTCAGGAGATTTGAAGTTCAACATAACAATCTTGGAAGGGGACACAATTAAATCCATAATAGCATTTAAGTCTGACTTATCAGGAGCTTGAACTGATGAAAATCAGCTATATTTAACTTTAAGATGAGCAAGTAAAACTTGTCATTCTTATTTTATATAGATTTAATATTTTTATTTTGCACTGACATGAAGGATTAGAAGACACTTGGGTTGAAGATTTTAAATTTTAATTAATAAGCTAAAACAAAGACAGTTTAAAGTTTTGCTTTTCACACATAAATCCTCCCAGATATTACTCAACTGAAGCTCTTTACCAACTAAAGGCCAGGCAAGCATAATACCGTATAATAGATTTTTATATGCATTCAACCTGCTTCTAAAGAATAAAGACATACTCGGGGTTTCTAGTTCACCCTAGATAAATCCAAATCAATGTGGATTTATCTTTATTTTGTAATAAACCTAATTGAAATCATTAACCAAACTAGCTTGAGGTAACATTTCCACAATGGAGCCCAGAACTTGCGAATTAGTCTTTGCCATTATTGTGGCATAAAACAATCTGGGGCTTGAGGTAAATTGTCTGACAATCTATACAGAGTTGATAAAGTCAATATATATACAGTTCATTTTATAGGATTGATGGTAATTATTCCAATTACCCTGTGTACCAGATACTCAAATATTTAGTTTTTAAAAAAATTTATATAATTTTTCATTAGCAATTTTTGCATATTCTGCCAAACATTTCATAAGTTGATGTTCCAAAGTAAACAGAATGATGTGATTAAATGCTGTATGCCCAGGTTTATCGTCAATGCTGTACTACTACTACTTTTAAGTGTGTATTGTGTCTATTCAACAGAAAATATATTTATGCTTGTTTTTAAAGGGACTAGGCAATGGCACCCCACTCCAGTACTCTTGCCTGGAAAATCCCATGGATGGAGGAGCCTGGTAGGCTGCAGTCCATGGGGTCGCTAGAGTCGGACAGGACTGAGCGACTTCACTTTCACTTTTCACTTCCATGCATTGGAGAAGGAAATGGCAACCCACTCCAGTGTTCTTGCCTGGAGAATCCCAGGGATGGGGAGCCTGGTGGGCTGCCGTCTATGGGGTCGCACGGAGTCGGACACGGCTGAAGCGAATTAGCAGCAGCAGCAGGTATATTTTACGCTGAGTAATAATGTTTTATGGTAGCTCAGCTGGTAAAGAATCTGCCTGCAATGCAGGAGACCCTGGTTCAGATCTTGGGCTGGGAAGTTCCCCTGGAGAAGGGATCAGCTACCCACTCCAGTATTCTTTGGCTTCCTGGTGGCTCAGATGGTAAAGAATCCACCTGCAATGCAGGAGACCTAGGTTCGATCCCTGGGTTTGGGAAGATCCCCTGGAAGAGGGCATGGCAACCCACTCCAGTATTCTTGCCTAGAGAACCTCCATAGACAGAGGAGCCTGGTGGGGGCTGCAGACATGGGATTGCAAAGAGCTGTACAAGACTGAGCGACTAAACACATGCCATAAATTATGTGTGTTGAATATTTGTGAAGAGGGCTTTTCTCTTTTAGAACACTAAAACGTGGTCCTCTGTCTCTTCATGTATTATGTTCCTGAACTATTCACTAGAAAAAAGAAATAATGATTCAAGTATTCAGTTAGTTCAATATTCTCACACTAAAACCCCACAACTATTCCTTTAATATCATTTGCAGTCTCAAAATTAAATATTATCACTAAAATTTTTAATATTAAAAACCTTTTCAAATTTAATATTAGATATGCTTTTTCAAATATCACTGTTGAACATAGCCTTTAAACCTTCTGCATACTCCTCCTGAGTATATACATACATGTGCGGAATGAAGAAGCATAGTCACACTTTCTTTCTCTTTATTTCTTCTCCCAGATTGAAACTCAGTTATTTAGTTGCTGAGTTGTGTCTGACTCTTTGTGACCTCATGGACTGTAACCTGCCATATTACTTGGTCCGTGGAATTTTCCAGGCAAGTATACTGGAGTGGGTTACCATTTCCTTCTCCAGTGGATCCTCCTGACCAAGGGCTAAACCTGAGTCTCCTGAATTGGCAGGCAGATTCTTTACCACTGGGTCATCAAGGAAGTCCAAAAAGGCAAGCAGAGGTGGGCTAAAGTATCCTGATTTAGATGCATGTAGGTGTAAAACTTTGGTTAGAGTGGACTATAATAATCATTTGTTGTCTTTTAGTCACTCAGGCATGTCTGATTCTTTGTGATCCCATGGACTATAGTCCACCAAACCCCTCTGTCCATGGGATTTCCCAGGCAAGATTACCGGAGTGGGTGTCTATTTCTTTCTCCAGGGGATCTTCTCAAAGCCAGGGATTGAACCTGTGTCTCTTGCATTGCAGGCAGATTCTTTACTACTGAACCACAAGGGAAGCCCATAATACTACGTGTAAATATACAATATAATTTCTATGAGAAGAGTGTTTCATCAGATATTGTAGACTCTGATGTATTTTTAGACTACTTCTTTATTTTCATCGCTTTACTCAGTACAATTTATTGTATAAAGTGTTCGTGAGATGCAATTAGTATTTGCTCAGCAAACTATATCCTTGCAGTCTAACCTAGAGAAGTCATTCAGGGAAGCTGAACAGTTCCATAACTTTCCAATGTTGAATTTAAATAATTATTACAAGGCAAGAAAAAATCATTTAAAGAATAAGCTTGGCCTTTCTTGGTCTTTTCTGATCTCAATAAATCCTTCAAGAGTAGTTTTTTTTCTTTTTTTTTTTGGGCTCATCTCTAGAATTTTATAGCTTAGGGTTTCATTCTAAAGTGCATGAAACTTATAAATAAAATATTGTTTAATTCAGGGTTAGGATGAGTAATTCTGTCAACTAGTTAGCTATCTGGGTGAGTCTTCAATGTAATCTTTCATCAGCATCTTTTAATTAGCAAAAGATGCTAATGAAACTATAGATTGATTATCTTCATAATAATTTGAAGGTTTTAGAGCTGAAGGTTTAAAAATCCCACAAATTTATAGATTAAAAAATGAAATCACAGGAAAGCCATGAATAAAATTTCCTTATCAGGAAGCTAACTACCATCTGAGCCAGAACAAATATTCAGTTGAATCTCCTTTTCACAGAAACTGTCAGGTATACATTATCTTTATTTAACAAACAAGAGGTCTGACAGGTATACATTATCTTTATTTAACAAACAAGAATTCTGAAGCCCAGAAAAGTGATGGAATAGGACAGAGACATAGAGTTGGTTAAGGGAAAACTCAGTCCTCATTTCAAAACCCCACTGTTTCAGATACACCATGCTATCTCCCAAAGGCAATACTTAAAATGAGAAAATATTGTTCTTCAATCCCTTGATAACTGAGTGATCATTGTTTGATAAGTAAGAAAAAGCCAGAACAAATAAAACAAAGATTTCTTTTCTTTTTTTTCCTGTGTTTTGTCAGCTGATGTAAAGTTGTGATGTTAAAAGTAAAAATGAAGTTTCCATTAAATAGAAAACTCAGCAGAAAACCAAATGTTCTTCAAGGGAATCTCATTTATTTATTTTTTCTCTAGCCGTGTGCACTAACTCAAAATGTAGTCTTCATCTCCCCCATTTTTTTTTTCTGACAAACATCGATAGGGTAAAGTTAAAAGAAAAAAAACAAAGTAAAAAAAAACACAAACAAACAGAAAACCCCCAAACAATTGCTTTATTAAAAACTGCCAACTATGACGAATGTGAAAGCTTAACTTTACCTTTCAGATAAAGTTTACTTCTTGACAGCTCTCATTAGCCCCTTCAGTTAAACAAGTTAAGTATGGGAAATATACAACCATTGCTTGTGGAAAAGTTTGAAGTAACTTGAATACATATGTATTTCATTCTGGAAAACTAAGATTTCTGATGACAATAGGATTTGTTGAGTGTGTACTTTAGCCAGTGTCATAACTCATAAGAGTTGTTACTTCTTTGTGAGAATATTTCCTTTCTTTGTACTGCTTTTTTTTTTTTTTGGTATGTGTGTGGAGATGTGAATGTTGTTTTTGTTCAGTCTGAGGGATAGGCTAAAACTCGTCCTAGCTACAATAACTGAGGTTCTTTATAAAACAACTATTATGCAATAGGAGTAAACAGGTTATACTGCTCCACTAATCTGCTTAGGTAAATCGCTTAGACAAAGTCTTTATAGTGCATTGCTAAAGCCATGCTCTTGCTAATGTGTTGAAGATGGAGAGCCATTCTACTGGCCAACACTTTAATACATAAACAGAAAACTGGGCATGAAATCAAATACAGAAGACTAAGGATTATGGTATCGCTCAGAGCAGCTGGTGACAAGCTGTCCCTCCATGCAGAGATGAGATTTAAGGCCACAGTATTCCCAAGCAGTTTTTATATTCTAGGTGGACCATTTAGTACTTAACTGTTGGAGGTAGGACAAATAGTTTGAGTTAGGTAAGTCCTCAAGTTTGGACTCGGACACTGACTGCTGCCTAGCAACAGTTTATAAATATGCTCACGCTTAGAAGTACTATTGTCACTTGAAATATCTTAATAACTAAGGCAACCTGTGGCTAACAATGATGAGAAGTTGAGACAGAAGTCTCTGGGAATGTCTAGCAGACATGACTTCATGCTTTAAGAGAGACTCTAAAAATAAATTTGAATTGGACTTGTCATTTCTCAATGTGTATAGGGTGACTGATGCCCTGACTTATAGTATTATTTAAAACCAAATAATCTACATGTACTGATGTTGGGTTTTCATGTTCACATGTGAATTTCCTATTGGACAAGAGTGCAAAGCCATACACAATGACTTCCGGTTTTTTTCTGAAGGCAGATCTTGTCACTCTTAAACATCTTGTAACATGGCTCATTTTGAATTGGGAATATAAAGAATGGGGAGAAAGAACTTAAACTATAGGGTTATTTTATTTGCTCTAAGAGGTTGTTGTGTCTGGAACTTATGGTGTGGGGAGATTTATACTGTGCCTGCTCTGATTGAGATTGAGCTTGCTACCTGAAAGTAGGGATCTTATCTGTTTTATTTACCATTTGTTCATTAGAGCAACTTCTCTGTATAATCCTCCCCCAACCAAACAGGTATAATTTACATAATGACATACATAGATTTTAAGAGTAGAGTTTGACGGGTTTTGACAAATTTATACATCTCTGTAGCATCATCCTGGTCAAGATGTAGAACATTTCCATCACTCTAGAAAGTATCTTCATGCCTCCCTACAGTCGATGCACCTCCATCCCCTATCCAGGCAACCACTCTCTGTTTTCCTTCCACCTTGAGATAATAACAATACAATATATATTCCTGTTATTGCCTTCTTTCACTCAGCACAACATTTTTTTTGAGACTCATCCACATTACTGTCAAATAATAGTGTGTTCCTTTTTATTTCTGAGTAGTACTTCAATATTATGAATCCACCAGAATTTTGTTAATCCGTTTATCTGTTGAATTTTGGATGGTTCTGATTTGGGGCTATAATGAATAAAAATACCATAAACATTTTTGCACCAGTATTATTATTGGAGTATGTTTCATTTATTTTGGGTAAATATCTAGGAGTAAATTGCTAGATAATTTGAGTAGTTTTACATTTCCCTTTATAACATACTTCTGTTTTCCTGAAAAGATTGATAATTTCACATTATCACTCAGCAATGTATGAGAGCTGCAATTACTCCACACTCTTGCCAAAAGTTGAATTTTAGCCTTTTTCATTTTAGCTATACTTTAAAATGTGAACTGTTAGCTCATTGTGAGTTTAATTTACATTTCTCTAATGACTAATGATATTGTACAAGTTTTTTATGTGTTTATGATGAAAGTGAAAGTGGAGAGTCAAAAAGTTGGCTTAAAGCTCAACATTCAGAAAACGAAGATCATGGCATCCGGTCCCACCACTTCATGGGAAATAGATGGGGAATCAGTGGAACCAGTGTCAGACTTTATTTTTCTGGGCTCCAAAATCACTGCAGATGGTGACTGCAGCCATAAAATGAAAAGACGCTTACTCCTTGGAAGGAAAGTTATGACCAACCTAGATAGCATATTCAAAAGCAGAGACATTACTTTGCCAACAAAGGTTCGTCTAGTCAAGGCTATGGTTTTTCCTGTGGTCATGTATGGATGTGAGAGTTGGACTGTGAAGAAGGCTGAGCACCGAAGAATTGATGCTTTTGAACTGTGGTGTTGGAGAGTCCCTTGGACTGCAAGGAGATCCAACCAGTCCATTCTGAAGGAGATCAGCCCTGGGATTTCTTTGGAAGGAATGATGCTAAAGCTGAAACTCCAGTACTTTGGCCACCTCATGCGAAGAGTTGACTCACTGGAAAAGACTCTGATGCTGGGAGGGATTGTGGGCAGGAGGAGAAGGGGACAACAGAGGATGAGATGGTTGGATGGCATCACTGACTCGATGGACATGAGTCTGAGTGAACTCTGGGAGTTGGTGATGGACAGGGAGGCCTGGCATGCTGTGATTCATGGGGTCGCAAAGAGTCGGACATGACTGAGCGACTGATCTGATCTGATTGGTTATTCATGTATCTTTTTTTGGTGAAATGTCTTTTAAGAGTTTTTCCATTTAAAAATAACCCCCCTAAAATTATTTGACTTTTTATTATTAAGTTATAGTCATTCCAGATATATTTTGAATAAATTCATTTGCCAGATATCTATGCTACACATGTTTTCTTCCAGTCTGTGACTGGCTTTTTAATTTTCTTAACAGTTTTATTTTCTTATGAATGGAAATTTTTAAAATTTTTATAAGGTCCAATTTATCTTTTTCCCAACAATTTTGCTTATGTTCTCTTTAAAAAGTTTTTCAGTATTACAGGTTTGCAAAAATCAGTCTATATATTTTCTTTAAAAATCTTCATAGTTTTAGCTTTTATATTAGATATATACAGAGTGAAGTAAGCCAGAAAGAAAAACACCAGTACAGTATAATAACGCATATATATGGAATTTAGAAAGATTGTAACAATAACCCTGTGTAAGAGACAGCAAAAGAGACACTGATGTATAGAACAGTCTTATGGACTCTGTTGCAGAGGGAGAGGGTGGGAAGATTTGGGAGAATGGCATTGAAACATGTATAATATCATGTATGAAACGAGTTGCCAGTCCAGGTTCGATGCACGATACTGGATGCTTGGGGCTAGTGCACTGGGACGACCCAGAGGGATGGTATGGGGAGGGAGGAGGGAGGAGGATTCAGGATGGGGAACACATGTATACCTGTGGCGGATTCATTTTGATATTTGGCAAAACTAATACAATTTGTAAAGTTTAAAAATAAAATAAAAATTTAAAAAAAAGAAAAAAAATAGATATATACCATATCAAATTAATTTTGTGTATGGTATAATGTAGGGGTCAAACCTATTAGAAATAGACTTAAAAGTAGACAAGGAATGTCTGAAGAAATCCAAGGATGTAATGTAACCTGTAAGCTCTAAGAATAACCATAAGGTAGCAATGTAAGTTATTCTTCACATTGACTGGCTTCTTTTATAACAGAAAATTCAGTATGATCTTGTTAAAGATAAAGATTTGTTTCTTAGCTGCTGCTGCATAATAAGGCATTAAGCAATGAAAGGAGAGTATTACCTTCTTCCTGCCAACCAACAGTGCAATGGTAGATTGATATCTCTGGAGAATAGCATGGTGGGAGCAGCAGCATCTTAAGGGAGATCAGTAGTCTCATAGCTGTTGAAACAAGAGATAATGGTTCATGTCATGTCTTAAGACTGGAACAAATGTGGTCGAATGGCTCCTATTCTTTTTTGCTTTTTAACTGGAGGCTAATTGCTTTACAATATTGTGTTGGTACAACAATGTGAATCAGTTTTAAATATACATATATCCCCTCTTGAGCCTCCCTTCCAGTCCCCTGTGACCTCTCTAGGTTTCATCATAGAGCACTGAACTGAGTTCCCTGTGCTATTAATATATATTTGTCTCCCACTAGCTATCTATTTTACACTTGATGCCATTGATATGTCAACGCTACTCTCTCAACGTGTCCCATCCTCTACTTCCTCTGCTGTGCCACATGTCCATTCTCTACATCTGCATCTCTATTCCTGCCCTGCAAATAGGTTCATTGTACCATTTTTCTAGATTCCATACATAAGTGTGATATGTTCTTCTCCTTCTGCCTTACTTCACTCTGTATAACTGGCTCTAGGTTCATTCACCTCACTATAACTGATTCAAATTCATTCCTTTTTATGGCGAGTCATATTCCATTGTATATATGTACCACAGCTGCTTTATCCATTCACCTGTCAATGGACATCTAGGTTGCTTCCAAGTCCTGACTATTGTAAATAGTTCTGCTATGAATATTGGGGTACATGTGTCTTTTTGAATTATGGTTTTCACATCCTCAGTAGTGGGATTGCTGGCTCATATGGTAGTTTTATTCCTAGCTTTTAAAGAAATCTCCATGCTATTCTCCATAACGGCTGTATCAATTTATATTTCCCCAGACAGTGCAGGAGGGTTCCCTTTTCTCCACATCCTCTCCAGCATCTATTATTTGTAGTTTTTTTTTTTTTTGATGATGGCCATTCTGACTAGTGTGAAGTGATATCTCACTGTAGCTTTGATTTCTTTTCTCTAATAATGAGGGATGTTGAACATCTTTTCATGCATTTGTTGGCCATCTGTATGTCTTCTTTGGAAAATGTCTCTTTAGGTGTTCCTAAATGTCTGTTTAGGTGTTCCTTTGGCTTCTATTCTTAAGTACAAGGGGAAAGGATATTCAAAACCTCTAGAAACATTTAGGAGATATTATAAAGAATTAATTTTTATATTTAGATTGTGGGTACTCCAAGTTGTAGTTTGAATTTTAGTGGAATGTGGCCTTATGTTTTTACTCTCTAGCCAATAAGGCCTGAAGATCCCTTTCTACACATACTAAGAAATATATAGAAATTTACATATATAGTCATATGTGTGACTGAAGTAGAAGTTTATCTTCATTTAATATTAACATTTGGGAAAAATGTAATGAGGATAATTTCTGGTATCTTAAATAAAAGCAAATTGATTATGAGTGGCACCAAATCCAACTGGAGAACTTCAAAAAGTGTCTGTTTGTTCAACAAATCAAGCTTCAACGGAAAAAAGAGAGACAAAATTATGAGGTGGAATAAAATTGTATAAATGAATAGGACTTGTTATGATGTAGAAGTACAGGGAGAGAGATGGGTCAAAAATGACTGAGTTTTCAGCTTTGAGAAGCTCTATGGATAGAGAGATTCCATTTACAGTGAGGGGAAACTGGAGGAAACACAGACTTGACATAATTTCAGTTATTGAGAGTGAAAAACCTGTGAAAAATTCTATGACTGGATAGTGCCCAATCATGCATTAAAATCTATGGCATATTATAGCAAATTTTCAATACATGTTTGTTGAATTAACATCCATTGCTGCTGTTGCTAAGTGGCTTCGGTCATGTCCGACTCTTTGCGACCCCATAGGCTGCAGCCCACCAGGCTCCGCCGTCCCTGGGATTCTTCAGGCAAGAATACTGGAGTGGGTTGCCATTTCCTTCTCCAATGCATGAAAGTCAAAAGTGAAAGTCAAGTCACTCAGTTGTGTCTGACTCCTAGTGACCCCATGGACTGCAGCCTACCAGGCTCCTCCGTCCATGGGATTTTCCAGGCAAGAGTACTGGAGTGGGGTGCCATTGCCTTCTCCATAACATACACTGGGTATACCCGTTTAAAAATTGGATACATGAAACTGGAATGCCAGAGGCAAATTTTGGATATATTATAGAATATATGATTATTGGAAAAATGAAACAGCCCCCACAGAAAATGTAGCTTTTAAAGGGAAGGACAGCTCTTGAAGAGTCTCATTTAAACAATGAATAGAAGAAGATATCATGGAAAGGAGCCTGAAAAGAAGTGAGATAAGGTGGGCTAAAACTAGGAGAGGGTGTTAAGATGAAATGAAAATTTAAAAAGTCTTTCAAAAAGAGGGCATGCTTAATATCATCTCAGGTCTTTAATATTCAATAATGACCAAGTGAATGCTGACTGGCTTTCAGGTTACAGAGTTTATTCATGACCCAAATGAGGGTATTTTCAGAAGAATAGTGAAGGCAGAAATCAGATTAAGTTTGAGGATTCAGTCAGAGATGGAATTCATGGAGAGAGCATCTGAGCATAACCCATTAAAGAAACTTGAAAAGGAGAAAGAAAAAAAGATAGAGGGTAATAGCAGGAGATTTTCAGGTTGGGGTTTAAGTCCTAGATTTTCCAATTATTTTTTATATTATTTCTAATACATTACCAAATATTTACATAAGGAAAATTTTAAGACTTTGCAATTTGCAAAAAAGATTACTGAATATCTTTCACAGGAATGCTTGAGCTCTGGAAATTACTTGATCCTGTACGGATATGTACGTTTGTCACTGACTAGCCAGCGATGGCACCCCACTCCAGTATTCTTGCCTGGAAAATTCCATGGACAGAGGAGCCTGGTGGGCTGCCGTCCATGGGGTCACTAGGAGTCGGACACGACTGAGCGACTTCACTTTTACTTTTCCCTTTCATGCGTTGGAGAAGGAAATGGCACCCACTCCAGTATTCTTGCCTGGAGAATCCCAGGGACAGAGGGGCCTGGTGGGCTGCCATCTATGGGGTTGCACAGAGTCAGACATGACTGAAGTGACTTAGCAGCAGCAGCAGCAGCAGTCTATTTTATAGCTCTCTTAACAATAAAAGTTTACTTGTAGAACACTGACAGTAATGCAAATAATTCTTACTTACAAACATGCAAGTAAATTCAGTCTAGTAGAGAGCCAAGCTTTTCCTCTTCCCTATTGTCAAAAAACTCACTTTTCAACCCATCTCAAGATGCATTTCATCATTCCTCCACTCCCTATAAATTTGTGGGGATTTGGACTTCTGTCTTATCCTTTCACTTAATTTATGAGTTAAATAAACATTGATACATGCTTATTTTATATTGGTATGAGAATCATGGTTTTAACACTTTTGAAAAATGATTATCATTTTTTATAAGTTTCAGGTTGCCAATCTGGGCAATGAGTTGTTAAGAGATTTAACTAAGATATGCTAAGATACTCCAAATTAAAAACACTCTCTGACCCTGAAAAGAAATGCAAAGTGGTGTCGGGAAAGCAGTGTTGGGCTAGGTGAGGTAGTTTATTCTTAAATAATGTGAGAGGGAAAGTTAATTTATCAGGATCTGATGGATGATGGGAAGGGAAGGAAGCTGGAGCATTGGGCAGATATTGAAATTGGATAGGACAATTCCTCTCTTGTGAATAGAGAATGGAGGGAAGGATGATGTAGGTACAGGTGTGCTTACAGATTTGGTGGCCAGAAGGTGAGGGGGTTGCTATCTGATGTGGCTAATTTCTGAGAAGGAAAAAGTGATGAGGTTGGTAGTTTGAGGACAGTGAGAAAGTTGAAATGATCATAGTATAGAGACAGGGGTCATGCTGGCTAAACAAATGTAACAAATATAACAGGATCACCAGACTGGGCTTAGCGCTCAAGGGGGTGCTGATCATACGGCAGTTTTATTGATACCACATGGTTTAGTCATTTATTGACATCAAGTTTGGTTACAGGCATGGTGAAAGCATCATGAAGTTTTGACAGGTGAATATTATGTAAGGGGACAAAGAGATTTAGAAACTGAACTGAAGTAGATAAATTGAAATGAGGACTCATGAAATATAAACTGTGTAGGGAAGAATTTGGCCACCCAATGTGCAGAACTGACTCATTTGAAAAGACCCTGATGCTGGGAATGATTGAAGGCAGGAGGAGAAGGGGATGACAGAGGATGAGATGGTTGGATGGCATCACCGACTCAATGGACATGAGTTTGAATAAGCTCTGGGAGTTGGTGATGGACAGGGAGGCCTGGTGTACTGCAGTTCATGGGGTTGCAGAGTCAGACACGACTGAGCGACTGAACTGAACTGAACTGAGGGAAGAATTGGCTTCTTCCCTTTAGTGTTTTCTTTAAGCTTCAGTGACTTAAAGAATAAAGAGAAAGGTGAAATCAGTATTTTCATAGGTTACAGAATTTCTTACATACTCTCAACAGCGTATTTTTTCCTTAAAGTGTTAATTTATTTATTTTGCTGTAGTTTTTACTTCTTCACCTGCAATGTTAAACATTTTACACATGCTCTTAGTTTTTCTGTCTCTCTGTTCAATTTTTTTCTTTCTATTTCTCTAATTGAATACCTATACATATAAATACATGCATATATGTATATTCAGTAACACACATAAATATACAATATGTGCATTAAATAAAACTGAATTAGGGTAATATTATTTTGTAATCATGCATCATGAACATTTTCCATGTCATTTTTCATGAGATCATTTTTAAATAGCTGCATAATATTCTCCAAAAAATTATCATAATGATTGACCAGTACCTTTCTAAATGAATGTTTTCCCCACTTTTTATTATCATTTGTAACATTGCAAAGAAAATTGCATATAAATCTTTGTACAAAATTTCAGGTATTTCTTTTTTTTTTTTTTTCTAATTTTATTTTATTTTTAAACTTTACATAATTGTATTAGTTTTGCCAAATATCAAAATGAATCCACCACAGGTATTTCTTAAGGAATGCTTTAGTGGCTAAGATGAGCTGGTGTTAATCTTTATGATTCTTAATAAGGAAAAGTATGCAATAAAAAGCTAAACACTTCAGTATACTAATGTGTGTGAGTTAAGAAGGGAAACTAAGAAAATGAGACAAACTTCTGTTTGGGATTGGTTCATGTTACAGCTGTGTATCATAACTCTTCATGCTGAGGAATGATACAATTTCTTTCATTGTGTATTGAACATATAATACAGTATTTAAGATCTATAAAATGGAATAGTTCCTATGGTGCTATGCAAGTATAACCCTTGATGACATAGGCATATTGTTAACTAATTTTACTCTGTATATAAATAAACTTAATTGTGTGCTTTTAAAATAATGTTTTGAAAATTTAAAATTATAAATATATACTTAATGTTAAAACTCAAGTACAAATTATATTACTGTGGGGAAGCTTTCCTCCTGTAGATTCAGCTTTATTTTTTTCTTGTCATTATTCTTATCCATGTGATATTCAGCTTTTAAAATCTTGCTGAATTACTTATTTGCTATTACTTGCCTTGTTTTCTTTGTCTTTATAAGTTGATGATGCAAAAAAAAAAATCCTTTACGTCTCTTTAATGGGATTTTGGAAGGAGTAGACATGTTCTTCTCTCATTTTAAAAATTATTGTGTCTCTTTTCTCCATTTCTTTTACTTCTTCGAGAAAAGAGTAACTGTAAGATTTAGCTTCCAACACTCTTTTTCAGTTTCTTTGCTTACTTGTGGGCAGGAATCCCTCAGAAGAAATGGAGTAGCCATCATGGTCATCAAAAGAGTCCAAAATGCAGTACTTGGGAGTCCAAAATGCAGTACTTGGATGCAATCTCAAAAACAACAGAATGATCTCTGTTCGTTTCCAAGGCAAACCATTCAATATCACAGTAATCCAAGTCTATGCCCCAACCAGTAACGCTGAAGAAGCTGAAGTTGAACGGTTCTATGAAGACCTACAAGACCTTTTAGAACTAACACCCAAAAAAGATGTCCTTTTCATTATAAGGGACTGGAATGCAAAAGTAGGAAGTCAAGAAACACCTGGAGTAACAGGCAAATTTGGCCTTGGAATACGGAATGAGGCAGGGCAAAGACTAATAGAGTTTTGCCAAGAAAATGCACTGGTCATAACAAACACCCTCTTCCAACAACACAAGAGAAGACTCTATACATGGACATCACCAGATGGTCAACACTGAAATCAGATTGATTATATTCTTTGCAGCCAAAGATGGAGAAGCTTTATACAGTCATCAAAAACAAGACCAGGAGCTGACTGTGGCTCAGACCACGAACTCCTTATTGACAAATTCAGACGTAAATTGAAGAAAGTAGGGAAAACCACGATGCCATTCAGGTATGACCTAAATCAAATTCCTTACGATTATACAGTGGAAGTGAGAAATAGATTTAAGGGCCTAGATCTGATAGATAGAGTGCCTGATGAACTATGGAATGAGGTTCGTGACACTGTACAGGAGACAGGAATCAAGACCATCCCCATGGAAAAGAAATGCAAAAAAGCAAAATGGCTGTCTGGGGAGGCCTTACAAATAGCTGTGAAAAGAAGAGAAGCGAAAAGCAAAGGAGAAAAGGAAAGATATAAACATCTGAATGCAGAGTTCCAAAGAATAGCAAGAAGAGATAAGAAAGCCTTCTTCAGCGATCAATGCAAAGAAATAGAGGAAAACAACAGAATGGGAAAGACTAGAGATCTCTTCAAGAAAATCAGAGATACCAAAGGAACATTTCATGCAAACATGGGCTTGATAAAGGACAGAAATGATATGGACCTAACAGAAGCAGAAGATATTAAGAAGAGATGGCAAGAATACACAGAAGAACTGTACAAAAAAGATCTTCACGACCCAGATAATCACGATGGTGTGATCACTGACCTAGAGCCAGACATCCTGGAATGTGAAGTCAAGTGGGCCTTAGAAAGCATCACTACGAACAAAGCTAGTGGAGGTGATGGAATTCCAGTTGAGCTATTCCAAATCCTGAAAGATAATGCTGTGAAAGTGCTGTACTCAATATGCCAGCAAATTTGGAAAACTCAGCAGAGACCACAGAACTGGAAAAGATCAGTTTTCATTCCAATCCCAAAGAAAGGCAATGTCAAAGAATGCTCAAACTACCACACAATTGCACTCATCTCACATGCTAGTAAAGTAATGCTCAAAATTCTCCAAGCCAGGAGTCAGCAATACGTCAACCATGAACTTCCTGATGTTTAAGCTGGTTTTAGAAAAGGCAGAGGAACCAGAGATCAAATTGCCAACATCCTCTGGATCATCAAAAAAGCAAGAGAGTTCCAGAAAAACATTTATTTCTGCTTTACTGATTATGCCAAAGCCTTTGACTGTGTGGATCACAATAAACTGTGGAAAATTCTGAAAGAGATGGGAATACCAGAGCACCTGACCTGCCTCTTGAGAAATCTGTATGCAGGTCAGGAAGCAACAGTTAGAACTGGACATGGGACAACAGACTGGTTCCAAATAGGAAAAGGAGTACATCAAGGCTGTATATTGTCACCCTGCTTATTTAACTTATATGCAGAGTACATCACGAGAAACGCTGGACTGGAAGAAACACAAGCTGGAATCAAGATTGCTGGGAGAAATATCAATAGCCTCAGATATGCAGATGACACCACCCTTATGGCAGACAGTGAAGAGGAACTAAAAAGCCTCTTGATAAAAGTGAAAGTGGAGAGTGAAAAAGTTGGCTTAAAGCTCAACATTCAGAAAACGAAGATCATGGCATCCGGTCCCATCACTTCATGGGAAATAGATGGGGAAACAGTGGAAACAGTGTCAGACTTTATTTTTCTGGGCTCCACAATCACTGCAGATGGTGACTGCAGCCATGAAATTAAAAGATGCTTACTCCTTGGAAGGAAAGTTATGACCAACCTAGATAGCATATTCAAAAGCAAAGACATTACTTTTCCAACAAAGGTTTGTCTAATCAAGGCCATGGTTTTTCCTGTGGTCATGTATGGATGTGAGAGTTGGACTGTGAAGAAAGCTGAGCACTGAAGAATTGATGCTTTTGAACTGTGATGTTGGAGAAGACTCTTGAGAGTCCCTGGGACTGAAAGGAGATCCAACCAGTCCATTCTGAAGGAGATCAGCCCTGGGATTTCTTTGGAAGGAATGATGCTAAAGCTGAAACTCCAGTACTTTGGCCACCTCATGCGAAGAGTTGACTCATTGGAAAAGACTCTGATGCTGGGAGGGATTGGGGGCAAGAGGAGAAGGGGACGACAGAAGATGAGATGGTTGGATGGCATCACTGACTCAATGGACGTGAGTCTGGGTGAACTCCGGGAGTTGGTGATGGACAGGGAGGCCTGGCATGCTGCGATTCATGGGGTCGCAAAGAGTCGGACACGACTGAGTGACTGATCTGATCTGACCTGATCTCATTGCTTACTTGGGTGATTTTGTGAGCTGGTTCCATGGTTACATCGTGGAATCTGCATACATCAGTACTATAGTTTTACACTGTATTCATCCTATTTCCTATTTAGTCTGTTTACTTTTAGAATTCAGAAATCATAACTTTGGTTCTAGAAAGTCATTTTCTTCCATAAGGTAATTAATTTCCTCAAGACTTCACAGTACTATTTATTTAAAGTCCTATTTTCTTCCTTCCTCCCTCTCATTCTCCCCTTGCCACCCCACTCCCATCTTCTAATATGTGCAATAGGAGCCATCTGTTGAAGGAAGAGCCTGCTGCTTAGGATCTAAAACAGAAAGCTGTTTTTATTCCTTGCTAATCATGAGGGAGCTGTGCTTGTAGTACACAGTCTCGTTGAACAAAGCATAGAGGCGTGTGAACTGATGTGAAGCTGTTATTAATCACTTGGATCAATGGTTGCTTGTTTTTATGACCAAAGGACGGTCAGTCTTTTTCTAAGAGAACAGAAACCGTTCATTCTTACTTTTGTCAGTGTGTATTTCTTCCGTACCCATATAGGCCATATTGGTGGACAGGCAGGTAGTGAAAAATAGAGTAGGCTGGCAAACGAAAGCATATCTGTGGAGGCAAGGGCCAGATCATCTTAGTTCTTAATTTTTTTTGGTGTATGTGATGGGAAGCAATCCTTTCCTCAACTTTTCAACTATTCCTGACACAATAATGTCATTTAAAAACTATAGCTACAGTGATTTTCTTATGTATTTTCATTTTGTGAGTCTTTCCCCCAAATAGTTAAATGCTTTTCCAAAACATGATCTTAAATGATTGTGTATTTAAATAAAATATTTATTTGAATGTTGCTTTGTAACCATGGGTCTGAGAAGAGTTGTACCAGTATATCAACATTATTTATTAATAACATTGAGACTGGTGGTTTGTATCTGGTCTTAGTGAGATCACTATGAGTGTCTGCTATTATGGCTGGTTGTATAGCAAGTATGTGCTTACATGGTCAGCAAAGTATACGGAACCTGGGATGAGTCACCCACTGGGCTCCCTAGTTTGGGAGTGTTCCACATATATTACTGGTGTTACCTGATGTGAGAGTAAAAAGACATCTGCTGTGGCCTTTCGGAGGAAGAACAATTGGAGCCCCTGCCTGGATACCCTGTTCTGAGGTAGCCTTTGGCTGTGGTGCATATCCTTGCTTTATGCTGCTGTTATATTGTGTTCTTTCTTGTATATTTGAAAGCATTGCCATTTGGTGTCCTGTGAGTCTTCTTTAGCAATCAGCTCTTCTTTAACTGCCCCTGTACACTTGAAGGTCAGGTCATGTTCTATCTCAAATATGCTTATACTCAATAAAGGCTTTAACAAAGAGTTTATTAGGTTCAGCAGAAGAATAATCTCAGAAGTTCACGGCAACTTAATAAAAAAAAAATCACCTATATCTGTAAAGGGTGGGTACAAAATCTTTGCAGGGAAAGAACCAAATAAACTTGTTTATTGCTGATATTTTTACCCTTATGCAGAGACATTTTTGGAGAAGGAAATGGTAACCCACTCCGGTATTCTTGCGTAGAGAGTCTTGTGGACGGAGCAGCTTGGTGGACTGCCGTCTATGGGGTCGCAGAGAATCGGACACGACTATAGTGACTTAGCAGCAGCAGCAGAGACATTTTGCATCTCAAAATGTCCAAAGGTATGGTGTTAGGTTTTTGCCACAGCAATCAGAGCAGAAAAAGAAATAAAAGGAATCCAAATTGGAAAAGAAGAAATAAAACTCTCACTGTTTACAGATGACATGATCCTCTACATAGAAAACTGTAAAGACTACCACCAGAAAATTACTAGAGCTAATCAATGAATATAGTAAAGTTGCAGGATATAAAATCAACACACAGAAATCCCTTGCATTCCTATACACTAATAATGAGAAAATAGAGAAATTAAGGAAACAATTCCATTCACCATTGCAACGAAAAGAATAAAATCTTAGGAATATATCTACCTAAAGAAACAAAAGACCTATATTTAGAAAACTATAAAATACTGATGAAAGAAATCAAAGAGGACACTAATAGATGGAGAAATGTACTGTGTTCATGGATTGGAAGAATCAATATAGTGAAAATGAGTATACTACCCAAAGCAATCTATAGATTCAATGCAATCCCTATCAAGCTACCAACAGTATTCTTCACAGAGCTAGAACAAATAATTTTACAATTTGTATGGAAATACAAAAAACCTCGAATAGCCAAAGCAATCTTGAGAAAGAAGAATGGAACTAGAGGAATCAACCTGCCTGACTTCAGCTCTACTACAAAGCCACAGTCATCAAGACAGCATGGTACTGGCACAGAGTCAGAAATATAGATCAATGGAACAAAATAGAAAGCCCAGAGATAAATCCACGCACCTATGGACACCTTATCTTTGACAAAGGAGACAAGAATATACAATGGAGAAAAGGCAATCTCTTTAACAAGTGGTGCTAGGAAAACTGGTCCACTACTTGTAAAAGAATGAAACTAGAACACTTTCTAACACCATACTACTACTACTAAGTCGCTTCAGTCGTGTCTGACTCTGTGTGACCCCATAGACGGCAGCCCACTAGGCTCCCCCGTCCCTGGGATTCTCCAGGCAAGAAAACTGGAGTGGGTTGCCATTTCCTTCTCCAATGCATGAAAGTGAGAAGTGAAAGTGAAATCGCTCAGTTGTGTCCAACTCTTAGTGACCCCATGGACGGCAGCCCACCAGGCTCCTCCATCCATGGGGTTTTCCACGCAAGACTACTGGACTGGGGTGCCATTGACCTCTCCATTCTAACACCATACACAAAAATAAACTCAAAATGGATTAAAGATCTAAATGTAAGACCAGAAACTATAAAACTCCTAGAGGAGAACATAGGTAAAACGCTCTCCAACATAAACACAGCAGGGTCCTCTATGACCCACCTCCCAGAATATTGGAAATAAAAGCAAAAATAAACAAATGGGACCTAAATAAAATTAAAAGCTTCTGAACAACAAAGGAAACTCTAAGCAAAGTGAAAAGACAGCCTTCAAAATGGGAGAAAATAATAGCAAATGAAGCAACTGACAAAGAATTAATCTCAAAAATATACAAGCAGCTCCTGCAGCCAAATTTCAGAAAAATAAATGACCCAATCAAAAAAGGAGCCAAAGAACTAAACAGGCATTTCTCCAAAGAAGACATACAGATGGCTAACAAACACATGAAAAGATGCTCAACATCACTCATTATCAGAGAAATGCAAATCAAAACCACTATGAGGTACCGTTTCACACCAGTCAGAATGGCTGCGATCCAAAAGTCTATAAGCAATAAATGTTGGAGAGGGTGTGGAGAAAAGGGAACCCTCTTACACTGTTGGTCGGAATGCAAACTAGTACAGCCACTATGGAGAAGAGTGTGGAGATTCCTTAAAAAACTGGAAATAGAACTGCCATATGACCCAGCAATCCCACTGCTGGGCATACACACCAAGGAAACCAGAATTGAAAGAGACACGTGTACCCCAATGTTCATCGCAGCACTATTTATAATAGCCAGGACATGAAAGCAACCTAGATGTCCATCAGCAGGTGAATGGATAAGAAAGCAGTGGTACATATACACAATGGAATATTACTCAGCTATTAAAAAGAATACATTGGAATCAGTTCTAATGAGGTGGATGAAACTGGAGCCTATTATACAGAGTGAAGTAAGCCAGAAAGAAAAACACCAATACAGTATACTAATGCATATGTAGTATATGGCTTCCCTGGTGGCTCAGAGGATAAAGCATCTGCCTATAATACAGGAGACCCGGGTTTGATCCCTGGGTTGGGAAGATCCCCTGGAGAAGGAAATGGCAACCCACTCCAGTATTCTTGCCTGGAGAATACCATGGACAGAGGAGCCTGGCGGGCTACAGTCCACGGGGTCGCAGAGTCGGACATGACTGAGAGATTTCACACACACACACACAACATATATATATGGAATTTAGAAAGTTGGTAACTATAACCCTGTATATGAGACAGCAAAAGAGACACAGATATATAGAACAGTCTTTTGGACTCTGGGAGAGGGTGAGCGTGGGATGATTTGGGAGAATAGCATTGAAACATGTATAATATCATATATGAAACGAATCAACAGTCCAGGTTTGATTCATGATACAGGATGCTTGTGGCTGGTGCACTGGGATGACCCAGAGGGATGGTATGGAGAGGGAGCTGGGAGAGGGATTCAGAATGGGGAATACATGTACACCCGTGGTGGATTCATGTTGATGTATGGCAAAACCAATACAATATTGTAATTAGTCTCCAATTAAAATAAATAAATTTATATTAAAGTGGGTTTCCAGAAACAAACAAACAAAAAATTATATTTCAATTAAGCTTTGGATGTGTATGGTGGTCATGGAGATGTGCCATTAAGATCTCCTATGTGAGAAACTTCCTTGGGAGAATAATTGACTGACACTTTTGAGCTACCACTCCTGTGAATCTGAGACCAAGCTGTCCCCAGACTGCTTCAAGGCAATAACTGAGCATGGCAGGGTATTAGTGACAACCCATTTCTGCCTGATGCAGGATTCCTCTAATATCCATAGGATATGCCAATATCTGATCAAATTTGGGCCACGATACAAATCTTAATAGAATGGATAAATTAGTAACATTAAAGCACAATTTGTTGACCTCATTACAGAAACTTTAAAATTAATACTAGACTTAGAGAAAGTTCAGAAAATAGATAATAAAAACATTCTACCAAAGTGACAAAAATATCTAAAACTTAAAAATTAAGAAAAATCATGTATTATTATCAACTAAATTAAGCTAGTTAGAAAGATTGAAGTTTGTCTCTCTCCCCAAATCATAGCATCATAATTGCATCATAAACAAGAAAAAATGAAAATGAATCATTCAATTGAAGAGTATTTTAGAAGACAAAAAAATAAGGAGAACAGAGAGAACCATTAAAGATAAATGGAGAAATTAGAAGGAAAAAAGACAAATAATAAATATAATCAAGAGCTGTATATTTGAAAAACAAAAAAATAGATGAATCGTTAACCTAACAAAAGCAACTTAAAAAGAGATTCAATGACTAGAAATGGTGACTCCATATGAGTGTTTCTCATGTTTCTTCTGCCCTGAAGGTTAATATATCTGCTCCTTCAGAACATCTGGAGACGGCTAGCAGCTGGACTGCATGTGAGCTTTGGGCCATGGGAGAGGTCTGAAAGGCAGAGCCAGCCTAAAGCTTGGGCTAAGACCAACATGGATCCCAAAGCAAAAATTGTTAGATCTAATCAATGAATTCAGTAAAATGGCATATACACATACATACATACAATGTAATACTGTTCAGTCATAAAAAATAGAAAATATTGCTATTTTTAACAACATGGATGGAACTCGAGGGCTTTAGGCCAAGTGAAATAAATTGGACAGAGACAAACAAATGCTGTATGATATTGCTTGTACATGGAATCTCTGTTGGGGTCTTGGGCCCAATTCCAATGTGTGTGTGTGTGTGTGTGGTTTCCCACACTACCAACAAGGAATTCTTACATACCAGTAAGGTGTCTAAGAATTCAACTGGATTCTGGAGGTAGCATTAGATCCCACAGGTTAAAGGTTCACTTCTTCAAGACTACTCCACCTTCCCCCATCCAAAGCCACCTCATTCACATAACAAGACATCTTTGTTGCTCTCATCACTTAGGAAATCCCAAGGGTTTTAAGAGCCAAATCCCAGAAACAAGGTTAAAGACCAAATACTAAATATATATTTCCTACTATAAATAACAATATTGTAGAATCTTAAAAAAACAAACTTAGAGAAAAAAGTGATCAGATTTGTGATTGCCAGAGGCAGGAGGTGAGGGGTGGGGAAAATAGTTCATGAAAGTGGTCAAAAACACAAACTTACAGATATAAGATAAGTACTGAGGATGGAATGTACAGCAGGGTGACAATAGTTAACACTGCTGTATAGTATATTTGAAAATTGCTTAGAGAATAAATTCTAAAAGTCCACATCACAAGGAAATTTTTTTGGTGTATAACTATGAGGTGATGCATGTCAATTTACTGTGGCAATCATTTTGCAATATATATATGTTGAGTAGTTGTACTTAATGCCTTAAACTTGAATGGTATTATATGTCAATGATATCTCAATAAAACTGGGAAAAAAAGAATTTGAGACTATAAAAATATTCGGACTGTGCATCATCCATATAAATCATGTGAAGCAACCTGCCAAGAAAATAGCTTTAATTGAAAAACAAATGAATCAAAACATCTTCCTATCAAGGTTGAAGGGGATGAGTAGAGGAAACAAGCATTAAATAATGAACTTAAAAGTATATATATGCATAAAGTTACACTGAATGTTATGTATTGGGAATGAATAATATAAGGTCAGGGCTTCTCCAGTGGCTCAGATGGTAAACAATCTGCCTGCACTGCAGGAGACCTGGGTTCAATCCCTGTGCTGGGAAAATCCCCTGGAGAAGGAATGGCAACCCACTCCAGTATTCTTGTCTGGAGAATTCCATGGACAGAGGAGACTGGCTGGCTACAGTCCATGGGGTGGCAAAGAGTCAGACATAACACACACAATACACAGTCAAATAATGATCCTTAAAATGGAGGGGACAGTTGCAAGGAATACTATAATATTACAGAAAAAATAGTAATGAAAAGGTTTAGAAAGTTTTCTAAGGGTTTCATCTCATTGAGGTGTAGCAAGTAGGAAGTTATAGAGAAAAGAGAGTTTGTTAGTGGAGAAAATAGTTGTTTTTTTTTTTTTTTTTTGCTTTCAAGTAGTAGTACAAAAATATGCTTCTAATTATGTTGCTAGGAGAAAGAAATGAGAGGAACTGATAAAAGTGTAGCAATCTATTTAAATTGCATTTAAAAAGAACAAAACAAAATGAAATTAGATAAGTAACAAAATGAAATAATTAGATAAATCAGCAAAATTAAGGAAAAGGAAAACATGAATACAATAAAAAAACAGGAAACAAAGTTTGATGGAATGAATAAAATACATACATTAGTCACTATGCTATATATGAATGAATCGAGTTCACTCACTGAAATATAGATTGGCTCAAAAAACAAAACTGACATATGACATTTCAAAGGAAAAAATAAGTGGTAAGAGCAAGGGCAAAGAGATGATAGGCATACATAAGACAAGTAAATTAAGAATGACTTGATGGATATAAGAAAGGGTATAATTTATTATAACAGCAAAAATAAGGCTAAAGATGGACATTATACCATAATGAAAGATGTAGTTTATGATAAATGTAACAATAAAGCTAGAAAACCCTTAAATAGTAGCTAAAGACAAAAATCAATATATTTAGGGATACGAAGATAAGTTATAAGAATTTTATTTCAGTCTTTTTGAGAATTGGACATGACTAGTAGACAAAAATTAGAAAGGAAATTAATTAAATTATCTTTAAAACTTGACTTAGTGATTATATAAGATCCTTATATCCCTAGATATTATGACTTTTTTCATTTTTTCTGTCAATTGGTTAAAATTAATCATATATTGTCTACAAAAGTGCATTTTAAAGTGTGGAAAGTCTTACTAAGCAATTTTCTGATCATATTCACATAAAGTTAGAAATAAAGCATCATTGAAATATTAACTACCTGAAAATTAATAATTACTTTGTTAAATAATCCTTTGATAAGAAAGGAAATTAACTGAGGAATTATAAATGATCTAGTAAACAAGGAAGAAAAAAAACAATGCTTCCTACTCAAGCCTACCAAAGAAACTCACTTTTATTAGAAGCACACACACACACACACATCCACAGAAGAATAGAAGGAAGCTGTCAATGAAGGTAAAAGTAGAAGTTAATGAAATAAAAGACAAGGATAATAATAAATTGATTCAGAAATTTGTACTTAGAAGACATTAATATAGTAGACAAATCTCTTGGAAATTTGAAAAGAAAGAAACAGAAGAGGTGCATAGTCACAGTTATTAAAGGAATCTTGAGATGGTAAAATATATAAATCTATGGGAACTAATTTAAAAAGTATGAAATTGTTTACTAGCAAGATATAAATTAACAAAGGAATAAAGTGAAAATCTTGAATAAATCAATTAATGCTGACATGATTTAAAGATTGCTTAATTTACCACTGGAAATGGAATAAGGACCAGATGGTTCTATTAACTCTAAAGAAATAAAGAATTTCAACATTATTTAAACTATTTATAAGCACAGAAAAATCTGGAAATTAATTTATTTATGCTGTCAAAGAAGTTTCAAACACTCCTATGTTAAATGTGTGAATTGTAGTTACACACACACAAAAAGAAAAACTACTGATCAAATGCCATTGAGTACAGAGGCAGAAAGTTTCAATAATGTATTTATAAATAGCTCCAGCAGTGTGAGATGAGTGCAATTGTGGGGTAGTTTGAACATTTTTTGGCTTTGCCTTTCTTTGGGATTGAAATGAAAACTGACCTTTCCCATTCTGTGGCCACAGCTGAGTTTTCCAAATTTGCTGGTATATTGAGTGCAGCACTTTCATAGCATCATCTTTTAAGATTTGAAATAGCTCAACTAGAATTCCATAACCTCCACTAGTAGTGATGCTGTGCTAGCAAAGTAGTGCTCAAAATTCTCTAAGCTGCTGCTAAGTCACTTCAGTCGTGTCCAACTCTGTGTGACCCCATAGACGGCAGCCCACCAGGCTCCCCCGTCCCTGGGATTCTCCAGGCAAGACCACTGGAGTGGATTGCCATTGCCTTCTCTAAGCTAGGCTTCAACAATATGTGCACCGAGAACTTCCAGATGCTCAAGCTGGATTTAGAAGAGGCAGAGGAACCAGAGATCAAATTGCTAACATCTGCTGGATCATAGAAAAAGCAAGAGAGTTCCAGAAAAACATCTACTTCTGTTTCATTGACTACGCTAAAGCCTTTGACTGTGTGGATCAAAACAAACTGTGGAAAATTCTTAAAGACATGGGAATACCAGACCACCTGACCTGCCTCCTGAGAAATCTGTATGCAGGTCAAGAAACAATAGTTAGAACCGGACGTGGAACAATGGACTGGTTCCAAATTGGGAAAGGAGCACATCAAGGATGTATTTTGCCACCCTGCTTATTTAACTGATATGCAGAGTACATCATTTGAAATGCTGGGCTGGATGAAGCACAAGCTGGAATCAAGATTGCTGGGAGAAATGTCAATAACCTCAGATATGCAGATGACACCACCCTTATGGCAGAAAGTGAAGAAGAACTAGAGCCTCTTGATGAAAGAGGAAAGTGAAAAAGCTGGCTTAAAACTCAACACTCAAACACCAAAATCATGGCATCTGGTCCCATCACTTCATGGGAAATCGATGGAGAAACAATGGAAACAGTGACAGACTTTATTTTCTTAGGCTCCAAAAATCACTGCAAATGGTGACTGCAGCCATGAAATTAAAAGATTCTCGTTCCTTGGAAGAAAGGCTATGACCAACCTAGACAGCATATTAAAAAGCAGGGACATTACTTTATCAACAAATCTCCATCTAGTCAAAACTGCGGTTTTTCCAGTAGTCATGTATAGATGTGAGAGTTGGACTATAAAGAAAGCTGAGCACTGAAGAATTGATGCTTTTGAACTGTGATATTGGAGAAGACTCTCCAGAGTTCCTAGGACTGCAAGATCAAACCAGTCCATCCCAAAGGAAATCAGTCCTGAATATTCATTGGAAGGACTAATGCTGAAGCTAAAGTTCCAACTTTGGCCACCTGATGTGAAGAGGTGAGTCATTAGAAAAAACCCTGATTTGGGGAAAGATTGAAGGCAGGAAGAGAAGGGGATGACAGAAGATGAGATGGTTGGTTGGCATCACCGACTCAATGGACATGAGTTTGAGCACATTCTGGGAGCTGATGATAGGGAAGCCTGGTGTGCTACAGCCCATGGGGTCGCATACAACTGAGTGACTGAACTGAACCTAACTAGAACTGTACCTGCAAATGTATAATGAATAGTTATTGAGGCCAGTAAGGGCATTTCAATATGAGGAAGTTATCAAGGAGAATAAGAGGGGTAGTGGGAAAAAACTAGAAGCAAAGTTAGTTTCCATTGAATGAGGAATGTTTTAAAAATAAAGTTGTAACTAACTAATCATATATAGTGATTTAAAAAATCGAGTTAAACAGCTAAATATTTATGTATAATTATATGGACATGGTGAACATTACAGATATATACGAGATTGTTAATTTGGGTCCTTGCCTTTGTGAAGGACCATGTGAGGGCCACGTGAAGGTGGGGAAGGGGAAAGGCTGCCCTGGGTGAAAGAGTGTAAGAGGGGCAGGCAGTAATGGCAAGTAAAATGAAAATGAAGAGATGGTACTCCAAAGCTTCACATGCAGTATATCATTTCAGTTATTCATGTAAAATTATATACATAAAATACAAATATTTGTTGTTCAATTGCTAAGTCGTGTCTGCCTCTTTGTGACCTTATAGACTACAGCATTCCAGGCTCCTCTATCCTCCATTATCTTCCAGAGTTTGCTCAAGATCATGTCCAGTGAGTCAATAATGCTACCTAATTATCTCATCCTCTGCCACCCTCTTCTCCTTTTCCTTTCAGTCTTTCTCAATTTCAGGGTCTTTTCCAATGAGTCACTCTTGGCATCAGGTGGCTAAAGTTTCAGCTTTAGCAATAGTCCTTTCAATGAATATTCAGGATTGATTTCCTTTAGGACTGACTGGTCTGATCTCCTTGCAGTCTAAGGGTTTCTCAAGAGTCCTTTCCAGCACCACAGTTTGAAAGCAAAATTAAAAATACACTATAGCATTAAAAATAAATAACAATCGAAATGAAGAAAAATGAAAGGAAAAATGCCTCTGAAAGACAATGGTTATATAGTTATAGATATTGAAAAAATGAAAAGAATTATAATAAATTTGAGAAGTCTTCCAGTCAGGAGACAGAACCAGTGTTATTCTAACAGAGAACATTTAATATAAAGAACTGTAAATCAGGCATTAGAGTCCTGGAATCAAAAACAGGTCATTGAAGTATCATAGAGGTATTAAACACAGGAAACAATTATCACCCTGAGGGTGGAGAGACAAAGGGAAAATCTGATGTTGGTAAAATGTCGAAGCTTGAAGAAGGAAAACCCATCATGGAAGATCCAGAAATCTGAGCTGGGGTGCTAGCAGACCAGTGTTGGTAAGTGTCAAGGGGTACACCAAGACTGGTTTGGGAGATTTGGGAAAATGCAAACTGGAGCCAACTGTTATTGCTATGGCTTAAATCAAACAAACAAACAAAAACCAACCTACTGCTATAGTGGTACTGATAGGAGCAGGAAGAAAAAGAAAAACAGGGACATTTTTCCATTGTTTTCTCCAGCTTTCTAGTTTCCCTCCAGGAAACTCTCCTTGTTGGCACAGCCTTAAAGGGAGCTGTCCGGCACAGGGGAAATGGGTTTGATATATCCCATGTCATGTTGCAAAGAATAGAACAGTAAGTTTTAAGCTGTCGGACACCAGGAGATTTATGTCAATACATATGGAAGTTGAGATGGAAGACATGATTTTTTTTTTGAAAAGTATAAATTACAAAAGGACCTCAGAAGTGGAATAAGAATTTAACAAGGTTAAGTGACATTAAGAAATTGAGTAAGTGCTTAAAGACTAACAGTTTGACACAACACACACACACACACACACACACAGACAAAACACAGCTCAGATGGTAAAGCATTTGCCTGCAATGCAGGAGACCTGGGTTCAATCCCTGGGTGGGGAAGATCCCCTGGAGAAGGAAATGGCAACCCACCCCAGTATTCTTGCCTAGAGAATCCCATGGACAGAGGAGCCTGGCAGGTCACAGTCCATGGGGTCACAGAGTCTGACACGACTGAGTGACAAAAGACGCAAAACACACACATCTACAGTCAGGAACTCTATTAAACCTTCTAAGCATATAAAAATCTGATGCTCTTTAAGTTACTCCAAAGCATAAATGAAAGAGGAAATTCTTCCCTGTTCCCTGTTTCCCTTCCTTCCATAGTGTAGCCCTAGGCACTGGTTCTGATGTTCAGATCCAGGCATACCATCTCCTCCTCACAGCCCTCTGTGGCTCCCTATTGCCCTCAGGAGAGTTTCAGCTCGTCAGCGTGTGATTCAGGACCTGCACACTTCCTCCAAGTTACCCTCATGTTCCAGCCATGAAATTACTTGCCAAAACACAAGACCTTTCCCATTTTTGATCTTTGAGCAAAATGTTTTCCTTGCCCCAAAGACCACCCTTTCTTCAAGCACCAGTTACAACGCCCTCACCTCCCCCAAAGTCTTACCTTGCCAAGCAGAGCCTGGCTCCTTCCATGGATTCCTCCAACCCAGGTCCTGTCCTGTACTCCACAAAGCTCTGCCTCACTATTCCTCAACCCTTCCTCAACCTCCTTCAGGATCCCAGCAAATAACATACGGCTGGGCAGTGAGGGGGTCAGAGTGAATCAGTAACGTCCTGCATTGTGACCGCCTATGTTTATCATCCAACTCAAAGGGGTCTTGGATCAAACCAGTTTGTAGAAAATGTGAATTGTCTAGATTCTAGCCGCAGCTCCACTAGGTACTCATCAAAATATTTGGTCAGCTGCATTCCAACAACATCTGCTCTTCCTCTGTTGTTACTAGATACATTTATATTGATAAGTAAAGTAAGATTTCTATTCTCTTTTCTTTGCTAAGATACTACTACTATAAACTTGTATTAATAATGGGTTATGCATACCTAGGCTGGATTGATTAACTATCAAGCATGCAGCAGTTCTAAATTCTGGCTGCACATTAGCTTCATGTGTGGAACTTTAGAAAATGCTGAACTCCAGTGTGTGTACAAGACCAATTAAATCAGAAGCTCTAGGGGTGAGACTCAGGCCTCAGTATCTGCAGTAAATGCCTGTGAAGCCAAGGTTGCAGCTACTAAGTATAATCTTACCGTAGGAGGATTTTCAACTTTAGAAGTTTAGTGACTATCAGCCAAAGATCAGCAATTGAGCTAGAAATAAATATTTTTAATAGTAGTCACTTAATATTTTAACAATTTTAAATTATTTTCTTAATGCAGGATCTGTTAATAGCTTGAAACTTAACTGAACCAAACACAGATGCCACAATCGGTATTTTGTGAAGGGAATATTTTAGTATTGAAATGAAACTTTGTTTCCAAATTTTGAGTTAAGTTTATAAGATATCAGTTCAGTCCCTCAGTCAGGTCGGATTCTTTGCTACCCCATGGACCGCAGCACACCAGGCCTCTCTGTCCATCACCAACTCCTGGAGTTTACTCAAAATCGTGTCTGTTGAGTCGGTGATGCCCTCCAGCCATTTCATCCTCTGTCATCCCCTTCTCCTCCCACCTTCAATCTTTCCCCAAATCAGGGTCTTCTCTAATGACTCAGCTATTTGCATCAGGTGGTCAAAGTATTGGAGTTTCAATTTCAGCATCAGTCCTTCCAATAAATATTCAGGACTGATTTCCTTTAGGATGGACTGGTTGGATCTCCTTGCAGTCCAAGGGACTCTAAAGAGTCTTCTTCAACACCACAGTTCAAAAGCATCAATTTTTCAGCTCTCAGCTTTCTTTGTAGCCCAACTCTCACATCCATACATGACTACTGGAAAAACCACAGTTTTGACTAGATGGAGATTTGTTGACAAAGTAATGTCCCTGCTTTTTAATATGCTGTCTAGGTTGGTTATAGCGTTTCTTCCAAGGAATAAACATCTTTTAGTTTCATGGCTGCAGTCACCATTTGCAGTGATTTTGGAGCCCAAGAAAATAAAGTCTCACTTTTTCCAATGTTTCCCCATTGATTTCCCATGAAGTGATGGGACCAGATGCCATGATCTTCATTTTCTGAATGTTGAGCTTTAAGCCAACTTTTTCACTCTCCTCTTTCACTTTCATCAAGAGGCTCTTTAGTTCTTCTTCACTTTCTGCCATAAGGGTGGTGTCATCTGCATATCTGAGGTTGTTATTGATATTTCTCCCGGAAATCTTGATTCCAGCTTGTGCTTCATCCAGTCTGGCATTTTGAATGATGTACTTTGCATATAAGTTAAATAAGCAGGGTGACAATACACAGCCTTGACATACTCCTTTTCCTATTTGGGACCAGTCTGTTGTTTCATGTCTAGTTCTAACTGTTGCTTCTTGACCCGCATACAGATTTCTCAGGAGACAGGTCAGGTGGTCTGCAATTCCCATGTCTTTCAGAATTTTCCACAGTTTGTTGTGATGCACATAGTCAAAGGCTTTGGCATAGTCAATAAAGCAGAAATAGATGTTTTTCTGGAACTCTCTTGCTTTAAAAAATTTATTTATTTTAATTGGAGGCTAATTACTTTACAATATTGTGGTGGTTTTTGCCATACATGGACATGAATCAGCCATGGGTGTACATGTGTGCCCCATCCTGAACCCCCTCCCATGTCCCTCCCCCACCTCCCAGGGTCATCCCAGTACACCAGCCCTGAGCACCCTGTATTATGCATCGAACCTGGACTGGTGATCTATTTCACATATGGTAATTTACATGTTTCAATGGTGTTCTCTCAAATCATTCTACCCCCACCTTCTCCCACAGAGTCCAAACAATTAAAAATCTAAATGTAAGACCAGAAACTGTAAAACTCTTAGAGGAAAACATAGACAAAACACTCTCTTGCTTTTTCTATGATCCAACAGATGTTGGCAATTTGATCTCTGGTTCCTCTGCCTTTTCTAAAACCATCTGGAAGTTCACGGTTCACATACTGTTGAAGCCTGGCTTGGAGAATTTTGAGCATTACTTTACTAGCCTGTGAGATGAGTGCAATTGTGCGGTAGATTGAGCATTCTTTGGCATTACCTTGCTTTGGGATTGGAATGAAACTGAACTTTTACAGTCCTGTGGCCACTGTTGAGTTTTCCAAATTTGCTGGTATATTGAGTTCAGCCCTTTCACAACATCATCTTTTAGGATTTGAAATAGCTCAATTGGAATTCCATCACCTCCACTAGCTTTATTCATAGTTATACTTCCTAAGGCCCATTTGACTTCATATTCTAGGATGTCTGGCACTAGGTGAGTGATCACACCATCGTGATTATCTGGGTCATGAAGATCTTTTTTGTGTAGTTCCTCTGTGTATTCTTTCCACCTGTTCTTAATATCTTCTGCTTCTGTTAGGTCCATACCATTTCTGTACTTTATTGTGCCCATCTTTGTATAGTTTTTTTTATTAAACACTTTAAATGAGCATTAAAAATATTATTTTTCTCTGATTTTAGTCAAATCCTTAGGATCACAAAAAGTGCCTGGTGGCTCAGTGGTAAAGATCCACCTACCAATGCAGGAAACACAGCAGATGAAGGCCCCTCCCTGGGTTGGGAAGATCCCCCTGGAGGAGGAGATGGCAACCCACTCTGGTATTCTTGCCTGGGAAATCCCATGAACAGAGGAGCCTGGTGGTCTATAGTCTGTGGGGTTGCAAGAGTCAGACACAACTTAGTGATTAAACAAATTATAAGTATACACAATAGTTAATTTTGTGTGTAAACTTGGCTAGGCCACAGTATCCAGATACCTGATCATACACATACAGTCTAGATGCTACTGTGAAGGTATTTTTCAGATGAGATTGACATTTATTTAATAGACTTTGAGTAAAACAGATTACCCTCCATTATATGGGTGGGCCTCATCCAATTAGCTTAAGGCCTTAAGAGAAAAAATATGGTGTCTTGAGGAAGAGCAAATTCTGCCTCCACACTCTTCAGTCTTAGCCATAACATCAGCTTTTTTCTGGGTCCCCAGTCTGACAGCCTGTGCTGCAGATTTTGGATTTTCCATCCTCTACAATTATGTGAGCCTATTCCTAAAGATAAATCTCTCTCTTTATGTTACATACACATCATACTAGTTGTGTTTCTCTGGAGAACTCTTTATAATGCAGTATATTTAAATGGGAGGCAATTGTTACTATAGCTCAGTTGACAAGTTGTGTCCGACTCTTTCAGACTCCATGGACTGCAACAAGCCAGGTTTTCCTGTCCTTCATCATCTCCCAGAGTTTGCTCAAACTCATGTCCATTGAGTTGGTGAAAGTGAAAGTGAAAGCTGACTCCCCAAGGACTATGCAGTCCACAGAATTCTCTAGGTCAGAATACTGGAGTGGATAGCTTTTCTCTTCTTCAGGCTTCCCTGATAGCTCAGTTAGTAAAGAATTCACTTGCAGGAGACCCCAGTTCTATTCCTGGGTTAGGAAGATCCCCTGGAGAAGGGATAGGCTACTCACTCCAGTATTCTTGGGCTTCCCTCTTGGCTCAGCTGGTAAAGAATCCACCTGCAATGCAGGAGACCTGGCTACCCACTCCAGTATTCTGGCCTAGAGAATTCCATGGACTGTATGGTCCATGGGGTCACAAAGAGTTGGACATGGCTGAGCGACGTTCACTTCCCTTCTCCAGGGGATTTTCCCAACCCAGGGATGGAACCCAGATCTCCTGCGTTGCAGGTGGATTCTTTACCAGCTAAGTTACAAGGGAAGCCCAAGAATACTGGAGTGGGTAGCCGATCCCTTCTGCAGGAGATCTTCCTGACCGAGGAATCGAACCGGAGTCTCCTGCATTGCAGGTGGATTCTTTACCAACTGAATCATCAGGGAAACCCCTGAGTAGGTGATGCTGACTGCTGGAAAAACCATAGCTTTGACTATACAGACCTTTGCAGGCAAAGCAATGTCTCTGCTTTTTAATACACTGTCTGGGTTTGTCATCGCAATTTTTCCAAGGAGCAAGTGTCTTTTAATTTATTGGCTGCAGTCACCGTGCAAAGTGATTTTGGAGCCCAAGGGAAAAAACATAGGTTTGACTACAGGGACTTTTGTCAGCAAAGTGACATCTCTGATTTTTAATATGCTGTCTATGTTTGTCATAGCTTTCCTTCCAAGGAGTAAATACCACCAGACAGATCCATAAGTGACTATTGTTTCTGTTTTGGCCCAGGTGCTTCATTCTTTCTGGAGTTATTGCCCTTCACTCTTTCCCGATAGCATATTGGACACTTTTTGCCTTGGGGCGCTCATCATCTGATGTCATATCTTTTTGCCTTTTCATATTGTCCATGGGGTTTTTGCAGCAAGAATACTGGTTTGTATTCCCTCCTCCTGTGGACCATATTTTGTCAGAACTCTTCACTATGACCCATCCATCTTGGGTGGCCCTGCATGGCATGGCTCACAGCTTCATTGGCTTATGCAAGTCCCTTTGCCATGGACAAGGCTGTGATCCATGAAGCGGGGAGAGGCAATTAATCAACTCTAAATGTTATTCTCATTCTCAACCCAAACCCTATCCCTAATGTTTTCCAGTATAACTACAAATTAAAATTGGTAGACTTTTTTTCTCTTGTCAAAAGTATGAGATCAGTGTCTCTAATTCAGGATGTTTGATGTTTTGGGCTACATATAAGGCCCGATTCTCAAGGTATTAGTTTTGCCATCAAGGACAGCTCCTGGTTTTAGAAAGTTTGTGGCTCTGAGTGTTTTTTTCTGAGAGGAGAATTTTCAAGGCTTGACATAAATATTCTGATGCATTTTAGGAAGAGAATAGGAGTCAGGGATTGCTTAAGTTTGTTTTGCTTTTTAAATATTTGTGTGTATTTTGTATTTTCTTGTTGTGTACTCAAAAAGTTTCCAGTTATTCACTATTCTGTTTATCTTAAAAGGAATGCAAAACTATTCCAGTTACAAAGGTAATTACACTTCTGTTTACACAAAACAGTAAAAAGGATGAAGCAAATTTACATGAGGACATGAAGTGGGGAAATGAATATACTTTGAGTTGAATCTGTTTTTTAAATTTGAGATCTTCTGAATGAAAGTTTTGGGGCCTTTGGCCAATCACTTAACTAACTACTTCCATTTTTCAGTCCAGTCTGTTTTCTTTCAAGGAGCGTTTCTCAAACTGGTTGAACCATACCTTCTTTTGATATCTTAGGTGGTTTGGGATGCTATAACAGAATACCATAGAAGGATGGCTTATAAACAACAGGAATCTATTTATCATTGTTCTGGAGGCTGGAAGTCTAAGATCAGGTTTGCCAGTATGGTTGGGTTCTGATGAGGGCCCACTTCCTGGCTCATGGAGAGCTGTCTGCTTCCCTGGTGGCTCAGAGGTTAAAGCGTCTGCCTGCAATAAGGGAGACCTGGGTTCGATCCCTGGGTCGGTAAGATCCCCTGGAGAAGGAAATGGCAATCCACTCCAGTATTCTTGCCTGGAGAATCCCATGGACGGAGGAGCCTGGTGGGCTACAGTCCACGGGGTCGCAAAGAGTTGGAGATGACTAAGCGACTTTACTTTCACTTTCACATGTCAGGAGGGACAATGGAGTTCTCTGGGTTCTCTTTTATAAAGGAATTAATCCTATTCATGAGGGCTTCAAGCTCATATCCTACCATTTTCACAAGGCTCACGTCCTATCACCTAATACCATTAGGTTAGGATTTCAACATATGAATTTTAGGGTGCATAAATATTCAGCCTATAACACATACTCTCTTTTGCTCAGTATGTAAATCTGACAAACCACTCTATTTCATTCCACCTGCTTCTTCTGGGGCTATACTTCATAAGTTGACAATCTCTCTGGTTGGGGGAGAGAGAAAGACGATAAAATCAAGATAAATCTGGGAATTTTGTCAACCATTATTTTCTGTAGCTTGTATTAACAAGAAAACGAATCATTTTCAGATGGACATGTTTTGGGGATGTCCATCACTTCCCAAAGCCTGATACCTATTATGTTTAAAATTACAGAAGAAAGATTTCCTAATAATCTCAGCCTAGGATAGAAGCCAGTAATTCTTTCAGCATGTTTAGATAGAAAATATTTGCTAGCAATAGATTAGATTGATCTTTCTCTGGACAAAGATTTTACACGCCAAGACAGAACACAATAGTTTTGTCTCCCTCTCTTCTCCACCTTTAGGATAGGAGGTTTTTCCCTCCTTTCTTATCCAGTCCCATATCCAGCTATAGTACCTGGCAAAAGAGAAGGTCCACACAACACTAGCTTAAGTTCTTATGTTAAAGGAAGAGGAATATTGTTGGGAAGTGCCTAATAGATCTCAGAACTGGGGAGGGCAGAGGGAGGAACGAGAATCAAGAAGAAAACTGCAGAGAGCTGGGGCTAGGAATTGTGTTTCCCCGGTTCTGAACCATCTGCGCGAATGTGTTGACCATGCAGATTCCTAAGCCTCGGGTCCAGGCCTTCTAAACCCGAGTTTCTGAGGAGGCTTAGAAATCTACATTTTATGAAAGTGTTATTTAAGAAATATTTGTCTAAGAGTAAAGCAAGGTAGAACTCAGCATATGTCGATTAAACTAGATAAATCACTCCTTTCTGAAGATTATGATTCTTTGAAGTTAAAGTCTCATCAAACATCTTCCTAATTCCACTTGTACGAACAACTAAAAGTCTTTGTGTGTGTGTGTGTATTAAATAACCCTCTTTTCTATGCTATGCTATATGTGGCATAGTAGGAAAATAACTTCTAATTATGTGAGAAGTTGAGTCTTGATGCCCTAAAAGTCAGAAACTTTGCATATATTCAACATTCTTTGTTGGTTTTATTTTCTCAAATACTGTCTAATAATCTTATTTCCCTTATTTAGCTCTTCCTGAGAATCATAGGGAATGGATAAAGCAGATGTGTCTTATTTTTTTCTTCATAAATTTATGCATTTTGTGCTCTCCAGTTTCAATGCTAATGCTGACTTTTTTGCAAGTAAAATAATTCATTTCAAAATATTTTAAAAATTTTACTTTGACTTGTTTTCACCACGACTGCTGCCATTTCTGTGTTAACAATTGCCAAACATCTCTTTACAGAAAACATTTAAGCAGCACACATTAAACTGTTTCTTTTAAAATTTTAAGTAATATTTTTCCTTTCATAAAATCCTGGTATTGTAGTTATTTAAAAAATCTGAAAAGCATAAAGAAGTAAATTAAAATGACCTGTAAATTACATCATAGACTTTCAACATGTATTTTTATTTGTATGTCTATTCATATACATATATGCATACATTATCCATAAATATTCCCATATTACCAAACATATATAGTAAGGTTGTAATGTACTATAAAAAATTCTGATTCTTTTTAACTATCAGGTGATGGGCGTTTTTACATGCCACTTAAAGTCCTCCTAAAGTTCTATGTTTGTGTGTGCATGCTCAGTTGCTCAGTCATCTGACACTTTGTGACCTCATGCATTGCAGCCCACCAAGTTCCTCTATCCATGGAATTTTCCAAACAAGAATATTGGAGTAGGTTGCCATTTTCTATTTCAGGGAATCTTCCCAGCCCAGGGATAAAAACCTTATCTCTTGCGTCTCCTGCATTGGCAGGTGGATTCTCTACCCCGCATCACCTGGGAAGCACACAGTCTCACATTTAGTGACTATATAATATTCCATCACATGGTTTTTTTTTTTTTTAACACATTTCCATAAAAATATACAATTAGAGTTCTCAATATAGTAATAATTAAAGAATGTATTAGATTCAGTTCAGTCAGTTCAGTTGCTCAGTCGTATCTAACTCTTTGCGACCCCATGGATGGCAGCACATCAGGCTTCCACGTCCATCATCAACTCCTGAAGCCTATTAAAACTCATCCACTGAGTCGGTGATGCCATCCAACCATCTCATCCTCAGTTGTCCTCTTCTCCTCCCACCTTCAATCTTTCCCAGCATCATGATCTTTTCAAATGAGTTGGTTCTTCGTGTCAGTGGCCAAAACATTGGAGTTTCAGGTTCAGCATCAGTCCCTCCAATGAACACCCAGGACTGATCTCCTTTAGGATGGACTGGTTTCATCTCCTTGCAGTCCAAGGGACTCTCAAGAGTCTTCTCCAACACCACAGGTAAAAAGCATCAATTCTTTGGTGCTCAGCTTTTCTTATAGTCTAACTCTCACATCCATACATGACTACTGGAAAAACCATAGCTTTGACTAGATGAAGCTTTGTTGACAAAGTAATGCCTCTGCTTTTTAATATGCTGTCTAGGTTGGTCATAGCTTTTCTTCCAAGGAATAAGTGTCTTATAATTTCATGGCTCCAATCAATATCCACAGTGATTTTGGAGCTCCCAAAATAAAGTCTCTATTTCTGTTGTTTCCCCATCTATTTGCTATGAAGTGATGGGACCAGATGCCATAATCTCAGTTTTCTGAATGTTGAGTTTTAAGCCAATTTTTTCACTCTCCTCTTTCACTATCATCAAGAGGCTCTTTAGTTCTTCACTTTCTGCCATTAAGGGTGGTGTCCTCTTCATATATGAGGTTATTGATATTCCTCCCAGCAATCTTGATTCCAGCTTGTGCTTCATCCAGCCCGGCATTTCACATGATGTGCTCTGCATATAAGTTAAACAAGCAGGGTGACAGTATATAGCCTTAACGTACTCCTTTCCCTATTTGGAACCAGTCTGTTGTTCCATGTCCAGTTCTAACCGTTGCTTCTTGACCTGCATACAGATTTCTCAGGAGGCAGGTCAGGTGGTTTGGTATTCCTATCTCTTTAAGAATTTTCCACAGTCTGTTGTGATCCACACAGTCAAAGGCTTTGGCATAGTCAATAAAGCAAAAGTAGATGTTTTTCTGGAACTCTCTTGCCTTTTCTATGATTCAGCAGACGTTGGCAATTTGATCTCTGGTTCCTCTCCTTTTTCTAAATCCAGCTTGAACATCTGGAAGTTCACCTTTCACATACAGTTGAAGCCTGGCTTGGAGAATTTTGAGCATTATTTTACTAGTGTGTGAGATGAGTGCAGTAACCGCTGCTTGGATGTGGGGTTGCTCCTCTTGGCCGCCATCCCTGGCCTCGGGCATGGGGTAGCTCCTCCCGGCCACTGCCCCTGACCTCGGATGTGGGGTAGCTCCTCTTGGCTGCTCCTGCGTCGTCCCAGCCTGGCACTCTCGGCCGCCGCCCCTACCTCGGACCTGGGAAAGATTAGAGATTTCTTTAAGAAAATTAGAGCTACCAAGGGAAAATTTCATACAAAGATGCCCTGATAAAGGATAGAAATGATATGGACCTAACAGAAGCAGAAGATCTTAAGAAAAGGTGGCAAGAATACACAGAAGAACTGTACAAAAAAGATCTTCATGACCCAGATAATCACGATGGTGTGATCACTCACCTAGAGCCAGACATCCTGGAATGTGAAGTCAAGTGGGCTTTAGAAAGCATCACTACGAACAAAGATAGAGGAGGTGATGGAATTCCCTTTGAGCTAGTTCAAATCCTGAAAGATGATGCTGTGAAAGTGCTGCACTCAATATGCCAGCAAATTTGGAAAACTCAACAGTGGCCACAGGACTGGAAAAGGTCAGTTTTCATTCCAATCCCAAAGAAAGGCAATGCCAAAGAATGCTCAAACTACTGCACAATTGCACTCATCTCACATACTAGTAAAGTAATGCTCAAAATTCTCCAAGCCAGGCTTCAGCAATACATGAACCATGAACTTCCAGATGTTCCAGCTGGTTTTAGAAAAGGCAGAAGAACCAGAGATGAAATTGCCAACATCCTCTGGATCATCAAAAAAGCAAGAGAGTTCCAGAAAAACATCTGTTTCTGCTTTATTGACTATGCCAAAGCCTTTGACTGTGTGGATCACAATAAACTGTGGAAAATTCTGAAAGAGATGGGAATATCAGACCACCTGACCTGCCTCTTGAGAAATCTATATGCAGGTCAGGAAGCAACAGTTAGAACTGGACATGGAACAACAGACTGGTTCCAAATAGGAAAAGGAGTTCATCAAGGCTGTATATGTCACCCTGCTTATTTACCTTATATGCAGGGTACATCATGAGAAACGCTGGGCTGGAAGAAGCACAAGCTGGAATCAAGATTGCTGGGAGAAATATCAATAACCTCGGAAATGCAGATGACACCACCCTTATGGCAGAAAGTGAAGAGGAACGAAAAAGCCTCTTGATGATAGTAAAAGAGGAGAGTGAAAATGTTGGCTTAAAGCTCAACATTCAGAAAACTAATATCATGGCATCTGGTCCCATGGGAAATAGATGGGGAAGCAGTGGAAACAGTGGCAGACTTTATTTTCTTGGGCTCCAAAATCACTGCAGATGGTGACTGCAGCCATGAAATTAAAAGACCCTTACTCTTGGAAGGAAAGTTATGACCAACCTAGATAGTATATTCAAAAGCAGAGACATTACTTTGCCAACAAAGGTCCATCTAGTCAAGGCTATGGTTTTTCCATTGGTCATGTATGGATGTGAGAGTTGGACTGTGAAGAAAGCTGAGCACCAAAGAATTGATGCTTTTGAACTGTGGTGTTGGAGAAGACTCTTGAGAGTCCTTTGAACTGCAAGGAGATCCAACCAGTCCATTCTAAAGATCAGTCCTGGGATTTCTTTGGGCGGAATGATGCTAAAGCTGAAACTCCAGTACTTTGGCCACCTCATGCAAAGAGTTGACTCATTGGAAAAGACTCTGATGCTAGGAGGGATTGGGGGCAGGAGGAGAAGGGGACGACAGAAGATGAGATGGCTGGATGGCATCACTGACTCGATGGACGTGAGTCTCAGTGAACTCTGGGAGTTGGTGATGGACAGGGAGGCCTTGCGTGCTGCAATTCATGGGGTCACAAAGAGTTTGACACTACTGAGCAACTGAACTGAACTCAACTGAGAATAGTGAAATTGTGCAGTAGTTTCAACTTTCTTTGGCATTGCCTTTCTTTGAGATTGGAATGAAAACTGATCTTTTCCAGTCCTGTGGCCACTGCTGAGCTTTCCAGAATGCTGGCATATTGAGTGCAGTGCTTTCATAGCATCATCTTTTAGGATTTGAAATAGATCAACTGGAATTACATTACCTCCATTAGCTTTGTTCATAGTGATGCTTCCTAAGGCCCACTTACTTCACATTCCAGGATGTCTTCCTCTAGGTGAGTGATCACTCTGTCATGATTATCTTGGTTGTGAAGATCTTTTTTGTATAGTTCTTTGTATTCTTGTCACCTCTTCTTAATATCTTCTGCTTCTGTTAGGTCCTTTTCTGTCCTTTATTGTGCTCATCTTTGTATTAGGTGGTTGGCTCAAAGGCCTCTGTGAGTCTATATCTATTATCATATATGTGTTAGAATTGTTTCCTCTGTTTTCCAGAAATAGCAGTCTGTGGAAGGCAAAAGCCATTAGTAAGTTTATCTCTAAAGCAGAGTCTCAGCCTGTGCACTGCTGACATTTTTGGCTTTATGGCTGGATAAGTCTTTATTGTGAAGTGCTGTCTCATGCATTGTAGGATATTTGGCACTATTCTTTGCCTCTACTCTGATGTCAGTAAGCACCACCCATCTTCTATTCAGTGTGGGGGAACTATATATAGTAGGTTGAGAACCATTGTTCAAAGCAGTTGGTGTTGAGTTGTCTGTACTCATGAATCCATGCAAGCTGTGTAAATGAGTTTATCTGTCAAGTGGGTCCTTGAAAGATGAAACAATAAGTTGGAGAACTACTGTTAATGAAGTTAAACTCATATTTATGAGATCTCTTTGAGCAAGGTCATTATCTATATATGTTATGTACCACATAAATCCAGGCTCCGCCATTCAAAGCACCTCTGAAACTGTGATATCAGCTGGAGTTGGGCAGAATTCTGCTATAGCCCTGGGACAGTCACCTGAACTGTAGTCTCTCATCTTTTGACACTGCTGTATCTAAGTGTTCTAATTTCAGTGACTCTTTTTCTTGAAAATTTATTAATACTGACCAAAATTTCCTTTCACATTTTAATGTGTGATTTTTTTTTTCACCATGTCTCACATAGGATGTGCCTAGTTAAAAAATTATTCCCTGGGTATATTTCTTGATGCATCTTAGGAGCCTTCCTTTTAACAAGTGCCTATTAAGATGTGTGAACCAGTATTGGAGGCACTGGAAATACTGGAAATAAGATAATGTAGTTTTAGAGATGGTTGGATAGTTTCACCAACTCAATGAACATGAGTTTGAGCAAACTCTGGGAGACTGTGAAGGACAAGGAAGCCAGGCATGCTACAGTCCATGGGGTTGCAAAGAGTTGTACATGACTTAGGGACTAAAAATCAACAACTTGAAATATGGGTCATGGAAGCTGGCAGAAGTTAAATAAACAACATATACATTGTCCAATTAAATAACTTACTAATAAAAGGACAAACCGTTAAGGGAGGGAAGAATTCTGACAGACATGGTTAGAAAATGAGTCTTAGGATTGGTATTTGAATAGAAATTACAAGATGATTAGAAATTTTTTTTAAAAAAACATTTTGATAGTTTGGAATGTTTGTGTAAAATTTGGGAGAAGGTAAAGAAAAGCTGAGGGAATGCTATGGTAATAGAAACTTGATGATTGGCAACAGTACCGATTCTTATCTGGGAATCTCTGTCTTCAGTCCTTAAGACTGGTGGGACTCCAGCCTGGTCCAGAGTGAGGCATAAGATCCAACCCCTCATAATCCCTGCATTGCATTTTCCTATAGTGATAGGTTGAGGACTGACATGGGACTCAATCAAAACCATCCAGAGGCAATGCAACTTTTGCTAACTTATATATTTTATGATGAGGGGAACCTGGATACAAAGCTACAGAGCATGTTCCAGGAACTAGAATGTGGTTGGTGAAGAGATGAATTATAAGAATGATGATTCACTGTAGATATTAAAAATTGTTACACAGATCCATTTTCTCCCACTCCTGTTCATTGTCCTGACTTACTATGTACCTACTGAGTATATGATTTTAGCACGAATGTTCAAATTGTTAAAAGGTGAACTGAGGCATATTGAAAACTTTAAGAGTTTATTTGGGCAAAAGTTGATTCAAAGTGGGCAACGTTGAAAAGGTGGTTAGGAAGGTTATACCCATAGTAGCTCAGGGAAGGACTTCTGTAGAGAAAAAGTAGAAGCAAAGCAATGAAATTATTCAAAGCTTCAATTAAGCTATGGCTTAAGTGTTTGTCTTAGTTGGAAAACCTTAATTGGCTCTTTGTGATTGGTTGTCCTTAGGTTTTGATTTCTTAACCTGGAGGCATTTACAGGATTAAGACTTTATTTTGCTTATTTGGCCATTAAAGTGAATTAGAACTGCCTCCATGTAATGGCCTCCTTGTTTAATTTAACAATATTTATCAGATAATTAAGTGAAAGATAAATCTTTTTAACAATAATTTTTTACAATATTAAATTTGATTCAGGTGTATGTAAGTCAAAATGGAAAAGTACAGTGGCCCTGGTTTAATTTGATGATCTTAGCATTAATGGGAAATGTCATTTGGGCTTATGCCTTTTAGTAAGAATTGACCATCTTCATGATTCTTATTTTCACTTTTAATCAAATGAGTGATGGGAAGATTAAGATTGAAGGGAGTCCAGTGATTGTCAAAGGTAAGCAAGATGACAAAGATGAATGCATGGTATCTCAGAACTTAAGACTATTTGATGATATTTTCCCATCCAGCTCCATGGGTGATAATGCAGCATGAATTTATAGTTCACTCGTGACAATATAGTAGACTTAAGAACGATAAAAATATTTGTAAAACTTTTAACTTTTCTGATTGAATGTCAGCATAATAATATGGATTTGGATAATAATAATAATAATTTGGATTAATTGCTTGATGCCAGTGAAATCTATGTAGCACATGATTTCACTGTAATGAACTATACAACTATACAACCAAAACTGTAATGAACTATACAACCAAACTATAGCTCGTGATGAAAGGGTGTGTGCTACAGTATGAAGAGCATAGGAATCTGGAATCCTAGCTCCCAATTTTGATTTCACTACCAACACACTAGCTGATATTGGTTCTTTATTCCCGAATACACATGTAAAATATAGATAAAAATATCCAAGAATTTTTATGTGAAGAAAATATATGCAATGTTGGTTAAGAAATGTGAGCTACATAGAATTATAATTATTATGAATTATTTTTTACATCAGTAAAAGGAAATAAGTGACCAGTTAAGAGAATCTCTAAATAACTTTTCCCATACATTATGTATTGTGACAATTTGATGTAGTGATTACAGAAAGAATTTTTTTCATGAGACTTCTCAGCCCCATTAGAAGGGCCCATTTGTTTTACATTATTCTTTTATTTCAGAATGGAAACAACCAAAGTATCATGCAGCCAAAGAATGATGTCATAACTCTGAGTATTGCTCTGTACACTATTTCAAATTAGAATTAGCCATTTAATCACAGAATTTCAATTCTGGAAGGCAATCTTTAGATCATTTTGTTAAGCAATTTACAAATGAGGAAACAAAAGATGAAAGAAGATTTAATAATTTGTTATAGATCTTCCAGATATCCTTGATTTACAATTTGTTTTTTTTATTGTAAAATAAAGGTTAATTATATTTTGAGTTTATTATCCACCAAATTTAAAGATACTTAGATTCAATTTTTTGGATAGCTAAAAAAAGTGCTCAGAATTTGGTGATATCCTGTAGTCAACTTAGATATATATGCCTTTTAGTAGAATATTTACAGTTCATTACAACAACTCTCAGGCTTCCCTGGTATCTCAGTTGGTAAATAATCTACCTGCAATGCAGAAGACCCTGGTTCAATTCCTGAGTTGGCAAGATCCCCTGGAAAAGGGATAGGATACTCACTCCAGTATTCTTGGGCTTTCTTGATGACTCAGATAGTAAAGAATCTGCCTGCAATGTGGGAGACCTAGGTTCAATCCCTGGGTTGGGAAGATCCCCTGGAAAAGGAAATGGCAACCCAATCTGGTATTCTTGCCTGGGAAGTCCCCATGGACAAAGGAACCTGACAGGCTACAGCCCATGGGGTTGCAAAGAGTCAGACATGACCGAGCAACTTTCACAAACACACACCACAACTCTCAGGCGATTATATCATCAATGGTCTGTCAATTTTGTACTGTGGTTTCAGTGAAAGGAACAGATTTGAGATAGCATTTCACTGATTCCTAGAATCTAGTATATTGATTGGAGAAGGCAATGGCAACCCACTCCAGTACTCTTGTATGGAAAATCCCATGGATGGAGGTGCCTGGTGGGCTGCAGTCCATGGGGTCGCTAGGAGTCGGACACGACTGAGTGACTTCACTTTGTTTTTTCACTTTCATGCATTGGAGAAGGAAATTGCAACCCACTCCAGTGTTCTTACCTGGAGAATCCCAGGGACAGGGGAGCCTGGTGGGCTGCTGTCCATGGGGTCGCACAGAGTCGGACACGACTGAAGCGACTTAGCAGCAGCAGTATATTGATTGGACAGAAATCATAGATGCAACAGGCTACTTTTCAGGGGTTTATTCCTTGGAAGAAAAGTTATGACCAACCTAGATAGCATATTCAAAAGCAGAGACATTACTTTGCCAACAAAGGTTCGTCTAGTCAAGGCTATGGTTTTTCCTGTGGTCATGTATGGACGTGAAAGTTGGACTGTGAAGAAGGCTGAGTGCCGAAGAATTGATGCTTTTGAACTGTGGTGTTGGAGAAGACTCTTGAGAGTCCCTTGGACTGCAAGGAGATCCAACCAGTCCATTCTGAAGGAGATCAGCCCTGGGATTTCTTTGGAAGGAATGATGCTAAAGCTAAAACTCCAGTACTTTGGCCACATCATGTGAAGAATTGACTCATTGGAAAACACTCCGATGCTGGGAGGGATTGGGGGCAGGAAGAGAAGGGGACGACAGAGGGTGAGATGGCTGGATGGCATCACTGATTCAATGGACATGAGTCTGAGTGAACTGTGGGAGTTGGTGATGGACAGGGAGGCCTGGCGTGCTTCGATTCATGGGGTCGCAACGAGTTAGACACGTCTGAGCAACTGAACTGAACTGAACTGACTGATGCTTATCTTACTCAGATCTGATTCTAATTTAAAAAAATGTGTAGTGAATGTTGAGAAAAGGGTTTCCTTGTGCAATGTTGGTGGGAATGTAAATTGGTGCAGCCACTATGGAAAACAGAATGAATATTCCTCAGAAAGCTAAAAATATGGCCCAGCAATTTTACTCCTGGGTATTTATCCAAAAAAGCAAAACACTAATTAGAAAAGATATATGCACCCCTATGTTCATATTGCAGCACTATTCACAATAGTAAAGACATGGAAACAACCTAAATACCTATCAATAGAAGAAAAGGAAGATGTGGTATACCTACAGAATGGACCATTCAGTTCAGTTCAGTCGCTCAGTCATGTCTGACACTTTGCGACCCCATGAACCGCAGCACGCCAGGCCTCCCTGTCCATCACCAACTCCCGGAGCCCACCCAAACCCATGTCCCTTGAGTCGGTGAGGCCATCCAACCATTTCATCTTCTGTGGTCCCCTTCTCGTCCTGCCCTCAATCTTTCCCAGCATCAGGGTCTTTTCAATTGAGTCAGCTCTTCACATCAGGTGACCAAAGTGTTGGAGTTTCAGCTTCAACATTCCTCCAATGAACACCCAGGACTGATCTCCTTTAGGATGGACTGGTTGGATCTCCATGCAGTCCTAGGGACTCTCAAGAGTCTTCTCCAACACCACAGTTCAAAAGCATCAATTCTTTGGTGCTCAGCTTTCTTTATGATCTGACTCTTATATCCATACATAACTACTGGAAAAACCAGAGCTTTGACTAAACAGACGGACCTTTGTTGGCAAAGTAATGTCTCTGCTTTTGAATATGCTATCTAGGTTGGTCATAACTTGCCTTCCAAGGAGTAAGCGTCTTTTAATTTCATGGCTACAATCACCATCTGCAGTGATTTTGGAGCCCAAGAAAATAAAGTCTGACACGGTTTCCACTGTTTCCCCCTCTATTTCTCATGAAGTGATGGGACCAGATGCCATCATCTTAGTATTCTGAATGTTGAGCTTTAAGCTAACTTTTTCATTCTCCTCTTTCACCTTCATCAAGAGGCTTTTTAGTTCCTTTTCACTTTCTGCCATAAGGGTGGTATCATCTGGATATCTGAGGTTATTGATATTTCTCCCGGCAATCTTGATTCCAGCTTGTGCTTCTTCCAGCCCCATATTTCTCATGATGTACTCTGCATATAAGTTAAATAAGCAGGGTGACAATATGCAACCTTGACGTACTCCTTTTCATATTTGGAACCAGTCTGTTTACTCTATGTCAATTATGTCCTAAAAATTGGAAGAAAAACTTATAAATTTAAAATATGAGTCCAAGTTTTGCAGTAATTAATTAGGGGTCTTTTCAGAGGTCAGAAACCATGGTAATCAGCTTTACGCAAAAACTCACTGCATTTCCCATTGCTTAAAAATTATGGGTGAACCAGAAAATTACTAGAGCTAATCAATGAATATGGGAAAGTTGCAGGATATAAAATTAGTACGCAGAAATCTCTTGCATTCCTATACACTAACAGTGAGAAAATAGAAAGAGAAATTAAGGAAACAATGCCATTCACCATTGCAATGAAAAGAATAAAACACTTAGGAATAAATCTACCTTAAGAAACAAAAGACCTATATTTAGAAAACTATAAAACACTGATGAAATAAATTAAAAATGACACCAATAGATGGAGAAATATACCATGTTCATGAATCAGAAGAATCAATATAGTGAAAATGAGTATACCTTCTCCCACATAGTGCAAGAGTCTTCTTTATATCTGCATCTCTTTTGCTGTTTCATACTAAAACAATCTACAGATTCAGTACAATCCCTATCAATCTACGAATGGTATTTTTCACAGAGCTAGAACAAATAATTTCACAATTTGTATGGAAATACACAAACTTCAAATAGCCAAAGCAATCTTGAGAAAGAGGAATGGAACTGGAGGAATCAACCTGCCTGACTTCAGAGTATACTATACTATAAAGCTACAGTCATCAAGACAGTATGGTACTGGCACAAAGAGAGAAATATAAATCAAAGAAACAAAATAAAAAGCCCAAAGGTAAATCCACGCACCTATGGACACCTTATCTTTGACAAAGGAGACAAAAATATACAATGGAGAAAAGACAGTCTCTTTAACAAGTGGTGCTGGGAAAACTGATCAACCACCTGTAAAAGAATGGCACTAGAACACTTTCTAACACCGCACACAGAAATAAACTAAAAATGGATTAAAGATCTAAATGTGAGACCAGAAACTATAAAACTCTTAGAGGAAAACATAGGCAAAACACTCTCTGACATAAATCACAGCAGGATCCTCTGTGACCCACCTCCCAGAGTAATGGAAATAAAAGAAGAAATAAACAGATGGGACCTAATTAAACTTAAAAGCTTTTTCACAATGAAGGAAACTATAAGCAAGGTGAAAAGACAGCCTTCAGAATGGGATAAAATAATAGCAAATGAAGCAATTGATGAAAAATTAATCTCAAAAATATACAAGCAGCTCATGCAGCTCAATACCAGAAAAATAAACTACCCAATCAAAAAAATGGTCCAAAGAACTAAACAGACATATCTCCAAAGAAGACATACAGATGCCTAACAAACACGTGAAAAGATGCTCAACATCATTTATTATCAGAGAAATGCAAATCAAAACCACAATAAGGTACCATCTCACGCTTGTCAAAATCACTGCTATCAAAAAGTCTACAAATAATAAATGCTAGAGAGGGTGTGGAGAAAAGGGAACCCTCTTACACTGTTGGTGGGAATGCAAACTAGTATAGCCACTATGGAGAACAGTGTGGAGATTCCTTAAAAAACTGGAAATAAAACTGCCTTATGACCCAATAATCCCACTGCTGGGCATAGACACCGAGGAAACCAGAATTGAAAGAGACACGTGTAACCCAATGTTCATCACAGCACTGTTTATAATAGCCAGGACATGGCAGCAACCTAGATGTTCATTAGCAGACAAATGGATAAGAAAGCAATGGTACATATACACAATGAAATATTCAGTTCAGTTCAGTCACTCAGTCGTGTCTTACTCTTTGTGACCCCATGAATGGCAGCATGCCAGGCCTCCCTGTCCATCACCAACTCCCCGAGTTCACTCAGACTCATGTCCACCGAGTCGGTGATGCTATCCAGCCATCTCATCCTCTGTCGTCCCCTTCTCCTCCTGCCCCCAATCCCTCCCAGCATCGGAGTGTTTTCCAATGAGTCAACTCTTCACATGATGTGGCCAAAGTACTGGAGTTTTAGCTTTAGCATCATTCCTTCCAAAGAAATCCCAGGGCTGATCTCCTTCAGAATGGACTGGTTGAATCTCCTTGCAGTCCAAGGGACTTTCAAGAGTCTTCTCCAACACCACAGTTCAAAAGCATCAAATCTTCGGTGCTCAGCTTTCTTCACAGTCCAACTCTCACATCCATATACGACCACTGGAAAAACCATAGCCTTGACTAGATGGACCTTTGTTGGCAAAGTAATGTCTCTGCTTTTCAATATGCTACTCAGCCATTAAAAAGAATACATTTGAATCAGTTCTAATGAGGTGGATGAAACTGGAGCCTATTATACAGAGTGAAGTAAGTCAGAAAGAAAAAACACCAATACAGTATCTTAATGCATATATATGGAATTTAGAATGATGGTAACAATGATTCTATACACGAAACAGCAAAAGAGATACAGATATAAAGAAGACTCTTGCACTATGTGGGAGAAGGCAAGGGTGGGATGATTTGAAAGAATAGCACTGAAATATGTATATTACCATATGTGAAATAGATCACCAGTCCAAGTTTGATGCATGAAACAGGGCACTCAAAGCTGGTACACTGGGACAACCCAGAGGGATGGGATGGAGAGGGAGGTGGGAGGGGGATCAGGGTGGGGGACACATGTACACCCGTGGCTGATTCATGTCAGCGTATGGCAAAAACTACCACAGTAATGTAAAGTAATTCGCCTTAAGTTAAAAAAAAAAGTTATGGGTGAATATTTACAATAAAGCCCTGGTAAAACCTTGATGCTGGGAAAGACTGAAGGCAGAAGGACAAGAGGATGACAGAGGATGCGATGTTTGAATAGCATCACCAATTCAATGAACATGAACTTAGGCAAACTCCAGGAGATGGTGAGGGACAGGGAGGCCTGGTGTGCTGCAGTTCATGATGTCACTAAGAATCACATACTACTTAGTACTGAACAACAAGAACGACAATTTTCAGTAAGATCTGAAGTTTTGAAAATACAGCAGTGTGGAGGAGAGCAAGATTTAAAGGGAACAGAGGAAGGAAGGAAGCAAGTAAAGAGAGATTGAAGGCAAAAGGAAGGAATGATACAGATGATGTTCTTGTTCTCCTCCCAGATCCTTTTTCCTTGATCAGGAAGCCATCCTCCAGCTGTGTAAGCATCTATGGAGAATTGTCCTTCACTGACCTGCTAATACTTGATGTTACATGTCTCCTCATCCCTGGGGCAGCTAATCACTGACTGATACAAGGTACAAAACCTCAGTCATCTTGCTTCAAGGTAAGACAACTCTATCCGTGCAATATATAGTCCAGACTAGCCTCTAGCTGAGGTCATGTGCTTGCTCGCTTTTTGTCATTTTCTAGCCTTCCCTCTTTCTCATAATAGGTTTTTCCTAAAGAGAACTTTCAAAATATCTCATATGTGCTTGAAATCCTGTTTCAGGCCCTGCTTCTAGGGAATTCTACTTGAGATGTGTGCATGGGTGCTTAATCGTGTCTACTCTGCAATCCCATGGATATAGCCACCCAGACTCTTCCGTCCATGGATTTTCCAGGCCAAAATACTGAAGCAGGTTGTTATTTCCTCCTCCAGGTGAATCTTACCAACAAAGGATTGGATCTGCATCTCCTGCAGTGGCAGGCAGATTCTTTACCACTGCTCCAGCTAGAAATTCCCCTACTTAAGATAAAGGAAGAAAAAAAAAGTAGAAAAAGAAAGCAACAACTCAACCTTGCTAATCAACCCTGAGAGCCTCTTATGATACCATTAACCCTAAACTGCAATACCTGATTTGTCTTTCACCCTAGTTTACTAGTAAACCTAGGCTTGTCCCAACCACCTTTTAAATTTTTCACTGAAAACTCCATAAGTCCAAGCACCAACCTGTAGCAAATATGTTGAGTTCAGTTCTACTGTCAACTATAGATTTTCCATGAAAATCAGACAAAGGAGAAGGAACAAGGGAAAGAACAAACTTGATTTCCTTGTTGAAGCACATTGATTTCATTTGTAGGGATTAGCGTTAGAATAAATAGAGGTTGTTTTTACTTTACCCAGTGCATTTGAATTAATACAATTATACTTGTCATTCATGAAGGTTAAAAAAAACTCAGAGTGTTTATCCAGACAAATGGTATTCATGCTGATTAATAAAAGGAAGTTATAGGGTCTAACATGCTTAAGCATTATCTGACATTCTAAGGACACTTATCAAACTTTTTCCACTAAACAGAGAAACGATAGCATGTGTGTGTATGTATGGGAGATGGCAGTGGTGATAGTAATGGTGGAGCAGGCAGAAAAATGGCTTCATGGCCAGAACCTGTGAATAGGCTGTTACTAGGCAAAGGGGGTCTTACCAGCCAATCAGTTACTTGGAAACTATGTATGTGCAGATTATCCAGGTGGGCCCAAAATAATCACACGTGTCCTTCCAAGAGGAAGCAGGAGGCAAAACAGGGTTAGAGTGATGTTATATGAGAAAGAATTGGCTGTCCAGGGCACTGCTACCTTGAAGAAAGAATGAGGCCATGAGCTAAGGAATGCTGGCAGTTTGTACAAACTGGAAAAAAGCAAGGAAATAGATTTTCACATACGACTTCAGACAGAAAGGCCTCCATCAGACTTCTGACCTACAGAACTGTAAGGTAATAAATTTGTGTTGCTTTAAACTGAATTTGTTGTAATTTGTCACAGCCATATATCATTAAATATCTGTTTTATTTAGGATATCAGCTACTGATATGAAAGGACAAAAAAACAACACAAAACAATCCTGACAGTATTTTCTTCTTTTACCCCAAGCTCATTTTACTGAAATGGACATTTAAAAAGCAGAGAATACTCTTTGAATTAAGGGAAGTAAGCAAACGAAAAGAGAACAAAGCAAAACCCCAAACAAACAGAAACAAAAGCAAAGAGCCTTTATCTTCTGAAATGATTACCTGAGAATATAGCTCGAATTATCAGTTATGTGTTTTCTAAACACATGTCACTAGTTTGTTTCTTCAGTTACAAACAGGGTTCAATTATAAGACATGCTGATATCTCAATGGAAGTGAGGAGTAATGGGAGTACAAAGTTTAGGAATACAAGGCTTCCCCACTAGAAAAGTTGTTAAACATGTTAAAAATCCAAAAAAAAAAAAAAAAAAGCAAATTTAATTGTCTCTGATGCAGAGAGTAAGATATGGTCCCCACAAAACTTGGAAGGGTAGGTAATACTTGTTGATGGTATAATATGTGAAATAACATGGTTGGCTTAGAAACTGATTTTAACTTTTATTGTCTTTTTTTTTTTTTTTTTTGGTCAAATTTCTTCTGTTGATCAGTCACTAAGTCATGTCCAACCCCATGGACTGCAGCATGCCAGTCTTCCCTGCCCTTCACTATCTCCCAAAGTTTGCAGATTTTTTTCTATCCCATGATAATTCTCCTGTTCCTGGATGAGGTCTCTGATAGGCCAAAGGGAGGAGAAGTAAGAGGCAGGAAAACTCTTATGTGAGCTCAGGTGGCATCTGATGTTGATTTTCTTGGTCCTTTCCTATTGTTTGAAGTGATTCTTCTCTGCGTGTTTAGTGAACTACTCCATTATTTTTTGGAGGCCCCCTTCACATGAGTAGTAAGTCTCCCTCATCTGTCCAGTTGTAATTCCCATTTAGCTTCTGCACCTGCCTCTATACCTTCAGCCTCCCTGGATGAGATTGTCTCGATCATTGTAGAAAGCCCTCTTGGACATGATTCAAACATCTATGGGTTACCTCTCTTTCCCAGGTGGCCCATGCCTTGTTCTTGGGAAATCTGGTCCCATGTCCCATTGTGTGATGTTCAGTAGCTTCCCTAACTAGTTATCTTTGTCACTACAGGCTGTTTAGTCCAGATTCCTACTGCTTATACAATCAGGCTTGAGTTGGAAATTAGATTGCATGTCCTCAAACTCCAGGGGAATTATGTCTGACTCCTTAAGAAATTGTCTCCTTGAAACCCTGTTCACTTGACTTGGGATCAGGGGCAAATTCTCCATGTGCCCCCACATGCCTCCTTCAGCTCACTAGCAATGGTCCCCAAAGAAATCCTCTTCCTATTTTCTGATGTATGTATCACTCCCACTCCCTGTAAAAGCCAGAGATGAGTGAGATCGAAGGTTAGTTAAAACTGATACACAAACAGTTCTCTTGCAGTCCTGCATAGGTGCTGTCACATCTCACCTGGGAATATGAAAGTCATTGACAACCACTGTCCGGGACCTCAGTAGAGACTGAGACAGAAACAGTCCCATTCAATATTCTATTACTATGATAAAACTCGTAGATCCTGGAGACTGCACAGCCAGTGGCTAAAGCTGTAAAAAATGAGAGCCAGGTCCTGGAGGTGAGGCAGCTGATAGGAATAAAGCAAAATATTGGAAATAAAATATTGGAATAAAGTCAAAATAGGTTGACTTTCAATGTAGGATTTCAGTGTCAAAAGAGGTCATATAGTTAGATATGTAGAGTGAAAACTAGTTCTAAGTCTTGGACAAAGAGAAGATCTGGAAGGGAAAAGTCTGTAGACTGATATCCAGGCTGCTGATGGCAACACTTCTCACTGGTTGTTAATTTATTACATGTGTTCTTATTGCTTCAAGCTGGGTTTGCTCATATAGTATTAATGAAATGTATTGAGCACCTTAATTTTGCCAAGATGCTGTGCTGGGGAAAGAGTTAAGTGCTCCTAAGTGAGATATCTCTGAGGCCAGGAAGAAGTAGATGACATTTCTGCTCTTTCATCCTTACCTTCTTGGATTCCTCCTTGGATTTGTTCTTGTCATATTTATAAGTATTTACACTTTAAAGGGAGCAAAGCAGACAAAAGTGTTTAAACCAAATTATGACACTTGTAAAAACTTAGATAAGATTTGTGTAAGAATTTGGAAACAAAATGGGGAAACTAGACTTATCTTGGAATATAAATTGCCAGTGCTTTTATATATATGAATAATCAAATGTTTTCCAAATTATTTTTTTAAATTATTGAATCAGAAAACAATGAGTTTATTTGCTTTTTCAAGAATCTCAGGCACTAAGAGAAAAGAATTCTTTCTTGCCTTAGCCTTCTTAGATTTCTTCCTATATTGTTTTAGTGTTAGCTTTATTTCTAGACTAGCCTGAGGCAGAAGGCCAACTGTAATCTGAAAGAGATCAGTCACAGTCTTTGGTGTATTAAGAATATGTTCATACTAATAGATTTCCTCTCAGGATATCTCACATCACCAGTCCTGAGCCAAGTTTAAAACAATATGTATAATACTTTGAATACTGAGATTTCATGGAAGCAAATGTGCCAATCCATGTACGTGTATGTTTTTGATTGCTGTTATTAAGTGGGTTTAATTTCATTGAGTACAAAGGTGGCTGTTTTTGAGTGTCTATGAATTGAAATACTGCTGAGCAACTAAGCCTCTGATAATTTTCACTTTTTGTTGCTGTAGGCATATTGCACATCAACGTATTTTTTTTTTCCTAAGCTAAGTTTTCTGGGGTGAAAAGAGACAAAAGAACACTAGGTAATTCAGTGCTGAGATCTGAGATAGAGGTTGGATTTCTTTACATCCATTCTTGGAAACAAAACATAAATGTTTAAGATTGGATGGGACTTTAGAGATCATGTAATCTGATCATCTAATTTTACAGATGAGGAAATTACAGTATTTCCAGTATAATGAGAAATTGACCTTGATTTGCCCAAATACAGTTTGGAATATTATTAATACTCAGAATCACTTTTAAAATGGTGAAAGCTAGAGATTGTCATAAATAACAATGCTTATTTGAAAAAGTGTCATTGTTTAAATGTGATTAGGGTCACATACAAAGATCAAATTTTAGATTAACAGTAGTTTATGAGTTATTTAGTTGATGATGTTAGATCCAAAGTAGTGAGTTTGAAATTGGCAACTGGCTCAAAGCTGTTGGTTTTCTTTATCCTCTGTAGAATAATTTTAAACTGAACATTTCTAAAGGCAACCACACAATCTAATTATTTGAGCTCTGGAATAAGAATCAAGGATATGACATTACATGTATAAGTTTGACAAAGACTGCTATTTGACTGATAACATTATTACGTGAATGGGGGCAATTCACTGTCTTGGACCCTCTTTGTTTGGACTGAGATGGTTTGTAATACCAGGAAGCTGTCTCGGTAGCTGTACAAATCACTTATGGTCCAACTGAGGTACCATTAACAAGGAAGGCAGACAATCAAGGCAAGACACTGTTTACCTTATCCTGGGAATTGACACCTGGATACTTACAAGTGGAAACTGAGCCTAATCATTTTATCATATCCTATCTTTTACAGTTACCATTTTTATGGAATTATAGCTAATTTGCAATGTTAGTTTCAGGTGTACAACATAGGGATTTGATATTTTTATAGATTATACTCCACTTAAAGTTATCACGGGGCTTCCCTAGTGGCTAAGTTTGTAAAGAATCTGCCTACTATGCAGGAGATCTGAGTTCGATCCCTGGGTCAAGAAGATCCCTTAGAGAAGGAATGGCAACCCACTCCAGTACTTTTGTCTGGAGAATTCCATGGACAGAGGAGCCAGGCAAGCTACAGTCCATGGGATCACAGAGTCGGACACGACTATGCAACTAACTTTCACTTTTCACTTTTCAAAGTTATTATGAAATATTTACTATATTCACTGTGCTGAATATTACTTACTCGTATATAGATTTTATACCTATTAGTTTGTACTTCTTAATCCCTTTCCCCTATCTTGTCCTTCTCTCCAGCCCTCTCTCCACTGGTAACCACTGGGTTTGTTCTCTGTACCTGCCAGTCTGTTTTGTTGCATTCATTTATTTTTTTTTCCATATGTAAGTGAAAACACACAATATTTGTCTTTTTCTGACTGACTTCAGTTAGCATAAACCCTCCAAGTCCATCCATGTTACTGAAAATGCAAAACTTCATTCTTTTTTTTTTGACTGAGTAGTATTCCATTGTGTATGTATTACACATTTTCTTTATCACTTCGTCTATATATGGACACTTAGGTTGTTTCCATATCTTGGCAACTGTAAATAATGGTATTATAAACATTAGGGTGCATGTATCTTCTAAAATTAAGATTTTCAAAATATTTTTGTGTGTATACCAGGAGTGGAGTTGCTGGGTCATATGGTGGCATTATTTTTAGTGTTTTGAGAAACCTCCATACTGCTTCCCATAGTGGCTACACCAGTTGGTACTCCACGGGCACTGTATGAGGGTTCCCTTTTTTCCACATCCTTGTCAACATTTGTTACTTGTGTTCTTGTTGATGATAGCCTCAGGCGTGGGGTCATATCTCACTGTGCTTTTGATTTGCATTTCCCTGACGATCAATGATCATTAGTTGAGCATCTTTTCATGTTTCTGTTGGGCATTTGTATGTCTTCTTTGGAAAATTGTCTATTCAATCTTCTGTTCAATTTATAATCAAATTTTTTTTTGATGTTAAGTTATATGAGCTGTTTATATGTTTTGAATATTAACTCCTTATCAGTCATATTATTGACAAGTATTTTCTCCCATTCAGAAGGTTTTCTTGTTTTGTGGATAGCTTCCTTTGCTGTGTAGAATCTTTTAAGTTTAATTAGATGCCATTTATTTATTTTTTCTTCTGTATCCTTTGCTTTAGGAAATTGATCCAAAGAAATATTGCTACAAGTTATGACAAAATAGTGTTTCACCTATATTTTCTTCTAGGTGTTTTGTGATTTTGGTCTTACATTTACTTCTTTTGAATTTTGAGTTTATTTTTGTATGTGGTGTTAGAGAATGTTCTAATTTCATTCTTTTACATGTGGCCTGGCTGGTTCTTTTTTTATATTTCCTTGTTCTTCACTGAAATTTTCACTACGTTCATCTATTCTGTCTCCATGTTCAGTTAGCAGTCTTATTACCATTGTTTTGACCTTTTCTTCAGGCAAATTATTAGATATGAGCTGGGACTTCTGTGTTCAACAGCAGTCACCTCCCTATCAGGGTGGAGTATGGCCCATGGAGTTGGAGCAAGAGGCCATGAGGGAGCCGGGTTTCTTCAGGCTGTGATGGCATTCTTTGCTTTGGCTGGGGGCATGGCTGGGGTCTGAGGCCTGGCGGCTGCACTTCTGTGATGATTTCACTTTCCCCCCACTGTATGTCCCTGTTTAGAGGCTAAGTGCAGCCAGAGGGGTTGGAACCACACTGTTGAACTGGCTTCCCTCCCTCCCAAGTACGCACATGGACATTTGTGCTGGCAATGGTAGTCTCTGCCCTGGTCAGAGGCAGTGCTAGGGCCACAGCTCGCTCTGTTCCCTTCACCTTAGTGGGGAGCAATGTTGGAACAAGAGGTGCTGGACCAGGTGCCTGGTCTGTTTGCAAGTCTGTGCACATGCCCTTTAAGCTTGGAGTCTCAATTTCTTATAGCTCTCTAGTTAGCTCCGCCAGATTTCAAACCAGCCAAGGAGACTCATCTTCTAGGAGCTGGACACCAGGGCTGGGAGGTCTAATACATACATTGAACCCTTTGATCCCCAGGGAGGATACCCGAGCGTGTGATATCCCCTTCTTCCTCTGGGTTCCTGGCCAGGGGTGCAGATACTGACTAAAACACTTCTCTTCTCTTACCAAACTCCATATATATCTTTCTTTAGAAAGATTTAAAGCCTTGTTTGTATCGAATAGAAGAGCACTTATGCTAGTCATCAGGTGGATTTCGGCAATAGTTAGTCTACATGTAGGTGCAGTTTAGCGGTTCTCATTTTGGGGGGTGAGCTCAGCGTCCTCCTCCTCTGTCATGTTGATCCTGAGATCTCAGTTACCTTTAGATTTCTCTAAATCAAGAATTGCTTTCTGCAAAAGAGAAAAGTGTTTACCTACTTTGTGTTTAGCTACTGTGTTTTCATTTCTTTTTATCACAATGGTAATCATTCTTCTGATTTTACTCTGACACCTCAAATGTCCCAAAGCATAAAGATTTTTAACTTGTTGTATGGACGTGTGGCAGTTTTGTAATTCTATTCAAGATTTTATGAGCAATGAAAGATCCTAAAACATTTCAGCTCCTACTATTGTACATGCTGTCATCTGAGCTATTATACCCTTGTGACAGATGCTAGGACTATTTGCTTTGTGCTAGTGTAGATTGATTTTCTTTCAGGCCTCTACCAGTTCCAAGGAATGAATACTGTACTAAAAATATAAGTACATTGGGAGTATTTATAACCTGACAAATTCATATACAGATAAAATAATGAATATATCTAAGAAGGAACTGAAACTGCCTTCTTTTAAGATATTTTATTGAAATATTTGATATTACCAAGGCAATTTTGTACTTCTTGTGACATTTAATAATCAGTACAATGCAAAAATATGTGAATATATCTTGACAGTCTGTTGTGCCTTTAAAATGTAAAATCATTATTTGAAGCAGTTGCCAGTATATCTTTTAGTTTTTTAAGACTTATAACAATAGACTGACTACAGGATTTTTCTAAGCATGTACTTGCTTAACTATCAGTTCATGGTCTTGCTCGGGGAGATGAAACTCACAGTATATACATACATAATGATGCAAAAAGAGTTTTTAAAGAAACATTTACAACAGACAAGAATTATAAATCTGAGTACTTTTCATGTGCAAGGAAAGTACTATGTATTTTCTTCATGAAGTAGTATGTTCTTCATGTATATTGTCTCTTTTAAATTTGACAACACCCTTGAACATAGGAAATTTACACTTGGCTTTCAGATGAGGAGTTTGAGAAACAGAAATGAAATAGCTTGACTAGCTAAGTCATATGGCATGTAAAGGCATTGACAGATTTATAGTTCAAGTTTACCTGACAAGAAGATTGAGAGTTGCATGCAGGGAGATAGACATGGGACTATTTTTTCTCTCACTTCAAGAAAAGTGTTGACTACATATCCTGACAATTCCTCCTGATATTTAGATTTTTTTTTCCTATCTATTGGTGTAGCTTATAGGTAAGCCACATGCACAGGTCCTACATAAAGCTTAATGGGAACAATTACTAATAGTATGGGATCTAATTTGATACATTTCTCTCCTTTAAACCTCCATCTATTCCATTATCAAGACCTCTCCATTCTTGAGAAAGTGCACTTCAGGTGTTTCTATGTCTCTACTCTTCTATCTCTGTGACTCTGGTTCAAATTAATCATCTTTTGCCTCGCCATCCACAATATTCTCCTCATTCTTCTGTTTCTCTTCTTGCCACCTCCAGTGTATTCTCCTAAGGCTAGCAGGAGAAATTTTTTAAAGTGTAAATTAGACTATCAATTTCTTGGTTCAGTTTTTTGATATCTTCCCAATGTCTTTAAAGTAAAATCAACATTTCTTACTTTGGTGGACAAATTCCTCAATTATATAGGTTTTGGCTACCTCTCCATTCCTTCGTCTCCTCAGATAGTCCCAATTTTAACCATGTTTGTTCTCCACCCTGTATGCTAAGCTTTATTTTGCCTTAGGACTTTGTGTATGTTGTTATTTCTTCTTGGAAATTTCTACCCAGTTCTTTACATAACTTAAAAAAAGTTTTTTTCCCCATGAGTTCATAGCTAAAGTGTCAACTACTCAGAAAGGCTTTGTTTGACTTATCTAAACTATTACTAATTTGTGCTTTTTCTAAACAATTAAAAACAATTTGCCATTTTATACAGGGTTTTTTTTTTGTTTGTTTGTTTTACTTGCATATGATGCTATCTTACTTAAGTCTTAAGTTCTATAAAGGGTTTGCCATAGTATACTCTGCTTTTAGTTCTAAAGTAGGCACAAAATTGGTATTCTGTTGAGCAAATTAAACAAAATCGCTATGTTATGCTTTTTTCTGTTCTTGTTAATAAAATGGACATGTGAATTGATTTCTAAATGCATTTACATTGTGTCCATTCTATTGGGATAAAATTATGAAGGAAGATCAGTTATAATATACCATTAAAATGTAAGTGCTTTTTCAGAGTTAAAGATAACATAAGGAACATAAGCGAATGGAGCTTCAGGAAAGAATTCACAGATATGGTAAGCTGTGCACCAGGCCAATGATGTTACAATTTTGCACATTCAGAAGGCTTGGGTATGGAGGATATTTGAGGAAATGGGAAGGTATTTTTTCTTTTTCTTTTTTTTTACAAAAGGCTTTGGATGTGTGGCAGGAGCATTGAGTACATGGAATGATTGTGGCAGAGGGGCCCAAAAGTCAAATTGCATTGAAAGACCTTTTGTACCAGACTATGGAGTTTTTTTTTTTTTTTTGGAGAAGGCAATGGCAACCCACTGCATTACTCTTGCCTGTAAAATCCCATGGACGGAGGAGCCTGGTAGGCTGCAGTCCATGGGGTCGCTAAGAGTCGGAGACGACTGAGTGACTTCACTTTCACTTTTCACTTTTATGCAATGGAGAAGGAAATGGCAACCCACTCCAGTGTTCTTGCCTGGAGAATCTCAGGGATGGGAGAGCCTGGTGGGCTGCCATCTATGGGGTCATACAGAGTCAGACACGACTGAAGCGACTTAGCAGCAGCAGCATGGAGTTTTTAATAGGGAAGTGACATGATTCATATTATTTTATAGAAAGGTTTTGTAAGTAAAATCCGTTGACACTAGGAGATACTGTTAAAAATGGTTAGGGTGGTATTGTGATATTCTAGCCAAAAAATTCTGAAAGCCTTAATTCATACATTAGTTAACTTTTAGTTATGCAACAGGCATTGTGATATTTGTTGGGGATTTGAACCATTGACCTAAAGAAGAGCGGTAATTAGACCTATGTTTGTTATTTGTCTGGGTTTCTTCCATTTTATTTGACTTTTCCACACTTGACTTTAGTATACATTTTCTAAGGTAACATTACATTTGAAAATAGGGTATTTCTCTAGCAGAAATATATACATTTTATTAAATGTACATATTTATTAAAACATATACATTTTACCATTTGGGGTTTTTATTTGAGCATGTGGTCATGTAATAGATTGTGGCCATAAATGAGGGAGTTACATGTGCTATTTAACTGTAGCTGGATTCTTATCACTCCTAATGATGTTCTGAATGTTCATCTTTACTCATCACAGTGGCTGTTTTAAATGCTTCCACTTTTCTTAAACTCCAATCTTGCCTGGCCTCATCTCTTGTAATTATGACTTTGAAGTGGGAGCCATCTGACAAAGGATAATGTATCTTCTTATCTCCTAGCTTCAAGGCTCCTCTTCCCTTTGCCTATCTACTTCCCATTCCACATTCTCCTTTTGATCTATTACTCCATGAAACCACTCTTTGGAAAAAAGAAATTTGCTGTCACCAGTTTTTACCTTTTCACCCCTGACCTCTTGTAATCTAGTTACTCTTTTACTGCTCTTTTGAAATTAATGTTATGGTAAATTCCAGGGTGAGTGAATTTTTTCAGTCCTTCTAATTTTTAGCTCCACTTTCTTGACTCTTCCTTCTCCCTTAGCTTTCACAAAACACAACCTGCTTATTCTCTGATTATTCCTCTTTTGACATTGCATCTTTTCTTTTTATACAGATTCATTCTCAAAGTTATTTCCTTAAGCAAATCTCTTTCTATAGTTTTTCTTCTAAACTATTTTTGCATTATTGATGTCTACCAAATCAGAATCTCCTAGTGTCCAGATCCACAGCTCTAAGCTGCTTCTTATACAGTGAAAACAACAATAATGATAAAAAAAAAAAAAAAAAAACTTCCATATACTGTTAGATCTTTTACATATAAGCAATATTTAAGATTCTGCTCTCTTCATCCTATTAGAGGACCAGCACCTTCCCAGTTATCCATACCTAATAAGGTATGGATTAGGTACATTAGGTACATTTTCCTTCCTTAATGTCCCACACTTAATACTACCAATTGAATGGAGAGACAATCTCTCCCATTGAACTTATTTTCTCTTTTCATTCTTATTGCTCTACATTGGCTCAAGCTCTCATTTTTCCCTGTCTATAAAAAAAACATAATGCCATTCTAACTGTTCTCACCTTTATCCTTTTGATATAATAAAACCAGACTAATTTCAAACCAGTAGGAAAATAATCCCACCACTTCCTTGGTAATAAAATCTACAGTGGCTCCCTATTTCCTACCAAATTTAGAAGAAAAACCTTCAGACTATAATTGAAAGTCCTCTATTATATTTTATACTCTCCTATACAAAGTAAATTTTCCACTTTATTATTTTTAAAGTAGACCCTTTATTCAGCTCATAGATAATATATTACTAATCTATTGATGCATAGCAAGTCATAAACAGCATAAAATAGCATACATATATTACCTTTCAATTTGTATGGTTTAGGAATCTGGGTATAGTTTAACTGAGTCTGCTCCATCAGACTTTTTTATAAGACTACAAATATTGTCCAAGACTAGAGTCTCATCTGAAGGCTCAGCTGGGGAAGGATCCCTTTCAAAGTTCATTTGTTTGTGTTTTTTGGTATAATTTAGGTTAGCAGATTGTTGAAATGAGGGCCTCAGTTCTTTGCTGGTTGTTGCCTGGGGGCTACCCTCATTCCTTACCATGGGAGCTTCTTGAACATGGCAGTTTTCTTTTTTCAATCAAAACCAGAAAAAGAGAGAATCTTCTCTTTAATACATTCTAATCATAGAAGCGTCCTGGCATCACATCACATTTGTCATATTCTATTGACTACAAGCAATAGTTCGTACTCATAATCAAGAACACACACATTGCAGGGGAGGTAGGGATTGCACAAGAGTGTGAATATCAGGAGACAGAGGTCACTCAAGATCATCTTAGAGGTATCCTGCCTCAAAGAGATTGGATTAGGATATGAATGTAAGCTACAAATGGATAGCAACAATACTTTAGCACCAGTGAGAGGTCATCTTGACAGACAGTGGATAGGGAAAAAAACCTTTCAATATATAGAGGTTTGGATGGTGCACCTGGTTATCCAGTTTGTATTAAAGAAATGGCCTGAGAATAGATATGTATAGGCTCATACATACTTATATACATGCTGCTGCTAAGTCACTTCAGTCATGTCTGACCCTGTGCAACCCGTAGACAGCAGCCCACCAGGCTGCCCCGTCCCTGGGATTCTCAAGGCAAGAACACTGGAGTAGATTGCCATTTCCTTCTCCAATGCATGAAAGTGAAAAGTGAAAGTGAAATCGCTCAGTCATATCTGACTCTCAGTGACCCCATGGACTGCAGCCTACCAGGTTCCTCTGTCCATGGGATTTTCCAGGCAAGAGTACTGGAGTGGGGTGCCATTGCCTTCTCTGACTCATATACATAGATATGTATATATTCATACAGATGTATGTCTGACTAGTGGCAAATGACTTGACCAGCTATTCAGGAACCTGGAAGGAAGGTTGGAATAATGAAGACAAAGATCTGGGGCAGAGACATTTGCTTGTACATATGAAAGTAGATATGAAGTTTGAAAATCTTCATACCAAATGTTAATGCCAATCAGAGAGCACCTAAGGCTAAGAAACACTGAAGAACAAAGTAAATGAAAATACTTGGCTAAGCCAGAATTTGTCACTGTCCATCTTGGTGCTGGCATGATGAATAGATGAGTGAAGTGGCATGATGGTAGGATGGAGGCTCTGTATGAATCCAACAACATGGGTTCCAATCCACTGACACTGGTCTACCTACCGTTGCCACAAAATATCAACCCCGTCAGTGACAGAGGTCAAGACTAAGTTCTTTATATGGCATCATCCCTTGAGAAGAACTAACTGGCCACTTGGTGACAAGTAGATAATACCAATACTATCTTTCCTTCTTGGAAAGGCCAGTGATTAGCTCTGATAATAATAACAGACATTTTAAAAATAGATTTTCATTTCCTATCAGTTGGATCTCAGCCAGCACTATTATTGAAGTTAGGTTTACACAGTGTTTGACCCACCAATGAGGAATCTTGATAACATTGTGTCCAGAAAACCTATTTCTATAGCACAGGAGATATGGGAATGGGCCCATGACTGTCATGGTCCACATATAATGATAAATAGATGCATGGATATTAATATTATGATGTAATCTGGCCCAACATGAGAACTTTTAAAGGTTTTTTTTTAATGGTTTGATAACTCCTGTTTGAGACTGTCAGAACTGTATTGCAGCTCAACTTCTTCTGTCTAAACCTGCTGTGACCTTCCCATCTCTGCACAAGTATTAGTTCCAAGAACACTTCTTATTAGGCATTCTGCATGCTAAAGTTCATCTCAGAGTCTGCTTTATAGGAAATCCAACCTAGGCAGCCAACATGCTGGAAAAGATTTTATACTAAAAAGAAAATAACAATAGGGGACAAAGTCTTATTTCCAAAGTATATGCTGGTATAAAAAGGTTCAAGGAAATATTTAAATCAATATCTTATGGAAACATTTATAAGATGAATGGGTTTATTAAATTATAGCTTTAACTTACAATTAGAGTTCTAAAATAAATTGAGTAACTGAAGTGAGATTTAGCTCCATTAATAGGCAAACCATTTCACTGACTTTGAGTAGATTTTTCTCAGTAAAAACTGCCAGCTATTGGAATCTTTAAAATTCCAGAATTGACTATAGTTGGTTATGGCTGAATTTGTTTGAATGGAAATCAAAGAACTGATAAAATTCACAGTGGGGTATTGTAAAATATAAGCACTTTGTTTTTTGAAAAACATAATTATTTGTGAGGTTTTTAGTTGATAAAAATGTAAGTCTTATTTCAAATAATGTGAAATAAAAATCTAGAAAGTCTATTCAGTCTTTTCACTTGATCTGTCATCACTTTATATTTTGAATACTTGCTTTTCTATTATATTTGTCAAAATCTTTTCTATTTATCTCTTTCCTGATGCTAAGATAATAAATGGCCAACTTTGATAGCATTATTTTCTAGGCTGAAAGAAAAGTTTATTATTACTCACATCCCTCAATACACTTTCCCTGTTACAATCCAGTGAGTAAAAATATCTAAATCCCCCTGCAAAAGCTCTTTTGAAATTATCTTATTTTATTTATTTGTGAATAGGGTGGTTAATTGTTTATATTTTAGGTATAATCTAGAATCAGGGGAAAAAGTCCCTTAAGATGTCTGGGGTCATTTACATGCCTATACTGAGAAAGAAATCTCTTTGGGTCTGGACTATGTAAGACAGCAACGCACACACGTATGCACACGTATCCATTAGGGATTGGTACTGACTGTTGGCTATGGTAACTCAGTTCTCCAATGGCCTCTCCATGGAGTCTTTCATAATTCAGTTTTCTAGACTGAGAAATTTTTTACATGGTGACTGGCTTCCAAGGGAGCCAAAAGACAAGCTCCTAAGACTAGGCCTGGAAATCACACAGTGTAACTTCCATCATACTACCGGTTAGGGCAAGTCACAAGGCTAGTCCAGATTTCTAGGGAGGGGACACAGATTTTATCCCTTGACTAGAAGAGTGGTAAAACAATATGACTAAAGGGAAGATTTCACAGGAGGAATTATTCTATCCATCTTTGGAAACAATCAATCCTTTAAGATTGTAGAGAGTGGCAGGATTTGCTGTGATAGAGTTGTCAGGAGAAGGACTGTCTGAGCAGGTGAAATTAGACTAAGAAGTTGAATGAAATAAGGGAATGAGAATATAAGAGAAGAAAGAATATTCTTGCTAAAGGAATACTGATCGCAAAAGGCCTTGAAGTGGGAACAAGCCTGGTGTGTATTTGGGGACTAAGTTCTGGAGCATTTCAGTATGTAGAGGTTAGGAAGAGCAGGAGGATCTAGCAAAGAAGACTCACAAAGGAAGTAGCTGGTGCAGACTATTGACTAGGGAAAGAGTGGTAGGAAAGCACAGAAGTGGGGGAACTGCACGAAGGGAATTAACAGTGATGACAAGCAATGTTGAGAAGTTAAGGAGGATGAATACTCAGGTCTGACTATTGGATGAGTGAGATTTTGAACCCAAGCAGGGCTGTTTCAGTGGAGTGGTGCTTCTAGGAGAGGGAGTGAAAATAGTGTATATCAGTAATACTTTTTTCCCCCCTGAAAACTAGAGCAAAAAAATGGGGCATGTTTTGTATATGGGAATGATCCATAGGGAGGAAAAAATGATGGTGTGGGGTGAGGAGGGTGGGATGATGGCAAGAAGCAGTACTTGAGATTGTAAGAGAAATGAATACAAACACTCAGGCAGACTGTTGGGTCTTAGGGATAAAGGCTTTTGTCTACTCTAGTAAAGTGAAAACTATAATTTGGGTTTAAAACATTTAAGTTGGTATATTCAATGGTGAAAGAGATAAAATTTTCTACCTTAAAATTTTTTTTTCTAAAAGTGAAAATAAAAGCAAGGTGCTCAGCTGAGAGTAAAGTAGTAGCATAGGGTTTTGAAATTTTGAGAGATTAAATGAGTACAATAATTTTGGATTAATGAAATGCAAATTGAACTAAATTAGGAGTCACGAGGCAGCACTAACAGGCCATTTGAGACTTAGTGGTAACAAATTTAAGTAGGCCTGTATAGTTTTCTTCAGCTATGCGCACAAGTACCTAGGTGTAACTAGCAGGGTTAGAATGTGTGGCTTTTCACAACTGGGGTTTATCCAGGTGAGACGGAATGAAGGTAAGATGAGGGAGATGAAAACCTCAAGGATATGCAAAAAATAGTTAAAATGATGAATCATATAATGTAAGCAAGGTCAGGGTAGAGGTAATGAAATCAGGACGGTGTTGGGAAGTGTAAAGAAATAGAGTTGGCCAACTTTAAAATCTGATTGGAATGAGACTTTCAATGTTGTAAGAATCCACAATTTATTCCTTCAGAACTCTGAAGATGTGGCAGTCCTTGGAGGGGGCTACCATGAAAAATGAGTGTGGCAACAGGAACCAAATGAGGCAAGAGTCCTAGGATGGGAATGAGGTGGACAATCCTCATTACCAGGATTAAACAAATTTTCAGCGTAAATAAGTGAAAGGATTATGGTTTAATTTAATTTCAGGGAAAGAAACCAATGTAGAATTTCTTACACACATAAATACACATGTGTGTATATATATGTCTCTACATTTCTGGGAAGGGCAATGAAATTTTGAAAGGGTATGAGGGAATTTTCCCTTTTAAAACCGTTCATGTAAAGCTTAGGCAATTTACAAAATAATTAAAAAGCACAAAATAAACAAGGCTTTACTGGCTGTATAATGAGTGTAATTTGATACAGAGCATTAAGATATCCAAAGAAAGAATGTCTCAATTTGATGTATGTTGGTTAGTCATGGGAGCCTTTTAAAAAAGTCGTAAAGGCATATTTGGCAATTTCCATCCAAGCATTGCCCAGGAGAAAGGACATGAGGCCAACAGACTGAGTATATTGACTCCTTTGGCAAGCCCATTCCTATTTTAAGATGAATTCATCAGCTGTCTGAGTCTACTGCCATTAAAATGTTGGATTCAACTAACTTCTTTGTTTTGATTCCCCATTTACTAAACAACCTTCTGATTATAATTTGTCTTTTCCATGTTTGTGCCTACAAGGACAAAATGTGTTGCTCATATGAGCTTCAAGTATTTTAGTCCCTGTAACAATTATTTCACAATGTAAATTAAGTCACATTCTGGTTTCATTTATCTACCTCAGGAGCTAGGATAATGTGAGTTTGTTCTTGAGAAGTGGATTTGCTTTTGGGATGCAGACAAAATAAAGTTACTAGGCATGTAAAGCTGCAGGCCAATAAATCTACTCAGGTAAAGAATATCACTCTGTGAGGCCTTCTGGGAGGCAGCCAGCTTTTCACTGGCAAACTCCACTGCAATCACTATGGACCTTATGAACATTCGGAACTCTGGTTCAAATTTGCCCCTTCTGTGATGCCTTCTGTGGGCACTCCATCTACTTTTAACTGTCTGGTAGTGCATTTTATGGATCACACAACCTACTGGATTCACAGAGAGGCTTGCCTATTCACAAGTATAAGCTCCTGAGGAGCACTTTAGATTTCTTCTAATAGGAAGGATATGTGACTGATGTCTATCCTTAGAATTGCCCAAGTTATATCTTCATACTTTTGGTCCAGAAGAAAAAGCTTTAACCATATTTTTCTTCAAAAATAGTATTTCAGGATTCTTACGGACCCCATGTGCAAATTTTCTACTTTTGTGCAGAGGTAGAATGGTTTAGGATATGGGCAAGAATGCTCATCAAGATTTCTGATGTTAATGAAAACAGAAAGTTTGATTCCTGGCATGTGCTAGAAGGCTAAAATGGAAATATTCATCATCCAGTTCTTAATGAGAAAAACCTATGGTAGTTGATATTCCACAAGAATCACTTTTGTCATTGTATATGAAAGTCTTGGAAACAATGTAATTTATTATTTAATTCGGACACCTGAGACTGAAAATGTATATTATTAATTATTCCAGGAGAACAGGTATAAATTACAATGGTCTTGAGTAGACGGAGTTGTATGATTACTCTTCCTAGAGGCTCTACTGATAATGAGCCAGAATGGTCAGCACGGTTGTACTCTTCAATAGCCATCATGTGCTGTGGTTGGTCAGTGCCTTCATTTCATGTTATGTGCTGTACTGTTTGAAAAACGTTTAAAAAAGATCACCCTGGCATATAAGGATAAAGAATTTATAAATAAAAAAAATGTATACCTGACAGCTTGCTTAAGTAGTGAGTGAATGAAATTCACGATAGATATTCTAAACAATGAAGCATAGGAGAAATAAAGTTTACTGGCAATAAAATTGGTTTGGCTATAAATAATATAATATTATATTCCATAATATATTTTATAACATTTTTAGTTTGTAGAAGAGGGATTCTACTACCCAAAGAGGTTACATTGAACATATGGTGCTTTGAAGGGAAGGGCTTTTTTTGTGTGTGTATATATATATATATATATATTATTCTTAAGGTAAACAAAGTTATAATAAAAATTTCCAAAGTAGCATCATAAGTATATTTCATGTAGTGACATTTTTTCAGTCATAATTTTAAACAAATAGAATCTCATCAAGAAAGTTATAAATAGGTGCTACATTATTCCTTTACATTGAGTAAAGGAATACTTTACTTACATTATTTTTCTAATTTTTTGATATTGATAACAACAAAATAGTTACTGCTAAAATAGTGTCCTCATAGTAAATTTATGAGTGGAATTAGTGAGTAAAATGGAGGTTACCCTTGTGGCTCCGTGGTATAAAGTCAATGCAGGAGACATGGATTCGATCCCTGGTCTGGGAAGATCCCACATGCCGCAGGACAACTAAGTTCTGTGCGTCACAACTCCTGAGCCTGTGCTCTAGAGGTCACAGGCACAGCTGAACCCATGTGCTGCCACTGCTGAAGCCTGCAGGCCCTAGAGCCTGTGCTCCTTTTAAGAGAAGCCTCTACAATGACAAGCCTGTGCAATGCAACAAGAGAATAGCCCCTGTTCGCAGCAACTAGAGAAAACTCTGTATAGCAACAAAGACACAGCACAACCAGATAAATAAATAAAATAATTAAAAAATGAGTAAAGTGAATAAAAACACTTTGGACTTTTAATACACCTTATAAAAATGTTTACAAGAGATCATATTATAATTTAAAAATTTATAGTTAAATTATTATAGTTGTATATAAAAAAGATCACTTAAAATGAGAAATCATTTATAAGATGATATTTGCTTTTTTCAGTATAAATCTTAGGTTATGCCTATGTACTAGACTTTTCATGATTGAACAAACTGCTTTAAAGTTTTAATCAAAATAGTACATACATATTGCTTAAATTAAGCAGATACTGCTTTAAACCAGTGCTTTATATTTCTGTTATGATTTTATTAATATCATTTAAAAATAAGGAATCGACTGAATAATATTTTCTTATTCTATCTTTTTTTTCCCTTGAAATAATAATTATACTAGTTTGCTTTCATTTCTTTGTATTTCCTTCACTGAATCATCCCTAAACACTGCCAGAAGTATACATTTGTCATTATATTAAAATACATTCATTTATCCATAAGTCTATCCTGTGAGTTTCCAGGGGTCTCTGGAGGAGGCATGGGATGACAGTGGCTTATTTCAAGGTAAGTGGCACTGAATACAACAGTGTATGCACAAGACCTTTGAAGGAGGTCTCTATTATTTTCATTCAGTTCAGTTCAGTGGCTCAGTTGTGTCCAACTCTTGGCCACCCATGAACTGCAGCATGCCAGGCTTCCCTGTCCATCACCACTCCTGGAATTTACTCAAACTCATGTCTATTGAGTCGGTGATGCCATCCAACAATTTCATTCTCTGTTGTCCCCTTTTCCTCCTGCCTTCAATCTTCTCCCAAATCAGGATCTTATCAATGAGTCATTTCTTCACATCAGGTGGCCAAAGTATTGGAGTTTCAACTTCAACATCAGTCCTTCCAATGAACATGCAGGACTGATTTTCTTTAGGATGGACTTGTTGGATCTCCCTGAGTCCAAAGGATTCTCAAGAGTCTTCTCCAACACCACAGTTCAAGCGCATCAATTCTTCAGTGCTCAGCTTTTTTTATACTCCAATTCTCATATCCACACATGACCACTGGAAAAACCATAGCTTTGACTAGATGGACCTTTGTTGGCAAAAAATGTCTCTGCTTTTCAAAATGCTGTCTAGGTTGGTCATAACTTTCCTTCCAAGGAGTAAGTGTCTTTTAATTTCATGGCTGCAGTGACCATCTGCAGTGATTTGGGAGCCCAAAAGAATAAAGTCAGCCACTGTTTGCAGTTTCCCCATCTATTTGCCATGAAGTGACAGAACCAGATCCCGTGATCTTAGTTTTCTAAATGTTGAGCCTTATGCCAACTTTTTCACTCTCCTCTTCACTTTCATCAAAAGGCTTTTTAGTTCCTCTTCACTTTCTGCCATAAGGGTGGTGTGATCTGCATATCTCACGTTATTGATATTTCTTCTGGCAATCTTGATTCCAGCTTGTGCTTCATCCAGTCCAGCATTTCCCTGCAGTACTCTGCATATAAGTTAAATAAGCAGGGTGACAATATACAGCCTTGACGTACTCCTTTCCCAATTTGGAGCCATTCTGTTGCCCCATGTCCAGTTCTAACAGTTGCTTCCTGACCTGGATACAGATGTCTCAGGAGGCAGGTCAGGTGGTTTGGTATTCCCATCTCTTTCAGGATTTCCACAGTTTGTTGTGATCCCCACAGTCAAAGGTTTTGGCATAGTCAATAAAACAGAAGTATGTTTTTCTGGAACTTGCTTGCTTCTGCTATGATTCAGCAGATGTTGGCACTTTGGTCTCTGGTTCCTCTGCTTTTTCTTAATCCTGCTGGAACATCTGGAAGATCAAGGTCCACTTAGTGTTGAAGCCTGGCTTAGAGAATTTTGAGCATTACTTTTTTAGTGTGTGAAATGAGTGTAATCGTGCGGTAGTTTGAGCATTCTATGGCATTGCCCTTCCTTGGAATTGGAATGAAAACTAACCTTTTCCAGTCCTGTGGCCACTGCTGAGTATTCCAAATTTGCTGGCATAATGAGTGTAGCACTTTCACAGCATCATCTTTTAAGATTTGAAATAGCTCAACTGGTATTCCATCCCCTCCACTAGCTTTTTCATTGTGATGCTTCCTAAGGCCCACTTGACTTTGCATTCCAGGATGTCTGGCTCTAGATGAGTGCTCACACCATCGTGATTATCTGGGTCGTGAAGAACTTTTTTTGTATATTCTTGCCATCTCTTCTTAATATCTTCTGCTTCTGTTAGGGCCATGACATTTCTGTACTTTATTGTGCCCATCTTCGCATGAAATGTTCCCTTGGTATCTCGAATTTTCTTCAAGAGATCGCTAGTCTTTCCCATTCTGTTGTTCTCCTCTGCTTCTTTGCATTGATGACTGAGGAAGACTGTCTTATCTCTCCTTGTTATTCTTTGGAAATCTGTATTCAAATGGGTATATCTTTCTTTTTCTCCTTTGCCTTTTGCTTCTCTTTTTTTCACAACTATTTGTAAGGCTTCCTCAGACAACCATTTTGCCTTTTTGCTTTTCTTTTTCTTGGGGATGATCTTGATCACTGCCTCCTATACAATGTCATGAATCCCCGTCCATAGTTCTTTAGGCACTCTATCAGATCTAATCCCTTGAATCCGTTTGTCACTTTCACTGTATAATCCTAAGGGTTTTGATTTGGGTCATAGCTGAGTGGTATAGTGTTTTTCCCCACTTTCTTCAATTTAAGTCTGACTGTGGCAATAGGGAGTTCATGATCTGAGCCATAGTCAGCTCTTGGTATTGTTTTTTGCTGACTGTATAGAGCTGCTCCTTCTTTGGCTGCAAAGAATATAATCAATCTGATTTTGATATTGACCATATGATGATGTTCATGTGTAGACTCTTCTCTTGTGTTGCTATAACCGGTGCCTTCTCTTGGCAAAACTCTATTAGCCTTTGCCCTGCTTCATTCTGTACTCCAAGGCCAATTTTGTCTGTCACTCCAGGTATTTTTTCACTTCCTACTTCTGCATTCCCCTCCCCTATGATGAAAAGAATTTCTTTTTTGGGTGTTAGTTCTACAAGTAAACAGAGATCATTCTGTTGTTTTTGAGATTGCATCCAAGTATTGCATTTCAGACTCTTTTGTTGACTATGATGGTTACTCCATTTCTTCTAAAGGATTCTTGCCCACAAGAGTAGATATAATGGTCATCTGAGTTAAACTCACCGATTCCAGTCCATTTTAGATTGCTGATTCCTAAAACGTCAATGTTCACTCTTGCTGTCTCCCGTTTGACCTCTTCCAATTTGCCTTGATTCACAGACCTAACATTCCATGTTCCTGTGTAATATTGCTCTTTACAGCATGGGACTTTACTTCCATCACCAGTAACATCCGCACCTGGGTGTTGTTTTTGCTTTGGCTCCCTCTCTTGATTCTGGAGTTATTTCTCCACTGATCTCCAGTAGCATTTCTCCACTGACCTATTGACCTGGGGAGTCCTTCTTTCAGTGTCCTATCTTTTCACCTTTCATACTGTTCATGGGGTTCTCAAGGCAAGAATAATGAAGTGGTTTGCCATTCCCTTCTCCAGCTGACCACATTTTGCCAGAACTCTCCACCATGACCCATCTGTCTTGGATGCCCTACATGGTATGTCTGATAGTTTCACTGAGGTAGACAAGGCTGTTGTCCATGTGATCAGATTGGTTACTTTTCTCTGATTGTGGTTTTCCTTCTGTCTGCCATCTGATGGAGAAAGATAAGGGGCTTATGGAAGCTTCCTAATGGGAGAGACTGACTGACAGGGAAACTGGGTCTTGTTCTGATGGACAGGGCCATGCTCAGTAAGTGTTTAATCTAATTTTCTGTTGATGGGTGGAGCTATATTCCTTCCTTGTTATTTGACCTGAGGCCAAATTATGGTGGAGGTAATGAAGACAATGACAACCTCCTTCAAAAGGTCCCATCCATGCACTCCTACACTCAGTGCCCCCAACCCTGCAGCAGGCCACTGCTGACCCACGCCTCCACCAGAGACTCCTGAACACTCATGGGCAAGTAGGGTCAGTCTCTTGTAGAGTCACTGTTCCTTTCTCCTGGGTCTGGTGCACAGAAAGTTTTGTTTGTACCCTCCAAGAGTCTGTTTCCTCAGTCCTATGTAAGTTCTGCTGGCTCTCTGGTGGGGTTAATGGCAACCTTCTCCAAGAGGGTTTATGCCATACCCGGGTCCACTGCACCTGGAGCTCCTGCCCCGGCAGCAGTCCACTGTTGATCTGTACCTCCACAGGAGCCTCTCAAACACAATTCTGGCTCGGTCTCTGTGGGGTCTCAGGGTTCTGGCGTGCACAAGGTTTGCTTGAGTCCCCTGAGTGTCTCTGGCAGGTATGGGGTTTGATTCTAAATGGATTTTGCCCCTCCTACCATCTTTCTGGGGCTTCTCCTTTGCCCTTGGACATGGGGTATTTCCTCAAAGTTGCTCTAGCGCCACGCAGCCACTGCTCTGTGAACAGTATGAAAAGGCAAAAAGATATGACACTGAAAGATGAACTCCCCAGATCTGTAAGTGCCCAATATGCTACTGGAAAGGGTGGAGAAATAACCCCAGAAAGAATGATGAGACAGAACCAAAGTGAAAACAACACCCAGTTATGGATGTGACTGGTGATGTAAGTAAAGTCCGATGCTGTAAAGAACAATACTACATAGGAACCTGGAATGCTAGGTCCATGAATTAAGGTAAATTAGAAGTGGTCAAACAGGAGGTGGCAAGAGTGAAAATCGACATTTTAGGAATCAGTGAAGGAAAATGGATTGCAATGGGAGAATTTAATTCAGGTGATCATTATATCTACTACTGTGGGCGAGAATCCCTTAGAAGAAATGAAGTAGCCATCATAGTCAACAGGAGTCCAAAATGCAGTACTTGGGTGGAATCTCAAAAATGACAGAATGATCTCTGTTCATTTCTAAGACAAACTGTTCAATATCACAGTAATCCAAGTCTATGCCCCAAGCAGTGATGCTGAAGAAACTGAAGTTGAACAGCTCTATAAAGATGTACAAGACTTTCTAGAACTAACTACCAAAAAAGATGTCCTTTTCATCATAGAGGACTGAAATAAAAAATAGAAAGTCAAGTGATACCTGGAGTGACAGGTAAATTTCACTTTGAGGTACAAAATGAAGCAGGGCAGGGGCTAACAGAACTATGGCCAGAAACTGCATTGGTTATAGCAAACACCCATTCCAACATGAAAAGACAACTCTACACATAGACATCACCAGAAGGTCAATACTGAAATCAGATTGATTATATTCTTTGCAGCCAAAAATGGAGAAGGTCTATACAGTCAGCAAAAACAAGACTGGGAGCTGACTGTGGCTCAAATCGTGAACTCCTTATTGCCACATTCAGACTTAAATTGAAGAAAGTGGGGGAAAAACACTATACCACTCAGCTATGACCCAATCAAAACCCTTAAGATTATACAGTGGAAGTGACAAACAGATTCAAGGGATTAGATCTTATAGACAGAGTGCCTGAAGAACTATGGATGGGGGTTCGTGACATTGTACAGGAGGCGTGATTAAGACCATCCCCAAGTAAAAAAAATGCAAAAAGGCAAAATAGTTGTCTGAGGAAGCCTTACAAATAGCTGTGAAAAGAAGAGAAGCAAAAGGCAAAGGAGAAAAAGAAAGATATACCCATCTGAATACAGATTTCCAAAGAATAACAAGGAGAGACAAGACAGTCTTCCTCAGTCATCAATGCAAAGAAGCAGAGGAGAACAACAGAATGGGAAAGACTAGTGATCTCTTCAAGAAAATTCGAGATACCAAGGGAACATTTCATGCAAAGATGGGCTTGATAAAGTACAGAAATAGCATGGCCCTAAGAGAAGCAGAAGATATTAAGAAGAGGTGGCAAGAATGCACAAAAGAACTATACAAAAAAGATCTTCATGACCCAGATAATCACGATGGTGTGAGCACTCATCTAGAGCCAGACATCCTTGAAGGCAAAGTCAGGTGGGCCTCAGGAAGCATCACAACGAAAAAGCTGGTGGAGGGGATGGAATTCCAGTTGAGCTATTTCAAATCTTAAAAGATGATGCTGTGAAAGTGCTACACTCATTATGCCAGCAAATTTGGAAAACTCAGCAGTGGCCACAGGACTGGAAAAGGTTAGTTTTCATTCCAATTCCAAGGAAGAGCAATACCAAAGAATGTTCAAACTACCACACAATCGCACATGCTAGCAAAGTAATGCTCAAAATTCTCTAAGCCAGACTTCAACAGTAAGTGAACCTTGAACTTCCAGATGTTCCAGCAGGATTAGAAAAAGCAGAGGAACCAGAGACGAAAGTGCCAACATCTGTTGGATCATAGCAGAAGCAAGCAAGTTCCATAAAAAACATATACTTCTGTTTTATTGACTATGCCAAAGCCTTTGACTGTGGGGATCACAACAAACTGTGGAAAATTCTGAAAGAGATGGGAATACCAAACCACATGACCTGCCTCCTGAGACATCTGTATGCAGGTCAGGAAGCAACAGTTAGAACTAGATGTGAAACAACAGACTGGTTCCAAATTGGGAAAGGAGTATGTCAAGGCTGTATATTGTCACCCTGCTTATTTAACTTATTTGCAGAGTACATCATGAGAAACGCTAGGCTGGAAAAAGAACAGGCTGGAATCAAGATTCCCAGGAGAAATATCAGTATCATGAGATATGCAGATGACACCACTGTTATGGCAGAAAGTGAAGAGGCACTAAAGAGCCTTTTGATGAAGGTGAAGGAGGAGTGTGAAAAAGCTGGCTTAAAGCTCAACATTCAGAAAACTAAGATCATGGCATCCGGTTCTGTCACTTCATGGCAAATAGATGGGGAAACAGTGGAAACAGTGGCTGACTTTATTCTTTTGGGCTCCCAAATCACTGCAGGTGGTCACTGCAGCCATGAAATTAGATGCTTACTCCTTGGAAGGAAAGTTATGAGCATTCTAGACAGCATATTAAAAAGCAGAGATGTTACTTTGCCAAAAATGGTCCATCTAGTCAAAGCTATGGTTTTTCCAGTAGTCATGTATGGATGTGAGATTTGGACTATAAAGAAAGCTGCAAGCCGAAGAATTGATGCTTTTGAACTGTGGTGTTGGAGAAGACTCTTGAGAGGCCCTTGGACAGCAAGGAGATCCAACCAGTCCATCCTAAAGGAGATCAGTCCTGGGTGTTCATTGGAAGGACTGATGCTGAAGCTGAAACTCCAATACTTTGGCCACCTGATGTGAACAGCTGACTCATTTGAAAAGACCCTGATGCTGGGAAAGATTGAAGGCAGGAGGAGAAGGGGACAACAGACGATGAGATGGTTAGATGGCATCACCGACTCAATGGACATGAGTTTGAGTAAATTCCAGGAGTTGGTGATGGACAGGGAGGCCTGGCGTGCTGCAGTCCATGGGGTTGCAAAGAGTCGGACACAACTGAGTGACTGACCTGAACTGAAATTGATTCCATTTTTTTTTTTTTTGCACTGTCATTTATCACTTATTGATCTTTTTTCCAGCTACTAAAATGTTATTCACAATTCTTATTTTCCATATGTTTAGATTTTTATGCCTTTGAACAATTTTTTTATACTTGTGAGTTTTGGACCCAGCAGTTTATGGAGATGTTTAAGATGTTTTCATATGAGAGATAGTTAAAGCTTTTCAGGAAAAAAAAATATCCTTTTTATTTATTCTGAGAGCATTATAATATGCTATCCTTCTGTGTTTTAGGAAGAAAAATAAACTAGGATAATAATTCTCCATGTGTATGGCAAATAAAAACTCCTTTGGGAGATTTAGTTGCAAAAGAGTGAGAGACAACTTAGTAACTAACAACAACAACAGCAGGGAGGTTTTAAAAAAAAGAGTGGAATTTTACACCCTATTTCTGTAGTTTCTGATTTAGTAGGTCTGAGACAGGCACCTGAGTTATTTATTTTCTAAACAATAATCCCAGAATAATTCTGACGCTGCTATTTTACAAATTCCAGTTGAGATGTAATGAACTATGGGTAGATTTTTTTAACAAAAATAAATGAAAACCATATCTATATGTCTGTGAAGTTTATTGATAATTGAAATTATATTGCTGAGCTTTATATATGTATGTGTAATAAATATATTTATGAATACTTTATATATTATACATATTAATATATTTACACATACATGTTTTGAACAACCTACTTTCTGTCAACCTTACTTCCATTTTAAGAGTCTGCGGGAGAACGGCTTTAGCCCCTCAGTGGTTGGTCCTACTCCTTCAGTGGTCGGAGCTGTGGAGCCGCAGACAGTCATTGCTGACGCTGAGGCTGGTCTCCAGTGGGGAGCTGTGGGTGGGCACAGAGGATACCTGCTCCTTCAGACCTGTCTCTGACCTCGGGTGCAATAGCAGTGACCTGGGAAGCTGACAATACCCGCCGGTAACAGCCTTTCCAGACTGGCCTGCTCTTCCTTTCCATTTCTTCCAGGTCTCTGTGGAAGTGGTGATCCAACTGACCTCTCAGGCTTAGCGATAAGACATCCTTCCGCGCACACATAGAACTTTCTTGGCTGGCCTCCCTCATGTCGTCAGACCTCCAAGAGAGCGCCCCTCTCCACCTGCTGTTATTGTCTGGGGATGATGGCTGTATCCACATGGCGCTGAGGGGAGTCTGTGTCACAAAGGGTGAGGTGGGCGGGTTAAATAAGAACCTCATACAGTGGAAGTGAGATTTAAGGTCCTAGATCTTATCATATCTGTCTATCGATAGAGTGCCTCATGAACTATGGAATGAGGTTCGTGACATTGTACAGGAGACAGGGATCAAGACCATCCCCATGGAAAAGAAATGCAATGAAGCAAAATGGCTGTCTGGGGAGGCCTTACAAATAGCTGTGAAAGAAGAGAAGCGAAAAGCAAAGGAGAAAATAAAAGATATAAGCATCTGAATGCAGAGTTCCAAAGAATAGCAAGAAGAGATAAGAAAGCCTTCCTCAACAATAAATGGAAAGAAATAGAGGAAAACAACAGAATGGGAAAGACTAGAGATCTCTTCAAGAAAATTAGAGATACCAAGGGAACATTTCATGCAAAGATGGGCTCGATAAAGGACAGAAATGGTATGGACCTAACAGAAGCATAAGATATTAAGAAGAGGTGGCAAGAATACACAGAAGAACTGTACAAAATAGATCTTCATGACCCAGATAATCACGATGGTGTGATCACTGACCTAGAGCCAGACATCCTAGAATGTGAAATCAAGTGGGCCTTAGAAAGCATCACTACGAACAAAGCTAGTGGAGGTGATGGAAGTCCAGTTGAGCTATTTCAAATTCTGAAAGATGATTCCATGAAAGTGCTGCACTCAATATGCCAGCAAATTTGGAAAACTCAGCCATGGCCACAGGACAGAAAAGGTCAGTTTTCATTCCAGTCCCAAAGAAAGGCAATGCCAAAGAATGCTTAAACTACTGCACAATTGCACTCATCTCACATGCTAGTAAAGTAATGCTCAAAATTCTCCAAGCCAGGCTTCAGCAATACGTGAACCGTGAACTTCCTGATGTTCAAGCTGGTTTTAGAAAAGGCAGAGGAACCAGAGATGAAATTGCGAACATCCTCTGGATCATCGAAAAAGCAAGAGAGTTCCAGAAAAACATCTACTTCTGCTTTGTTGACTATGCCAAAGCCTTTGACTGTGTGGATCACAATAAACTGTGGAAAATTCTGAAAGAGATGGGAATACCAGAGCACCTGACCTGCCTCTTGAGAAATTTGTATGCAGGTCAGGAAGCAACAGTTAGAACTGGACATGGAACAACAGACTGGTTCCACACAGGAAAAGGAGTACGTCAAGGCTGTATATCGTCACCCTGCTTATTTACCTTATATGCAGATTGCATCATGAGAAATGCTGGACTGGAAGAAGCACAAGCTGGGATCAAGATTGCCTGGAGAAATGTCAATAACCTCAGATATGCAGATGACACCACCCTTATGGCAGAAAGTGAAGAGGAACTAAAAAGCCTCTTGATGAAAGTGAAAGTGGAGAGTGAAAAAGTTGGCTTAAAGCTCAACATTCAGAAAACGAAGATCATGGCATCCGGTCCCATCACTTCATGGGAAATAGATGAGGAAACAGTGGAAACAGTGTCAGACTTTATTTTTTGGGGCTCCACAATCACTGCAGATGGTGACTGCAGCCATGAAATTAAAAGACGCTTACTCCTTGGAAGGAAAATTATGACCAACCTAGATAGCATGTTGAAAAGCAGAGACATTACTTTGCCAACAAAGGTCTGTCTAGTCAAGGCTATGGTTTTTCCTGTGGTCATGTATGGATGTGAGAGTTGAACTGTGAAGAAGGCTGAGTGCCGAAGAATTGATGCTTTTGAACTGTGGTGTTGGAGAAGACTCTTGAGAGTCCCTTGGACTGCAAGGAGATCCAACCAGTCCATTCTGAAGGAGGTCAGCCCTGGGATTTCTTTGGAAGGAATGATGCTAAAGCTGAAACTCCAGTACTTTGGCCACCTCATGTGAAGAGTTGACTCATTGGAAAAGACTCTGATGCTGGGAGGGATTGGGGACAGGAGGAAGGGGACGACAGAGGATGAGATGGCTGGATGGCATCACTGACTCAATGGATGTGAGTCTGAGTGAACTCCAGGAGTTGGTGATGGACAGGGAGGCCTGGCATGCTGCGATTCATGGGGTCACAAAGAGTCGGACACGACTGAGTGACTGAATTGAACTGAACTGTGAGAAGCTGGTGGTCAGCCCTGGGATCGGTAGCTGCCTGTATCTGGGGCTCCAGAATGGTTGCCTGTATCTTGTTAATGAAGTTTCTAGAAGTGAGGCGGCCAGTAGTAGGAGCAGCAAACTTCAGCACAGCTCGCTGGCTGGTATCCTGAAGTATATATGATACTGGCATCAGCCGGTTTTAAATGGCAACAATGCATAAGCTGCTGGAAGAAGCCTGTTTGTGTTCTCTTCAGATTTATGAAGTAGATATCCTCACTTTTCCTTTTGTAGATGATTGTTCCATTTAGAAATCAAGGTAGGTGCCACCTCAGTAGCTTCCTGCTGCAAAATTTGAGGACTTCCTGCTCCTTCATTTGCAGGGTATCAGGGGCTCAGGACATTGAGAAAATTTTCATTTACGTTATGGCAGGAGTCTGGAACAACGCCTTCTTTCTCCATTCTGGGTGGTATGCAAAAGCTTGGCCACATTTATCTTGAAGCTTGGCTGTGGCAATTATTTTGTTCATCAATATTCACTTCTCTACTGCTGGGTTAGAGGATAATTGTATTTATGCAGCCCTCTTAGTGTTAAACGTGACCTTTAGCAAAATAATAATAATGACGTTAATGAGGTTAAAATAAGGGTTCAGTTCGGTTCAGTTCAGTTCAGTAGCTCAGTCGTGTCTGACTCTTTGTGACCCAATGAATCGTAGCACGCCAGACCTCCCTGTCGATCACCAACTCCCAGAATCCACCCAAACTCATGTACATCCAGTCGGTGATGCCATCCAGCCATCTCATCCTCTGTCATCCCCTTCTCCTCCTGCCCCCAATCCCTCCCAGCATCAGGGTCTTTTCCAGTGAGTCAACTCTTTGCATGAGGTGACCAAAGTATTGGAGTTTCAGCCTCAGCATCAGTCCTTCAGGTGAACACCCAGGACTGGTCTCCTTTAGGATGGACTGGTTGGATTTCCTTGCAGTCCAAGGGACTCTTAAGAGTCTTCTCCAACACCACAGTTCAAAAGCATCAATTCTTCGGTGCTCAGCTTTCTTCACAGTCCAACTCTCACATCCATACATGACCACTGGAAAAACCAAAGCCTTGACTAGATAGACCTTTGTTGGCAAAGCAAAGCCTCTGCTTCTAAATATGCTGTCTAGGTTGGTCATAACTTTCCTTCTAAGGAGTAAGCGTCTTTTAATTTCATGGCTGCAATCACTATCTGCAGTGATTTTGGAGCCCCCCAAAATAAAGTCTGATACTGTTTCCAGTGTTTCCCCATCTATTTGCCATAAAGTGATGGGACCATATGCCATGATCTTCGTTTTCTGAATGTTGAGCTTTAAGCCAACTTTTTCACTCTCCACTTTCACTTTCATCAAGAGGCTTTTTAGTTCCTCTTCACTTTCTGCCATAAGGGTGGTGTCATCTGCATATCTGAGGTTATTGATATTTCTCCTGGCATTCTTGATTCCAGCTGTGCTTCTTCCAGCCCAGCGTTTCTCATGATGCACTCTGCATATAAGTTAAATAAGCAGGGTGACAATATACAGCCTTGACGTACTCCTTTTCCTATTTGAAACCAGTCTGTTGTTCCATTACCAGTTCTAACTGTTGCTTCCTGACCTGCATATAGGTTTCCCAAGAGGCAGGTCAGGTAGTCTGGTATTCCCATCTCTTTCAGAATTTTCCACAGTTTATTGTGATCCACACAGTCAAAAGCTTTGGCATAGTCAATAAAGCAGAAATAGATGTTTTTCTGGAAACTTCTTGCTTTTTTGTCGATCCAGCAGATGTTGGCAATTTGATCTCTGGTTCCTTTGCCCTTTCTAAAACCAGCTTGAACATCTGGAAGTTCACAGTTCACGTATTGCTAAAGCCTGGCTTGGAGAATTTTGAGCATTACTAGCCTGTGAGATAAGTGCAGTTGTGCAGTTTTGAGCATTCTTTGGCATTGCCTTTCTTTGGGATTGGAATGAAAACTGACCTTTTCCAATCCTGTGGCCACTGTTGAGTTTTCCAAATTTGCTGGCATATTGAGTGCAGCACTTTCACAGCATCATCTTTTAGAATTTGAAATAGCTCAACTGGAATTCCATCACCTCCACTAGCTTTATTCATAGTGATGCTTTCTAAGCCCATTTGACTTCACATTCCAGGATGTCTGGCTCTAGGTGAGTGATCACACTATCGTGAATATCTGGGTCGTGAAGATCTTTTTTGTACAATTCTTCTGTGTAGTCTTGCCACCTCTTCTTAATATCTTCTGCTTCTGTTAGGGCCATAGCATTTTTGTCCTTTATCGAGCCCATCTTTGCTTGAAATGTCCCTTGGTATCTCTAATTTTCTTGAAGTGATCTCTAGTCTTTCCCATTCTGTTGTTTTCCTCTATTTCTTTGCATTGATCGCTGAGGAAGGTTTTCTTATCTCTCCTTGTACTCTTTGGAACTCTGCATTCAATTGGGAATATCTTTCTTTTTCTCCTTTGCTTTTGGCTTCTCTTGTTTTCACAGTATTTGTAAGGCCTCCTCAGACAGCCATTTTGCTTTTTTGAATTCTTTTCCATGGGGATGGTCTTGATCCCTGTCTCCTGTATAATGTCATGAACCTCTGTCCATAGTTCATCAGGCACTCTGTCTATCAGATCCAGTCCCTTAAGTCTTTCTCACTTCCACTGTATACTCATAAGGGATTTGATTTAGATCATACCTGAATGGTCTAGTGGTTTTCCCTACTTTCTCAATTTAAGTCTGAATTGGGCAATAAGGAGTTCATGATCTGAGCCACAGTCAGCTCCCAATCTTGTTTTTGCTGACTGTAGTGTCTATTTCAATTGTTGGTTAATTTTTGTAACACACTAGGAACTGTGAAAAGGGTAGATAAACCCTCGTTAGTATTCAACCTGAAGGATGACATGTCCATGACAGCTCTAGAATAGCCAGCATTTTGAATTTTGAGTGTTTGTTCTTTTGCCTTTTATACTTGAAACCATTCATTGGTTTCTATTTTTGTGGCATTTTACTTTAATTGCATTTTACTCCTACAGCAGTCATGGAGTCTCCTTATAAACCACTGTGGTTGCTTTGGATGATGAACGACAATCTCTTTGAGGAGATTTCAAGCTTTTCTATTTCCCTAGTAAATATGAAATACTCTACATATGCTAAGTCTGTCAATTTCAAACATCTTCAATTCAGTTAAGATCTATCTAGGTCTGGCTGCTATAACAAAGTACCATAGGCTGAGTGACTTTTGAACAACATCAGTTTGCTTCTCACAGTCTGGCTGCTATAACAAAGTACCATAGGCTGAGTGACTTTTGAACAACATCAGTTTGCTTCTCACAGTTCTGAAGGCTCAAAATCCAACATAAGGGTGCCAGGGCTGTTGAATTCTCATGAGGACCCTCTTTCAGGTTGCAGACTGCTAGCTTATATGTTCACATCATAGAAAGAAAGTGAGCTAGCTCTCTGAGCATCTTTTAGTAAAGACACTAATTTGATTTATGAAGGCTTTACCCAGTACCCTGATTACCTTCTAAAGGTCCCCTTCTAAATACTGTCACATTGGAATTAGGGTTTCATCAGATAAATTTTGGGGGACACAAATATCCAGTCCATTGCAAGATCCATTTAGACATTTTCGCTTGATGAAATAATAAACAGACATGTCACTAGAAGCAAATATGTGCTTTTTTCCCCTTAACATAAAAGTAAACATAATCTTTATACTTTATTCAGCAATTTAAAAAGAATGAGAAATAAAGTGTGATCTTCAACGATGAAAGACAGTTGCTCTAGAAATTTACATAGTGTATTGAAAACCAGACATTGCTATTTGAACTCAGAGTAAATTTTATTAAACTTTGTCCATATAGAAAAATACTGTTTAGTTACACTTGGCAGGAAATGACTTTAAACTTTGTATTCCAACAGTTCTTATAACACTTGTGCCCAAAAAAGCTAGTTTTGTTCAATAATTTTTATTGAGAACTTATTATTTGCTAAACACTGTTCTGATGCTCTGCATGTAAAAATTCAGTAATTATTACAATGCTTTGATGTAGGTTGTTATTATCTTAAGTTTTATTATATTAATTTTAGAAGACAACTTGAAGGACAAGAAAATTAAGGAATTTGTCTCTGATTGCTTAGTTAATAATTGGAACTGAGATTTGTGCCTTGTGTCTTTCTTCAGAACTTAACCATCACACTATGGTTATGTTTTAAATTTGTGACAAATGGCAACATGGATCCATGTGATATTCGGAGTTTCAATGTGGCTTTTCACACAAAGCCCGTCTAATATTTGTTTGCTGTGTCCTTATGTTTAAACAGGGCTTTCTAGGTAAAGAATTTTCCAGGGAAGAATACTGGAGTGGGTTGCTATTTCCTTCTCAAGAGACACAGATGTGATCCCCTAGAGAAGGAAAAAGCAACCCACTCCAGTATTCTTCCCTGGAAAATTCCATGGATGGAGGAGCTTGGTGGGCTACAGTCCATGGGGACACAAAGAGTCAGACCCAACTAAGCATACACACATACTGTGTTTTAACAGAGCACAGTCATACTCTTTACTAATCAAAAGTCACATAGAAAGAAGAAAAATATATTTTGCCTCCTTTATTTGGGGGTAACTTTAAAACCAATAGAATTTTTGTTCACCCAGAAAGAAAATTGGAAATTATCTAAAATTAGGAAGCAACAGTTGGGTATCAGTATAGCCCATCTTAACCTATTTTCAAAGTCATGAATATTTCAAGAGAGGAAAATAATATTCTCAAGGACACTATGCTCTGTATTCTATGTGTGTTGCTACATATGCTTTTCTTACTCTTCCTAATATTTCTCAAGCAGTACACTTCTATAAACTGTGAAGCAAACAATACCTATTGTGTAATAGAGAGATGGGCAGTGGTCAAGACTTTATTGTGTTTCACAGTGTATTTTGAGATTAAAGTGGAAAAAATCCAGATGGCTGATACAATTTGTCTTGGGTGATTTTTCACTTCTTGAATAGACATCACTGACATGCAATATTGAAAGCCAATTTTTAAAGGAAATTTGGAACAGTCTCTCCCAATGGGAATTGTACCATAGCTAGTTCATTCTCCCAGAGAAAACAAGATGTAATCAGAATGTGTTCTGTTTTACTGGTTTTTTTCATTTGCTTGGGATGCATATAGCCTCCCCCAACCCCCGCCCCCTCAGCTTTACTAACGCATAATTGACAAATAAAAATTGTATATCTTTAGCATGTATAATGTGATGATTTGATATACATTGTAAAATATTAGCACAGTCTATCTAATTAACATAACCATCACCTCGTATAGTTACTATTTTGTGTGTGTGCATGTGTTATAACAAAGATCTTCTTTCTTAGCAAATCATAAGTCTACAAAACAGTATTATTAATTATATTCACTGTGCTGCACAGTAGATCCCCAGAACCTATTCCTTTTAAAATGGAAAGTTTTTGCACTTTGACCAACATCTTTCCATTTCCCCCTCCCCTGAGTCTCTGGCAACAACCTTTCTACTCTCTGGTTCTATGAATTCAGCTTGTTTAGATTCTATGTGAGATTATATAGTGTACATGTAGCTTTTAAAACTATATACTACTAATTGTGGGGCAACAATATAAAAACAAAATGGGCATTAATAATTGAGGGACAAATAGTTTTATCTCCTTTACATAATTTTTATCTCCTTTAAACAGCTGTCAAGTAGAAACTGAATTCTAGGTTAAAACATTTGTCTCAGATAACAACTTGTAGAATCATGTATATACCTCATATGATAGTCAATATCGATTTTGAGGCTAATTTTTTTGTGTGCATGTGTGCAATATTTCTGAATCCTTGGCTTAAAAAGGGATGCAAGGTTGTGTAAACATTATTGTCAGTGACAAAAACTCTTTTCAAATAAAGAGTGCCTCTTGTTCTTTTGTGTCCCCAGCATCTAGATTAGTACCTGGCACAGAGCAGGCAACTGATGCACACAATTAATGCATATCTGTAGAGTGAATAAGTTAAACAATAATAATGTTTGTCTCTTTTGGATGGTTTAAGTTTTTTTATTTCCATGCAGGGGCCCAATTTTATTTTCCTATATGTTGCAGTGTGTGTTTATTATTCCTCCTGGTCAGTGAAACTATCATAGATCTTAAATTATCTAAATCTGACTTTTTGGGGCAAAGAGAATGTTCTAGAATTATAATAAGATATGGCGTGAAGAAGTATGAGTTGTCAATTGATAGAAATTCTTGAATTCCATAATAGAGTATGTGGCTTACATTTAATAAGCCATCATCAGAATCCGAGGGAGTGAATTTAAATATTAGTTTTAGATTTGTATGCAAAAGGGAGAATTAGTCTAGAGACTATAGAAGCAAAGAGACAAACAACAATGCCTGTCAGTAGATATATGTTAATTGTTTAACAAAGTAGAAAAGGAACATATATTTTAATTGTACACATTTTCTTTGTATTTAACTTAAACCAGGACTTCTTCAGACCTGCTTTAGAGGATTCTGGATGTAACAGCTTGCTACTTTATTCATTGGTCCCAAGACAAAACAAAAGTACAGTGACAAGTAATAAGAGGTTGGCCCAGTGTGGTTGGAGCAGGACTTTGCTTTTGCTTGGGAGTACAGCATAGCCTGAGCATAGAGTGATCCGTGGTGGAGCAAGTACTTAAGTGGGGTTGAGAGGCCAACAAGAGGAATATCTCTTGATTTTTTCCATCTTTATAAAATTAAAATGCTGCAAGTTCTTACCAATATTGAATAAGAATTATAATAATATTACATGAATGCCAGAAAGTTAAGTTGACCCTAGATAGTATAAAAGAGGTAATAATGATCAGCATCAAATAGAGGATGAAAAGAGAATTTTTGTCTGCACTAGACAGTTTGAAGTACTGAGAATTTCTAGAACTCTGGACAAGCCATTATTAATTTTCTAGAGCCAAGACATACCAAAAGTCAAGTATTAATTATTTTTGAATTGATTAAATCTGTTTTTTTTTACATTATTTCCCAATGCTTTCCACTTACATCATGAACTTACTAACCAAGATGTCCTCTCATTGTTTTATCAATTTTATCATACACGTCCATAGAAACAATAAAGCTTCCTGATATGTGATCTCTGAAGACCAATACTTGAGTTAATTATATTTGTTTTAATACATCATTATGCTTATAATTAACTCTCATTGTTATGAATATAGATTCTTACTTGTTTATGTTTGAAATCCAGTTTCACACATTTTCTCTTTGGGTTTCAAAAATATTGACAAATTATCAGCATATATCATTTTGAACTCTGCTGATTGAACCACCCTCTTTCTCAGCAGTTAGCAAAATCTAACCTTATGTGATCAGCCAAACTGGCCCTGTTGCTGTCTCTTAACTCTGACTTTTAACAAGTGCCAAAATACTTAGGGAAAATTGCAAATGGGAGAAATATGAGAATTTGTTGAGATTCTCTACTATCTGATTAGAATATTATGTTTCTTGTCCCTTCTGAAGTAGAATTCTCACTTTAAGAAATTTTCTCCATCCAATAATTTTTTAAGGGCTCCAGGAGAATCCCTGGCAATTAAAACTGAGGAATCTGTTACAAAGTCTTCTTAAAGTCCAGAACTTGCAGAATGTTTGGATAAAGAATGACATGCCAAAATACATGTTTTTGGTCATTCAGAACAATAAAATCCACAAAAACTGAAAGCAATTATAGTCAAAGATTTTTATATATGTATTCAACTTTGTAAATGCAGCAATTTATTTACATTAGCAAATTAATTTTAAAAATGTAATTTGCTTTCATTCTTTAAACATTCATTCCTGTGAAAGACTTAACACTTATGGGCCCAGCTGTCATCAATGCTGAAAATATTCCTATATTTACATCTCTAGTCCTGGTCATGTTAGCATATTCTACCAATCCTTATGATATGATAAGACTATAAAATGGAATCTAATAATAATAACAACTGTGGAATATGCAGGAGACTTAAAAGAGGCAGGATCGATCCTTGGGTCAGGAAGGTCCCTTGGAGGAAGGCATGGCAACTCACCTGGAAAATTTCATGGACGGAGGAGTCTGGAGGGCTAGACTCCATGGGGTCACAAAGAGTTGAACACAGCTGAAGTGGTTTAGTATTCCTGCATGCTTTTTATTTACACAGTGTTTTTAACTTTAGAAACACGTTTTTTACCTTCAGTTCAGTTCAGTCGCTCAGTCGTGTCTGACTCTTTGCGACACCATGAATCGCAGCATGCCAGGCCTCCCTGTCCGGGAGTTGGTGATCAACTCCCGGAATTCACCCAGACTCACGTCCATCGAGTCAGTGATGCCATCCAGCCATCTCATCCTCTGTCGTCCCCTTCTCCTCCTGCCCCCAATCCCTCCCAGCATCAGAGTCTTTTCCAATGAGTCAACTCTTTGCATGAGGTGGCCAAAGTACTGGAGTTTCAGCTTTAGCATCATTCCTTCCAAAGAAATCCCAGGGCTGATCTCCTTCAGAATGGACTGGCTGGATCTCCTTGCAGTCCAAGGGACTCTCAAGAGTCCTCTCCAACACCACAGTTCAAAAGCATCAATTCTTTGGCGCTCAGCCTTCTTCACAGTCCAACTCTCACATCCATACATGACCACAGGAAAAACCATAGCCTTGACTAGACAGACCTTTGTTGGCAAAGTAATGTCTCTGCTTTTCAACATGCTATCTAGGTTGGTCATAATTTTCCTTCCAAGGAGTAAGCGTCTTTTAATTTCATGGCTGCAGTCACCATCTGCAGTGATTGTGGAGCCCCAAAAAATAAAGTCTGACACTGTTTCCACTGTTTCCTCATCTATTTCCCATGAAGTGATGGGACCGGATGCCATGATCTTCGTTTTCTGAATGTTGAGCTTTAAGCCAACTTTTTCACTCTCCACTTTCACTTTCATCAAGAGGCTTTTTAGTTCCTCTTCAACTTTCTGCCATAAGGGTGGTGTCATCTGCATATCTGAGGTTATTGACATTTCTCCAGGCAATCTTGATCCCAGCTTGTGCTTCTTCCAGTCCAGCGTTTCTCATGATGTATTCTGCATATAGGTTAAATAAGCAGTGTGACAATATACAGCCTTGATGTACTCCTTTTCCTATTTGGAACCAGTCTGTTGTTCCATGTCCAGTTCTAACTGTTGCTTCCTGACCTGAATACAAATTTCTCAAGCGGCAGATCAGGTGGTCTGGTATTCCCATCTCTTTCAGAATTTTCCACAGTTTATTGTGATCCATGCAGTCAAAGGCTTTGGCATAGTCAATAAAGCAGAGATGTTTTTCCGAAACTCTCTTGCTTTTTCAATGATCCAGTGGATGTTGGCAATTTGATCTCTGGTTCCTCTGCCTTTTCTAAAACCAGCTTGAACATCAGAAGTTCATGGTTCACATATTGCTGAAGCCTGGCTTGGAGAATTTTGAGCATTACTTTACTAGCATGTGAGATGAGTGCAATTGTGCAGTAGTTTGAGCATTCTTTGGCTTTCTTTGGGATTGGAATGAAAACTGATGTTTTTCAGTCCTGTGGCCACTGCTGAGTTTTCCAAATTTGCTGGCATATTGAGTGCAGCACTTTCACAGCATCATCTTTCAGGATTTGAAAGAGCTCAACTGGAATTCTATCACCTCCACTAGGTCTGTTCGTAGTGGTGCTTTCTAAGGCCCACTTGACTTCACATTCCAGGATATCTGGCTCTAGGTCAGTGATCACACCATCGTGAATTATCTGGGTCATGAAGATCTTTTTTGTTAGGTTTGCTTAATATTGGGATTATGTCTTATAATTGCATGCATGCTAAGTCACTTCAGTCGTGTCTGACTTCTGCATGGTACTGTAAGAATTAAGACTAGTAAATGGAAGTTAAGGAGAGATGGAATTGAGTCCAGTTTAAGGAATGTATATATTATACATGTTTGTGTCTCTGATGCTTAGAGTTGTATCTGGCAAGTGAGAGTTCACAGGAAATGTTTGTTGTGGTAGATAATTAAAGATGGATATTGAGATTCCTATTAAATGGAGTGAGCTCATTGTCATCGTGTATATCAGGCAGAAACTGTATAAACTTTGGTTGAAAATGTTGAAAGAATTCCTGCATTGGGAGTGAGGTTGGACATGTTCCACCTCTTGGTTTCTTTCCATATTTATGTGTTTATAATTCTATAAATTCTTACCATATTAAATAGCCCTATATAACTGTCTCTACACTAAATATAACATTTGCAAGGTAAAAGTTTTCTTTTAATGTGAAAGATTTTTTCTTGACTTTGTTGATTTGAAAGCTTAGACTTTTAATAGACTGAGCATCTTAGGAATTCAAGCCTCGCTTACTCAATAGTATCACAACATCAAAATCACCAGTTTCAGACCATAGAATTCAAATAAGTTGTTTTCTTGCTAGTTTAGTTCAGTTCTGTCACTCAGTCATGTCCAACTCTTTGCGACCCCATGAACTGCAGCACTCCAGGTCTCCCTGTCCATAACCAACTCCCAGAGTTTACCCAAACTCATGTCCATTGAGTTGGTGATGCCATCTAACCACCTCAGCCTCTGTCATCCCCTTCTCCTTCTGCCTCCAATCTTTCCCAACATCAGGGTCTTTTCAAATGAGCCAGCTCTTTGCATCAGGTGGCCAAAATATTGGAGTTTCAGCTTCATTGACACCCAGGACTGATCTCCTTTAGGATGAACTGGTTGGATCTCCTTGAAGTCCAAGGGACTCTCAAGAGTCTTCTCCAACACCACAGTTCAAAAGCATCAATTCTTCGGTGCTCAGCTTTCTTTATAGTTCAACTCTCACATCCATACGTGACTACTGGAAAAACCATAGCCTAGACTAAACGGACCTTTGTTGACAAAGTAATGCCTCTGCTTTTTAATATGTTACCTAGTTTGGTTATAACTTTCCTCCCAAGGACTAAGTGTCTTTTAATTTCATGGCTGCAATCACCATCTTCAGTGATTTTGGAGCCCCCCAAAATAAAATCAGCCACTGTTTCCACTGTTTCCCCATCTATTTGTCATGAAGTGATCGGACCGGATGCCATGATCTTCGTTTTCTGAATGTTGAGCTTTAAGCCATCTTTTTCACTCTCCACTTTCACTTTCATCAAGAGGCTTTTTAGTTCCTCTTCACTTTCTGCCATAAGGGTGGTGTCATCTGCGTATCTCAGGTTATTGATATTTCTCCTGGCAATCTTGATTCCAGCTTGTGCTTCATCCAGCCCAGCATTTCTCATGAGGTACTCTACATATAAGTTAAATAAGCAAGGTGACAATATACAGCCTTGACGTACCCCTTTTCCTATTTGGAACCAGTCTGTTGTTCCATGTCCAATTCTAACTGTTGCTTCTTGACATTAGTCAATTCAGGATTCTAGTTTTTGACTGGAAAAGTCCTTAATTCTGATGAGAATTTTGACTCTCAACTCCATTTCCGGTTTCTGATCTGGTTTTACCTTGGTAATTGATGTCAGAACCCTAATCTGATGCCATGTGGAGCAACAATGGTGGTCAATCTTGATTCTTACCTTGACCCGATTTATACTTCACACTCCCTTTCCCTGCTTTAGCAATCTGTAATACCTCATTAAACACAGACACTCAATTAATATCTATTACTTTTGTTTTACTGGTATAAGAGTGATTATTGATGAGACAGAAGGGCATGAGGAAGGGAGTGGAGTGGAGTGGTGTGGAGTGAGACTGGGTTCTTCAGCACCATACCTTTCTTGTGCTTTATTTTCAGTCCCTTGCCCTTATCCTTCTGCCTACCTTGAGAAATCTTTTATAAGGCCATTGAGACAACACAGTCCTGGATGCAGAAATACCATATTAATAGATGTTTCTGTAATATATTCGCCAAGGCAACATGGGTATTTCCAAGTCACTCGATTTATGACATTCTAGCTTTTGTTCATCCCATATTTGCAAGTGTGGGAAGTTCAGTTTCTCCATGCAAAAATGCCTGTGTATTTTTTTAAGGACCTTATTTTTATTTTTAGAGCAGTTTTTAAGTTCACAGCAAAAATTTAGTGGAAAATACAGAGATTTCTCTTATACCTCCTGTCCCTATACATCTATAGCCTTTCCCATGATCAATATCACCCATAAGAGTGGCCCATTTGTTGTCATTGATGAACCTCCCTTGACACATAATTATCATGCAATGTCCATAGTTTACCTGGGGTTCATTCTTGGTGTACATTCTATAGGTTTGGACAAATTTATAATGACATGTGTCTACCATTATAATATACAGAATACTTATGTATGATAAAAATCCTTAAAAATCCTCTGTATTCCACCTATTTATTTCTCTCTCTTCCTAAAACCCCAGTAACCTGATTTTTTCCCCTACTATCTCCATACTTTTATTTTTTCAGAATATAAACTAGTTGTAATAATACCTTATGTGTTCTTTTCAGACTGGCTTTTACTTCAGTTCAGTTCAGTTCAGTCGCTCAGTCTCAGTCGTGTCTGACACTTTGTGACCCCATGAACTGCAGCATGCTAGGCCTCCTTGTCCATCACCAACTCCCAGAGTTTACCCAAACTCATGTCCGTTGAGTTGGTGATGCCATCCAACCATCTCATCCTCTGTCATCCCCTTCTCCTCTTGCCTTCAATCTTTCCCAACATCAAGGTCTTTTCAAATTAGTCAGCTCTTCATATCAGGTGGCCAAAATATTGGAGTTTCAGCTTCAACATCCCTCCTTGTCTTTTCATGAATTGAAAGCTCATTTTTTAATGCTGAATAATATTCCATTGTCTAGGTATACCACAGTTTGGTTATCCATTACCCTATGTGAAGACATCTTGGTTGCTTTCAAGTTTGGCAATTATGAATACAGCTTCTATAAACATATGTGTACAGATTTTTGTGTGGATATGTTTTTCAGCTCATTTGAAAAAATTCCGATAAGAATGATTGTATGATTATACTGTGTTTAGTTTTGTAAGGAAGTACCAAATTCTCAATTCAGGTCAGTTCAGTTGCTCAGTTGTGTCTGACTCTTTCAGACTCCATGGACTGTAGCAAGCCAGGCTTCCCTGTCCATCACCAACTCTCAGAGCTTGCTCAAACTCAAGTCCATTGAGTCAGTGATACCATCAAACCATCTCATCCTCTGTTGTCCGTTTCTCCTCCTGCCTTTAATCTTTCCCAGCATCAGGGGCTTCTCCAATGAGTCAGTTATGTGCATCATGTGGCCAAAGTATTGGAGCTTCAGCTTCAGCATCAGCATCAGTCCTTCCAATGAATACTCAGGACTGATTTCCTTTAGGATGGACTGGTTTGGTCTCCTTGAAGTCCAAGGGACTCTCAGGAGTTTTTTCCAAAACCACAGTTAAAAAGCATCAATTTTTGGGCACGCAGCTTTCTTTATAGTCCAACTCTCACATCCATACATGAATACGGGAAAAACCAGAGACTTGACTAGATGGACCTTTGTTGGCAAAGTATGTCCTTGCTTTTTAATAAGTTGTCTAGGTTTGTCCTAGCTTTTCTTCCAAGGAGTCAGTGTCTTTTAATTCCATGGCTGCAATCACCATCTGCAGTGATTTTGGAACACCCAAAAATAAAGTATCTGTTTCCATTGTTTCCCCATCTATATGCTGTGGAGAGATGGGACCAGATGCCATGATCTTAGTTTTCTAAATGTTGAGTTTTAATCCAGCCCTTTCACTCTCCCCTTTCATGTTCATCAAGAGGCTCTTAAGTTCCTCTTCAGTTTCTGCCATTAGGGTGGTATCATCTACTTATCTGAGGTTATTGATATTTCTCCTGGCAATCTTGATTCCAGCTTGTGCTTCATCCAGCCCAGCATTTTGCATGATGTACTCTGTATATAAATTAAATAGGCAGGGTGACAGAAGACAGCCTTGACATACTCCTCTCCCAATTTGGAACCAGTCTGTTGTTCCATGTCTGGTTCTAACTATTGCTTCTTGACCTGCATGCAGATTACTCAGGAGGCAGGTCAGGTGATCTGGTATTCCCATCTCTTTCAGAATTTTCCACAGTTTGTGGTGATCTACACAGTCAAAGACTTTGGCATAATCTATAAAGCAGAAGTAGATGATTTTCTGGAACTCTCTTGCTTTTTCTAGGATCAAATGGATTTTAGCAACTTGATCTCTGGTTACTCTTCCTTTTCTAAATCCAGTTAGAACATCTGGAAGTTCATGGTTCACGTACTGTCGAAGCCTGGCTTAGAGAATTTTGAGCATTACTTTGCTAAGATGAGATGAGTGCAATTGTCTGGTACTTTGAACACTCTTTGGCATTGCCCTTCATTGGGATTGGAATGAACACTGACGTTTTCCAGTCCTGTGGCCACTTCTGAGTTATCCAAATTTGCTGGCATAATGAGTGTAGCACTTTCACAGCATCATCTTTTAAGATTTGAAATAGCTCAACTGGAATTCCATCACCTGCACTAGCTTTGTTCATAGTCATGCTTCCTATGACCCACTTGACTTCAGACTCCAGGATGTCTGGTTCTAGGTGAGTGATCACACCATCGTGGTTATCTAAGTCATGAAGATCTTTTTTGTATAGTTTTTCTGTGTGTTCTCACCACCTCTTGTTAATATATTCTGCTTCTGTTAGGTCCATGCCATTTCTGTCCTTTTTGTGCCTATCTTTGCATGAAACTTTCCCTTGGTATCTCTAATTTCCTTGAAGCGATCTCTTGTCTTTCCCATTCTATTGTTTCCCTCTATTTCTTTGCATTGATCGCTGAAGACGGCTTTCTTATCTCTCCTTGCTATTCTTTGGAACTCTGAATTCAAACAGATATGTCTTTTCTCTTATCCTATGCCTTTCACTTCTCTTCTTTTATCAGCTATTTGTCAGGTCTCCTCAGACAACCATTTTGTCTTTTTGCATTTCCTTTTCTTGAGATGGTCTTGATCACTGCCTCCTGTACAATGTCACGAACCTCCATCCATAGTTCTTCAGGCACTCTTTCTATCAGATCTAATCCTTTGAATTTATTTGTCACTTCCACTGTATAATCATAAGGGATTTGATTTAGGTCATACCAAATGGTCTAGTGTTTTCTGTTCCTTTCTTGAATATAAGTCTGAATTTTGCAATAAGAAATTCATGATCTGAGCCACAGTCAGCTCCTGGTATGTCTTTGCTGACTGTATAAAGCTTTTGATCTTTGGTTGCAAAGAATACAATTAATCTGATATAGGCATTGATGTCCCTGTAAAGAGTTGTCTGTTGTGTTATTTGAAAAGGGTGTTTGCTGTGACCAGTATGTTCTCTTTGCAAAACTCTGTTAGCCTTTTCCCTGCAACATTTTGTACTCCAAGGCCAAGTTGCCTGTTACTCCAGGTTTCTCTTGACTGCCTACTTTTACATTCCAGTCTCCTATGATGAAAAGGATATCTTTTTTGGGTGTTAGTTCTAGAAGTTCTTGTAGGTCTTCATCAGTTCAGTTCAGTTTAGTCACTCAGTCGTGTCTGACTCTTTATGACACCATGGACTGCAGCAAGCCAGGCCTCCCTGTCCATCACCAACTCCCAGAGTTTACTCAAACTTATGTCCGTCGAGTCGGTGATGCCATCCAACCATCTCATTCTCTGTTATCCCCTTCTCCTCCTGCCTTCAATCTTTTTTAGCATCAGGGTCTTTTCAAATAAGTCAGTTTTTCACATCAGGTGATCAAAGTATTGGAGTTTCAGCTTCAGCATCAGTCCTTCCAATGAATATTCAGGAATGATTTCCTTTAGATGGACTGGTTGGATCTCCTTGCAGTCCAAGGGACTCTCAATAGTCTTCTCCAATACCACAGTTCAAAAGCATCAATTCTTTGGTGCTCAGCTTTGTTTATAGTCCAAATCTCACATCCGTACACGACTACTGGAAAACCATAGCTTTGACTAGCTGGACCTTTGTCAGCGATGTAATGTCTCTGCTTTTAAATATGCTGTCTAGTTTGGTCATAACTTTTCTTCCAAAGAGCAAGCATCTTTTGATTTCATGGTTGTAGTCACCATTTGCAGTGATTTTGGAGCCCCCCAAATTAAAGTCTGTCACTGTTTCCACTGTTTACCCATCTATTTGCCATTAAATGATGGGACCAGAAGCCATGATCTTAGTATTCTGAATGTTGAGCTTTAAGACAACTTTTTCCACTCTCCTCTTTCACTTTCATCAAAACCATTCAATTTCAGCTTCTTCAGCGTTACTGATTGGGGCATACACTTGGCTTACTGTGTTATTCAATGGTTTGCCTTGGAAACGAACAGAGATCATTCTGTCATTTTTGAGATTGCACTCACTTACTGCATTTTGGACTCTTTTGTTGATATGAGGGTTACTCCAATTCTTCTAAGGGATTCTTGCCCACAGTAGTAGACATAAAGGTCACCTGAATTAAATTCGCCCATTGCAGTCCATTTTCCTTCACTGATTCCTAAAATCTCAATGTTCACTCTTGCCATCTCTTGTCAACCACTTCTAATTTACCTTGATTCATGGACCTAGCATGCCAGGTTCCTGAACAATTTTGTTCTTTATAGCATTGGACTTTACTTCCATCACCAGTCACATCCACAACTGGGTGTTGTTTTTACTTTGGCTCTGTCTCTTCATTCTTTCTGGAGTTATTGCTCTACTCTTCTCCAGTAGCATATTGGGCACCTACTGACCTGGGAAGTTCATCTTTCAGTGTCATATCTTTTTGCCTTTTCATACTGTTATTGGGATTCTCAAGGCAAGAACACTGAAGTGGTTTGCCATTACTTTCTCCAGTGGGCCACGTTTTGTTAGAACTCTCCACCATGACACATCTGTCCTTGGTGGCCTTACGTGGCTTGGCTCATAGTTCCATTGATGTAGACAAGACTGTGATGATGTGATCAGTTTGACTAGTTATCTCTGATTGTGTTTTTCATTCTGTCTGCCCTCTCAAGGATGAGGATGGGAGTATTCTGAAAGCTTCCTGATGGGAGAGACTGGCTGTGGGCAAAACTGCATCTTGTTCTGATGGGCGGTCTTGTTCTGATGTTGCTCAGTAAATCTTTAGTCTAATTTTATGTTGATGTGTGGGGCTGTGTTCCCTCCCTGTTGACCTGAGACCAAATTATGGTGGAGGTAGTGAAGATAATGGCAACCTCCTTCAAAGGTTCCATGCAGACATTGTCACACTCAATGCGCCTGACCCTGCAGCAGGTCAGCATCAGCCCACACCTCCACTGGAGACTCATGGACACTCACAGGCAAGTCTGGGTCAGTCTCTTGTGGGATTTCTGCTCCTTTCTCCTGCGTCCTGGTGGGCACAACAGATTTCCCAATCTGGGGATTTGGCTAAGGGACTGAGAATCCCCTGGGAATTTGAATTTGGAGGCCATTGTGATTTGATTACAGAGCTTACACAGGACTGGGGAAATAGACTCTTAGAGGGCACAAACAATTCCTTGTGTGCACCAGGACACAGGAGTACCAAATACTCTTCTATACTAAATGGGAAATGCAAAATGGTTATATGTTATTAGGTCTTATTTGCTAATGTTTTGTTGAGGATTTAGCATCTATGTTCATGATAAACATTGTTTCATATTCCTTTTTTCTTTAATGTCATTGGATAGTTTTGGTGTTAGGGAAATGCTGGCCCCATTGGTTGAGTTAAGAAGTACCCCCTGAATTCATCTGCTTCTATCTTCTGAAAGAGACTGTAGAGAATTTATATAAACTCTTTCTTACATGTTTGGTAGAATTTACCAGTGAACCCATCTGGGCCTGGTGCTTTCTATTTTGGACACTTATTGATTCAATTTTTTTCAATGGAAATTGGCCTATTCATATAGTCTTTTCCTCCTTATATGAGTTTTGGCAGATCATGTGTTTCAAGAAATTGATTTCATCTTGGAGAAGAATGAGAAAGCAAATTTGGAGTAGAAGGTAATGAATTCAATTTTTGGCATAGTGAGCTTGAGGTATTTAAGATCATAGTCATATGGACACATCCAGAAGACTTATGCATCCTTATTCTAGAAAACAAGTTCTTGGGTAGAGTTACGGAAGTCAAAGCACATAAGACAGCTGAAATCACCAGTGTGTGTACTGAGAAGAGAAAGTGTGCAGGTTAGCACCATAAGTAACATTAAAAATTAAAGGAAAATATCACTGAAAAGAGGGAGTTGTGACAGTAGGAAAAGGAAAGAAAAAGTAGTGTCATGGAAGCCATGAATAAAAAAGACATACAGGAATTTGGAGTGGTTAATACTATGAGATACTGTATTCAGATCTAGGAACATAAAGGTTTAAAGGAATTCTTTGGATTTATCCTTTAAAAATTATTGATGTCTTTAATAAGAGATTATTACAGTGGAATGGAAATCAAAACACATTTTGAATAATCTGTCAGTTAAGTGTAATAGAGTCCTGACAAGTTTATTAAAAGATATCATTGTTTATCTTTCTTATCTCCCTTTTTCTTTTCTACATCAGAGAACTAGAACAGCCAGTGGTACAGCTAGTGCTTTGGTGCAGTGTATCTTATCCTTTATTTCTATTTGTTTAAAAAAAAGTAATAGCACATAATGTAACCAGACTTCTATTTTCCCAGCCTAGGACTAAGACAGTAACTGTCATTTCTGTGTTCAAGTAGCTAACAAGTCTAAAATGGAAGTAGAAGCCAAGCATAATGCACAACTGTTTATTTCTATCTAAATGCATTTGATTTCTTAATTCTCTTTGGGTTATATTTGGAGAATAGATTTTTTCCAATTAAAAGTTATTACTTTACATAACTGAAAGTATAAATCCAGATGACTTACTATGAAAAAAGAGGTATTTTATCCTGTGACAATATTTGAACATAGTAGAAAGGTTTTAAGTAGAGTAATATCTACTAATTGACTTTAAAATCAACATTTAAAGATATAAACAAGCAGAAATTAGGGAGTAAGAGGAGATATTTACAAGAATTTATGGAAAACCTTTGATCTGGTTCTTAGTCTTTCTATATAAAAATTCATTTTTATGTTTATGTCTGCTATAGAATCTTTGTAACCTTATATTTTAAAAAAGAATTAGCGGTCACTAAAATAAAATTTCTGAATGTTATAGGCTACTATTTCTGACTGTCAGGTAGTGAAAAAATTCTCAGTTTTTCACTTAAATTTATCATATTTTCTTGCCCTGCATTCCCCTAACTGTAAAAATATTACTTTGTAAAATACTGTGATTAAGAATGAAAGGGCATAAATTTGATTTGAATGGTGGTTTTTTGTTTGTATGTTGTGAGTTGTATTTGTTTCTTGATACTTTATCTTAACTTTTTTTCAGTAATTCTGTTTTATAAAAGTACTACTATGGTTTTTAAAATATATCTTCAAAATAACATCTCAAGGTTTTAAACAGATTGATAAATGCTATTTTTCTTTCCTAGAATTTGGTTCCATGAACTTTAATCTCAACTTTCATTATTAAATCTAGACCTTACCTTTGTCACCTTCCTCAGAATTTATTTCTTTTGATCCTTAGTGGACTTTGGAGTATAGATATTTGGAAAACTGTTCTGCATATTATTCAACAGTCAGAATATGAATTGTGCTGGTAAATTGTGTCTAATTTCAACTGGGATACTTAGAGACTGTATTTTGTATTTTATTTCCTAATAGAATTTCCATCTGATGGTGAAAAAAGAGAAAATAATAGATGTCTTTCAGGAAGCAAACAAAACAATGTTCTTCATTGGTCATTGGAAGAATGTCTTTTGGATAATAAGGAATGCAGATTATTTGTTAAAATTCAAAAGTGTAGAAAGCATATATAGCAGTGAATTCTATAATCAAAATATATTCTGAGATATTTTTATAACTTCAGTTGAACAGTTTTCTGCTAATATAAAAGCACATTTATATTCTTTCTTTTTTGGGATTTAATTATCAGTCAAGTGAATTAATATTTAATATTACAGACAAACTAATTTTTTAAATAATTTTTAAGTCATAACATAATATCTTTATTTGAGGTGATTAAAGACAGTGAAACATGGAGTAAAACCTGAACCTGAAATAAAGCCAAAGAAATCACAAATTATTTTTACTTCTACTTTGTTTTACTTTGTAATACTTTTTGCCTATGTGTGAGGTATGATAGAGTAAATATGTCTTGCTCAGATAATTTTCAATTAACAAATGTTCACTGAGTCCTTATTACGTACAAGGTACTTTACTAAGTACAGAGTAAACCAAGAAACATGGAAAATAGCAATGAACCAAAGAAACATAGGAAATATCAAAATCATTAATCTTTTCATATTATTATCATATACTACTGTCTGCTCTAGGCAATTTGTGCATTTGAAAAAGGCAAATATTTTAGATATGCATGGTAAAAAGTTAAATTCACAAGATGTAATTGACTACAGCTGTGTTTGGGCTATATTTTATAGTTAAAGTAAGAAACCTGCAGAGGATTGCTTCAAAAAAATTCTTATCATGTCTATTTCTATAGTCATTGGAAAAGAATATATGAAAATAAAGGACTGAACAAAGTAGATCAAGCTGTATTTGAAGAGCAAACAATAAAATCGGTGGTTGTTCTGTCAGTGCTGTCAAATGAAACTTTTTTCCAGTTATACTCAAAATAAGTGGTTCTCTCCTGTTTGGGAATTTGATATACAGATCGTTTGCCACAAGCCCACGGTTGTATTGAATAGGCAACTGAAGGTAGAAAAGCCAGAAAACTTTTAAACAGTATTTATGTTGTCTTTACAGATTCCCTCACTTATAAATTCTAAGTTCTGCTGGTGTAGTAGGAATATTTTTAAACAAAGACATTCAGGAAAGCCAGAGAATTAAGAGTACAGTTTTCCCCGCTCATGTTTATTTGCTTGTTTCTTTTGACAAGCTCTCAAAAGCACTCTTCTGGCAGTACTAAATTTATTATATTTATTGTCATGACCTACTGTTGAGATGACTAGGATTATTCTCAGTTTAATCATGAACTGCTTTACTTTACTGGAGTCAAGAGAAGAAGAGACAAAATTGCAGATTTATTGCAATTAATTTTATTTTTTTCTTTTCTTTTTTTTCTAATTTTATTTTATTTTTAAACTTTACATAATTGTATTAGTTTTGCCAAATATCAAAATGAATCCGCCACAGGTATACATGTGTTCCCCATCCTGAACCCTCCTCCCTCCTCCCTCCCCATACCATCCCTCTGGGTCGTCCCAGTGCACTAGCCCCAAGCATCCAGTATCGTGCATCGAACCTGGACTGGCAACTCGTTTCTTACATGGTATTTTACATGTTTCAATGCCATTCTCCCAAATCTTCCCACCATCTCCCTCTCCCACAGAGTCCATAAGACTGTTCTATACATCAGTGTCTCTTTTGCTGTCTCGTACACAGGGTTATTGTTACCATCTTTCTAAATTCCATATATATGCGTTAGTATACTGTATTTATGTTTTTCCTTCTGGCTTACTTCACTCTGTATAATAGGCTCCAGTTTCATCCACCTCATTAGAACTGATTCAAATGTATTCTTTTTAATGGCTAAGTAATACTCCATTGTGTATATGTACCACTGCTTTCTTATCCATTCATCTGCTGATGGACATCTAGGTTGCTTCCATGTCCTGGCTATTATAAACAGTGCTGCGATGAACATTGGGGTACATGTGTCTCTTTCCCTTCTGGTTTCCTCAGTGTGTATGCCCAGCAGTGGGATTGCTGGATCCCAGTTCTATTTCCAGTTTTTTAAGGAATCTCCACACTGTTCTCCATAGTGGCTGTACTAGTTTGCATTCCCACCAACAGTGTAAGAGGGTTCCCTTTTCTCCACACCCTCTCCAGCATTTATTATTTGTAGACTTTTGGATCGCAGCCATTCTGACTGGTGTGAAATGGTACCTCATAGTGGTTTTGATTTGCATTTCTCTGATAATGAGCGATGTTGAGCATCTTTTCACGTGTTTGTTAGCCATCTGTATGTCTTCTTTGGAGAAATGTCTATTTAGTTCTTTGGCCCATTTTTTGATTGGGTCGTTTATTTTTCTGAAATTTGGCTGCAGGAGCTGCTTGTATATTTTTGAGATTAGTTGTTTGTCGGTTGCTTCATTTGCTATTATTTTTTCCCATTCTGAAGGCTGTCTTTTCACCTTGCTAATAGTTTCCTTTGATGTGCAGAAGCTTTTAAGGTTAATTAGGTCCCATTTGTTTATTTTTGCTTTTATTTCCAATATTCTGGGAGGTGGGTCGTAGAGAATCCTGCTGTGATGTATGTCGGAGTTCCCGGAGGAACAACCTAGAGTCTGAGCAGTGTGGACAGGGAGGCTACACGCGCCGTGAGCGGGGGCAGACCCAGGGTGGCTGAGGCACTGCGAGCCCACGCCAGTGTTATTTGTTTGCAGCATCCCTCCCTCCCTCCCCACAGTGCGACTGAACAAGTAAGCCTTAAAAAAAAAAAAAAAAAAAAGTGTCCTCCACCGTGCCCTTTGTGTCAGGGCGGAAACCAGATACTGAAGAGACTAGCAAACAGAAGAAGATATAACAGAGGGAAACGCCTTGGAAGCTACAGGCAATAGATCAAAACCCTGTGGTTACTACGGACTACATAGGAAGGGGCGTATAGATCTTGAGAAATGCAATTAATTTTAAAAAATGACAAAGTCCCAAGTAGAAGGCCTGCTCTAAATGAGATTGACATAATCATTTGGAAGAATTTCTTAATTTAATTCTTTGAAAATAATTCAAAGAATCTTATCCAAAACCCAGTGAAGTTTATTAAGACGTTACTGGGTTTTTCCAAGGAAAATTTAAATAACTAGTCTTTTCCACTACTGGCACCCCACTCCAGTACGCTTGCCTGGACAATCCTGTGGACAGAGGAGCCTGTTGGGCTGCAGTCCACGGGGTCGCGAAGAGTCAGACATGACTGAGCGACTTCACTTTCACTTTTCACTTTCATGCATTGGAGAAGGAAATGGCAACCCACTCCAGTTTCTTGCCTGGAGAATCCCAGGGACAGGGGAGCCTGGTGGGCTGCCGTCTATGGGGTCGCACAGAGTCGGACACGACTGAAGCGACAGCAGCAGCAGCAGCAGCAGTGGGAGCAAAAACCAGATAGTGCTGTGACTCTTAGCAGCCACAATATATTCAAGAGCTTCTTATGGAAGGCAGTTGGGGCATGGATCGGGAAAGAACACTAGAGACCCAAATATTTTCCTTGCATTTGTGACCCATAGTTCATCCTACTACCATATCAAGAGGGAGGGTTTTCAGGGCATTTCTCCTTTTAGGCTGTTCTCCCTTTCAGAATCTTAACATAAAATTGACACTACAAATTATTATGAAGGTAAGGAAAAATAAATTCAAAGGAACACTGCCCAATGTCCAGAGTACAGATAGTCTAAGCTCTACATCCAGGTTTATCCTAGATGAGGTGTATCTTATTCATGAAAGTCTAGCTCTTGGCTCTTTGATCCCTAAACTGTCCTTGAGCTTCATCCATCTCAGTTAACACACTAATCCTAAGAAGTGGGAGTGGGGATGATGGTTTGGAAAGTCTTTGTCTCGTTAGATGCCAACTTTTTAAGAATCAAAACTTCATATTTTGAGAGGATGATAAAATGAATTTCTTTTATGTTTTTAAGCACCATTGCTTGATAAGTGTGTGCACTATGTTCTGTTTTTGTTTTCATTAAGGAATTTACAAGCTTTTTGAGTTCTACATAACTTTTTCCCTTTGAATTGTTAGGATCGCACATACAATGGTCACTAGCATTCTTGCATTTATTTCTTTTATTTTTGGCTATGCAGTGTCTTCATTGCTGCACAGGCTTTCTCTAGTTGCCACAGCTGGGGCTTCTCTCTAGTTGCCATGTGTGAGCTTCTCATTGCAGTGGCTTCTCTTGTGGAGAATGGGCTCTGGAGTGCCTGGGCTTCAGTATTTGCTGCATGTGGGCTTCGGTGGTTGTGGCTCCTGGGCTCTAGAGCACAGGCACAGTAGTTGTGGTCCATGGCTTGATTGCTCTGTGACATTGTGGGATCTTCCCAGACCAGGGATCGAACCGTGTCTCCTGCATTGGCAGGTGGATTCTTTACCACTGAGCCACCAGGAAAGCCCCATCTCTGCATTTTTGAAAAGAATCTCTTTTCTCCTGTCATGTCCCAACTGCTTCTGATCTAATATTTTCACCATGACCTTATACCCAAGTCATTGTTCTGCCCTCATTTGTTATTCTACCATTTACCACCAACCCTCATTCTTTGGCTTCCCTGGTGGCTCAGATGGTAAAGAATCTGCCTGCAATGCAGGAGTCCCGGGTTCAATCCCTGGGTCAGTAAGATCCCTGGAAAAGGAAATGGCAACCCTCTCCAGTATTCTTTCCTAGAAAATTCCTTGGATAGAGGAACCTGGAGGGATACAGTCCATGGGATCACAGAGTCGGACACGACTAACACTTTCACTCTCATTCTTTAGTTTTTCCTCTTGGTCTGATTTCTTGACTTTGAACATGGCTTTACTTTTCTGTTACAACATGATCACAGTTATTTTTCCTTAGGATATTTAGAATAATCATTCCCCGATCCTAGCAAAATCCCTTTAGGTATGTTCTCACTAACATTACCCTAAATATAGAAGTGGAATCAATAAAGGAATTGACAGGTCTAGAGGGGACTTCTTCATGAAATATAGTTTAAAAAAATAGATCAAGAGTTACTGTAAGACAAGAATATGATTTGTTTTTAAATATGTAGATATTATCTCATAAAATACAACAAATTATAAAAATAACTTTGTAATCAGCTATCTAACTGATTTGCATATAGCACATTCGTATCTAAATGTGTATATAGATTTGAACATCTCATGATCAGTGACAGAATTCACATCCAAATTATTTGGAATTAGTCTTTAAAATCTTTAAAATTTCTACTTACTATGAACTATTCTAGTGATTTGGTTGCATCCTTAGTACTTGAGATTTAATTGGTCATTGATAGGATTTATAGTTCTTATGAATTATCAGTATATTCAAAATTTACATTTAACTTAGGACTACTGTATGAAAATGGGCACTATAGTGTATTTTCTTAAGCTGTTTTGAAACTTGTTATTTCAAGTATATTTTATTAATCATACTTTTGAAAGCATGAAGTTACTTAGTTACAAAATCTACTCCCAAGTGGTACACTGGTAAAATAATCTGCCTGCTAAGGCAAGAGAGGCAAAGAGACCCAGTTTCAATCCCTGGGTCGAGAAGATCCCCTGGAGTAGGAAATAGCAACCCACTCTACTATTCTTGCCTGGAAAATTCCATGAACAGAGAACCCTGGTGGGCTACTGTCCATGGGGTCACAAAAAAAGGGAATAAGCTTTATTATCAATTCCCAAGAAAGCAGCTTATTTCTCCTAAAATATTAAATTTGGCTATTAAAAATGAAGATTATTTTGTATCAAGTTCCACTGTTAAAAAGATGAACCTAAAATACAGAATTGGTAGATAATGTTCTAAAAATGGTTATTTATAATAATTTCTCTTTGATTTACTGATATCTCCAATATTTATGCTTATCATGTAACAGAAGGCAAGCACCACCAGCTCATCTCTAGCCATCTGGCTCTTAGATGGGTGGTAGTAGGTAACTAGAATTTCCTCTGCTTCATCTGCTTGGGGATACAGATGAAGTCTCAGCAGCTCATATAGGAGTTCCCATCCAGAGGGATGCTATGGGGAGGGAGGAGGGAGGAGGGTTCAGGATGGGGAGCACATGTATACCTGTGATGGATTCATTTTGATATTTGGCAAAACTAATACAATTATGTAAAGTTTAAAAATAAAATTAAATTAAAAAAACAACAACAACAACAACAAAAAGGAGTTCCCATTTGTTTATACAAGACTTCATACTAATTGCTCCTGAAGGCCTAAGGAAATCTCAGTGGGAGGAATCAAAATTACTGAGAAATGAATCCACTCATTTTGAGCATTGTTGCACTACTCCTGGCACTCTGTTTTTCCTGGCCACTATGTTTATTTCATAGAACACAATGGTTTTTAGGGCTCCGGTGGATGGCAATATATTTCACAGGAGTTATTAGGTTTCTCTCCATTCTCCTGGGCACTACTGCCCTAAGGCTAATACACTGAAGTCTCCTAATGGCTTTCCCATGTTTCCATGATCACTGTCTATACTAGAGCTGCCTCAGGGTCTAGAGGAAAGTGGAAGGTGAATCTCTATTTACATTACACCATCTGTATGTTTTTGATACAGCCTTAAGAAATAGATTAGGGGCTAGATTTCACCATCCAATCACTTTCATAGCTGGGAGTTCTTGTGCCCAGCAGCAAGGAAGGCAGGAATGATGCTGAACATTGCACCAAGGGAACCGAATGCACCAATGATGTGAAAACTCAAGCCTATCAGCACAGAAAATTAGCGTCAGATAGAACAGACTGAAATACTAACAGAAGAAAATAATGTTTTAATATTTTTCTTCACATCCTCAATAGGAGTGAAACTAGTACCTAGAAAAGGAAAAAGAGATGTCTCTGAGTCAGGCCAAACCTCCCACTTTTAACAAGTAGGACTCACTTTTACTCAATGTGGGGTTGGGGGATGGGACGATACAAACATGGAATCAAGTTTAAAAGTGGACTTTTAAACAAGAGCAGAACTGAGTCTTTAAAATGAGACAGTTATAATAGCCAAATATAACAAGATAGAGAATTTAGCCAAAATATCATTCAGTTCAGGTCAGTTCAGGGGCTCAGTCCTGTCTGACTCTTTGTGACCCCATGAACCACAACACGCCAGGCCTCCCTGTCCATCACCAACTCCTGGAGTTCACCCAAACCCATGTCCATCGATCAGTGATGCCATCCAACCATCTCATCCTCTGTCATCCCCTTCTCCTCCTGCCCCTAATCTTTCCCAGCATCAGGGTCTTTTCAAATGAGTCAGCTCTTCACATCAGGTGGCCAAAGGATTGGAGTTTCAGTGTCAACATCAGTCCTTCATCAGACTAGAAACACTTCAGTAAATTGGTTACATATTGCACTATGAGAACTCCAATAATAATGAAAAGGAAATACAAGCCAAAATAAATTGCTTTACCTTATTTATAAATTACTCAGCTATTACAACCTCTATTCTTCTGCCTCCATCTTACTTTTATTTCTAACTCAGCAGTTTAGTAGATATTATGAGCAATAGTCATACTTTTTGCCTTTTCATACTGTTCAAGGGTTCTTAAGGAAGGAATACGGAAAGGGTTTGCCATTCCCTTTTCCAGTGGAACACATTTTGTCAGAACTCTTCACCATGACCCATCCATCTTGGGTGGCCCTACACAGCATGGCTCATAGTTTCCTTGAGTTAGACAAGGCTATGGTCCACATGATCAGTTTGATTCGTTTTCTGTGATTGTGGTTTTCATTCTGTCTGCCCTCTGAGAGCTAAGGATAAGACTGACTGTGTACCAACAAAGGTCTGTCTAGTCAAAGCTATGGTTTTTCCAGTAGTCATGTATGGATGTGAGAGTTGGACTATAAAGAAAGCTGAGAACCAAAGAATTGATGCTCTTGAACTGTGGAGTTGGAGAAGACTCTTGAAAGTTCCTTGGACTTCAAGGAGATCAAACCAGTCAATCCTAAAGGAAATCAGTTCAGTTCAGTTGCTCAGTCGTGTCCGACTCTTTGCGACCCCGTGGACTGCAGCACGCCAGGCCTCCCTGTCCATCACCAACTCCTGGAGTCCACCCAAACTCATGTCCATTAAGTCAGTGATGCCATACAACCATCTCATTCTCCTACCTTCAATCTTTCCCAGCATCAGGGTCTTTTCAAATGAGTCAGCTCTTCACATCAGGTGGCCAAACAAAGTATTGGAGTTTCAGCTTCAACATCAGTCCTTCCAATGAACACACAGGACTGATCTCATTTAGGATGGACTGGTTGGATCTCCTTGCAGTCCAAGGGACTCCCAAGAGTCTTCTCCCACACTACAGTTCAAAAGCATTGATTCTTTGGCTCTCAGCCTTCTTCACAGTCCAACTCTCACATCCATACATGACCACTGGAAAAACCACAGCCTTGACTAGACGGACCTTTGTTGGCAAAGTAATGTCTCTGCTTTTGAATATGCTATCTAGGTTGGTCATAACTTTCATTCCAAGGAGTAAGCATCTTTTCGTTTCATGGCTGCAGTCACCATCTGCAGTGATTTTTGAGCCCAAAAGAATAAAGTCAGCCACTGTTTCCACTGTTTTCCCATTTATTTGCCATGAAGTGGTGGGACTGGATGCCATGATCTTCGTTTTCTGAATGTTGAGCTTTAAGCCAACTTTTTCACTCTCCTCTTCACCTTCATCAAGAGGCTCTTTAGTTCTTCACTTTCTGCCATAAGGGTGGTGTCATCTGCATATCTGAGGTTATTGATATTTCTCCCGGCAATCTTGATTCCAGCTTGTGCTTCATCCAGTCTAGTGTTTCTCATGATGTACTTACTCTGAATATAAGTTAAATAATCAGGGTGATAATATACAGCCTTGACGTACTCCTTTTCCTATTTGGAACCAGTCTGTTGTTCCATGTCTGGTTCTAACTGTTGCTTCCTGACCTGCGTACAGATTTTCAAGAGGCAGGTAAGGTGGTCTGGTATTTCCATCTCTTTCAGAAATTTCCACAGTATTGTGATCCGCACATTCAAACACTTTGGCATAGTAAATAAAACAGAAATAGATGTTTTTCTGGAACTCTCTTGCTTTTCCCATGATCCAGCAGATGTTGGCAATTTGATGTCTGGTTCCTCTGCCTTTTCTGAAACCAGTTTGAACATCTAGAAGTTCACGGTTCACATATTGCTGAAGCCTGGCTTGGAAAATTTTGAGCATTACTTTGCTACTGTGTGAGATGAGTGCAATTGTGTGGTAGTTTAAGCATTCTTTGGCATTGCCTTTCTTTGGGATTGGAATGAAAACTGACCTTTTCCAGTCCTGTGGCCACTGCTGAGTTTTCCAAATTTGCTGGCATATTGAGTGCAGGACTTTCACAGCATCATCTTTCAGGATTTGAAATAGCTCAACTGGAATTCCATCACCTCCACTAGCTTTGTTCATAGTGATTCTTCCTAAGGCCCACTTGACTTCACATTCCAGGATTTCTGGATCTAGGTGAGTGATTACACCATCACAGAGCTCTAGTGCCACGCAAAAGGAAATCAGTTATGAATATTCATTGGAAGGACTGATGCTGAAGCTAAAACTCCAATACTTTGGCCACCTGATGCAAAGAACTGACTCCTTGATAAAGACCCTGATGCTGGGAAAGATATTGGGCAGGAGGAGATGAGGACAACAGAGGATGAGATGGTTGAATTGCATCATTGTCTCAATGGACATGAGTTTGAGCAAGCTCTGGGAGTTGATGATGGACAGGGAGGCCTGACATACTGCAGTCCGTGGGGTTGTAAAGAGTCAGACACAGCTGAGCAACTGAACTGAGCCACACTTTGCATATCTACATTGCCAAGTTTCATGTTCTTTTTTTTAAATTTAAATTTATTTATTTTAATTAGAGGCTAATTACTTTACAATATTGTGTTGATTTTGCTTTACATCAACATGAATATGCCACGGGTGTACACGTGTTCCCAATCCTGAACCCCCTCCGACCTTTCTCCCCATACCATCCCTCTGGGTCATCCCAGAGCACCAGCCCCAAGCTTCCTGTATCCTGCATCAAACCTGGACTGGCGATTCATTTCTTATATGATATTATACATGTTTCAATGCCATTGTCCCAAATCATCCCCCCAACACACACACAGAGTCCAAAAGACTGTTCTATACATCTGTGTCTCTTTTGCTGTCTCTCATACAGGGTTATCGTTACCAACTTTCTAAATTCCATATATATGTGTTAGTATACTGTATTGGTGTTTTTCTTTCTGGTTTACTTTGTATAATTGGCTCCAGTTTCATCACCTCATTAGAACTAATTCAAATATATTCTTTTAAATGGCTGAGTAATATTCCATTGTGTATATGTACCACTGCTCTCTTATCCAATCGTCTGCTGATGGACATCTAGGTTGCTTCCATGTCCTGGCTATTATAAACAGTGCTGCGATGAACATTGGGGTACACATGTCTCTTTCAATTCTGGTTTCCTCACTGTGTATGCCCAGCAGTGGGATTGCTGGGTTGTATGGCAGTTCTTTACTAGCGTGTGAGATGAGTGCAATTGTGTGGTTTTGAGCATTCTTTGGCATTGCCTTTCTTTGGGATTGGAATGAAAACTGACCTTTTCCAGTCCTGTGGCCATGGCTGAGTTTTCCATATTTGCTGGCATATTGAGTGCAGCACTTTCACAGCATCATCTTTCAGGATTTGAAATAGCTCAACTGGAATTCCATCACCTCCACTAGCTTTGTTCATAGTGATGCTTTCTAAGGCCCACTTGACTTCACATTTCAGGATGTCTGGCTCTAGGTCAGTGATCACACCATCGTGATTATCTTGGTCATGAAGATCTTTTTTGTATAGTTCTTCTGTGTATTCTTGCCACCTCTTCTTAATATCTCTGCTTCTGTTAGGTCCATACCATTTCTGTCCTTTATCAAGCCCATCTTTGCATGAAATGTTCCTTTGGTATCTCTGATTTTCTGGAAGAGATCCCTAGTCTTTCCCATTCTGTTGCTTTCCTCTATTTCTTTGCATTGATCGCTGAAGAAGGCTTTCTTATCTCTTCTTGCTATTCTTTGAAACTCTGCATTCAGATGTTTATATCTTTCCTTTTCTCCTTTGCTTCTCTTCTTTTCACAGCTATTTGTAAGGCCTCCCCAGACAGCCATTTTGCTTTTTTTGCATTTCTTTTCCATGGGGATGGTCTTGATCCCTGTCTCCTGTACGATGTCAAGAACCTCATTCCATAGTTCATCAGGCACTCTATCTATCAGATCTAGGCCCTTAAATCTATTTCTCACTTCCACTGTATAATCATAAGGGATTTGATTTAGGTCATACCTGAATGGTCTAGTGGTTTTCCCTACTTTCTTCAATTTAAGTCTGAATTTGGCAATAAGGAGTTCATGGTCTGAGCCACAGTCAGCTCCTGGTCTTGTTTTTGCTGACTGTATAGAGCTTCTCCATCTTTGGCTGCAAAGAATACAATCAATCTGATTTTGGTGTTGACCATCTGGTGATGTCCATGTATAGAGTCTTCTCTTGTGTTGTTGGAAGAGGGTGTTTGCTATGACCAGTGCATTTTCTTGGCAAAACTCTATTAGTCTTTGCCCTGCCTCATTCCGTATTCCAAGGCCAAATTTGCCTATTACTCCAGATGTTTCTTGACTTCCTACTTTTGCATTCCAGTCCCCTATAATGAAAAAGACATCTTTTTTGGGTGTTAGTTCTAAAAGGTCTTGGAGGTCTTCATAGAACCGTTCAACTTCAGCTTCTTCAGCATTACTGGTTGGGGCATAGACTTGGATTACTGTGATATTGAATGGTTTGCCTTGGAAACGAACAGAGATCATTCTGTCATTTTAGAGATTGCATCCAAGTACTGCATTTCGGACTCTTTTGTTGACCATGATGGCTACTCCATTTCTTCTGAGGGATTCCTGCCTGCAGTAGTAGATATAATAGTCATCTGAGTTAAATTCACCCATTCCAGTCCATTTCAGTTCACTGATTCCTAGAATGTCGATGTTCACTCTTGCCATCTCTTGTTTGACCACTTCCAATTTGCCTTGATTCATGGACCTGACATTCCAGGTTCCTATGTAATACTGCTCTTTACAGCATCGGACCTTGCTTCTATCACCAGTCACATCCACAGTTTTGTATTCTTTTTGCTTTGGCTCCATCCCTTCATTCTTTCTGGAGTTATTTCTCCACTGATCTTCAGTAGCATATTGGGCACCTACTGACCTGGGGAGTTTCTCTTTCAGTATCCTATCATTTTGCCTTTTCATACTGTTCATGGGGTTCTCAAGGCAAGAATACTGAAGTGGTTTGCCATTCCCTTACTCCCTGGAAAGAAAGTTATGACCAACCTAGATAGCATATTCAAAAGCAGAGACATTACTTTGCCAACAAAGGTTCGTCTAGTCAAGGCCATGGTTTTTCCTGTGGTCATGTATGGATGTGAGAGTTGGACTGTGAAGAAAGTTGAGCGCCGAAGAATTGATGGTTTTGAACTGTGGTGTTGGAGAAGACTCTTGAGAGTCCCTTGGACTGCAAGGAGATCCAACCAGTCCATTCTGAAGGAGATCAGCCCTGCGATTTCTTTGGAAGGAATGATACTGAAGCTGAAACTCCAGTTCTTTGGCCACCTCATGCGAAGGGTTGACTCATTGGAAAAGACTCTGATGCTGGGAGGGATTGGGGGCAGGAGGAGAAGGGGACGACAGAGGATGAGATGGCTGGATGGCATCACTGACTCGATGGACGTGAGTCTGAGTGAACTTCGGGAGTTGGTGATGGACAGGAAGGCCTGGTGTGCTTCGATTCATGGGGTTGCAAAGAGTCGGACACGACTGAGCGACTGATCTGATCTGATCTGATGGCAGTTCTATTTCCAGTTTTTTAAAGGAATCTCCACACTGTTCTCCATATGGCTGTACTAGTTTGCATTCCCACCAACAGTGAAAGAGGGTTCCCTTTTCTCCACATCCTCTGCAGCATTTATTGCTTGTAGACTTTTGGATCGCAGCCATTCTGACTGGCGTGAAATGGTACCTCATTGTGATTTCGATTTGCATTTCTCTGATAATAAGTGATGTTGAGCATCTTTTCATGTGTTTGTTAGCCATTTGTATGTTTTCTTTGGAGAAATGTCTATTTAATTCTTGGCCCATTTTTGATTGGTTCGTTTATTTTTCTGGAATTCAGCTACAAGAGTTGCTTGTATATTTTTGAGATCAGTTGTTTGTCAGTTGCTTCATTTGCTATCATTTTCTCCCATTTTGAAGACTGTCTTTTCACCTTGCTTATAGTTTCTTTTGTTCTGCAGAAGCTTTTTTTTTTTTTTCTAATTTTATTTTATTTTTAAACTTTACATAATTGTATTAGTTTTGCCAAATATCAAAATGAATCCGCCACAGGTATATATGTGTTCCCCATCCCGAACCCTCCTTTAATTAGGCCCCATTTGTTTATTTTTGCTTTTATTTCCAGTATTCTTGGAGGTGGGTCATAGAGGATCCTGCTGTGATGTATGTCGGAGAGTGTTTTGCCTATGTTCTCCTCTAAGAGTTTTATAGTTTCTGGTATTATGTTTAGATCTTTAATCCATTTTGAGTTTATTTTTGTGTATGGTGTTAGAAAGTGTTCTAGTTTCATTCTTTTACAAATGGTTGACCAGTTTTCTCAGCACCACTTGTTAAAGAGATTGTCTTTAATCCACTGTATATTCTTGCCTCCTTTGTCAAAGATAAGGTGTCCATAGGTGTGTGGGTTTATCTCTGGGCTTTCTATTTTGTTCCATTGATCTATATTTCTGTCTCTGTGCCAGTACCGTACTGTCTTGATGACTGTGGCTTTGTAGTAGAGCCCGAAGTCAGACAGGTTGATTCCTCCAGTTCCATTCTTCTTTCTCAAGATTGCTTTGGCTATTCGAAATTTTTTGTATTTCCATACAAATTGTGAAATTATTTGTTCTAGCTCTGTGAAAAATACTGTTGGTAGCTTGATAGGGATTGCATTGAATCTATAGGTTGCTTTGGGTAGTATACTCATTTTCACTCTATTGATTCTTCCAATCCATGAACATGGTATATTTCTCCATCTGTTAGTGTCCTCTTTGATTTCTTTCACCAGTGTTCTTATATTTTTCCATTAAGAACTTTGCAGCATACTCAATCTCTGCCTCAGTCTCTGAAATCTGGTCATTTTAACTCTCGATGGCACTATCTTTTAATAAAAAGGAACATAGTTTTCCTTACACATAGTATAAAGAAAAGCTATTTACATGTGCATTTTGATGACCCTCAGCTTCTCTAGTGACATATTTTCTAATGCCATTTCTTTTTATTGCTTGCTTTTGGTTTCAGATGGGTGTTGAAAATGACTCTATTTAAGGTAACTGAAAAATGCATCTAAACTTTTTAGTGAATTTTATTTTGTGAAAATAATTTTTCTTTTTGTCATTTTTATTTGTATTTTATATTATAAAATACGAATTCCTTAACTTAGTAAATCTAATTCTTAGTTAAGAATTCCTTAACTTTGTACTTGGCCAATGTCCAACTTGGTTTTTGGACACTGTATATTGCAATATCATTGCCAATATAGTGTTAACACTTCTATCACATAACATGATTATCATTACTTTTTTGTTAGGAATAATTAAGACTTAGTCTCAGTAAACTTGATTGTAATACAATCTTGTTGTCTATAGATTCACTCTACTGTACATTAGATATCTAGGGCTTATTTACTACATGTTGTAAATTTGTTTGCTTTATTTGTACCCTTGAACAGCATATCTGTCCCTCCACCCACCAGCTAAAATGAGTAACCATCATTTTATGCTCTTTTTATGAGTTTCATTTTTTTTAGGTACTATGTATAAATGACATCACACAGTCTTTGTCTTTTTCTGTTTGACATCTCACTCAGCCTAACGTCCTCAAGTCCATCCATGTTGTCACAAATGATAGGATTTCTTTCCTTCTCATGGCTAAATAATATTCCTCTGTGTGTGTGTGTGTGTGTGTGTGTGTGTGAGTGAGAGAGACATCTTTATCCATTCATGTGTTGACAGACAGTTTATTTCCATATCCTGGCTATTAAAAGTAATGCTGCAATAAACATGAGAACGCATATATCTCATCAATATTCTGTTTTCATTTCCTCTGGGTATATACTAAGAAATGGAATTGCTGGATCATATGGTAGTTCTGTTTTTAATTTTTTAAAGAACTTCATCCTATTTTCCATAGTGGCTGCACCAATTCATATTCCTACCAACAGTGTATGAGTGTTCCCTTTTCTCCAAGTCCTCACCAGCACTCATTATTATTATTATTTTTTATAATAGCCAGTAAAATAACTAATGCGAGGTAATATGTCATTGTGCTTTTGATTTGCATTTTCTTGTAATTAGTGATGCCAAACATCTTTTTATGTACCTTTCTCCACTCTTTAACTTTGCTTCTGCCTCCTCCCATATTTCCCTGTGCTTTTGTAATTTCTGCGTAGTTCTAGTTTCCTAAACTTACTTTCCTCTGTAAACTTTATAAATGTTAGTCTCTCTGTCATCCCCTAGCTCATCTTTAAATATTCAGCTCAAGTGAGTGCCACTCTGTGAAATTGTAGCTTTCTGTATAATCCTTCATTTGATAATTTCCAAGTGATTTTAAGCTGTCTTCTCCAATGCTAAGTGTGGAGCACATTTTTAATCCCTTTTCCTGTGAGACATCTGATGCTTACTTTTTGCTCATAAAATAATTCTTCCATGAATAAATAAATGATACTAGCTTTAAGAAATTCAGATGGATAAAAGCAGTGCATATATGCCCAGTTACAAGCTATTTCACTTTTCTAGTAGATAAGGCCTTGTCTACCTGTTATGAACCTATCTTGTTCTTTTTCTTTGAAATATTCTCCTAGAAGAAAAATTAGTACTGTGAAAATGTTCTTGAGTCCACACATTATTCAGAAAAATGTGTCATTTAGAGAACTGAGATGTTTTTTAGTATACCCAGTGATATCATCTAGGTTCACCTCTGATATCAGTGAGTTTATTAGAATTCATTTCTTCATGGATGGATCAGTTTACAATATTAAAGACTCATGAGTAGTACAGATATTTTAGCTAAACAGATGAAAGAGAATCAGAGGGTCTCACATCAGTTAACGTACTCTGTATTCCAACAAATGAATTTCAACTGCCTCAGTAAAATTGGAATTTGCTTACAATAAAATCAGGAAGGGGACTGAAAATCCAGACAAATGTTTACAATGGACTAACTCCTCAATGTAATAATCAGAGTTCTCAGACCTTTAAATTTTAGCTTTATTAAAATTATTAGACATACACAATACCTCTATTTCATGGACTTTTTCTTTCTAGTCAATCATTCTACTTACAAAAGAAGGCAAGAATTTTTTTTCATATTAATATTTAACTAAAAAACACATGTTCTCTATTTTCATTGGAAAAAACATTTCTCGCCTTTCTGGGATTGATTTTTTTTCATTTGTATTTTACTCACAAAAGTGGAATTATAAATTCTTGGCAAAGTTGTTGGGTGTTCAGTCTCTCAGTCATGTCCAACTCTTTGCAACCCCATGTACTACATGTAGCCCATCAGGCTCCTCTCTACATGGGATTTTCCAGGCAAGGATACTGGAGTGGGTTGCCATTTCCTCCTCCAAGGGATCATCCCCACCCAGGGACTGAACCCGTGACTTCTGAATCTCCTGTATTGGCAGGTGGATTCTTTACTATGAGCTACCTGGGGAGCCCTCAATATGCTGATTTTAATTTTCTTCAAAATATCTTCAATGCTCTCTTACCTGTGCATTTCAATTTGCCTTCAATTTTCCTTAGATGACAGTCTTTCAGGTAAGTAGTAGAGATGCTTACATTTTAAATAGAAGAAAAGAACTCAAAGCAAGACACCTTCAACAGCTAGAATAGTCTCAAATATATAAAATAAAAAGATCATTAATTTTTTTCCATTAGTCTTAATTATATTTTGCTTTTAATTGGTGAATTTTGCCTTTTTAGGAAAACTATTCTATTCTATATTAAGCTTGATTCCTCTTCTTTATTTTGACCCAATGAGCTTAAAAGTAAGACATACAACCTCTTTGTTTGCTCTGATGTTGTCAACCTCGTCTTACAAATTTCTGGGAGTAGTTCCCATGAGTCACTGCAGACTCAAAGCAATTTATTATTTTTTAGTTCTGAGGCAAATCTTTCTTTCAAATGTAAAGTTAATTTAATTCTAAACTTGAAAATCAAATTCCACAGCTAATGAACCACATATAATGGGCTCATTTTAGGACCATCTGAGTGTAGATCTGTCAAACTAGAATGCCACACTCAATGTCAATCCTATTATCTTTCACCTTCCCTACACACACACGATTGGTCACCAATTCCCATCCATTTTGTACATCTATTTACAATATATATCCTCTGCTTTCTATTTCCTTTGCTGTGGCCTTCATTCAGTTCAGTTCAGTCGCTCAGTCCTGTCCAACTCTTTGCGACCCCTTGAACTGCAGAGTGCCAGGCCTCCATGTCCATCACCAACTCCCAGACTTTCCCCAAACTCATGTCCACTGAGTTGGTGATGCCATCCAGCCATCTCATTCTCTGTCGTCTCCTCCTCCTCCTGCCTTCAATCTTTCCCAGCATCAGGATCTTTTCAAATGAGTCAGCTCTTCACATCAGGTGGCCAAAGTATTGGAGTTTCAGCTTCAACATCAGTCCTTTCAGTAAACACTCAGGACTGATCTCCTTAGGATGGACTGGTTGTCTCCTTGCAGTCCAAGGGACTCTCAAGAGTCTACTCCAACACCACAATTCAAAAGCATCAATTCTTTGGTGCTCAGCTTTCTTTGTAGTCCAACTCTCACATCCATACATGACTACTAGAAAAACCATAGCCTTGATTAGACACACCTTTGTTGGCAAAGTGTCTCTGCTTTTGAATATGCTGTCTAGGTTGGTCAATACTTTCCTTCCAAGGAGTAAGCATCTTTTAGTTTCATGGCTGCAGTCACCATCTGCAGTGATTTTGGAGCCCAAGAAAATAAAGTCAAGCCACTGTTTCCACTGTTTCCCCATCTATTTCCCATGAAGTGATGGGACTGGATGCAATGACCTCAGTTTTCTGAATGTTGAAAAAGCCAACATTTCACTCTCCCCTTTCATTTTCATCAAGAGACTCTTTAGTTCCTCTTCATTTTCTGCCATAATGGTGGTGTCATCTGCATATCTGAGGTTATTGATATTTCTCCCGGCAATCTTTATTCCAGCTTGAGCTTCATCCAGCCCAGCATATCTCATGATGTACTCTGCATATAAGTTAAATAATCAGGGTGAGAATATACAGCCTTGACATATTCCTTTTCCTATTTGGAATCAGTCTGTTATTCCATGTCCCTTTCTAACTGTTGCTTCCTGACCTGAATTCAGATTTCTCAAGAGGCGGTCATGTGGAATGGTATTCACATCTCTTTCAGAATATTCCATAGTTTATTGTGATCCACATAATCAAAGGCTTCATCATAGTCAATAAAGCAGAAATAGATGTTTTTCTGGAACTCTCTTGCTTTTTCAATGACCCAGCAGATGTTGGCAATTTGATGTCTGATTCCTCTGCCTTTTCTAAAACTAGGTTGAACATCTGGAAGTTCATGGTTCACATATTGCTGAAGCCTGGCTTGGAGAATTTTGAACATTACTTTACTAGCATGTGAGATGACTGCAATTGTGTGGTAGTTTGAGCATTCTTTGGTATTGCCATTGTTTGGGATTGGAATGAAAACTGACCTTTTCCAGTCCTGTGGCCACTGCTGAGTTTTCCAAATTTGTTGGCATATTGAGTGCAGGACTTTCACGGCATCATCTTTCAGGATTTGAAATAGCTCAACTGGAATTCCATCACCTCCACTAGCTTTGTTCATAGTGATGCTTCGTAAGGCCCACTTGACTTCATATTCCAGGATGTCTGGCTCTAGGTGAGTAATCATTCAGGCATTTATAATTTCCATCTTAAATTATTAATGTCCTTCCAACCAGTCACCCTGATGCCAGTCCTTTTTATCCTAGATCAGACATACACTCATCCCACGGCCATATTCTTAAATGGACAAAGCTGAATTTTCTACACACTGACTTAAAATCCTCTGAAGGCTCTGTTGATTCTTAACATGAGCTCTTGTGTTAAGTAGACTTAGATTTTAATATGTTTATCATTTCGTGCTTAATTTCTCTTGTCTCTCACCATGACCTCCCATGATCTGGAAAATGATTACTCTTTATTCAAGACCTGATTCAAATGTCACCACTGAGGGAGAAGGTAAATACTTCTTACACATGTTGACTCTTTCCAGGTAGAAGGATCTCTGTAAGTATGACTTTTCTGTGCTCCCCTGACTAGTCTTCTCAGGAGAAGTGGAACAACTGTTAGATTGGTAAGTTTTGGAGAAAAACTTGGGCATGGATGGTTCTGCTCCCTGTTCTCATCTTCTTCTTGGACTCTGGCCTATAGAAAGAATGCACTTGCACTTCTTTCTGCCAGGTGGTCAGAGGGCCTGCTTTCATCTTCCTAATTTTGAGGCTCAGTATTACTAAGACCCTTGTCACTGCATATATAATGCACCTGGCATAGATGAGATGCTCAGCAAGTGATTATTAAATAGATACTAAATGTATAATGAGTGAAATTCGTTCTTCAACCTGTAGCACTCTGACAGAGAAAAGCAGAAGCAGGGTTTTTGTGTACTGTTTCTGAGTTCAATAGTCAACTCCTTGAAGAAGCCTTCTCCAACATCTTCAGAGAACATTGATTACCCTCCAGTGAACCTTGATTATCTGTATATTAAAAATCACCTTGGGGTGCTTGCAAAACTCCCTGCAAGTTCTTGGTGCACCTTCAAGATTATGATTCAGTAGGTTTTAAGTCTAGACCAAGAGCTGATCATTTTAAAAAGCACCATGGAAGACCCTTCAAAGGCACCTTGGGTACTGTCTTTAGGTTCTTAAAAAACTTTGTTTATATCTCATCACTGGATTTTATTTAATACATACCTGTTTCTCCCAGGAAAAGTTCCCAATGACCTCATTGGGAGTATTTGTCTCAGCATTTCAAACACATAACATATAACCTGGGACCTGGCAGCTAGATAATACATGTTTGTTGAATATATGTTTGTTGATAAAGATGTGCTTGAAGCTTATGCTTCCTCTTTTATTTATAAAGCCAGAATTTGGGGGTATTAAAAAAGAACACAATTAAGACATCATTATTCCATTAAATGAGCTCACCATTAGCTCATGAACAGTCCAAAATACATGGTTTTCAAACACTGTGACTTTTAGCATTTAAAAAAATACTAAACATTTTCCCATGCATAATTCAGAATTCTACATTAACTGTCACAGTCATTCCTAAAGTATTGTAAAATATCTACTCATAAAAAAATCCATATTATATACAATGCATTTTCTTTATTGCATATTGAGGTTTGGTCATATCATAAATACATCAAGTGTTCTCAGTTTACTTGCATACATTTTCTATCTAACTACAACACTATGTTTGCTAGGCAACAGAATGAAAAAAAAAACTTTCAAAACATAAATCCATGAATTCCTCTCCAGAGAGAAAAAGGCAATATTTGCCACATTACTTAGAGAGTGAAAGGAAAGAGAAAAAAATTAGATCAACTTTGCAGCTGTGTTTCAGTATTCAAGGCCACACCTGGACTGGGTAAATCTTCGCTGATTATAAACCTTTGGCTAAAAGGAAAAGTTGCAGCCTGAAAAAGCAGACTGTGTCTTTGGGGATTCCTTTTGGCTATTTCAGTATTTAACAGATGTACTAGCTTAAACTTCATATTCTGAAAATAGCACGGAGCATGTAATTCTTCCTGAAAATTCCCACAGTGAATTTGGGTGTTTAAAATGTATTTAAAAGTTGGCATTGTGTTAATTAGAAACATCTCCCTAAATCTCTTTGTTTTATCTTTGCATAGGTATGTTATATATTCTAGTTACGTAGCATATATAATTTTGCAAATGTTTTATAGTTACAGATTGAGATATACACATATGCTTTTCTAGTCTGAATTATCAAATGGCAAATATTTATTGTAATAATCTGCCTCATTTATATGTAAGGTATATCCTAAAGAGAAACACCAAAACACACACACACATTATTGGCTTTCTTAAAATAAGTCCTCACGTCAATAAGATAACATTGTCTTCTGCATATTATCGTTTTAATATAACTGGTAAATATTTTGTGGCATTGTATTTTATAGTTACCATTGCTAAGATCAAGTTAAGCAGTAAACTGAACTACCTTCTTTCCATAAACATGCATCATCTTCACATGAAGTTTAAATATGATTTAGATCAAAATGTTCTAGTAACACAGGAGTAACAAAACATGTCTAATAATAAATGCTATTTTAAAGGGTTTGTGTCCAGTTATGGGAACTCGTTTTATATCAATGGCCATATTAGGATCTTTCATTAAAGTCACAGATATTCATTCCCATGAGACTTATTTTGTAAAGAAAAGCATTACCTTTAAAAAACCACACAAGAAGTCCCAAAGTGCTTATACTTATATTGCCAATTCAGTTCAGTTCAGTCACTCAGTTGTGTCCAACTCTTTGTGACCCCATGGACTGCAGCATGCCAGGCCTCCCTGTCTATCACCAACTCCTGGACTTTACTCAGACTCATGTCCATTGAGTTGGTGACGCCATCCAACCATCTCATCCTCTGTCGTCACCTTCTCCTCCCATCTTCAGTCTTTCCCAGCATCAGGATCTTTTCAAATGAGTCAGTTCTTTGTATCAGGTGGCCAAAGTATTGGAGTTTCAAGCTTCAGCATCAATCCTTCCAATGGATATTCAGGACTGATTTCCTTTAGGATGGACTGGTTGGATCTTCTTGCTGTCCAAGGGACTCCCAAGAGTCTTCTCCAACACCACAGTTCAAAAGCATCAATTCTTCAGTGCTCAGCTTTCTTTGTAGTCCAACTCTCACATCCATACATGACTACTGGAAAAACCATAGCTTTGACTAGATGGACATTTGTTGGCAAAGTAATGTCTCTGCTTTTTAATAAGCTGTCTAGGTTGGCACAGCTTTTCTTCCAAGGAGTAAGCGTCTTTTAATTTCATGGTTGCAGTCACCATCTGCAGTGATTTTGGAGCCCCCAAAACTAAAGTCTGTCACTGTTTCCATTGTTTCCCCATCTATTTGCCATGAAGTGATGGGATCCGATGCCATGATCTTAGTTTTCTGAATGTTGAGTTCTAAGCCAACTTTTTCACTCTCGTCTTTCACTTTCATCAAGAGGCTCTTTAATTATTTGCTCTCTGCCATAAGGGTGGTATCATCTGCATATATGAGGTTATTGATATTTCTCCCGGCAATCTTAATTCTAGCTTGTGCTTCCTCCAGCCAGGGTTTCCCATGATGTATCTGCATATAAGTTATTGTTAACTATATTGTCAATTAGTTTGTCCTGGAATTCGGAGTAAAAAGAACACCTATTGAATTGGGAGAAAAACTATTATTTTGAGTTTACTAGTAAAGACTAAATAAAAACTTAAAGATATTTTGTGTTCTGTCACTCAGTTGTGTCTGACTCTGTGACCCAATGGACTGTAGCCCACCAGGCTCCTCTGTCCATGGGATTCTCCAGGCAAGAATACTGCAAAGGGTTGCCATTTCCTCTTCCAGGGGATCTTCCCAACCCAAGGGTTGAAACGATGTCTCCTGCATCTCCTTGCATTGACAGGTAGGTTCTTTACCACTGAGCCATGTGGGAAGCCCCTAAAGAAATTGGGAATGTGTCAACTCATCATTATTAACTGTAATTTAGAATGAAGAGTATTTGAAAATTTGAGAGATATGCTTTCTAAATCATGGAACCATTCCTTTTAGTTTTCAAGTAGATTTATTTTGGTGGTTATAACAGAATATAAAAATAAATAGTCACATAAATGGATTTCATAGGATGTTTATAGGTAATGTCACAGATTTGATAATAATAGATACATGGACCATTTATTAAGGAATAAAAAACAATAATAGAGATTCCTCTTAGCCATGTTGAACAATACCTGAGATATAATTGTGCTAACTGTTGTTAACTTCTCAAATTCAAAGTATTTTATTTAAAATAGGTTAAATCAAAGGTTTATTTAACATACACTGGTAGGTATCAGGTCATTTTTTTTAAGAGCACTTTTCAAAGTTCTGTAGTATTAAGTGCCATTTTTTACAATCTCCACAGTTATATTGACTCTTTTTATTTATCTTGTATTACTTTAATTTGAAAGTATAAACTGCTAACAGTATAAAAAACTTCAATAAGAAAATCAGAGGACTTGAGTTTATGTGCTGATTTTGCCAGTAACCAGATAATGACTCTAGGAATGAATATGAGAAGAACGCATACAAAGACCTGGGTAAGAGTTTTCCTTTCAGAGACAAGAGAAAGTGTCAAAAGTTATATGAGTGAACTTGAACCAAGAAATAAGTCCAGTATTGATAGAACATGGTGAACAAAAAGGAATTTTGGTAAAGAGGAGTAGTTGGAGTCAAATAATGTGTTAGGCATTATAAAGAATTGGATTTTATTTTAAATTTCAAAAAAGTCATTGTAAAGTCTAAATATGTCTGATGTGACTTGTCTAACAAGAAGAATAATATGATGACTTTGTGGAGAGGAATATTTTGTCCTAAGTGTTGTGGCCAAACTGTATGTATATGTTTATGCACGTATATGGATATGAATGTGAATGTGTATATCGATGGGCTTCCCAGGTGGCTCTAGTAGTGAAAAACCTGCTTAACAATGCAGGAGGCCTAAGAGATGTGGGTTTGATCCCTGAGTCAGAAAGATCCCCTGGATGTAGGGCAGGTCAACTCAGTCCAGTATTCTTTCCTGGAGAATCCCATGGACAGAGGAGCCTGGTGGGCTACAGTCCATATAGTCACAAAGAGTCAGACATGACTGAAGAAACTTAAGCAGTATGTATATCAATACATGATGAAATGACCTGATGAATGATTGAATCAAATTTGATTTGTTGAATTAAATAAAAATGGTTCAGCAAAGGTTTCTCTATAATTGAAAAATGCATTTTGTAAAAATATAATTGAAAAATAAGAACATTCGATGACAGGCTTGTGTGGTATAGGAAGATGATATGACTAATACCTGGATGTTGGATATCACTGGAACCAGGAGTTAGCAACAGTAGGAGGCTATGCTTCCCCTAGGTGTGAAGGAGAAAGGGGAGGGAACCATGGTAGTAGAGCTAGGTGGGAGCTGGTCCCTGGAAGAGAGGTTTCTGGAAAGGAGCTTTAGAAGTGGAGAAATCTTTTTCTGTCTGACTATGATTTCAAAACCCAAAACTCAGGGGAAGCAAAGTAGAAAGCAATATCCTGACCTCTGTTTCCATTGTTTTCCCATCTGTTTGCCATGAAGTGATGGGACCAGATGCCATGATTTTTGCTTTTTGAATGTTGAGGCTTTTTTTTAATTTAAATTTATTTATTTTAATTGGAAGCTAATTACTTTACAATATTGTATTGGAATGTCATGAACGTTGAGTTTTAAGCAGCATTTTCACTCTCCTCTTTCACCTTCTGTAGGCTCTTTAGTTCCTCTTCACTTTCTGCCATAAGGGTGGTATCATCTGCATATCTGAGGTTATTGATATTTCTCCCATCTGATATTGCTACAGTCTGTAGAAGTGATCCTCCCAGGGCACAGAGCTGGGCAGACAAAAGTGGAAATGTATCTGGATGAACAAAAGGTGAAACATGCACATTTTTTTTACATAGTTAATTCTCACAACAATACTGTATAGTAGGTACATATAACTCAGTTCAGTCACTCAGTTGTGTCCGACTATTTGCGATCCCATGAATCGCAGCACACCAGGCCTCCCTGTCCATCACCAACTCCCGAAGTTCACTCAGACTCACATCCATGGAGTCAGTGATGCCATCCAGCCATCTCATCCTCTGTCGTCCCCTTCTCCTCTTGCCCCCAATCCCTCCCAGCATCCAAGTCTTTTCCAATGAGTCAACTCTTCGCATGAGGTGGCCAAAGTACTGGAGTTTCAGCTTTAGCACCCACAGTTCAAAAGCATCAATTCTTCGGCACTCAGCCTTCTTCACAGTCCAACTCTCACATCCACGCATAACCACAGGAAAAACCATAGCCTTGACTAGACGGACCTTTGTTGGCAAAGTAATGTCTCTGCTTTTGAATATGCTATCTAGGTTGGTCATAACTTTCCTTCTATGGAGTAAGCATCTTTTAATTTCATGGCTGCAGTCACTATCTGCAGTGATTTTGGAGCCCAAAAAAATAAAGTCTGACACTCTTTCCACTGTTTCCCCAACTATTTCCCATGAAGTGATGGGACTAGATGCCATGATCTTCGTTTTCTGAATGTTGAGTTCTAAGCCAACTTTTTCACTCTTCTCTTTCACTTTCATCAAGAAGCTTTTTAGTTCCTCATCACTTTCTGCCATAAGGGTGGTATCATCTGCATATCTGAGGTTATTGATATTTCTCCCGGCAATCTTGATTCCAGCTTGTGTTTCTTCCAGTCTAGTGTTTCTCATGATGTACTTACTCTGAATATAAGTTAAATAATCAGGGTGATAATATACAGCCTTGACGTACTCCTTTTCCTATTTGAAACCAGTCTGTTGTTCCATGTCCATTTCTAACTGTTGCTTCCTGACCTGCATACAGATTTCTCAAGAGGCAGGTCAGGTGGTCTGGCATTCCCATCTCTTTCAGAATTTTCCACAGCTGATTGTGATCCACACAGTCAAAGGCTTTGGCATAGTCAATAAAGCAGAAATAGATGTTTTTCTGGAACTCTCTTGCTTTTCCCATGATCCAGCAGATGTTGGCAATTTGATCTCTGGTTCCTCTGCCTTTTCTAAAACCAGCTTGAACATCAGGAAGTTGACGGTTCACTTATTGCTGAAGCCTGGCTTGGAAAATTTTGAGCATTACTTTACTAGCATGTGAGATGAGTGCAATTGTGCGGTAGTTTGAGCATTCTTTGGCATTGCCTTTCTTTGGGATTGGAATGAAAACTGACCTTTTCCAGTCCTGTGGCCACTGCTGAGTTTTCCAAATTTGCTAGCATATTGAGTGCAGCACTTTCACGGCATCATCTTTCAGGATTTGAAATAGCTCAACTGGAATTCCATCACCTCCACTAGCTTTGTTCGTAATGATGCTTTCTAAGGCCCACTTGACTTCACATTCCAGGATGTCTGGCTCTAGGTCAGTGATCACACCATCGTAATTATCTGGGTCATGAAGATCTCTTTTGTACAGTTCTTCTGTGTATTCTTGCCATCTCTTCTTAATATCTTCTGCTTCTGTTAGGTCCATACCATTTCTGTCCTTTATCAAGCCCATCTTTGCATGAAATGTTCCCTTGGTATCTCTAATTTTCTTGAAGAGATCTCTAGTCTTTCCCATTCTGTTGTTTTCCTCTATTTCTTTGCATTGATCACTGAGGAAGGCTTCCTTATCTCTTCTTGCTATTCTTTGAAACTCTGCATTCAGATGTTTATATCTTTCCTTTTCTCCTTTGGTTTTTGCTTCTCTTCTGTTCACAGCTATTTGTAAGGCCTTCCCAGACAGTCATTTTGCTTTTTTGCATTTCTTTTCCATGGGAATGGTCTTGATCCCTGTCTCCTGTACAATGTCATGAACCTCATTCCATAGTTCATCAGGCACTCTATCTATCAGATCTAGGCCCTTAAATCTATTTCTCACTTCCACTGTATAATCATAATGGATTTGATTTAGGTCATACCTGAATGATTTAGTGGTTTTCCCTACTTTCTTCAATTTAAGTCTGAATTTGGTAATAAGGAGTTCATGATCTGAGCCACAGTCAGCTCCCAGTCTTGTTTTTTGTTTACTGTATCTAGTATGTATTATTATCTCAGTTTTACAGATAAGAAATAATCCTATTTAACAAATCACAGAGACTTTAATGAATTTGCAGGATTAAGTGTTCAAGTAAAGATTTAATCCCAGGTGGTCTCCAGGGCAATTTGAGAGCAATGTTTCCCATTTCTCTGTGACTGAGGTCAAAGAGGGCTCACTTTTAAGCATAAGACTTATCAAGTCTCTTGGGGGAGGAGAGAGGCCTCCTTTGGCAGCATTTACCATTTAGATATGGGGCTTCCCAGGTGGCTCAGTGGTAAGAAAAGAGGGAAAGTTGCTCAGTCGTGTCCAACTCTTTGCAACTCCATGGACTACACAGTCCGTGGACTTCTCCAGGCCAGAATACTTGAGTGGGTAGCCTTTCCCTTCTCCAAGGGATCTTCCCAACCCAGGGATTGAACCCGCATCTCCTGCATTTCAGGCAGATTCTCTACCAGCTGAACAACAAGGGAAGCCCAAGAAATCTGGAGTCAGTAAAGAATCTGCCTGCCAATGCAGGAGATGCAGGTTTGATCCCTGGGTGAGGAAGATCCCCCAGAGGAGGAAATGGCAATCCATTCCAGTATTCTTACCTGGGAAATCCCATGGACAGAAGAGCCTGGTGGGCTACAGTCCATGGAGTCACAAACAGTTGGACATGACTGAGCACACAAGCACCCCATCTAGAGATAAGAGAGGAAGACAGCCTTTCAGGGTATTTTCATGTCTGGGAATGTAAGTTATTCCTTAGTCCTCAGTTCAAAGATCTTCCCCTCAAAGCACATTTAAGCTGTGCAAGAGACTGACATCTCTTCCACTTGAATCACTACTAAGCTCCTGAGATTTCTTACCTATCTCATCTTGTCAGAGCCTTGAGGATATGGTGCTGCATCTTGATAGAGTAAGTCAAGGCCCGTTCTCTCCCTTAAATTCCTTATTCCTTACTTGCTTTTGTTGTTCAGTTGCATAGTCATGCTCAACTCTATGACCCCTGGACTGCAGCATGCCAGGCCTCTCTGTCCTTCACATCTCCCAAAGTTTGCCCAAGTTCACGTCCATTGCATCGGTGATGCCATCTGGCCATCTCACACTCTGATACCCTCTTCTCCTTCTGCCCTCAATCTTTTCCAGCATCAGGGACTTTTCCAATGAGTCAGCTGTTCTCATCAGATGACCAAAATACTGGTGCTTCAGTATCAGTCCTTCCAATAAGTAATTAGGGTTGATTTCCTTTAAGATTAACTGGTTTGATCTCCTTCCTGTCCAGGGGATTCTCAGGAGTCTTCTCCAGCACCACAGTTAGAAGACATCAATTCTTCAGCACTCTGCCTTCTTTATTGTCCAACTCTGATAACTGTAGGTGAACCCTGGGAAGACCATAGCCTTGATTATATGGACCTTTATTGGCAAAGTAATGTGTCTGATTTTCAACACACTGTCTGGGTTTGTCGTAGCTTTCCTGCCAAGAACCAAATGTCTTCTGATTTCATGGATGCAGTCACCATATGCAGTAGTTTTAGAGCCCCCAAAGAGGAAATCTGTCACTACTTCCACCTTTCCCTTTCTACTTGCCATGCAGTAATGGGGCCAGTTGCCACGATCTTAGTTTTAATACTTAGTTTTAAACCAACTCTTTCACTCTCCTCCTTCACCCTCATCACGTGGCTTTTTAGTTCCCCTTATCTTTGCACCATTAAGTTGTATCATCCACATATTGAGATTGTTGATGCTTCTCCTGCCTATCTTGATTCCAACTTGTAACTCATCCAGTTGGCATTTCTCATGATGTGTTCAGCATATAGATTAAACCAGCAGGGTGATAGCAGACAACCCTGTCATACTCCTTTCTCAACCTTGAATCAATCAGTTGTTCCAATCAGGGTTCTAACTGTTGCTTCTTAACCCGCATAGTCGTTTCTCAGGAGATAGGTAAGACGGTCTGGTATTACTATCTCTTTAAGAGCTTTCCACAGTTTATTATGATCCACACAATCAAAGGCTTTAGTATAGTCAATGAAATGGATTTTTTTCTGGAGTTCTCTAGCTTTCTCTATGATCCAGCAAATGTTGGCAATTTGATCTCTGGTTCCTCTTCCTTCTCTAAACTCAGCTTGGACATCTGAAAGTGCTTGATTCATGTAATGCTGAAGCCTAGCATGCAAGATTTTAAGCATGACCTTACTAGCACAGGAGATGAGTCTGAAGGTTAGCACATTCTTTAGTACTACCCTGTTTGGGAACTGGAATGAGGATTGACCTTCTCGAGTCTTGTGGCCACTGCTGGGTCTTCTAGATTTGCTGACATATTGAATGCAACACCTTGATGGCATCATCCTTTAGGGTTTTGAATAGTTCTACTGGAATTCTGTCACATCCACTAGCTTTATTAACAGCAGTGCTTCCTAAGGCCCACTTGACTTCACTCTCCACAATATGTGGCTCTGGGTGGCTCACCACACAATCACAGTAATCCGGTTCATTTAGATCTTTTCTATACAGTTCTTTGTACTTCTTCCATCTCTTCTTAATCTCTTCAGCATCTAGTAGGTCTCTACAATTTCCGCCCTTTATTGTGCCCAACTTCGGGCAAAATGTTCCCTTGATATCTCCAATTTTCCTGATGAGATCTCTAGTCTTTCCCCTTCTGTTGTTTTCGTCTAGTTTTTTTATACACTGTTCATTGAAGAAGACCTTCTTGTCTCTCCACGCTGTTCTTTGGAAACCTGCGTTTAGTTGGATATGACTTTCACTTTCCTTAATTGTATAGAAGATAAATCATACCAATTCACAGAAAAGCTACACATTGAACATTAGAAACAAGGAAACTTAAACATAAGAATTTGTGTGGTGTCAAAAACTGGGCATCATTTTTAATAAGGAATATTCCATTTTGTGTGTATATATGTATATATTGGAAAAGGCGATGGCACCCCACTCCAGTACTCTTGCCTGGAAAATCCCATGGATGGAGGAGCCTGGTAGGCTGCAGTCCATGGGGTTGCAAAGAGTTGGACATGACTGAGCGGCTCCCCTTTCATTTTTGACTTTCATGCATTGGAGAAGGAAATGGCAACCCACTCCAGTGTTCTTGCCTGGAGAATCCCTGATGGGCTGCCATCTATGGGGTCACACTGAGTTGGACACGGCTGAAGTGACTTAGAAGTATGTATATATACCACATCCTTCTTAACTATTTATTAATGGAGACTTAGATTGTTTCCATATCTTGGCTATTATAAATAAGGTTGTAATGGGCATTGAGGTACATACATCTTTTTGAATTAGTGTTTTTGTTTTATTTGCATAAATACTTAAAAGTAAAATTGCTGGATCATATGGCATTTCTATTTTTAATTTTTTGATGAGCCTCCATAATGCTTTCCACAGTGGCTGCACAAAATTACAATTTTATTAACAGCGCACAAGACTTCCCTTTTCTCTAAATCCTTGCCAACACTTATTTCTTGTCTTTTTGATGATGGCCATTCTGACAGGGGTGAGGTGATATATCATTGTGGTTTTAATTTTCATTTTCCTGATGATTAGTGATATTAAGCATATTTTCATGTGTCTGTTCACCATTTGTTATGTCTTCTTTGAAAACATATCTATTTGCTCCTCTGCCCATTTCTTAATTGGTTGTTATTTTGTTTCTCATTTTTTGATGTTGGGTTACTTGAGCTCTTTTTATATTTAAGATATTAACCCCTTACCAGATATATTATTTAAAAACATCTCCTGTTTTATTAGGCTGCCTTTTCATTTCGTTGATGGTTTCCTTTGCTGTGCCAAAGCTTTTTAGCTTGATATAGTTCCATATGTTTATTTTTGCTTTTGTTTTTCTTGCCTGAAGAGACATATCCAAAAAATTGTGTTGCTAAGATTGATGTTAAAGAATGTACTGCCTATGTTTTCTTCTAGTTTTATGGTTTCTGGTCTTATTTTTACATTTCTAATCCATTTTGAATTTATTCTTGTATATGTTTTGAGAAAGTAGTTGAGTTTCATTCATTGCCATGGAGCTGTCCAGTTTTCCCAGCACCATTTATTGAAGATTTATCTTTTACTCACAGTACATTCCTGCCTTTTTTGTTGTCGATTACTTGATCATGTAAGTGGGTTTAATCTGGGCTCTCCAATCTGTTCCATTGCTTTGTGTGTCTTTGCACCTATATCATAATGTTCTGATTACTCTAGCCTTATAGTATAGCTTGAAAAAAAGCATGTGATACCTCCAAACTTTATTCTTCTTTCCCAACATTGCTTTGGCTATTTGGGGGCTTTCATGTTTCCATACAAAATTTAGAATTATTTTTTCTAGTTCTGTGAAAAAAATTGATATGGATTGCATTAAATCTTTAGATTTCCATGGATTATATGGTTATTTTAACAATATTCATTCTTCCAATCCATGGGCATGGTATATATTTACATCTGTATGCATCATTTTCAATTTCTTTCATTACTGACTTCAGAGTTTTCAGAGTACTAGTCTTTTATTCCCTTGGTTAGATATTTTTTGAGGTATTTTATTCTTTTTTTAATGTAATTGTAAATGGGATGTTTTCCTAATTTCTCTTTTAGTTTGTTATTAGTGTATAAATAATATAACAGTTTTCAGTGTATTAATTTTGTATCCTGCAACTTTATTGAATCATTTATTCTAGTAGTGTTTGCTGGCATTTTTACAATTTTTGTATATAAAAATTGATATAGTGCATTGATATAGTATCATGCAAACAGTGACAATTTTATTTCTGCCTTTGACATTTGTATTTCTTTTATTTCCTTTTTCGTCTGATTGCTATAGTTAGAACTGCCTGTACTATGTAGAATAAAAGTGGTGAGAGTGGGCACATTTTTCTTGTTCCTGATCTTAGAGGAAATGCTTTCAGCTTTTCATCATTGAGTATGATTTTTGCTGTAGGTTGTCATACATGGCCTTTATTATTTTGGGTATGTTCCCTCTAAACATATTTTGTTGAGAGATTTTATTGTAAATGGATATCCAGTTTGGTCAAAAGTTTTTTCTACACCCATTGAGATTATTATATGATTTTTATTCTTCAATTTGATAATGTTGTGTATCACACGGAATGATTTTAAGATATTAAATCATTCTTGCATCCCTGGGACAAATCCCACTTGATCATGGTGTTTGTGCCTTTTAATGAATTGTTGAATTCAGTCTGATAAATTTTGTTGAATTTTTTTTGCATCTAAATTCATCAGTAATGTTGGTCTGTACTAAGCACTCTGTGTAATATTATTTCTCACTTAATTTAATCATAATTAATTAGGATCATATTATACCTATGCTACAGTTTATGTAATAGTTGGAGAAGTTAAGTAACCCGTTTGAAGACATATAGAGCTTTTGGGACTAAGATTCAAAGGTATTTTATTTGACTAAAGTACTACTCTTAACTATTATACTATAAATCTTAGACTATATGTAGTAATATTACATGTAAGCTACACATGGAATGCTGTGTAATGCTGGGAAATGATGAAAGAGATCTGAATATATTTGAGTTACACCAGGCTTAAAAAAGACAAATCATTTTCTGTCTGAAAGTGTCTAGTGTTATCTTACAATAGCAGTAAAGTTAAGGATACTTCCTGGGGATTAGGTACTGGCTAGAATTAAAGGCCAAGTTCTTTCAACAAGTTCTCCTAATCAAAGATAAATCCTCAGGAAATGCCTTGTATCCTCATCATCATTGTTTAATTCAAAGTTCCTTACTTGAATTTAGTCTGCTACCTCCTTAACCTTTTGTTAATTATTAATACTGAAGCTTGAATAATAAATAGCCTTTTTCTGTTAATTAATATCCATATACTCTTCTCACTTCCCAACACATGTTCTGAAGAAAAACTCACTTAATCTTAAGATACCTTACAAAATATATATATTAATTTATTTCTTAATTATAAAATATGACAAGAGTAATTTATTATCATGGTATTAAAGCAAAATTCAATTTAAACTCTCCCCACTTTCATCCTGTAAATTAAATCCTTGCCTAGTATAATGACAACCACAAAAATGACTTAATTTTCAAGTCATCTTGAATTCAAATCACTTCTCATATATAATCTTATTTGTAAGACAAAAGCTTAAAAAGGACAGCTGACGCAATTTACTTTTACTTTTCAGGGACATGGAAGTCTTGATAATGAATAATTTGCTTTCATTTGAACAGTGACTGAAAATTCCATTTAAGAGAAATGGGAATGCTTTATTGTCAAACTGTAGATAGTCAGTCTCTTTTCTCTTTTAGTCTCTCAGCAGCTCATTTTTTGGGAGGAGGGGGTGCATTTTAAAATGCAAGGCCATATTTAAGCTGTTTCCTCTGCAGCTTGTCCTCATGTAATAAATGCTAACCCTAGGAAAAGTTGTGTACATCCACGATCTCTTGCTTCAGAAAATTATTATTAGTGGCTGCTTTTTATATGTATTTTAAAAAAAAATGCAGATCACAATCCCTTTCATGAATCCTGGGAGTAGATAAATAATGAGGCAAAGCTCAGGAAATGTCAGAGGAAGGTGCATCCTGGGAGTGTGTTAGGCCACCACCTTCAGGAAGCGACAATCTAGTCCTCTGTCAAGGTTGTCTGTTCGGGCCTTCTCAATGTGGCCGGCTTCCTCCGATTCATGCCTCTGTAAGTAGTTATGGCTCAAATAGGAGTGGCTCGTCTAGGCTTCAAACTCCACTTCTAGGAAAAAGTTTCCATCATTCACCATTTCCTACAATTGTTATACCTCAAGCTGAAAAAGCTGTGCCTAGCTGGGAAAAGGCGGGATTCTGGAACTCTCCTTTTCCTGTCTATCACCTGAATTAAAGCCAGAGGGAGGGGAAAGGGATATAGCACATGGTGACATCTCTGCTGAAAATGGAATTTTACACAAAAGGTTTAAAAGTTTAGAGCTAATTATGAGGGCCTGTATTTGCATAGATGTAGAACCAACTAGGGAATGAAATATTTCTAAAGTAAAGTTTCTATTTTCCTTGAAAGGTTCTTCTCCCACCCCCATCTTTTTACATGTCATGTTGTTATAAGCTATTCTTCTTGAAAGTGATTAAACAGAGCTAGAAAGGAATCACATTCTTTATGTTTCCTCCTGGTTTCCTATCGCCAAGTGGAAGCCATTCTCAGTGGCTGTCAAGCTGATGGGCCACAGAGTATAGTCTGGGTTGGACAGTTCCAGAGTCTTTGCACATTTCTGAGGCACTCTGTGAACCCACTTCTTCTTTCTAAAGTATTTACTGATCAAACAGAGGTTAAAAAAAAATAAGAGTCTAAATTTTTCCCAGTGATGTGCTATGACAGGAAATTGAACAGACCACTTTGTGAGCCTTTTTCAAACCTCTATCCACCACCTGCTGTATAGAAAGCACACTATTGTCTTACCCAAGAGAAAAGAACTCCTATTTTCTATCAGTATGAAAATTGTCTTATATCACAGATGACCTTACTTGTCTTTAAGTCTAGTGCTAACATAAATGTATAGCATCCATGCCTTCTACCCAGCATAAAACTGGAAAATAAATGAGATTAAAGATTTTCTCTTTATTATCCTATCAAGTGGGGATTTACTCTTGTTAAAATAAGTTTTTAATCAGCAGTTTTCATATGTGCATTAAGCTTTAAGGGTGATATTCTTATGTTTATAACATCGACGACATAGACCATTAAACAAAGTGGAGACACGTGTGTAACACTGGAAGTTTCATGTAAAATTCTAACAAAGATAAATTGCCTATAATTTTTATGACCCTTTTTTAAAACCAAGGAGAAAAAGATCCTTCTTTCTGACATATTCATCCAATCAGTGTTGAGGGAATGAAAATTATCAGCTGTGCAAAAAATATCAGAGGGAAACAAACTTACTTTTATTCCAGGCATTCTTCAGACTGTCTTTAGTTAAATATGGAATCAAAATTAACAAATACTTAACAGAAGTATTGGAGTTATTTTTTTTTTTTTCCTTTTCCCCTCCTTCCATCTTCATTTTCTTGGTGCAGAGAGGATTTTTTTTTTTTTAATGTTATTTGCCATTTCTCTTATTTGCTTTCTTTCTTTGCAAAATGAAACTGTTTCCCACACAAAGTTACTTTGTTTAAACCATTCTGGAGGGAATGTCAGTGGCTGTGATGTGATTCTAATACACAGTGGTAGCCCCTTGGAAGTTTCTTTAGCCACCAAGGAGATCCTCCCCAGTAAGGACTGTGCCTGTTCTCCTGAGTCCTCCGTGTCCTGACCAGCAGAGTGAGTGGTTTTCCTGGCTTTTGCTTTATTTCTCAGGATATTTCCTGGCCTTATTGTAGTCACTTTTTCATTGTCAGCCAGCTCATGAACTCTCAGAAACAGACATCCTCACAAACAAAATGATATTATGAAAAACAGACCCCAGATATTGGCATATCAGCAAAACAGATGGGGATTTGGGAAAGGGGCAAAAAAAAAAAAAAAAAAAGTAAAAGACTTTGGAAAGATTTGCATGGCTCCACTATATACAAAATGTTTCTTCATTCTCTACCATGCAAAGTGTACAAATTTTAACTTAAACAAGGGAATTCTAATGTAATTACATTAAGAGAGAACACATTGGGTGAGTCAATAGAAGGAATTCAATTGTAGGATTTTAAAGAAGTTGCTTGGCAAATCTCTGGGTTACTGGCAATAAACTTATATTTAAGAATTTCAGAAGCTCAGTAAATTGAAATAATCAAACTAAGGGTTGTATAAGATTGTTTTACATAATATTAAGTATTGATTTGGGTTAAAATCCTTAGTCTTCTTCATCAACCCAAATTCAAAGTTTAGTTTTGCTTGACTAAAGATTGTGAAATAATTTTTTTTCTAAATTGAAACCTAACATTTATTGAGAATTTGCAATGGATTAGGCACTATATTTTTTTTTTAATTCTGCATTATTTTATTTGAGCTTCATAGTAAGCCTAAATGAAGAGAATTTTATTGTCTTGTTATTTAAAAATGAAGAAACTGATGATTGGACAGCTTGGTATAGATCTCACAGTTGGCACACTGTGGAGCTGAGACTGGACCCCTGGCTGTCTGATTCCAGAGCATTGCTCTCATCTACTATACCCTACTAAATAACTATCCATTCATTCAATCATTTTTGATGCCTGTGTTTCTCAACTTTGGTTAGGCACAGTGTGGAGAGTTAAAAAAATAAATACTAATGCCCAGATCTCATCTCAAAGCAGGTAAATCAGAATTTCTCTAGTGGGGATATTTGGTCTGAACATTAGTAATTTGTTAAAGATTTTTGTGTTATTCTGAACTGAAATCAAGATTTAGAACCACTATTCTAAGCCAACAGTGTTCCAGGTGATAGGACTGCAAGATGAAAATGATTAAGTTCCTTTCCTGATAGGGGACTATATAAGTTACCTATGTCTGGTTTAACAAATTACCAAAAACTTGGTGGCTTAAAATAACAAAAATTTCTTTTCTCATAATTTTGGAGGCCAGGAGTCTGACATCAAGGTTATGGCAAGGCATCCTCCTTCCAGCAGCTATTGGGGAGCATCCATTCCTTGTCTCTTCCAATTTCTGGGCTGCCAGCATTCCCAGGCTTATCTGCACATGTGATTACATGTCGGGTCTACTTGGATAATCCAGGATAATCTTCCCATTTCAAGATCCTAATTTAAGCACATCTGCAGAGGTCTTTTTTTCCAAAAAAGGAAACATTTGTAAATTCTAGGAATTAGGATATGTCATCTTTGGGTCATCATTATACAACCTACTAAAAGGAATCAAACAACTGAAGATAGAATTCAAATACAAAAAAAGAAAGGAAGTCTTTACATTGATTTTATAATGGGTTCAGAGAAATAATGGAGATCAAGGAAAGTATTTAAAGTAATCTTAGATCAAGGAAAGAAATTAAAAGTAAATTTTAAGCTATTTACACTCTCTTAAATATAGTTTACTCTGTATGCAAAGGCTACTCTTTAAGTGACAATCACTTTCCAGATTTAACTTTAAGACAGTTTTTTTGTGTGAATTAGGATCAGTAGGGGAACTTACTAAAGTATGTGTTTGTGGAGGACCACCTATTTCAGTGGAGAAGGAAATGGCAACCCACGCCAGTATTCTTGCCTGGAAAATCCCATTGACGGAGGAGCCTGCCGGGCTACAGTACATGGGGTCACAAAGAGTCGGACACAATTGAGTGACTAAACAACCACAACAACTATTTCCAAATCTCTAAAGGTGGATTCAGGACTTCTGCCTTTGCTATTTCCCCCATTGATGGGAAAAAAGTTTGAGTTTCTGGAAATGTTGTACTTCTTTTCTTTAAAAAAAAAAAATAGATTATTTTTCTTGTCATTTTAAGTCTTTCCAAAAATCTTGACTTGTAGAGAACTAGCTTACACTTGGCATTTAAATTTTTATTAGAAGCTTTGTTTTGGTAGAAACAAATCTGATAGGATAAAAGGAGAGAAGAAAAGACATTGACCTGGATATGGTCACTTAATTTAATGATCTAGAAAAGAGAGTAAGGAAATGTAGATATATATGATGTTGCTTATGAAGTATACTTCTTAGAGTTAATGATATTCAAATTTTTGATAATGTTCTTTAACCCTTAAAAAACTAGCACTCCTTAAGAAAGAATATAGGTATATTATAGAATGTTTAGTACAAGTGCTTTCTACAGGTTAAACAATATATATTTCTATTTCTATGTGTTTGTTTGTTTATCCACTAAAACAACACAAAAGTGCCATTCTAATAACCAGTTTCTGGTAATTTCTGAAATACTGCCCAAGATATTGTGTACATTTGCAATTGCCCAGTAACTAACAATAGATTTCCCTGCTACAGATGTGACTAATGATGTAAAACCTTTCCCCTCCTTATGAAGTTCATCTTTAGTTCAAGGGTAAAGACCATTGATTTTAGAAATAGTACAGCTCTGCAACTTGTCAGCCAAGTGACCTGAATACTTTTATTATCTTTAATACAGGGTTATTAATTAATGTTGTGAGAATTAAATGATAACATATACTTAAAATTTATAGCACTTAACCTAACATGAATTAGATTCTTTTAAAAAGTTATTTGTCAGTTGCCAAAAAGTCCAATAGCTAAAGGATAACAGGAAAAATACTAAATTCCAAGATGTTCATTTCTTATTGGAATTCTTGGTATCTCACAGAAGCTTAGAGGCCTCCAAGCAGATATCAACACAGTTGAGATAATAATTATAATTAGGTCCTAAATAAAGAAGATCAGAAGAATGAAGTCATTGGTTTTATAAAAATTTACTTCCTGTTGAATTTAGATTCAATTTGACTATGTTTAACATAGAAATCCCAAGTATATGCTGTGTATATACAGTATGTATTCAATTACTCTTCCTTACTGAATTTCATTGATGCAGATTTTTTAATCAACTCTCCATGGTCATTTTGAATCCTAAATTCATGCTCTTAGGCATTAGTTAGAATCTAAATTTAATCACAATAATGAACATAAAAACATAACATGCTTCAATTTCATTACCCATGTCATCCAAAAACACTCACCGTAGCAGATTTAATTTTATTTTTCAAGTAAATGTATTTGATTGGCAAAATCAAATATGTTTGGAAGCACCAACTTCATAAACATAAAAATGAACTTTAATCTATGCTCAAAGCGTTTTATTTCCTGAGAATTATTGAACAATTTCTTCAGGCAAAGTTAAACAGATTAGCTTTCTGATACATTGCACCTAGATTCTTTTTTAGTTTGCATAGGTTATATATTCTTATGGAAAAATGATACTGTTTTAATGCATTTCATTTCAAGATTAATTAGCTCAGTAACTTTATATTGGACTACCTACATTTCTAACATCAAATACAGAGAAGATAATTGAAGGTCCACTAGGAGAGATATTTAAGGATCTAAATTTTAATTTTATTGTTAAAACCATGGGTTTAATGATTTGTTCCAAAAAAGGAAAAGTATAGATTTATAAAAGTAAAGGTGCAAAATTCTCTCTGGGAGGAAAACTTCAGGAGATTTAGAAGAGTTTCAAATATCTGTATCAGGATCTAAACCTCAATACTTACATATAGTAACACAGTTTAGCTGTTAAAACATGAAGAAAAGTTCAGGGATAATGATCAGTTAAGATTCACAGTCAAGCGTTGAACCACAAAATCAGTTAATATGTAGTAATATGGAATTGATTGTAGGAAAGTTTGGGTGAAAGAGTTTAGGCTTCAGTAGAAATTCATTATTGTTATTGTGAGAGAATAAACCAACTAATGAATGCATCTTAGATTTCAACAGTATTGTTTTGTAATTTCAGATCCCTTGGTAATAACTTTGCATTAGTAACATTCCAAGTTTTCTCAGTCAGTTGTACGTCTTAGCAACTTCCCCAGCATAATAGTCTGATCTTCGCAATCCGAGTTTTAAAACAGAAGTCATTCAGCATGTTTTGCTCTGCACCTAGAATTTGGGGGGTGATATTAGGTAACACCAAATAGAATTATGATTGTAGGTGAGAAAATCAAATGTGGAAAGACACATCTGTCTTTTCATTTCCCTCAAACACTCTAGTTAAAAAATGTTATCACTACTCAGTAAATATTTATTTAGCACCTTTTGGGGCCAGGCACTATGATAAACAATAAATCAGTTGTAAACCACAGAAATGTGTAGTTTGGATATAACACAGCAAATAAAGCTAAGAACCATAAGTTTACTGTGACACCAAATGTAAACAAAAACCTAAAATGTTGCAGGACACGGAGGACAGCCTGTTAATTCCCATTTAAACATTCTATATTTATCTTTAGCCATTTGAAAACAGCTTCTCATCCAGAGAGGTTATCATGACTGGTTCATTTAATAATACTGAAGTATAAGTATATATTCGGAGAAGGCAATGGCACCCCACTCCAGTACTCTTGCCTCGAAAATCCCATGGATGGAGGACCCTGGTAGGCTGCAGTCCATGGGGTCTCTAAGAGTTGGACACGACTGAGCGACTTCTCTTTCACTTTTCACTTTCATGCATTGGAGAAGGAAATGGCAACCCACTCCAGTGTTCTTGCCTGGAGAATCCCAGGGATGGGGGAGCCTGGTGGGCTGCCGTCTCTGGGGTCGCACAGAGTTGGACATGACTGAAGCGACTTAGCAGCAGAAGCATAAGTATATATTATGTTAGCAAGAACTCTTACATCATATTTATTTTCTCATTTAATCCTTGCAACAATCCTCAGATGCTCTATTACTATCCTTATTTTAAAGCTCTTTAAGCCGAATCACATAGAAATAAAATAACTGCTCAAGCTCATTCACTGGAAGGAACAGGATCAGGATCCAATCACACTTTCAACTCGGAGGAGTAGGCTCTTAACTAATTTATTCTATCACTTCTCCTTTTATTTAATTTCTTCAACTTGTAACATTTAATTTAACAAATTTTCATCATATTTTTATATTAATAATATATATAATTGATTTCCTTGGTTTTCCCTTTATATTTTACCTCCTTCTTGCATTTCTGCTTCACTTACCTTAAAACTTCTTTCATATTTGTTCATTTTTCATTTCTACCATAATGAGGCTTTGGAAATAAATCTCATATGATGCACTGGTGAACATTAATAGCTATTTAATGATAATGAAAGTGGAGCTCTGAACGACAAATATGTGGGGTTTTAATATATGAAATATAAGAAATGACAAATATATTCTGTTTCTTTTATAAGTATAGCTAAGGCACAAAAGGGGTTTGATTAATAACTTTTTGCTTAGGGAAGCACCAAGGAAAAATTTAGGAAGTAAAGGAAATGAACACAGAAAAAAATCTATGTAAACTGTATCATGGGAATAAAATTTAAAAATTTAAAAAGATGACCATGAGGAAATAGAATGCATTTTCAGCTAAAAACTAGCTGAATGTTTTCTGACTTCTGAGCTAACCTGCCTCATGCTTACTGGTCCAACAGGCAAATGAAGAAATACAGTGTAATAATAAGCATATTAGAAAAGGTTAAGTTTCACAGATAAATAGATTACTATGAAAACAAGATTTTAGTTAATTCTATCAAATACACAAAGATTAAAGTAAATGACAAGATGCAGAGTAGTTAGGGTAGTTTAAATGAAATAAATATTTAAAAGTTCACTCTTTGTTCATCCTTTTTACACTTTACCTTTCGGTAGTAATGTTATTGGTATAAATTAGGGGGCAAAGCAGTAATGTATATTTGTAGGGGAGGAAAGAACTCTCCTCTACTCTCTTTGGGTCCCTGGTTTCATCTAACAATTAAGTTGAAATAAGCAGATTAACAAGAGAAAAGCAGTACAGGAACATGGCAGACTTCACAAGAGAATGAATACCAGAAGTGACCAAAATTAGAAGCTTTTATACCTTTCAGGCAACTTTGAGTAATTCTGTTTGTTCACTCTTTTATCTCTGCTATTGCAATGAAGCAAAGTAGATCACTCCAGCTGAACTCAACCTAGATCCAAAGACCTTCAGCTGACTTCCAGAAGAATGTGAAAGCTAAGATGAGATCAGAAGAGCTGTCTAGACTTGAGGCTCTGAACTGAGATACACAAGAAATAAATGTTTATTATGTAATTATACTGAGTTTCTGAGTGGTTTCATTATACAGTGAAAGCTAAAGCATATAGACACATATTAATAAAAGAGAGTGTCCATACATTCAAGCAGGACAAAGCATGTTTGGGGGCACAAAACAAATAATTAACTGTGGTTGTCTTAGCTTTATGAATATAAGCAACTTTATAATTTGTTTCTTTATAGTTGTGTATGTTACTTATACGATTAGCATTTATTATTTGCCATAATTAGCATTTTAAATAAAAATAATCAGTGAAATAATTATCTTCTGTTTTAAAGAGAATAACATGCATTTGAAACTTTATTATTAATCTAAGGAGAAAAGGAAAGATATACCGATTGAATGCAGAGTTCCAAAGAATAGCAAGGAGAGATAAGAAAGCCTTCCTCAGTGATCAATGCAAATAAATAGAGGAAAATAATAGAATAGGAAAGACTAGAGATCTCTTCAAGAAAATTAGAGATAGCAAGGGAATATTTCATGCAAAGATGGGCACAATAAAGGACAGAAATGGTATGCACCTAACAGAAGCAGAGATATTAAGAAGAGGTGGCAAGAATACACAGAAGAACTATACAAAAAAGATCTTCATGACCAAGATAATCATGATGGTGTGATCACTCACCTAGAGCCAGACATCCTGGAATCTGAAGTCAAATGGGCCTTAGGAAGCATCACTATGAACAAAGCTAGTGGAGGTGATGGAATTCCAGTTGAGCTAGTTCAAATCCTAAAAGATGATGCTGTAAAACTGCTGCACTCAATATGCCAACAAATTTGGAAAACTCAACAGTGGCCACAGGACTGGAAAAGGTCAGTTTTCATTCCAATCCCAAGGAAGGGCAATGCCGAAAATGTTCAAACTACTGCACAATTGCACTCACCTCACACGCTAGTAAGGCAATGCTCAAAATTCTCCAAGCCAGGCTTCAGCAATATGTGAATGTGAACTTCTAGATGTTCAAGCTGGATTTAGAAAAGGCAGAGGAACCAGAGATCAAATTGCCAACATTCGCTGGATCATCGAAAAAGCAAGAGAGTTCCAGAACAACATTTATTTCTGCTTTATTGACTATGCCAAAGCCTTTGACTGTGTGGATCACAATAAACTGTGGAAAATTCTGAATTTTCTAGATGGGAATGCCAGACCACTTGACCTGCCTCTTGAGAAACCTGTATGCAGGTCAGGAAGCAACAGTTAGAACTGGACATGGAACAATGGACTGGTTCCAAATTGGAAAAGGAGTATGTCAAGGCTCTATATTGTCACCCTACATATTTAACTTATATGCAGAGTACATCATGAGAAACGCTGGTCTGGATGAAGCACAAGCTGGAATCAAGATTGCTGGGAGAAATATCAATAACCTCAGATATGCAGATGATACCACCCTTATGGCAGAAAGTGAAGAAGAATTAAAGAGCCTCTTGAAGAAAGCGAAAGAGGAGAGTGAAAATGTTGGCTTAAAGCTCAACATATAGAAAACTAAGATCATGGCATCTGCTACCATCACTTCATGGCAGATAGGTGGGGAAACAGTGGAAACAGTGGCTGACTTTATTTTTTGGGGCTCAAAAATCACTGCAGATGGTGACTGCAGCCATGAAATTAAAAGATGCTTACTCCTTGGAAGGAAAGTTATGACCAACCTAGATAGCATATTGAAAAGCAGAGACATCACTTTGTCAACAAAGGTCCATCTAGTCAAGGCTATGGTTTTTCCAGTGGTCATGTATCGATGTGAGAGTTGGACTATAAAGAAAGCTGAGCGCTGAAGAATTGATGCTTTTGAACTGTGGTGTTGGAGAAGACTCTTGAGAGTCCCTTGGACTGCATGGAGATCCAACCAGTCCATCCTAAGGGAAATCAGCCTTGGGTGTTCATTGGAAGGACTGATGTTGAAGCTGAAACTCCAATATTTTGGCCACCTCATGTGAAGAGCTGACTCATTTGAAAAGACCCTGATGTTGGGAAAGATTGAGGGCAGGAGGAGAAGGGGACGACAGAGGATTAGATGGTTGGATGGCATCACCGACTCAATGGACATGAGTTTGGGTGGACTCTGGGCATTGGTGATGGACAGGGAGGCCTGGCGTGCTTGGTCCACAGGGTTGCAAAGAGTGGGACACAACGGAGTGAGTGAATTGACTGAAATAATTTTTTCCCATAGAAAATAAGATTGACTTCTGAAGAGGGATAGAAATAAAGATATAGGAATTGGAATAAACATATGAATAAGCTAGTCGATATTATAATCTCTAGTTTTAAGGACATTTACTGATTAGATTTGTGGACTATAAAAATCTTAATGCTATATATAATTTAAAAACAGATGTTAGTTTGCTCTTTCTTTTTTTTAGGCAAAATTTGAGTAGTGTAGTGATTTTTGTGATTAAAGATTTTATCCAACTTTTTCATTTCAAAAAGATAATTTTCCCAGGGCTATTCTTTTCACAGATGTTAAAATAATGTTTTTAATGAGCCTACAGTACTTGCTGAATGATATTTGAGACAAAGGCAGAGACTCTTTGCTTTTGATCTAAAAGAGGTGAGATTAATTCACCCACAGCCTTAGAATTTACCCTGGGAGACTTTTAGGTTTTATGATGCTATTTTCACAAATGATTGTTTCAGTCGGAGAAAATTTGAAAGCTATATTTCGTCTTTCTCTTTCCTTCAGTTCTCAGATCCAATCCATCAGTAAGTCTTGACACTACTTTTTTGCACCTCCATTTTTATAATTGTACTTGTCAAAGTATAATTTTTAAAGTTAGAAATAGCACTTTTTTTTTTTTTTACAAATATCAAGTGAGCAAATACCATATATCTATTTAAATCATTAATGAGGGAATCATCAAGAAGATGAAGTTAGTTCAAGGAGCATTTGAAGAACAGAGATTGATGAAGTCTGTTAAGAAAGATTGCTGAAATAAATTTACCAATTTAGGAATAAAACTGGGAACTTTAGGAATAAATCCTACAGGGCAATAACATTACAACCTTTAAGATTGCCTTTCTTCTGGATAGGGAAGAAGGTAGTTGGGGAAAAAACTGCCTTTTCATCTCCAGTGGAGAAAACTACAAGTGAATGGCTAGCTCACTGATTCTCAGCCTGTGAGTTCAGTCACAGTCCAACTCAGCTGGTTCAGTGTTCAGTGAATTCTCTCTTCGACCCCGTGGACTGTAGCCTGCCAGGCTCCGCTGTCCATGGGGATTCTCCAGGCAAGAATACTGTAGTGGGTTGCCATGCCCTCTTCCAGGGGATCTTCCCTACCCAGGGATCTAATCCAGGTCTGCATTGCAGGAGGATTCTTTACCATCTGAGCTACCAGGGAAGCCCTAATGAAAGTAAATAAAGGAAAGGGAGATACCTACTCCAGGGAATTAAATTTTTCTTGGGTGATCCTGTTCATTAATGCCCTGGTATAATATTGAAATTATATGCAGATATTCTACTGGCTTAATAGCCATTTTGGATAATTTTCTTAACAATTACCCCTTGTGATTATAAATAATCCCCAAAGAATATTCTTTGTCACAAAAAAAATTTTGTGTTTTGGCCTGCTTAATTTTCATAGGTTATTAAAAGGCATTGATTAAACATATTAGCTTCTTTATAGTGTAGTCAGAAAGTCTAGAATCAATTTTGAGCAACTATTATTGACAAAATTAAATTCTTTCTGGAGATTACTTAAGGAAAACTTTCAAAAAAGTAAGAATATATCAAAATAAATTGTGTTGGATAAAATATCACAAATTATTTTCTGCTTTTTCCATCAAGACTAATTTCCTCTTTTTAATCTTGCCTTGTTCTTATGACTTTCCTTAACCAGTAAAATTCAGAAATGGGCTGTTGTATGTCTTTTCACCATTGTATTACATGGGGATGACATCTAATACACTTCATCTCAGTAAATATTTGCTTCATAAATGAATGGAAACTTGAAGAAATTTGTCAAGACATGATTTGTCCAGTTGACAAATAAAGTATCGAGACATATTATTTTTTTCCAAAAAAGAAGCTATGTTTTGCATTATACTAAGGAGTTTCCTCAGTAAACTTCTGGACTGAGAACTTTGTCTTCATCCTCCTGTATTTCTGAGGCATGATCTCTCCCCGAGTTCAGAATTTCTGTGCTGGCTGTTTTAGCATCATGGTAGCAGCCCATATTGAGTTCTTTACTAGTGGTGTCCTGCGTGCGTGCTACATCACTTCACTTGTGTCCTGTGACCCTATGGACTGTAGCCCGCCAGGCTCCTCTGTCCATGAGATTCTCCAGGCAAGAATACTGCAGGGGGTTGCCATTCCCTCTTCCAGAGTGGTGAAAGATACCACTCTTCAGCTAATAATAATGTGAATTTAAACCACTTATTTTATTTCTCAGGCTTCCAACTTCCCATTTGTAAATTGGGGAATGTAACATCACCTAGGATGAGGATTAAACAGAACTTTGAATACTTTGTTCTGATTATATAGTAAAGGATTAAGTAATTGTGACTACTGGAAGGAGTCATTCTCCCCCTCAAATGTCATACTGCCTTTCACTAGCTGTCCTCAGAAGAAGTTGAGGATTTTAGTGTTGAGAGATGGGAGTGATCTTGGTTGTGTGCCTTCTTCCTACACAATCATCTCTATTCTCCTAGGGCAAACACTGCTTACTTTGGAAGAAGACAGTTCAAGGCATAAATGGTGAATTGTTCCTTTGAGGTTGACTAATCCTAGCCAAGTAATCAGGAGGAATTGTAACTACCTCTCCAAGCATACCTGTGATTTTCACATCTGCAGTAATTATGAATTATATAAAATTTAAAATTATATTTAAGGTAGATACTTTACAGTTCTGTTTATATCACATAAGCAGATAGAATCTCTTAACGTGATTTTTTTCCCTGCTCCCTTACCTCTTACAGAATTGCTTATTATTGTACTATGACAGTTTATGTGTCTATAAATGTTAAGTACATGTTGCATTTATAGTGCACTTATTTAGCAGTAGTCTTTCCTATTCTAGCTGACAGACAGCTTTCTTTCCGAGGTCACTCAAGTGGAATCTTAACAGGCCACCTTGAGTGTATGAGGTGAAAGTGAAATACCAGATAAGGAGTAATTTAATGCATGTTGAATGAAGGAATATCAACACAGGACAGATTTCTTTTTTTTTTCCCCTTTGCTCCTTGGGAAAATGTAATTATAAAATTTTTTAGCAGATTAATTCCTGACTGATACAGACCTACACTCATAATTAGATTTCCTTTGGTCAAAGTCAGCTTCTACAGATTTACAACAAATTACTTTATCTCTTATTATTGTAGTGTTCAATGAAGAGCTTAATTTTAGGATTAGGTTTTATTTATTTACATTTTAACTTATTTCAGTACATAATTCCACAGCACATTTGAGATGCTTATTGTTGAAGTATATTTGCTTTAAAAGAGTGCTTTAGGCTCTTGTTTTCCTGGTTTTATTTGTGGCATGAAGGTTATGCTTTAGTGAAGTAAGAAATTCTAATTAGTATTTGAGTGAATATGGTCAATGTTGGTACTCAGATTCAGTTTAAATTCTCATCCTCAATAACTGTTTGCAGGGGCCAAGTGTGATTATGTTATCCTGGAAATCATTTTAATTCATTCCCTCTATTTGGTTTAGAAACAGCCTGACATTGTTTAAAAGAGCACAACTTTAGAGTACTCAGATTTTCCATGAAACTCTCTGGTCCATTTAAAAGTGTCAGCTCTTCTATCTTTGTTTTAGCCATCTTCTGCTATGCTTACTCTGGTGGCAGGAATCACCTTTCAAAGGTCACTCAGAGCCAGTAAAAGCCATTCAGTCAGTGCCAGCGGTATTTTGGTTCCTCTGTGAACTAGCCCATCATTATTCAGTGCTATATTCTTGAAATCTATTATCCATTCAGTAATAGCATAATGCTGGGTGTGGGGGAGTATTTCCTTTTGGCTTTAGACATGCACAGATTAAAGTTCCTGGTTTTATATGTACCTGAAAGATATTCTAAGAGGTTCATCTAACTAAATCAGCTTTGTATCACCAACCAATGGCTAGTCTTCACAGATTTGCAACATTTGTAGCTTTTTCTCATTGTTTATAGTTTAACCAGATTTTAAATTTGTTAATGTTTAGAAAGTTATTTTGCTTCATTTGTCTTTAGTAAAGATACTAATACTATGGTTTTCTGATACTTAAAAGCCTGTTACAATGAAAATGAAATTCTGAAGTTGTTTTCAAAATCAAGCCAAAATGAAAGGATCCACTAAATAGAAATTTAAGGTGGTTGTTGCTGTTCAGTGGCTCAGTTGTGTCTGACTCTGCAAACCCCTGGACTGCAACATGCCAGGCTTCCCTGTCCTTCACCATCTCCCGGAACCTGCTCAAACTCTTGTCTATTGAATTGGTGATGCCATCTAACCATCTTGTCCTCTGTCACCCCTTTCTCTTCCTGCCTTTAATCTTGCCCAGAATCAGGGTCTTTCCTAATCAGGTGGCTTTTCACATCAAGTGGTGAAAGTACTGGAGCTTCAGCTTCAGCATCAGTCCTTCCAAAGAATATTCAGGATTGATTTCCTTTAAGAGTGATAGTTTGATCTCCTCGCAGTCCAAGTGATTCTCAAGGGTCTTCTCCAACACCACAGTTCAAAAGCATCAATTCTTTGATGCTCAGCCTCTTTAATGGTCCAACTTTCACATTCACATATGACCACTGGAAAAACCATAGCTTTGACTAATTCAAACTTTTGTTGGCAAAGTAATGTCTCTGCTTTTTAATATGCTGTCTAGGTTTGTCATAGCTTTTCTTCCAAGGAGCAAGTGTCTTTTAATTTCATGGCTGCAGTCACCATCTACAGTGATTTTGGAACCTCCCAAAATAAAGTCTGTCACTGTTTCCATTGTTTCTTCATCTCTTTGCCATATGATGGGACTGGATGGCATGATCTTTGTTTTTTGAATGTTGAGTTTTAACTCAGGCTTTTCACTCTCCTCTTTTACCTTCATCAAGAGGCTTTTTAGTTCCTCTTTGCTTTCTATCACAAGGGTGGTGTCTTCTACCATAAGGGTGGTGTCATCTGCATATGTGAGGTTATTGACATTTCTCCTGGCAGTCTTGATTCTAGCTTGTGCTTCATGCAGCCCAGCATTTCACATGATGTACTCTGCATATAAGTTAAATAAGCAAGGTGACAGTATACAGCCTTGACGTACTCCTTTCCCAATTTGGAACCAGTCCGTGGTTCCATGTCTGGTTCTAACTGTTGCTTCTTGGCCTGTATACAGGTTTCTGAGGAGGTAGGTAAGGTGGTCTGCTATTCCTGTCTCATTAAGAATTTTCCACATTTTTCTGTGATCCATATAGTCAAAGAATTTAGTATGGTCAATAAAGCAGAAGTAAATGTTTTTCTGGAATTATCTTGCTTTTTCTGTGATCCAGCGGATGTTGTCAATTTGATCTCTGATTCTCCAGCCTTCTCTAAATCCAGATCGAACATCTGGAAGTTCTTGGTTCACATACTCTTGAACCCTAGCTTGGAGAATTTTGAGTATTAGTTTGTTGTATGTGAAATGAGTGTAATTGTGTGGTAGTTTGAACATTCTTTGGCACTGTCTTTCTTTGGAATTTTAATGTCTACCTAATTTTCATTGTTACTACTACTTCCACCCCATCCATGAACATAGACATGTATATGCAGAAGGTACTTAATCAATAAGGGAAATTGACATTTCCTTATCTTTTGTAAAATAATATGCAAATTCAGCATTAAAGTTAGTCTCCTAATCTCATTCCCTGAGTCTCTTCTCTATGAAAATCTGGCAACTGCCATTGATACCATCTTCAATTTCTTGTATGTGTTCTGAAGACATTTAACTAGATAATATATGATTTCTTGCATATTTAAGCTTTTATACTAAATATCTTCAGCCAGTAGTATGTTCATATGAATGAGACTGAAGAGACTTAAATAGTAAACTATAATATTTTCAACAACTAGCATATTTTGGTGATATGTTAGACTGATATTATTTCAATGGTTTCTCATCATTGAAGTTGGCAGAAGTCCATTCCTAGATCCTGAATACAAACTAGTCAATGATTGTAATTAAATGAACATAGGCAACATGTTGGCTATCACTCTGTACTGGAGGAGAAAGGACAAATAAAAACACTATACATTAGAATTATGGGATGGCAGAAAAATAGGCTGTTATGCATAAAACATAGCTCCTGTTACATAACAGACACTTCATATGTTTTTGTTGAATTACTTAACATTTTTTATCTTATCAAATTTAAAAAAATTGAGACATAATTGACATATGGCATTATATTACTTTCAGATACACAACTTAATAATTTGAAATATTTTGAGATCATCCTAATGTTTAATTAACATCTATCACCACACATAGTTATAACTTTTTTTATTTTGCTGAAAGCTTTTAAGATTTACTCTCTTAGTAACTTTTAAAAATACAAAGCAGTATTGTTAACTGTAGTTACCATGCCCTGTATTACATCCTTAGGGTTTACTTATTTTGTAACTGAAATTACCTAATATTTTTAAGGGCATGAAGTTTGATAGTTCCTTCTGTGTTCCTTATATCAGAAAAATATCATGACTACCTAGAGCTATCTTTTATTTTCCCTATCCATCCAATTATCTATTCAACTTCCCCATGGGAGATTACACAATCCCTTGAAATCTGCTTTTAACATATTATGTGTAGCGTATCTGTGTGTACATATACAAAAGATATATATGTATATACAAATATATATACAAAAGAACCTATTGGTTCTTTTTCTCTGGAGAACAATAATACAAAACATCACACCCAGTGCCCAGTCACCAAGATAATGTTACATGTTTTATGTATTTTCTTATGGTAGCATCTCAGTTCCAGTACCAACTTCTGTTTTATGTATCAACTGCTATGTAACAAACCATCTCAAAATTTAGGTTAAAACCATTTTTTTTTTTTTTTTGCTAATGATTTTGTGCATTAACAATTTGGACAGGGCAAAAACATCTGCTCCATGATATCTGGGACCTCAGCTGGGGTGGATCAAGTGGCTGGAAGATGAGAGGGATGGTTTGATTGGGGCCTTCTGTCTGTGGCCTCAGTTCCGAATGTTTGCTGAGTTTCCTGGTTCTGTTCCACATGCGGTCTGCCAGACTTGAACTTCTCCACAACCTAGTGGTTTCAGTTTCTCAAGGAGGTTCCAGGATGCAAGCATGCATGCCCAGCTTATGTCATATCAGTTGCAATAATTGGCTGGAGTTGTATAACAAAATGCCCTAAAACGTGGCTTCAAAAAATTATTTTCTCATGGTTCTAGAAGCCTTTTATGTCTAACCTCGAGGTTGCTTTCTCATAACCCCTCTCTCCTTGATTTACAGACGCTGACTTCTCACTGTGTTCTTACGTGGCATTTTCTCTGTGCACACGCATCCCTGGTGCCTCTTCCTTTCCTTCCATTGACTCCAATCCTATTGAACTTAAGCCCTGTACTTATAAGCTCATTTAACTTCAGTTATCTCCTTAAAGGCCCCCTCTCCATGTACAATCACATCGGGGTTTAGTACTTCAACCTTTGCATTTCGTGGAGTACACAGTTCAGTACAGAACATTTGCTAATGTCCCATTGGGCAAAGCAAAATACATGGCTAAGCCCAGAGTCAAAATAAAAAAGAACGACATTAGAGCATGAACATTGTAGGCATGGTTCAGTGAGGCTCCACCAATAGTCTGCAAATTGGGAAAAGAAAAACAGCTACTCTCTGACAATTACTTCTTCTATCTTTTAAAGAATTCTTTTCTATGACAGAAGTCAGCATGTGAAGGTTATTTACCTTTTTAACTGCTTCCCAAGGTACACATTAACCTTCTATTCAGAGGTCAAAATGCAGCAATCAAGAAATTAATTTATAAAAAAGAGAAATAAGGTGGCTAAAAGTTGTTTAAGGCCAAATTAAAGCTCTATTGTTGTCATCATAGTATTACTGAGATTAAATAAGGCCTCACATTTCAATGGCAGTAATCATTCTCAATAATCTAATTTTTTTAAAAATTTCAGTTATTCTTGTCAGTGTCCTAGACAGAGACCACCAGCGACACATCTGCCATTGAGAAACTTGGGCTTGTTACTCATTACAGTGAGGGGGAATATACACCATGAAGTATTACAGGCTAGCTTAGTAGTATGATCTTAGAACTTAAAGCATTTTGGCTTTGGTTGGACAATTTGGGGATGAGTCCAAGGAATTGAGATGTTTGCTATAGATTGCTCATTGTCTATGATTGGGTAAATCAATTTTTAGGGAGTGTAGACTAGAGCAAAGCTAAAGCAGAGATTGGTAAAGCGCCCGTGGACTGAGAATGGGGACCATTTCAAATTTTGTACTTGAGCAATATTCCTGTTTTCTGTGTGTTCAAACATGATTATGGAATAAGTTTTGTCTTTGCCTCGATCCAGCATGGACATAAAGTCACCTGTCTGATACTGATATTCTGTGTGATTGTGTTAGGGAGGAGACTACCAAAGCCTTGCTGTAAGTGCCCCTCCTGGATATCCAGGGCTGCCTTTTTTTCTAATTCTTCCTTTGTCCCACCTGGGAACATAATACTTGAAACAAGCTTCTGTTTCAGTGTGTTTGATGTAAATATGTGTCACATGACAAATAAGCTCCCTGAAGATTATCCATATTAGTTCCAAATTTTATTCTTTTAATTTCCTGGCCTAGATGTGAAGTGAACTTCATGGAATCCACAGAGGAACTCCGTGTATCTCTCTCTCTCATTTTGCAAGCACCCCCGCCTCATGTCTCCCCAGTTTCCAGAATCCAAAGTTAAAGCACCACCCTCAGCCTGTCCTTTTTAGCTGACTGCGTGGGGCCTTTCCTCCTTAATTACCCATCAGGATATACTTGCCCTGCCTCATTTCCTCAGTTCCCACAGCTGTATTAAGAATTTGGCTAACAAATCCTTGTTAATGCTTTATTACTTTTTTAACACTTTATGGCAAATCCTGTTTTATTGTGGCTTCCTGGAAATAATCCTTGACTTAAAAATACCAAGACTTTTTGGACTGGAAATGCAAGAGTTATTCAGGCTAGACAGAGCACTTTCCCCCCCGCAAATTTCCCAAACAAAGTGAGTGGTTTTCTATCCTGTTGGTCCTGGTTACAGACTATTCCCCTTATTAAGTCAGAGAGTGAGAAGATTTGCTTATTAATGTTCTGCCAGGTCTTCAGAAGTATAAGCCCTAACAGCCTCATTCTGGGAGGGGTGTGAGGACACTCTGTACTTTTGAGTGCCAATTTCTGATAAAAGAGGAAAGAATGTTTCATTATTTCATTTGCTGATTTTCCAACAATAGGCTAGCTCTCTCTAAGTCATACCTTTGATGTATTTGAGATATGGTATTATTCTGATTTTAGTGTGAAGTCCAAATAGTTACTTAACTCAACAGATGGTTATTATCATTCTCCTCAACAAAAATCTGATTTCCCTTATCAAAAAGTAAGTGTTCTGTGGAGAGGATTCAAAGAATAAAATCATAATATTTGTAGCACAATTAATTATTTTTATCAACATGCCTTACATCAAAGAGGATTTTACACTCATCCTAAGAGCACCACATGGTCTTTCTCCATAACTGTCAGATTTCTTTCCAGGGATGAAAAATTTAAATAGTTTTACTACTGAGTAATGTATTTAGCATGTGTGCTAGAATGACTTTCAGTGGTTATTGGAAGTCATGTCTTTGCAACACTGATTGCAGAAAAAGGCTTTCCGCTACTACTGCAGCAAAACAGATGCTCTGGTTCCCATCACTGGCAATGTTGCCTCTATAAATGGTAAGTATCAAAGGGTATATTGAAACATTCATGTAAGTTCTGACATTCCTAGAAAAGAAATATACCTTTACTATGACTTTAAAAAGAAACTTCCAATAAATATAAATGGAGACTACAGGAGAGACACTGAAATTTATTTAGTTTCAAATATTTTATTATTACCTAATGCAATAAATTGGGACAACTTATTTTAGAGTGAGAAAATACAAACTTCAAAATGCATTGGATACAATATGAGCTCAGAACTAGCCTACTTAGAAGAATGATGTCAGGAAAAATATGCACCCAATGAATGGAGAAAGTAGCAGCAACATGTATACACTATCACGTGTAAAATAGATAGCTGATGAGAAGTTGCTATATAACAGGGAGACCAGCCTGGTGCTCTATGATGACCTAGAAGGGTGGGATGAGCAGAGGGGAGGGAGGTGCAAGAAGGAGGGGATATATATGTATATATATATAATTATTGCTGACTTGGGTTATTGTATGGCAGAAACCAACAATATTGTAAAACAATTTTCCTCCAATTAAAAAATAAATTAAAAACTAATGACCCTAATTCACTAGCGTCCCTGCATTTTTTATTGCTTTCAGCAACATCAGTAATTCAGAGAAAAGTCTGATAAGCCTAAGAACCTCCAACATGTCTTCTGTTTGATCTTTATAAATAAATAAACCTAACTCACGGTAATTGTTATTAATGGTTGAATTTTGTCTTCCTATGATTCTTATGTTGAAGTCCTAACATCTAGTATCTCAGAATGTGACCGTTTTTAAGACAGAGGGTCACTGTAGACATAATTAGTTAAGATGAGGTCGTAGTAGGGTGGACCCCTAATCCAATATAATAATCCAATATCCCTATTAAAAGAGGAAATTTGGACACACACACACACACAAGGAGAATGCTGTGTGAAGTCAAGAAATGCCAAAAATTTTTAGCAAACTACTAGTAGCTAGGAGAGAGGCAAGGAAAAGATTCTATCTCAGTTCTCGGAAGGAAGCCACCCTGTGACACCTTGATCTCAGACTTCTAACCTTCAGAGCTCTGAGATATAAACCCAAGCCCTTAGTCTGTAGTACTTTGTTATGGTAGGCATAGCAAACTAATAGAGCAATGCATACATCTCATTTATATTTTTCATATTAAATAATTGAGTTTATGGACTAAGAAACTGAGTATAAGAATTTTATATAACTTTCCAAGGGCCAAGTAAGTGGCTTTTAAGAACATTTAGCTTTTAGCATGTGTTATGCTGTTATTTACCATAGAAAAAGTACCGGTGGGATAAATTGACTTTTTTGTTATTTTAATGTAAATTTTATAGAATTATAACATACTTTAACAAAGGAAAAATTATAGGTGTACAGCTTGATGAATCTTGAGCAAGTGTATCTATATGGGAATATATGTACATACATACATAAAATATGTGTATACACTTACATACATATTTATGTCTTTAGCTTCTTGATCAAGAAGTATATTAGTAGAAACAAGTGCCCACTTTTTTATTTTGGAAAAATTATATAATGTAATATTTATCATTGTAATCTTTCTTAAGTGTATATATAGTGGCATTAAATACATTCAAGACATTGTGTAAACATTACCATAGTCTGTACCCAAAACTTTTTCATAATTCCCATCAGTACACATTAAACAGTAACCCAGCTTCCTCTCTTCCCCTAATTCTTGGAAACCTCTATTTTACTTTCTGCTTTATGAATTTGCCTATTCTTGGTACTACATACAAGAGGAATTATACTTGTCTACCTGTGTCTGGCTTATTTCATTATACATAATGTTTCCATAAGTGCATTCATTTTGTAGCATATATAAAAATGTCATTACTTTTTATGGCAGAGTAATGTATGTATTCAGAAAATGAAGATCATGGCATCTGGTCCCATCACTTCATGGGAAATAGATGGGGAAACAGTGGAAACAGTGTCAGACTTTATTTTTTGGGGCTCCAAAATCACTGCAGATGGTGACTGCAGCCATGAAATGAAAAGACGCTTACTCCTTGGAAGCAAAGTTATATCCAACCTAGATAGCATATTCAAAAGCAGAGACATTACTTTGCCAGCAAAGCTTCATCTAGTCAAGGCTATGATTTTTCCAGTGGTCATGTATGGATGTGAGAGTTGGACTGTGAAGAAGGCTGAGCGCCGAAGAATTGATGCTTTTGAACTGTGGTGTTGGAGAAGACTCTTGAGAGCCCCTTGGACTGCAAGGAGATCCAGCCAGTCCATTCTGAAGGAGATCAGCCCTGGGATTTCTTTAGAAGGAATGATGCTGAGCTGAAACTCCAGTACTTTGGCCACCTCATGCGAAGAGTTGACTCATTGGAAAAGACTCTGATGCTGGGAGGGATTGGGGGCAGGAGGAGAAGGGGATGACAGAGGATGAGATGGCTGGATGGCATCACTGACTCCATGGATGTGAGTCTGAGTGAACTCTGGGAGTTGGTGATGGACAGGGAGGCCTGGCGTGCTCCGATTCATGGGGTTGCAAAGAGTCGGACACGACTGAGCGACTGAACTGAACTGAATGTATGTATATTGGAGAAGGAAATGAGAACCAATCCAGTATTCTTGCCTGGAAAATCCAGCCAGTCTGTCCAATCCATGGACAGATGAGCTTGGTGGGCTACAGCCCATTGGGTTGCAAAGACTCAGACACACACACACACAATGTATGTATATGCCATATTTTGTTTGTCTATTCATCTGATAATGAGCATCTGGATTGTTCCCAGTTTTGGCTATTGTGAATAATGCTGCTGTAAACATATCTTTTCATATCTCTGCTTTCAGTTCTTTTGGGTGTAATGGCTGGGTTGTATGAAAATTTGTGTTTAATCTTTTGAGAAAGTGTTAAACTGTTTTCCACATCACTTGCATCATTTCACCTTACCATCAGAAATGCAAGAGGGTTCCAATTTCTCCACTTCCTTGCTATCACTTGGTATTTTCCATTCTTTTTGAGCTATCCAAGTAGGTGTAAAATGGTATCTCATTGTGGTTTTTATTTGCATTTTCCTAATGAGTAATAATGTTAAACATCTTTTCATGTGTTTATCAGCCATTTGTATATTTTATTTGAAGAAATGCTTTTTCAAGTCCCTTGCCCATTTTTGAACTGGGTTGGTTTTTTGTTGAGTTTTAGGAGTTCTTTGTATGTTCTGGATTTTAGTGACTTGTTAGACATATTATATTTTCCTGTAGGTTGTCTTTTCACTTTTTTTATAGTATCCCTTAACCCACAAAATGCTTAATTTTGAAATTTTAGACCAATTTATCCACTTCTTTTGTTTCCTCCACTTTTAGGTGTCATATCCATGTAATTTTTGCCAAATCCAATGTCATGAAGATTTTCCACAAAATTTCCTTCCACCAGCTTTATAGTTTTAGCTCTTATGTTTAGGTCTTTGGTGCATTTTGCATTAAGTTCTGTGGATAATGCAAGATAAAGGTCCAACATCATTCTTTTGAATGTGGATATGCAGCTTTCCTAATATATTGAAAAGACTGTCCTTTCTCCAATAAATGGTCTTGGCACCCTTATGAAATTTAATTAACGATATATGTGAGCGTGTATTGGGGGGCTCCCTATGCAATCCATTTGTCTATATGTCTGCACTTATGCCAGCACTATATTGTTTTAAATTACTATAGCTTTGCAGTAAGTTTTGAAGTCAGGAAGTATCAGTCCTCCAATTGTATTCTTCTTTTCAAGACTGCTTTGGCTCTTCAGGACACCTTGGAATTCTTTATGAATTTGAAAATTGGCCTTTCCAATTCTGCAAAAAAAAAAAGAGAAAAAGCTATTGGAATTTTGACAGGGATTATGGTGAATCTGAGAAGTCCTGTTTTGCCAGCTCTCACTTTCTTCAATTGTCAAGGGTCTGATCACTATTCTGACTTCTAACATGAAATATTAGTTCTGCCTGTGTTAGCTCTATTTTATGTCAGGAAAATATAATCCTTATTTTTTTTAAAGAAAATATAAGGGCTTCCCTGGTGGCTCAGTGGTCAATAGTCTGCCTATCAATATAGGATACACCGGTTCAATCTATGGTCTGGGAATATCCAACATGCAGCAGAGCAACCGAGCCCATGCGTCACAACTATTGAGCCTGTGCTCTAGAACCAGGAAACTGCAACTGCTCAGCCCACATGCCACAGGTACTGAGCCGGTGTGCCCTAGAGCCTGTGCTATGCAACAAGGCAGCCACTGCAATAAGAAGCCCACAGGCTATGACTGGACAGTAGCCCCTGCTCACCACAACTAGAGAAACGCCCAGGCAGCAACAAAGACCCAACACAGCCAAAAATAAATAAATATATAAAAGTAATTTAAAAAAGCAAATATAAGAGTTCTTTGTAGAATATTTTGGCAATAGTTTAGCCACAAATTTTCCTAATTTTGATTTTACCCGTGAGTTCAAACATTCTGTATTTACTAGATTTCAAATAAAGTCAAACTGACAGAAAATTCACATGAATGGTATAAAAGATTCTTTCCTCACCTATTTTTAGAGTAGTTAACATGATGCTCTATCATCCAACAATATTTGGTGTGTAATTCCTATTAAAAAAGATCATTTTGCTACATAACCTAATCCAATCATCAAAACCAGGAAATGAAGAATACACTGAAAATTATTATCATCAAATGCTCAGACTCAATTAAATTTTCACCAAATTTCCTAACAATATCACTTATGCTGAAACCATCCAGCCAGGATTACATGTGGCAGTACTGGAAATGTCTCTTTAGACACTTTAAACCTGACATGGTTCCCCAGTGTTTCCTTGACTTTACATCCATGCAACTTTTGAACGTTACTAATCTGGTTATTTTATAGAATGTCTCTCACTGTGGTTTAATCTAACAGTTCCTCATTGTAGATTCAGGGTATTTTTTGACAAGAATATCATTAACATGATGCCAGTTTATCCTTGTATTTGTTCAGATGGTACACAGTTTTGATTTGTTTCTTTCCTGATTCCATCACTTCATTAATTTGTCAGACTTCTTCTGTATTTTTTTCCCTTTTTCATTTTATAATTTATAATGAATTTGTGGGGATAGTCCTTTCAGTTCAGTCGCTCAGTCATGTCCGACTCTTTGCAACCTCATGAATCACAGCACGCCAGGCCTCCCTGTCCATCACCAACTCCCGGAGTTCACTCAGACTCACGTCCATTGAGTCAGTGATGCCATCCAGCCATCTCATCCTCTGTCGTCCCCTTCTCCTCCTGCCTCCAATCCCTCCCAGAATCAGAGTCTTTTCCAATGAGTTAACTCTTCGCATCAGGTGGCCAAAGTACTGGAGTTTCAGCTTTAGCATCATTCCTACCAAAGAAATCCCAGGGCTGATCTCCTTCAGAATGGACTGGTTGGATCTCCTTGCAGTCCAAGGGACTCTCAAGAGTCTTCTCCAACACCACAGTTCAAAAGCATCAATTCTTCGGCGCTCAGCCTTCTTCACAGTCCAACTCTCACATCTATACATGACCACTGGAAAAACCATAGCCTTGACTAGACGAACCTTTGTTGGCAAAGTAATGTCTCTGCTTTTGAATGTGCTATCTAGGTTGGACATAACTTTCCTTCCAAGGAGTAAGCATCTTTTAATTTCATGGCTGCAGTCACTACCTGCAGTGATTTTGGAGCCCCCCAAAAATAAAGTCTGACACTGTTTCCACTGTTTCCCCATCTATTTCCCAAGAAGTGATGGGACCGGGTGCCATGATCTTCGTTTTCTGAATGTTGAGTTTTAAGCCAACTTTTTCTCACTCCACTTTCTCTTTCATCAAGAGGCTTTTGAGTTCCTCTTCACTTTCTGCCATAAGGGTGGTGTGATCTGCATATCTGAGGTTATTGATATTTCTCCTGGTAATCTTGATTCCAGCTTGTGCTTCTTCCAGTCCAGTGTTTCTCATGATGTACTCTGCATATAAGTTAAATAAGCAGGGTGACATATACAGCCTTGACGTACTCCTTTTCCTATTTGGAACCAGTCTGTTGTTCCATGTCCAGTTCTAACTGTTGCTTCCTGACCTGCATACAGATTTCTCAAGAGGCAGGTAAGGTGGTCTGGTATTCCCATCTCTTTCAGAATTTTCCACAGTTGATTGTGATCCACACAGTCAAAGGCTTTGGCATAGTCAATAAAGCAGAAATAGATGTTTTTCTGGTACTCTCTTCCTTTTCTGATGATCCAGCGGATGTTGGCAATTTGATCTCTGGTTCCTCTTCCTTTTTTAAAACTAGCTTGAACATCAGGAAGTTCACAGTTCACATGTTGCTGAAGCCTGGCTTGGAGAATTTTGAGCATTACTGTACTAGCGTGGGAGATGAGTGCAATTGTGCGGTAGTTTGAGCATTCTTTGGCATTGCCTTTCTTTGGGATTGGAATGAAAACTGACCTTTTCCAGTCCTGTGGCCACTGCTGAGTTTTCCAAATGTGCTGGCATATTGAGTGCAGCACTTTAACAGCATCATCTTTCAGGATTTGAAATAGCTCAACTGGAATTCCATCACTTCCACTAGCTTTGTTCATAGTGATGCTTTCTAAGGCCCAAATATCCCATTCCTCAGCAATCTTTCACAAACTTGTTTTAGCAGCCACTGATGCTTCTCAGCTGAATTAACTATTATGATGCTTGCCACATGGTTGTTTTTAATGCCATCATTCCTTCTATAGTTATTGGTTGAAGTAAGGAGTCATAGATTTTCTATTTTAGTCAATGGGTTGTAATCCATTTCTATCATTGTTTCTTTTGATGCTCAAGTTTTCTCTGACTTGGCCTAGTTAGAGCTCCTTCACAATGGTTTCTGCATCCTTTTGATACAACTTCACCTTTTGAGCAAGTCCTTTACTTCTAAAGATGCTCTGGGTTTATCTTGCACTTTCCCTGTCCCAGTCCTGGAATTCACCATTTATGTAAAGAGCCCTGGTTCCTTTTAGGAAAAAAGGTATCTGAAAAGGTTGGATGTCAAGTGAGTTTATGACTATTGGGATATTGCTGCTCTTAGGCCTCTGAGTGGACATAACAAGGGAGTAGGTTATATTTTTAATAAAATTATATGTATGCATATACAAATATATACATAAATATGTTTTAAAATATATATTACATGAAAGAAAACATTATATGCACATATGTAGACACACAAATTTATCTACCTACTTATCTCCCTATCTCTCTCTCTCTCTCTGTTATCTAGCTAACACTGTGAGTCCACATCAGTCCCAATAATTTAACCACCAATGGTTTTCAAGATGTCAAAATTCTTGAAAATTGAACAGATCAGCAAGTTGGCGTGATCTCAGCCCGGGACAACACTGGGTGCTGCCCTTGCTCATCCCTGGGGCCATGATGGCTCACCAGCAGGCCACATCACAGCCAGAGGAAAAGGACACTTCTCTCAGTAGTGTGACTTCATGTTGCACACGTCTTTTCTATTTCTGCTCCACTAGCCAGAAGTCAACCACATGCCTAAACTTAGTAGACAGGCTAAGAAATGTCTTTATTCTATTTAGCTGATTATGCATCTAGCTGAAAACTGGGATTTGGTTCTCATGGGAAAAGGGAAGAATGGCATTAGTGAGTAACAGAATAACAGCAGATTTTGCCACAGATTTGCATGAAAAATATCAGTGGCAGTAATTTAGAGTCATGACTATAAGAATGACAATAATGACTATAATGTAGAAAGCTTATGAGTAAATAGTATAGCACAGTTGTCAATTTGAAGAGTTAGTTGTCAATTTCAACTAACAAAGAAATGAGTAATAAACCAAAGTGTCGTATTAGTCATAGGCAAACAACAATGCAATGGTAAGCTAAAACAATGCTAAGAATCACTGAGATATATTCCAAAGTTAAATATGGTCTTTGTACTAATCCAATATCCTTGCGCTCTTTTTACAAGGTACCCTGATGAAGTTTTTTGAAAAGTTATTTATAATCACATAATAATAGAATGGATTAAGAAAGAAATTGGACTTTGAGAAGTTTTCCCCCCTCTCCAACAGTTGATCACTGAAAATAAAACAACAGCGGCATTACATTTGAGAAGTTCATATTCTTAAGGGTTCAGATTAAAGAATGAGTAAGAGAGGTTATCTGTACATCACAGTTGAACAACTGGGCTGGGGTTGTTTATAAAGAAAAATAAAGATGTCCATGACAACCATTACGTTTCACATAAGCTCACATTAAGAGCGTATTTATTTTATGCTCTTAGACATGCAGATAAAAATATCATCTCTGTTCTAATCAGTGATCCTCCCTACAGAGTGCTGCACCACCCACTTCCTGCATCACATCATCTACCAGCCCTCCTTGTATTTCTTCAGATAGTGAAGTGTAACCTGAAGGGTGATTTCACTGTTCTTTCCTGAGAGGTTCTAAATCACATCAAATACTTGTTAATTTATATGTTTCAGATTTTTCCCAGCTTTATTGAAGTATAATCGACAAAACTATATATATTTGATATGTGCAGTGTGATGGTTTGATAGAAGTATACCTTGTAGAATAATTATCACAATCAGGGTAATTAATACCTCCAATACCTCACATAGTTACCTTTTTGTTGTGGTGAGAACACTTAAGCTCTATCTCTTAGCAATATAAAGTATACAATACAGTGTTATTAACTATAGTCAGCTTCATGCTGTACATTGAATCTGGGGAGAACTTATTCATCTCAAAACGATCTTTCAATTCTTTGTCGCTTAAAAAAATTTTCATAAAAGAGAATTTTTTAGATATTTCCTTTACTTCTTTCTGAATAAATTAAAGGAAAACTCTTGTTGCTAATATAAATGATTTATCCTAGGATAATTTTTATGTAAATAAATCTGTTTTTTGCATATGAATTTTCTACATTCTTAGTTGTCTTATTACTCTTATTTTTCCACCCTGAATCACCAAACCCTTGTGACTACTACTTTCTCTTTTAAAAACAACTATTTTTAATCTTCCTTCAGGGATATTTTCTCTGATTTCAAGATCCTGAATATGTTCATATTTGTTCACTCATTCATTTATGCAGCCTATGTTTATTAAATATATCCAGGGTAATTATGCAAGATTTCCATAGAGAAACAATATTCACTTTCTGGAATACACTATGGAGTCTCCAAATTTTTAGAAAGATTCAATGTCTTATTTTCAAGGATTTTATAATCCAGTGAAAGAATAAACTTGTACTTAGAAGAGAAAATGTACAAACTAAAGAGTATAGATGGACAAAGAAGGGAGGGGCCACTTGAGGAACATTCAGTGGGTTTGGAATGGGCACCATGAAGACAGGATCTCAGTGAAGATGGTGGCTTGGCACTCAACATCTATTCCACTCCTCTACTAGTGTCCTTCCTATAATTAAGAGGCTGGAAGGCTAAAAATGACATTTCTCAGAAACCTGTGCAACTGGTGGAATGAATGAATGAACAAGCAAATGAACAAATATGAGCATATTTAGGGCTGTGGAAGCAGGGAAAAAGTCCCTGGAGAAAGAAATGTAATAGTGGTTTTTTAAAAGAGAAAGTAGTTACCACAAGGGTTTAGTGACTCAGGGTGGAAAAACAGTAGACTTAGGGTGATAAAACAGTACAATTTAACCTTGACCGATGATGTGCTTGCATGTAAGATTTGGAAGACAGAACTGAAATGAAGGCCTGATTCTGCTGTTTTGGGTGCCAAGTTCAGTCATGAAGCAAATTTCCTCCCTCCTTCCTTCCTTGATAGTGGTGGCAGAGATCCCAGTATCTTGCCAGTAGCCTCAAGGGTGTTGAGGGAGAGAGCATGGGGAATAAATTTTGATTCCAGCAGTCTCAGTATAGTGCTGAAGCTTGCAGTGATGGTGGTGGCTTCTTGACAGCGACTTTCTCGACTTTGGAAGTTTTCTATGCAGTCTTCTCCACGTCAAAGAGGTGAATGATGGTCTCCTTTAGTGGTATTGGTTTGAGTATCAACTTGGACCCTCTTCCTTCAGCATCCCTGAGAATACTGCAAGCTATTGAGAACCCTGTAATCAAATCCCTGTGGATTTAAACTAGCTAGACTTTTATCTCTGCAACTGACCACTGACAAGTACAGAAATATTGTAAAATCTCCTTCTTTATTTCATAAGAAAAAATGATGAGTAGAACATTCCAGAGAGAATGAGTAGCACATGCAGAAGTGGAAAATGCCGTATTTGTGTAGGAATTCCCTCTTAGAACTAAGCAGGTGGAGCTAAAATGTAGGGCCCTATGGAGACTTGGTGGGAAGTGCTGTTTGAAGAGGATGTGATCAGCAGTCTGAGGAGGCTGTCTTATTGGCCAGGCAGTGAAGAATTAGGCAATTTGGGAATATGAGTCTGGAAGTTGGATGTGGAACAAATTTGAGGAAATGGAGACTGAAAAGGTCCTGATCCATTAGAAAAAAAATATACAATTAGTCATGACAAAAAGGATAGAATAAATAGGAGAAAAATCTCATAGGAAACTACTGGGTAAGTTTTGGTATTCGTTTTAATTGTCATATTCCAAACAAATGTGCCCTGTACTTCCAAGTTGTCTGAATAATGGGTGAGACCATGGTATGCAGGCAGGGGAAATGACTGATGTATATGATGGTGTTGCCAAAATCGCAAGTTCCTATGGCCAACGCACAGAGAGGCCCATCAATACTAAACAGAGTTTCGAACAGAGAAAGGTTTATTACAGATTCATACATGGAGATGGGTGGCTCATGCCCTGAGAACCCCAAAGTTACTGAAAGCTTTCAGCAAGTCCCTTTAAAAGCAAAAGGTGAAGGATGGGTGCGATTAATTGTTGCAGACTTCTCAGTGTCAGATTCTTTGTTCTTGAGGTCAGGTCATTATCAGGTAAGATGCTCCTGTAAATCTCTACTGGATGGATGTTATTCTCTGTCCTGACCAGAAAGGCCAAAATCCCAGGGCACAACTTTTACCCTTCAAGGTCCCAGTTTTGGCTAAGAGAAGGCAGATCTCAGTTGGTAGCTTCTTAGGGCCAGGTTCTCACATCCTGCCCGGCTGTCATCTCTGAGGGAGCCAGGCCTCCAACCCACTGCCAGGCCTCCAACCCACCGGCTCTCAGTCTCCTCAGGTCACTCAAATGGGGAGACCAGGTCTCACAGACTGTTACCCAGACAGACAGTCACTGCGAGTGGGTCAGAGACAGGGACGGGGGAGAGTCCACTGCTCCTCAAGGCATGGCCACAGCTAGTAGAGGGCTTTAGTGAGGGCTCTGGAATGCAGTCCCCAGTCTGTTCCTTGGACCTTCCAGCTTAACCACTAGCCCAAGGCTGGGTAAGCTGGAGGGCCTCCAGGAAAAGGTCTGAATCTGCCTCTTACCTCACTTTCCACCTAATGACCACCACACCACTGACACGTGGCTGAATCATTTCCCCAATGGTTCCTTATTGACAGTTACCAGTGGGCAGGGGCCACTGCAATCCTGACCAATAGCCAAGCAGGACCACTAAGGGTCGCTCACTGACAGTAGGTTGCTTGTGGGCAGGGCCCACTGAGGCACGGAGCAATGGCTGAGCAAGACCTGTTGCCTAGTAACAGGGAGCAGAGAAATGAGGCACAGCAATGGCCACTGCTAGGGGCTTCCCTGGGGGCTCAGATGGTAAAGCGTCTGCCTACAATGCGGAAGACCCGGGTTCAATCCCTGGGATGGGAAGAGCTCCTGGAGAAGGACATGGCAACCCACTTGGTATTCTTGCCTGGAAAATCCCATGGAGGGAGGGGCCTGGTAGGCTACAGTCCACTGGGTCGTAAAGAGTCGTGCAAAACTGAGCTATTTCACTCACTTTAATGGCTACTGTTAAGGGCTGTGCTCATCCTGCTCTCTAACAATGGGAGAGGAAGTAGGGCAGGGTAAAATGGTATTGAATGCAGTGAGCTAGTGGGACTTCCATGGTGGTCCACTGATTAAGACTCTATGCTTCCAAGGCAGGGGGCCCATGCTTGGGGAACTGAGATCCCACATGCTGCAGGGTATGGCACCCCACTCCAGTACTCTTGCCTGGAAAATCCCATGGATGGAGGAGCCTGGTGGGCTATAGTCCATGGGGTCACGACGGGTCGGACACGACTGAGCGACTTCACTTTCACTTTTCACTTTCGTGCATTGGAGAAGGAAATGGCAACCCACTCCAGTGTTCTTGCCTGGAGAATCCCAGGGACAGGGAAGCCTGGTGGGCTGTCATCTATGGGGTCACACAGAGTCCGGCCATGACTGAAGTGACTTAGCAGCAGCGGCAGCAGTGAATTCAGAAGTTCCTACAAGTGGAAACTATCGATTTGACAATGTTGTTGGTTTCAAGTTGCATTTATGGAAAACTAATCAGTTGCCACAGGACTGTAAAAGGTCAGTTTTCATTCCAATCCCTAAGAAAGGCAATGCCAAAGAATGCTCAAACTACCGCACAATTGCACTCATCTCCCACGCTAGTACAGTAATGCTCAAAATTCTCCAAGCCAGGCTTCAGTAACATGTGAATCGTAAACTTCCAGATGTTCAAGCTGGTTTTAAAAGGCAGAGGAACCAGAGATCAAATTGCCAACATCTGCTGGATCATCAAAAAAGCAAGAGAGTTCCAGAAAAAACATCTATTTCTGCTTTATTGACTATGCCAAAGCCTTTGACTGTATGGATCACAATCAACTGTGGAAAATTCTGAAAGAGATGGGAATACCAGACCACCTGATCTGCCTCTTGAGAAACCTATATGCAGGTCAGAAAGCAACAGTTAGAACTGGACATGGAACAACAGACTGGTTCCAAATAGGAAAAGGAGTCAAGGCTGTATATTGTCACCCTGCTTATTTAACTTATATGCAGAATACATCGTGAGAAATGCTGGACTGGAAGAAGCACAAGCTGGAATCAAGATTGCTGGGAGAAATATCAATAACCTCATATATGCAGATGACACCACCCTTATGGCAGAAAGTGAAGAGGAACTAAAAAGCTTCTTGATGAAAGTGAAAGAGGAGAGAGAAAAAGTTGGCTTAAAGCTCAACATTCAGAAAACAAAGATCATGGCATCTCGTCCCATCACTTCATGGGAAATAGATGGGGAAACAGTGGAAACAGTGTCAGATTTTATTTTGGGGGGCTCCAAAATCACTGCCGATGGTGACTGCAGCCATGAAATTAAAAGATGCTTACTCCTTGGAAGGAAAGTTATGACCAACCTAGATAGCATGTTCAAAAGCAGAGACATTACTTTGGCAACAAAGGTCCATCTAGTCAAGGCTATGGTTTTTCCAGTGGTCATGTATAGATGTGAGAGTTGGACTGTGAAGAAGGCTGAGCGCTGAAGAATTGATGCTTTTGAAGTGTGGTATTGGAGAAGACTCTTGAGAGTCCCTTGGACTGCAAGGAGATCCAACCAGTCCATCCTAATTGAGATCAATCCCGGGTGTTCATTGGAAGTACTGATGCTAAAGCTGAAACTCCAATACTTTGGCCACCTCATGCGAAGAGTTGACTCACTGGAAAAGACTCTGATGCTGGGAGGTATTGGGGGCAGGAGGAGAAGGGGATGACAGAGAATGAGATGGCTGGATGGCATCACCAACTTGATAGACATGAGTTTGTGTAGACTCCGGGAGTTGGTGATGGACAGGGAGGCCTGGCATACTACAATTCATGGAGTCCCACAGAGTCAGACACGACTGAGTGACTGAACTGAATTGAACTGAATCAGTTGTAGATACATTCTTCTTATATCATAATAATTTATTTAGTAGTTAGATCTTAGTTAAATATCAATGTACTTAGTTATGTGTATACGTAAAAACCACTGAGCTTATTTGGATGTGTTCTGCTATGACGTATTGTGCTTTCTGAAGTATTTATTGGTTTTTAAAAATTTGTGACTATTATCTGTTAAAATATTGCCTCTATCTGATCCTTCTTCTCCTCTCCTTTAGCAACTCCAAATACATATTGGTTGACTCTTTCACAGTGACTCATATATTTTTATACATTTTTATTATTTACATTTTTTTTTCTATTTGTGCATCAAATTAAGTAAAAAAATTTATTTTTCTGAGCCACCTTGCAGTTTACTGCTTCTCTTTTCAGAGCTGTCCAATCCTCTAGCTGTCTAATCCCTATCTATTGCAATTACTTTTATTATTCAATTCTAGAATTACTATTTGATTCTTTTGTATAGTTCCAAATAGTTCTTGGCTGAAATCATTCATTTTGTCACTTACTATTAGTACATGGTTATCTCTATTGTTTGAAATTGTTTTCTCAACATTCCAATATCTTTATCTCTGCTCAGTCTTTTTCTATTGGTTGATTTTTCTCTTTATTTCATTTTTAGTCAATTATTTATTTTCTTTCTTTTTTTTATCCCTCCTAATTCTTCCTCTTTTGATTGAGTATGATTTATTACATATAAAAAATCTCAGATACGATACTGTTTTTAGATTACATTATCGTTATACAGAGATCATTTTTTCTTTTGCTTCTTGTAGTTAAATTGCAGCTGGTTCAGCTTAACCTAATTAGGCTTTGAGCTAATTCAAAGCTTGTCTTGAATCTTTCAAGAGCTAGTTTATTTGTAGCTCACATTTACTCCTAGAAATACAAGCTATTTATTCATTTAGTATACAAACTAAATACTCAAGGTCTACAATAGTATCTCTCGTCTTGTTTGATTCTGGGACCTAATATTTGATTTTACCATTATAAAATAATCAGAAGTCAGTTTTTGGTTCTAGAAAGACTAGATATCTCTTCAAGAAAATTAGAGATACCAAGGGAACATTTCATGCAAAGATGGGCTCGATAAAGGACATAAATGGTATGGACCTAACAGAAGCAGAAGATATTAACAAGAGGTGGCAAGAATACACAGAAGAACTGTACAAAAAAGATCTTCATGACCCAGATAATTATGATGGTGTGATCACTCACCTAGAGCCAGATATCCTGGAATGTGAAGTCAAGTGGGCCTTAGAAAGCATCACTATGAACAAAGCTAGTGGAGGTGATGGAATTCCAGTTGAACTATTTCAAATCCTGAAAAATGATGCTGTCAAAGTGCTGCACTCAATATGCCAGCACATTTGGAAAACTCAGCAGTGGCCACAGGACTGGAAAAGTTCAGTTTTCATTCCAATCCCTAAGAAAGGCAATGCCAAAGAATGCTCAAACTACCACACAATTGCACTCATCTCACACCCTAGGAAAGTAATGCTCAAAATTCTCCAAGCCAGGCTTCAGCAATACGTGAACTGTGAACTTCCAGATGTTCAAGCTGGTTTTAGAAAAGGCAGAGGAACCAGAGATCAAATTGCCAACATCCGCTGGATCATTGAAACATGAAGAGAGTTCCAGAAAAAAATGTCTATTTCTGTTTTATTGACTATGCCAAAGCCTTTGACTGTGTGGATCACAATCAACTGTGGAAAATTCTGAAAGAGATGGGAATACCAGACCACCTGACCTGCCTCTTGAGAAACCTATATGCAGGTCAGGAAGCAACAGTTAGAACTGGACATGGAACAACAGACTGGTTCCAAATAGGAAAAGGAGTACGTCAAGGCTGTATATTGTCACCCTACTTATTTAACTTATATGCAGAGTACATCATGAGAACGTGGGCTGGAAGAAGCACAAGCTGGAATCAAGATTGCTGGGAGAAATACCAATAACCTCAGATATGCAGATGACACCACCCTTATGGCAGAAAATGAAGAGGAACTCAAAAGCCTCTTGATGAAAGTGAAAGAGGAGAGTGAAAAGTTGGCTTAAAGCTCAACATTCAGAAAACGAAGATCATGGCATCTGGTCCCATCACTTCATGGGAAATAGATGGGGAAACAGTGGAAACAGTGGCAGACTTTATTTTTTGGGGCTCCAAAATCACTGCAGATGGTGACTGCAGCCATGAAATTAAAAGACTCTTACTCCTTGGAAGGAAAGTTATGACCAACCTAGATAGCATATTCAAAAGCAGAGACATTACTTTGGCAACAAAGGTCCATCTGGTTAAGGTAGGGTTTTTCCCAGTAGTCATGTATGGATGTGAAACTTGGACTGTGAGGAAAGCTGAGTGCCGAAGAATTGATGCTTTTGAAGTGTGGTGTTGGAGAAGACTCTTGAAACGCCCTTGGACAGCAAGGAGATCCAACCAGTTCATCCTAAAGGAGATCAGTCCTGGGTGTTCATTGGAAGGACTGATGTTAAAGCTGAAACTCCAATACTTTGGCCACCTCATGTGAAGAGTTGACTCATGAAAAGTCTCTGATGCTGGGAGGGATTGGGCACAGGAGGAGAAGGGGACGACAGAGGGTGAGATGGCTGGATGGCATCACCGACTCAATGGACATGAGTTTGGGTGAACTCTGGGAGTTGGTGATGGACAGGGAGGCCTGACGTGCTGGGATTCATGGGGTCACAAAGAGTCGGACATGATTGAGCGACTGAATTGAACTGAACTTTGTTGTGTATTACTTTTTTAGCTTCTAAGACTCACAAATGTTCTTCTCTTATTCTCAGACACTGTTATAGAAGTAACAAATACGTCCGTGGGATATTTCATCCTCCTCAAGCTAACCTCAACACGTCTGCTGCCCATTAATTCTCTCAGCCATTCTGTGCTTTCATTATGGTGATGTGTGTGTGGAGGGGTGAGAAGGGCTTTTAGGGAAAGAATCAGGAAATCTCAGCCAATTTTCTTTGCTACGTGGACAGTGTGAAACCCTTTGAAGTCTTACATTTTATATTTCTCTAAGACTAATCATGGCTTAAATAGTGGTTGTCTGTAAGACTGCAGTCTCTTGAGGTTTTGGTGATGTTAGGCTACATTCTGCTGTGGATTCTTCCAACCTATGAGAAAGATCTATGCATAATGGTTTCTATTGTTTTGGTTAGTTGCCAGAGCTTAGCCTGCAGTTCCGTAGAAGGCAATGGCACCCCACTCCAGTACTCTTGCCTGGAAAATCCCATGGATGGAGGAGCCTGGTGGGCTGCAGTCCATGGAGTTACGAAGAGTCAGACATGACTGAGTGACTTCACTTTCACTTTTCACTTTCATGCATTGGAGAAGGAAATGGCAACCCACTCCAGTGTTCTTGCCTGGAGAATCCCAGGGATGGCAGAGCCTGGTGGGCTGCCATCTATGGGGTCGCAGAGTTGGACACAACTGAAGTGACTTAGCAGCAGCCTGCAGTTCAGATCATTAGGCTCATTCTCAGAGACTCATCAGCATTTAAGTTCAGTCATGTTCTTTCTGATTTTCCCTTCCTTGCTCATTTTTTAAAAATATTACTATTTCATATAACAGATCTTGTCTCCTCACTTATTCTTCCTACTTGATAGAGTATTATGAACTATATCTATGTTATATTCACACATATTTTCTCTCTTGATATTTAAAGTCAAGGTTTAAAAACTACTAACAATATGCAAACAACTCCTTTCTCTCTCAAATATCTACTCTTTTAATTGGAACCCAGGAATTTCACAATTATAGTATGCTATAGTTTTATATAAGCCAACTTTGGGGTTGGCTTATATAGTGATCCACTGCTTGTTAAGTGATCCACTGCTTGTTAAGAACTCTAGTCCCATAATCCATCAGTTATTTTCCCTTGAATACAGAACATCAAACTCCTTACTAAACTTTTAATTTTGTCCCTTACAGGTTTGGCAATGAGATGAGACCTTAAGACAGCTGTTAAAGATTCTGGGATGGCTCCTAGATGCAGGTGAAGGCACCCTTTGGGTTTGCTGCCTCTCTCCGGAATCTCTGGTAAGCTTCTCTTGGATCAAGTTCTGCTTGTTTCATGTTTTGAGATCATGAGTTAGTTTGTTCAAACCCTTCTGTGTGGAAAACTGAGGTATGAGAGACTGTATTTCTCACAGGGTGGAAATGGGGGTGTCACAGATTTGAGAGTTTCATGGTAAGATTTACTGGGAAACATTTGAGTCTGTGGCTGACCTTGTCTTCACAGTAAGTGCCTTTATAACTGTGGCTTTGTAATAGAGCCTGAAGTCAGGCAGGTTGATTCCTCCAGTTCCATTCTTCTTTCTCAAGATAGCTTTGGCTATTCAAGGTTTTTTGTATTTCCATACAAACTGTGATTCAGGCTCTATTACAAAGCCACAGTTATCAAGACAGTATGGTACTGGCACAAAGACAGAAATATTGATCAATGGAACAAAATAGAAAGCCCAGAGATAAATCCACGCACATATGGACACCTTATCTTTGACAAAGGAGGCAAGAATATACAATGGATTAAAGACAATCTCTTTAACAAGTGGTGCTGGGAAAACTGGTCAACCACTTGTAAAAGAATGAAACTAGATCACTTTCTAACACCATACACAAAAATAAACTCAAAATGGATTAAAGATCTCAATGTAAGACCAGAAACTATAAAACTCCTAGAGGAGAACATAGGCAAAACACTCTCCGACATACATCACAGCAGGATCCTCTATGACCCACCTCCCAGAATATTGGAAATAAAATCAAAAATAAACAAATGGGACCTAATTAAACTTAAAAGCTTCTGCACAACAAAGGAAACTATTAACAAGGTGAAAAGGCAGCCTTCAGAATGGGAGAAAATAATAGCAAATGAAGCAACTGACAAACAACTAATCTCAAAAATATACAAGCAACTCCTACAGCTCAACTCCAGAAAAATAAATGACCCAATCAAAAAATGAGCCAAAGAACTAAATAGACATTTCTCCAAAGAAGACATACAGATGGCTAACAAACACATGAAAAGATGCTCAACATCACTCATTATCAGAGAAATGCAAATCAAAACCACTATGAGGTACCATTTCACGCCAGTCAGAATGGCTGCAATCCATAAGTCTACAAGCAATAAATGCTGGAGAGGGTGTGGAGAGAAGGGAACTCTCTTGCACTGTTGGTGGGAATGCAAACTAATACAGCCACTATGGAGAACAGTGTGGAGATTCCTTAAAAAACTGGAAATAGAACTGCCTTATGATCCAGCAATTCCACTGCTGGGCATACACACTGAGGAAACCAGAAGGGAAAGAGACATGTGTACCCCAATGTTCATCGCAGCACTGTTTATAATAGCCAGGACATGGAAGCAACCTAGATGCCCATCAGCAGATGAATGGATAAGAAAGCTGTGGTACATATACACAATGGAGTATTACTCAGCCATTAAAAAGAATGCATTTGAATCAGTTCTAATGAGATGGATGAAACTGGAACCTATTATACAGAGTGAAGTAAGCCAGAAAGAAAAACACCAATACAGTATACTAACGCATATATATGGAATTTAGAAAGATGGAAACAATAACCCTGTGTACGAGACAGCAAAAGAGACACCGATGTATAGATCAGTCTTATGGACTCTGTGGGAGAGGGAGAGGGTGGGGAGATTTGGGAAAATAGCATTGAAACATGTATAATATCATGTATGAAACGAGTCGCCAGTCCAGGTTCGATGCACGGTACTGGATGCTTGGGGCTGGTGCACTGGGACGACCCAGAGGGAGGGGAGGGGAGGGAGGAATGTGGAGGGTTCAGGATGGGGAACACGGGTATACCTGTGGCGGATTCATTTCGATATTTGGCAAAACTAATACAATATTGTAAAGTTTAAAAATAAAATAAAATTAAAAAAAAAAAAAAAGTAAGTGCCTTTAGAAGGTCTTAACCAATCTCAGGAGGCATGCCCAGGCAGCCAGAAACAGTAAGTTCGCTTGAATTTTGGAGGTTATTTCAAGGAAAAATAATGGGTACCCCTCAATCTAAAAAAAGCAGGATGGCAGACAGTAAGGGACCCACAAGGCCTCAAGGTAAGGTCATAGCATAGACCACTGGGCACTTGGGGAAATAAGATAAGAAATACAGAGGTTTTTTGGACCAATGGCCCATCAAAATTTATGTAGGCACAAGTGAAACCATTAAAAGCCATTATAGTGTCTGTCACTATAAAGAAGTCTCTTCTTGAAAATAATAATAAATTTATTGCTACCGGAAATCTCAGAAGCCAAGGCTGCAAAATTGGTTGGAACTGGTAAAGCATTTAATAGCTAATAGAGCACTTGTCACCTAATGTCAAGACTCATATACCAGGATAAGCTGGTTATGGAATGGGTGAGATCAAAGGAACCCACCAATCTCAAGAAAAATTCTGTGTGATGAGGTACATTGTAAAACACCACAAAATTTCCACCCAGCTGCATATCTTTTTTAGATGGTAATTTAGCTCCCAGAGACTCCAGGCTTAGCGAAAGAAATGGGATCTCAGGTTTCAAAGACTTGAGTGCACCACCTTCCAGCACACCTGTTTATTTTATGTCTAAGAACAGTAGTCCTGGAAGCTGTAGATATCTATAAGAATGTTGAAAGCTTGCTAAGATAACCTAGAATTACAAAGGCCTTTATGAGAATTGGCCACTGCTTATTAACAAAATTTTCAACACTGGAAAACAGTCAATTTAAATGTAAATGCTTTGAATCTTTGTTTTCACTACACTCACTTAAAGGTCATGCACACAAAGACCCTCACTGAAGCTTGGGTGATCAGAGGAGGCAAGATTAAGAGTAATCTTTAAATTAAATTAAGTTCAGTGCTAAGTATGTGGTATCATAAAATAAGTAGTATAGCTAGAGTGACAATGATTATGTCAGTCATTTATTAGGGCTTTGCTTCTTAAGTGTCCAAAATGTTTTATGAATTCGTATGATTTCCTTAAAAACACTGTGAATATAATTACATACGGAAACAAAATCTTAGACAAGTAGCTTTCTCATCTCTCTTGTGTATGTAAATGGTAGTTCTGAGATTTGAACTTAGGTTTGTCTGAATCCAAAGCTCTGAGCTTTCAGTCTCTATGTTTCCAGTGTAAAATCTCTATAACTTAATTTATTAGTGGAAAAAAGGAATGTGTACTCAGTACTTGATATTACCTAATTTTATCCAGGTCTCTTTTTGCTGCTACATCCTCAGGATAATAATTTGACCTTCCTCTTGAACTTTGATTTTTTCTTTTTTCATGTATTTTTAGATTTCTGAATTAACAGGAAAAAAAAAATTAGCACCATTTTCTCCTATTCACAGTTCTTATTTTGTTCGTATTTCCTCTTCTACCACCCATCTCCCTAGGCAACAAAACAAACAAAGGAAAACCTTTTATTTTCAAAAAATTAAAACAAAAAATTAAGATTAAGATTGAGAAATAAATGAGGATTGCTTTTTCAGATGCTTATGCAAGTAAGAAGAAAAGCAAAAAGTATCTCTCACTTAAATTCTTACATTTATATACCAGCTGCTTGCTTCACTCGGAACCCTCTATTTGATGCTGACCCCAAAGATCTCACAGGTGAGGGAATGTGAAATAGCATTTAACTTTTGATATTAAACATCTCCCTGTTACACACTTGTTTATCTCTGTTTTTTCTTTTCTTTATGTGAAGCCATATATGCTGTCAGGATAAAATTATTTCACATGTTCAAAGAAAACAAAATTGCTCCTTCTGGTCAAACATTTCTCTGAAGTTTATTCCAGGGACACTCCAAACTAGACAAAACCTTTTTGTTGACTTTTCAAAGCGTAGCTTGAATATATTTGCAAGTGATTTATTTTTTAATGCTGCTATAATTTTGTTTGGAAATTATTTAACTGGAGAAAATCCTGTTACAATTTTAAAAGGAAAGAAACAAAAGAAATACACGTGAAATCTGTTGTCAGATAACCAGTTCTGGACTAAATACTTAGTGAAAAGTCCTCAGCATATTTAGTTTGTAAAGCATGGTTACTGGTGTTGGGGGATGTGGCCAGGGCATCTGGAGTCATCTGAAAAGGCTTCTGCAATCTACCCTCAAATTACAGCAATATTTCTTAATATCCTGAGGAAGTATTTTTTGACCCTTGTATACTATTAGGAACCTTTAGCTATTTCAAACTGAAATTGGCAAAAAGAAGCCAAGTAAACAGCAAGGCCATGGTTGCTCTTTCATAGTAGGATAGTGGCCCACATATTTTAGGATTACACAAAAACTTTTTGGTATAGAATAATAAATCCAAAAGCTACGTGATCAATTACAGATTTCAGGTCAGGAGCTTTAGAAATTAACTGTGATGATTCCATAATTTCATCACACAATATATTTTTCTATCCCCCCAATATTTTAACTGTTGGAGAAGGCAATGGCACCCCACTCCAGTACTCTTGCCTGGAAAATCCCATGGACGGAGGAGCCTGGTAGGCTGCAGTCCATGGGGTCGCTAAGAGTCGGACACGACTGAGCGACTTCACTTTCACTTTTCACTGTCATGCATTGGAGAAGGAAATGGCAGCCCACTCCAGTGTTCTTGCCTGGAGAATCCCAGGGACGGGGGAGCCTGATGGGCTGCCGTCTATGGGGTCGCACACAATCAGACACGACTGAAGTGACTTAGAAGCAGCAGCAGCAGCATCCATATTTTACCTTATTCATCACTCCGACTAATATAGAAGGACTTCCTCTGGCAACCATCATGTAATTATGTGACAGAATGAGTACCCTGTCTGTGGTCAGATTACATCTTACTCATATCTGAAGCTGCCAGATAAGCTTCTGATTATACTGATGTGTCCTGCCTTAAACCACAAGCTTCTGTGTCACTCTGGCTGCTGTAGGCCAGACTAGTATGCTTTGATAGACTAACACTTGAGATGACTGCTATTTAATGAGTACCTATTATATGGCTTGTCGGCTTCCCTGGTGGCTCAGACGGTAAAGCGTCTGACTGCAATGAGGGAGCTGCTGCTGCTGCTGCTGCTAAGTCGCTTCAGTCATGTCCGACTCTGTGCCACCCCATAGACAGCAGCCCACCAGGCTCCCCCGTCCCTGGGATTCTCCAGGCAAGAACACTGGAGTGGGTTGCCATTTACTTCTCCAATGCATGAAAGTAAAAAGTGAAAGTGAAGTCGCTCAGTCGTGTTCCACTCGTAGTGACCCCATGGACTGCAGCCTACCAGGCTCCTTTATCCATGGGATTTTCCAGGCAAGAGTACTGGAGTGGGGTGCCATCGCCTTCTCTGGCAATGAGGGAGACCCGAGTTCAATCCTTGGGTCAGGAAGAACCCCTGGAGAAGTAAATGGCAACCCACTCCAGTACTCTTGCCTGGAAAATTCCATGGATAGAGTAGCCCTGTGGGCTACAGTCCATGGGGCCACAAAGAGTCGGACATGACTGAGAAACTTTACTTTCACTTTAAGTCAGGCTCTGTGTTAGATGGTTTAAAACATTTCTGATTAACCTTGGACATTTAGTATTGTCTTTTTAGTATATATACACAAGAAAACGAAAACTTGGAAGTGTTAAAATAGTTTTCCAAGAATGTGTGGCCATTAAGTGGTAATTCTGGAGTTTCATCCCAAATCGATGATATTTCTACTACAGTTTACTGTGCACAGAGGTGATTAACAGAATGAAAGCATCACTGAGGATGGGGCAGATAGAAATGACTTTATTTCATACTCTAAATATTATGACATTCATTTCTGGTAAATTAGTACAAGACAGTCATTTATTTCATTATTATCAACTTTCCTAATATTACTACTATATTTCTGGCTTGTGTGACTGACAGGACAACATATTTGTGGAAAAATAGTTCATTCTGTTTAAACATGTTTGAATATACTGAACTCGTGGTACTTGCAGGATATCCAGTTTACCTTTTTCAATTCAGTGGCCAGGAAATTCTGCAAGTAAGCAATAGCCCCAGGTGCAGTGAGGGGATTGTGCCTTTTGACGGTACTCTCTATGTAAACAGAAATACTATGATGGCCTTTTTATGTCCTTTGAGTATCAGAATGAATCACTGTAAAGGGACAAACAATCATTTTCCAAAGTTGCCAGCTGGAATCTCAACTGGAAATTCTGCAGGAAGACAATGCCTGTTAATGCTTTCAGTTGTTTATGAGTGCAAAAAAAATTGCTGGATCATTCATTCTTAAAAGATTATTATTGTAACTATATTTTTTAGTGGTGTGAAGGTACATTTCCTATTAGTTGTGATTTATATTCTTATGAATATTAACCATTTTCCATACAACTGTGCAGTGAAAGGATTGAAAGGTAGTTGACCCCACATCCATGGAATAGTTTTTATCTCTTGAGACTGCTTTTTTCCTTTCTTTTTTGATTATTTTACTCACCTGCTTCTATACTGTTGTGTAATGGACTGATGTTTTTCCTACCGTGCCTGATACTATACAAGGCAATTATCTAGAATACAGAGTGTGATTCATTAAAAAGTCAATACAAACTTATTATGGTCTATAAGTTATCCAAATTTTAAAACATAGATATCTGGTTTTTAAATTTTAAGTAAAAGACATCTGTATATCTCTGATGTTTTATAGTTTACTTTGAAAATATATATTTAATAATACTTCTTTGGAGGGTAATAAAATATGAGTTACAGTTGTATTTTTCTGAATTGCCAAAAGGCAGAGCATAGAATCTATACAATTCTATAAATTGTCCTTAAGCGTTTAAGCACAAGTGAACAGTTTAGTTTTTATTATAACTATTATAGCAGGTATAGAGACTAAATTTTTAATGAGACATTTTAATATCTCATATATACATATTTTTAAAAAATGAGGCCTTCTCAACTCTAATGGAAGACCAATTTTATCCTGTTGAAAGTAAATTTTTATTCTTTATACTCAAAAAATTCTGTCCAAATTAAATATTTTTTCCTTTTCTTTCACCATAGCAAATACATACCCAGTCATCAACTTTTCATACTGACTCACAACATGATTTCCTTAACAAGTTCATTTGAAGGTCATTGATGTTTTGCTTTCCAAGTATTACAATCTCAACTGAGTTTTGTACATTGTAACAGAAGCTTAATGAGAGATGATGAAAATCTTGCATAAAACTACAGGCAATTTTATCTGGCAGAAAATATATGTCATATTAAATACAGTGGTGTTATGTTTTCTATATTTTATTCTATATGCCAATTGTGAAGCATTGCATTTCAGGTGGTATTATTAAAACATTCTCTTAAAAATAGAAAACAGAGAGAGTACACATAGTGTGAAATATTCAAAATGAAGTGATCCGTGAATTATCTGATTGGGTGACTCTCCCAGTAGCAAAGTTTCTGTGTGTTTTGTAGGACATAACACTTCATTAACATCCTCCTGTGGTAAATGAGCCCAATCCCCCTGAAATTTACCTTTAAGGGTTAAAAGCACTTGGGTCTTTACATTTTCTGGGTCACAGATGCCTTTAAGTTTCTGAAAGTACCATTCTCATACACAGGCACCATCTTATGTATAATGGCAAAGATTCCTAGACCACTTGAAGCCTATAGACCATCATGATGCCTACTTATGTGTTTGAATAAAGAAGATGATATCTCCTGGGATACTTTAAGTTTTTGCTAAAGGCTTTGTAGTCTCAGCTGCAAAAAAGTCTCCAGAAAAATAGAAGCAACTTGGAGGCACTTTATGCTTCATGGGATTGATCATATTTAGCCTCCCTCTTCAACTTTCATTTCCTCATGCCAGTCTTTTGGAAACAACAATAATTGCTTGTTTACAGAATGTGTGGTAGACTTCTAGGTTACCAGATGATGCTGCACGTTTAGCTATATCATGCGCCATAAACCAGAAGAGTTCCATTTTCATCTTAGAATGAAAAAGAAGAAATGGGGAAGTATGTGGTGGTTTAGTCACTCATTTGTGTCCGACTCTTGTGACCCCATGGACTGTAGCCCTCCAGGCTCTTCTGCCCATAGGATTTTTCAAGCAAGAATATTGGAGTGGGTTGCCATTTCCTTCTCCAGGGGATCTTCCTGACCCAGGAATCGAACCCGGGTTTCCTACACTGCAGGCAGATTCTTTACCGACTGAGCCACTAGGGAAGCCCTACAGTATATTGCCATCAAATAACAAAATAATTTGTATTTGAATTTAAAAACACAAATGAGAAAATAACTCATTTTTTTTTGGTATTGCTTAAAATTTTTTATTTTATTGTGCTAAGAGCACTTAAATGAGATCTCCTTTCTTAAATTTTTGTGTATTGTACATGTTATTGACTAGCTGAACCTGTTGTACAGTACATCTCTAGGGCTTATTCATCTTGCTTAATGGAGCCTGTCTGCTGTTGATTCCTCTGCAATTCTCCTTTACCAAGCCACTAGTAATCATAATTTTATTCTTTGATGCAATGAATTTGACTGTTTTTGAACTCATTTTTAAAACTTCACCCAAAATTGCCATTTAAAAATTTTAAAGCAATATAAATACATTCTAGAATGATAGGAATAAGTTATATTAGTAAGACTAGTTCCAATTTTTCTAGCATTGTTTTAATGTAGCCAAATGGCTCGATTTAAATGTCTTTATCACTCAGTAAGTTATAGAGATCAAAACTTTGGATTACAACTACTTCCTTAAATGAGTTTAAGTGATTTTTTCATTGTTAATTAAGGGAATAGAATGTGTCAGAGAATGAGATATTGTTTCAACTTTCAGAGATCTTGCTCCTATACTTACTTAAAATATGCATATAGTAAAATTTACTAAACTATAAAACTGCAAATCCACAACCATCTCATCTTGCTTGAGACATAACTCTAAAGTGAGGTGGGTTGTTAAATGGGGAAAATTAAAAAAAATAATAAAATGTGTGCATATGTGGTATGTGTTTGGTTTAGTATGTGAGCTACTTTATATTTGGAATCATTTATTGAATAAAAAATCAAGTAAAAATAGAGCTTCAACATATTGTAAAACAGTAAGTATGACTCATTAGTATATGTCAAATGTATTACCTATTACATATACTCAGTACTTTTTAGGTTTTTAACTGAGGCCAAAGTTGATCTTCTGCGTACCTGTAAACTTACTGAAATTTTAATAAAAACTGTTTTGTGTCCATTAAAAATACATTTTCCTGGGAAAAAGGTCTTTAGATTTTATCAGCTTGAAAAAAAGGTTAGCGGTTACTACATTCTCTGTCCTGACTGTTCAATATCAATTAAAAAAAAAAAAAAAAAGCTAAAACATTGATGTGATCATTTCCAGAAAGTTAGTATTAAATAATAAGCTAATTAGAGTCTTTTTAAAACTGGAATGGAATTACTGAAATGTACAATATAGAAGCAAATATTAGCCCATAGCAACATGGATAAAGTTTCCCCAGAAACCTAATAACCAAGGAGAAAAGGAATGTGATCATAAATTGAAAATGATTAAAGTGGTGGTCTCCAATGGAAAGAGACTCATTTTTACAATATTTTGTACAATCTCTATTTCTATTGGAATTAGATTTTTCTGCCCAGTTTAATGTTGTGTTAGTTGTGGTGACCCAAGGACGAAAGAGCAGATAAAACCCAGGAGGGTCTTGGAATTCAGGAACAGAAAAAACAGAACCTTATTGTCCTTCCCTCCCCCATGTTGTAACTATTAATGGATTTCAGGTCCTCCTGAGCAGTATAACCTGTCTCCCCTCCTACCCCACAGGGAGAAGGTTATTCCCTTACTCTTCCCTCCACCCAGTATACGTGCCTCATCCAATCAGCAAATGACCTGCAAGACCCTATCCCACTCCTTGTACCCTGGGTATAAAAGTGGACTAAGGACCCTGTTCAATTCAGTTCTCCCTTGAGCTGGCCTGCTGTTCTAACAGTGTTTCCCACTCTAATAAACCTTATTCTCCTTTCATTCTGCCTCATGTCTAGAAATTCTTTTCCAACCCACTCCTGGACCACGACATTAATTTGTTGCACGACCAGTATAATCTGGAAGGAATTTAAATGTGAAATTGTTGGTGATGATTAATTAGGTAGAGGTTGTCCTTTATTTGTTAGACTATTAAAATATGGAAACAAAGTTATGTTTTAAAAATGTGACTTATGGTTGCCAAATATGTTATAGGATGCTTAGTTAAATTTGAATTTCAGATAAATGGTGAATATTCCTTAGTACAACTATGTTCTAAGTATTGCATGGGACATACTTATACTAAAAACTTACATGCTGTTTATCTAAAATTGAGATATAACTGTGTGTACTGTATTTTTATTTGCTAAATATAATAACCCTATATGTATATTAAATACTAAAAATCTTTTCAGAGGCAAAAGTAAATAACTTTGTTGTATTAAATCTTAAAATAAGCAGTATAAAGAAGAAATTCCCTTGAGAGTTAATATTCTTTTACCAAAATATAAAAGTAAATGCTTTCTATGCGTCTAAAACAGTACATTAATATATCCAGTAAAAAAAGTAATAACAAATTTAGTTTTTAAATAGAGATGTATTATTATGTTTGGGGAAGGAAGGATTCAAATGTTACATTTCATAGGACTCTACATCTTTTGCATTGTAAAAAGATGCCCTCTAAAACTGAAATTGACTTGAGGATTGGAGTTTTGTGTCCAGAAATGTTTCTGGTAGGTAGAATGCAAGAAAAGATGAATAAAATGTTGGACCTTTACTAAATAAGGATTGTCATGATTATATTTAAATTAGTGGTCATAGAGCTTTACACAGAACATGTAAAGAAAGGGAAGAAAAATGCATTGGAAGAGGAAAATATTGATGGGTACTTGAAAATTGAAGGAGAGAGAAGCTAAAAGAGCAAAAGAAAATCTTGGCATTGAAAGGGCAAGGAAAAAGGAATTGCAAACTCAAAGTTTAACAAGAAGTTAAATTAGAAAGTTGGATTGAGAATGTTTTATTTGAGAAAGAAGAGGAAATACATTTATAGAATTGCTCAAGTTTGAAGAGCCAGTTGAGAAAGACAGGCAGAAATGTGGAGGAGGGTCGGCAGCAATATTCATGCAGATTCCAGATGGGTTGTGTCAGATAGCAGCACCATGTGTAATTGCAGATCATACAGTTGAGGCTATAGTTGTTAGGAGGTGGGTTTTAAGTGAGTAATGTGATGAGCTGAATGTATCATACACACATGGCCTTAGTTGTTAGCAATAGTTTTGGTAAGAGTATGTGATTATTATGGCCAGTTAGTGGTTGCTATGTGTGTATACCAAATAAAGCTGTTTTTATTGGATAACATAATACGAGATGTCTAAACTGCATGCTTGGCCCACTCTTTTGCACCTTGTTTGGGTGAAAGAAGGCATGTGGTGACCTCCTTAAAATTCTATGTGAAATAAAAGTTTTGTTTTTTTAAATAAAGAACTGATATAATTTAAAAGAGAATGAAACAAGCTTATAGAAACTCATGCTGAGGTAATTCTAAATAAAACACAAATCATTTGGAATAAGAAATTATTGAAGAGCTTATATATTTTGAAGAATTTGAAAGTAAATACCCCTTCACCTATGTTCCCAGAACTATCCAGCTGGTTGTAACTCAGCTAGCTGTAACACATGTTCATTTAAATTTGATGTTTTTGAAGATATTCTTATCATTTTCTAGACACTATCTTTATTAGGAGTGCCTTGATTCTAATTTAACTCATTTATACCTAATATTGATGTACAAGGAAAAAATAAAATAAGATGCAAGGATATATATTTTTATGTTCTTTAGATGAGGAAAGTTTTAAATGTCTGACAATATCAAATGTTGGCAGATTGTTGGTGGATGAAAATTGCTGTTGCGAGTCAAAATTTGTTCAACTATTTTCAAAGCAGTTGAGCTCCATTGTAAAAATATCTTTTGTACTTGTTCCTAGAAAACCCTTTGTACAAGTGCACTGTAAAACATGTACAAGAATATTTTAGCTGCATGATTTGCAAATGGAAAGCACTGGAAGCAAACCAAATATGCACTGACAAAATTAATCTTAAAAATTATAATGTTTTCACAAAACGGAGCACTTAACAAAATGAATGAACTGTGGTGTTATGTGTAGTATGCCACCAGATTCTCTCAGTCACTGAGACACTCATTCTTCCAGCTTCTAGGAGTACTAATTGCTCATGGATAATAGCTGTATTGCTCCCAGGCAATCATCCTGGGTTGAAGATGGCTGCCTCCCCAGAGGCAGTTCATCCTAAGAGGCTATGAAGACCAGGCAATCTTGTTTCCATTTGGGACTTTTCTCAAGGGCCACCCTAACTTCAGAGCTTCCCTTGGGTTTACCCAACATCTCTGTTGCAACTGCATTGCAGTTCAATTTCTCTCTTACCCAATTCTCCTTTCCTCATATCTTACAGATGTGATTCTTGAGAGCATTCCCCAATATACCATTTTCATATAAATTTTTCTCAGTCTGTTTTCTAGGAACTTGAACTATGGTAGATGGTATCAAGACTAGTGTTGGAGATATACACAAAATGGGAATTTTGTAGCTGGATCACTAGTTGGTCAGTTGGCAATGAGGACCTTGTACTGGTAGTAGATGGAATACTTATACATCAGGCATGATATAGTGCTAAAATTGTTAGGTTTCACTGGCTTTGAACAGAAAATAGGGGTAACAGTGTATGAAATGTACTACAAATATAATATCTCAGTACTGAAAAGGTTCAGAGGAAGTATGAGTGAGTGTTAGTTGCTCAATGATGACTCTTTGTGACCTAATGAACCATAGGCCCCCAGGTTTCCCTGTCCGTGGAATTCTCCAGGCAAGAATACTAGAGTGGGTAGGCTTTCCCTTCTCCGGGGGATCTTCCTGATTCAGGGATCAAACCTAGGTCTCCTGCATTGCAGGCAGACTCTTTACCATCTGAGCCACCAGGGAAGCACTCAGAGGAAGTATAATAAATAACAACTATGGAATGAGAAGCCTGTTGAGGCAGGGAGTGATTGGTGGAAATCAGTGCATGGGAGGAAGAATACATTTATCCTTGAAAACTAAGACACTGATGAAAGAAATTGACAAAGACAAATGGAAAGATGCCTTGTGTCTTTGGATTGAACAAGTTAATATTGTGAAAATGTTCATACTACACAAAGCATTCTAGAGGTTCAATGCAATCCCTAAAATTCCAATGGCATTTTTCACAGAAATATAAAAAAATCCTAAAATTTATGTGGAACCACAAAAACCCAATAGCCAAAATAATCTTAAGAACAAAGCAAGAGGGATCACACTTCCTGATTTCAAACTTTATTACAAAGCTATAACAATAAAAACAATATGGTCCCAGTATAAAGTAGACACATAGAGGAATGGAATAGAAGAGAGAGCCTAGAAATTGACCACACATATATGGTCAATTAATCTATGACAAGGATGCCAACAATGAACAACAGGGCATTCAATAAATGGTTCTGGGAAAAGTGAATATCCACATGCAAAAGAAGGAAATTGGACATTTGTACCATATATAAAAATAGACTCAAAATTGATTAAAAATTTAAATGTAAGACTTGAATCTGTGAGGACTTATATGAAAACATAAAGATAGAACCCCTTGATATTCATCTTGGCAATGAGTTTTTGGATATGACACCAAAATCAAAAGCAAAAAAAGAAAAAATAAACAAGTTGAACTTCCATAAACGAAAAGCTCCAGCACAGCAAAAGAAACAATCAAGAAAATGAAAACAGAGCCTATGAAATGAGAGAAAATATCTAGCAACCATATATCTCATCAGGATTTAATATCCAAAATATGTAAGGAACTTATACAACTAATACCAAAAAAAGCAAATAACCAAATTAAAAATGGACGGAAGAACCTAGTAGACATTTTTCCAAAGAAGAGAAAAATGAATGGCCAACAGTTACATATGAAGATGTGCTCAACAACAGAAAATGTAAATCAAACCATAATTAGATATCACCTCAAACTCGTTAGAATGGCTTTTCTCAAAAAGACAAGATATTACAAGTGTTGCTGAGAGTATGGGGGAAGAAAGGAACAATGGTACATTATTGATGAGAATGAAATTGGTATAGCCAATTTGGAAAACAGTACAGGGCTTCCTCAAAAAAAGAGGAACTACCAAATGATCTAGCAATATCAATACTGGTCATATATCCAAAGAAAATGAAATCAGTATCTCAAAGAGATATTTGTACTCCCATATTCATTGCAGCATTATTTATAATAGTCAAAATATGGATGTCCTTTGTTGTATGAGTCCATAAGTAAAATGTGGTATATATGGAATCTAAGTAAGTCAAACTCATAGAACTAGAGAGTATAATAGTAGCTACTAGGGGCTGGGTAGTGGGGAAAATGGGAAGATATTTACGAAAAGGGTGCAAACTTTCAGTTGTAAGATGCGTAAGCCCTGCATATTTAATAGTAAGGTAACTATGGTTAATAATACTGTATTTTATAATTGAAATTTGCTGAGAGTAGATCATAAATGTTCTTACCACAATGAAGGGGGAAAAATAGATGTGTGAATTAACTTGATTGTGGTAATCATTTCACAATGTATGCATATGTCAATCAATCATGTTGTACATCAAATATGTACAAATTTTGTCAGCTGTACCTCAACAAAGCTGGAAAAATTTTAAATAAATTTACAGTCTTACCCCAGGACTATTTTAAATTTTTCTATCCTCTGTCAGCTATAGACTGGATTTCTGTAAGACATCATTTTGGCTCATTATATGTATAGAATGATGATTATCTTTTCCACCACCCCCCCCCCCCCCCCCGTACACAACTAGAACTTTTGTAAGACACTTGCATGCAAGAGAGTGCGGTGTAGCCTAATAAAGATACAAGGGGCTGCTACAACACTAAAATTGGTGGGGGGTGGAGGGAATGTCCAGTGGTTTGGAGGATTCAAGGTCATCCTGGAATGAAGAATCTGGAATAAAAATAAATTTAAACTCTTCCTTAAATTCTTTGGTCATTCCTCTGGGTTACCAGTGAGCCTCTTTTTCTGGGGGGGCCTCTTCTAAGAGAAAGGTTAATACTGATAGAGGATCACAATGCCACTTGTGGGATAAATAGGTAATAAAAGTAAATAGGCAACAAACCCAAAGTTCTACAAAACAACTGAATTATACACTTAAAAAGCTTTAAGATTATAAGATACAAGGAATACAGAAAAACGTACAGATTGAAGGAGAGTAAACAGACATGACAAGTAAGTGCACGCATCATTCTGTACTGGGTCATGAACTGTGCGTGTGTGTGTGCTAAGTCTCTTCAGTCGTGTCCGACTCTTTGCACCACATGTGCTGTAGCCCACCAGGTGCCTCTGTCCATGGGCTTCTCCAGGCAAGAGTACTGGAGTGGGTAGCCGTGCCCTCCTCCAGAGGGTCTTCCCTACCCAGGGATCGAACCTGGTCTTTCACGTCTCCTGCACTGGCAGGCAGGTTCTTTACTGCTAGCATTACCTGGGAAGCCCATGAAGCGTAGGTATTTAGAATCCCCTCCCTTTTTTCACTATGGAGAATATTATTGGAACAATTGCCAAAATTTGACTAAACTTGTGGATGAATGTTGGTATTATACTGATCTTGGTTTTCTGATTTTGATGTACTCTAGTTATGTAAGAAAGTATCCTTGTATTTTAAGAAATACATACTAAACTTTTTATTTTAAAAAATTGAGATATGATTTATATATGACAATGGATTTGTTTCAGTGGTATAATGACATAATTTTATATTTGTATATATTACAAAATGATCATCACAATAAGTCTAATTACCACTGGCCACCATACACAGCTAAAAAAAGGACCCTTTTTCTTCCTGTGATGAGAGCTTTTAAGATTTACTCTTTTAGAAACTTTCAAATATATAATATAGCATTGTTAACTCTATTCACCGTGCTTTATATTACATCTCCATGACTTATTTTATAACTGCAAGTGTGTACCTTTCAAACTCCTTCACACCTTTTACTCATTCCTCAATCCCCACCTATGGCAACAACCAATGTTTTCTATCGATGAGCTCAGCAGTTTTTTCGCTTATTTTTTATATTTTTTAGATTCTACGTATAAGTGGTCTGCCTACAGTATTTGTCTTTTTCTATCTTACTTACTGCACTAAGCACAGTACCCTCCACGTCCATCCATGTTGTTGCAAATAGCAAAATTTTATTCTTTTTATGGCTGAGTAATATTCCATTATATACAGTTCCACTCCACTCACTAGCAAAGCAATGCTCAAAATTCTCCAAGCTAGGCTTCAGGAATTCGTGAACTGAGAACTTCCAGATGTTCAAGCTGGATTTAGAAAAGGCAGAGAAAACAGAGATCAAATTGCCAAAATCTACTGGTTCATAGAAAAAGCAAGAGAATTCCAGAAAAATATCCACTTCTGCTTCATTGACTACACTAAAATATTTGACTGTGTGGGTCACAAAAAACTGCGGAGATGAGAATACCAGATCACATTACCTGCCTCCTCAGAAACCTGTATGTAGGTCAAGAAGCAACAGTTAGAATCTTACATGGCACAATGAACTGGTTCCAAATTGGGAAAGGAATACATCAAGGCTGTATATTGTCACCTTGCTTATTTAACTTATATGCATAACTTATTTAACTTATATGCATAACTTGTTTAACTTATATGCAGAAGACATCATGAGAGATGCTGGGCTGGTGAATTACAAGCTGGAATCAAGATTTCTGGGAGAAATGTCAAAACCTCAAGATATGCAGATGACACCACACTTATGGCAGAAGATGCAGAGGAACTAAAGAGCCTCTTGATGAAAGTGAAAGAGGAGAGTGAAAAAGTTGGCTTAAAGCTCAACATTCAAAAAACAAAGACCATGGCATCCAGTCCCATCACTTCATGGCAAATAGATGGAGAAACAGTGGAAACAGTGACAGACTTTATATTCTTGGGCTCCAAAATCACTGCAGATGGTGACTGCTGCCATGAAATTAAAAGACACTTCCTCCTTGAAATAAAAGCTATGGCAAACCTAGACAGAATATTAAAAAGCAGAGACATTACTTTGTTGAAAGGTCCATCTAATCAAAGCTATGGTTTTTCCAATAGTCATGTATGGATGTGAAAGTTGGACCATAAAGAAAGCTGAGTGCCAAAGAATCAATGCTTTTGAACTGTGGTGTTGGAGAAGCCTCTTGAGAGTGCCTTGGACAGCAAGATCAAATCAGTCAATCCTAAAGGAAATCAGTCCTGAATATTCATTGGAAAGACTGATGCTGAAGGTCCAATACTTTGGCCACCTGATGTCAAGAGCTGACTCATTAGAAAAGACCCTGCTGCTGGAAAAGATTGAAGGCAGGAGGAGAAGGGGACGATAGAGGATGAGATGGTTGGATGGCATCACTTACTCAAAAGACATGAGTTTGAGCAAGCTCTGGGAGATACTGAAGGACAGGGATCCCTGCTGTGCTGCAGTCTATGGGGTGGCAGAGTTGGACACGACTGAGTGACTGAACAACAACAATATATATATTGCTGCAATCTTGATTCCAGCTTGTACATCACCCAGCCTGGCATTTCACATGATGTACTCTGCATAGTAGTTAAATATACAGCCTTGATATACTCCTTTCCCAATTTGGAACTTGACAATATACAGCCTTGATGTACTCCTTTCCCAATTTGGAACCAGTATATTGTTCCATGTCCTTTTCTAACTGTTCTTGACCTGCATACAGGTTTCTGAGGAGGCAGGTATGATCTGGTATTCCTATCTCTTTAAGAATTTTCCACAGTTTTTTGTGATCCATGCCATCAAAGACTAGTCAATGAAGCATAAGTAGATTTTTTTTTAAACATCCTTATATAAAATATATATATATGTAAATTAAATATTTTTTATCTATTCATCTGTTGTTGGAGGGCTTCCCTGATGGCTTGGTGGGTAAAGGATCCGCTTACAATGCAGAAGACCTGTGTTGGATCCCTGGATCAGGAAGATCCCCTGGCTTCCCATGTGGTTCAGCTGGCAAGGAATCTGCCTGCAATGTGGGAGACCCGAGTTTGATCCCTGGGTTGGGAAGATCCCCTGGAGAAGGGAAAGGCTACCCACTCCAGTATTCTGACCTGGAGAATTCCATGGACTGTGTAGTCCATGTGGTTGCAAAGAGTCAGACATGACTGAGCGACTTTCACACATCTATTTTTGGGCATTTAAGTTGCTTCCAAGTCTTGACTATTATAAATAATGCTGCAATGAACATCAGTTCAGTTCAGTCACTTAGTCATGTCCGACTCTTTATGAGTCCATGGACTGCTTCACTCCAGGCTTCCCTGCCCATCACCAACTCCAGAGCTTGCTCAAACTCATGTCCATCAAGTTGGTGAATCCATCCCACCATCTCATCCTCTGTCATCCCCTTCTCCTCCTGCCTTCAATCTTTCCCAGCATCAGGGTCTTTACCAATGAGTCAGTTCTTCACAACATGGGGGTGCAGAAATTTTTTGTTTTAGTGTTTTTATATTCTTTGAGAATACAGAAATGAATTATTGGTAGATTATATAGTAATTCTATTTTTAAGTTTTTGAGAAACCTCTGCTGCTTTCTGTAGTGACTACACCAATTTACATTCTCACCAACAGCAGGCAAAGGTTCTCTTTTCTTCCAATACTCTGATGATTAGCAATGTTGAATATCTTTTCATGAACCTATTGGCCATCTGTGCCTCTTTACAAAAATATCTACTCAAATATTCTGTCCATTCTCATACTGAAATATTTAGCAGTAATAAAGCATCAAGTCTGCAACTTATGTTCCAGTGGTTTATACAAATTATATAGGTATAATTTATGAAAATAATATGTAATATACAATTGTATACCATTTTATATTATAATAAGCATATAAAAGATGGGCAGGGAGAGAAAAAATCAAGTATTTTAAATGTTGACGATTAGGGGATTGTGTGATTGTAAAGGGAATTCTATGGGCTACTGTAATATTTCTATAAATTTACAATCATTTTAAAATAATTTAAAAAGTGAATTTCTTTAAAATGACATTTTAAAATGAGATTTAGAGACATTTAAATCTCATTTAAAGACATAGATGTATAATAATTTGAAAACTGAGATTCAGAACAACAAATGAGAGGTTAGATTTGATTTGTCTGTACAAGCACATAAGCTGGTGCCTTATTAATTTTTCAGTGAACCTCAAAACAGATCAGGCATTCCATTTTGCTATTGGAAAGCAAGACTATAGGATTTGGATTTTGTTCACAATATTATTTTGGGGTCTGTGTTTCTGATTCACATGCAGTTTCATAAATTCACCATGATACATAGTTTTTTGTTCATGTTTCCCAACTGATGAGACTAAGTTTATAAAATCTCATAAGTCAGAATTCATGAAGTGGAACCAAATTTGTTTACTGATTCCTTTATTTTACTGAGCCAAATTTAATATTTAGGACTGCTAAGTTTCTTTAAGTTAAAATTAAACATAAATCAAATTGAGGGGATACAAATGAACTTGGATAGAAATTGTCTAAAGAATTTTTGTGAACAAAACTACCAGCTCAGTTAAATAGTACATTTTAAAACAGCAAATATGAAGAACCAAAATAGTGACCATCTGCAGACTCCAATTGGTTCTGATTATGTCAAATCAACTATACAGCAATACCTTAAAGAAAAATACCTAAAATGAGTAAATTAATCCTACCATTTATCCAAATACATCTGAAAAGTTATTCAAGTAATATTTCAACCTCCAAACAGGAAACATCTCATATATGTCCAAGTCTGTAGTTTTTTGAAGACTTACTACTCTACAAACATCGATGGGAACCTTTTCCACAAGGTGCTCCTTCTTATTATTGGCAAAGACTCTCATAGTTATCTTCCTCCTCCCCTCCCTCCCTCTCCAATTCCCCTTCTCTTCTTTCCCCTTTGTTTATTCTTCTCTTTCTCCCTTTAAGAATAATCTTATTTTCACAATAGCTGGGTCTTGATGAAAGGTATAGGATTAACATAATTGCCAGATTTATTTCTTTTATTGGATAAATCCAATATGGACTTGGAAATTTCCAAATGGAATGGAATGGAAATGGAAAACTGTTGTTGAAGATGGCTATAAATTCTCCTGATCTAAATTTCTAGTAAACTCTATGAGAAATGATGAATGCTTTGTTTGTAAGATTTGCATTGGTCTGCCTTTTCCAAAACCATATGAGTACAGAATAGAATGTTTACTTGGTTTATTAGATCAACAGAGGCAAAGTTTTTCCACAAAATGATATGAAAGGAAAATGAAAGTCATTCAGTCATGTCCAACTCTTTGGGAGCCCGTGGGCTATACAACCTATGGAATTCTCTAGGCCAGAATACTGGAGTGGGCAGCCTTTCCCGTCTCCAGAGGATCTCCCCAACCCAGGGATTGAACCCAAGTCTCCCGCATTGCTAGCAGATTCTTTACCAGCTGAGCCACAATGGAAGCCCAATCTTGGCTAGATTACATGGAGATTTCTATCAATTATTCCCAAATCTTTCACTGTACAGATATGGAACCTAAAAGAGTAGAAAATTTAGCTTGGAGCCTCATTGTGTATGTGTAGGGGTGTGGGGTAGAGGTGCAGCTGATAACCATACTGCGAAAGTTGATGAATAAGGTATCCAAAGAGCAATGTCAAGGATGTTTGGCTGGAAACCAAGATTCATTAAAATGAAGTTTACAGTAAGGCTAGAGAAAAGTGACAGCAAGTATATTAGCTTTGGGTCAGAAGAGACTAGGTTTTTAATTTAGTTTTAATAACAAATGTGATATGTTAATGAAAATGAAAGTTAAACAGGAGTCAAGGAAGATTTAAGGAGAAGAGGAAGTAGGGAGATAGGAGTCAAAAACACATTCCTCCAAGAATTACTTATAAACATTGATTAGCATTTTTTTTCTACAGGATTTTATCAAACAGTGCTTATCTATGAACCTTAGTTACTTACTCATATTATTCTAAACCAAATTACTCTCCCTCTCTCCAGTGCTATAAAAGAGTTAAACATGAATTGTGTACATCACCCTAGTAAACATAATTTAAAATATGCACTAAAGGAATGTCTTTCTCTTTTTAACTTTTCAAGTGAGTCTCTACTAGGGGAAAAAAATCAGTGAGAATGTAATCCATATGAAAAATGTGCCTGAGAAAACAATTACACAGTAACTATGTTCAAAGAGTTGTGTGTCTCATCTTAACATTTTGAGCAGCTTTGATTTATTGGGGAGTTGACCAGTAAATCATGACAATGGTAGGAAGTACACTGGGATCAGAGGCTCCTCCAGTGTTACTGTAATTCCTACAAAGTGTTTCCTCTTTCATACTACTTGTTTGTGACAGATAGTTTAAGACTATTCATTGCTTCAGGCATAGCAAATAGAGTTCCCCCATTTCTTTTCCAATTCCTTAGAAGAAACTTTCTTAATAATCTCTGATTGTTTAGTAAATGTTAGTTCATGTGACAAAGTCTGGTTTATTCATAAAGTACTTTAGCCTCTATTTATGTGTTAGTTTAAGCTTTATTGAAGTTTGATGTTTTAATGATCTACTTATTTCTGCTTTCACTCTTAACCACATTCTATCTTTGGTTACCTTTATTTCTTCTTTTTAGATTTTCTACCAATGAAGAAAAACATGGCATTTTTAATCCTTTTTTAAATGGCAAAGTTCTGGGGGTTACACACTGGTAATAAACCCATTTGGGAAATGAAACTGATTTTGTGAAAACCTGCCACAAATTTGTTTTAGCCTGCTGCTGCTGCTGCTGCTAAGTCGCTTCAGTCATGTCTGACTCTGTGCGACCCCATAGACGGCAGCCCACCAGGCTCCCCCGTCCCTGGAATTCTCCAGGCAAGAACACTGGAGTGGGTTGCCATTTCCTTCTCCAATGCACGGAAGTGAAAAGTGAGAGTGAAGTCGCTCAGTCATGTCTGACTCTTAGCGACCCCATGGACTGCAGCCTACCAGGCTCCTCCATCCATGGATTTTCCAGGCAAGAGTACTGGAGTAGGGTGCCATTGCCTTCTCTGTGTTTTAGGCTAATGCCTTTTAAATAATTCAAAGTGAGAACTTTAAAACTGAATCTTGTAGATCCATTTTGAACTTTGTTATGGGAGGGTAAAATAATCTGATTCTGTGAGCTAGATACTATGTAACCCTAGGCCCTTATACACTCTGGTCCTCACTTGATTCACAGAGTGAGAAAATTGGACTACGTGATCCCATGTAGCTCTGTAGCTCTGTGAGTCTATAATTTGCCTCTTACAGCTTCATGAGCACGATTCTAATATGTTTAAGCAAAAACATGTCAAAGGTATAAATTCACGTCTAGGACATTGTGAGATACTAGTATTAATAAATAGCTGAATAAATCTATAAAGAGTACTTTGAAAGGGAATCAATATAATTTAAGCCTGTGTCTTTGAGCTTGTTTTTCTCTCTACTTGGAATTCCTTTCCCCCATTCTTTACATGGCAGATTCGTTGCAGTTCTAATATCACTTTCCTCTATGTTGCCTTTTCTGGCCACCTGTCCCAGGTAAATTGTGAAAAATACTTTATAAAGGTTCAGTTATCCCCTGAAAAATGCATTTGTAAAACTTCTCCAGAAGGTTTATTTTAGGAAAGTTATTTAATGATTCTTATATCTACAACATATTACTTGAATATAATAAGTAAAATAGTGTACTAGAAGAAACTGAACATTCAAATGTAATGAGTTTAATTGATAAAAAAGAGTGTTCTTTTGGGATTAAGCAGTAATTTCAGATGTTGAATTCACTGCTTGAAAATGTGTGTATATTCAAGGGACTTAAAGTTTGAAAGCATTTGATTGATTGTTAAACACTGTCTTAGAATTGATTCAGTTCATTTTTGTTTGGTCCAGCACATAACATCTATAAAAAAGAATGACTACATTAATAACTTATTTAAGTAGTAATTTTATCCTTATAATGTTGAGGGAGTAACTCTGATAAGTGTTGGAATATTCTAGACTGTGAATTTCCTAGTTTTTTGATAAACTTGCAGTTTTGAGGAGTGCTGGTCAGGAATTTTGTAGAATGTTTCTCAACTTGAGTTTATCTAATGTTTTTCTCATAATTAGACTATGGCTATTAGTCTCAGGAAGAATGACCAAAGAAACGAAATGTCATTTTCACATAATAGAGGTATTCTGTTCATCCTGATAAGGCATCATTCTATATAATTATCTGATATTATATATATAGACTACATATTATTTATATCAGAGATTTTGTTTATAAATTTGTTATCTGCTTCCAATAAAACAGAAGGTCAGATCCACAAAAACAACTATTTGGCTATCTTGCTCATCACTTTGTACCTAGAGTCTTGAAGAGTGTGTGTTATCAAATAGTGTGATAAACATTTGTTGATGAGTGAATAAGTGAATGCATGTATCTAACGCATAGATAGCTGAATTTCACCTCAACTCCAATCATATTCTGTGGCTAATATACAGAATAACATACTATGAAAATGACTCTGTATTTGGGTATAATGTCAAGAAGAAATAACACTTTGAGCTTTAAAACAAATTAATACATAGTAAAAGAAAGACTTGTCTGGTAGTCCAGTGGCTAAGACCCCATACTCCCAATGCAGAGGGCCTGCATTCAATCCCTCATCAGGGAACTAGATCCCACACATCACAACTAAAAGTTCATGTGCTGCAACTAAAGATTCTGCATGCCACCATTATGACCCAGTACAGACAAACACACACACACATATACACACACACAGTAGCAGAGTTTAGTCATCTATCAGTTTAGTTCAGTCGCTCAGTCGTGTCCGACTCTTTGCAACCCCATGAATCACAGCACGCCAGGCTTTCCTGTCCATCACCAACTCCCAGAGTTCACCCAAACTCACATGCATCAAGTCGGTGATGCCATCCAGCCATCTCATCCTCTGTTGTCGCCTTCTCCTCCTGCCCCCAATCCCTCCCAGCATCAGGTTCTTTTCCAATGAGTCAACTCTTCACATGAAGTGGCCAAAGTATTGGAGTTTCAGCCTCAGGATCAGTCCTTCCAATGAACACCCAAGACTGATCTTCTTTAGGATGGGCTGGTTGGATCTCCTTGCAGTCCAAGGGACTCGCAAGAGTCTATAGAGTACCCTAATGTAAGACGTGATTTTAGATTAGCATATTTTTCCCTAAATCAAATCAGGAATATCAGGGTTTTCTTAAATTTAGTCAGAGAGAACAATGAGTATACTTTGGGAGGTGTATCAAGTTAGTATCCAATAAGAACAATGAAAACAGAAGTAACTTAATACTAGAAATTGGCTACTAAGATGTTAGAAGTTTAAAAAATAAACAAAAAGGTGAAAATTAGGAACATCGGGATAATGTTATTCCATGAAGCTGGAGAAGCAACAGGGAAAACTTTATTATCCATTGCTCGTGATCTCTATGCTAATGAGACTGTTGTTCCTGGAGCTGAACAGTCTGTGAGGAAGCCTGGAATACATACTGTATTTGCCTGCTATTGCTGTTTCTGCTTCCACTGCAGCCACTGCTAAAGGCACTGCCAGAGCCGGAAAAACGGCTTCTGCCTTCTTCCTACCTTTCAATCTTCTGTCAGTGCCTCTGTAGACAAGTGACTGACAGGTAGTCATATCTGGCAAGGGGTCTAGGCAGTGCATTTACAGGCTTTCTGTGACAAGAATACACAGAAGGCTTAGGTGAGAGGCACTAATCACAATGTACACTGGAGGAAAGACTGAATCGAGATTTTATAAAGTCAATAAGGTCATTAAACTACTGAACAAATATGAAAAAGGTACACAAAATGTAAACAAGATGCCATGCTAAAAGTTTGGGAAAGCCCAAACTTTTATAAGATTTATAAAGCCAGGCTTATAAATATATAAGATACAAGCCCTGGCTGCTATTGGAACTATTGTAGCAGGAACAGATACATTCATAATTAAAAATATGCAAGGCAGATAGTAACAAATAGTCCACTAGGAATATAAAAAAAGTAGTAAATGACAAAAAAGAAAATCACTAGCTGGGGAAACCTTTTGTTCAAAGGGTGGAAGTATATATGTAATCTAATTGTATTGGTTGAAATTCCGATTCTACTGTTTCCTTTCTATATGACTGTAGGCAAGATTTTCAACCTATTTATGCTTCACTTTCCTCCTCTGTAAAATAAGAATAATACTGAAAATAATAGTACTAATTTTCAAAAGATTATGAGAATAAAATATGGTCATCCATATAAAGCTGAAAATAAAGTATAATAACAGTCCTGGGACCAAATAAAGGTCCATAAATATTTATTAGTTTCATGTAAATATTTTGATTATGAGTTTAGAAAAGAACAAAGAAAAGGAAATGGATATTTTCCAATGATCTGTGTGCTTCCCATATGACCTGGGGACACACTGTTTTGATTGTTAAATGCAAGTATTCTAGATTCCTAGGCATAGTGGAAAATCCAATTTTACAAATCAAAAATCCAAATTTGACATATAATACACAATTTATCTTTAGATCTGTGATTTTATTTTTGCACAACATCGTAGGTATATTGAAAATCTAACTCTGGTTTCTCCCAGTACATTTAATATTGAAGATATCCTGTTGTATTTCTTAAAGGTTGAATAAAATAGCTGCTAAGTATATTGTGAAAATTGTATATTTTGTGTAAACTTGTGTAAATTGTATATTTGTATATTGTGAAATCATGAAATTATAGATATACACAAGCTTCTAAAGATTATTGTCCAATTTTACTCTGCTCCCAAAGCTCAGAAAAGTGAAGAAGCATTTCCAATAGCTAGCAGCTCTTTAGCTAGGCATTGGCAAAGCTCAGAGCAGATGGAAGTGTGAAAGTGTTACTTGCTTAGTCATGTCCAACTCTTTGTGACCCCATGGACTGTAGCCCACCAGGCTCCTCTGTCCATGGTATTCTCCAGGCAAGAATACTGGACTGGTTTACCATTTCTTCTTGTAGGGATCAAACCTGGGTCTCCTGCCTTGCAGGCAGATTCTTTACCATCCGAGCCACCAAGGAAGAACCAGAATAGATGAGGTCTCCCATTTTCTGTAACTGTGGGTCTTCCACTTTTTAACCTTCTCACTGCTTGTATTTCTTTCTTTCTAGACTGGAAAAGTTTCCTTTAATGATCCTCTGACTATGAGTCTTCAGTTCAGTTCATTTCAGTTCAGTCGCTCAGTCATGTCCGACTCTGCAACCCCATGAATCACAGCATGCCAGGCCTCCCTGTCCATCACCAACTCCCGGAGGTCACTTAAACTCATGTCCATCGAGTCGGTGATGCTATCCAGCCGTCTCATCCTCTGTCATCCCCTTCTTTTCCTGCCCTCAATCTTTGCCAGCATCAGGGTCTTTTCCAATGACTCAACTCTTCACATGAGGTGGCCAAAGTATTGGAGTTTCAGCTTCAACATCAGTCCTTCCAATGAACACCCAGGACTGATCTCCTTTAGGATGAACTGGTTGGATCTCCTTGCAGTCCAAGGGACTCTCAAGAGTCTTCTTCAACACCATAGTTTAAAAGCATCAATTCTTGGGCACTCAGCATTCTTCACAGTCCAACTCTCATATCCATACATGACCACTGGAAAAACCATGGTCTGCCTTGACTAGACGGACGTTTGTCGGCAAAGTAATGTCTCTGCTTTTGAAAATGCTATCTAGGTTGGTCATAACTTTCCTTCCAAGGAGTAAGCGTCTTTTAATTTCATGAGTACAATCACCATCTGCAGTGATTTTGGAGCCCAAAAAAATAAAGTCAGCCACTGTTTCCCCATCTATTTCCCATGTAATTTTTCACAACTCTGAATTATAGGAATTATTTTGCCTTCCCCTAGTTGAGGTGAGGGGCTATGCTTCTCAAGAGATAGAATACACATTCTCTGCATTCAGAAGTCAAGCAATTCTAGCACATACTTACTGTCTTTTCTAGAATACTGTTGTGCATATGGCAGGATGCCAATTAATTTTCTATTTATACTTAAACATAATTACAATGATAAAAGTAAAAATTTCCCACATCTCGGGTAAACTGTATCTTAAGTCTTAAACTCAATAGTCAGTAATAGAGGTTAAACACATTATTGGAAATGTAAATTGACACATAAATCCATTTCATAAAAGCATGTTAATTTTTCAAAAGGAATAATTTTGAATATCACTCATTTTATTGGTATTCAGTAAGGACAGCTTTCAGTGACTTGAGACAGCTGTAATAACCAGGAATGTTTGGCCTTTTTAAATATGAAGAATAAGTGAAGAAACAATGTCACTTAGGAATAATTTTACTAAAATAATGAAGGCTTTAGATGTGTTCAAATAAAGTATTTGTGAAGCACAGTGAAGTAATGTTTTTTGAGGGGAATGGCAAATAAGCTAAAACATTTGTGAACAGGGTTGACTAATAATTCAAACATCACTCCCTCTCTCCACCTCCATAAAAACTTTCTTCACTGACTTTCCTATAAAGAGTAAATCTTTATTCCTTGTGACACTATCCTACTTTTGAATTACGTCCAATGTACCATGTATCACATTTATTTTATTTACTGCCTCTACCTTTCTCACAGGTGGAGAGGGCACTAAGGACAGATATGTCTTTCATTCATTCATCTATTCACTAGTACATCCATCCATCCAGACATTCATCCATTTCTTCTTGTGTTCAGAAGATATCTTTTGAGGCAGTTGGGCAGACAAGTTGAGGCTCATTGTGCATACTTGGAGTTTGAAGTCCATAACTTACAAAATAGGATCCAGGAAATAAAAATGGAGCACACATTTCAGGTAGTTGCCACGGTTCACTACACATTATTTACATGACCCACTCACTGGTCCATCCGTCCCATCTCAGGAAAAACAAAACAGTGAACTCCATATACTCTGAGATGCTCATACGCTAAGCTTCTGCTTTTTTGTGACAAGCACTATCATACTAGAAAATGAAATCCAGAAATACTCAGGATACTTAGAATCCAGAATGTGTACCCTGGCTGTGGAAGGCTTTTCAATATTAGAAACCAAAGGAATTTTCTACATAGTAAACTTGAATTATGCCCTGCATAATTATCATATGTGTGTATTTGATTTCAGGGCCAGAGGCTAGAGAATTTATTGCTATCTATCAAATTGCACTAAGCATTTTGAGAAATTAATTCCTCTCCTCCCGCTGAATCTTATCTTTTTTCACTATTGACCTAATTCAGGGTGAAAGTGACATTTTCTCATGCTTGCTCCTTCTATGATATCTTTGTATGAGTTATAGTGCCCCTTGGAACTCTAGGTGCCTAAAACCTCATTCAGGTACAGTATGGAGACAGCTTTTCAGACATTCTTGTGTCAATTTGAACATTCTGTAATGCCCTTTAATCTGTGTGATGTCTTGGCCATATGTCAAAGTTTCAACCTTTGAATTGAGGATTGCTAGTAAATCTAGAATATATCTTGATGTTTCTCCTCACAGAAAAGAAGTGGATATTTTTGTCTCACAAATAACCACTTACCTTGTTGGTCATGAGAGTTAATAGTAATTCAATTTCTGGCCCAACACTGTGCCTTTAAAGGCACAGAGGTGGCGTCTGTACATCTTTATCTAGCTGACATAACTATTTCTTACTAGACAAAAAATCTGTTAGACATGAAACCTCTGGAATATAAAATATTCAGTGGTTTCAGAATGTGTTTATCTATGTTTCATTTGTCTCCTCTTACTACTACTTTTCGACTGTACGAAACAGACCAACATGCTTTCACAATAAATGTAAAAATTTAATGTGCCTTGGCTATGCAAGGATTCAAAATCATATCCCAAATTCCACCCTTATATCATAAAAACATTTATACAAAACAAACAAAAAAAAACTTGATTTATAAAAAAAGACCTATGTATCCGACACTGTTCTTCAATAAAGTAAAATGCTCCATTTTATGAAAGAAGTTAATTAGATATCAAGAGTACCTTTGAAGCATGGAGCTGTTAATTTTAAAATGTGACTCCATGACAGTGAAATCTGGAAAATAAAATTTAGGAGATTTCAGATAGACTTAAAAGTTCAGAAACCCTGGAGGATATTGAGCAGGAAGTGGCATGAACTGACATGCTTTTGTTGCATAAATTTTAAGGGCAAAGGAAATTTATGGAGGCTATTATAAAATTATTAAAATAATCCATGTCAGAGATGTGAAAAGTGGTTGGGTCCTAGGTTTGTTTTGAAGGTAAAGCAGACAGGATTTACCAATGGATTGGATGTAAGTGAAAGGGAAAAGGAGAAGTCAAGAATTACCACAATCTCTAATGGCTTAAGCAACTGAAAGATAGAGGCTGCCATATTTTACATGGAGAAGATGGTAGAAACAAAAGTTTTTAAGGATAGCTTAGGATTTCAATTTTGGACTCATTGAGTTTGTTGTGGCTATTAAACATGTAAGTGAAGGTGTCAAGTGGGCATCTGAATGTGGGAGTCAAGTTCAGAGTCATGATCTGGACCAGATGTATACATGTGATAACTGCTAGAATATAGCCGGTATTTAAATCCATATGACCCAAAAAGATTACCTAGGGAGTGAAAGCAGATGACATCACCCTTATGGAAGAAAGTGAAGAAGAACTAAAGAGCCTCTTGATGAAAGTGTAAAAAGAGAGTGAAAAAGTTGGTTTAAAACTCAACATTCAGAAAACTAAGATCATGGCATCTGGTCCCATCACTTCATGGCAAATAGATGGGGAAACAGTGACAGACTTTATTTTGGGGGGATCCAAAATCACTTCAGATGGTGACTGCAGCCATGAAATTAAAAGATGCTTGCTCCTTGGAAGAATAGTTATGACCAATCTAGACAGCATGTTAAAAAGCAGAGACATTACTTTGCTGATAAAGGTCCATCTAGTCAAAGCTATGATTTTTCCAGTAGTATGTATGGATGTGAGAGTTGGACTCTAAAGAAAGGTGAGAGCCAAAAAATTGATGCTTTTGAACTGTGGTATTGGAGAAGACTCTTGAGAGTCCCATGGACTGCAAGGAGATCCCACCAGTCAATCCTAAAGGAAATCAGCCCTGAATATTCATTGGAAGTACTGATGCTGAGGCCGAAACTCCAATATTTTGTCCACTTGATGTGAAGAGCTCATCTGAAAAGATCCTGATGCTGGGAAAGATTGAAGGTGGGAGGAGAAGGGGACAACAGAGGATGAGATGGTTGGATGGCATCACTGACTCAATGGGCATGAGTTTGAGTAAACTCCGGGAGTTGGTGATGGACACAGAGGCCTGGCGTGCTGCAGTCCATGGGGTTGCAAAGAGACAGACACGACTGAGCAACTGAACTGAACTGAGGGAGTGAAAGTAGATAGGAAAGTTCAGAGGATGAGAAGTGAAGCACTTTGCAACTTACAGGTTAGAGAAATGAGGGAAAATCAACAAAATGGATTGAGGAGAAACCCGTAAAGTATGTGGACAACTAAAAGAGTGTGGTGTCTTAGGATCCAACAGCACAGTCCAAGGAGAAAGGAATGATCAATGGTACCAAATGCTGCTACTTTAGGTTTAGTGAAGAGAGAGAATTGATCATGAAATCCAAGTTATTGCTGTATAGTTTAGAACATTATTATAAATTTTAAACTACATATATCTGTGGACAATTTTTTTCATAGAATTGGCTATGATCTCAACAAATCCTTTTGTCATTTTCAAATATTCTGAATAACAGAATCTTTTCAAGTATTGCTATAGTCAATATTTAGACTGTGAACTTAACCTATTACAATTAAGATTTTGGTATCAAAGAACAAGCCCTGTGTCTTAGAGAAAGCTACATTATCATGGCTTGTTTCTATCTGGTTAGATTATAGATTTCAGTAACATGAAGAAGAAACTTTTTTTTCCCATAAAATGACCCCCACCCCCCACATTTGCTTGAAGGTTTACTACTGCCTTTTTCAATTTGATTTAAGAAAATTTTCTCTTTTAACTAATTACCCTAGGAACCTCAAGTTTCGGATAGTCCAAATTATTTATATTCAGTATTCCTTTGGCAACTCTAATACATAGAATTAGATGTATATATTTTTCTAACAAATGGTCCTGAGCTATATATAAAATCTCATTTATATAAATGCAACTGTGATGAAACCCTTAAGCATGACATAAATGGTGTATTTAAAACTAGAGATGCTATATAGAATATTTACCCCTATTAAACAGTTAAAATATTGTATAACATAGGTAGAAATTTTCACAATTAGAAATTTAGGGAAAATCACATATTTTAAATTTAGTTTGAAATGCCTATTTTATCTTTTATTATTTGTCAAAACTATATTTATTTGTTCAGTCATATCAGTAATGAAATACATACATTTGCTTGTTTTTATTTTCTTCTTTGGGAGACATGGCTACAAATGGAGAAGTGAGTCACTTGAATATTTTATGCAAGAATAAATTTTGTAGATGCAACTAGAGATTATCATAGTAAGTGAAATAAGTCAGAAAGAGAAAAACAAATACCATATGACATTACTTAAATGTGGAATCTAAAATATGACACAAATGCACCTATCTATGAAACAGAAATAGAGTCAGAGACATAGAGACTAGGCTGGTGGTTGCCAAGGGAAAGTGGGGTGGAAAAAAGTTGGATTGGGATTTGGGACTAGCAGATGCAAACTGGTATGTATAGAACAGATAAACAAGGTCCAATTGTATAGCACAGGGAACAATGTTCAGTATCCTGGGTCAGCAGATGCAAACTGGTGTGTATAGAACAGGTAAGCAAGGTCCAGCTGTACAGCACAGGGAACTTTGGTCAATATACTGAGATCATACATAATGGAAAAGAATGTGTAACTGAGTCACTTTGCTGTAAAGCATTAATTCACATAACATTGCAATTGAACTATACGTCAATTAAAAATGAATTTAAAAAAGAATAAATTTTGTAACCTCAAACAATGTTAAAATATGCTTTACTTTTATCTGTTGTTGTCAATTTGTGTAATTAGGGCATGGAGACACAGGGCAGAGGACTACATATATGTAAATAATTAATTATAACATGGAAGACCTATTGTATTGCTATGGGCAGCATTTTATAATATTCCAGTTGATATCTGACCTTAGGTTCCTCCACTGAGGAATCAGTATAGAAAGGTAAGGCCTTATTTCAGGGCTCCACCCAAAGCTACTAATGATTCCACTTTCAAAAGATTTCCTCCACAGATTTTCCACTGCCTTCACAGGAGCTCTGAAGCACTTGGGATGAGACACAATTTCCTTTATTTACGGGAAGTGTTGCTAAGTTGGGGCCTCTATACTTACCATGACATTTTGCTTCAGAAAGATAGCAGAAAGAAAAATAACCAAGACTTTTGGCAGATGGTTTCTGCATGATTATACAGCAGAGTTACCTGAGAAGTGATGTGTCCTAGGAGAATAGCAAGAGTAGAAACAGGATACTTACAAGGTAATAATTGTTTCTAGATATTCTAGACAACTTTTAATAGAGGAATTTCGAACTTTATTTCAAATACCATTGTTATAATACTTTAAATAAACTGTTGCACAAATATGAGGTAGTATTAAATTATGGTTTCCTATGAATAAGGCAATGACTCATTAAGTCAACTGACTACTCTTGATTTCAGCTACATCTGAGAAATGACACGAGAGGCCAATCAGGAGACCAAAATCAACATAGCAAAAAAATTAAATTTCTTCCCATTTGAATCTTCTATTTGCTCTAAAAATGCATAGAAATATTTCATTGCTTAAGGAAGAACTTCTACACAGATATTTGGAAAACCCAAGGATTATCCTTCCTTTGTATTGTTGTGCATGTTTTGCTACATGTCAATACTACTTAGCTCAAATTATTCTGCCCTGGAGGACATTTGGGTTTAATTTTGGGATTTCCAAAGAAATTATTAGCAACAAAAAATAAATTGTGAAAATGACAGTCTTTTTTTTCCACTGCTATTGCTAAGTCATTTCAGTCATGTCCAACTCTGTGTGACCCCATAGACGGCAGCCCACCAGGCTCCCCTGTCCCTGGGATTCTCCAGGCAAGAACACTGGAGTGGGTTGCCATTTCCTTCTCCAATGCATGAAAGTGAAAAGTGAAAGTAAGGTCACTCAGTCGTGTCCGACCCTCAGTGACCCCATGGACTGCAGCCTTCCAGGCTCCTCTGTCCATGGGATTTTCTAGGCAAGAGTACTGGAGTGGGGTGCCATTGCCTTCTGCATTTTTTCCATAAAGAATTAATAAAATTGAAGATGACATTTAAAATTTCTATTTAAAAGAAATTCAACTCATATATTTTATTTTTACAGTAACATGAAATAATACTTATTTTTACCATAATTATTAAAAGTACAAAAATAATTGCTAAAAGGATAAAATTGTGTATTTAAATAAACTCTTCATCTGTCATTTACTTAACTCTAGATCTAGTACAAGAGTTCATACTACATAGTGGAAAAGAAAAAAAAAAGGAATTTGATCTACATAGTGATAAGACCAGATTTTCTTGAACACAACTGAGAGTGATTATACTAACATAGTTCAGTTCAGTTCAGTTGCTCAGTTGTGTCCCACTCTTTGGGACCCCATGGACTGCAGCAGGGCAGGCCTCCCTGTCCATCACCAACTCCCAGAGTTTACTCAAACTCATGAGTCAATGATGCCATCCAACCATTTCATCTTCTGTTGTCCCCTTCTCCTCCCACCTTCAATCTTTCCCAGCATCAGGATCTTTTCAGATGAGCTCTTCACATCAAGTGGACAAAATATTGGAGTTTTGGCCTCAGCATCAGTACTTCCAATGAATATTCGGGACTGATTTCCTTTAGGATTGACTGGTGGGATCTCCTTGCAGTCCAAGGGACTCTCAAGAGTCTTCTCCAACACCACAGTTCAAAAGCATCGATTTTTTGGCTCTCACCTTTCTTTAGAGTCCAACTCTCACATCCATACATGACAAACGGAAAAACCATAGCTTTGACTAGATGGACCTTTATCAGCAAAGTAATGTCTCTGCTTTTTAACATGCTGTCTAGATTAGTCATAACTATTCTCCAAGGAGCAAATGTCTTTTAATTTCATGGCTACAGTGATTTTGTGATCATCATTTGCAGTGATTTTGGAACCCTCCCCCAAATAAAGTCTGTCACTGTTTCCACTGTTTCCCCATCTATTTGCCATGAAGTGATGGGACCAGATGCCATGATCTTAGTTTTCTGAATGTTGAGTTTTAAGCCAACTTTTTGACTCTCCTCTTTCACTTTCATCAAGTGGCTCTTTAGTTCTTCTTCATTTTCCGCCATAAGTGTGGTGTCATCTGCATATCTGAGGTTATTGATATCATTAACATAACTTTTAAAAACCTAAATGGCTAGAAAATATATAAAGACAAAAATTAAGATTACTTACTGAAGAGACTACCAAATGTACTCAAAATAGATTTATTTAACCTCTCCTACATTGTTATTTAATTTAATAAAATAAAATTTAATAAAATTTAAATCACATTAGCACTGAGAGAAATGACTTGTACTAATTGAAGAACCAATGGAAACTTCTAAGTCACTGGTGTGATGAATGACACATTTGACTGGAGATGAATTGCCTAATGAGCATTTGGAAGTTACTAAAAAATATCAAAATTATGTGATAGAGCAGAGATAACACATACAAATGAGAATACACAATTATTCAGTGACCCAAATCCACCTGTAAAATTATCTTTTTTCCTAGAAAAATATGTGAATAAACTAATCCTAGTTTCCTTGAAATACAAAAATGACTAAAAGCATTTTAGTCTTTTAACTAGACTTCTGGAGAGAAGGAAGAGAAGACTAAAGAGAAGAAAGAATTACAATGAGAGGAGAAAGTTACACATAGCAAGAGAGAAGACTAAAAGGAGACAGAAAATGAGGTGGAAAACTCTCAAGTGTGCCAGATGCAGAGTTCTAAGTGAAAGAGTCAGGAGAGTACCAAAATTTAGGAGGAAAACACAGGGGAAATCTAAGTAGTTTCAAGATCAGTTTAAGATCAGTCAGTGTTGTTTATTTGGACTTTGTACTTTTGAGAGCATAATTGATAAGCACTGTTTATAATAATAAAGATGGTGATGATTAGAGCTAACCTTTCAAAACATTTACTGTCTGAGGAACTGCACTGAGTACTTTACATGTATTGTCTCTTAGAATATTTACAATAACTGTATAAGAGTCTACAGATGAATAAACTAATGTTCAAAGAGATTAGGAAATTTGTTCTTGGCCACAAGGCTAGTACGAGTTTATAAAGAGAGATTACACAAAACCTGGGTCATTATGCTTTTGTTACATCTCTCCAAAGGTTCTTCAAAGGAAAGGGCCTGTCCTAAAATAAATAATAAATTTAACCCATGTATTTTTTTTTTTTCCTTTTAGAATGTTGAAGCACTCATGCCTCTAGCTTTGGTTGACAACAGAGTTACAGATCAGAGCCAAATGTGTGCACACCTCTTTTATAAATTATCCTTGAGGTTTATACCTGAAGGATGTTTGTAAACAGGAGGGAAGGCAGGGCAAATAGGCACTCAGCTTTGCAAAATGATGATAGGAAGAAAGGCAAAGGAGGGAAAAGCAAGGGAGAAGAGGACAAAAAGAAGGAAACCAAGGCAGTGAAGCGAAAGTTAAAAAAAAAAAGATATTGAAAATTATTTGAATGGTAGAGATATTCTCTAATAAGAAGAGGCTTGCATAACTGAAGTTTGATACCAACAGTGCATAGTTATGTGAGATAGAGAATGTCTATGAAATAATAGCAAATACCTAATACATAAATTAGACACTTTCCTAACTTTTAAGAGTATTAATCAGTTTAAAGGAAATAAATACTATAAACTGGGTCCTACTATGATTCTTACTTAACAGAGGAGGAAACAGTATCTCAAAAAGACAGCCATCAAAGAGGCAAAGCTGGGATATTAAAACTGGGTTGGTTTCAGAGTTCATGGTCTAAAAAGGCCCTATAAAATATAAAAATGCAAATATTAATTACTGCCAATAAATCTCTTTATTCCCTCCACTCAAGCATAGTAGGTTTGAGTGGGGCTAGACCAATTCTTTTCAAATATTAATATGTATGTAAGTCACTTACAGACCTTGTTATAATCCAGATTCTGATTGATAAATCTCGAGTGGGGCCTAAGATACTGCATGTCTAATAACCTCTGTTAAAAAATAATTAAAGAAGACATTTTAGGCAATACAAACAATCTGTAACACTTCATGAAACAGATTGTCCTTTGGGAGAATGGCAAAACAGAGTATAAGGCAGAAAGCTTTTATATGATAAAGAATAAAGAACAAGAAAGAGACAAGAGAAAATATCTGATTGCCTGGGGGCCACAGATCAACTTTGTTTAGAGTAAGAAGGAACAGGGAAATAAGTATAGAGCCCAGAGTCGGCTTGGTGTTTGGGGATTGGCTGACTGGATATACTGCACTTCTGGTCAAGTGGAACACTACTATAAAGGCCTGAAAGTTATTTAAGTTTCAGTTTGCTGATGTGGCAGCCGCTGACAGGAGCAGCTCCATCTTGGTTCTAGAGAGTTTTGTTCAACAGTTCCTATTTGATTCTGATGCTGTTGGTCCCGACACCAACACTATGTCATGAGGATTTAAAACCCTTCTGTAGGCTCCTGAAAGGAATGGGGTGAGGGTAATGTGAAATGACAGGGAAAATGGTAAGGAAGGATTCGAGCACCAAGATGCAATTAAAACACACAATAATTCATAGATCTTTAGAGATGAGGTTATCACATTGAGTAATTTATTCTAAGAATAAAGTCATGCTTGAAGGGACCTCATTGGTTAACACAGCAAGTTCCTCAGCCTTTGTTTATTTTGCTGCAGCAATTCTGAAAGATGTCACTCTCATGGTATGACTTAACAATTAAGGAGGATTAATCATGCCTACTTTTTAAAAAAAGGATTTGAGAACCTTGTCTTTTAATCTTCATTAAAATATATTTCTGATTTGAAGAAATGTGGTTATAAAGGAAAGGAAAGGGTGTTGTATTAGAGTTCTTCAGAGAAACAGATGCCTCCCCCCACCCCACAACACAGACATCTATGCATACACATGCTCACATACAAAGAAATTTATTATAAGGAAATGGTTTCGGCAATCGTAGAAGCTAAGAAAGTCCCAAGATCTGCAGTGGACAAGTTGGAGACCTAGGATTGAGAAGGCTTAAATTCCAGTGCAAAAGCAAGCAGATTTGAGACCCAAGAAAAACTGCTGTTTTCAGTTTGAGTTCAAAGTCCAAAAGAAACCCATGTTGCAGCTCTAAGCAGTCAGTCAGGTGGGAGGAGTTTGCTCTTATTCTGGAGAGGGTTAGACTTTCCCTTCTATGCACGCCTTCAACTAACTGAATGAGAAGGACCCACGCTGGGGAGGACAATCTGCTTTACTTAGTCTACTGATTCAAATGTTAATTTCATCTAAAAACAAAACAAAACAAAAAAACCCTTACAGACACACTCAGCATAACCTTTGATCTGAGTACCTTGTGGCCCAGTCAAATTGCCACTAAAATCATTCATCACAGGCTTTGGAAATTTGGCTTAATATATTAGAGACAGTTTATGAAGAAATTTGTCAGTTTTGTAGACACACTTAAGTCTTGGATGAACCAAGGCTATAAACATCCTGACAAACCATACCTGTCTAATTCCATGACTTGTGAGCCGTCAGCCCTGGGAACATATTCTTGTTCTTCAGGTGCCCAACAGGCTATGCTGTGCATTAATTTACTGTTAAGAGTGCTAGGGCGGGGATGATTATGCTGATGACGATGATTTACTTGCCTCTTTCTGTGAAGAAAAATAAATATAGTAACCTTAGTTTAGCAATAAGTTGAAACACAAATTATTCATAATCCAGTAGCTATTTAAGTCTCAGTTTTCCTACCTCGAAGCTCTTTGACTTTATAGGAAAGTTACCTCACCTCTGAAATTGTAGTTTATGCCTCTTATAATGTGGAAGATAAATAGAACCTTTACCTTGTGATAATTAATTGATACAGTACATAAGAAGGCCCCATCCCAGTGTCTAGTACTTAATAAAATATTAGCAAATGCCACCAATTGCTGCTATCATTTCTAATTTTTTTTTATAAAATAAAGTACTCTTCTCATATTTAGCATATATGGCATATGCTTTCTTTAATATATGCTTCACATTTGAAAAAAGTCCTCAAAGAACTTCTACCTGAAGAAAACATATTAAGTTGTTATATTCACTAGTAAGAAAGATCTTTTTGAATAAATTTCTAATGTGTTATATAGTATTTTACATGGATATTTTATAACCAGCTCTTTAATAATATCTCATTGTTAGTATGTACTTTGCATTTAACAAACTTATACTTGTGTGTAGATTCTTTTATCCCTTACTCTTGCCATTAGTGATTTAATTCTGTTCATTCTGCTTCTGAAGGGAAAATCATAATGATAAACTTGAAATGAATAAGAATATGTGATTTAGGATAACTTTGTGTTTGGCATTATTTAACCATGACTATTCTTGCTACAGAGAAAGCAATGGCACCCCACTCCAGTACTCTTGCTTGGAAAATCCCATGGGCGGAGGAGTAGGCTGCAGTCCATGGGGTCGCTAAAGTCGGACACGACTGAGCGACTTCACTTTCACTTTTCACTTTCATGCATTGGAGAAGGAAATGGCAACCCACTCCAGTGTTCTTGCCTGGAGAATCCCAGGGACGGGAAGCCTGGTGGGCTGCCGTCTATGGGGTCGCACAGAGTTGGACACGACTAAAGCGATACAGCAGCAGCAGCAGCATTCTTGCTTAAGAATTCTGAGGATGAAGACTGCCAATTTGTTGAAAAGAATAATTATCATGTTAAATTCCTCATGAAATATCCTATAGATTATAATTAAAATGTTAAGCTAATGACATATTATATTTCTGCTCTTCTGTTAAATTTATCAGTTAATATGGCACAAGATATTTACTGATAAGAACTGATTTACTTTGGCGTCTTAGCAATATTCCAATGTGGCACTGAGTTTTTGTCAGAATGCCCTAGAACTCTAAATATTTGACAGTAACTATTGTTTTATCAGAGCTTCCCTTGTGACTCAGATGGTAAAGAACCTGCCTGCAATGTAGGAGATGTGGGTTCAATCCCTGGCTTGGGAAGATCTGGAGGAGGAAATGGCAACCCACTCCAGTATTCTTGCCTGGAGAATCCCAGGGATGGAGGACCCTGGTGGGCTACAGTCTATAGGGTGGCAAAGAGTTTGCTGAGCCGCTTTCACATCACATTATTCTATCAATGACTTTTAATTATAAAGGAAGTCTGTATCTACTCATTTGGCATTTAACAAAAGACATTGCTACATTGTAACCAAGTCCTGTGTTCTTGCCTGGCAAATCCCATGGACAGAGGAGCCTGTCAGGGCTACAGTGCATGGGGTCACAAAGACTTGGATACGACTTAGCAACTGGGCAACGACAACAACTGATCCTTCAAGAAAAGAGCGGAGTGAGATATATATCTGAAAGCAGTCCTATGGTTGAGGACTGAAAAGTGGATGACGAGCTAGGGGTTTCAAATTCCAGTTGACCTAGGCAACTCTCTTACATTTTGACGTTGAATAAAAACTTCATTATGTGCCTAAATGTCCCCCATTTTAAAGAGATAGATCATTATCAACAGCATACACTGGGAATGTAAACCTACCTTCCTAGCTACCTAAGTTCCTTGGTTTAAAAAGAAAACATGTATTTTATGAAGACTAAATCCCTAGTGAGATTGCAAGAAAGTCTCTGGACCACAAATGTTGAAACCATTTGAAGATAGTCATATATGGATTGATGAAGGAAATCATGGCCCTAAATTCATAAATGAATGTCTACTTAGGATTTCTGTGGCTTTAGGTGCAGTTCATTCATGTCTTAAGGACAGTGATCTTAAAAGAAAGAGGATAGTCTTAGGACAAGGATATTGAACTGTATATATTCATGTGGAGAGCACAGATAAGATCCCTCCCATACCCAGGCTCCAATCGTTAAGATGAACTGTTTTCTCATGAGGTGAAACACGGAGTCTGAGCATTTGGATTCACTGCCCCAGACATTCAGTGTCCCAGAAGGAAGCAATCTCCAAAACAGAAGATAAGCTATTGTCTCAGTTTTCCAATAGAATATTCAACTTGTCTACATTGTCACAGGGGACAAAATCAGTATTCACAAAAAGGGAAATGCGTATTCTCAAAATGATATATTGAACAAATCAGTGTCGTGAACTATTTGAAGAATGCAGTGAAAGAGAGAGACAACAAGGGCTATTCCCAAGACAATCCACTGAATAGACGATGTTAAAATTGTGTGTCTACAAGAAAAGAACAGTTAGAGATCCTAGAGATAAAAAAAATAAGATCATTAAAATTAGGGTTTGAAAGAAGGGCTAAAAGGAATAGTTATAGATGCTGAGTAAATTGTTAATTGAAAACTGAACTCTAGGCACCTCCCAGAACAAGTTAAAGAGGTTGGCAGTGTGGCATGAAAGTTAAGGGAAGTGGAGGAAATCTCTAAAAGTTTCAACATACCTCTAGGAGGAGTTTCAGAAGGGAGTAACAGAGAAAAATGGTAGACAAGAAACAAATAAATCATAGAAGACATTTCCCAGGACTGAAGAAAGATTAAAAGGCATCAACTTTTGAAAAAGGAGGTTGAACATTGTCCTGAGCAAGTGAGTGAAGTATTAGGCCACAACAAACAAAAGGAGATATTCCTAATAGTTTTCAGAAAGGAAAATCAGGTTACCTACAAAAAATAAAAATCAGTTTTGGCATCAGATGTCTGATCATTAAGACTAGTTGTTAGAACACAGTGAAGCTGTATCATCAAAGCACTAACAAGAAATTACATTGGACCTCATTTCTCATGCCCAGGAAAACATTAGCATTCGGGTGAAATGGAAAAATAGATATGTCTCCAGAGTTTACCCACTCTCAGGCCTTACTTGATATAATTACATAAGTATACACACCAATAAAATGAAAACTGAATTAAAGGCTGAGGATGATGTATTCTTGGAAGTGTGGTGGACAACAGCAACAACAAATGAACTGTAAAATCAATCTGTGGTTAAGTCTAAGCTACTACTGATGCATAACATTAAAACAACACAAGGCAATGACTAACAACTAACATCTTGGTAGTTTTACCACAGGAGTACATGTATATGCCTAAATGTGTACAGGTATGAGTGTGGAGTGGGGGATTTAAAGGCCCAAGAAGACTCTGATCCTGTTTAATGTGAAGTCAAAGACTGATTAACGGTAGATTTTGATAGAAAATATAATATTAAATGAGTGTGAAAAGTTTTAGCATAACCACTGATCAAGATCGAAATAGAATATTTCCAAACTATTGAGGTGCAAGAGCCAAAATACTTCAAACTGACTAGAAGAAACCACACAGAAGATATTCTATAGGATACACATAAAATAGGATGGCTAGAACTAATGGAAATAAGTTGGTATTCACAATAAAAAAAAGTGGACTGCTTAATTCCCACAAGTCAATAAACCTTACGTGGGATAAAATTATAAACTTGGTTATTGGTTTTTAATAGGCAGAGTTAGTCCAGGAAAATCTCATTTTATACCTGGTGCTATATTTTCTTCATAAAAGTTCTGTACCTTGGGGAAGTATTAAACAGCTTATGAAAGAGAGGAAAGTTTCAATATTTGCACATTAGCAAGGTCATTCTGGCAATATATGAAGGAAGGATTGAAGAAAAGGACAGTTAAAATACTCTAGAAGTTCTGAAGTTATTGTTTCACTCAAAGATCAACTAAGACAGTATATTGAATCACAGTAATACTGAGTTCCATGAAAACAATTCTGTTAAATTCTATGGTAGAAAAGTATGGTATGTGGCTAAGTGCTGTGCTGTACTTAGTCACTCAGTCATAACTGATTCTTTGTGACCCCATGGACTGTAGCCCGCCAGGCTTCTCTGTCCATGGGATTCTCCAGGCAAGAATACTGGAGTGGGTTTCCATGCCCTCCTCCAGGGGATCTTCCCAACCCAGGGATCGAACCCAGTTCTCCTGCATTGCAGGTGGATTCTTTCCCATCTGAGCCATGAGGGAAGCCCAAGAATACTGGAGTGGATAGCCTGTCCTTTCTCCAGGCTATGATATATGAAGAGGGACTATAATGACCTGTGGGTAAAGAAAATTTCCCGGAGAATGTAACTTTAGATTGTTTCCTTCATAATTCACAAGGATTAGTTGGGGGACATGGGGTTGAAGAAGAAAGCAGAGTGCCCTGGGAAAGGGAATAGGACATGGAAAGAAACATGGTTCTGGAACAGAAAAATTACCATTGTAATGGTAGGAGAGATAGGCAGAGTTTCAGTTAAGGATTTTTTTACCTTAAATTTATTGACGCATAGTTGATTTGCAATGTTGTGCTTCTTCTGTGTAGCACAGTGAATCAGTTATGCATATACATATATCCACTGTTTATTAGATTCCTTTCCAATATAAGTCATTATAAAGTAGCGAGTAGAGTCTCCTGTGCTATATAGAAGGTCGTTATTAGTTATCTATTTTATATATAGTGTGCGTGTATGTCAATTCCAATTTCCCAATTTATCCCTGCTCTTCTTTTCCCCTTGATAATGATAACTTTGACATTGCCAAAGAATGCTCAAACTACCACACAATTACACTCATTTCACACACTAGTAAAGTAATGCTCAAAATTCTCCAAGCCAGGCTTCAACAGTAAGTGATCCATGAACTTCCACATGATCAAGCTGGTTTTAGAAAAGGCAGAGGAACCAGAGACCAAATTGCCAAAATCCTCTGGATCATAGAAAAAGCAAGAGAGTTCCAGAAAAACATCTATTTCTGCTTTGTTGACTATGCCAAAGCCTTTGACTGTGTGGATCACCAAAAACTGTGGAAAATTCAGAAAGAGATGGGAATACCAGACCACCTGACCTGCCACTTGAGAAACCTGTATGCAGGTCAGGAAGCACAGTTAGAACTGGACATGGAACAACAGACTGGTTCCAAATAGGAAAAGGAGTATGTCAAGGATGTATATTGTCACCCTGCTGATTTAACTTATATGCAGATTACATCATGAGAAACACTGAGCTGAATGAAGCACAAGCTGGAATCAAGGTTGCTGGGAGAAATATCAATAACCTCAGATATGCAGATGACACCACCCTTATGGCAGAAAGTGAAGAAGAATTAAAGAGCCTCTTGATGAAAGTGAAAGAGGAGAGTGAAAAATTTGGCTTAAAGCTCAACATTCAGAAAACGAAGATCATTGTATCTGGTCCCATCACTTCATGGCAAATAGACGGGGAAACAGTGGAAACAGCGGCTGACTTTTTTTTTTTTTTTTTTTGCGGGGAGTGGGGGGAGCTCCAAAATCACTGCAGATGGTGCCTGCAGCCATGAAATAAAAAGATGCTTACTTCTTGGAAGAAAAGTTATGACCAACCTAGACAGCATATTCAAAAGCAGAGACATTACTTTGCCAACAAAGGTCCATCTATTCAAGGCTATGGTTTTTCCAGTAGTCATGTATGGATGTGAGAATTGGACTATAAAGAAAGCTGAGAGCCGAAGAATTGATGCTTTTGAACTGTGGTGTTGGAGAAGACTCTTGAGAGTCCCTTGGACTGCAAGGAGATCCAACCAGTCCATCCTAAAGGAAATCAATCCTGAATGTTCATTGAAAGGACTGATGTTGAAGCTGAAATTCCAACACTTTGGCCACCTGATGCAAGGAACTGACTCATTTGAAAAGACCCTGATGCTGGGAAAGATTGAAGGCAGGGGGAGAAGGGGATGACAGAGGGTGAGATGGTTGGATGGTGTCATCGACTCGGTGGTCATGAGTTTGGGTAAACTCTGGGAGCTGGTGATGGACAGGGAGGCCTGGCGTGCTGCAGTCCATGGGGTCACAAAGAGTTGGACATGACTGAGCGGCTGAGTTGAACAGAAATGAAAAATGATAGCTTATGGTGAATGATGTCAGAGTCGTGATCTCTGAAGATATAGCTTTGGGACCAGGGACCAGGCTTGATCACTCTAGAGCTTTTGTGTAGCAGAGTTTTATTATAGAATGAAAAGGGACTGAGAAAGCTTCTGACATAGACATCAGAAGGGGGACGGAGAGTGCCCCCCTCGCTAGTCTAAGCAGGGGCAGTGGTGGTGGTTTAGTCACTACTTCGTGTCCAACTCTTGCGATCCCATGGACTGGGAACCTTCCAGGCTCCTCTGTCCATGGAACTCTCCAGGCAAGAATACTGGAGTGGGTTGCCATTTCTTTCACTTTTTAAATTAGTTATTATAATAAATCAAAAGAATGTCTCAAGGTTGTAAACATTTTGCCAGACCCACTCTCACAATTTACATTTTAAGATGACAGGATTAGTCACTAAGTTTTCAGGAGTGAGAAACTGTCCTCAAACAGGATACATTGTTGTTATATAATCCTTAGTATAGAGTTTAAACTGACTTGTTTTTTGTGTAGTCATTAGTTCCGGACTTAAAGAAAAAAACGTTTTATGTGACTAAGACTAAGGAACGTAGAGAGAGAAAAAAAAAAAAGACGTTTGTCCTTTCCTCCTCCTTGAGAGTTTCAGACCCCCATCTCCTCTTCGAGAGCCCCAGACCCTCTCTCCTCCTTGGGAAGTCCGGACTTCTTATCAAAGTGTTAGTTGCTCAGTCGTGCCAGACTGTTTGCAACCCCATGGATTGCAGCCCACTAGGCTCCTCTGTCCATGGGATTTTCCAGGCAAGGATACTGGAGTGAGTTGCCATTTCCTTCTCCAGGGGATTTTTCCGACCCAGGGATTGAACCCAGGTCTCCTGCACTGCAGGGAAATTCTTTACTGACTGAGCTACAAGGAAGCCCTAAGGAATTGAGAGAGGAATTGAGTCTCTCAGTAACCATAAGTTTATTGTCTACATCTGTAGAAAAAATTGTGCTTTGAAAGTAATGAGAAGTAATTGTAGGTTTTAAAGCAGAGGAGGGTTGATAAGAATAGAATTATGTCTTTAAAAAAGACCCCCTAGTTTCTATGTAAAGAATAGACAGTTAAGAGGATATGTCAGCAGGAAATTTGAAGTCTAGGTGAGAAAAGATGGTGACTTAGATCAGGATGGTGGTTAATGAGATGGAAAGTAGACAAATTTGTAAGTACAGAATAGAATCAACAGAAATTGGTGGCGTTGGGGTTTGAGTATGCTAGTTTTCTATTGCATAACAAATTACCAATTTAACAACCTAATACCCATTTGCTTGCTCACAGTTCTGTAGGTCAGAAGTCCAGCATGTTGTGGCTGGAAATTTTATTTAGGAATCACAAGGCTGAAATCAGGGATTTCTTAGTTCTTATTTGGAGTTTCTAGGGAAAATGCACTTCCAAGCTCACTCAAGTTGTTGGCAAAACAACTTTTCTCAGGGTTCTAAAATTGAGGCCCCATATTTTACTGCCTGTCAGTTGGGGACTGTTCTTAGCAACCAGAAGGTGCTTGAATTCCTTGCCAAGTAACAACTGTATTTTGAAACCTACAGTACAGAATCTCTCTCCTGTGGAGTGTCCCTCTACACTTCAGATCACTTTTGGCGCAAAGTTCCTATCCTTGTGAGGATGGTCTCCCTTTCTCACAGTCAACTGTGCCACACAATACAGCATAATCATGGAACTAATATCTCATTATACTAACTGGTTCTTCCACAGTCTCAGGAAGGAGATTTGAAAAGGGCCTGGGTCATCTGGGACATTTTAGAATTCTACCTGCCACAGTGAGATTTAGGGACACATCAAGGATAACAGCAAACCTCTGGCCTTGGCTCATTGATTAAATGATGGTGACATTTTCTGGGATATCATTTGATAGCATGAGTCAGTGTGGGACATTTTTGAATGTGAGAACATTTGTCTATAGAAGCGTTCAGGTGGTCATATTGGTATGAATATGTGAATCAAGTGCTTGGAATGCTAATGTGCATTATGAATATTCAAGTGTATACAACCTTTTCCAAACACATTTGATTAAAGAAACTTGATTTCACAGAGCTTTGAAGGACTAGTGCTATATGGGGAAAATCACCTTGAGGTATACTTTAGAAGAGTGAATACAAGGAAAGTCATCAGTCACAGGGAGACCAAAGATTATATGTCTATAAAGGAAATGAAGCAGAGATGCTATGCTCTATCACAAGAAGTTTGCAAGGATACTGTATAATTTAGACAAGAAGTAATCTCTCAAGAAGTTTATTGTCTTTTGCATTATCTTGGTTTATAAAGTAAATATAGTTCCAGAGTTTATTTCACTGGATGAGTTTGAATACCATAAAATTTTCCGAGATTTTAGAGTGAAAGAAATTTTTGGCTTTTTTCTTTCCCTTTTAGGAAGCTCATATTTGTTATTTAGTATGGCTTTTTATATGTAATTGCTGACAATTAATGGAAATATGCTGAAGTGAAAACAGAAAAACAATCCTAAAGGATACGTCTTGTTAATTAAGAGAAATGTATAATGAGTGATATGGAACAAAAGAAACCAAGTAAGAAGAAACAAGAGTTCAGGGATCTGTTTACTCCCCTTAAGTCAGTAAAGTTTATGTAGGAAAGAAAAATAATACACACAGATAAAGGAGAGGATGTCCAACAATACTTGAAGTGATGTTGGCTTTTATGAGTATATGAGCCATGAAAGTCCATGGGGATGTAAATTGTATGATTTATATCCTTTACACATCTGAATACAAATAATAGATGGTATCAGGGAGAGTGAAAGTGCACCCTTGATAGGAATATAATGCGGCAAGGAAAAATGAACAAGTTCTCAATCCCCCAAACAAAGAGATGTTTTCTTCAATTAGAATTAGATAAAGTCAGTTAACATTCAAAAATTGTAAATCCAATGACTGTGTTCAATGTAATTCTTCTGTGCTTTATGAGGAAAACATTTAAAAATTAACAATATATATATGGTCATAGTTTTTCCTCTGTCATATCATGGATGTTGTTGGCTCAGATGGTAAAGAATCTGCCTGCAATGTAGGAGACCTGGGTTTGATCCCTGGGTTGGGAAGATCTCCTGAAGAATGGAATGGCTACCCACTCCAATGTTCTTGCCTGGAAAATTCCATGGAGAGAGGAACCTGATGGACTACAGTCCATAGGGTCAAAACTGAACGACTAACACCTATACTTTTCACTTTCATCATGGATGCTAAGCAAACAAGCAATACAAAATCATGTGATTTGTGACTCTTCAGTCTCTGACTCATGTCCAATTATTTGTGACCCCATGGAGTGTAGCCCACCAGGCTCCTGTGCCCATGGGATTTCCCAAGCAAGAATACTGGAGTGGGTTGCCATTTCCTTCTCTAGGGGATTTTCCCAACCCAGGGATCAAACTTGCATCTCCTATGTTGGCTGGTGGATTCTTTACCACTGAGCCACCAAGGAAGCCCAGTTTATGACTCTATTATTCTTAAAAGCCAATGAATTGAGAAGTGTTGAAAATTAGTTTATATTAGATAGCCACACTTTCGTTATAAAACTAGAAAAAGGTATGTGAATTCACAAAGTTATTTTTCACAGTTCTGGGGTTTATGTCTGTAGATGACTACTGTCGTATTTCACTAATGTGTCATTCACAAGTAGAATTGGTCATGACTTTGTTGAATGAGTAGTCTATACCTGTCTGCCTAAGCACCATTGGTAGGCTCTATCCATGTTAAAGGAGGTGATGCTGTTGATTCAATTTCATTTTATTGAATCAAGTAATCAAAAATCCTGCAAGCAGTTTTAACTCCTGGGTTAATGTGTGCCCAACTTTTTCCTTCTTAACAGAAGACTAGTATTTCTGTGTCTTAATGAGTTGTGACAAATTAGATTAACTGAGACTCTTTCTCCTTTTTCAACAATTGAATAATTTGATAATAATTTAGGCCTTAGTGTTTCTGTAAGTATATTGACCTGGGCAAGAAAAGAACAAAAAATGGAAAATATGTCAAAGATTTTGAGACCAGCAGATTATATTGAATTACTGATGTGAATCATCCTGTAGACAGGTCTCTATTTTATAGCTTAGAAAGATGCTTTAAGCAGGAAGGTCAATGCTTTGGTATTTATGTTGTTGTGGGTGTGCAAACCTTGTAGAAACAGTAGTTTTATCAATGTTATCTTCTTTGAACAGGTGCTATTCAGTGTGGGTAGAAAAAGATTGTGGCCTCAGGTAACTACAACTTGTGTTTCAATTGTTGAAGCTGCATTTACAATTTGTCTAAACTTATGAAATATTCTTAGTCTTTAAGGCCTAGATTTCTTTGCACTGAATTTGGAGCTCAAAGGTTGCTATAGGAAATAAAAAATAGAGGAGGAGAGCCAGGAATATAGTTATGTACAATAATGATCATTATTAGAGACCAGTTTTTTATCTTCAATATACCATGCTTCTCATTCTACACAGTTTTCCTGGGTAATTATGTGTAAATCTAAACCATACATATTTTTATAATATTCAAATTTATATATTAGACCCAGAGTGCTAAGATTCAGACTCTTATTTGCAATTTATAAATTTTCATTTCTTTATAAACACCTTTTCTTTTTCTAAAAAATTAATAGTAACAATGTTTTTTTTTGTTGTTGTTGTTATTTATTTGTTTGTCTGTTTTGGTTAGAGGAAAGGCCCAGTCCATCTTATGAACAGTATCCAAAGTTTTCTAGAATGTTCATTGAGATATCCCACTCGGGGTAACAGAACTGCATCTTCATGCCTACATATAGCTTTTTAAAAAATATTCTGTCTATATATTTTCTTTCATACTAGAAAACCTGGATCTCTTATGATTTCCTTAAGTCCTTCACCATTGTACTCAGTCACTGTCATTTGTTCAATGATGCATCTGTGGTTTTTTTTTTTTATAACCAAAGAAAATCTCAAGAGTTTTGTGAAATTTCGGTATAAAAATGAAGCTCCTGTTTTATATATGTTTAGAATTGCAAGATTGTGAGAGTGGAGCTCTGTCACTACATCGTTGCTGTTCAAAGACTAAGTCGTATCTGACACTTTGCTACCCCATGGACTACATCATGCCAGGCTTCCCTGTCCTTCACTATCTCCTGGAGTTTGCTCAAACTCACATCCATCGAGTCAGTGATGCCATCCAAACATCTCAACCTCTGTCACCCCCTTCTCCTCCTGCCCTCAATCTTTCCCAGCATCAGGGTGTTTTCTAATGAAGTCAGCTCTTCACATCAGGTGGCCAAAGGATTGGAGTTTCAGCTTCAGCATCAGTCCTTCCAATGAATATTCAGGATCGATTTCCTTTAGGATTGACTGGTTGGATCTCCTTGCAGTCCAAGGGACTCTCAAGAATCTTCTCCAGCATCACAGTTCAAAAGCATCACTTCTTCAGTGCTCAGCCTTCTTTATGGTTCAACTCTCACATCCATACATGACTACTGGAAAAATCATAGCTTTGGCTCTATGGACCTTTATTGACAAAGTGATGTCTTTGCTTTTTAATATGTTGTCTAGGCTTGTCATAGTTTTTTTTCCAAGGAGCAAGCCTCTTTTAATTTCATGGCTACACTCACCATCTACAGTGATTTTGGAGCCTATGAGAGAGAAAAAAATATGCCTGAAGATAGAGCTAAATTGGGGGAAGCATATTTGGGATTTGGAGCCAAAGCAATGCATGATGGTGTAATCATTAGTACCCCTTATCAATTTGTGCTTATACTCAGGCTTTTTGTTCCTGTTTTGCTTATGCATTTTGGATTTGGCTCTCTGGCACTTGAAACAGTAATTCCTGACTCATTTGCATGAATCTCTATTTCCATCATTTTTGCTTTAGTTCAGGATTTCATCACCTCTTCCATGGATTGATCTAAAGCCTCCCTCTTGATCTACCCTGTTATCATACTTCTTATCAGCTCTGTACTCCACATGGGTCTCAGAATGACTTACCTAGCCCACAGCCATGATTGGGTCATATATCTGCTTAAAACATATTTTCTGGTTATAGAATAATGGCCAATATTTTTAACTTTGTGTGTGAACCTCTGTAAGATGAAGACCCCACCTAACTATGACCTAATTTATTATCCTATTTCCCTTCTTAATATTTGTATGTCATCAGCAAAGAACAGCTAGTATATTTCCTTTATATACACATTGTGTGTTTTTCATTGATTTCACCTTATTCAAGTTCTTCTTTTATCTAGAATACTTTTTCATTTTCCTGTTGCAGATTCTAACTACTACAATTTATTCTCCTGTTAAGAATAAGATTACTTATGAAAACTCTTCTGACTTAACTTGTACTCCTCCAAACCTGGGCAAGATGCTCTTAATCTGAGTTTTCAGAGCCCATATGTTACTTTCATTATTGGATTCACTATATTATATTCTAAGCATCTGCTCATCTCTAATGAACCCCCTTTCTCCAACCATCATCTAACCCACATATATGACCAAGTCCTATTTTTCTTTGAATCTTTATACCTTTTTAAGTTCCTAGCAATTTAGCCCAATAAATAATTACTGACCAAATAAACATGTAAGAGAAAAGCACCACCTTGCTACTTGGATCCTACACTAAAGGACTTTGTTGTTGAGCAGAGACCATAGAAATATATTTCCAAAGAAAAAAATATTAAGAGACCCAGATAATCATGATGGTGTGATCACTCACCTAGAGTCAGACAACCTGAAATGTGAAGTCAAGTGGGCCTTAGGAAGCATCACTACAAACAAAGCTGGTGGAGGTGATGGAATTCCAATTGAGCTATTTCAAATCCTAAAAGATGATGCTGTGAAAGTGCTGCACTCAATATGCCCACAAATTTGGAAAACTCAGCAGTGGCCACAGGACTGGAAAAGGTCAGTTTTCATTCCAATCCCAAAGAAAAGCAATGCCAAAGAATGCTCAGACTACTGCACAATTACCCTCATCTCACATGCTAGTAAAGTAATGCTCAAAATTCTCCAAGCCAGGCTTCAGCAATACGTGAACCGTGAACTTCCAGATGTCCAAGCTGGTTTTAGAAAAGGCAGAGGAACCAGAGATCAAATTGCCAACATCTGCTGGATCATAGAAAAAGCAAGAGAGTTCCAGAAAAACATTCGTTTCTGCTTTATTGAGTATGCCACAGCCTTTGATTGTGTGGATCACAATAAACTGTGGAAAATCCTGAAAGAGATGGGCACACCTGACCTGCCTCTTGAGAAACTTGTATGCAGGTCAGGAAGCCACAGTTAGAACTGGACATGGAACAACAGACTGGCTCCAAATAGGAAAAGGAGTATGTCAAGGCTGTATATTGTCACCCTGCTTATTTAACTTATATGCAGAGCACATCATGAGAAATGCTGAGCTGGTTGAAGCACAAGCTGGAGTCAAGATTGCTGGGAGAAATATCAATAACCTCAAATATGCAGATGATACCACCCTTATGGCAGAAACCAAAGAGGAACTAGAGAATCTCTTGATGAAAGTGAAAGAGGAGAGTGAAAAAGTTGTCTTAAAACTCAACATTCAGAAAACTAAGATCATGGCATCTGTTCCCATGACTTGACGCAAATAGATGGGTAAACAGTGGAAACAGTGTCAGACTTTATTTTTTGGGGCTCCAAAATCATTACAGATGGTGATTGCAGCCATGAAATTAAAAGATGCTTACTCCTTGGAAAAAAAGTTATGACCAGCCTAGAGAGCATATTAAAAAGCAAAGACATTAGTTTGCCAACAAAGGCCCATCTAGTTAAGGCTATGTTTTTTCCCGTAGTCATGTATGGATGTGAGAGTTGAACTATAAAGAAAGCTGAATGCTGAAAAATTGATGCTTTTGAACTGTGGTGTTGGAGAACACTCTTGAGAGTTCCTTTGACAGCAAGGAGATCCAACCAGTTCATCCTAAAGGAAATCAATTCTGAATATTCATTGGAAGGACTGATGTTGAAGCTGAAACTCCAGCACTTTGGCCACCTGATGTGAAAAACTGACTCATTTAAAAAGATCCTGATGCTGGGAAAGATTGAGGATGGGAGGTGAAGGGGATGACAGAGGATGAGCTGGCATCACCAGCTCAACTGGCATGAATTTGGGTAAACTCTGGGAGTTGGTGATGGACAGGGAGGCCTGGCGTGCTGCAGTCCATGGGGTTGCAAAGAGTCGGAGAGAACTGAGCGACTGAACTTGTCTGAACTAAACCTCAGTATACAAAATATAGTATCAAAAGAAGTTTTTCTGGCCCAAATCACCTTAGAAACTGTCATATATAATTCTTCAGAAGAAGAGAATTAAATATGCTGGCCCAGTTTAACAGAGGTTGAATTTGTGCATCAACTTAGAAATGAAGTTTACACTAATTTTCCTTTGTAGATGAATATATATTCAATATTCAATCTATTAAAGTCAAATTGACACTTCTGTTTTCAATTGAGCTAATGTATTGCATTAAAATTTCCTAAATTTATTATAACTTACTGGCAGCCTAATGACTAGTATATTTCAATTTTATAAGAACGGAAAGTACAGGAGGCTTTTCAAAATTTTATTTGATATACCTCTTTCCATATGGCCACAAGAACTACATTTTCCCTTGTTGTTCCAGTGGGGAATTTTTTTCCTCTTCCTTTTTAGTTCCTCCTTTCATTTACAACAAAAGCCACTGCTACCCTGTCTCCAGTTCTCCCAAATTTCCACCCATAATACATCCAATCCTTATTCTTCACTTGATCTCAGAATTATTCCAGCACACTGGATTATTATTTCAGACATTGGATTAGGATGCAATGTCAAAGGACTTGCAGGATTCTGGGTGAGGAAAATGTGGAACAAAGTCTGTGTGGTGCTTGATCCTTGGACTAATCTTTCCTCCAATAGAGCCCCAGTCGGACTCCAGTGCTAGAGCCACTGGCATCATTCAAAACACCACTCTATCTCTTTGCATTTTGATTCTTAGATGTTTGTAGATAGACAAATGGAACTCTTAAACTAAAATCAACTGAGATCAAAACATGTTCTCCCTCTCTTTTCCCGTATTATTATTGCAAGCTAGATATTTATTCCAGATTCTTTGAACTTTAGGAAAAGAAATTTCTCTCTCTCTGTGCCTTTCTCTATTGCTGCTGTTTTATCTCCTCATTCCAGTCAAAAGCTGTGAAAACATAGACTCATACCTCTCCTCTTTTTTCTTTCATCCATCCTTTTATCATTAATTTTATTGTGAGATATAAACTACATAAAAATAGTGTAGAAGACATATATGTTCATTTGAAAAACAACCATAAAGAAAACACCATGTTACCACCATCCTGGTCAACATGACAACGCCCAGCATGCTGGAAGTTTAAGGTGCCTCTCTGCAATCATGAAGCCCTATTTCTTCTAACAGTTATCCACTATTTTGATTTTCATAGATTTACTACATTGTATATATACATAAAATAGTTATTTTTATGTTTTATACCAATGTAGTCAAAGTATATGCATTTTTCACACCATATAATGTTTGTGACATTCACCAATGTGTCCTATATTGCTATATTTGTTCATTTTTACTTCTGCACATCTTACTAATGATGGAAAAGATAAATATCTTGATATATATTCGGTTTCATGTTCAAAAGTTTCTTTTGATTATACACCTAGAATAGAATTGCTGCCTTTTCCAAAATGTCATGTAGTTGGAATCATATACAGCCTTTTAGACTAGTTTTCTTAGCAATAGACATAGGTAATAGCAATAAGCACAAGACTCCTCTATATTTTTAAGGCTTGACAGCTCATTTCTTTACAGAGGTCACTAATATCACATTGTCTAAATGTGCCACAGTTTGTTTATCCATTCACTTGTTGGCAGTGAATGTTGGCTTCCAGTTTGTGACAATTTTGAATAAAGCTACTATAAAAAACGCATGTGCAGGTTTTGAGTGGACATCATTCTCAACTCAATTCGATAAACACATGGTGGTGCAATTGCTGGATCCTGTGGTAAGACGCAGTTTAGCTTTATAGTTCAGTTCAGTTCCTTTCAGTTGCTCAGTCATGGCCAACTCTTTGTGACCCCATGAATCGCAGCACGTCCCTGTCCGTCACCAACTCCCAGAGTTCACTCAAACTCACATCCATCGAGTCGGTGATGCCATCCAGCCATCTTATCCTCTGTCCTCCCCTTCTCCTCCCGCCCCCAATCCCTCCCAGCATCAGAGTCTTTTCCAATGAGTCAACTCTTCGCATGAGGTGGCCAAAGGACTGGAGTTTCAGCTTCAGCATCATTCCTTCCAAAGAACACCCAGGACTGATCTTCTTTAGAGTGGACTGGTTGGATCTCCTTGAAGTCCAAAGGACTCTCAAGAGTCTTCTCCAACACCACACTTCAAAAGCATCAATTCTTCAGTGCTCAGCTTTCTTCACAGTCCAACTCTCATATCCATACATAACCACTGGAAAAACCATAGCCTTGACTAGATGGACCTTTGTTGCCAAAGTAATGTCTCTGCTTTTGAATATGCTATCTAGGTTGGTCATAACTTTTCTTCCAAGGAGAAAGCGTCTTTTAAGTTCATGGCTGCAATCACCATCTGCAGTGAATTTGGAGCCCCGCCCACCCCCCAACCAAATAAAGTCAGCCACTTAGCTTTGTAAGAAATTGCCAAAATGTCTTCCAAAATGGTTATACCATTTTCCATTTCTCTCAGCAATGAGTGAGTGTTCCTGTTGCTGTATATTTTCACCATTATTTGTTTTTGTCAGTTTTATGGATTTTGGCCATTCTAATAGGTGTGGTCTTCCCAGGCTGCTCAGTGGTAAAGAATTTGCTTGTAATGCAGAATGTCTGGGTTTGATCCCTGTGTCAGGAAGATACCCTGGAGAAGGAAATGGTAACCCATTCCAATATTCTTGCCTGGGAAATCCTATGGACAGAGCAATCTGGTGGGCAACAGTCCATGGGGTTGCAAAAGGGTTGAATGTGACTGAGTACACACACACACACAGGCATATGTAACTGATTCACTTTGTTGCACAGCAGAAACTTATACATTAAGAAGTATAAACTATACTCCAATAAAGCCTTTGACTGTGTGGATCACAACAAATTGTGGAAAATTCTTAAAGAGATGGGAGTAACAGAGCACCTTACCTGTCTTCTGAGAAACCCATGTGCAGGACAAGAAGCAACAGAACTGAACATGGAACCGCAGACTGTTCAAAATAGGGAAAGAAGTATGTCAAAGCTGTATACTGTCACCCTGCTTGTTAACTTATATATTGAGTACATCCTGCAAAATGCCAGGCTGGATGACTCACAAGCTGAAATCAAGATTTCTGGGAGAATCATCAACAACCTGATACCATGCTAATGGCAGAGAGAAGAGGAACACAAGAGCCTCTTCAGTTCAGTTCAGTTCAGTCACTAAGTCGTGTCCGACTCTTTTTGACCCCATGAATGGCAGCACACCAGGCCTCCCTGTCCATCACCAACTCCCGGAGTTTACCCAAACTTATGTCCATCAAGTTGGTGATGCCATCCAACCATCTCATCCTCTGTCGTCCCCTTCTCCTCCTGCCCCAAATCCCTCCCAGCATCAGGGTCTTTTCCAATGAGTCAACTCTTCTCATGAGATGGCCAAAGTATTGGAGTTTCAGCTTCAGGATCAGTTCTTCCAATGAACACTCAGGACTGATCTCCTTTAAGATGGACTGATTGGACCTCCTTGCAGTCCAAGGGACTCTCAAGAGTCTTCTCCAACACCACACTTCAAAAGCATCAATTCTTCGGCACTCAGCTTTCTTCACAGTCCAACTCTCATATCCATACACAGCCACTGGAAAAACCATAGCCTTGACTAGATGGACCTTTGTTGGCAAAGTAATGTCTCTGCTTTTGAATATGCTATCTAGGTTGTTCATAACTTTTCTTCCAAGGAGTAAGCGTCTTTTAATTTCATGGCTGCAGTCACCATCTGCAGTGATTTTGGAGCCCAAAAAAATAAAGTCTGACACTGTTTCCCCATCTATTTCCTGTGAAGTGATGGGACCAGATGCCATGATCTTCATTTTCTGAATGTTGAGTTTTAAGCCACTTTTTCACTCTCCTCTTTCACTTTCATCAAGAGGCTTTTGAGTTCCTCTTCACTTTCTGCCATAAGGGTGGTGTCAATCTGCATATCTGAGGTTATTGATATTTCTCCCGGCAATCTTGACTCCAGCTTGTGTTTCTTCCAGCCCAGTGTTTCTCATGATGTACTCTGCATATAAGTTAAATCAGCAGGGTGACAATATACAGCCTCAACCCACTCCTTTTCCTATTTGGAACCAGTCTGTTGTTCCATGTCCAGTTCTAACTGTGGCTTCCTGACCTGCATACAGGTTTCTTAAGAGGCAGGTCAGGTGGTCTGGTATTCCCATCTCTTTCAGAATTTTCCAGTTTACTGTGATCCACACAGTCAAAGGCTTTGGCATAGTCAATAAAGCAGAAATAGAAGTTTTTCTGGAACACTCTTGCTTTTTCAATGATCAGCGGATGTTGGCAATTTGTTCTCTGGTTTTTCTGCCCTCTCTAAAACCAGCTGGAAAATCTGGAAGTTCACGGTTCACGTACTGCTGAAGCCTGGCTTGGAGAATTTTGAGCATTACTTTACTAGAGTGTGAGATGAGTGCGATTGTGTGGTAGTTTGAGCATTTTTTGGCATTGCCTTTCTTTGGGATTGGAATGAAAACTGACCTTTCACAGTCCTGTGGCCACTGCTGAGTTTTCCAAATGTTCTGGCGTATTGAGTGCAGCACTTTCACAGCATCATCTTTCAGGATTTGAAATAGCTCAACTGGAATTCCATCACCTCCACTAGCTTTGCTTGTAGTGATGCTTCCTAAGGCCCACCTGACTTCACATTCCAGGATATCTGGCTTTAGGTGAGTAATCACACCTTGGTGATTATCTGCATTGTGAAGCTCTTTTTTGTACACTTCTGTGTATTCTTGCCACCTCTTCTTAATATCTTCTGCTTGTTAGGTCCATACCATTTCTGTCCTTTATCAAGCCCATCTTTGCATGAAATATTCCCTTGGCCTGAAATCAGGGAAGAGGGCTGAGAAGAGCAACCCCATGTCCAAAGAGTGGTGGCTGCGCAGGTGCAGGGGGGCCGAGAGGAGCTACTCTACATTCAAGGTCAGGAGGGGTGGCTGTGTGGAGGTACCCCTCGTCCAAGGTAAGGGGCAATGGCTGAGCTTTGCTGGAGTAGCCGTGAAGAGATACCCCACATCCAAGGTAAGAACAATCCATGTAAGATGGTAGGTGTTGCAAGAGGGCATCAGAGGGCAGACACACTGAAACCATAATCACAGAAAAATAGCCATTCTGATCACACGGACCACAGCCTTGTCTAACTCAATGAAACTAAGCCATGCCGTATGGGGCCACCTAGGACAGGCGGGTCATGGTGGAGAGGTTGACAGAATGTGGTCCACTGGAGAAGGGAAGGGCAAACCACTTCAATATTCTTGCCTTGAGAACCCCATGAACAGTATGAAAAGGCAAAATGATAGGATACGGAAGGAGGAACTCCCTGGGTTGGCAGGTGCCCAGTATGCAACTGGAGATCAGTGGAGAAATAACTGCAGAAAGAATGAAGGGATGAAGCCAAAGCAAAAACAATACCCAGCTGTGGATGTGACTGGTGATAGAAGCAAGGTTCAATGCTGTAAAGAGCAATGTTGCATAGGAACCTGGAATGTCAGGTCCATGAATCAAGGCAAATTGGAAGTAGTCAAACAGGAGATGGCAAGAGTGAATGTTGACATTCTAGGAATCAGAGAACTAAGATGGACTGGCATGGGTGAATTTAACTCCAATGACCATTATATCTACTAGTGTGGGCAGGAACCCCTTAGAAGAAATGGAGTAGCCATCATTGTCCACAAAAGGGTCTGAAATGTAGTACTTGGATGCAATCTCAAAAACAACAGAATGATCTCTGTTCGTTTGCAAGGTAAGCCATTTAATATCATGGTAATCTAAGCCTATGCCCCAACCAGTAACGCTGAAGAAGCTGAAGTTGAATGGTTCTATGAAGACCTACAAGACTTTTTAGAACTAATACCCAAAAACGATGTCCTTTTCATTATAGGGGACTGGAATGCAAAAGTAGGAAGTCAAGAAACACCTGGAGTAACAGGCAAATTTGGCCTTGGAGTATGGAATGAAGCATGGCAAAGGCTAATAGAGTTTTGCCAAGAGAATGCACTGGTCATGGCAAACACCCTCTTCCAACAACACAAGAGAAGACTCTATACATGGCCGTTACGAGATGGTCAACACTGAAATCAGATTGATTATATTCTTTGCAGCCAAAGATGGAGAAGCTCTATACAGTCAGCAAAAACAAGACCAGGAGCTGACTGTGGCTCAGATCATGAACTCCTTATTGCCAAATTCAGACTTAAGTTGAAGAATGCAGGGAAAACCACTAGACCATTCAGGTATGACCTAAATCAAATCCCTTATGATTATACAGTGGAAGTGAGAAATAGATTTAAGGGACTAGATCTGATAAAGCGCCTGATGAACTATGGACAGAGGTTTGTGACATTGTACAGGAGACAGGGATCAAGACCATCCCCATGGAAAGGAAATGCAAAAAAGCAAAATGGCTGTCTGGGGAGGCCTTACAAATAGCTGTGAAAAGAAGAGAAGTGAAAAGCAAAGGAGAAAAGGAAAGATATAAGCATCTGAATGCAGAGTTCCAAAGAATAGGAAGAAGAGATAAGAAAGCCTTCCTCAGTGATCAATGCAAAGAAATCGAGGAAAACAACAGAATGGGAGACTAGAGATCTCTTAAAGAAAATTAGAGATACCAAGGGAATATTTCATGCAAGAGCCTCTTAGTAGGGGTTAAAGAGGAGAATGAAAAAGCTGGCTTAAACCTCAACATTCAAAGAAAGAATATCATGGCATCTAGTCCCATCATTTCATGGCAAATAGATGTGAAAAAGGTGGAAACAGTGACAGATTTTGTTTTCTTGGGCTCCAAAATCACTGCATACAGTGACTGCAACCACGAAATTAAAAGAGCCTCCTGATGAAAGTGAAAGAGCAGAGTGAAAAATTTGCCTTAAAGCTCAACATTCAGAAAACTAAGATCATGACATCTGGTCCCATCGCTTCATGGCAAATGGGTGGGGAAACAATGGAAATGATGACAGACTTTATTTTCTTGGGCTCCAAATCACGGCAGGTGGTGAATGCAGCCTTGAAATTTAAAGATGCTTGCTCCTTGAAGAAAAGCTAAGACAAACCTACACAGCATATAAAAAACCAGAGATATCACTTTGCCACCAAGTCTGCTAGTCAACGCTATGATTTTTCCAGTAGTCATGTACAATGTGAGAGATCATTCATTAAGAAGGCTGAATTCTAAAGAATTGATGCTGGAGAAGACTCTTGAGAGTAAACTGGATGACAAAGAGATCAAACCAATCAACCCTAAAGGAAATCAACCCTGAATATTCATTGGAAGGACACATACTGAAGCTGAAACTACAATACTTTGGCCACCTGATGCAAAGAGCTGACTCATTGGAAAAGACCCTGAGGCTGGAGAAGGGGACGACATATGATGAAATGGTAGGATGGTATCATTGACTCAATGGACATGAGTTTAAGCAAACTCTGGAAGATGGTGAAAAACAGGGAAATCTGGTGTGCTCCAGTTCATGGGGTCACAAAGAGTCAGATACAACTTAAGGACTACACAAAAAATACTCCAAAAAGAAGAAGAAGAAGAAAGCCTGGGAAAGTGTTAAGGATAAATTGCCAAAATAGGAAATGAAAATGCTGTAAATGGAAATTAGAATTATAGTAAGATGTGTCATCTCTACCCTCTGCAAATAAAATTAAGACCATAGTTCATAGTTACCATCTCTGTCTTGCTCACTATCTAACGGAGTAACCATTTAATTGTTCATCATGAACCCTGTAGGTTTTTAATAGGTAGATAGTTTTTATTTTAGTAAATAGCGTTAGTAGAGTTTACCAAACTAAGGAAGTTCCATCGTATTCTCAGTTTGTTTCTTTAGTCACTATTGAGCATTGATTTTTATTATTATTCATTTTGTATTAAGTGAAATAATCATACCTTTTTTTTTTCTTTTACTCTGTTAATGAGGTGAATCCGAGTTACTGATGTTCAAATGCTGAACAAGCCTTGGATCAGTGAGATAAACCCCACTATTTATGAAATCTTTCTAGGGTCTGTAGATTCAATTTCCTATTTTTAAGAAATATTTGCATCTATATAAAAAAGCATATAGATAAGCAAACTTACTTTTGTTATATTGTTTTAACATTTGGTATCAGAATTTTACTGGACTTCTCAGTTCAGTTCATTCAGTTGTGTCCAACTCTTTGTGACCCCATGGACTGTGGCACACCAGGCTTCCCCGTCCATCACCAACTCCTGGAGCTTGCTCAAACTCATGTCCATCAAGTCTGTGATGTCATCCAACCACTTCATCCTCTATTGTACCCTTCTCCTCCCTCCTTCAGTCTTTCCCAGCATCAGGGTCTTTTCCAAGGAGTCAGTTCTTCACATCAGGTAGTCAAAGTATTGGAGTTTCAGCTTCAACATCATCCCTTCCAATGAATACTCAGGATTGATTTCCTTTAGGATTGACTGTTTGGATCTCCTTGCAGTCCAAGGGATTCTCAAGCATCTTCTCCAACACCACAGTTCAAAAGCATCAATTTTTTGGCTCTCACCTTTCTTTATAGTCCAACTCTCACATTCATACATGACTACTGGAAAAAACATAGCCTTGATGAGAAGGACCTTTGTTGGCAAAGTAATGTCTCTGCTTTTTAATATGCTGTCTAGATTTGTCATAGCTTTTCTTCCAAGGAGCAAGTATCTTTTAATTTCATGGCTACAATCACCATCTGAGTGATCTTGGAGCCCAAGAAAATAAAATCTGTCACTGTTTCCCCATCTATTTTCCATGAAGTGATGGGACTGGATGTCATGAACATTCAAAAACTGGACTTCTACAGAGTTTTAAAAAAATTGGAAGTGAATAGTTCACCACAAATACAACTTGCACTGGATTTTATATTTGGGAAGTTTGTAAATTACAGAAGTAATTTACTTATATTAATATTAAGACTAATTATATTTTAAATTTCTTCTTTTGTCAATATTCAATGTAAATTTGCTCAATAATTTATTTTTCTTAAACTATTGTTTATTAGAGTATGGCAGATTAACAATGTGGTGATAGTTTCAAGTGGACTGCAAAGGCACTCAGCCATACGTATATCTATATCCATTCGAATAAAGTTTAGTAATAAATGAAATTTGTTATCTTTATTGTTTCTAGTTTAATTCTATTATGATTAGAGAATATAGTTTGTATAATTTCATTTCTTTGAAAAATTTTGAGGCTTGCTTTATTTGCCAGCATATGGTCCATTTTAGCAGCTATTTGGTATATACTGGGAAGGAAAAAAAATATTGCTTTGCTGTTATTGAGTGTTGTATGCTATATATGTCAACTAAGTAAAGTTGGTAAATCATAATGAACACACTTTTATCCTAGCTAAGTTTTGTCTGCTTATTCTGGAAACTGCTGAGAGAAATGGGATAAAATTTCCAATGATGTCTATTATGCAATCTTTGCTTTTAATTACATTAACATTTGCTTTAAATTTTTTGAGCTATATGAAATTTTCTTTTATCTTTAGTGTTATGTATTGCTTTAAAGAACAACACAATGCAATGATCAACATAAACTTTTCTAGTCTTACTTCATTCCATTCATTTGTTGTTTGCATATATTAGCACATTTAATAATTACAACAACCCTATGAGATAATTGTTTTCAATATTTCAGTTCTACAGATAAGTTAACTGAGGCCCAGAGCAACTTGCAATTTCATGTAAGTCGTGGGTAGTGGCAATGACATTTGAACCCAACTAGTCTAGATTCAAATGGTTTTAATGGCTCTAGAACACTGACTTACATTTTCATGCCACATTAAAAAAAATACTCTAAAATCAGCTTCTGGAAAACTGTTTTTGTTGTTATTAAGGGCCAAAAAATAAATACTTTAGGCTTTTGTGGCACATGCAATTTTTTTTTTAAAAGACACTTTAAAAATATAAAAACATTCTTAGCTCACAGACCAGATGAAAATAAATTGTTTGCTAGGTATATTAATATTATGAACAACTTTTAACTGGAGGGAACAGACAAACTACCATCTACCCCGTATGATGCTGCTGCTACTAAGTCGCTTCAGTCGTGTCTGACTCTGTGTGATCCCATAGATGGCAGCCCACCAGGCTCCCCCATCCCTGGGATTCTCTAGGAAGGAACACTGGAGTGGGTTGCCATTTCCTTCTCCAATGCATGAAAGTGAAAAGTGAAAGTAAAGTCGTTCAGTCGTGTCTGTCTGATCCTTAGCTACCCCATGGACTGCAGCCTACCAGGCTTCTCCGTCCATGGGGGTTTCCAGGCAAGAGTACTGGAGTGGGGTGCCATTGCCTTCTCCGTCTATCCCATATACATACATACATATACATATATATATATAGCAACCCAAACTGTAGGATATCCAAAAAGAGAGAGGGAAAAAAAAAAAAAAGAGAGAGCGAGAGAGAACTTTCCCATGAAAAACTCTAACCTGAGGCACTGCTGGGCCGCTCATAGAAAATGATTGAGCTAATACCAGGGGAGAGTTACCCAGCTGCGGACTGGCCCATCCCCCACCAGAGGCAGGCAGGCAACAGCCAGAGCCAGAAGGCAAGGGGCATCTTGGCCCCAGAGACAGCATTGTCTACCAACAGGGAGCAGGCTCCCAGTTGCTAACCAAGTCTTCCTGGGATCCTGGACGGTTGACATCTGCCAGGAGGGCTGCAGTCAGAGATCAGCTCTCCAGAGGTGATACATGGCACACCTGAGATGGCGCTCCCACTGCGCACCCAGGAAACCGAGCGGCTGGAACTGGGGAGGCAACAAGAGGCACCACACAACTGGGGAGACTGTGCTCACCAAGCACCTGGTTGCCTGAGTTGCTCAAACATGGGAAGGGCACAAAACTCAGGCCCAACTGAGTCTGTGCCTTTGTGGAGTACCTGAGAACCTGAACCTGAGCAGCTTAGACCTTGGAAGGGCATGCAACCCAGGGCCCGCTTTAGACAGTTCCCCTGCAGAGACACCTGGAGCCTGAGCAGTGTAGACTGGGAAAGCACACACGCCATGAGCGGGAGCAAACTCAGTGTGGCCCAGACACTGCGAGCACTCCCCACACACGCCAGTGATATTTGTTTGCAGTGTTCCTCTCTCCCCACAGCACGACTGAGCAAATGAGCCTAAATAAGTGACCACCTTCGCCTCCTTGTGTCAGGGCAGAAATTAGACACTGAAGAGACTTGCAAACAGAGGAAGCCAAAATAAACAAAGAGGGAACCACTTTGGAAGTGACAGGTGCAACAGATTAAAACCCTGTAGTTAGCACCGACTACATTGGAAGGGGCCTATAGACCTTGAGAAGAAGTATAAGATGGAACAAGAAACTATCAGAAAATGAACTGACCCCACATTGCCCTCAACAGTTCCAGAGAAATTCCTAGATATATTTTACTATTATATTTTTTTAATAAAAATTAAAAAAAATTTTTAAGTTCTTTATTACTCCTTTAATTATCATTTTTATAACCTACTACTACTTTGCAAAAAAAGACCTTATTTTTAAAGCACATTTCATATATATATTTTATAATTTTTTGTGATTTTTTTTTTAATATTATATTTTTGAGAGTCTAACCTCTAGATTTTTAATCTTTGCTTTTTGGTATTTGTTATAAATTTTGTACCTTTAAGAATACAATCTTCAGTACCCATTTTTACTTAGGAGTGTGATTACTGGCTGGACTTCCCTCTTCCCCTTTGGACTCTCCTTTTTCTCCCCCAGGTCACCTCTATCTCCTCCTTCCCCCTTCTCTTCTCTACCTGACTCTGTGAATCTCTGGGTATTCCAGGCTGTGGAGAACACTTAGGGAACTGATTACTGGCTAAATCTGTCTCTCTCCTTTTGATTCCCCTCTTCTCCTCCTAGTGACCTCTGTCTCCTTCCTCCCTCTTCTCTTCTCCATGTAACTCTGTGAACCTCTCTGGTTGTCCCTCACTGTGGAGAATCTTTTCTCCATTAATCTACATGTTTTATCATTGGTGTGGTATGGATGGAGAAGTCTTGAGGCTACTGTAATAATAAGACTGAAAACCAGAGGCAGGAGGCTTAAATCCAAAACTTGAGAACACCAGAAAACTCCTGACTCCAGGAAACATTAATTGACAAGAGCTCATCCAAAAGCCTCCATATCTACACAGAAACCAAGCTCCACACAAGAGCCAACAAGTTTCAGAGCAAGACATACCAAGCTAATTCTCCAGCAACTCATGAACATAACCCTAAGCATTAAAATACAGGCAGCAAAAAGTCACACCAAACCCATAACAACCTCAAAACTCACTACTAGATACTTCATTGCACTCCAAGAGAAGAGATCCAGCACCACCCACCAAAACACTGATGCAAGGTTCCCTAACCAGGAAACCTTGACAAGCCACTCATCCAACCCCACCCACAGGGAGGACCCTCCACAACAAAGAGGAACCACAAACTTCTAGCATACAGAAAGGGCACCCCAAACACAACAATCTAAACAAGATGAAAAGGCAGAGAAATACTCAGCAGTAAAGGAACATGATAAAAGCCAACCAAACCAAACAAAAGAGGAGGAGATAGGGAGTCTACCTGAAAAATAGTTTAGAATTATGATAGTAAAAATGACCCAAAATTTTCAAAACAAAATGGAGTTACAGAGAAATAATTTGGAGACAAGGATTGAGAAGATGCAAGAAAAGTTTAACAAGGACCTAGAAGAAATAAAGAAGACTCTATCATTAAAGAATAATGCAATAACTGAGATCAAAAGCACTCTGGAAGGAACTAACAGTAGAATAACTGAGGCAGAAGATAGGATAAGTGAGGTGGAAGATATAATGGTGGAAATAGATGAAGCAGAGAAAAAAAAAAGGAATTAAAAGAAATGAGGACAACCTCAGAGACCTCTGGGACAATATCAAACACCCCAACATTCGAATCATAGGAGTCCCAGAGGAAGAAGACAAAAAGAAAGGTGATGAGAAAATGCTTGAGGAGATAATAGTTGAAAACTTCCTTGAAATGAGGAAGGAAATAGCCACCCAAGTTCAAGAAACCCAGACAGCACCAAACAGGATAAACCCAAGGTGAAACACCCCAAAACACATTTTAATCAAATTAACAAAGATCAAACACAAAGAACAAATATTAAAAGCAGCAAGGGAAAAACAACAAATAACACACAAGGGGATTCCCATAAGGATAACAGCTGATCTTTCACTAGAAACTCTTCAGGCCAGAAGGGAATGGCAGGACAGACTTACAGTGATGAAAGAGAAAAACCTACAACCCAGATTACCATACCCAGCAAGGATCTCATTCAAATATGAAGGAGAAATCAAAAATTTACAGACAAGCAAAAGCTGAGAGAATTCAGCACCACCAAACCAGCTCTTCAACAAATGTTAAAGGATCTTCTCTAGGCAGGGAACATGGATCAGATCAGATCAGTCGCTCAGTCATGTCCGACTCTTTGCCACCCCCATGAATCGCAACATGCCAGGCCTCCCTGTCCATCACCAACTCCCGGTGTTCACTCAGACTCACGTCCATCGAGTCAGTGATGCCATTCAGCCATCTCATCCTCTGTCGTCCCCTTCTCCTCCTGATCCCAATCCCTCCCAGCATCAGTGTTTTTTCCAACGAGTCAACTCTTCGCATGAGGTGGCCAAAGTACTGGAGTTTCAACTTCAGCATCATTCCTTCCAAAGAAAGCCCAGGGCTGATCTCCTTTAGAATGGACTGGTTGGATCTCCTTGCAGTCCAAGGGACTCTCAAGAGTCTTCTCCAACACCACAGTCAAAAGCATCAATTCTTCGGCGCTCAGCCTTCTTCACAGTCCAACTCTCACATCCATACATGACCACAGGAAAAACCATAGCCTTGACTAGACGGACCTTTGTTGACAAAGTAATGTCTTTGCTTTTGAATATGCTATCTAGGTTGGTCATAACTTCCCTTCCAAGGACTAAGCATCTTTTAATTGCATGGCTGCAGTCACCATCTGCAGTGATTTTGGAGCCCAGAAAAATAAAGTCTGACACTGTTTCCCCATCTATTTCCCATGAAGTGATGGGACCGGATGCCATGATCTTCGTTTTCTGAATGTTGAGCTTTAAGCCAACTTTTTCACTCTCTACTTTCACTTTCATCAAGAGGCTTTTGAGTTCCTCTTCACTTTCTGCCATAAGGGTGGTGTCATCTGCATATCTGAGGTTATTGATATTTCTCCCGGCAATCTTGATTCCAGTTTGTGTTTCTTCCAGTCCAGCATTTCTCATGATGTACTCTGCATATAAGTTAAATAAACAGGGTGACAATATACAGCCTTGACGAACTCCTTTTCCTATTTGGAACCAGTCTGTTGTTCCATGTCCAGTTCTAACTGTTGCTTCCTGACCTGCATACAAATTTCTCAAGAGGCAGATCAGGTGGTCTGGTATTCCCATCTCTTTCAGAATTTTCCACAGTTGATTGTGATCCACACAGTCAAAGGCTTTGGCATAGTTAGTAAAGAAGAAATAGATGCTTTTCTGGAACTCTCTTGCTTTTTCGATGATCCAGCAGATTTTGGCAATTTGATCACTGGTTCCTCTGCCTTTTCTAAAACAAGCTTGAACATCAGGAAGTTCACAGTTCACATATTGCTGAAGCCTGGCTTGGAGAATTTTGAGCATTACTCTACTAGTGTGTGAGATGAGTGCAGTTGTGCGGTAGTTTGAGCATTCTTTGGCATTGCCTTTCTTAGGGATTGGAACGAAAGCTGACCTTTTCCAGTCCTGTGGCCATGGCTGAGTTTTCCAAATGTGCTAGCATATTGAGTGCAGCACTTTCACGGCATCATCTTTCAGGATTTGAAATAGCTCAACTGGAATTCTATCACCTCCACTAGCTTTGTTCATAGTGATGCTTTCTAAGGCCCACTTGACTTCACATTCCAGGATGTCTGGCTCTAAATCAGTGATCACACCATCGTGATTATCTGGGTCATGAAGATCTTTTTTGTACAATTCTTCTGTGTATTCTTGCCATCTCTTCTTAATATCTTCTGCTTCTGTTAGGTCCATACCATTTCTGTCCTTTATCGAGCCCATCTTTGCATGAAATGTTCCTTTGGTATCTCTGATTTTCTTGAAGAGATCCCTAGTCTTTCCCATTCTGTTGTTTTCCTCTATTTCTTTGCATTGATTGCTGAAGAAGGCTTTCTTATCTCTTCTTGCTATTCTTCGAAACTCTGCATTCAGATGCTTATATCTTTCCTTTTCTCCTTTGCTTTTTGCTTCTCTTCTTTTCACAGCTATTTGTAAGGCCTCCCCCAGACAGCCATTTTGCTTTTTTGCATTTCTTTTCAATGGGAATGGTCTTGATCCCTGTCTTCTGTACAATGTCATGAACCTCATTCCATAGTTCATCAGGCACTCTATCTATCAGATCTAGTCCCTTAAATCTATTTCTCACTTCCACTGTATAATCATAGGGGATTTGATTTAGGTCATACCTGAATGGTCTAGTGGTTTTCCCTACTTTCCTCAATTTAAGTCATGGAAAAGGTGTATAAACTCGAACCCAAAACAACAAAGTAAATGGCAATGGGATCATACTTATCAATAATTATCTTAAATGTAAATGGGTTGAATGCCTCAACCAAAAGACAGAGACTGGCTGAATGGATACAAAAACAAGATCCCTATATGTGCTGTCTACAAGAAACCCACCTCAAAACAAGGGACGCATACAGACTGAAAGTGAAGGGCTGGAAAAAGATATTTCATGCAAATGGAAACCAAAAGAAAGCAGGAGTAGCAATACTCATATCAGATAAAATAGACTTTGAAACAAATCTGTGAAAAGAGACTAAAAAGGACACTACATAATGATCAAAGAATCAATCCAAGGAGAAAACATAGCAATTATAAATATATATGCACCCAACGTAGGAGCACCGCAATATGTAAGGCAAATGCTAACAAGTATCAAAGGGGAAATTAACTGTAACAGAATAATAGTGGGAGACTTTAATACCCCCACTCACACCTATGGATAGATCAACTAAACAGAAAATTAACAAGGGAACACAAACTTTAAATGATACAGTGGACCAGTTAAACCTACTTGATATCTATAGGACATTTCACCCCAAAACAATGAAATTCACCTTTTTCTCAAGTGCACTCGGAACCTTCTCCAGGATAGATCACAGCCTGGGCCATAAATCTAACCTTCATAAATTCAAAAGAATGGAAATCATTCCGAGTATCTTTTCTGTTCACAATGTGGTGAGATTAGATGTCAACTACAGGGAAAAAAAAAAAAACTATTAAAAATACAAATATATGGAGGCTAAACAACACGCTTCTGAATAACCAACAAATCACAAAAGAAATCAAAAGAGAAATCAAAATATGTATAGACACAAAGGAAAATTAAGACACAACACCCAAAACCTGTGGGATTCATTAAAAGCTGTGCTAAGGGGAAGGTTCATAGAAATACAGCTTACTTCAAGAAACAAGAGAAAAATCAAATAAATAACCTAACTCTACACCTAAAGCAACTAGAAAAAGAAGAAATGAAGAATCCCAGGGTTAGTAGAAGGAAAGAAATCATAAAAATTAGGGCAGAAATAAATGAAAAAACAACAACAACAAAAGATGACCATCGCAAAAATAAACAAAACTAAAAGCTGGTTCTTTGAGAAGATAAGTAAAATAGACAAACAATTAGCTAGACTCATCAAGAAAAAAGGGAGAAGAATCAAATCAACAAAATTAGAAATGAAATTGGAAAAATCACAACAGACAACACAGAAATACAAAGGATCATAAGTCTCTACTATCAGCAACTATATGCCAATAAAATGGACAACTTGGAAGAAATGGACAAATTCTTAGAAAAGTATAACATTCCAAAAATGAATCGGTAGGAATTGAAAATCTTAACAGACCCATCACAAGTATGGAAATTGAAACTGTAATCAGAAATCTTCCAGCAAACAAAAGCCCAGGACCTGCCGGCTTCACAGCTGAATTCTATCAAAAATTTAGAGAAGAGCTAACACCTATCCTACTCAAACTCTTCCAGAAAATTGCAGAGGAAGGTAAACTTCCAGACTCATTCTATATGGTCACCATCTCCCAAATACCAAAACCTGACAAAGATGCCACAAAAAAAGAAAACTACAGGCCAATATCACTGATGAACATAGATGCAAAAATCCTTAACAAAATTCTAGAAAACAGAATCCAACAACATATTAAAAGGATCAAACATCATAACCAAGGGGGATTTATCCCAGGGAGTCAAGGATTCTTCAATATTTGCAAATTAATCAGTGTAACACACCATATTAACAAATTGAAAGATAAAAACCATATGATTACCTCAATAGATGCAGAGAAAGCCTTTGACAAAATTCAACATCCACTTATGATAAAAACCCTCCAGAAAGCAGGAATAGAAGGAACATACCTCAACATAATAAAAGCTATATATGATAAACCCACAGCAAACATTATCCTCAATGGTGAAAAATTGAAAGCATTTCCCATAAAGTCAGGAAGAAGACAAGGGTGCCTACTCTCAGCACTAATATTCAACATAGTTTTGGAAGTTTTAGCCACAGCAATCAGAGCAGAAAAAGAAATAAAAGGAATCCAGATTGGAAAAGAGGTAAAACGCTCACTGTTTGCAGATGACATGATCCTCTACATAGAAAACCCTAAAGACTCCACCAGAAAATTACTAGAGCTAATCAATGATTACAGTAAAGTTGCAGGATATAAAATTAATACACAGAAATCCCTTGCATTCCTATACACTAAAAATGAGAAAACAGAGAAATTAAGGGAATAATTCCATTCACCATTGCAATGGTAAGAATAAAATACTTAGGAATAAATCTACCTAAAGAAACAAAAGACCTATATATAGAAAACTATAAAACACTACTGAAAGAAATCAAAGATGACACAAATACACACTAAGGAAACCAGAAGGGAAAGAGACACGTGTACCCCAATGTTCATCGCAGCACTGTTTATAATAGCCAGGACATGGAAGCAACCTAGATGCCCATCAGCAGATGAATGGATAAGAAAGCTGTGGTACATATACACAATGGAGTATTACTCAGCCATTAAAAAGAATACATTTGAATCAGTTCTAATGAGGTGGATGAAACTGGAGCCTATTATACAGAGTGAAGTAAGCCAGAAGGAAAAACACCAATACAGTATACTAACGCATATATATGGAATTTAGAAAGATGGTAACAATAACCCTGTGTACGAGACAGCAAAAGAGACACTGATGTATAGAACAGTCTTATGGACTCTATGGGAGAGGGAGAGGGTGGGAAGATTTGGGAGAAGGGCATTGAAACATGTAAAATATCATGTATGAAACGAGATGCCAGTCCAGGTTCGATGCATGATACTGGATGCTTGTGGCTAGTGCACTGGGACTACCCAGAGGTATGGTATGGGGAGGGAGGAGGGAGGAGGGTTTAGGATGGGGAACATATGTATACCTGTGGTGGATTCATTTTTATATTTGGCAAAACTAATACAATTTGTAAAGTTTAAAAATAAAATAAAATTTAGAAAAAAATTAAAAAAAAAAAAAAAAGATGACACAAATAGATGGAAAAATATACCATGCTCATGGATTGGAAGAATCAATATAATGAAAATGAGTATACTACCCAAAGGAATCTATAGATTCAATCAATCCCTATCAAGCTACCAACGGTATTTTTCACAGAACTAGAACAAATAATTTCACAATTTGTATGGAAATACAAAAAACCACGAATAGCCAAAAGAATCTTGAGAAAGAAGACTGGAACTGGAAGAATCAACCTGCCTGACTTAGTTCAGTTCAGTTCAGTCGCTCAGTCATATCTAACTTTTTGCGACCCCATGAATCACAGCACGCCAGGCCTCCCTGTCCATCACCAACTTCCGGAGTTCACTGAGATTCACATCCATCGAGTCAGTGATGCCATCCAGCCATCTCATCCTCTGTCGTCCCCTTCTCCTCCTGCCCCCAATCCCTCCCAGCATCAGAGTCTTTTCCAATGAGTCAACTGTTCGCTTGAGGTGGCCAAAGTACTGGAGTTTCAGCTTTAGCATTATTCCTTCCAAAGAAATCCCAGGCGGATCTCCTATAAAGCTACAGTCATCAAGACAGTATGGTTCTGGCACAAGGACACAAATATAGATCAATGGAACAAAATAGAAAGCCCAGAGATAAATCCACAAACCTATGGATACCTTATCTTTGACAAAGGAGGCAAGAATATACAATGGAGAAAAGACAATCTCTTTAACAAGTGGTGCTGGGAAAACTGGTCTACCACTTGTAAAAGAATGAAACTAGAACATTCTCTAACACCATACACAAAAATAAACTCAGAGGAATTAAAGATCTAAATGTAAGACCAGAAACTACTTGAGGAAAACATAGGCAAAACATTCTCTGATGTAAAGCACAGCAGGATCCTCTATGACCCACCTCCCAGAATATTGGAAATAAAAGCAAAAAGAAATAAATGGGACCTAAGTAAAATTAAAAGCTTTTAAACAATGAAGGAAACTATAAGCAAGGTGAAAAGACAGCCTTCAGAATGAGAGAAAATAATAGCAAATGAAGCAACTGACAAAGAATTAATCTCAAAAATATACAAGCAACTCCTGCAGCTCAATTCCAGAAAAATAAACGATGCAATCAAAAAATGGGCCAAAGAACTAAACAGACATTTCTCCAAAGAAGACATCCAGATGGCTAACAAACACATGAAAAGATGCTCAACATCACTCATTATCAGAGAAATGCAAATCAAAATGATAATGAGATACCATCTCACCCCAGTCAGAATGGCTGCTATCAAAAAGTCTACAAACAATAAATGCTGGAGAGGGTGTGGAGAAAAAGGAACCCTCTTACACTGTTGGTGGGAATGCAAACTAGTACAGCCACTAGGGAGAAAAGTGTGGATATTCTTTAAAAACCTGGAAATAGAACTGGCGTATGACCCAGAAATCCCACTGCTGGGCATATACACTGAGGAAATCAGAACTGAAAGAGACACGTGTACCCCGATGTTCATTGCAGCACTCTTCACAATAGCCAGGACATGGAAGTGACCTAGATGTCCATCAGCAGACAAATGGATAAGAAAGCTATGGTACATATATACAATGGAATATTACTCAGCCATTAAAAAGAATGCATTTGAATCAGTTCTAATGAGGTGGATGAAACTCGAGCCTATTATACAGAGTGAAGTAAGTCAGAACAAAAAACAGCAATACAGTATGCTAACACATATATATGGAATTTAGAAAGATCGTAACAATGACCCTATATGTGAGACAGAAAAAAAAAGACACAAATGTAAAGAACAGTCTTTTGGACTCTGTGGAGAAGGCGAGGGTAGGATGATTTGAGAGAATAGCATTGAAACATGTATATTATCATATGAGAAACAGATCGCCAATCCAGGTTCAATGCATGATACAGGATGCTTGGGGCTGGTGCACTGGGATTATCCAGAGGGATGGGATGGGAAGGGAGGTGGGAGGGGGGTTCAGGATGGGGAACGCATGTACACCTGTGGCTGATTCATGTCAATGTATAGTAAAAACACTACAATATTGTAAAGTAGTCAGCCTCCAATTAAAATAAATTAATTAAAACATGTATATGGAGAAGGCAATGGCACCCCACTCGAGTACTCTTGCCTGGAAAATCCCATGGATGGAGGAGCCTGGTAGGCTGCGGTCCATGGGGTCGCTAAGAGTCGGGCACGACTGAGCGACTTCACTTTCACTTTTCATTTTCATGCATTGGAGAAGGAAATGGCAACCCACTCCAGTGTTCTTGTCTGGAGAATCCCAGGAAACATTTTATAATTTATACAAATTATGTATAATTTCTAAATTATTTTGTACTCTTCTTTGTACTCTTCTTTATTGATCTTGCCAAAGAGTCTATTATTATTTTCCAAGAGAGATTAATTTTGGAGAATTCAACTTTTTTTTCATTTAATGAGTTTGAAATTATGTATTATTTAGTCATTTCATTCTAACTGAGGGATAAGGGCAGAGAATAAATTCTGTGTAAAATCAGTTCTCTGAATTTTGTTGAATGTTGTTTTATAGCTTATGCTGACCAAATTTATATTATATGTTTGTTTGAGTCAAAAAGTATCATATAGATGTTAGACAGTATTCTATACATATCTGTTGATCAAGAATGCTAATTGTGTTATTCATGTCATCTATAGTCTTAAAATGTGAAGACATTTTCATACAAAAATTGATTATCCTTCCTCAGCATTAATTTGATCAAACTGCAAAATATTTTTGCAATTATTCACAAATGAAGGAGGCATTGTATAATTGGCTTTTAATGTTTTTTATTGTATAGTTATTTTATGTTTCCAAGTTTCATTATTGTTGATATTTTTTGCGATGTCAGTAATTGCATTAAATTTCCAAAATGTATAAAATGGCAAAATTGATCCTTTTTGGTGAAAAATATAGATCATGGTTTATTTTTTCATGAGTTAGCTGTTTTAGATATCATTTGTATTTAGTTTTAAATATTGGAGATTTATTATTGTCTTAAATTTATACTACTAAGGTTTTATCATGAACTATTTTAACCATTGATTATATCAAGATTGAATGGTTCTTCTTGAGAATTATTCATTAAATCTATTAATGAGATGAGTAGTCAATTCAAGCTTGAAAGGAGACAAATTTGAGATATCTACAATTTTATGTCACTCTTCTGCCCAGAGCCCCAGAACATTTTACAAAGGACAAATACAGAGCAGCAGAAGATTAAATGTAGAATTCAATAGTTTAACAACCTAAGAATTCTGAAAGACATAAAATATATCACCTAAACACAATACATGTCATTACAGAAACAAGAAAGCAGGCTGGAGCATTGATGCTAATAATATCTTTTACTGAGCATGACCCTGCCCATCAGAGCAAGATCCAATTTCCCCTTCAGTCAGTCTCTCCCATCAAGAAGCTTCCATAAACCTCTTATCCTTCTCCATCAGAGAGCAGACAGACTGAAAACCACAATCACAGAAACTAACCAATCTGATCACATGGACCACAGCCTTGTCTAACTCAATGAAACTATGAGTCATGCCATGAAGGGCCACCCAAGATGGACAGGTCATGGTGGAGAGTTCTGACAAAATATAGTCCACTGGGGAAGGGAATGGCAAACTACTTTAGTATTCTTGCCTTGAGAATCCCATGAACAGCATGAAAAGGCAAAAAGACAGGACACTAAAAGATGAACTCCCCAGGTCAGTATGTGCCCAATATGCTACTGGAGATCAGGGGAGAACTAACTCCAGAAAGAATGAAGAGACAGAGCCAAAGCAAAGCAACATCCAGCTGTGGATATGACTGGTAATGGAGGTAAACTCTGATGCTGTAAAGAGCAATATTGCATAGGAACCTGAAATGTTAGGTCCACGAATTAAGGCAAATTGGAAGTGGTCAAACAGGAGACGGCAAGAGTGAATGTCTACAGTGTAGGGATCAGTGAACTAAGATGGATTGGAATGAGTGAATTTAACTCAGATGACCATTATATCTACTACTCTGGGCAGGAATCCCTTAGAAGAAATGGAGTAGCCATCACAGTCAACAAAAGAGTCTGAAATGCAGTACAGCCAGGCTTCAACAATACGTGAACCATGAACTTCAAAGGCAGAGGAACCAGAGATCAAATTGCCAAAATCTTTTGGGTCATTGAAAAAGCAAGAAAGTTTCAGAAAAACACCTACTTCTACTTTATGGACTATGCCAAAACCTTTGACTGTGGATCACAACAAATTGGAAAATTCTGAAAGAGATGGGAATACCAGGCCACCTGTCCTGCCTCTTGAGAAATCTGTATGCAGGTCAAGAAGCAATTGTTAGAACTGGACATGAAACAGCAGACTGGTTCCAAATAGGGAAAGGAGTACGTCAAGGCTATACTATATATTGTCACCATGCTTATTTAACATATATGCAGAGTACATCTTGAGAAACGCTGGACTGGATGAAGCACAAGCTGGAATCAAGATTGCTGGGAGAAATATCATAACCTCATATATGCGTATGACACCACCCTTATGGCAGAAACCAAAGAAGAACTAGAGAGCCTCTTGAAGAAAGTGAAAGAGAGTGAAAAAGTTGTCTCAAAACTCAACATTCAGAAAACTAAGATCATGGCATCTGTTCCCATCACTTCATGTTAAATAGATGAGGAACCAGTTGAAACAGTGACAGTTTATTTTAGGGGCTCCAAAATCACTGCAGATGGTGACTGCAACCATGAAATTAAAAGACAGTCCTTTGAAGAAAAGTTATGACCAACCTATACAGCATATTAAAAAGCAGAGATATTACTTTACCAACAAAGGTCCATCTTGTCAAAGCTATGGTTTTTCCAGTAGTCATGTATTAATGTGAGATTTGAACTATAAAGAAAACTGAGCACCGAAGAATTGATGCTTTTGAACTGTGGTGTTGGAGAAGACTCGAGAGTTCCTTGAAGTGCAAGGAGATTCAACCAGTCAATCCTAAAGGAAATCAGTCCTGAATATTCATTGGAAGGACTGATCCTGAAGCAGAAACTCCAATACTTTGGCCACCTGATGCAAAGAACTGACTCATTTGAAATTACCCTGATGTTGGGAAAGATTGAAGGTGGGAGAAGGGGACAACAGAGGATGAGATGGTTGGATGGCATCACCGACTCGATGGATATGAGTTTGAGCAAACTCCAGTGGTTGGTGATGGAGATGGAGGCTTGGCATGCTGCAGTCCATGGGGTTGCAAAGAGTTGGACATGACTGAGTGACTGAACGGAACTGAACTTAGGGACTTCCCTAGTGATCCAGTGGTTAAGAATCCATTCTTCTATTGCAAGGGTGGTGGTTTGATCCCTGGATGGGAAACTAAGATCCCATATACTGTGTAGGGTAGCCAAAATAAAATAAAATAAACTTTGAAAATAAATACGTTAAATAATGATAAATTCCTTCATCAATTTGATATGTTCTTAATTTTGAAAAATATTATAGGACAAGAAAGATTGTTGAACTATAGTATTGGGAAATTACCTTATCTAAAAATAATGTCTGACAATAAAAAATGAGTAATACCCTGGCCAGCCTTATTGTGTTTTAAATGTGTATTGTTGCATAAATTATTTCAGTCACATTATTTCCACTTTCTTGAACTCTTGGCCAATTTATCTTCTTTGTTACTTTGCTATGCTGAATAATCTAAACCACATTCTGGTCAACTTTCCTAGTATTATCTTACACTAGAGCGTTTTTGTGCATCTCATTCTCAACCCAAAGTGAATTGCTTGATGCTCCCTGTTTATATTTCCTTCTCTTTTCTCTTCTTGCGCCTGTTTATACTGTTCTTTTGTGGCCTTTGAAATGATCTTCATCTTCGGTTGTTTTTGTCTTTTCAATATTTATCTTAGATATCACCACTTTCACAAAAGCTTTTTTTGATTCCCATTTGGAGACTTGGAATCTCTTTTCTTTCTCTAACTTGTATAATATTTTAACTAGATTCATGTAATGGTATAAGTTCCATTTTCATGTGTGCATGCTCTGTCACTTCAGTCGTGTCTGACTCTGCGACCCCGTGGACTGTAGCCTGCCAGTCTCCCCTATCCATGGGATTCTCCAGGCAAGAATACTGGAATGGGCTGCCATTCCCTCCTCCAGGAGATCTTCCCAACCCAGGAAGGTTATTTAGAAAACATCAGATCTCCACTACTTGATTTGCTGTTCCTTCAAGGCAAAATAAGTGTCCTGTTGTTTTATCACTCATGGTGCCTAGTATCTAGCACAGGCTCAACAAATATGGTTGATTAAATGAATGAAAAATTTAAAGTCATACATTATGGTATATTGAAAAGGTTTCACATTCAAAACAATTACGTTAATCAGTGTAAAGAAACTGTGAAAAATATAAAATTTAACATTATTGAAGATTGTATTAATTAGATTTCATCAGCTGGGAAAAGATGCTCAACATCACTCATTATCAGAGAAATGCAAATCAAAACCACAAGAGGTACCATTTCACACCAGTAAGAATGGCTGCGATCCAAAAGTCTATAAGCAATAAATGCTGGAGAAGGTGGGGAGAAAAGGGAACCCTCTTACACTGTTGGTCGGAATGCAAACTAGTACAGCCACTATGGAGAACAGTGTGGAGATTCCTTAAAAAACAGGAAGTAGAACTGCCTTATGACCCACAATCCCACTGCTGGGCATACACACCGAGGAAATCAGAATTGAAAGAGACACATATACCTCAATGTTCATGGCAGCACTGTTTATAATAGCCAGGACATGGAAGCAACCTAGATGTCCATCAGCAGATGAATGGATAAGAAAGCAGTGGTACATATACACAATGGAGTATTACTCAGCCATTAAAAAGAATACATTTGAATCAGTTCTAATGAGGAGGATGAAACTGGAACCTATTATACAGAGTGAAGTAAGCCAGAAAGAAAAACACCAATACAGTATATTAATGCATATATATGGAATTTAGAAAGATGGTAACGATAACCCTGTATGCGAGACAGCGAAAGAGACACAGATGTATAGAACAATCTTTTGGACTCTGTGGGAGACGGCGAGGGTGGGATGATTTGGGCGAATGGCATTGAAACATGTATAATATCACATGTGAAACGAATTGCCAGCCCAGGTTCAATGCATCATACAGGATGCTCGGGGCTGATGCACTGGGATGACCCAGAGGGATGGGATGGGGAGGGAGGTGAGAGGGGGGTTCAGTATGGGGAACACGTGTACACCCATGGCAGACTCATGTTGATGTATGGCAAAACCAATGCAATATTGTAAAGTAATTAGCCCCCAATTAAAATACATAAATTTATATCAAACAATTTCATCTGCTAAATTAATAGGTATTTAAAATTCATATGGTATAATTGCATAATTCAGAATTTTGCAACTCTCATCTTTTAAAATTTGTAAGGCCTATAAAAGTACTTCAATGTTATTATTTTGTGATAGTTTTAGCTTTCCCTGACTATTGAACTTTAAACCACTAGATTTCACCCCAACTGATTGCTTAAACTCAACAGCTTTATATAAACAATTTAGAAGAAATTTCAAGTCCTTCATCAAGCCTAGAAATTGTTTAATATTCTCTTAGTCCATCTAAATGTATTTTCAGAATTGTTTTCCAAAGAAAATGTTGTAATAGTAATTATGAATTTAACTAAAGCAAATATAAACAGGAAAATCCCTCCTCTAGGAAAAGAAAATAAGTCTGTATTTGAGAAAAATTGCTTTTTTCATTCTAACATTGACTTACCATTAAAAGTTTAATGCCATTGTAGGTCATGTATTTGGAAACAAAACAAAAGAAATATAATAATCAAAAACATTTGTGAAATGTGAGCAATTATTTTTGAAAGCACATCCCAGTAAATAGAGGATTGTAGGGGACTATTTTATAATATTTCTCAGGCTATAATGTTTTATATGTAGTGTTAGAAATAATTTACTATTCTTTAGATAAATGGAAAAAAATCTTCTAATGAATTATATTTTTAAATGTCAAAATATATGACAAATCATTATCTTAACATTACTTTGTGATGTTATTTTATTATTTGCTCCTATAGGATATAATAAACAAAATTCTTTTAAAAAGTTTTTGCTTTATATCTCAAACACAAAGGTAGGTATTCTGATTTTTTAAATTATGATGTTTTACATATTACTGGCATTAGAAAATGTTGTCTGAGCTACCAAAAGGAGCTTCTGCCCTCACTTTCAAACCTACTGTCTGAGAGAATTCCAGCCAAATGCAGCTTTGTTAACTTTGCCAGATTTCTTTAAGCTTTGTGCCTTAGAACTGCTCCAGATAGAGCCTCCACTGTATACCTGGGTTGGAGCAGTAAATTCACTGATTCTTAAAGTCACTTAACACTAGAAAAGTAAAAAATCAGATCTTTTGAATTCCAGTTTGTTGTTTTTCTACATCCAAAGTCTCTCACACTATAGAGTCTGAGGAAAATTATAAAGTCAGAGAGAATTAGTGTTTTGTATTTAACTAAGCAAGCCATAAATCAAGTGATTTGATAATAAAAATCCCTTGGCACTAGATTAATGAATCAGTAGCTACTAAAAAGATGCATTGTGATAAGATCCATAATGAGATTCAGAGTGAAGAAAGATGCAGTCTATTCAAATGGTTCAGCTGTTCCATCAGGGACAGTAGATAAAAGGATTTACCAACATTGGTTCTTGGACTGACTGTCGTTTCATTCAAGCAACTGGAACTCTTGATCTCTTTAAGACTGGCTTTTCTGTACCTTCAGTGGACATGGACACAGGGAGGATATTAATGTGAATATTCTTGTAACTAGAATGTGATCAAGTGCTGACATAGAAATATGGTTGCTTCACAAGAAATTTTAACATCACTGAATAATGTATATCTAAGAGTTTTGAGTTAAAAAATCATGGCCAGAAGTTTAAAATGTTTCATTTTATTTTATATTTCTTATGCAATTAACTGATATTTTCTAAATCCCTTAAAATTCACATTTTATGCAAACACTCTTCTATATTTTCTATACTGTTCTCATAACAAGGATTTTCAATCATACATGTTAGGACAGGATTAGTGAAATAAAAGCTCTAGTCCAAAGACTTGGGGAGAAAGCATTAAATTTAAACAGTTTTGTTCTGGTTTTAAATACTGATTATTAAAAACCATTTTTAAAAATTAAATATGGGTGGTGCTTAAATATATTATTTGTCATTTCAGATATAGTAATATATATACTCTTTAGGTGTCTATAAAGATTCTTAATATTCTTTTTGATTAATAAGTTTCCTTTCTGCTTGAATGATATTTTGTGTTCCTTACACAGGCTATTGGTGTTTCTATTGTTAAATTCAGATGAGTTCAGTCACATCGTACTGTCGGACTTTTTGTGACCCCACAGACTGCAGCATGCCAGGCTTCCCTGTCCATCACCGGGAGCTTGCTCAAACTCATGTCCATCAAGTTGGTGATGCTATCCAACCATCTCATCCTCTGTTGTCCCCTTCGGCTCCCACCTTCAATTTTTCCCAGAATTAGGCTCTTTTCTAATGAGTCAGTTCACATCAGGTGGCCAAAATATTGGAGTTTCAGCTTCAGCATCAGTCCTTCCAATGAATATTCAGGATTGACTTCCTTTAGGATGGACTGGTTGAATCTTCTTGCAGTCCAAGAGACTCTCAAGAGTCTTCTCCAACACCACAGTTCAAAAGCATCAATTCTTGGGTGCTCAGCTTTCTTTATAGTACAACTCTCACATCCATACATGACTACTGGAAAAACCATAGCTTTGACTAGATGGACCTTTGTTGGCAAAGTAATGTCTCTGTTTTTTAATATGCTTTTTCTTCCAAGGAGCAAGTGTATTTTAATTTCTTGGCTACAGGCACCGTCTGCAATGATTTTGGATCCCCCAAAAAATAAAGTCTGTCACTGTTTCCCCATCTATTCCCCATGAAGTGATGGGACCGGATGCCATGATCTTAGTTTTCTGAATGTTGAGTTTTAAGCCAACTTTTTCACTCTCCTCTTTCACTTTCATCAAGAGGCTCCTTAGTTCTTCTTCACTTTCTGCCATAAGGGTGGTGTCATCTGCCATAAGGGTGGTGTCATCTGCCATAAGGGTGGTGTCATCTGAGGTTATTGATATTTCTCCCAGAAATCTTGATTCCAGCTTGTGCTTCATCCAGCCTGAAATTTTGCATGGTGTACTCTGCATATAAATAAGCATGGTGACAATGTACAGCCTTGACATACTCCTTTCCCTATTTGGAACCAGTCTGTTGTTTCATGTCCAGTTCTAACAGCTTCTTCTTGACCTGCATACAGATTTCTCAGGAGGCAGGTCAGGTGGTCTGAAACTCCCATCTCTTGAAAAATTTTCCACAGCTTATTGTGATCCACACAGTCAAAGGCTTTGGTATAGTCAATAAAGCAGAAGTAGATGTTTTTCTGGTATTCTCTTGTTTCTTCTATGATTGAACAGGTATTGGCATTTTGATCTGTGGTTCCTCTGCCTTTTCTAAATCCAGCTTGAACATCTGGAAGTCACAGTTCCTGTACTATTGAAACCTAGCTTGGAGAATTTACAGCATTCCTTTGCTAGCATTGAGATGAGTGCAATTGTGAGGTAGTTTGATCATTCTTTGGCATTGCCTTTCTTTGGGATTGGAATGAAAACTGACCTTTTCCAGTCCTGTGGCCACTTCCAAGTTTTCCAAATTTGCTAGCATACTGAGTGCAGCACTTTCACAGCATCATCGTTTAGGATTTGAAATCGCTCAGCTGAAATGCCATCACCTCCACTAGCTTTGTTCATAGTGATGCTTCCTAAGGTCCACTTGACTTTGCATTCCAGGATGTCTAGCTCAAGGTGAGTGATCACACCAACGTGGTTATCTGATTCATGAAAATATCTTTTGTTTAGTTATTCTGTGTATTATTGCCACCTCTTCTTAATATCTTCTGCTTCTGTTAGGTCATACTATTTCTTCCCTTGTTTGTGCCCTTCTTTGCATGAAATATTCTATTGTAAGCCATGGTTATTTGTTTTACTCTTTTTTTTTTTTTCAGCTTTTCTGTTAAACCTTCCTCTTTTCATCTACTTCTTACCTCAGGCTTGTCTTTTGATTTCTCTATAGAAAACCATTTATCTGTTTGAAGTTCAGATATATTCTTATTTATGAAGTCTTCACTTATAATTGAAAGTTAATTTAATTCAACAGGATGTGTTGTGAACATTCTGTAATTTATTTTTAATTATATTCAGATTAGCACTCCATTTTATGCAATCTTGCACTGTGCTATAATTCTTCCTTGTACATGTGTATCTTCTCTTTCAAATAAGATTACCAGTAATTAGAAGTTTGGAATTAAATTAGCAGCATTCCACATACATCTTATATTTACAGATGTGCTTGACATATTGCAGATAATTTATTTTACCCCAGAAATGGTTTTATTTTAGACTCTTTTTTGTGCTTTGTATATGTTTCTGAAACATACTTTTGTAGAAAATTTACTTAGCAGGTAACATCAGCAAAATGGTGGAGTAGGAGAGACCATCCGTTGTCCACACACACACAAAATTAATTAGATGGCTATCTAATAAAAAGGAGTTCTATAATAGCTAAAAATTGTTAAATTCAGTGACAAGTATTTTGAGGTCTTGTTCTTTGGTGGAATTGAGAATTCTCTTTTTCATAGACTTGTGCACAGAAATGCCATCTAACAATACTTGTATTTCCTGTTAGTGAGTTTATAAGGTTAAGTCCTACAAGGATAAAAGTCCCTTGTTATTTCAAAGGATTTGCCCACAATATATGCCACCTTTGAAAATGTATATGGTTAGAGAATGATCTGTTTTAACACTGTGACAAGCAAATGATATCTGTGAAACCACAACTTTGATATACTGGTCTTATTTTTGAATATACGTAAAATAAACATATAAATAATATTATAGTATTCATCCTTTTATTCCCCCAAATTATTTTATTCTTATCTGCATTATAACAACCATAAATGTTTATTAGTTTTATTCATCTGATAGTTGAAGAAATGTGATTTACTCATTATATTCATTTAACGTTTCCCAGTGGAAAGTAGGTTCAAGTTAAGTGAGATACAGAATCAACGATAACAAATAGGGCTTCAGTTCAGTTCAGTCACTCAGTCATGTCCGACTCTTTGCGACTCCATGAACGGCAGCACACCAGGCCTCCCTGTCCATCGCCAACTCCTGGAGGGTACACAAACCCATGTCCATGAGTCAGTGATGCCATCCAGCCATCTCATCCTCTGTCATCCCCTTCTTCTCCTGCCCTAAATCTTTCCCAGCATCAGGGTCTTTTCAAATGAGTTAGCTCTTCACATCAGGTGGCCAAAGTATTGGAATTTCAGCTTCAACATCAGTCCTCCCAATGAACACCCAAAACTGATCTCCCTTAGGATGGACTGGTTGGATCTCTTTGCAGTCAAGGGACTCTCAAGAGTCTTCTCCAACACCACAGTTCAAAAGCATCAATTCTTTGGCGCTTAGCCTTCTTCACAGTCCAACTCTCACATCCATACATGATCACTGGAAAAACCATAGCCTTGACTAGATGGACCTTTGTTGATAAAGTAATGTCTCTGCTTTTTAATATGCTGTCTAGGTTGGTCATAACTTTCCTTCCAAGGAGTAAGTGTCTTTTAATTTCATGGCTGCAATCACCATCTGCAGTGATTTTGGAGCCCAGAAAAATAAAGTCAGCCACTGTTTCCACTGTTTCCCCATCTATTTTCCATGAAGTGATGGGATCGGATGCCATGATCTTCGTTTTCTGAATGTTGAGCTTTAAGACAACTTTTTCACTCTCCTCTTTCACTTTCATCAAGAGGCTCTTTAGTTCTTCTTAGCTTACAGATACCTTATTTGAGACAAAAAAACAATTTTGTACTCTTAATCTTCTAGTTCCTTAATGTCTTAGCTATTCAAGTTTGTGGAATGGCTTGCTGTGCATTGTGGTTTGAGGACTTTGAGGACCTCAAATTAATCTCCAAATATTTGTTTTCTAGATCTAGGTAATGCAGCTGCTCCACCCCACATGGCCTGACGGCTTCCCCCTTAAAGCAAGTAGACAGTGAAATATAAGAAAATATTTGTATTAAGGAGTGGAAATGAACATGGAAAGAGATTTTGGAGAAGTTGAGGGCATTTTTAAAACATGGTAAGTTATGGAGAAGGATTTCCCTTGAGATACAGCTTGGAAACAAATTGAATGGTGAGGTGACTAGAAAGGGGGATTGAAAGAGCAGCTCAGGCAAACTTTTCATCAGGCTGGATGCAAATCCTATACTAAGGAAACATTTCTTTCAGACATCTAGGATATTTAACATATTCAGCTCAGGACCTTTAGGCATACTGCTTTAGGGACTAGCCAAACTAACAGTGATTGATTGAACTAACAGGGCAGAATGTCTTAAGCATCATCTTAGGCATCACAGGTGAAATAGCTGGGGCAAAGCATTGTACTGTTTATTTCTAGGAGATATAAACTTTGTCTCTCTTCTCTCCTTGGGCAGGAATAACTTATGTTCTACACTGTATGTATCTTGTGTTTCAGTCAGGAGAGAAAGGCGTCTTTAGTGCTCTAGTACTATAGAGAGTTCTCATGGGAAAAGAAAACATTGGCCCAGGGAGTTAGAACAGCCAGATTAAATGATTAAAATCTATTGTATGACTTTCTGAGTCCACCCAATTATGTCATGGGACAGGAAATACATGTGTATACAATGGGATCAGTATTTATTATAAGCATTTCTTTCTTCTTTTTTTTTCTTGACTGTTTTCAATATATAAACAGTAGAGGTTCATTTGTGTGTGTGTGTGTGTGTTTGCTGAATAGGTACACAGAGATTACTGCAAAAAAAGATATAATTCAATATAGTATATACTAGGTCAAAGTGTCATTAGAAGTTTTGCTCCTTCCAAAATTATGAGTGCGAACATTTAGAAATTATATTGGGCTGGTCTTGAAATATTCATATTATACTTTAAGATTTTCATGATGAACAATGGTATTAACAGTACTTTTCTTTCCTGGCTATATCAAGAGCTTTTGTTCTTTTCTATCAGATGGAAAGAGCAAACAGGCTGTATTTCAGCTTATAAAGCTGTTAGTGCATAATTTCACATCATTTAGAAGTACATAAAAGTTGTCAATTTATTTTTCTGTCATCTTTTTCAGCTTAGTTTTAAAAATCTATGCTAAAAGAATGTTATATAGTGGTAATAGTGACAGTATTTGTACACTATGGTATAATTCCTAAAATTATATTTTTGTTTCTTAGAAAGGTAATGTTTCCCTAGATTTTATCTAAGTAAATTATTATTTGTCATTCTGTGTTCTGATACCTAAAATGCATAGAAAGTCTTTTTTTTCCCTATGCTTTGTGGCTTGTCAGATCTTAGTTCCTTGACCTGGGATCGAACCCAGATAGTGAAATCACAAAATCCCAACCAATGGACTGCCAAGAAATTCCCATCAAAACTCATTTTAATTAAACTTTTAAATTTTATTTATTTTTGGTTTCAAGAAACTAAGTCTCAATTAATTTTGGAGTCTATAGGTTTGTTGGAAAGACATATATCCATAGAAAATCCAGAAAAAGCTGGACACATAATATCTTGTTAAAATTGAGCTACATATAGATCTTTGAACCAGTAACATTTTGTTACCGTAAATTAATTGAGACACAGCTCCACATTTCCATATTCCTGTCTCTATCCCTTGGTTTCTTTTATCCGCTTCTCTGTATCTTTTCTCTACCTCATTGGTTTTGCTTACTTATAATTTTGATAGCCTTATAACTTCGGTTTATCAAGCCATTTACAACCCAGTTGTCACTCTGCACTCTCTTCCTTAATACTGTTTAGTTTTTGCATCTATTGATACCCTCATTTGATACACTTGGGCCCCAAACCTAATAATCTATTGGCTAATCCCACCTTTCATTCTAGACTCACAAATGGCTGTTTAATCTGAAAATTATTTCCTTATTGTAGGAATATTTAGATAATATTAATTCTTCCAATTTGAGAGCACTGAATATCTTTCCATTTCTTTGTATCATCTTCAGTTTCCTTCATCAATGTTCTATAGTTTTCAGCATATAAGTCCTTCACCTCCTTGGTTGTTTATTGAAAGTGAAAGTGAAAGTCACTCAGTCATGCCCAGCTCTTTGTGACCCCATGGACTATACAGTCCACGGAATTCTCCAGGTCAAAATATAGGAGTGGATAGCCTTTCCCTTCTCCAGGGAATCTTCCCAAGCCAGGGATCGAACCCAGGTCTCCCACATTGCAGGTGGATTCTTTACCAGCTGAGCTATCAGGGGAGACAGGGAAGCTATCAGGGAAGATTGTTTATTACTATATATTTTTATTTTTTTATGATTTTAAATGATTTAAAAAAATTTGATTCTGTTAGTTCATTATTTATATATAGAAACACAGTAAATTTCTGTATATTAATATACATCACTACAACTTTGCTGAATTCATTTGTTAGTTCTAATAATTTTGGGGTGGAGACAGTTTTTTAAAGTATCATATAATCTGCAGATAGTGACACTTTTACTTCTTCCCTTCCTATTTGAATGCCTTTTATTTCTTATTCTTATCTGATTGCTGTGGATAGTATTTCCAATGCTATGTTAAATTGAAGTAGCGAGAATGGGCATCCTTATCTTGTTCCTGAGTTTAGAAGAAAAGCTTTCAGCTTTTCACTGTTGAGAAGGATGCAGCTTTGCCATAATGCACTCTATTATGTTGAGAAATGTTTCCTATATACCCACTCTGATGAGAGTTGTAATCATGAGTGAAGGTTGAATTCTGTCAAATGCTTTTTTTGCATCTGTTGAGAAGATTATTAGATTTTTATCCTTCTTACATTGATTGATTTGAAAATGTTGAACCATCCTTTTGATCCTGGGATAAATCTGACTTGATCATGGTATATGATCTTTTAATACATTACCAAATTTGGATTGCTAATATTTTGTTGAGAATCTTTTGCATCTATATTCATCAAATATATTGGCCTGTAAGGGAGGCAAGAACATACAATGGAGAAAAGACAAGTGGTGCTGGGAAAATTGGATAGTAGAGATTAGAACATTACCTGATACTATATACAAAAATAAACTCAAAATGGTTTAAAGACCTAAATATAAGACCAATATAGATCATAGAAATATTATTTTGGTTCTGTCTTCTAAGTCAAAAGAACTAAAAGCAAAAATAAACAAATGAGATCTAATTACACTTAAAAGCTTTTGCACAACAAAGGAAATCATAGACAAAATGAAAAGAAAACCTGTGCTATCAGAGAATATATTTGTAAAAGATACAGCTGATAAAAGGGTTAATATTCAAAATGTATAAATAGTCCATGCAACTTAACATCAAAAATAACAATTACAAAATAGGAAGAAAACCTGAACAGATATTTTTTCAAAGAGAATAGATATATAGATGGGCAATAAAAACATGAAAAGACACTCAGTATCACTAAGTCTCAGGGAAATGCAAATCAAAACTACAGTTAGATATCACCTCACACCTATCAGAATGGCTATCATCAAAAAGAGTACAAATAAGAAATGTTGGAGAGGATGTTAAAAAAGGGAACTCTTGTACACTGTGGGTGGGAATGCAAATTTGTACAGCTACTATGGTGGTTTCTCAAAAACTAAAAATAGAACTACCATGTGATCCAACATTTCTATTCCTGGTTATATATCTGGAAATAACAAAAACAACTAATTTGAAAAGATATGTGCACCCTGATGTTCAAAGCAGCATTACTTAATAGCCAAGATATGGAAAAACTCCAAATGCCGATCAACAGATGAATGGATAAAGAAGATGTGATATTACTCAGATTATGGCTAAGTAATATTCCACACAGACTGGAATACTGCTCAGCCATAAAAAGAATGAGATTCTGCCATTTTCAGCAAGGTGAGTGGACCTAGAAAATATTATGCTTAGTGAACTATATCAGAGAAAGACAAAGGTCTATAACACTTATCATGGAATCTTAAAAATAATACAAATGAATGTATATGCAAAAGAGAAACACGCTCACAAATATAGAAAACAAACTAGTAGTTACCAAAGGGGAGAGGGAAGTGGGCACAAATTAGGGGTATGGTGTTAACAGATACAAACTTCCATGTATTAGATATATAAGCAACAAAGATATATTCTATAGCACAGGAAATTATAGCCATTATCTTGTAATAACTTTTAATTAATCATAATCTGTAAAATATTGAATCACTATGCTGTATATCCAAAACTAATATAATACTGTATATTAACTACAATTATAAAGTTGAAGACTGGCTGCCCTAAATCATACATTTACTTGCCATCCAAACTGTGGCAAGGGCAAGGTCATGTGAGTTTAAATATGAGTGAACTTTTTTTTGGTGGGAAAGCTAAGGGCTTTTTCCTTTAGGAGAAACTATGCTTGAAGGCACAATAATTGGAACATCTGAGATATTATAAAAGATTCTGTCTTTTATAATATCTTAATTTAGTCTAAAATGTATTGGATTTTATAACTCTTCCTAATCCAAGAAAAAGGATACTTTATAAGAGTTGATTAAGTGATAACTTTATCAAAGTTATCAATGAGACTTATGGATGATATGCCCCCTGAAAACCAGGTCATATGAGCTTATATTCTACATTTTATAGGATGATTGCCTCAATCCCATCTATTATCATTAGGAACTTTGCCTGCTGGTAGGCATGTATTTCTTTAAGGATCCAACTCTCCTTGGTATATTGCATTCTGAGTATATCAGTAATGACTTTTACATGTGCCTTGGTGCAGTGGAAATTTTGTGTTTTTTCTACTCCAGGGCTTTCTTGGTATATTTGGGCATGACACTACTGTTGACATTCGGTTCAGTTCAGTTCAGTCACTCAGTTATGTCTGACTCTTTGCGACCCCATGAACTGCAGCATGCCAGGTCTCCCTGTCCATCACCAACTCCCAGAGTTCACTCAAACCCATGTCCATCGAGGCAATGATGTCATCCAGCCATCTCATCCTCTGTTGTCCCCTTCTCCTCCTGCCCCAATCCCTCCCAGCATCAGGGTCTTTTCCAATGAGTCAACTCTTCGCATGAGGTGGCCAAAGTATTGGAGTTTCAGCTTCAGCATCAGTCCTTCCAATGAACACCCAGGACTGACTTCCTTTAAGATGGACTGGTTGGATCTCCACTGTTGACATTAGTATCACATTTTCTCATCTTAGTTTTAATTTCTATATGTTCTTGATATTCATTGCTACAATGAGTTTTTTAATAATCAGCAGATGACAGTTTTTAATTGTTTGCTTATTTATTTCCCATAAAAGAGAAAATAAGTCCTCTATGTGATATGCATTCTGATAAGATTTATATTGATGATGAAGCTACATAGCTATTTTTAGCAATTGGGTGACATTCTAATCTTCGATTGTATAAATTAAACTTATTATAGAGCATAAGATGTGTTGTACAGTTACTTTAAAGTTTTAACATAGAAACTGTAAACATATAATCACCTAATTCAACATTATCAAATTTTAACCTGATTTTATAATTATGATCTCAATTTGCAATTCATTCATTCACTGGTCCCATAAATATTATTTGAAACCCAATTATGTTTTGGGCTCTTATACTAGATGTTGGAGATACAGATGTAAAATAAGTATTCCAGAGTTTTCAGAGGGATTCATAATTTCTTTAGTGCTTGGCAAGACGATAGAATAAGTGCTATGAAAAGAGTTAATGTGTGTTATATGGAAGTTCACATATGGCCACTTAGACCAGGGAGAGAAGAGTTGATGAAGAGCTTCCATTTGGAATCATTTTTAGTCAATTTATTGGGGTATAATTTATGTACAATAAAATGGATTAATTAACTCTACAGTTATCTGACAAACATACACACTTGTGTAAACTCCACCCAATTAAGATATAGAACTTTAAGTATTCAACAAAATTCTCTTGACTCTTTTCACTCCTTCCTTGCAGACCTTTCCCCATTGCCCTCCTAGCACCCGTAATTTTTGAAATGAGTTTTTAAGAGGCCTGTGAGTTGTTATTAACAATTAACCATGTCAGAAAAAGGAGAAGGGAAAGCACTTGACTGAAATTAGGGCTTCTATCACAAGAGTGTAGAAAGATGAGGCTAGAGAAGTTAGAATTAAATTATAGAGACCCTGAAAGCCATTTTAAGGTTTTCAATTTTATCCTTAGGGTAAAGGAGAATCTTTGAATAAGTGAGTCATAATAACAGTGGTCAAGTTAAAAGTTAATGATTCCCCAGGGGAGGTGCTGGGCACCGGGTGGGGGGATCCAGGCTCTTAGCCACGTCCAGCCAGCCTGGGCAGGTGCCAAACAGGTCTCTGACCTAGAGGTGGGAAAACACAACACTGCCACGCACTTTCTTTGGGGCCGCGTAGCCATCGGCTACGAAATGGGGAGGCTGCTCCATCCACTCCTGGGTCTGCGTGCTGATATTTGAGTTTATGGACCTGCTTGTGTAATTCCTTCTCCAGCTTCCAAATAATGGGTAAGCACTTAACATGCATGAGTTAATTTAACTCTGTAAAGGAGGATACTTTTCTAATCCAGTAAAAATGTGAGAAGGTAGAACCTCAGAAGTATTAAATGAATTACAGATTCAAAATCAGAAAGAACTCCTGAGAGGATTTTACACAAAAGCCCATGTCATTTCACTTTCAATATAAAGTGTTTTAAAAACATTAACAGTAAGTGGAAAAATTGAAATCAGTGGGGATAGTAGCAAAAGTAAAATACAAATGAGAAATAATGAGGCCTGTACACTGGAGGAGAGAAAATGTCCAATTTCAGAGCTAAATAGGAGATGGAATCTATAGGACTTAATCATAAACGGTGGGGGAAGGATACAGTGAATAGAGTACTGAGGTGGTGTGATAGAATAGTGTGATTACCTAGAATACTGAGGCTAGAAAAAGAAATGGCAATGCAAATGATGGCCTGGCTGATTTTAGGTATCTATATGACTTCCAAGTCTTAAAGTCTGGCTGCTGCTACTGCTGCTGCTAAGTCGCTTCAGTCGTGTCCAACTCTGTGCGACCCCATAGATGGCAGCCCACCAGGATCCCCTGCCCCTGGGATTCTCCAGGCAAGAATGCTGGAGTAGGGTGTCATTTCCTCCACCAGGGGGTCTTCTCGACCCAGGGATTAAAGCCATGTCTCTTGCATCTCCTGCATTGGCAGGCACTTTATCTTTGCATCTTTACCACTTGCATCACCTGGGAAGCCCTAGTCACTGGATAAAGTGACTGAGTGTAGGTTGGAGAGCAGGCATTTGTAGTTGAGACAATTTTCCTAACTCTGTGTTTATGGCAGGTCAGAGTATGACTGTCCTCCTTTGGTGGTGTGGGGTGGGGAACTGCAAGGAAAATCGTGCACTCTGAGGTTCACTTAAGGAAAGTATTGTGGGCAGCATCCTATAATGAGGTGCAGAGTTAGAGGTGATATTTATGATGAAATTAGTGCTACAGAAGACACAGTGAAAGTTTTTTGAGAAGGAGGATCTGTTCATTTGGTTCCTTCTGTTTTAAAATCTTACTCCATGAAGCATCACTTCCAAGTGCAGAAACCTAGGTGGCCTCTAATTGTTACTAATCACTTCTCAAGAGCAGTACCTGCTTCCTCCTATTAAGCGTGTGTTTGTGCATGTGCTATTCTATTGCTTAGACTATTTTCTGTGGCTCTTCCTATTGCTTTTTCATTGAAATTTTGTATCTTTGCTCACATTTGTTTCCTTGTGATAGACCAGAGCTCAGGCGTCCCAAATCCTTCAGTAGCTAACTACATTATACTACTTTTGCTGAAAACATTTTTGTTTAGTTTGGGGGAAGAACTGCCAGTAAACTTTTATCTTCTGTCACTTTTTCTTCCTAAAATTTTAATGCTGACATTTCGGATAACATGGGCAAGAGTTCATAGACCCGTTTTTTTTTTTCCCCCTGATTTTTAATATATGTAAACAACATGGTTCAGCAGGTAAAGAATCCATCTGCAATGTAGGAGACACAGGAGATGCTGGTTTGATTTCTGGGTCAGGAAGATCCCCTGGAGATGGAAATGGCAACCCACTCCAGTATTCTTGCCTGGAGAATCCCATGGACAGAGGAGCCTGGTGGGATACATGTCCTCGGGATTGCAAAGAGTTGAACATGACTGAGTGACTAAGCACAGTACACACAACAGAAAATTAATGGTTAGACTTATACCATAAATTCAAGAAGTTAAAAAAGAGCACACACTTCCCAATAAAATTTGAGGAAATTTAAGAGCTTAGTTTTCAATTCCAGTGGGAAATATTCTTTTTGTGAAATAGACAAAAGTTTTCTGTGACATGTAAAGTGAACTGCTTTTATAAGCATGGGAATAGATTTTATAGTAACATAAACATCATAAAATAAGTAGAATACAAAATCATTGTATGAGAAAGGTCAGTGCCAGTTAGAAATCGTGAAAAAAGTTAACTTATCCAACTAGATCCTCTGCTTTACTAATTTAAAGGATTCAGCTAAGTTTTTAATTTTGGTTATGTAGTCTTCTCAGAGCAGAATGGGTTTCTTTGCTTTTGAGAGCAGGCAAAGATTTCACAGTATATTCAGAAAACATGATACAAGCTTTTCTATTCAAAAATAGGGTAATTCTTTAATAGTGTACACATTTGTTTGAAAGTATCTGCAATTTTAAGAGTGATTATGCTTGAGACGTATAGTGGGTATGTAGAAAACAATTGAGAAAGAGCCCTCCATCAATTCCCACCCTTTTTATTTATCACTTCTATGGCAATTCCTCACAAGATTCTTGTTTTTCTAAACAATAGTACTCTGATTTATTTATTTATCCTCAACATTTAGCACAGTGCCCATGAGGTAATAAATTCTCAACAAATGTTTGTTGGATAATGAATCAAATTGGGGCAAAATGTTCTAATTCAATTTGGCAAGTTTTTAGGTAGAATTTTTAGAGATGAATGACATTTGATTTTGAGTCTTGGACAAAACAAAACTAAATTAAAACAATGTCAGTTTTTAAGTTGTATCTGAAAATGCTAATTACATAATTAGTTCATGTTCAATTCAAAGAACAGCCTGTTTTACTAGACAGTGGTTACTTGTTTGGAAACAGGAAACTATACCATTTCTTCTGGAGTGAAAGTCCTCACTGAACTGTTATAACTTTTCTTCACTATGAACAATGCTATAAAAATACTATATACGCAAGTGTGTGTGTGCGTCTGTGTGTCTGCTCAGTCATGTCCAACTCTTTACTACCCCATGGACTATAGCCTGACAGGCTCCTCTATCCATGGGATTCTCCAGGCAAGAATACTGGAGTGGGTAGCCATGCCCTCTTCAAGGGATCCTCCTGACCCAGGAATTCAACCCTTGTCTCCTGCATCTCCTTCGTTGACAGATTGTTTACTGCTAAGCCACCTTGGAAGCCCATATATACGCTATGTCCTCATATTTCCAAACACTTCATTTCCAAAAAGAGATTTTCTGGGAAGAAGAGTTTCCCATATTAATGTTTTTGATGCACATTTGGTTGGCAAGGTCACTTTTCTTTGCTTTTTCAACTAACAGTTAAGTAGGGAAAGACCCTAGAAAATCTTTATTACTACCTTTAGTTCCCCATCAATGAAGTGACACTCATCAATTCTGTCTGAGCTTCGATAAATTCTGTGATAGAAAATTAATTTGCATGGACATGACATTTTTGTTTATTTTAAATGATGACAATTCTGCAGTTTGATGGTAAGAGGTATCAGTTAGGAATAATAAATGATTATATAAAAAATTCTTGTTTAAAAATTGAACTATTGTAATTGGCCTCCTGTTATGACTTTTCTTGTTTAAGTTGCTAAATTATTTAACTTTAAACTTGTAAAAATCTTCATGAAAGAATCCTATTTTATTATGACCTTACATTTGTAATGGGTTGCCCAAAATGTGTTTGTAAAAAAATGAGCTTTTTAGCCAATCCAATGTAAGAAAATTCCAGAAAAAGCATCTTCTTTGGCTTTAAAGACTATGCTAAAACCTTTGACTGTGTGGATCACAACAAACTGTGGGAAATTCTAAAGAGATTGAAATACCTGACCACCTTACCTGTCTCCAGAGAAAGCTGTATGCAGGTCAAGAAACAATAGTTAGAACCTTTCATGGGACAACTGACTGGTTCTAATTGGGAAAGGAGTATGTCAAGGCTGTATATTGTTTCCTTATTTACTTAACTTACATGCAAAGTACATCATGTGAAATGCTAGACTGGATGTATCACCAGCTGGAATCAAATTTCTGGGAGAAATATCAACAACCTCACATATGCAGATGATACTACTCTAATGGCAGAAAGTGAAGAGGAACTGAAGAGCCTCCTGATAAAGGTGAAAGAGGAGTAAAAAAATTGGCTTAAAACTTAGCATTTAAAAAACTAAGATCATGGCATCTGATTCCGTCACCTGATGGCAAAAAGAAGGGGAAACATTGGAAGCAGTAACATATTTCATTTTCTTCATCTCCAAAATCACTGCAGATGGTGACTGCAGACATGAAATTAAAAGACGCTTGCTCTTGGAAGAAAAGCTATGACAAACCTAGACAGCATATTTAAAAGCAGAGACATCACTTTGCCGACAAAGGTCCATCTAGTCAAAGGTATGGTTTTTCCAGTAGCCATGTACAATTGTGAGAGTTGGACCCCTAAAGAAGGCTGAGCACCAAAAAATTGATGCTTTTGAACTGTGGTGTTGAAGAAGACTCTTGAGAGTCCCTTGGACTGCAAGGAGATCCAACTAGTCCATCCTAAAGGAGATCAGTCCTGGGTGTTCATTGGAAGGACTGATGTTGAAGCTTAAACTCCAGTATTTTGGCCGCCTGATGCGAAGAACTGACTCATTGGAAAAGACCCTGATGCTAGGAGGAATTGTGGGCAGGAGGAGAAGAGGACAACAGAAGATGAAATGATTGGATGGCATCACCGACTCAATGGACATGAGTTTGGGTGGACTCCGGGATTTGGTGATGGACAGGGAGGCCTGGTGTGCTGCGGTTCCTGGAGTCACAAAGAGTCGGACAGGACTGAGTGACGGAACTGAATGGAACTTTTAATCTTTTTAATCCTTTGTTCCCTTTCCTGGACAGTCCCTGGTGGCTGATTGGTTTTGCTGTATGCAATTAGGGCATATGCCAGAGACCAATCATGGAAGGTGGTTTGTTGGGCACATTTGCTGTCATGTGTCAATGTCACCTTCACACAGGTGCATTGTTTTTCTTTTCCTTGGTTTTTTCTCCCTTTCTTTGTTCACCTGCTGCGTGTGTGATCTCTTAGCCACCACTTCCTATGACTGCCATTTTGAACCCCTTTCCCCTACTCTAACTGCCTACAATTCCAAAGTGAGATATACCTTATGATTTTAGGTTTTCAAGGCTTCCATTTCAAAGAGCTTTAATCCCAGGAACTATAGTGTTTCATACATAAAGTATTGCTAAACTGACATTTATAATATTAGTTGTAATGATATTGTTTTTCACACTTTAAGCTATAAAATGGAATATTTCAAAGTGGTTTATAAGAACAAATGTCTACAGCATCAGTTCCCAGTTGAGTAAAGAGTTTTGGCTAATGCGTGCACATCATATCAATTGCTATTCTTGAGACAAAATGAAAAAAAAAAGAAAGAGAAATTCACTTTCTTAGTGTGTCATTGTCAGATAGAAATTGTACTGTGTTTGTACATTTCCTAGTATTTTATGAGTGATTTCCATTGTTCTTTTCCTAAGCCTTTAAGAAAAATATTTATGAATTCTCTATCCCAAATAAAAGCAATAAATCCCACCTAAAGATTAATTCTGGGCGCAATGAATTTCTCTTCTTTCAAGATAAAATCATGACAATTTTGTGTGCAATTAAAGAATGGTTTTCTATACTCGAAAGAAATAAAGTATGTTAATATATTTAGATAGCATTTTAATTTATGATTTAAAATCAAGTGAATAACGATAGCTAAAATTCAAAATGATGTGAGGCGGAATATTATCACATATGATTTTAATCAAACCAGGAGACTAATTGGATCCATCCCTCAAATCTTAGTTGATTGCTTCTGACTTCTGAAAGAGCAAACACAGTTTTTAAAGTTCTCAGTTGGAGGAAGAAGTATTCTTATTTAGTTTTATTATCACCATGGAAATTGGATCAGAGGTTGAGATTAGAGGATCAATTATTTTTCCTGTCTTGTGGTTACAAACATATACTGCAGTAGAATTAATACCAACCTTGGAATCACAAGAACAGATTCAAGTTCCCAGTCACATTTTATGAAGTGCATAAGCTTAAAACACAAGTCACTTTTAACCTTCGCATTCCAGTTTCTCATCTGCGAACTAATGAGAATAGTGCCTATCTCATAATAATGAAACTAAATTAGTACCTTTTTTTAAGTCGGACACGACTGAGTGACTTCACTTTCACTTTTCACTTTCATGCATTGGAGAAGGAAATGGCAACCCACTCCAGTGTTCTTACCTAGAGACCCAGGGACGGGGAGCCTGGTGGGCTGCTGTCTATAGGGTCCCACAGAGTCGTACACGACTGAAGCAACTTAGCAGCAGCAGCAGTAGCATAATTAATAATATTATACAGAAATAAATTATTATTCTGTAAGTCTCTGAGTTCCTGTAAATGCATCTTTTGCTTGAAACAAGTTAGCTTTTTGTAAATCATAATATCATATTGCTTATACATGATGTGTGGAGAAAAGAAATTTTGCACAAAGCTGTTTCAAAGCACAGAAAACTTGAAAAACATGACTGTTGAGAGTGATGCAGTGCCCTTGTTTATGGGCACCGCATCCTAATCAAGAAGATGAACTCGATTCTACTTTATTGCCATCTTTAATCAATTTGATTCTATTACAGCAAGGGATATTGGGATTTAATTAATCTGAAAAATAATGTGAAAACCCTGGCTCAGGATATCTTTTCCTCGTTTAATCTTTCCTGTGTAGGTACAGAGTCCAAGCAGAAGCTATACTAAGTATGATGTTTTTCTTCTCAAAACTTTTTAGAATGATAGAGATGACCCCAGCTTTTTCTATCCCCAGATTTCCTCTAATAAAGGTAGAATAATATGCTAATTTGAGAAGGATGTTTGATTCATAATACCTGGTCATATGTCTACAAGTTAAACTTCTCTTACATGCTAAGCACGTAAGAGAAATGTCTCTTCTCTCCTTAAACATTCCCCTGTGTCCTTTTCCTTCATCTCTTTATCAGACTTAAAGAAAATGGCTAATCTTTTGATTTTGATTCACCTTTTAGTTAACTTCTCTAATCCTATTTTCTTTTGAATTCATTAGGCCAGGTTTCTTCTTATCAGGATCTTCAACTTCTCACTCTCCAGTTCTCTCTTTTAAAATTAAACCTGTTTTTAAGAGTCTCATCCTATAAAAATATTTTTTGTTTATTCTATAATTTTATTTATTTATTTTTTTGGCCTCACTGTGAGGCATGTGGGATCTTAGTTCCCTGACCAGGGGTCAACCAGAACTACCTGTATTGTAAGTGTAGAGTCTTATTAAACACTGGAATATCAGGGAAGACCCTGTCTATGATTTTTTAAAAAATGATTCTGTGTGTAAACTTTTATTTAAGCCTCTTGATAGTCTATAGTTACTTGTCTTGCTTCCTCACAAATCATAAACAACTTGATTTTGGCTTTTACTGTCACTTCTCTAGTGAAATCTATTTATGAAAGTTTAAGATGCTTTTTGCTTGAAACAAGTTAGCTTTTTGTAAATCATAAGGATATCATATTGCTTATACATGATGTGTGGAGAAAAGAAATGTTGCACAAAGCTGTTTCAAAGCACAGAAAACTTGCTTTCAGTTATCATCCTCTTTGAATTTTTAACAGCATCCGTTACTGTTAGCTGCTTGATATGTGCTTTGATGGGCTTTGATAATATTTAAGTAGATCTCTGAATCCTGCTTTGCCAATCACCCTTCTTGATATTTTCTAAACGAGCAAAATCTAATGAATGATAGTGAATGGGAAACAGATTATTACATTAATTTAGCTAAATTAGTGCCAATAATTTCCATTTCTAAGCACTTATGTATTATTATAATTTCCATCCCTATAGGCTATATGCGTGTGTACATGCTCAGTTGCTTCAGTCGTGTCTGACTCTTTGTGACCTTATAAACTGTAGCCCATCAGTCTCCTCTGTCCATGGGATTATTTAGGCAAGAATACTGAAGTGGGTTGCCATGTCCTTCTCCAGGGGATCAAACCTGCATTTCCTGCATTGCAGGCAGATTCTTTTACTGCCGAGCCACCAGAGAAGCCCCCAATAGCCTATAATCACCTCTTTTTATGACTCCAAGCTCAATAGAAAAAAAATGAAGAAAAAATCCCAAATATCACATAAAGATAGTAAAGTTCTCAAAAAGAAGCTTCTCTTCTTTGGATAAAGTTCCAAACTAACTAAAATTCACTCTCTTTTTCTTTCTGTCTTATTTCATTCATCTAGACAGATTTTCACTCAGATATCTGAGTGGTGTGAATTCCTTCTACACCATTTGCAACAAGGGCCATTTTCACTGGAATGGGTGTGGCCATTTCAGTACATCCAAATTTGATTTATTTATTCCCATTTCTTATGTGTTCCACTTTTCCAGAATTTCAAGAATAACCAGATTCACAAAAATATCCCTAAACTCAATAAATTTAGAATGCAAGAAAGAAATGCAATATATAAATGTATTATCTAAGCTCCAATTCTAGTCCATCAGGGAAAAATAATGTACCCAGGGCCAATAACTAGTACATGCCCTTCTTGTTTTAGTCAATCATAGACCACTGGTAAGGCTCAAAGTTATTTGGAATAAAGAGGATACACAGAGCACATATAATACAACAATAGCAACAGCACCAACAATCCAAAGAAACAAACTCTAAAATCTTCTTGGTTTCTGCTTCTTTGGGATAATGGTCAGTTCATGCCAGTTTTCCAAAAGCCATGATTTGTGGACTTAAACTACACTGGTTGAAGTCTCCCTTCAAAAAGTTGATGATCTTTTTATAGAAACTTTTGTTTTTCTCAGCTTTGAAGGGATATCCATAGAAATATTTGAAATCTAGAGACTCAGAGGAAATTCCAATGAGAAGTAGCATTACATCCTTCCAAAATCTGCTTATCAGAGTTTTAATTACCTAGGTCCTGATTACTTTTCAATATGACAATCTTTTTCCATCATCTTTTCCCCCCCTTCAGTTACAGAATCTCATGTTCTAACAGAGAAAAATAATATTCCTTATGTTGTTCAGTTGTTAAGTTGTGTCCAACTCTTTGCAACCTCATGGTCTGTAGCATGCCAGGCTCTTCTGTCCTCCATTATCTCCTGGTGTTTGCTCAAATTCATGTCCATTGAGTCAGTGATACTATCTAACCATCTCATCCTCTGCTGCCCCCTTATCCTCTTGTCTTCAATCTTTCCCAGCATCAGGGTCTCTTCCAATGAGTTGGCTCTTTGCATCAGGTGGCCAAAGTATTGGAGTTTCAGTATCAGTCCTTCCAATGAATATTAAAGGTTGTTTTCCTTTAAGATTGACTGGCTTGACCTCCTTGCTGTCCAAGGGACTCTCAAGAGTCTTATCCAGCACCATAGTTCGAAGTATCAATTCTTTGGCTCTCAGTCTTGTTTATGGTCCAACTCTCACATCCATACATGACTACTGGAAAAACCATAGCTTTGACTACATGGACCTTTGTTGACAAAATAATGTTTCTGCTTTTTAATACACTGTCTGGATTTGTACTATGTCTGAGCTTGAACTGGTTCATTGGTGAACTAGTTCCTGTGGGGGTAAGCCTACCCTAGATGGAGTTAGTTCGTTTGTTTTATAAGGTAATTTTATTAACCTGAGTTGGGAACCAGTTCAGTTGGAACCAGTTATTGTGGAACTAGTTCTTGTGGGGTCAGTCTACCCTGATTGGAATTAGTTCTTTGGTTTGTAGGGTAAGTTTTGGGAGTTAGGAACCAATTTATTGGTTTATTTATTTATTTATTTATTGATGCTGTAATATTTTGTGGGATTTTTTTTATATTGGGATTTGTATGCATCTTTTGTGTTGTGTTGTCATACTTTTAAAAATGGGAAATATTCCATCTATAAATGGGAATTACTCCGTCTATCTTGAAGGAGAGCCCTTTGGGGGGGTATATAATGGATAAATGGGCAAAGTATAATTGTGAGCCTATGACTATGCTATTGTAATAGGGCCTGGACCCAATATATACTAGGATCAGAAGAGCAATGACCTCTGAACGACTCACTCAGATATTATGCAATCTCACAGTTAGAAGTGTTTTATAAAAGAGCAGGGAAAAGAGATGAGATACCATATGTAGAAGCATTTATCCTATTGTATCAGGAGAAAAAGGTGTCAGGGCTACCACCTTATGGTACAGAAGTCTGAGAGAAAACCCAGTGGGACACCTAGACAAAAGAGCTCAAGTTAAATTCAGGAGATAAAACCAACTAAGGATCCATCAGAGTTTCTAGAAAGGATTTATCAAGTTTATAGGTGCTATACAGATACAGACCCCGAGGCTCCTGAGAATGTAAACATGATAAATATGACCTTCTTCAGGCAAAGTGCTCCAGAGATTAAAAAATTATAGAAATTAGATGATGTATTTGAAATGAATACTTCTCAATTAGTAGATGTTGTTTTTAGATTATTCAACAACAGGGAACAATGGCAGAAACAAGAAGATGCAAAACAGAATTTTCTGGTAGTGCAGCTTTTCTGGTAGCAGCACTAAAAGTGAGTAACCTAAAGCAGGGCTCCAGGTGGCTCAGGGGTAAAGAATCTGCCAGCCAATGTAGGAGATGCGGGTTCGGTCCCTAGGTCGGGAAGGTCTCCTGGAGAAGGAAATGGCAACCCACTTTAGTATTCTTGCCTGGAAAATCCCACGGACAGAGGAACCTGGCAGGCTATGGAGTCCATGGACTATAGGAGCTCCTATGGGCTATAGGACTTCATGGACTATAGGAGCTCTTATGGGCTATAGGAGTTCATGGAATCGCAAAGAGTTGGACATGACCAAGACTGAACACAGCAGATTTGTCATAGCTTTTCTTCCAAGGAGCAAGTGTCTTAATTTCATGGTTGCAGTCACATGAAGTAATGGGATCAGATGCCATCTTGGCATAAGTCCTTTTGGAGGAGGTCACCTTAACTGCCATTACCCTTACCATAGTTTGGCCTCAGGCCAAACATCCATACATGATTACAGGAAAAACCATAGCTATGACTATGCAGACTTTTGTCACAAAGTGATGTCTCTGCTTTTTAATTTACTGTCTAGGTTTGTCATAGCTTTTCTTCCAAGGAGCAAGCATGTTTTAATTTAATGGTTGCAGTCACTGCCTGCAGTGACTTTGCTGTTGTTTTTCAGTTGCTTCATCGTGTCTGACTCTTTACAACCTCATGGACTGCAGCAGGTCAGGCCTCCCTGTCCTTCACCATCTCCTGAAGTCTTCCCAATTTCATGCCCATTGCATCAGCGATGCCATTCAGCCATCTCATCCTCTGATGCCCTCTTCTCCTCCTGCCCTCAATCTTTCCCAGCATCAGGGACTTTTCCAATGAGTCGGCTGTTCATATCAGGTGACCAAAATACTGGAGCTTCCACATCAGTCCTTTCAATGAGTATTCAGTGTTGATTTCCCTTGAGATTGACTGGTCTGATCTCCTCACTGTCCAAGGGTGATTGGATTGCAGTGATTTAGGAACCCAGGAAAATAAAAGAAGTCACTGATTTCACTTTTTCTGCTTCTGTTTATCATTAAGTGATGGGATCAGATGCATGATCTCAGTTTTTTTGAATGTTGAGTTTTAAGCCAGCTTTTTCACTCTGCTCTTTCACCGTTATCAAGAGGCTATTTAGTTCTTCATTTTCTGCCATTAGAGTTGTATCATCTGCATGTCTGAGGCTGTTGCTGTTTCTCCTGGCAATCTTGATTCCAGCTGGTGAGACATCCAGCCCAGTCTTTCTCATGATGTACGCTGCATAGAAGTTAAATAAGCAGGGTGACAACATACAGCCCTGTTGTATTCCTCTCCCAGTTTTGAACCAGTCAGTTGTTCAAGGTCCAATTCAAACTGTTGCTTCTTGACTAACATACAACTTTCTCAGGAGACAGGTGGTAAGGTGGTCTGGTACTCTCATCTCTTTAAGAATCTTCCACAATTTGTTGTGATCCACACAGTCAAAGGCCTTGCTGTAGTATATGACTATTCCTTTAGTCCTATGTAAATACTGAAGGAAATTTTTAAAAAAGCGAGAAACTATCTCAAGCAAACTGATCTTGGAGCATCCATTCTGATGTTTCTTATCAATTCACATCACTTATTGAGACGCTGGTTAAAATCTCATGACCTAGACTTTGGCTCAAGATTAGTCAGTGTGGACAGCAGCTGTTGTTGAGAATACATCTGTAAACTAAAGATAGGTATATTTTAAGATAATCATTCATTTCCTTAGCAAGGTCTTAACTTTTCTACAGAGGGCTGCAAAATCTTGAAAAATGGAGTGCCTCCATCAGTACTCTTTTACCACAAATACTAACTGCAATCACACATAATTCTCTTTTTAACCCAGAGCTACTAAACATTTTGGGCCTTAAATATACCTATGTAGTACTGGTATGCAGATAGTAGTCTATGAATATGACATTAGAGAGTCTATTTAGATATATATGAGAAAAAAGGGTGAGATTTTGATGAAATTTAAGCTAAGAATTACTTCTATATGCTGGATAGTGTGTCTTGTCTCATGTATAAATGATTATCCATTTATACTCTTTATCACTGGGCCTGGAGGATGGAAAACTAATTTAACACTACCTAGTTCCAAGCTCTTATGTTTTTCTAAGAAAAGGAGAGGAAATAACAGCTCTCCAGCAACTCAGCCTCAGACTTGATAAGCTTTTCTCCTTTTGCTTTTCCAGCACCATTTATATCATTTGGTCTTCCCCTGCTACCAAAAGCTTTGTAACAAATTTTATTACTTAAATCATCACTGTCTACTGGATTTGCTATTATTATTTTCTCCTGACTGAACATTGATCAATAGAGTTCTTGGTATAAGAAATGAAACAAAGAAACATATCCACACAAAAGATAGGCATCTAGGAATTGTGATTTGATCTAATTGGATTTAAATGTAGTGATGATCTTACTGCTAGTGGAAAATTGGAGGCTGGTGGTCAAAATCATGCAGTGGAAAAATAGTTATGCAAATAACTTTCTGTGGTTGTCTTGTATTAAGTTCCTAATGAAGAGAAAATCTGGGGAGACCGAGAGTCTGCTGCACTTGATTGTAATCGAGTAAAAGATGACTAACTGGAGGGTTAGGCAATTGCCTTAGACTCAACCTGGGAGACTATGGAAGTAAAATATCAAGCTGACTATTTTAATCAGCTCAAGTCATTGTCAGACAACCAGAGAGCTTCTAGAATTGCCCTAAAATTATTTTTCCTCTAATTGCTGCAAGGCTGCTGAAGATAGAAATAAGGCTCCAAACTTGATTCTGTGGATAAACAAAAACAATGTAACTTGAATTCACAGCATTGCAAGATTTTATTTGAAGGTGTAAACCTAGGAAGATGTAGATTATACATAGTATAATGGCACTAATTCTGTAAGCAAAAAAATGCCCAATTTTTATTTTGGTAGGAACTTGAAGAATACGTACAGGAAATTTTTTCCAAGGCTATTAGAACAAAGAGAGTAAAACATGGAATTTGTGTCAAATTTATCAATATTATCATACTATCCAGAGATTCTTGGATTAATATGTTATCGTGAGCAGCAGTTCTAATATTTTGCTCAGTTGACTGATTGAAACTGTAACCCATTTTCAGTGAGGTTTAGCTCCCTGAATTTGCTTCTATATAGCACTTTAGATTAACAAAAGAGTCTCCTGAAGCCTATGATCATAGGAGCATTAGAATGAATTTATCATGTGTGACATTCACTGTGATCTACAGCAGGTCCAAAGGGCATTCCATTCACCAGTGAATTAAAAAATCTTGGAAATGTTTTTATTGCTTGAAATTTGATGGTGAAAATTCAAGGTCAAGCTAAAAAAATATATTATCTGATTTCAACAGAAATGGTAGAAATGGCAAAGCCTAAGAAATTGTGGTATTTAACTGAGAAGAGTCATGGTAGGAATGGTTATTCCAAAGGACAGAATGGATTGGATGGCTACCAGAATTTAAGAATGATATTTCCATTAGTATTGGCTAATTGCTCAGTTTCTAGGACTGAAATAGATGAACAGCCTTCTGAAATACTGTGTGTGTGTGTGTGTGTGTGTGTGTGTACTTAGTGGCTAAGTCATGTCTGACTCTTTATGGTGCCATGGACTGTGGCCCACCACATTCCCCTGCCCACGGGATTTTCCAGGCAAGAATACTGGAGGGAGTTGCCATTTCCTCTTCCAGGGGATCTTCCCACCCAGGGATCAAACCCGAATTTCCTGCATCTCTTGTATTGGCAGGTGGATTCTTTACCATGAACCACCTGGGAAGCCCCTCTAAAATGTTGATCTATATTTTTAAAAACCAAAAAACACAACTAATTCCAGGCTTTACTTCTATCATAAAAACTGAGATAGTACAGTTTCAAGAACCTAGCAATTTTACAGACATTTGCAAGAATGAAGACTCAGAATCTCTCAAATGAAGGTGAGCCTAACACTTTGAAAATGGATGTGAAATATCATTACAAGTATGTACCAAAGACCTACAATTTCTTTTTCTCCACTTTCTTCAATTTGAGCCTGAATTTTGCAATATGAACCTCATGATCTGAGTAAGAGTCAGCTCCAGGTCTTGTTTTTACTGACTGTTTAGAGCTTCTCTGTCTTTGGCTGCAAAGAATAATATCAATCTGCAAAGAATATAATCAATCCAGGTGAACCTAATCACCTTAAAAATGGATGTGATGTATTGCTACAAGTATGTACTGTTAACTTTTCTCTGTGCTTTTCCCAATGGGTCTAATGACCATATTTCAGAATTATTTTTATAGTGCAAAAATGGAAATATACCTTAATTGGAGCACTAGAAACTTTGAATTGGTTTTAATCACTGGAGGTCTGAAACATCATTATGATCCACTTGTCAGAGAGGGGAACAACTGATGGAAGTGAAAGTCCCTCCGTCATGTCCAATTCTTTGCGGCTTCATGGACTGTAGCCCACCAGGCTCCTTTGTCTGTGAAATTCTCCAGGCATGAACACTGGAGTGGGTTGCCATATACTTCTCCAACAATTAATGAAGGATAATAAATGTTGATTGGAATATAGTGGATTCAGTGCATCTATGGAAGAAAAGTGTGGCTGTTTTCCTTATCTGAATTGAAGTGTTGACAACATGTATCTAGAGACAGGCACAATGCCCATGTGGCTTCCCAATCTGTGGAGTAAGAGCTGTTACAAAAAGACTGATCATTTAAAAAGTTTTGGAATGACCCTTCCTAACTGAATAATGATAATAATGATGCCTGCAGCATGCCTCTTTTCTACCTCTGTCCTGTATTTAAGTGATGGGGACTGGGCTGCGTTACAACTATGCCATTTTTTAAAAAAATTCAACCAAAAAAGATGTAACCATTAACAATAGTCTCTCCTGGGTGGAACTGAGAAATCTGTACCCATCCTTGAAATTTGAAAGGTGCATGTACGATTACAATCAGATTTTAATTGATACAGTTATTTAGCATGCAAAATAATTAGCTGCAAAATAAATATATTAAAAGACGTCTTGAAAAATTGCATTTAACAATCACAAAATTAGTCAAATTACGTATGCTATTCCAAATATGATTTCTTTACTAGACAAATCAACACTGTCTTATTTGTATGTGCTGTTTTTTTATTCCCATGATTCTATCAAGATTCTTGCCTGGATCACAGCAAACTGTGGAAAATCCTTAAAGAGATAGCAATACCAGAACACCTAACTTGCCTCTTGAGAAATCTGTATGCAGGTCAGGAAGCAACCGTTAGAATTGGGCATGGAATGACAGACTGGTTCCAAATAGGGAAAGGAGTACATCAAGGCTGTATATTGTCACCATGCTTACTTATATGCAGAGTACATCGTGAGAAATGCTGGGCTGGATGAAGCATAAGCTGTAATCAAGATTGCTGGAAGAAATATCAATAACCTCAGATATGCAGATGACACCACCCTTATGGCAGAAAGTGAAGAGGAACTAAAAAGCCTCTTGATGAAAATGAAAGAGGAGAGTAAAAAAATTGGCTTAAAGTTCAACATTCAGAACACTAAGATCATGGCATCTGTTCCCATCACTTCATGGAAAATAGATGGGGAAACAGTGACAGACTGTATTTTTTTGGACTCCAAAATCCCTGCAGATGGTGACTGCAGCCATGAAATTAAAAGACGCTTGCTCCTTGGAAGTAAAGTTATGACCAACCTAGACAACATATTAAAAAGCAGAGATATTACTTTGCCAACAAAGGTCCATCTAGTCAAAGCTATGGTTTTTCCTGTAGTCACGTGTGGATGTGAAAGTTGGACTATAAAGAAAGCTGAATGCCAAAGAATTGATGCTTTTAAACTGTGGTGTTGGAGAAGACTCTTGAGAGTCCCTCGGACTGCAAGGAGATCCAACCAGTCCATCCTAAAGGAAATCAGTCCTGAATATTCATTGGAAGGACTGATGCTGAAGCCGAAACGCCAATCCTTTGGCCACCTGATGTGAAGAACTGACTCATTTGAAATTACCCTGATGCCGGGAAAGATTGAAGGTGGGAGGAGAAGGGGACGACAGAGGATGAGATGGTTGGATGGCATCACCAACTCAATGGACATAAGTTTGAGTAAACTTTGGGACTTGGTGATGGACAGGGAGGAATGGCGTGCTGCAGTCCATGGTGTCGCAAAGAGTCGGACACGACTGAACGACTGAACTGAACTGAATATGATTCTATCTCCTGCATTCTTGAACAGCACTAGTAGCAGAACCTCCTTTTGCTCAGACATGTCTCTGGGTAGTCTAGCTGAAGCTATTTCTTTTGTATCCCCCTCTCTGTTTTTGTACTTTATTATTATTATATTAATTTCCTTGCATTTGTAAAATATTTCACAATTTGCAAAGAGTTCTCTCATGCATTTGCTTTGTCTTTAAACTTATTTTGTAGTAGATATTTTGATTTTCCCAATGAGTAGTACATATATAAAATCTCCTTCATAGTTTTCTCATATAGATTTAATAACTTTCCTAAGAGCAAAAGTGTAGCTAACTAAGAAGAAGAAACTTCAATTCAGATTTTCCCAAGTGAATCCAGATTGTGTGTGTGTTCACTGACAAAAGAGCAAAGGGCAGGTGAGAGGTGCACTGATGCCTGCACCCTGCCTTCAATAGAAATACATCTCCCTATGGAATTACAAATTAGGAAGAACCAGAAGGACTTCAAGGATCCAACCCACTCATTTTACAAACAAAGAAACTGTTATAAGCAGTTTGAAAAGCATGACAAGTAAACACTAAGAGGACAAAAATTTCTTTTCCTAATCTAGTATATAAAACTCTATAAGAAAACAAATGGTTGATTTTTCAGTGATTCTGGTATATGGCTCTTATTCACAAAGATAGTATATTTTAATAATATGTCATCTCTAAAATATTTCTTAAGCTTCAGTTATTATTATTGTTTTGGCTATTTCTAACTCTGTGTAAGTAAAGCAATATAAGTGGCATTGAAGAGATCAAAATAAAGTAAATACAATTAATTTTTGTTGTTCAATATGTCAGGATCCTCAGTGATGAATTCAGACCTCTTTCCCTCCTGAAATAGTTGCAAGAAGCTAAGGCAAACAAATGGCAATTAAATGCTATATGGATTCAAGACAGCTGTTATTTGTTAACAGTATTCACAGGTCATATTAAAGTCAGTGGGAAGAAGCAATGGGTGGGGAAATTTCTTCTTTCCAGATGGCTTCTGCAGCTTAGCCTGTCATAATTAAAGCCTGATGATGGAATATGAGTGTGTACATTAAGGCTTGAAGCTTTGAGTGGACAGGAAGATGTTCCCTAATACCTTGGGCCCGTTTTTTATATTGTTTGTCCGTTGTGGAAAGAACACAGAAATTAGCATGCAAAGACTTAGGTTCCATTCCTGTCTGTGTGGTCTTGAGCAAGTGCTTTCTACTTTAGGCAAAGGAAAAGAAAGAAAAAAAATAAGATTAGTAGAAATATTATGTGCCTAAGGTTAGATAGTGGTTGTGAAATTGTGAAATATTATCTCTTAAAATTTAATTTAATAAATGTTGCATACATGTATGTACATAATGGATACACACTAAGGATGCATCTTTTCTAAGTATTTCAAATCTATATTAGCAACTTCTAAAAATAATTGAATTGCTAGTTGTAGTGGCTGCCACCATAAATAATCTAAAAATTGGAGTTAATGTTAAATAATTGTTTTCAAATTTTAAACAAAAATTGCAAATATATCTAAGATAAAGGAAACAAAAGGGATAAACCCCAGAATAGTTGGTTTTCTGGATGCACTTTCTGGATGTCAGCACAGAGATGGAAAGTCCAAATAGGAGAATAGCGATCGTGCTGAACAAAGGAAACAGGCTGGTCATTTAAAGTATTGAAGTGGCTGGAACTGGTGGGATAAAGAGTAAAGAAAATTTTGTAGAGGAACAACAGGAGAACTGAGAATAGGAAGTAGTCAACCATTGAGTCTGTAACTTGCTCTAAGTATTTAAATCAATCACACACCATAAAAAGAAATCTACTTGAACAATTTTTTGTTTAGTCATCACCGAGATACATCAGAATATCCGGTCTTCTGATTCTTTATGGATTTGGGACATCTAAATCTCAATTCGTCACTCCTACTTTGACTTTTGAGAAAATCTCATACTATTGTTCTAAAAAGAGATGCATACGGTGAAAAAAATAATCTAAGTCTCTGGGTCCAAAGGATGGCTGAATCAGTATGTTAAACAATCATAATTCAGATTTTCTTATGAAAATACTCAAAATCTTAGTTTTCATGTCTCTTAAACTTGTGCTTCTGTGAAATAGTACCTGTGTCATGAGTATGAGTGTCATGACAAATGGCTATTACTAATCTTTGTATTCACAAACCATAACATCAACTGCCAAAGCTTCCATGTAAATATTTTAAAATGTATTTTTCAATTAGCTAACATTTATGTACTGATTTTTCTATTTTCATGTTCATTAAAAAAATATGAACTACATCGAGTATACAAAGAAGTAAAAGAGGAAAAATAAAAAACAAGTTTCATAATGCAGTGATTAAGAACAAGGCCTCAAGAGACAAAATGCATGGGTTTAAACCCAGTTCAACCTTTATTTACTGTGTAATTTTTAGGCAGCCTATTTACTTCATCTGCCTCTGTTTTTATTCTATAAAATGGAAAGAACACAATACTTTTCTTATGTGTGCATGCATGCTAAGTCACTTCAGTCTTGTTTGGCTCCTTGCGACCCCATGAACTGTAGCCCACCAGGCTCCTCTGTCCATGGGATTCTCCAGGCCAGAATGCTGGAGTGGGTTGCCATGCCCCCTTCACTTTTTTTATAGGTTGTTCTAATGATAGACATAATGCAATTAATGGTATTAGTAACACTTCAGTAGATAGGAGGTGTTTTAATACATAATAGTTTTGTCAAATTTTTATACTTGGCTGTATTTGTTTTAGATACCTGTCTCATTTTTAAGATAAAATATGATTTGTATTTTTCCTCCCACAGGTAGTAAATGAATTTGGCTTTCATCATTCTCATGACCATTGTGATTTTTATATATTTATGAAACTATAATTAATATATATTGTTTTATATACTAAATTTAAAATTCCACACTTAGTGCCAGTTTTAATAAATGAGAATCCTGATTTTTCAAAATGTGTTTATATCACCTTTAGAAAGGAAAATCATACAATTGTATCTTCTATTGAGCAAAGGTACAGCTTTTTATAACTTGATGTACCAGAGAAAAGATCAGAAAAGCAAACAGTCTTATGTTATTTCTCAAAGTGTATGTTATACTTTTCATTTGTTAAAATGTCCCACAGTTACAAAGTGATTAAATTCTAAGCACAACTTAACGCTTTAGTGACTTAGAACTGGAAAGCATTTGTTTTTAAATGATCTTGGACAAATACAATTGATTCGTATCAAGCTGAGAAATGAGGTTTCAGTATTGAGGTTCACATGAGGAACTGATGAGAAATTGGATATTGCTAACTGAAAAAAAAATCAATTACATATTGTAATACTTAAGTAATAGCTGCGAGAGAGAAGGATAGGAAGAGGCAAGGTGAAAGGGGAGAGAAAGAGAGAAGAAAAGGAGAAACAGCTTCAGCTAGACTATCCAGAGACGTGTCTTAGCAAAATGAGCTTCTGTTACTAGTGCTGTTCAAGAATGCAGAAGATGGATATCATGGGAATAAAGAAAACAGTGTCTGAATGGTGCATCAGTTTGACTTGATGGACCCCTAGGGCTTTCTTGTTCTTGTATGAGAATGTGCTTCTGTGTTCATTCATCAAAGGGGGTGCTATAGCGTTTCATCATAACAGAAACATGGTATTTTAAAATTGAGCTCTCATGGAATCTGTTATAAATGGTCTCTTCATAAGACGCATATGGTTTTCTGTTTCTGTTTCCAAGGTGATTGTCTTATGTAACTCACCTTGAATTTCATTTACCCTACTTAACCACAATCACATAATATATGGGATTTTACATGCCAGAAAACACTGGCCTACTGAGGTCTTAAGAATCAAAACAATGAAAGCTTCAAGCCAACACACATTTCTTGTTTCAATTTTTCCCATTTGAATGATTTTAAAATTAGTATTTTTTCCTTCTTCTATCTCTTCTTTTTTCTCTTTCTCTCCCACACTGTTATTATTTTCTGAAAACTATTTTAGACAAAGACTTGTGCTAGGGAATTGAAATGGCTAAAATAGCAAATTATATAAACCATGTATTCAGGTATATTTTAATCTAAGCATAGAGGGTTCAGGCAAACACATAAAGAACTGTGTATATAACTTAAAGATATTAAAAATCTTACTAGAGAATAAACAAACTAGTATGAGAACACTGAGAAGGGGTACGGAACATGCACTGATCATAGTATAGGACTGAGAAAAAAACAAAACTAAGATAGTTCAGAAAAAAATTGTAGAAATTCAGTAATTGCAGGTGGATGAGAAGTAGGACCATCCATAGTGATTTTAGATAGTGGTGATGAAATCCACTTTGGCTGCTGTAAGAGTTGTGAGGAGTAGCAGAAAGAGTAAAATAAAAGCTGACCTAGGGAATCCTAAACATTCAAAGTCTGAATTTCACTGGGCAACAGGAAATATTCTAAGAATTTGAATAGCTAATAGGATAAGCTTTAGAGAAAGCTTCCATTTTGAAAATATTTGAAATTTTCTTTGTGTCTTTAAAACTTGGAAAATTGCATGTTTATGTATGGATGTGGAATAATTCCAGAAATGTCTGTATTCTGTTCATTATTTTGGTACTGGTTTCTAGTATATTGCATTGTGTGATATTCAATATGCAATTCTGATCTCTCCCCTTGTTTTCCATTTTCTACTGTTTCATTTAAGACTTAAATGTACCTTGTAGATATGTCTCAATTATTCTGCCTTCTGATCCCCTAGTCTAATTGCCACTGTCATAGCATCCTCCACTTTAGCCTATCAGCCAAGCAGTAGTTAGAAATTCTATTCTAAAATGCTATTTTGATCTACTAACAATCATATAATGATTGCCCCTTGCTTACTTGCTTACAGGTTTAAATCAAGGTCTTTTTAACAAGAATTCAAGTACCTTTATTATCTGACTCATCCCTTTCATTTCAGCCTCATTTCCTATGTCTCAGAATTTTTTTTTCCCTATGTAATGGGCATGAAGAAGTTATTCTTTCGATGGCATGCATTTATGTCTTTGAATTTGCCATTGTCTCTACCAAGAGTGTTTTTATCCTCTTTGCCCTTATATATATTATATCCTTCCTTGTTAGTGCACTGTATCCAGGAGGGATTTTTTTTCTGACTTCTGTAGGCACAATTACTTTACCTTCCTCTATAATTTTTTCACATAAATCTCTGATCACTTTGGTTTTTCATATGCAACTATCTGAGGACCTATGTATCTATTTCACTAGATTATAAACTCTTTGAGTCAATGCCTTCCTTATTATAGGATAGTAGCAGATATAGAGAAGACAAATTTTTGTTGATTGAATGAATGAATAAATTATCCATTCTAGAGGATAGTATTGGGTACATAATAAAATAAATATCTGTTGAGTGGATGAATGACATGTTAGGATTTTTGTACCCCCCTAAGTAAAAATCTTATGTTGGTTATTAGTATATATGCCTATTTATATTTTCATCTTGAATCCTCATTTAATTACAGATCATTTGTGAAATCTGTCATAGTTGAACTGGTCATGGAAATAGGATAACTTTTCTGCTTCCATAAATTTAGATAATTACAGTGCTTTATCCTATAATTGTATATTCAGTATGCTTCAGCACAATGCAAATCGCAATTATTAATATAGACATGGATATAAAAAAATGGCAGTAGTAGAACCTGAAAAGAATTAATTCTAGAGAGTATAAAAATTGATTCTTTTATGCCAGATCAAAACCATGACAGTAGGTCAGAAAAGGGCAGCAAAGTACAGCCCAGGTCAGAAATCTAGACGTGACAAAATGGTCTGCAGTGATGAGAAGTATGTCTGGACAAACAGTGGAAGGTGCATGTAACATTTCAGTTCAGTTCAGTCGCTCAGTCGTGTCCGACTCTTTGCGACCCCATGAATCGCAGCACACCAGGCCTCCCTGTCCATCACCAACTCCCAGAGTTCACCTAGACTCACGTCCATCAAGTCAGTGATGCCATCCAACCATCTCATCCTCTGTCGTCCCCTTCTCCTCCTGCCCCCAATCCCTCCCAGCATCAGAGTCTTTTCCAATGAGTCAACTCCTTGCATGAGGTGGCCAAAGTACTGGAGTTTCAGCTTTAGCATCATTCCTTCCAAAGAAATCCCAGGGCTGATCTCCTTTAGAATGGACTAGTTGGATCTCCTTGCAGTCCAAGGGACTCTCAAGAGTCTTCTCCTTACCACATTCTAATTTTGAAAAATTCTGCGTGGTATAGCTCACTAGAAAGACATAATACCCAAAGAGGGAACCACTGGGAAAGAAAAGAGCCAAGACTTTTCTCAGATAGCCCAACTAAGATGAAGGTAAGGAAGTCAGATGGACAGAGGTAGAGACAGTAAGGTGTCAACATAGAAGGCAAGGGCCAAGAACAAGGGCCCAGTTAGAAGAAGCAAAATGAGTGACAGGAGGCTATAATTGGGATACAGATGGAGATTCTCCATGCAAAATAGCTTTTGTAAAGGGATGGTGGGGATGGAGTCTGAAGTCTTGGATAACATTCTTCCCGGTTAAATATGCTTTGTTATGCTCAGAATCGGTGTAAGATCTTGTCTGGTTGGAAATCAAATCTTTTGACATCTCTTCAATGCCCATAGTTGTACAGCATGGCAGTAATGTTGAGTATAATTTTTTAATAACTTAGCCATCTAAGTCCCAATGCTTTCTTCCTGTCTGGTGCACCTACAATATTTTACATAGATTTTTATTGTATAATTTTAAACAGTATATTAAATTTTATGAAACATCTCCTGTTTCTTGTCCTGTCATCCCTTACCAAGTTTGAGCTGCTCAAGAATGGGATAGTACAGTATAATAGGCTTCCTTTGTAGCTCAGCTGGTAAATAATCTGCCTGCAATGTGGAAGACCTGGGTTCAATCCCTGGGTTGGGAAGATCCCCTGGAGAAGGGAAGGGCTCCCCACTCCAGTATTCTGGCCTGGAGAATTCCATGGACCATATAGTCCATGAGATCATGAAGAGTGAGCATGACTAAGAGACTTTCACTATAAAAGCAATTTTTGCTAAATGCATACTCATCTAATATAGATGCTTTTTTTTTTTTTTTTTTTTTTTAGCACTGTCATAGAGTAGAAAGTTTTGCAGTTTAATTGGCGTTCTCCTTCTACTGGTTAACTAAGGTGATCATTACAGCCAAAATTGGTGTAATTCTTTTCCTGTTGCAATGGTAGGATTCTCTGAATTGGAGCCTTTTCTTAGAGGAAGTAGGTGTTGAGAGGCTTCATCTACTGCATAAGTCTGTCAGAAAACTGCCACTGTAGAGACTTTCAAAATTTTTGCCATCATATTTACAGTTACACAAGGGTGCAGTCAGAAGGCCACTCTAAAAAATACACATTGTGGGTACTTTCCTACCCATCTTTCCTTCCCTTCCCCGTTTCTTTCCCATTTTCTCTTTCTTTAATTTTTTGAAGCCCTATAGGCAAAAGTGAAATTTTTTCTTACCAAATAAAACTGTCATCATTTCCCTTTTATTCATAAACATTTTTCCCTTGGACTACAGGCAATGTAAATATTTGCTTTCTTAATTATTTGAGTTACATTTTGTGCTTTCTAATTATTCACAATTTTCTATATCTTAAATTTAATCAATGTATATTATACCCAGCAAAGCAGCATGTCTAACTCTTATTGTGAGACTGAAAATCAGTGTTGCTCAGTTAGAAGAATTAATTATTGAAGACAGCTTTATTCACTCCATTGCTCATTCTAACTGACTTAATAGCAAGCTCATATACCTATATCATGGTTGAAAGGCTTATATGAACAATATTATTTTAACCATTCAATACAAAAAGTTTACCACCAAAGTCATTGTCTAATTTTATATCTTTATTTTTAACACAAATCATAGTATAGTATGGATTCATCAGTTTCTCTAAGGAAATTTTCTTTTGTTTCTAGCTGTTATAACACAGACTTCTGAAATTACTAAAAAGTAATCATTTTAGTGGAACAAAAAACAAAATCTGTTTCTAATACTTGTACTTTAATCAAGTCTGTAGTTCTTTTAAATAATTATCTGGACAATGACCATGTAATTAAAATTTTCAAATGACAAAACCAAAATCTGCATGGTTTAAAAAAAAGAATTTTCAAATTCAATAACAATACATCTATAATGTGTGCTTAATCATGGAATGTTCAAGCACAATCCCTACAATTTAGTTGGCAAATTGAGGATATATATATGTGTGTGTGTGTGTCTTTGGGAAATAGTATAATTTCTACTTCCAGAATATAAACATTGGAAAAAAATGTTTCCAACTAGAACTAAAATATTTTATATTTGATTCCAAAATTTTCTATAAAGAATCATCTAGTAAAATCATATTTCTACTAATTTCAGAAATATAGATTAACATAGAAAAATAACTTGAAATGAAAATAAAAATTTGACCCAAGGAAAGAAAAATAATTCTCTTTAAGTTTTTTTCACTACATCTTTTGTAATACTTAAAAATTTTTTTTCTGTTACTAGGGGAAAGAATGGGTAAATATTACAAATGTCGTGTTGATATTAGAAACAGATATCCATTCACTACAATGTGTATTATTTTTAGAGCTTTGATTTGGCAAGGCTTCTTTGTAGTTTTTTAAAAAAGCAAAATATTATTTAGTGTATGCATGTGGACAACAGCACCTCCATTTAGAAACAACACAAACAAGTGATCCTCGAAGAGTGCCTTTCTGTGTGTACTAGCTCTGTATGGCAAAAGTTCAAACACAGCAGGACTCTCCCATCTGTTTGCAAGCTGCCCTGGACAGGTTGATTCACAGAAATTCCATTTTCTTTCGGGAAAGAGCATTTTTTTCCAAGATCTGAAGAGAAATTTCAGTGGTGCTCAGAAGGAGAAATAGGTAGAGTAAAACTAATAATCCTTTATTTGGCAATAATAATAATTTTACTTTAAAAACAAAATATGATCACCAATAGTGTTATTGATTGAAGAACTCAGAAGAAGCAAAAAAAAAAAAAAGAATGATTTGGGATCATTTGAAACCACAGTATTCATGTGATAAAATGTATTACAAAATATGTAGAGGATTCAGTCAATCATTGACAGCTTTTTGGAGAGATGTGTGCACACGCACACACACGGACACACACACATTTCCTTTACACAGTGGAAATATTGCCCGTGTATTTAGTACCCAGTTTTATCCCATTGTTTTTGAAGACCAGGATGTGATTCATTCTAAAAATAGCCCTCTTTGGTATAAAGGGTCTGAATATAAATAGATTGTTGTTATATTCAGGAAATTCTAAAGACCTTGTGTTTGTGTGTGCCTGCATATGTGTATGTGTGTTAACACTCAGCAGCCTCATAACACTGCTAAAAATTAACCAGGTAGTGAAGTATTACACACAGAAGAATCACTTAAAGACTTGAGATGTTAAGGACATGAATGAAATATGTTGGTTTTTAGATATGGTTTTCTGATTTATGGATCAGTCTTTTCTATTAACAAATAAACGATTTATTTCACTTTAATACCTTTTAATAATAATAACCTGGTCATATTTTACATAAACTTTTAAAGTAATACATTTTTTCCCCTTTTAATGTATTTTGTATGTTTTGATATATCAGCAGTCTCCAACCATTTTGGCACCAAGCACCAGTTTTGTGGAAGAAGATTTTTCCATGGACTGGGGCAGGGGGCATGGTTTGAGAATGATTCAACTGCATTACATTCCTTGTGCACTTTATTTCTGTTATTATTACATTAGCTCCACCTCAGATCATCAGGCATTAGATCCTGGAGGTTAGGGACCCAAAATTTAGGTGAATCAATATCCCACTAGAGAATGTTTCCACATTTAATGTTTCTTAAATATTTAATGTTCCTACATTTAATGTTTCTAATGACATTGTTTATTATATGATTTTGTAATGATTCTTTATTTTCAACAACTTTTTATAAAAGAAAAAGACTTCATGGCAAAAGCAAGGCAAAGAAAATGAGAAATTACTTGACTGTGAGTACTTCTTGTTGTGTTATTTTATTTGTTTATTTTGTTTTAAATGAGATTGTACTTAATTTTACATTACACCAAGAGTTTTTTTGAGCTTTGTTTCTGAATTCAACAATACTGTTTACCAAATGTCTCAATTATGTTAAATAAAATATCCATATAGTAGTTTTTTAAAAGCTTTTCATCTCACCCAGGAATCATAATTTACCTGAAAAAAAGTTCTACTCAGCAAAACAAATAACAACTTTAATGTTATTAAGAACAATGTGTTAACAATGAAGCATATCTTATTTTCAGTAATTCAGTTCAGTTCAGTCGCTCAGTCGTGTACGACTCCTTGCTACCCCATGAATTGCAGCACGCCAGGCCTCCCTGTCGGTCACATTCTCCTGGAGTTCACTCAAATTCACGTCCATTGAGTCCACGATGCCATCCAGCCATCTCATCCTCTGTCGTCCCCTTTTCCTCCTGCCCCAATCCCTCCCGGCATCAGAGTCTTTTCCAATGAGTCAATTCTTCGCATGAGGTGGCCAAAGTACTGGAGTTTCAGCTTTAGCATCATTCCTTCAAAGAAATCCCAGGGCTGATCTCCTTTAGAATGGATTGGTTGGATCTCCTTGCAGTCCAAGGGACTCTCAAGAGTCTTCTCCAACACCACAGTTCAAAAGCCTCAATTCTTTGGCGCTCAGCTTTCTTCATGGATTACTCCTTGGAAGGAAAGTTATGACCAACCTAGATAGCATATTGAAAAGCAGAGACATTACTTTGTCAACAAAGGTCCGTCTAGTCAAGGCTATGGTTTTTCCTGTGGTCATGTATGGATGTGAGTGTTGGAATGTGAAGAAGGCTGAGGAGTAAAGGTGAGGAGTAAAACTATTATTTTGTTCTCAAAATTTTTATTTTTTAATGAATGTTATTAAAAAGCTTTCCTCTTAGAAAACAAAAAACAATAGTTTCCCACAACCAACAGTAGCTTACTGATTGCTTGGAGCCATTTGGTTATACCACATCATTCCATGGTCCAATTTTTGACAATTTGCATTAAGACACTTACATAGAACTGGCAATGTCTGTTTTCCTAAATAATTGCTGTTCAATTGGTTATTCTTGCTAAATTGAATGTGAAAGTTGCTCAGTCGTGTCCGATTCTTTGCAAACCGATGGACTATACAGTCCATAGACTCCTTTAGGCCAGAATACTGGAGTAGGTAGCCTTTTCCTTCTCCAGGGGATCTTCCCAACCCAGGGATTGAAACCAGGGCTCCTGCATTGTGGGCAGATTCTTTACCAGATGAGCCACAATGGAAGCACAAGAATACTGGAGTGGGTAGCCTATCCCTTTTTCAGTGGTTCTTTCTCCACTAAAAAAAAATCATTGTGATGTAATTTATATAAAACATTGTGCATGTTTAAGTTATACACTGGTGGATATATTGTATATTGCAATGTGATTTTCATCAAAGTAATAGCTGACACTTCTTTCGTGCCACACAATCATCTTTTTTTTTATCTTTTTTGTAGTGGGAACAATTAAGATCTTGTCTCTTAGTAAGTTTGAATTTATATTACAGTATTTTTCTCTATCATTATCATGCTTCATATTAGATCTCCAGGACTAATCTACTGGTATGAGTTTGTACCTTAAGTAATATCTCCCCAATTCCCCCAAATCCTACCACTGCCAGGATAACCACCATTCTATTCTTGTCTCTCTTTTCATGACTTTTGACTTTGATAAATTGATCAGTCTTAAGGACAGATGTTCAAGTTGGCTTTAGAAAAGGCAGAGGAACCAGAGATAAAATTGTCAACATCCGCTGGATCATTGAAAAAGCAAGAGAGTTCCAGAAAAACATCTATTTCTGCTTTATTCACTATGCCAAAGCCTTTGACTGTGTGGATCACAATAAACAGTGGAAAATTCTGAAAGAGATGGGAATACCAGACCACCTGACCTGCCTCTTGAGAAACCTATATGCAGGTCAGGAAACAACAGTTAGAACTGGACATGGAACAACAGACTTGTTCCAAATAGGAAAAGGAGTACGTCAAGGCTGTATATTGTCACCCTGCTTATTTAACTTACATGCAGAGTACATCATGAGAAACGCTGGGCTAGAAGAAGCACAATCTGGAATCAAGATTGCTGGGAGAAATATCAATAACCTCAGATATGCAGATGACACCACCCTTATGGCAGAAAGTGAAGAGGCACTAAAAAGCCTCTTGATGAAAGTGAAAGAGGAGAGTGAAAAAGTTGGCTTAAAGCTCAACATTCAGAAAACGAAGATCATGGCAACTGGTCCCATCACTTCACGGGAAATAGATGGGGAAACAGTGGAAACAGTGTCAGACTTTATTTTTCTGGGCTCCAAAATCACTGCAGATGGTGACTGCAGCCATGAAATTAAAAGACGCTTACTCCATGGAAGGAAAGTTATGACCAACCTAGATAGCATATTCAAAAGCAGAGACATTACTTTGCCAACAAAGGTCCGTCTAGTCAGGGCTCTGGTTTTTCCAGTGGTCATGTATGGATGTGAGAGTTGGACTGTGAAGAGAGCTGAGCGCCGAAGAATTGATGCTTTTGAACTGTGGTGTTGGAGAAGACTCTTGAGAGTCCCTTGAACTGCAAGGAGATCCAACGAGTCCATTCTAAAGGAGATCAGCCCTGGGTGTTCTTTGGAAGGAATGATGCTGAAGCTGAAACTCCAGTACTTTGGCCACCTCATGCGAAGAGTTGACTCACTGGAAAAGACTCTGATGCTGGAAGGGATTGGGGGCGGGAGAAAAAGGGGATGACAGAGGATGAGATGGCTGGATGGCATCACTGACTCGATGGACGTGATTTTGAGTGAACTCTGGGAGCTGGTGATGGACAGGGAAGCCTGGCGTGCTGCAATTCATGGGGTCGCGAAGAGCCGGACACGACTGAGCGACTGAACTGAACTGAAGGAGAATCCTCTGACTGCCTATCATTTTGTGAGAACTTGAAGTGTCAATATTCTACCTTCATGAAAATGAAAAACAGATCCATTTCTGGGAAGAGTGGAGATTTTCTGTTTGTAAAAGTATGCTCCGTGTTCTAAGATTCTATGATTCATTGGCTGTAAAATCACAGTTCAATTAGGTTGAAAGGGCTCTTAACCTATACTTAGAAACATTTTTATTTTTATAGATTATATGGAAGATACTGCTGACAAATTTTTTTTTTCCCTCTATAATGTACTTGTGGCCTTCCTGGTTGGCTCAATGGTAAAGAATCCACCTTCAATACAATAGATACAGGTTCATTCTCTGGGTCAGGAAGATCCCCTAGACAAGGGAATGGCAACCCACTCCAGTATTCTTGCCTGGAAAATTCCATAGACAGAGGAGCCTTGCAGGGTACAGTCTATGGGGTCACAAAGAGTTGGACATGACTTAAACAATAGCAATGTACTTGTATATATGCATAAATTTTTAGAGAATCATTTTAAATATAGTACAGAATATGTAAAATAGATTTCAAATTTAACTGAATTTCCAAATCTAAATCACTCTTCTTGGAACAATCTCCCTGCTGCCTCTTACCTGCTTGTTTGGCTTCCTTAGAGCTCACTCTGTGACTTTCACAGGGAGTCTTTGCTATCCTCCTTTTCCCTTTCCAAGCCTAGGTGAGATACCACCTGTATTTCCTTTTTAATAGTACATGATACAATCTTTATTGTTTGGTTGGTACTTATAATCCACCCTTACCACAAACACATTGTATTGATGGTATTTCTATCCATCTTACCCATGCTGTATCTTGAGCACCTAGCCAGTTGACTGACATGAAGTACTCTATAAGCATTTGTTGAGTCAATAAGTAAATGCATGAACTTTTTAATTTTACTGTTGAAATAACTCAGTTATATTGATTTTTAGTTTCATGCTCACATAAGTTACCTGATTAGCATATCTTTACAAGTTGCCTCCAGTAACTGGTGAAACAAAAAGTAGGTAGACAATTATGGCCACAGCAGCAAATTAGAATAACAACAGCTAACTAAACAAGTCTTCCATATCATTATCACCAGTCATTATTATGGGCATTCATCCGTTCATTTGTTTAAGCAAAGCTTACTGAGCATTTATTTCTAAGCGTGAGGGAGACCACTGTCTGAAGACAGAAAATCTCCCTGACCTTATGGAGTCCACATTTCAGTGGACGCAAACACACCTTTAATATGTAAGCAAGTAAATGAAAAGATAAAAATGATTGAATAAACCAAACAGGCTAACAGGATGATGAATAACTAGATAGGGAAAAGGAATGGGAAGATGCTTTGAGAGACTGCTTTGAGGAAGTGATATTTGTGCTAATTCACGAGGAGTTAGTCAATAAACTTGTTATATCAAAAAATTCTACTTTTTTCTAAGATCTTTAATAAAATAGCTAATGGCAGGAGACACACCTGAAAGACATTTTAATCATTCATTCATTTAGTCCACAAACTATGGTTTTTCAAAATAGGACCTTGAGAGTAATTATAAATTTAAAACTATTAATTAGTTTGTAAATTAAATTAAGCAAAAAAAGTTCATTTTTTTTTCGGGATCTTATCAAAGAATTTGAGAGATCTATTTTTTCTTTCTCTTTTTTAGTATTTCCTCAATGGCCATGTTATCATCCATAGGAGAGGGCAATGGCAACCCGCTCCAGTACTCTTGCCTGGAAAATCCCACGGACGGAGGAGCCTGGTGGGCTGAAGTCCATGGGGTCGTGAAGAGTTTCACTTTCATGCACTGGAGAAGGAAATGGCAATCCACTCCAGTATTCTTGCCTGCAGAATCCCAGGGATGGGAGCCTGGTGGGCTGCTGTCTATGGGGTCGCACAGAGTCGGACACGGCTGACGTGACTTAGCAGCAGCAGCAATGGCCATGTTATCATCCATAGGAAAATGTTTTTCCTTAAATACAGACAGTTGAAAATAATGATGTTATCATTTATGGTACTTGCTATGTGTATTGGTCATATGAAAAGGATAGAAGATGGAAAAGATAATCTGGTCAGTTTAGTTACTGCCAAACATGGGAAAACCTTAATATGGAGTTAATGGAATTAATAACATCAAAGGAACTTCTCACAATTTCTAACTCAGAGAAGAACTGAATGGTAAAATGTCTAATATTTGCTTGGACTCTAAGTTTTATTTATGAATAAAAATTTAAATGTTAGCTAGCATGTTTCAAGTCTGTCATTTATGTTTAGCAAGAACAGTTTTTGTAAGAATCATGTCACTTTTTAATGTTTTTAGTTATATCTACATAAATTGTGATTCAGAATTTTTATATCACTATTGCAACATAAGGAAGAAGCACCAATTGATAAAGAAATACAGTGTTAAACATGAAACTGCATCTCTGTACTCTCAGAAAGTGAGAAAAAAAAGCTGGAATGGTTTATATGACTATTTATAGCTGGTATTAATTTCACTGATATTTGTGTTTTCAAGAGTTACAATTCAGACTGTATCAGAGAGCAAAAGGGCATCTTCCTCTCTTTGTCTTCCGTTTGTCTGCATATTTAGGTACATTCACCCTTTGAATGTTTAAAATTAGACATTCTCACAGTCTTTCTTGGCATTTCAGTGTTCGATATGAAAATATCAATGGTAGTCAACGGTGTTCTTAATTTAACCACTCTTTGATTTGATAGTTGCAATCTTTTCCCTTACCTGTGATGGATTCATTTTGATATTTGGCAAAACTAATACAATTATGTAAAGTTTAAAAATAAAATAAAATTTAAAAAAATAAAAAAAATAAAAATCGTAAAATATGAATATAAATAAGCTGTCTCTGTGTTATGTTTTGTTTTGTTGGTAGAGGTTGGGTTGCAAACAAAAATACCCACTCCTTATCCTGTTTAATTTACTGTTTCTTTAAATGGTCAACATTTTCTTTACTTCAGACCTCTGCAGGCTTGTAGAACCATGACAAGGGTACTAAGTCTCCTTTATTAAGTTGTACAAAGTCAGTACAATGTATTTACTGATAGCACAGGCTCCAGAGGCAGAGGACCTCCATGCAAATCCTGGATCTGTTGACTGTATCCCTGGAAATTTCTGAAAACTACTTACCTGCTCTGTACCTTTCTTCACTCGTCAGTAAAATGAGGATCATACTGTGGCATTCACTTCATTAAGCTGCTGTGAGTACTGACTGAACTAATATACGTAGAGTGCTTGGCAATAGCCTGGTGTAGAGAAGCACTAACCTAAATGCTTGCTGCTGTTATTGTTCTCACTTCCCTCCATTGGCAGGAAGGGACCTATGTAGAGCATGCTATCCCATTTCTATTGGTGGGCCTCTGGGTAATTAAAGGACACATGAGGGAATGAAATTGTGTTAACAGAGAAATTGTCAAGATTATGTTGTAGAGCACTTAGAGGAGTACTTGATATGGAGAACATGTAAATAAATGTATTTGCCTATTTTTCCTTAGTGTATATGTTATGGATTATTTTTTATTGAAGGATAACTGATATGTCCACTGTGCTGTGCTGTGCTTAGTTGCTCAGTCATGTTCCATTCTTTGTAACCCCATGGACTATAGCCCACCAGGCTCCTTTGTCCATGGGGATTCTCCAGGCAAGGATACTGGAGTGGGTTGCCATGCCCTCCTTCAGAGACCTTCGCAACCCAGGAATCAAACCCAGGTCTCGTGCATTGCAGACAGATTCTTTACCATATAAGCCACGAGGGGAGCCCAAGAATACTGGAGTGGGCAGCCTATCCCTTCTCCAGGGGATCTTCCCTACCCAGGATTCAAACTGGGGTCTCCTGCATTGCAGGCGGATTCTTTACTGGCTGAACTACCAGGGAACCCTAACTGACATATAGCATTATATTAATTTCAGGTGTGCAAAGTATGATTAAATGTTTTCATGTATTAAAAAATGATTATCACAGTAAGTCTAGTTAATATCTCATCATAGTAACAAATATTTTCTAACTATGTATAGATCATTTTTGATTCATTTACTTTTTAACTAAAATAGTGTAGAGTTGAATGGTGAACAAGCAGCTGAGAGATTTGATTTTTCTGTTTATTTCAGAAAGGTCTTTCAGCATTGATTGACCTAGGAATTCAAAAAAAATATATATATATATATATCGAATGTTTCTGGCCAGTCATCTCTGAGATGGATGCCTGTGCTATTTCCTAGTTATGTGATCTTTGACAAAAGCTCTGTGAATCTGTTTCCCATCTGCAAAATGGAGACATAATAACTGAAAAATGTATTGTGAAGATTAAAAGCGTAGATTTAAAAAGCAGCATCATGTCAGGCACTTAGAGTAACACTAACTAAGTGATATTAGCTGTTTTCTAATTTTTTTCCTACTGTCTAAATGATACTTCACTGTCTAGTTGACCTCCATTTTTCTTCTTTTACACGGCCATTCTTCTTCCCTATCAAGTCAAATGAGGTAACATGCCCATGAAAACACTGGTGACACAAAATGTACTATACATGTTATAATTTTTAAATTAGCATTAATAACTTCTCTACTATGCCTATTTTCATGTTTGACCTTAGACCATCTGTTTTCCTTTAAATGTTCTCTCACTATTCTGTCCCTTGCATGACTTCAGTGATCATCCTTCCAGGCCCTTGGGCATAAAATTTCAGTCTTCCCCTTCTCCTCCTTCTCTCTCTTTTCATAATAAAAATCTCACAAAATATTTCTTTGCATTTGTCTGTGAAAATTTTTTATTCATTCCCTTTTATCTATTCTAGTAGGATAATCCTTGGTGAAAGTTTTAGTCACATCATGCAATTTTCTTTCCAATCAATGCTCTTTTATTCTTGATAAAAACCCTCCACCAAACCCGCTGATTCTTATTCTTGGACTTACAAGTTCATTGCTGAGTACCTCAGAGTCCTATACTTCCTCCTTATCTATATGACTTTTCCCTTTCTTTTTGCCTCCACACATACACACACACACACCTTTATCCTTCAGTTTTTTTTTCAGAGAATTGAGTAATTTTAAGTTCATTGAAATTATTGATCATTTTCTATTATCATCAGTGGTGTAAATATGATTTTAATTTGTATTGAATAATATTATTAATATTTCTTTGAAAATTGAGAAATATAAAAATCAACAATTTTTATTTGTTGAAATCTAGTAAAATTCTAACTCAAGACACAATCATTTTAACATTAAATATCTCTCAGAAACTGTTGTCTAGAATAAATGTACATGAATATATTTATAATGATGTAATAACCACAGTATTTAAGCAAAACTAAAGAACATGATTTTAATACACATGAAAAGCCACATACACAAAAGCAAAAATGTTTTCTGGCTACATATGTGTTTGTTGAACTCACTGGACAAACAGTGGCTGGGAAAGTACAATTCAATCTGTGATCCCTTTAAAATTGGGAGTGATTCCAATTTGATGAAATAAGAAAGGGGAGTAGGGGATATGAAAAGTTTGAAAAATGTTTTTCCAGTGGCATTTTACTTCATTGCTAACCTTAATTTTTGCTACAACAGATTCATAAACATGACATTGTGCGTTGGATTGAGTTCAGCTGTTTAGAGGAAAGTAATTATGACTATTGTCCTCAAGCCAAGATAACAACACACCAATTGTGACTCGCCAAGAAGGCTGGAATTCACAAACCGCCTTATATTTATTTATTTCTTAATGTTGGCTATTTATCAGAAAGTGACTTCAGTAAAGATGAGCTGTAATTCATTTATTAAGTAAACTCTCAAAACTCTGAGAAAGATGGCACATATTCTATATTCAAAAACTACTTTCTCAAAATATGTAGATGTTATTGCATGTAATTTGACTTACACTTTTTAATCACTTAAAAAGTGATTAAAATCACTTTTTTGATATTTTAAAAAATCACTTGAAAAATAGATCATGATATGAGTGAATTTATTTTTTTTAATTTCTGTTTCTGAAACACATTCTTGATCTATATAGAATACTTAATTTACAATAGTAAATATAATTATGATATAGAATACAAATCATAATTTCAGGCATCCTTAAGAGCAAAATTCAAAGTAAAGTTTATATGAATAAACCAAAGACAAATCTTGACTGAGATGACTTTGATAATTGTAGATATAAAATACCTTCCCAAAAGTTGTTTGTAGCAATTGCTAAAACATCTAAATGACAGGGGAAGTTTTCTGTTTCAGTTACCTCTTTATCTCTATTCCAAATAGTAAACAAAATAGCAGCATTTTTGAAAGCTAATTATATTTGTAAATGTTCTATTTAATTTTAGAATTCTACAAACAAAAAACAATTGGCTCTCAAAAGTACTCCTAATTATTGCCTTGGAAATGTTTTATTTCTGATTTTGTTCTCTCTCTCTCTCTCTCACTCTCCTTTTTGGTTTCTTAAACTTCTGGATAATTATAGGTTCCTTGGAGAATCTGATGATTGTTATCAACTCTTTTTCCATTAAAAATACTGCAAATTATTTTATGTCCTAAAACCAATCCTTAGGGCTCACATTAAGTACCCTGGTTTTTCTGTCTCACTCTTCTTTCTCATCTTTATACCTAAATGCATATTAGCAGACAAAATAAGGTCTAAGAACTCGCCTCTAACACCCTACTTGCCATAGGGCAAAGAGACTTGATGATCATATTCATTAGAATTGCCTTGAAAACTGTACTTCTTCTTAAGAGCGTCTGTGTACAGTTTGGGACTGTATTTTACATGTATATTCACACTGTCAGGGAAAATTTATTTGGAGGCAAAGAATAAGAAAATAAAATTCCTTTTCCTTTTATATATTTCTAATATGAGTTTATTGAATTTGTCAAAGTTGCTTTTTCTTTAAGACAGATAATCTGGTGGTAAAATCTTATAAGTATTAATAAGCCACTCACCTCCTATATATGCTTTTAAACCATCATGCCCCACTTACTTATTTTTGATGTTGTTTAGTTGCTAGGTTGTGTCTGACTCTTGCAACTCCACGGACTATTGCCCGCCAGTTTCTTCTGTCCATGGGATTTCACAGGCAATAATACTGGAATGGATTGCCATTTCCTTCTCCATATGATATTCCTGACCCAGGAATCAAACCCACATCTCCTGCATTCACAGATGGATTCCTATTTATTACTTATTTATTAGCTATTTTAACTACTGAATTTCCTAACTTTTTTCTCTTTCATCACACATAGCATACGGCACACAAACATACACAAAACATTTTCTTTTATCTGAAATTCTGATTAATAATAGGACTTTTTTAAAATTTAACTTTTCATTTTCTTGGGGTATAGCCAATTAACAATATTGAGATAGTCTTAGGTGAACAGTGAAGGGCTTGGTCATACATATACATGTATCCATCTCCCCCATACTCCCTTCCCATCCAGGCTGCTATGTAAGATTGAGCAGAGTTCCCTGTGCTCTACAGTAGGTCCGTGTTGGCTATCCATTTTAAATATAGCAGGGTGCTTTCCCGGTGGTGCTAGGGGTAAAGAACCCACCTCCCAGTGCAGGAGATGTAAGAGACTTGGGTTCAATTCCTGGGTGGGAAGATCCCCTGGAGGAGGGCATGGCAACTCACTGCAGTATTCTTGCCTGGAGAATCCCATGGACAGAGGAGCCTGGCAGGCTACAGTCTATAGGGTCACACACAGTAAGACACGACTGATGGAACTTACCACACAAGGTGTACTATTGTTTTTCAGTCACTCAGACATGTCCGACTCTTTGAGACCCCATGGACTGTAGCACGCCAGGCTTCCCAGTCTGTCACCAACTCCTGGAGCTTGCTCAGAGTCATGTACATCAAGTCAGTGATGCCATCCAACTATCTCATCCTCTGTTGTCCCCTTCTCCTCTTGCCTTCAATCTTTCCCAGTATTAAGAGCATTTTCTAATAAGTCAGCTCTTCGCATCAGGTGGCCAAAGTATTGGAGCTTCAGCTTCAGCATTCAGGGTTAATTTCCTTTAGGATGGACTGGTTTGATCTCTTTGCAGTCCAAGGGACTCTCAAGAGTCTTCTCCAGCACCACAGTTCAAAAGGATCAGTTTTTCAGTGTTCAGTCTTCTTTATGGTCCAACTCTCACATCCATACATGACTACTGGAAAAACCAACCATAGCTTTGACTATGCAGACCTTTGCTGGCAAAGAAATGTCTCTGCTTTTTAATATGCTTTCTAGGTTAGTCATAGCTTTTCTTCCAAAGAGCAAGTGTTTTTTAATTTCATGGCTGCAGTAACCATCCAAAGTGATTTTGGAACCCAAGAAAATGAACTCTGTCATTGTTTCCCCATCTGTTTGCCATGAAGTGATGGGACCAGATGCCATGATCTTAGTTTCTTGACTGCTGAGTTTTAAGCCAGTTTTTTCCCCTCTCATCTTTCACCTTCATCAGGAGGCTTTTAGTTCTTCTTTATTTTCTGCCATAAGGATGGTGTCATCTCCATATCTGAGATTATTGATATTTCTCCTGGCAATCTTGATTTCAGCTTGTGTCTCATCCAGCCTGGCATTTCACATCATGTATTCTGTATATATGTGAAATAATCAAGGTATAGATATAGAGCCTTCACATATATTAATGACATATATTTAATGATACATTTATTTGGTAATAAAATGCTTTACAAATCTTTTGGCCAATAGACCTAATAATATTAACTTGTTGTTCAGTCACTAAGTCATGTCCAACTCTTTGTGAACCCTTGGACTGCAGCATTCTAGGCTTCTCTACCCTTCCCCATTTCTCAGAGTTTGCTCAAACTCATGTTCATTAAGTCAACGATGCCATCCAATCATCTCACTTTCTGTTGTCTGCTTCTCCTCCTGCCTTCTATCTTTCCCATCATCAAGGTCTTTTCCAATGAGTCAGCTCTTTGCATCAGGTGGCCAAATTATTGGAGCTTCAGCTTCACCATCAGTCCTTCCAATGAATATTCATGGTTGATATCCTTTAAGACTGACTGATAATATATAATATTAAATGAAGACTCTAAATGCTGTGAAGGACAGGTATCCTGACTGTCTTTTTTCACCATTGATTGTATCTCTTGCACATTATCTTGTACAGTATAGAAACTGAATAAATATTTTTTTGGATAAATGAGAGAAGTATAAAGAACACAATTACAAATCAGGCAGGATATTTCAACTGCCACTGAATATAAGTTGGTTACCATAGTGACTTCCCTGATGGTCTAGTGGTTAAGACTCTGCCCTTCCACTGTAGGGCATATGGGTTCTATCTTTGGCTGGGGAACTAAGATCCCACATGCTGCATAGCGTGATCAATTTTAAAAAATTATTATTGTTTTTCTTTTTTTTTAATCTTTTTTTTTTTAACTTTACAATATTGTATTGGTTCTGCCACACACCAAAATGAATCCGCCACAGGCACACATGTGCTCCCCATCCCGAGCCCTCCTCCCCTCCCCTCCCCACACCATCCCCCCGGGTCTCTTTTGCTGTCTCCTATACAGGGTTATTGTATACAGGGTAACAATAACCCTAAATTCTAAATTCCATATATATGCGTTAGTATACTGTATTGGTGTTTTTCTTTCTGGCTTACTTGACTCTGTATAATAGGTTCCAGTTTCATCCACCTCATTAGAACTGATTCAAATGCATTCTTTTTAATGGCTGAGTAATACTCCATTGTGTATATGTACCACTGCTTTCTTATCCATCCGTCTGCTGATGGACATCCAGGTAGCTTCCATGTCCTGGCTATTATAAACAGTGCTGCGATGAACATTGGGGTACATATGTCTCTTTCCCTTCTGGTTTCCTCAGTGTGTATGCCCAGCAGTGGGATTGCTGGGTCATAAGGCAGTTCTACTTCCAGTTTTTTAAGGAATCTCCACACTGTTCTCCATAGTGGCTGTACTAGTTTGCATTCCCACCAACAGTGTAAGAGGGTTCCTTTTCTCCACACCCTCTCCAGCATTTATTGCTTGTAGACTTTTGTATCATAGCCATTCTGACTGGTGTGAAATGGTACCTCATAGTCATTTTGATTTGCATTTCTCTGATAATGAGTGATGTTGAGCATCTTTTCATGTGTTTGTTAGCCATCTGTATGTCTTCTTTGGAGAAATGTCTATTTAGTTCTTTGGCCCATTTTTTGATTGCATCATTTATTTTTCTGGAATTGAACTGCAGGAGTTGCTTGTATATTTTTGAGATTAGTTGTTTGTCAGTTACTTGATATGCTATTATTTTCTCCCATTCTGAAGGCTGTCTTTTCACCTTGCTTATAGTTTCATTTGTTGTGCAGAAGCTTTTAAGTTTACTTAGGTCCCATTTGTTTATTTTTGCTTTTATTTCCAATATTCCAGGAGGTGGGTCATAGAGGATCCTGCTGTGAAGTATGTCGGAGAGTGTTTTGCCTATGTTCTCCTCTAGGAGTTTTATAGTTTCTGGTCTTACATTTAGATCTTTAATCCATTTTGAGCATATTTTGGTGTATGGTATTAGAAAGTGTTCTAGTTTCATTCTTTTACAAGTGGTTGACCAGTTTTCCCAGCACCACTTGTTAAAGAGATTGTCTTTAATCCATTAAAGACATATTCTTGCCTCCTTTGTCAAAGATAAGGTGTCCATATGTGTGTGGATTTATCTCTGGGCTTTCTATTTTGTTCCATTGATCTTAGTAAACATCAGTATTCCTAAATATAACTTGTTACCCTTGCAAGGAAGTAGAACAGATCTTTAAAATACCCACAATATCTTCCATAAAATTCTATCACTAAGGCCATAGATTTTAATTTCTGAGAGGCCAATAGATTCTTTCTTGAAAGGCATTTATTATTTACAACACAGTTGTAACTTATGTATAATACTCAAGCCAAATCAAATTTTAAAATTACAAAAAATAGACAAATTTGTAGATTTACAAGAGAAATCAATTAATAACCTATCATGTAGGCTGACACAGGAAGATGAAGAAGCAGATTTAGGGTAAGAGATGGAATTCGTATTGATGAGTCTATGTATGCCTGAAATGTGACATGCAGTTTATATTAGTCATCATGATTTCTAAAAATACAAAAATATTTAAATAGCTCATTAATTTTAAATAATTAAAATTATATTAGAGTGTATCAAAATTTTGAACTAGTTAAATCATTATTATACTGACCATCATTACATTAAGTTCAAAGAACAAAATGAAATAATTTTAAAAGAATATGAATGAAATTGTAGCTTGTAAATATTCATATATGCATGCATAAATTCTAATCACTGTATGATTTTTATATTAGGGATGGTGACCTAGATGAATACAACAGTGTATTGGAGAAAACAGATATCAAAACCAATTTCTAGTGTAGCATGTAACCGCTGATATAATCACTGTGTGAGCATGACTCCTTTGGGAGAGGAAAACAGAACAACTTACTTGCCTGAGGGAGTGAGGAAAGGCCACGGATGAGATTCATTTGAACTGGCGCTGACTGAGGAGCAGGAGTTTGCCAAGAGGAGGAGATGGAGTGGGGTATTCCAGGCACAACATTCTCAAAGCATGTTGTGTGTTCAGGGAACAAGGAGGTCAGTGTGCTTGGCACAAAACCATAGAGAAAGGTGGAAAAGGTTGGTGTAGAAATAGGTTTTAACATTCTGTGCAAAAGATTTTGAACTTTATACTGCAGGTAATGTTAGGGCAGAAGTTTTAGGCAGGAAAAAAGAAATGACCCAATTTGATGTGGTTAAAAAAGATTGTAAGTGGGGAGTAACATGTAGATAACTACCTAAACAGAAGTGAGATCAGCCAAAGGAGGCCAGACAGGAGGAAGAGATAATACTTCAAGTGAAAGACTTTAAGGGACTGAACCAAGGTATTCAAAGAAAATCAGAACAATATTCAAGACATTAGTAAGAAAAAATTAATAAGCAATGGAGATTGATTGAATATAGATAGACAAAAAGGGGACTGTATTAGAAGTATTCTTAAACTTTGAACGTAAGCAAAAACAGAAGATAACAATGCTCATTAAATATAAAATACTGGGGGAAGATGATTAACAGGAAAGGTAAGTAGTTCTACTTTCAGGTCAGTTCAGTACAGTTCAGTTCAGTCTCTCAGTCGTGTCCGATCTTTGCGACCCCGTGAATCGCAGCACGCCAGGCCTCCCTATCCATCACCAAATCCTGGAGTCCAATCAAACCCATGTCCATCGAGTCGGTGATGCCATCCAACCATCTCATCCTCTGTTGTTCCCTTCTCCTCCTGCCCCCAATCCTTCCCAGCATTACGGTCTTTCCAATGAGTTAACTCTTTGCATCAGGTGGCCAAACTACTGGAGTTTCAGCTTCAACATACTCCTTCCAATAAACACCCAGGACTGATCTCCTTTAGGATAGACTGGTTGGATCTCCTTGCAGTCCAAGGGACTCTCAAGAGTCTTCTCCAACACCACAGTTCAAAAGCATCAGTTCTTTGGCCTTCAGCTTTCATTATAGTCCAACTCTCAAATCCATACATGACTACTGGAAAAACCATAGCCTTGACTAGACGGACCTTTGTTGGCAAAGTAATGTCTCTGCTTTTGAATATGCTATCTAGGTTGGTCATAACTTTCCTTCCAAGGAGTAAGCGCCTTTTAATTTCATGGCTACAATCACCATCAACAGTGATTTTTGAGCCCCCCAAAATAAAGTCTGTCACTGTTTCCACTGTTTTCCCATCTATTTGCCATGAAATGATGGGACCAGTTGCCATGATCTTAGTTTTCTGAATGTTGAGCTTTAAGCCAACTTTTTCACTCTCCTCTTTCACTTTCATCAAGAGGCTTTTGAGTTCCTCTTCACTTTCTGCCATAAGGGTGGTGTCATCTGCATATCTGAGGTTATTGATATTTCTCCCAGCAATCTTGATTCCAGCTTGTGCTTCTTCCAGTCCAGTGTTTCTCATGATGTACTCTGCATATAAGTTAAATAAGCAGGGTGACAATATACAGACTTGAGGTACTCCTTTTCCTATTTGGAACCAGTCTGTTGTTCCATTTCCAGTTCTAACTGTTGCTTCCTGATCTGCATACAGGTTTCTCAAGAGGCAAGTCAGGTGGTCTGGTATTCTCATCTCTTTGAGAATTTTCCACAGTTTATTGTGATCCACACAGTCAAAGGGTTTGGCATAGTCAATAAAGCAGAAATAGATGATTTTCTGGAACTCTCTTGCTTTTTTAATGATCCAGCAGATGTTGGCAATTTGGTCTCTGGTTCCTCTGGCTTTTCTTGAACATCTGGAAGTTCACAGTTCACGTATTTTTGAAGCCTGGCTTGGAGAATTTTGAGCATTACTTTACTAGCATGTTAGATGAGTGCAATTGTGTGGTAGTTTGATCATTCTTTGGCATTGTCTTTCTTTGGGATTGGAATGAAAACTGACCTTTTCCAGTCCTGTGGCCACTGCTGAGTTTTCCAAATTTGCTGGCATATTGAATGCACCACTTTCACAGCATCATCATTCAGGACTTGAAATATCTCCACTGGTTTTCCATCACCTCCACTAGCTTTGTTCGTAGTGATGCTTTCTAAGGGCCACTTGACTGCACATTCCAGGATGTCTGGCTCTAGGTGAGTGATCACACCATCGTGATTATCTGGCTGCACTTTGCTGGAGTTCTACTTTAGACGTATTGATATGAAATCATTGTGGGATACCGGCTGGCTCTTTGCACTAGCCGGTTTCCCTCCCTCCCTCCCTCTTTTTTTTACTTCCTATCTTCCTCTTTCTTTCTTTATCTCTTTTCCTTCCTTCCTCCCCACCTCCATTCCTTCTTCCCTTCCTTCTGTGTTTCTCTCTTTCTCTTTAACACCTTCCCTCTCCCCTTTTCTATTTCTTCAGTATAAATAGAATAGTTGAAGCCATGATGCTAATTGGGGTCACTTAGAGAGAATGATTATGATTGAAGAAGGTACTTAAGGCCAACCTGTAAAAGCTTGCACTTCTGACATGTGTAGAAGAGGAACAGTCAGTAAAGGTGACAGGGAAAAACTGATCAGAAAAGTAGGTAAGGAAACAAAAACATCAAAAACATCATAAAACTTAGAGTTTAAAAAATTCAACTTTTCACACAACAGTTGGGAGAGACTGAGAAGTAAGAGGATATTCGTGTCATTGGTAAGAGCAGTAAGTGTGAAACATTTTAATTAATCTATTCATTTAGTCATTTAATAAGCATTTTCAAAGGTATTCTGTGTGCTTGCTTGGCACACAGTTATCAGCCATATGTGTCACATTGTATGTCAAAGTGCAAGTCACTCAGTTGTGTCCAGTTCTTTGCGACGCCATGGACTGTAGCCGACCAGGCCCCTCTGCCCATGGGATTCTCCAGGCAAGAATATTGAAGAGGGTTACCATCGCAGTGAAATAAGGAGATTTCTGCAGCAACAATAATTTTGTTAGCCAAATAGTCCATTATGGGTAGGCCATCATAGTTACATTCAGGTTTTACACTGCAATCCTCTTACTAAGAATGACATTTCTATTAAAGATGCATTTCATTATAGAGCTTGTAATATCATTATAGAGCTATCTAATATCTGATACATAACCTCCTTTTGATGAATCAAAAGCATGAACTAAATAAGATTTAGTTTGATCAAAATGGGAATTTCTATCCAAAGGCTTACCAAATACCTGATTACTTGAAATGACAATTCTACAAAAAAATTCTCCCAGTCATCCTCACCACTCACCCATTATCAATAGCCACACATCAGTATCTACAGTTCCTATAGAAAACAGGATTTGCATAAGTAAATTTTTTAATTCGTCAATTAGAAACACAAATGTTCTTTTCATATTTTAACTATTGATCTCTAAAAACAAATGACACATCCAGTTGTAGACAGTATGAAAGTCTGGCACCAGATATAATCCTTCACTTTCAAATTTATGACCACATAACTTTTAGACAAATGACTTAATTTATCCACAATTTCACAGTCTGATCCTATCACTTCATGGAAAATAGATGGGGAAACAGTGTCAGACTTTATTTTTTTAGGCTTCAAAATCACTGCAGATGGTGACTGCAGCCATGAGATTAAAAGATGCTTACTCCTTGGGAGGAAAGTTATGACCAATCTAGATAGCATATTGAAAAGCAGAGACATTACTTTGCCAACAAAGGTCCATCTAGTCAAGGCTATGGTTTTTCCAGTGGTCATGTATGGACATGAGAGTTGGACTGTGAAGAGAGCTGAGCACCGAAGAATTGATGCTTTTGAACCGTGGTGTTGGAGAAGACTCTTGAGAGTCCCTTGGACTGCAAGGAGATCCAACCAGTCCATTCTGAAGGAGATCAGCCCTGGGCTTTCTTTGGAAGGAATGATGCTGAAGCTGAAACTCCAGTACTTTGGCCACCTCATGAGAAGAGTTGACTCATTGGAAAAGACTCTGATGCTGGGAAGGATTGGGGGCAGGAGGAGAAGGGGACGACAGAGGATGAGATGGCTGGATGGCATCACTGACTTGATGGATGTGAGTTTGAGTGAACTCTGGGAGTTGGTGATGGACAGGGAGGACTGGCGTGCTGCGATTCATGGGGTTGCAAAGAGTTGGACACAACTGTGTGACTGAACTGAACTGAACTGAAACTATAGCTTAGTTTATAATTAAATAATAATTATAATTATTAAATTATAATGCCTATCTGACAGAGTTTTGAATTAAGAGGAAATGAACTAATATGAAATAAATAGCTAAGAAAGAGTTTGACAACTTTAATTTTGATATAGTAATTATTTGAGCTTCCCTGGTGGCTAAGAAGGTAAAGAACCTGCCTGCAATGCAGGAGAACCATGTTTGATCCCTGGGTCAGGAATATTCCCTGGAGAAGGGAATGTCAACCCACTCCAGTATTCTTGCCTGGGGAATCCCATGGACAGAGGAGCCTTGTGGGCTACAGTTCATGTGGCTGCAAAGAGTTGGACACCACTGAAGACTAATACACACAGCACACATAGTAATTATTAGGGCTTCCCATGGCTCAGTGGTAAAGAATCTGCTTGCAGGAGATGCACGTTTGATTCTCAGGTCAGGAAGATCCTTTGGAGGAGGACATGGTAACCCACTGGAATATTCTTGCCAGGAAAATTTCATGGACAAAAGAGCCTGGCAGTCTCCAATCCATGGGGTCACAAAGAGGCAGACACAACTGAAACAACTGAGCATGCACCCATAATAACTATTAATAATAATTAATAAATTATTTTATAAATAATATTTATAAATAAATGAAAATAATAAAATAAATAAAAATCAAAAATATATAAATAATATTATTATTTATGTATAATAAAATATATAAATAATATTAACATTATTTTTAATTTTAGTTCTTTATTAATATTTATTAATTTTAATTAATAATATTATTAATATATATTATATATAATATTATTATAATAATATAATATAATATTAATAAATAATATTAATAATATAAGATAAAGTGTCCAGCAAAATACACAGTACACTATTAGCTATTCACCAAGCTTAATCCTAAAATTATATTCATTGAAGTAGACTCCAGTTCTTAGCACCCCACCAGACATAAAAACCTTAACCAATTTGATCCATACACAGTCCAAAAGTTGCTATTCTTGCCTTCTTGCTGAGGAAAAGACCTAAAAAGGTATAATCCAAATTAATCAAAGTGTTCTAAGGTAGAAAATGACAGAACTAGAATGAGCATTGTGACCTTTGTAACTAGAATTCTGTGCAGCTGAACACTACATGACCCAGCCTGCTTCTCCTTTAAAGCTCCTCACCACTCCCTCCATCTTTTCATATAATTTGTTTTCTTATATTATGCATTTCCCATAAATTTTTACCAGGCATCCAGAAAAACCATTGATTTTCTGAAACTCCTTTAATGTGCTTGCTCCCAAGATCAGTTACTTGGAAAACCTCAGTTTCCCGTTTCCCATAGGGGCCCTGTATTCTAAAATCCCTCTAGCAGTTTCAGTGATTTTTATTAGATTTATTAAGATTTTTTTTAATCTCACAATCAAAATCTTTTCAGCAACACTGAAATTTTTCTCCCTTTCTGACAAAGTATCTCTTTATTTCAAGGAAAGCAATCACTCTAAAAAGTGGATCCCATTGACAAGAAAAAGGGAAACTATGAACTTCTTGTTGTTCAGTTGCTCAGTGATGTATGACTCTTTGCGACCCCATGGACTACAGCACGCAGACTTCCCTGCTCTTCACTATATCATGGAGTTTGCTGAAACTCATGTGCATTGAATCAGTGATGCCATCCAACCATCTCATCCTCTGTCATCCCCTTCTCCTCCTACATTCAATCTTTCCCAGCATCAGGGTCTTTTCTAATGAGTTGACTCTTAGCATCAGGTGGCCAAAGTATTGGAGCTTCAGCTTTAGCCTCAGTCCTTCCAATGAATACTCAGGACTGATATCCTTTAGGATCGACTGGTTTGCTATCTTTGTATTCCAAGGGACTGCCAAGAGTCAAATGATGACTAACCCCAGCCATTAGTGATGCAAATTTTAGAGCTACATTATCTTCTTCTTACTTTTGACAAGAAAGAGAATGACATCAAATTAATCAAGTGATGGGCTATTATTATTTACTACTTAATAAGTTCATCCTCTCTCAAACACTTGAAACTATTAGAGGTGATAATAATTCTACTAATGCTTTTCCCAAGATGCTTGTTCTCTGAGCTAGAATAATCTTGGAATGTGTTAGAGATCTTGAATGCTAAAGTAAACTTTCATTTATTTTGACAAAAAGGAAACAAAGAAGTAATTTTTCTTTATAGTTTAGCATCTGTATTTCTATAATTTTCCTTGTTGCTTCTTTTGTCAGTAAAAAATCATGTTTAACAGTGATATGACTCTGGTCTTATCCTTTAAGAAATCTAATTTTCTACTTGGGATTCTCAAATTCTAAATTCTTGCATTCAAATTTGTTAAGACTTATTTGAATTTACTAAACTTTTTTCTTGCTGATTTTCCCACATATTTATTGATGTATCTTCACTCTGAGGTCTGAAAACTATCCACCATCCTGGGAGTATTGTTTGAGTGTACACATTTCCTTTAACATCCATTAAGGCTAGTCCCTCATATTTTTTCTCACTCTAGCTCCCTCTATACTCAGTCAAATATTACCTTCTCTTTTAATGTGTAAGTTAAATCTGAATGAAATGGTTGTATAGACAGAGAGCTTGTGTACATTGGGTCCAGGAGAATGTGGAATGATGTTAGAATTCTGGGCTGGACACGAATTTCTAGAACATAGTGTATAGAGAATACCACGTATATTGATTTGCAGTTGCACCATCTTTTTTTCCTTTCATTCTTTGTGTATCTGTTTTTTCCTTTTGCTATGAAGAGTTGCTAAATAGATAGCCTAATCCATCAACACACATATAACTCAGTAGCTAATATTACTTAAAAATCTATAGTCACAAGGAGAAGAGGCTGTAAAACAAGAGTTTATCACCACACAACTTTTAAAAATACCTTTGCCTGAGATGGACATGCTCAAGAGGAAATTAGACTCCAGAGACAGTTAATCTAATTTGGAGCAAGACTAACTCTGAATTATAAATAGAAAGTCAACCTTCAGAATTTAAATGAATTATAGATGTAAAGATCCCTTCACTATTCATTAGTTTATATTAAGTTTCATAATTGGTTTTAAAATTTTCCTGTCTTGGATGGGTTTCTGAAAAGTGGCCTGGGTAGGAATAAGGGATAGAATGAGTTCTGTATCCTTACAATGGATCATTCATCACTCAGATATGACACTGAGTTTTGAAGGATATACATTACCGAATACATCTTAACTTGCAGATTTCTTTCTTTGATTCAAGTAAAAATGCATTTTATCTTTGATAATGGTGTTGATATTTCCCATTGATTTATATTGATATTGTTATGATAGGAAACCTGCTGTTTAAGATATAAATTTTCATACAGTGGATTTGCTGTGCTCTGATAGCAAGAAACATCCTGGAATGTGAAGTCAAGTGGGTCTTAGAAAGCATCACTACGAACAAAGGTAGTGGATGCGACGGGATTCCACTTAAGCTATTTCAAATCCTAAAGGATGATGTTGTGAAAGGGCTGCAGTCAATATGCCAGCAAATTTGGAAAACTCAGCAGTGGCCACAGGACTGGAAAAGGTCAGTTTTCATTCCAATACCAAAGAAAGACAATGCCAAAGAATGCTCAAACTACCACACAATTGCACTCATCTTACACAGCAGCAAAGTAATGCTCAAAATTCTCCAAGCCAGGCTTCAGCAATACATGAACCGTGAACTTCCAGATGTTCAAGCTGGTTTTAGAAAAGGCAGAGGAACCAGAAATCAAATGGCCAACATCCTCTGGATCATGGAAAAAGCAAGAGAGTTCCAGAAAAGCATCTATTTCTGCTTTATTGACTATGCCAAAGCCTTTGACTGTGTGGATCACAATAAACTGTGGAAAATTCTGAAATCTGGGAATACCAGACCACCTGACCTGTCTCTTGAGAAACCTGCAGGTCAGGAAGTAATAGTTAGAACTGGACATGGAACAATAGACTGGTTCCAAATAGGAAAGGGAGTACTTCAAGGCTGTGTATTGTCACCCTACTTATTTAACTTACATGCAGAGTACATCATGAGAAACGCTGGGCTGGAGGAAGCAAATGCTAGAATCAAGATTGCCAGGAGAAATATCAATAACCTGCAGATGACACCGCCCTTATGGCAGAAAGTGAAGAATTAAAAAGTATCTTGATGAAAGTAAAAGAGGAGAGTGAAAAAGTTGGCTTAAAGCTCAACATTCAGAAAACAAAGCTCATGACATCTGATCCCATCACTTCATGGGAAATAGATGGGGAAACAGTGGAAACAGTGGCAGACTTTATTTTGGCAGGGCTCCAAAATCACTGCCGATGCTGACTGCAGCCATGAAATTAAAAGACACTTACTCCTTGGAAGGAAAGTTATGACCAACTTAGGATATTAACAAGCAGATACATTACTCTGTCAACAAAGGTCCATCTAGTCAAGCCTATGGTTTTTCCCGTGGTCATGTATGGATGTGAGAGTTGGACTATAAAGAAAGCTGCATGCCGAAGAATTGATGCTCTTGAACTGTGGTGTTGGAGAAGACTCTTGAGAGTCCCTTGGACAGCAAGGAGATCCAACCAGCCCATCCTAAAGGAGATCAGTCCTGGGTGTTCACTGGAAGAACTGATGTTGAAGGTGAAACTCCAATACTTTGGCCACTTCATGCAAAGAGCTGATTCATTTGAAAAGACCCTGGTGCTGGGAAAGATTGAGGGCAGAGGAGAAGGGGACAACAGAGGATGAGATGGTTGGATGGCATCACTGACTCAGTGGACATGGGTTTGGGTGGACTCAGGGAGCTGGTGATGGACAGGGAGGCCTGGCAGGCTGCGGTTCATGGGGTTGCAAAGAGTTGGACACAACTGAGTGACTGAACTAACTGATAGCAAGAAAATTCATTTATGCATTTCTTTAATGTCTGTGATTTTCAAGTTTTTCTGAACTGTTCATCAACAAAACCCTTATAATATTTTTAAGCAATTGATTTGTTTTGATTTAAGAGCTACGCATCCTTTCTTCCCAGTAATGCTGCTACATTCATTTAAAAAGTGTAGTCCTTGGACCAATTGAATCAGCATCACCTGGGAACTTGTTTGAAATGCAGATTCTCTGGTCCCCCCAGACTGACCGAATCAAAAGGTCTAGAGATGGGGCTCTCTGGGATTCTGATACAAGCTCAATTTTTGTCAACTACTGCTCTTCTAAACTATGGCATTTCACTATTTTGTGTATTTTTTGACCTCTTTTACAGTATGGTAAAGTGTCTTTTTTCAGAATAATACTTTTAAATATTTGAAATACAATATATCGAGTACAAAAAATAGGTATATTAAGATTTAGTTATCCAAATATTAAAGACAAATTTGTGATTCCAGAATACACATGTTTCTTTATTAATAAATTTAAGAAGATCCAAGGGCAATCTAGTAACTATATAGTTTCAAAATATTGATGATCAAAATATTATTTCCAAATATCTGCAACAATCACAATGTGATATGACTGGATCTGTGATTTATATTGGTGACAAAGTCACAGATATCACTAATGCTATTTTGGTGTATGCCTACATTCCTAATTGAAGGAGATATCAAATGTCATCCAGGGGAGAGGAGCCAAGATGGCGGAGGAGTAGGACAGGGAGAACATTTTCTCCCCCACAAATTCATCAAAAGAGCATTTAAAAGCTGAGCAAATTCCACAAAACAACTTCTGAATGCCGGCAGAGGACATCAGGCACCCAGAAAAGCAACCCAAGTCTTCGAAAGGAGGTAGGAAAAAATATAAAAGACAAAAAAAGAGACAAGGGAGGGACAGAGTTCCGTCCCGGGAAGGGAGTCTTAAAAAAAGAGAAGTTTCCAAATATCAGGAAACCTCACTGCCGAATCTGTGCCGAACTTTGGAAGCACAGAGGGCAACATAACAGGGAGAAAAAATAAATAAACAATTAAAACTCACAGATAGTGAGACCTACGGTAAGTCTCCCAGCGGAGAAGCAGCGCAGACACCTGCACACGCCATTAGCAAGCGGGAGCTGGGCAGGGAGGCGCAGCGCGGGCTGCATCTCTTAAAGTAAGGACCTGGCCTGAAAACCCTGAGCGCTATCTGAGTGAAATAATCTGGGCTAGCAAACCAGACTGTGGGATATCTACCACGCGAAAAGCCAGCCCTAACCTAAGACACTGCCAGGCCCGCGCAGGGAACAAAGGACTGAACAGAGATAGCTGGCTGCAGACCTTCCCCCTCCGGTGACAGGCAGCCAGAGCTGGAAGGGGGCAATTGCAGCCCCAGAGAGACATTATCTATAAAAGTGTAAGCAGGCTTCTTTGCTAACTAAAACTTCTTGGGGGGTCTGGACGGTCAACATCTCCCTGAGAAGGTGCGCCGGTTGTACACCTAGATAACTGAGCAGTGGGGAGGCGATAAGTCGCAGCAATCGCGCTCGCTAAACACCTCATCACCTGAGCTGCTCGGACCTGGGAAGGGCACAAAACGCAGGCCCAACCGAGTCTGCGCCTCTGAGGACTACCCGAGTGCCTGAACCTGAGCGGCTTGGACCTGGGAGGTGCAGGCAGCCCAGGGCTGGCCTCGGATGGTTCCCGGCGGAACAACCTAGAGCCTGAGCAGTGTGGGCAGGGAGGCTACACGCGCCGTGAGCGGGGGCAGACCCAGTGTGGCTGAGGCACTGCGAGCACACGCCAGTGTTACTTGTTTGCAGCATCCCTCCCTCCCTCCCCATGGCGCGACTGAACAAGTGAGCCTAAAAAGAAAAAAAAGAAAAAGTGTCCTCCACTGTCCCCTTTGTGTCAGGGCCGAAACCAGACACTGAAGAGTCCACCAAACAGAAGAAGCTATAACAGAGGGAACCGCCTTGGAAGCTATAGGCAATAGATTAAAACCCTGTGGTTACTACAGACTACATAGGAAGGGGCCTATAGATCTTGAGAAATAAAAGTCGGACCAAGGAACTAGCCAAAAATGAGCTGAACCCACAATACTCACAACAAAACCAGAGAAAGTCCTCAATATATTTTTACTATTTTTACGATCATTCTTTCTTTCTTTCTTTCTTTTTTTTAATTTTTTAAAAAAATTTTAAGTCCTCTTTTATTCCTTTAATTTTCACTTTTATAACCTATTACTTTGCAAAAAAAAAAAGGACCCTATTTTTTTTCCTTCAGCAAACTTCATATATATATTTTTTATAATTTTTTGACCTTGGTTTTTTTTTTTCTTCTTCTTTTTTTAACATTGTATTTTTGAAATTCCCAACTCTACTCTAGATTTTTAATTTTAGCTTTTTGGTATTTGTTATCAATTTTGTACCTGTAGTTTTTTTTATAATTTCTGTGACTTTTTTTTTCTCTGTTTCTTTCTCTTCTTCTTTTATATAACACTGTATATCTGAAATTCCAAACTCTACTCTAGATTTTTAACTTTTGCTTTTTGGTATTAGTTAACTATTTTGTACCTATATTTTCTTTATAATTTTCGCAACCTTGTTTGTTTTTGTTTGTTCGTTTTTTCTCTCTTTCTTTTCCTTCTTCTTTTCTTTAACATCGTATTTTTAAAATTCCAAACTCTACTCTAGATTTTTAATTTTTGCTTTTATGTATTTGTTACCAATTTAGTACCTTTAAGAACCCAATCTTCAGTACCCATTTTTTACTAGGGAACGAGATTACTGGCTTAACTGCTCTCTCTCCCTTTGGACTCTCCTTTTTCTCCACCAGGTCGCCTGTGTCTCCTCCCTAACCCCTCTCTACTCTACCCAACTCTGTGAATTTCTGTGTGTTCCAGATGGTGGAGACCACTTAGGGAACTGATTACTGGCTGGATCTGTCTCCCTCCTTTTCATTCCCCCCTTTTATCCTTCTGGCCACCTCTGTGTCCTTCCTCCATCTTCTCTTCTCTGTATAACTCCGTGAACATCTCTGAGCAGTCCAGTTGTGGAGTGCACACAAGAAAGTGATTACTGGCTAGCCCACTCTCTCCACTATTGATTCCACCTCATCTCATTCGGGTCACCTCTAACTCCCTCCTCCCTCTTCTTTTCTCCATGTAAAGCTGTGAACCTCTCTGGGTGGCCCTCATGGTAGAGAAACTTTTCATCTTTAATGTAGATATTTTATCAATGGTGCTGTATAGAAGAAGTTTTGAAACTACTGTAAAAATAAGACCAATAACTGGAAGCAGGAGGCTTAAATCCAAACCCTGACTCCAGGGAACTCCTGACTCCAAAGAACATTAATTGACAGGAGCTCATCAAACGCCTCCATACCGACACTGAAACCAAGTACCACACAAGGGCCAACAAGTTCCAGGGCAAGACATACCAAGCAAATTCTCCAGCAACAAAGGAACACAGCCCTGAGCTTCAAGATACAGGCTGCCCAAAGTCACCCCAAAACCATAGACATCTCATAACTCATTACTGGACACTTCATTGCACTCTAGAGAGAAGAAATACAGCTCCACCCACCAGAACACCAACATAAGCTTCCCTAACCAGGAAACCTTGACAAGCCACCTGTACAAACCCATACACAGCGAGGGAATGCCACAATAAAGAGAACTCCACAAACTGCCAGAATACAGAAAGGACACCCCAAACTCAGCAATTTAAACAAGATGAAGAGACAGAGGAATACCCAGCAGATAAAGGAACAGGATAAATGCCCACCAAACCAAACAAAAGAGGAAGAGATAGGGAATCTACCTGATAAAGAATTCCGAATAATCATAGTGAAATTGATCCAAAACCTTGAAATCAAAATGGAATCACAGATAATAGCCTGGAGACAAGGATTGAGAAGATGCAAGAAAGGTTTAACAAGGACCTAGAAGAAATAAAAGAGTCAATATATAATGAATAATGCAATAAATGAAATTAAAAACACTCTGGAGGCAACAAATAGTAGAATAACAGAGGCAGAAGATAGGATTAGTGAATTAGAAGATAGAATGGCAGAAATAAATGAATCAGAGAGGATAAAAGAAAAACGAATTAAAAGAAATGAGGACAATCTCAGAGGCCTCCAGGACAATATTAAACGCTACAACATTCAAATCATAGGGGTCCCAGAAGAAGAAGACAAAAAGAAAGACCATGAGAAAATACTTGAGGAGATAATAGTTGAAAACTTCCCTAAAATGGGGAAGGAAATAATCACCCAAGTCCAAGAAACCCAGAGAGTCCCAAACAGGATAAACCCAAGGCGAAACACCCCAAGACACATATTAATCAAATTAACAAAGATCAAACACAAAGAACAAATATTAAAAGCAGCAAGGGAAAAACAACAAATAACACACAAGGGAATTCCCATAAGGATAACAGCTGATCTTTCAATAGAAACTCTTCAAGCCAGGAGGGAATGGCAAGACATACTTAAAATGATGAAAGAAAATAACCTACAGCCCAGATTATTGTACCCAGCAAGGATCTCATTCAAGTATGAAGGAGAAATCAAAAGCTTTTCAGACAAGCAAAAGCTGAGAGAATTCTGCACCACCAAACCAGCTCTCCAACAAATACTAAAGGATATTCTCTAGAGAGAAACACAAAAATGGTGTATAAATTCGAACCCAAAACAATAAAGTAAATGGCAACAGGATCATACTTATCAGTAATTACCTTAAACGTAAATGGGTTGAATGCCCCAACCAAAAGACAAAGACTGGCTGAGTGGATACAAAAACAAGACCCCTACATATGTTGTCTACGAGAGACCCACCTCAAAACAGGGGACACATACGGACTGAAAGTGAAGGGCTGGAAAAAGATTTTCCATGCAAATAGGGACCAAAAGAAAGCAGGAGTAGCAATACTCATATCAGATAAAATAGACTTTAAAACAAAGGCTGTGAAAAGAGACAAAGATGGTCACTACATAATGATCAAAGGATCAATCCAAGAAGAAGACATAACAATTATAAATATATATGCACCCAACACGGGAGCACCACAGTATGTAAGACAAATGCTAACAAGTATGAAAGGAGAAATTAACAATAACACAATAATAATGGGAGACTTTAATACCCCACTCACACCTATGGATAGATCAACTAAACAGAAAATTAACAAGGAAACACAAACTTTAAACGATACAGTAGACCAGTTAGACCTAATTGATATCTATAGGACATTTCATCCCAAAACAATGAATTTCACCTTTTTCTCAGGCGCACATGGAACCTTCTCCAGGATAGATCACATCCTGGGCCATAAAGCTAGCCTTGGTAAATTCAAAAAAACTGAAATCATTCCAAGCATCTTTTCTGACCACAATGCAGTAAGATTAGATCTCAGTTACAAGAGAAAAACTATTAAAAATTCCAACATATGGAGGCTGAACAACACGCTGCTGAATAACCAACAAATCACAGAAGAAATCAAAAAAAGAAATCAAAATTTGCATAGAAACGAATGAAAATGAAAACACAGCAACCCAAAACCTGTGGGACAGTGTAAAAGCAGTCCTAAGGGGAAAGTTCATAGCAATACAGGCATACCTCAAGAAACAAGAAAAAAGTCAAATAAATAACCTAACTCTACACCTAAAGCAACTAGAAAAGGAAGAAATGAAGAACCCCAGGGTTAGTAGAAGGAAAAAATCTTAAAAATTAGGGCAGAAATAAATGCAAAAGAAACAAAAGAGACCATAGCAAAAATCAACAAAGCCAAAAGCTGGTTCTTTGAAAGGATAAATAAAATTGACAAACCATTAGCCAGACTCATCAAGAAACAAAGGGAGAAAAATCAAATCAATAAAATTAGAAATGAAACTGGAGAGATCACAACAGACAACACAGAAATACAAAGGATCATAAGAGACTACTATCAACAATTATATGCCAATAAAATGGACAACGTGGAAGAAATGGACAAATTCTTAGAAAAGTACAACGTTCCAAAACTGGACCAGGAAGAAATAGAAAATCTTAACAGATCCATCACAAGCATGGAAATTGAAACTGTAATCAAAAATCTTCTAGCAAACAAAGCCCAGGTCCAGACGGCTTCACAGCTGAATTCTACCAAAAATTTAGAGAAGAGCTAACACCTATCCTGCTCAAACTCTTCCAGAAAATTGCAGAGGAAGGTAAACTTCCAAACTCATTCTATGAGGCCACCATCACCCTAATACCAAAACCTGACAAAGATCCCACAAAAAAAGAAAACTACAGGCCAATATCACTGATGAACATAGATGCAAAAATCCTTAACAAAATTCTAGAAATCGGAATCCAACAACACGTTAAAAAGATCATACACCATGACCAAGTGGGCTTTATCCCAGGGATGCAAGGATTCTTCAATATCTGCAAATCAATCAATGTAATACACCACACTAACAAATTGAAAAATAAAAACTATATGATTATCTCAAGAGATGCAGAGAAAGCCTTTGACAAAATTCAACATCCATTTATGATAAAAACTTTCCAGAAAGCAGGAATAGAAGGAACATACCTCAACATAATAAAAGCTATATATGACAAACCCACAGCAAACATTATCCTCAATGGTGAAAAATTGAAAGCATTCTCTCTAAAGTCAGGAACAAGACAAGGGTGCCCACTCTCACCATTACTATTCAACATAGTTGTGGAAGTTTTAGCCACAGCAATCAGAGCAGAAAAAGAAATAAAAGGAATCCAAATTGGAAAAGAAGAAGTAAAACTCTTACTTTTTGCAGATGACATGATCCTCTACATAGAAAACCCTAAAGACTCCACCAGAAAATTACTAGAACTAATCAATGATTATAGTAAAGTTGCAGGATATAAAATCAACACACAGAAATCCCTTGCATTCCTATACACTAATAATGAGAAAACAGAAAGAGAAATTAAGGAAACAATTCCATTCACCTTTGCAATGGAAAGAATAAAATACTTAGGAATATATCTACCTAGAGAAACTAAAGACCTATACATAGAAAACTATAAAACACTGGTGAAAGAAATCAAAGAGGATACCAATAGATGGAGAAATATACCATGTTCATGGATGGGAGGAATCAATATAGTGAAAATGAGTATACTACCCAAAGCAATTTATAGATTCAATGCAATCCCTATCAAGCTACCAACGGTATTCCTCACAGAGCTAGAACAAATAATTTCACAATTTGTATGGAAATACAAAAAACCTCGAATAGCCAAAGCTATCTTGAGAAAGAAGAACGGAACTGGAGGAATCAACATGCCTGACTTCAGGCTCTACTACAAAGCCACAGTCATCAAGACAGTATGGTACTGGCACAAAGACAGAAATATAGATCAACGGAACAAAATAGAAAGCCCAGAGATAAATCCACGCACATATGGACAACTTATCTTTGACAAAGGAGGCAAGAATATACAATGGATTAAAGACAATCTCTTTAACAAATGGTGCTGGGAAATCTGGTCAACCACTTGTAAAAGAATGAAACTAGAACACTTTCTAACACCATACACAAAAATAAACTCAAAATGGATTAAAGATCTCAATGTAAGACCAGAAACTATAAAACTCCTAGAGGAGAACATAGGCAAAACACTCTCCAACATACATCACAGCAGGATCCTCTATGACCCACCCCCCAGAATATTGGAAATAAAAGCAAAAATAAACAAATGGGACCTAATTAAACTTAAAAGCTTCTGCACATCAAAGGAAACTATTAGCAGGGTGAAAAGGCAGCCTTCAGAATGGGAGAAAATAATAGCAAATGAAGCAACTGACAAACAACTAATCTCAAAAATATACAAGCAACTCCTACAGCTCAACTCCAGAAAAATAAATGACCCAATCAAAAAATGGGCCAAAGAACTAAATAGACATTTCTCCAAAGAAGACATACAGATGGCTAACAAACACATGAAAAGATGCTCAACATCGCTCATTATCAGAGAAATGCAAATCAAAACCACTATGAGGTACCATTTCACACCAGTCAGAATGGCTGTGATCCAAAAGTCTACAAGCAATAAATGCTGGAGAGGGTGTGGAGAAAAGGGAACCCTCTTACACTGTTGGTGGGAATGCAAACTAGTACAGCCACTATGGAGAACAGTGTGGAGATTCCTTAAAAAACTGGAAATAGAACTGCCTTATGATCCAGCAACCCCACTGCTGGGCATACACACTGAGGAAACCAGAAGGGAAAGAGACATGTGTACCCCAATGTTCATCGCAGCACTGTTTATAATAGCCAGGACATGGAAGCAACCTAGATGCCCATCAGCAGATGAATGGATAAGAAAGCAGTGGTACATATACACAATGGAGTATTACTCAGCCATTAAAAAGAATACATTTGAATCAGTTCTAATGAGGTGGATGAAACTGGAGCCTATTATACAGAGTGAAGTAAGCCAGAAAGAAAAACACCAATACAGTATACTAACACATATATATGGAATTTAGAAAGATGCTAACAATAACCCTGTGTATGAGACAGCAAAAGAGACACTGATGTATAGAACAGTCTTATGGACTCTGTGGGAGAGGGAGAGGGTGGGAAGATTTGGGAGAATGACATTGAAACATGTAAAATATCATGTATGAAACGAGTTGCCAGTCCAGGTTCGATGCACGATGCTGGATGCTTGTGGCTAGTGCACTGGGACGACCCAGAGGGACGGTATGGGGAGGGAGGAGGGAGGAGGGTTCAGGATGGGGAACACATGTATACCTGTGGTGGATTCATTTTGATATTTTGCAAAACTAATAGAATTTGTAAAGTTTAAAAATAAAATAAAATTTTAAAAATAAATAAATAAAACTTAAAAAAAAATGTCATCCAGCAGTTAAAGAAATTAAACGTAGTTCTGTGCATCTGAATTCATGCATACCCTGAATTCTATCCACATACATTACCTCAGGGGAATAGAAACCTTGCACGATGTGTGATTTTTAGCCCATGTAAAATACGCTTACTTTTTAATCTGATAAATATAATACATTGTAAAACAACATAGGAGACAGGATGTGAATCAAATGTGGTCCGAAAGCCATAGAATAGATTGTTCCCCCTCGGGGTGCCTTGTGACCTAAAGCCTGGGATGGTTAAAGCAGCGCTGATTTGAGAGTTTCCTGGAAATTACAGCAGTACTACATATTTTCCTGCTTAATCGTACAAGACCTTCATATTCATTATAGTTTACAGTTACTTTTCACAAGCTTTGCACATCTTTACCTGTCACTTTATGTCTTAACTGACACCTCTGGATTCTTTAGAACCTTTTAGAAAGGGTGAGGTTTTTGTCTTGTCACTGCTAGCTCATTTGAGGAAATGGATACTCAAAGATCACATAAACAGGTAAAGGTTACGGAGCACAGTTCAGAGTCGTGACTTCCACTTGTTCCACATTTTGGGTCTGTGTTCTGACCTTACTGGGCATGGCTGTAGAGAGTCAGCAGCCAATGAGACCTGCTCTGGCCACCATTTGAGATCAGTTGAATGAAAAGAACAACAAAGGATCCTTTCTATTTCAGCTCCTGATGACTGAGTGCTCAAAGAGGAAATAATCAGAGTATGAAAGGACGCATCTACTTTCATCATGAGATAGAAAAGACAATAGACTGCCAGGAAAAAAAAGTGTTCCTAATTTGTAGGTGGAACATTTTACAAAAGAATTTTTGCCAATTCCTTATTTTGGAAGCCAAGAATTGGATATGACTGAGTGACAAACACACTCAACGTATTTTAAAACCATGTCTTTGCCTTTCAGCTCTCTTATTTGAGATTCTTCTCCCAAACCCTGATTATCAAATGATGGTAACAAGTCTTCTGAGGGGCTTTCTTCTAAAATATTTTTTTCTGTATTGTGTCTTTTTGTTATGAACAGTTTGATACTGTTTTTAGTATCAAATACTGATGCTGATTTCTAGTCTAAATTTATATTTTGTAAACAGTATGACATTGACATAGGTTTACAAAGGCTCAATTTTATTGATAAACTGAGGATCACATTTGCTTTACTGATACAAATATATTTCTTTTTTGTCTGTGTGTGTGTTTTAATTTAAATTATTTATTTTAATTGTGACAGAATCAAATATATTTCTTAATAGACAAGGGAAGAGAAACCATTATTTGTTGAGTTCCTACTATGTACCAAATTCTTATAATATAGAGGAAGGAGTCTAATATAGCAAATAAAGTAACAGATGGAGGAGGAAATGGCAACCCACTCCAGTGTTCTTGCCTGGAGAATGCCATAGACAGAAGATTCTGGCGGGTTATGGTCCATGGGGTCACAAAGAGCCAGACACGACTGGCTGACTAACACAATAATGCTGTCTGATTGGGCAGGAAGAGTAGGGGAAAAGGAAGTCTCTGCAGTTGTTACGCTGTTCAGAGAGCCAGAGGTAGCGAGGAGGCATGAAACAAAGAGCCTACCATGCAGAAATGACCTGTGAGCATCTTAGTGGGGTGTAAGTGTCTGCACAGGATTGGCAGTAGCAGCAATTCAATAAAGTATTTTGGCCATGCAGTGTACTAAGTCTCCGTTAGCTTTAGTCAGGGATATAGAAACGTCTGCAGACAGCTGCAGAAGGAAAGTTTAAGAAAGACAAAGGGCAGTGCAAATCTGTCCACATGGAACAGAAGTGAGTGGATTTCTACAGCAGAAAGAGAGGGAAATCAGTCTTTTTTGTTCTTTCTATTTATCATGCATAATATCTACATTTGGAGGCTGAACAAAAGCAGAGGGAGGAAAACTTTCAGTTTCTCTTCAGGAGAGAATGGGAAGATCCTTAGAATAAAAAAGACTTCTGCTTAAGAACACTTGCTTCCTGAGAAAGAACAATGAACCACCCCTCTCCCCCAAACTCTGATGTTTAAGTCAATGTTTGGAAGACAGTAGATATGTTTTATTATATTAATGCCAGGAAATAAAGAATTTTCAATGATCTTTAGAACAGCCATGAATATGGGTTTAAAAATTTATCAGCAGAAGAAACCTGACTTCTGTTGGAACCCTACTGCAATTCCATTTAGCAAGTCAAAGATTGTTACCTTCAGAAGTGGCCCATGCTTCACAGAACCTGTAAGGTATAATATTTGATCAATAGAGTTATTAGAATAACATGATTAAAACTAGCTGTTTCATGGTTATTGCTGAGAACTATTCTTATGACTGGTTGAAAATAATGGGAAAATGTAGGGTTTAAGGTGCATAATAAAAGCATGAACAACATCTATGTGTAAAAAACAAAAGGAAAAAAAAAAAAAAACAAGAAAAGTTCAACCGTTTAATAGCTACTTTTAAAATGAGGTCAGGGAAGGTTTAGAGTAGAAGTGAATAAGGGAACATATAATTCATTATCCAAACTAAGAAGTGTTTATTCTAGGAAAATTACCAAGACTTTTCCCTAGTATCTGTGGAGCCTGAGGCAAGGGTACAAATTAAAGCCCATATATTTGACATAACCCAAGTTTATAAAGGAAGCCACACACTCTTAGGTAACTTTTGGTATCTTTATACATAAATACTCAAAACACCCAAGAAGATACATTTCAAATTTCAATTTCTCAGGATTCTTAGGACTCTTGGAGTTTTGTTCAGGAACATGCTGGTACAGCATGAAGTGGGCCCCAGCCCCCAGAAGACCCTTTTTGGGCCATCCCAGTTCCTTCACATGTGGGTTTAGGCGTTCATTTCAGCCTGCCCATTTGACTGCTTTCAACTTAGTGTAAATACCCTTCCTGTGGCCACACCTTGAGACTAGCGATGGGCACAGAAGAGGCCAGATCCATCATCTGAAAGGAGAATCCAGCCAAGTGACTTGTGCAGTCCCTGAGTGTGAGCAGAAGCCATGGGGGCAGGAAGCTCTGCGGTCCCAGCGTTCTCAGGATGATTAGAATAGGAGGTTTAAGCTTTAGGTGGACATGTTTCCCTGTCTCAGATAACTCCTCAACTCATGAAATGTAAAGTCAGAGTCTCTAAACTGCCAGGAGAAGAACACAGCTCCTTTCTCATGGATCTGAGGCCAGTACTGCAAATGCTAAGCTGGAGTTGATGCCAGGAATAAACAACAAACCTAGACTCGAGTAAACAAATGTATATAGTTACCTTGAATTTATTGGAGTGTAAACTGCAGCCTCAGAAACTGTCCTGGGTGTGCAGACTTGGAGAGATTTTGTTTTGTTTTGTTTTATAGCAAGAGCTCTTTGTATATCCTTAGAGATGAACATTCCTACACAGATTTTTTTATGACTAAGTAACAGTGAAAATAAGACTGATACAGCTGGGTAAGCTTCCTGGACACAGAAGCCAAAGGAGAAAAATGACTGGTCGCATTTATTACATGAATACAAAGAAATAAAAGTGTAAATCAACCAAAACTAACCTTAAAGGAAAGAGAATTTTGAGGCTTGTGAGGAAACTGGTTGTCTCATGAAGAAGATCAAGAAGATAGCTATCAGAAACTGACTGGAAATAGACTTAAACAAAGACAATTTTCGCAAAACTCATTTCAGAAAAGGGGACACTATCTGATTTGTAGGAGGAATGCAATATTAGTCTTGTTGTTATGTTTTGTCTGCCTTATTATGAGGTAATGTCTTATAGACAGAGAACTTGTAATGAAATAATGGAGTGTTATGCACTGAATGTTTGTGTCCCTCGCAAATTCATATGTTGAAACACTAACCCCCAATGGGGCTACATTTGGAGATGGAGCTTCTAAGGAGGTGAAAAATAGAAAAAAAATGAAAGTGTTAGTCCTCAGTGGTATCCTACTCTTGGGAATCCCATGGACTGTAGCCCACCAGGCTCTTCTTTCCAAGGAGTTCTCCAGGCAAGAAGTGGGTAGCCATCCCTTCCCTAGGGAAACTTTCCAACCCAGGGATCAAACACAGATCTCCTGCATTGCAGGCAGATTCTTTACTGAATTAAGTTTAAATGAGATCATAAAGGTGGGGCCCTGAAGATTAGGATTAGTGTCCCTATAAGAAGAGACACCAGGTAGCTCAGTCTCTCCACATATCCAAAGAAGAGGTCATGTGAGCACACAGCCAGATGGCAGCTGCCTACAATTTAAGAGAAGAGGCCTCAGGATGAAAGTTTAATCTTGGCACTTTGCTGGAATCTTGAAACTGGGCTTTCCATCCTCCAAAATTGGGAGAAATAAATTTATGTTGAATAAACCACCCAACCTATGGCATTTTCGTTATGAAAAGTGACATGGGATAAACTAAGACATGGGATAAACAATAAGAGACTGGGGATTAAGTATATAAATGTGTTTTCAGAAAATTTCGGAAACTGATAGATGGAATATAATATATAGACTTAGGTAAGATAAAGAAAAAAAAGGTCAGAGGAAAGCTAAAAGTGTAACAGAAATTGAAATGGTAAAACTATGTAAGAAACACCTTAAAACCAAATTGTCTGATGAAAGTATTTGGCTCTCAGAAAGCCAGAGAAATGCCTGCTAGCTGGGGTCTGAGAGAAGAAAATATAAGTAGAATTTAGAAACAACATAATATCCATTCAACATTGCTGAAAATGTAAGCTAAGGATATATGTGGAAGGTTAAGTACTCCTAGGTCATCCACAGGTGTAGTTTGGTGTCCATGATTCTATGAAATCACTGAAATTATATGCTAATAACTGGGACTTGAAGTTAGTTATTAGCTGTAACTTTAACTAGCATCACACCTTTTGCACCATGCAAAAATTAACGAGGAGGATGGCTTTTTTCTATAGACTTTTACACTTAACAGGTGATAGTTTCAATGTGTTTGCTGTTTTAAGGCCAAGAGAGCAACCATTACCAACTATGCCTATTTCTTTTACTGGTGGCACATTTCCAAAGAAGAGAAAATGAGAAAGGACAGGAATGAATGGTTCTCTGGGTGATAATGTCATTAAACATTCCATTCTTTTTTTCATTTATATATATGTTCAGTTCAGTCACTTGGTCATGTCCGACTCTTTGTGACCTCATGGACTGAAGCACTCCAGACTTCCTGGTCCATCACCAACTCCCGGAGCCTACTCAAACTCATGTCCACTGAGTCAGTGATGCCATCCAAACATCTCATCCTCTGTCAGCCCCTTCTCCTCCCACCTTCAATCTTCCCCATCATCAGGGTCATTTCTAATGAGTCAGTCCTTCACATCAGATGGCCAAAGTATTGGAGTTTCAGCTTCAGCATCAGTCCTTCCAATGAATATTCAGGACTGATTTTGTTTAGGATAGACTGGTTGGATTTCCCTGCAGTCCAAGGGACTCTCAAGAGTATTCTCCACCATCACCATTCAAAACCATCAATTCTTCAGTGCTCAGTTTTCTTTAGAATCCAGCTCTCACATCCATACATGACTACTGAAAAAACCATAGCTTTGACTAGACGGACCTTTGTTGGTAAAGTAGTGTCTCTGCTTTTTAATATGCTGTCTAGGTTGGTCATAGCTTTTCTTCCAAGGAGCAAGTGTCTTTTAATTTCATGGCTGCAGTCAGCATCTGCAGTGATTTTGGAGCCCCCCCAAAATAAACTGTCACTGTTTCCATTGTTTCCCCATCTATTTGCCATGAGGTGATGGGACCAGATGCCATGATCTTCGTTTTCTCAATGTTGAGTGTTAAGCCAACTTTTTCACTCTCCTCTTTCACTTTCATCAAGAGACTCTTTAGTTCCTCTTTGCTTCCTGCCATAAGGGTGGTGACATTTGCATATCTGAGGTCATTGATATTTCTCCCAGCAATCTTGACTCCAGCTTGTGCTTCATCCAGCCCAGCGTTTCTCATGATGTACTCTGCATATAAGTTTAATAAGCAGGGTGACAATATACAGCCTTGATGTACTCCTTTCCTGATTTGAAACCAGTCTGTTTTCCATGTCCTGGTCTAACTGTTGCTTCCTGACCTGCATACAGATTTCTCAAGAGGCAGGTCAGGTGGTCTGGTATTCCCATCTCTTTAAGAGTTTTCCACAGTTGTGATCCACACAGTCAAAATCTTTGGCATAGTCAATAAAGCAGAAGTAGATGTTTTTCTGGAACTCTCTTGCTTTTTCGATGATCCAACAGATGTTGGCAATTTGATCTCTGGTTCTTCTGCCTTTTCTAAATCCAGCTTGAACATCTGGAAGTTCACGGCTCATGTACTGTTGAAGACTAGCTTGGAGAATTTTGAGCATTACTTTGCTAGCATGTGAGATGAGTGCAATTGTGTGGTAGTTTGAAACTTGTTTGGCCTTGCCTTTCTTTGGGATTGGAATGAAAACTGAACTTTTCCAGTCCTGTGGCTACTGATGAGTCTTCCAGATTTGCTGGCATATTGAGGGCAGCACTTTCACAGCATCATCTTTAAGATTTGAAATAGCTCAACTGGAATTCCATCACCTCCAAATATATTTAATTGGAATACCCCATCCCACCCCTCTAGGTAGTCACAGCATACCAGAATGAGCTCCCTGTGCTATACCAAAACTTCCCACTAGCTATCTACTTTGCACATAATAGTGCATGTTTCACTGCTACTCTCTCAATTTGTCCCACCCTCTTCCCTCCCCTGCTATGTCCACAAGATATTTTCTGTCTGCATCTCCATTTCTGCCCTGCAAATATGTTCATCAGTGCCATTTTTTCTAGATTCCGTATTTATGTGTTAATATATTTATTTTTCTCTTTCTGATTTACTTCACTCTATATAACAGGCTCTAGGATCACCTGCCCTAATAGAACTGATTTGAATTTGCTCCTTTTAAAGACTGAGTAATGCTCCATTGTATATGTGTACCACAACTTCTTTATCCATTCATCTGTCAATGGACATCTAGATATCTTCCATGACAAGGCTACTGTACACAATGCTGCAATGAGCATTGCATTCCCCATTCTGATTACTATTTCTGCTTTAAAGAGTGCTCTGCATACACATTTCTCCTTCTCCTAGTCTCTGTCCTTATCATCATGTACTGTTACCACTGTTTTAATTATTGGATTATATATCTGTTTGGGCTTATCTCCTAACCCCTGCTATTTAGAAATGTCATGACTATTTACTTTTACTCTAAAGTCATCCTTCTGTACCTGAGGTTAATGTATCTGCAGAATGGAAACCAACCTTGAATGGAAAAAGACTTCTAGAAAGTCCTGAAAAGCAAAACTTGAATTTGCCACCTGCTGCTGCTGCTAAGTCGCCTCAGTATTGTCCGACCCTGTGCGACCCCATAGACGGCAGCCCACCAGGCTCCCCCGTCCCCGGGATTCTCCAGGCAAGAACACTGGAGTGGGTTGCCATTTCCTTCTCCAATGAATGAAAGTGAAAAGTGAAAGTGAAGTCGCTCAGTCGTGTCCAACTTGACTCTTTGTGACCCCATGGACTGCAGCCCACCAGGCTCCTCCGTCCATGGGACTTGCCAGGCAAGAGTACTGGACCTGGCAACTATTTACATAGCATTTACATTGTATTTACTATTTATGTAGTATTTACATTGTATTTGATATTAACGTAATCTAGACATGATTTAACATATATATAGTGTGTGTAGGTCATACATAAATATTATGTTGTTTTATATAAGGGACTTGAGTGTCTGTAGGTTTTGATATCAACAGGGAGGAGGAGTGCCCTGGAACTGATCCTCCAATAATACTAACGGTTGACTGTATATGAAATTTAGAATCAGGACATCTTGTTTCAAAGTAAGTATCTACTATTTTTATTTGGATCATAAATACTTTATAATTTATTTAGGGGCCAAATGACATCTTTAAGATGTTTCTCTTATTCAAGAATGTGGTGTCTTTCCATGAACTGTTACTCTCTGTTGTGACCATTAGTAATATTCAAAATGTATTTCACTTATTTCTTGTTTTATTTGTCCTTATATATTTTGTTTCTCTTGATGCCATAACAAATGACATTTGCTTCTTTTTTTCCCCCACTGAATCTTCTATCTGGCTGTTATATGTATTTACAAAAAATATTGATTGTGCACATTTATTTTGTATGTGTCTACATTTCTGAATTCTCTTACTGCTTAGATTAGCATTCCAGGTATGTCCATATCTATCATTAGAAAATTTTGATAGTATTCTGCACCCTTCTGTATTTTTTAACCTATAATTTATTTAGTTTTATCTTGTTTTGCATTGTCAAGTTACATTGGCTGATTCATCTAGCTGGATAGTAAATAATGGTGGTGCCATGCAAACATTTACATCCTGATCCCGACTCTGGGGACAAAGCTTCCAATATTTTTCTATTGACATGATAATCATTTGGAGGCTGAGGCATCTTTTGTCATGTAAATGAAGTGTCTGTATATAAATTCCTTATTTATTTACAATTTTAAAATTAAGTATGTAATTGAATGTTGCCAAATGCTTCTGCACTATCTTGAAGATAATTATTAGATTTTTTTCTCCTTAATGCTATTAATATGGTGTATTAAGGTAATAGATTTCTAAATATTGTTTCATTCTTGTGAATGTGTGTGTGCTCTGTTGTCTTTGACTCTGTCTCATGGAGCTTGCCAAGTTCCTCTGTCAATGGAATTTTCTAGGAAAGAATACTGGAATGGATTGCATTCCCCGACTCCAGATTCATCCTTGTAGACAAAGATATTCTTCCATGTAGAAAAATAATTTTTAACAAATATTTCTGGGACAAAACGCTGAAAAGTGAAAGTGTTAGTCACTTAGTCACGTCTGACTCTTTGCAACCCATGGATTGCAGTCCACTGGGTTCCTCTGTCCATGGAATTCTCCAGACAAGAATACTGGACTGGGTAGCCATTCCCTTCTCCAGGGGATCTTCCCGACTGAGGGATTGAACCTGGGTCTCCTGTATTGAAGGCAGATTCTTTACTATCTGAGCTGGGGAAGCCTGGCATAAATGGATAGCTATGTGCAAAAGAATGGATTTGGCCTCTTATCTCACACTGTGCTAAGTTTTGTCAAGAGAACACAATGGACATGGCAAACACCCTTTTCTAACAATACAAGAAATGACTCTACACATGGACATCATTAAATGGTCAATACTGAAAACAGATTGATTATATTCTTTGAAACTGAAGACAGAGAAGCTCTATACAGTCAGCCAAAACAACACCTGGAGCTGACTGTGCCTCAGATCATCAGTCCTATTTGAAGTTCGGGCTTAAATTGAAGACAGTAGATAAAAACCACTAGGACTAAATCAAATCCCTTATGATTATACAGTGCTGTGCTTAGCTGCTCAATCAAGTCTGACACTTTGCAACTCCATGGACTGTAGCCTGCCAGGCTCCTCTGTCCATGGGAATTCTCCAGGCAAGAATATTGGGGTGGGTTACCATGCTCTCCTCCAGGGGATCTTCCCAACCCAGGGATGGAACCCAGGTCTCCCTCATTGCAGGTGGATTCCTTACCATGTGAGCCACTTGGGAAGCACAAGAATACTGGAATGGGTAGCCTGTCCCTTCTCTAGTGGAGCTACCCTACCCAAGAATTGAACCAGGTCTCATGCATTGCAGGCAGATTCTTTACCAGCTGAGCTTCCAGGGAAGCCCATGATTATACAGTGGACATAATGAATAGCTTCAAGGGATTAGATCTGGTAGAAATTGCCCAAAGAACTATGAAAAGTGGTTGGTAATATTATACTAAACATTAAAGTTAAAGACAAAGGAGAAAAGGAAAGATACACCCATCTGAATGCAGAGTTCCAAAGAATAGCAAGGAGAGATAAAGTGTTCCTCAGTCATCAATGTAAAGAAATAGAGGAAAACAATAGAATGGGAAAGACTAGAGATTACTTCAAGAAAATTAGAGATACAAAGGGAACATTTCATGCAAAGATGGGCACAATAAAGGACAGAAATGGTATGGACCTAACAGAAGCAGAAAATATTAAGAAGAGGTGGCAGGAATACATAGAAGAATTATACAAAAAAAGTTCTTCATGACCCAGATAACCATGATGGTGTGAGCACTCACCTAGAGCCAGACATCCTGGAGTCTGAAGTCAAGTGGGCCTTAGGAAGCATCACTATGCAAAAAGCTAGTGGAGATGATGGAATTCCAGCCAAACTATTTCAAATTCTAAAACATGATGCTGTTAAAGTGCTGCCCTCAATATGACAGCAAATTTGGAAAACTCAACTGTGGCCACAGGACTGGAAAAGGTCAGTTTTCATCCCAATCCCAAGGAAGGGCAATTGTAAACAATGTTCCAGCTATTGTACAACTGTGCTCATTTCATATGCTAATACAGTTATACTCAAAATCCTTCATGCTAGGCTTCAGCAGTATATGAACCAAGAATTTCCATATGTACAAGCTAGGTTCAGAAAAAGCAGAGGAACCAGAAATCCAATTGCCAACATCCACTGGACCATAGAAAAAGAAAGGGAATTCCAGAAAAACATCTACTTCCACTTCATAGACTATGCAAAATTCTTTGACTCTGTGGATCACAACAAACTGTGGAAAATTGCTAAAGAAATGGAAACACTAGACTACTTTACTTGTCTCTTGAGAAACCTTAATGCAGGTCAAGAAATAATGGTTCAAACTTTACATGGAACAACTGACTGGGTTCAAAATTGGGAAAGAATTGGGAAAGCCTATATATTGTCACCCTACTTATTTAACTTATAGGCAGAGTTGCTGCTGCTGCTGCTAAGTCACTTCAGTAGTGTCCAACTCTGTGCGACCCCATAGACGGCAGCCCACCAGGCTCCCCTGTCCCTGGGACTCTCCAGGCAAGAACACTGGAGTGGGTTGCCATTTCCTTCTCCAATGCATGAAAGTGAAAAGTGAAAAGTGAAAGTGAAGTCGCTCAGTCGTGTTTGACTCTTCGCGACCCCATGGACCACAGCCTACCAGGCTCCTCCGTCCATGGGATTTTCCAGGCAAGAGTACTGGAGTGGGGTGTCATTGCCTTCTCTGATAAGCAGAGTACATCATGCGAAATGCCAGACTGGATGAACCACAGGCTGGAATCAAAATTGCCAGGAGAAATATCAACAACCACAAATATGCAGATGATACCACTCTGATGTCAGAAAGTGAAGAGGAACTAAAGAGCCTCTTGATGAGAGTGAAAGAGGAGAATGAAAAAACTGGCTTGAAATTCAACATTTAGAAAACTAAGATCATGGCATCCAGTACCATCACTTCATGGCACATGGAGAAAAGTGAAGCAGTGGCAGATTTTTTTTCTTGGGCTCCAAAATCACTGTCGATGTTGACTGCGGCCATGAAATTAAAAGATGCTTGCTCCTTGGAAGGAAATCTTTGATAAACTTAAACATTGTATTAAAAATCAGAGACATCATTTTGCCAACAAAGGTACATCTAGTCAAAGCTATGGTTTTTCCATTAGTCATGTATGTGGGAGTTGGACCATAAAGAAGGCTGAATACCAAAGAATTAATGCTTTTGAATTGCGATGTTGAAGACTCTTGAGAGTCCACTGGACTGCAAGGAGATCAAACCAGTAAATCCTAAAGGAAATCAATCTTGAATATTCACTGAAGGACTGATATCTGAAGCCCCAATACTTTGGCCATCTGATGGAAAGAGCAGACTCCTTGGAAAAGACCCTGATGCTGGGAAAGATTGAGGTCAGGAGGGGAAGAGGCTGACAGAGGATGAGACGGTTAAATACCATCATGGATTCAGTGAACATGAATTTGAGCAAAATCTGGGAGATAGCAGAGGACAGAGGAGCCTGGCATGGTGCAGTCCATGGGGTCACATAGAGTCAGACATGATTTAGTGACTGAACAACAACTCACATGGTATACAAAAATTAACTCAAAATGGACCAAAGACCTAAACATAAGAGCAAAAACTATAAATCCCTTTGAAGAAACGAAGTAGATCTTTATGATCTTCAATTTGGCAAAGGAATTTTAGATAAGAAAATGAAAGCCCAAGAACCAAAAGAAGCAATAGATAAACTGAGATTATAGATTATAGACTTCTGTGTTATGAAGAGCACCACTAAAAAAGTGAAAATATGACCCACAGAATGAGAGAAAAGGTTTGCAATTGTATATCTGATAGGGACCTGTATCTGGAATACATGAAGAACTCTTTTAATTCAATAATAAAAAGAAAAAAATCCAATTTAAAATGGATAAGGTGTTTGAATGCTTCTCCCCCCAAAATATACAAATGGGCAACAAAAATATGAAATGGTGTTCAACATCATTAGCCATCAAATAAATGCAAATTAAAACCACAGGATACCATTTCACACTCTCTAGGAGAAATATCAATAACCTCAGATATGCAGATGACACCACCCTTATGGCAGAAAGTGAAGAGGAACTCAAAAGCCTTTTGATGACAGTGAAAGTGGAGAGTGAAAAAGTTTACTTAAAGCTCAACATTCAGAAAAGGAAGATCATGGCATCTGATCCCATTACTTCAAGGGAAATAGATGGGGAAACAGTGGAAACAGTGTCAGACTTTATTTTTGGGGGCTCCACAATCACTGCAGATAGTGACTGCAGCCATGAAATTAAAAGACGCTTACTCCTTGGAAGGAAAGTTATGACCAACCTAGATAGCATATTCAAAAGCAGAGACATTATTTTGCCAACAAAGGTTTGTCTAGTCAAGGCTATGGTTTTTCCTGTGGTCATGTATGGATCTGAGAGTTGGACTGTGAAGAAGGCTGAGCGCCGAAGAACTGATGCTTTTGAACTGTGGTGTTGGAGAAGACTCTTCAGAGTCCCTTGGACTGCAAGATATCCAACCAGTCCATTCTGAAGGAGATCAGCCCTGAGTGTTCTTTGGAAGGAATGATGCTAAAGCTGAAACTCCAGTACTTTGGCCACCTCATGTGAAGAGTTGACTCATTGGAAAAGACTCTGATGCTGGGAGGGATTAGGGGCAAGAGGAGAAGGGGACGACAGAGGATGAGATGGCTGGATGGCATCACCGACTGGATGGACGTGAGTTTGAGTGAACTCCGGGAGTTGGTGATGCACAGGGAGGCCTGGCGTGCTGCGATTCATGGGGTTGCAAAGAGTCGGACACGACTGAGGACTGAACTGAACTGAACTGAGGATGAATAGAGTAGAAAAGACTGCTGCTGCTAAGTCGCTTCAGTCGTGTTCGACTCTGTGCGACCCCATAGACGGCAGCCAACCAGGCTTCCCCGTCCCTGGGATTCTCCAGGCAGGAACACTGGAGTGGGTTGCCATTTCTTTCTCCAATGCATGAAAGTGAATAGTGAAAGTCAAGTCGCTCAGTCATGTCCGACTCTTCGCGACCCCATGGACTGCAGCCCACCAGGCTCCTGCACCCATGTGATTTTCCAGGCAAGAGTACTGGAGTGGGGTGCCATTGCCTTCTCCGAGAAAAGACAGATAATAACAAGTATTGGGAAGCACGTGGAGAAAGAGGAACACTCAAATATTGCCAATGGGAATATTAAATTATCCAGTTGATTTGAAAAGCAGTCTGATAGACCTCAGACTGCTTAACATACGACCCAACATTTTTACTTCTGGAAATATAACCAAGTAAAATTTACATAAGTATTTATAATAGCATTATTCATAATAGCCAAAAAATCAGAAAAACACAAATGTCCATCAACAGACAGATGAATAAACAAAATTTGGTAAATCCATACAATTTAATAATTCAGGCAAAGAAAGGAATGTAATGATGAGACAATTTAAAACATGATGAACCTTGAAAAAATTACAGATGAAAGCAGTCAGTCACAAAACACCATATTCCATATAATTCCATTCATGGGAAAGTCCAGAATAGGGAAGTCTACTGAGAAAGAAAATAGGTTTGTGTTCTTAGGGCTCAGGTGACAGCAGGGACGGGATGTTAGAGGTGATGGCAAAGGACAGGTGGTGAACTCCTGAGGTCATGAAAATGTACTAAAACTGACTGTGGCCACAACACTAATATAATACACGAAGGACACTGGAAATGAGTGAACTGTACACTTAATTAGTTTAGAGAAAGAACTTTAGAGAAATAGTTCTTTAGAGAAAGGAGACAAATCTCTGCATTTTCTTATCCCTGGGCATCTTTTCCTTTCTTTCAGTCTTAGAAGGAATTTGCATACATTGCAGTTTATTTAGAATTTTCTAGCTTACAAAACAAATTGCTTTATAGAATGATTTATAGCATTATGAAAGACTTCAAAGAGGGTGACTGAGATATACTCATCAATTGTAAGTGTTTCAGTGGTTGCTATAAAGAATTAAAAATCATTATAATTTAAATTATTCAGCACTGCAATAAGCATGAATGAAAATCAACTTTAGCTCATACCTTTAATATTTTCATACAATCAAAATATAGAGATATACATTAAGTAGGCATAACATGAGTTAATTGAAAAGAATATCTTGGGTATGTTTTAGAAATAAAAGAAATGATAGTTTTTATTAGCATATTAAAACCAAGTGAAAATTAAAATAAGTTCACATTGTAAAAAAGTTATCAAGCAATAAATACAGCACTACAGCTACCACTACTATGTACATTGAATTACATTAGAACAAACACTAAATGCCAGAATGTATATTCTATGAATAAACACACTAAATAAATTTAGAATTTAAAAAAATGACAGACCAGAATTTTTAAACAATTAAAATGACTTTTGCAAGTACTTGCAGAAAAGTAGCAGATTTACATTTTAAAAGTTAGAAATTCCCCAGTAAGCTTTTAGATACCAAAGCAGTTTGTTTTTAAAAATTATATGTTTTCCTTTTTCTTCATGAGTAAAATACAAAGGAGATCTTAATTATTAGTACTTCAGCTTTAGAGAAGTCTAATATTTAAAAATGTTACTTCCAAAAATATGTGGGTACAAAACTAACACTCATTAATCATGGACTGTCTACGCCTAAAGGTGGTACAATAGATAAATCCTGGCCAAAAAGGAAATCTGATCTAAACTGAATATGATAAAAGCACAGTAAAAATACTTGAAAGTCACAATGTATTTTTAATATGATGCTTGTGGATAATTTGACATTTTCTATTGTCATTTATGGTTGAGACTTGATAGTTTGTCTGGTAGAATGCTGAAACATATAGACAGTGCCAGCAAAGGACTTGAATCTGTGTCTTTGAATAATAGCTAAAAGTAAGTTTATTTAAAGGAATTATATAATTTAGCATTAGAAAGACCAGAACAGCCTGCATATCTTTTTATGACAACTTATTTTGAAATCCATAAATCTGAGACTAACAATACAGCTTTTACCTGTGTATAGGTAAATCATAAATCTATTGATCAGTCCTTTTAATAAGTGAATTCTTATTAATTTAGATGATTTTCCTGGACAACTTCAGAGGGCTTCTGAACTTACCATTTATTTACAGCTTAAGAAAAAACCTGTGATGACTAAGTCATTAGTCTACTCTATTTTAAGCAGATTGACACACCACACACAAAAAAGAAAAATAATGAATTCTCCTGCCAAAATTGACTTATGAATTTCAAAAATTTCAGTGGAAAATGACATTAGGGAAAATGAATCCCATTTAAATATCACTTTAATTCATTAGGGAAGATTTTTTCCATCTTAATTTCATTATTCCATAAATGTTGCAATACTGTATTGTATTATCATATATACTATCTCTATTAAAATATTAAAACATTGTATATGATATGTATTTGTCTAGTTTTAAAAAATAGCCTGGAGTATTTCCAAAACTATATATCATCTTATAGTAAGTCAGAAAAGTAATATTTTTAATGGGATAAAAACCAAAAGAGTAACAAACAGGCATTTGTTACAGAAGTCATTTAAATTTTCTGGATTAGAATGAAAATTCATCGTCAAAATAAAAGGAAAAATATGTCAAACATACCTATTATTAAGATTTGAATCACCAAAGCAAAAATATTCAATAAAACAATGGCCTTGAGGGATATTTAAATAAATATTTTATATCTTATCATAGATATTTCTCAAACCTAGTTCTCAAACTTCTGATGCTGACATCTGGTTGTCTTTAAAATATTTAACAAATATAGAATTCCAGATTCTATTTTATTATAAAATTAGCCCAGAGACAGTATCAGATATTAGCATGCACACTTTGTTACATTAAGCATTTGTTTTTAAAAATTATGTAGATTGTATATATTTGAGGCTATAAAATAGAATGAAAGAGTATTTACAAGCTCATTTTTCACAATTTTTTACAAACTTTTGAGGAAATAATAAACCCTTCATTGATTTCCTTCATGTAAAATAATTGCTAATTTGTCCATATAGTAGAAATGGAAGGGGCAAGGTTTCTATTTACAGGTACATGGACATGAATTCCTTCCCATATGTGTACTAATATAGGAAAGTAGTTGACAACATGTTTTGTAGTATCAACCAAGATGTCTCCCTAATAATACCAAAGCAGGATTGCATGTCATATATATTATTCATCAAGTCTTAAAAATGCATATGACAAAGGGTATAACTGTGATGAATCAGCAAATAAGTAGCCAACAGCAATTCTGCTCAATATTTTTCCTGGGGAGGAAACAGTAAGCAAAGAGGAATAATTAATTATCAGGTTCACTTTAAAAAATAAAAACAAAAGAGCTAGAACATTTTCTGGGTAAAAAATCAACTGCAGCAATGAACTTGGGGAAAAGATTTTAAAATCAAATGAAAGGTCATTTTCCCTCCAACTCTATAAGCCTTCACTAGGCCTCTTTAGGCAATAGGAGTGGAACTGTGCCCGCCGTGTCTGTGAACTTTTATAACTATTTGTGGATTTATGCAGTAGTGTCCTGGAGGTGGCTCAAACCAACCTACAGGAATAGAATGTGCTCATCTTTACCCAGTTCCACATGCAGTGATGTTAAGTTGATAGCTGGAAATCAGTCATGGTGGGAGTATTTACAACCTAAAAACTGGAAAAAATCATAGATCAAGACAATTTTCCCCCATGGAGCTAGTGCGAAACATTTATCAACACCCTACTGAATTCATGAGCGTTTTCTTTGTCACCTTCAAATAATTCATCTAATACTGAAGTCTTGTGGTTGTAAAGTCATGGATCCAAATCCTTGAGTTAGGAGTGGCAAAAAATAGTTCAGCAGTATACCCTCTATTATCAATCGTATAACTTTTCGGGTTTTATGACCACGTTTTCAGTATCGTGGATGCTTTTTCCATTTAAGTGTTCACTTAGACAGTCGTGACTGTAACCTGTACCATCGCTGATTGTTGAAACCGTGTAAGATGCACTACGGAGAGTATCTGAGTGGGAAAAGTTGTTTCCAAATTGGATTTTATATTGATTCCAGTTTCTTCTCAGAATTGCTTGAACCTATAAAACAGAAAGAAACAGAAAGGGCAAGAGCAGTTAATTAAATCAAACGAAGATAATATGTCTAATAGTACAACAAAATTAATTATATACAAAAGCTTTTCTTTAAAAAAAATCACTGATATTAATGGGTAAATAATATTGCTTTCTTTTCTTAATTAAAATATGAAATTGAGTAAACCATCTTTATATTAGGAAATGATTGTAATTACTTTGTTCTTTAGTACAGACTACAGAAAGATTCATATTTTACTTTCTATGCTTTCTCTTTGAAGCTAAAATGCACATGAATGTCTAGCTGTTAAGTAATTAATCCCCATTCTCACAAGCTGGCATGAGCAACATTTAGTTCTGTATCAACATTTTATTAAAAGAATGAGATAACTGGAGATGAGAAAAGAGATAAAAGAAAAAGAAGTTAGGGATACAGGAAATATAATAAATCATCATCAACAACATCAGTAGCACTCACTTTATTAAGTGATTACCATATGACAGATATGTAGCTTAATAGCTACATTCTGGGGAAAAAAATAAAAGAAGAACAGAGTTTTTAATCCTCATGTAGCTTTTCACCCAGCGGGAAGAACATGTTGAATGGAAAATTACAAATGGGATGAGCATTTAAAAAAAAATAGGAATTTGCATGTGAAAAAAAAAATATTAGGAATGTCATCACTCCACTTTTTTTGTATTTAGATCCCTCTCTTCTAAATGTGAAGTTTAATTACTCTTCCTTCTGTTTGGTGCTAGGGACCAGAGCCAGGTAGGCCGCATACAGTTCCTTTGGCCATGTGTGCTAAGTCACTTCAGTTGTGTCTGACTCTTTTGTGACTGTACGGACCATAGCCCTCCAGGCTCCTCTGTCCATGGAATTCTCCAGGCAAAAATACTGAAGTGGGTTGCCATGCCTCCTCCAGGGGATCTTCCCAGACACAGGGATGGAACTTGCGTCTCTTATGTCTCCTGCGTTGGCAGGCGTATTTTTTTTTTTACTACTAGCGCCACCTGGGAAGCCCATATAATGACTTTGGTGTTAATTTAACATAAGACACAGATGATTTTCTTTATATTGAGTCAGTAAGCATAAACGAGAATATTCAAGCACACCTCCAGCTCCAACATCTGTACATTTCCATGTCTGATGAGGGCCCTCCCAATGACCAGAGTCCCTAGTGTATGCTAATGGTGCACATTTTTTTGATTGAGTGGACTTGAGATGAAAGCAAGCTGAGGACTTGTCAAGCCACATTATTTAACTAGTGACAAATGCAAATAAGAATATTTTGGCTGAGAAATAAAAATAAAATGTGAGAATAAAAACGTAAATAGAGATGTTAAGACAAAGACAAGCTGTTTGACCTAATGTGGAAAGCAAGAAGGAAATTAAGCCTGAGCAAGTGATTTTTTTTCTTTTTTTTAAATATAAATTTATTTATTTTAATTGGAGGCTAATTACTTTACAATATCGTATTGGTTTTGCCAAATGATTTTAAGAAGTATATGACATAGTTGGAACCACACAAAATGAATTTGACAGCATGCCTTGTGTTAAGAGAAAGGGAAAAACTAGAGGCAAAGAGACAAAAAAAGAAGGGTTATAGTATTTCTTAAGATGAGAAATGAATCATACACAAGCAGGTATTATATCTAGAGATGAAGAAAGGGGGACAGATATTGGAGATGTTGTGGGGAGCTAAAGGATTTGGTAACAACTTGGCTCAAAAATTTTATATTATTATAATTTTCTAATGCCAACATTTTCAGACATGGCAAAATATCAAGGCCTGTGTCTCTATTGCTTACGTAGATAAAGTGCAGTTAGAGAGTTATGCATTAGTTTAAATATTCCCTGAGCACTCTTTCTAAATATAAAGGTCAATTTGAGATTTGATTCCAATATGAGTAATGAACCCCTTTATATATATATTTTTATAAATGAGTGATTTGACAGACCTAATAAGGAATCTTTAATGTACTATCTATGGAGCATGGTGCTAAAAACTTTATAGTTCTAGTTTACATTTATCCCTCTGAGATTTGTGTTAGGAGCTTGCTTTTATATCCTTTGAATAGAAATACACACTGGGACTCCTTGGGGTTCAGAGTATTTCCCATGATGTTACAGCCAGGAGCAAAGTGGCATCTTTGGGTTTAAACGCACTATTATGTCAGTGCCTTTATTCTACACTGCCTTCCATCACTAAATATTTTACTAATGATTATGATTTGTACTTAAAAAAATGTCCATTATAAAAATAAAATTCGCTCCTGCAGATGCAAAGGTATATCTTTCTTAGTTCATACATGTTTTATGTCATACTGTAGTTTTCTTACCTATATTTAATTGTAAAATCCTATATAGGCAGAAATTGGATTGTCTAATTCAGTTTATATAATAATAAATTTATAGTTACACAATAAATACTATTTGAATTTTATTATCAAAACAATGTATCTATTCTTCCTAATTGCATTTTCTGTCTCTACTTCTTACTTCAGAAAAAGTCACCCTTGTCCTCTACACAGCAGAAGAATCATGAAGAGACCACTTAAATACGTTTGATACTTCTATATGCCATTATAAATAAATATATATGTATAATAAAATCTATATTTAAAATTAAGAAATAAAATATGAAATTATGTGCTAAGTAAAGTATCACATAAACAAGAGAAAAATATTTTATAGTTTTTCATGACATGTACATGATTTCTGACATTGATTAGTTGCATAGAAATGATTCCTATAAAGTTATGTTAACTGGTTCCATGTATTGCCAGTCTGAAGCTTTGTGATAAGTTTCACAGTTACAAGTGTGTAAGTCTTATCATTTGCTGTCTGAATTTCTAAACTTTGCTGAATTTTGCCAAGCTCCTCCAATAGGTTAACACTGTCAAGTAGATTAAAAACATATAAAGAGCTAAAGCAATATAGCCCAAACCACTGAGCTATACAGTTCTATTCACATGCATAAGAAATGTGGTACCAATTTCTAAAGTGCCTGAAACTTTCCAATTAGGAAAGCCTTGGATAAAAATCCTGAAATATCTCAGATCACATTGCCATGTTATGAATTGGAGACCTCGATTATGTTTCCTAATCTGCTGCCACTCTTCTGTGCATAACTGGGTTTAAATTTTTAGAAATCTTTTTTATTCGACATAAAAATGTTTCCAAAGACCACAGTGTGGACAAGGCCAACAGAGAAAGAGGGAAAATTAAAATGAGGCAATTTTATTTCCCATTAGAGTGTATGTTCGATGAAGATAAGGATAGTCTAACACTGCCTAGGGCCAAGTCCAGAGTTAGTAGGATTAGTTCAAAAGGTAAGTTGAAAGACTAGATGAATAACAGTCATTGACAGAATATTTTAAAGTGAGTCTGAATTTGCCCTAACCTCAACTCTAATTTGCCCTGAACTTTTGGGAAGAAGAATTGCATATATTCAAAGAGCCTCTACGCTTCTTTTTTCTGACAGAGATGGAATTTGAAATACTTATTCCTAGGGGATTTATAATTCTGTCTCTTTTTTAAAGGAAAAAAATGGATTACAAACACAAAATGATAAAAGGAATAAAATCAGTCACCATACCTCTCCATTAAAGAAGCAGAAAATTGTAGATACCAAGAGACCCTGTAAAAGAAAAATAGAATTATCTGATTCCAAATAGAAAAGGTACATTTTTTGGTAATCGATTTGCTGTATAGGTAGTCAAAAATGAAGCCAACGCTACATGTAAATTTACATCCGAACATCACAAGGTGCCTTCCTGATGCAAGAACACCATACCTGATAGTGCATGAGGATGTTTATGATGTAATCATATATCTCTTCTGCAATCTTTCCTTCAGGTCGCCATGGAATCAGCACAAATTCAATGCCAAGCAACGGCACCAGGATAAGCGTAGCTCTCACAGCTTTCATGTACAGATTGGATTCTGCTTGGTGAGTAACTTTTAACTTGGTGATAAGAACACGTACAATATTTAATAGGAAAAAAAGATTCACCTAAAAGAAAATAAAATGGCATATGGAAATTATTTCATATTAAGAATCTTTACTGAAGAATCACTGATTTTATAAATCTTAGAATATTTTCAGTACACAAGAATATGTTCTATTGAAAAGAATACTTGCTTAAATATTAATTTTTATTTCTGCTGTTGAATTTTTCTTTTATTTTTTTCTCCAGCTTTACTGACACATAATTGACACTATTTAAGTTTAGGTTGCATAGCATAATGATTTAATCTCACATATATTGTGAAATGATAACCACAATACATTAAGCTAATGTTAACCATCTCATACAGATACCAAAAAAGTATATATGCATGTATATATATATACATTTCCTTATGCTGAGAACTTTTACAATTTATTCTCAGCAATTTACATATATATCATACAGTGGTGATAACAATAATCATCATGCTGTACATTACATTCCTTGTTCTCCTTTATCTTATACCTGGGAGTTTGTGCCTTTTGACCATCTTCATCCAATTCCTCCATCCCTAACCCCTAAGGGCAACTGCAAATATGATCTCTTTTTTTCTATGAGCTTGTCTATTTGTTTAGATTCCACATGTAAGTGAGATCATACAGTATCTGTCTTTCTCTGTCTAACTTATTTCACTTGGTGTAATGCCCTCAAGTTTCATTCATGTTGTCTCCAGTGTCAGGATTTTCTCATTTTTTGTGGCTAAATACTAATGTGTGTGTTTGTGTGTGTGTGTGTGTGTGTGTGTGTGTATCCTTCTTAGGTTGTTTCCATGTCTTAGCTATTGTGGATAATGCTGCGATGAGCATGGGGTACAGATATTAATATATTTATTAATATGTTTTTGTTACCTTTAGATATTGGAATTGTGATTTATTAATTTAAAAAGTACATCAATTTTAATGGACTTATATCTTAAAAAACAAAATTATGGTGGTGTTATTGTGGACCACATTCAATTGAGTAACATCGGATTGTTTTGTTTAGTTTATTTTCTTATGCAATATTTTAAAATCCTGCTATGATTAAGAAAACCAAAACTTTGAATATTTTAATCCCAAAGAAAGGAAACAATTGTTTGTAACAAAGGCTAATTATTTTAAGTCTCTACTCTGTATTAGTGTCCAAACGAGGTACTTTCCAAATACGTGTGTGTGCGCTAAGTTGCTTTAGTCTTGTCTAACTCTTTGTGACCCCATGGACTCTAGCCTGCCAGGCTCCTTGGTTCATGGAATTTTCCAGGGAAGAATAATGGAATGGTTGCCATGTCTTCCTCCAGAAGATCTTCCTGACCCAGGGATCAAACTGTGTCTCATGTCTCCTCCATTTGTAGGTGGGTTCTTTACCCCTAGGGCTACCTGGGAAGCCCATCCAAATATGTATTATATCACAATAGCCATTTTCATATTTTTAGTTTTTCCTTCCTGTGTTATTTGTGTGTAACAAAAATCATCCCAACTCCCCATCATAGTACTATAATCTTCTTCATCCTTACGAAGAGGCTGAATCACATACTTAAACTAGTTGATATTCAACCTAGATCATCCTAGGGTTAAAAAAAATTTGGCACCCAGCAGAACTTTTTGTTAATTACTTTCTGTGATTTTTAAAGTCCTATGAATTAACAACTTTCCCGAAGAGAAAATGTTCCCTTTGAAAGGGAGACATAAAACTTCAAAAATATAGTGTTCAGGAAATGAGCAGAGTTCTACAGAAATATATTTCTCTCTCTCTCACTCTTTGGCTGAATTATACTTTCTTTCTTATCTTCACCCATGCCAATATCTGTTATTTTGTCTATTTCCTCTATGCCCATTCCTTATGCCTTCCATAGAACTACAGATGTTAGCCCCAGAAAAGCCGCTTAGGGGTCTTTTTCTAAAATGCTGTTCTCTTTCCTTTTTTCCCACCCTGACTTTTAGCATCTGTGCTTTGTTTAATAATCTAAAATTTTCAAACTGCATACTAATAAGCAATTTGTATCTTATATACTTCTATTAATTGGAAAAATAATGATAGTATCTCAGCTAATATAGAAAGCAATGGACAAATAACATACATTTGCTGATTTGAGGCATGTATTATGAAAATAACTGGGCATAAAAATATTCCACTACTATTCTTTTAGAGAATTCAATGGAGCATATGTTTCAAAAATAAACAGCTAACTATAGTCCTGATGGAAACATATCTATGAAAAGAAACATGGTTACAGACATAGGAATGTCTCTGTTAAAGACAAAAGCCACATAAGCCACTTCAACAGGTGTAAAAATGAAATGTGATGAACCAACACATCAGCTGCTATTCCACGTATCCTACTGTATTCCCTCCCAGGGCATTCATTATTATTTTAAAACTTTTGACTAAGTGGAAATTACTACCAACCCATAGAAGAAGAGTATAATACCATTTTATCTGTTTATAAATTTAGAATATTTTATAATCCTAATATACAAAAATCACAATTATAAAAATCAGTATAAATGTTGCAATTTAGATGCCCATTATAAGAAAACTTCTAAATGCAAAGTGCTTCTCCAAAATGCAAGTCTGATTTAAAATGTAAAACTAGAAATGAGAATGTCCTCCTGATTTTCTGTAAATACTTCCACTTATTTTAAATACAAATAGAGAAAAAATTGTGAAGTTTAGATGAATTACATCTGAATCTCATTTATCTTAGAGAAAAACTAAGTAAGTAAAAAAAGAAGAAATATATTAACTCCAACACCCATAAAGCTTACGTAGGTGGTAGGTACCATGGGACATTTTTCACACCATGATACCACCTAGGGTCACAGCAGGAAGCCTGAGCTCAGTGGCGACAGGATTCCTGAAAGTACTCCCCTACTAGATTAGCCAGCAATCACTTACTATGCACTGAAGTGAGCTAAACGTTTCTCACTAAACACAAATTAAATGCATCCTCCCTTAATTTCCCCTTAGCAAGATCTCAAAAGTGCTGTAGCCATTCAATTACCACCCTGCTCAAGGGGAAATGTGGCAGAGGACGTCTGAGTGGAAAGAAACTGATTGTGGTTGAAATATTTTATTTATAAAAATTGTGCAAAAAACATGTGACCATATAAACAATCGCTAGAGCACCTCCCAAGACTTTGGAATTGCCCAGTGGGAAGACCTAGAGCTTAAACAAAGGCAGAACATTTTATCCTGGCAGGAAAAAAAAGGGCTCCTAATCTTTTGTCAGGCCAAAAAAAAACAGAAAAAGGGTTATGTACATAATGTGGATTTTCACTTCCTTTCTTACTGAGCAGCTAGATGGGCTATTATCCTAATTACACCACGTTCTCTTTCCTCCCAGAGTTGATGTGGACAAGCTCTTTCAAGAACTGTGCTAATTGCTGTTACATTTCTCACTTGTTAAGTGCATTTATTATTTCCTTAACCTTCTGATTTAGAGTTTTGATTGCCACCCACACTCACTAGATCCCTCCTCTGCCCTCCTGTGTTGTGCTCGGCACCCTGGAGGCTCTGAGGCAGCTCTGAGGACCACTTCATCACCAGACTTTCTTGCCCTCAGACTTTTGCTGCATTTGGCCAATGGGAGGAACCAGGAGATCAGAGCATAGGCAGAGAGAGAAGTTTGAGTGTTTCTTTCTCCTTTTTCCCTGTTAGGCTGTGGTTTTGGCAGTAGCTGCATTCCTCTACCCAAGGCCACACTTCCTTCTGGGCCAGCCCTCCTCACATTCACCCAACCCAAGGAACACTGTTCTGTCCTCTCCTCTTCTCTTCAAGTCTAGCCATGATAATAGCATCCCACTGTTGGCCCCTGCTACCTCACCATCCTTGTGAATTAGTTCCTTTACTCTTTTTGCCATCACTTCAAATAAGTCCTCCAGTTATTTAAAAAAAAAAAAACTCAAATAAACCAACACCTTCATTAAACCCTCTTCAATCAAACACTGTGAGTATGCTATGTCCACTGAAATCCTAAAGGATACCATAGGCTAGATGTTTCAAGAAATAAAGTTGCGCTATGAACAATGATGGGAAAAGGAGCATTTTAATTACATACCAATAAAGCAGCACAAATTGGGCCATGGATAATGTAGAGGAGTTGTGTATCAGAACTGATCCAGCAGCTAGGGGAAAAAGCAGGGAAATTAGGTTGAATATTTTCATTCTACTTACTTCCAATCGAAATAAAAAAGAGAGATTATCTTACTTGTCATTGTAATATAATCTTCTGGCAACAGCGTGAATACAAGCAGGAATCAATGGAAATCCTGTAAATGTCAAACAGAAAATAAATAGGCAACTTTCTCTATAGATGGAATTCCTAAAATATATTATGAACCTTGGAACTCAGAGATATTCTAGGAGCAAAAATAACTGGCCATTATATGCTTATCAAGTAAGTATTATCTGTCTAGTTGAACAGTAAATTTGGTAAAGTATTATGTATCTATATTTTCAAGTATTTGTGTGTATAGTTTATTCTAATATGAGTCATTATGAATCAGTGGACTCCAGAGCCTAAGTTCATAAATGTGCTGCCTATTCTCAGAAGCTTAGAAGAAATTCAGAATCCACACATTTTCTGTAAGATGGAATTAGACAATATTTTGTAGATAATCAGATGTGGGAAGAAGTTGACACTGACTATGTGAAGAAAAAAGGAGAGAGATGGTTTATATATCAGAAATTTTGCATGCTCTTAGCATTCTAAATTAGATATTTCAAAGATAAAATGAGGATAGCTTTTATAAAGGCAACCTGGATACACTAATAGCCTATATACATGGGCTTCCAGGAGGTGCAGGGTAAAGAATCCACCTGCCAACGCAGGAGACACAAGAGATGAGGATTTGGTCCTGGGTTGGCAGATCCCCTGGAGGAGGAAATGACAACTCACTTCGGTATTCTTGCCTGGGAAATCCCACGAACAGAGGAGCCTGGGGGCTACAGTCCAAGGGGTTGCAAAGAGTTGCATACAAATGAACATACACACATACACACATGCAGGTAACTGAGCAAAAATTGCACTGACTTGGGAAACATATATCTGATATTTTTACTATCAAAATATCAATCAATAGAAATAAAATTTATTTCAGTGAAAAAATAAAGATGGTGTGTTTATCAGTTCAGTTCAGTTCAGTCGCTCAGTCATGTCCGACTCTTTGCCACCCCATGAATCGCAGCATGCCATGCCTCCCTGTCCATCACCAACTCCCGGAGTTCACTCAGACTCAAGTCCATCAAGTCAGTGATGCCATCCAGCCATCTCATCCTCTGTCGTCCCCTTCTCCTCCTGCCCCAAATCCCTCCCAGCATCAGAGTCTTTTCCAATGAGTCAACTCTTCGCATGAGGTGGCCAAAGTATTGGAGTTTCAGCCTCAGCATCAGTCCTTCCAATGAACACCCAAGACTGATCTCCTTATGATGGACTGGTTGGATATCTTGCAGTCCAAGGGACTCTCAAGAGTCTTCTCCAACACCGAGGTTCAAAAGCATCAATTCTTTGGTGCTCAGCTTTCTTCACAGTCCAACTCTCACATCCATACATGACCACGGGAAAAACGATAGCCTTGACTAGACGGACCTTTGTTGGCAAAGTAATGTCTCTGCTTTTCAATATGTTACTAGGTTGGTAATAACTTTCCTTTCAAGGAGTAAGCATCTTTTAATTTCATGGCTGCAACCATCATCTGCAGTGATTTTGGAGCCCAAAAAAGTAGTCTGCCACTGTTTCCACTGTTTCCCCGTCTATTTCCCATGAAGTGATGGGACCAGATGCCATGATCTTCGTTTTCTGAATGTTGAGCTTTAAGCCAACTTTTTCACTCTCCTCTTTCACTTTCATCAAGAGGCTTTTGAGTTCCTCTTCACTTTCTGCCATAAGGGTGGTGTCATCTGCATATCTGAGGTTATTGATATTTCTCCCGGCAATCTTGATTCCAGCTTGTGCTTCATCCAGCCCAGTGTTTCTCATGATGTACTCTGCATATAAGTTAAATAAGCAGGGTGACAATATACAGCCTTGACATACTCCTTTTCCTATTTGGAACCAGTCTGTTGTTCCATGTCCAGTTCTAACTGTTGCTTCCTGATCTGCATATAGGTTTCTCAAGAGGCAGGTCAGGTGGTCTGGTATTCCCATCTCTTCCAGAATTTTCCACAGTTTATTGTAATCCACACAGTCAAAGGCTTTGGCATACTCAATAAAGCAGAAATAGATGTTCTTTTGGAACTCTTGCTTTTTTGATGATCCAGCGGATGTTGGCAATTTGATCTCTGGTTCCTCTGCCTTTTCTAAAAGCAGTTTGAACATCTGGAAATTCACAGTTCACGTATTGCTGAAGCCTGGCTTGGAGAATTTTGAGCATTACTTTACTAGCGTGTGAGATGAGTGTAACTGTGCGGTAGTTTGAGCATTCTTTGGCATTGCCTTTCTTTGGGATTGGAATGAAAACTGACCTTTTCCAGTCCTGTGGCCACTGCTGAGTTTTCCAAATTTGCTGGCATATTGAGTGCAGCACTTTCAAAGCATCATCTTTTAGGATATGAAATAGCTCAACTGGAATTCCATCACCTCCACTAGCTTTGTTCGTAGTGATGCTCTCTAAGGCCCACTTGACTTCACATTCCAGGATGTCTGGCTCTAGGTGAGTGATAACACCATCGTGATTATCTGGGTCGTGAAGATCTTTTTTGGACAGTTCTTCTGTGTATTTTTGCCATCTCTTCTTAAATATCTTCTGCTTCTGTTAGGTCCATACCATTTCTGTCCTTTATCAGGCCCATCTTTGCATGAAATGTTCCCTTGTATCTTTAATTTTCTTGAAGAGATCTCTAGTCTTTCCCATTCTGTTGTTTTCCTCTATTTCTTTGCATTGATCACTGAGGAAGGCTTTCTTATCTCTCCTTGCTATTCTTTGGAATATATCTCTGCATTCAAATGAGAATATCTTTTCTTTTCTCCTTTGCTTTTCACTTCTTTTCTTTTCACAGCTATTTGTAAGGCCTCCTCAGACAGCCATTTTGCTTTTTTGCTTTTCTTTTCCATGGGGATGGTCTTTATCCCTGTCTCCTGTACAATGTCATGAACCTCCGTCCATAGTTCATCAGGCACTCTATCTATCAAATCTAGTCCCTTAAATCTATTTCTCACTTCCACTGTATAATCATAAGGGATTTGATATTTATGGTACCTCTATATCTCTACTTCTATTATCTGATTGGGTAAATAGATAGATGGATAGATATATAAATATAATTTCAGTTTTGTTTCTGGAAACTAGTTCTATTGCATTCTTTTTAATATTTTATGTTTCTCTTTATTCCAGTTATTTAAGAAATATGCCAAAAATGTATTATTTTTTGCTTTGTGAATAATAACACGTCAGATGATTGTGTGGAAAAAGACTTTTTTGGCTGTCAATTCAATTACTGAATCCTCTATTCTTAAAATGATAATTTTTTTTAAAGAAGCCTTTTCATAATGGAAGTTCAAAGCTAGTTAAGACCAATGCCCTCATTTTGTACATGAGGAAAAAGGAAATTCAGAATAGTGCAAAGACTAGATCCTTTCATTTATAATTCTATTGTTTTAGTCACTACATAGTCAGCCAAAACATACACTGGAATATTAAATAGAAAAAAAATACCTGTATCATTAATTGTCCTGTAGTTACTGAAAACAGTGAGTCAGTGGTACTTTAAATATTTTAATTTACAGCAATAAGCAAAGGTTAATCAGTTGATATTGTTTTAAAAATGATTAATCATAAGTATATTTTTATTTCAAAGGAACTCTGCATCCTTCAAAAGCTTTTTTAAAAGATGGATCAGTAGATATGCATAATGGCACGTACCCCAGCCAAGAAAATAATACCACATCAAGTGCTGCTTCTCTGCAAATACAGCCACTACAACAAGCGTGTGTAGGTAAATGCCTTCACAAAGCATCCAAAAGTAGTTACAGCCCATCAGGTAGAGATGGATGAACTGGGACACTTTACAGCTAACCTGTGAGGGGAAAAGAAAGTCATATATACGTTATACACACATACACACACATACACACATATGTATATGTCTGTGTTTTTTAGCTGTGCCACACACCTTGGGAGATCCTAGGTCCCTGACCAGGGATGGAATCTGGGCCCAAGCAGTGGAAACACAGGCATAACCCCTGGACCACCAAGGGAGTCCCAGAAGGCAATCAATATTTAGTTGTTTATAAATGAACATGTAAAGCAATATTCTAGTTTAGTTTAGTTGTACAGAAACACAGACTTTTCTCTCCTCTACACCAGATTTTTCCCACTAATGATTCAGATTTGTAAAGGCCAGTCTTCATTCCTATCTAATGGTGCCTCCTTAAAGGATTTAGCCACTGACTCCAGAGATTGATGATACATCTCCCAGGAAATATGCAAATTCCAAATTTACTACATTTAGTGGATGTGTATTTTCTTAATATTGTTCTAGCTATTGTGTAATTACAAGTAAAAAAGTTTACCCATGAATGACTTTATGTCTATTTTAACTATGTCATCATGAACTCCTTGATTGTTACATTCTATTGGAAAACTTGTAATAATGATATTCATAATTTTAAAAGCATTCATGAAAAGTGCCAAATACTTGAGGAAGCCCTGCATGCTACCAGTGTGTATGCTTATTAAATAATATCTACTTAACCCATTCTTTTTTTTTTAATTTAAATACAGGATTTGAGGATTTCATGTAGGTAAAAGAAGGAAACGCTATGCTTTTCCCTTCTCTTTTCCTGAGGTCTTCACTTTCTTTTTTTTTTTTTTTTTACTCTTAAAGAGACAGGAAGAGATGTTTAAATATTGCATAAAGAAAACATAAAGGAGTAAAAGATATTATTTACTCCGTCAACAAGAGGAATACATTTAAAGCTCTCCCAGAAATACACAGCCAGTTACTACCATCAACTCCGATTTTCAGACTGGATCTCAAATAGTGTGTATTATCATTGTTTTTAGAATAAGAAGCTTTTTGCACTGAAAGGAAAACTGGAAATTAGATGCAGTAGAAAATAAATAGTAGATTATCATAGAATACTAGTAATAACATTAGTTAGTGCATTGAGCTGGCTTAAAAATATTTTTGTGTGTATTATTTTATGTAATCCCCAAAGTAATTCTGCGAGGCATGCTTTACATCACTAGTCACACATTTTATAGACAAAAAACTGAGTATTGAAGAAGTTAAATTATTTGCTAATATTCATACATCAATCAAAAACTACAAAAACATCAATCAAAGCTACACTTTGAACACAATTTTGTTTTCTCGATCAAATGTTATACCTTCTGACGGAGGATAATTAAAAAACTATTCTTTTATTAAATACATCTGCAATATGTAAATGTTCTCTCAAAAATATAGCTGAGTTATTTAACTACATACCTAGAAATAATAAGCCTCATATATAAAATTTTATTTGTATAGTTTTTAGATACACGTATCTAATTGGGACAATTCCCAGGTGGCTCAGTGGTAAAGAATCTGCCTCCCAATGCAGGAGACATGGGTTCAATCCCTGGGTCAGGAAGATCCCCTGGTGAAAGAAAGGACAACCCACTCCAGTATTCTTGCCTGGGATATCACATGGACAGAGGAGCTTGGCTGGCTACAGTCCATGGGGTCTCAAAGAGTCAGTCAGGAGTGAACCCACAGAACATACAATTGGGCTTCCAATTCCTGATTTCATTAAAAAATTAATCTACAAACTATTACGATAAAAAAGCGTGCTGCAGAAAAACATTTTTATGACAGAACTGGAGTTATAAACAGATAATAAATTTTCCAAGAATATATTAAAAGTAACTACATTACATTTTGCAACTTATGTGTTAAACAGAACATCCTTGTATATAAGCATAATATTTAGAGTCTCTTTCTCTGAAGCTTTATGACAAAACTCTGAATCTCCTTGCTCTAGAGAAATGCACTCTAAAATGGCAGGATATTCGCCAATTTTTTTGTTTTGCTAATTATACTCCAGTGTTTTCTCACCCAGTGACTTTAGAGTGGAACATATACAAGATTAAGCAATCCGGATGCACATGTGCAAATAATGCAGGGAATTTTAGAATTTGCAAGTCACCCTAAAAGCACACATAAAACACATATGAGAAGATTGGTTATTGGCTCATCGTGTGAAAATTCCTTCCCTTCCTTCATTTCAAAAACTAGATAACTTAATCTTTAAAAAACTACTTTATGTATGCATATATACATATGCATACAAATCTACATCCAAAACTGTAGTATAGATGCTACAAATATTATAAAAGCAGGCAATTAAAAAACTCAAATTTATGATTGCTATTTATGCAGATATTTTAATTTAAATATAGCTTAAATGCCCATGGAGTTTTGCAGAAAATGTATATCTTTATATAAGTAAACGTCAGGTTATGTTTTTAAAATATAGTTTTTATGTTATGATAGTTTCTGTGCTTATTTTGTATGTCTTTTGATACTTATCATAAAACCTGTGCTTCCAAAGCGATTGTAGGGAACAGTTTATAAGGCTTGCTGAGGCTATTAGGATTGCGTAGAGTATTTTAAAACTTTTATGTTGGTAAAATTTAACATTATACACATATAAGTCATTTCTCCCCTGGTTTTATCAACTCTTTTAAATCAGCCTGATATCAAGCATATAATTTCCATTTTCCATTTTCATGTCCTGTCTTTTTCTAACTAGAGTTAGTTGCTTTGATTGATTTTTTTAAATGTGATTGAGTAAATATTATGTCCCACCAGCAGCAAGATTCTAACCATAAAATGAGGTGAAAACATGCAACGTATCGATAACTGAAACAAAGTATTTTTCCTTTTGCTGTTCAATATTTATACCTTGGGGAATATTGAGATACATTTACTTTTCTCAATTGGAATATAGCTACATATACATACTCTTTATGTGTCAGACATAAACTATGCATATATTAGTACTTAAACGTATACATATACATGTATGAACCCCTGCTCCCTACCTCTCCTATTTCTTCCCCATTAACCCCCGGAACTTAGACCTTATTTTACTTACAGGATTTGTGGCCACTAAGGCCTGGTTGTTGGCCACTGCAGTGAGATGAATGATGGTTATGACAGAATTACAAACGAAAGAGAAGAACAAATTTTTGTGCAAGGTAATCCTTTGGCAACTTAGGCTCCTAAAAGGCAAGAGAAAGCAAAGTGTGTTGACGTCATAAAATGTTTCTACATTTTGTGTTAACAATCATTCAAATGAGATACATTCACAATTCATAGCAGCTGCTCCAAATTTGGAAGGAGTATTTTTTTTCCTCAAGATTTACTCATCTTAAAATCTTAATTAGGGAAAACCTAAAATTGCTTAAAACATAGAGACACATGAGTTGGTTCAGTACAGGTAGACATATATAAGGACAGGAAATTTGTACAAGGCCTCTACATAAATTTCTTCCCTTAATCTCTCATCATGATTAATATTCTAATTCATTCTGAAGATGTAGAAACTCATATTTAGTGTAGGTAACTGATCAAAAATCATGCAGCTAATTAATTTGAAACTTTGAATTTGTCATCAAACCTCACATAGATAAGGCTCTTTTCATTATGCCACATAGGCAGTTCTATTTATATAGTCTTTTTATGGTTATTTATGGTTCTGTTTGTATACCTCCTGTATGGTAGCAGTGATTATGTAGACCAATCATGAGAAAAATAACATTGTATTTAGAAGAGACGAGTTTTTGCCATACATTGACATGAATCAGTCACAGGTATACATGTGTCTCCCCATCCTGAACCCCAAACCAGCACAATATTATAAAGTAATTAGCTTCAACTAAGACAAATAAATTTAAAATAAAAAAAGAAGAAATGAGTTGATAAAAATATAGATTTAGCAACCAATGAGATTAGGTCAGCTTTACCGATTTTTTTTTAATTGGCCTAGCCATAGGTAAGACATAAAAAAGATTACCTCCTTTTACTGCAAGTTCTCATGTGTAAAACAAAATTTAAAAACTGGCTAGATGGAGTTCATATAGAAATAGATTTCAGGAGCAGACGTCATTAATGACAAGTACTGCTGCTCTTTAGCTTGAATTCACATCTGCTCTATAAGCTTGTATATGGCTGCCTTACCTATGATCAAATACCATCTAAGTACTACCTCTTTTATGAAGGATTATTATGGGTAAAGTTTTAAAATAATAGACAAGATTCCACTAGAAACTGAATACTTAATATCAAAACAGAGCATATATGTAGGAAGACATGAGAAATTATTTCATTAGAAAGACTTAAAGCTCATTTTCATTTTTATACAATTATGCAATTAAGATGATCAACCTAGATAATCCACCCTATATAACTCAAGCCAATGACTTCTACTTTGGAAACTTTAAGAAGGTTTTAACTATCACTTTATATTAAATAGACTGTGTTCCCAGGATATTATAGTTAGGCTGAGATGCCAAGGTTCTTTTCTATATTTTAAAATGCAAAATTTAAGCTATATTGTCTCTGAAATCTCTTGCAGCTATAAGTTTATGATCCTATGTATCATTCTAGTAATTTAAAGGATTTGAAAGTAAATCCAATCCAAATCAAGATTTATGGAATTTCAATGCATGCCTTTCACAGAAGTGAGTGCTCTCAGGGAAACTTCTCTGAAAGGTTTCATAAACAAGATGGCCCACAGATCAATCACTGTGTGTGAGACAGTCACAGACCTACAACTGTGGAGTCCGTCTGGAGTCCATCAAAACAGAAGCAGCTGAGCGCTGCTGGTGTTTGCATATTAGAGAGTCCTTAATTTGACTTGACTTTGCAATGCACGATAGTAGTGGGAAGCAGACAGGGATCAAGGAACAGTGTAAAAATGATACTCTAAAGAGAAGAACACTCTTTGAAAGCTAAGGAGTGGCATGAGTCCTGCTATTTCAGTGAAGACATCACTGGGGCAAAGACGGCTCTATTCTTGAGAAAAATGCCACAGCAGTGACGAGTGTTTTGTGTTCAGTGAGAGTGAAGAGAATTGATGAATATGAGGAGAAGTCTAACAAAAATATTCTTTTCAAATCATTTATGCACATTATGTGTAGTTTACTTCTCTTAATTTAGAACTCTTCTATGCTGAAAATTATGAACACAAAGAATTTGTCCACATGGTCTTATTTTTAAATGCCTGTCTTGAGTTTACCCTGTGTCTATGGAATACCAACTATTATTTAGGGAAAGACTGCTTACCCATGCAAATATAAAATGCCCGTGCTCTTTTTTAGTAACAGAATTTAGATAACTCAGCTACCATCATGGGAAAAAAATGTTTTCCTTAACTGGGTTGTTTTGCCCTTTTCTGCTGAACACACTTATATCCAGGCCATTGGTTAAGATATATATATATATATATATAAACAAAATTTCATAGTTTTCAAATTATGACCAAAAGAGTAGGAGGGTTTGCTTAGACAGCATCAGAAATATTTTTTTTAGGAACTAAATTGGAATGAATGAAAACAAACATTAAAAAAGGTTTTCAAAAATAGCTATTCATGATAGAAGTAGGAGCTGAAAGATATGAGCTGAGGAACATAAAGCAAACAGCATTTATAACTGTTGATGTTTATAGCATTCACATGTGAAAAGTGAAAGTAATAAAATAAAATGCCAACTGCAGTTAGTTGGAAAACAAATTTAATTTTTCATGTGTTCATTTAAATTTCCTTCTTTTCTCTATGATAGTTTGTATTTCTGTTTCTCTGAGAATTCCCACTTTGCTAATGACTCTACTACCTCAATCTAGCTTGAAAGTTAAAAAGTTTAAAATGAGCTGCTGGTATCTATTCTTGTTTAAAATTGTGATTATTGTGAATACAGACCAAAAAAAAAAAACATGTTTCTTATTCTTTTACTATGTGATAAAAGAATATACCGCATTTCCCTCTAGACCCATAGGGGGCTTCCCCAACGGCTCAGCAGTAAAGAATTCATCTGTACTGCAGGAGACTCAGGAGACATGGCTTCAGTCCCTGGGTTGGGAAGATCTCCTGGAGGAACGCATGGCAACCCACTCCAGTATTCTTGCCTGGAGAATCCCATGGACAGAGGAGACTAGTGGGCTACAGTCCATAGAGTCTCAAAGTGTCAGACACAACTGAGTGACTAAGCACAATACCATAGTATGGGAAAAATTTTGAAATGATAGAATGAAACTCTGCTGTAAATGAATTATTGAAATCAAAGCCAAATACTTGAGAGGACACATGAAATCATTTCAATAGACACGTAAAGCTTACTTTGAATGTTTTACAAAATTATGTTAATAATATGGTCAACATGATAACCTGCCATATATAACTCAAACCATATACTTCTGTTTTAGAAATCCTGATATTCTATTTACTCTCTGTATTGTTGTTACATAGTGAACCATTGCCAAATCATTTTCAGTTTGTTTTGTATAAAATATGCCCTACTATCCATAACATTAGCCTATAGCTTTGGTTTCTTCTATTTCTTCCTCCAGGTTCTGTGCAACTTAAATGTAGACAAATGCTATCTGACATGATTTATATCAATGTCTAGTAGTAAAAATGGTTCACATTTTTCTAGTGATGCATACTATTTTCTTTTAAAATCATTCATTAATACATATACATACATTAGGCCAAATAAAATCAACTTGAAAATAAAAACCAAAATACGTATTTGGCAAAATAGTTGGGTATTTTTTCAAATGCTAACCTGCAACCAATATAACGTATTCCAAATTTTTAAATGTGATTATTTAACTCTTTTTATCTCTCTCTCTCTATATATATATATAAAGTGTTTATATATATATATATATATATATATATAAAACTGGCTTAGAGATTGTTTTATGAAAATCTCTGCTGCTTTCTTTAAATGTTATCCTAGTATAACCACAGAATAGAAAATGTGGTTTGTGGGTCTGGATTGTTTCCATTTCATATTCTTTACATATAATTATTTCAGAACACTACTTCAATATGCACTTTTGACAGAGTTATATGCACTAAGTTATATGCACATATGCACTAAGCAGAGTTATAGAGGCAGTTGGCATAAGTGTGTCAACAAATCCATTATACACCATGTGTAATGGAACCATGCCTTTCAATGCTCTCTTGGATCAACTAGAAGCAGGTAACATCAAGTCAGAGTGGCTTTTGAAGCCTGACCTGAGATTAAATCTGGACTGTGCCACCTACTGAAAGTGTGACTTTGGACAAGTCATTTAAAATCCATAATCTTCTGTTTCTGTTTCTTTTCCTTTTCTATAATATAGAATAACAATAGCACTACATAGGATTGATTGGAAGGTTAAATGAGTTAAATCATGTCTAGTGCTTAGTATAATATCTAACCTATAGTGAATATTCCAAGTTAGGTTAACTATTATTTTTAACATAGGTTTTCATATGGCTAATTTTAATTAAATTCTCTAATAGTTTTCTCTCACAAATAATAAAACAGCATCATTTTGTTTGAGAAACATAAAACTACCCATGTTTTAAGTAATGCAATAAAATGGTGTATTTTCACCTTTTTATTAAAAACACAAGAATTTAGCATCAGAAAAACAATTTCCATGTGACAAAGGGCAATGGGTCAAGCAACCTAAATTTTCTTCCTTAGGAATTTTATCCTTGCTAGCATTGTCTGCAAATTACCACTTTCCTTATGATGCTGACCCCAGGTATCATGCTGTTCTATAGTCAAAGTTATTGTTGTCACAGTATGAACAAAATACTTGCCTTTGTTTCCCATTTTGTGTGTGTGTGTGTGTGTGGTTTCTTTTTGATTGTTTTTTAATCTCAGTTTTATTTATTTATTTATTTAACTGTACAATATTGTATTGGTTTTGCCATACATTGACTTGAATCCGCCATGAGTGTACATGTGTTCCCCATCCTGAACCTCCCTCCCACCTCCCTCCCCATCCCATCCTTCTGGGTCCTACCAGTGCACTAGCCTCGAGCACCCTGTATCATGCATCGAACCTGGACTGGCAATTTGTTTCACATGTGATAATTTACATGTTTCAATGCCATTCTCCCGTATCATCCCACCCTCGTCCTTTCCTACAGAGTCCAAAAGACTGTTCAATACATCTGTGTCTCTTTTTCTGTCTTGCATAAAGGGTTATCGTTACCATCTTTCTAAATTCCATATATATGCATTAGTATACTGTATTGGTGTTTTTCTTTCTGGCTTACTTCACTCTGTATAATAGGCTCCAGTTTCATCCACCTCATTAGAACTGATTCAAATGTATTTCTTTTTAATGGCTGAGTAATATTCCATTGTGTATATGTACCACAGCGTTCTTGGTTTTATGAGATAGAAATTTCCAAACTACTGTACTCAGTGCTAATCCTGAGCAGAACTATTCATGGAAGAAGAAAATACAAGCAATGAAAGAATCGCCCACTCTACGGTGTACTGCTTCTTTATGCTAATTTATCTAATTTAATTTCCCAAATGCTCAGCTTTTCCCACAAGAAAACACAAACCATGTATCTGAAAGGAAAGCCTGTGCCGATCAAAATAGTGCCAAAAACAACAGGAAGAAAGCAATAAATATATGCAAAGAATAAGCAGTATGGCTACTTTTTGTCTATTGTATACAGAACCTTGAGTTGATGGAATTACTTGGTTATATATGACACAAAGTAGACATAACCGCTAGCATTAACTCTCTTTGGAGGCTGCTGGTGATCCATTTGGCCAGATTTAGAAAGAGTCCAAGAGTGTTTCAACCAAGGTGCCCAATGAAGTCCTGCTAGAGAGGTCTCCATCACGGGCCCTCCTCCCATGCCTTTCAAGATTGTTCATTTAGTGTTACATGTAAGTACAGGCTGCATAAGGAATAGACATGCTCATTTTATGTAGCCAAATAGTTTGTTCTGAAGTGCCCCAGTGTAAATGGACTTCCTGGTCTCCTAGTGGGCAGAGAATTAGAGAAGAAATAGTCTGGCCTTCTAAATGCCTGTGATTCTTGCACAATCTCCTGCCCCTCAAAACAAAAAAACAAGCAAAACCGAAAAAGACCCAAAAAACTGCAAAAATAAAAATCAAACCAAAAACAACTCTTTTAGAGATAAAACTCATAATAACAGCAGACATCATAATATAGGAGCCTTTACAATATTCCAGTCACAGAGATGAGTACTTTACATTCATTATCTAATTTAACAATCCCTTGAAAATATCATTATCCCTTAATAAAATTAAGGTAAGTTGCTCCAGGTCACAATCTTATTGAGTCTCTTAATATTCATTTAGTTATTTACAACTATTTTTGATGCATAAAATATATTTTTTGTGCACAGTTTCTAGATAACCAGGGAAGCAGTTGTGAACAATATAGAGCAAGATCCTGATCTCCTGTTACTCATGGGACAGCGGAGGGTAAATGGGTATACATACATTCAGTTCAGTTCAGTCACTCAGTCGTGTCTGACTCTTTGCGAACCCGTGAAAAGCAGCATGCCAGGTCTCCCTACCCATCACCAACTCCCCGAGTCCACCCAAACCCATGTCCATCGAGTCAGTGATGCCATCCAACCATCACATTCTCTGTCGTCCCCTTCTCCTCCTACCTTCAATCTTTCCCAGCATCAGGGGTTTTTCAACTGAGTCGGCTCTTCGCATCAGGTGGTCCAAGTAATGGAGTTTCAGCTTCAACATCAGTCCTTCCAATGAACACCCAGGGCCGATCTTTAGGATGGACTGGTTGGATCTCCTTGCAGTCCAAAGGACTCTCAAGAGTCTTCTCCAACAGCACAGTTCAAAAGCATCAATTTTTCTGTGCTCAGCTTTCTTTATAGTCCAACTCTCACAGCCATACATGACCATTGGAAAAACCACAGCCTTGACTAGATGGACCTTGTTGACAAAGTAATGTATCTGCTTTTTAATATGCTGGCTAGGTTGGTCATAACTTTCCTTCCAAGGAGTAAGCATTTTATAATTTCATGGCTGCAATCACCATTTGCATTACATAATGCAATTCTAGGTAGCATTATATGCTTTTTAGAAGTTAAAATAGGATTATGAGATTGATAAAGACTGTACCTTTTTATACAGTTCATAAGGTTCTAAAAGCAAGGATACTGGGGTGGTTTGCCATTTCCTCCTCCAGTATAATGTCTCTGCTTTTCAACACACTATCTAGGTTTGTCATAGCTTTCCTGTGAAGAAGCAATCGTCTTATGGTTTCATGGCTGCAGTCACCTTGTGCAGTGATTTTGGAGTCCAAGAAGAGGAAATCTGTCACTACTTCCACTTTTCCTCTTCTGTTTGCTATGCAGTAATGGGGGCGGATGCCATGATTTTATTTTTTTTAATATTTAGTCTTAAGCCGGCTCTTTCAGTTTTCTTCTTCACCCTCATCAAGGGGCTCTTTAGTTCCTCTTTGCTTTCTGTCATTAAAGTGGTATCATCCACATATCTGAAGTTGTTGATGTTTCTCCTGCCTATCTTGATTCCAGCTTGTAACCCATCTAACCTGGCTTGTCTCATGATGTGATGAGTGTACAGGTTAACCAAACAGGTGACAGCAGACAGTCCTGTTGTATTCCTTTCTCCATCTTGAACCTATCAGTTGTTCCATACAGGGCTCTGACCGTTGCTTCCTGACTTACATACAGGTTTCTCAGGAGACTGGTAAGATGGTCTGGTATTTCCATCTCTCTGAGTTTTCCACAGTTTGTCATGATCCACACAGTCAAAAGGGTTAGTGTAGTTGATGAAACAGAGATCGGTGTTTTTCTGAAATTCCCTTTCTTTCTCTATAATCCAGCGAATGTTGGCAATTTGATTTCTAGTTCCTCTTCCTTTTTTAAACCGAGCTTGGACATCTGGAAGTTCCTGGTTTGCATAAGTTAAAAGACCTTCCTAGCATGGGAGATGAGTGCGATTGTCTGATGGTTAGCACATTCTTTGGTACTATGCTTCTTAGGAACTGAGATGAGGATTGACCTTTTCCAGTCATGTGGCCACTGCTGGGTCTTCCAGATTTGCTGACACAATGAATGCAAAACCTTGATGGGATTATCCTTTAAGGATTTGAATTGTTCTGCTGGAATTTCATTGTATCCACTAGCCTTATTAACAGCAGTGCTTCTTCCCAGTGGTCATGTATGGTTGTGAGAGCTGGACTGTAAGGAAGGCAGAATGCCAAAGAATTGATGCCTTTGAACTGTGGTGCTGGGGAAAACTGAATGTCCCTTGGACAGCTTGGAGATCAAACCAATCAATCTTAAGGGAGATCAACTCTGAATATTCACTGGAAAGACTGATGCTGAAGCTGAATCTCCAGTATTTTTGTCATCTGATGCAAACAGACAACTCATTGAAAAAGTCCCTGATCCTGGGAAAGATTGAGGGCAGAAGGAGAAGAGGGCATCAGAGGATGAGATGGCTGGATGGTATCACCAATGCAATGAACATGAACTTGGGCAAACTCCAGGAGATGGTGAGGGACAGGGAGACCTGGCATGCTTCAGTCCCAGGGGTCACAAAGAGTCTGACATGATGGGGCAACTGAACAATAAAGACTATGGCCAGAGTGAGGGATATACTAAAGATAGAACTGAAACTGGAGAAGATAGGCGAGAAAAACATTCCAAACAGAGAAGGCATCTGAATCGAACTTTTTTGTTTGTTTTACAAAGTTAAAGCTTAAGGTTTTTGAGCAGTAAAAAGGACAGAAAATGTGAAGAAAGCACAAAGAAAAACCCCACACTGTTTTTTTAATTTTTATATTAAAATTAGGAAAATTAAATTCAAACAGCATAAGTTACTAAATGACTTTTTGATTCTGCAGCTCATACTTTTATGTTACGTCTTAATGTTCCATCAGCAAATGCTAACTGGATAAGTAATATCCAATCATCCTTGGGTTTTGTTTTTCCTAACTACTAAGAAGATGCTATAGATGGAAGGGCTTATTTTGCTTTCTCTTGGTATCTAGTCATATCAGTGAATATGGTCAAGGAAAGTCTACAAGAGTAGAAGGTTTGTTGTTGTAAAGTCACTAAGTCATATCCAACTCTTTGTGGACTGTTGTTAAATGGACTGTAGCCTGCCAAGCTCCTCTGTCCATGAGATTTTCCATAGACAGAATACTGGAGTGGGTTGCCATTACCTTCTTCAAGGGATCTTCCTGACCCAGAATTGAAGCTGCATCTCCACTGGCAGGAGGATTCATTACCACTGAGCCAAATGAGATTGCAAATCATATTACGATTTGGGGAAGAAAGATGTTACTTATGTGCCTTCTATTTCAAATTATGAAGTTTTAATCCATTCAAATAACAGTCTAGTTTTTGTACCAAGCAGCGGGTCATTTGCATTCTTAGAACAATTTATCATTTTGTTCCCATGAAAATTTACTTATTCTTAAATAGTAATTATGTTTGAATATACTTTATAAATACACTTATAAATTGTTTCATATTTATAAAAAATATCAACATAAATGTTATCTTTAATATATAGTTGTAGTTTAAATAATAAATTTACTCTTTAAAAAAGTCCAAATTCTTTAATTCAGTTATTTACTTTCTATTTCCATACTTGGACTCCTCTATAAATTAGTACTAGCAATTACGTTATAGAGGAACTGGTTTTTGTTAGAGTAAATCCATTACTTCTTGTAACAGTTTGTCCATATTTAAATCTGATACTCTAATGTGGAAATGCAATGCTTTTATTGTATAATTACACTGGACATATTTAAAAACCTTTCCAGCCAAGACTAACATTACTAAATAGGAATATTTCACCTCTCATTACATTCATTTCGAGAGGGAAGTATTTTTCAGCACATTGATTAAATTAATTAATTTGGAAATGGACTCACTGAGCATGCCCTAATAAAACATTATACGAAAAACCATTTAATTTAACAACATCCAGTGTTAAGCTGAAAGAAGCCTAGGATACATACAATAGAATAGAATGCATCTCAGAACTGTAGGCACAACAAATTAACAATGAATACACTCTTATCACAAGAGTGGAGAAAACAAGGATGGTCCTGGGCAGGCACTCAGAGGGGTGTTACTCAAGGACTACTACATGTCTATTTCTGGACTCAGCCACTGTCAAACTTCATTTTTTTTAATTTTAAATTATTTTAACTAGAGGCTGATTACTTTACAATATTGTGGTGGTTTTTGCCATACATTGACATGAATCAGCCACGGGTGTGCATGTGCTCCCCATCCTGAACCCCACTTCCACCTCCCTCCCCATCCCATCCCTCAGGGTCATCCCAGTGCACCAGCCCTGAGTGCCCTGTCTCACATCGAACCTGGACTGGCGATCTATTTCACATATGATAATATACATGATTCAATGCTATTCTCTCAAATCATCCCAGCCTCGCCTTCTCCCACAGAATCCAAAAGTCTGTTCTTTACATCTGTGTCTCTTTTGCTGTCTTGCATATAGGGTCATCATTATCATCTTTCTAAATTCCATATATATGCATTAATATACTGTATTGGTGTTTTTCTTTCTGACTTACTTTACTCTGTATAATAGACTTCTAAACAGTGCAGTTTTTCCAGATTTTCCACAACCTATTTAAGCCATAGTTCTGATTTGTAAAAACAGGTACCTCAGTTTACGGATTGTAGAAGACTCTCTTTTCTCTGTTTCAATGTAGGGTTTCTTTAAATAGTTAGCTTTGTTCAAAACCAATTTAAAGATTCAGTCATAAATAGTTTTCAGGTGAAAAATTACAGCTTAAAGAGGAAAACCATATTTGTTCAAATTTCAAGAGATATATGAAGAAACTGGAAATGAGATAAAGGTTCACAATATTGATTGAATATTTTCATATATGATAAAAAAAAGGTGAGCATTTGTGACACTTGCCCTGAAAGAAGAAATGTAAGCATTAAAGGATTGTTTTATTAAGCTGAGAAAGCTTTGGTCTATCAACTGGATAGATTTTTTTTTTTTTTTTTGCTGAATTTTATTCAAGACATTATCTCAATTACCTAGAAATGATATCATTGTCTATATAGGTGCAAATATGCAACTTGGCTTTAAAATTATTTAGAAGCACTCCCTGAAATGTCAGCAAAATTAAGATGATTAAAAAAAAAGCTACCTTTTTCCACATGCAAGTTTCATGTGCTCTTTTATTTCCTTTGTCTAAGTTAAACATAACAGCAAGATTTTCTATGCTCTCAGATATTAAACAGTAATTAAAATTTAATTTATAGCTAATTCCAGTAAAGCTTATTTATTTTTTTATCTAAAGGGTTCTGCTTTGTTTTTCCAAGGATCATTATGAGTAAGAGCCTCTCAGGGCTTGGCAAATCCTAAAGTTCTGTCTCTCTCTCTTCCCCTCCCTTTCTGTTTCCTTTCTTTTTATCTCCCATTCTCTTTGCTTTAATTGACTCTAATATAAAACTGAAGTATATCTGGTAAATAGTGTTTCATGTTCTCTGTTTCTAATTTAAAGCATGGCCAAGTAGTAGACCTTTCTTTTTTCTCTCTAAATAAAAAGTAACAAACAGCACCCTAAATCAACTTTTTTGTCCAGTCTTGGTTTTTATTAGGATGGACCAGTGACCTTCAATTAACAAACGAAAAATAAAAAGCTGCCTCTACCCTCTACTAAGCAAGAATGACTGCAGTTTGAAGAGCTGGGTTCAGAAGCAGAAGTGAGCTATTGATAGATTTTTGTACACACAATGATTTCATGTGAAACATCAGCTCCCCAGGGAATTGTTTCCAGGTTAGTTGGAAAAAAGCAAAGATTTCTATTGCCCCTGACTGTATGAACACGCTTTATTAACTATTCAGTTAAGCATTTTCTGAGATGTCCTTGGTCTTCTTTGGATCTAGCTGCAGGGTATCCTCTATTATTGTACACAGATACTTCTACTGGTTAGAATTGTAGAGTCTTAGTCTAATGCCTTTCTTTGTTGATGGAGACAACAGAGGCCAGACAAATTCAAGGGACTTGTCCAAGGTCACAGATAAGTCATGGGAAAATGCATCCTACAAAAATGTTTCCAAATCCATTCATGTCTTCATTCCTTAAAAATATGTTAAGTGCCTACTATGCACAAGATTAGATACTAAGCCCTGGAACATGTAAAGAAACAAGCAGTGATGACTCCTGCTCTCATGGCGCTAACTTTGTCATGTCCTTTACATTATTTCTTATTTTAGCACACAGTTGTTTTGTGTTGATAGTGGCTTTTCCTATTTTAATAGATAGTTCTGGGGAGTATGTAATAAGAATGCATTAAAATCAAAGACTACAAATTCAAGTACTGAGTCAGCTATGTGGTATATTGTGGACATAGAGTTTTATTATTTTCAACTAATTTATTAATACTTAATCACAATTTTTACTGATATAATTATACAAAGAACTGTTCATTCATTGTGTATTGATTTTGAGGTCATCATCAAAAAAGAAAGAGAATTTGAGAAAAACATCTACTTCTACTGTACTGACTATGGCAAAGACTTTGACTGTGTGGATCACAACAAACTATGGAAAATTCTGAAAGAGATGGGAATACCAGGCCACTTTACCTGCCTCCTGAGAAATCTGTATGAAGGTTGAGAAGCAACAGTTAGAACTGGACATGGAACAACAGACCGGTTCCAAATCAGGAAAGGAGTATGTCAAGGCTGTATATTGTCATCCTGCTTATTCAACTTATATGCAGAGTACATCATGCAAAATGCCAGACTGGATGAAGCACAAGCTGGAATCAAGACTGCCAAGAGAAATATCAATAACCTCAGATACGCAGATGACACCACTCTTATGGCAGAAAGCAAAGAAGAATTACAGAACCTCTTGATAAAAGTGAAAGAGGAGAGTGAAAAAGTTGGCTTAAAACTCAACGTTCAGAAAACTAAGATCATGGCATCCAGTATCATCACCTCATGACAACAGCTGGGGAAACAATGGAAACAGTGACAGACTTTATTTTCTCGGGCTCCAAAATCACTGCAGATGGTGATTGCAGCCATGAAATTAAAAAATGCTTGCTCTTTGGACAGCATATTAAAAAGAAGAGACAGTACTATGTCAACAAAGGTCCGTCCAGTCAAACTACGGTTTTTCCAGTAGTCATGTATGGATGTGAGAACTGGACTATAAAGAAAGCTGAGTGCTGGAGTATTGATGATTTTGAACTGTGCTGTTGGAGAAGAATCTTGAGAGTCCCTTGGATTTTAAAAGATCAAATCAGTCAATCCTAAAGAAAATCAGTCCTGAATATTCATTGGAAAGAGTGATGCTGAAGCTGAAACTCCAATACTTTGGCCACCTGCCGCAAAGAACTGACTCAGTGGAAAAGATCCTGATGATGGGAAAGATTGAAGGCAGGAGGAGAAGGGGTCGACAGAGGATGAGATGGTTGGATGGTATCACCGACTCTATGGATGTGAGTTTGAGTCAGCTCCGGGAGTTGGTGATGGACAGGGTAGCTGGGCATGCTGCAATCCATGGGGTAGCAAAATGTCGTACATGACTGAGCAACGGAACTGAACTGAACTATTATATAGATATAATATTAGATGACTAAGTAAGTATAATCTACATGCGTACATGATTGATACAGTCTAAGGGCAAAATTTGTTCCTTTTACCATTTATTGGAATATCACTACATGCCAAGTACTTTCTGAATCTTTTCTGCCAATATTTCAAATAATGATATGACTCATTATAAGGAAACAGGCTAACTGAAAAGCATAAATCAGAATAAGTCCATACTATTAGTAAATGTGAGATGGTAAGATTTGCATCTATCCCATTTTTTAAATTACTGTATTTTACTATCCATTAAAATTGTGGCTGAAATCAAGTATATTGCACTAACTCATCATTAAAGAATCTTTTTTACCATTGCTAGCTTGATAGGGGTTGCATTGAATCTATAGATTGCTTTGCGTAGCATACTCATTTTCACTATATTGATTCTTCCAATCCATGAACATGATATATTTCTCCATCTATTTGTGTCATCTTTGATTTCTTTCATCAGTGTTTTATGGTTTTCTATATATAGGTCTTTTATTTCTTTAGGTAGATTTATTCCTAAGTATTTTATTATTTTCGTTGCAATGGTGAATGGAATTGTTTCCTTAACTTCTCTTTCTGTTTTCTCATTGTTAGTGTATAGGAATGCAAGGGATTTCTGTGTGTTAATTTTATATCCTGCAACTTTACTGTATTCATTGATTAGCTCTAGTTATTTTCTGGTGGAGTCTTTAGGGTTTTCTATGTAGAGGACTGTGTCATCTGTAAACAGTGAGAGTTTTACTTCTTCTTTTCCAATCTAGATTCCTTTTATTTCTTTTTCTGCTCTGATTTCTGTGGCCAAAACTTCCAAAACTGTGTTGAATAGCAGTGGTGAGAGAGAGCACCCTTGTCTTGTTCTTGATTTTAGGGGAAATGCTTTCAAATTTTTACCATTGAGGATAATGTTTGCTGTGGGTTAATCATATATGGCTTTTATTATGTTGAGATATGTTCCTTCTATGCTTGCTTTCTGGAGGGTTTTTATCATAAATGGATGTTGAATTTTGTCAAAGACTTTCTCTGCATCTATTGATATAATCTTGTGGTTTTTATCTATTAATTTGTTAATGTGATGTATCACATTGATTGATTTGTGAATATTGAAGAATCCTTGCATCCCTGGGATAAAGCCCACTTGGTCATGACGTATGATCTTTTTAACATGTTGTTGGATTCTGTTTGCTAGAATTTTGTTAAGGATTTTTGCATCTATGTTCATCAGTGATATTGGCCTGTAGTTTTCTTTTTTTGTGGCATCTTTGTCTGGTTTTGGTATTAGGGTGATGGTGGCCTCATAGAATGAGTTTGGAAGTTTACCTTCCAATTAGAACAAATAATATCACAATTTGTATGGAATTACAAAAAGAAATGTCGAAGAGCCAAAGCAATCTTGAGAAACAATGGAACTGGAGGAATCAACCTGCCTGACTTCAGGCTCTACTACAAAGCAACAGTCATCAAGACAGTATGGTACTGGCACAAAGACAGGAACATAGATCGATGGAACAAAATAGAAAGCCCAGAGGTATATCCACACACCTATGGACACCTTATCTGTCACAAAGGAGGCAAGAATATAGAATAGAGAAAAGACAATCTCTTTAACAAGTGGTGCTGGGAAAACTGGTCAACCACATGTAAAAGAATGAAACTACATCACTTTCTAACACCATACACAAAAATAAACTAAAATGGATTAAAGATCTAAATGTAAGACCAGAAACTATAAAACTACTTGAGGAAAACATAGGCAAAACACTCTCTGACATTAATCATAGCAGGATTCTCTATGACCCACCTTCCAGAGTAATGGAAATAGAAAAAAAAAATAATTAAATGGGACCTAATTAAACTTAAAAGCTTTTGCACAAGGAAGGAAACTATAATCAAGGTGAAAAGACAGCCTTCAGAATGGGAGAAAATAATAGCAAATAAAGATAAAAATAGCAAATAAATAGCAACTGACAAAGAATTAATTTCAAAAATATACAACCAACACCTGCAGTTCAATTCCAGAAAAATAAGCAATCCAATCAAAAAATGGGCCAAAGAACTAAACAGACATTCCTCCAAAGAAGACATCCAGATGCCTAACAAACACATGAAAAGATGCTCAACATCACTCATTATCAGAGAAATGCAAATCAAAACCACAATGAGGTACCATCTCACCCCAGTCAGAATGGCTGCTATCAAAAAGTCTATAAACAATAAATGCTGGACAGGGTGCGGAGAAAAAGGAACCCTCTTACACTGTTGGTGGGAATGCAAACTAGTACAGTCACTATGGAAAACAGTGCGGAGATTCCTTAAAAAACTGGAAATAGAACTGCCATATGACTCAGCAATCCCACTACTGGGCATACACACTGAGGAAACCAAAATTGAAAGAGACACGTGTACCCCAATGTTCATCGCAGCACTGTTTACAATAGCCAGGACATGGAAGCAACCTAGATGTCCATCCAGATGAATGGATAAGAAAGCTGTGGTACATATACACAATGGAATATTACTCAGCTATTAGAAAGAATGCATTTGAATCAGTTCTAATGAGGTGGATGAAACTGGAGCCTATTATACAGAGTGAAGTAAGTCAGAAATAAAAACACCAATACAGTGTATTAATGCATATATATGGAATTTAGAAAGATGGTAATGATGAGCCTATATGCGAGACAGCACAAGAGACACAGATGTAAAGAACAGACTGTTGGACTGTGGGAGAAGGTGACGGTGGGATGATTTGAGAGAATAGCATTGAATCATGTATATTATCATATATGAAATAGATCTCCAGTCCAGATTCAATGCATGAGACAGGGTGCTCAGGGCTGGTGCACTGGGATGACCTGAGGGATGGGATGGGGAGGGAGGTTGGAGGGGGGTTCAGGAATGTGGAACACATGTACACCCATGGCTGATTTATGTGAATATATGGCAAAAGCCACCACAATATTGTAAAACAATTAGCCTCCAATTAAAACAAAAATAAATTAAATAAAATAAAAGCTGAAAAAAAAAAGAATCTTTTTTAGTTCACTTTGGAAAATGAATAGTTAACTGTAGTTTCACAATAAACTCTAAAAATAAGCAATGTAATTAGTTGAAAATATTAATTTTTCTTTTATGTAGAGGCCAAGAACTAAACAATACATTGGCAAGATATTTATTTGCTAATGAGGTTTTGCCTATGTAGCATGCCACAATCTTTCTTTTAAAGCTTGGAGATTTGTAGCAATTAACACACACACACATATATATACATTACATATAGTATTCTTGATTTTTTTATAAAAGAAAACCTGATTTTTTTCTGAAAAAAATAAAGTTTATTAATATGTTGAACATGAATACAATATTTGGGACAACATTAATTTTTAACTTCTCTTTTAAAATGAGAAATGGGTCTACAGTAATTAAGAATTGACAGTTTATTTTGAGCAAGAACTTTTTGATAATTTGTTACAAATTATCTAGAGATTGTATCATAATTTCTGTTTTTGGAAACTTGTGCCTTCTTAACAACCTTCAATATGAATTACTTTGGGGAATTTTAATGGCAATTAAATTCAATTGGCAATTGAATTCAAATGGCAATTAAATTTTAATGGCAATTTAAATTAAATTAAATTAATTGTAAATTTATTTCTTTAGGAAATTTTTTCCATATTTGAGGGTAAAAATTCTCTTCAATTTATTTTGATACATTTTTATACAATTTTGTAAGAAAGTCACATTTTAAAATGTACATAAATGTTGAATTAATTTTCTTCAGAGTGAAATTTTTTTAGTTTCTAATGATGCCTAATCTAATCACACTAGGACCACAGCCTTGTCTAACTCAATGAAACTAAGCCATGCCCGTGAGGCCACCCAAGATGAGTGGGTAATGAAGGAGAGGTCTGACAGAATGTGGTCCACTGGAGAAGGGAATGGTAAACCAACTCAGTATTCTTGCCTTGAGAACCACATGAACAGTATGAAAAGGCAAAATGATAGGATATTGAAAGAGGAACTCCCCAGGTCGGTAGGTGCCCAATATGCTACTGGAGATAAGTGGAGAAATACCTCCAGAAAGAATGAAGGGATGGAGCCAAAGCAAAAACAATACCCAGTTGTGGATGTGACTGGTGACAGAAGCAAGGTCTGATGCTGTAAAGAGCAGTATTGCATAGGAACCTGGAATGTCAGGTCCATGAATCAAGGCAAATTGGAAGTGGTCAAACAGGAGATGGCAAGAGTGAACGTCGACATTCTAGGAATCAGAGAACTAAGATGGACTGGAATGGGTGAATTTAACTCAGATAACCATTATATCTACTCCTGTAGGCAGGAATCCCTTAGAAGAAATGGAGTAGCCATCATGGTGAACAAAAGAGTCCAAAATGCAGTACTTGGATGCAATCTCAAAAATGACAGAATGATCTCTGTTCATTTCCAAGGCAAACCATTCAATATCACAGTAATCCAAGTCTATGCCCCAACCAGTAACGCTGAAGAAGCTGAAGTTGAACGGTTCTATGAAGAACTACAAGACCTTTTAGAACTAACACCCAAAAAAGATGTCCTTTTCATTATAGGGGACTAGAATGCAAAAGTAGGAAGTCAAATTTGGAATACGGAATGAAGCAGGGCAAAGACTAATAGAGTTTTGCCAAGAAAATGCACTGGTCGTAGCAAACACCCTCTTCCAACAACACAAGAGAAGACTCTACACATGGACATCACCAGATGGTCAACACCGAAATCAGATTGATTATATTCCTTGCAGCCAAAGATGGAGAAGCTCTATATAGTCAACAAAAACAAGACCAGGAGCTGACTGTGGCTCATATAATGAACTCCTTATTGCCAAATTCAGACTGAAATTGAAGAAAGTAGGGAAAACCACTAGAGCATTCAGGTATGAACTAAATCAAATCTCTTATGATTATACAGTGGAAGTGAGAAATAGATTTAAGTAACTAGATCTGATAGACAGAGTGCCTGATGAACTATGGAATGAGGTTCATGACATTGTACAGGAGACAGGGATCAAGACCATCCCCATGGAAAAGAAATGCAAAAAAGCAAAATGGCTGTCTGAGGAGGCCTTACAAATAGCTGTGAAAAGAAAAGTGAAAAGCAGAGGAGAAAGGAAAGATATAACCATCTGAATGTAGAGTTCCAAAGAATAGCAAGGAGAGATAGGAAAGCCTTCCTCAGTGATCAATGCAAAGAAATAGAAGAAAACAATAGAATGGGAAAGACTAAGGATCTCGTCAAGAAAATCAGAGATACCAAGGGAACATTTCATGCAAAGATGGGCTCAATAAAGGATAGAAATGGTATGGACCTAACAGAAGCAGAAGATATTAAGAAGAGGTGGCAAGAATACACAGAAGAACTGTGCAAAAAAGATATTCATGACGAAGATATTCATGATGGTGTGATCACTCACCTAGAGCCAGACATCCTGGAATGTGAAGTCAAGTGGGCCTTAGAAAGCATCACTACGAACAAAGCTAGTGGAGGTGATGGAATTCCAGTTGAGCTGTTTCAAATCCTGAATGATGCCGTGAAAGTGCTGCACTCAATATGCCAGCAAATTTGGAAAACTCAGCTTGGCCACAGGATTGGAAAAGGTCAGTTTTCATTCCAATCCCCAAGAAAGGCAATGCCAAAGAATGCTCAAACTACTACACAGTTACACTCATCTCACACGCTAGGAAAGTAATGCTCAAAATTCTCCAAGCCAGGTTTCAGCAATACGTGAACTGTGAACTTCCAGATGTTCAAGCTGGTTTTAGAAAAGGCAGAGGAACCAGAGATCAAATTGCCAACATCCGCTGGATCATCGAAAAAGCAAGAGCTCCAGAAAACATCTATTTCTGCTTTATTTACTATGCCAAAGCCTTTGACTGTGTGGATCACAATCAACTGTGGAAAATTCTGAAAGAGATGGGAATACCAGACCACCTGACCTGCCTCTTGAGAAATTTGTATGCAGGTCAGGAAGCAACAGTTAGAACTGGACATGGAACAACAGACGGGTTCCAAATAGGAAAAGGAGTACGTCAAGGCTGTATATGTCACCCTGCTTATTTAACTTCTATGCAGAGTACATCATGAGAAATGCTGGGCTGGAAGAAGCACAAGCTGGAATCAAGATTGCCGGGAGAAATATCAATAACCTCAGATATGCAGATAACACCACCCTTATGGCAGAAAGTGAAGAGGAACCTAAAAGCCTCTTGATGAAAGTGAAAGAGGAGAGTGAAAAAGTTGGCTTAAAGCTCAACATTCAGAAAATGAAGATAATGGCATCTGGTCCCATCACTTCATGGGAAGTAGATGAGGAAACAGTGGAAACAGTGTCAGACTTTATTTTTGGGGGCTTCAAAATCACTGCAGATGGTGACTGCAGCCATGAAATTAAAAGACGCTTACTCCTTGGAAGAAAAGTTATGACCAACCTAGATAGCGTATTGAAAAGCAGAGACATTACTTTGCCAACAAAGGTCCGTCTAGTCAAGGCTATCGTTTTTTCAGTGGCCATGTATCGATGTGACGGTTGGACTGTGAAGAAGGCTGAGCGCCGAAGAATTGATGCTTTTGAACTGTGGTGTTGGAGAATACTTGAGAGTCCCTTGGACTGCAAGGAGATCCAACCAGTCCATTCTGAAGGAGATCAGCCCTGGGATTTCTTTGGAAGGAATAATGCTAAAGCTGAAACTCCAGTACTTTGGCCACCTCATGCGAAGAGTTGACTCATTGGAAATAACTCTGATGCTGGGAGAGATTGGGGGCAGGAGGAGAAGGGGACGACAGAGGATGAGATGGCTGGATGGCATCACGGACTCGACGGACATGAGTCTGAGTGAACTCCGGGAGTTGGTGATGGACAGGGAGGCCTGGCGTGCTGCGATTCATGGGGTCGCAAAGAGTCGGACACAACTGAGTGACTGAATTGAACTGAATTGAATGATGCCTAGATAATGTCTTAAATCAAAAGTGCCGTTAAAATTCCCCAAAGTAATTCATATTGAAGGTTCTTAAGGCACAAGTTTCCCAAAACAGAAATTATGATACAATCTCTAGACTCGCTGATTTTGAACCCATGAAAGATAATCATTTAGTTCATATGTAATTTGCTGTACTTTGAATTGTGATGCACTGTGGGCTAAAAGCTGGTGTTCCAGTTAAAAAGGAACCTAACATCCAATTATCTAATAGTTTTTCGATTTGAATTATTTTGATGTGCCATTACTGTAGTCGGTTCTGGATCATGTTCCAAGATAATTGTTTAAGAAGATGAAGGAGGAGGAGGAGGAGAAGGAGTAGGAGGAGTATGGAGTAGGAAGAAGGAGAGCAGGGGAAAGAAGAGAGTAAGAGAGAGACAATGAGAGTGACAGTAGTGATGATACAATAAAGCACACTTACTGTTCACACTACATTCTGTAATCACTGCTGGTGATCATATTTATGAAGACCATGTTAATGTATAAGATAATGTATGCATGTTTTAGAATTTACTTTCCTATCAATTTAAAAAATCACAGCTAATGGACAGAATTAAGAAATTAGAAGAGGAGGGTAAAATGGGAATTTAGGATTAACAGATAACACTATTATACATAACAGAACAATAAGGTCCTACTGTATAGCATAGGGAACTGTGTTCAGTATTTTGTAATAACCTCTAGTGGGAAAAAATCTGAAAAGAATATATGTGTGTATATTGATGTTGTTCAGTCGCTCAGTTGTATTCAACTCTTTGAGACCCCATCCCATGGACTGCAGCATGTCAGGTATCCCTGTCCTTAATGGTTAGAGATGGTGTGTGTATATATAAGTATGCATCTCCTGGAGATGGTGAGAGATGGTGTGTGTGTGTGTGTATGTGTCCATATGTATATATTTGGGCTTCCCTGGTAGCTCAGCTGGTAAAGAATCTGCCGGCAATGCAGGAAATCCCAGTTTGATTCCTGAGTCAGGAAGATCCCCTGGAGAAGAGATAGACTGCCCACTCCAGTATTCTTGGGCTTCCCTGGTGCTCAGACAGTAAAGAATCTGCCTGCAATGTGGGAGACCTGAATTCAAACCCTGGGTCGAATCTGAGTGACTAAGCACAGCACAGAACACATATATATATTGTATATATACATGCATACATACATACAGGCTTCCTAAGGCGGGTGTTAGTGGTAAAGAAACTGCGTGCCAATGCAGGAGACAGACATAAGAGACATAGTTTGGATCCCTGGATTGGGAAGATCCCCTGGAGGAGGGCATTGCAACCCACTCTAGCATTCTTGCCTGGAGAATCCCATGGACAGGGGAGCCTGGCGGGCTACAGTTCATAGTGTCACAAAGAGTCAGACATGACTGAAGTGACTTAACACACATTGCCATATGTATATATACACACACACACACACTGACACATGTATGTACATATAACTGAATCACTTTGCTGTATACCTGAAACACTGTAAATCAACTATATTTCTATTAAAAAATAAATTGGAACTGACTCTCCCTCCAGCTCCCAAAAGAATAAACTGCAAGTAAAATTCAAAGCATAATTTAACTATTTTAAAGATTATCCCCCCAACACCAGGAAAATTAACCTAACCACAAATATTGAAAGTATTATTTTTAATAGTATATATTAAAAGTCATTGTTATTTTTTGCACAAAATACAGTTCTTACAATGTACTATGTATGCTGATAGTAATATTGACCAAGAAGTTGAAAATTTAATTGGGCAGACCTCTAATATTTCACAATTTCCAAAGCAAATACACATAGGTTTGCATATTGGTTTTGGTTCCTTTCTTACTGCATGACAAGTTAAGCTTCAGAGAGTTCATCAATCTCCTTTCACTATATTTTATAAAGTCAAGACAAAGTCAAAATATTTCAAATTATTTTAAATATAAATTTATTTTAAATATTATAAATCATCTATATTTCATGTATTTTATCAGCACATGACATAAACATGGATATGACACTGCATTCACCAAAGATAATCAGTAAATTAAAAAAGATTTTCATGTACTTACTTGAAATAAAAGAATATGCCAAGTGAGATAAGCAGTGATGCAATAGATAATACATGTCCAATTATAGTCAGGTAAAACAAATTCAGTGCAGTCTGTAATTTGTATGAATAAAAAATTAATTAATGCTAATATCAATGCTATACTTCTACATGTGTATAAGCCGCAAATCAATAAAATAATATCTGTTTTTAAAAACATGTGATCTGATAACCTAAGCCTTTAGCAAGCAAGCCAGTAAGTATTTGAATACATCTTGAATGAAGAATATCTATAAAAATTTATCAGGTGATACCCAAATTTATAAATTGCTATTTTTATTTAAGACATTAGATGTCATATTAAACATATGAAGAAATAAATTTATTGATCTAGGTTTATAAAATGTGAAACCAGCATTTTAAATTTTGGAAGACATTGACAATTTTCACTCCATCAGTTTTGCACCTTAAATTGATGATTTGTTTGTTTAATTTGAATGCCAGGTAAGGCTTCTTTCCCAACTACGTTTCTTTTTTCCATTTGACAAACTTGATACTCCAAAACAAATCTCAATATAATAATGTATAGGGGCCTCTGATCTGTACAAATAAATTATTTTTCTTGGTTTTAACTTTATCTCTTTGATTTTTGTCTTTATTGTAACTTAGCATTTTAATGTGTATTTATATATATATATGTTCAAACCCTTCTCTGAATAAATAAAGAGTACATGATTTATAATGAGAGCTGGCAGTTATCAAATGCTTACCATAGGCTTGTTAGTTTTCTAAATATTTTCCTTGCATTTAGTCAATTCCTATGAAAACCTTGAGGATAGATTCATTATCCTCATTTTAGACAGGAAGGGACTGAGGCAGATGTTCTAGTTTGCCCAGGGTCACAGTGGATAAAGAGCAGAAACAGGAAGTGAGAAACCAGAACTCAGTTTTAATCACTGTGACAAAGCCTCCACACACAGACGCGTGCTGTATCGAAACTGTATTGTGACGAACTATGCTAACCTTGACTTTAATGTATGATGGACGTTAAAAGTGAGAATGCCAGTGAGGGTGACCTAACAGCCAGTCAGGATGAAAGTCTTTGGCTGGGATGGATAGGTCTGTTTAAACCCCCCTGGGCTTGTCTTGTTCTCTTGAGCACTATTTCTGAGTGTAACTATAGGAGTTCCACCACAGATGAACATTTCTTTTTTCTTACTTTTAAACTATGTTTACTTTGGAAAATTCTAAACTACAGTACTGAGACATTGACTTGTAAATAGAAACTACTTAGCTGGATTGCTTCTTCAGTGTAATGACTAAATCTATAATTATTATTATTATTTTTAATGAAAAGGCTTTACAGTGGAATGAATGAACACTAGCTAAATTTTCTCCGATATTATATCAGTAACTAACTTTTACAGTAGATAGTGTAAATTCAGTTTGAATTTATAATTATTACGTACCTTCACTTTCTCATGTGTGTTAACATTACATTGGGTATAATTTGTCCATGTTCTGTTGCTTGCTGGATGTCTAAACCAGTTTCCATCTTGGTCACAGATTTTTGTAACTTTTTCTTTAAAATTGAAAAGGAAATAGTAATTTAGTTAAATGAGGGTTTATTAAATAGATGTCAAAGAGATTTGTATATACATTTCTGCTCTTACCTGAAGGATCAAAATCTTGAAAGTAATCGGGGCAGTGCTGCATTGACTCTGTGCCCGCAGCGACGTCGTTCCAGCACAGCCACCCATCCCAGGTTCTGTTACAGTAAATGCCTTCAGGAGAAAGCAAACATCAGGCTTACTAACCTCCCTCTAGTTATACAGAAACCCCTGAAGTCCTCATGGTTGACCCACACTAACAGGGAATACAGACTGTCTACTGAAAATGAAGACATCATATAAAATCTTTATAACAAGTACTTGGATTATTTACAAAGTAGTTATTAGCATAACTAATTGTTAAATTTAGAAATATCTAAACAAATATATATTTAGCTTTAATTCTCATTCTCAAAGGTAGCTATTTATCCAATAAATTACATGGTCTTTGCTGGTTTTCCATAACCATGAAGTATTGGTTAATTCGTGTCCCTATTTTTGAAATTCAAAAATTTGGGAAATTGGAAACGTGTTTTATTTTAGAAAGTGTGTTCTTAGGGCAAGTTATAGTATTTTTTGAGGTGCACAAATGAACATTCCAATATTTCCTATTTTACCACATTAACCCTGACACACACTTATTTAGAGTCCTTCACCAAATTCTAACTCTTATTTTCCTTCCTTTTCTTTTCAAATGAAATAAAAGTGTTTAATCTCACATTCTTTTCTTACCTACATTAAGAACAAGAACCTCTTACATGAAAAAAAGTTTAAAGGCATAGAGAAATAAAATGACTAAAACTTTCTAAAGTTATATAACAGTCTGTAATCAAAGACGGTAATTTTTTGCCATAAGCACACATAGATAGAAACTTGAATGTTGCATGAACTGTTTATTATTATTAACAGATTTGCATAGCAATCTCAGAATCAATCTAGGCCTCACAGAAGTAGAAAACATTCTATCGGCCTGAAAATCTAAATATTTCTAATTAAAAATAAAACTCATATAGTCTGTTTTCCCTCCTGTGATTTTCAAACTCTTTATTTAAATAGCTTGCATCCACATTATTACCAAACAAAATGCATTTTGAGGCCTGTCAGAGAAAATTTTCCTGATCCCATTTTAGAAAGCACTTTAGACAAGTCCTTACAGAGCTCCAAAAGATTCCACAACACTGACTACATGATAGAAGGGTCTAGAATTTTCCCAGCTGTGTTATATGGCATTTGAGTGAGACATGAAAAAGTTTTCCATTAAAAAAGTTTTTGTGGTCAAATAGATTTGGAAAACACAAAGTTAAACACATTTCTTTACTATAGGATTTTTTACAGTATTTAAAATTACAGAGAACGTTATGAATCTCCAAGAGGAAGATTTATTATGTAGTGATCCTGAACTTTATCACAAAATTATTTGATTATAAAACCCTCATAAATATATTCCTATTATTAAGAAATTAGATTTGAAGCTAGCTTGCACACATATCTAGATCATTTGGAAGGCATTAATTCAAAAATTTAAAGCTAATAACACTTAGACTTTAATGGAATAAAGTGAGAGGCCAGACGGTTAGCACAGAATTTGTATACAGATTTTAACTATTTGATAATTCAGTTCCTACTGAACTAATATCAGATAGTTTGTCATTGTCTGACATATTTTAGAGATACTGGATATATATTGTAATAAAAATATTTGGACAGATATATCAAATTGCTTCGATATATATCGGTTAGATTAAGATTCCAAGAGTTGATCAATACAGACAAATTGTTTATTTTCTCTTTCTCACAAGCAAGTTAATTTTGACACTTACAAATATTAACAGTAACGTACTTTTAACATATCATGTATATAACAAGCATGTTTTATACTATAAATATTTTCTCCCCAAATTAAATTATTTGTTTCTACTGATTTAAAAATATCTAAAGTCTACGTTTTTCTTTGTTTCATTATGAGTTTTGCATTTTATATTTTAAAGATAATCCTGTCTTTAAGGTTGCCAGATAAAAAACATAGTGTTTTCGTGCTTTGGGTTTTGTTTTTGGTTTTGCTAAATTTGGCAACTCTACTTGTTGCCAGAATTAAGAATTACGGCATATATGTGACACTTAGTAGGTCTTCAATAAATCTTTCAAAAATACCTTAAAAATATCTAATGGAAACAGAAATTCATGGATTTCATTAGCTTTGCTACCAAATGTACTATACATAGTATGTGTTATGCAAAAAATTGTCATTTTATTAAGCTCCTATCAAGAAGTTTGTGAAAAAAAGAAATATAGAGCACATAAACTGAAGATCGACTATCATTGATTTAATTCAAGACTTATTTTTTATTTTAAATATCTTTATACTATATAAAAATACTAAAAATATCCCTGTCGCATATATTTTTATTAGAATTTTTAAAAATAGGTAAGATAAATTGGGGCTTCCCTGGTGGCTCAGATGGTAAAGGGTCTGCCTGCAATGCGGAAGACCCAGGTTTGATCCCTGGGTCGGTAAGATCCCCTGGAGAAGGAAATGGCAACCCACTCCAATACTCTTGCCTGGAGAATTCCATGGATAGAGGAGCCTGGTAGGCTACAGTCCATGGGGTTGCAAAGAGTCGGACACGACTGAGAGACTTCATTCACTCACTCAAGATAAATTACATAATAAGATGTTCTTCACAAATAATTAAAACTGTACATATACTAGAAATACTAGCAACTAACCCACTTTTTGGAGAAGGCAATGGCACCCCACTCCAGTACTCTTGCCTGGAAAATCCCATGGACGGAGGAGCCTGGTAGGCTGCAGTCCATGGGGTTGCGAAGAGTCAGACATGCCTGAGCGACTTCACTTTCACTTTTCACTTTCATGCATTGGAGAAGGGAATGGCAACCCACTCCAGTGTTCTTGCCTGGAGAATCCCAAGGATGGGGGAGCCTCGTGGGCTACCGTCTATGGGGTCGTACAGAGTCGGACACGACTGAAGCGACTTAGCAGTAGCAGCAGCAACCCATTTTTAAGAAGGAAACTAAGAGACCTGCAATGATGTAATGGGGTAGTTTTCTTATAATCTATATCAAATGCATTTAAAATTAGTCATGTTTACCTTCTGTTTGTTGAACAGGGTCTTGCATAATTTTTTGGTAACATTCATATTGAGCCGTCATGATTTTATTTCTAGTAACACCCAGCTGAATTAAGTCATCGGGGTTCTCCTCTTCGGATTCTGCTATAACAAGAATCTAAGGAATTAAAGAAAATAAAATTTCAGAATTGTGAGAATGTTAGCAACAGTCTGTCACAGCAAAAAATGTAAGTACAGCAATGTGCTGCATGATCAACAGGCTCTGGGGGGCACTTCCTGACTTTCAGTGTTTGCCAGTTTCCACGTTGTAAATATCCCCACCTCGTCCAATATCCAACCACCACCAAGAGCTGCCCGTGGCATCACTGGGAAGTACAGTCCACAGTTCCCCCTCAGAGCCTGTGGGGGCCAGCTCCAGGCCAGCTTTCTGGAATGCAGACAGCTCTATTCCAACTCCACCTCTACTTTTTAACCTGGCAATGTAGAAAAGATATTTAACCTCCACCCCACCACACAATCCCACCAAAACCTCTGCTTTTTTATTGTAAAATGGGTTAAAATAGTATCAAGATAACAAAGGGGAAGTATCTGGCACATGGTAAATACTCAAGCTTGTTGCCATTTTTATATTTACATTTTGATAAAATAATGCAAGTTCACTTATGCTGTTGGTTAATAGAGTTTTAATTGTATGCACATCAATAAATGTTTTAGATAAGGTCTATATTTATATTCTTCCACTTTAGTAGCGTTATTTTAAGCTTCACTTACACTTTAATTTCTACATGACTTTTTTCCTTGTTTCATAGCATGAAGCCTACATACACCTCTCTTCAACTTTATTTCTTCTTCGCTTTTGCATTATTCCTATTTTCCATAAACAGTTATCTTTCTATTCCTGTGTTGATTCCTTATTCTTAATTTTCTTACTGCTGTTCTCTAGCAGTAAGTTGAATTTAATTTAAATGTAAAATAAATAGTAACAGTCCCTCAGTGTGTGACACCACTCTAGTTTCCCATCACCTCACCACCATTCAACATTAACTTTTTCATTCTTAGATTGGCTTTAATTTCTTAACAAAGATTTATGCAGTTGTTGTGCTGCACGTATTAAAAATGGAAATTTACAACATCAAGGAAAAATATTTTTCTCCTGTTCTCAGTTTTTATAATTGCATAAAATCAATAGCATTTTTATTTTTACTTTAAAAGCCAGATATGCATGTTGTCTGAATGAATTCAAGAGAAACGGTCACAATTCCTTAAATTACAATAATCAGGTTGGTAATCTCTTACAGAATTACCTGCAGGGAACCAGCTTTGGCCCGTGCAGCTCATTGGCAGGCTCAGTTGAGGCTGGGAGCCAGAGAAACAGGAGTCCTGTTTCTTGAATTCTAGTCTATTTACCTAAGATAACATCTGAGAAGCCTAGAATTTGGACTGCTCTTAGACTTGAGAATGTTTTTAAATACAAATGCTAACAGGAATGTAGTCGTGCTTTTTTCCCATTTAAGTTTTCTATATTTTTCTTGAGTCTCTTTGCTTGACTCTTCCTGGGGTTTACTTGGAAACACCACAGGAAAATTATTTGCTGGCACAGAGTTAGACGAGATTGTATCTCTCAGTTTCTCATACATATGATAAGAGTATTTGTTGTTGTTGTAGTAAGAGTATAGTCATTGCTTTAATAAGGGAGAAAAAATGGGAACAAAATACTTCTGTAAACAAAAATAACATTAACTGTATAAAGCATACAGCCCCTCTAGTACAGCAATTGCTTTTTGGTCATCCTCAGTCTACCCTCCACTTCCAGCCCCACCTCCCCTGCATATACATGCAGAGGCTTGCAGGAGAGCACATACTCACATACACATCTGCCCAACTTAGCCTCAATGCCTGTCAGAAAGCGGACATTTAATACTGATTTGAATGAATGGATGAGGAAATTAATTTAAAACACAGTGATTGGTTCCAAAATGCTTTTCGGTCAATACAAGTCAATCAGTTGGCAGAATGGGAAGAAAATCAACAGGCTGGAATTGCTTTTTTAACATAGCTAACTCAGAGTCAGCAGGTCTGATTGAAAATATTTCATCTATTATGTATGACTGGGCTATACAGCCATTCCATTTTTTTTTTCAAACTCTGGTAATTACTTTCTTCTGGTCTGCACTGCTGTATCTCTCATACTTCCTCACTTTGATACCACCCCTCCCAACGCAACATAATACTAGGGTGCCTGTTACAGGACTAAAAGCCTAAAAAGGTACACTGGAAGAAAATGAATTATTGCTGTGTTGATTAGATATAAAAGAGTACTTTATTTACGCATCAAATAACTATATGTATGTAATTTTGTGTTATTAACCTTTATCAATGATGGGTATATTAGAAGTTAAAACAGAAATAATCATAGGAAGGGGGATACATTTGAGAAATTTATGCTTACCATGAAAAAAGGCAAGAGGAACAGAAAAGACAGGAAAAACTTTTTCTCCATCATTAAAGCCAAAATGAAATATGCTATATATATAAATCAAACTGCAATAGAAAATAAAAAATATAATTCAGCAATATATATGAAATAAATATACATGGCTCTTAATAGGAATTTATTTTAAACCTCATGATAAAGAAACAACAAAAAATAAAAACTACACGATAATTTTGCTTTAAGGATTTGATTAACAGTTTTATGAATTACAAATATTATAAGCGTCATAGTTTAAAGCACTAAAAGCTAAATTAAATACGTTTTAATTTAATTTAGTTAGCTTTTCAAGCAGGAAAGCCTCTCACAGATGTAATTTTAAATAATCAGAAATCATCTTTTTGTTTGTTTGTTTCTGTCAAACATCAACATGATTCAGCCATAGGTGTACATATGTCCCCTCCCTCACGAACCACCCCATTCCACCCCTCTAGGTTGTTACAGAGCCCAGGTTTGAGTTCCCTGTGTCATACAGCAAATTCCCACTGGTAATCTACTTTATATATCCTTAAATTTACCAAAATTTGGATAAAAAAATTAGAATAAAATGATAAAAAGTATCAGAGTAAAGTCTCATAAGACATAAAAGCACAACTTTTGATAGCATAGTTTACTATTAAAGCTTATTTATTTCCAATAAGTATTAATCTTATTTTTAATTTTATGACTCTTTAACAATTTAAAGGAAAAACTGAATTTGGGCCCATTCCTTGAAAGCTAGCATCCATAAGTCATAAAAAATGGACTTTTACTTTAATAGAAATTACTCTTCACTCCAGGATTCACTTTTTATAATAAAAATAGTTCCCTAACCCATCTATATTATTAAAATAAGTTTAAAGGATATGGACAATAGCAAATAAAAGTATTTCTGTCAAGTGTTTGTAATGTTGGATATAGATCCCTGCTAACTTCTTAATTCTAAGAGGCAAACATTGCAGGAATAAAGTGTATGGCACTTACTCTCCAAAAGTTCCATCACCAATCTACTCTGGTAGCATTTTTATGAAATATAAATGACCATGGTTTATCATAAAATATATTTATTTAGCTGAATTAAAAACATTTTTCAAAGGAGATAAAAACTAATCAATACATATTTGCCAGTGAACTATGAACTTAGATTTAATTTCATTAGGAAATGTGATTTCTATTACAGGGCAAATGTTAGAATAAGAATTATAAAAATCTTTTCTTCATTTTACTTATCATTTGTATTATTGCATGCGATGAGAGTGCACCATTAACAAGCACACAGAATCCATGCCACTGCTTGACCTCATCAATGACTTACCTAAAAGAAACTTTTCTTTATATTGTAGCAATCTTCCAAATAATGTTTTCTTTTCAGTCAGCTATACTGGGCTTTTACGATTAGCTGATCTTAAAAAAATACAATGAAAAAACAAAGTATTACATTAATTTTAGATTTAAAAAATCATGTTGTAATAGAAAGAAAACAATGAATCAAAGTTTTTGCAATTTAATGATTAATGAGTTGATATTTTAGTTTTTATTACATTGTACCATGAGAAAAATCTAATTTTCTGATACTTACAATCACAATTGTCTCCAGACTCAAATCACATTTTCTCTTGGATCCTATTCAAAATTGTCTTGAAGAATGTCTTAAATCTGGAGGTCATGACCTGAAATATTGATATAATAATTGTATTTCAATGAACAAAATAATTTCCATGATAAATTAAAATTTTCAAAGAAAATGCCACTAGTAAGATGATATTTTTATTCAGCTACTCTGATTTTTAAAAATCTTTTGCTTACAATATTTGAGTTTTGTCACAAATATTTGTTGTTTTCCATTATATGGAGAAGTTTATGTCTATTTTCATTTATCCAGGATGGTTGAAACACTGAGCAATTGACTATTTTACTTAAGTAAATATCAAAAAAGTAGAATACAATAAAAGAACTTTCAAATTAAACTGTTTTTTAAACTTCCTTTGAATAATTTGAGCTTTCCTGGTAGCTCAGATGATAAAGAATCCATCTGTAATGTGGGAGACTTGGTTTGATCCCCGGGTTGGGAAGATCCCCTGGAGAAGGGAACGGCTACCCATTTTATCTAATATTTATTGGAATGTGTTAGTCTTGGTTATTTAAATCTAATTCCCTAGCTGATGTGGTTCCTCACAGACAGAAACCACATTGATCTTTCTTTTCTTTGTGTCTGGAATAAATGAAAAAAATGAAGAAATAAAGTACTTTAGGAGCTTAAGCTTACAATCCAGAACACTAGTTGTAACTATTAGTGAATTATCATTTCTTTTATTAGAAGACTGTAAGTAGTGTTTGAATCTATACTGACACTGAAAATTGAGGGGAAACTTCAGCATGTTTACTTTTTTACAAAATTAAAGTCCTTTATTCCGTCTTTGAGTTCAGTGGTTGGTTGGGTATTTGGATTGAATAAACAGTAGTTTATCGTACTATCTTTGGAAGTCATAAGGCTTAAGCCAAATTTAAAACATTAGTAGCCCACATTTTTTCCGTATTAAATATGTATAAAATACAAAGTTGCAAAGGAAAATGTAAAGGAATATTATTTTATTTGGAAATCAGATTTTTATGAAACAATGCTTTGATGATTTACACAATGCAGGATTAAATTATCCTCAATGCATACATGGGCTCAAAAATTGAAGGAAAAGTTGTCTCAAAAAACATGTTTGAAGTTTTCCTATATCCAACATATTTGAAAAACATTTCATGCAACACTAGCAGCTATTTTTGTTGCTAAGCTAATGGGTTTCAAAATCAGAGTTCCAAATAATATCTTAGTGAAATATCTCTTAGTGTTCAAAGGATCATTCTGGCACCAAAAATTAAGATGAGTTTATTCAACTCACAAAATATTGATTAGTGCAAGTAATTACACTTTTATAGCTTTCTTACTTCACCCTATTGCCTAGAGATTTGGAAAGTGGGTTACTAGGAACAAGATTATGTTCTGCACTATATATATTTGTAGCATTCCTAATCAAGGGATCAGGTTTATGATCCCTGGTTTTATCAAACTTTGAAGCAGCAAGTTTGGGTGGCAGTTTCTAAACAACATGGTGGATACTTACTTGTACTCTTTAGATCTGGTAATGTCTATTTCTTTGGAAAGAATGATGCTAAAGCTGAAACTCCAGTACTTTGGCCACCTCATGTGAAGAGTTGACTCATTGGAAAAGACTCTGATGCTGGGAGGGATTGGGGGCAGGAGGAGAAGGGGACGACAGAGGATGAGATGGCTGGATGGCATCACTGACTCGATGGACGTGAGTCTGAGTGAATTCCAGGAGTTGGTGATGGACAGGGAGGTCTGGCGTGCTGCGATTCATGGGGTCGCAAACAGTCAGACACGACTGAGCGACTGAACTGAACTGAATGTCTATTTCATGCAGTGATCCAATTTGCTTGAATCATCTACCCTACAAAGGATTTATCAAATTTCCTTCCTGGCAGACATATGGCATGAAAATGCTAGTGATGGAAGAATCACCCCTTTTACCAAGATTCTTACATCTTACATCAATTCTTACATCAATAATGTAAGAATCATGACTAGGCATACAAATAATGCCACTGCAGATGCCACTGCATCTGAAGGTCAGTTTAGGTTAAGCCTCATATTTATGAGTATAATGACACAATTATTGTCAGAAGTATGCTTAACTGTATGCCTCAGCTTACAATTAATCATACTTAACCAACTCACTGGTTCTTTGTAGACAGCTTCTCATATGTTCATTTAGCAAGCGTTTCTCTCCTCTATGTTTAGCTTATTCCAGATTTATCTTTCCTGAAGTTCACATTATATTAATTGATCAAAGATATTAAGTAAATCATTGTAAATTTCTCATACCTAGTTAAGTTATTTATTGACAATTGAGTTTCATGTTGCTTGCCGAAATATAGTAGGTCCCATTCAATTTTGAAGAGGTATCAGTCATGTCCTACTCTTTGCGACCCCATGGACAGTAGCCTACTAGGCTCTGCTGTCCATGGGATTCTCCAGGCAAGAATAGTGGAGTGGGCTGCCATTTCCTTCTCCAGGGGATCTTCCCAACCTAGGGATCAAACCCGGGTGTTCTGAATTGCAGACAGATGCTTTACCGTCTGAGCCACCAGGGAAGCCCAGTAGATAATTAAAGGAGGTCAAATTAAATGACTAATTCTGCCAGGGGATTTTTCCTAGTGAGCTCAGGTTTGTTTAACAGGAAAAGCGCTGCTTCAAAACTGAGAAAGCTCAAATTTAAACTCATAAGTGAATTTCTAATCACAGTGGTACTGGTAGTAGTTACTGCTGGTCTAGTCTCACAGATCCTAAAAATACTATTATCACATCTCAAAATTAAAATAGAAGATTTGGTTTTACTATTAGAAATAAAATAACTTTCTTTACTGTATACATGAAATAAAAAATAGTTTATAAATAATCTACAAGCTTCTTGCTCAAAGAATCACCAAAATAAAATTTAAATGACATATTTCATCACAGAAAGAACTTTGACTTAAGAACTCAAATAACTTTTGAAATATAGCTTCCTAATCACTCATTGCTTTGTGTAGCATCTTCTGGGTTCATTTCTTAAAATTGCAGTAGATCAGCAACACAAGGCAGTTCTCCCTTTTTTTAACAGTTTTGCATTTCCAAATCCACAAAATTTAACCAATCTTCTTGGCTTGATCAGTTTTAAAAAAATCTTTTATTCTACCTAAACATAATAAATCAGTGTGACTTAATCATTTACCAGAACACAAAAACATAAATCCAGTGCCTTTCAAAATTGCTTCTTATTTTCCCAAATTTTTATTATACATGTACACACTTCTCATAAATTTTTCTTAGTAAAAATTCTTATTTTTAGTTGACCCATCTAACCCTAATATTAAAAGTGTATGTTCACTCCAAAATTAAGACAAAAGACCAACTTTAATCTTCTACTCCATTTCCAAAATATCTTGGATTGTCACAGGCCCTAAGCCATGTTCTTTGCTCCATTTATTTATCTAGTTACTATAAAACTGGCTAACAGAAGCATTTCCCACAAATATCTAATTTGCCATTAAGTATCCCGAATCTTTGTGTGAGCAAAGTGAGGCTGTTTCCTATCCAAGTACTTTCCTTTATAGCATATTAAACAAGCTTCATTTTTCCTGATTCAAAACAAGGGAAAAGCACTCTTCACTCCCAATATCCTACATGTCTATGGCAAATGTCAACTTCTTTCTCTCATTCACACTATATGGAACAGATTGTGCCACTAGAAAAGTGTTCAAGTACAAGATCCTGGTTACTTTTTATTATCTTCTCACTGCTTATTTTTTGGCAAAACCTAAGTCTTTGTGCTAGAATGATTCCTGCTAATTACCATCTTTACTTGCACTAGAGTCTTTGAGAAAGAAATGCCCTTATTTCCCCACCCCCATCCTGACCTGGACTGTTCCTAACACTTTCAATACGTGAAGCAGTAAGAAAATTAAAATATAAAGTGACGTCTCTTTCTTGAAAATCTGTTACTGGAATGTAAGAAACTCAAATTATTAAGCCTTTGAATGAACAAGTAACAAATCATTGTTGTAACATACACCAGGGTTCCACCGAGTGTGGGTTAATGGATCACCTGTATCAGAATCACCCCCAGAACTTGCTGAACACATTAGAATGTCTAGGCCCCAGAACAGAAACTCTGAATCAGAACCTTCAGAAGAACTTGGGAGTACTTTTTGTAAGCACCCGAGGAAATTCTTGGCCTGCTAAATTTTGGGAAGCACAATACAAACACATCATCCTCATTTGGCCGTGCTGAAACCTGGACACACTTATATTCCTCTGTCTCTAGGTGCTGGCCAGACTATTTTAAAAGTGCTATTAAGTATAAATCAAGCAAAATATTCTGCAGTGTTCCCAGGCACAATTACTACCTCAGAACTTCCAGAGCAAGTTATTCAAATATATATGTTTAATATATATATTTGACATTTCATGTAATATAATTATTACTCTATACTGTTCATGCTTCTGGATTGTGAGTACATGAAGAATAGGACATGCACCATATTTGTGAGGTAGTTAGGATAGGAAAAAGGAGTCCAAAATAGCAAAGACTAAAAGACAAAGAAGGGAAAAGCCCATGAAAATAGAATAAAGGAATGTCCGAGGACCAGAGTAAGGACCTCAGGTGAAGCGAACAGCCTTCTGGTTAGCTTAATTTACGTAGGGCAGGCTCAAGGGGAGGAGACAAAAACATATAAAGAGAGGAGCCAAAATTGAGCTGGGGGCTTCTCTTCTCTTCCCGTCTTTTGGGCCAGCCCACCCTCATGCCTCAAGGATGTATTTTCCTTTGCTTTCTAAATAAAACTGAGCTATAACAGTGGTCCATCCATCACTTCAAATTTTTGCTGCAGTGACACAGAACCAAGGAAATTACTCCCCAGACATGTTCATCCCTGTGACTTCAAACCCTAGCAAAGTGGGGTAGAAAGTGGGTACACAGTATGTTTTGAGTAGGTTATTTACAAAATGAATTCAATCGAGTTGAAGAAATCTGGTGTTGTAGGATGTTCTCAGCTGTCTCAAACGTATTATAATTTTCTGACACCTTTAAAAAGTCATTGCCCGGATTGTACTCCAAGAGATTCAGGTTCAGTGCCTCTTGATTGTGGCCAAGGGATAAGCTTTTTATCAAGTTTCCTAGGTGATGCAGAAATATGCAACTAGAGTTGAGAACCAGTGGTACAGACAGAATCCTGTGGTAGGCAGAATAACAAGCCGCCAAAGATTCCCATACATAGTCCCCAGAATCTGTGATTTTAAGGTAATGGACCTTAAAATAGAAAGATTATCCTAGATTTTCATGAATTATCCTGGTAGGCCTAAACTAAGCCCTTCAAATAGAAGGGGAACATTGACGAGTCCGTCAGAGCAGTGCAGCAGAAGGAAGGAAGCAGAAGAAAATAGCAACAAAAAGGAGTTGATCCACTGTTGCTGGCTATGCCATGCAGGAGCTCATGTGCAAGGACCAGAAACCAGACTCTACAATGACAAAGGTGCCAGCAAGCAAATGTGCACCTCAACTGTACATCCTCAAGGAACTGAATTTTGCCAACAACCTGAATAAGTCCAGAAGCATATCCTCTCCAGGACCTTCAGAAGAGAACACAGCTCTGCCAACACTTGACTTTGGCCTTGTGAGACTTGAAATAGAGAAACTAGACAAGCCCACAGGGCCTCTGACCCATAGAACTGTGAGATAATAAACGTGTTGTTTCAAACTACTAAATTTGTGGCAATTTGTCAGAGCTGTGAGAAAAAACTAACTAGAAATCCTTACCCTTATAAAATATTAATTTTCCCATTAAAACTAAGTGGTAATTTTCTGCTTGCCAACTGGCCAGTCCTTCCTCCTAACTTTAGAATGCAGATCCTTTTCAATTAATAATGGGGCTATAGTTGACTCATTGGAAAAGACTCTGATGCTGGGAGGGATTGGGGGCAGGAGGAGAAGGGGGCGACAGAGGATGAGATGGCTGGATGGCATCACTGACTTGATGGACGTGAGTCTGAGTGAACTCCAGGAGTTGGTGATGGACAGGGAGGCCTGGCGTGCTGCAATTCATGGGGTCGCCAAGAGTCGGACACGACTGAGCGACTGAACTGACTGAACTGATGTCCTGATAAATCATAAATTGAAAATATTATAAGTGGAAAATACATTTAATACATCTAACATACCAAAAACCATAGCTTACTTTAAACTTACTCAGAACACTTACATTAGCCTGCAGTTGGGCAAAATCACATAACACAATTACTATTTTATAATCAAGTGTTGAATATCTCATGTAATGTATTGAGTGTGTGTGTTAGTCACTCAGTCATGTCCGATTCTTTGCAACCCCCTGGACTGTAGCCCGCCAGGCTCCTCTGTCCATGGCATTCACCAAGCAGGAATACTGCAGTGGGTTACCATTTCCTTCTCCAGGGGATCTTCCCAACCCAGGGATTGAACCCAGGTTTTCTTCATTGCAAGCGGATGCTTTACATCTGAGCTACTAGGGAAGCCCAATGTATTCAATACTAGACTGAAAGTGAAAAACAGAAAGTTGTATGAGTACAGAATGGTTGTATCAGCTGTTTATCCTCATTATCTTGTGTATGACTGGGAACTTTGGCTCCTTGCCTTGTCCAGAATCACAAGAGAATATCATACGACATATTGCCAGCCTGGGGAAAGGTCACAATTCAAAAGAAAGTAGGGTTTCTACTGAACATGTATTGCTTTCACATTATCATAAAGTCAAACCATGTTAAGTTGGAGACTGTCTGTATATTCATAAATACTGCAAGGCAATCACATTAGCTAAGAGAATTTCTTTCTAGCTGCTCTTAAATTGCTGTATGATTTTGAGAAAATCAACTCAACTTTTTTCTGCATGTTTTATCCAACTAGAGCAGAGAGTGGATGGCATCACCGACTCGATGGACATGAGTTTGAGCAAGCTCCAGAAGTGGTAATGGACAGAGAAGCCTGGCGTGCTGCAGTCCACGAGGTCGCAAAGAGTTGGACACAACTGAGTGACTGAACTGAACTGCACTTACCCAACTAGAGAATAAATACTCAACTTAATCTTTAGCTTCTTTTTTTCTCTTGCATCTTGGTTAGAAGATGTATGCTGGAGTCAGAGAGCCATAACTACAAACTTAAACTCACTCAAGTCTATTTCTTATCCTCAACGTGGGTGTACAAGTAGTGGTGTAATCAACGCTTCCTAGAATTTTTTATCATAACTCATCAGTGTGTTAAATTGCATGATAATGTAAAGAATTTGTTTTATAATAAATACCCAAAAAGCATTAGCTCTTGCTATTATCATTATTACTGAAAAAAGTGAAAATGTTAGTTGCTCAGTTGTGTCTTACTCTTTGCAACCCAATGAACTGTAGCCTGCCAGCCTCCTCTAGCCAAGGGATTCTCCAGGCAATACTATTGGAGTGGGTAGGCATGCCTTTCTCCAGCAGATCTTCCCGACCCATGTTATAACAATTTGTCACTACAACACTAATCTCAACTGAATGAACCAGGAAAAGTCCAGCATAAATATTTTAGTGACTTGGCCAAGGTTGACCCTGTATCTGGGCCCCTTTGCCCTGGATGATAGTGACTCAGAGGATTGAGTCTTTTATTTGGATAATTAAGGATTAATAAGTGCAGAATACATTTCTACTTTGCTTTTTCAGTTATTTTACTTAACCATCCATTCATTGCATTGCATTTTATTTTAATTCATAAAACACATTTTCACACAATTTCTTCTTTTAATTCTTTTCCTTAGAAATGTTGTGACTTTTTTTAAACATACATTATTTAGAAATATTGTGATTTTTTTAAAACTTACAATAGTAAATAGCTTGACAATTCAGACTTGCCATTCTGCTAAAGTACCAAAATAAAAAGAATATGTATTGTCTCACTCTTAGGCACTTTAAAATGCAACTTAGATGACGAAATGCCTCTAGAAATTCAGTTTGTCATCTCACCCTATTTATTGAGTGATTACTTTCACCTAGTTGTATCGGGAGACAGAAGTGAACATAAGATTTGTGCTGTCAATGCAAATATTCATCAAGTTAGAGAGTGGTAATTTTATGGTGATTTTAGAGGCTTAGTTCAGTGCTTACACAAACAGTCCATAAGAAAAATTCATGAGGTTCTAAAAAGGAATGCTTTCACAACATTTAAGACAGGAAGCCAAGGCTGGGCCTTAGGCAGTACACTGTCAGTCAATGAGTCAGAGCAAGTTAAACACCTTCCAGGTGTCTCATTTGTAAAACAAAGGAGTACGATATGACAAACATTGAATAAAGGTTCAAAGTTTATATCTTAAAAGATAGTTAATATAGGAACAGTTTTGTTGAAAGTAACCCAAGTCCAAAATATTCTTGAATCAAAGTCATTCCTGACACTGTTTTTCCTGGCTCAGGAAGACTTTCCCCAGGACTCCTACCAATTACCCAAAAAGAGTGAGTTTGAATCTAAGGCCGTGGAAAGTGGACCACTTGGCTACATGCTTTTTCTTTTGTTATATGAGAATTCAGGGAAAACGTATCTAGGCCAAAAATAAATACAAAAGTCACATCTTGCTTTCACCTCTTTATGTACTGCCTCTTTTTGAGAGCCACTATTACTTTTGAAAGGCCATTTACAAAAAAAAAAGTCTAGTTCTCTCTTCTGCACTGCACAAAATTGAAATTAGAAAAGCAAACATACTTCATAAGCCCTCTTGCCAGACTTCTCAGAATGGAACCTGATCAGTTCATCTAGGCCAAGCTAAACTTATTACCATCATCATTGGAATAGCCTTAATGCTTCTAATACTGGAAACCAACAATCTGAAATTTGGCTACATTGAGTTTTTATCTCTTTTTTCACTTAACAGAAAATGACCTAGGTAAAAATTTAAAAATCATAGGGTGCCAGAAATTACAGCATATGTTAAGGAATGATTCAACAATATACTCAACAAGTTAATTAATGAAAGAGTAAGAAAGATTATTACGTTTAATTCATCAAAATCTTATGCATTACTTAGCATATAAAAGGACACCTAATATTTAAAAAGGCAATAAAAACTCTCATAAAAACCTCCAGAAAGTAGTTTTGAAGAGACGGACACGACTGAGTGTTTTAACACTTACTTTAATAGTAACTATTGAACTACAAATGCTAAGAAAACATATATTGTAAATATTGTCCCATTGACTAATGATACAGTTTTCCTTTTCCAGAGAGTGACTGAAATAAGGTAACACCCAACTGATATTTATAATTAGCATGATCGAGGAACATTGTGTGATTATCACTTACAAGCAGAGGCAGTAGCTATGCTGGCCACAAATATGAGTTAAAACTTTGTGATTTTAAACCCCAACTCAGCCTCACATTTGCAAGTTAAACAACTTCAGTAAGAATTGTTTTCTCATTTGCAAAATAGTTTTAAACCAGAAAACTATTGTGAAAATAAAATGAGATAATATACGTAAACATTTTACAATTCAATAAGTGTTAGCTGTTTTTATTATTATTACATTAAAATTTTTGAAATATAAATAAGTTTAAGTTATTTTGTTTAAGCTATTATAGGTTTAAGTTATTTGCTGCAATTTTAATAGCATTATAGGTGAAAATTAATCTTATATTTCAAGATGATTGTCATAAGCATCTTGACTCTTTATATTATGCAGAAATGTTTCTATTCTGTCATTTAAGTCAATTACGAAAATATCAAATTAAGTGAGTGATGACAAGTCTATTCCCAAATATGTCCTAGTTAATAAATAACTGCATATTTCCTAATACTGCTCTAGCAAATTGTACACACTATAATCAGTCACAATGAAAAGAATATAACAAGTTAATCCAATTAAAAACAAGATACAAAACCTCTCAAATTTGACTTTAATTTTATGTTAACTTTAACAGCCTTTACTAACAATGTATTGGAACCAAAAAAGAAAAACATTGACTCTATGCTTACTTGCTTATCTAATGAACATTCCAGATTGAATAGCTGAATAACCATTAATGAAAGATAATATTGTGATTAAATTTTGGACTTCATTTTACACTCTGAAGTACTTACTCACAGGAATTATTTTCCCATTGTGGGTATAATTAGCCATTTCCGATGATTTTGGTCACCTTCTTTTTATTTGCAAGAGGCAAGTGGCCAAATATCAGCCCAATTAGTAAAAGGTGGGAGGGAACCTAAAAAAATGCTTTGTACTTGATGGGACACTTGCTCCAGGAGATTTAATACGGAAAGAATTGCTTGTCCAAGAGCATAGAAATGAAACACATCTTTCCAGCTCTTTGGATTACAAGCTTTATACCTACTTCTCCACGAAGTCAGGAGTCAAGTTCTACGCAAAAACATGTTTTCTTCCTCAGACAATAAAATAAAAAAATACGCAATTCTGCTGAAATTTTAATTTAAGTGAATATAGTAGTCCATCATAAATGTTATGGTATTTTTGTTTTTTGACGTTTTCCATTTCTCTCAAATCAAACATGCATACAGCATCTACTAGCATGTAGGAAGCATAGAAACTCTACTGATACGGTCAGTCCAGCACATTTCCTCTTTTTTCCCTGATAAAATGACCCTCTGTTTCCGCTGGAAAATCTATTCACTCTGGTTGAAGTGAGGCTGCCCTGCTGAGGTGGGAAGTGATTGAAAAGAGGTCAGATTAACACAGTCCTCTGATTTAGGTTGATTTAAGCATGGAAATGTGGTCTAGGCTATACCATCAAAATTATCCCCGGGACATTTATTTTAGTGTTATCTGCAAAGATTTTCTGTTGGAGTTGCAAAGCAAATAGTACATTGTTATTGGGCTGTCCTCACACATCCTTCTTGGCGAAGGAAATTCCTCCAGTGTTCTTGCCAGGGAAATCCCATGGGCAGAGGAGCCTGGCAGGCTACAGTCTGTGGGGTCGCAAAGAGTCGGACATGACTGAGCATGCATGCATGCATGCACTCATACATCCTTTTTATCACATGGAGAAAACCTGTTTTAAAAGTGAAGCCAAGAAGAGATAATCAGCTGAGAGCTGGAGATTGGTAGAGAATCCCATGACATTTTCATTTTCTTACAGGAGTGAAAAACTGATAATTTATATACAAAAATGCAAATTTTTTATCCCATTTGTGGCATGTTTTAATTGTGTTATTATAAGCTATAACAAAAAAGAAACAGCATACAGGAGAATTAGCAAGAAAAAAAGAAAAATTATTGAACTATAGTTCATTCCTGGAAATAAACCCTGGTTAAAATTCTTATATCACAAGTATTTCCCTTTTATGAAGTTATTAATAGATTTAAAAAATGTGAAAGGAAAAAAGGAAAGAAGGAAGGAAAGGGAGGAAATAAGAAAGGGGGAGCAAATAAGGAAGGAAAGAGAAAAATCAATGTGTGTGTGTCCAAGGTAAATACATGCTTTATTTAAATTAACTCTATTTTTTCATTACTTTTTAAAATATCAAACAGAATGTTGATAATACTGAAACTTGTACCATTACAAGTTTCTTTTTCTCACGACCATTAAACATAATTCCGTCTTAATATTTTTAGTATACTCATTCATTCATTCAAACATTTATTTAAATATAAAATTTCTTTGTTTGAGATATATATTTCAAAACCTATGCCAAGTACTAGAGATCCAGAAATGCTTTAATTTTTTATCTTGAGGTAGTAAAAAATTTTATAGGGGAAAAAGATATACAAATGTCGTTAATAAAGTGTGCGTGCATGCTCAGTGACTCAGTCCTGTCCAACTCCATGGACTACAGCCTGCCAGGCTCCTCTGTCCATGGAATCTTCCAGACAAGAATACTGGAATGAGTTGCCTTTTCCTGCTCCAGGGGATCTTCCCCACCTAGGGATTGAACCCATGTCTCCTATATCTCCTTCATTAACAGATGGATTCTTTACCACTGCACCATCTGGGAAGCCCAATAAAGTGTATAGATAGTCAATAAATATTTTTTAGTGTTTGAGCAGAGAATGGTGCATTTTACATGGGAGGAGTGAGTGTGTGTGCATGTATATGCATGTGCTGAGGGAGAAACATATGGTGTCTACTTAATATGACACTTGAGTAGAGTTTCAATAAATCTGTAATTTGATGGACTTCCCTGGTGGCCCAGGGGTTAAGACTCTTCCCTTTCACTGGAGGGCGCATAGATTCCATCCCTGCTTAAAGAACTAAATCCTTCATGCTGTGTGGCATGGCCATTTATTTTTCTTTTAATTTAGTAATTTGAAAGTGTCAGGTACTAAACAGATGCAAGTATACAAGAGGTAAGACCTTCTTGAAAGACAGGGATGCAAATTAAAGGTGGTATCTTCTGTCATGTTGAAGAGTTTTGATTTAATGCTGTAAGCTAGAGATGTTCATCTCTCTGCCCACTTTAAATTGCTGGTGATGGCAGGGAGCACTCCTGCCCTGAGCAGTGACTGGGTTGAGTCTTGACTCAGTAGGCTTCCCTGAGGCATCGGTGATGTCTGCCATGGGCATCATCCTGAGTAGTCATGACATGTTTTCTAAAAATTTGCTAACCAAGCTGCAAAAAATTAATAATGATAATCATAGACGAATTAAGTAGTAGAACACTATGTCAAGATTTTCCTTTTACAAAGTAGGAGGATTGATTCAAAGATGGTGACAAGGGCAGTTGTACAGAAACAGACGAATTAGAATACTGCAATGACTTCTAAGGAAATGAGGCAAGAAAATAATCATGGAGGCTGGAACTAGGATTGATAATGATGGGCATGGATAGGAATATTTAAAAGTCAGAGATATTCAATAGATTTAATCTATGAAGGTATGAGAATTCAGCTGAGTGTAATTAATGAAGTCCCTAATTGAAGTCCTTAAAGGAAGTCCCTCAATTCTAATATGAGTCTCTGGCTTCCAATAGGAATATAGGGAATACACAGAGGAAAACAGATGGTAGGAAAACATATGAGTATAGATGAGATATTTTGAGGAAGAAAGTGCCTGAGTATTTGTCTACATAATTCTGAAAATTAGTAAGGAAGGGCCTTGAAATAAAATGTTCACACTCATCATCATATAATGGAACAACTGCTGCTGCTGCTAAGTCGCTTCAGTTGTGTCCGACTCTGTGTGATCCCATAGACGGCAGCCCACCAGGTGCCTCTGCATCTGGGATTGTCCAGGCAAGAATACTGGGGTGGGTTGCCATTTCTTTCTCCAATGCATGCATGAATGCTAAGTCGCTTCAGTCATGTCCGACTCTGTGCGGCCCTACGGACAGCAGCCCACCAGGCTCCTCCATCCACAGGATTCTCTAGGCAAGAATACTGGAGTGGGTTGCCATTTCCTTCTCCCAATAGAACAGAAAAAGGTGCCATTTTGTCCAGAAAAGCTGTCCATAATGGGAAGAGAATAGACACTGTACTCTAAGAGATATATATGGAATTGAATCAGAGCACATTTCAAACACTAGTGGAATTTTAGTCCTTCTTTCAAAAGGAAAACTGTGTGTTAATAGTATAGGTAGAGGATTCTATGGACTAGGAACTAGAAACACAAAAGCATAGGTTCTAAAAGAGCAAGGCTTGTGTGAGTAGGGTAGAGGTGCTGGCCTGCAGGAACTTGAGGTTCGTTAGGGAATTCATGGGGGGAACCTGGATATGTGACCTGAGACATTTCCTAGGCACCCTGTCCCATGATGCTCTCTACTACTGCTGTAATGTTGCACATACCAAACAACTTATTTTTAATTATTTAGTCCTGTGACTAAATCTAGGTTATAATTTAAAAATAGATTTTCCAGTGCAAGAGAAGTTGCACAGGAAGAAGTTCCTTGCTGAATTAAGCCATGCTTAAGTGAGAACGGCTGCTTAAGAACAACACGTTCCCTGTGAAAAATGATGGCAAGTCCCTTTCAGCGAGTCTAACCTTTACAGAGTGCTATTATCAACCCAATTGTATGTTTTTTCCTGTTTCACAAACATGTTCCCAAAAGACTTTTAAAATAGCTTTCTTTCCTGCTAAATTGTTGTGCCAAGCACTTTTTCTGAATCTTAGCCTTAACTGGACCAGGATGTGTTAAAGAAAGAAAAAAAAATGCCCTGTCACGCTTGACATGGTGTAATAGGTCTTAACAACATCAGTAAAGCACTTTTCTAACCTGACTATCCCTCCTCTCACTGAATCTTAAAACAGTGCATCTTCATGAAAATGCAAAATACCCTGAAGAAACAACAGAAGAGACAATTTACCAAAACAAATCATCATTTTAAATCAAGTGAAAAATCTGTCCACTGAAGTAGGAATTCCTTCCAAATAAGAGAAAAAAAATTACTATGGAAAATAAATGTTTGTTTTGTAAAGTTAAAATAATCTAAAGAAAATAAATTAATCATATGGAATGGTTCTTTAGGTACCCATGTTGATCTTTCTTTTTTTTTCTTTTGGAGGAAAAGAAAAGAATCACAATATCCTGAAATCTGTCTTGGTCACTTCAAAACGAATTCCATGCATTGCTGGGGCCCGTCTGTCAAATTGCAACTCAGGTTGCTCTGCTGTGTGTGTCTGTCTTTCCAGAGAAAAGTGTTTCCCCAGCAAAAGTCTTTGTAAACAGTAATAAAAATAGCAATCTCAGAAAAGGAAAAAAAAAATAACAATAAAGAGGACGGGAAGAGAACTAGGAGGAAGAGGAGAAGGAATAAGAGGAAAGTAAATAAAAGATAAACATAGCTTGAAGGGCCACTTTGTTGGAGGTTATGTTAGAAAACTCACATGCAGCTTTCTGGGACAGGAGTCAATGCATCTATCGGGAGATTATGTTGCTTTTGGCAGCAGATAACAACTTTTTAAAACTAATAGTGGGGGACTTGGGGGAAAAAAGACAGGAAAATGGTAGAAAGCAAATGAAGGGCAGAGAGCACAGGTTTTTGCATCAGTGGGCTGATTTGAGATACCAGCTGTAGTATTTACAAACTGGAAATGCAGGCAGAAACTAAATCTGCAGCCTCTACCTGGGTTTCTGTAGTTCTCAGATGAGCATAACATTTCTATCTTAAGTATACTTGTGATGATTAAATGTAATAACCCACATAATCACCTATTGCTATCTGGGAAGCTATAAGTACTATGAAAGTAGTGGTCTCTCTTCTCCCCTGCAGCAGAAGAGAATGCCATGGTTTGCTTTAATTGATCCCAATGATAAGACTTGCAATTTGGGGTAAAATTATACGTGAATATTTAACAATGCCAACTCTCTCTGCTTTCTGTAAAGGAGATTATTAGCCATCAAAGTCATGGGATTTAACACAGTCAAAAGGAAGTGACAATGAATACTATATCCAAAATCACTTATGTCTTATGAAAACTACTACTTTGCTCTCTACATAACACTGCTAACTCTTGCTCTGTTAGGAGGTGCCATTTCACGTGTATACACACACATTCTGTTGTTTTTGTTTAGTCGCTAAGTCGTGTCTGACTCTTTTGTGACTCCATGGACTGTAACCCACCAGTCTCCTCTCTTCCTGAGATTTCCCAGGCTAGAAGACTGGAATGGGTTGCCAATTCTTCCTCCAGGGGATCTTCCCGACCCAGGGATTAAACTTGAGTCTTCTGAATTGCAGGTATAATCTTCACCACTGAGCCCCCAGGGAAGTACCCTATTTTAGGGGGCTTTAAGGGGCTTCTGGGGTCTTCCCTGACAGCTGAGCAGTAAAGAATCCATCTGCTAATGCAGGAGCCACAGGAGATGCTGGTTTGATCCCTGGGTCAGGAAGATCCCATGGAGGAGGGCATAGCATAGCAACCCGCTCCAGTATTCTTGCCTGGAGAATTTCATGGACAGAAGAGACTGGTGGGTTATGGTCCATACGGTTGCAAAGAGTTGGCCGTGACTGAAGCGACAGCATGCATGTATGCATGCATATATGAAAATATGTGTATGACATATATACATCGGGGTTTTATTCTGAGAAAATAATAAACACCGGCACTCAAGTCTCCTCTTTAGATTCCCAGGACAATATTATTAAGGAGGTAAAATCTTTTTTACTTTGCCACAAATACATACCCTATGAAGATTTCTGCATCTGCACTATCAACTGTTGTTTTTAATTTTCTTAATTCCTTGACTTAAAAAAAAGAAAAACTGAAGGTGGCAGATATATTATCTGGAAATATCAGGGAGTTATTAGATGGAGACAGAATGGTGGAAAGATATACTATGTAAATGGCTGAAGGAGAAAAAAAATGCAGCAGTTCTTCATTAAGCTTATTTTGTGGTCAAAAACAAATAAAATTTAATACAGACATATAAACACAAAATAAATTAATAATTTATTATTTATTAATTGAATAATACTATTTTTGTTTTATAATATAATGTTCCCTTTTAATATAAAATAGTATAAATATGGGGCTGTAAGTAGCTGGACTTCATCATTTCCTTCTTATTGTCAAAACTTAATTCTGGACCACCTCAGGACCATCCCCAGCCAAAATAGAAAAAGAAAAGAAAAGAAAAATGCTGATATGTTTATTTGTGGCAAAGAAACAATAAATGCAATAATTTATTGTCTAAAATAATTTTAAGCTAAAAATAATTTGTTGTTCTGTTAAATTGCATATATTTGGATTTAACTCAACATCTGCTTTATTGACTATGCCAAAGCCTTTGACAGTGTGGATCACAACAAACTGTGGAAAATTCTGAAAGAGATGGGAATACCAGACCACCTGACCTGCCTCTTGAGAAATCTGTATGCAGGTCAGGAAGCAACAGTTAGAACTGGACATGGAACAACAGACTGGTTCCAAATAGGAAAAGGAATATGTCAAGGCTGTATATTGTCACCCTGCTTATTTAACTTCTATGCAGAGTACATCATGAGAAACGCTGGGCTGGAAGAAGCACAAGCTGGAATCAAGATTGCCGGGAGAAATATCAATAACCTCAGATATGCAGATGACATCACCCTTATGGCAGAAAGTGAAGAGGAACTAAAAAGCCTCTTGATGAAAGTGAAAAAGGAGAGTGAAAAAGCTGGCTTAAAATCGCTTCTCGGCCTTTTGGCTAAGATCAAGTGTAAAGCTCAACAGTCAGAAGACGAAGATCATGGCATCCGGTCCCATCACTTCATGGGAAATAGATGGGGAAACAGTGGAAACAGTGTCAGACTTTATTTTTCTGGGCTCCAAAATCACTGCAGATGGTGACTGCAGCCATGAAATTAAAAGACGCTTACTCCTTGGAAGAAAAGTTATGACCAACCTAGATAGCATATTGAAAAACAGAGACATTACTTTGCCAACAAAGTTCTGTCTAGTCAAGGCTATGGTTTTTCCTGTAGTCATGTATGGATGTGAGAGTTGGACTGTGAAGAAAGCTGAGTGCCGAAGAATTGATGCTTTTTTGAGAAGACTCTTGAGAGTCCCTTGGACTGCAAGGAGATCCAACCAGTCCATTCTGAAGGAGATCAGCCCTGGGATTTCTTTGGAAGGAATGATGCTAAAGCTGAAAACTCCAGTACTCTGGCCATCTCATGTGAAGAGCTGACTCATTGGCAAAGACTCTGATGCTGGGAGGGATTGGTAGCAGGAGGAGAAGGGGATGACAGAGGATGAGCTGGCTGGATGGCATCACTGACTCGATGGACGTGAGTCTGAGTGAACTCCGGGAGTTGGTGATGGACAGTAAGGCTTGGCATGCTGCGATTCATGGGGTCGCAAAGAGTCGGATATGACTGAACGACTGAACTTAACTGATTTTATGAAAATTACATCTAATTGTTTGATTTAGCTCAGTATTTCATGAAAATTATATGTACTTAAAAATTGGAAATAAATTCATTTACTAATGAAGATGTTTAGAAGATTCCATTCACAATTCAAACTGAATTTTTCTGTTAAATATCTTTATTGTGAAGAAAACCTTATGGGGATTCTACCTCTAAATAATGGTGGGTAATATTGATAAGAAAAAGGAGGAGGAAAAAAAGAGAAAGTATTTGTTATTTGTTAGTCTGCTTATTTGTGTGTATCTATGGTCTCTTAAAGTAATCATTGCTTGTGGGAGCTGGAGGAATAAACATTCCTGACTTCAAATTATACTACAAAGCTATAGTCATCAAGACAGTACAGTACTGGCACAAAACAAATACAGACGAGTGGAACAAGATAGAAAGCCCAGAGATAAATCCAAGCACCTAAGGGCACCTTATGTTCAACATAAGAGGCAAGAATATACAGTGGAGAAAAGACAGCCTCTTCAGTAAGTGGTGCTGGGAAAACTGGACAGCTACACATAAAAGAATGAAATTAGAGCACTTTCATCATACACAGAATAAACTCAAAATGGATTAAAGACATAAATGTAAGGCCAGAAACCATAAGCTCTTAGAGAATATGTAGGCAGTACATTCTTTGACATAATTCACAGCAAGTTCTCTATGACCCACCTCCTAGTGCAACGGAAATAAAAACAAAAATAAACAAATGGGACCTAATTAAACTTAAAAGCTTTCGCAAAGCAAAAGAAACAATAAACAAAATGGAAAGAAAACCCTCAGAATGGGAGAAAATAATTCCAAATGAAGCAACTGACAAAAGATTAGTCTCTAAAATGTATAAGCAGCTCATACAGCTCAATATCAGAAAAACAAAAAGCTTAGTCAAAAAAAAAAAAGGGGCAGAAGGCCTAAACAGTCATTTCTTCAAAGAAGACATATAAACACATGAAAAATGCTCAACATCACTATTAGAGAAATGCAAAAAAATAAAACAAACCTACAAGGAGGTATTGCCTCACACCAGTCAGAGGGCCATCATCAAAAAAATTTCCAAACAATAAATGCTGGAGAGGATGTGGAGAAAAGGAAATTCTCCTGCACTGTTGGTGGAAATGTAAATGGATACAGCCATTATGGAGAACACAATGGAGATTCCTTAAAAAAAAAAAAAAAAAGCTAAGAATAAATCTACCACGTGCTGTAATCACTCAGTGTGTCTGACTCTCTGCAATCCCATGGACCATAGGCTGCCAGGCTCCTCTGTCTGTGGTGATTCTCCAGGCAAGAAGACTGGAGTGAGTTGCTATGCCCTCCTCCAAGGGATCTTCCCAATCCAGGTATCGAACCTAGGTCTCCCACATTGCAGGAGGATTTTTTACCATCTGAGCCACCAGGGAAGCCCAAATCTACCATATGACCCTGCAATCCCGCTACTGGGCATATGCCTTGAGAAAACCACAATTCTAAAAGACCCATGTACCCAATGTTCATTGCAGCACTATATACAATAGCCAGGACATGGAAGCAACCTATATGTCCATGGACAGATGAATAGATAAAGAAGCTGTGGTACGTATTACTCTACTATAAAAAGGAACACATCTGAGTCAATTGTAGTGAGGTGGATGAACCTAGAGCCTATTATACATAGTGAAGTAAGTCAGAGAAAAACAAATACGGTATATCAATACATACATATGGAGTCTAGAAAAACTATACTGATGAACCTATTTACAGGGAAGGAATAGAACGCAGATGTAGAGAATGAACTTGTAGAGACTGCAGGGGAAGGATAGGGTGGGACGAATGGAGAAAGTAGCATTGACATATATAAACTATCATGTGGAAGTTGCTATTTAACACAGGGAGCCCAGCCTGGTGCTCTGTGATGAACTAGGAGGGTGGGGTGGGGTGGGGGGAGGGGAATAAAGAGGGGATCTATCTGTAATTATGACTGATTCATGACCGAACAGGAACAGTGGCTGATTCGTGTTGTTGTATGGCAGAAACCAACACAACATTGTAAAGCAATTTTCCTCCAGTTAAAAAATAATTTTTTTCAAAAAAGTGAACGTTGCTTATTCTGTGTTTGGTACTTAAAATAAGCAACTAATAACTTTTGAAAAAAGATGTGGTTTGGTCCATGTGTGTGTGTATGTGTGTTCTTACATAAGAGAGACAGAAAGAAGGAGAGGAAGAGGGAGAGAGATAGAGAGGGAGCAAGCCCAAACTGGAAGACAGAAGGACAGGATTTCCATTTTATTTCCTATACAGGGAAGGGGTGCTGGAATTCACATAATTAAATACACACATTAACTAACCAACTGGAAAATCTTTTAGTTAGAGGATATAAGAAAAGCAGAATTCTGGGGGAAAAAAAAAAGAACTGTTTTGTGCAATAATGCTAACGATGTTTTATGAAGGATCTAATTACTGTATTTTCAGGGCTTGACTTTGGCTCTCTCATCCTGAAGAAACCCTCTCTGAACTCTTTGTGTCCCTCATGTTCCCACCCTGGAGAGGCCACACCCTCTTAGGCCACACTATCACATTAGACTTAATTCAGTCTGTCTTCTTTCTCCCACCAAATGTGAGTGCTATTTGAAGTATTTGAGGGCCCTGCTTTACTAACCCTTGGGTCCCCAGGACGCTGCCTGGTGTGTAATAATCATTACCATTTTTCAAATGAATAAACAAATGAAATAAATATGCATCACAAATATGTCTAATTATAATGATTAACATCTTTTTAATGATCTATAAAGTCTGATCATAGCAAAATTCAAGTGTATATAGGAAGAGTATAAGACTAGTTAAAACAGTTTGTCTCATTCATTTGTCAAATAAAGAAAAGTACTTCAACTAATCCAAAAATGTTTTCTCTCATACTGTTAAAAAACTTTTAAAAAATTGGTGGGTGATAATATGGCAATCAAAACGCGCAAGTGGTGAACATTTTCAAATGAACTATTTCTTTTATTTCTAAAATAGTGGGCCTATTCAAAAGGCTAGTAGTATATTTTTGCCTATTAATCCTAGAAATGTCTGCTGACTTTTATACGCTAAGAGACAAAAATCTAAATTTAAAAATAAAAGAATGAGAAATCATTGGGCATAAACTAAAGGCGGAGATACATACAGTGAGATATAAATATATGCTCAGTTCAGTTCAGTTGCTCAGTCATGTCCAGCTCTTTGCAACCCCATGGACTGCAGCACACCAGGCCTCCCTGCCCATCACCAACTCCTCGAGTTTATTCAAACTCATGTTCATTGAGTCGATGATGCCATGCAACCATCTCATCCTCTGTTGTCCCCTTCTCCTCCCACCTTCAATCTTTCCCAGCATCACGGTCTTTTCAAATCAGTCAGCTCTTTGCATCAGGTGGCCAAAGTATTGGAGTTTCAGCTTTAGCATCAGTCCTTCCAATGAACATCCAGGACTGATCTCCTTTACGATGGACTGGTTGGATCGCTTTGCAGTCCAAGGGACTCTCAAGAGTCTTCTCCAACACCACAGTTCAAAAGCATCAATTCTTTGGCGCTCAGCTTTATGTATAGTCCAACTCTCACATCCATACATGACTACTGGAAAAACTATAGCCTTGACTAGACAGAGCTTTGTTGGCAAAGTAATGTCTCTGCTTTTTAATATGCTGTCTAGGTTGGTCATAACTTTCCTTCCAAGGAGTAAGAGTCTTTTAATTTCTTGGCTGCGGTCACCATCTGCAATGATTTTGGAGCCCAAAAAAATAAATTCAGCCAAGTTTCCGCTGTATCCCCATCTATTTGCCATGAAGTGATGGGACCGGATGCCATGATCTTAGTTTTCTGAATGTTGAGCTTTAAGCTGACTTTTTCACTCTCCTCTTTCACTTTCATCAAGGGGCTCTTCAGTTCTTCTTCACTTTCTGCCCTAAGGGTGGTGTTATCTGCATATCTGAGGTTATTGATATTTCTCCCAGAAAACTTGATTCCAGCTTGTGCTGGCTCCAGCCCAGCATTTCTCATGATGTACTCTGCATATAAGTTAAACAAGCAGGGTGACAATATACAGCCTTGACATACTCCTTTTCCTATTTGGAACCAGTCTGTTGTTCCATGTCCAATTCTAACTTTTGCTTCCTGACCTGCATATAGATTTCTCAAGAGGCAGGTCAGGTGGTCTGGTATTCCCATCTCTTTCAGAATTTTCCACAGTTTATTGTGATCCACACAGTCAAAGGTTTTGGCATAGTCAATAAAGAAGAAACAAATATTTTTCTGGAACTCTCTTGCTTTTTCAATGATCCAGCGGATGTTGGCAATTTGATCTCTGGTTCCTCTGCCTTTTCTAAATCCAGCTTGAACATTTGGAAGTTCATGGTTCATGTACTTTACTAGCGTGTGAGATGAGTGCAATTGTGCAGGAGTTTGAGCATATATGCTACTTCATGTTAAAGTTTTCTTTAGCATTAAGCATACGTTTAGGTAAAACACTGCATTTAAAGCATTTCAATAGCTTTGAGTCGAGTGCTGAATAAATGCAGGGTTTTAATTTTGGTCAACCTGAGGATCACAGAGGAAAAGGAGCCTACAGATGTGACCTAAAGCTTCTTGTGCACAGTGCAATGCGATTACAAGGACTTTCACCTCTACATGTTGTCTTGGTTTCTGTCACTAAACAAGCTCTATATATTTTGAACAAAATCATTCATCTTAGGTAGTCTCAATTTTTCTTTTTTTTTACTTTGTAAAGTAAGAGTATTAGACTAGATTTTTAAGGTACTTTTTGTTTAATTCTGATTTTCTGAGGGGCAATGCTATAGTTTTTATATCTCAGTAATGCTGTATTACTACAAATCCATTAAGTATGGAAAGCTAAACTAAAGGAAAAGTTTCCTCGTTAGTTTTTTATAAACATACAACAAAATATTGCAGTTTGCAAAATAATGCTATTTGAGATTTGATACTATCTTGATAAATACATATATGTGTGTGTATATATATATATATATATATATATATACACTTAGAAAACTTATTTTTAGATTTTGATTTTTAGTTGTAAAAATCTACAGTGAGTAGATTTTTAAAAACTCACTAAAAAACTTCAGTGAATTTTTTTTTCTCTTCCCAATGCCTTAATAAATAAGGCAACATTTTTAAGAAGCATGACAGTATACATTAAAGTTTAATTAAAACAATTAAGAAATAGACAATCTAGGAATAAAACTCAAAGATGTCCATGTGATATCCATAAAATTACATTACATATTATATATCTTTCTTTTTAAAAGGTAGGATGATATGGAAGCCTAAACACCTACTAAATGCAGTAAATCAATGAATTCACTATACAAAAAATTCTAAACCTCCCTTCTGCGGGTTTTTTTTTTTTTCTTTTGTGATAATCCAGAACAGATTTTCAATTTTATTGTAATCTGTATACAAATCCTCCCATCTCAGAAAAGCTACCAAGAATATTGTAGTAAAATAATAATAATAATCTAATCACTGTAGAGTTGAGTGAAATGATTATACTACTCCAGTGACAGCTAAACAAGAATGTGACCAAGAAAAAAATAAGATTTACAAATGCAAGTTTTTCTTTAAATTTTTACTCTAGTCTCTCTTCCTTCATGCTCTGCGTAGTTCATAATTAAACAACACTTTATGGAAATATAAAACTTGCTTTTCCTAAAAATTAAGTAGCAATTACTTTTTCAAGAAAGTACAAACAAATTAATTCAGAACACATAAAATGTTTACCATTCCTCTTGGTTAGAGGTCTAAAGTCTTTTCCTTTCTTCCCTTTTCTTCTTCTCCCCGTTTTCTCCCAGGACTGTAGCAATACAGTGAGCTCTTTGTAAAGGGAAGTTTTACATGTGAATGCTTTTAATTGACTCTGTTTATCAAATAATGATGGATAATAGCCTTGATCTCTGGGAAAATGTTTACAACACTGAAGTCTTTTTTTTTCCCCCTTCTCCTCCATTGGATCAGCTTTTCAAACTTGTTTTGATTTAGGAAAAAACCTTAGTAGTGTCAGGATTTACCTCAGGAACAATAAAGGAGATACTGTGATCTAAGCATCTGTCAGAGAGAGAATGAGAGAGAGAGAGAATATTTCAAATAGGGGAAGGAACAAGTGCAAAACATTCTTTTAAAGATGGAGAGAAAAGCAGGAATATCAAATAGGCACAGTCTTAACCTTTCAGAATTTTGACTTTTAAATAGATTTTGAAATTTAAAGAAGTTTGGCCCTGGAGTACAAAATGAAGCAGGGCAAAGGCGAATATTGTTTTCCCAAGAGAACGCACTGATCATAGCAAACACCCTCTTCTAACAGCAAAGAGAAGACTCTACACACCAGACATCACCAGATGGTAAATGCCAAAATCAGATTGATTATATTCTTTGCAGCCAAAGATGGAAAAGCTCTATAGAGTCAGCAAACACAAGACAGAAGCTGCCTGTAGCTCAGATTATTAACTCTTTATTGCCAAATTCAGACTTAAATTGAAGAAAGTAGGGAAAAACACTAGACTATTCAGGTATGCTGCTGCTAAGTCACTTCAGTCATGTCCAACTCTTTGCGACCCCATGGACCGAAGCCTACCAGGCTCCTCTGTCCATGGGATTTTCCAGGCAAGAGTACTGGAGTGGGGTGCCACTGCCTTCTCCGAGACCATTCAGGTATGACCAAAATCAAATCCATTATGACTATACAGTGGAAGTGATAAATAGATTCTAGGGATTAGATATGATAGACAGAGTGCCTGAAGAACTATGGACGGAGGTTCATGACACTGTACAAGAGGCAGAGATCAAGACCATCACCAAGAAAAAGAAATGCAAAAAGGCAAAGTGGTTGCCTGAGGAGGACTTGAATATCTGTAGAAAGAAGAGAAGCAGAGGAGAAAAGGAAAGATATTCTAATTAGAATGCAGAGTTCCAAAGAATAGCAAATAAAGATAAGAAAGCCTTCCTCAGTGATCAGTGCAAAGAAATAGAGGAAAACAATAGAATGGGAAAGACTAAGATCTCAAGAAAATTAGAGATACCAAGGGAACAATTCATGCAAAGATGAGCACAATAAAGGCCAGAAATGGTATGGACCTAACAGAAGCAGAAGATATTAAGAAGAGATGGCAAGAATACACAGAAGAACTATACAAAAAAGATCTTCATGACCCAGACAATCACGATAGTGTGATCACTCACCTAGAGCCAGACATCCTGAAATTCAAAATCAAGTGGGCCTTAGGAAGCATTACTACAAACAAAGCTAGTGGAGGTGATGGAATCCCAATTGAGCTATTTCAAGTCCTAAAAGATGATGCTGTGAAAGTGTTGCACTCAATATGCCCACAAATTTGGAAAACTCAGCAGTGGCCACAGGATGGGAAAACGTCAGTTTTCATTCCAATCCCAAAGAAAGGCAATTCCAAAGAATGCTCAAACTACCGCACAATTGCACTCATCTCACATGCAAGCAAAGTAATGCTCAAAATGTTCCAAGCCAGGCTTCAACACTCCGCGAACCATGAACTTCCAGATGTTCAAGCTGGGGATTTAGAAAGGCAGAGAAACCAGAGATTAAATTGACAACATCCACTGGATCATCCAAAAAGCCAGAGAGAATTCCAGAAAAACCTGTACTTCTGCTTTACTGACTGTGCCAAACCCTTTGACTACGTGGATCAAAACAAACTGTGGAAAATTCTTCAAGAGATGGGAATACCAGACGACCTGATCTGCCTCTTGAGAAATCTGTATGCAGGTCAGGAAGCAACAGTTAGAACTGGACATGGAACAACAGACTGGTTCCAAATCAGGAAGGAGTACATCAAGGCTGTATATTGTCACCCTGTTTATTTAACTTATATGCAGAGTACATCATGAGAAACACTGGGCTGGAGGAAACACAAGCTGGAATCAAGATTGCCAGGAGAAATTTCAATAATCTCAGATATGCAGATAACACCACCCTTATGGCAGAAAGTGAAGAGGAACTAAAAAGCCTCTTGATGAAAGTGAAAGAGGACAGTGAAAAAGTTGGCTTAAAGCTCAACATTCAGAAAACTAAGATCGTGGCAACTGGTCCCATCACTTCATGGCAAATAGATGGGGAAACAATGGACACAGTGACAGACTGTATTTTTGGGGGTTCCAAAATCACTGCAGATGGTGACTGCAGCCATGAAATTAAAAGATGCTTACTCCTTGGAAGAAAAGTTATGACCAACTTAGACAGCATATTCAAAAGCAGAGACATTACTTTGCCAACAAAGGTCTGTCTAGTTAAGGCTATGGTTTTTCCAGTAGTCATGTATGGATGTTAGAGTTGGGCTATACAGAAAACTGAGCACAAAAGAATTCATGTTTTTGAACTGTGATGTTGGAGAAGACTCTTGAGTGTCCCTTGGACTGCAAGGAGATCCAACCAATCCATAGTAAAGGAGATCAGTCCTGGGTGTTTGTTGGAAGGACTGATGTTGAAGCTGAAACTCCAATACTTTGGCCACCTGATGCGAACAGCTGACTTATTTGAAAAGACCCTGATGTTGGGAAAGATTGAAGGTGGGAGGAGAATGGGACAACAGAGGATGAGATGGTTGCATGGCATCACTGACTCAGTGGATATGAGTTTGAGTAAACTCCAGGAGTTGGTTGGTGATAGACAGGGAGGCCTGGTGTGCTGCAGCCCATGAGATCACAAAGAGTCAGACACAACTAAGAGACTGAACTGAACTGAACTAAAACATTCACTCTGTTTTCCTTAACACTGTATGCTATTATATGTGATTACTGTCAGCTTTGGTATTTTAAACCTTTTATGGTAATTGTTATTTAGCTGATGGCTGCTCTAGCATAGTTTTTATATCATACTTTTTATCAGTTAATTAAATATTATCTCCCCCTCCAATATGAGGAAACCAAGAGAATGTTTTTCCATGATCCAGCAGATGTTGGCAATTTGATCTCTGGTTCCTCTGCCTTTTCTAAAACCAGCTTGAACATCAGGAAGTTCACGGTTCACATATTGCTGAAGCCTGGCAAGAGAGTTCCAGAAAAACATCTATTTCTGCTTTATTGACTATGCCAAAGCCTTTGACTGTGTGGATCACAATAAACTGTGGAAAATTCTGAAAGAGATGGGAATATCAGACCACCTGATCTACCTCTTGAGAAATTTGTATGCAGTCAGGAAGCAACAGTTAGAACTGGACATGGAACAATAGACTGGTTCCAGATAGCAAAAGAAGTACGTCAAGTCTGTATATTGTCACCCTGTTTATTTAACTTATATGCAGAGTACCTCATGAGAAACGCTGAGCTGGAAGAAGCACAAGCTGGAATCAAGATTGCTGGGAGAAATATCAATAACCTCAGATATGCAGATGACACCACCCTTATGGCAGAAAGTGAAGAGGAACTCAAAAGCCTCTTGATGACAGTGAAAGTGGAGAGTGAAAAAGTTGGCTTAAAGCTCAACATTCAGAAAACAAAGGTCATGGCATACGGTCCCATCACTTCATGGGAAATAGATGGGGAAACAGTGGAAACAGTGTCAGACTTTATTTTTCTGGGCTCCAAAATCACTGCAGATGGTGACTGCAGCCATGAAATTAAAAGACGTTTACTCCTTGGAAGGAACGTTATGACCAACCTAGATAGCATATTGAAAAGCAGAGACATTACTTTGCCAACAAAGGTTCGTCTAGTCAAGGCTGTGGTTTTTCCTGTAGTCATGTATGGATGTGAGAGTTGGACTGTGAAGAAGGCTGAGCGCCGAAGAATTGATGCTTTTGACTTCTGGTGTTGGAGAAGACTCTTGAGAGTCCCTTGGACTGCAAGGAGATCCAACCAGTCCATTCTGAAGGAGATCAGCCCTGGGATTTCTTTGGAAGGACTGATGCTAAAGCTGAAACTCCAATACTTTGGCCACCTCATGCAAAGAGTTGACTCATTGGAAAAGACTCTGGATTGGGGGCAGGAGGAGAAGGGGATGACAGAGGATGAGATGGCTGGATGGCATCACTGACTCGATGGACGTGAGTCTGAGTGAACTCCGGGAGTTGGTGATGGACAGGGAGGCCTGGCATGCTGAGATTCATGGGGCCGCAAAGAGTCAGACAGGACTGAGCGGACTGATCTGATCTGATCTGATCTGAAGAGAATGTTATAGGACTATAATATTATCTAAGACATTCACATACCAAGAGAACAGTTTGGAGCAGACGATGTTTTCAGCACATAATGAAAATTATTCTTCCTACAGGAAGAAAAACTCTCCTTAGTGTTAATAATTATTGTTGTTGTTCAGTCTCTAAGTTGTGCCCAACTCTTTGCCATCCCATGACTATAGTACACCATGCTCAGGTGGCCAAAATATTGGAGCTTCAGCTTCAACATCAGTGCTTCCAAAGAATATTCAGAGTTGATTTCTTTAGAACTGACTGCTTTAATCTCTTTTTATTCAAGGGACTCTCAAGAGTCTTCTCCAGCACCATGACATGAAAGTATCAATTCTTCAGTGCTCAGCCTTCATTATGGTCTGTTATATTAAACTCTGTCACTGTTTCAAAAATTTCCCCATCTATCTGCCATGAAATGATGGGACCAGATGGCATGATCTTCGTTTTTGAATGTTGAGTTTTAAGCCAGTTTTTTTCACTCTCCTCTTTCACCCTCATTAAGAGGCTCTATAGTTCCTCTTTACTTTCTGCCATTACAGTGGTATCATCTACATATTTGAAGATGATTATTGATTTTTCTCCTGGCAGTGTTGATTCCAGCTTGTGATTCACGCAGTCTGACATTTCACATGACGTACTCTGCATATAAGTTAAATAAGCAGGGTGACAATATACAACTGTACTCCTTCCAAATTTATAACCAGTCCATTGTTACATGTCCCGTTCTAACTGTTGCTTCATGACCTGCATACAGGTTTCTCAGAAGGCAGGTAAGTGGTCTGGTGTTCCTATGTCTTTAACAATTTTCCACAGGTTTTTGTGATCCATACAGTCAAAGGCGTTAGCAAAGTCAATGAAGCAGAAGTAGATACTTTTCTGGAATTCCCTTGCTTTCTCTAATATCCAGTGAGTGTTGGCACCTTGATCTCTGGTTCTTCTGCCTTTTCTAAGTCCAGCTGGTACATCTGGATGTTCTTGGTTCAAGTAGTGTTGAAGCCAGGTGTGAAGGATTTTGAGAATAACTTTGCTAGCATGTGAAATGAGTACAATTGTACAGTAGTTCAGACATTCTTTGGCATTGCCCTTCCATAGGACTGGAATGAAAACTGGCCTTTTCAGTCCTGTGGCCATAGCTGAGTTTTCTAAATTTGCTGACATACTGAGGGCAGACTTTAACAACATCATATTTTAAGATTTGAAATAGCTCAACTGGAATTCCATCAGCTCCACTAGCTGTGTTCCTAAGGCCCACTTGCTTTCACACTCCAGGATGTCTGGCTCTAGATGAGTAACCACACTATTGTGATTATCCACGTCACTAAGACTTTTTAATGTAATTTTTATCTGTGGTCTTGCCACCTTATCTTAGTCCCCGGTGCTTCTGCTAGGTCCTTACTATTTCTGTCCTTTATCCTGCCCATCCTTTCATGAAATATTCCCTTGATATCTCTAACTTTTTTTAAGAGATTTCTAGTCTTTCCCATTCTAGTGTTTTCCTCTGTTTCTTTGTTTGTTCACCTAAGAAAGTTTTCTTCTCTCTCCTTGCTATTCTTTGCAACTCTGCATTCAGTTGGGTCTAACTTTCCCTTTCTCCCTTGTCTTTTGTTTCTCTTCTTTTCTCAGCTATTTGTAAGGCCTCCTCAGACAACCACTTTACCTTCTTGTATTTCTTTTTCTTGACCTTAAAATAATCTTTATCAAAGGTAAAACTTTTATGTTGACAGCACCTGACTTGACACAAAAACTTATGATTTATGTCTCAGTAGATATATTAATAAAATGAGCTTCCCAGGTAGCACAATGGTAAAGAATCTGCCTGCCAATGCAGGAGATGCAAGAGACATGAGTTCTATCCTTGACTCAGAAAGATACCCTGGAGTAGGAAATGGCAACCCACTCTAGTATTCTTGCCGGTAAAATTCCGTAGACAGAGGAGCCTCGAGGGCTACATTCCATATGATCACAAAGAATAGGATACAGTGAGCAACTGAGCATGAACATACAAGATACAAAACACCAGAGAAAGCAAGCCAGGTTTGTTTTCTCAAATTTACGTCTTGGGAAAAGTGAAAAAGACTCTTATTATAGAGTTAGTCACAGACTGATGATGTATTTCTTTGAGCTCTGATGTAAACTGACACTATACATCTATGTAACTTAGGCAAATCATTTTTTTCCCTCTAACTTTGATATCTTACATAAAATGTGAATAATTATATCCTATTTAGGGCTGATGTGTTAGTATGTAGCAAGCTAACATTTATTGACATATTAGTGTGTACTCAAAAAATGTGACTTATTATTATGATATATTTTAATATTGAATATCATTAATTTTCACACAGTAAGAGAAATGGGAAGTACCATATCTAAACAGGGACATCAGCATAGCAAATATTTTATTTATGCAAAATTTCATTTATGGGAAGAAAGTTCTCTTTTCTACCATGTTTTATTAGGGTCACAAGTCTAAGTGTAGTTGCCTGAGGTTAATTAGCATATTGTTATACTAGGAGATATTTGAATTCCTCAATGTCAGTCAATAATATTTCATTCCTAAATATAAAGTGAAAGTCACTCAGTTGTGTCCTACTCTTTGTGACCCTACGGACTGTTAGGCCATGGAATTCTCCAGACAAGAATACTGGAGTGGGTAGCCTTTTCCTTCTCCAGGAGATCTTTCCAACCCAGGGATCTATCCCAGGTCGAACCCAGGTCTCCCGCATTGCAGGCAGATTCTTTACCAGCTGAGCCACAAGGGAAACCCAAGCATACTGAAATAAGTGGCCCATCCCTTTTCCAGTGGATCTTCCCAACCCAGGAATCAAACCGGGGTCTCTTGCATTGCAGGCAACTGAGCTATCAGGAAAGCCCTCCTAAATATAAAAGTAACTTAAAAATTAAAGTTATAACTAGATGACCACATTTTAAACTCACTGCTCACATATTAATATAGGCAGCAGCATGTCATAATGAATTAATTTAAAATCTACTTTTCACTAAAAGAGATCATAATTATCAGCAGTGAGATCAACAGGATACTAAAAACATAATTTTTCTTTCATAATAAAATTAATTTTATCATAATTGAATAAATAATGTTTAAATTCAAAGTGCACATGTGAATCTTGGTTTAAAATGGCATTTAAATGGCAACCTATGCACAAGGGCCTTTGTGACTCAGATGGTAAAGAATCTGCCTCAGTGCAGGAGATCCAGGTTCAATTACTAACTGTAGGTGTTTTCGTTTTTAAAACAAAACAATGTGAGAAATATGTATATTCTTTTTGTACTTCCCCTATTCATCCAGAAATTTAATTTCCCAGAAAACAAGAAATACATTTTGTATATCGATTGATTGATTTGGTTAGGAGTAGACACTGGTGCTGTCTCAATAACCTCTATGGTTAAGGGTTAATCTCACAAGTCCAGCCCCATGGGGAAGGAAGAAGTGGCAAGAACCCTGGTGAAGAGGTTTTTATGCATTCTATTGGTCAAAGTGTGAGAGTTCCAAATGATTGAATATAAGACATGAGGCAATTCCACACTAGAAAAATCTAGATACATGTTTTCTAAATATTGAGACTTGACTAAAAGTTATGCTTATCTGCTTTCCTTTAAACTTTGACATGAGAGCAGGTTTGATGAAGCCTTAGAAAACAGTGAGCATAAACAAGGGAAATTCTCAAGATGTCTTTTGGCAAGCAGATCTAACTTCAGGCTATGATGAGCTAACAAAATAAAATAAATTTTTTTAAAAGGGATAGCATTAAAAATACTGACTCACAAGAGAAAAGAGAAATCCTTCTGAAGAATCTGAGGAGGAGTATAGATTTGAAAAGTAAACTTATTAATATAAAAACATTTTTGTAAGCCTCTGTGGTATCTAATAGTGTCTATGACCAGAAACTGGAAGTGTTTCTGACATTAACTTGACATTTAGCCATGAAAGATTCTAATTATGAATAGTTTATAAAATGTTTGGCTGAAAGTTATTATTGAAGGACTGAATACCAATAATGGGAAGTTACTGGTGTATAGAAAATATTGACTGTAAAAATTAATAAATAGAATCTCAATTAAAATAGAGCCAGGAGGCCAGAAAGGAGAGCTCTCATGCCCAAAATGATAGTAAAGCTCAAGAGGAAGAAGAAAGACTTCATCTTCTTTCTTGGCTCAGCCAACAAGAAACTATCACAACTTAGCCAATGAAAAGCCATGAACCCTTCATTTACTGTAGTCCTCCCAACTTCCTTTTCTCCCCTATAAAAGAGATCTCCTCTCCATTTTTGGGGGGAACTTGCATAAAACCAAGCACCAACTGCAAGGTTTTTTCAGGGTAGTTAGTTATTGCCAAAATTGGATTCTAAATTTCTCTCTTATGACCAAACCTCTCTATGTTTTATTCAACAACAGCAACCCTGACCTGATTTTGTGGTTAAAAACTGGATGATACAATCTTTAAGGCCTTGAAGAAGAGTCCGATGAACTCACCTGCTCTAGGGCATCTCAATGATCAGATTCCCTTTTTTTCTTTTTGTATACGAAAAGAAAACAAATGTCCTTCGGGTGGTCACTCAAAAACATAGGGACCATCATTTACCCATAGGATACTATAGCCAGCAACTAGACCCAGTGACCTTGGGATACACCTCTTGCTTTTAAGCCATTACTACCACAGCCATTTTGGTTAAGGCTACTGAGAACATTGTTGTGGGATTTCTCCCTAACAATTTTTGTATCTCATGCTATAGTGGCTCTCCTGAATTCCCATCATACTTAACATTTCTCCACTAGTCAGCTCATCTCTTATGAAATCTTTTAAAACTACTCCTCACATAATTCTCTCATGCTGTAGTAATCTTAACCTTGCTACTCTTCTTCCCTCTGTCACTGACAAAATCCCTCACAACTGCCTAATACTGATGGATCACCTCCTGACTTTTCATGATGACCTGCAGGAAATTCCTTTGAGTAACACTGAAGTCTCATGGTTCACCAGTGATTCTTGTTTAAATGGTGACAATGGCAAATATTTTACAGAGTATGCTACTGGAACACATTTTGGTACTGTTGAGGCAGCATCTTCACCTATGTCTACTTGAGCCTAACAGACTGAATCATATGCTTTTACATGGGCTTGTACTTCAGCCAAGGGCAAATTTGTCAATATTTATACTGAGAGTAGATATGCTTTCAGAGTAGCTCATGATTTTGGAATGTTGTGGAAGCAATGTGACTTCTTTACTTCCAGAAAAAATAAAACAAAAAATGTTCCTTATGTTCAGAAATTACTGAATGCAATATTTTTACTTGCCGCTTTAGCTATTACTAAGATTCCGGGGAATTCTAAACTTGACTGTCCGGAAGTTAGAGGAAATCACCCTGCTGACATTTTTACAGGGGCTGCTTTCCTTAAAGGAACCAATGACAGCCAAACTGCTGTCATGGTCAAAAGTGATATTTTCCCAAATCATAAGTTATAAACTGGCTAGAAAAGCCCAACAATTGGCTTCAGGGAAGGAAAAAACAGAATGAAAATTCAACAATTGTTGTTTGATCAAAAGAGAAGGCTCTGGCTTGGATCAAATTACAATCCAGTCTTTCTGTAGACTCTCAAATTTTCACTCCTCACCATTGAACATGCATTAAAACACCAGTTTACTGACAAAATAATAACATTCATGAATCAATGAGTGGGGAAACATTATCAAGGCTACAAAAAGTGCTCACTTCATGTGTCCCACTGTCCAAAATACAACCCAGGGTAGCCTGTCCGTATTGCTTCTGAACATTTTAAACTTCCTAATTTTGGGCTTCCCAGATGGTTCAGAGGTTAAAGCATCTGCCTGCAATGTGGGAGATCTGGGTTTGATCCCTGGGTGAGGAAGATCTCCTGGAGAAGGAAATGGCAACCCACTCCAGTAATCTTGCCTGGAGAATCCCACGGATGGAGGAGCCTGGTGGGCTACAGTCCACGGAATCACAAAGAGTCGGACACTACTGAACGACTTCACTTGACTAATGGGTCATTTGAGGTCTGGTAAGTGGATTTCATACAACTTACTCTGTCTTATGTATATAAATAAGTTTAGTCAGTGTCTGTATGTTTTTACACTGGACTGAACCCTGTAGCAAAGTCATTCTGAAAACAAAATTATCCCTACCCAGGGATTCCTTTCAAATTTCATAATGATCCAGGAACCCATTTTACTGATCAGTTACTTTAACACGTCTGTGCTATTTGACCACTTTTGCAACATTTCCACTGCATTTACCACCCTTAATCCTCTGGTTTAGTTGAATGCACTAATGTCTCTATTATGACTCAATTAGCAAAGTATGTGAGGTCCTCCAACTACCTTGGCCAAAAAGCATTGCAATTGGCTTTTCTATACCTTAGATCCACTCTTTTGGAATTCATAAACTTTCACCCTTTGTGATAGCCACAGGACTCCCATGCACTTGACTCCTGTCTCTTCTGACCCACAACTGATAAAAGGAAAGATACTCCAATATTACAAAAGTCTAATAGCTTCTATTTTTTTCAAAAAATCATGTTTTGGTTGAGCAATCTTTTCACAGTACACTCTCAGGAAATGAAGATCTTAAGTATAATACTTTGCAAACTGGAAATTTTACCAATTGGAAAAGCTACCTACAGAAGGCTCTCTTCAATCTCATTGGAAAGACCCCTATCAGGTACTGCTAACCAATTGCAATACTGCCAAACTATAAGGAACAGACTCTTGGATTCATAGGATACACGAAGTCCTGACTAACAGGCATATCATCTGGTTAACTGGAAGAAAAGGTTTCCCAGAATTGAAGGGAACAACATCTGATGAGACAACTTTCCTCAGATATCCAGACCAGGCCTTTTGGAAGTTCACCTGCCAAACCTTTGATTAGATGACTATGATCTTGAAAACAAATGGGCTTTAAATAAAAAGTACCTGAGAGCTCTCCCTTCTACCACTCCTTTTTACTTAAATATGATCTCAAAAGATCCATGCATTTTCCCTTTGACAAGGAATACTACACTTAGGAAAGATTCTTCCTGGCATTGAGGGGCAAAAAGCCACTGAAACTGGAAAAACCTGACTCTTAACCAGCCATGCTTTTAGAGAAAGACCTTGCTCAAAAAAGGGAAGTGTAGAAATTAATAAACAGAAGCCTCAGTTAAAATAGAGTCAGAAGGACAGAAATAGGAGCTCTAACACCCTGAAACTATAACAAAACCTAACATGAAGAAGAAAGACTTCCTCTTTTTCCTTGGCAAAAGTTCAGCCAATAAGAGACTGTCATAACTCAGCCAGTGAAAAACCATGGACTCTATTTACTTTAGCCCTCCCAACTTCCTTTCCCCCACTATAAAAAAAAGCCACTTCTCCAGTTTTTGTGGGTGACTTGCATGTGACTTGCCATGATTTGTGTTTGTTTGGTCGCTGAGTCCTGTCTGACTCTTTTCAACCCCATGGACGGTAGCCCGTCAGGCTCTTCTGTCCATGGGATTACCCAGGCAAGAATGCTGCCATTTCCTTCTCCATTGCCATGACTGAAGACCCTGGATTGCAATTCTATGCTGATCTTGAATAAATCCATTTCATGCTGTAGAAGTAACTGGCAGGTATTTATTTTAGGTCAACGGGATGATTATTTTTTTACTTAGGGAATGATCTCAGTTATTACCTAGGATTAGTTGTAAAATTTCTACTAACTCCAACCGATTTCAACTCCATTTTCTTTGAAATAATTTCTTAGAAATTCTCAGTGTTGTGGAGTAAACTGTATCCCCTCCCAATTAATTTTGTTGAAGCTAAAACCCCTAATGTTGGAGATAGGGACTTAAAAGAGGTTATTAAGGTTAAATGAGGTAATAAGTGTGGGTCCTTAATCTGATGTCTTTCTGCAGAGAAAAAGAAGCTTCAGGGATGCTCATATACAGAGACAAGACTGTGGTAGAAACCATGAGAATGTGATCATCTGCAAGCCAATAAGAGAGCCTCAAGAGAAACCAAACATGCCAACACCTAGATATTGAACTTCCAGCATCCAGAACCATGAGAAAATTAACTTTTGTTATTGAAGCCTCACAATCTGTGATTCTTTTTTTTATGGTAGCCTTAGCAGAATAATACAGTTGGATTGAGTTAGTTCTCAGAGCTTGACTCTAAATAAAAACTGAAAAGAAAATTTTCTAAGAATTTTATAAAGGTATTTTAAATATTATCTCATTTTAACCATTATCTTGTTAATAAATAGACCATTTCTTTTTGTAAAATTAAAACAAATATATTTTCATTTGCTGAAGAGCTATTATTTAAATAAAATAGTTATTGTATGTCAGGTTAAATTAAAATGAATCAAAAAACCTTCCTTAGATTATTTTAACTTGAAGTATAAATCTACCTCTAAAGGATCTATGCTATCTGCCTGATAGCATTATGAAGATGAATAGCATCATATTAAGCCATTAAACATAGAAGTTAAAAAAATCCTATGATTAATAACTGTTAGTTCAGGAACCACACACTACTCTTTCTGGAAGCAGAGACTGGCTCATATGTCAACTTAACCTGTTTGTCTTACTAATCATCAAATCTTCAGTTGCCACTGTCACAAAACTATACATTCCAGATAGAAATTACTCTAAAATCTACAAAATGAAGTAAGTGCTAACATTCCTAAAAAAGCCTTCATTGTAAGAGAATTAAAAATCGTTTTCATGTAGTGCTCAAAATTAATCTGTTGATATTTCATATGTTTAAAGACTGCATCTTGGCCAGATGAATTTAAAGAGAAGTTTCTGTCTTTTGCATCAAGAATCAGTCTGATTAAAAGACTCATTTAATGAACTAATTCTGGAATAAATGGAATTTCTTTCATGAGCTTATTGACATACTCATCATGCATATCTTGGGCAACTCTTCTTTAATGAATCACTGTTTTTTCAAAGTGTAAAAATTACACTATAATGAAGCTGTTTGAAGGTAGAGCGCAATAGGCTAATGGTCATAATTATGTTTCTTCTTTTGAATTTTTTTGAAAGGAAAGAATTGGATCAATAGGGAGAGGCAGCTGTCCTTACAGTGAAGATCACTGTAGATGATTATTCTTTGCTAAGTTTCACCTATTTGTCTACAGCCACAAACAAAGCTCAGGACAGGCTAAACAATTTTTTTAAAAATTCGTTAAAAAGATATATTGTATGTATCCTAAAAATATATAACATCCCTTCTATGCAGAATCTAAAATGAAATGAGACAAATGAACTTATTTACAAAACAGACTTACAGGGAACAAACTTATGGTTGCCAACCAGGGAAGAATAGGAGTAAGAGATAGTTAGGGAGTTTGGGATGATACATACACACTGCTATATTTTAAATGGATAACCAACAAGATCCTGTCCATAGCACAGAAAACTCTGCTCAACTTTATGTAGCAGCCTGGAGAGGAGGGAAGTTTGGGGAAGAAGGGATACATGTATATGTATGGCTGAGTCCCTTTGCTGTTCACCTGACTATCACAACATTGTTAATCAGCTTTGCTCTAATATAAGATAAAACATTTAAAAAAGGGGGATACACTGAAAGAAAAGTGAAAGTGAAGTTGCTCAGTCGTGTCCGACTCTTTGCGGGCCCATGGAGTTGTAGCCTACCAGGCTCCTCCGTCCATGGAATTTTCCAGGCAACAGTATACAAGTGGGTTGCAATTTCCTTCTCCAGAGGATCTTCCTGACCCAGGAATCGAACCTGGGTCTCCTGAATTGTAGACAGATGGTTTACCATATGAGCCACCAGGGGAGAAAGCAGATATGAATTCTTATAAAATACTGGCTGGAGGAAGCCAAATCATTATGGGCCTCGTGCAACTTAATTTGAAATCTAAACTTGGCAGGAGATAACATTAATTTACATTTCAGGAGTACATATGTTTGAGTGGTATCTTGAGTGAAAAGAAAGAATTTTGAAATGTACACAGAAGTGATATAAGAGAGTAGAGGTGTGGGGAAAGGCTAATGTTCAGAAAAGAAGATGAAAGAAAGATAATTTCTAGTATCCAGTCTTGGATTATTTACACATAAATACAAGTAGCAATACATGTCTTAAAGTTTATTCTAAGTAGGCCTAACATATCAGAGGGAATTCCAGCTAGCTCAAATGGTGAAGAATCTGCCTGCAATGCAGGAGACCTGGGTTCAATCCCTGAGTCAGGAAGATCCCCTGGAGAAGAAAATGGCAACCCTCTCCAGTATTCTTGCCTGGAAAATCCCATCCATGGACAGAGGAACCTGGTGGGCTACAGTCCCTAGGGTAGCAAAGAGTTGGACATGACTGAGCGACTTCAACATATCAGAATATTGATTCAATATTCTGGGTTTTGAGAAAGGATTAAGTTAAGAGATCGAACCCAGAACTCCCACATTGTAGGTGGATTCTTTACCATGTGAACCACCAGGGAAGCCACAGAATACTAGAGTGGGTAGCCTATCCCTTCTCCAGGGGTTGCCATCCCTTCCTGACCCAGGAATTGAACTGAGGTCTTGTGTATTGCAGGCAGATTCTTTACCAGCTGAGCTACCAGAGAAACCCCAACTTATCAGAATATTGATGCAATATTCTGGGTTTTGAGAGAGGATTACGTTAATGATTTCAAAGTTAATTGAGAATTTCCTCTGAACACTCTAAAGGGAGGGTATCTGTAAATGCTGACTAACAAGAATTTACATGTTACCTTTCTTAGATAGAACTATCTGAGCCATGAATAGATTAATCCTTAGGTACACATAATTGATGCTTTTGAACTGTGGTGTTGGAGAAGACTCTTGAGAGTCCCTTGGACTGCAAGGAGATCCAACCAGTCCATTCTGAAGGAGATCAGCCCTGGGATTTCTTTGGAAGGAATGATGCTAAAGCTGAAACTCCAGTACTTTGGCCACCTCATGCGAAGAGTTGACTCACTGGAAAAGACTCTGATGCTGGGAGGGATTGGGGGCAGGAGGAGAAGGGGATGACAGAGGATGAGATGGCTGGATGGCATCACTGACTCGATGGACGTGAGTCTGAGTGAACTCCGGGAGTTGGTGATAAACAGGGAGGCCTGGCGTGCTGTGATTCATGGGGTCGCAAAGCGTTGGAGACGACTGAGCGACTGATCTGATACATAGATCAGTAGCAGTACCCTCCATGTGGAAGTAGCTCTATTTATTTTTTTCCCATTTGAAAATAACTTCATTAGGAACTATCACATACCTCCTTATTACCAGGTAATGCGTGTAAAAGCCCAAGGTACCTTAAATCAGCTAAGTAATCCTGTAGTTCACTTACAATTTTCATAATTTCAAACACTTTGAAACCTACTCTTGGCTCTATACTGTTTCTCTTAATTATATCTAAATGAACTTTTCCATCATTATTCTTGTGGCTGAAATCTTGTTAGGTTACAAAAACTTCTGGATACTAAGTTATATTATCAATAACTCCCCAAATTTCTAATTTTGTCTCTACCTTAGAACTTGAAGCAATTTCTTACTATGTGCCCAGCATCATGATAGATCCTATAGGGAGGATAATAAAATGAATAATCCTCACCATGACTTACATTCAATTTTGATTCTTTGTTTATATTAAGAGCATTAAACTATACTTCAGGAAAAAATGAATGATATTAAATAATGCTATGTAATTTCTACCTTGCAATTGCTCAGTTACAGAAGACTTGAGATCTTTCTGACCCCAGAAAGATCTCTTTTTCAGAATTAGAGAAACAATATAAAACATGACTTTTGGAAGTATAAGCATTGTGAATTTATTATTGTTTAAATATCATATTTTTAATAATATAAAAAAGTCAATGTGGTACAAAAATTTACTGTATAGAGGACACTTAATACTGAAAAAGTGATATGTCTTGATTACATTCAATAATAGGTCAGATATAGAGACTAGAAAAATATCTCCTAGCTCCAATTCCTTTGGGTTTCCCTATGTTGCCTCTGGGAATTTAGCCTAGGTATGCAAAATCCTGTGAAATGAGTTAATGACATCCTCAAGATAAAGTATGAACACCCAATTATACACACAAGTGATCAAAGGATCTTTATTATTGAGACTTCAGTTGCAAATTATTATTTTTAGACTAATATATTTGCATGTAATTTCAAGCAAATTTAAAAATCAGTGACTCAAAAGAATTATATTTAGTGAACAAGGTGAGCTTTATCTTTGTTTTTATCTACTTCATCAGTGTTTGAATGATACTCTTGCTAAAACATCCATCTTTAACTTGTGTAATAAATTATGTATTTTCTCAATCTTTTTTCAAGGTAAATACTTATTGCTTACTCAATTTCTTAAGGCCTTGGGGCTACATAAGGGCCAACTTGCTATACAAAAAGAGAAAAGTAAAATAAAATGGCAATTGAGAGATCTCCTTTCAACAGGAGGCTTCCCTAGTGACTCAGATGGTGGCCTATAGACAGAGTGGATACCAAGACTCTAAGCACATGTGTGTCCCCTACCATCGACATATCAGGATTTGAAGAGCAATTTCAGAAACATTTGATAGAACCAATTTTTTTTTTAAATAGAAAATATCAATTGTACTATTTATTTGATCAGGTTTGCACTGAAACTGCATGAGAGATTTTGTAGCAATAGGTACACTGAAATTTAATATACATCAGCATGTTAGGTGATCCCAGTTAATGGACAATGGATAGGTCATGAATCCAAAGTGGAGTAGTTTTTTGACGTCTGGATTTAATAGTATGTGACAACATGTTTTAGGGCATCATGAAAGAAGATTTTTCAAACCTGTGAACAATAGCAATAATCTTGGAGTAAACAGCAAAAAAATGCTTTGTTAATTTCCAAGTTAAACATAAAAGAAGTTGTCCAGAAGAATATGAGGAAAAATTAAATTTATACCAAGAATTAAGTGTTGCTTATAGATAAAAGGGACATGGGCATAGGTAGTTTGAGGGCATTTCATAGAATAGTCAGCACAAATGTTTTAAAGAAAAATGCATACTAACTCTGTGACAACAGATTACTATTTTTTTTCTTTTAATCAGCCTTTTTATTTGCCTGCTTCTCAGTGTTTCATTTAAAAATAATCAGTTGTATCAAAAAACCATAAGGATCCATCTAGTCCTACAAAGAACAGCAAGGTGAGATAAGAAAGCCTTCCTCAGTGATCAATGCAAAGAAATAGAGGAAAGCAATAGAATAGGAAAGACTAGAGATCTCTTCAAGAAAATTAGAGATACTAAGGGACTATTTCATGCAAAGATTGGCTCAATAAAGGACAGAAATGGTATGGACCTAACAGAAGCAGAAGATATTAAGAGGTGGCAAGAATACACAGAAGAACTGTACAAAAAAAGATCTTCATGACCCAGACAATCATGATGGTGTTATCACTCACCTAGAGTCAGACATCCTGGAATGAAAAGGCAAATGGGCCTTAGGAAGCATCACTAAGAACAAACTAGTGAAGGTGATGGAATCCCAGTTAAGCTATTTTTATCCTAAAAGACGATGCTGTGAAAATGCTGCACTCAATATACCAGCAAATTTGGAAAACTCAGCAGTGGCCACAGGACTGGAAAAGGTTAGTTTTCATTCCAATCCCAAAGAAGGGCAATGCCAAAGAATACTCAAACTACTGCAAAATTGCACTCATCTCACAGGCAAGCAAAGTAATGCTCAAAATTCTCCAAGCCAGGCTTCAACGATACGTGAACCATGAATTTCCAGATGTTCAAGCTAGATTTAGAAAAGGTAGAGGAAACCAGAGATCAAATTGCCAACATCCGTTGGATCATAGACAAAGCAAGAGAATTTTAGAAAACCATCTACTTCTGCTTTATTAGTTACTCCAAAGTCTTCAACTGTGTAGATCACAACAAACTGTGGAAAATTCTGAAAGAGATGGGAATACTAGACCACCTGACTTGCCTCTTGAGAAACCTGTATGCAGGTCAGGAAGCAACAGTTAGAACTGGACATGGAACAACAGACTGGTTCCAAATCAGGAAAGGAGTATTTCAAGGCTTTATATTGTCACCCTGCTTATTTAACTTTTAAACAGAGTACATCTTGGAAATGCCGGGCTGGATGAAGCACAAGCTGGAATCAAGATTGCTGGGAGAAATATCAATAACCTCAGACTGATTCCAAATAGGAAAAGAAGTATGTCAAGGCTATATATCATCACCCTGCTTATTTAACTTATATGCAGAGTAGATCATGAGAAATGCTGGGCTGGAGGAAGCACAAGCTGGAATCAAGATTGCCAAGAGAAATATCAATAACCTCAGATATGCAGATGACACTACCCTTATGGCAGAAAGTGAAGGGCCTCTTGAGGAAAGTGAAAGAGGAGAGTGAAAAATGTTGGTTTAAAACTCAACATTCAGAAAACTAAGATCATGGCAACTGGTCCCATAACTTCATGGCAAATAGATGGGGAAACAGTGGAAACAGTGGCTGACTTTATTTTTCTGGGCTCCAAAATCACTGCTGATGGTAATTGCAGCCATGAAATTAAAAGATGCTTACTCCTTGGAAGGAAAGTTATGACTAACCTAGACAGCATGTTAAAAAGCAGACACATTAGTTCAACAAAGTTGAACTTATCAACAAAGTTCCATCTAATCAAGGCTATGGTTTTTCCAGTGGTCATGTATGGATGTGAGAGTTGGACTATAAATAAAGCTGATTGCTGAAGAATTGATGTTTTTGAACTGTGATGTTGGAGAAGACTCTTGAGAGTCCCTTGGACTGCAAAGTGATCTAACCAGTCCATCCTAAAGGAGATCAGTTCTAAGTATTCATTGAAAGGACTGATGTTGAAGCTGAAACTTCAAAATTTTGGCCATCTGATGTGAAGAACTGACTCATTAGAAAAGACTCTGAAGCTGGGAAAGATTGAAGGTAGGAGGAGAAAGGGATGACATTGGATGAGATGGTTGGATGGCATCACCGACCTGATGGACATGAGTTTGAGAAAGCTCTGGGAGTTGGTGACTGACATGGAGGCCTGGCATGCTGCCGTCAGTGGGGTCACAAAGAGTCGGACACAACTGAGCAAATGAACTAAACTGGAGTCCTACAAAGCTATAAATTATTAGAAAACTGAATATAGGACTGCTTAAAGCTCTGTGCTCAGAAATGGCCCACAAGATTTTCAAGCATCAGATCTGTAACAGAGAGAATAAAAATTACAATTTATATTATATTTAGTTGGGACTTGTAAGAGAAAAAAATAACTCTTCCCTGTTCACTATTGAAAATTTTTGAAGATGCAGTTAACCTTCAAAGCAGTAATAGAGAATGATAGAATTAATAATAGAGTGTTAGAGAGTTGTTCTGGCTACAAGTATATACCTTTTCAAACTAGGCACTAGAAAATTTGAACCAAAAATTTAGTCTTATTCTTTTTAATTTAATATGTCTTTATAAACAAACACACTTGTTTGTCTTTATGTTCATTGCATGTTTTTTCCCTCAGAATATATTTGAATTTCAGCTATTGTGTTTCAAGCTACATGTATGTATGTATATATGTTTGTGTATATTCACATACAATTCCACCAAATATTCTATGAAATATCAGGTAGAATATGAGAATTTATAAAAGCATACAGTGTCATTTTCCCCCAGTAAAGGAAACACAGAAACTATTTTAATAGGATATGTTGAGGAATATATTTATGATTTCGCTGAAAGATAAATTCTAAGATCTGCTATGGTTCAGAAAACTTGCTCTTTTGACAGTAAACTACATTCTAAAATATTTTGTGGTTTTATGTGTATGCATGCATTAGTGTTTCTAGTGATATGGCAGTCTTTGTGTCACAGGATCCTTTATTTAACGTCCAAAGGCTTTGGAAAAAAATTGATAGAAAATAGGGAATAATAACTTTTCCAGAAATATTTAACTAAGATAGGCACACTGTATAAAATGGAATCCCAAATGATTTAAATTTAATTTGTTACTAATTATATAGCAGTAAATGTGAAAAACAAATTTATATGTGAGATAATAAAGAATAATAAATTCAGCATGGCCATGATTTGTATTTATAGATAGGCAGGTCTCTTGCTTAAAGTCTAATTAAAAGTGTAGCCAAATTTGATTTAAAAGCTCTGGATATGCCCAGTGAGGTCATTTTTACCTTTGGCAGTTGATGGTTACTGTTTACTGGAATTTCTCTTACCTCAGGTGATATTCGGTATCATACAGAAAAACATTTGACAGAGAAGTGTTGAACTTTGACCTGGAGGGTTTGGTTTCTCTAAAACTGAAGCCTAAAACAGTAAAAGTACATCTAAAGGCTTTCTTGAGTTATTGTTGCCAGGTCTACTTCCCAGACTCATTGAATCATAGCACCCATTTTCTTTAAATCCAGGATCTGTTTCTCACTGGCAGACATATTTAGATTCAACAGATTAAAAGCTACCAGTTATCTGTGTTGCATTTCCCTTTGTCTTATATCTAGTCTCCGAGACAGCAAAGAACTTTTAGTCACAGCCAGGAACTTCCTGTAAAATACAGTAAATGACTGTGTTTTCCTCCTATGCCACACCCTTTATTCTTTCTAGGTGCTGGGCATTTCTCCGTTACTTTAGGTCACTTAAATAGAAGTCAATAAATGTAAATGTGTTTTCATTTATTTTCAATAACTAGTAGACATATAAATAATATAACATTAAATATATTAGCAAGACTTTACATTAAGCAAACACGCCACACAGTGGAAAGGCTTGTCCTGTTGCCGCTGCTGAGTCATTTCAACCATGTCTGACTCTTTGCAACCCTATGATCTGCCGCCTTGTCAGGTTCCTCTGTCCACGGAATTTTCTAGGCAAGAGTACAAGAGTGGGTTGTACCATGCCCTCCTCCAATGGATCTTCCTGATCCAGGGATTGAACCCAGGTCTCCTGCATTACAGGTGGATTCGTTACTGCTGAACCACCAGGGAAACCCAAGGCTTGCACATCTGGCCATTTTTAAGTATATTGTGACTGACGCGTTAATACAGACAGAAAATTAGATAATCTGGGAAAGTTATAAATATGGGCAATTTAGGAAAAACTGGCTTGAAGTTAAAAACTAGCAAAATTATAATCCTGACAGGTATAAATGAACTGTGGCATAGGCTGATTGGAAATTTCACTTTGATGTGTTCATGCTTGGGTCTGCATAATTTGGAAAGAGGGAAAATTTTATCAAAACTGATCTATTCCATAAAAAGATTAACTTGTTTTGAAAAGAAGATTAAGGAGGACTTGGGAGATAGGATAGAAGATAAAATGAAACAATAATAAAAGTATCTAAAGAAAAGAAACAGGGCTTTCTATTAGGGGAGAAGGGTGCTTTTTTTTTTTTTTTTAATTCCTACAGAGGGGAAATCCACACCCTAATGACTATTAGAATTAATCTGGAGTCTAATGAACTCTGCTGAGATTTGGTGGAGGGGTTTGATTCTTAATTGTAAGTATAGATCTATCCCACTAAATGAGCTTTTTTGATATGATAAAAACCTCTTTCAAGATAGGTACTCTTTGTTCAACTGATTGCTTTTTTTATGGATTATTGCATCTTGGAAAAAGACTAGGGTTTTTCCACATCTAATGACAAGCTCTTTCGTTTTTGGAAATGCATAATATTCTTCATTATCAATAAATATATGTAAGCTATTTATCCTAAACTACAAATATAAATTATTATATGTAGAAGTAAAAGCTCCAGTTGCAAGGGATCTTTCTTAATTCCTTATAATTTATTATCCTTAATGACAAAAGAGAAACCCTTATGGTATCTTCTAACCCACTATTTGCAAAGCCTTATATTTATTTTCTTACTAACAGCATCAAGAGCTCATTTCCATGTGATACATGTAATATCTCATCACCTTATCCCAGATCCAACACATCCTCCTGTAATTATGTCAAGTTAAGAACATGAGGTTAGTTGTTTTAGTTACAACTCCATGCTACAATGAAAGGTACGATATTATAATTCATCATATTTTCATAGTAAAATGTTATATGCATATTTATTAGTAAACTTATTTTAAGTGTACTTTTCATGGAAAAGGGAATGCAAAGATGAACTAAACATGTCAATCTAGTGCAAGTGTTCTTCTAACTTTTCTGTTGATGCTATTTCTAAAGTAATTTTAAAACTTCATCCATTTAAGTTACTAGATCATTTGCAAAGTGTAATATTTGGCACATTTTAAATGTTGATATTTTAAACTATAACTGCTATATTATTTTCAATGAAATATAAATGCAAGAACAATTTAATACCTACACAATCACTTGTAGATAAATGAGTGTTCTCTTGACAGCTGGAAATTTCTTAATCTCCTTGACATCATATTCCACTCCACTATCCACATTTTGCTTACAGAATTTTATTCTATTGAAATATGTTTTTTTAGTTTTCCAATTCTTTTAAGCGACTACATTACAGGAGAACCAGGAAACGTCATAAGAGAGAAACAGTACGTGTAAAGACGGAGTGGAGCAAGGAAGATGGAGGGAGGAAGAAGCAGGTCACTGAGTGAGCAAGTGAGACTTAAACGCTATCATCTCGCAGCATCTTCCTTTTCCTGTGAAGCATTCGCATGGTTACTATGCAAACTTCTCCTAATCTTTTCCTAGGAAAATTTTCAATGAAGTCTTCCCTGACCAAACTATTTTATGCAACAAAACATATACCTAGGTTGAAATTTCAAAATCTTTCTCAATTGCTTGACCATTACAATTTTATTAGAATAATAATAATGATGGTGATGATGATGATAGTAGCTCACACAAGACTTACTCAATTCCAAGCCATGATCTAAGTACTAAATATTTCCACCTCTACTTCTATCGTGCTTTCCTGGTGGCTCCAATAGTAAAGATTCCGCCTGCAGTGCAAGAGATGCGATTTCAATCCCTGGGTCAGGAAGATCCCCTGGAGAAAGGAATGGCTATTCACTCCAGTATTCTTGCCTGGAGAGTTCCATAGACAGAGGAGCCAGGAAGGCTACAGTCCACGGGGTTGCAGAGTCAGACATGATTGAGTGACTAAGACTTTCACGTTTGCAGAAACTTCTATCAGTTCTTATAGACAGTGACCACCAAGTCTGGAAACATCAATGATACATAATAGATGATGACCAATTTATAATACATAAAAATGTAACAGTTACCTTTTCAATCTTTATGATCACATTATTAAAAAATATATATAATAGGTACTGTTTATCCCAGGTTTACCTATGTGGAAACTGAAGCACAAGTAGATTTATTAACTTAACCAAGTGATTAAAAAAACTATTTGATTCAGGATTTGAACCAAAGAGTTTGCCTCTAGACTTTATACTCTAGATCAGAACATAATAAATTCATTACAAAATTTGATACATAATTTTAAACACAAAGTAAAATTTTGTTAGAAATATATCAGATGAGATGAAGAAAGTAGAGAGGCCATGTGTACTTTCGAAAAAGGTTTGGCAAACATCAGTGTATCCGTTGTTTCTGTACTCATTTTTATGGCCTGGGAGATTGTTATGTCCTGCAGAAATACTTTGTATAATATTAATAGTGAGACTCAGAAGGGTGAAATAATATGTGTGTGTGTAAAGAAGTAAAAGGAAAACTATGAAAGAAAAAGTGGAAAGGGTGACTGGCTGGCAACTTAGACCTTAGGAATTTTGGATCTGGAAATCGATGTCTATACAATAAGCATTTTCTGCCTACTCCTTAGGTATATTCATAAGCCAGTTTGTAGATCATTGATCTAAAGTATAAGACATATGAAACAAAAAAATGCAATCTTACCAAAAATAAAAATGCATTGCATTTGAAAACTACTAGGCTGAGCACTGTAGTCAGAAAAATGAATAAAACAAATTATAATTTAATGTAAAGCAAATGTGAACAGGAATAAACAGGTAAATGTATGAAAGCTTATAGTATCTACACTACATAAAGGGCTTCCCAGCTGGCACCAGTGGTAAAGAACCCACCTGCCAATTCAGGAGACTTCAGAGATGTGGGTTCAATTCTTGGGTCAGGAAATTTCCCTGGAGGAGGACATGGCAACCCACTCCATTATTCTTGCCTGGAGAATCCCATGGACAGAGGAGCCTGGTGGGCTACAGTCCATGGGGTCATAAAGTGTCAAACACGATTGAAGCAACGAAGCATGCATGCACACTACATATAACAAGTACTGTGCTGTGCTTAGTCGCTCAGTGGTTTCAGACTCTGTGACTCTTTCGGTTGACATGCCCTCCTCCAGGGGATATTCCTGATCCAGGGATGGAACTTGCTTCTTCTCCTGTGTCTCCCGCATTGCAGGTGGATTCTTTGTCCACTGAGCCATCGGGTAAGTCTGCATATAATTTGGTTCCCACTAAACTTCAATGAAAACTTACTTTTACCTATTAAATGTTAAATAATTGTCATTATAAATAGATTGTTATCATAATTCATTACATAATTACCATTAACATTGATACCAGAATTTCTCTTACTGAAGGAACTATTTTTTGTATGTAAAATACATCAAAAATAACATATGATAGAGCAGATACATAAAAACAAACATTTGCATTTGCTTAAATATAAAAGAAAAATCTCCTCTCCATGAATCAATGTTAGAAAGTGTATTATTTTCACTCCTATAAAGGAAGCAGGGAAATGAGTGATAAAGAGGAAGAGAGAGGATCCAGAAAGATGGAGAGGCTGGAAATAGATAAGATATTGGAAACACCAAGTGATCTTTATAAATGACGATGTCTACCACTTGATCTGAAATTATTTACATTGCTAATATGTGGATCTCTCCTGAATATTTCGTATGAAAATATTCAATGCAGTCTACTACATGCAAAACAATTTCTGTGTCTGGAATTTTTTATAGAGGTCAAAAAAAGAACTACTTCGGTGATCAATACAAAAGAGAGCAGCTTTATGCACTAAAATAGAGTATGATTAAAAGTAAGCTAACAAGGAGATTTCAGAGAAGTGTATTTTCAAAGAATACCACCATTTATAGGACGCATTATAATATGGAAATCTCTTACAGCTTAGAATACTTGTAGATTTTTTGGCACTGAAAATGAGACCCCCAAATCACTGGATCAAGAACAATACTGAATTATTGAAGAGGTGTATTACACTTAGGTTCATGCTTTATTTTGCGTGTGAGATATGTAAGCTAACATAAATGACAAGTATATTTAGCAAATGTTCCTCATCAGTTGTGCTAAACTCATTTTGTTGAATCCATAATTTTTATTTGAACGATTTTTATTGGAAACACAGCTAATTATACAGAAAGATAAGAACTGGTATTTTTTTGGATATTCCAACTATTAAAAAATTGCATCTTTTAACTCTTTAAAAAATTACACTTAAAATATATGCTATATATTTTTATACCTACTCTTTGTAAGAGGTCATCAATTACATCTTCTAGAACAATGATGTCCCCTAGTTTACCTGTTTTTAACTCTGAGCAATAAGACAGCGTGCTATTCATTTTTCAAGGAATGGTAAGACAATTATGCATGAAGTTGATCTACATGAGTAATTTAATCACTAAATATATAATTTGGGGGGAACATTCTAATACAATTTGTAATACACTTAGCTGAGTTTACAGGCACTATAAGGTGTAATACACAGAGGTTTAAAATAGCTCTTTACAAATGCTTATTTAATGTAGCTCAGGGACAAGAAAGACAGACATAACAAATTAAAGGACAAAAGTAGAATGTAAAATGTACCCTTTGGAGATGATGATTAAGCCAAGAGCCAAAGTGACCAAGAAGAGTTAGAATTAAGGAGAATCTTAGAGTTTATTTTTATTTGAGCAACTTTCTCTCTCTTTTTTTTTTTCTTCTCAGATTTAATCTCCTATTTTTACAGATAGGGAGACCAAACTCCAATATATTTATGTGAAATGCAAAGTCAAAAGCTTAGCTAGGAGAGATATGCTCCACAATGGACCAGCCCTCAGTGGCCAGCCTCTTGAATTACACACCAGTGTCTCCTTTGCTCCTTGTGTAAGATGTAGTAACCAAATCACTGACAATATGGGGACTTATACGCTATGGTCTTGGATTAGAGAAAATCAATGTGCTTATAAATTTGCTCTTTAAAAAACCACCAGATCATAAGTACAAAATTAAATCCAGGATCCTGAAAGTGTCTTATTTGAGTTAAAGTCCTATAATTTGTTTCATTAGTTTAGTGGAATATCAATACTTTTTTTTTTTTTTTGTAAATTTACCTTAATTTGGTTCTCACTGTTCTAATCAACCTGACTCTCTCTTGATTCTCTGACGTATTCATAATATTTGCTAAGAAAACTTTCACATTGTTCTGTGTAAAAGTACACTCTGATCGTTAAGAACCAGGCATTACTCCTGCCTGAAGAGCCATTGAAGAAGGTATATAATTATTTCATGGACATAAAATTATTTCTATTAAGGAGACATTTTTATTAATGTATATAAAACTAAAATGTATAGAGATGCTTAATTTTCCCCCAAATGATGTATAAATGTAATGCAATCAAGGTAATGAATAATTTTAAAGGTCAGTTAAACAGCAATGATTAGACAAATAGACCCTAGAATCCAAACCAGTTTGTTAATATCACTTAGCAAATAGAACAATTTAATTATGTTTTAAATCAGTAATAGAATGGATGCATTATTTGATAAAAAGCATTGCTACAACTGTCCATCAGTTTTGGGAAAAAATTTGTATGTGAGATTCAGTTTCAATTGGTTTAAGATTTAAATATGAAAATGGATCTATTAAATTATTATAAATTTAAAAGTTAATATTTTTACTACCATGCAGTCAAAGAGAACTTTCAGTAAGAATATACAATTTTAGTGATTAATAGAAATGGATCCTTCTGTTGCCAAAATTCAGCCTAGCCAGAGACATTCTTGTTTTTTTCCTCTTTCTTACCTTTTACCTATTTGTCAAGTTTCAGAGTCTACTGAATGATTATGTAAATAAAGAAATGAAACAATATTTGGAGTTAGAAGAATTGAGCTATTACAAATCACATTATTTATTACAAAGAACTTCAAATGATATTTTATTTCCAGCTCCTGTCTGTAATTCCGAGTGATTACAGTTAGAGGACCCAGAATTTCAGAGCTGAAATGGATCTGGATGTCTCACAGTATAACCTGTTCATATTATAGATTTAGAAGTTGGGAGTTCAGGAATGTTTGGTGATTTGCCTCATATCCCATAGCAGAGGCAGATGAGCTAAGACTAGGAGTTTTTTATCTTAAGTCTCATTTCTGGGCTTCTTGTATTAGGTTAAAGTTAAACTGCATGTGAGTCAAACTAATATGATAGCAAACTGATTCTCAGTTATATTTTTTAATCTTTCCAGAGATCATTTTTTCAAACTCTTTCTTGCTAGAATTTAAATACATATTCACCTTAAACTCTCCATGCTAGAAATAAAAGTTTAAAAATTACTATCAGGGCTATTTGTGTCTCACAAAAAAATCTCACCAATACACTGCAAGTCAGAGATCAATTTAATGAAGAGAATGCAGTTTAAATTCAGATCTTCCATTTTCAAGTCATTTCCAAATTATCTCCTTCAAACTAGCCAATATATGTTAGAATTTATAAGTTGGAAAGACAGAAAAGAATGGGTAATCCTCTTAACTTCCATATGAGGATGACTGGTACTCACAGATAGTGGAAGTTAAAGTCAGTTTTTGCCCAGTAAGTGAATCTTCTTTCATTTTATGCTCTTTCTTACATGTCTTCAATAAGCAAAATTGGGGCTTTAAAAAATTGATCTGGCACCACTTCACATAAAAAAGTTCAGGAAGAAAAAAGTCAACTGTCAGTTATAAGTAGGCATTTCAAGCATTCACACCATGCTCTAAGGAACAGTGAGTCATATGAGATTCAATGTGCAAAGGAAGCTGACACATAAAAGGATAGAACAACAATGATGAGTTCCCAAAGACACGCTGTAGGACAAAGAATAATCATAGAGGGGCTATTTTTGGTCCAACAAAAGGACTTGGGAATTTAAAGTTAGAGTAAGGAATTAATTCACTCAGCTTTGAATTTAAGATAAAATAATTCACTAGCCTTTATTTTTCATTAATGCTATTATAGTTTATTGAGATGATGCATTACTGAATTGTTAAATACTTCGCAGTCTAAAAATAAGTGAGGACAGGAAAGCTACTTTAATTTTGTCAGGAAGGAGGATGTGAGGTATAATAATAATCACATAATTAATATTTTATCTGGTATGGAACTACAGTGCTAAATATAAATAAGAAGAGATATCTGTCTCAACAGTAATCTTTTAGGAAGCAACAGTGCCCTGAAACTTGAAATTAATGCCCATGATTGAAGTTGAAACTGCTTTGCCGGGGAGTTCTAAAAATAGTAGCTCAGGCAACTTAAATCTTTAATTCAGCTAACCACCATTTTCCTGTTCCCTTATTTATAAATGATATCCTTTTACATTCCAATTATGGGAAAGGTTTATAGCCATTTGTAAGAATATAACAGTGATTATGTGAATCAGAAAACAAAGAACTTTACAGAGGAAAGGAATTTAGTTCAAAAGAGCAACCTAGCCCTATTCCTTTATACATGAAACATAATTTGTTATATATATATGCTGCTGCTGATGCTAAGTTGCTTCAGTCGTGTCCGACTCTGTGTGACCCCAGAGACGGCAGCCCACCAGGCGTCCCCATCCCTGGCGTTCTCCAGACAAGAACACGGGAGTGGGTTGCCATTTCCTTCTCCAATGCATGAAAAGTGAAAGTGAAATTGTTCAGTCCTCTCTGACTCCTAGCGACCCCATGGACTGCAGCCCACCAGGCTCCTCCATCCATGGGATTTTCCAGGCAAGAGTACTGGAGTGGGGTGCCATTGCCTTCTCCTGTTTAATATATATATATATATTTATTTATTTATAGTTAAAACAAGAGTAACCATAGACGTTATATATTTGTGTGTGTTTGTGTTTTTGTGTGATGTTTGTGGCTAATACTACCAAATTAAGGATATTAATAAATCTTATAAGAGCCATTTGTATTAATTTAACATTCCTAGTCCTCTGGCCAAGGGAACAAAAACATGTGGGATAAGTTCATACCCAAAGGTCCCAAGGAAATGACTGTAAGTTTGACAGATGCCCATAAATCCATCTTTATTAGTAGTTTGTTAGATTGCCTTTCAAAGTTTTCCTTTATTCAGAAGTTATTTGGAGTTATATTATGTATCATTCTGTGAAATCTTTCTTATGATTGTTAACATATTCATATTGTCCTCAATATCACTGTAAATCTAACATGTTAGTTTCATTAAGGCGTGAGTGTCCTTTTGTAATATATTCATATGCAGTACCTGAAGGTGGGGCCATCCATAGTTTTGACTGGTGGTAGCACAAGTGGTTGGTGTATCATCGTAGGACCCTAGATGACAAGAGAACATTCTTGTGAATTTGGTGATAATATTAGTGGATAGTGGGATTTTACATAACTTAAAGTTATATACTAGTGTGCTTTCTGAAAATCACAAACATCTATTTTAATGGGAAGCTGGAAGGTATTGTTTCAGGTAATTTAGGTTGCCACCATTTTAACCTGAAAGTAATCAAGAACTTTGTTCTTGAACCTCATTTGTTAGGAATGAGGATTTTAAGGCACAGGCACATGGAGGATGGTGCCTGTTGTTCAAGATCTTAGCACTAGGAAGAAGTGGATGTCCTCAAATGTTCAGGAGAAAAGTTGTTCCTGGAGGAAAGGGTAGCTTGGTCAATGATTCTGAAAATGGAATGACATGACTAGTTCAAGCATATAAAAAAAGCCAACATGATCAGACTGAAATGAATCAGGGGGAAAGAGTGACAGAGATCTTGTCAGAGGAAGCTAGAGACTAGACCATGTCAGTAATGAGATTTAGCCCTCCTTAAATATAGGGTATTACTAACAAGTGAGACTCATCCACTACCAAACTAAGAGTTAACATACATAAATGTAGTTTACATGTCTCTTTTCAGACTCAAAATAATGTTTAAGGCAAGATATACCTTGATTTGCATTTACACAGTACTATTTGAACTTCTTTAAATACTTTAAAGTACTATTGGGCTCCCCTTGTAGCTCAGTCAGTAAAGAATCTGCCTGCAGTGCAGGAGACCCAGGTTTGATCCCTGGGTCGGGAAGATCCCCTGGAGAAGGAAATGGCAACCCACTGCAGTATCCTTGCCTGGAAAATCTCATGGACAGAAGAGCCTGGTGGGCTGCAGTCCATGGGGTTGCAGAGTCAGGCATGACTGGGCAACTAACACTTACTTACTTACTTACTTGTTTGAACTTATAGTACTTTAAGATGTCAAATTTGCATTTGCAAATTTTTATCTCCATTAATTTATATTGAGAGGGGTTTTTTTTAAAATAAACTTGTTCTTATGAATCATCAATTTGCTGCTACTTCCAACAATAATTTCTGAATTATTGTAAAGGATTTTCATGAAGTCACTAGGGATCCTTGCATGAAAACCCAAAAGCATAAGAAGCTTATGTTAAAAGCAATCTCTGTAATAAAATCTTTTATATAAATTTTAAAAATTTGCATTAGTTTGTAAATTTTTATGCCCTCACATACTTTAATAATTTATAATATATTATAAATGGTCTAGCATATATTGTCATTAGGATAGTGACCATATTAAAGAGATGTGTAGTTTTACATAAACAGACACTCTGCATATAGTTAAAATTTGGAGTTTCTACTAGCTATTTTGGAAAAAATAACAAAAAGGCTTGTCAGTCTCAGACTTTACTGGCATTCATATGGAATTCACAAGGTTCAAAGTTGAAGTTTATTTTGCGTACTTTCCCAACTTGCTAGAAAATACCACTAGAAATAGACACGACCATTGGGTTTTGTTTTGTTTTTTTTTCTGCATGGTTCTAGACATTTCATTTTTAACCCCAACTGAAAATGCTGTGAAAGAATATTTCCATCCTTTTGGTGATAAGCTTTAGTAGAAATCAAAAATGTCAACAATTACTTCGGACTACCAGTGAATATATTGATGAGATCATTTTGGTTAGTGAACATATTGCATATATTAATAAAATATAATGTATATGTCAACATGGTATTCCACTTTCCTCTGAAAATATCAGCATCTGCTGTACCAAAAAATACAAAGAAAATATTATAAAGCCTTAATTAAAATGATAAAGATACCTAGAAAATTCAAAAGAAAGTTAATCTTGTGCAAGCAGCACCAGACTGAAATGTTTAGACAATGAAATAAAAATCAACTAAACCTTAGAAACACAGTAAATAAATGAATTACATAAGAATGTTGGATAAACCTTCTTGAAGTACTGTTGCCATGGTGAAGCACAACAATGAAGTTAAAAGAACAAATACACAAACCTAAGTGTATTTATTAAGAGGAAATCAGAAACTTGAAGAAATATATTAGTTAAATTCAGCCAATGGGTACAAAGGCAATCAAGTGGTTTCCAAAATGAGGAATTACATGAAGACACAAACTGCAGTGCCTTCTAGGATAACTTTATGTTTAAGTAATTTTACAACAGTAGAAAGAGAGATATGACCTCTTTCCGAGACTTGTAAGCACCATGAATGATTTAAAACAGTTAAAAGATTATTTAAAAAAACCACATAATACATGTCATGATATATTTGTTATAATTCATAGAATGCATAACATCAACAGTGAATCATACAGTATTTTTTAAAAATTATTTATTTCTGATTGGAGGATAATTGCTTTACAATATTGTTCTGCTTTCTGCCATACATCAACATGAATCACCAGTAGGTATACAAATGTCCCTTCCTTTTTTAATCTCCCTCCCACCTCCTACCCCATCCCACCTCTCTAGGTGTCACAGAGCACAGAATTTTGAGTGGGTATGATCTGCCAATATAGGTTAATTGATTCTAACAAATGTATAACTTTCATGGGGGATATGAGTAATAGAGGAGGGGGTAGGAAGAGGGTTAGGTGGAAATCTTTTACCTTCTACTCAGCTTTTATAGGAATCTAAAACAGCTCTGAAAAATAAAGTCTTTTTTCTAAAAAGCACACATACATCTGAATGGAATTATTCCCTTACCTCCTATTTTTAAAGAAGATATGTATTTGATGGGATTTTTGAATTAAAGGAATGGAAATTTGGAAGTATGATTCTAGGTATTATTAATTTATGTTCTTAGTCATGATGAGAAATGCCGCTCATCCATACCCAGCTTTAAAGCAGTAAAACTTTTCCTGGATCCCCTAACCAAAAAGTCCTTTCCTCAAAAACATATAAGCAACAAGTGGTTTTACCATAATTCTACATCCAGTCACTGCTACCCAATTAGAAACAAATGTTTCGGAGGAAAATTTTAATTTGTTTTACATGCAAATTTGCTGTGATTCATAATTAGGGCAATGCAAATTAAAACCACAATGAGATACTATGTTACGCCCACTAAGCTAGCAAAAATTAAAAAAAGTTTGACATTAACACAAAGTATTGGAAAGGATGTGATGCAATGGGAACCTCACACATGGTTGGGAGAATAAATTGGTATAAGAATTGCTGCTGCTGCTGCTAAGTCGCTTCAGTCGTGTCCGACTCTGTGCGACCCCATTGACGGCAGCCCACGAGGCTCCCCGGTCCCTGGGATTCTCCAGGCAAGAACACTGGAGTGGGCTGCCATTTCCTTCTCCAATGCAGGAAAGTGAAAAGTGAAAGGAAGTCGCTGAGTCTTGTCCGACTCTTAGCGACCCCATGGACTGCGGCCCACCAGGCTCCTCCGTCCATGGGATTTTCCAGGCAAGAGTGCTGGAGTGGGGTGCCATTGCCTTCTAGGATCCTTAAATCCTACTCATAAATGTATTCCCTAAAGAAACTCAGACATGTGTACCAAGGAAATATGTTAAAAAATGTTCATTGCCTCACTGTTTGTAATAGCAAAATTGTAGAAGCAATCCAAATGTTGTCAGCAGAAAAAAGATAAATGCATTGTGCATTCATACCAAGGAACACTGTACCAGTGAAAAGAACCACAATTACACACATTATACAGATGCACCTTCAGAACATAATGCTGAATGAGAAGCAAGTCTCCAAAGACTATATTCAGAAGGATTCCACTCTCATAAAAGTAAAACTAAAACACAGAACTAAATAATACATTGCTTAGAAATACAGATGATTATGGTCAAGCCATAAAGTAAAGCAAGAGAATGACTCGTACAAGTTTAGGCTAATGGCTAACTTCTGGGCACACACATGTGACTTAATTAGTGACAAATATGATAGACAAGATGTGTTCTGGGTATACAGGAATTTATTTATTTAAATAGTGCATTTTAATAATCTTTTTTTTTTCAAGATTTCTTTTTTTTTCCTTTTTTTTAAATTTAATTTAATTTTATTTTTAAACTTTACATAATTGTATTAGTTTTGCCAAATATCAAAATGAATCCGCCACAGGTATACATGTGTTCCCCATCCTGAACCCTCCTCCCTCCTCCCTCCCCTACCATCCCTCTGGGTCGTCCCAGTGCACTAGCCCCAAGCATCCAGTATCGTGCATCGAACCTGGACTGGCATCTCGTTTCTTACATGATATTTTACATGTTTCAATGTCATTCTCCCAAATCTTCCCACCCTCTCCCTCTCCCACAGAGTCCATAAGACTGTTCTATACAATAATCTTTTATATGCATGAAAATTTTAAAATATAAAAAGGTTTTATAGGACAATGTGCAGAGTGTGATTCCTTACTATGGAATCAAGAACTTGTTATAGATCTGTGGATCAAAATATATAAAAATGCAATGTATTTCAGATAGGTCTTGGAGGTAGGGTGGGAGATGGAGATGACTCACACAGCACTGATGAATTTTAAAGTTTACTTCCTTTTGTCAGAATATTGTTGAGATCAGACCCCTTTTAAGATGTAATAGCTAAGTCATAATATATGCACAATTTAAAACTTTGTAAATTTTACAAATGTGATTTAGGAGTGTCAAAGAATTCTCTTTGCTTTAGGTTAGTTTCTTAGCTATATGGGAGAAATTTGAAAGACCAATGATGAATAACCTGTGAATCTGTGTGTATATTTGTATTTGTGTGTGTGTATACTACCCCTTGAGGCTAGTGAAAAAAGAAAGGATGAGTAAAGTTGTACTTTGGATTATTACTAAGTTTCTAAGACTTTTAAGTTATAATGATTCAGACATGGAAAATGTGCACCTCAAATCACAAAACTAATAATTCTCTAAGCAAGAATGAGAAGGGAAAGCAATATGTATCTTGTTATATATGTGTAGTGCAGTGTGAATTTATACTTATTCTTTCATTGGTTAGAGAATCACTTGATTTAAACACATGCCTTGTTCACCCTAATTTTATTATAAATTCGCACTCAATCATATTATCATTTCTTATTCTCACAAAATCCAAAGTAAAGAGAAAGCAGTTTTCAGAGCATGCAGGACTCATTTCAGCATCACCTTCCTCTATGTTGAGCCACCTCACATTGATTTGGTAGACTTGGAATGAGCTGAGAGATGCGCAGTTAACCAAACTAGGTCTGCTGTTTTAAACATGGTATGATTGCTGATGCTGCTGCTAAGTTGCTTCAGTCGTGTCCGACTCTGTGCAACCCCAGAGACGGCAGACCACCAGGCTCCCCTATCCCTGGGATTCTCTGGGCAAGGGAGCTGAATTTCTGGGCTGCCTTTTGAGAAGCTATCCTAGACAGACTAAGATGTCCCAGTGGGTCAGACTCTATGAACCCTTCACTTTTAAAAAGTAGAATCTTGAACAATTAGGCCCAACTTTTAGAACATGATTACCACTGGGGAGTGGTATTTGCTTCTCACAACTTCTTCATGAATATCTGTCACCTCTTATCAGAGGAGTAAGAGCTTAACACTCAATCCCATTCTTCAAACAAAAAGGCAGTTAAATTTTCCTATCCAACATATTATACCAAACAGCTAGAAGGATTTGCATACTAAATTTTTGTCCACGGTCATGTATCCAGAGTATCTCCACCTCTTAATTGATGCAGTTCAGTGCTGGATTTTTATTTCCTAAACTTTCTGGCAAATAATATGTCTTATCAAACCAATTTATCTTCTTTTAGAGCCTCTCGTTTTATCTTCTCTCTCTTTTCCTCTCTTTATTCTGTTCACTCCCCTTCTCTTTTTCTGCTTTCTTTTACTGACAAATCACACCCCTCACTCTGGCTTTATATCACTTTTTTGACTCAGTAAGCAATGATACCTAAGTTAATTACATTTTTACAGATATATAGATAGATAGATAGATATAGATATTTGGTCTCTAGATGAGAATTTTTCTGAATCTTTTCTGTTCTCCTGAGTAGTTCCTAACTCTAATCTTGTTTCTTTCATTTATGGTTTCATCAACTTCTGGTTGAATCTCAAGAGCTTTCACCTTGCCATTTGCCCAGATGCTGTGACCAGATCTGACCTGGTTTTACTTCAAGGAATAAAAGTTTAGGGTTTGTGTACTTTTTAAATTATATGTTTAAATATATACAATTAAAAAATATGATCCATGTAAACAAGGAGAGCACATCCACTTCTTTAGAAACAAGTGAGGTGAGGACCTAGTAAGAGGAATTAAAATAGAAATAATTAAAGGATTGCTAATAACATTTGCTTGTGGGAAACATCGTGGATTACCAAACTGATTTACAGTCATATTCCATGCTGTAGGTTAGCAAGCTATGCCTCTAGAAAAGAGACACTTAACAGAGTCAAGGAGATCCAGCATATGTAAGAGCTGAAGAACTGCTAAAACTGAAAATGAATTTTTGGCCTGTATCCTTAAATCCAGTATGCAATAAAGAGTCAATAATAATAATTGGAGAAATTATTTTAAGTTGATAGCAATTTTTTTAGACTTAATTTAGTATTAGACAACTATTCAGGCTTCAAAACAGCTTTTTCATTCTACAAGCAGCACTTTATTAGAAAAGGGTCTCAGGAATACATGGTACCTCTGCTGAATCTAAATGAGAGTAAACAAATATTTTGGCATTGCCTTTTGCTGAACAGGACTACTGGGAGTACCCATTTTTCATTGTAGGGCATGATTCTAGCTTGAGAAAGTGTGGTGTCTCTGATCACTGTGAGAAATCACTTATTTTTGCACTCCAATTTTATGTGCCAAGTACCTGAACTGAAAATTCTATTATTATTCTATTATTATGTAAAGTTTAACTGCCCTTTCTACCATTTCATCAAGCCCTTCTTGATTAGTAAATTGTCACATTTTGGTCTTTTAAAAATTATTTTTGGTTTCAGCTTTTATTATTATTATTGTTTATTTTAAGCTACTTTGGAAAAAGAAAATATATTGTAGAATATTGGATTGTCACATTATATATGGGGCTTCCCTCATGGCTCAGACGGTAAAGAATCTGCCTGTCATGCAGGAGACCGCATTATATGTAAACATATCATATATATGTAAACATATATACACACATATATATATATAAACATATCAGAATGAATATAGAATAATTCTAAAACAAAATACAATTTTTGTTAGGCCATTATTATTATTTATGCTTTATAATAGTAACTTTGTTATAAGTTGGTGTTTGTATGCTCAGTTGTGAATGCCTCTTTGCAACCCCATGGACTGTAGCCCACCAGTTTCCTCTGTCCTAGGACTTCCCAGGCAAGAAAACAGGAGTGAGTTGCCATTTTCTTCTCCAGAGGATCCTCCTGACTGAGGGATGGAACCCAAGTCTCTTGTGCCTCCTGCATTGGCAAGTGGATTCTTTACCTCTGCACCACCTGGGAAATCCCTTTGGTAACACTGCATTAAAGCCAGAAAGATGCTTGCTCCTTGGAAGAAAAGCTATGACAAACCTAGATAGCATTTTAAAAAGCAGAGAAATTACTTTGCTGATGAAGATCCATCTAGTCAAAGCTATGGTTTTTCCAGTAGTCATGTATGGATATAAGAGCTGGACAATAAAGGCAGAGCACTGAGGAACTGATGCCTTCCAACCATGGTGGTGGAGTAGTCTTGAGAGTCCCTTGGACAACAAGGAGATCAAACAAGTCAACCCTAAAGGAAATCAACCCTGAATATTCACTGGAGGAGGCTTTCCTGGTGGCTTAGATGGTAAAGAATCTGCTTGCAATGCAGAATACCTGGGTTCAATCTCTGGGTTGGGAAGAGTCGCTGGTGAAGGGAATGGCCACCTACTCCAGTAGTTTTGCCTGGAGAATCCCATGGACAGAGGAGCCTAGCAGGCTGTATATAGTCCATGGGGTCACAAAGAGCTGGACACAACAGAGCTACTAACACAACATTCATTGGAAGGATTGATGTTGAAGCCCCAATATTTTGGCTACCTAATGCGAAGGGCTGACTCATTGGAAAAGACCTTGATGCTGAGAAAGATTGAAGGCAGGAGAAGGGGACAACAGAGGATGAGACGGCTGGATGATATCATTGACTTAATAGCCATGAGTTTAAGCAAACTCCAGCAAATAGTAAAGGACAGGGAAGCCTGGAATGCTACAGTCCCTGGGGTCACAAAGAGTCAGATATAACTGAGTGACTGAACAACAACAAAAGTTAGAAATTTCAAAAAGACTTAAAGAACCCATTTCATAGCTTACTTTTATGTTTTGAGCAATACTCCTTTGAGTACATAGAGTTGTTTCATACAAACTAGTACGCGGTTTAAAATCCAGTCATACAAGATATGTTGAAGAACAGTAAAATTACAGCCTTGACAAGTGTAAATAGTGTTAGTTGTTCAGTCATATCTGACTCTTTGTGACCCCATGGACTGTAACCCACCAGGCTCCTCTATTCATAGAATTTCTCAGGCAAGAATACTGGAGTCAGTTGCCATTTCCTTCTCCAGAGGATCTTCCTGCCCCAGGAATCGAACTCAGGCCTCCTGCATCATAAGTAGATTCTTTACCATCTGAGCCACCAGGGAAGTCACGGCCTTGACACATTCATATAAAATGTGTATATATACACATACTTTTTTTTTCTGAATACTATGGACATAAACCTTTGGAGAATCTAAATAGAAAGGAATTGTTAAAATTTATGACTTACGAAGATATATTTTGTGAAAATTTATCATGAGCTTTCAAACAAATCATGATTCTATTTCGTGACAATTGTATATTTTAATTTATAAAATAGTCCTGTGGCTTTAAGTTTAGAAAACTTGCAGAACTATACAATGATGAAAGGGCACTGACACTTGGCACTCTTTTTAGAATTATCTTTAAATATTTATAAATCAATACTTAAAAGCTTGAGAAATTACAGATATAGAAATATGTAACTCATCAATTATTATAGAGATGTATAATTTTTTGACAATCAAACAGGATTTGTATTCTACCCTATATGCTTTTTTATAAGATTAATTTACTTTCTTTCAATTTCACCACTAAGTGTTCTTTTTCTCCTTCTATAGACATTTTAGTGCTATTGTCCAAAAAGGCAACAAGCAATGGAGGAAGACTTTTGTTGGGAGGCAACAGTGGGCAAGTCTGCCAGTTTCAACAAGAAATTCTGCCAATTTCAGCCATTGTTTGGCCATTTAGGGAAATGCTTCAACATTCTGTATTAAAACACTGAGCAGCCTTCTCATTTACCCCAGTTTGAAAGGTCACGCCTTGGAATTCAGTGAAACCTGAACAGTAAATACATTACCGAAAGCATCTTTATTCATTTATCTTTCTTTTTTTTTTTTTTTTCCTTTTTTTTTTTTTTTTAATTCTTCCAATTTTATTTTATTTTTAAACTTTACATAATTGTATTAGTTTTGCCAAATATCAAAATGAATCCGCCACAGGTATACATGTGTTCCCCATCCCGAACCCTCCTCCCTCCTCCCTCCCCATACCATCCCTCTGGGCCGTCCCAGTGCACCAGCCCCAAGCATCCAGTATCATGCATTGAACCTGGACTGGCAACTCGTTTCCTACATGATATTTTACATGTTTCATTGCCATTCTCCCAAATCTTCCCACCCTCTCCCTCTCCCACAGAGTCCATAAGACTGTTCTATACTTTCTTTATAATGACAGTAAAGGGGTAAATATTAGGTTGACCTAAGAATAATAAGACAGTAATTAGTTTCTGAATATTTTCTCTTTGGCAATAGGTAGTGACTAACGTCTTCAGAATTTCCGCTCTGATACCTATTGTGTACTGCACACAAAATCACAGAGTCACTATCCAGTTTTCCGTGGAAACTGGTAGAAAGAAACATTGATTCATTTAATCATTTATTCAACAGTTTTTAAGCACCTACTAATGTAGACACTTATCTAGGTGCTAGGTATCAGAGGGGAAGAAAAAAATAGAAGTGCAGTACTTGTAGAGCTTAGGGCTTAGTGTCATGGACAGAACATAAATAATAACAGAAAATATGTAAATTATAATAGATGGTTTGGCCAGATGATTGACTTTATAGTAAAAAAGCAAGGGCATGCTAAAACAGGTAAAGATGAGCAATAGGGTTGTAGTGGTGAGCAGTGTTGTAGTGTCAGTCACTCACTCCTGTCCAACTCTTTGGGAACCCATGGATTGTAGCCCACAGGCTCCAGTGTCCGTGGGATTCTTCAGGCAGAAATACTGGAATGAGTTGCCTTGCCCTCCTCCAGGGGATCTTCCAGACAGAGGGATTGAATCCCAGTCTCCTATATTGTAGGCAGATTCTTTACCATCTGAGCCACTGGGGAAGGGGTGTAGGTATAGGTGTAGGTTTATTTTAAATAGTGATTAGCTTAAGCCCCAAAGAACAGCTTTTATCTGAGCAAAGACTACAGGGAGGAGACAGACTTAGGCATATGGATATCTGAGGGAAAAGTGTTCTATGCTCCATAAAAGAAACTCAGATAAAATTTAATCTTATCTTAAATAATGTGTTGACCTTCCCTTAAACTTACACCAGTTGATATCAGAAGTACTAGCAAAGAAATCAACTTGTTTGGAGGTAAAGGACTCAATCAAAGAAAGAAGAGCTACTAAAATACAGACTCTAGGAACTATAGGCCCACAAGTAAGAACAATTAGTGTTTTGTTTTGTTTTCATATTCTGGTGCTATAATGATGCATAAGTGATGAAGAGTAGAGAAAAGGAGACATAATAAACATTAATAGAAAGTTACTCAATTAATTCATTTAAATAAGTATTCCTTCATTAATTTTTATTATAATTTTATATCAATAAAGTAATATGATACACAATGATCTTTGTTTTATTTATTGGCCACACTGTGTGGCTTACAGGATCTTAGTTCCCCAGCCAGTGATTGAATCTGTACCCCCTACATTGAAAGTACAGTGTCTTAACCCCTGGACTGCCAGGGAAGTCCCTGATCTTTGTTTTTTTACCACAAATGTTAATTCCAAAGAGTTATTCAAATTGGAATTGATATACTGTGATAGCTCTCCAGACAGAAAAGCTTACATATTGCATTTACAGACTATTTCCCTCACATAATAATAAAATTATGCAACTATGTGTGGAATAAAAAAGGACAAGTGTGTGGGAAAAATGATTTAATGGTTTTGAGTAATTAGGAGCAGGGTGTTGTCTCAGTGTAAAAATCTAACTTTTTTTTTTTAAGAGCACATGCTATTTCAAGACCTACATCATAGTTACACTTAATGAAATCCTCTGAGGACACACTGAGCTGGAATCTCCTGCTTCTAAGTTTGGATCCCATAAACTAAATTTATTTATCTTATTCTGGCTTCTAGCATCAGAAACTACATGAAACATTGAAAGGTTTGAACATGTAGTCTTTTATGGTCTGTATGGTACTATAACTGAGAAAATTGAGATTTTGTACCCTTAAATACATAATCTTTTATGGTACCAGACTTGAGACAGTTGAGAATTTTGTGAACTGTGAGCTTTCAGGGTTAATCTGAAAATTTACACAATAGTGAATTTTTGAAGGATGTTTGACTTTCACAAAAACTCTAGTACAAGCTCTTTGATTTTGGTATATTTATTTTGAAAGAAGTAGGATGGAATCTGCTTCATTAAATATGGAAAAATATTAATTTTATTATCAAAAGACTTAGTAAGAATTCTAATCTTTTTTGAACTGATAACATGGAACGCAGTATGGGAAATCCTTTTGGAAACTGTATAATTAAGGAAGTTAATTCATGTGAAGAATTCAATTAATTAAAATATTAAACAATATTTAGGAAAATTATTTTATGGATTTCACCCTTGCCAGTTTGCTCTAGACCTTAAATCTTGTTTATATCTCATTTGAAGAACTTACTAATCAAATTAATGAGCCCATACATTCTTCAAAGCTTATTCTTAATGATATCACTTTCTTTAACCACATTCTTTTTAGCCTAAAAAAATGAACAATTTCTGTTACACAACCATGATAGTTTGGGTGGATTTAGATGCAAAGAAACCTTTCTGTTAAAATTTAAAATGCCAAAGTTACATCAGAGCAGTAAGAAAATATTTCAGAATATCAAAACACATACAATTGTGAGCCGAGAAGAATCCATTAGATTATCCCTTATTTCAGGGTTTTTTCTTCTAATCTATAATCCAAGGTTTCTTAAATATAATGAATATATGCAGAGTCAGAATTATATAAGTCTGACTCATAGATATATGTCAGAAAATATCTGACTCATCAGCTTTTATCATTTTAGAAAACAGCCTAGTTAAAGCATCGGTCCTGATCTTGGGACAAGATGAAAAATGGAGTGACAGCCAGCAGTATAGATTAAGAGTTAATAGGTTCTTCAGTCAGTGCTGTCTTACACTGTGCTGAGGCGGAGCTGATGTTGTCCAGACCCTGGGTCTTGTCTTGCTCACCTTTAACCTCTAACATAGGGCCTGGCATATCATGGATGCTTGCAAAACTGAAGATCATGCTGTTTAAGCATGCTATTATAATAGCACCCTTAATAGCAATAATGGCACAGTCACTGAGTTAAACCACAGCTATCCTCTGACCAGATTAAATTCTGGTGTGAACAGAAATTTCCCCAAATAAAATATATTTCAGTGAGAACATATTTTAACTTGATAAGAGGAAGAGCAATTTGGGAAGGTCCTATGGGTATGTTCTTTTTTCTTAAAATGTGGAAACTTTATATCATGTCATATCTCTTTAATGTCCCCCATTCAGTCATATCTGACTTTTTGCGACCCCATGGACTGCAGCCTACCAGGTTCCTCTGTCCATGGGATTTTCCAGGCAAGAGTACTGGAGTGGGTTGCTATTTCCTTCTTCAATTTATAATAAAAATATTTTCATATTATAATAATATGTATTATATTTACTTTAAATATATCCTCAACATACATTTAAACCACACCAGACTGCCCCTATCATCCCTCTAGAGAAATCCCTGAATAACTAGAGAATATGTGCCATTCTAATGGCTGGATGGCATTAAGATGTCAGTTCTTGTCAATTTAACTAGCAAATTCACTATAGTTCCAGTTATTATTCCAGAAGGAATTTTCAAAGAACTTTCCAAATATAAAAATCTAAATCATTATGGAGAAAAAAGAGCAAATATAGATGAATCCCCCTAAGTAGTCATTATGGTTATTTTATGTGTTAATTTGGCTAGGCTATGGTGCCCAGTTGTTTGATCAAACAACTAATCACAGCTAATCTAGATGTTGCTGTGAAGCTATTTTGTAGATATGATTAACATCTACCATCAGTCAAATTTAAGTAAAGCAGATGACCTTTGATAATGTATGTGATAAAGCCTTCCAATCATTTGAAAGCTTTAAGAGTAAATATTGAGGTTTCCTAAAGAAGAAAAAAATTTTCTTCAAGGTTTTTTCCCATGCTTGTCTTGACCATCTGCGGCCAGAAAGTAGCTGCTGAGTATTTGGTTTCGAGAAGGGTGAGGATAGGCAGGTGCAGGTGTGGGTATAGAAACAGTGAAAGGAAAAGGGAGAGAAGACAGAAAATCACCAATTGCAGATTCTACTGCTGTGTAGTTTTTCCCAGAGCAGTTTTTCATGCAGCATTGTGCTCTAGTTGATGAAAATAATCTTATAGGCCATTTGTTTCTCATTTTTAAGTTTGTAGGTACTTATAAATGTATCTGAGGTATATGAAAAATATATACATATAATTTACTTCATTCTAGAAGAAAAGTTGTCACTTGAATTAATTAGCAAGTTTCATAAATGAGATCCAAAACTCTTACTAGATCCATCAAAAAGGGAGGTCCCTTGAAACTCACGCAGCTATATGCAAAATGTGAGCCTCTATGACATTTATCTTATGAATATAGATTAGTTGGTTTTGTACAGGAGAAAGAGTTTGTAGTTTTCATTATATTCTCAATGCGGGTCATATATCATATAATATTCAAAAACAGAATAAATTATTTTAAACTACAACATAAATGAATGTTAACAATCTTATTGTACAGGTATTCTTTCATCATATTTCTGAAATATAATACATAAGATAATGTAAGTGGGTACCATTAGACAGTAATAAAAGGCCCTTCAATAAAGACATTTTTTAAAAATAAAATCACCACCAGAAACTTGGAGTTCTACAAATGACGTTTAACTTGATCATTCTAAATGTTCTTTAAATTTTGAGTTTCTACAGCTTCTATAAGTAGTCAAAATTAAAAATTTCTTGACAGACGTCTAACGTACCATATTTCACAAAGTCCACATGAGTAACATGATTAAATTTATTTGTATTATCTTAAGTTAGAGGAAACTGAGTTTGGATCTGGTGGATCATTATTGTTATTCAACTTTGTGCAACATTTGTAATAAGAGAGATCTAATACACACAAGTGCAACAAAATAGTTAGGATTCAGAATCACAGTAGACATACGTAAAAACCAGAGCTTTGTCAATGATGGCCATTTGATTTTGGGAAAACCGTTTACTTCATTGGACTTCATATGTAAAAGAAAGAAAAAAACAATAATTTCTATATAATATACATTTAAAATTATTAGCATGAAGATACCTTTTAAGTGCTCAAACTTTGTAGAAATGGTGGTTAGCAATGTCAGTTTTATTAGGTTCTGGCATATATTATATGATTACAAAAGTGTGATTAGTCGAAAAACATTACAAATCACTCTTGATCACTCTCCCTGACCTATGAAGGGGCTGTATTCTAACTCTCTGTATGTTGATTGAAATAAGTTTTTGCAAAGACACAAGTTATGTCCTCAATTATTTCCTCTTGTTCACGGAAAATTTATGATGAGTACTAAAATGTTTTAAATACCTACTAAGTGCCAAGGGCCGTGCTAAACATTTTCAATGAATTGTTTATTGGATTCCTAACAAAACCTTATAAAGCAGTGTGATTATCACTTCCATTTGACACAAAAGGGAATTAAGTAGTGGTGAAGTTTGGGTTCATACGTGAGTAACCTAAAGCCAAAGTCCATTATACTTCACATCTGTAATGTGGCTCATATTTTAACTGATATTATAGCTTTTTATTTTTTTGCAACTGATAAAGGTGGCAAAAAAAAAAAAAAAAAACTTAAAAATTCAACTCATGGAGTAACCTGGAAAGCTAAGATTATTTACTCCATCACTGTTTTGAAAGAATTTCAATGCACTCTACACTTAATGTGGGTTGACATTGGCCTGCTGTAGGGTCAGGGGTACTGAGTGTGGCAGTGCTTGCATGGGATTTTTTTAAGAAGGTCTTCATTATCTTCATTACCTCCACCATAGTTTGGCCTCAGGACAAACAACAGGGAGGGAACACAGTTGTTGCCCATCAACAAAAAATAAGATTAAAGATTTATGGAGCATGGCCCCACCCATCAGAACAAGACCCAGTTTCCCCCTCAGTCAGTCTCTGCCATCAGGAAGCTTCCATAAGTCTCTTATCCTTCTCCATTAGAGGGCAGACAAAATGAAAACCACAATCACAGAAATCTAACCAACTTATCACATGGATCCTAGCCTTGTCTAACTCAATGAAACTATGAGCCATGCCGTGTAGGGCCATCCAAGATGGACAGGTCATGATGGAGAGTTCTGACAAAACATGGTCCAGTGGAGAAGGGAATGCAAACTACTTCCGTATTCTTGCCTTGAGAACCCCATGAACAGCATGAAAAGGCAAAAAGACAGGACACTGAAAGATGAACTCCCTAGGCCGGTAGGTATCCAATACGCTATGGGAGATCAGTGGAGAAATAACTCCAGGAAGAATGAAGAGACAAAGCCACAGCCAAAACAACACTCCAGCTGTGGATGTGACTGGTGATAGAAGCAAGATCCGATGCTAAGAGCAATATTGCATAGGAACCTGGAATATTAGGTCCGTGAATCAAGGCAAATTGGAAGTGGTCAAACAGGAGACAGAAGAGTGAACACTGACATTTTAGGAATCAGTGTACTAAAATGGACTGGAATGGGTGAATTTAACTCAGATGACCATTAGATCTACTAGGGTGGGCAGGAATCCCTTAGAAGAAATGGAGTAGCCATTATAGTTAACAAAAGAGTCTGAAATGCAGTACTTGGATGCAATCTCAAAAATAACAGAATTATCTCTGTTCATTTCCAAGACAAACCATTCAATATCATGGTAATCCAAGTCTATGCCCCAACCAGTAATGCTGAAGAAGCTGAGTTGAATGGTTCTATGAAGACCTACAAAACCTTTTAGAACTAACACCCCAAAAAGATGTCCTTTTCATTATAGGGGACTGGAATGCGAAAGTAGGAAGTAAAGAAATACCTGGAATAACAGGCAAATTTGGCCATGGAGTACAGAATGAAGCAGGGCAAAGGCTAATAGAGTTTTGCCAAGAGAACGTACTGGTTATAGTAAATACCCTCTTCCAACAACACAAGGGAAGATTCTACACATGGAATGACCAGATGGTCAACTCCGAAATCAGATCGATTATATTCTTTGCAGCCAAAGATGGAGAAGCTCTATACAGTCAGCAAAACCAAGACCGGAAGCTGACTATGGCTCAGATCATGAACTCCTTATTGCCAAATTCAGACTGAAATTGAAGAAAGTGAAGAAAACCACTAGACCATTCATGTATGACCTAAATAAAATTCCTTATGATTATACAATGGAAGTAAGAAATAGATTTAAGGGACTAGATCTGATAGAGTACCTGATGAACTATGGACGGAGGTTTATGACTTTGTACAGGACACAGGAATAAAGACCATCCCCATGGAAAAGAAAGGCAAAAAGCAAAATGGCTGTCTGAGGAGGCCTTACAAATAGCGGTGAAAAGAAGAGACGCAAAAAGCAAAGGAGAAAAGGAAAGATATACCCATTGAATGCAGAGTTCCAGAGAATAGCAAGGAGAGATAAGAAAGCCTTCCTCAGCAATCAACGCAAAGAAATAGAGGAAAACAAATGAAAAGGAAAGACTAGAGGTCTCTTCAAGAAAATTAGAGATAGCAAGGGAACATTACATGCAAAGATGGGCTCAATAAAGGACAGAAATGGTATCGACCTAACAGAAGCAGAAAATATTAAGAAGAGGTGGCAAGAATACACAGAACTGTGCAAAAAAGATCTTCACAATCAGATATTCACTATGGTGTGATCACTCACCTAGAGGCAGGAATCCTGGAACGTGAAGTCAAGCGGGCCTTAGAAAGCATCTCTATGAACAAAGCTAGTGGAGGTGATGGAATTCCAGTTGAGGTATTTCAAATCCTAAAAGATGCTGCTGTGAAAGTGCTGCACTCAATACGTCAGCAAATTTGGAAAACTCAGCAGTGGCCACAGGACTGGAAAAGACCAGTTTTCACTCCAATACCAAAGAAAGGCAATGCCAAAGAATGCTCAAACTACCGCACAATTGCACTCATCTCACACGCTAGTAAAGTAATGCTCAAAATTCTCCAAGCCAGGCTTCAGCAATACGTGAACCGTGAACTACCAGATGTTCAATCTGGTTTTAGAAAAGGCAGAGGAACCAGAAATCAAATTGCCAACATTCACTGAATCATCAAAAAAGCAAGAGAGTTCCAGAAAAGCATCTATTTCTGCTTTATTGATTATGCCAAAGCCTTTGACTGTGTGGATCACAATACTGTGGAAAATTCTGAAAGAGATGGGAATACCAGACCACCTGATCTGCCTCTTGACAAACCTATATGCAGGTGAACAAGCAACAGTTAGAACTCGACATGGAAAAATAGACTGATTCCACATTGGGAAAGGAGTCCTTCAAGGCTGTATATTGTCACCCTGCTTATTTAGCTTATAAGTAGAGTACATCATGAGAATGAATCAGAAGCTGGAATTAAGATTGCCAGGAGAATTATCAATAACCTCAGATGTGCAGATGACATCAAACTTATGTCAGAAAGTGAAAAGGAACTGAAGAGCTTCTTGATGAAAGTGAAAGAGGAGAGTGTAAAAGATGGATTAAAATCAAAATTAAAAAAGCTAAGATGGTGGCATCTGGTCCTATCACTTCATGGCAAATAGATGGGGAAACAATGGAAACAGTGAGAGACTTTCTTTCCTTGAGCTCCAAGATCAATGCAGATGGTGACTGCAGCATTAATTTGAAAGATGCTTGCTATTTGGTAGAAAAGCTATGACCAACCTAGACAGCATATTAAGAAGCAGAGACAGTCCTTTGCCAACAAATGTCCATCTAGTCAAAGCTATGGTTTTTCCAGTAGTCATATATGAATGTGAGATTTGGACTATAAAGAAAGCTGAGCACCAAAGAATTGAAGCTTTTTAATGGTGTTGGAGAAGACTCTTGAGAATCCCTTAGCCCATAAGGAGATCAAACCAGTCCATCCTAAAGGAACTCAGCCCTGAATATTCATTGAAAGGACTGATGCTGAATCTGAAACCCCAATACTTTGGCCACCTGATGCAAAGAACTGACTCACTGGAAAAGACCCTGAAGCTGGGAAAGATTGAAGGTGGGAAGTGAAGGGGATGACAGAGGATGAGATGGTTGGATGGCATCACAGACTCAATGGACATGAGTTTGAGTAAGCTCCAGGAGTTGGTGATGGACAGGAAAGCCTGGTACGCTGCAGTCCATGGGGTTGAAAAGAGTCGGACAACCCTGAGCGACTGAGCTAACTAACTAACTACACTTAAGCTAAGATTCGAGGAACAGCATCCCTTTGCACTAGGGATGACATGGTATCAGCCACCAATTGGAAAGGGAAGCAGAGTTGTTCAGAACATGAGTCAAGGCCTTGTTTTGCCACTTGATAACTATATGACCTTGGGCACATTACTTAGGAGCTCTGTGCTTTAGTTTATGAGTTTCGTACATGCAAACAAGGATAATATTTGCTAGGGCTTTGAGATGAAAGGAGTTATACATTAGTAATTAATAATGTCTATGGCACATAGCAAACCCTCAAAGAAATTAGCTAAGTCAGTAGCAGCAAGCCACCCTTTAAAATGGAGTTCTCTTGTACGAGTGCAGTGTGCACAGGTCACCTTCTCCTGACTTTGGGAGGGAATGCTGTAGCAGGGAAGGCAGATCCCCCTGTTGGAGGCTGTAGCAGAGGAAGCAGACTCTCCTGTAGGAATATTAAGATAGATTCATCCAATAACGAAGACTTCCTCTTATGGCGCAGCAGTAAAGAATCTGCCTGCTGATGCTGAAGACTCCATTTGGATCCCTGAGTTGCGAAGATTCCCTGGAGGAGGGCATGGCTACCCACTTCAGTATTCTAGACTGGGAAATCCATGGACAAAGGAGCCTGGTGAGCAACAGTCCATGAGTTCCAAGAGTTGGACACTACTTAGCAACTAAACAACAACAAAATCCATCAATGCATACTTCATTCAATAACACATCCTCATCTTACAATGTCAAGGATCAGAAAGCAAAGCAACCTAACAATAAATATATGTATTTACTCAAGTAAACCTTACAATTCCAAGATATTTTAGTTAACTGAGACTTTAATAAAATTTTGTTTAACACATTTAGAATGTAGCAATGTCTTTACTAAATATGATATGATTGTGGTCTAAAACATACTCCATTCCAGGGAATTGCTTCAAACAACAACTATATCTAAATTTCTAAAGCACAACTACAAAAGTTATATTTTTGCCTTAGCTAATAAAGTTTACTGTCATGTCATAAAAAAAGGTTTGAAACCAAAACAATTTCATTGAAATGATTTTTAAAAGAAATATGTAAATTGATTAATAAAATATTTAAGCCTGTTACCCTAATGTTAGGTTCGCATTATCTAATAAAAACAAATCTCCTATTTTGCCTCATATTTGAAATGAACACAATTGAGGAAAAAAAGATCAACAATTTTGTATTGCTGGCATTCTTTTCCCAGAGTTTTAATCCTCCTTATTTTCTGCTATCACATTATTTATTCTTCTCTAGTACTTAGTGAAGTTCCAATTTTCTCTTCAAATTATCCTTGGAAGGGAAGCAAAATTGAGGTTCATGCACAGATATCTGCATAATAATTGGTGTCAGGTTAACTAATGGTTATGGGTTCAAACTAATACTCATCTGTAAAATGTATCAAATCAGTGCATGGATTTAAGACAAATTAACTTAGTTTCCATTGATAAAGCAAGTCTGTGTGCTCATGAATATGCTAACGACCCCCCAGTGACTCGGCCGGAAGGAGAGGGACAGACACCTTGTAAACCTTCTAGCTGCTATTTCACTATACCACTTGTTCTCGTGACTATGGTTTCTGAGAAGCACAATCGGGCCTGAGTTAACCTAAGTCGGAATAGAGAAATAATGACAGATTTATACAAAAGTTTATGCCATATTAACATTTTTTATTTAAAAAATATGTTCCATGTTAAGAAGGATAAGATTTCTCTGAAAACTGGGCTCCATCCAACAACTGAAATAAGGTATAAAACCTTAATACCACAGGGTTGGGTTGGTTAATTGTTTATTTAGATTTAGATTGGGTTGAGTTTTTGTCCTAGTAATTGGTTGTAAGGGAGAAAGCATATGATACATTTAATTAAACCATGAAGGAAGAAAAAGATTAAAACTTGATTTGTATTTAAAAAAATACACCCCTTTGACCATTTTTGCAAGCAATTATATATTGTGTTAGTTTTGCATGATACTGTCTTTTTTAAGTAAAGAAATTTAAGGGAAAAAAAGGAAGAAATATGTTCTGGTAAAGTATTTGCAACTTATCTGATAATAATACCAGTAACCTAATAATCATAGAACCTAACTCTGTCACAGACAATGATTCCATTTTATTTTTTAATATTAAAAAGACTTTTATTGGGTCTTTAAAATCCATTTATTCATTTTTTGTAAATAACATTAAAGTTAAAAACTAATTTGATTTTAAGTTAACTCAAATATGAAAAATACAGATTACTTAATTTAATCTAATTTAATGAACAATATTGTAATTCAAATTAGATATGAAAAGATAATAATCTGGATTTATTGAGGATGGAAAGTTTAAGCTGTTTAAGCTGGAATGACAATAGTATGTATAAAAGAATATCTTATTATTTAAATGGGTTTTGTTGATTTAATTATCATATATCTAATCATATGTTCTTTTTCCTTAAATCACACTAGATCAATATTTACAAATTTGTAAAATTTGTAAAATTGTAAAATTCCAAATTTTACAATTAAATGTATTCTATATTATGCAATTTTATACTAGTTAAGTCTATATAGCTTCAAAATTATATACCAACTTATAAGTAGATAAACTAAAATTAAGGTATGAAAACTATCCAGTTACTTTGAGTTGCATAACTATGGGTTGATGAAAGAATTTGGGAGGCATGATTGTCCATGTGAATAAATGGGAAAATGTGTGAGATATCGCATTAGTATGCAGATCCTGTGTCTCTGGTAAACTTTTATTTTCTATTTAACTGCATCAGAGCATTTTCTGGTATTATATGAGAGAATTTCTTAAATTTAATAGTGCAACAGCAACATGGTAGTAGTAATTTGGTAGAAAAAGAAAGATTTCCTAAGAAATTATAGACATTTATATAGTGCATCCCTAGACATCAAAACCAAACACAGGCAAATCTTTTAAACAAGTATATATTGACTTTCCATCTTAAGTTCATTCTCTGAAAGTCTGATTAAGTCAAGAACTAACAGATGCTACAAGTCTGACTCTCTAAGTGTCTGTCTTTAACACCACTGCAATGATATATCTCATGTTTATGGGTTAAAAGCTTCTCTGAATCGTAAACAAAGATAAGGAATGAAACCAATGACTTCAAATAATGTTCTTTAAATATATTTGTTTTCTGAAATGTTGACCATTATCATGGTATCTCTAAAAACAGAATTCTGTTTTTCAAGTTGTGTTCAATGTCATACATAAACAAGTTTTGTATAGTAAATGCATATCTTGATCTTTATTTTGTTAATTGTTCTATAGCAATCACTAAGGCAAGTCTTAAAAATTAAGTAACTCTCAAATTTTAACTATGGAGGTAAAGGTTGGAAAAAATATTGTTATAATTGTTTCAGATATGATCTAAAATAGAAATATGTAATAATACTATTAACTGAATTTTGATTAGATTTTACATGTTTATCAAATAATTTTTCCATGCTAACATAGAGCTTATAAGGTAAACTTCTTGTTCTGATATTATTTGAATTTTTTACTGAAGTAAATATCTGTTATGCATAAAAGAATGATAAAATATGTACAAGTGAATCTGAAGGTTCTCATACGTGTTGACTCAATTTAAAGTTCACTATATCCTAGGCATCACCAATGAGAAAATTACATACACCTTGGCCATTCATTTAGCATAGTCTTAAAATTACAGACCCAAGTCTGATTTCTTTTTAATATTTTGTGATTCATTTTTTTTCAAAGTGAATGAAAGATCTTATGTATTCTAGAAGTTTACATATTTTATCTAACAAAATTATATTTTGGCATGTGTCAAGATGGAGACTTGTAGCAATAACCAAAAGCATATTCTTAAAGACACCCAAATATTGCAGGTAAAACATATTTTAGCTCACATTACCCATGTAATTTCTCAACTCTATATTTTATCTTACATATTTAGAACTGGCATTAGATTCTGTGGGTTCATTTTATGATCTAATAGGGTAATATCATCCAGAAAAATAAATTAATTCTTTATGGCTGAAAGCATGTGTCAGTGCTCTGATATTTCTTTACAATGAAAGAAAGCAAACTGTAGAATATAATAACATGAATTCTTATTTCAAATTTTCAATGATTTTCTCAAATAATAAGCCTTTGCCAAAAGATCCACAATATTCATTCCTGAATATTCCACACTATTATTTGAAAATAAAAATTATAAATCATTATAATTGTTACCAAAAATAAGCTATTCAAGAAAATTATGGGGTTTTGGTTAGCAATTAGAGATTATAGAATTTGAGGAAGTTTCTTATTATAAAATATGATATTAATTTTATGTAACACCTCCTTCTAAGAAAATAAACTAAAAGAACTGCTATTTTTAGGTTTTGTTACTATCCCATGACATTGGGTTAGGCATTTAATGTGTTCTTTCCATTTCCTCCCCTAATTATCTAATGGCTATTTACAAAGTTACATTCAAAAACAATATCCATTTCCACAAATGTGTCAGAGAACTTAGTACAATTAATGAATGACAGGAGATAGGAAACCAGTCATAATATTTTTTAAAGAATCACAAAAACAAGACTTAATTGAAGTTTCCATTATTTGGAGAAATATATGGAAGAATTGAGTAGAAACTTATAAAGGAATTACTCAGAATGAGTTGGTGGTCCACTGTTAATGTGCCTGATATGGATGATTAAGTACAGAATTTCTCCATGGAAAGACATTTTGCAGATTTATCATTTCATTTGGGTATGAAAATATACTAAAATTACGTCAATCAATATAATTTGAACCCAAATCTGACATCTAATTTTCCTCAGCAATAAATTTGTCATGTCCCTATACAAACATCTTATAAAGTAGACACTCGTTTCTTAAACTGTCCAATTGTCTGTACTGTTGAAAGAAGCATTAACAGATGTTTCATCTCGACATTTCAGTAAGTTCTATCCTAGAAATTATTTTTTTTAAAACACACTTTAATTTCTCTTTAACAATCTGATATACCCAATTGGGAAATCTTTGCTATTTTCTTTGTTATCTCAATATCACACCCTCCCAAAAAAGCTTGCAGAGGGTTATCAGACAATTGGAAGCAACACATTCTATTACTCCTTAGCTATAAAAAGCTTTGAAATTAGAAATACCAACATTTTCTCAACCCTAGTTGTTTTCTTTCCTCTGTTGCCCACCCCATGATCCAACACAGCGGAAACAGTTCAGGGTTAATAAAAGAGGTTTAAACACATCTGGCAACAGTGAACAATGAAAATTCCATTAGTTCAGTAGTTCGAGATGTATGTGTAAATAGAGGTAGAAGGCAAATAGAAGACAAATATAATAAATCCAAAGTTATTACTTTTCCTTAGATTCTCCATTGTGTTTAACAGCAGAGTGAGTGAGGCTCCAAGATCCCCATAAGTATTCTCTCATCCCCTTTTTAAAACAGTGATTATATGGAAAGTTTAAAGACTCTTGGTGGGGGAAAAATGTTTTCCAGCTGTCAAAATTTAAGCTTAGCTAATAGTAGAGCTAATTTTAAAAGGCATTGTTCCCTGATTAAGATATTTGTTCAGAAGTATGCCTTTAAATCCATTTAGATGTTTTATTACTTCCCAAATTTATTTTCTAGAATAGCACTGTACATAATATTATCTAGTAGTAACAGGTATTGTGTACATCTTGGGGAGATATACTGTCGTTTTTCTAACACATGAAGTAAATGAAAATTGTTTAAACATAATTTCAATGTCACTAGCTGAGTTCTGTAGTAAAAACATTGTCAAACGACTTGAGAATACTACTCTGAATAAATATATTTATTTTGAATAATGCACTTACCCAGAACAGCTCCTAAGGAAATTCTTGGTGAACTATTCTTAGGATGGAATTTGATTTTCTGAGATTCCGCAGAGGAAATGTACCCCCAGGCAAGGTGGGGAAGGGTGAAAGCCTTGCAATATGATCCTGGAGGCAGAGTGAGGTCCAGTTAGCAGAGCTTGGTGATCCTAAGGCAGGAGGTGACACTCTGCTGGAGAGACTGTTGTTCTGAGTGGACTGGAAGAGTTGTCACATTGTATGTGCTCAGCAGCAGAAGGGAAACATCAGAGCTTCCTGTTACATCACTCTGACCCCGCCTGCAGTTAGTGTTAGGTTACTTTCTTTCTCAAATGGCATACCCCAGGAAAGCAGTACTCCTTTTTTATTCTGAGACAGGAGCAAGAAGCAGCCTGAACAGACACACATCATATGCTGTATGAACACATTGTTAGCAGCAAAAGCTGGCTGGATTTCACCTTGACTGAGTTCTGTTAGAACTTGTCAAACAGAGCTGCCTATGGTTTGAAGGAAATCTGAATATAGTATTCTGCTCAAAGAATTAAAGGAGTTAGGGAGTGTGTGTGTGTATGTGTGTTGAATTATACTTTACAAAGCATCAAGGGAATGTTTTAATGTAACATATCTTTCTTCATAGAGGAACACAGAAAAGTAATAACTATTTTTCCATCATAATTAGTTCTGTGATCTAATTCTTGTTAATTTGGACCTCGATAATCAGAGCTATTCCCTCATCAGTTTTCCACATTAAATGATGAAACTCTTTCCTGCAGGTTTTTTTTTAACATTTTTAAAATTTTGTTCATGACATAGGAATATGTTCCAACCAGAACCATTGTGTGTGTATGTGTTGTGTATCTATAGATATACATATATAATTATTTTTCAGTATATATGAATATATATTTTAGAGAAAGTAACCTTGAGAACACCTATACATGTAAATGTTTGCACATATTTTAAAATATTTGACTTATCACCTATGAAGTAAAAAAGTAATTAATACCTTGTACCTCAAAATAACCTTAACAAAAATGCAGATAGTTTATACATATAAATTTTGAAACAAGGTAAATTATGTAACATAATTTTACATTTTACAAAAAGGTTTACCTCAAAACGTAATTTTATTCTAAAATGTGTTTAATAAATCATTGGAAGTTATCAGGGAAGAAAGCTTTAAATGTGAAATGTACTTTTTTAAACAATACAGTATGTGTGAAATACAACAATAGTTATAATTTCTGAAACCTAAACTGCACTAAAAGTCACTTGCTTTGTATGGATATCAATTTTCTCATCTGTAAACTAGAAGAGATGTATCAAATAATATCTAAAATTCCTATATTTTTAACATTTTCAATCAACAAATTAGGTAACATTTAGAAATAGAGATGATATCATGATGATTTCTCAATTCTGAATAAATTTGAGATCAGAGGCACTGAAACATTGGTATGTTACTGCAATTCCAGAACAAAATGAGATGCTCAAATTCCTTGTAGAATTAACAAAAGACCAGGCAATATAAATTAAAGAAGATTCACGTTTTTTAAACAGTATGTTCCTGCTGACATTTTTATTACTTGGATCCGCAGAAGAAACTTATTACATAATTGCTGATTTTATGATCAATAGGATCAAGGTCAGTAAAAATAAACACATATAAATATGATATGTACTAATCTCTATCAAATTATAGTTATAAAGCTTATAAGAAACTAACATGCCTATTTAGTTATTGGGAGATAGAAAATAGCCAGAGGTTGAAAGGTTGTAGAATATTATTATTTGCAGTTAGGGCTTGGTTTTGCTTTACTTTGGGAGGCTGCATTTTGAGTAATTTATTTCAGGCCGTGATAAAAAATAGTCCAAGTTGCAGACTATGACTGACTCCACAAACAGTGGTTCTTTAATCAGAATACTGACGTGGATATTGTCAGGAGAAAGTTTTCCTGAATTCTGCTGTGGAGTGAATACATTGTTCAGGGAACCACTAAGAAAACAGGAAAAGCACTAGGATTAGACCAAGAAACAAGAAATTCCAGTCCTGGTTCTGATATTTTCTAGTGCAGCCTTTGACAAAATTTGTCTTGCTGTTCCCATCTTAAAATTCATAGCAAAATAAAACACTTGACTTTATTATGTGCCTCAGTGATCACTGTGCATGTCATCTCAACACTCATTCTTGGTTTATCATCTGACTCCTAGAAAGAGATCAATATATGGTTTTTGAATTTAACTTATGAAGAACTAAAACTTTTGCCAATAAGTTTGCAGATGGTAATTATTTTCCCTCAAGATTCACTGTTCATTTGCCCACTAGTAAACTCTAGTGAATGAAAAAACATCTATGCTGTAAATTTATGTCCTAAAATACTGAAACTATTACTCTTTCTCTTCTAGTTTACATCAAGTTCTATACGAAATAGGAAGGCTAATAGAGATCATAGCATTTATATTTAAATTATTGGTCAGGCATGCTTATACTCCATAATGTCCCTTGGATAATTTTTATTATCATTTAAAAGCCTCACTTAGAAATAACAGATAAACTGCACACTTTTAATCAAATTCTTCAGAGTTGCTGTTTTATAAATTCCAGTTGAATGGCAAGAGGACTTTCAGAGAGCCACTCTGGGTATGAAGGGACAGGCGAAAATATGGATCTTCACACTGAAACATGACATAAATATTTGGAAAAATGCACTAGAACAAAATGAAGATATTTAAATAATCAATGAGGTAATTCTTTGCCAGTGAGACATGAATCAATATATTAATTTAGCCCTATGCATTGTATTTATTTATAAAATATTTTTCCAGAACATATGTTTAATGACACTTACAATCATTTAATTTCTAGTGATCAAACCTATATTTTGAGCTAGATACTGTACTAGTTGTGTTGGGGAATTAAGAAAAAATAGGATGTATTCTGTTGTCTAGTTGTTTACAGCACAGATTGTGTAGCACATGAAGAATCAAGTGCTGTATTCTCTTCAATTAGCAGCTAATGCTACCAACATAGTCTAGATGAAACCATGCCGAGCACTATCAATAAAGTTTTCTATAGAACTCAGGAATGACATCCAGTGAAGAATGGCATATATAATAGTAATTAATCATGCTTGTCCATTTCAGAATCCTACAAGAGAGATTGTGCTTACATTTTTGGTTCCATGGAAGGCTCACAAGAGCATGGTCCTTGAGTAAGGAGTACTAATTACCACTTGAAATGCACTTTGACTGACACTCAGGAAGAGGCTATCTAAAAATCTCTGGATTACTGTTTATTTTATTTTACTCACTTAGTCATGTTAGACCAAAAATGTGGTTTGGTTTGAACTGACCACTTATTTTGAAATGGTGTGGCTACTGCCTTGGAGCATAGTTCTGCCCAACAAAACAAAACAAAACATTGTTAAACAAGACGTGTTATGGACAGACTGTCCCTGGTAAGAGTGTAAGAAAGAACTTTAAAAATTATTTCTATGAAGTTTTTCAGGTATTATGTTGTAAATTAATAATTCCTCTGTGTTCTCAATTGTCTGAAAGTCATTGCTTACAGTTAGATAATTTATGCATCAGCAATTATGTATACTATGTTTTGTTAAAAATGCACCAATAATTTGAGGAGAAACACACAATTTTTATAAACTTAAAATAAAAGCAATCCTAATAGGGAAGTAAGTTGACATGACCTTCTATTATTTTACCTAAGTTGCTCAGCATTTTTCAACTTATTTTATTGCTGAATGAACTGCAGGTAGTTAAAGGACCCAGGACTGATGGCAGGGCCATTGAGAGTGAATATGCTATTTTCCATTATTAAAACCAAAGCGCTGATTTCATTCTAACTGTACACATAAGTTATCAATAAATCAATGTTGCTTTTAAAATATTTACTATAAATACAAATTTCAAAGGAGCAGAAAACTTTAAATTTGAAGTGAGTACCGTGACATCAGGTCCATACATATATGTATAATTAAAACTATTTTGCATCACCGACTCGATGGACGTGAGTCTGAGTGAACTCCGGGAGTTGGTGATGGACAGGGAGGCCTGGCTGCTGCGATTCATGGGGTCACAAAGAGTCGGACACGACTGAGCGACTGAACTGAACTGAACTAGCTTATACATTGGAGAAGGAAATGGCAACCCACTCCAGTGTTCTTGCCTGGAGAATCCCAGGGACGGGGCAGCCTGGTGGGCTGCCGTCTATGGGGTCGCATAGAGTCGGACACGACTGAAGTGACTTAGCAGCAGCAGCAGCAGCTTATTACATACTATTTCTCTTAGTATTTTACAATGTGTTTTCCCAACAAAGGCAAACATATCAATTATAATTAGCTAAAAACTTGCCTATTCTTTTCATTGATTCTTATGAAGTTCTGATGGATTTGGATCTTGCAAGGAATTCAGGATTTTGAGTGTTTGAGCCTCTCCTCCTCTAAAAGGGCTGCCTGTTGATAAAAGAGCTAACAATAGCAAATGAGCTATGTCATGGACTAATTAAAAATTAATTAAAAAATACAACAAATTCATAAATGCTCACAAAATGAACTTCCTAAGGGTGAAATTCCCTGATCAGGGTGATCATATACCCCAGTTTTCTAGGGCAGTTCCAGTTTATATTTTATGCTTGAAAGTGTCCTGGTTTGGATGAAAAATTATGTACAGTCACCCTAGCAATACTTATCCATATTGCTGGTACAAAATACTAAGAGTGAGTAATTTGTCTGGGAAACTGAAATGGCTTTTCCCAGAAGAGTTTAAAATAGTTTTTATTTCTAGGATAGCATTAGTTGGCATTGAGAAAGATGCCCTTTTCATTACTGGATATTTATTGTGAGTTTATTCTGAAATGCTCTTTATTTGCTATCAATCTTCATTGTGAAAATAATAAATTATTTATTTAACTTTGTGTTTACTCATGTTGACCTAAGCAGCATTTGATTAACAGATCACATCTTTATAGTTTGGTTAAAAATTTAATCAAGTTCTAAGAATGCCAAATACAATGAAGGTTTTCCCAGCACAGATTATTTTATTCAGCTATTATCATATTTATATAACTTCTAAAATTATTAGCAAGTTATATTTTCTTTTCAATAATTTATTCATGTTTAATATCACTATATTATATACAGTGAAAACTCTTAAATATAAAGGAATGTAGAACTATATGTTGTGCTGTGCTTAGTCACTTAGTCGTGTCCAGCTCTTGCCACCCTATGGACTGTAGCCCACGAGGCTCCTCCATCCATAGAATTTTCCAGGCAAGAATACTGGAGTGGGTTGCCATGCCCTCCTCCAGGGGATCGTCACAACCCAGGGATCGAACCCAGGTCTCCTGCATTGCAGGCAGATTCTTTACCGTCTGAATAAACAGGGAAGCCCAGAACTATATATAATGCATATATTAAAGAAGAATATAGTGTATTTGCCTAAGAATTCTTAGCACCTTTGAGAAAGTATTGTTTTTTAATAGTGTTGAGGAGTTGGGAATCTACAGTCTTATCCTGCCATCTAGTGTTAAGCATCCTCAAATTGCCAAAGTTGCTGTCAGTGAAATAAAAAAAATGAAATTATTATTGGCTTTTTTCGTGAAATCAAAATCTCAATAACAAGGGAATATTCCTAAGAAAACATTCTGATGCACATGATGGCTAGAGTTATAATGGGTAGGTACTTAGTGTGTACTATACAATTAAGGTATCATTTTATATACAGTGAAAAGAATATGTCCTTCATACACTATTTAGATGCAAAGGCAAAAGAATCATTAAACGTTGAAACAATATAAATGAAATATTTCAAATTAAAACGACCCACTACCTTTTGTCTTCCAATGAATGTACGTACCACATACACGTGACATATATATATATTTAAACATTTGAAATGATCTAAAGCTAGACAGCTCTGAACCTATGGCTAGGTTAAAGTGGATTAACTCCTATCTGATCAGGAATACAAATCACATTTTCAAAATCTCAAAACAGAGTAACAAGTGTCACATTTGATAAACAAGGACCTCACTATATTTAAACATAAAAAATCTTTGTTTTACCACTACGTGTTAGGAAAAAAACATCAGCAATTAATTGATTATAAACCTACTCTGGCTTAATTCAGCTGACATTTGAGATACAGTGTTTGGGAGCATATTAATTACCCCTGAGGTATATCTCTCTAAACAGTTATGTCATCAGAAAGCAAAGTTTCCGAAGTAGAGCCATCCATTTGGATGCTAATTGATTTTCATATTAACTGATCATCTGCTATGTGCCCAGCATTTGGATAGATACTGGGAGTACAAAACTTGATAATAGGGACATGGTCTCTGCTCTCAAGAATTTACTTTGTATCTTCAGGTAGACAGTTATTAATAGAAAAACACTTATTTTTATTCATATTGCTCAGCTACTCAGATTGGTAAAAGGCAGTATGTTCAATGACTGAAACAGACCCAGGGCTGAGTAGATAGGAATGGAGGGATAGAGGGTGGACATATTTTTTGTAGAAGAGCGTTTTCTGAAGGTAATAATTACTCTGGAACCTAAAATTCAAGAAATAGGAGATATTCCACAAATTAGAAAGGAGTCTGTTCTCCATAGGGTCCAAGAACAGATCTTGAGGGAGGGATTTGAGCTCCCATAACTTACTGAAATGGAGAAGGAAATGGCAACCCACTCCAGTACTCTTGCCTGGAAAATCCCATGGACTGAGAAGCCTAGTATGCTACAGTCCATGGGGTCGCAAACTTACTGAAAAGCATTAAAGAAGGGAATGAAGCAGGACTGGAAGAAGAATGAGGTGAGCAAGCATGTGGTCTCAGGTAAAATCTGGATTTGGCCTAATGCATAGGACAAGGGCTTTGGAGTGTAAATTGCATGTAAGATTTGTCCTCTCTTGATGCACAGGAGTTTGTCTTTCATAGCTTCTTTTCAGTCCTTGTATGAGCCACTCTCAGAGAAGGCAATGGCACCCTACTCCAGTACTCTTGCCTGGAAAATCCCATGGACGGAGGAGCCTGGCAGGCTGTAGTCCATGGGGTTGCTAAGAGTCGGGCACGACTGAGCGACTTCGCTTTCACTTTTCACTTTCATGCATTGGAGAAGGAAATGGCAACCCACTCCAGTGTTCCTGCCTGGAGAATCCCAGGGACGGGGGAGCCTGGTGGGCTGCCGTCTAGGGGGTCGCACAGAGTCGGACACGACTGAAGCGACTTAGCAGCAGCAGCAGCATGAGCCACTCTGGGGAGCATAATATCTAGGGGAAGTAACTACTGTCAGCTGGGGACAATGATGCAGGTGAGAGCTATTAGCAGCCAGTTCTCCCAGCAACAGGGAGATGAATGCACCAGCTCATTGTGGGTTGGGGGAAGGGCACCAAAGCAGAGTTTACTAGGAATACTAGCACAAGTAAGCAAAACCTGTTCAGGTGCAGGACCTTAATAGTTCCTAGAGTCCAGAGACCTGTGAACAAGAAGAGAATTCCACCCAAGTATATCAGGACATTGTAAGTAGGATCACATAGACTGTGATAAGGAATTTGTATTTTAATCTTTTGGCAATGGGTCATGCACTCAAATCAAGTTTTATGCTTTATTCTGTGCGTCTGGGTGAGGCTGCGGTGGTGGGATGGCGTAAGTAAGCAAGTATGAAAATCTTTCCCTGGGAAATGTTTCTATGCCTTTTCTGCAAAGTTAATGTTCACAGTGTTAACTATGTTTCCTTATATATGGTGTCCTTGACTTGCATTCTCATGGTTATATGTCACTATTCAGAAAATTAAAAATACTATGGTTGGAGGACCCTCTTTTGGGGGGTTAATTGTAAAGAAGCATAAAAACAAATTCAACTTTGCATGGTTACTAATTAGTGTATCTGTAAGTACTTAGTAGCGCTTCTGGAAACTTCCTTCTGTTTCAGGATAAATTGAGGAAGTGTAATATTGTTGATGACTGGCATTTCCCCAGAAATATGCTATGTGCTTTAGATATTTTCTTTAACTCTGAATAAGATTTTATTTTTAATTTCAGATGAGAGAATAGAATCTTAGCAAGTTGTCACAACTGGAAATTGGGAGAACTGGAACTTGGAAATTAAGGTGTTTAGTTTTGGAATCAGTCCTCCTTCATCACAACATTATAAGCAAAATATTTAATCTGGCAAACTACTTCAGGTATTTCTTGAATAAAATTATATGGACTATAAGTCAAATGATACTGGTTACTAGAGTTTCAGTTAGGTGTGGCAAAGTGAGAAATATTAAATAATGAGTATTAGCAATATAGAAAAACAGCACAGCATTCAGAAAGGAAAGTTGATTATTTTTCCATTCAGATCAATTCATAATCTGGTTTCCATTCAGAGCACACATTTCCCATATTATTCACATGTGAATAATATAGTATAAGTTTCTGAATATTTGGAAGGATAACACAAGGAATAATGATCGTCATTTTTTAAACAACATTTCTTAGCAACATAAGATATATTTGAGTATTTTAGGATGAGTTTTACAAAAATTCATTAGAAAAATTAAAAGAACATTCACTAGTTTGTACCCCTTTTATCCATGTTCCATATTAAAAATATTATTAGCACCTCTTAGGCAGTTATCTCAAAAACAATTAAACTTTAAAAATTTTTTTTAAATATACAATTTTCTGCTACTAACATTGTTAACAGTAAAATTACTTATAGTAATCCCATTTTATAAAGTTGTTGCTTTGGTAAAAAAAAAAAATTACCTAAAATTTCCTACTCTTTTAATTGTCTGTTATTTGAATAACTGTTGCAGCTTAAAGTACTTTGGCCACCTCATGCGAAGAGTTGACTCACTGGAAAAGACTCTGATGGTGGGAGGGATTGGGGGCAGGAGGAGAAGGGGACGACAGAGGATGAGATGGCTGGATGGCATCACTGACTCGATGGACGTGAGTTTGAGTGAACTCCGGGAGTTGGTGATGGACAGGGAGGCCTGGCGTGCTGCGATTCATGGGGTTGCAAAGAGTCGGACACAACTGAGTGACTGAACTGAACTGAAACTATATTCTAAAACTCTTGGAAATAATAACCATCCTACAAGTTGTAATATCAAACCTTACAATGTAGCAAGCACTATACGATGCATGTGTGCTCCCATTGACCCTTGTAATTGTTTCACAGACAAAGAAGGCTCAGGCTCAGTTCAGTTCAGTCGCTCAGTCATGTCCGACTCTTTACAACCCCATGAATCGCAGCATGCCAGGCCTCCCTGTCCATCACCAACTCCCAAGTTCACTCAGACTCACATCCATGGAGTCAGTGATGCCATCCAGCCATTTCATCTTCTGTCGTCCCCTTCTCCTCCTGCCCCCAATCCCTCCCAGCATCAGAGTCTTTTCCAGTGAGTCAACTCTTCGCATGAGGTGGCCAAAGTACTGGAGTTTCAGCTTTAGCATCATTCCTTCCAAAGAAATCCCAGGGCTGATCTCCTTCAGAATGGACTGGTTGGATCTCCTTGCAGTCCAAGGGCCTCTCAAGAGTCTTCTTCAACACCACAGTTCAAAAGCATCAATTCTTTGGCACTCAGCTTTTTCACAGTCCAACTCTCACATCCATACATGACCACTGGAAAAACCACAGCCTTGACTTTTGTTGGCAAAGTGAGGTCAGGCTGCTGCTGCTGCTGCTGCTAAGTCGCTTCAGTCGTGTCTGACTCTGTGCGACCCCCTAGACGGCAGCCCACCAGGCTCCCCCGTCCCTGGGATTCTCCAGGCAAGAACACTGGAGTGGGTTGCCATTTCCTTCTCCAATGCAGGAAAGTGAAAAGTGAAAGTGAAGTCGCTGAGTCTTGTCCGACTCTTAGCGATCCCATGGACTGCAGCCCACCAGGCTCCTCCATCCATGGGATTTTCCAGGCAAGAGTACTGGAGTGGGGTGCCATTGCCCTCTCCGGAGGTCAGGCTAATTGAGTGCAAATCCAAATTGATTCGAATCCAAATCCTATACTCATTATTATTGCATATGATTGGTATTTCATGTTTTTCTTGCATAATATTTGCATTTTCTCATTTATGTCTGCAGTTTATTGGCAGCCAGTATAGATAAGAGATGGGCTTCCCAGGTGGCGCTAGTCGTAAAGAAGTGAAGTGAAGTGAAGTCACTCAGTTGTGTCCGACCCTTTGCGATCCCTTGGACTGTATCCCACCAGACTCCTCCATCCATGGGATTCTCCAGGCAAGAATACTGGAGTGGGTTGCCTATGCCCTTCTCCAGGGGAAATTCCCGACCCAGGGATCGAACCCAGGTCTCCCACATTGCAGGCAGATGCTTTAACCTCTGAGCCACCAGTCGTAAAGAGCCCATCTGCTAATGTAGGAGATATAAGAGACATGGGTTCAACCCCTGAGTCAAGAAGGTCCTCTGGAGGAGGGCATAGGCAACCCACTCCAGTATTCTTGCCTGGAGGATCCCATGGACAGAGAAGCCTGGCAGCTACAGCACATGGGGTTGCACAGAGTTGGACACAACTGAAGCAACTTTGCACATAGAATACATAGATAAGGGAAGCTGTGGGATTTAATGGATTGTAAAGATTTTTCTTCCTGATTAAGTGATTATGTATGTGTATCACTTGTGGAGGAGAAAAAGCAAAATATTAAATAAAAATTGTCCTAACATATACATCGCTTTATAACTCTACAAACTTTCTCATTGAACAGTGGCAGATAGTTTAAGTAAAAACTGGTAACGGTTTATTACTTCATCTCTGGAGTAGAAACTTCTTGGCAAAATGGGTCATTTAGGTAGCTCACAGCTGTTCACATTTTGAAACTCTCTGGAAATCTCCCTAGAGTGATTTATAAATTTTGTAGAACATTCTGTTGAGAATGGGGAATATGTTAAATTCACTTTTGAAAGTCAAAATTCTTGCTTTCTGATTCCAATAATTGACTAAGAAGGAAGTAGCAGTTTCCTCTGGCTTGTAACTTGAGAGCACCTGCAGCTTAAGAGAGAGGTCAGCAAGTTGAAATTAAACTCTTTATGAAAATACAGATCAAATATGGGTTAAAATCCCAAAGACACCCAGGTTCATAACTGACTTAGCTGATGTTACTTCATTGTAAGAAGAGCAAATGAAAAGTTATGTTGACAAGAATGGTTAACTTTGGTCCAATGGGATTTTCTTAAAGCTTATTAGAATAAACTGTAGATTGAAATAAAATATTTGGTACTAGAAATAATTTACTCTTCATTAAATTTGGTAGCTCTTTTAAGAATGATTATTAAAAGAGACAAGTGTTTCCAAAATTGTTTCAAAATGTTTTATGAACTTAAAATGCCTCAAACACTATCAATCAGAAGGATATACATTATTTTCTCTAGATTGTATACAATCTTAAGAGGGGAAAAATTGATGGTTCAGAAATTTTTTTAGCATAAATGAAAGTCATATATTAAGGCGTTTAGAATCTTCCAAAGTAGGGCCCCTACTTTGTTGGGGAAACACTTTATTTTGTAAAATAGTACTTTTGGAAGCTTCTCATAAAACAAAAATAAAGACCTTTTGTTGTTTAGGGACTAATCAGGCATTGCATGGGCTTCCCAGGTGGCTCAGTGGTAAAGAACAGGAGACGCGGGCTTGATCCCTGGGCCTGGAAGATCCCTTGGAGGAGGAAATGGCAGCTTGTTCCCAGATTCTTGGGACTTTCTTGTGGTTCAGACAGTAAAGAATCTGCCTGCAATGCGGGAGACCTAGGTTTGATCCCTGGCTTGGGAAAATCCCCTGGAGAAGGGAATGGCTACCCACTTCAGTACTCTTGCCTAGTAAATTCCATGGACAGAGGAACTTGGCAGGGTACAGCCCTTAGGGTCGCAAAGAGTTGGACATGACTTAGCACTGAGAAGGCACTGAAAAAGAAATCTGCAACAGGTGGAGTCAGTTTGAATAAGGCAAGCTTTGCAGAAGTATAGCAGATGACTGGATGTAAATAATCTCTTTACCTTACAAGGGATGTGGTTACTACTAAGAGAAGAGCCTAGACGATCTTGACTTTTGTTTTTTAAGCACAGAATATCTTTACATTTGTTTAGCTTTTAAATAGAGAGCATTTTCATAAAATACTAAAGTGCCAAACTAGAAGAATCCTTATAAGCAGTCAAATCCAAAACACTGTTTCTAAAGATGGGTCTATGTGTGGTAAACAAATCAGATGACAAATTCATCCACGAGGCAGTGTCAGTCTTAATACAAGAAACAATATTTCCTAGTTCACAATTCAGAAAATTTCCCCACAGCCCCTGATGGAAAGTGAAAACCTTGAACAACTTTATGTTCATTTTAATTAACTTCTATTTTTCAGCAAAGCACTCTAGGCATGTAACTGAAAGATCAGTTAGCACTAAATGTATGTAATAAAGTAAACAGTGATTCCTCATCCCTCAGACTTCCACATCCAACTTTATTCTGGCTTCCTTCCATTCTTGTCATTGAGATGCACAATACCTTTTTTATTCCTACTTATCTATATGTGACCTATTCCTTCACATTTTCCCCTGTCCTTTAGAATTTTCTTTTCATCTCTGAAAGTGAAAGTGTTAGTCACTCAGTCATGTCTGAGTCTTTGTGACCCCATGGACAGCAGCACACCAGGCTTCCCTGTCCATCACCAACTCCCGGAGCTTACTCAAACTCATTTCCTTTCAGTTGGTGATGCCATCCAACCACCTCATCCTCTGTCGTCCCTTTCTCTTCATGCCTTCAATCTTTCCCAGAATCAGGGTCTTTTCAAGTGAGTCAGTTCTTCACATCAGGTGGCCAAAGTATTGGAGCTTCAGCATCAGCATCAGTCCTTCCAATGAATAACCAGGACTGATTTCCTTTAGGATCTCCTTGCAATCTAAGGGACTCTCAAGAGTCTTCTCCAACACCACAGTTCAAAAGCATCAATTCTTTGGCGCTCAGCTTTCCTTATAGTCCAACTCTCACATGCATACATGACTACTAGAAAAACCATCATAGCTTTGACTAGATGGACCTTTGACTAGATGGACTTGGCAAAGTGATGTCTCTGCTTTTTAAAATGCTGCCTAGGTTGCTTCCAAGGAGCAAGCACCTTTAATTTCATGGCTGCAGTCACCATCTGCAGTGATTTTGGAGCCCAAGAAAATAAAGTCTCTCACTATTTCCATTGTCTCTCCATCTATCTGCCATGAAGTGATGGGACCAGATGTCATGATCTTAGTTTTTTGAATGTTGAGTTTTAAGCCAACTTTTTCACTCTCCTCTTTCACTTTCATCAAGAGGCTCTCCAGTTCCTCTTCCTCTTATGGCTTTCTACCATAAGTGCGGTGTCATCTGCATATCTGGGGTTATTAATGTTTCTCCCAGTAATCTTGATTACAGCTTGTGCTTCATCCAGCCTGGCATTTTGCATAATGTGCTCTGCATGTCAGTTAAATAAGCAGGGTGGCAATATACAGCCCTCATGTACTCCTTTCCCAATTTGGAACCAGTTCATTGTTTCATGTCTAGTTCTAACTGTTGCTTCTTGAACTGCATACAGATGCCTCAGGAGGCAGGTAATGTAGTCTGATATTCCCATCTCTTGAAAATTTTTCACAGTTTGTTATGATCAACACAGTCAAAGATTTTGGCATAGTCAATAAAGCAGAAGTAGAGGTTTTTCTGTAACTCTTGCTTTTTCTATGATCCAACAGATGTAGGCAATTTGATCTGGAGAAGGGAATGGCAAACCACGTTAGTATTTTTGCCTTGAGAACCCCATGAGCAGTATAAAAAGAAGTTGTCTAACTGCCTTCCAAAGTAGCTGTATTGTCTTGCATTCCTAGCAGCAAAGAATGAGTTGCTCTTGCTTTATCACATCTTTTCCAGATTTTGGTGGTATCATGCATCTTATTTTAACCATCCTAATGAGTGTGTACAGTAACTCATTGTTGTCTTAATTTACATTTCCATGATGACATATGACATGGAACATCTTTTCATAAACTTGTTTGCCATCTCCATAGGTTTTTTTAGATGTCCGTTAAGGTCTTTGATCTATTTTTAATAGGATTGTTTTCTTATTCTTGAGATTTAAGAGTTTTTTGTATATTTTCAATAGCAGTCCTTTATCCAACGTGTTTCTGCATTTTCTCCTAGGCTGTAGCTTGTCTTCTAAGCTGTTGATACTGTCTTTTGTAGAGCAGAATCTTTTAATTTTAATGAAGTCTAGCTTATCAATTATTTCTTTCATTGGTCATGCCTGAGGCCAGAATTTTAATTCAATTTTTTGAGGTAAGAGAGTTCAAACTTTTCTAGAAAACTTTACTCTGAGCTTAAAGGGACTTAAATTCTGGAAGTCATCTTGAAATCTTTGAGGCTAGAAAATAAAAGCAAAAAAAAATGTTGGGCAGCAGAATTAGAAGTGAAGAGAGACTGAGTTTTGATAACATGAGGTCCGGAATCCATCAATACTGAAGTCAAATACCTTTGACTTTTTCAATTTTGACAAAAAATATCCATGATTTTTTCTGACTGTGTGAGTCAAAATTTTTCTCATTTTTAAGAAAAGTGATGAGGAGACCATATTCATTGTCCTAACTTATTGTTACATTATACAATTAAATGTCTGTACATTTCTCTTTCTTTGGTAAGATGAATCATTGTGTATTTTTAAAGTGGTATAAATACTACTTTTTAATTTAAAAGTGGTGTTCTAGCCAAGACTTCAGCTATGTGATTAGAGTAGTTCAGAGGTTGGGCCTGAAGGGCTGATAAGAATCAAGGTTTCCTAAGCATAGGAAACTGCAGGGAAGTCAACTAAGACATGTTTTTGCTCAAGTTCTTGAGAAAGAAGGTGAAAAAATCAGAAAGTCCCTTAAATAGTTGGTTAATGTCATTTTCTTTCCTCTGGTATGAAAACTGGACAGGCTAGTCAGGATTGGAAGTCATTTATATAATGTGTTGTCATATAATATATATTTGATTATATTATATTTATATAATTAGATGACTGGTAGAAATACATATGGAATAGAATAAATGTAGAATATATAGATGGAGACAAGTAGAGTGCAGCTTGTGGAATGATTTGTTTCTTTGTCTTAGAACTCTTTACCTTTGCAATAACTGAAGATCATTAATTTTTATTTTTTTAAGTCTAACGTAATATAACAGTCACACTTTATTATTTAGGATAATATATTTTATTGCTTATACAGTAAAAAATGAAAACATTTTATCAATTTTCAGTATAACCTGTTAATTTTAAACAGAATAAACAAAGTTGGTAAATAAGCATCAGATGCTATATAATGTAATTCTATATAAAATTCACAGTTAGATGCATTTGATTATGCAAAATATGGGAAGACAAAACCACCAGAGACAATCTTATTTAAAAACACAGTAAACATATTCACATGCATTAAACATTGCAAACCATCTCTCAGTGTATGTCTTTTGACTAAGTAATGAAGTTATGAGTAGTTGTTGGGGAAAATCATCAAGTCACCAATATGCTATTTGTATGTCCTTGGTGGCAACTTGCCACTTGACCTAAGAAGAGTTTACATTTACTTAAAGGTGTTGCTATCCATGTATAAAAGACAACAGACATATTTCACAAGAGATTTTGATTTCAAAACCTTTCAAATTCCATAGAAGACTCAATTTAAGGCAGTTATTTATGTGCTTATGTACTGAATATTTGAAAACAAGATATAAAAATTTTCTCACGTGAAAAAATTGACATTATTTTGTACTGATACAATTTTTATGACATAGGATGTATATTAGGATTCTTCATATTATGCCTCAAAAGATAGTGATTTTATAGTTCACATCAGCTTGTCTGATTTCACATGAATGATCTGGAAGGGATCACATTTTAAAAATATGAAATCAGCATGAATAAACTAAGTAATGATATATACTTTCAGTGATCTATGAGTACCATTTTAACTAAACTGAGATGGTCATGAACGAGTAGTGTAGGTAAGTACAAATACATACATATATCAAAATTAAATTGGGAGGATAGGGTGAAGTTAAGTACCAATTACTGAATCATTGAAGAATTCTGAGTAGTAGTGAAACACACAAGTTAATTCTTAAGAATTAAATCAGTAATGATGTGAAGAATGAAGTAGAGATAAAAAGACTGGGAGTTAGATGAACTTTATGACAAAACAATCAACAGTGTTTAGAGACTGATTATAAGCTGTATATGAGGGAAAAGAAGAAATCAAAATTGGGTTCAAACTCTCAAGACTGAGGAACAAGCAGAATTTATTTGCTATTACTAGAGAGAAGTCGTTAAGCTAAACTAAATGGACAAAGTGGTTAGTTGTTTCTAGATGACAAGTTCAAATTTAAATGTGAAATTTGCAGTGAACAAGGCTCTTGAGATCTCAAACTATACATGAGTCAGCAGAGAAGGAAAGGTATGGATCTAGATAAACTGAATTAACTCCAGATAAATGTTAAAAGCTTGAGAGTGAATAATACGCATTTTTCTAGGAGACTTTTCCTTCCTGATAATTTTGTCTTCCTTTTTTACAGAAATAGTATGACATTTATTAAAGCATGAATTACTGGTTGCATTGTGTGCAAAGCCTAATTATAAATGAATATGTTTCGGGAGGTTTATATATTCTTGCCATTTTGGGGAAGAGAAAATTTTGTCAAACAATAAAATTAGAAAGTACATAAATAATTTCTTTCAGGTTGTCATTAAAAACTTCTCTTTTCCACCAGGACTTTTCTTATCATGATCTGTATTTAACACACAACTATTCAACCCTCTTTACTGATAAGATGGGCCAGAAGCACATAAAAGTTCCATCAATCAAAATCAGGCAGGCACATGACACAGAGTTGACTCTCTTTGTTCAGATATGATTTGGCTTAGGATTGTTTGAAGCGCTGGTTAGTGTAAAAGGAGCAAAGTATGTCTAGGGAGTGAATCATCTGGTAGAATTCTGTTGTTACTAGCTCTTTCCAATGTAATATTGAGTGATCTTAATCAGAAAAACATGCTTGCCATCATTTTAAATGTTAAACCCCAAACCACTTGATCTTTAATAGTTATATTTGTTAATCTGAACATAGGCTATAAAGAATATAATTGTATATGTGATAAAAACAAATAAGTGATGACATATTCTCAAACAGATAACCACCAGATGGTAAAACAGACTGACTCGATGGGGCCAACAGTATGATAAATTGTAGTTAAATGGCAGATAGTTAGAAAGGAATCAAGAGAATAATAAATTCATGGTAGACAGTTAATAAGTTATAGCCACAGAATAAGCAATTTGATTAGATTAGAAAAGGAACTCTGATGTAAACGTATTAATAGCAGGTAATATATGCATAGAAGATTCATGAGATTTTCATTAAAAAGATTTCAGGAGAGAAACAATAAGAATCACAATGAAAATGTTTGTCCAAAATGTTTATTAGAAATAATGTTGTAATGTAACAAATTTATATTCTAATTTCACTCGCTGCATCTTTCTTTTTCTTTTGGTTTTAATTAATCCTTCTTTTGATATTCTTTGGATGAAACCTAGAAAAGGAAGATAAATAAATTTATACATGATAAACTAACAACAAAACATAATCTAAAATTTCTTCAAATTATCTTTTAGTGTTTTAAATCAAAAAAGTGTAATTGGTTTAACAGTCATTTGTCTATTTCTTTGTGTAAACATCCTCTTTCTAAGGATGTCAGTTTGCATAAATGGGTAAACATTATTGATTTTTATTATTCATCTTCAGTTAGAAATTAATGCTTATTTTATTAAAGTGGACATGTGGCTGTAACATGACTGAGTGGAGTTATAGATGATTTTTATTTACATATTAACACTCTATAAATGGGCTTCCCAGGTGACGTTAGTAGTAAAGAGTCTACCTGCCAATGCAGGAGACTTAAGAAACTTGATTTGATCCCTGGGTTGTGAAGATACCCTGGAGGAGGGCATAGCAACCCACTCCAGTATTCTTGTCTGGAAAATCCCATGGACAGAGGAGCCTGGTGGCTATGGTCCATGGGGTCATGAAGAGTTGGACATGACTAAAGTGATTTAGCATGCACACATTCTATAAATATGGATCATTTTTATTTTCAGAAGAAAATAAATACATTAAATTTCTATGCATTAGAAAGCTTAGAGATATTTTGGTATAATCCTTTAAAATGAAAGCTTAGTATATAAACATTAAAAAAATAAAATCTTTTGTTTAAATTTTTCTGGGGGAGGAAGATACATTGAAAGGAACTGCAGTTAACGTATCTGGCAATATTATTAAAATGTAGTTGAGAAGACACAGTTAAATGAAAATACTATTTCTTATCATAAATAGAACTAATTTCATACTTTCCCAGATTAAAATTCATTCATGATTTCAATGCAATTATTATCTTAAACAGTAGTGAATTAATGGGAGAATGCCTTCTATACCTTTTTTACAAGCCCTAACGCATGCTTTTCTAGAGGTAAAATTGTTCTCATTCCCTCCACATCCACTGTATTTAAATGGGAGGCAATTCCCAATGACTGAATTGTAGTAGAATCTGGTCACATTGGCTTGACACAATCCCCTATCTGCTGGGGTCAGACACCAGGAGGGGCCATTAAATTCTAAAAAGATAAAGAAAACATAGTAAGTCATATATAATAGTTAGTCTGAAACTTTCATATTTATTGTTTGTAGATTAGTCTTATTAGGCATGTTTATGTGAAACAGTAATCTGAATGAATAACATAAAATTCATATATTTCAATTCCAGGAAAATGCTTAGCCAGTCTCCAAGCGTTCACTATACTGAGACCTTTCTCCAGTAAATATGAAAGTAGGTGCATCTGTTAAAGAAAAGTGCCAGGATTACTCTTCATCTGACGAAACTAGTTTTACATAATATTGCTAAGTCACTTCAGTCGTGTCCGACTCTGTGTGACCCCATAGACGGCAGCCCACCAGGCTCCCCTGTCCCTGGGATTCTCCAAGCAAGAACACTGTAAACAACCACTATTCAACAATTTAAGAAAATTTATTAACCATATCCATTTTAAAAAATTATCATTGCTTATATATCATTTGTTCATGAGTATTCAACTTCACAAATAAAGTCTTGATGAGCAAAAAATTTACTCACTGTATGAAACAAACAGAAGATAAGGAAGAGGTCATTCCCTGACCAAAGTTCTGAATGACATAACATATGACATTTTAAAGCACAGGGATTCAGGTATAGCAAATTCTAACCTTAAGCTTTGGAAAGTGAACCCAGATGATTTGGCTTAGTAGTAAGTTTTTTTTCTGTGTGTGTGAATTAAACCAGCAGTTCTAGATGAGTTAGACATTTTTGCAAAGGAAGGACTATTGCTAAAGGCAGGTAAGATCACACATTTACAGGTTTAAACCAGACAGATGGGCTAGTCTGTCAATGGGACCAACCACTTTCAAAAATAGAAGGAAAAAAATACAACTAGGGTAATGAAAGGATCGCTCATTTCCTTATGACAAAGCATAAAAATGGTTTCAGCCTGATGATAGTTTTCAGCTCCTTCTGGAATTCCTGTCAGTGAGGGGAAGATGGTAGTCTTTTTAGTTGTAGAGCTAAACTGCTTGATATTATTAGTAAACCAAAACTGAAGATAATTTGGTGGAAGGCCAGGAATCAATATAGCAAGACATGGTACAGCAAATGCAGATGAAGAGGATATGCTGAATGTACAATATTGGCAGAAAATAGAACTTTGAAGAATTCAGTAGCAATGAAGGCAAAGAGTTTGTACAAAAAGCAAGAACTGATTTGAAGGCAAGTGAACCCCAGGTAAACAGACTAAAAAATAAATAAAATAATCTGAGAAAAAAAGTGAAAAAATCTTAAATTGATAAACAAAATTTTATAACCTCCTACCTTCTAGATATGTAAATAAAGATTAGAGTATCTAGATATAATGTCTCATGTAAAAGAGAAATTCTTGAAAATATAAGAGAAGTATTGAAAATATTATGGGAAGAATTTATGATAAACACTTTAGAAAGGTGACATTTTGTGTCAAATTCCAAGAACTGAAATCACATTAAAATTGTATTACTTAATCTTTAAGTAGGTGTATAGACACTGATTTAAAAGAAACTCCTGGGATTTTGTAAAAAAACTTGACTAAAAATCATGTAGTCTAATTTATGTTTTGCCTCACCTCATTTAGGGATTATAGAGCATTATTACTGCCATCTTAAAACAAAATTAAAATGTACTTGGTGAGAATGTGTGCTTAATTTTCTGAAAATGTTGAGGTCTTTTTTCTCCAAAAATGGTTAATGTAAGAGGAATTTTATAACAACCTAGGAGAGATATGCTGTAATTGAGCCCAATATTGTGTGAAAGCTTTTCCAGTGGGTAAGTTGTGGATTCTCATCAGTCCATAGCCAAAAATATAACATAGTTATCAACTGCCATTGCTTCTAATTCCATGACCTTCTAAAATTATCACCCATGCTCAGAAACAAATGAAATACCCCACAAGCAATTAGCCTGATTTGAGAAACAGAGAAAACAGAAGAAATTATTCTTCTTTTAAATATTATTCTCAAAAAGCAGCCACAGATGCCTCATAGTAGATGTGTAAGTGTCATGGTATGATTTATACATCTATTTCACTTTAGCATTTTTACACAAAATATATTAGCTCACAATAAGTTGAAAATAATAATATATACATATATTATAGATATCCTTGTAGTATACATCTTCACAAATGTTACTTATTATGTCTTAATAGCAGTGCTCTAAAGCTTCTTATTCCAGGACAGACAGAAATTTCTGATTACAGGGAACAAATCATCTCTTTTTGCCAAACACACAACCTAAATTAAAACTGGCCCCATAACAAAATCAGTGTTATTTCAAAGTGAGGACAAATTGGCATAGTATATCTGGGGCTATAGTTCCAAGATTAAGGGTAACAAGGAATGTGCCTCTGCTATCATACCAGGAGCCTGGAACATCACTTGAAAGCTAGAACCAAAACAGTCTCTCCACTGGGATCCGAAACCATGGAGTGTCTATGGCCATACCACCCAGAACACGCCTGGTCTCATCTGAAACCATGGAGAATATTCCACAGTTTTGGTGGAGAGACGTACTTCTCTGTTTTCCTTTAGTCACCCAGTCTTCCAACAGTTTGCCACTGACCAAACTACTCAGAAACCAAGGGAAAGAGCAAGAATAATGCAGGGGATAAGTTTGAAAGCAAGCAGACAGTTGACAGTACAGGTTCATCAAAGAGTTTCACTACCTGCTGAACTGCCTCAAGCATCAGATTACCTCTGCCTGAAACTCTTTGTGACTTCTGGATCAGAGGATATGTGGAATGCTGCTTCTCACAGTCTGGAATCTGGTGTGCAGACTTAACTGTCTCTCTTACCACATAGCAGCTCCCACTCAGAAAGTATTTCTCCATGACTGATCTGATGACTATTTCATCTGTCTGTCCTATTTTAATCACTACCTAAAGAGATCATCAGACTCAACTCACATTTGACCCAAGTTACTGTAGAGAGATAATAACATTTTGATAGGGAGTTACAGCTTGAAATTAATCACTAAAAAGGCTGTATTGGGTAAGCCAAAGATTTCTTTTTCTTTTTCATTTGGGTTTTTGTATAACATCTTATGAAAAGCCTCAAATGAACTTTTTGGCCAACTCAATATTTCAAATTTAAAAAAAATTATGTTCTAATAATGCAATAAATCACCATCAGTTGGGAAGATTTTAAAGGACATTACTCTTCAGAAACATGAATTATACCCACTACATAAATTATTTCTCCTAAAGTCATTTAGTCATTTCTCCTAAAGTCATTAACTGCTTGAAGCAGTTAAGACTATCATTGAATTAAGCTAGTATAAAAAACAGAATTAAAATAATGAAGCATATGGTTTCTCAAGGATATTATAGCTCCAGATTTATTGAGTCCTTGAGTATCATCTCATTCAATCTCTAAAGGTGAAGAAATAGAAATTTTTTGCTCCCTTTCAGGAGATAAACTGGACTATTTTTAATTAACATATTTATTTTAGATAAATACAAGGCACTTACCTATTCAAAATCCAGACTTTAATATCTACAATGAAATAAAATATAAAGGTTTTGAAGTAGTTGCACAATGTGATATTTTAGTCTAGATTATAATTTGTGGAAATTTAAGATGAATAAAAGACACTAACCTGACTTCTGTTCATTTTCAAAGGGAATTTAATAACCAAATGCACTGTCTTGACTTCACCATTAATAACAAGTTGGATAGCTTCCATTTAGAGGGTCTATGATAGATTTCAGAATTCAGAATCGATTCATATTCTGCCAGGAATAGCAGTTGATATAGTATGACTGCTAAACTATAAGATGATGCTCCAAAAGCCAGTTTTATATGTAAACTGGCTTATGTAATAGCTTTAAAATTTATACAGTAAACCTTTAATTTTGTACTTACATTGAATCTTTATGTGGTGTCTCTGATTCTGTATTACTTTAAGTTCAGTTCAGTTGTTCAATCATGTCCCACTCTTTGTGACCCCATGAACTGCAGCACACCAGGCCTCCGTGTCCATCACCAACTCCAGAGTCCACCCAAACCCATGACCACTGAGTCAGTGATGCCATCCAACCATCTCATCCTCTGACATCCCCTTCTCCCCCTGCCCTCAATCTTTCCCAGCATCAGGGTTTTTCCCAATCAGTCAGCTCTTGGCAAAGTATTGGAGTTTCAGCTTCAACATTAATCCTTCCAATGTATACCCAGGACTGATCTCCTTTAGGATGGACTGGTTGGATCTCCTTGCAGTCCAAGGGACTCTCAAGAGTCTTCTCCAACACCACAGTTCAAAAGCATCAATTCTTCGGAGCTCAGCTTTCTTTATAGTCCATCTCTCACATCCATACATGATTACTGGAAAAACGATACCCTCGACTAGACGGAACTTTGTTGACAAAGTAATGTCTCTGCTTTTTAATATGCTGTCTAGGTTGGTCATAACTTTCCTTTCAAGGAGTAAGCGTCTTTTAACTTCATGGCTGCAATACCATCTGCAGTGATTTTGGAGCCCAGAAAAATAAAGTCTGACACTGTTTCCATTGTTTCCCCATCTATTTGTATTGAAGTGATGGGACCAAATGCCATGATCTTAGTTTTCTAAATGTTGAACTTTAAGCCAACTTTTTCACTCTCCTCTTTCACTTTCATCAAGAGGCTTTTTAGTTACTCTTCACTTTCTGCCATAAGGGTGCTGTCATCTGCATATCTGAGGTTATTCATATTTCTCCCGGCAATCGTGATTCCAGCTTGTGCTTCCTCCAGCCCAGTGTTTCTCATGATGTACTCTGCATATAAGGTAAATAATCAGGGTGACAATATACAGCCTTGTTGGACTCCTTTTCCTATTTGGAACCAGTCTGTTGTTCCATGTCCAGTTCTAACTGTTGCTTCCTGACCTGCATACAGGTTTCTCAAGAGGCAGATCAGGTGATCCGGTATTCCCATCTCTTTCAGAATTTTCCACAGTTTATTGTGATCCACACAAAGGCTTTGGCATAGTCAATAAAGCAGAAATAGATGTTTTTCTGGAACTCTTGCTTTTTTGATGATCCAGCAGATGTTGGCAATTTGATCTCTGGTTCCTCTGCCTTTTCTAAAACCAGCTTGAACATCAGGAAGTTCACAGTTCATTTACTGCTTAAGCCTGGCTTGGAGAATTTTGAGCATTACTTTACTAGCATGTGAAATGAGTATACTGTGTGGTAGTTTGAGCATTCTTTGGCATTACCTTTCTTTGGGATTGGAATGAAAACTGACCTTTTCCAGACCTGTGGCCACTGCTGAGTTTTCCAAATTTGCTGGCATATTGAGTGCAGCACTTTCACAGCATCATCTTTCAGGATTTGAAACAGCTCAACTGGAATTCCATCACCTCTACTAGGTTTGGTTCATCGTGATGCTTTGTAAGGCCCACTTGACTTCACATTCCAGGATGTCTGGCTCTAGGTCAGTGATCACGCCATCGTGATTATCTGGGCCGTGAAGATCTTTTTTGTACAGTTCTTCTGTGTATTCTTGCCACCTCTTCTTAATATCTTCTGCTTCTGTTAGGTCCATACCATTTCTGTCCTTTATTGAGCCCATCTTTGCATAAAATGTTCCCTTGCTATCTCTAATTTTCTTGAAGAGATCTCTAGTCTTTCCTATTCATTTGTTTTCTTCTATTTCTTTGCATTGATCGCTGAGGAAGGCTTTCTTATCTCTCCTTGCTATTCTTTGGAACTCTGCATTCAGATGGGTATATCTTTCCTTTTCTCCTTTGTTTTTTGCTTCCCTTCTTTTCACAGCTATTTCAAGGAATCCTCAGACAGCCATTTTGCTTTTTTGCATTTCTTTTCCATGGGGATGGTCTTTATTCCTGTCTCCTGTACAATGTCACGCACCTCTGTCCATAATTCATCAGGTATTCTATCAGATATAGTCCCTTAGATCTATTTCTCACTTCCACTGTACAGTCATAAGGGATTCGATTTAGGTCATACCTGAATGGTCTAGTGGTTTTCCCCACTTTCTTCAATTTAAGTCTGAATTTGGCAATAAGGAGTTCATGATCTGAGCCACAGTCAGCTCCTGGTCTTGTTTTTGCTGACTGTATAGAGCTTCTCCACCTTTGGCTGCAAAGAATATCATTGATCTGATTTCGGTGTTGACCATCTGGTGATGTCTGTGTGTACTATTTTACATGCCTATATTGAGGCTTCTATTTTACCAACCAACTTAGGCTTTAGGAACCACCTGATCACTTGTTGAAGAAATTGCTTTTTGTCTTCTGAGATTGTTTCAGGGAGCTGAGTACCAAATCCTTCCTTTGATCAGCAAATTCAGACCAAATTAAGAAGGTCCTTGCATACTAACATATTTGATTTTATGATGTAGACCTTAATAAATGACTGAACATATAAAAAGATAAAAGAGGCAATTATTATCTATCTTTATACATAAAACAAATTCAACCAGGTATGTGTCAGCTGAATCCAGTAGGAGACATGAAAAAAGCAGAGTATAAGAGAACCCTAACTACTGCAGTTAGAGCAGCAATGGCTAAAATTAAGCATCAGAGTGAATGTGGGTTGGGAGACAGATAGAGAGAAGGCAAATTCTATTATTTCTAGATTAGTTGACTTAGAAGATGGAATGTTTTCTAAAATATTTTGAAATGTAATTATATTATAAAATATAGTCAATAGCTTCCAAATTTGTAATTTTGTAATCATGGCTTTATTTCAATGTGGCTTTACTTTAGAAAATGTCTTCCCAGGTGGCATAGTGTTAAAAGAATCTGCCTGCTAATGCAGGAGACTCAGCAGACACAGATTCAATCCCTGGGTCAGGAAGATCCCCCAGAGGAAGAAATGGAAACCCACTCCAGTATTCTTGCCTGAAAATTCCATGGGCAGAGGAGCCGGCCAGTCTACAGTCCATGGAGTCACAAAGACTCTGACATGGCTGAGCAACTGAACATCGTACTTCAGAAAATTTCTCTGAACGAAGATGAAATTGTGAGCTATGCCTGTGGATTAGCTAGCATCTAGGCAAACAAGTCCAAGATGTTAGAAGATAAAACCCAAGTTTTGAGAAGACAGAAAATTTTAATTTTGACATTCTTCAATGGAAGTACAACATCAAGACTTTGTCCTCCCTTAACACTTGTTCAGGTCTCTGTCTGAGCATATAGTAGACACTGAAAACATCTATATATGCCCCTATCTCCCAGGCATGCCGATAAAGGACAAAACCACCTTCTGTTTATAATTATTAGACTCCCAGTCTGCGTGACAAATCCTCATATAGGAGACATTCAGTATGTTGAACTGAACCAAAATTTAAAAGTATAACAAATCCGTACCTCAAGTCATAAGATTAAGTTGGAAACACAGGTTTGATATTCCTTTGATTAGAAATAAGACCCAAAGACATAAAACATATATTGGTGTTTTATAATTATGTTTGAATTTTACAAATGGTTTATGTTATTTCAGGTAATCATAGTATTAAGTATATTAAATGAAGAAACTTCAAATCGAGGTTACATACTTTAGTTGTATTATAAAATGTAATACAAATGTAATAAAATGTATACAAATGGTACCCCTGATTATTTTATTTTTTTCCTGCTATAAACCTCTGTTGATTATCCAGATAATCATAATACCATTATGGATAATCATGGACACCATTAACATAAAAAACTTAAATATTAATACCTTTGAGTTATTTGTGCTAAATACTGAGTTTAATCATCATAATCTTCATAAAAACTTTATGAGATATTACTCTTCACATATAACAGATGAGGAACTTGAGGCTGAGAGTGGTATAATTTTTTTCAAGGCCAGAGGCAGAGTCTGCAAATAGCAGAATTGGAATTTAAACCCACAGTTTTCTGCCCATAAAGCCAATGTGCTTAATGGTTATGGTATGTCATAGAAAAACTCTAAAAACTAACTAGAAAATAAAAATAATTAAGCAAAGATATTTTAATTATTTTCAGGTAAAATGAAAGTAGTCACAAGTTCCCCTTTATATTTGAGTCTCAAAGTCTGTCTTCTTTGAAGCTCAGGTTCAGAGTATCTTAGATGCTTCTTACCCTTAGTTATATGAGTGGAATTGGAATTTAATAAGTCTGAACAGGAGAAAGATACCTAACAAAGCAGGTTTATCGAACAAGAAGGCTAAAAAGTTTTGGAAGTAACAGTCCGAGTCAAACAGCATACAGAGAGCTCAAATATTTGAAGGGCAAGAATTATTGGGTTCTGATGTTCAACCTGGGCAGATTCTAGAAATAGACCAAAGTTTTAGGATTTTATGCCCTCTCTGATCATATCTGCACTAGTCAGTCAGATTTATTTAGTAGAATTAATAAGTGATAAACTAGAAAGCTCTTTCTTCTGAGTCCCTGCTGCTGCTGCTAAGTTGCTTCAGTCATGTCCAACTCTGTGGGACCCCATAGACGGCAGGCCACCAGGCTCTGCCATCCCTGGGATTCTCCAGGCAGGAACACTGGAGTGGGTTGCCATTTCCTTCTCCAATGCATGAAAGTGAAAGTGAAGTCGCTCAGTCCTGTCTGACTCTTAGCGACACCATGGACTGCAGTCCACCAGGCTCCTCCATCCATGGGATTTTCCAGGCAAGAGTACTGGAGTGGGTTGCCATTGCTTTCTCCATAGAAAAGATAAATTTGAGATTCCCCTACACTACACATGTTATATCAATGCTTTTCAAGCTCATTCCTGTAAAGATTGTCCAGCATTCAAATAGAAAAAGGGCAGTAAAAGAATTACACACAACATAGAATGGCACAAGCTTTTCTAACCTGTTCCTATCCCATTCCTAACCTGTCCTATAGCAGTCCATACCAAAATCATGTTATAGAGACTTTTCCCTGTTAGCAAAAAACATGTGCCATTAAATAAATCAATTAGTATTATTAATTTGTGTTTTATTGTTTATTATCATTATCAATTTATTTGTAGTTTGTATTGTATTTATATGTGGATGAACTTCCAGATGTTCAAGCTGGTTTTAGAAAAGGCAGAGGAACCAGAGACCAAAGTGCCAACATCCACTGGATCATCAAAAAAGCAAGAGAGTTCCAGAAAAACATCTACCCTTGCTTTATTGACTATACCAGAGCCTTTGAATGTGTAGATCACAACGAACTGTGGAAAATTCTGAAAGAGATGGGAATATCAGACCACCTGACCTGCCTCCTTAGACATCTGTATGCAGGTCAAGAAGCGACAGTTAGATCTGGACATGGAACAATAAAATGGTTCCAAATCAGGAAAGAAGTACATCAAGGCTGTATACTGTCATCCTGTTTATTTAACTTATATGCAGAGTACATCATGAGAAATGCTGAGCTGGATGAAGCACAAGCTGGAATCAAGACTGCCAGGAGAAATATCGATAACCTCAGATACACAGATGACATCATCCTTATGGCAGAAAGTGAAGAACTAAAGAGCTTATTGATGAAAGTGAAAGAGGAAAGTGAAAAAGTTGGCTTAAAGCTCAACATTCAGAGAACTAAGATCAAGGCATCTGGTCCCATCACTTCATGGCAGATAGATGAGGAAATAATGGAAACAGTGACAGACTTTACCTTTTTTGGGCTCCAAAATCACTGCAGATGGTGACTGCAGCCATGTAATTAAGACACTTGCTCCTTGGAAGAAAAGCAATGGTCAACCTAGACAGTATATTAAAAAGCAGAGACATTACTTTGACAACAAAGTCTTTCTAGTCAAAGCTATGGTTTTTCCAGTAGTCATGTATGGATGTGAGAGTTGGACTATAAAGAAAGCTGAGTGCTGAAAAATTGATGCTTTTGAACTGTGGTGTTGGAGAAGACTCTTGAGAGTCCCTTGGACTGCAAGGAGATCCAACCACTCAATCCTAAAGGAAATCAGCCCTGAATATTCATTGGAAGGACTGATGCTGAAGCTGAAACTCCAATACTTTGGCCACTTGATGCCAAGAAATGACTCACTTGAAAAGACCCTGATGCTGGGAAAGACTGAAGGCAGGGGAAGAATGGGACAACAGAGTGTGAGACGGTTGGATGACATCACCAACATGATGGACATGAGTGTGAGTAAGCAATGGGAGTTGGTGATGGACAACAAGTAAGCAATGGGAGTTGGTGAGCTGCAGTCCATGGGGTCACAAAGAGTCAGACACAACTGAGCAACTGAACTGAACTGAAGCTTGACTGAGAGTTGTATAATGGTCACATGCCTAAGAAGTTTATTCCTACCATTTTACTTGTTCATATAAAATTAATACTCACAAAATGGAGGTCTGTGAATTTTCTCTTTTAAAGGCATCTGTAACAGTTCTCTGGAGGAATCTTAAACAGAATCTTATGGTAAAAAAAAAAAATTTATCCTTGTTAAAACCAGAGATGGGCCAGGAAGAAAAGGATTGGCAAAACGTAGTCAGTGGTCACCTAGGGTGACTGTGTTTGGATGGCCGCCATCTTGGCAGAGATGCAGTGCTACATTTTTATTTCTCACCTCACTCCTGCCAGGAAGCAGGAGATCTGATGGATACTTACCACAAGTTTTTATCTATTTTTGTAAAGCCCGCTCAATGGCACCAGATTCATCATATAGACATGTTTAGATTATGAGGGAAGTTTCTGTGTCTTTTGATCTGAGAACACCATATGAAAAATAAGATATTTTGGGGGACTATGGATATAAGTTGTTGATTGGGGTTTTCAAGAGTTGTTGACAGTGCTTAGTGATTAACTGTGGTATACAGCTACGTGCATAACTCTTTACTTGATGGGGATTATTTTCTTTCCAAAGTGTGGTTGTAATATTTTTCTTTATATAATCAAATTTTCAACAAGAGGCCAAATAGGTGACAAAATTATCTTTCAAATATTAAATCGACTATAACAGTAATGGTGTTTGGTGTCAGGCAGGTAATTTGTGAGTGTAATACCTCTTCCAGAAGGCTAATGAGAAGCAAAAAAAATTTAAAAGATCTGTGTGTTGTGTGTTTTTTTCTACCCATTTTTTTCACCCATATATATACATATATATATATGGAATCTGGCACTATGTCATACATTGAATACAGTCAGGAGAAAGACAGAGTTCCAGGTACCCAAATGGCCTTCAGAATACCACCCAGTCACTCTCCCTTGACTGGAGGCTGCCAGGAAGCAACACAGGACTAGGTCAGGTATAGAGATGTTCCTTTTCTCAGCCAGACAACAAGTATCAGACTGGGTTGGCAATAGTCTTTTAAATATATTCAAAGATTGTTTTTTTTTTCCCAAAATATCATGTAACTAGAGTAGTCCCAAGACAGCTATTTGCAGTTGATATACAGAAGAATGTCAGTTATGAGAAGCGGAATAACTCACTTTTTTCATGAATGAGTCAGGTCTACTCTAAAAGTTCAGAACCAATATGAATACTTGAAAACATTAGTTTTTCTTTGCTATTTAGACATTTACCAAAGAGATATATGGAGAGGAATATATTAACTCTCTCTGTATAAATATTAAATGTTATTCAAATGTTATTAACGGTACAGAATGGAAGCCATCTGTACACATGCCATATAAATATTAAAGAAATATCAAAAGCACAATTATTAGCATATGCATAAAATGGTATATAATCCTAGAATGAGCATGGAGCATGAATGCCAACGATGTTCAAAAACACATCAGCAAGTGTGATCAGCATTCTTCTAACCATCATTTGTTCTTTCTGTTATAACTGTGGATTACAAAATTAATAAATAAAAATATATAAGTCATTTCTCTGGTGCCTAACAGTGGGATAAACACTGGAGGAGGGGAGTCTACAAAATACAAAATCCATTGTTCCTTCCTTTAAAAAAACTTGCCATCTAGTCAGTAAGTCAGAGCTGACACAAAAATCAATTTAATTATTAAATGAATCAAAATAAAAAGCCAAGGGGGAGAGAGAGGAAGAAGTCTTTCTTATGGAAGGGGAAAAAACTGAAGGTGGGAGGAAAAGGGGATGACAGAGGGAGGATGAGATGGTTGGGTGTCATCACCGACTCAATGGGCATGAGTTTGAGCAAGCTCCACGTGTTGGTGATGGACAGGGAAGCCTGGTGTGCTGCAGTTCATGGGGTCACAAAGAGTCAGAAACCACTGAGCGACTGAACTGAACTGAACTGAATGGTCTGTAACGTCTGGTTTGCCTGAGCTAGCACTGGTTCATACTTATTTTTTTGGTATATCATATTCCAACATATATATTTTTGAAATATATTTTTGAAAAATTGTAATACACTTTAAAATAAAACTGTTATTTATCTGCCAAAATCACAATCCTAATTTTCTATCTGTAAATATATATTGTAAATAAATAAATGATTTTTAGCATCCTACTTTCATTAGCATCCCAGTTCGGATGACATATGATTGTTGAGGTAATCTAAACATCAAGGAACAATAGACTGAACAAAACAGGTAAGATTGAAAATGGAAAAGATGAGAATGGACATTTCATCAGAGAAAGTAATAAAATTTAATGACTGGAGAGAAGTGATCAAAAGTGATTACCAAATGCTCAGTCTTTAATAAATGGGAAAACGGCGGCAGAACTCTGAAAATCTATAAAGTTGGAAATATTATAAAATGTAAAGAAAAATTACTCAAAATTCTTTTGTCCCAAGGCCCCACAATACTTCATACCAGTATTCTTTAATTTGTTTCTAGGAAACACATTTGAACTGTTTTTAGCTCTACTGTGAATTCTCTTTTAAAACCTGTGGCGGATTCATGCTGATGTATGGCAAAACCAATATAATATTGTAAAGTAATTAGCCTCCAATTAAAATAAATAAATTAAAAACATAATTAAAAAAATAAAAGTTGATTATCATTTATATATAGTATATGTGCTGAAGCACTTTATCTGAATAATTAGAGATTTTATAAGTGGCTGAAGTATCACCTTTTCCTGCAAATGGGAACTTACAAAGAGTTGTTTTAGAGGTGAGAAACTAAGGCCTGGGAACTAAGGCTTGTATTGCTCTGAATTATATGGGTTAAAAATGATGAATCATATTTATGTAGCACTGAAGAGGTATCAGCCACTGTCCTAAGCAAGCTATGTATATTGAATGATTTCACCTTACAATAAAGCCTATGAGGTAAGCACTATATTACTACCATCCTCATTTTGTAGTAGGAAAAAGTAAGGTTCAGAGAGGTTAAGAATTATTTTAAGGTTGCACAGGCGGTAAGTGGAAGAAATGGGATTTGAGCCCAAGTCTTCAGACGCAGAGTCATTTCTCTTATCCACTCTATTATAGTGCCAATCACACCAAGAAAGTCAAGAAGCAGTTGTGACAGTCTTTCATCCTGAAGATCATACACAGAACTGCATACATTTAGAGATATTGTGTTAGAATTATTTCTCTCCTGCATGTATGGAGGATACATTTCTTGTAACTACAAGGAGATCCTCATAATTCAGAACAATAAATCAAACTCAAATAATTTTCTCTCACTTGTGCACAGGGGCATGCTTACAAAACATTTATAAAATCCTCTTTAAGGAAGAGCATGTTTCAATCTTTGAGGTCACCCGTGTAGCCTATTGGGCTTTCCTGGTGGCTCAGACAGTAAAGACTCTGCTTGCAATGTAGGAGCCTATTAATATTGAAATACAGAAATGAAAGGAGAAAATTAAACCTCAGTTGTGCTTAATATGGAGAAAGAAATGGCAACCCACTCCAGTACTCTCGCCTGGAGAGGTGCCTGGCGGGCTACAGTCCATGGGGTCGCAAAGAGTCGGACACAACTGAGCGACTAACACTTGTGCTTAATAAGCATTCAAATATCTTGAGTCAAGAAGGTTCACTGGAAAAAACATATTCTCATGCTAATTTGCAACATTGTGGTTGAGAATAGCAGTTTTAAGAATTACCAAATCATTTTCTAGTAACATTCAACAATATTTCCAAAGTGTTTTTCTATCATCATCAGAAAGAGAAACATTAAAATTATATTTGCAAATATTTCACTTAACAATAACACAATCTCACTGTATTTTTGGAATATTCAAATACCCAAGGATTGTTTTCAATGACAAAAATTTTAAATGAATGCTATTCTATTTGTATTGTGGGGCATGTTCTATTGCTGTATGCTGAATCAAAATCTTAAAGGATTTACATCTTTTCAAAAGAATCTAACACTACAGAGAACCTTTTACATTTGCTAAAACCTTGAGCAAGGTTTTACTGTAAACATTGAACTGTAGTTTCTTAAATTATTGTAACATGTATTAATGTAATTGCAAGCAGTGATGGATGTAATACTTTTTGATTTGGAATATCAAGAGTGTCTTTATAGACCTCCACAAAGCCTTTTGAAGGGTCGAGGGAGGGATAATCTAGGTTTTGGAAGGGTGGGGGCACAATTGCCTTCCTACAGTCTGCTGCTGGATGGGATGGAGGAGGGATCATCTAGGTCTTAGATGATGGAAAGGTACAGCTGCATCTCCACCTGCCTCATCTTGGATGGAGCAGACATGGGATCATGTAGGTTTTAGGAAGATTAGAGGCAGAGCTTCATTGTCATCCTTTACATGTTTAAGCCACCAGAGAGAAGTTATTGCAACATTGTTTCATGTTTTAAATTAGGAATGCTACAAAACAAAAGAATAAGAGAATGCTCCCAGGAAAAGAGGGTTAGGGGTCAAAATAGCTAGAGGAATTTAGATTTTGAAGCAAATACAAACCCCCAAAAATAAAATAGTTCTCTAAACAAAAAGGGAGACCATGTGCCCTAATTTTAAATGCAGTTACTATGAAAGAACTATCCCTCAAATGTCTATTATTTGAAATTAAATGTCTATTATTTGAAATTAAAAAAATCTCTTTTAACATTGTTTCGCTTTAAATTTATGGTGTGAATGTTACTGCTTCCTTAGTTAATGATATGCTTTTAAAACTATTAATTTGTTTAATATACTTTTTAATGTGCATCTACATAAAAACTTAGGGAGGGCATTTAGTAGACAGTATTTAAAACATTATTTTCTCACATTTTTCTGTATTTTCCCCTTTCTGTTTTTCTAGTATGCCTGCTAAAAATCAAGTATTATACTCCAAGGCAAAACCATCTCCTAACCTACTCTATTCACTTTAATGGTAAATAACTAATGATCTCTATTTGAATTAGTAAAGTAACCCAAACAAAAATAATTGAAACACATTAAAAACTAATTTCACATGTAGATATATTTATCACACGTACCTTTACATTCAATAATATATTTGTTGTTAACTTTCACATCTTTCACAGCAATAAGAGTTAGTGTGCTTTTCATCATGGGATATTTAATTGGATAAAATAAAATGTCACTGAAAGACACAGGGCTGGAAGGACACAAAGAAACAATGTGTAATAATGATAATCCTAAGTATCTTTGTACTTCTAACTAATTTCACAGATAAAAAATTAGAAGTACAAAGATACTTAGGATTATCATTATTACAAAGTAGTATTTAAAAATTAGACTCTTTTCATTTGGTATTGAACTCACTGCTCTAATTATAAAATCTAAGGACCTGAAAGCATTTTGAATGTACCCTAGGGTCTAATTCCCTCTGAAATTTTGCATACCTTTTATGACATCTCAAGAGCTTCCCTGGTGGTTCAGAGGTTAAAGTGTCTGCCTGCAATGCAGGAGACCTGGGTTCGATCCCTGGGTCGGGAAGATCCCCTGGAGAAGGAAATGGCAACCCACTCCAGTATTCTTGCCTGGAGAATCCCATGGATGGAGGAGCCTGGTGGGCTACAGTCCGCAGGGTCGCAAAGAGTCGGATACGACTGAGCGACTTCAGTTTCCTTTCCTGTGACATCTCAAGTGCTGCTGGAACACTGCGTCAGTGCCTACAATTTGGGGACGTTAGTCCCTGAAGCACTCATCCATTTTTGAAGACCTCACATTAAAAAGAAACACTTTTATAGAAAGAGGTCTGTGCTTTAGATTTCATTCAATAAACCTGATTCTTTGGCTGGGTTGAGGGAGATAAAGAACCAAGTCCTGGTATGTGAATAGGGAAGACTGAAATAGAGAGGGCTGAGTGAGGCACGTACAGAATTTAGTTCTCCTTTCACAGGACAGTGTTTCAAGCACCAAGAGCATACATAACGTTCTCTCTTAGGTCTCACATCTTACTCTTTCCAATCCTTCTAAGTCACAGTGTGGGGACTTCTAATGTATTGCCTTCAGGGCTGAAACAAGTCCATAGACACAATCAGGTCAATGTAGGTCTATATTCCTCATTCTAGATAAATCAGTCAGTATTACAGTCTCTTAAATCCATCTGGGCAGAAGTTTTGCTTGCTTATTTGTTTTTTTGTAAAGAAAGATGCTCAAAGACATTCGGAACCCCATCCGTTTCTGACGCATGACTGGGGTGGAGACAGTATGTCTCTTTTCACCTTAAAGTTGCAATTTTAATGTCACAGAACTCTTTGAACAATGCAAACTTTACATTTAACAATTTTATATGGACTGCTTCTAAGCAAAATCTTCAGTTTCTGAAAGAGCACATGTGACTTTTTAAATTTAGTAAGGACCTTACATTCGTCCCATTAACTTCCAACTTTTCGGGTGGTTTCTGTCTAGATATTTGTTATGTCTGGTTATGTTTCCCAGAATTTTCACAGTTCTGCATTTTTGCGGGCATATTTCCTGTATGTTTCTTTAAATTCTACAAATATGTTGACAGGATAGAGTCCAGAAAAAGAGTTCTGCATACTTCCAAAAGAAAAGTCCCTCAGGGTGACTTAACCTTAGGGATGGTTAGTCACCAAATTCCTAATCTCTCCTGTGACTGACACCAGAGACCTAGGCCAACGCTAGGCTCAATTTAAGACCATTCTAGGCTGCCATTGCAAACATTTACAATTAGGCACTGAAGCTGATAACCCCTAGCTATTATGTTACAAGATAAATTTAGCATAGAGTTAAGTATCATGTAAAAGTTTTCATGTGATATGTAATCAAAAACTTACTTCAAAGCATACTTTAAAATAGATTAGGAAAATTATCATTTTTCTGGGACTAAAGATCTTAAGCAGTTTTGAATCTCAGTATTTCATCTACTATTATTTCTGAAATAATAGTACTGATACAAATACTGAAATATTCAGTATAAATACTGAAATAAATACTGAAATACTCAGTATTTCATCAGATCTATAATTAAAGAACAAGAGGTATAATTTTCTAAAAAACATAGTTCTCATACACATTCTTCTATTGTTACCATGATAATATTTTTCTGGCAGTAATTGAAACAGAGTCTTACCAAAGGAGCTGGGTTCCTTGCTAGGCTGGGGAGTCAAGGAGGCATTATTCATAGCATTATCCTGGATTTTATGATCATCTACCTGGAAATCATTCACTGGAAAACATATATAGCCAATTAAAATAGAGGACATTGTCACAAGCTCATAACTGTACACATAAAACAAAGCACAGAAGTTGTGTTTAGAAAAGTAAATGTCTAGAAATTTTATTTACATTGCTTTGTTAAATTGTGCTGCATGCTCATTTGCTCAGTCACATCTGACTTTTGAGACCCTATGAACTGTAGTCTGCCAGGCTCCTCTGCCCACGGGATTTTTCCAGGCAAAGATACTGGAGTGGGTTGCCATTTCCTTTTTCAGGGGATCTTCCTGACCCAGGGATCAAACCTGAGTCTCCTGTATCTCCTGCACTGGCAACTGGATTCTTACCCAGAGCCACCTGGGAAGTGGTGAACAGTGGTGAATCTTTAAACCTATCTATACATATATCTTATAATATTTCCATGAGTATCTTTGATGTTCTTTGTCAAAACAAAAGGGGGTAACAGTTAATGTTTAAGTCACTCCTTTAATTAATTTTATAGCTGGATAAAACTGATCTTCAGTGGTAGTTTCCAAAGAACCATTTTCCCTCAAATTGTTATAAACCTAAGGGATTTTAGCAGTCCTACTCTTGTGCCTAAATTTTACTACAGTATTCTCAGAAAGGAAAATTAAATAATCTAACCTACAAATTTTTTTTTCGATGAAAATAATTTCCACTATAAATTTCTTAGGGCTTCCCAGGTGGCGCTACTGGTAAAGAACCCACCTGCCAATGCAGTAGACATAAGAGACACGGGTTTGACCCCTGGTTGGGAAGATCCTCTGGAGGAGGGCATGGCAACCCACTCCCCACGGACAGAGCCTGGGGTTTACAGTTCATAGGGTCACAAAGAATTGGACACGACAAAGAATTTAGCACACATAAATTTGTTAATTCTCTATTTCTTAAAAAAATTAAGATAGTGACTAATTTATATCAGATTTAGAGTGAATACAAGGGATCTTCACTTGCATGGCTGCAGCAAAATCTGGGTAAACCTGAACATCCTTTAAGATGTCTTATTTTAAAAAGAATGCCTATAAAATGAAGTAAAAGGAGATGAGAAATAAACATACATGTGTCTTCACAGGTGTTCTTGCATTCTTCTAGTGATTCAAAGTTGTTGAGATTCCCGAGACACCCACCATATGTGAAACGTTCACACTGCTTTGATTGATTGTTATAAAAATACCTAATGATATAACCACGACAGATTCCAGTATCTTCTTCCAAAAAGCAGTAATCTGGCTTTTCTAGAAATTATTAAAACATAAGAAAGTAGTATTCTTTTTTTGAGTAATTTAATTATGTTAATTAAAAATATAAACAACTGGTTAAGTTGAAGTTATTTAAGGAGTACATATGAAAAGATAAAGATAAAAGGTAAAATATAACATTATCCGTAACTGTGTTTTATCCACTTTGACATTTAGAACAATGTATGTACAACGAACATACATTGAGTCTACTGGAATTTCAAGTTCTAAATTTCTCATAGTTAGCACATTAACTATCAACTTTTTCATATATTGAGAGAATAAAAGATATTGGGGTTTGATTACCCTTGGTTTGGAAGTGTAAAGTATTATGGCAAAAATTTGGTTTATTTATTTTTGTTAACCTTATGTGCATCTACATTTAGGAAAGATCCACAAATTTCATAATTTTCAGATGTGTAATCTAATTTTAAAGTATACTGTACTGCTTCATTATGAATGGCTTCAATTTTTATAAACAGAGAAGTTTTGAGGCGGGGTGGAGGCTTTCATAGCTATACTTAGAAGCTCCTAAATTCTTATGCTGAAATCAATATCTGTATTAGGTATGACATCCTCCACCACTGTGTCTCTTATTTTTCTTCCAGGCATTGGAATGACTCCAATAGTGCAGAGGCAGAAAGGAAATACATGTTCAGGGATTGGAGAGGCTTTTGAAAAAGCCTAATACCCAATCTTTGATAGTGCTCCAATCCAGGCTAAACACAGCTGTCATAGAAGTTATGCCACTGTGGTTTACATTACAAGCCTTGTTTACATTCATACTCAGAAAGAAGAGCTTCAAATTATTTTCAAAATTATGATTGCAAGATATATTGTGCTTGAATTTTCAGGGGAAAGCTCCAGCTTCCCCATTTTCTGCCCTCTGTGCTGCTGCCCATGAAGGCAAAAATGAACCGCACAATCTTTTCACATCTTAAAGCATGTTGTATCCATCTCAAGGAAACAATATTCATGAGTGTTTATTTTAAAAAGAACATGTATTTAATAATATTAACGATTTCTGAAACAGTAGAAAAATCAATCTGCATGAAAAAATTATTTTATTAAGTAAAATATAATATTTTAATATAGAGTAAAATATCTATTACTATGACTTCTCAAAGTACCAATTTGAAAATTATTTAGTTCCCTGTTTACTGCCTCTTGTTTCTTAAGGTGACTGTTACTATTATTTCCATGGTAACAATTTGTGGTTAAGTATGATATATGAAATAAGGAAAAATCCTACTTCCTTAAATTTTTTTAATATACAATAAGAGAAAGAAAAATACATTTGATCACTAAGTTGATTTGTTTAGGTCTTAGTATGTACTTCTTATAAAACTTTAAATCATATTAACAAATAATATAAGAATTCTATGCTTAACAAAAGGGAGTAGGTAAAAAAATATTGACTATAAAGATGAGAAAATGGTAATAAATTATCCTGAAATGTAATTAAGGAATTATACAATTGGAAGTTGCTATCATTTATATGAGACCCCATTGTAGGACAGATTTTATTTTATTAATTGATATTGCATACTTGTAAAATTATTCTGCTTAGGCCTACAGCTTAAAATATTTATGATTAAAAATTAAGAAATTCATTCCAGTATTCCTCAGATAAATAAAGTTTTAATATTTGTATTGAATCTGTATATACAGTTGTTGCTCTAAATTGATGCTCAGTTAAAACCTAGAATGCAAGCTTTAAGCTATATACCAACTTCCATAAGCCACATGATTCTCACTCCTAACTTTTGTTCCAAGCTGCCAACTTGGTAACTATCTGAAGCAAACAAGGTGGGTTGTAGAGAATCTCCATTGCCTCTGTAACTGTTCTGATGGTGATGCTACGAGGTATGTAACAAAGTTAACTTCAAATCAGTATGTTTAAAGGTCTTCATTATTGATTAATTTCAGCATCTGACCATTTTTAAATGTGAATAGAATTGATAGCTTTATTCTCTTTCATATGTAGGATCAAAATAGAATCAATTCTGAATCATTAAATATAAATTAAGTAGCATAATTTTCTAGTAACTTTTCCCTGCATATAATTTTTTCCTAATTCTACATTTTTGAAAAAAAAAATCCTAACATTTAAATATCAAAGATATCATCTCTTACTTGATCGACAAAAAAGCCTAGTTATAAATATGATATTACAGATAGGAAGAATTTCATTTAACTGAGGTAGTGAACACTTTTGCAAAAATTAATTCAATATTTATAGAAAGTTATTTTACCTTGTAAATAAATACATTTACTTATGTTGGTTATACAAACTTTGCTGCTGAATTTATTTTATAAATTTTGATTGTAATTCTGGACCATAAACTATTTTAAGCTTATCAATGAGTTGTATAATTCTTCAGCTCTTTCTCACATAATTAAGTCAAAGTCAGTAAAACTAAAATTCACTTTGAATTGTGTATCTCTTTCATGTCTTAGGGCTTCCCTGGTGGCTCACTTTCTTTCATTTTCATGTCATGAGTTAAATAATTTCATCTTTTTGTTCAATAGTTTCTCATTCCTATGTAAATGCTGTGAATGGTAATTGAGTAAAGTCATTTTCTAGACCTTTATTAAAAAGAAGCATGTCTTTCTTGTTACAACATATTCACCAAAACTTAATTATTTTTAATTAAAAACTATAAGTAAAATTACTTAAATCCCCAAATTAAAAATATGTAAACACTACATAATGTTGACAGAAGCCATTATTTATTGTTAAATATCTCCACATATTTTTTGCATGTAGATTTTGACAACTCAAAGGCATATCCACTCAGGAGAATACTGAACAAAACTTGCTAGAGCCACACACCGCTGGGGTTATCAAAGGATGAGACATCTGAGAACTAAAGAAGGAACAGCAACATCTAAACCACTATTTGGGAGATGTTAGAATAGCAGGTGCGTGGCTCCGGATTGTTACTGATCTCATACCAGACAGCACACCACATGAGAATGAGTAAACACAGAGCTTAAGTCTTCCCTTATGAACTATCATGCATATTGTTTCTACTTTTTTTATTATATCCACTGAACAAAAACTCCATTTCAAAAATCACGTGGATTTATGATGAATCTCTTATCAGAGAAAGCTGAGAATTGAATTTCCAAGTACCTTATATAAATGCTACTAACGAGCACACAAATGAACATTCACCTTTTTGCAGTGTTGTTTTCATCTTTCGTGTGTTCTTTGGATAATCTGCAAGAAAAACAATATATGTGTATCAATTATCACAATTTATTATATAAAGTTATGACTTTCCATTTATCAACTAGGATGATGTATTTATTACTATTAAAATTATTCTTATACAGAATGTCAATGAATAAATTTCCTTTTATTTTCTCTAGATATTAAATTAGTTAGATTATTACAGTATAACCATGAAGTCACCTATGTTTTAATATAATAATGTCTTAAAAACTATTTTAAAACATTCTAACCCATTTACAAAAATAATAATTCATGGTGAACTAAGTTTGCTATTCAAAATATCTATGGTTAAATATATATCTTTATTAAAATAATGTGAAATATGAAAGTAATTCAAACAGCCTACTTGGCCTATAAAAACAGTTCATTTCTACAGAGGAATGGGAGTAGAGGTGAATGGAACCAGAATTACCTCCTTTCCTGATGGCTTCTCCTGCCAGTTATCTTAATCCAATTACAAGTTTCATTATTATTTCCAAATACAGAGGAGGAATGAAGCAAAAGATACCTGTGATGTCATTTTTGTTTTAATCTCATAGAATAATTGGAATTGCTCCACTGCTATTTGTCTTTCAGTTCAGTTCAGTCGCTCAGTCGTGTCCGACTCTTTGTAACCTCATGAATCGCAGCACATCAGGCCTCCCTGTCCATCACCAACTCCCGGAGTTCACTCAGACTCATGTCCATCGAGTCAGTGATGCCATCCAGCCATCTCATCCTCTGTCGTCCCCTTGTCCTCCCGCCCCCAATCCCTCCCAGCATCAGAGTCTTTTCCAATGAGTCAACTCTTCGCATGAGGTGGCCAAAGTACTGGAGTTTCAGCTTTAGCATCGTTCCTTCCAAAGAACACCCAAGGCTGATCTCCTTTAGAATGGACCGAATGGATCTCCTTGCAGTCCAAGGGACTCTCAAGAGTCTTCTCCAACACCACAGTTCAAAAGCATCAATTCTTCGGCGCTCAGCTTTCTTCACAGTCCAACTCTCACATCCATACATGACCACAGGAAAAACCATAGCCTTGACTAGACAGACCTTTGTTGGCAAAGTAATGTCTCTGCTTTTCAATATGCTATTTGTCTTTAACCCACTGTATTTCAAATATGGAATCCAAATTCTAGTTTAAATGATAGCTAATGAAATTCAAATTGATATATACAGTTTTAATTTGTTCATATAAACATTAGGAAACTGTTTTTTTGTATAATCATTTGTTTTATACAGAAAAGCTTTGGATAAGGCAGTTTATCACTATTTGGATGGCCAGATGGATGGAGGAGCCTGGTGGGCTGCAGTCCATGGGGTCGCTAGGAGTCAGACACGACTGACGTGACTTAGCACCAGCAGAGACATAAAAGGTCGGGGGGAAAAAGAGGTCAGAGACAGAGAATATGAGTATGAGTTGGTTAAATACCCCTTTCAGCCAGTGATCAGTCAGGTTATTCTCTGGAGAGTAAAATGTCTATGAGTGATAAGGTGATGTGGCTCATCTCTTTTCTGAGCTTTACTATGTTTTATTCAATACTCTTTTTTAAAAAGGTGTGTGTGTGTGTGAAATTCTAATTGTATTTTAAATGGTAAAATCTAATTTTTTTATTGTAAATAACCAACCTCTAGTTAATGTTTTTAGATAGTGGATTGTCACAGTAAGCTTACATTAAAATATAATGTGCAACTATTGTGTCATATTTTTAATTTATGAAAGGAGGGAAAGAATATAGAGTGCTACAAGAGTCATAGAGATGCTTGAACTCAATGTTCATGCAATATTAAAAGAGAACTTGTTACTCGCTGGTTTCATCCTAAGTCAGAGTAATTCATCTGGTATATGTGTAACTGATTCAAATAATGTGTTTTAGCACATTCGTATTATAGGTATATTTAAATTATCCTCAAGAATTCTGAGAACAGCCATGAACATACAATTTATTTTTATGCCACTTATAGCCTGAAAACATAGATAAGGTTTACAGCTAATTATCAAAGATATTTTCCTAGATGTATACAGAACATAACATTTATTAATGATGGTGTAAGAAGTAATAGCAGTATATTTTACTAATTATTTTAGTAATTCCTTGAATTCCAATATATATGAATTTACATTTTAACTTTTCATTAGGAATATTAACATTAATTCACAATTATCTGATTCTTTACCAGCCGAGCCACAAGGGAAGCCCATAAATACTGGAGTGGGTAGACCATCACTTCTCCAGTGGATCTTCCAGACCCAGGAATTGAACTGGGGTCTCTTGCATTGCAGCCAGATTCTTTACCAACTGAGCTATCAAGGGAAGCCTGCTATAATTATTATATACATTTTAACAACTGTAAAAAAAAAATATTTTTTGCCCTATTCTGTCTTCATCTTTTTCTTTTCTGTTGGGAATGGGAAGGGTAAAATCTGAACACTAACTTTTAATGTTTCTTATTTGTTGAAGTCAGCCTAGAAATTTTCTAATTAGACAGGAAAAGACTCTATAGACAGAATATTCTTGTTACTTGGTAGGTCACTATTCCAAAGAAATAAAACATAAAATAACAAAATTAAAAATTAAGAGAATGGAAAATGTATTTACGTACTCTTTAATTCCCTGTGGAGAAAATTCCCATGTAAATCCCCAAGAAAAACCACAAGTCATAGTTAGCCTAGCCAATAAAATAGTAATTAATATAAACAGCATACCTGTGCTTAGTCGCTAAGTCGTTTCTGACTCTTTGCGACCCCATGGATTCTAGCCCACCAGGCTCCTCTCTCCATGGGGATTCTCCAAGCAAGAATATTAAGGTTGCCATGCCTTCCTCCAGTGGATCTTCCCAACCCAGGGACTGAACCCAGGTCTCCTGCATTGCAGGCAGATTCTTTACCAGCTGAGCTACCAGGGAAATTCCCCTGGTATAAGTATAAACAGCAGACTTACTAGAGCCTTTAAAGATGTTTTAGGAATTTATAGTCTATGATTTAATTGTAAACAGTCAACCCTGCTGCAGAGGTGGACTGGCTAAAAAGTTAAATGGGACTTTGATCTCTTTCATCTATTTCTTTTAATTTCCATACTTTATACACTTATTTTTTTTAAAACTAATAATCAAATTCAATGTCGTTTTAGTTGTTGTTTAGTCGCTAAGTCTTATCTGACTATTTTGTACTGTAGCCCACCAGGCTCCTCTGTCCATGGGATTTCCCAGATAAGAATCCTGGAGTGGGGTGCCATTTCCTTCTCTAGGAGATCTTCCTGACCCAGGGATTGAACCCACGTCTTCTGTATTGGCAGGTGGATTCTTACCACTGAGTCACTAGGGGAGCCCTGTTTTGTTCAGGCTATGGGGAAAAAAGCAACTAAACCAAAAGACAAACATTTCAAAAGCCATTTTGAAACCATTTGCAAACTATGTTTCAACTTTTTCTACCTTATTAACCTTGTTACTATGTCTCTATTATTACACTGGTAAATACACCACACAAAACTATACATATTTGGAAACAACTGATAAACCACCTTTATCTGCAAAAGGACAGCTGAGGATACATATCAAACTGAACACATTTATAATTCCTATTCTCTGAAATATTTGGCTTGAATTTATTCTCAGGCATGGCAATGTACAAGTCATAATTTTCAATGCTCTCTCAAATAAAACAAAATTTCAGCTTCAAAGATATAAATCATATATATAAATATAAGATATAAATCATATTTCTCCTTTAACTTCTATCAATTTTTTCTTTGGAAGTTTTCAGGTTGAAGCATACACATAGACAGTGAGTGTTATGACTTTTTGATTAATTGACCCTCATTCCTATAAAATATCTTCCCTTTCTCCTGCCAATATTCCTAGTCCTATAGTTTACTTCTACTAATCATTTTTATGATCTGTGTTTGCAAGGTGTATCTTTTTTCATCTTTTAACTTTTAACCTCTGTGTCCATATTTTTATGGGGAGGGAGGTGGGAGGGGTGTTCAGGATTGGGAACACGTGTACACCCCTGGTGGAGTCATGTTGATGTATGTCAAAACCAATACAATGTTGTAAAGTAATTAGCCTCTAATTAAAATAAATTTAATTAAAAAAAAATAAAATGTCTTTCCTGTAGACAACATGTAGTTAGTTCATGATTAGTTTTTTTACATTGTCTACTATAAGCCTTTTCTTGGAGTGATAATATTGTTAAATTTAATGTAGTTATCATTATGCTTGCATAAAAACGCTTAGGTCTTTATTTTCTACTTTACATCTGTATTCAGTTCCTGTTTTTCTGGGTATTTTTTAGAATGGGTTGAATATTTTAATAACAATTTTACCTTCACTGTTGATCAGTTTTCTATATCTCTTTGTTTTATTTTTAGTGACTGTTCTGGGACTTTTAATATGCATCTTTAATTCTTGGCAATTTGACTTCAAATAATTTATACTACTTTCACCTGTAGTATCAGAACCATACAACAATAATCTCCTGTGTTCACCCTCCTGTTTTTGTTCTAAATCCTCTAAAATTACTCATAGTGCAAGTCTGCTAGCAATGAATTTTCTCAAATATTGATAATCTGAAAAAATTATTTATCTCCATCATAAGAGTATTTTTAGTAGATCTAAATTACCAATTGGCAATTTATTTTTTCCTTTAGCTCTTTAAAAAAGATGTTCCATTTTATTCTCTTGTGAATTTTTTCTTCATGAGAAATTGGTGTTCTCTTGGTCTTTGTTCCGGCATTGTACAATTTTTATTTTTTTATGATTTACTTTTTAGCCACAATTTTCAGCAATGTGATTCATTGACATGGCTTTATTTTTCTTTGTATTCATTCTTTTATTGATTTTGTCAAGGCTCTTAGTTCTGAAAGTTAAAGTTTTCATCAAATGAAATGTGGATATCATAAAAATGTGGATAATTCTTTGCCAATTTCTTGTTTGCATATCTTCTGTCCCAACTGCCAGAACTCCAATTATACACTTTGATGGGCTCCTTGACTCTGCTTCATGGGTTACTGGGCAATATTGTTTGTTGCTTGCTGGTTTCACACTTGGTGTGCTTCATCTTGAAGTTACTATTGTTCTGTCATCAAGTTTACTGATCTTTTCTTCTGTAATATCTAATGTGCTTTAAGTATATCTGGTGAAATTCTTATTTTATAAGAAATTCAACTGTAGAACCTCAACTGCAGAAATTCAACCATAGAACCTGACAATTTTCAGAGAAATAATTGATAGAAGTTAAAGAAGAAATATGATTTATGTCTTATATTTCAAGTTTTTGAAGCTGAAATTTTGTTTTATTTAGGAGACCATTGAAACCTAGACAGCATATTAAAAAGCAGAGACATTACTTCGCCAGCAAAGGTCTATATAGTCAAAGCTATGGTTTTTCCAGTAGTCATGTATGGCTGTGAGAGTTGGATTATAAAGAAAGCTGAGTGCAAAAGAACTGATGCTTTTGAACTGTGGTGTTGGAGAAGACTCTTGAGGGTCCCTTGGATTGCAAAGAGATCCAACCAGTCCATCCTTAAGGAGATCAGTCCTGGGTGCTCAATGGAAGGACTGATGCTGAAGCTGAAACTCCAGTACTTTGGCCACCTGCTGGGAAGAACTGACTCATTTGAAAAGACCCTGATGCTTTGAAAGATTGAAGTCGAGAGGAGAAGGAATGACAGGATGAGATGGCTGGATGGCATCACCGACTCAGTGGGCATGAGTTTGAGTAAACTCTGGAAGTTGGTGATGGACAGGGAAGCCTGGTGTGCTGTGGTCCATGGGGTTTCAAGGAGTTGGACATGACTGAGTGACAACTGGACTGAGAACTATGACTTGGATTTCTTATTTATATATTGTATTTTTCAGACATCCTGGAGTGTGAAGTCAAGTGGGCCTTAGGAAGCATTAATACAAACAATGTTAGTAGAGGAGATGGAATTCAAGCTGAGCTATTTCAAATCCTAAAAGATAATGCTGTCAAAGTGATGGACTCAATATGTCAGCAGATTTGGAAAACTCAGCAGTGGCCACAGGACTGGAAATGGTCAGTTTTCATTCCAAAACCAAAAAAGTGCATTTACTTCACTTTTATATATTCTACCTTTCTCCTTGTTATGTTCCTATTTTCTTTAAATCCTTTACCATATTTATAAGAGCTATTTTAAATTTCTTGTTGAGTAATGTCATCTTTGTCTGTTAGAATTGAGTACTTTTTTCCTAATTATGGATCAAATTTGCTTCATCTTTGAATGCTTAGTATTCTGGGAAGAGGGGAATATAGATATTTTTGAATATTATGCTGTTGGCTGCTGGATTTTATTTTCTTCCATCAAAGAATGTTTCACTGTCAATCACAGCAAACACCCTCCTCCAACAACACAAGAGGCTACTCTGCACGTAGACACACCAAAAGGTCGATACTGAAAGTAGATTGTTTATATTCTTTGCAGCCAAAGATGGAGAAGCTCTATACAATCAGTAACAACAAGACCTAGAGCTGACTGTGGCTCAGATCATCAGCTCCTTATTGCAAAATTCAGGTTCAAATTGAAGGAAGTAGGGAAAACCACTAGGCCATTCAGGTATGACCTAAATCAAATCCCTTATGATTATACAGTGGAAGTGATGAATAGATTCAAGGGAGTATATCTGATAGACAGAGTGCCTGAAGAACTATAGATGGAGGTTCATAACATTGTACAGGAGGTGGTGATCAAAAGCATCCCCAAGAACACAGAAATGCAAGAAGGCAAAATGGTTTTCTGAGGAGGCCTTAAAAATAGCTGAGAAAAGGAGAGAAGAGAAAGGCAAAGGAGAAAAGGAAAGATATACCCATCTAAATGCAGAGTTCCAGAGTATAGCAAGGAGAGATAAGAAAGCCTTCTTAAGTGAACAATGCAAAGAAATTGGAGGAAACAACAGAATGGGAAAGACAAGAGATCTCTTCAATAAAATTAGACACCAAGGGAATATTTCAAGTAAAGATGGGCGCAATAAAGGACACAAATGGTATGGACATACCAGAGCAGAAGAAATTAAGAAGAGGTGGAAAGAATACACAGAAGAGCTATACAAAAAAAGTCTTAATAACCTGGATAGCCACAGTGGTGTGGTCATTCATCTAGAGCCAGACGTCCTGGAGTGTGAAGTCAAGTGGGCCTTAGGAAGCATTACTACAAACTCTGTTAGTAGAGGTGATGGAATTCAAGCTGAGCTATTTCAAATCCCCAAAGATGATGCTGTTAAAGTGATGCACTCAATATCTCAGCAAATTTGGAAAACTCAGCAGTGGCCACAGGACTGGATAAGGTCAGTTTTCACTTCAATACCAAAGAAGAGCAATGCCAAACAATATTCAAACTACTGCCCGATCGCACTCACATCATATGCTAGCAAGGTTATGCTCAAAAACCTTCAAGCCAGGCTTCCATACTACTGAACCAAGAACTTCCAGATATAAAGCTGAATTTAGAAAAGGCAGAGGAACCAAAGGTCAAATTGCCAACATTAGTTGGTTTGTAGAAAAAAGCAAGGAAATTCCAGAAAAACATCTACTTCTGCTTCACTGACTGTGCTAAACCCTTTGTGTGGATCACAACTGAATGGAAAATTCTTAAAAAGATGAGAATACCAGACCGCCTTAACTGCCTCCTGAGAAACCTGTATGCAGATTAAGAAGCAACAGTTAGAACCAGGCACGAATAACGGGCTGGTTGCAAATTGGGAAAGAAGTACGTCAATGCTGTATATGGTCATCCTGCTTATTTAACGTAGATGCAGAGTGCATCATATGGAATGCTGGGCTGGATGAAGCACAAGCTGGGATCAAGATTGCTAGAAGAAATATCAATAACCTCAGATATGCAGATGACACCACCCTCATGGTAGAAAGCAAAGAGGAACTAAAAGAGCCTCATGATGAAGGTGAAAGAGGAGTGAAAAAACCTGACTCAACATTCAAAAAACTAAGATCATGGCAAATAGATGGGGAAACAATGGAAACAGTGGCAGATTTCGTTTTCTTGGGCTCCAAAATCACTGTAGAAGATGACTGTTGCCATGGAATTAAAAGACGCTTGCTGCTTGGAAGAAAAGCTATGACAAACCCAGACAGAATATTAAAAAGCAGAGACATTACTTTGCCAACAAAGGTTCTTATTGTCAAAAAATCATATGGTTTTTTAATTAGTCATATACGGATGTGAGAATTTGACCACAAAGAAGGCTGAGTGCTGAAGAATTGATACTTTTTATTTGTGATGCCACAGCAACAGCAGCAGACTCTTGATAGTCTCTAGGACTGCAAGGATATCAAATCAGTCCATCCTAAAGGAAATCAGCCCTGAATATTCATTGGAAGGACTGACGCTGAAGCTGAAACTCCAATACTTTGGCCACCCAATGTGAAGAGTTGACTCACTGGAAAACAAGCTGATGCTGGGAAAAATTGAAGTCAGGAGGAGAAGGGGACCACAGAGGATGAGATGGTTGGATGGCATCACTGACTTGATGGACAAGAGTTTGAGCAAGTTCCGGGAGCCAGTGAAACACAGGGAAGCCTGGCGTACTGCCGTCTATAGGGTCGCAAAGGGTAGGACACAAATGAGCAGCAGAGCACAGCAATTAAAGACGTGCTTTTTGGGCAAGTAGTTAATTATGAATTTTAAAGGCTTGGTTTAAGCTTCACTATGGCAAGTGTAAAGTAGCTTTTACTCTAGGTCTAATTTCATTCCAGTACTAAATTAAATGCAAAATTTCTCTTAATTGTGGGAGCTCTGGGAGGTGTTCCACTTATAAATCCCTTTAATTACATTCTCAGTTCATGGAATTTCATCAAATACATGCAGCTTTATTATTCAGCAACAAACTCAATGGGACCCTTATCGAGAATTTTTAGCTTTTTCACTTTGTATGTCCATTCTGTTTCACATACTGTCCCCCTCAGAACCTAACCACATCAGTCTCCAGTCTCCACATCCTTCACCAGGGAGACTAGTGGGCTATGCTTGTACTTCCCTCTTTTAACTATGGTCCAGAAGATCAGTTCAGTTCAGTCACTCAGTTGTGTCCGACTCTTTGTGACTCCAGGAATCACAGCACGCCAGGCCTCTCTGTCCATCACCAACTCCTGGAGTTCACCCAAACCCATGTCCATTGAGTCAGTGATGTCATCTAACCATCTCATCCTCTGTCTGTCCCCTTCTCCTCCTGCCCTCAATCTTTCCCAGCATCAAGGTCTTCTCAAATGAGTCAGCTCTTCGCATCAGGTGGCCAAAGTATTGGAGTTTCAGCTTCAATATCAGTCCTTCCAATGAATATTCAGGACTGATTTCCTTTAGGATGGACTGGTTGGATCTCCTTGCAGTCCAAGGGACTCTCAAGAGTCTTCTCCAGCACCACAGTTCAAAAGCATAAATTCCTTGGCACTCAGCTTTTTTCATAGTCCAACTCTCACATCCATACATGACCACTGGAAAAACCATAGCCTTGACAAGATGGACCTTTGTTGACAAAGTAATGTCTCTGCTTTTCAATATGCTATCTAGGTTGGTCATAACTTTCCTTCAAGGAGTAAGCGTCTTTCAATTTCATGGCTGCAATCACCATCTGCAGTGATTTTGGAGCCCCCAAAAATAAAGTCTGACACTGTTTCCACTGTTTCCCCATCTATTTCCCATGAAGTGATGGGACTGGATGCCATGATCTTCGTTTTCTGAATGTTGAGCTTTAAGCCAAGTTTTTCACTCTCCTTTTTCACTTTCATCAAGAGGCTCTTCAGTTCTTCACTTTCTGCCATAAGGGTGGTGTCATCTGGATATTTGAGATTATTAATATTTCTCCCAGCAATCTTGATTCCAGCCTGTGCTTCCTCTATCCCAGTGTTTCTCATGATGTACTCTGCATAGAAGTTAAATAAGCAGGGTGACAATATACAGCCTTGATGTACTACTTTCCCTATTTGGAACTAGTCTGTTGTTCCATGTCCAGTTCTATTTGTTGCTTCCTGACCTGCATACAGGTTTCTCAAGAGGCAGGTCAGGTGGTCTGGTATTCCTAGCTCTTTCAGAATTTTCTACAGTTTATTGTGATCCACACAATCAAAGGCTTTGGCATAATCAATAAAGCAGAAATAGATGTTTTTCTGGAACTCTCTTGCTTTTTCTATGATCCATTGTATGTTTGCAATTTGATCTCTGGTTCCTCTGCCTTTTCTAAATCCACCTTAAACATCAGGAAGTTCACAGTTCATGTATTGCTGAAGCCTGTCTTGGAGAATTTTGAGCATTACTTTACTAGCGTGTGAGATGAGTGCAGTTGTGCGGTAGTTTGAGCATTCTTTGGCATTGCCTTTCTTTGGGATTGGAATGAAAACTGACCTTTTCCAGTCCTGTGGCCACTGCTGAGTTTTCCAAATTTGCTGGCATATTGAGTGCAGCACTTTCACAGCATCATCTTTTAGGATTTGAAGTAGCTCAGCTGGAATTCCATCACCTCCACTAGCTTTGTTCATAGTGATGCTTTCTAAGGCCCACTTGACTTCACATTCCAGGATGTCTGGCTCTAGGTCAGTGATCACACCATCATGATTATCTGGGTCATGAAGATCTTTTTTGTACAGTTCTTCTGTGTATTCTTGCCACCTCTTCTGAATATCTTCTGCTTCTGTTAGGGCCATAACATTTCTGTCCTTTATTGAGCCCTTCTTTGCATGTAATGTCCCCTTGGTATCTCTAATTTTCTTGAAGAGATCCCTAGTCTTTCCCATTCTATTGTTTTCCTCTGTTTGTTTGCACTGATCTCTGAGGAAGGCTTTCTTATCTCTCCTTGCTATTCTTTGGAACTCTGCATTCAAGTGAGTATATCTTTCCTTTTTTCCTTTGCTTTCGCTTCCCTTCTTTTCACAGCTATTTGTAAGTCCTCCTCAGACAGCCATTTTGGTTTTTTGCAGAAGTACCTTCATGGAAAACACTGGGGAGACTGGAAGCCTCACCTCACTTGTTTCCCTTCTCTCAGAGATCACAATCATGTACTGCATTTTGATAACTGTCTGTAAAAAAATTACTTCATACATTTTTTCCCAGTTTTTAGTTATTTACATTAGGAGAGAAATTCATCTCCAGTTACTCCATCATAGCTGAAGATGGAATATTCTCCTTAGGTAATTTCTTTAAAGTTTAGTAATTCTTTTTCTATATGTCAGCTATATTCTTAACTTTAGCTTATTATATAAAATACTCAGATATTCAAGCAATAATTTCAATGACATTTGAAGAAATAATAAGGAGATGGGGGCATATGACATATAGTTATATTCCTATGGTAGTAATTAACTATTATATAGTAATATAACTATAATAGTAATATAACTATTATAGTATATAATAGTAATATAACTATTATAGTTATATTACTATGGTATTTGAGAAAATATTATAGGAGGACGCTCACTGAAGAACAAAATGATTATATTAGATTAATTTCTGAAAAAAAAGGGTAACTTGTCACAATGGTGAAATAAGAGATTTTTAAATTATAAAAGCTAAATAGATATGTATTTCTGGAAAAAGGCCTGTTGATGAAAATAAGTAGGCTGCTACATGGGAAAAGTGAGGATTACAAAGAATGAGGCAACCTGACCTCTAGCCAAGGTACTGAACTTGAGTGATACTCGATACAAAAGGATGCTTGGTAGGTATGGAAGACGAAAAGGTATAGAATTCTGTGATGGATGGACAATGACCAGGCAATCATAAACCCGAATGTACGGTGTACAGAGAAACACCTAACTGCCTAATCTGTGTTAGCAACATTTTCCAGCACATTTATGCAGAAGAGGAGGAAAATAAGCTCTCTGAAATAAAGAAATACATTCACATCATTTGTTTTCTGTCAGCTCAGGAGCATACAATAATCACAGGGGAGAAAAGCTCTTTCTTTTCACGATAGTGAGATTCTTCCCACAAGCCAAAAGCATCACGATGCCAAGGCTGCTTTGTAAAAGCGATTTGGGAAAGCATTATCTGTGTGAAAATGCTAAGCCACCTGCTTTGCAAAAAACAAGACACCAGTGTTAAGCAAAGAAACCATCTATAGACTTACACTATAAGTCAACTCTAAGAACATGCAAGGCAGAAATCTGGTCTAGAAACTGTGGAAATTAAGGCTAACTCAGGATTTTCTATCTCTCAAGTAGCTCTCAATTCAGAAGAATAAAGTTGAGATAAAATTGGACAAGTCATTGTTCAGAATTTAGTCTAAAGAGAGAAAACCACGTCAAACATTGTAATTTGTAGAATTTAAAAAGTTTTAATATAATTAAAAGAATAAAAGCATTAAATTAAGTTTAATAACAGAATGTGATGTGCTTTTAAAACTTATAACTTAGTAAAATATGAAAAGAAAAGTCAGGTTCAGTAAGGTCTTAATAAGCCATTGGAGATAACATTTTCTACATTATTCCAAGGTTCCAAAGAGAAGGATTTAACTCTTAGAGATATATATATTTCTATAATTTTCTAATTAGTAACTCTAAGAACCTCAAAATGGATTAATTCATTATCTTGACATGGAAACAACTATGACATCATCGTGTTGAAAAAGGAAAGTCTAAGTCACTGTGAATACTGATTTATTTCTTGTGAACTCATAGCTCCCTAAAGAGGTGGAATTACACTTAACGTGTTGCAGATATAAAGTCTGTTCTGCACACCTAAGGGTTTTCTTCCCTCTTCATCATGGAGTGGTGTATAGGACAATAAGCTTAATGTATTTTATAATAACTGATACAAAAAATGAAAAACAGTCATTGTTAAAGCTGAAAAAGTAAAACAAATGATACCTTCTAATATTAAAATAGTTTAACTTTTTTTTCTAAAATTATCAAATCTATGATTAGATCTGATAACCTGAAAGGTTTCGGGATGATAGTGTCTCCAAAAACCTACCTCTTGTACATTTTTGTTTGCACTCTTCCAGAGTTTCAAATCGATTCTGATTTCCTTTACATCCTCCATATATAAATTCTTCACATTGTTGAGTATGAATATTGAAAAAAAACCTCTTTATCATTGCTTTGCATGGGCCATCATCTACTCTCATGGCACAAAATGAATGCACAGGTTTCAGTGGAGGCAACTCAGCATCTACAAGGTAAAAATAAAAGAACAACATATAATCCTTCATCCACACTGTAATAGTGTTACTTCCTTTTCATTTCCTTTTTAATACATTTTAATTTTAAGGAAAAGTACAACAATAATAAAACAGGCTGATATAAGAAACTATGAAAATTATCCAAAAGGTAGATAAATATATAAACTCACCAAATGAGACAGATCTTACCAACTTTATTAAACTTTGTTGATTATTAACCAACTATTAGGGGAAAATGTTGACATTTGTAATAGGTTCTTATTATTGCTTAAACTTGTACCAGTTGACCAATATGTAACTGAGTCATAGAGCTGTCTCCCTAATCAATAGCTGCATCGTTTTTTACATATAAAACAAGTCTTTAAAAGCAACAATATTAGAGCTGATACATGACTCCACGTCTTATGAAAAAAATTAACCGTATCTATGTTCATATATGTGTGTATATATCTTACTACATTAAACTATTTCCTAATTATGAAAATTTATGTAACTTATAAATTCCACATAATTTATTTTCTTAAAGTAAACACACAAGGGCTTCCCTGGTAGCTCAGTTGGTAAAGAATCCACCTGCAATGTGGGAGACCCTGGTTCGATTCCTGGATTGGGAAGATTCCCTGGAAAAGGGAAATGCTACCCACTCCAGTATTCTGGCCTAGAGAATTCCATGGACGGTATAGTCCATGGAGTCCCAAAGAGTTGGACACGACTGAGCGACTTTCACTTTTACACTATACGCACAAGAACTTCTTTCTATAGAAACCAATATATAATAGCATTTTAGAGTATTATATATAACTGTATATAAACAAAAATGACTTATAAAAAATACATAGTTTCCCTTTATCACTGAAGTTACAACTGTCAATTCAAATGCAAAAATAAGTGAAAGCATTTTCTGAGTAATACATTTTTGCGTAATTGTGAATGCTATTTATATTCCTATGTTTACTTAAAGACTGATAATTTTATACTTGACATTCCAAGTTGTTAGAAAGATGTGAGAAGTTAGAAGGCTTTCATCAAAGACACTATGTGGTACATCTGACTGAGAGATGGCTCACCATGTGTCACTGAATTATCATTTTGTGTTTATCTACTCTAGATAGGGCTGACCAAATTTTGATTTATCAGTTTTATAAGTATCTGATAGAGGAGCTATCCCACGTTGAAGATCAGGAAGGACGGCGGTGAGGAGATACCCCTTGTCCAAGGTAAAGAGCATTGGCTATGCTTTGCTGGAGCAGCCGTGAAGAGATACCCCATGCCCAAGGTAAGAGAAACCCAAGTAAGACGATAGGTGTTGCAAGAGGGCATCAGAGGGCAGACACACTGAAACCATACTCACAGAAAACTAGTCAATGTAATCACACCAGGACCACAGCCTTGTCTAACTCAATGAAACTAAGCCATGCCCATGGGGCAACCCAAGATGGGCGGGTCATGGTGGAGAGATCTGACAGAATGTGGTCCACTGGAGAAGGGAATGGCAAACCACTTCAGTGTTATTGCCATGAGAACCCCATGAACAGTATGAAAAGGCAAAATGATAGGATACTGAAAGAGAAACTCCCCAGGTCAGTAAGTGCCCAATATGCTACTGGAGATGAGTGGAGAAATAACTTCAGAAAGAATGAAGGGATGGAGCCAAAGCAAAAACAATACCCAGCTGTGGATGTGACTGGTGATAGAAGCAAGGTCCGATGCTGTAAAGAGCAATATTGCATAGGAACCTGGAATGTCAGGTCCATGAATCAAGGCAAATTGGAAGTGGTCAAAAAGGAGATGGCAAGAGTGAATGTTGACATTCTAGGAATCAGCAAACTGAAATGGACTGGAATGGGTGAATTTAACTCAGATGACCATTATATCTACTACTGCAGGGAGGAATCCCTCAGAAGAAATGGAGTAGCCATCATGGTCAACAAAAGAGTCCGAAATGCAGTACTTGGATGCAATCTCAAAAACGACAGAATGATCTCTGTTCATTTCCAAGGCAAACCACTCAATATCACAGTAATCCAAGTCTATGCCCCAACCAGGAACACTGAAGAAGCTGAAGTTCAATGGTTCTATGAAGACCTCCAAGACCTTTTAGAGCTAACACCTAAAAAAGATGTCCTTTTCATTATAGGGGACTGGAATGCAAAAGTAGGAAGTCAAGAAACACCTGGAGTAACAGGCAAATTTGGCCTTGGAATACGGAATGAAGCAGGGCAAAGACTGATAGAGATTTGCCAAGAAAATGCACTGGTCATAACAAACACCCTCTTCCAACAACACAAGAGAAGATTCTATACATGGACATCACCAGATGGTCAACACCGAAATCAGATGGATTATATTCTTTGCAGACAAAGATGGAGAAGCTCTATACAGTCAACAAGACCAGGAGCTGACTGTGGCTCAGACCATGAACTCCTTATTGCCAAATTCAGACTTAAATTGAAGAAAGTAGGGAAAACCACTAGACCATTCAGGTATGACCTAAATCAAATCCCTTATGATTATACAGTGGAAGTGAGAAATAGATTTAAGAGCCTAGATCTGATAGATAGAGTGCCTGATGAGCTATGGAATGAGGCTCGTGAATTTGTACAGGAGACAGGGATCAAGACCATCCCCATGGAAAAGAAATGCAAAAAAGCAAAATGGCTGTCTGGGGAGGCCTTACAAATAGCTGTGAAACGAAGAGAAGTGAAAAGCAAAGGAGAAAAGGAAAGATATAAACATCTGAATGCAGAGTTCCAAAGAATAGCAAGAAGAGATAAGAAAGCCTTCTTCAGCGATCAATGCAAAGAAATAGAGGAAAACAACAGAATGGGAAAGACTAGAGAGCTCTTCAAGAAAATTAGAGATACCAAGGGAACATTTCATGCAAAGATGGGCTCGATAAAGGACAGAAATGGCACGGACCTAACAGAAGCAGAAGATGTTAAAAAGAGGTGGCAAGAATACATAGAAGAACTGTACAAAAAGATCTTCACGACCCAGATAATCACGATGGTGTGATCACTGACCTAGAGCCAGACATCCTGGAATGTGAAGTCAAGTGGGCCTTAGAAAGCATCACTATGAACAAAGCTAGCGGAGGTGATGGAATTCCAGTTGAGCTGTTTCAGGTCCTGAAAGATGAAGCTATGAAAGTGCTGCACTCAATATGCCAGCAAATTTGGAAAACTCAGCAGTGGCCACAGGACTGGAAAAGATCAGTTTTCATTCCAATCCCAAAGAAAGGCAATGCCAAAGAATGCTCAAACTACCGCACAATTGCACTCATCTCACATGCTAGTAAGGTAATGCTCAAAATTCTCCAAGCCAGGCTTCAGCAATATGTGAACCGTGAACTTCCTGATGTTCAAGCTTGTTTTAGAAAAGGCAGAGGAACCAGAGATCAAATTGCCAACATCTGCTGGATCATGGAAAAAGAAATAGAGTTCCAGAAAAACATCTATTTCTGCTTTATTGAGTACGCCAAAGCCTTCGACTGTGTGGATCACAATAAACTGTGGAAAATTCTGAAAGAGATGGGAATACCAGACCACCTGATTTGCCTCTTGAGCAATTTGTATGCAGGTTAGGGAGCAACAGTTAGAACTGGACATGGAACAACAGACTGGTTCCAAATAGGAAAGGGAGTTCATCAAGGCTGTATATTGTCGCCCTGTTTGTTTAACATACATGTAGAGTACATCATGAGAAACGCTGGACTGGAAGAAACACAAGCTGGAATCAAGATTGCCGGGAGAAATATCAATGACCTCAGATATGCAGATGACACCACCCTTATGGCAGAAAGTGAAGAGGAACTAAAAAGCCTCCTGATGAAGGTGAAAGTGGAGAGTGAAAAAATTGGCTTAAAGCTCAACATTCAGAAAACGAAGGTCATGGCATCCAGTCCCACCATTTCATGGGAAATAGATGGGGATGTCAGACTTTATTTTTCTGGGCTCCAAAATCACTGTAGATGGTGACTGCAGCTATGAAATTAAAAGACGCTTACTCCTTGGAAGGAAAGTTATGATTAACCTAGATAGCATGTTCAAAAGCAGAGACATTACTTTGCCAACAAAGGTTCGTCTAGTCAAGGCTCTGGTTTTTCCTGTGGTCATGTATGGATGTGAGAATTGGACTGTGAAGAAGCCTGAGTGCCGAAGACTTGATGCTTTTGAACTGTGGTGTTGGAGAAGACTCTTGAGAGTCCCTTGGACTGCAAGGAGATCCAACCAGTCCATTCTGAAGGAGATCAGCCCTGGGATTTCTTTGGAAGGAAGGAATCTAAAGCTGAAACTCCAGTACTTTGGCCACCTCATGCGAAGAGTTGACTCATTGGAAAAGACTCTGATGCTGGGAGGGATTGGGGGCAAGAGGAGAAGGGGATGACAGAGGATGAGATGGCTGGATGGCATCACTGACTCGATGGACATGAATCTGAGTGAACTCCGGGAGTTGATGATGGACAGGGAGGCCTGGCGTGCTGCGATTCATGGGGTCGCAAAGAGTCGGACACGACTGAGCGACTGATCTGATCTGATCTGATCTTATAATCAGGTCTCAAAAGTCATGTGAATAATTTTGGGAAGTGAGCTAGAATACAAATATTCTGACATTTTGAATTGTATAGGTATATTCCATAATTTCAGAAATTCCTAGGGCTTCCTCCATAGCTCAGTTGATAAAGAATCCGCCTGCAATGTAAGAGGTCCTGGTTTGAGTCCTGGGTCAGGAAGATCCCCTGGAGAAGTGATCGCTACCCACTCCAGTATTCTTGGGCTTCCCTGGTGTCTCAGATGATAAAGAATCCACCCGCAATGCAGGAAACATGGGTTTGATCCCTGGGTTGGGAAGATCCCCTGAAGGAGGGCAGGGCAACCCACTCCAGTATTCTTTCCTGGAGAATCCCCATGGACAGAGAAGCCTGACAGGCTATACCCATGGGGTAACAAAGAGTCGGACACAACTGAGTGACTAAGCACAGCACAACACAGCATAGCACTTCTGATATAATATGATGGTCCTGATTCCCAAGTTACAGTTATTGTGGGACTTTACAGACACCAAATCATTGCAGCAGTGCTTCAGACAAGCACCTTTAAAGAGGATGCCTGTAGAATGTGGAAAGCATTGCCTGAGTTGCCATGTACTGTATATGTAGGAGAACTATTTCTTATAATAATTTTTATCAGATTTTTCTCATTGATAATTGCCAATATTTTTGACTTTTCATATATGTGATATTCTTTATCATCATGCCAAATTTTTAGTTTAGATTTTATGTTTTAAGGATAGAAATACCAGCCTATTTTCAACGTGTTATTTAGTAATCGCGCCACCAGGTGGCGGCAGTGCACCACACACAGAGTCTTGGTAGGAAAGACAGCAAAGGGTTCACGGAGATTTCTGTGCGCCGGACATTTTGCAATTATGTTATTTAATAATCACAAGGCATTTTTATCTCCACTGTGCAAATTATAAAATAATACTGCAAAAATTAACTTCTCAGTTCACACTCTAAGTGATGGCTTTAGATCTGACCCCCAGATAATTTTATATCAGATATGTCACACCTTCTTAATAACTGAGTGGTACCGTCACAGATCTGTGTGACTGAGATTCCTTAATTGATATTTAAATCAAGAACGTGGATTGAGTTTTACAATTTCTACTCAATAAATTTTTCTAAATTTTACTCTATAAAAATTAGAATAGTTTTTTTTTTTTTTTCTTGTTTTTCCTTTTTCTAAAAAATTTTTATTTTGTATTGGGATATGGCCAATTAACAATGTTCTGATAGTTTCAGGTGGACAGCAAAGGGACTCAACCTATACATATACATGTATCCATTCTCTCCCAAACTCCCCTCCCTCCCAGGCTGCCACATAACTTTGTAAAAGGTTTCAATGATGAAAGCAGGTAATGCTTTTATAACAATTTCTTAAAGAAAGCACTAAGAATTAATTTGATTAACATATTTTACTAATTATTATCTAATTATTCATTTTCACCATTCAAATTTTATGGTATTTCTTACACAAATCCTGCATTAGAATATTCTTTATTCTTTTGTTCAGTGAGCTTGCGACCTCCCACTTGAGCAACATCATCCCTGATTGGGGGAGTGATGACGTGGCTCCTTTAAACACAAAGCCATGCCACTACTAAAACTGGATGAAAGTCTGTCTTGTTTTCACTTTTTACTTTAGATAAACCTTTTCAAAAGTTAACAACTGTGTGCTGATCGTATATGTCAGGCACCGTGCTGTCATGGCAGATGTGACGGAAGATTAAGTGTCAGTGACCTCCACCCCATGCCCCAACTTCATGGCTCATGCAGACACTCAGACTTACTTATATAAATATTAAAGAACTTCAAGATGCTGTGACCATGTTTAATAAGATACTTAAGCTGCTCTGAGGGGGTCAGCGGTAACTTTCCTTCCTGAAACTTGAAGAAAGCATTGACTATGACAAGGATCTACCTAAGGCCATACAACTGGAAAACACATACAGGGCAATGTAACAGGAATTTAATTTGATGAAATAAACAGAATTATGGTTCATATTTAATCATGTTCATAATTGATTCCTTGCATTTTATTTTTCAGAGTCTGAGGATTACAATTTCACTCTTCCTCCCCCTGGTTCTGGGGTACTGAGGGGAGGGCTCAGGGTAATATTTAGGGATGTGTCAAGTCCTTGGTTGTTAGAGTCCTCCTCCTCCTGGGATTTGTCTGGAAACCTAGAGCTTTAAGATAACGTACTGCCTGGGAGTCTACATGCTACTTGACTCTCTCACTAAAAGACTGGTTTCTCTGGAAAGATAGAACACAGACATGTATTCTGCCTTCTCTGTGCTAGGAAATGTGCCAGCTGCTTTTATGCAATTTACATAACAGCCATCTGAATGTAGTTATTTACATCACTTATTTATAGATTAGGATACTGGGAGTCAGAGAGTTTATATAAACTCATCTAATTTTGCAAAGCTGCCATATGACAAACTACAAATGCATACTTAGGCGCATCTGATTCTAAGTGTTATGAAATAGACTTGCTTTTCTCTAAATGTTCCCTGATAATTTTGTCTCTCCTAGTCCGAAGGGATTTTTTTTTAAAGAAAGTTTTCACCACAATTTTTTTGTCATTTTTTTTTTTTTTATCAAGAAGTTTCTCTATTTCATCCTCCCTGCTGGTTGACTTAATTTTAAAATGGCTACTATTGACTTATGACAGAAGCCATAAAATCTCGTAATGTTTTTCAATAAAATACTAGTACATTATTTCACTGAACTTCTATAAAATGATGGCATGACCATGGCATAATGTAGATGATATCTCCAAAATTAAATTGAGACAGACACTGTGTTTAATCACTCAGTTGTGTCTGACTCTTTGGGACTCCATGGACTCTAGCCCAGCAGGCTCCTCTGTCCATGGAGATTCTCCAGGAAAGAATACTGGAGTGGGTTGCCATGCCCTCCTTCAGGGGATCTTCTCAACCCAGGGAACGAACCCAGGTCTCCCACATTGTGGGCAGATTCTTTACCAGCTGAGCCACTAGGGAAGCCCAAGAATACTGGAGTGGGTAGCCTATCCCTTCTCCAGGGGAACTTCCTGGTCCAGGAATTGAACCAGGGTCTCTGGAATTGAGGGTGAATTCTTTACCAGCTGAGCTACCAGGGAAGCCCAGAGACAGACAAAGCATCCTGCTAACACAGGATTAATTGAAAATAAAACAAAAACAAGACTGCATAAGTCTGTGCAGCCAGTCAGCTAAGTGGTCTTCACATCTGGCTTTACAACCAAGGTTTTTCCTTATCCAGCTGGATTTGGTCTGTATTACCCAGAGATTTTAAACTTGGGTTTAAACATTGATGGGTTAATTCTGTTTTCTTTGCTGACTGTGGCAGTAGCAACAACTTTAGGAACCTCCTGATTAACTGGCATTCACTTTCTCAGCCTAACTGAGAGAACTTCTTGGACTAGGTGAATACTGGGAACACGTGGACTCTTTCTCCTCCCACTTCCTAAAATGGGATTGCCTGCTTTTCTCCTATTAGGATTTACTTTAATCTCCGTATTCCTTCTCTATCTACCTCCATAATATTAAAATTTTAGCCATCCCTTTTTTGAGAAATGAGCAGAATGAAGGATTAGATCTCATCTCATAGTGATGGCATTCCTACTTTAATAAGACACATAATGGTTTTTAACTTTATCAAATAACATTCCATCTTTAGGAAATTTTCCCAACAATATATATTTTTTTTAGTGGCATACAACAATAAGCCTTTGCTTTTCACACATGGATAGGACGTGACTGACCCTTTTGATCCCAGCTGGGTTTGCTTCTCATCTACCAGTCCGCTGGGGCTGCTGTAGGCTGGGCTTGCTTGGGTGGGTGGAGCTCAAGCTGTGGGTCCAGCTGGAGCAGACCTTCAAGTCTGCTCCCAGTGTCTGCTTCTTGGGTGCGGGCTGAAGTGGTGTAGCATGGACATCTGGACTTCCCCAGGTCAAGCTCTCAGACAGCCAAGTACAGATGAGGCCCCCTCTTCTTTGTGTCAACAGCAGTACCCTATGAATGCCTCTATCATTTCACTTACTACACTGTACTGAAATAACCTGTCTTCCTTGTGAAATCATGACATTTTGGAGAACCCAGTCTCAGTCATCAGGTCTTCCCTAGCATCTACCAGAGTTTCAGGCACATAAGATGTGTTTATTCAATCTGTATCAAAGGGAAGTACACTGAACAAAATCACACTAAACAGCTGTAAGCGATATGAAATAAAAAGGTATTTGTGGAAATCGTTCGTACATCACAAACACACATATGAATAGAAGCTTTCATTTTGTTCAGCCTCTCATTATTAACAATGAGTTGAAGTTTCTATCAATAGTGTACTAATTTGCCACAAAATATTGCTTTTAAGAAAGAAATCTATAATAATGATCACTACACAGTCTCCTCCTTGTTCTATTGCTTTATTGTTAGAACAGCTGACCCTTGAGCAACACGGGTTTGATCTGCGTGGGCCCACGTTTACAGATTTTTTTTTCAACAGTCAATACTGCAGTAGTGCATGATCTGTGGTTGGCTGAATCTGCATGCAGAACTCCAGACATAAAGGAATTGTGGATACAGAGGGCTAAATATGAGTTACACGTGGATGCTCTACTTCACTGATGGTGCACCAGCTCCTGCATCGCTCAAGAGTCAACTGTATTTTATTTTTAAGCACAGAACTTTATGGGAGTAGAACTATCTTCTGTTATCCCCATCTCCTGGTATCCAGCTTGGCTGTATTCTCACACTGGACTCATCTGAGAAGTTCTTGTTTGAGGAATATAAAGACAGGAAGGAGAGAAAAACTGAAACCTTCAATGCCTGCTGTTTCCTTTTCCTTCTCACACTTTTCACAGTCAAACGTGACATCAAGGTTCATAGAGAGCTGTATCTATATCATTTTATTTTACTTGCAATTTTCCAGAGATACTTCAGGTTTTAATATACAATCTGAGAAATGAGAGATCTTCTTCCCTAATGTGACTTTTTTTTTGTACTAAGGTTTTGGAAAAATATCATTTCAATAAAACTTCTTTTCTTTCAAGATGAAGAAAAATATATTAATTTTTGGATTAAAAGGATGAATGCTTCTAACATTTTACCTGTAATGTTTGTATATTCTTCACCTTCCTCAGGAACAGCATTGAGAGGGGCAGAAGCACAGCTAAGCAGCAGACATACAGAAACCCCCCAAATCTGTTCTTTCTTCATTATGTTAATGAAGATTTCAGAGATGTCTGAAATATAAAACATAGATATACCTAATGAATAGAGAGTTGATGTGGATTTATACACATCAACTTAGGAATCTTAAGCATAGCTTTGACATTTATGACATTCTATGACACTTAATGTGTATTCTCATACATCTCTGTTTACAAATTCCTTAAGTCATATTTAAAACATGTATTAGCATTCAGTATAGTAGACACACATATTTTCAGTGCATATAGCTAATAACATTCAAATACACAGGTCATGGTTCAGTCTTGAAAATACACACTTAAATAGCAATAATTGAGACATGGGTAATGCTTATCAACATGACTAAGTGTGTATTAAGATCCATTTCATATGTAATTCTATTTGCCACATCTTTTTCATAACTATTCTTTTCTGAGTCAGAACTAATTTTATTTGAAATTTTCTATCATTTCTTGAATACAACTTTCAATTTCTGATTCCTCTTTCCCTTTACTACCATGTTCAAAAAAGAAATACATTTCCAAATGTTCATCTTGCTGCTGCTGCTAAGTCACTTCACTCATGTCCGACTCTGTGCGACCCCATAGATGGCAGCCTACCAGGCTCCTCCATCCATGGGATTTTCCAGGCAAGAGTACTGGAGTGGGGTGCCGTTGCCTTCTCCAAATGTTCATCTTTGTTTCCTTTAAAATATATTTCTGTTTTTATACAATTCCTAACCAGATTTCCTATGAGATTGCAAACAGAACTGTTGAAAAAAGAAATGTCTTAACATTATAGCCAGTTGTTTGCCCCAATTTTTCTCCATCAATTTAAGGAGTTATCTCATGCAAAAGAGTTTCACAGAAAAGTGACTTTAAGTTATAAATCAACACATTTACAGCCTATAGGAAACAGATTTCAGGAGAAGAGTGAGACTTCCTGTTTCAAAATTATTTAAGATCCATAGCAAAAAATAATGGAAAAGCACACTTAAAGGCTATTTTTCCTTTGTATTCAAAAGTGGAAGGAAATGTGTAATGTTCATGCAGCATGGGCAGAGAAAAGAAGAGAATGCATGCACATTCTCAGTCGCTGCTGCCATCGGAATCAGGAAGGAAACAGCAATGTTATCAGTACATGTTCACAAATGCAGGAACCGATACTCCATCAAAAACAATTTAGTATTTTGTTTATGTCTGTAGTGGATCACAGCTACAGTATACATCATTAAAGTGTAGTCTTAAGTAATAAGTAAAGTGACAAATGACAATTTGCATTAAACTTCATTAAAACCACCAGTGAAATGGATAATCTATTTTCTCACGACACTGCAAATATTAACACATTTTAAAATTATATTTGGTAGCAGTGCTATATACCTTCTAAATCATATCATAAAGTACTTGAATCCACACATATATATATATATATATATATGTATTTAAATGTATGCACAAATATACATATGCACCATTGGCCTTTGACCAATATGGATTGAACTATGTGGATTCACTTATATGTGGATCTTTTTCAATAGTAAATGCTATAGTACTACCTGATCTATGATTGCTTGAATTTTTGGACTTGGAACTGCTGATATACAGGAAACATGAACATGAAGGAATTTGCATAAGAAGGGCCTAGTCAAAAGAGTATGACTTCTTTTCTTCCTGGACTAGGTTCACAAAGCTTGAGCTCAGAAATGATAGGGAAGTGTCCCACAGCTTAACCAATATGCTTGAGGTCAAAAGTTACAGGAGATTAGCAAGTATTTGGTGGATTCTATAAAAGGGTCAGGAAATATGAATATGTCAAAACACTGCAAATATTAATGTAAATATCTGAGTTTAAGGGTGGAGTGGATAGGTGTAGCTCCCAGGAGAAGCGGGTTATTGCTTCTAGAAAAAAAGGGAGTTGAACAGAAAAAACTATGAGTATGCTATTTAAGAAGCCATAGCTAATTAATGACTGATACAGATCTTAAATTCAAGTGAGCAAACTGCTAGTTCAGTGCTTTCTTCTCCATAATATTGCTTCTGAAAAGTGACCAAAAGCATTAAATAATACAATTTCTAAGAGCAATGTAGAAGATTGATTTGGGTGCACCACTGAAAAGATATAGTACGACAAGTTATAACATTCATAAAATTGCAATTTGTGGTGATCAGAGAGAACTGATTTAATTATATGTTATTGTAATTTACTTATTTTTTAAATTTCAAGATGCATTACATTGCAAAGTGACAAGATAAATAACAAACCCAAACTGAAGCTGTGTACTAATTGACTCACTTCTTATACATCCTTGTACCTTTCTGCACTCTACTGTCTTACTAGCTGGCCCTGTTAAAAATATGTATTACCCAATCTAGTATCATACACAAAAATTGACTCAAGAAAATTCAACCATTTAAATGTGAAAGGTAAAACATTAAATGCTAGGAGAAAAAACACAGGAGACTATATTTATGGTGAAGTTGGCAAGCATTTTTGAATCAGGATATAGACAGCACCGGTTAAATACAATAAAACAGTGATAACTGTATTTCATTAAAATCAAGAAATTCTGTTCATCAAAGGAAATATCATTAAGATATTGAAAAGGCAAGTTGTGAGGAAGTATTTGAAATTCATATATCTTAAGATTATATATTGAAAATGTATAAAGAACTACAAATAAATATGCAATTAAAAATGGATTAAAGATTTGTTAAGGAAATTAAAATGGAGGAAGTCTTATTCAGGCTTCAGAAGCAGGACAGCAATATCAGGCCTCTGACCTGCTTCTGACCTGCCTGGACACTGCCTGCATTCTGAGCCTGCTGGCAAGCACAGCAAGTCAGGCAGCACTTTAGATAAGAAATGGGGTGGGTCTTGGAATCTTTTAACGCCCCGGGGCCTGGCCAGCTCCTCCCGGCCCCCTCTACCTGCAGGTCTAAGAAGTCTTACGACTTATAAGGTGAGAGAAACAGCATTGTAAAAGTTAAAATTAAACCAGAGCTGCATTTTTGCGTGCAAACTGATGACAGTATCAGGTTGTGCCCTGGGGTACAAGCCATTGCAAACCCCCAAACAGCAATTTGAAGTCTTGCCAATGGGGTGGATGCACTGCCTGGGACATTTTCCCAACTGGGACTCCAGATTAGTGTGAACAAGGGACTTCCCAGGACTGTTCAAGTCTGGCTATTGGATGGCAGAATTTGAGGATGTACGTGCTGTTACTTTTCTCTATTGTCTCTACATTTCCTCTTTTAATAATTGTATACTGAAATTAAGTTGGGCTTCCCAGGTGGCATTAATGATAAAGAACCTGCTGCCAATGAAGGAGATATAAGAGATACAAGTCTCATCCTTGGGTCAAGAAGATCTCCTAAAGAACGGCATGGCAGCCCACTCCACTCTTCTTGCCAGGAGAATCCCATCGACAGAGGAGCCTGGTGGGCTACGGTCCACAGGGTTACAAAGAGTCAGACATGACTGAAGCAACTTAGCATACACACACACTGAAATTACGTCAAACAATCTATTAAATATCAAAATTATTGTGTGTGATAAGTGGTTTCTTTTGTTAATGAGCCCTTAAACCTAAAATAAAAGTAAAACATCAGCAAAACAAGACTGTATAGGAACTTTTCAATAGATTTTATATATATAGCCAATAAGCATAGTAGAAGATGCTCAACATTATTACTCATCAAAAAATACAAATTAGCACTATTGTGGGGGATACTACAACTAAGATGAATAAAAACTGATAATACAAATTGTTGGTTAGGATGTGAACATTCCATTGTTGGTTGGATTATGCTATGGTCTGACTGTGTTTCCCCAAATCTTGATATAGAATTCTAACTCTCATAGGTTTTGGTATTAGGAAGCATTTCAGAGGTAATTAGGTCATGATGGAAGGGATTAGTGTTTTTATAAAGAAATCCCACAGAGATCCCTTGTACCTTCCATTATGTAAAGTCACAGCAAGAAGGCATCAGCTGTGAACCAGGAATAGGATCTTCACTCTTAATAAATCCCATTTAATTTGTAATCTGACATCAGAAGTTATTTAAGCAAGAGTATATTGCATATATGTGTTGAGTCAGTAACTAGTTGTATATAATAATATGTTAGACACTAAGGGATATTCAAAAAACTAGAGAAAGCCTTGACTCTTAAGGAATTTATGCTCAATCAATTGAATTCTATACACAAGTAACGTTAAGTGCCAAGATAAATTGTGAGAATATCTTTGCATACACTAGGCACATAGTAGTGGACAATAAATGTAATTATTTACCTGGAATAAAAACAGTATTTATATACTGGGGCAATAAACTAGAAGTTCTAAGTTCAGCACTGCCAGCAATCTAAGTAACCTTTAAAATAAATTTATGTTTATGAACCTGATTCATAAAATGCAGGACTTGAAATAGATTGTCCTTAACTTCCATTTCAGTTCTAAAAATGTATGCATTTGAATTAACACATTTTACTTACTTTGCAGAATAACTTATATTGCATAATTTACATTTTATAGTCTCTTTAATGATAATTTGTAGCATCTATTTTTATCATTTTAGTCAAGGTTTGTTCTTAGAATACCAGTTCAGCAAGAATGTTATTAGTTGTTACATTAAAAAGAGTTTTCATAGGCTAATATATATTTATATCTAAGTTTAACTTTTTATATAGGTTTCTCAACTATAGGACTTTCAACAAACACTTAATACGGTAATGTGCAATGGTGTCCTCTATGGGAGATACAGAACTGCATTTCTAAATTTACGTGTCAAGTATCTATTTTCCCATAAAATATTTTTAGAAAATATCTTGAGAGATAATGTTACAGAAAAGAAAAATTCAAATTTTCTAGACCAGAAAATTTTAAAAAACATTATATGATTTTTCTACTAACAAAATCCACAAAAATGGAGAGATGTTGAGAGGACAAAATTATAATTGGAATTAATATCTAGAATGTTGCAAATCAGATTGAAATTATGAACAGAGGATTATCAGTGGAATTAAAGATAAAGGGGCAGATATCTTGAATTACTATTGATAAAACTGAGTCATTGAATACACAGAATGTGGACAGAGGATTCAATTACATCCTGAGTGATCTGTTGTGCTAGTCATACGACTTAGTAAATTAATGTAAGTATTGATCAGTGTGCATATTAGGGACAAATTTGGTCAGGATAGATGACATTTGAGATTGTTTTCTAAGTGGAACAATATTAAGGGCAGTTAAAGACACAAAGCAGAAGCTGGGAAATGTTTTGCAGTATTCCCACCATCATCATGAGGTAAGATCATTTCAACAAGGGAAAAGGAGTCTGATAAGTCATTCCCAGCTCCTCTTTGAACTTTATCTCCTGTCAGGTTTTTTTTTTGGTAATCATTTGACTTTATGGAAACTGCCTACTAATCCTTTGGTTCAACTGAAGCTGTTGATTCTTGAGCAAACCACACTGATTCTAGATTTAGTACTTTAAATTTGTTATTTCTTGTCATGGGAATACTCTTATACAAGATTCCAGAATGAAAGACTCTGTCCTTTTAGTCAGGACACTTGTCAGATATCCTCTCTCCAAAAGATCTTCGAGTACCATATTTTAAAAGTAACAACTACCAGTTCCTCTGTTACTGTCCAAATAACTTGAGTTTTTTGTTTTTTTTTTTCTTTTAAGATTCTTTTTCTCTTCATTACTGAGTTGTAGGAGTTCTTTATATATTATGGACATAAGTTCTTTGCCAGCTCTGTAATATGAGCAGAGCTGTGTTCTCTCCACATTCATATGTTGATATCTTAACCCGTAGTGCCTCAGAATGTGACTGTATTTGGAGATATAAGGCCTTTGAAGAGATAATTAAGGATAAATGAGGTCCTTGGAGTGGGTCCTAATTCAATATGACTGGTGTCTTTACAAAAAAAGATGAGAACACAGACACACCGAGAAAGACTGACTACAAATAAACCAAGGAGAGAGGCCTTAGAAGAAATCAATGCAAGTGACACCTTGATCTCAAACTCTATTGCCTCCAGAACAGTGAGAAAATACATGTCTGTTGTTTAAGCCACCCACTTTGTCATAGTTTTTTCATGGCAGCTCTAGTAATCCAGCACAGACTATAAAGCTTCAAATACCAGTTGTATGACTTACTAATTATGTAAATTTGACAATATGTTTATCATTACTTTCTCTCTATTTACTAATTGATAGACTGGGTATTTTACTAAAACCTATTTCATAGGGTGTGAGGATTAAATGGAAGAGTCATTAGAATTATAACTAATTCCAGCTGTTAGCTATCATAATCATTCTAAGTAACCCTTGACATCATTTTGGGTATACTGTAAAAATGGAAGGACAATATTCATGGCCTTATTCTTTACTGAAAATACCATCTCAGGCTCTTTGAAAGTCTAAAAAATTGAAAATACAGCATTGATTTGTAAAGACCTTAGGCCCAAACTGAGAGATGTTTTTGTTCTAATTTGATTAGGAATGGTAGTTGTCATGATGGAGAGTTCTGACAAAATGTGAAGCTGTTGATTCTTGAGCTTCTTCTCCCTTCTTCTTCTGGAGAAGGGAATAGCAAACCACTTCACTATTCTTGCCTTGAGAACCCCATGAACAGTATGAAAAGGAAAAATATAGGACACTGAGAGATGAACTCCCCAGGTCGGTAGGTGCCCAATATGCTAATGGAGATCAGTGGAGAAATAACTCCAGAAAGAATGAAGAGACACAGCCAAAGCAAAAACAACACCCAGTTGTGGATGTGACCATTGATGGAAGTAAAGTTCGATCCTGTAAAGAGCAATATTGCATAGGAACCTGTAATGTTGGGTTCATGAATCAAGGCAAATTGGAAGTGGTCAAACAGGAGACTGCAAGAGTGAACATGGACATTTTAGGAATCAGAGAACTAAAATGGAGTGGAACAGGTGAATTTAACTCAGGTGACCATTATATCTACTACTGTGGGCAAGAATCCCTTAGAAGAATGGAGTAGAACTCATAGTCAATAAAAGAGTCCAAAATGCAGTACTTGGATGCAATCTCAAAAGCAACAGAATGATCACTGTTCTTTTCCAAGGCAAGCCATTCAATACCATAGGTATCCAAGTCTATGCCCCAACCAGGAATGCTGAAGAAGCTAAAGTTGAACGGTTCTATGAAGACCTACAGACCTTCTAGACTAACATCCAAAAAAGATGTCCTTTTCATTATAGTGGACTGAATTGCAAAATTAGGAAGTAAAGAAATACCTGGAGTAACAGGCAAATTTGGCAATGGAGTATAGAGTGAAGCAGGGCAAAAGCTAATAGAGATTTCCCAAGAGAACACACTGGTCATAGCAAACATCCTTTCCAACAACGCGAGAAGACTCTACACATGGACATCACCAGATTGTCAATACCAAGATCAGATTGATGATATTCTTTGCAGCCAAAGATGGAGAAGCTCTATACAGTCAGCAAAAACAAGACTGAGAGTTGACTGTGGCTCAGATCATGAACTCCTTATTGCCAAATTCAGACTTAAATTGAAAAAAGTAGGGAAAACCACTAAACCATTCAGGTATGACCTAAATCAAATTCCTTACAATTATACAGTAGAAGTGACAAATAGATTCAAGTGATTAGATCTGATAGACAGAGTGCCTGAAGAACTATGGAGGGAGGTTTGTGACACTGTACAGGAGGCAGTGATCAAGAGAATCCCCAAGAAAAAGAAGTCCAAAAAGGCAAAATGGTTGTCTGAGGAGGCCTTACAAATTGCTGTGAAAAGAAGAGAGATAAAAGGCAAGGGAGAAAAGGAAAGATATATCCATCTGAATGCAGAGTTCCAAAGAATAGCAAGAAGAGATAAGAAAGCCTTCCTCAGTGATCACTGCAAAGAAATAGAGGAAAACAACAGAATGGGAATGACTAGAGATCTCTTCAAGAAAATTAGAGATACAAAGGGAACATTTCATGCAAAGATGGGCACAATAAAGGACAGAAACTGTGTGGACCTAACAGAAGCAGAAGTTATTAACAAGAGGTAGCAAGAATACACAGAAGAGCTGTACAGAAAAACATCTCCACAACCCAGATAATCACAATGATGTGATCATTCACCTAGAGCCAGACATCCTGGAATGTGAAGTCAAGTGGGCCTTAGGAAGCATCACTATGAACAAAACTGGTGGAGGTGATGGAATTCCAGTTGAGCTATTTCAAATCCTAAAGATGATGCTGTTAAAGGGCTGCATTCAATATGCCAGCAACGTTGGAAAACTCAGTCTTGGCCACAGGACTGGAAAAGGTTGGTCTTCATTCCAATCCCAAAGAAAGGCAATGCCAAAGAATGCTCAAACTACCGCACAACTGCACTCATCTCACACGCTAGTAAAGTAATGCTCAAAATTCTCCAAGCCAGGCTTCAGCAATACATGAACTGTGAACTTCCTGATGTTCAAGCTGGTTTTAGAAAAGGCAGAGGAACCAGAGATCAAATTGCCAACATCCACTGGATCATGGGAAAAGCAAGAGAGTTCCAGAAAAGCATCTATTTCTGCTTTATTGACTATGCCAAAGCCTTTGACTGTGTGGATCACAATAAACTGTGGAAAATTCTGAAAGAGATGGGAATACCAGACCACCTAACCTGCCTCCTGATAAATCTGTATGCATGTCAGGAAGCAACAGTTAGAACTGGACATGGATCAACAGACTTGTTCCAAATAGGAAAAGGAGTACGTCAAGGCTGTATATTGTCACCCTGTTTATTTAAATTATATGCAGAGTACTTCAGGAGAAATGCTGGGCTGGAAGAAGCACAAGCTGGAATCAAGATAGCTGGGAGAAGTATCAATAACCTCAAATATGCAGATGACACCAACCAAAGGGCAGAAAGTAAAGAAGAACTAAGGAGCCTCTTAACGAAACTGAAAGAGGAGAGTGAAAATGTTGGCTTAAAACTCAACATTCAGAAAACTAACATCATGGCATCTGGTCTCATCACTTCATGGCAAATAGATGAGGAAACAATGGAAACAATGACAGACTATTTTCAGGGGCTCCAAAACTCCAAAATCACTGCAGAGGGTGACTGCAGCCATGAAATTATAAGACGCTTGCTTCTTGGAAGAAAAGATGATCAACCTAGACAGCATATTAAAAAGCAGAGACGTTACTTTGCCAACAAAGGTCCATCTAGACAAGGCTACGATTTTTCAGGTAGTCATATATGGATGCGAGAGTTGGACTATAAAGAAGGCTGAGTGTGGAAGAATTGATGCTTTTGAACTGTGGTGTTTGAGGAGACTCTTGAGTGTGCCTTGGACTGCAAGGAGTTCCAATCAATCCATCCTAAAGGATATCAGTCTCGAATATTCATTGGAAGGACTGATGCTGAAGCTGTAACCCCAATACTTTGGCCACCTGATGTTAAGAGCTGACTCATTTGAAAAGACCTTGATGCTGGAAAAGATTAAGGATGGGAGTAGAATGGGAAAGCAGAGGATGTGATGGTGGAGGGTATCACTAACTCGATGGACATTAGTTGAGTAAACTTTGGGAGCTGGTGATGGACAGGGAGGCCTGGCGCGCTGCAGTCGATGCGGTCGCAGAGAGTCAGACACGATTGAGCGACTGAACTGACTGATAATAGTTCAAAGGTTAGACATACAAATCTTAATCTAAAGTGAGTGTTTCTGTAAGAATTAAAGTCTTTTGGAGCTAGAAATATGTTGGCAATTTAGTTTGGTGACTGGCCGAGCATATCTCAAAGGAAATGGTAATGAGATGAGAACTTGAGGCAGGAGTCAAAGCGCGAAAAGCTCAAAACAGAATGGAAGAACATAGTAAGCTGGAAGGGCTGCATTAAATTTTCACTACATCATTTTGGGAAAAGTATATAACAACATGGAGGCAGTTATTATTCTGTTCTAACATTAGTTTGGAGTACAGTCTTGTTATTTTCTTATCTTATAAATTTATCTGGGAAAAATCACGTGTTTACATATATATTATCATCACCCTTCTTATATAATTTAAACTTTTAAGTTTAGATTTTCCTTATCACATATCATTGAACTTCTTTTTAAAATTTTTACTCTTAAAATTAAGCAAATGAGTACTTGGCCATTCTGAAAGAAATTTCATTTTGGCTGCTTATTTATTTGCAATATACTAATGAACCAATGCAGTATACTAGTGAAATTCCAGATGTTCAAGCTGGTTTTAGAAAAGGCAGAGGAATGAGAGATCAAATTGCCAACATCCGCTGGATCATGGAAAAAGCAAGAGAGTTCTAGAAACTCTTTCTGCTTTATTGAGTATGCTTTATTGAGTATGCCAAAGCCTTTGACTGTGTGGATCACAATTAACTGTGGAAAATTCTGAAAGAGATGGGAATACCAGACCACCTGACCTGCCTCTTGAGAAACCTATATGCAGGTCAGGAAGCAACACTTAGAACTGAACATGGAACAACAGACTGGTTCCAAATAGGAAAAGGAGTTTGTCAAGGCTGTATATTGTCACCCTGCTTATTTAACTTATATGCAGAGTACATCATGAGAAACGCTGGGCTGGAAGAAACACAAGCTGGAATCAAGATTGCTGGGAGAAATATCAATAACCTCAGTTATGCAGATGATACCACCCTTATCGCAGAAAGTGAAGAGGAACTCAAAAGCCTCTTGATGAAAGTGAAAGAGGAGAGTGAAAAAGTTGACTTAAACCTCAACATTCACAAAACGAAGGTCATGGCATCCAGTCCCATCACTTCATGGGAAATAGATAGGGAAACAGTGTCAGACTTTATTTTTTGGAGCTCCAAAATCACTGCAGTTGGTGACTGCAGCTATGAAATTAAAAGACTTACTCCTCAGAAGGAAAGTTATGACTAACCTAGATAGCATATTCAAAAGCAGAGACGTTACTTTGCCAACAAAGGTCCGTCTAGTCAAGGCTATGGTTTTTCCTGTGGTCATGTATGGATGTGAGAGAGGTACTGTGAAGAAAGCTGAGTGCCGAAGAATTGATGCTTTTGAACTGTGGTGTTGGAGAAGACTCTTGAGAGTCCCTTGAACTGCAAGGAGATCCAAGCAGTCCATTCTGAAGGAGATCAGCCCTGGGATTTCTTTGGGAGGAATGATGCTAAAGCTAAAACTCCAGTACTTTGGCCACCTCATGTGAAGAGTTGACTCTTTGGAAAAGACCCTGATGCTGGGAGGGATTGGGGGCAGGGGGAAGAGGGGATGACAGAGGATAAGATGGCTGGATGGCATCACTGACTCAGTGGGCATGAGTTTGAGTGAACTCCAGGAGATGGTGATAGACAGGGAGGCCTGGCGTGCTGCGATTCATGAGGTCGCAAAGAGTCGGACAAGACTGAGGGACTGAACTGAACTGATACTAATGAAAAGACAGGGAGACAAAACATGACAACCAGGAAAATATAAAAAACTATAACTTGAAAAATAATTCCAATTTTCTACTCAGCAGTGGTTAATGTCAGTATCTTCTTGTTGTTTAGTGCTTCTGTCCACTCAGTTTGGCTGATCCCTGGGGGGCTGCCCACAAAAACCTAGAGCCTGTTTTTCTCTCTAACCTTTGTGTTTTCTCGAGTGTTTCTAATTTTGGGTGAATTTGCAGAACCCTAATACCAAGGATAATGAATGAAGAAAGGAAACATAGGCATAAATCTATAGTAAGGGGAGGAAGAAAAAAGTCCGGTTGAGATTCTAACAGTTTTCTATTTCTTTTCTTATATTTTGAATTTACTTTTCATAAGTAGTATTTTCAACTGAAAATTCCAAACTATTCATAACAATTAGAGTCTGTAAATGGATTTTTGTTAAATACATTTCTCACTAGACTTCCAACTCTTGTTCCTGATAGTTACTGAACTTGCATAATCTCAGTGAGAGGTTTGAGAGCCAGATATTTCTCAGGAAAAAAGTATTTTCTAAATAAATACACTGTGAAAATGCAAATGTGTGGGCAGTTTCCCAAGAGAGATCTAAGGCTGTGTAACTGCACATTTGCCAGATACCAAATTTTAACAAGTCAGTACGGAGTCTTCTTTATCTCTTTATTAACTACCCACCCCTCAAATTCCACATGCCTGAGGCATTGAGTCATCACTATAAGGGATATTTTGGCATCAGGATTATTTTTTTTTTTATGACCCACAATTAAAATTAAGATCAAATTTCCTGAGACTCTGGCAGTATGGCATATTCACTACATTCAAGAGTGATAATAGAATAACAAAGCTCAGTTCAGTTCAGTTCAGTTCAGTCGCTCAGTTGTGTCCGACTCTGCGACCCCATGAATCGCAGCACGCCAGGCCTTCCTGTCCATCACCAACTCCCAGAGTTCACTCAGACTCATGTCCATGGAGTCAGTGATGCCATCCAGCCATCTCATCCTCTGTCATCCCCTTCTCCTCCTGCCCCCAATCCCTCCCAGCATCAGAGTACAAAGCTATATCATTACAAAGTATTTGCATTTTGTAATGATTTATTTAGGTCATACCTGAATTGTCTAGTGGTTTTCCCTACTTTCTTCAATTTAAGTCTGAATTTGGCAATAAGGAGTTCATGGTCTGAGCCACAGTCAGCTCCCGGTCTTGTTTTTACTGACTATATTGAGCTTCTCCATCATTGGCTGCAAAGGATATCATCAATCTGATTTCGGTGTTGACCATCTGGTGATGTCCATGTATAGAGTCTTCTCTTGTGTTGTGGGAAGAGGGTGTTTGCTATGACCAGTATGTTCTCTTGGCAAAACTCTATTAGTTTGCTCTGCTTCATTCCATACTCCAAGGCCAAATTTGCCTGTTACCCCAGGTGTTTCTTGACTCCCTACTTTTGCATTCCAGTCCACTATAATGAAAAGGACACCTTTTTGGGGTGTTATTTCTTAAAGGTCTTGTAGGCCTTCATAGAACCGTTCAACTTCAGCTTCTTCAGCATTCCTGGTTGGGGCCTAGACTTGGATTACTGTGATATTGAATGGTTTGCCTTGGATATGAACAGAGATCATTCTGTCATTTTTGAGGCTGTGTCCAAGTACTGCATTTCAGACTCGTTTGTTGACCATCATGGCCACTCCATTTCTTCTGAGGGATTCCTGCCCGCAGTAGTAGATATAATGGTCAGATCAGATCAGATCAGTCGCTCAGTCGTGTTCAACTCTTTGCGACCCCATGAATAGCAGCACGCCAGGCCTCCCTGTCCATTACCAACTCCCGCAGTTCACTCAGACTCACGTTCATCGAGTCAGCGATGCCATTGAGCCATCTCATCCTCTGTCGTCCCCTGCTCCTCCTGCCCCCAATCCCTCCCAGCATCAAAGTCTTTTCCAATGAGTCAACTCTTCGCATGAGGTGGCCAAAGTACTGGAGTTTCAGCTTTAGATTCCTTCCTTCCAAAGAAATCCCAGGGCTGATCTCCTTCAGAATGGACTGGTTGGATCTCCTTGCAGTCCAAGGGACTCTCAAGAGTCTTCTCCAACACCACAGTTCAAAAGCATCAATTCTTTGGTGCTCAGCCTTCTTCACAGTCCAACTCCCACATCCATACATGACCACAAGAAAAACCAAAACCTTGACTAGACGAACCTTTGTTGGCAAAGTAATGTCTCTGCTTTTGAATATGCTATCTAGGTTGGTCATAACTTTCCTTCCAAGGAGTAAGTGTCTTTTAATTTCATGGCTGCAGTCACCATCTGTAGTGATTTTGGAGCCCAGAAAAATAAAGTCTGACACTGTTTCCCCATCTATTTCCCATGAAGTGGTCGAACCGGATGCCATGATCTTCATTTTCTGAATGTTGAGCTTTAAGCCAACCTTTTCACTCTCCACTTTCACTTTCATCAAGAGGCTTTTCAGTTCCTCTTCACTTTCTGCCATAAGGGTGGTGTCATCTGCATATATGAGGTTATTGATATTTCTCCCGGCAATCTTAATTCCAGTTTGTGTTTCTTCCAGTCCAGCGTTTCTCATGATGTACTCTGCATATACGTTAAATAAACAGGGTGACAAATACACAGCCTTGATGAACTCCTTTTCCTATTTGGAACCAGTCTGTTGTTCCATGTCCGTTCTAACTGTTGCTTCCTGACCTGCATACAAATTTCTCAAGAGGCAGGTCAGGTGGTCTGGTATTCCCATCTCTTTCAGAATTCTCCACAGTTTATTGTGATCCACACAGTCAAAGGCTTTGGCATAGTCAAGAAAGTAGAAATAGATGTTTTTTTCTGGAACTCTCTTGCTTTTTCCATGATCCAGCGGATGTTGGCAATTTGATCTCTGGTTCCTCTGCCTTTTCTAAAACCAGCTTGAACATCAGGAAGTTCACGGTTCACGTATTGCTGAAGCCTGGCTTGGAGAATTTTGAGCATTACTTTACTAGTGTGTGAGATGAGTGCAATTGTGTGGTAGTTTGAGCATTCTTTGGAATTGCCTTTCTTTGGGACTGGAATGAAAACTGACCTTTTCCAGTCCTGTGGTCACTGCTGAGTTTTCCAAATTTGCTGGCATATTGTGTGCAGCACTTTCACGGCATCATCTTTCAGGATTTGGATCAGTTCAACTGGAATTCCATCACCTCCACTAGCTTTGTTCATAGTGATGCTTTCTAAGGCCCACTTGACTTCACATTCCAGAATGTCTGGCTCTAGGTCAGTGATCACACCATTGTGATTATCTGGGTCATGAAGATCTTTTTTGTACAGTTCTTCTGTGTATTCCTGCCATCTCTTCTTAATATATTCTGCTTCTGTTTGATCCATAACATTTCTGTCCTTTATCGAGCTCATCTTTGCCTGAAATGTTCCTTTGGTATCTCTGATTTTCTTGAAGAGATCCCTAGTCTTTCCCATTCTGTTGTTTTCCTCTATTTCTTTGCATTGATGGCTGAATAAGGCTTTCTTATCTCTTCATGCTATTCTTTGGAACTCTGCATTCAGATGCTTATATCTTTCCTTTTCTCCTTTGCTTTTCGCTTCCCTTCTTTTCACAGCTATTTGTAAGGCCTCCCCAGACAGCCATTTTGCTTTTTTGCATTTCTTTTCTATGGGAATGGTCTTGATCCCTGTCTCCTGTACAATGTCACCAACCTCATTCCATAGCTCATCAGGCACTCTATCTATAAGATCTAGGCCCTTAAATCTATTTCTCACTTCCACTGTATAATCATAAGGGATTTGATTTAGGTCATACCTGAATGGTCTAGTGGTTTTCCCTACTTTCTTCAATTTAAGTCTGAATTTGGCAATAAGGAGTTCATGGTCTGAGCCACAGTCAGCTCCTGGTCTTGTTTTTGCTGACTTTATAGAGCTTCTCCATCTTTGTCTGCAAAGAATGTAATCCATCTGATTTTGTTGACCATCTGGTGATGTCCATGTATAGAGTCTTCTCTTGTGTTGTTGGAAGAGGGTGTTTGTTATGACCAGTGCGTTTTCTTGGCAAAACTCTATCAGTCTTTGCCCTGCTTCATTCCGTATTCCGAGGCCAAATTTGCCTGTTACTCCAGGTGTTTCTTGACTTCCTACTTTTGCATTCCAGTCCCCTATAATGAAAAGGACATCTTTTTTGGGTGTTACTTCTAAAAGGTCTTGGAGGTCTTCATAGAACCGTTCAACTTCAGCTTCTTCAGTGTTACTGGTTGGGGCCTAGACTTGGATTACTGTGATATTGAATGGTTTGCCTTGGAAAAGAACAGAGATCATTCTGTCGTTTTTGAGATTGCATCCAAGTACTGCATTTCGGACTCGTTTGTTGACCATGATGGCCACTCCATTTCTTCTGAGGGATTCCTGCCTGCAGGAGTAGATATAATAGTCATCTGTGTTAAATTCACCCATTCCAGTCCTTTTCAGTTCGCTGATTCCTAGAATGTAGACATTCACTCTTGCCGTCTCTTGTTTGACCACTTCCAATTTGCCTTGATTCATGGACCTGACATTCCAGATTCCTAAGCAATATTGCTCTTTACAGCATCGGACCTTGCTTCTATCACCAGTCACATCCACAGCTGGGTATTGTTTTTGCTTTGGCTCCATCCCTTCATTCTTTCTGAAGTTATTTCTCCACTGATCTCCAGTAGCATATTGGGCACCTACCGACCTGGGGAGTTCCTCTTTCAGTATCCTATCATTTTGCCTTTTCATACTGTTCATGGCATTCTCAAGGCAAGAATACTGAAGTGTTTTGCCTTTTCCTTCTCTAGTGGGTCACAGTCTGTCAGATCTCTCCACCATGAGTCGCCCATCTTGGGTGGCCCCATACGCCATGGCTTAGTTTCATTGAGTTAGACAACATTGTGGTCCATGTGATTAGATTGACTAGTTGTCTGTGATTTGGTTTCAGGGTGTCTTCCCTCTGATGCCCTCTCACAGCACCTACCGTCTTACTTGGGTTTCTCTTACCTTGGACGTGGGGTATCTCCTCATGGCTGCTCCAGTAAAGCGCAGCCGCTGCTCCTTACCTTGGATGAGGGCCATCTCCTCACAGCCACACCTCCTGACTCTTATGATTATGCAGTGGAAGTCAGAAATAGATTTAAGGGACTAGATCTGATAGAGTGCCTGATGAACTATGGACGGAGGTTAGTGACATTGTACAGGAGACAGGGATCAAGACTATTTCCATAGAAAAGAAATGCAAACAAGCAAAGTGGCTGTCTGGGGAGGCCTTTCAAATTGCTGTGAAAAGAAGAGAAACAAAAAGCAAAGGAGGAAAGGAACGATATAAGCATCTGAATGCAGAGTTCCAAAGAATAGCAAGGAGAGATAAGAAAGCCTTCCTCAGCGATCAATGCAAAGAAATAGAGGAAAACAACAGAATGGGAAAGACAATGGCAACCCACTCCCATACTCTTGCCTGGAAGATCCCATGGACAGAGGAGCCTGGTAGGCTGAGGTCCATGGGATTGCTGAGTTGGACACGACTGAGCGACTGCACTTGCACTTTTCACTTTCATTCATTGGAGGAGGAAATGGCAACCCACTCCAGTATTCTTGCCTGGAGAATCCCAGGGACAGGGGAGCCTGATGGGCTGCTGTCTGTGGGGTCGCACAGAGTCAGACATGACTGAAGTGACTTAGCAGCAGCAGAGATCTCTTCAAGAAAATTAGAGATACCAAGGGAACACTTCATGCAAAGATGGGCTCAATAAAGGATGGAAATTGTATGGACCTAACAGAAGCAGAAGATATTAAGAAGAGGTGACAAGAATACACAGAAGAACTGTACAAAAAAGATCTTCTGACCCAGATAATCACGATGGTGTGATCACTGACCTAGAGCCAGACATCCTTTAATGTGAAGTCAAGTGGGCCTTAGAAAGCATCACCATGAAACAAAGCTAGTGGAGGTGATGGAATTCCAGTTGAGCTATTTCAAATCCTGAAAGATGATGCTGTGAAAGTGCTACACTCAATATGCCAGCAAATTTGGAAAACTCAGCGGTGGCCACAGGACTGGAAAAGGTCAGTTTTCATTCAAATCCCAAAGAAAGGCAATGCCAAAGAATGCTCAAACTACCGCACAACTGCACTAATCTCACACGCTAGTAAAGTAATGCTCATAATTCTCCAAGCCAGGCTTCAGCAATATGTGAACTGTGAACTTCCAGTTGTTCAAGCTGGCTTTAGAAAAGGCAGAGGAACCAGAGATCAAATTGCCAACATCCACTGGATCAACGAAAAAGCAAGAGAGTTCCAGAAAAACATCTATTTCTACCTTATTCAGTAGGCTAAAGCCTTTGACTGTGTGGATCAAAATAAACTGTGGAAAATTCTGAAAGATATGGGCATACCAGTGAGAAACCTATATGGAGGTCAGGAAGCAAGAATTAGAACTGGACATGGAACAACAGACTGGTTCCAAATAGGAAAGGGAGTCCATCAAGACTGTATATTGTCACCCTGCTTATTTAACGTATATGCAGAGTACATCATGAGAAACACTGGGCTGGAAGAAGCAAAAGCTGGAACCAAGATTGCTGGGAGAAATATCAATAACCTCAGATATACAGATGACACCACCCTATGGCAGAAAGTGAAGAGGAACTAAAAAGCCTCTTGATGAAAGTGAAAAAGGAGAGTGAAAAGGTTGGCTTAAAACTCAACATTCAGAAAACAAAGATCATGGCATCTGGTCCCATCACTTCATGGGAAATAGATGGGGAAACAGTGGAAACAGTGGCACACTATTTTTTGGGCTCCAAAATCACTGCAGATGGTGACTGCAGCCATGAAATTAAAAGACGCTTACTCTTTAGAAGGAAAGTTATGACCAACCTAGATAACATATTGAAAAGCAGAGACATTATTTTGCCAACAAAGGTCCGTCTAGTCAAGGCTATTGTTTTTCCAGTGGTCATGTATGGATGTGAGAGTTGGACTGTGAAGAAATCTGAGTGCCGAAGAATTGTTGCTTTTCAACTGTGGTGTTGGAGAAGACTCTTGAGAGGCCCTTGGACTGCAAGGAGATCCAACCAATCCATTCTAAAGGAGATCAGTCCTGGGTGTTCTTTGAAAGGACTGATGCTGAAGCTGAAACTCCAATACTTTAGCCACCTCATGCAAAGAGGTGACTCATTGGAAAAGACTCTGATTCTGAGAGCTGTTCGGGGGCAGGAGAAGGGAACAACAGAGGATAACATGGCTAGATGGCATCACCAACTCGATGGACATGAGTTTGAGTGAACTCCGGGAGATGGTGATGGACAGGGAGGCCTGGCGTGCTGCAATTCATGGGGTCGCAAAGAGTCGGACACGACTGAACGACTGAACTGAACTGAATGATGTATTATTTTTTCAAGTGGTTTCTTATTTACTAGGTTACTATACCTTGACAATATTGATGTGCAGCCAATGGGGCAGGTATATTGAATTTATGTTAGAAATACCATGATTTGTTTTCCAGCCTCATATACCTAGATGGCAAGTAAGTGACAGAGGCAGGGCAGGGTCCCAAAGCACCCTTTAAATAAGCAAGATTTGTGGAACAAAGACTGAATGAAATGTAGGAAACTAAAAATGTATTAATTACCTAGTCTACATTTATTTCTTTTTAAAATATACCTTTATTATGACCTGAAGAATGAGTAGACAATATTGCCAATGGGAATTACAGGATAAAAATTGATTTCTCCAAAAAAAAAAAAAAAAAACACCCTGATTTATCTTGTTTGCTAATCCCACAAGTACAATTAATTGATGAATTCAAGTTTTTACTGTGATCACTGTTGTAATTTTTGATTCAGTATGTTGCCTAAATGTTTTCTATTACTAGCTTTAATGCTACAGTTCATTAGTGCTTATACTTATTATTATGTAAATATTTCCACATCACTCTATCCATATACATGGGTAGGGGCTTTTGGCCCAAGCTTTAGCAAACCATACAGAAGGGAATATGTGATAAACCTTAGAAAAAACTAGGGGCCTGCCTCTCATACCTGGGAAAAGGACACAGGTTCACCCATCGGTCAAAGCCTGAATAAGTAGATTAGAACAAGCCTACACAAAGGATCATCTAAAGGAGGTACTTGGAAAATCTGTTAGTATCATATTTTCTCTTTTTTCCCAAACTTTAGAAGAAAGATAAACCACATATACATTCATTTTAAAAATCTTGGCTAAAGATCAGAGTTGAAAAGAACAAATTTCTGTTTTATTTAAGTCTCATTTCAAACATGTAATTATAGTCAGCTCTTAAGTTATTTGGGATTAATTTTCACATTGTAGATTATGTCTTTGTTTAGAATTCCTTTCTAGATGCCTACTTTTAAGCTACTTTTTTCCCCAGGGGGTGGATAAATTACAGTTTGTCACTTTAAATCATAACACAAAAAGCAGTTTCCAACGAGCCTTAATTATTGTTTCTTTCTCATTTATATTTCACACTCCCTCTAGGAGAATGTTGTTAATTTATCCTCATTTGATAGAGAAAATAAATGGTGGTTCAAAATAATAAAATAACTTTTTTAAGAAAACAGCTTGTAAATGGTTGTGTAGATGTATTAAGTCTAAAGCAAATTCCTTAGTTATCACTTTATACTGTCAGATTAAAAAAAAAAAGGTTTGGTAAAAGAAAATTTAAATATTAGTGAAGGTTATATTTGTACATCCCTCTGTGGATTAGTGTACTTTGTTGTAATAAAAACAGTAAATAAAGATTTCAAAAAGACACTGCAGATTTGATTTAAGGCAGTTACCATCTTACAATGGACTCATGCTCCAAACCATGTCGGTGGTTGTAGGTTTTTGGGAACTCTGAACATGCAATATTATATTATTATTATCATAATATTATTACATCAAGTTTATGTTCATATGACAGCTGGTTAAAAAAAAAAAAAAAAAGAATAAAAGAGCCTCAGTGTTTAAGGTAAGTAACCATCAATGACCTAGTCCAGGTCTGAGGTCTGGCAAAAATGCTATATGATAGTTGCTTAGTTGTGTCTGATGCTTTGCAACCCCATGGACTGGAGCCCACCAGGTTCCTCTGTCCATGTAATTCTCCAGGGCAGGGGATCTTTCCAACCTAAGGATCAAACCCGAGTTTTCTGCACTGTAGGCAGATTCTTTACCACCTGAGCCACCAAGAAAGCCCCGAAGATTGCTGAATTAGACCTAATTCAAGGTAGTTTTTCTTTGCTATCACTTCAAACCAACCAAAAAGGCTTGGATAGACTTTTGTTAGGTAAGGATACAAGTGATTTTGTGGATAATGCTCACAGCAGCTATCTTAGTCTACTGGGCTACCATAAGACAATATCATGAACTACTCAGTTGGCCAAAATATTCATTCATGTTTTCCCATAACATTTTATGGTAAAACACAAATGAGCTTTTTAACCAACCCAATAGACCACTTCAACAAGAGAAACAAATTTCTCACACTTCCGGAGGCTGGTAAGTCCAAGACCAAGGCATTGGTAGAATCAGGTTCTTGGGAGAGCTCTCTCTCCTTGGCTTAAAGAAACTGCCTTCTATGGCCTTACTTGGTTTTCCTCTATGTGTATGTAGAGAGAGAAATAACTCTCTCTTTCTTCTTATATAGTCATCAATTCTATCAGATTAGGACACCACTTTTATGACCTCAATTTAACATTAATTATCTCATAAAATGGAGAAGGAAATGGCAACCCATCCAGAGTTCTTGCCTTGGAAATCCCATGGACAGAGTAGCCTGGTGAGCTACAGTCCATGGGGCCACAAGAGTCAGACATGACTTAGCGACTAAACCACCATCGCCACCATCTCCTAAGAGTCCTATTTTCAAATATAATAATATTGGGTGTTATGGCTTCAGCATACGAATTTGACGTGGGAGGAACACGATTCAGTTCATAGCAGGAGTCCTCCTAGTTTCTTAAGTATCTCTAAATTTGGTGAGTAAATCTGTTTCAGAAGAAGGGTAACTTCCCTTTTGGCATTAGACTGTGGGAAGAGATACAGCAGTCCTGGAGTTTGGTTTCTAATGTATAAGCCAGTTTTTTCCTTTCTGCACAATTACGGGCCACCATGTTCTATTTCTTGTTGTTTAAAATGAAGACTGACACAGTACTGGCTATGACCTTCCACATTCCTACATAAGAAGGATGCTTAGTACCCAGTTCTCCCAAGTTATTTGTTTTTGTTGGATGTTTATTGTTATTTACAAAGAGGGGATATGTGTTTTGGGAAAACTGTTCTCTATAATCTCTTTTAGGAAGAAAGTATCAAAGTTCACAAGAAGAAAAGACTTGGCAGGTGAAACAGACTCTCACTGCTTTGCCTAATCCCCTCTCTGCTTCATTCCTCAACTGTAATAGCAAATCATGTGTTCCTTGTAACTTGAAATTAGAGAATAATGTTCCCTCAGCCAGTCATTTTGGGGGCTAAGTATGAAATTACTGAGAGTTTTAAAATTGAATTTTTTCATAATTTTGCATAATACAGTTTATTAAATTATCCTAGGGGCCTGAAAACTAAGATGTAGCATTTCTGCAAGATTTCAGGATAATGAGAAGTTACAATTACTACTATAGAAAAAGATGTAGAGACATTCCTGACTTCAGCAGAGAGGAAATTCTGTGGTAAATCCCTATCACAGGATTTCCTTACCTCTCCACCGCTGGAATGATGCTCTGACTCAATCTCATAAATCTATAGGTATGTTGATTTTGTATCAAATCTCTGCTCAAATGATATCATCACATAATCCTGCCTTGAACACTTGAGACAGCCCTATGACATATTCTATTCCCTTTCATTTTTTTTTTTTTTAATGACGGCATTTTCCACTACAGAGATCAAAGTGCCAACATCCGCTGGATCATGGAAAAAGCAAGAGAGTTTCAGAAAAACATCTATTTCTGCTTTATTGACTATGCCAAAGCCTTTGACTGTGTGGATCACAATAAACTGTGGAAAATTCTGAAAGAGATGGGAATACCAGACCACCTGACCTGCCTCTTGAGAAACCTATATGCAGGTCAGGAAGCAACAGTTAGAACTGGACATGGAACAACAGACTGGTTCCAAATAGGAAAAGGAGTACGTCAAGGCTGTATATTGTCACCCTGCTTATTTAACTTATATCAGAGTACATCGTGAGAAATGCTGGGCTGGAAGAAGCAAAAGCTGGAATCAAGATTGCCGGGAGAAATATCAATAACCTCAGATATGCAGATGACACCCACCCTTATGGCGGAAAGTGAAGAGGAACTAAAAAGCTTCTTAATGAAAGTGAAAGAGGAGCGTAAAAAAGTTGGCTTAAAGCTCATCATTCAGAAAACGAAGATTATGGCATCTGGTTCCATCACTTCATGGGAAATAGATGGGGAAACAGTGGAAACAGTGTCAGACTTTATTTTTTGGGGCTCCAAAATCACTGCAGATGGTGATTGCAGCCATGAAATTAAAAGACTTACTCCTCGGAAGGAAAGTTATGACTAACCTAGATAGCATATTCAAAAGCAGAGACGTTACTTTGCCAACAAAGGTCCGTCTAGTCAAGGCTGTGGCTTTTCCAGTGGTCATGTATGCATGTGAGAGTAGGACTGTTAAGAAAGCTGAGCGCCAAAGAATTGATGCTTTTTACTTGTGGTGTTGGAGAAGACTCTTCAGAGACCCTTGGACTGCAAGGAGATCCAACCAGTCCATCCTAAAGGAGATCAGTTCTGGGTGTTCTTTGGAAGGACTGATGCTGAAGCTGAAACTCCAATACTTTGGCCACCTCATGCGAAGAGTTGACTCATTGGAAAAGACTCTGATTCTGGGAGGGATTAGGGGAAGGAGGAGAAGGGGACGACAGAGGATGAGATGGCTGGATGGTATCACAGACTTGATGGACGTGAGTTTGAGTGAACTCTGGGAGTTGGTTATGGACAGGGAGGCCTGGCGTGCTGAGATTCATGGGGTCACAAAGAGTTGGACATGACTGAGCGATTGAACTGAACACATTATATATTTATTTGCTTACTATCTGTTTTCTCTGTCCTTAAATGTAGCATTATATCCGTTCTTTCTGGTACCTAATAGGAGCTCAATAAATGTTTATGGAACAAATCAATGAATTAAGGGTTCTGCAAAAATTAAAGTAAAAACCCACTGGAGAAATTTAAAACAAACACATAAACTAAAATTAATTGAAACTGTATGAATGAAAGGGAACATAATGAACTTCAATTACAACTTAAACCTCTGTTCAAGATGACAGTAAGTATTCAGCTAATTATTTCTTCTTTTCTCCACCCTTAATTTTAAAAAAAACCTGTGCATATTCTCTACTCATATTGTCTGCTCTCCAAATTCCTAGTCAATAAAGAAGTCACATTAGCATCTGATCACTGCTGACTTGCCGTGGGGTAGATACCTGTACACAGTCAGATGATCTGCTGGTCTATAGAGAGAGGTGTGGTGTAGACTTCCAGAAAAGGTCAAATAGCAAGAGCTCATTAGAAGGGTTGAAGTAGTAATCTTAGTTGTTTACAGGCCAGTCTCTGCCCTTGCTCAGGACTCTATATTCTCCTAAGTATTCCATAGTCATCAAGGAATTCCAATTGTGCCCTTGAGGTCTTATTATATGTGTTGTTTACTTCGTCTAAATGAATCTTTATTTATGACACATAATTAAAATGTGATATATTTTATCACCATAATCGACAAAATGGTCAATGTCTTTTATATTTATTAATAACTGTAAAGTAAATGTATTCACACAATATTTTATGTGTATTGGGTAATAATTTAGTTATAATTTTATGATACCAATTTAATTCTTCCATCCAAAAATATCTACCATATATTCTTATAACTTCAAGACTACAATAAGCTTATAAGTTCCAGGTACCTTAGAAGTTTTATTTTTTTCCATCTAATCAATGAGAAAAATATATAAACATTTTAACAGTAAAACCATCCAGAAATGGTCTATTTAATTTGTGTTTGATACAATCTAGAAAAAAATACAAAATCTGGTTTTCATCTAAGTGATAAATCTGTATAAGTCTAAACTAGGTACTTTATGGTGGTTAGTAGAGGCTGGGGGATGGGGAAATTGAGGAGATGTTATTTATGGGTGCAAACTTTTAGCCAGTAGATAAATAAGTCATGGAGATCTAATGCACAGCTTAGTGGTTATAAACATCAAAGTTGCTAAGAGAATAAATCTTAGCTGTTCCCACCACAAAAAAGAAATGATAATTATGTGACATGATAAAGGTGTTAGTCAATGCTATGGTAATATTCATATTGCAATATATAAATACATCAAATCAACACATCATGCACTTTAAATTTACACAATGTTATACGTAAAGTATATCTCAATAAAAATTTAAAAGTAAGCATTCTACTTGGTGTTACTAAAATAGTATGAATCTTAGGCAAAATTTTACTATGACTATGTATTACTAATTATAATATATTTAAATAAATATTTTCATCCAGAGCAGAAGCATTTTAAATATTTTGAGACATTCATTGGAGCCACGAAATAAGTTGCTCAACATGTAGACATGGAGCTCATGGTAGACATTTCCATGGAGACATAAATGTGAGAAACAATACAGAAATAATAACTTCTGGAGTGCATGCAATTGATGTGATTCATAAGTACTTATGTAGCATTTGATATGAAGCAGGTGTTTTTCTAAGAGCTTTTACAAACATATTGTCACAAGTTGACAATGTCTGGAACACAGAGGGTTCAAGTACAAGAATTAAAGAAAAAAAACATGCATGGGGTTTAGTGATATGGTATTGTCTTTACCTTTGCAACACTGCAGAATAAAAGCTGAGGAAGAAATTGGAACATAGGCTGTGAAAATAGCAATTAAAGATATCATTTTATAAATCTATGCTGAAAAGTGAGAGAGGGTGTTTGAAACTTTTGTGGAAACTTTTGTGGAAAACATAGTTTAATACATTTCTGCCACTAGAGAGGCACAGACAAAAGCTAAAAAGAAAATTGTAAACAATGAGATCCTGGATACAAGAGAAGAAGGTCTAACCCTGGCCTGAAGAAAAGAGGAACTTCTATTAAAATGAGATTTTCTTGGTGGGGAGGAAATCAGGATACATTCTCAGGTGTGTGTGTGTACATATGTTTTGTGATAGAGTTGTTGAAGAGCAGACAGAAAGCTGAAGATTTTCTTGCTGTGATTCAATTTTCTATGTGAAGAAGAGGTTGAGATTTTCTGTTCAAAATAACAAAAATGGTAGACTTTTTAAAAATGTGAGGGTTTGACATTTTCTCTAGGTAAAATAAAATGGCATATTGAAAATCTTAAAGAACTATGAGCTGCTAGAATCCCAAACTATGAATTCATAGTAATTGGTGTCTTCAAAATTCAGTGCCGCTTCCTTCTAGATTCAGAAATTAAGCTTTTGAAGGATTCAGAGTTGGATTTTATCAACTGGACAGAGGAAAAGGACAAAAACCAAACAACAAAGTAACAAAAGTATAAAAAAGGTAGAACTTTGAGGAATGTTGTCAAGAGGAGTATATAAGTGGCTTGTTATTTAATCATCAACTAATATTTTTTCCTAAATGTGATACTTTTCTTTGTTAAAAAAATGATACTTTAAGGTAGTGCTATCACACTTGGGAATTTAAAAATAAGAAAATGACTAAATGTACAATCAAGTTGTTTTTTAGAATAGGAAATAATATTATATTTTTAAACAATGCAGATATGCAACATTATGACAATTATCAGAGACAGCAGCACATCCACCTATCAGATGTAATACTACACAAAGTTAAGTTGGTACTGATAATGACTAGAAGACAAAGTAGGGATTAATAATGGTTAATGTGAATTTTAAAAGCTGTATACAAAAATATATGTATACATTGAGATCAACTAACCAAAAAGTGGTGTTTATACAGAAAAAAATATGCTTCAATAAGGGAATTAAGTCAGTGAGATTATGGATATATTTTTGTCTTTTTTTTTTCAACTTTGTAAGATGTTTCAGTCATCTAATTTACTTATGCAACAACTGTTCTCTGCCACCTTTCCTTGATAGCAGGTAAGATGTGTATGTTCATAAGTCCAGTTCCCAGGGAAGGATAGCCTATGCCCACCTAAGAACTAAATTTATAAATAACTCTTCATTAACCCATTCAGGCTTCCCGGGTGGCACTAATGTTAAAAAATCCTCCTGCCAGTACAGGAGATGCAAGAGACAGATTCAATATGTTGGAGAAGAATCTCGAGAGTCCCTTGGACTGCAAGGAGATCCAATCAGTCCATTCTGAAGGAGATGAGCCCTGGGATTTCTTTGGAGGGAATGATGCTGAAGCTGAAACTCCAGTACTTTGGCCACCTCATGCGAAGAGCTGACTCACTGGAAAAGACTTCGATGCTTGGAGGGATTGGGGGCAGGAGGAGAAGGGGACGACACAGGATGAGATGGCTGGATGGCATCACTGACTTGATGGACATGAGTCTGAGTGAACTCCGGGAGTTGGTGATGGACAGGGAGGCCTCGCGTGCTGCGATTCATGGGGTCGCAAAGAGTCAGACACGACTGAGCGACTGAACTGAACTGAACTGAATGGGTAGGGACGATTTCCTGGAGAAGGAAATGCAACCAATTCTACTATTCATGTACAGAAGAGCCTGCTAAGTCGCTTCAGTCGTGTCCGACTCTGTGTGACCCCATAAACGGCAGCCTACCAGGCTTCCCCGTCCCTGGGATTCTCCAGGCAAGAACAGTGGAGTGGGTTGCATTTCCTTCTCCTGGTGGGCTACAATCCATGGAGTCACAAAGAGTCGGACATGACTAAGCAACTGAGCATACACACACACACAACCCACATTAATCATGGTAATTCCATTTCCCTTATAGTCATTGGTTTAGATATTTTTATATGAGAAATCTCTGACCAATGAGATGAGAAAGGAAGCATGCTATCTTCCATGGCTGGGGAACTTTTGAAAAAGACCTTTGTTCTAAAAGGAGCCATATGGGACAGGTGCTGGCGCCTATCCCTTGTTTGGTCTGTATATGATGCCTCTGACTGGAGCAACCACCTTGTAATGTTGAGGTGAATGATTCCAAGATAAAGATGACCTGTTGTTAATGATGGAAAAAAAATGTTGGAAAGCACTTAGGTCTATTTTGAATGAACAAATCTTGAAGCATTCTCTGTCCTTTGTATAATGTGAACTAATAAATGGCCTCATTTTTAAGCTACTCATGCTATGGATTTTTCCTTCTGGCAGCCAAATGTAACCTGACAATTATTTTGCTGTTCCTGCTTTCACAAACTGGCTATTCACCAATTTTTATTTTTTCAGTGTTTTTGATTGGAGGATGCTTGGAAGATGGGGAAATAACATCAATATTTCATTACTATAATGCTCAGGCCAAAATCCCTTTTGCTGCTGCTAAGTCACTTCAGTCGTGTCCAACTCTGTGCAACCCCATAGACGAGAGCCCACCAGGCTTCCCCGTCCTTGGAATTCTCCAGGCAAGAACACTGGAGTGGGTTGCCATTTCCTTCTCCAATGCAGGAAAGTGAAAAATGAAAGTGAAGTCTCTCAGTCGTGTCCGACCCTCAGGGACCCCATGGACTGCAGCCTACCAGGCTCCTCTGCCCATGGGATTTTCCAGGCAAGAGTACTAGAGTGGGGTGCCATTAGCATTAACATTTTTTTGTCATTAAAATAATGCTTGATGTTTCATACTTAAGAGTGAGATTTTCAGATTATATCTTAAAAACATACCCAAACTCATGACAAAATATGGGCAACAATGAATCAAAACATTCTGAACATGCTAAGTAAATTAATATTGGAAACAAAATAAAATACAATCAAAACAACAAAAAACCAAGCCTCCCTAAATAGTTGCAGACTATTGACTCTAATCGTGTTTACTAAAAGATTGACCAATCCTTTAGGAAACATCGGTTGGATTTGACTCGTAATTCAAATCAAGTCGTAATTCAAAGGAAGTCATAATTCTGGAAAGTTGCTCAATGTGAGATTCCTTAATGTTAGCTAACAGGCCAAATCATAACATTTATCTTTACTAAAAGATTGACCAATCCTTTAGGAAACATCGGTTGGATTTTACTCGTAATTCAAATCAAATTGTAATTCAAAGGAAGTTGTAATTCTGGAGAGTTGCTCAATGTGAGATTCCTTAATGTTAGCTAATAGGCCAAATCATAACATTTATCTTTATTTCAGAGTGTAACAATTTCACCGATAAAACAAGTTTCCATCTTTTGGATAATGAAATTGTTGTTAGGTATGATTTTATAAATCAGGGAAATTTCCTCTAGGAATGATATGTTACAAAGCTGTTTATTATGGATGCCTAATTTCTTGTCAATTATAATACTATGAGAACTAAAACTTAAAAAAAAAAAAAAAAAAAACAGAGAAAAGAAATAGCAGTGCCAGGAGAAAAATGTGAATATCTCCATGCTAATGACCAAATAACATACAACATATGTAAACTAAATTTATTTTAAAAAATTTTAAAAAGCTGAAATGAAAGGCAAGGTTACAGAATTATATATGGCTAGAGATAAAATACAAGGATAAGTATCTGAAATATGCTGGGTTTTTTTGTTTTTTGTTTTTCCTTTTAATGAGGAATCAGAATCCCAGAAACTAATTTCCACCCCCAAGTATTTCATTTGCATATTGGCAGAGCTTCAACTCAAATACAGGAATTCTGACCAGCCCCCCAAAAGGGCAAATGCAAGCCTAAGAAAGACCCAAGTCAAGTATTAGTCCCTCAATCATGTCTGACTTTTTGCAACACTCTGGACTGTAGCCTGCTGGGATTCTCTGACCATGGAATTCTCCAGGCAAGAAAACTGGAGTGGGTTGCCATTTCTTCTTCAGAGGATCTTCCCAACCCAGGGATTAAACCTGGGTCTCCTGTATTGCAAGCAGATTCTTTACCATCTGAGCCACCAGGGAAGCCCAAGTAAGACCCACTATTTTCACAAATATTTTCCTTTTCTCCCCCTGAAGTGAATTTCAGATTATTTACATTCTCTAGAAATTAGCAATTCATCAAATCATAGTAGGGGATTTTTAGTCTCTGTTCTGGACCAAAGTCCTATAAGTAAAGTCAGTCGAGAAACTCACCAATTATTATTATTTTTTAATTTTGTGTTTATATTTTTAAGAGGGAAAATAATCTCCCTCTAAATGGCAAGATGGAATATTAATTCTTATTAGTAGTTTAGAGAAAAGAGTGAGAGATCTGGATATGGATAAGGAAAATTGAGAAGAAATAAGAGAGAGCTAGTGAGTACAGATATAAAGTTAAGAATGTGCCTTTTAAGTTTCTTCAGTTGCGTTAGACTCTTTGCAACCCTATGGACTGTAGCTCCCCCCAGGCTCCACTGTCTATTGGGATTCTCCAGGCAAGAACGCTAGAGTGGGTTCCAATGCCCTCCTCTAGGGGATCTTCCCAATTCAGGGATTGAACCAGCATCTCTTGCATTGGCAGGTGGGTTCTTTACCACTAGTGCTACCTGGGAAGCCCTAAAGTTAAGAACAGGGGAAATGTATACATGTAAAAATATTTATGAAATTTGTAAGTCAATTCAAAAAAGAGTAGTGAATATTTTACTATAAAATATAAAGAATAAAGGAAAGTGAAATAAAAATACATAATGAAATAATGTCAAAGATTTTCCAAATATAGTTGTCCATATCCACTAAAAACTCTTTAGGAATGAAGGTAGGAAGTTTCTCTGTCTAGATAAACTGTTAAATTTGCAAGATCAGGCTTCCCTGATGGTTCAGTGGTAGAGAATTCTCCTGCTAAAGCATGAGACATGGGTTCTATCACTGGTCTGGGAAGATCCCGCATGCCACAGAGCAATTGAGCCCCTGTGCCAAAACTACTGAGAAATAGTTCTAGATTCTGTGCTCTAGAGCCCGAGAAGCACAACTACTGAGCCCCTGTGCTGCAGCTACTGAAGCCTGTGAGCCTAGAGCCTGTACTCTGCAACAGAGAAGCCAATGCAAGGAGAAGACCATGCACCACACCAAAGAATGGTCCCTGCTCCCTGCAACTTGAGAAAAGCCTGCCCAGCAATGAAAATCCAATAGCCAAAATATATAAAATTATAAACAATATTACAAGACATTTTGTCAAGAGAAGGAGGCATTCATTTCTTTGAATGAATTCATCTTTTCTCATCACAGGAACTCTTAATTTAATCAAGTTTGAAAGTGAAAGTCGCTCAGCTGTGCCTGACTCTTTGCAACCCGATGGACTGTATATTCTGGCCTGAATTCTCCAGGCCAGAATACTGAAGTGGGTAGCCTTTCCCTTCCCCAAGGGATCTTCCCAACCCAGAGATTAAACCCAGGTCTCCCGCATTGCAGACGGATTCTTTACCAGCTGAGCCACCAGGGAAGCCCAAGAATACCGAAATGGGTAGCCTATCCCTTCTCCAGCGGATCTTCCTGACCCAGGAATTGAACTGGGGTCTCCTGCATTGCAGGTGATTATTTACCAACTGAGCTATCAGGGAATCCCCCTAATCCAGTTTACTTAACAGCAAAGATCTTCATAGTATGCTGTTTTCATTTCTTTCCTTTAAGTGGGAATATAAATAAATAGATGGATAAACACAACACGGTATTATATGTCTAAACCAAACTGGAGATTTCTGAGAATTCAATTCTGCTCAACTACTAATGCCAGTAATTCCAAATGAAATGAAAAAATACAAAGAAATACAATGAATTTTGGTGTGAGAGAAGAAAGAACAGTTGTGAACATATTTACTATGTCTTTCTCTATTATCATTACTGTCCATAATAAGAAAGAAAATTATACAGTAAGACCTTTGGCTACTTCTATTTTTTCTCCCATTTGTTTCTGCTTTTCTAGGCATTCATTATTTAGTAGGGTAAGAAAATGGTATTTCACCAAAACCAGATAAAGATGCCACAAAAAAGAAAATTACAGGCCAATATCACTGATGAACATAGATGCAAAAATCCTCAACAAAATTCTAGCAAACAGAATCCAACAACATATTAAAAACATCATACATCATGACCAAGAGGGCTTTATCACAGGGATGCAAGGATTCTTCAATATTTACAAATCAATGTGATACACCACATTAACAAATTAAAAGATAAAAACTATATGATTATCTCAATAGATGCAGAGAAAGCCTTTGACAAAATTCAACATCCATTTATGATAAAAACCCTCCAGAAAACAGCCATAGAAGGAATATACCTCAACATAATAAAAGCCATGTATGAAAAACCCACAGCAAACATTATCCTCAATGGTGAAAAATTGAAAGCATTTCCCCTAAATGCTTTCAGGAACAGGACAAGGGTACTCACTTTCACCACTACTGTTGAACATAGTTTTGGAAGTTTTAGCCACAGCAATCAGAGAAGAAAAAGAAATAAAAGGAATCCAGATTGGAAAATAAGAAGTAAAATTTTCACTGTTTGCAGATGACATGATCTTCTACATGGAAAACCCTAAAGAGAACACCAGAAAATTACTACAGCTAATCAATGAATACAGTAAAGTTATAGGATATAAAATTAATACAAAGAAATCCCTTGCATTCCTATACACTAACAATGAGAAAACAAAAAGAGAAATTAAGGAAACAATTCCATTCACCACTGCAACAAAAGGAATAAAATAATTAGGAATAAATCTACCTAAAGAAACAAAAGACCTATATATAGAAAACTATAAAACACTGGTGAAAGAAATCAAAGGTGACATAAATAGATGGAAAAATATACCATGTTAATGGATTGGAGAATCAATATAGTGAAAATGAGTATACTACCCAAAGCAATCTACATATTCAGTGCAATCCCTATCAAGCTACCAACAGTATTTTTCACAGAACTATAACAAATCATTTCACAATTTGTATGGAAATACAAAAAAACCTCAAATAGCCAAAGCAATCTTGAGAAAGAAGACTTGAACTGGAGGAATCAACCTGCCTGACTTCATGCTATATTACAAAGCCACAGTCATCAAGACAGTATGGTACTGGCACAAAGACAGAAATTTAGATCAATGGAAATAAGAGAATGGAAATAAATAGAAATTAAAAGCCCAGAGATAAATCCATGAACCTATGGACACCTTATCTGTGACAAAGGAGGCAAGAATATACAATGGAGAAAACAATCTCTTTAACAAGTGGTGCTGGGAAAACTGATCAACCACCTGTGAAAGAATGAAACTAGAACACTTTCTAACACCATACACAAAAATAAACTCAAAACAGATTAAATATCTAAATGCAAGACCAGAAACTACAAAACTTCTAGAGGAAAACATAGACAAAACACTCTCTGACATAAATCACAGCAGGATCCTCTATGACCCACCTTCCAGAGTAAAGGAAATAAAAGCAAAAATAAACAAATGGAACCTAATTAAATTTAAAAGCTTTTGCACAATGAAAGAAACTATAAGCAAGATGAAAAGACAACCTTCAGAATGGGAGAAAATAATAGCAAATTAAGCAACTGACAAAGAATTAATCTCAAAAATATACATGCAGCTCATGCAGATCAATACCAGAAAAATAAATGACCCAATAAAAAAATGGGCCAAAGAATTAAATAGACATTTCTCCAAAGAAGATATATAGAAGGCTAACAAACATGAAAAGATGCTCAACATCACTCATTATGAGAGAAATACAAATTAAAACCACAATGAGGTACCATCTCACCTGGTCAGAATGGCTGCTATCAAAAAGTCTACAAACAATAAATGCTGGAGAGGATGTGGAGAAAAGGGAACCCTCTTACACTGTTGGTGCGAACGCAAACTCGTATAGCCACTATGAAGAACAACACAGAGATTCCTTTAAAAATTGGAAGCAGAAATGCCATAGGACCCAGCAATCCCACTGCTGGGCATACACAAGGAGGAAACCAGAACTGAAAGAGACACGTGTACCCCAATGTTCATCGCAGCAGTTTAATAGCCAGGACATGGAAGCAACCTAGATGTCCATCAGCAGATGAATGGATAAGAAAACAGTGGTACATATACACAATGGAATATTACTCAGCTATTAAAAAAACACATTTGAATCCTTTCTAATGAGGTGGATGAAACTGGAGCCTATTATACAGAGTGAAGTAAGTCAGAAAGAAAATTACCAATACAGTATATTAATGCATATATATGGAATTTAGAAAGATGGTAACGATGACCCTATATGCGAGACAGCAAAAGAGATACAGATATAAAGAAAAGACTTTTGGACTCTGTGGGATAAGGCGAGGGTGAGATGATTTGAGAGAATAACATTGAAACATGTATATTACCATATGTGAAATAGATCACCAGTTCAAGTTCGATGCATGAAACAGGGCACCCAAAGCCGTTGCACTGGGACAACCCTGAGGGATGGAATGGGAAGGGAGGGGGGTTCAGGATGGGGGACACATGTACACCCATGACACATTCATGTCAATGTATGGCAATGGTGTAAAGTAATTAGCCTCCAACTAAAATAAATAAATTAGTTTAAAATAAAATAAAAAGAAAATGGTATTTCAGGACCACTGTTCTCTTATATGTCCATCAATCAATCTCTTGATTACATAATTAATCATAATTAATCTATTAATTAATTCTGAGTGTATTCATTGGAAGGACTGATGCTGAAGCTGAAACCCCGATACTTTGGCCACCTGATGTGAAGAACTGACTCATAGGAAAAGACCTTGATGCTGGGAAAGATTGGAGGCAGAGGGAGAAGGGGACAACAGAGGATGAGATGGTTGGATGGCATCACTGACTCCATGGACATGAGTTTGAGCGAGCTCTGGGAGTTGCGGATGGACAGGGAAGCCTGGCGTATTGCAGTTCACGTGGTCGCAAAGAGTCAGACACTACTGAGTGACGGAACTGTAACGTCTTAAGCAGGAGGTATATGTATTTTGGAAAGACACAGAAAGACAGTTGAGACCTTCCTAACAGGGTTTTAATTAAGACCTTGATTCATAGCTCATATAATTCAAGTTGATATTACCTTTTTTAAATTTTAAAGATGAATAGATAAAGTCTGCTTCCGCATTTCCTTTTAAAGTCTTGCAATCCTAGATTTTCTCTGCTCAGACAAATATATTGGACACTCCTCAACTATCTGCTTTTGATAGTATCAATTGTATTATAAGAAAAAGAAAGCAACATGTTAGTACATGTATGGGAATTTCCCACAAAATATTCTCATGCTATCACTTCCTTGAGGGAAAAAGAAGCAAAATTTACACTCAATATGCCCGAGGCTAGATATTTACAACATTTTGGTTTCAGATAAATGATCAGGTAACTTTGTGTCTGACTATGAAAGTGTTATGATTCCAAATATTAGCTAAAGTTTTATACTTAAGTACAATAAATATGTTAAACCAATAATGATCAATTTTCTCCCTCTTCAGTGAGTGCAACTGTGAGTGAAATAAATCTTAATGTGAAAAACCTGAGAATTTCTGATTGTGCTCTAGTGAAAACTGGTACTGCATCTGTTGGTGACTACACCCATGTGTTAAGATGACATCCTGAGTTCAACTTTCTGAATCATCATTGTAAAGGAACGGGGGGGGGGGCTCCAGGCAGCTGAGTCACATTCTTCCAGGAACCATTAACACGTTGATCTTCAGCATTTCCATTCAGACTAAAATGTCAGACCTATGAAAGAATGAACTATGGACTCAAGAGAATGAAAGGAAACTGTTGCCATTTCATTTTTTTATTTATAGCATCCTATAAAGAGTTCTGTTTTCTCTTGGTTCCTCACATTGAATGTTCATTATTTTATATTTTTATAAAAATCAGCTAGTTTCTCTAAATTGCCATTCCATTTTCCCCTATCCAAATTCTACCAACACATAACCAGGAATCTGATTGTATGCTCTTGTTAAAAGGCTAGTTAATTTCACTGATTGCAATTTTCTTGCAATGAAGACCAGAATTTTAATTTTGTACTACATTACTTTCAATACTAATAATTAGGTTGATTTATAAATGACTAAAATTTATCACACTGTACACATTTTTTTTTAATCCTGCAAAAGATCTAATATATAAAAAGTATATCGTTAGGATTTTCATGGTGGTGTAGTGAATAAGGATCCTGCTGCCAGTGCTGGGGACACAGGTTCAATCCCTGGGCGGTAGAGACCCTATGTGCTGCAGAGCAACTAAGCTTGAGTACCACAGCTACTGTGCCTTTGCTCTACAGCTCACATGCCCTACAGCCAGCAAGTCAAAACTACTAAACCGGTGTGCTGCAACTACTAAAGCCTGTGCTCCACTAAAAGAAAAGCCACTGCAATGAGAAGCCCATGCACCACAATTAGAGAATAGCCCCCACCCTCCTCAACTAGACAAAGCCTGCATGCAGCAATGAAGACCCAGTGCAGCCACAAACAAACAAACACAGCAGTGTACTGGTCAAAAAAACATTAAAAGAAGTATACAGTTAATGCTCAGCTTGGAAGATGTTAAAAATGGATTCTGCTTATTCAAGTGTAATTTTGAATTGTAATTGATGCTTTTGAACTGTGGTGTTGGAGAAGACTCTTGAGAGTCCCTTGGGACTGCAAGGAGATCCAACCAGTCCATCCTAAAGGAAATCAATCCTGAATATTCATTGGAAGGCCTGATGCTTAAGTTGAAGCTCCAGTACTTTGGCCACCTGATGCGAAGAACTGATTCATTTGAAAAGACCCTGATCCTGGGAAAGACTGAATGCAGGAAGAGAAGAGGATTACCGAGGGTGAGATGGGTGGATGGCATCACTGGACTTGATGGACATGAGTTTGAGCAAATTCCAGGAGCTGGTGTTGGACAGGGATGCCTGGCATGCTGCAGTCCATGGGGTAGCAAAGAGTTGGACATGACTGAGACTGATTCAATGGTAATGATAGAAGTGAGGCTCTAAATTTAATCTCCTCCTAGGCTTTTCATAAAAGATCTTTTCTCAAAAGTTTCTTACCCAGAGGATAACTTAGGCATCTCTCCCCCACCCTTATTCATCCTATGCCAAGTTTATCTGCCTTTGAAATCTTTATCTTGCCTTCTTCAGGATATATTATTACTTGACACTCTTTTTGATCCTAATGCTATTACTGGTTTCCTTGAATATTATCATGTTCAGATACAATTTTCATGGTTATGTGTAAGATCCTAAGGAACAAATACACACATGGCTCAGATATTTTTCTCACACATTTTTGAGGACCATTCATGAATGCTCATTCACTCATATCTTTTCAGATGAAGCTTCTATTCAGAAGGATAGGTGTCACTTGTATCTCTTCGTCCTCTGAATAAGGAGACAGTAATATGGAATGCAGGGAAGAGGGGATGGGAGACCAAGGTTGACATAGTAGTGGCAGGCAATCACTGGTATCTAAGGAAACTTTTACTTTCTTTAGGGCTGTAATTAATAAATTTAAATAGATTTAAAGGAGTTTCAGCCAGAGTTTACCACGAATAGAAAAAAGAACCCTCTCTTGCCATGTGAATTGAGGCTAATTTAAATTCTCTCTAGTTAAATACTTTTCTTCCACTGGCATATTTTTCAGCAATTCCTTAAGAGAAAAACATATAAAATCTGAAACTTGAAAAGAAATTATTGCCACTGAAAGGAGAGCTTGATTGTTTCTATTGCTTATTGCTTATCTCTTCATTTTTATAAACCTGCATTACTGCCTGGATGTACATGCCATAATGATTGCTTTATGGTGTACCTGTTTCCTTTCCTCATAGACAGAATAACTATGTCAAAAGAGACCCAAAACCAATAAGATGCACAGAAACTTGAATAATGTTCACACTGTTAATAATTATAAAAACAAATTCTAATGCTAAATATACTTTGTTTGCAATGTTTGCCATTTGGGATTATCTTTTTATCTCAATTTGTATATATAATTAAGCAAGTAATACTTGAAACTAAGTTTCCTTTCATAAAAAGAAAAAAGTTTTAATTTGTGCTGTCAATGAACTTTCCAAACTTTCAATACGTACAAATATCCAGGAATCAGGGGAGGAAAGATAATTGTGAGAAATTGTGATAGGAAACTATCAGTAAAGCCACTCTTAAATTCATTACAAAACTCTTGAAGCTCTAGGTAAATAACACTCAGCACTCAATTTTGGAAATACTTGTTGAACAAGTGACAATTTGATTGGTTTTAAGCTAGTAGGATTAATTTATCATCTAAAATAAGAGAGTAAAATATTAGCCACCCAAATAGCTACTGTTATCAGAAAATCATAATGAAACAAACTGTTTATCTGAGATGAAATAATTAATTTTTAGAAATAGTGAATTTATTCATTATATAAATATGTAAATATATTTACTCATTTAGCATAGTTACTAAGATATAGCAAGCAAAAAATATTTACCTTATCCAGGACAATCAATGAATTACAGTTTATATGCTCTTAATATATGTCTATTTATGTTCATTTTTAGTTTTTTAGAGTACTAATAAATTTAAAAATAAAATGCTCTTCCACACTGCACAGCAAAAGAAATCATGAACAAAATGGAAAGATAACCCACATAATGGGAGAAAATATTTACAAATGATATGACCATGAAGGGATCAATCTTCAAAATAGACAAATGGCTCATTCAGCTCAATATAAAAAAGAGCTCATATATATGTATATGTGTGTGTATATATATATATATATATATAAGAGCTCATGCAGCTCAATATAAAAAAATACAGCCCAATCAGAAAATATAAATAGACATTTCTCCAAGGAAGATGGACAAAAAGCACAGGAAAAAATGCTCAATATTAATTACTAGAGAAAAACAAATCAAAGCTACAATGAGGTATGACTTCATGTCAGTCAGAACAGCCATCAAAAAAATCTACAAACAATAAATGCTGGAGAGGGTGGGGAACCCTCCTATAGTGCTGATGGGAATGTAAACTGGTATAGCCACTATGGAAAACAGTATAGAGGTTCCTTGGAAAACTAAAAATAGAGCTACCATATGATCCAGCAATCCCACTCCTAGGCATTTATCTGGAGGAAACTATAATTTGAAAAGATACATCTGCTCCAATGTTCACTGCAGTACTATTTACAATAGCCAGGATGTGGAAGCAATCTAAATGTCCCTCGACAGATGAATGGATAAAGATGTGGTACACATATATAATGCAATATTAGTCATAACAAATAATGAAATGCTACCATTTGCAGCAACATGGTTGGGCCTAGAGATTATCATGCTAAGTGAAGTAAGTCACAGAAAGAAAAATATCATATGATATCACTTATATGTGGAATCTAAAAAACTGACACAACTAATTTACAAAACAGAAACAGACTTACAGACTTAGAAAACAAATTTTTGGTTACCAAAAGGGAAAGTTCGGGGGGAGAGATAAAATTAAGAGGTTGGGATTAACATATACACTCTACTATATATCTTCCCAGGTGGCTTAAATTGTAAAGAATCTACCTGCCAATGCAGGAGCCACAGAAGATGCAGATTTGATCCGTGGGTTGGGAGCATCCCCTGGAGGAGGAAATGGCAACCCACTACAGTATCCCTGCCTGGGAAATCCCATGGACAGAGAAGCCTTGTGGGCTATAGTCCATGGGGTTGCAAAGAATCAGACATGACTGAGCACGGACACTCACTTAGTATATATATATAAAATAGAAAACAGATAATCAACAAGAACCTATTCTACAGCACAAGTAACTCTACTCAATACTCTGTAATAACCTATATAGGATAAGAATCTGGAAAAGAATAGATATATGTATAACTGATTCACTTTTTTGTATACCTTAAACATAACTTTATAAATCAACTATATGCCAATATAAAGTAAAAATTTAAAGAAAAGTAGTTCTTCCACTTTCAGCTATAATGGATTAACATTGGATTTATTCTCCCATCTGCTGCTGCTGCTGCTGCACTGCTTCAGTCGTGTCTGACTCTGTGCGACCCCATAGAGGGCAGCCCACCAGGCTCCCCCGTCCCTGGGATTCTCCAGGCAAGAACACTGGAGTGGGTCGCCATTTCCTTCTCCAATGCATGAAAGTGAAAAGTGAAAGTGAAGTCGCTCAGTTGTGTCCAACTCTTAGCAACCCCTGGACTGCAGACTACCAGTCTCCTCTGTCCATGGGATTTTCCAGGCAAAGAGTACTGGAGTGGGATGCCATTGCCTTCTCCATTCTCCCACCTGAAACAACTTAAAAAAATTAAACAGTCAAAATGTATTAAATAATATTTGAGCTAATTAAATACTGGTAAGTGAAGAGCAGTAATCCCATAAGGATGGGAAACAAGATTTCAGCCCTACATTCTGATCTGCTCCAGCACACTGACTGAAGGGAATTTCTACATTCAAAGACAGGAAGAGGAGGCTCTGGAATTGCCCAGTGGTCTCCCTGAGTTTAGTAGAAAGCATATTCTCTGGAGGGGCCACAGTGGCTGGAGTATTCATGGCAGAGTAACAGAGTAGAGAGCTATACAGAAAGAGAGACCCAGAAATCTTCAGATGGCCTCAACTCTTCAGCTTTATATCTATTACTGAGCACATGAGAGAATATCACTTAAATCTGGGTAAAGAACCACCTTAATGGGTTAAAGGGGAATAACACTTAAAACACATGTAAAGCTGCAAATATTTCTTGTCCCTAAATTTCAAAAACCTCTTCATGGTGCACTGAGTAGTCAGAAAGGTTTTTTTTTTTTTTTTTTTTTTTTTCCTCAGCACTGGGAGAAAATTAACCATAGAGTAAACATTTTTCTGACTCTGCTTAACAAAGCTTGACAGTGAGATAACAAAAAACCAGACTGTTTGCAAATAAACAGTAACTCAAAACAAAACTGAATATTATTTACTGGTAGACAGCATATGCAGCACTTAAGAAGATAATATTCATAATATTAGCCATTCATATAAAAATTACAAGACATACAAACAACAGTAAAATATAATTAGAAGGCTCAAAATGACACAGAAAATAGAATTAACAGACAAGAATATTTAAACTAAAATTTTAGTTACACTCATATGTTCAAGAAACTAAAGAAAATATTGAGTGTGTTAAATAGAGAAAGAAGATAGAGACTCAAACTGAATTTCCACAGATGAAAACAGTATTTGAGATGAAAAATACACTGGAAGGGACTATAAACACATTGGACATAGAAGAAAAGACAAGTAAATCTGAAGACATAATGATAGAAACTATGTATATTGAAAAACAGGAAAAAAAAAACAAAATATTATTTTTCTTGTACTCATTTTTCAATTTTAAGTATTTTTAAGTGTACAACTTCATGGCACTAATTACACCTATATGTTTTTGCAGTCATCACCCCAAGCAGAAACTCTGTATCCATTAAGTAATAACCTACCATTCATTCCTTCCTCCAGACTCTGTTAACCTCAATTCTACTTTTTTTTTCTATGAATTTGCCTACTGTAGATAAATTCCTTGTAAGTAGAATTATACATCATTTGTTCTTTTTTTATGTCTGGCTTATTTCACTTAGTATAATGATTTCAAATTCATTACCATAGCATGAATCAGAAGTTCATTCATTTTACAGTCCTGTATATTTAAAATCAGTTGCACGTAAAAGAGTCAGTAGAGTGTTGCTTAGTTGTATCTTACTCTGAGACGCCACGGACTATAGACTGCCAATCTCTTCTGTCCATGGAATTCTCCAGGCAAGAACACTAGAGTGGGTTGCCATTTCCTTCTCCAGGGGATCTTCCTGACCCAGAGGTTGAACACAAGTCTTCTGCATTGCAGGTGGATTCTTTACCATCTGAGCCACCATATGATATTTTAATATAAACATTTTGCTTTATTTCCTGGGATACTCTGAAGGTTATGTGTAAAAGAACTTTAAAAATATTACCAGTATTTTACAACAAACACCACTATTCTGGAGACTCACCCAATTTCTGCTATTTATTCCATTTCATGACCCAGATAACCACAATGGTGTGATCACTCACCTAGATCCAGACATCCTGGAATGTGAAGTCAAGTGGGCCTTAGGAAACATCACTATGAACAAAGCTAGTGGATGTGATGGAATTCCAGTTGAGCTATTTCAAATCCTAAAAGACGATGTTGTGAAAGTGCTACACTCAATATGCCAGCAAATTTGGAAAACTCATCAGTGGCTACAGGACTGGAAAAGGTTAATTTTCATTCCACTCCCAAAGAAAGGCAATGCTAAAGAATGCTCAAACTACTGCACAATTGCACTCATCTAACATGCTAGTAAAGTAATGCTCAAAATTCTCCAAGCCAGGCTTCAGCAATACATGAACCGTGAGCTTCCAGATGTTCAAGCTGGTTTTAGAAAAGGCAGAGGAACCAGAGATCAAATTGCCAACATATTCTGGATTATCCAAAAAGCAAGAGAGTTCCAGAAAAATGTCTATTTCTCCTTTATTGACAATGTCAAAGCCTTTGACTGTGTGGATCACAATAAACTGTGGAAAATTCTGAAAGAGATGGGCATACTGGACCACCTGACCTGCCTCTTGAGAAATCTGTATGCAGGTCAGGAAGCAACAATTAAAACTGGACGTGGAACAACAGACTGGTTCCAAATAGGAAAAGGAGTATGTCAAGGCTGTATATTGTCACCCTGTTTATTTAACTTATATGCAGAGTACATCATGAGAAACGCTGGACTGGAAGAAGCACAAGCTGGAACCAAGATTGCCGGGAGAAATATCAATAACCTCAGATATGCAGATCACAGCACCCTTATGGCAGAAAGTGAAGAACTACAGAGCCTCTTGATGAAAGTGAAAGAGGAGAGTGAAAAGGTTGGCTTAAAGCTCAACATAAAGAAAAACTAAGATCATGGCATCTGGTCCCATCACTTCATGGCAAATAGATAGGGAAACAGTGGGAACAGTGGCAGACTTTATTTTTTGGGGCTCCAAAATCACTGCAGATGGTGATTGCAGCCATGAAATTAAAAGACACTTACTCCTTGGAAGGAAAGTTATGACCAACCTAGATTAAGCAGAGGCATTACTTTGCCAACAAAGGTCTGTCTAGTCAAGACTATGGTTTTTCCAGTGGTCATATATGGACGTGAGAGTTGGACTATAAAGAAAGCTGAAGGCCAAAGAATTGATGCTTTTGAATTGTGGTGTTGGAGAAGACTCCTGAGACTCCCTTGGACTGCAAGGAGATCCAACCAGTCCATCCTAAAGGAGATCAGTCCTGGGTATTCATTGGAAGGACTGATGTTAAAGCTGAAACTCCAATACTTTGGCTACCTGATGCGAAGAGCTAACTCACTGGAAAAAACCCTGATGCTGGGAAAGATTGAGGGCAGGAGGCAAGGGGACAACAGATGATGAGATGGTTTGATGGCATCACCAACTCGATGGACATGGGTTTGGGTGGACTCCGGGAGTTGGTGATGGACAGGGAGGCCTGGTGTGCTGCAGTTCATGGGGTCACAAAGAGTTGGACATGACTGAGCAACTGAACTGAACTGAACTGATTCCATTTATAAGCCTTGCAAAGTAAAGAATGAGGTGTTACTTAAAAATAGGTTTTTATAGTATTCAAGGATGGGATAGATGTTGGTGAGAAACATGAGTAGGAGAGAGAAAATGAGGTTAACAGCAGTGTGGTGGCAGCACTGAGGGTGTGGTACAGAAGGGGATCAATGGTAGTCTATGCTTAGCAATAAAAACACCATCATGCTATATTATCATGATATGTTATATCATATCATATCATGCTATACTAATGGGTACTTCCACATTCCTGATGTTGAAATAACCCAATAAATAACATGAAATATTTATTCAGTCCAGAGAGAACTGTCTCCCCAGGACTAGTGGTCTACCAGATAGAAAAACTTGGGATAGAAATATTGCAGCATTGGGACTTCTTCTATGGAACATGGACCTCTTTTGTTTTTAAAATAATTTAAAAATTTTGTTGTTCCAACTAAGGAAAGAACATAGAATCCCAAAGGAAGGCCAGGAGAGATGAATATAGCAGATTTGACATGCATCCAATGTTTTTCTTATTGGTTTTGAAAAGAAGAAAAGTAGAAATGACTAGAGTGCCCTCAGCCTATTGGTAGCTGAATCCTAGGTTCTGGTTCTACAAAGCATCTGCTACTTGGAGAAGTGAAGACAGGGAGAAAAGAGTAATAGGAGGACTGGGCTCACAGAGATGATACATCACTCTAAGAAAGCACTCATTGAGGGTTACAGAGGCCCAGGAGAGGTAGTCTAGCAGAAAGAGCACTCTCTGGAATAGCTTGAATTCTTTCTTCATTTTGGTGAGACTTAATATGCAGAAATAGGACTTCAATAGTCATCTCAAGTCTAGAATTCAGGTTTCTCCAAATGCACATGGTAACAATCAGAAATCATTATAGTACTGGAATATTTCTATAAAAATATAACACATTTAAAAGTTTACTTTTTTTAAAGACAACTCTGCAAATTTAATTAGCAGAGTTAAATGTTTTAGATGGTAAACAAAAAAAGGGTGGCTGAAGACAGCCTTTATTGAGAAAAGATGATGTGCTCTGCAGTACAGTTCTTAGACCTGGTCTACTAGCAAAGATAAGCTGATACAATTAACTAATTTTTAATCAATATTATCATTGAATTTGTTCAATTTATACCAACAAACAAGATTTTTTTGAAAACTCTATCCTGAGTACCTTCCTTTCCTTTTCATATTATCTCTCCTCCCCCACCCCACCTTTTGTGGGCAACAATGCTTATTTTCATTTTTTTCTTCTATTAAGTAGAGATGTCAGTTGAAATCTGTATTAAGAGTTTGTGACACTCAATTTAATAAACCAACCATTCCTAAAGAATCTATAGTACATCTGCTGTTTGGTTAGATTGCTAGGTGTTCTGGGAATTCATAAAGCCTTTTCATCTTGGCTTTTTTTCCTCTAGTAGTTTGTCATCTGTCCAATTATGTTTTGAATTTGAATAGTGTAAATAACTAAGATCAGGTAATTAATTCTTAGGAAGAAGCAAATTAGTTTTATGAAAACTATAGTTTGATACAAAACAATTTTCCATTTCAAAGATTATTATTTTTAAATTTAGCAATATTGTTTATATTAGAATATTCTGGCAAAGTAGTTGTTGTACAACCAATAAGAAAATAAAGCCTAGAATTATGAACAAGCAAGCATCAGCTGATGGCATAATGCATTTGAATAAGACACATTTCTCAAAGGTGTTTTGATCTAGATATTGGAGATAAAACAAAAGCTTAAAGATATAAAACTGTACATTAAAAACAAAAAAACAAAACTTGCACAAGTGAGCATATCTAATAGAAAAAGGAACCAAGTTATTAATAGTAGACATACCATTAAAGCTCTCTGTTAAGACTTTATGGTTACCTGAATAAGACAAATTTGGCTTCCCCATATAACCGTTCAAATTGTTAAAAGTATATATTTTAAACTTTTACTCTTAGATCTATAAAGTTAATTATATTCTTAGATCTACAGAGTTAAGTATCTGTATTCATATTAAGAGTATTCCGTCTCTGTTGATGCCTAAGGACACTTTGTATCATTTTATTAACCCATATACCCCTAATTAAAATTTCACACACCAATACATTTTCAGAGATTATTTGCCCTTCAGTTTAAAGATTAGATCAAATATAGATTATACATCTTAAAATTATCATGCACTGGAATTATATATATATATATATATATATATATATATATATTCTAAAACTGTTTTATGAAAGATTTTGCTAGCTTAAAAAATTCTGCAGTATCTCAAAATGGACACAACTTTTAACCTCTGATAGAAATATTATGCTTTTACACATAAACTATGACTCTCTGGGCTGCGTGTTTCCTGCTTGGGTTCTGCCCTGTATATTTACATTATCACAAACATACAAGTCATTTTGTGACTAATTTCCAGAGCACTGAGTCACAGTGTGGCTGTTGCTTATCTTTTCTTTTCTTTTCCTGAACAGTACTGCTCTTGGCTTTCATTTTTCATTAATACTCATACAAATAAGTACTTTACATAAATAATTTTCTTGTTTCATTATAGTTCTGTGGTTGTGTTTTTCTATATTATGTGCTTTCCTCTACTACCAGAAGCTAAGTTTAATATCATTTTATAAGCAACCAGAATACGACAGTACATCATATTAGGTATGTAATCTATTGCTTTAATTCACATAATTATACTTTATATAGTACAACCCTGTTTATTCTTATTTTACTATCTTAGAATATAAGTTTTTGTCTTTGGAGACTTGTAAAATATTTCCTTAATATTTTGAGATTAGTTAATGCTAGAATGAAATAGACAACAGGAATTCTGTTTATACCTTATTTTAAACATCAGCAATTGATGGCAATGAAAGAACTTTCTTTAAACATAAGACTGTCAGTGTCTTATTGTGTTTATTTATATGTGATTAAATAATATTTAAAGGTTAAAAGAAATCTTCAGAAAATTCCAATAAAAACACAATTAGCAAAGAACTGCCAACCCAGGCTTAAAATTATAAACAACAGTACATCTCACCAACTTAAAAAAAAAATAATATATTTGCTTAAAATTCAATGCAAAATGCTGAGAATTTAGTTTTGCATTACAATCAACTTATTTACAGAGAAGGGTCAATTTTCATTGTAGGGTTATAGACAATGGTCCTCTCCTACAACTCTTTGCCTCTCAGCACCCTGCTTTTCCTCCAAGAAAAAGAAATAAAGGTTATTTATTGCCAGGTACTCACGAGTAATATCTCTGAAGAAAGTTCTTAGAAAGATTTTTTCAAAGCAGAATTGAGTTCATTTTGTTTTCCCTTCCAGGCATCGAAGAGAGAATTTATCTTGTCTACTTCTTCTTTTAAACAGATGGAGAAACTGGGGCGTGGAGAATAATGAAAGAAATGCAATCTGATCCTGCCTGCAGTGAAAGGGCGAGGTAAGAATTTGACTTTTATCCAGCCCAAAGTCGCTCCCGTCTATTGGAGCAAAGAGCCTCGGAGAACACCCGCAGCTGGAAACAGCCAGGCTTCCTGTTTAGGTCACTGCAACTCTTTTTAAGCTAATTTCGCCAAACTATTCAAAAGCCTTTTCTATTATGGAGGAAACAAAGGAATCAGCTGACACTAAGATTTCAAAATTACTATTTCTTTTATTTCCAAGATTCTTTTTGTAATTAGTTTTAAAAATCCACTTTTCCCCCCTTGTGCTATATATTTCTAAAATTTTACGTATTTGTCATTACATTGTTACTTAATAAAGCGAGCCTTTTTAGCACTTTATTTCTCTTCTAGTTATTTCATCTACATTCTCATTATATTTATGGAAAAATCTGAGGGCTGCTGAAATTCCCTTTGATTAGAGAGCCGATGTAATGTATTGTCAGTTGTAGACTGATGGGCTTCCCAGGTGGTAAAGGAAGAAACAGAACAGGCTCCATCTTGAAAGCAGGACTCCATCTGGGTGACTGTGGACTTTGAGCTAGATGCCCAGTATCTATGGAAACGACATACCAACTGGAAAACCAGGCCCCCTGGATGGAAGAGCCCAGGGCTCGTACCTAGACTCTCTGTTTCCTAAAATAATACCCTAATTATCTGTGTAACCAAATAGAATCATAAATTCTATTATACTTATTGGGGTATGACCACAGGCCTATTGATAAGTGTCCACTGTTAACTACCTAGGCTTAAGGCATATGAATCACGGGTTAACTTTGATTGTATCTTTCTTTTCCTTTGTTCAGACTAGTTTCAGGGAATTTGGGGAGGTGGGTTTGGGCACATACACTTAAGGTATATAAGGTTTTCAGAAAAACTGGTCAGAGTCCTTGGCTAAGAGGAGATTCTGCCTTGGGCCCGTCAGTGCAATAAACTGCACTCCACTATCTGCATTGTTCTTCTGAGTGAGTTTGTTTCCCAGAATGCATGGCTACAACATTGGTGCATTGGTTGGGAAACTCCTCATTTTGAGGAGACAAGTCCCCCTTGGGACTACTCTGAGGCCTTGCAGCTCGAATCTTCTAGAAGGGGGAAGGCGCCTCGCCCTTCTGGAAGGATTCTACTTCTCAATGCCCGGACTTTTCACGTTAGCAGGTAGTGGACGGCAGCAGGGGAACTGAGCACTCAAGTGAGGAGGAACCCACCCAGCAGGGTGGAAGAGGGGGCCTGACCACTCCCCTGGGAGGGATTAGAAGGGGCACAGACCACAGGAGCCTGGAATAGGCAGGTGGCAATGATTGCTTGGTACACAGGTTGACAAGAGTGTTAGGGCTTAGGAAGGAAATTTGTGAAGGTCATTTAGGAGGTGGTGTCCATGCCATCCTGGGGAAATTGATGACCAAGCAATTGCCAGGGGATTTTTAGGAGAAGAAACTTGGTTTTTGTGTGCTTATATTCTGCCCTCCCCAAGGAGGTGTCCCATCTGCTATGAAATTCTTGACCCTCTAGGAATTGTCAGGCTAGAAGAAGGGGGATACATAAGTGAGTACAAATTGGCTTTTCCAGAGATGGCCTGGGACATGAGATATTTAACCCATCTGTATTTTCATCTGCACCTGATCAAGCCCACCAAGGCAGAACGAACTTTAAAAGTTAAGGGAGAAACAGTCTTGGATCACGTGGTGTTCTGGTTCGGCTGTTGTGACTGGCAGGTGAAGACACGCTGGTCCCCCTTCTCCCTCTGGGATCTGGCAGGTAACTCTTCTCACCCCAATTAGGAAGGAGGCAGAACGGCAATTTAAGTGTCACTGAGTGGAAATATCAGACGTACATAGGGTACTGAGACCTTCGTAGACAGAACGAAAAGGAAAAGTAGAAGGCCCAAGAAGGTAAGCAAGATGGGGGGAAGTGAATCTAAGGTAACTATATTGGAGTGCATAATTAAAAATTTAAAGAAGGGATTTGGAGGAGACTATGGGGTGAAGATGAAGCCTAACCACCTCCGCATATTCTGTGAGGTTGAATGGCCCCCTATGGGAGTAGGATGGCCACCAGAGAACACCATGAACTTACAAATAGTGGAAGCAGTCTATACAGTAAGAGAGCCGGGACACCTGGATCAATATCCATATACTGACTCATGGCTAGGGTTAGCTCAAGACCCTCCTAGTTGGACAAGGTTCTGTATCCAGAAGGGAAAGGGAAAATATTAATGGCACAAAAATTTGACTGATGATCAAAAGGGAAATTCTACAGGATTTGGACGGGGATGACCTGACCCCTCCCCCGTACTGGATAATGACGCGCCCGCCTCCCAGTGCTCCACCAGGACCGGAGGCCGCCTTACTGCCCAATCCAGGGCCAGGTGAAGTTCCTGCAGCAGCCACTGCTCTTCCACCAGCTCTCCCGGAGTTCGTAGAGCCGCCCTTTCGGCAGGCTCCAATCCCAGCAATGGAGACCTCTGGTCAACGCCCCCAGAATTCCACCTCAGCTGGACTGCCTAGATTGTATCCCCCTCTCCCGGTGAGTCCTGATGGGAAGGGGGAAGAAAACACAGCAATTAGACAGAGGCTGCGCTCCACCAAGGAACAGGGGGAAAGAACCCCACTACAGATGCCCCTCAGAGAGCTACAACAGCCTCCGGTTCAGGACGCATGGGGCACTACCGTCTGCCCCCTGTAGCCTATATTATTGCCAGGCATTTTCCTCTATGGATACATTAAACTGGCAGAGACACGCTCCACTGTACTCGGGGGAGCCACAAGCCATGATTAGGCTAACGGTGACTATTTTTCAAACCCACCATCCTGTGTAGGATGACATAATCCAACTACTAGTCTCCCTTTTCAGCACTGAGGAAAGACACAGGATCCTAACTGAGGCCAGAAAATGGTTAAGAGAAATGGCACCTGAGGGTACTGCAAACCCGCAGCGGTGGGCAGAACGAGCCACCCCGGAGGAGAGGCCCAAGTGGGACTGTACACCGAAGAGAGGGGCCACCTGGAGAGTGACTGTTAGTCTATTAGACTATTAGTCTCCACACCCGACTAATAGTCGGGTGACTATTTTGAGGGGGTCCCCCAAAAGCTATGAGTATCGCAAAACCCTCCAAAGTGATTCAAAGGGAAAGCGAATCACCCTCTGAGTTCTGCAAAAGACTGTTCGAGGCCTGTAGACTTTATATGCCAATAGACCCAGCCAGAGGCTGCTGGGTCTCAGATGGTGATAAACGCAGCCTTTGTGTCTCTGCTAAAGTAACGATTATCTTGCTGCTGCTGCTGCTAAGTCGCTTCAGTCGTGTCTGACTCTGTGCTACCCCATAGACGGCAGCCCACCAGGCTCCCCATTCCTGGGATTCTCCAGGCAAGAATACTGGAATGGGTTGCCATTTCCTTCTCCAATGCATGACAGTGAAAAGTGAAAGTGAAATCGCTGTCGTGTCCGACTCTTAGAGACCCCATGGACTGCAGCCTACCAGGCTCCTCTGCCCATGGGATTTTCCAGGCAAGAGTACTGGAGTGGGTCGCCAGTCTCTAGCCTACCCTGAAAATATCAAATGAGGGGACACCAAGTGACTCATGAATTTTTATACATCCCTAAATGCCCAGTACCTTTGTTAGGAAGGGACTTTCTGTCTAAATTGGGGGCACAAGTGACCTTTCCCCCCACGAAAGACGCACTGTTTGAGTGGGCCCAACCACCTATTTATTCTTCCTCTCAGTAACCCCTCAAGATGAATGCAGGTTGCACGATCTCCAGGAAGGGAAACCGGACAGGCTAAACAGTCGAGAGAGAGAGTTAACTCAATAATTCCCTCACGTCTGGGTAGAAGACAACCAACCCGCCACCCCCCACCCTCGCACCCAGGCTTGTAAAACAAATCCCACTGGTAATAGAACTCAAACCCTGTACAATTACATCAGCACCTGCCTTGGGCCTGCCAGACCTTGCTAAGCCGTTTACACTTTATGTGACTAAAAAGGACAAGGTGGCTATGGGAGTATTGTCCCAGATTATGGGGACATGGGACTGACCAGTGACTTATCTCTAATCAGCTGGACAATATTGCCACTAGGTGGCTGGGATGCTTATGGGCAGTTACTGCAATTGCCTTACTGGTCTGGGAGGCAACCCAGCTGACTTTGGGCCAAGATTTGTTCGTAAAAGTCCCGCATGAGCTCAACACTCTCCTGTGAGGGGACCCCCATAAATGGCTGTCGACACCCCAGATTACTCAATACCAGGGACTGTTATGTGAGAACCCCCATGTTACTACTGAGCCTTGTCAGGCCCTGAATCTGGCCACTCATTTCTTGTGGGAGAAGGTGGGCCCTCACAAGATTGCAAGGAAATATGCCAGCAGACCTGACTTGAGAGACCAGCCAATCCTGGACACAGACTGGGTCCTGTACGCCAATGGCACCAGCCTGGTGAAACAAGGACAGTGATTGTCAGGATATACAGTAGTCATGGAAGAAACCATCATTGAGGGTAGCTCTGTCATCACACTGGCCCGCTCAACAGGCCAAACTATATGCTCTAATCCAGGCCCTCCAGCTGTCAAAAGGTAAGAAGACAAACATTTACATAGACTCCAGGTATGCTTTTGCCACACTACAGGGCTCGGTATAAGGAGAGAGGCCTTTGACAGCTATTGAAAAAGATATTAAAAATAAGGAAGAAATTAAGACACTATTAGATGCTTCCTGGGAACCAGAAAGGGTTGCAGTCATACACTGCTGAGGACGTCAAAAAGAGGATACCCCCCGGGCTCAGGGAACAGATTGGCAGATAAGGCTACTAAACAAGCAGCCGAGGGCTTGGGGGTGACAAGTGAAGCCCCTATTAAAGCTCTCATATTGGCGGAGCTACCTGAGCTAACGCTAGACTCTCCAAAATACACTGAAGCCCAAAAGCGACTAGCCAAAGCAGAAGGGGCCATCAAGACTGAAAAGGGATGGTAGGAATTGCCAAGTGGCAAATTCTTGGTACCGGAGGAGCTGCCACCCACTCTGGTAAGCCAAACACACCAAGCGACCCATCTAGGCCATGAGAAACTGGAAGAGCTAATTTGAAAATATTTCTTGGTTCCCCACCTCTCTTCCCTATGCAGGACAATATCTCAGAACTGCACTGCCTGCTCACAGGTCAATGCTGCCTCTCGGCACAGACAGAAACCTCCAGGGATTCAGGTAAAAGGCATGCTGCCTTTTGAACGCCTGGAAGTGGACTTCACTGAAATGAAACCTCACTGACACTACCGTTACATGCTGGTCATGGTATATACGTTCTCGGGATGGGAGGAAGCTTTAGCTACCCGCACTGAAAGAGCATCAAAAGTAGCCTGGTGCCTGCTTAGGGAGATAGTTCCCAGATTGGGATTTCCTACCAGCATTGGATCGGACAATGGCCCGGATTTAGTAGCTGATTTAGCATAACAAGTAAGCAAAACTTTAAACATCAAGTGGAAATTACATACAGCATATAGGCCCCAGAGTTCTGGGACGGTGAAAGGAACCAACTGGACACTTAAAGAGACAGTCTCCAAGTGGATCTTAGAGACTGACTGTTCCTGGGTGGACTTGTTTCTGATGGCTCTGCTCAGACTCAGGATGACCCCACAGTCCCATGGCTCTTCTCCGTACAAAATTGTGTACGGGAGGCCCCCTCCCATAATAAAACAGGTGCCAACAAATTTGCCTCAGATAAGGGGAGATGAGATTTCACAGCAGATGGAACAACTGGGTAAGGTAATAAATCAGGTAACTAAGTTTGTATAAGAAAGGGTGCCGTTCCCTCTTGGGGAACAGATTCACAAATTTATGCTCAGGGATCAGGTGTGATCAAGGGCTGGAAACACGACTCTTTGGCCCCACATTGGAAGGGTCCATATACTGTTGTTCTAACCAGCCCTACTGCACTTAAAGTTGCAGGTGTCACTCCCTGGATCCACCACATGAGGGTGAAGAGAGCATACCACGCAGACCCAGAGGACGCGGAGCAGACTACACAACAGGACCCCACTGATCCTCGTGAAAGCAAGATCATCTTAAAGAAGAAACAGAGATGAAGCTCTACAATCAACTGCTGCTACAAAGACTTGCTGCTATCATCTTGAAACTAACCATAGTTTCAATACAAAGAGGGACCTGTGCTATGATTAAAGTTGAATGTTGTATATATATTCCTAATTTATCTGGCTATATATCAGCCACCCTAGATGACATGAAAGGTCAGGTAAAAGTTATGTCTGATAATAATCCTCCTTTTTGGACTTCAATCCTATCTTGGGTGAAGGGTGTTTGATGGAAAACCATATAAACCATTGTTATAGTTGCCTTGATAGTTCTGCTTTGTGGACCCTTTATTTTACGATGTATTATGAACTTTGTAACACAAAGGTTGGTGTAGTTTTCCCAAATTGGAGGTCAGAGAGTCAGGGTGCAATATATCACTATGAATGCTGCTCATACTATGAGTTAAGAGCATCAAGAGCGGGGAATGAAGGAGGAAACAGACAGAACAGGCTCCATCTTGAAAGCAGGACTCCATCTTGGGCCAGACTGTGGACTTTGAGCTAGATGCCCAGTATCTATGGAAATGACATACCAACTGGAAAACCAGGCCCCCTGGATGGAAGAGCCCCAGGGCTTGTACCCAGACTCTCTGTTTCCTAAAAGAATACCCTAATTATCTGTGTAACTGAATAGAATCATAAATTCTATTATACTTATTGGGGGTATGACCACAGGCCTATTGATAATTGTCCACTGTTAACTACCTAGGCTTAAGGCATATGAATCACGGGTTAATTTTGATTGTATCTTTCTTTTCCTTTGTTCAGACTAGTTTCAGGGAATTTGGGGAGGTGGATTTGGGCACGTACACTTAGGGTATATAAGGTTTTCAGAAAAACTGGTCAGAGTCCTTGGCTAAGAGGAGACTCTGCCTTGGAACCCCTGGTGTAATAAACTGCACTCCACTATCTGCATTGTTCTTCTGAGTGAGTTTGTTTCCCAGAACACGTGACTACAACCATGGCACAGAGATAAAGAATCTGCTTGTCAATGCAGGGGATAAAAGAAACTCAGGTTTCATCCTTGAGTCAGGAAGATGCCTTGGAATAGGAAATGGCAACCCAACTCCAGTATTGCAGCTTTAAAATTCCATGGACAGAGGAGCCTGGCAGGCCACAGTCCATGGGGTCACAAAGTCATACACACACACGACTGGGAAACTGACTATTAAAGACTGCTAGGCTGTAAACCCTGCCTCAGCTACTTACTAACTTTGCAAGTTTACTTAATTATTTAAACTATTTGGGCCTCAGTTTCTTTTTTTCCCTAATATAATAATAGTAAACGTTCCTAGGATTGATAAGTAGTAAATAGATTAATACATATATATTAATACATATAAGTATACATATAAAGGACTTCAGTTCAGTTCAGTTGCTCAGACATGTCTAACTTTTGGCGACCCCATGAACTGCAGCATGACAGGCTTTCCTGTCCATCACCAACTCGCAGGGTTTGCATAAACTCAGGTCCAAAGAGTCGATGATGCAATCTAACCATCTCATCCTCTGTCTACCCCTTCTCCACCTGCCATAAATCTTGCCCAGCATCAGGGTCTTTTCCAATGAGTCAGTTCTTTACAACAGGTGGCCAAAATACTGGAGGTTCTGCATCAGCATCAGTCCTTCCAATGAATATTCAGGACTGATTTCCTTTAGGACAGACTGGTTGGATCTCCATGCAGTCCAAGGGACTCTCAAGAGTCTTCTCCAACACCACAGTTCAAAAGTATCAATTCTTCAATGCTCAGTTTTTTATGATCCAAATTTCACATCCATAAATGACTATTGGAAAAGCCATAACTTTAACAAGACAGACCTCTGTCGGTATAGTAATGTTGCAGGAAGGGGGACCACTTCGAGGGCCCTTCTCCTCCTGCCCCCAATCCCTCCCAGCATCAGAGTATTTTCCAATGAGTCAACTCTTCACATGAAGTGGCCAAAGTACTGGAGTTTCAGCTTTAGCCTCATTCCTTCCAAATAACACCCAGGACTGATCTCCTTTAGAATGGATTGGTTGGATCTCTTTTAGGTCCCAGGGATACTCAAGAGTCTTTTCCAACACCACAGTCCAAAAGCATCAATTCTTTGGTGCTCAGCTCTCTTCAAAGTCCAACTCTCACATCCATACATGACTACTGGAAAAATCATAGCCTTGACTAGATGGACCGTTTTTGGCAAAGTAATGTCTCTGCTTTTTAATATGCCATCTAAGTTGGTCATTACTTTCCTTCCAAGCAGTAAGCGTCTTTTAATTTCATGGCTGCAGTCACCATTGCAGTGATTTTGGAGCCCAAAAAAATAAAGTCTGACACTGTTTCCACTGTTTTCCCATCTATTTGCCATGAAGTGATGGAACCAGATGCCATGATTTTAGTTTTCTGAATATTGAGCTGTAAGCCAACTTTTCCAACACAGAGGAGACTTGAAACCTATATTACTATGGCCTGGTGTTATCTGTATATATCCATCTCATAATTGTGGGAGATTTTTTTTCTCCTTTGTTGAAACTTTTCTTGTTGCTCTGACTGAGCTTAAGTAATAGAAAAAAGCTCAAATTTATGGCCAGAGTCAGAGCAGGCATTATTAATTGGCCTAGTGAGGGGATCTCATCTAGTTATATCCCAGTGACCTGAATATGACTATAATTTTTTTTTAAAGTAAATTTTTTCAGGGCCAACCAGATAGAGTCTTGTAGAGAAATTTACCAAGGTAACCCAGAACGAGACACAGGTATTTGGCCACAAACCCAAATTGGATTAATTTCTAAAACTAGCATGGGATCAGGCCTATGATAGGAAAGGATTTGATTTATATGCAAAGGTCTGAGAAAATATTATAAACGATCATACGAACCAGGTCCAACACCTTGGGCAAGCTGTCTACCTCTGATGTCGCTGTCTTCTCATCCTGGTGTAGTATAGTTTTTTCCTGATAAAAAGTCTTTCCCTCCAGGTTGGAGACAGTCCCTTAAATTATGTCTTTTTCCAGTCCTTATTGCAGGTCATGAGGCATCTGATCTTCATCACAAAGATAGATTACTGAGATAAGCTTCAGAAACAAACAGGGTGTTCTTTAAAATTCAATTAAATTTTACATTAATATCACATAACAGCAAAGAACCATCCAAGAAATGAGTTTTACTAGATGCAGACCTCCATTAACAAACTGGGGTTTAACATTTATTGAAACATCTTTTTCTCCCTAAAATTTCCCTCATTTTTTATCAAATATAACCCAATTAAGGCTACTTTGTTTGCAAAATAGGTCTGTTCTCACTAATTTTGGTCTGATGATTTATATAACCATAATTGATCATAGACTCTTTATTTTGCTGATACATGTATAGAGTCTCAGACTGAACTTTTAAAATAAGACAGGGCTGGGAAACTCACACCAAAGGCTTATCACAGATTTTGCCTAACAAATCTAAGTGAATTCTTTCCTTTTTAAGGTCTCAAAAATTCCTTGAGATTTTTCTACCTATTATTATTTTTACCTATTTTTCTACCTATTTTTCTACCTTCCTAATTCATTTGATAAACTTACTGGAAACCTAAGAGTTTCCAATTTCTGGAGGAGTCAGAGAGAAAATATAATTGTTTTGCTTTAATGTATAATTTTACCAAAGTATTGTCAAATTAATTTGAGAGGAAGGTTTTCCCTACTCCTGGAAAACATAAGATTCAAACCTGTAATTTTTCAGACAGAAACCATAAGAGTTATAGCCATATTCGCTGGTTCCTTCAGTCCTTTGTTAACTTTTGTGAAGTCATCAGGTTTTCCATTAGATACAGGGACATATCAGAATGTTAAGAACTCCATATAATTTTTAGGATATCTGTATTAGAAATTTTACCATACCTTATAACATGAGCGGACTTATTACTCATTTGATAATCTTTTTCATGTAATTTAACCAACCAAATAAACACAGTTTAATATCTCTCTTTGGGATGTTTTAGGGGCCCTCTGAAGCACCCCAAAGTTAGCTAGAGGTCAAAAACACTTCAAAAGAATTCGATTTAGGAAGTTTTATCAACAAGATCGATTAAAAGGGTTTAGAACATTTCGTCAGATTTAGTCGACATTGAATGGTGTATCATTTCGCCTGTTGATATGTCACAACCGGTGTAAATACCAAGGCTCAAGGTCTAGTGAAAGTCAGCTCCGCCATCTTGGACCTAATTGGCTCTAACCAGTTTTCTTATGGCTGTGTCATTCCTAACAAAATCCATTTAACTAACTGATTATAATCCAATTTTGGAAAATCCTGATCATGCATAACTTTTTTTAGTATTCTTTAATACCTTTTTTTTCTCTTTTAACTGAAGACACACTTCCTACTTTCCTTTAGTAACCAAGAACTTTTATATTAGCATTGTATAGATTGGTGAGCATAAATACCAGTGATAATTTCTAAAAATCTTGCTTTCTTAGAACATTTTAGGATGGCGCCAAACATTATTCACTTATAGTCCCAAATCTCTTTGTTTCTCTGTAAAAGGAAATTAGTGTTTAGTAGTAAATGTTTCAAAACCTTATTTTATTTGGAAGTGACCTAACTATTCAATAGGCTTCTAACACTTAGCACACTTAGCACAACCCTTAGAAATTCAAGTTATGCCAATCTGGAGAGACTATTTTAGGCAGATATTCCTAAAGAATAATTATTCTTAATAGAGCTTATCTAAAAGCTCACATCTCATCTACATTTTTTTAGAAGTTTCTTCACTGGAGGTGATGTCCTTGTTGACAAACTTGTAACTGATATGATAATATTTAACTTATACTAAACCTAGGTACAGTGAGAATATTCTACTTAATGTTAATTACTCTAAGACATGTCTATATTAGATAGATCAACAAACAAACATTAATATCAGGTATTTAATACTGAATATTTCCCAGTTCACATGAACTGGGAATTTATTGTTTAATTCAGAATTATTTGATTTGTAAGCACTTACCTTTTTGAAAGCCAATTAAATAGAGCTCATTTACAAATTAACCTAAAAACTATTACCCACAGACAAAGACATACCAAGACATATTTAGACAGACACAGTGCAAGATCTAGCTTCATTTTCTAAGTTTTAGTCATGAATTAGATAGTACAATATAAAATTTACTAGTTTATAAAAAACAGTTGGAATAAATAAATCTTTTAAAGGCTTTTCCCCATTTTTCCTCAGTCTCAAGGGTTAGAGATGGTCTAGATAAGTGTTCCTGAGAACAGAGCTAGAGCCCTGGTCTCAAGGCACAGGGAAAGAAAAGCAAGTTCTAACAGAATGGCGGCAGGTCTAAGTCAAATGGTAGCCAGACAAAGCCAAATGGCCATCAAAAATCACAACACAGAACACAGAGTTAAAACACACATCTAGACCTGGCAGTCCTCATCAGACACTCCCTTAAATACAAGAATACATTCTCTCAGAAAGCCTCCTATAAAGACACAGAATTTCAGATCCCAGTACTAACAGAGTAAATGAAAATATCTCAGGTCTTCAAACATTTCAAAGGGCGGAAAGGAAGCCAGGCTGAAAGAAGAAGAGGGAGGAGGAGGGAGAGGGGGGCGAAAGGGGTGGCCTTAGAGGCTTATCCTTCCACCTGCAGATACCCAGGCGTTATGGGACTTTACCCTGGGCCTCCAGAGAAGGGAGGACTGGAATTTGGCCCTACCAGAAATCAGACCAGAACAGAACCAGAATTTGAGTTCTCTGCCAGGAGGAGGTGACCAGTCTCCAATCCTCAGCTCAAGTTTAGGGCCTTCAACCAGATTCCTGAGTCCAGGACCGGGGGACTAGAAAAACAGGGAAGAATGTTAGCGAGAGGGATTCTGGGAAGTGGACGGACTCATGATGTCTCCTTTTGACCTTTCTCAAACTCTTCCAGTTGGTGGTGGCTTATTAGTTCCATATTCCTTACCAGGATCTCCTGTGATAAAACAACTCATGCGAATGGTTACTAAAGGGCCTGGCCAGGGTGGGCGGTTTCTGTCAGTGTGCTTCCCCTAACAGTAATGTCTCTGCTTTTTAATATGCTCTCTAAGTCAGTCATAGGTTTTCTTCCAAGGAGCAAGCATCTTTTAATTTCATGGTGGCAGTCACCATCTGCAGTGATTTTGGAGCCTAAGAAAATAAAGCCTACCACTGTTTCCATTGTTTCCCCGTCTATCTGCCGTGAAGTGATGGGACTGGATGTCATGATCTTTGTTTTTTGAATGTTGAGTTGTAAGCCAGCTTTTTCACTCTCCTCTTTCACTTTCATCAAGAGACTCTTTAGTTCTTCACTTTCTGCCATAAGGATGGTGTCATCTACATATCTCACGTTCACGTTCTGGCAATCTTGATTCCAGCTGGTGCTTCATGCAACCCTGCATTTTGCTTATAAGTTAAATAAGCTGGGTGACAATATACAGCCTTGATGTACTTCTTTCCCAACGTGGAGCCAGTCTGTTGTTCGATGTCTGGTTCTAATTGTTGCTTCTTGACTTGCATACAGATGTCTCAGGAGTCAGGTAAGGTGGTCTGGTATTCCCATCTCTTGAAGAATTTTCCTCAGTTTGTAGTGATCCAAACAGTTAAAAGGTTTAGCATAGGCAATGAAGCAGAAGTAGATTTTTTCTGGAACTCTCTTGCTTTTTCTATGATCGAATGGATGTTGGCATGGACTCCAAACAGCAAACCTTCAGTAGATGTTTATCATGTTTATTGCTGTTGTTTACATAATAATTATTATTTTAAATGGTATGCAAATATTTACAGACATCACTCACCTTACTCTGCTGTAGGTCTTTAGTACTGAAGTTAACCCTTAGTATTTCTGTAATGGAATTATAGTCATATCAGACTAGATCCCTAGATATTTCATAAGTTGGAAGAATCTACTTTGCCATGATAGCTGAAGCCACTTGATTAGACAATTCATCAGTTTCTTGTTTTTTCTGTCTCTGAGTGTCTTTGTGTCTTGATGTTTTCTGGCTTCTTTCCTTTGACTTCTGGGTAAGAGGTTGTTATCAACTCCAAATCATACCACAGGACAGGCAGTAAATCAAAAGTTAATTTTCTGGGGCAAGAAATATTGACCTTATTCAGAAATCTGGCAGACTGAGAAGATGGGAGACTCGTATTCCAAAGAAACATCTTTCCTGCATTAGAGTTTAGGCTTCTTTTATACTAAAAGGGAAGGGCATTAGGTCAAACATTTCCTGATTCTGGTCAGTCTCTGGAGGAGTTGTGTTAATTTTTTCCTGCTGCAGTCATTCACAGGTGGACTGCTCAGGATGTTTTCTTGTGAGCTAAACAAAGGTATTTTAGCTTAATGCTCATTATGTGGGAGGCAAGATTCCCAGAGATTGGCCATTGCGTATAATTTAATCTTATAGGCAACATCCCTTTAGTGATTAATTTGTAATAGAATACAAAGGTTCTTCACTATTACAGGGTAACTTTTCCTCTTGTGTGTTTTTACTATTGATTGAGTAATTTTTAGATGTCTGTTCCCAAAATTACCTCATTTAATTCTCACAACTAGATTGTGAAGAAAGCCCTCTCTGCATGACATTTGAGTATAGTTTGTGGAGCTCGGATTCAAATCATGTAGTCTGACTTCCGAGTACAGATACTTAAAGATACTTCTGTGTTTCTTTTTCAACCATTTTCTGGATTTCATACCATAACAAAACTCTGCTGTATGTTGAAACTTTGTTATTAGCAGAGTTAATAGAACCTTTTCTTTTAACAAAGTTAAAGGAACTTTGTAGCACAATTATTACCCTTTATTACCTGTTGCAACTCAAGCCCATTCAGTGTTCCATTCTTTGTCAAGACAGTTAAGAAAAGTTGCTGTTCTTGGACTGGAGTGGACACTATTCATTTTTGGCCAGTCTACAGGCTCTACTCAGGTAGTGGTAAACTCAGCAAATTAGATTTCCTTTTTGGAAACTTGTACTAAGAGCTATAGAAAAAAGTATACGGTGCTAGGGTCTTAACTAAAAAGCCAAGATAGAAGAAGTGCTGACAGCCACAATGGTGAGTGCAAGATGATTATGTGGAGAAAGCTAGTAGAGAGAGAATGGTGAAAAGGATGAAGGAGGAGGATGAGTGACCTCTGAGACAGAAACAGGGAAAGAATGAAACCAAGAACAAGACAGAGAGATGAGACCGTGATACCTGAGTTCTACAGCAACAGTACTTCCCTAGGCCACATCAAATTTTTCTAAGTACTCAAGAACGTGTGTGTGTGTGTGTGTGTGTGTGTGTGCGTGTGCGTGTACACACATGCAGGCACACACTCAGTCACTCAATCATGTTTGACTCTTTGTGATCCTATGGACTGGAGCCCACCAGGCTCCTCTATCCATGGAATTTTCCAGGCAAGAATACTGGAGTGGGTTGTCATTTCCTGCTCCAGGGGATCTTTCTGACCCAGGAATCAAACCAGCATCTCTTGAGTCTCCTGTATTGTCAGGCAGATTCTTCACTTCATATACCCTTGTAATAAACCCACTTTTCCCCTAAGGTCATTTAAGAAATCTCTTTTTCCCCTACTATGTAAAGAACTCTATCTGAAAGAGCTACAATTGAGCTGAAATTGTTTTCCCAATGATCACTGATTTCATATTTAAGTTGCATTTTGTTCCCAAGTAATTTATTCACACTTGGGTCTTCTTGTGCTCAACACAATACGGGAACTTGATGTAAATTATTGTTAAGATTAGACAACCTGATTAGACATTTAAGACCTCTGTGGACTCAGCCTTTCTCTCCCTGAGGCTTGGGTGAGCTGCTTTTTGAGGTTTTATTACAAGTCTCCCTTTCTACTGTGTACAACTCTTTAGTCAAAATTGTATGGATAAAAGATTTTTCTCACCAATAATTTGACTACGTGCCATTGTATGAAGGAACAGTTTAAAATGAGAATAATCGATTATTGAGAAGTAGTGGTAATATGTACTATCATAGAGTCGTAATTGATGTATAATCAGCCCTCTCAGGAGAGTCTCCACAGGAATTTCGGTGATAAGTTACATTATCAACAGATAGACATCTTGAGTAAGCGATTTTTCCTTCATTCATTAAGTGCTTTGTATCTAATCATTATTTGGCTGTTCCAAGTACCCACCAAATACTGGACGTTCTCCTTTTCATTTCTCACTGCACACTTAATTTTTCCTTTCCAACTCTCATACAATCCAAATAACATTTCAGATTTGTGTGAGCTTTATCAGAAGTTTATGATTCTTTACTTATTTTTCATTTTCTCTGCCACATGATTCACATGTCCTACATGAAGATCACTCTTTAAAATTGGCTAACAAAAATAAATAAATAAATAAATAAAATAAATAAAATTGGCTAACAGTAAAGGTGACCCAGAAAGGGGACTGAAAAAAATCCTTTCTTGATAAAAGAAATAAAGAGTTTGGGATTCTGTTATCAAGCATAACTTAGGAAGAGATGAATAATAAACTCCCTACTCCCTCACCTTCTTCCCTTAAAGATGTTTTCTTGACCACATATGTATTATTATGTTATATACCCTTGGACATTGGACTAAATTGGACCCCCAGACCCCATGCTCTTGGTCTCCCCAGCGTTCCATGCTCCTTTTCATCCTATGTACTTCACCGAAGAATATGAAGTATTTTGGAGGAAATGCTTTCTGGAAATTTACTGATGTTAAAGCAGCAGTATAAACAAAACTAAGCAACAGTCAACTTCAAATATGTTGCAGATTAAAGTTAATTCTTATTAAGTAATACAGTAATATGTCTTTCCAGAAATGTTATGGTCACAAGCTGACTCCATCTGTAGGAAAACAAGTTCTCAAATTAGGTTAAATTTTTACATGGAACTCAAAATAAATGCATGCATGCAAACACGAGTACTGGAATCATCATGTTATTTTTGTTTTATTTGATTCATATTTCTTATTCCTATGATATTCCTTGCCCAGTTTAAAATGAGAATAATCGATTATTGCGAAGTAGTGGTAATATGTACTATCATAAAGTAGTAACTCAGCCCTCTCAGGAGAGTCTCCACAGGAATTTTGGTGATAAGTCACGTTATCAACAGGCAGACATCTTGAGTAAGTGATTTTTCCTTCATCAGGTAAAACATTTAGACTAAGAGAGTTGGGAAAGCTAATCATTGTATCACATGTTTAGGCATTGCACTTCACAATAAATTATTGCTACTTACTGATATTTTCAAAGTATATATAATGTCTCAGAGGAAAAATAAAATAAGCTGAGTCTCTAGATATTTCTTTATGTATTTTTTTTAGAATCACATAGTCTATTAAATGGTCTGGAGATTTTAATTTGAGATTCATTTTAATTCATGTATTTTTTTTCCTAATTCCTTTTAGTTTGCTTAACTCCTTCTGTGATAACTTGGGAAGTATAACTCTTCTTTCTTCCTGTCCCTCCCTAATTCTATGTGAAAGGTAAAAATTTGGACAGAGTCTTCTGGCCCAGGTTGCTTTTTCATCCTTTCTGGAAATGTTTTTGAGAGAAAAAGTCCAGATAGGAAAGGTAACCTCCTGTAAGATGCAATTTGATAAGCAGTGAGATAAAGTCTCACATTTCCCAATGTCTTATCCTTGGTTCTGCCATGAGTGAAATGCACCCAGTAATGAAGAAGGCATTTGTCTGCTCACCAAATAGTCTTTTAAAGTTCCAGTTTTGTTTGGAGAATGATAAAGTCATTATGTACCCAAAACTATTCTGTTATTTTAACTAAATGAACTCCTTTGATTTTTGTATCAATTCTATGATAGCACAAAGGGTGTTTTAAAAAATTGCAAAGAATAAGTCCAACTCCAGAATCCTTGAGTTTACAATTATGCCATTCACAATTGTTGTCTCATTTTTTTTTTTTTTTCAGGACCAAGGATTCCTTTTTAATTACAGGATGGACAGGATCATTATTGTTGTTATTGTTCAGTCGCTAAGTTGTGTCCAACTCTTTGTGACCCCATGAACTGCAGCATGCCAGGCTTCTCTGTCCTTCACTGTCTCTCTGTTTGCTCTAACTCATGTCCATTGAGACAGTAATGCCATCCAACCATCTCATTCTCTGCCGCCCTCTTCTCCTCTTTCCCTCAATCTTTCCCAGCATCAGGGTCTTTTCTAATGAATCAGCTCTTCACATCAGGTGGCCGAATTATTGGAGCTTCAGCTTGAGCATTAGTCCTTCCAATGAATATTCAGGTATCATTATGGATGCATATGGGTTTTCCTGGGAATCCAACTGGTAAAGAATTCGCCTGCAATGCAGGAGACTCCTGTTTGATTCTTGAGTCTGGAAGATCCACTGGAGAGAGGATAGGCTACCCACTTCAGTATTCTTAGGCTTTCCTGGTGGCTCAGCTGGTAAAGAATCCACCTGCAATACGGGAGATCTGGGTTCGATCCCTGGATTGGGAACATCCCCTGGAGGAGGGCATGGGAACCCACTCCAGTATTCTTGCCTAGAAAATTTCATGAACAAAGGAGCCTAGTGGGCTACCGTCCATGGGGTCACAAAGAATCAGACACGACTGAGCAACTTTCTGTTCACTTCACATTGGTGTACGTAGATGTGGTTGGGTGAACACAAACAGAGAAAAGGCCACGGAATGGAGAAGCAAAAATGCTGAGAATAAATGTACAGTTCAGTTCCTAAGGGAGATTAACCAGTGCTGAGCTCACCTGCATCTCAGTAAATACTCCAGTTTTAGGAAATCTGCCTGGAGACTCTTTCCAAAGAAAGTCAAATCTCAGATGGCAAGAGAAGGAAGTGATCTTGACTTACATAGCTTCTACCTGTTGTTTCTTGACTTAAATGTTAAGCCTTGAAGTTGATACTTTTATTGATGTTGTGTTTTACCCTTTAATCTTCTAGACTTTAATTGATTTGCCTGTACATATTTTCTAGATTTAAAACTCTTTTTAGGCTTTTAGTTTTTTGGTCCTTTTAATTATTTTGTGATACTGTTATTCTTAATCATTTCTCTGATTTCTATTACTTGTATTATTAATCCCATCTATAATATTTTAACTAGTTTTGTTATTTTTAGTGTTATTTTAATTTTTATGAAAGCGTTTATCTTAAGTATTATTATTGTTACTATATTGATGAAGATATAATGTTTGATGCCCATGGATGTGAATATAGCATGGTGTCAACTAGGAAAGTTGAGTCTTTATTTCCTTCAAGTTAATAAAGCAGCAAGCTCTCAATCCCCTAGGACAGACTATCCTCTCTTAACCAAAGTGCGGTTCAGTGACTCTAAGATCACCACATTGAATAATTTGATAGGCCTATGGAAGGAAATTATTTCCAACCACTGGTTTACCTATACTGCCAAGATAGACACTGACAAATTGCATGAAAAGTCCATCTTCTCACAGCAAACTTTCATTCTGAACCTCCCAGAAAGCTTGTGAGTGTGGATAGCTAAATTTTATTTTGGTCTGCACTACCAACATCTACATGTTAATTCACCTTCTTTATTGACTGGGTTTGAGGGATTGTTACTTATAATGAAAAACCTCTCATTGATTAGGAATGCTAAGGAAAGCTTGACTCAGAATTATCCTTATATCCCCATTCCTATTGTTTTAGATTTAGGGAGCTAATCCCTTGATAGATTCTGCCCTCAGAGAGCCTAGCTGATTAAATACTGTGATCCTGCCCAGAATTTCAAAGTATAGGAGACAAGCTACCATCTCAGTCTCTCCTTCATTGTAATCTTAGCTGGGTTTGGATAATTTCCCTTTCAAAATATTTATCTTATTTTCTATCTCTTTGTTAAATTTACATTTGTATTATCACTATTCATTTCTAAGAGGATTCAGAAAAACAATATTGTACAGTGTCATTTGGAATTCTGAAAAAAAAAAAGAAAAAGACTCACTACAAAGGTGGTATTATGATTATTTGTCTCCCTTTTTTTCCTTTTTTGGATGCAAGACACAAATACAAGAGCAAGAATGGATGGAAGTCAGAATTGAGTAGATTCTTGATAAGAAGCATAAAAATTTTGCTAAGAGATAAGTTTGTTTTAGAAATTTAAAAACTTGTTTTTCATAAGGGTATATATTTTTATTAAATATTTTTACTTTAAAAATTTCTTAGGAAAAATTTCAAAATATAAAATAAAATAGCATGTAAATATACCACACAGATATATTTATTGAGCACCAACTGTATGACAAACACCGTTCTAGGATTTAAGGAAACAGCAAAGAACATGACAAATAAAACTCTGTCTTTCTGGAACTTTAATTTTAGTGCCATAAACTGAATGCTACTAACAATAACCATTCTTACTCAATGAATGAAGATTACAGAGAACAAAAGAAAAAAATGCCTCACTTTAAAAAATATATCTTTTTAAAGCTGCTTCAGGTCAGTTCAGTTCAGACAGTTGTGTCCAACTCTTTGTGACCCCATGGACTGCAGCACACCAGCCTTCCTGTCCATCACCAACTCCTGGAGTTTACTCAAACTCATGTCCATTGAGTCGGTGATGCCATCCAACTATCTCATGCTCTGTCGTCCCCTTCTCCTCCTGCCTTCAACCTTTCCCAGCATCAGGCTCTTTTCCAATCAGTCAGTTCTTCGCATCAGGTGGCCAAAGTATTGGCGTTTCAGCTTCAGCCTCAGTCCTTCCAGTGAATGAATATTCAGGACTGATTTCCTTTAGGATGGACTGGTTGGATCTCCTTGCAGTCCAAGGGACTCTCAAGAGTCTTCTCCAATACCACAGCTCAAAAACATCAATTCTTCAGTGCTAGGGTTTCTTTATAGTCCAACTCTCACATCCATATATGACTAATGGAGAATCCAAAGCCTTGACTACATGGGACTTTTTTGGCAAAGTAATGTCCCTGCTTTTTAATATGCTTTCTAGGTTGGTCATAACTTTTCCTCCAAGGAGCAAGCATCTTTTAATTTCATGGCTTCAGTCACCATCTGCAGTGACTTTGGAGCCCCCCAAAATAAAGTCTGTCACTGTTTCCACTGTTTCCTCTTCTATTTGCCATGGAGTGATGGGACTAGATGCCATAATCTTAGTTTTCTCAATGTTGAGTTTTAAGCCAATTTTTTCACTCTCCTCTCACTTTTACCAAGAGGCTCTTTAAAGCTGCTTAGATGAAGTTATTCCAGGAGCTGCATGTGACAATTTAATTTATTTCTTCATTTTAGTTTATAAAAAATGTGTTAGTTTATCTTGTGGAAGTGTTCTTTGATTATTCAATATCTGAAATGTAAAGACAAATATATATTTATTGCCATGTTGATTAACATCTTAAATTTTTATCATGATGTTTCATGGTTATAATTATACTTTTATATCAATTTCTAACCACTTGGTTTGAAGTTAGAACTTCAAAGTCTACAGTAGTACTTATTTACCAAGACCCTCAATGACACTCTTAAAAGCTTTTTCCATTTTATAGGCAAAACATGGCAAAAATTTTAATTTGTAGTCCATTGAAATTCAAAGTTCATTTCTTCATTACACTTTTTTTTTCTTTTGTGAATTGCTGTTTATGGTCTTTGTTTCAGTTTGGTATATCTTTTATAGACTTGTAAGAGTTTTTATTTAGTATCCCAACTTTTCTATTTTAAAAATCTTAGAATTGAGATAATAGCTAAATTGATATCTATTTTTAATTAATAACTGCATGTATAAAATATCCAAAATTTGGTTCAAGAAAACTAGTTTGTCATTTTTAAAAAAGGGATATATACATATTATGCATATATATGGATATTATTTATTGTTATTGTTTAGTTGCTAAGTCCTGTCTCATGTCATATGTTTTTTGACCCCATGGTCTGTAACCCACTGTATTCATCTGCCCAAGGGATTTCACAGGCAAGAATACTGGAGTGGGTTGCCATTTCCTTCTCCAATATATGCATATACACACATGCAGATGTGTACTTAAAGATAAAATGCAATATTTTTCTATTGTTAAACTCTACTGTACTAAAACAAAGAAATGTATTTGCTGCTAGTAACAGTAATAATGGAGAAGGCAATGGCACCCCACTCCAGTACTCTTGCCTGGACAGTCCCATGGACGGCAGAGCCTGGTAGGCTGCAGTCCATGGGGTCACTAAGAGTCGGACATGACTGAGTGACTTCACTTTCACTTTTCACTTTCATGCATTGGAGAAGGAAATGGCAACCCACTCCATTGTTCTTGCCTGGAGAATCCCAGGGATGGGGGAGCCTGGTGGGCTGCCGTCTATGGGGTCGCACAGAGTTGGACATGACTGAAGTGACTTAGCAGCAGCAACAGTAATAATGATAGTAATAGTTAACATTATTGAGTACCTATTTATATAACTGCTATTCTGTTATACCATTTACAGTTACCTTGATCCTTAAACAATCCTCCAAAGTAGCTATTATTATCGTTTTAAGGTTGAACATTGGAAAGCTTAATTCAGTTGGCCAGAGGTTAGCACTTAGAAACTGCAAGTAGCTCTGTGTGTGTGCATGCTCAGTCACTAAGTCGTGTCCAACTCTTTGTGACCCCATGGACTGTAGCCTGCCCGCCTCTTTATTCATGGAATTTTCCAGGCAAGAATATTGGAGTGGGTTGCCATTTTCTTCTGCACAGGATCTTCCCAATCCAGAGTCAGAAACAGAATTTACAACAGTCAAAGGAATTAAAGAAATTATTTTATTTTAAAACTTCAAATAAGACATTTGTTCAGGTTAAAAATAAATCATATAAAAAAGGAAACTGAGAAGAGAAAACTAAACATCTTTCACTCTTCATCTGATTCCACTCCCAGAGGTTGCCACTATTAACTGTTTCTTTGTCATTCTGGAAAATATGTGTGTGTGTGTGTTCAAAATTGAAGTGCTATTCTCCAGGTTTTTACAAAAGTAAAACATATTTTAGAGTTTATTGCATATTACGTCCTGGATTGGGAAATAAACAATAAACTGAACAATAAGTGAAGCAACTAAACGATAAAAATAAACAATATCATGTATATGCATAATATGTATATATCCCTTTTTAACCCATGTCTCCTGTGTCTCCTGCATGCAGATTCTTTACCACTGAGCCACTTGGGAAGTCCAGTAAGTAGCTGAGCATAGTGTATAGCCCCAATCTGTAGTAATCCCTCTTTTTTTTTTTTTTGTAAATTAATTAATTTATTTTAATTGGAGGCTAATTACTTTACAATATTGTGGTGGCTTTTGCCATACATTGACATACATGTGTTCCCCATCCTGAAACTCCTCCCACCTCCTTCCTCATCCCATCCCTCAGGGTCATCCCAGTGCACCAGCTCTGAGTGCCCTGCCTCATGCATCGAACCTGGACTGGTGATCTATTTCACATATATAATATACATGATTCAATGCTGTTTTCTCAAATCATCCCACCCTCACCTTCCAGAGTCCAAAAGTCTGTTCTTTACATCTGTGTCTCTTTTGCTGTCTTGCATATAGGGTCATCATTACCATCTTTTTAAATTCCATATATATGTGTTAGTATACTGTATTGGTGTTTTTCTTTCTGGCTTACTTCACTGTGTATAATAAGCTCCAGTTTCATCCACCTCATTAGAACTGATTCAAATGCATTATTTTTAATGGCTGAGTAATACTCCATTGTGTATATGTACCACAGCTTTCTTATCCATTCATCTGCCAATGGACATCTAGGTTGTTTCCATATCCTGGCTGTTATAAACAGTGCTGGGATGAACATTGGGGTACACGTGTAATCCCTCTTCTTTTATCTTTCCACGAATGCTACTGCCTTAACATTCACCATTCAAGTGATCAGAAGGAAAAGAGGAAATGTCATTCTGAGTCCCATTAACAAAGGCTCCTCTTTCAGCACAAAGCTCATCATAAAATTTTATATTCTGCTTTTTATTATGTTTTAATTTCCTAATGCAAAGAACTGAAATTGTTTGAGATAATGAAATGTTTGGTTTGTAGAAATGTTTCAGTGGGAGGAAACTGGAATGTGGTCCAAATTTTCAGGAATAGGGAGGAAACTCTAATTACTCCTGCATTGGAGGCAGACTCTTTACCATCTGAGCCACCAGGGAGTCCTCACTCTGATTACTGTTTTCCTTCAAATTGTATGAAAAATTTCTCAGAGAACATGGAACTATCTGTGGTTAACTACTGCCCTCTGTTGGCAGCATGTTATATGTCTTCATTTATTCTAAGAGTCTTATTTAAGGTTAGAGTTAATCTCATCAATAAAATGAATAATTAAATCCCAGAGAATGGAAGTGTCTTGTCCAAACAGCATAGCTTAACGACAAGGATGGAATGAGACCCCAGGTACCATGACCTACCATCAGTCTTGTGTTAACTAAATTGAAAACTGCAATTATTTTTTTTTGCCAGAGAATATTTTTCATTTTCAGAGTCAGAAACAGAATTTACAATAGTCAAAAGAATTAAAGAAATTATTTTATTTTAAAACTTCAAATAAGACCTTTGTTCAGGTTAAAAATAAATCATACAAGAAAGGAAATTGAGAAGAGAAAAATAAACATCTTTCACTCTGCATCTGAGTCCCCTCCCAGAGGTTGCCACTATTAACTGTTTCTTTGTCATTCTGGAAATTATGTGTGCATGTGTTCGAAATTGAAGTACTATTCTCCAGGTTTTTACAAAAGTAAAACATATTTTAGAGTTTATTCCATATTACTTCACATAGATACAACTCATTCTTTTAATATGACAGTTTTATTGACACTTCTAAGGGTTGCAGGCAAATTTAGAATGTTTTTATTTGGGACTGCCTGACATTTCTAATAATTAATTTAGACTGTGCATCTCTTCTTGGACTCTTACAGAAGTGAGACAGTTTTGTTCTCCTTTCATCAGGGGACATTTGATTTGGGTCTGTCTCACTACTGATGACGGACGTTAACTTGATCACTTGATTGAGGTGTTGTCTGCAGTCCTCTCCGTAGTAAGCTACCCAGTTTTTCTGCTTCTGGGCACAGATAGGATTTGAGTGGCAGACGTGCTCAGCAAAGAGACAAAATCAAAATAATTACCTTGTCATAATCTTTCTCTCAGGTAACAAGAAGAGTAGATATTAGATGCTAAATACCATTTTCTCAAAGTGCTGAGAGTCCATTTTCTGGCTTCTTGTTTAGTTCTAATTTCTCTTTCTGGAAAAGTACACAGATTAGTGAATTATCTGTGATAGTTGTTCTTAGAGTTTGAGGGATGTTTTGGTATACTAAACAATACATGTAAATTCTGAACTATTTTGTGTGTGAGAGCATACATGACACGTGGGGTGTAATAATAATCTTTTTATTGACAATTAGATGAACACTGGATACCAGAACTGCTGACAGTGTTTTCTTAAAGGTTTTAGTAAAGCAATCAGATTTTTAACAATTACATTAAAATTTGTCATGTAAATTTCTGTTTTAGGTTGTGATATTCATTAAAACTCTTCACTTTGCATTTGTAAGAAATAATTTTGACTGCTTTAGAGGAAAAAGTCTAAAAAATAAAAATTTTTAATGCTTTAATTTACATTTTGGACAAAATATTTCAAATTGCAGCATAGCAAAATTATGTGATAATCTTGATTACCACATAATTATTAATTTTTCTGAAATAAAGGCAAGAAAGATCAATGGTATGGAATAAATATAAACTTATAAATTATGTATGTGATTAGCTTATTATTCAATTAAGCATCACTCACTAATTAACCTAATGTCCAATATGCACAATAATAATTCAATTAGAATGTCTTATAATTTTGTTAGCTTTTGGCCATATAAAAATTACAGCTTTACAACATATCTTACAATTTCATCTTTATGATGGGTATTTGTTTAGGCAGGATAGAAGATATTTTTGTAGTACTTTTCCATCTTGATTAATAACTTTCAATATTTAACATATGTTCATCATAATGCTTGCTGCCTCCCACTTTATTAAAATGCAAACAGCATTTTCTGAATCATTCATTTGCCAACTATTTGTGTGTGTTTTGTGTGCTCACTCAGTCGTGTCCGCCAGGCTCCTCTATCCATGGAATTTTCCAGGCAAGAATATTGGAGTGGATTGCCATTTCATATTCCAGGGGATCTTCTGAACCCAGGGATCGAACCCATGTCTCATGAGTCTCTTGCACAGGCAGATAGATTCTTTACTGCTGTGCCATCATACCAACTATTTATTGACGCTTCCTGGGTGCCACTACGGGAACTATTGCAGTTAACATACCACATAAACATTAATGTTTTCTTGGAATTTATGTTTGAGTCCCGGACTTCCATGGTGACTCAGATGGTAAAATGTCTGTCTACAATGCGGGAGACTGGGGTTAGAGCCCTGGGTCAGGAAGATCCCCTGGAGAAGGAAATGGCAATCCACTCCAATATTATTGCCTGGAAAATCCCATGGACAGAGGAGCCTGATGGGCTACAGTCTATGGGGTCACAAAGAGTCCGACACGACTGAGCGACTTCAGTATGTTTTAGTACATTTTTCATCAAAAGTGTCAGGGGATGTAATCAGTATATTCTGGCATATATATTTTTTTGCCCTCTTAATGGCACACACAAACCTTTTCAGTTTTCTTCACTGACATGACAAATTTTGCTGAATTAACGAGTGATTTTGGTAGGATGAAGTCATAACTGTGGGAAGTGAAAGTGTTAGTTGCTCAGTCGTGTCCGACTTTGCGACCCCATGGACTGTAGCCCACCAGGCTCCTCTATCCATGGAATTCTCCAGGCAAGAATACTGGGGTGGGTTGGCATTCCCTCCTCCAGGGGATCTTCCTGTCCCAGAGATTGAACCCAGGTCTCTTGCATTGCAGGCAGATTCTTTTACCTTCTGAGCCACCAGGGAAGCTCCATAACTGTGGAAGGATTCATCAAGCGACTTGGAGGAAAGATCTAGCCTTGGAGAACATGTTTAGGGAACAAAAGGAAGCAAAAGAATGATAGAAAAATGTCAATTCAGCAGACAGTATCCTCACAATTTAATGAGTAGAATTAAAAGAAATATGAAAGAAAGAAAATATAAACTGAATTTTGTTTCAGGTTGCAAGGTATTCCAGAAAGTAAGCAGAATAAGCGTGATTAACTGGTACTATAACATGTAAAATAAGCAATCATAAAACCATATCTTCTATTAATATATCTCTATGGAGACATGGTGATAAAAGGCTGCTGCCCATTTTGCAAACACAGAAAAGTAAGGTTAATTAGAAATGCCATAGTTGCAAATTCATTTCCATTAACATCAAAATCAATTCAAGAAAAGGTATTTTCATGGCATGATTTTTTTTTTCTGAGTTGTATTACGATTGTGTCAGATCCATATATTAGTGATTCATTACATGGTTTAGAAAATGGGGTGCCTGCCAAAAACCCACCTGGACTGAGAAGAATATCTGTTACTACTTCTTGGGCAACAGTAATTTTTCTCTCTTTTGATGTTTGAAGTCATTCAGAACATAGGTGACATTCATTATAACCAGTCAGACTAAACAATGAGGGTGTAAAGACAAAAACTGAAGAGCAAATGACAAGGTCGATCTACATTTTTCGCGTTAAAGTCAGGGAGTGTACCTTTCCTTTCACGAAAATGGATGATGACTGAGTAATGCGTTTACTTTTCAAATGCATTAAAGAGTAAAGTGCATGGGCGTTCAGGCTTGTTGCCCATATGCCACTAAACTTGGAAATAATCTGTGAGTATTAACACTCTGTTATGGCACATGGGTTAGCAGACTGTTTTCCATCTTGAAACGTATCTGCTGGCACGTTTTTCATGTTTATGGATTCGTTTTACCACTCCTGACCAATAAAGATCCAAATTTACTTTACTCTGAAATAGTTTAAATCTAGTTCATTTTATAGTCTCTCTTCCTCTTTAGAAGTAGTCAATATCCTGAAGTTGGAGGAATTTTCCCCATTTCTGATGCTGTACATTGCTCTATATGCTATTTATACAAACAATTTATACTGCTGCTTTTTTAATGTGCATAAAGAGTATTATCCTCAACTTATTCGTTTGCAACTTTTTTCACATGTCATTGTATTTCTGAAATGTATATATGGCTATATGTGTGGCTCTTCTATGTTAGCTTTAGCTATGGTATAGTATTCCATTTATTAAAACATATCATTAATTTTTTCCATTCTTTGACTGAGGAGAAGTAGATTAACTTGTTTGGACTTGTTTTGCTTCAGTGAACATTTTTACACATGACATCTTGTATTGATACAAATTCAAGCATCTCTAGGGATAGAAATGAAAGACTGGAATTTCTGGGTTGCAGAACAAGCAGCTTTTAATTATACAAGTTATTCTTAAAGTTCTCTACAAAGTGGGCTTCCCTGGTGGCTCAGACAGTAAAGAATCCGCCTGCAATGCAGGAGACGCAGGTTGGATCCCTGGATTGGGAAGATCCCCTGGAGAAGGGAATAGCTATCCACTCCAGTATATTTGACTGGAGAAATTCATGGACAGAGGAGCCTGGTGGGCTACAGTCCATGGGGTCTCTGAGTGGCTAACACTTTCTCTACTACTTTTTTCCACAAAGTAGTCTCACCACAGCGCTATAGAAGAGTACTTATTTCTCCAAATGCCTGCAAAAAAGTGTTATCAGAATTTCTAATTTCTGCCTAACTGGTCTGTAAGGAAAGATGTCTTATTGTAGATATGATTTTATTTTTTTAGATTTCTAGCAAGGAAGTGGTCATGTTTATTGGTTTACTCTTCTGAGAAATGCCTGTTCATATCTTTTGACCATTTAAAATACTTGATTTTCTATTTTGTTCTTGTTGAAACAGTAAGTATTCCTTGTATATTCTGAAAAAAAAAAATCCTCTAGGTTATATAGATTGAAGATTCCTTCTGCAGGTATATGTCTTGTCTTTTTAGATTGAGTATTTTTGTCATATAAGAATTAATATTGACATAGGTAAATATATCCATCTTTTCCTTTATGGCTTATGCTCTTAAGATTTAAAAAATTCTACTACTATAATATGATGGATATAACAGTATACATTTTCTCTAAATGTATACTTTAAAATCTTTGTCTTTCAAATCATCATCTTTGTCTTCTGTTTCAACATTTCAAAGTTCTTTTGGCATTTTTGCCCTTTATATCTTCCATATGAAGTTTAATATTTGGTGTAATAATTTCTTTGAAAAATAATATTGACTAGTATTGCACTAAATTAATATGGAAAGAATAAGCTTGAACAATTAGGGGGCTGTACATGAGTGCTCTGGTGGATGTACTGACGTTAGCTAGGAGACAGGCAGCTCATTCACAGAAACAGAAGTAAAGGCTGGTTTCATGAACCTGTGACTGATTATCCTAGTGCCATTTCACAGGACATTGGTTTGACACCCTCTGTCATCACCTTGAAAGTGAAAGCGAAAGTGAAGTCGTGTACGACTCTTTGTGACCCCATGGAATGTAGCCTGCCAGGCTCCTCTGTCCACGGGATTTTCCAGGCAAGAGTACTGGAGTGGGTTGCCATTTCCTTCTCCAGGGGATCTTCCCAACCCAGGGATTGAACCTGGGTCTCCTGCATTGCAAGCAGACACTTTACCATCTGAGCCACCAGGGAAGTCTGTCATCACCTTGAAATTGATAAATTTTATATTGGTTACCCCAAATATGTAGCTGATTCTGTAGAGTATATGCGTGCAGTTGCAAAGTATGGGCAGACCAGGTGGTGGGTGTGTATAGGCGCTGTCTTCTCTTGGCTTTTATTTTCTCATGAAATAGGAAGTAAAGATCATTCATCTCCCTGTGCTGCATTCTGGGTTATATCTCAAGGTCTCATATTCAAGTCACCAACTCTCTCTGTGCCTAACCTGCTTTTGGTTGATTCAGTAAACTTTTAATTGCAGCGACTGTGTTTTAATTTTAAAATACTACTTGATTTTCTTTCAATTATGCCTTTTTTTCATAATTTTTTGCTTTCTGACTTACACTTTTACTTTCTCATTTGTCTTTAATAACTTTATAATACTTATTTTCTGGTCTTTTTCTCTTCCATATGATTTTTTTCTATTTTTTGTTTGTTTGTTTTTTGAAGTTTTTAGGTCTCTAATCATGCTGGTGGCTATGTCTGCTAATGATCATTTTGATGCTAATTTTTTTTACTTATTTTTAAGCTCTTTTTTTTGTTCATTCCTATGGGCATTTCAGAACCATTAGAGTTGTGCAAATTTGATCTCAGACTCATTTAAGGAGCATGCACATTGATTGAAGTAATTGAGGGAAGCTTGTTTTCTGCTTAATCCTAGCAAAATATTCCTAGGATCTACTCATGCAGATGGATAGATATTTGCATAGTCTTCCTTTTCAGTAATTATGTAACTCTCTGCATAGTCTTGTTTCTTTCTGGGCACATTTCTAACTTTCTATTTCATATAGACTCAAAACTTCATTCTTATCTCCACGGGTATGTACACTTAACTCTTTCAACTCCCAGCCGCAGCCACAAGAGCAGCTTACTATCTCCACCTCCTTTCTTGTTCCCCCTCACCCTACCCAGCCCTGGATTATTCGCATTCTATCCTGTAAACACAGAAATAGATTTTATCAGAAAAGTTACATTTTTATTCAGCACTCGAGAAATTTATAGTCAAAACTTTTTTGGGTTATTCTACACATTGCCTCAATCAGAATATTTCAATTGAATTCCATTAATTCAGGAATCTGTATTTTCCCTTCAAAATCAGACAACTACGAGGATAATTACAAAAACAAGGGTAAGTTTTTGAACACCAATGCAAAGTAAAATATTTATATTCTGCAAGTTCCTACTCCAATATTTTGCTCTCAGCAGAAAATTTCTTTTTGTTTGGGGAGAAAAAGGAGACTGCCAGACAGCATGTCATCAGATTTCCTGTTCCCCACTAGCAATCTTTTCTCATTCATAGCTGTTTTCTCAGTTGTATGGATCATGGCTGAGTTAAAGCACACAGAATCTACGATCTATTATACAGCATACTGCCTATAGTTAACAACAGCTGTACAGTATACTTAGAATTTTGTTGAGGCTAGATCTTATGTTATGTTTTTATCACAAAGAAGGAGAAATCATATAATTATAAGGGTAAGAGAAAACTTCCGGAGGTGATGGATATGTTTGTGGCATAGATTGTGATGACTTTTATAGATATGAAATTAAATATGTATAGCTTTTTTGTGTATAAATCATGTCACAATAAAGTGGGTTAAAAAGAATACTTACGTTTTTGCAGTGTTCTAAATGGGTTATAAATCATTGAGAGAGCTGTCAAGAGACTCTAATGTAAATTATCAATAGCAGAACTGTTGCGAAAGCATCGGCAGCTCCTTCCATAATGAGAACTTGTCTATTGCATTGATAAGTTGTCTCTATAAGGGCTTCCTTTGTGGCTCAGCAGTAAAAGAATCTGCCTGCAACGCATGTGACGCGTGTTTGATCCCTGGGCCAGAAAGAGCCCCTGGAGAAGGAAATAGCAACCCACTGTACTATTCTTGCCTGGGAAATCCCATGGACAGACAGATTGGAAGGCTACAGTCCTTGGGGTCTCAAAGAGTCTGACATGATTTAGCAACTCAATAACCATCACACAAGTTGTCTCCATTGATGCTGTTTTCAGACAAATGCCAACAGGTACACATGAGCATGTGTGTGCATACCCACACAAAGCACACACACACACAGACACAGTGCTATTATCCCTGTTCATTGCAGAACCATGCTACCTCTTCCACAGTATGTGCAGATAATTAGAGGCCCATGCACTTGGCTTCTCTCATCAATAACCTCTGTTTTGATTCAAATCTTATGTAAGTTCATTTGATTATGGAGTCTAAAAAGTATTTGGAATTCTAGCCATGAAATATCTGGGATTTGTTTTAAGCTTTTCTGTCTCTGCAATATAGAAAGAAATACTAAAGGGAAGCTGGAATAAATATTGAATAAGTAAATCCTCAATATATTCCCCAGAAGGTTTTTCTTTTTTGCCACTTTATTTTATTTTTTAGATTTTTATTTTTTTTATTTTTTTAAAATTAATTTTATTTTATTTTTAAACTTTACATAATTGTATGTTTTGCCAAATATCAAACTGAATCCGCCACGGGTATACATGTGTTCCCCATCCTGAACCCTCCTCCCTCCTCCCTCCCCACACCATCCCTCTGGGTTGTCCCAGTGCACCAGCCCCAAGCATCCAGTATTGTGCATCGAACCTGGACTGGTATCTCGTTTCATACATGATATTTTACATGTTTCAATGCCATTCTCCCAAATCTTCCCACCCTCTCCCTCTCCCACAGAGTCCATAAGACTGTTCTATACATCAGTGTCTCTTTTGCCATCTCGTACACAGGGTTATCGTTACCATCTTTCTAAATTCCATATATATGCGTTAGTATACTGTATTGGTGTTTTTCCTTCTGGCTTATTTCACTCTGTATAATAGGCTCCAGTTTCATCCACCTCATTAGAACTGATTCAAATGTATTCTTTTTAATGGCTGAGTAATACTCCATTGTGTATATGTACCACTGCTTTCTTATCCATTCATCTGCTGATGGACATCTAGGTTGCTTCCATGTCCTGGCTATTATAAACAGTGCTGCGATGAACATTGGGGTACACGTGTCTCTTTCCCTTCTGGTTTCCTCAGTGTGTATGCCCAGCAGTGGGATTGCTGGATCATACGGCAGTTCTATTTCCAGTTTTTTAAGGAATCTCCACACTGTTCTCCATAGTGGCTGTACTAGTTTGCATTCCCACCAACAGTGTAAGAGGGTTCCCTTTTCTCCACACCCTCTCCAGCATTTATTATTTGTAGACTTTTGGATTGCAGCCATTCTGACTGGTGTGAAATGGTACCTCATAGTGGTTTTGATTTGCATTTCTCTGATAATGAGTGATGTTGAGCATCTTTTCATGTGTTTGTTAGCCATCTGTATGTCTTCTTTGGAGAAATGCCTATTTAGATCTTTGGCCCATTTTTTGATTGGGTCATTTATTTTTCTGGAGTTGAGCTGTAGGAGTTGCTTGTTTTATTTGTAGTTTATTTCCTTTCACATCCTCAAGTATCTCTTACCACTTTCCACATTATCTCTTTCTGTACATCAATAACATAATCAAGTTTCATCCCCTTTAAAAAGGAAAGCAAACTCTTCCTTAAACTTACTCTTTATTTAGTATTTTACACTCTGTCTTGGTGTATGGAATAAAGACTCTAGAAGTAGTCAGTACTTGTTATCTGCACTTCTGCAGTCTCTGCTTCAGTCACAGGAAACATCTTTGTACCCACACTGTTCTAGTGAAGGCCCCCTTTCTAATGACTGCAATGACTCCCTATTTGCTAAGTCAAATGGGCGCTTTACAAGGACTATCTTGACATCTCTATACACCTTGTTTCTTTTTAGAAATTTCCAAATGATTTTCTAAGTCTTTTTCACAGAATAACTTCTCTTTTTATGCTTGTCTACTAATTGTTGCCTTTTTTCACAAGTTTTTAACATTTCTTTCTTCTAACCTAAAGGCTGAACCTCAGATAGCATATGCTTGATATCAAGTAGAGCATATATGTATTGAATCCCCAAGATTTTTCTCTAATACTTCTCTTCTAAACACAAATGTTATATATACAATTATCTTCTTGGATCGTCAAAGAGACATTTTTAGAGCATCATATATACAGCTAAACTCTAACTGATTTCCTAAATCTATCCTTCTGGATACCATAAAAGATACTCTTAACACCTCCTTTTTCCATATGTCCTGTGGATTATAGCTCGTAAATAGTACTTTTATATTTTCCATTCCCTCCAAACCCCCAGCTACCACCTTGGTTCCTCATCTCCTATTCAACAACTGCCGTATTGATCTTCCTGACTGTGGTCTTAGTCTCCTCTAATTTAGTGTCCAAATTGGTATCAGTGTGATCCTTCAGAAATAAAACACCAATTATGTCACTCCTCATGTAAATATTTGATGCATCAACTTAAAAATATCTTTTAAATACCATGATTTAAGTATAATGGAAAATAGCCAGTTTCAGTAGTGTCAGAATATACAATCTAAAATAATCATTTCAGTGGTCTACGTAGCATGTGACATAAGAGTAAATTATTCAACATCTCCCCCTCTCTTATATGACAAAATTATTTTTTAAATGACCATGAAGTTAACATATACATAACATTGGAGATATTGGATATTCCAAAATAGATGCAGACATTACTACAATTGCTTTCTAGTATATTCTTGTTGTTGCTGTTTGTTTGGGGGTTTTGCTATTGTTGTTTTTCCCTGTTGAGCTCCACTAGATTGACAGGAGGAGAGGAGTTTGGGGAGGAGTGTTTGTATTAACTGTGTGGAGAACAGGAAAGTGTTTTAAAAGAAGAGGCTGCACTGGCTTCACAACTTCCTACATGGATGAGAGGACGGAAAAAGGAGTTAGTCACTTAAGAATTGGAGACTAAAAAAAGGAACTTTTTTCACTCACTGAATTTGTATTGTTTATTTTGGCTACTGAAAGGGTTTTTCCACTTTTATCTAGTATGACATAATGGTTAGCAGTGTAACATTTCAAGTGAAAATTCACTTTATTTGTTTCATATTGGTGCATTCAATTTTCTCTGAAATTTACAGTATTATGAACCAGTTGCTGGTTATACAAAAACATTGCAAGTGATTACAAGTTCTTTCAAGTTTTTATAGAAGCAAAAAATACAATATTTATACAGTATTTTTATATCTACTTAACAATTGTGTGTATCATCCTTTGGCACAGTGTTATAAGAAAAGTTTTTATGTAAATAAGTGTCTAATAATTAGTAAGTGAATTTTAATACAACTGGAACATCTGTAAGACATTTAAGTAACTACTACATCATAACTGTGATGTAATATTTTCTTTTCTTTCTTTTTTTTTTATTTTCTTGATTTCTTTTTGTTTCCCAGTAACCAAGCAATGACACCCTACTCCAGTACTCTTGCCTGGAAAATCTCATGGATGGAGGAGCCTGGTGGGCTGCAGTCCATGGGGTCGCTAGGAGTCGGACATGACTGAACGACTTCACTTTCACTTTTCACTTTCATGCATTGGAGAAGGAAATGGCAACCCACTCCAGTGTTCTTGCCTGGAGAATCCCAGGGACGGGGGAGCCTGGTGGGCTGCCGTCTCTGGGGTTGCACAGAGTCGGACACGACTGAAGTGACTTAGCAGCAGCAGCAGCAGCAACCAAGCAACAGTAAAAAAAAAAAGAGGAGCACATTTTAGTTTTAAAATATTTTTTAAATTTAGCAAAAATTTTCATGTGTGGGATAAAATCTTCACTTACCAAAAATTGTTATTACTTCCAGTTCATACTCTATTTTAATGTTTTAAATACACATACACAATATCTACATAAAAATCAATGTTTATAAAGCATTATTAGCAAAACTCTGCTAACTAGAAGCTTACTATTCCAGTTATTTGTTGATGCACAACAAACCATCCTACATCTTAGTGGTTTAAAGCAATTACAATTATTTATTTAGTTTGCACATCTGTGATATGGGTAGGCTAAGTGAGGACAGTTTGTATCTTTTCCAAAGATCACCAGTGGGGGCAATTATGTGGACAGCTGAGTGCTGGAATCTTAATGTTCATTACTCAAATGTTGAACAGGTGATGCTGTAATCTTGGATCTCATCAGATAATGAATCAAAGAAAAAAATGCATCGGATGCAGTGAAACAGTGAGAACGACTATTTTTTTTTAATATAAACTTATTTATTTTAATTGGAGGCTAATTACTTTACAATATTGTGTTGGTTTTGCCATACATCAACAAGAATCTGCCATGGGTGTACACGTGTTCACCATCCTGAACCCCCCACCCACCTCCCTCCCTGTACCATCCCTCTGGGTCATCCCAGTGCACCAGCCCCAAGCATCCTGTATCCTGCATTGAACCTGGACTGGAAATTTGTTTCTACTTAAGTATATTGTAGTAGAGGTCAAGTCTACTGCAATAGTGAGAGAGAGGGAAGTTTTCAAGTGCAGGGTGAGTCAGTACAAAAGTACTAGAGGACATTAGGGGAGAGTTTAGTCATATGTGTTGACTAATTTGCATTTATCAAAGTTAGGCTCCTACCCTCTTCAGACACTGGGAAATAAGGGTGCTATCTTTCTGAATGACTGTACTTTAAAGGAATGTCTCCCAAGTCCTCAAGAAAGATTTTCCTAGGTTGTAAAACTGTCAGGAGAATGGGAGATTTACATTTCAAAAAGGCAGAGAAAGAACAGATGACTGCAAATTTTCTAAAGTAATGCTCTCAGAAGAGAAATGTCAGGAAGACAGGAGGAAACCTGTGTACAGGTTAGTCAGCCGAAGGGGACAGTGCCATCTTCGTTGCGTGTTATCAGGACCATCTCCATGTAACCTCTGCAAGTTATTTCTTGGCTCCCTCATAATAGTGGTGACTGGGTTCCAAAAGCAAGCATGAAAAGAAAGGGATACTTAAGATCTATCTGCACTTCTACTGCATTCTATTCAACAAAGCAGTTGCAGAAGCCCAAACAAAGGCAAATAGAGGGGACAAAGTTTCCATCTCTTGATGAGAGTGACAAAATTCAGAAGAGCATACGGGAGTAGAAATACCATTGCATAATGCTGTTTTTGAAAAATACAATCTGCCACACTGCATATATAATATTAAAATCCAGCAAAAAGTGCAGTAGAAATTGTTTAGAATTGGAACAACAAAATATTTTTCTGGGAGAAGTATTTTATCACTGACTGTTTAGAATTGCTGGTGCATTAAAAAAAGGACTAAGTTAAGTTGATTTTATTATTGTTTTTACATTTTCTAGAGAAAAATGCACCCAATTACTGCTTATATTCATGCTGTTCCTTTGCACTGCTCTGAGCTTAAAGATATTGTTCTAATTTCTTCTGAACAAAATAAAAATTCCAAATATTGCCTTAAAAAGTACTTCATAAACTAAGAATTGCCTTTCCTTTAGAACTATTATCTCATAGTCCCCAGATGAATCTTATATTCTAGATACATGGAGTATCTTGCAGTTCTTGGGGAAAAAAAGAACTCGCTTATTGCCTTTTTTTTGTATTATGATTAAATAAATAATTTAAAATATATTCTGCCAAAAGTGAAAACTGCCTCAGCTCTGCCTATCAGTTCAGATTTCACTCATTAGGAAGCCTTCTTAGACCACCTACTGAGACCTTGGACCATTCAGCCTCAGACACAGATCTCTCATTTATTAGGGAGTTGAGTTATGACTCATTTTCTCTTGTCTAATGTGTATAAGTCCAAGCTCATATAATGCAGCCCTGTCACTTTTCTAGAACTAAGGTCACCCCAAGATAAAAATTTGAAATTAGATTCATACCCTCTAAGATCCATATTTGGGCCAAGAGTTCTTGGCTTGTATATTAGCTAACTTGTGTATCTGCTCCACAGCTTCAAATGGAGACTATAGCTGTGTAATTCACAGCACTTTATCACTGTTCTCAGTCGAGTCTGACTTTTTGCAACCCCATGGACTGTAGCCTCCCAGGCTCCTCTTTCCACTGGATTTTTCAAGCAAGAATATTGGAGTGGGTTGCCATTTCCTCCTTCAGGGATCTTCTCAACCCAGGGACTGAACCTACATCTCCAGCAGCTCCACCAATGCAGATGCATTCTTCACTTGCTGAGCCATCAGGGAAGCTAGGCCACATGCATTAAGCTACTTTGGATAAGCAGACCCCTATCTTTTGCCGAATGACTGTGAGTAAGAGAAAATCTGCAGTTTCTATCATCAATGCTTTCTTGTTTATCATTTTGAAAAGAAAGTACTCATTAAATAGGATATAAATCCTATTGTTTCTTTAGAAGTAAAACAGTCATCATTCTATTTGGAAAAACCTTTTATGTACTTCAATCAGTTATCCAATCTCTTTCATAGTCTTTAATAGAGAGAATAAATCCAGATCACTTAATGTTCCATCACATGTCTAATATTTTAGTGTTTTAGATGCTATTTAATCTATTTGCTTCCTGGAAGTTCCAATTGATTATATTCTGTTTTCATCTTCTGCACAAATTGTAAATGTATAGAGAACCTGTACTTCATATAATAGAATGATTATTTCACACAGTAGTCTGGGTTATACGCTTAAAGAATTTGCTTACTTGTGAAATTCCTGTGATGCATCGCAGACTGTAGATTTGCATTTTATGTGCTCTTGCCTACGTTGTTTCTTTCTGTCCTTGCACATAACTAGAAATTTGCCATCTGTGACTTATACAATTTGTTTTTTATTACTAAATTTCCTTTTCTGTTTCTTGTTTCTGAATCAGTGATCTAAAGTGACTGTACTATAAACTCCTGACAGTTTTTTTTTTTTCTTTTTTTGTAATGCATATGCCTGACACAAGCTTTGATTGCTGATACACCACTTCAAAGGGGCATCCACTTCAAAGAGGTATCTACTTCAAAGATGCTATCTGGAATATACACACTGCCAGCCATATGACCAGGTAAAGAACCAGGTGGCCTTTCCCTATTGAAGCTCCTTTATTTAGAGATCTTTGTTGATTTCAATAACTGACCATTTGGGTCACTTTTTTTTTCTTTCCTTGCTTTAAATCCCCACTCTCATGTTTTAAATTCACTAATAAATAGTGAACCCATGCCACCCAGGGCGCCCACCCTCAACCTCAATAAAAGCTGAACCCCAGGTCAGTTCTCAGTTTCTCAGTTTGAGACCTTCCAGTGCTGCCCCAGGTGTGCCATGTAATATCCAGGTCTTGTAAGCAATAAATCTTTTCTTTTCCCAAAGTTTCCTGGTGGTTATTGCTAAAGGGCATCTTGTAATCACAATGAGAACCATAAGGACCTATCCAGCCATAATACTGGTTTTTGATAGACTGAGACCAGCATGAAACAATTGGCATAGTCATCAGGACTCCAAGATCATCTTTGCAACTAACCAAGAGGAACGCCTTTTACCTGCAATTTGCTTACTAACCACCTAACTCAGGTGTGTAACACCATCTGGGGAAGGGACTCTGTCTGCTGAGGTTCTGTCCTGCTGCTATGTGCTTTTGGGTATTGCCTCTGTCATGTGTTACCTGTGGTATCAAACCCAAAGTGTCAGGGTTGCCATGATAATTCAGTGATCTTCTAAGAGCAGTGAGATCAAGGCCATATGGCTTAATGAGGTAATCATACCACTATTTATAAATTAACTTAACTAACTAATTAACTTAATTAATTATAGTTAACTTAATTAACTACTAGTATGCTGACCATGAAGAGCTAAGGAGGATGGATTGAACCAAAAAGCTTTTGTCACTGGCCAAGGAGAGGCTCTGAGCTAAAGGCATGAAGAAAGGAATCTCACAGTTGAGGGGGATGGGAGCCCTCCAACTGTGAACCCTGAGTCAATGGGTCATAGCTGGACTATCCTAACCCAGGAGAATAAAACAGCCTCTCAAGGAGACCAGAGGCATCATCAGAGGGAAAATACAAAGAAGTCTATTGTCAATTCCCTCACACCTGTCATTCTTCATTCCCTGACCAAATGGGATATTGTGGGTCCAATATCTGGTATGATATTGCTAAAAAAGAAAAATAATAATGGACAAATATAAACGTCATGAATATCTGGTGACAGTACATCTGAAGAACCCAGAGGTGGTACAGCAAATCCTTGATAAATGAAAAACCCCAAAGAAGCTTCCAGAGGCATGCATTCCAAAATGCCAACTCTGGAATTACACACCAGAAAGCCAGGGGCTTTCCCTAGACACCATGTGTGTGCTGTACAAGTGGAGGTAGATTCCAGTCCAAGAGAGATTGATCAGGATGCTCTGGAAAGGAAATGACCACCTATGGAGAGGGCTCGCAGTGGTGTCGTCCAAACTTTCAGGTAATTATTTTGCTTTTCTTGCTCTTTCATCCTAAAGTAAAGCTGGTTATTTCAGAATGAGAAAGAAGTAAATAAAGGACAAAATGGTGAGAGAGTTGAGAAGAGAGAAAAAGAACTTTGCCTTGTATAACCAGGCTGGCTAAAATTGAATTATCATAAAAGTTTTTATTTATAAGCTTTAGTATCAAAATATACTTAATGTAATTTTGTCTCATCTGCCAAAAGGACAAAGTGTTTTGGAGAACAGGTCTGCTCTAATAAGAGACTGTTAAAGATATTTCTTTGACTTTTAAGTGATCTGGCTAGAAAGTAATGATTTTGAATTTTATAAAAGTAATTTTGTGCTTCATGTTGTCTTAATCAGGTCCTTGATTACTTAAGAAAACTGAGCTTTCTTAACATGAAAAGAATTGTTTTTGCTTACAACTATGTAACTTCCTGTATTTGACTTTAAAATCCTGTACTGCTTTGGTTAAGTGGATAATTCAGTATTGTTTCATAATAATAGGTGATCTTATTTAATCATGTGTACATAACCTTTTAACATTTTTGATGGATTTCCCAAAATCAAATTCTGAATGAAGTCTTTTAACCTTGAAGTAACTCTAGGATTTCCAGAGGACCCTTTGACCATCTCAAAAGATTTATTCTCTCTCCTCATAGATGAGAAACATTAATGGTAAAGAACCTGTTGCCAATGCAGGAGATGTAAGAGATTTTGGTTCGATTCTGGGTTGGGAAGATCCCTTGGAGGAGGGCATGGCAACCCACTCCATTATCCTTGCCTAGAGAATCCCATGGACAGAGGAGCCTGGCGGGCTGCAGTCATAGGGCTGCAAAGAGTCAGACACGACTGAAGAGACCTAGTACGCCAGCACACACAGGCTTATTTGACATGCTAAGTTACATGGGAAGCACTGGCAAATAACAAATGGTGCTAAACTTTCCTTATGTATATATGTTATGGATAAAATTGTTCCAGAGATTTTATAAAATAAGAAAAATCTGATATGTAATATTAAGAGTCATAATTCCAGTTTTCATTTTGAAATGTCCTATGTTCAGAGAAATAACCAAATTCCCTTATCAATTACATATAGTGAACTCTTATCAAATCTTTAACCATAGGCATTTTTAAGTCCTTTGGCATTTATAGATAGTTTTGTTTTATTCTGATACTTTTGCAAAGTGCTTCCTCTTCAAGGAGATTCATGGAAAGGACCTGACAAATACAGGTTTCTGCTAACTTTCAGATCATACGATCAGATCAGAACTCTAAGAAAAAATAGATTTATAAAATAGCTAACAAAAGATCAAGATTAAAATTGATTATATAGGACTGAATGAATTGATGAATGTGATTATAATTTTTTTATGACTTTTTGTCTGAAACACTGCTGGCTCTTTAATCTTTTGTTTTCCAGATTTAAGGAAACTTTCTCTCTTAAACTAACTATAAATAAGTGTTAATCACTCAGTCGTGCCCAACTCTTTGCGACCCCATGGACTGAAGCCCACCAGGCTCCTGTGTCCATGAGATTTTCCAGGCAAGGATACTGGAGTGGGTGAGCCATTTCCTTCTCCAGGGGATCTTCCCAACCCAGGGATCGAACCCGGGTCTCCTGTACTGCAGGCAGATTCTTTACTGACTGAGCTACAAGGGAAGCCCAAGCTAACTATGACTTACAGCAATTTGTTAAAATATACCTTTATGAGCAAAAATCAATTTCTTTTTCTCTTGATTTGATCCCTCCAGAATTCTGAAACTCTCAAACTACAATTGTCCATTCCCCAAAACTATGCAAGCTGAAGTAGTGTAACAATATAAACTTCAGAGAAATCACCACAATAGCTCATGGACAATCTTTGTGCCTGTTGCTACGTGGCCACTCAGAAAGACTACCACAGACATTTAAGCTGAAAACCAAGAACATCTTTCAGATTTCAACTGCCTGCACTCACTCCCTCTGAAGAGGCTTCAAACTAGACATCTAGAAATTTCAGCTGGCCACTCTGGGGACTCAGACTGGGCTTAGAGTCCGCTCCAGAAGTTTTTTTTTGTTGTTGTTTGTTTCTTTTGTTTTTACAGTGCATGCATGTATTCTAAATTGTGTTGTGTGTGACTCTTTGTGACCCCATGGACTGTAGCCCACCAGGATCCTCTGTCCATGGGATTCTCCAGGCAAGAATACTGGAGTGGGTTCTCATGCCCTTTTCCGGGGGATCTTCCCAACAAAGGGATGGAACCCCGTCTCCTGTGTCTCCTGCATTGCAGAAGGATTCTTTACCACTAATGCCTCCCTGGAAGCCCTGTGTTTCTATAGAAATGCTTTTTATTAAGTAACCTGATGCAAACAGGCACCATATAGACATAAATTTGGGAGCCTACCTGCAATACCACCACCTGCAATAAGACACAACCCTTTAACTAAACTGACCCATCCTCAGGACTAAGAGACTGATTTGATAAGATATGGAACATCTACTAACTCAGGTCAGATTTAAACCAACTTATACTAGATGACCCAAGATGTTAAAATACTTCACAACATACCCAAATCTTTGAGGATATTCCCAAGCTGGTCCTCAAGATCATATTTTGATGACGGGACTCTTTCAAATCTGAGACAATGTTATAGACTAACATATTAAAGTATTGCACAGTTAGTATAAATTTGCTACTATAACCCTATGCAGATATGCATTTTCTGGGTTACAACAAAGCCCCATCCTTAAATTTCAGCATATCAGGTATCATATTGGTTCTTTCTTTGTATTAATTCTGAAAGTGAAAGTGAAGTCGCTCAGTCGTTTCCGACTCTTTGCGACCCATAGACTGTAGCCTACCAGGCTCCTTTGGCCATGGGATTTTCCAGGCAATAGTACTGGAGTGGATTGCCATTTCCTTCTCCAGGGGATCTTCCCGACCCAGGGCTCGAACCCAGGTCTCCCACATTGTAGACAGACGCTTTACCGTCTGAGCCACGAGGGAAGTCCTTGTATTAATTCTGCTTACCTCTAATTCCTTATCTGCCTAGTCCTGCAGCAGGCCATGCATAAAATACAGAAGCAGTCAGGACCATTTCACTTTAACATTACACCATTCAGGCTGAGTCCAGGAGGGAACTGGAAGTACCCTCATCTATTTCCAGAATGAAATGCCATGACTTCCCTTACTGGAAATGTTAAGCCATCCCATGGAGTAACATTAGGATCAAAAAGAGATGATTATCCATTTTAAAGATTATCCTGTTTTTCCTAGTTAGTATTAAAACAAAAATCTAATATTTAAATTAGGGAAAAAAAAGAGCTCTTTAATGTAAATATTTCCCCAGAGAAAACCACCATAATTTACTTGGGTAGAAGGGAGAAGAGAGATAGAAAAGGAAAATGAGTACATTGAAATTTGTGTGGGGCACAAGTAATTTGGACTCTGGCCATGGACAACATTAGTAATTGTTCTACTATTCTGAGAGAGAGGCAGGATGAAGCTAGGGTTGAAAACAATTCAGGATTGACCAGAGATGAGAACACTAATTCCAATTTGAGTGCAGGACAGGATTCAGAAACACTAGAAAGCTTTGTGTTAATTAACTTGTGTCTAGGAACCACCAGATCAAAAGTTGGCAACTCTGGATTAAATATCATAACAGCTGGGATGAGGAAACTCTTCACAGAAGGCCACCCTAAAAGTCAGAAATGGAAAAATGCTAGAGGAATAAACACAGTGAAATTCCTCAGGAAAACATATCTAGCCACTGAGTGGGTATTATCTTTATATTGTACTTGGTATTTTTTCTTTCCTTGAAATTAAGGCTTTCTTTCCTTTCAAAAAATAAAATGAAGTGTTGGAATCAAAGAGAAAATCAAGTCATATATGGGATTTAACTAAAAAAATTGTTTTAATTAGAAGAATTTATTATAAAACTGACCTAATATAGCCAATGTAGATTGAAAAAAATAAAAACTGATGAAATATCCAAATTAAAACGTTAGAAAAAAAAAGTAAGCCAAAAAAGGAAAAAGAGAATACTAATCAATGAATGTTGAAATAATTAAACAGAAAACAGTACAAAGTTGCTTAAACCAATTGGTCAAAAGCTTTTTAAAAATGTCAATTAGATAAACTTTGAACAAACCTGACGAAAAAACTATAAGAGACAGCACAATTATGCAATACTTATATTGATAAAATAGATATAAGTTTAGAAAAAAGAGGATACAGAATGAAGGAATTGTAAAATATTATGAGCAATACTATGGCAATAACTTAGAAAACCTAGAAAAAACAGATGGTTTCCTATCAAAATTTGAACTATCAAGAATGACTTCAAAAACATTGAAAGCAATCACTGAATAATAAACAATTACAGAAACCACCTGGAAAGATACCCAGAACTCTCCCATTAAGAGAGCTGTAAGATACTTATTATCCTATAGTTGAGCGCTTATTAAACATTAAAGCTCTATGTAATATGAAGTGTGCTGGGCTGTGCTCAGTCATGTCCAACTCTGTGGCCCCATGGACTGTAGCCCGCCAAGCTCCTCTGCCCATGGAAGTTTCCAGGGAGGAATACTGGAGTGGGGTACAATTTCCTACTCCAGGGGATCGAACCCACATCTGTTGCATCTCCTGCACTGGCAGGTGGATTCTTTACCACTAGTGCCACTGGGAAGCCCAATGTGAAGTATTTTAGATCACAGAAAAATGGAACTTTTCTCAAGTCATTTAATGCATTTGTCAAAACCTTAATATTGTAACATGATAAACTCTAGAACAATTCACTTAGCATTATTAATTTTCTAAATACTTTGTTCAGAAAAATAAACTCCCATAATGTGAAGAGAATAATACCAGAAACAGAAAGGATTTAGATAAAAATATAAATTTTGTTCAAAATTAAGGCATCAGTCTTAAGTAATTACATATACATATTAAAAAGGAAAAACTGTATGACAAAAAGTATTTGCTAAAATTGTTTTCATTCAGATTCCACAATAATTTGATTTTACCTTAGATTTTGAATAGGCTTTTACGGTTCCAAAGAATTATACCTAGTAAAATTATAAAGAACTGGAAGATGAGCTTCTGTTCTTGATTTACTAGATACTAAATTTGAGTATGAAAACATTGTATGCAAAAGAAAGTATATTGTCATATTAAGGCACACAGCATCTTGTGAAATATATAAAAAGTAGTTTTGGAAGAGATATAAACCCTATAAAGGAACTACTATAGTATTTTAAGAGAAATATTTTAGTTCAGTGGGAAATAGATTATTTAATAAATGTTTTTGATGGGGTCTATTAATTATCTGACAGAAGAAAAACCAAATTCTTACTTCATTATTTAAAAATCAGTAGCAATGAAGAAAATATTTAAATGTAAAGAGAATGAATACATATTTTGCAGGAATAATAGTATAAAAATGGAAAATTTTGTTTTTGTTGTTGTTGCATGCCAAGGAATACCATAAAGTAGATAGAGACAGATAAATAATACACTAAACAAGTATATGCTAACAATGTATAAAAAATTAATATTGCAAATGCTCCTGAAAACGGATTTTTTTTTTTTTAAGACAAATATCAAGCTATACAAATGGTAGTTGTTGTAGACATGGTTAATATCCATCAAATATTCACCAAATACAGCCTGGCTGCACTTCCCAGCCCTATTGAAAGTTAAATTGGTGCTATGGGACTAGCCAGTGTAAGAAGTGACTAAAGCTGCAATGAGCTGATAGGCCTCTTTTATAATTCTATGCTTCATTGGAAGCTCCCTTGGAACAAATATTGCAGGTGGTTCAAATAAAAACATTGAAGAATAATTTTAGTTTGAGTCCCTTGAGTGACTGTGGATTTAGCCTTGCTGCTAATCCACTTTGAGCATGTAACATGATTGAGGAATAAAATTCTTCTGTGCCATACCATCAAAGTTTCTGGATTAATATATTACCTCACATATCCTAGATTATCTTGACTGATATAGAAGGAAATCTACAGAAGACATATAACAACAAAAACCTATATCATGAAAAATATTTTCAACTTCACTCCAAGGAATGCAAATTAAAGCAATAAATAAATAATATTTTTGTCTTCAGATCTACCAAACATTTAAAGTTTGGTAGTATCCAGTGCTATAACATGACAGGGGAAACTTACTTCTTTTTAATTTTCTTACAAGGCTTGTTACAATTTTTAAAAGTGTAATCTGTAATATCATTTAAACAAAAGATTTATAATCCTTAACCTAGCATTCCAAGTTTTTAAAATGTTTCTTCAGAATATCATATAAAAATAACAGCAATAGTAACTAAATATACACATATACAAAGATATTCCTTGTAAGCAGCATGACTGCAACATAAAACTAAAAAGTAAAAAAAAAAAAAAGTGAAAATCAATCAACAGAAGAAAGACTGAACAAACCTTCTGATCTGAAGAATAGTTAATTCATTTAAAATAGTTTTTTTTTTTTAAACATTGCAATGTACTATTTGTGATTCGTATTTTGGTAAAAGAAATGAATAACTTCTACATGTGCATGTATTTAATATAGTCATATGAATATATAGTATTGAAGGATACACAAAAGACTTTTGAAATTTACTAATTCAAGTTTGAGGGAAAGGAAAGTATGATTGGAGATTATTAAAGTTATTTTAAAATAATTTTGCCTTGCTGACTCAGTGAAACTATGAGCCATGACATTTAGGGCTACCCAAGATAGACTGGCCATGGTGGAGGGTTCTAACAAAATGTGGTCCACTGGAGAAGGGAATGGCAAACCACTTCAGCATTCTTGCCTTGAGAACCCCATAAATAGTCTGCAAAAAGATATGACACTGAAAGATGAACTCCCCAGATGGGTAGGTGCCCAATATGCTACTGGAGAAGAGAAAAGATCCAGAAGGAATGAAGAGGCTGAGCCAAAGTGGAAACAATGCCCACTTGTGGATGTGTCTGGTGGTGAAAGTGAAGTCTGATGCTGTAAAGAAGAGTATTGCACAGGAACCTGGAATGTTAGGTTCATGAATCAAGGTAAATTGGAAGTGTTCAAACAGGAGATGGCAAGAGTGAATATCGACATTTTAGGAATCAGTGAACTAAAATGGACCTGAATGGGCGAATTTAATTCAGATCACCATTATATCTACTACTGTGGGCAAGAATCCCTTAGAAGAAATGGAATAGCACTCACAATCAGCAAAAGAGTCTAAAATACAATCCTTGAGTGAAATCTCACAAAAGACAGAATGATTTTGGTTCATTTCCAAGACAAAGCATTCAATATCATAGTAATCCAAGTCTATGCCATTACCACTAATGCCAAAGATGCTAACGTTGAATGGTTCGATAGAGACCTTCTAGAACTGACACCAAAAAGAGATGTCCTTTTCTTCATAGGGCACTGGAATCAAAAGTAGGAAGTCAAAAGATGCCTGGAGTACAGGCATTTTGGCCCTGGAGTCCAAAATGAAGTAGGGCAAAGCCTAACAGAGTTTGGCTAAGAGAACACACTGGTCATAGAAAACACCTTCTTCCAACAACACAAGAGATGATTCTACACGTGGACATCACCAGATGGTCAACTGAAATCAGATTGATTATATTGTTTGTGGCCAAAGATGGAAAAGCTCTGTAAAGTCAACAAAAACAGGACTGGGAGCTGACTATGGCTCAGACCATGAACTCCTTATTGCAAAATGGAACTTAAATTGAAAAAAGTAGGAAAAACCACTATGCCATTCAGGTATGACCTAAATGAAATCCCTTATGATTATACAGTGGAAGTGACAAATATATCCAAGGAATTAGATCTGATAGACAGAGTGCCTGAAAAACTATGGATGGAGGTTTGTAACTTTGTACAGGAGGCTGTGATCAAAACCATCCCCAAAAGAAAGGCAAATATTTGTCTGAGGAGGCCTTACAAATAGCTGAGAAAAGAAATGTGAAAGACAAAGGATAAAAGGAAAAATATACCCATCTAAATTCACAGTTCCAATGAATGGCAAGGAGATATAAGAAAGCCTTCCTAAGTATTCAATGCAAAGAAATAGAGGAATACAATAGAATGGGAAAGACTAGAGATCTCTTCAAGGAAATTAGAGATACCAAGGGAACATTTCATGCAAAGATGGGCACAGTAAAGGACAGAAACTGTGTGGACCTAACAGAAACAGAGATATTAAGGAGAGGTGGCAGGAATACACAGATCTTCTGTGTACACTTACAAAATAGATCTTCATGACTCAGATCAACATCTCTGGATCATAAATAAAGAAGAGAATTCCAGAAAAATATCTACTTCTGCTTCACTGACTATGCTAAAGCCTTTGAATGTGTGGATCACAACAAACTGTGGAAAATTCTTACAAACCACTCTGCAGAACAGTATGGAGATCCCTTGAAAAACTAGGAATAGAACTACCATATGACGGAACAATCCCACTACTGGGCATATAGAAATCCATAATTGAAAGAGACACATGTATTACAAGGTTCATTGCAGCACTTTCTACAATAGCTAGGACATGGAATCAACTTAGATATCCATCAACAGATGAATGGATACAGAAATTGTGGTGCATAAATACAAGGAATGTTACTCAGCTCTAAAAAAAATTGCATTTGAGTCAGTCCTAATGAGGTGGATGAACCTAGAGCCAATTATACGGAGTGCAATAAGTCAGAAAGAGAAAGACAAATATCAGCTATTAATAGTTGCATCAAATTACATTCCCACCAAAATTATCAGGTTTCTTCACCCTTTATATTATATATTTCAACACCTTACCTGTTCTCAAGATGCTTTCAGTCATCAATGGCTCTCTTAAAACAAGGCAGCAAGGACCTAAGACTGTACTCTAGGTGCAGTCTACCAGCTGGAGCTCAGTTGGCAAATTTCCTCCTTTAGTTTTCAAGTAAAACAGAATAACAACAGAAATTGAGGCAGACTAAATAAAAATCTCTTCACAAACAGGTTATATTGAATCTGTGTACAACTAAGAATCTAACATTTATTATCAAATTCTACCTTATAGTAGAATTTTGTAATTGATGTGATACTTTGTATGTACCTTGTTAGTTTTATACTGGACAGTCTATTTTTTTCAGCCTATCATTATTGCATTAAGTTATATTTTTTCAGGATCCATTCCATTAACTTTTCCACTGTGCTTTTAGAAATGGTGGATTATAAATTCAAGTTTTCAATGTCAATGATACTGATGAAAATAACGAATAATACAATAACAAGGACAGAGCCAAGTAACATGACTGTGAAGTCCTTCTCATTCCAAACACATACAACACCTAACTTTTGCAATTAAAGTCATATAGATACACAGTCATCATATTACTCAATATTCATTACTTAACATATCAGTAAGAATTATGAATAATGCTATTCAATATCTTGGTGACAATCTATCATTCAGTAAAAGACTTTCATTCAGTGAATAAGATTAATCTTGAAATTATATTATTGTTTGACTTTTTAAAATTAATAAATTTTAGGAGAGTTTAGATTTACAGATAAAATGAGAAAATAGTTCAGAGAGTTTCCATATCACCCCTCACAAACAATTTCCATTATTATTAACATCGTACATTAGTGTGGTATGTTTGTTGCACTTCATGAATCAATAATGATTCATTATTATTAATCACGCTGTGGTTTACATTAAGCTTCACAATTGTACACTTCTACAGGTTTTGAAAATGCATCATGCCTAGAGCACACCATTACAATATCATACAGGATTGTTTCACTGCCCTAAAGATCCTCAGTGTTTCAACTATTCATCCCTCCCATCTGCCACCCCTCTCTGATAAGCACTGAGCTTCTAAATCTCTCTACAGTTTTGTTTTTTCCAGATGTCATTATAATTAGAATTATAGAGTACAAAGTCTTTTTAGACTGGTTTCCTTTTCTTGGAAAAATGCATTTAACTTTCCTCTGTGCCTTTTTGTGACTTGAGAGCTCGTCTTTTTATGGCTAGATAGCATCTAGTTGTATGGATATACCATTGTTCACCCATTCACCTACAGAAAAGCAATTTAATTGCTTCTAGTTTTGAGTGATTATGAATAATCACTATAAATATTTGTGTGCATATTTTTGTGTGGACATACGGTTTCAATTTATATGAGTAAATACCAAGGAGCACAATTGCTGGAATATAAAGACACAGTGCTTAGCCTTGTAAGAAACTGCCAAACTTTGGCAGCAAAACGGATGTAAAATTTTATATTCCCAACAACAATGAATGAGAATGCTTGCCCTCTGTACTTGCCAGTATTTGGTATAATCACTTAAGAATTTTTTTTACCCCTTCTAATAAGTGCTTAGTAGTATATCACTGTTGATGTCAACCGCAATCCACTTTTGACATATGGTACAAAATTCTTTGTGTATTATGGATACAAATCCTTTATTAGACATATTTTGCTAGTATTTTCTCTCAATATATGACTTAGCCTTTCATTCTCTAATAAATGACTGGTTTTTATTTTCATCCAATGATGTTTTTATATGGACACATTCTTAGAACATGTAAAAAGTGTGCAGGTTAATATTCAATAACTTTTTCTTTTCCTCATGTGGCAAATCTAAATATTCCTTGAATAAATCTGAGCTGTCACTGGATGTCACTGTTGCTTTACCAGACATGACTGTTTTGTTCAAAAAGGCAATGTTTAAAATATTTTCTAAATAAACACTTTATTACGAGAAGAAAAAATCCACACCTTAAGTACTTGTCATCTATGTTTAGCCCCAAGCCTCATAAGATTTAAAAAATTAAGAAAATGTTTTGTTTTTTAATTTATAAGATATAAGTTTCTCCCTAAACCTATAGACTATGCTTCAGATATTACAAAAAATTCATTAGGAAGACAGTACAGAACCAAAAGACATCATTTGAACAATAATTTACAATTGGAATTCCAACAAGGATTGGTAGCTTGCCCTATTTATATATTTTCCTTTAATAATTGAAACTATTTCATGAGTTTTTAATTTTTTGCTGGATGCATAGAAATAGCCAAATAAAATTGTTTGAAACAATTGCTAATTTTTAAGAAAAACATTAGTATGGATACTACAATGAAATCAATGAATTACAGTGAAGTAACATTGATCAGTTACAAAAATAAACCATTTTTCAATTTATCTTTTGACAATACAAATCAGTTATTAACCCTATCAGTATAACCACATAAAGACTGATTCTTCAATATTCTGATTGTCTAGGTTATATTTGCATTTGGTTTTTGTAAAAACAAAGATCATAATAAAAAAAAGCTAAATTATACAAAAGTAAAAATACTGCCTTTGGAAGATTTCATTAACCCAAAATTAGATTTTGCTTCAGTTTAAAAAAAAAAAGTATGTTTATAAAAATAAAATCTATTCATTAAGACATGTCTCTACTAACTTCTCTGAACATTTATTGATAGCCAACACTCTTAATGCTGAGAGAATCAATTCAATCTTAATACTGAGAGAGTCAATTCCTAAGCAGGTTGATAAGAAGTCTGTGGTCCCCAAGGAGGAGATAGGGGTCTGGGGCTCTCGAAGTGGAGATAAAGGTCTGGAATTCTCAAGAAAGAGGAAAGGACAAACATCTTTTTTTTTTCTTTTCTCTACATTCCTTAGTCTTAGTCACGTAAAATGTTTTTTTCTTTAAGCCCAGAACTGATGAGTATTCAACAAACAACTCAGTTTAAACTCTGTACTAAGGATTATATAACAGCAATGTATCCTGCTTGAGGACAGTTTCTCCTTCCCAAAAACCTTCTGGCTAATCCTGTTATCTTAAAATGGAAATTAATGGAGTGGATCTAGTAAGATCTTTACAATCTTGAGACATTCTTTAGATTTACTGTAATAACCCATTAAAAATGTATATAACTCCCTTGCTAACACCAGCGAGGGGGGCACTCTCCATCCCCCTTCTGATGACTATGTCAGAAGCTTTCTCAGTCCCCTTTTCACTTTAATAAAATTCTGCTACACAAAAGCTCTTGAGTGATCAAGCGTGGTCCCTGGTCCTGAAGCTAGATCTTCTTTGGAGATCATGAATCCTACACTGTTCTCTGTAAACAATCAATGTTTTATATATTTACCTACATTTTATTCTCATAATAGCTCCATGAGTTAATATTTAGTATGATTTCAATTGAGAATAATGGTGATCCTTCCATCTAATTTAAACAGAGAGGGATCTAATACAGAGAATTACAAAACCATGTTGTAGTTGCTGACAAACCTGTGAAAATGGCTAGGGGATCAGTTATTACTTCAACTCCTAAGAATCACTTCCAGCAAAACACCACAGAAGCAGCCCACTGAGGGTTCCATCTGTAACAAACAGCAATCTGGGAAATCGGGCCACTGATTTTATAGTCACATTACTTTTGTCAGTCTTGGAGCTGCAGAATGTTTGGGCTTCCCTGGTAGCTTGGATGGTAAAGCGTCTGCCTACAATGCGGGAGACTGGGTTCGATCCCTGGATCGGGAAGATCACCTGGAGAAGGAAATGGCAACCCGTTCCAGTATTCATGCCTGGAAAATCCCATGGACCGAGGAGCCTGGTGGGCTACAGTCCATCGGGTCCCAAAGAGTTGGACATGACTGAGCGACTTCACTTCACTTCACTCCTTCATGATCCCACTACCTTAGCTGGAGACTAGGAATCAAAAAATTGCTGACCAACAGTTGGCTTCTACTAAATCTATTTAAGAGAGAAAAAAAAAAAAAAAATAGTTGCAAGGAATCCAGGAAATGTAACCTTTTAAATTTCCTGCCTCTGTACATTAGACAGGAATTGGAATGTATATTGACTAAGCCAAAGTAGGAATCAGAGGTAGAGGTGTTGTAATTTGTAAAGGTGACATAGTTAATTAATACCTTGTAATTTAAACACAGGGCTTCCCTCATAGCCCAGTTGGTAAAGAATTTGCCTGCAATTGCAGAAGACCCAGATTTGATTCCTGGGTCGGGAAGATCTGATGGAAAAGGGATAGGCTACCCACTCCAATATTCTTGGACTTCTCTTATGGCTCAGCTGGTAAAGAATCCACCTGCGATGAGGGAGACCTGGGTTCGATCACTATGTTGGGGAGATCCTCTGAACAAGGGAAAGGCTACCTTCTCCAGTATTCTGGCCTGGAAAGTTCCATGGACTGTATAGTCCAGGGGTCGCAAAGAGTCAGACACGACTGAGCAACTTTCACAATTTAAACACATGTTCCTATCACTTTTACTCTTGCAAAGAGTATTTTCAATTGGAGAAAACTTGAATGAAAACCACCAGGTTTCTAAAGAGAGGAGAAGTTACAAGATAGTAAAAAAGTATGCGTGTGTGCAAAGTTGCTTCGGTCATGTTCGGTTTTTGCGACGCTACAGACTATAGCCCACCATGTTTCTCAGTCCATACAATTCTCCAGGCAAGAATACTGAAGTGGGTTACCATTTCCTTATAAAAATTGACAAATAATTATTTTCTTCATTTGTAGATGATTAATTACTGTGATATTGATAATAACTATAACCCCCTACTTTCAAAACTAGATGGCACCGGGGAAATGCCTCAAAACAGCAATATTTACGCATAAACTTTGTGCATCAGGAAGCTTTTATAAGCCTCTATCCTACTCCATCAGGGGGCAGACAGACTGAAAACCACAATCACAGAAAACTAACCAATCTGGTCACATGGACAACAGCCTTGTCTACCTCAATGAAACTATGAGCCATGCCATGTAGGGCCACTCAAGACAGATGGCTCATGGTGGAAAGTTCTGACAAAGCTCAGTCCACTGGAGAAGAAAATAGCAAACCACTTCTGTACTCTTGCCTTGAGAACCCTATAAACAGTATGAAAAGGCAAAAAGATAGGACACTGAAAGATGAACTCCCCAGGTTGGTAGGTGCCCAATATGTTACTGGAGATCAGTGGAGAAATAACTCCAGAAAGAATGAAGAGACACAGACATAGCAAAAACAACACCCAGTTGTGGATGTGATCAAAGTAAAGTGTGATGGAAGTAAAGTCTGATCCTGTAAAGAAGAATATTGCATAGGAACCTGGAATATTAAGTCCATGAATCAAGGTAAATTGGAAGTGGTCAAACAGGAGATGGTAAGAGTGAACACTGACATTTTAGGAATCAGCAAACTAAAATGGACTGGAATGGGTGAATTTAACTGAGATGACCATTATATCTACTATTGTGGCCAAGAATCCCTTAAAGAAATGGAGTAGCCGTCATAGTCAACAAAAGAGTCAGAAATGCAGTACTCGGATGCAATCTCAAAATTGACAGAATGATCTCTGTTCGTTTCCAAGGCAAACCATTCATTATCACAGTAATCAAGTCTATGCCCTAACCAGTAATGCTGAAGAAGTTGAACAATTCTATGAAGAACTACAAGACCTTCTAGAACTAACACCCAAAAAACATGTCCTTTTCATTGTAGGGGACTAGAATGCAAAAGTAGGAAGTCAAGAAATACCTGGAGTAAAAGGTAAATTTGTCTGGGTTGTACAGAATGAAGCGGGCCAAAGGCTAATATAGTTCTGCCAAGAGAATCCACTGGTCACAGCAAACACCCTCTTCCAACAACACAAGAGACGACTATACACATGGACATCACCAGATTGTTAATACCGAAACCAGATGGATTATATTATTTGCAGCCAAAGATGAAGAAGCTCTATACAGTCAGCAAAAACAAGACCAGGAGCTGACTGTGACTCATATCATGAACTCCATATTGCCAAATTCAAATTTAAATGGAAGAAAGTAGGGAAAACCACTAGACCACTCATGTATGACCTAAATCAAATTCCTTACGATTATATAGTGGAAGTGACAAATAGATTCAATGGATTAGATCTGATAGACTGACTGAAGAACTATGGATGGAGGCTCATGACATTGTGCAGGAAACAGGGATCAAGACCATCCCCAAGAAAAAGAAGTGCAAAACAGCAAATGGCTCTCTGAGGAGGCCTTACAAATAGCTGTGAAAAGAGAAGTGAAAAGCTAAGGAGAAAAGGAAAGATACACCCATTGGAATGCAGAGTTTCAAAGAATAGCAAGGAGAGATAAGAAAGCCTTCCTCAGTGACCAGTGCTAAGAAATAGAGGAAAACAATAGAATGGGAAAGACTAGAGATCTCTTTAAGAAAATTAGAGATACCAAGGAACATTCCATGCAAAGATGGGCACAATAAAGGACAGAAATGGTATGGACCTAACAGAGGCAGAAGATATTACAAAGAGGTGGTAATAATACTCAGAAAACTATACAAAAAAGAACTTCACGACCCAGATAATCATGATGATATGATCACTAACCTTGAGTCAGACATCCTGGAATACAAAGTCAAGTGGGCCTTAGGAAGCATCACTATGAACAAAACTAGTGGAGGAGATGGAATTCCAGTTGAGCTCTTTCAAATCCTAAAAGATGATGCTGTGAAAGTGCTGCACTCAATATGCCAGCAAATTTGGAAAACTCAGCAGTGGCCACAGGACTGGAAAAAGTCAGTTTTCATTCCAATCCCAAAGAAAGGCAATGCCAAAGAATGCTCAAATTACTGTACAATTGCACTCATCTCACAGGCTAGTAAAGTACTGCTCGAAATTCTCCAAGCCAGGCTTCAACAGTATGTGAACCATGCAATTACAGATGTTCAAGCTGGATTTAGAAAAGGCAGAGGAACCAGAAATCAAATTTCCAACATCTGTTGGTTCATTTAAAAAGCAAGAGAGTTCCAGAAAAACATTACTTCTGCTTTACTGACTATGCCAAAGCCTTTGACTGTGTGGATCACAGCAAACTGTAGAAAATTCTGAAAGAGATGGGAAAACCAGACCACCTGACCCGCCTTTCAGAAACCTGTATGCAGGTCAGGAAGCAACAGTTAGAACTGAACGTGGAACAACAGACTGGTTCCAAATAGGAAAAGGAGTATGTCAAGGCTGTATATTGTCACCCTGCTTATTTAACTTATATGCAGAGTACATCTTGAGAAATGCTTGGCTAGATGAAGCATAAGCTGGAATCAAGATTGCTGGGAGAAATATCAATAACCTCATACATGCAGATGACACCACCCTTAGAGCAGAAAGCAAAGAAAAACTAAAGAGCCTCTTGATTAAACTGAAGGAGGAGAGTGAAAAAGTTGGCTTAAAGCTCAACATTCAGAAAACTAAGATCATGGCATCTCATACTATCACTTCATGGCAAATAGATGGGGAAACAGTGGAAACAGTGACAGACTATTTTTGGGGGGCTCCAGAATCACTGCAGATGGTGATTGCAGCCATGAAATTAAAAGACGCTTGCTCCTTGGAAGAAAAGTTATGAACAACCTAGAGTGCATATCGAAAAGCAGAGACATTGCTTTGGCAACCAAGGTCCATTTGTCAAAGCTATGGTTTTTCCAATAGTCATGTATGTATGTGAGAGTTGGACTGTAAAGAAAGCTGAGTACTGAAAAATTGATGCTTTTGAACTGTGATGTTGAAGACTCTTGCCAGTCTCTTGGACTGCAAGGAGATCCAACCAGTCCATCCTAAAGGAAATCAATACTGAATATTCATTGGAAGGACTGATGCTGAAGCTGAAACTCCAATATTTTGGCCACCCGATGAGAAGAACTGACTCATTGGAAAAGACCCAATTCTAGGAAAGATTGAACATGGGAGGAGAAGGGGACAACAGAGCATGAGATGGTTGGATGGCATCACTGAATTAAGGGACATGAGTTTGGGTAAACTCAGGGAGTTGGTGATGGACAGGGAGGCCTGATGTGCTGCAATCCATGGGGCCACAAAGAGTCAGACACAACTGAGTGACTGAACTTTACTGAACTGAATGCATAAAATATGTGATTGCCTAGAATTAAAATATTTATGAGATTTTAGAAAATAATTTTGAGTATTGCTTGCATTGCTATTTTCCAGTAGTTGAAAATCTACAAAATAAGTGCTTTATCTCCCTTTCTCCTCTGACTCTTTCTTCAAGAGCCTTCTGGTGTGGGTGCCTGAAGTCCAGTCATCTCTGCTCCCTTTCTCTAGCATTCTCTCTCCATGTGATTTCAGTTAGAATATCAAAATATAGTATATTTTGATGCTTGATTTGTGTATTTTATTTAAAAACAATAATTTACCAACGCATCTATAAAAAATTGCTGACCAAAAATTAAGATATTTATTTCATTAACTCTGCTAAAATTGATAATGTCTATTTTAGTTTGATCTCTGAGGAAGTCAATGTTATTTATTTATCAATATTTTGAGAAACTTAGAAAACAGTAGAAAGTTACAATTCAGTTTTACACAGTCTAGTATATCAAGTAGTAGCTGATATTAAATTCTATTTATATCTCCATATCTATGCCTATATTTATATATATATATATTTGCCTTGCATTATACTTGCACTGATATTTTCAGTTTGCACCATATCTTGCTTTTTCAATGTCACAATTACTATCTTACTTTCTTCTTAATAATTATTAGCTCCACCCACCCAGAATGTAGTATAATAGAAGGAGTTATTGTAGGGCTTAATAATTTTTAGAGTTTACTCAATTTTAAAGATGTAGTGCATAACAGAATTGACTTGAAGCTTCTTGCTATTAGAACAATAAGTGTCTATTTCAAAGATATGATAAAGAAAAAATATTTTGGTTCAAGATAAAAAATTCGCAAGTTCTAGTTTCAGTAGGGCATACACCAATTTAAAGGGAAAATAAACATGCTTTGGTTTAAAATTTCTAAAACATCACAGTATTAAATAAAATTGCATAACTTCCTTTATATTATTGCTTTATGTATCCAGAAGGGCAAAAAAATGAAGTGAAATCAGAAAATGAATCTGGCCAGGAAGTCTTAAAGCAACATAATAGTTCAATATTAGAGGCAAATTTATGATTTAATAGAGCAAAGGTAGCTTGTTTATTTTTCAGTAAACAAGATTTTGCCTTTTATGAGCAGCTTGCAGCATACTTGAACACTAGGAAAAAGTCTTAATATACTCTTCATGATGGTTCTATTTTTCCTTTCCACCTCCATTCTAGAATACATCTTAAAACACAATGTGGTCAGGACATTCAGGTGACAATTCAGGCGACAAATCTATTAACTCAAACACTATTTACTTTTCTATTTACCTTATCCATTACAATATATAAGTTTTTAAAAGTTTGGAATCTTATGAAAACAAAAAAGAGGCGTTAATAATCATAATACAGTCAATAAATTAATAGTATACTAGGAAATATAATAATATATATTCATTTGTAGGTTTTTTCCAAATTAAGAAACTGAAGAACCCTCGGTTCAATACTGTCTTGATAGGCGATCCTTTGCTTTGGATGACAATCAATTGTTGCTGATTCTCTTTTTGTTAATTATGTGTTATTCTTTGCATATGCTGATTTGAGTTGTAATGTCTTTTCCTTTTACGTGAATCATTATTTTCAGCAGAAAATTTTTATTTTCTTATTTGTTGTCTAACTACGTTTTTTTAATTTGCTCCTCTATTGTTCCAATATATTGCAAAGTGACTACCACAAATTATATGCTATACAATTAATAGCTCCTTTTCTACTTGTTAAGTACTTTAGTTATGGGTTGGTCTCTCTGCCCTGGTTTCTGCTCTCCTGCTTTTTTTTTTAAATGTATTTGCTTTCTGGTTTATTATGTACACACCTGTATTCATGGGTGTGACCTGAATCTCCTCTATCTTCAGTGTTTTCTACTCTTAGAGTCAAATGAAAGTAGATGGTCAGAGTTCCTACAGGAAACAGATGGCTCACACACATTTGGGTAATTTGAAAAGAGTCCCCAAAATACTAATTATAAAGGTTTGTGGGGATCAGGGGAGTCACTAGGATAGTGTGGGGATCCAGACCTAACGTAGCTGAATGATCAGCACCCACAGGCCTAAAGTGTCAAAAGGATGGAGGAAACTGAAATCCAGAAGAGTCATAATGGAGCAGACTGCCTTGAGGGGAGCCACAGTGATGATAAGTGATCTTTATGGAAAGGACATAACTAGCTCAAGACAGCTTATGAAAGAGAGCCATGGAGATCCAGACCTTGATACCTCTCTCTTCTCCTCTCTCTTCCTCCCACTCTCTTTTTAATCTCTGTCTCTTTCTTACCTCCTGCCAGGATTCCACAGAGTGAATCTAACACAAAATACTGTGAATGATGTAGTCCATGAAGATCAGCCTCCTGAAGAAATAGCACAGAATGAAGGAACTAGGTGAAGAGAATACGGAGGAGCAAAGATACTCTGCATTATCTACTCTTTTTGCCTTTCAGAGCCTAATCCTGTCTTCCCTCTACATATAAACTTCTATATCCAAAGTGAGAAAATATGAAGTCCAATTAGCTACCTTATCATAAAAGGATGCAATTAATTAGTTCTTATTCCTTCCTAAAACCACAAGCATTCTTGTGTTCTCCATATAAAGTTATAGAGAGGGGGAAAAAAGTATGTTGTGGGGAAGAACTTATTAAATAATTTAAAGATAGCTACTATACTTGCATGAAGTCCAAGATGACAATTATAACTGCTTTCCACCACTTTTCCATATTTCTCTTATCCTCTGTTCCAGCCAAATGAAACTCTTTACCTAGAATATGACTCAAACCTTCATTTCTGCTGAAACTGAGTCATAACTGAGTCTTCTGTCTACTGGGTTCCCATAGTTTTCCATAGATGAACAATACTGGACATGAAAACACTAAATGGTACCTGAGGGTATCTTCTTGATGCTAAACTATTTCTTACTGGTCCTAACGAGGAGAAGCAACCCAATTTTCCTTCAAGGGTCAGCACTGATCAGCTTGCACCGTACTGCTACTGCTGCTGCTAAGTCCCTTCAGTCATGTCCGACTCTGTGCGACCCCATAGATGGCAGCCCACCAGGCCTCCCCATCCCTGGGATTCTCCAGGCAAGAACACTGGAGTGGGCCGCCATTTCCTTCTCCAATGCATGAAGTGAAAGGTGAAAGTGAAGTCGCTCAGTCGTGTCCGGACTCTTAGCTACCCCATGGACTGCAGCCTACCAGGCTCCTCAGTCCATGGGATTTTCCAGGCAAGAGTACTGGAGTGGGGTGCCATTGCCTTCTCCGTTGCACTGTACAGTGACCCCTTTATCTCCCTGCTCAGTAGCATAGGAGGTTGAAATGGTCTCAGTTTCCTTTTCTTTGGAACCATGACCAAGGCCAGGTAAATTATCTTCCACTGGGCAAAAGTATCTCTAAATCTATAGGACTAAAGGTCCTGTGGAGGAGAAGGAAATGGCAACCCACTCCAGTATTCTTGTGTGGAGAATTCCACGGACAGAGGAGCCTGGGGAGCTGCAGTCCATGAGGTCGCAAAAAGTCAGACATGACTGAGTGACATGCACACACACACACACACACGCGTCCTGTGGAAGAAAGATATCTAAATTCCAGTAACTGGAGAGTAAGAAGGTCACTGTCTTGGAATCACAGATCTGTGCACACTTCCAATGGAGAATTTGCCACCTGGGCAACTGTTTATGGCATATTTAGCAGTGTGTAGGCTAGATCCTGGCAGCACAGGGTTTAATTTCTCCAGAATCACTTTGAGTCTTCAACTTGCCATTGCTATCATGTATATTTCTTCTAGATGTGACGCACGGCAGGCCAAGTAAATTTCAAAGGCGTGAGCTCATTGCCACACTTCCTTTGTTATAAAATATACCCCTGGTCTGTGATGATTTTGTGAAGTTTAACACAATAGCGAACAAGGAATTCTATAAGTCCACCAATGGTGGTCTTTGCAGAAGAATTGCAGTTCAAGAAGGCAAATACATATCTACATAATTGTCTATCCATGTGAAGATACTGGAATGAGAACTAACAGAAGGTATCTGGAGCTAGGGACCTTTTTGAGAAGACTTATTTCACAAAGGGTTTTAAGAGTTTACTTTAGCCAAAAATATATGGCACATAGGCACTTCCTTATCTTCCCAGGTGGCACAGTGGCAAAGAATCCGCCTGCCAATGCAGGAGTGGTAGGAGAAGTGGGTTCAACCTCTGGGTCGGGAAGATCCCCTGGAGGAGGAAATGACAACCCACTCCAGTATTCTTGGCTGGAAAATCCCATAGACAGAGGAGTGAGGCTGGCTGCAGTCCATGTACTTGCAGAGTCAGACGTGACTGAGTAAACATGCAGCAAAGCTAGGGACTTCCCTACGGGTCCAGTGGTTGAGTCTCTACTACCAACGCAAGGGGTATGGGTTTGACCCCTGATCAAGGAACTAAGATGCTGTGTGGCACAGTCAAAAGATTATATATATATATATATATATATATATATGTATATACACATACACATACACACACACACACACACACACCAGAATTGCAAGATGGCAGAGTAGAAGGACGTGCTCTCATCTTCTCCTGTGAGGACTCCAAAATTACAACTTGCTGCTGAACAACTATCAACAGGAGAATGTTGGATCCCATCAAAAAAGATACCCCATGTCCAAGGGCAAAGGAGAAGCCCCAGCAAGACAATAGGAGGGGTAAAATTGCGTTTAGAATCAAACCCCATACCTGCCAGAGGTGCTCGGAGGGCTCAAACAAAATCTTGTGTGCATCAGGACACCCCACAGAGATTGAGCCAGTCCTGCCTGTGAGTGTTTGAGTGTCTCATGTGGAGGTATGGGTCAGCAGTGGCTTGCCACAGGGGCAGGGGCTCTGGGTGCAGCAGACCTGGGTATGGCATAAGCCCTCTTGGAGGAGGGCACCATTAACCCCATCACAGAGCCGCCAGAACTTATACAAGATAGGGGAAACAGACACTTGGAGAGCACAAACAAAACTTTATGTGTACCAGGAGAAAGAAGACCCAGGAGAAAGAAGCAGTGACAGCACTAGAGACTGAACCAGACTTGCTCTTGAGTGTCCAGGAGTCTCCGGTGGAGCTGTGGGTGAGCTGTGGCCTGCTGCAGGGTCAGGGGCACTCAGCACAGCAGTGCATGCATGCGACATCTTGAAGGAGGTCGCCATTATCTTCATTACCTCCAACTTAGTTTGGACTCAGGTCAAACAACAGGGAGGGAACACAGCCCTGCCCATCAACAGAAAATTAGATTAAAGATTTATGGAACATGGCCCCATCCATCAGAACAAGACCCAGTTTCCCCTCAGTCAGTCTCTGTCATCAGGAAGCGTCCATAAGGCTTTTATCCTTATCCATCTGAGGGCCAACAGAATGAAAACCACAATCACAGAAAACTAATCAAACTGATCATATGGACCACAGCCTTGTCTAACTCAGTGAAACTATGAGCCATGCCATGTAGGGCCACCCAAGATGGGACAATTCATGGTGAAGAATTCTGACAAAACCTGGTCCACTGGAGATGGGAATGGCAAACCACTTCAGTATTCTTGCCTTGAGAACCCTATGAACATTATGAAAAGGCAAAATGATAGGATACTGAAAGATGAACTCCCCAGGTCAGTAGGTGCCCAATATACTACTGGAGAACAGTGGAGAAGGCATGAAGAGACAGAGCCAAAGCAAAACCAGCACCCTGTTGTGGATGTGACTGGTGATGGAAGTAAAGGCTGACACTGTAAAGAACAATATTGCATAGGAACTTGGAATGTTAGGTTCATGAATAAAGGTAAATTGGAAGTGGTCAAATAGGAGATGGCAAGGTTGAACATCTACATTTTAGGAATCAGTGAACCAAAATGGACTGGAATGGGTGAATTTAACTCAGATGACCATTATATCTACTCCTGTAGGCAAAAATCATTTAGAATAAATTGGGTAGCCCTCAGAGTCAACAAGAGTCTTAAATGCAGTACTTGGATGCAATCTCAAAGACCTTCTAGAACTAACACCCCAAAAAGATGTCCTTTTCATTATAGGCAACTGTAATGCAAAAGTAGGAAGTCAAGAAACACCTGGAGTAACAGGCAAATTTGGCCTTGGAGTACAGAATGAAGCAGCACAAAGGCTAATAGAATTTTCCCAAAAGAATGCACTGGTCATAGAAAACACCCTCTTCCAACAACACAAGAGAGGACTCTATACATGGATATCACCAGATGGTCAACACCGAAATCAGATTAATTATATCCTTTGCAGACAAAAATGGAGAAGCTCTATACAGTCAGCAAAAATAAGACTGTGAGCTGACTGTGGCTCATATCATGAACTCCTTATTGACAAATTCAGACTGAAATTGAAGAAAGTAGGGAAAACCAATAGACCATTCATATATGATCTATATCAAATTCCTTATGATTATATAGTGGAAGTGAGAAATAGATTCAAGGGATTAGATCTAATAGACAGAAGCCCTGAAGTACTGTGAATGGAAGTTCGTGACATTGTACAGGAGACAGTAATCCAGACCATCCCTAAGATAAAGAAATACAAAAAGACAAAATAGTTTTTGAGGAGGCCTTAAAAATAGCTGAGAAAAGAAGAAAAGCCATCAGTCTTTTCCAGCATCAGGGTTTTTCCGGTGAGTCGGCTCTTCGTTCAGGTGGCCAAGGTATTGGAATTCCAGCTTCAGCATCAGTCCTTCCAATGAATATTCAGGACTGATTTCCTTTACGATTGACTAGTTTGACTAGTTTGATCTCTTTGCTGTCAAAGATTTTCACGAGTCTTCTTCAGCACCACAGTTCAAAAGGATCAATTCCTTGGCACTCAGCCTTATTAATGGTCCAACTCTTAGATCTGTACATGACCACTGGGAGAAGTGTAGCTTTGACTATTCAGACCTTTGTTGGCAAAGTGATGCCCTTGCTTTTTAATATGTTGTCTAGGTTTGTCATAGCTTTTCTTCCAAGTGTCTTTTTATTTCATGGCTGCAGTCACTGTCCTCAGTGATTTTGGAGCCCCCCAAAACAAAATCTGTCACTGTTTCCACTTTTTTCCATCTATTTGCCATGAAGTGATGGGACCAGATGCCATGATCTTAGTTTTATGAATGTTAAGTTTTAAGCCAGCTTTTTCACTCTCCTCTTTCACCTTTATGAAGAGGCTCTTTAGTTCCTCTTTGCTTTCTGCCACTAGAGTAGTATCATCTGCATATCTGAGGTTGTTGATCTTTCTCCCAGCAATACTGATTTCAGTTTGTGATTCATCCACCCCAGCATTTCTCATGATGTACTCTGTATATAAGTTAAATGAACAGAGTGACAATATACAGTCTTTACTTACTCCTTTTTCAATTTTGAACTATCCGTTTCATAACCAGTTCTAACTGTTGCTTCTTGACCTGCATAGAGGTTTCTCAAGAGACAGGTAAGGTGGTCTGGTAATCCCATGGCTTCATAATTTTCCATAGTTTGTTTTGATCCACACAGTCAAAGGCTTTACTGTAGTCAGTGAAGCAGATGTTTTTCTAGAATTCTCTTGCTTTCTTTATGATCTAATGGATGTTGGCAATTTGATCTCTAGTTCCTCTGCCTTTTCTAAATACAGTTTGTACATCTGGAAGTTCTTGGTTCACATATTGCTGAAGCCTAGCTTTATTCTGGTCTCAATATATTAAAATACATTTGGCATTAATTCATTTTTTAATTTATGCTCTTTCATTGGTGTTTATTGTTGTTATGAATTTTACTTTTTTACACATGCAAATACTATGCAAGGGGTAAGATGTTTATGGAGAGTTATAGTAATTAATCCAAATAAAAAGAACAATTTCTTGAACTCTAACGTTGGAACAAAGTTTGTCTATAGCTCCCAAAATAGGTTATTTATATTATTTATATTATTATGTGAAATTGTTTAAAACTCAAAATCTTAGGATAAAATTTAATATGGAACTTTTAGTTTAGAAATATCAAATGCTCTATGACACAACAGATGACTGGTGGATATAAAATTATGTTACAAATAAGATATATAAAAATTTAAAACATATAAAAAATAACCTCTGCTAAAATGCCCTCAAAAAATAGCAATTTCACCTTTGAAATTAGCCTTATTTCCTTCAGAGTCCAGGCTAATTTTCATTTGTCTGATTCTTTGATGAAAAGTAATAAAATATGAAAAAAATATTCAGCATCCTGTGTAAAATGATTCACAGATCAGATCAGATCAGTCGCTCAGTCATGTCCGACTCTATGCGACCCCATGAATCGCAGCACGCCAGGCCTCCCTGTCCATCATCAACTCCCGGAGTTCACTCAGACTCATGTCCATCGAGTCAGTGATGCCATCCAGCCATCTCATCCTCTGTCGTCCCCTTCTCCTCTTGCCACCAATCCCTCCTAGCATCAGAGTCTTTTCCAATGAGTCAACCCTTCGCATGAGGTGGCCAAAGTACTGGAGTTTCAGCTTTAGCATCATTCCTTCCAAAGAAATTCCAGGGTTGGTCTCCTTTAGAATGGACTGGTTGGATCTCCTTGCAGTCCAAGGGACTCTCAAGAGTCTTCTCCAACACCACAGTTCAAAAGCATCAATTCTTCAGCGCTTAGCCTTCTTCACAGTCCAACTCTCACATCCATACATGACCACAGGAAAAACCATAGCCTTGACTAGACGGACCTTTGTTGGCAAAGAATGTCTCTGCTTTTGAATATGCTATCTAGGTTGGTCATAACTTTCCTTCCAAGGAGTAAGTGTCTTTTAATTTCATGGCTGCAGTCACCATCTGCAGTGATTTTGGAGCCCAGAAAAATAAAGTCTGACACTGTTTCCACTGTTTCCCCATTTATTTCCTATGAAGTGATGGGACCGGATGCCATGATCTTCGTTTTCTGAATGTTGAGCTTTAAGCCAACTTTTTCAGTCTCCACTTTCACCTTCATCAAGAGGCTTTTTAGTTCCTCTTCACTTTCTGCCATAAGGGTGGTGTCATCTGCATATCTGAGGTTATTGATATTTCTCCTGGCAATCTTGATTCCAGCTTGTGTTTCTTCCAGTCCAGCGTTTCTCATGATGTATTCTGCATATAAGTTAAATATACAGGGTGACAATATACAGCCTTGACGTACTCCTTTTCCTATTTGGAACCAGTCTGTTGTTCCATGTCCAGTTCTAACTCTTGCTTCCTGACCTGCATACAAATTTCTCAAGAGGCAGGTCAGGTGGTCTGGTATTCCCATCTCTTTCAGAATTTTCCACAGTTTATTGTGATCCACACAGTCAAAGGCTTTGGCATAGTCAATAAAGCAGAAATAGATATTTTTCTGGAACTCTCTTGCTTTTTCCACGATCCAGCGGATGTTGGCAATTTGATCTCTGGTTCCTCTGCCTTTTCTAAAACTAGCTTGAACATCAGGAAGTTCACGGTTCACATATTGCTGAAGCCTGGCTTGGAGAATTTTGAGCATGACTTTACTAGTGTGTGATATGAGTGCAGTTGTGCGGTAGTTTGAGCATTCTTTGGCATTGCCTTTCTTTGGGATTGGAATGAAAACTGACCTTTTCCAGTCCTGTGGCCACTGCTGAGTTTTCCAAATTTGTTGGCATATTGAGGGCAGCACTTTCACAGCATCATCTTTCAGGATTTGAAGTAGCTCAACTGGAATTCCATCACCTCCACTAGCTTTGTTCATAGTGATGCTTTCTAAGGCCCACTTGACTTCACATTCCAGGATGTCTGGCTCTAGGTCAGTGATCACACCATTGTGATTATCTGGGTCATGAAGATCTTTTTTGTACAGTTCTTCTGTGTATTCTTGCCATCTCTTCTTAATATCTTCTGCTTCTGTTCGGTCCATACCATTTCTGTCCTTTATCGAGCCCATCTTTGCATGAAATGTTCCTTTGGTATCTCTGATTTTCTTGAAGAGATCTCTAGTCTTTCCCATTCTGTTGTTTTCCTCTATTTCTTTACATTGATCCCTGAAGAAGGCTTTCTTATCTCTTCTTGCTATTTTTGGAACTCTGCATTCAAATGGGTATATCTTTCCTTTTCTCCTTTGCTTTTTGCTTCTCTTCTTTTCACAGCTATTTGTAAGGCCTCCCCAGACAGCCATTTTGCTTTTTTGCATTTTTTTTTCCATGGGGATGGTCTTGATCCCTGTATCCTGTACAGTGTCACGAACCTCATTCCATAGATCATCAGGCACTCTATCTATCAGATCTAGGCCCTTAAATCTATTTCCCACTTCCACTGTATAATCATAAGGAATTTGATTTAGGTCATACCTGAATGGTCTTGTGGTTTTCCCTACTTTCTTCAATTTAAGTCTGAATTTGGCAATAAGGAGTTCATGGTCTGAGCCACAGTCAGCTCCTGGTCTTGTTTTTGCTGACTGTATAGAGCTTCTCCATCTTTGGCTGCAAAGAATATGATCAATCTGATTTCGGTGTTGACCATCTGGTGATGTCTGTGTGTAGAGTCTTCTCTTGTGTTGTTGGAAGAAGGTGTTTGTTCACAAGTTGGCATCAAAAGCTCAATGTAGAGAGTATGGACTTTAGATTTTGACATATCTGGCTTTTAATCTTGTTCCCAACACTCAGTAATTCTGGGCTATCTGGCAGGTTATACAAACTCAGTGAGACTAAGACTTCTCCTCTGCAAAGTGAAAACACAATATCAGGCTTGATGCCTAGCTCATCACTCACCAACTGTGTGACTTTTTTGATCAAGCTGCCTCAACACTTCATGTTTTATGTTTCTTAAGTGTAGTGTTATAATGAAAGTACTTCCTTTCAGAGTCAGACTAAGAGGCTAATAGAGAATCTTTCCAATATCCTGTATCTAATTCTTTATTCATACTTTTATATTATTTTTAAGGTTCCCATATTAAAATCTTCAGGCCCCAAAGCAAGTTCCCCGTCAGTTAGTTCTCATTTGCAAAAATATCCTTTTGAAGTACCAATATGTATTTTGTTGGTTAATAAAAATAATAATGGTTACTTTCACTGTCACTATTGCCTGTACTTACTGGGTGCTTATCTGGTGTAAAGAATTTTTTAAGTGTTACCTCCAATAGTAGTGGGTCACACTAGTAATAGTAATTAGTTCATGCTGACTATGTTTGGAATTATAGTTTTTTAATCTTTACGATGACTTCTATGAAATTGACAATGGGGTGCATTGGTGCATGGAGAAGGCAATGGCACCCCACTAGTACTCTTGCCTGGAAAATCCCATGGATGGAGGAGCCTGGAAGGCTGCAGTCCATGGGGTCGCTGAGGGTCAGACATGACTGAGCGACTTCACTTTCATGCATTGGAGAAGGAAATGGCAACCCACTCCAGTGTTCTTGCCTGGAGAATCCCAGGGACGGGGGAGCCTGATGGGCCATCTGTGGGGTCACACAGAGTCGGACACAACTGAAGTGACTTAGCAGCAGCAGCAGCATTGGTGCATAGATAAATAATATGCTCAGAGTTCTTGAAGATGTAGATCTAGAATGTGAGGTAGGTATGTCTGTCTGACGGTAGGCCCTATATTGTTAAAACAGTAATGTATAATGGCTCTTCATATTTATAGAGAATCTAAAAGTATAACTATGTTAGATAGAATCACTGATTTACTTTAGCTTGAAATGTCCATTTTTCGTTTGCCATTTTGCCTGTTCAGTATTTATTTCCCCCTTCTTCAGCAACCCTGATTTCCTTTTCAGGTGTTACCTCATTCTCACTTTGGATGGCGTTAGTGGAATTTTTGATCAAAATGTCCTGCCTTCTTCCAAGGTCCATGTTAAAATTTCATAAGGCAGTGGGAACTTTCTCATTGGAAGGACTCCTTATTCAGTTGAGTCTAAACTTTGGCCTTAAACTTGTAATGAACAGCTTTGCCATCAGATTTGCAAATCCAGGACTGATTAGGTATTTGACAACCACAAAGCAGGTCTCTATATAACAAGCTGTTTTCCTTTATTTAAAATTTATTTTTTTAATTGAAGGATAATTGCATTACAGAATTGTGTTGTTTTCTGCATGTGAATGATAATTACTATAAAAGAAACTATAAACACAATTTATCTGTGATGTTAAAGGTGGAAAGTGACACTCATACAACAATGCTTTCTGTTAATATTACTTTAAAAATTTAATAATCACTTCTGGATGAATGAAAAATGTCATGGTATTCCCTTACAATCAAAAAACTATAGAATAAGTTCCAATTAGAATAATGTTTGGCCATCTTTTAAGAAGTGAGGGCTATCTTCTATGATGTCACATAGTTTATTAAATCAGTGCCATGCTTAGGGATACACAAGTTCCTGTGAGTCCTCACATTGTTAACACAGTACACAGCACCAAAACTATACAATAATCCCTGACAGGTAATATAATCTACTGGAAACATGTAGCATAAAAAAAAAAGAAAAAAAAACCCTCTAAGTAGTCATAGAGAATGCTTACATAATGTCTGGCTGATGCTAATGAGCAGTGAAAGGATCTTTAATGAAACTGTGTGATGTGTGAGTTTGGTAATTGCTGTTGTCAAATTCTTTAAATCACTGCAAGACTTCTGAAGAAAGATCCAAATGCTCTTGATTAAAGGAGGCATGTTTCAGCAGATCTTCGAGGAGCATCCAGCTGTGTGGTATTCTATGAGCACTCATAAGTTAGTTTCCAGCATATTATGTAAAAAATTTACATAGAATTTCTGTTAATAAAGGACATTTTATTTGGTGACATACAGTGTTAATTTATAGAAAGAAGATATTAGCGTTTTCACCCTCTTTTTAAAAATCATCCACAATAGAGATTTCTGTAATAGTTATCTGCATAATATGTAGAGTGGAACAATTTAAAAAAATTTCATGTTTAGTAACCAGATTGTTCCACCACATATGTTCTGATAGCTTTTAGTGATCTGAAGAATACTCAGAAGTGACTGACAAGCAAACTGCTATTGGTAAACACACTTGTGTCCAATATGCCTCATGGAATAGACGTAAAAGGCAAATGATAGTCTCCTAACGAAGGCTTCGGAGGAGAAGAAGAAAATCTATTTCATGTGTGGCTTCAAACACTTTCTGGAACTCTAGAGATTATGCTCTGTTTCTGGTAAATGGCATTTAGAAATGGAATTGAAGATACGAAGTACAATAGACAGAATAGAAATTAAGTGCAAAATCAGAGAATGAAAAATATTCTATCTCTAAATTTGCCCCCAGTTTAGTTCAGTTCAGTTGCTCAGTCGTGTCCAACTCTTTGTGACCCCTATGAATCGCAGCACGCCAGGCCTCCCTGTCCATCACCAACTCCTGGAGTTCACTCAAACTCATGTCCATCAAGTCGGTGATGCCATCCAGCCATCTCATCCTCTGTCATCCCCTTCTCCTTCTGCCCCCAATCCCTCCCAGTATCAGAGTCATTTCCAATGAATCAGCTCTTCGCATGAGGTGGCCGAAGTACTGGAGTTTCAGCTTCAGCATCAGTCCTTCCAATGAACACCCAGGACTGATCTCCTTTAGGATGGACTGGTTGGATCTCCTTGCAGTCCAAGGGACTCTCAAGAGTCTTCTCCAACACCACAGTTCAAAAGCATCAATTCTTCGGAGCTCAGCTCTTTTCACAGTCCAACTCTCACATCCATACATGACCACAGGAAAAACCATAACCTTGACTAGATGGACCTTTGTTGGCAAACTAATGTCTCTGATTTTGAATATGCTATCTAGGTTGATCATAACTTTCCTTCCAAGGAGTAAGCGTCTTTTAATTTCATGGCTGCAATCACCATCTGCAGTGATTTTGGAGCCCCCCAAAAATAAAGTCTGACACTGTTTTCCACGGTTTCCCCTTCTATTTCCCATGAAATGATGGGACCATATGCCATAATCTTAGTTTTCTGAATGTTGAGCTTTAAGCCAACTTTTTCACTCTCCTCTTTCGCTCTCATCAAGAGATTTTTTAGTTCCTCTTCACTCTGTTATAAGGGTGGTGTGATCTGCATATCTGAGGTTAGTGCTATTTCTCTCAGCAATCTTGATTCCAGCTTGTGCTTCTTCCAGTCCCCAAAATACTGTAATTTATATTCATTCACCATATTTGTGTCTTTTCTCTATCACATATGTGTATATGAACCACATACCTAATGGGCATTTAATTAGTTTGGTTAATGTAATAAATTAATGGATCAAATTGGCAGATTATCCATGTTAATATATTTTTGAGCATGATAAAAGCAGTATGAAAATATTAATGCCTGTATAAATATGTATATTAATATAAAACTGTATTAACATTTCTCTGAATATATTACAAAAAAGAATAGGTATTTACAACATGAAAATACTTTCTTTTTCTTGGATAAAAATTTATTTTGTGAGTCTTAGAAAATATACAGAAAATTATTCAAGATGCATTTTATTTTATATTATACATTAATAATTAATAATATATTAATTGTATTCTTAGTATCTCCAGTTCTCTGGTGTCCTACCTATAAGAGAGCACTTAAGATTTGTGGATGAACTTTACATTTTTGTTTCTCACAGGTCCTTGAAGAACTCTCTCTTTAATGAATATCATGTCAGTATAAAGGCTTCAGAAGCAGAAAATATTAAGAAGAGATGGCAAGAATACACAGAAGAACTGTACAAAAAAGATCTTCACGACCCAGATAATCATGATGGTGTGATCACTCACCTAGAGCCAGACATCCTGGAATGTGAAGTCAAGTGGGCCTTAGAAAGCATCACTACGAACAAAGCTAGTGGAGGTGATGGAATTCCAGTTGAGCTATTCCAAATCCTGAAAGATGATGCTGTGAAAGTGCTGCCCTCAATATGCCAACAAATTTGGAAAACTCAGCAGTGGCCACAGGACTGGAAAAGGTCAGTTTTCATTCCAATCCCAAAGAAAGGCAATGCCAAAGAATGCTCAAACTACCGCACAACTGCACTCATCTCACACGCTAGTAAAGTCATGCTCAAAATTCTCCAAGCCAGGCTTCAGCAATATGTGAACCATGAACTTCCTGGCATCACTGACTCGATGGACATGAGACTGAGTGAACTCTGGGAGTTGGTGATAGACAGGGAGGCCTGGCGTGCTTGCGATTCATGGGGTCGCAAAGAGTCGGACATGACTGAGTGACTGATCTGATCTGATCTGATCTTTTATATCTAAGATCATCTAATGAGAGTACCTTGGATGTTTAAGGCTGTGGGAGTGCCTGCTCAGTTGTGTCTGACTCTTTGTGACCCCATGGACTGCAGCTCGCTAGGCTCCTCTGTCCATGGAATTCTCCAGACAAGAATATTGGAGTGGGTTGCCATTTCCTGCTCCAGGGAATCTTCCCAGCCCAGGGATCCAACACACATCTGTTGCATCTCTTGCACTGGCAGGTGGATTCTTTTACCACTGGGCCACCGTTTAAGGCTGTGATGTCATTAAATCCAGAGACTGTCTGCTTTCTCTTATAACTGATTCTGAGCATCGTACACAGTCCCTGTGCATACAATGGCGCTTAGTGAGCACTAATGGCTACTGCACTCGCTGTCACCCTCCACAAGTAGACAAAAAACTCGAATAACATCAGAGATACTTTTATGTTGCGATATATCCTTTTGTCCACTCCAACTACTAGAACTTTCTAATATTCTTAGAAACATCATACACTGTTGGTGGGAATGCAAACTAATACAGCCACTATGGAGAACAGTGTGGAGATTCCTTAAAAAACTGGAAATAGAACTGCCTTATGATCCAGCAATCCCACTGCTGGGCATACACACTGAGGAAACCAGAAGGGAAAGAGACACGTGTACCCCAATGTTCATCGCAGCACTGTTTATAATAGCCAGGACATGGAAGCAGCCTAGATGCCCATCAGCAGATGAATGGATAAGAAAGCTGTGGTACATATACACAATGGAGTATTACTCAGCCATTAAAAAGAATACATTTGAATCAGTTCTAATGAGATGGATGAAACTGGAACCTATTATACAGAGTGAAGTAAGCCAGAAGGAAAAACACCAATACAGTATACTAATGCATATATATGGAATTTAGAAAGATGGTAACAATAACCCTGTATACGAGACAGCAAAAGAGACACAGATGTATAGATCAGTCTTATGGACTCTGTGGGAGAGGGAGAGGGTGGGGAGATTTGGGAGAATGGCATTAAAACATGTATAATATCATGTATGAAACGAGTTGCCAGTCCAGGTTCGATGCACAATACTGGATGCTTGGGGCTGGTGCACTGGGACGACCCAGAGGGAGGGTATGGGGAGGGAGGAGGGAGGAGGGTTCAGGATGGGGAACACAGGTATACCTGTGGCAGATTCATTTCGATATTTGGCAAAACTAATACAATATTGTAAAGTTTAAAAAAAAAAAAGAAAGAAACATCATTTGGAGAAGAAGAAAAGCTATTTTATTTTTCCATTTAATTTGCTTTTTTCCTTTGAACTGCTGGGCAAATACAGAGAAAATCTAGTTGTTATTCTCCACAGAGAATCTCTAAAATGACTAAAGCAGTCCTTAATTTATAATGTAGGTACAGGTTCTAAGGATACTAGAAAAAAATGGCCTCACAACTCTGAGTGTATGCAGCAGAATTAGAAGAAAAATGCATTATTTGAGGGAGCAAGTCTTTTTTTTCTTTTGGTCTGAACAGTGAAATTTTTTTTGAAGCTCAGTTGAAACCACACAATATTGAGTGATGTATTTCTATGGTAACAACTTCTGAGAATGCAATGTTTTACTGAAACAAAATTAAAATTTTTGTATTATAATATTTGAGATTTGGGATACCTGCTAAAATTTATGATTTGGTCAGGGGAATATAACACACGGAAATTTAATAGAAACAAAATTTTTATAAGTTGAAAAAGTAATCAGCTACAAAGAGTTTTTTCCTTTACTTTAGCAGTTTATTGATTAATCACTGACTAATGTTCTGTTAGACATTAATATATTCTGTTATTTAATGAAGACACTTTGCCATTAAAAGTGGTTGGATATCAAGGCCTAAATTGTTGTGTTCTAGATTATAGGCATTAATTGTAAAGACAGATTGTTGATATAGGGATTCTTTGCTTTCTAGTTCCCCATATTGCTCTTTCTTGGAATATTAAGTGAAAACGAGTATATCAATTAAATCAGGAAGGATAGCTGTTTGAAGCAAAGACTGCCTTGCCAAAGTAAATAGTTATTAACCAAGCATAACAAAGATAACGAAACAGTCCAAGTGATCAGAACAGCAAAAATAAAGGCAACAAAGTGTGAAATTAAAAGTTAAGTTGAGTAGCTAAGATGGGCAGAAATGGACTTCTTAAATCAGAGTAAAACCAATTAAGGCCATCTCTTTGGGCTTCCCTGGTGGCTCAGAGGTTAAAACGTCTGCCTGCAATGCGGGAGACCTGGGTTTGATCCCTGGGTTGGGAAGATCCCCTGGAGAAGGAAATGGCAACCCACTCCAGTATTCTTGCCTGGGGAACCCCGTGGATGGAGGAGCCTGGTGGGCTACAGTCCACCTGGTCGCAAAGAGTCAGACACGACTGAGCGACTTCACCTTCTACACTTTCACTTTGCTAACAATAAATGTGTTTTACATCTGCTGGACTCTCCCCTTAAAACCTGAGGGTATGATAGTGATATTTGTGTATCTGTTCTGGGAGAAAACATACAAAGCAAACAGTTTTAAAATAAAACATAAATCATAGTTTCCCCCACTTTAAGGGAAAGTAAATTTGCACAAAGTTGCCACCAAATCCTGAAGGTAAGGCTCCCCGGGTGGCTCAGTGGTAAAGCATCTGCCTGCGATGCAGGAGATCCTCCTGCAATCCCTCCAGATCCTCTGGAGAAGGAATGGCAACCTACTCCAGTGTTGTTGCCTCGAGAATCCCATGGACAGAGGAATCTGGTGGGCTATAGTCCATGGTGTCCCACAGAGTTGGACATGACTTAGTGAAGGAACAACAGCAACAGGGAGGGCAAGAGCGGATGTCCACCCCTCTGTGATTAGGTGTGTCACAGTCACACAAGCGTAAGTGCCAGGAGGGCAGAGTTGGAAGAGGAGGTGATAGGGATGTAACACAGATACACTGGAATAGACATAGCTGTCAATGTTCCGTGAGACTTCTGCTATTCAGGTGTGACCGCCTGCTTCCCATGGGAATTCTATCTTTCATGTGGCATGTGCTTCCAATGTACTCTGTTTTTCTGAATATGAAATGACGGTGGTGGAGATCATAGGTTGATTTTACATAAAACATTACTAAGCAGTGAGGGTAGTAGAGCATAGTGATTATAAGCAGAATCACTAGATGGGTTTCTTTATTAATTACATTTTCGAGTCTCCTTCTCCCTCTTATGGAAAGAGAGGTTCATAATTCCTATCTCTCAGGGTTCTGTGTGGGTTAAATGTCAACAAATGGAGATAATAAACACAATATTCTTTACTGTGTTTGGCATTTAGGGGCCTTAAAATACACATATGCTTAGGATCCACTAGATCTACTTGCATTGTGGGGTAAATTTACTCACATGTGTTTTGAAAGAGGTTCCTGGGAGATATTGAGTATAAGCATAATGAAGAAAAGCATAAAGGAGAGAGGGACATAAAAGTAAACTCTTTTCACATGTCCTTTTAAACGTACATTATTAGACCTTTCACAGGGCTTCCCTTGTGGCTCAGCTGGTAAAGAATCCTCCTGCAATGTGGGAGGCCTGTGTTCAATCCCTGGGTTGGGAAGATCCCCTGGAGAATGGAAAGGCTACCCACTCCAGTATTCTGACCTGGAGAATTCCATGGTCTGTAAAGTCCATGGGGTCGCAAAGTCGGACATGACTGAGTGACTTTAACTTTCACATACCAAAGGAAACATTGATTTCGATCATGGAGCCTTTATATTTGCAGTCATTTCATCTCCGTGTAAGCTGTTGCTAGGAGAGAAATCCTGACTTTATATTGTGGCTCTGCAGCACTCAATTAACCACCATCTATCAACATGATGGTTATTGGTTTTAACTATTGGTCATTTCGCCACTGCTTAATTTTAGTCTTGATTCTAGTTCCTGTTGTGTCCTTAGTATTCACTGAGTTCAGTTCAGTTCAGTTCAGTCTCTCAGTCATGTCCAGCTCTTTGCTACCCCATCAATCGCAGCACGCCAGGCCTCCCTGTCCATCACCATCTCCCGGAGTTCCCCCAGACTCATATCCATCGAGTCAGTGATGTCATCCAGCCATCTCATCCTCTGTCGTCCCCTTCTCCTCCTGCCCCCAATCCCTCCCAGCATCAGAGTCTTTTCCAATGAGTCAACTCTTCGTATGAGGTGGCCACAGTACTGGAGTTTCAGCTTTAGCATCATTCCTTCCAAAGAAATCCCAGGGCTGATCTCCTTCAGAATGGACTGGTTGGATCTCCTTGCGGTCCAAGGGACTCTCAAGAGTCTTCTCCAGCACCACAGTTCAAAAGCATCAATTCTTTGGCACACAGCCTTCTTCACAGTCCAACTCTCACATCCATACATGACCACTGGAAAAATCATAGCCTTGACGAGATGGACCTTTGTTGGCAAAGTAACGTCTCTGCTTTTGAATATGCTACCTAGGTTGGTCATAACTTTCCTTCCAAGGAGTAAGCGTCTTTTAATTTCATGGCTGCAGTCACCATCTGCAGTGATTTAGGAGCCCCCCAAAAATAAAGTCTGACACTGTTTCCACTGTTTCCCCATCTATTTCCCATGAAGTGATGGGAACAGATGCCATGATCTTCGTTTTCTGAATGTTGAGCTTTAAGCCAACTTTTTAACTCTCCACTTTCACTTTATGTTTTCCAAATTTTCTGGCATATTGAGTGCAGCACTTTCACAGCATCATCGTTCAGGATTTGAAATAGCTCTATTGGAATTCCATCACCTCCACTAGCTTTATTCGTAATGATGCTTTCTAAGGCCCACTTGACTTCACATTCCAGGATGTCTGGATCTAAGTCAGTGATCACACCATTGTGATTATCTGGGTCGTGAAGATCTTTTTTGTACAGTTCTTCTGTGTATTCTTGCCATCTCTTCTTAATATCTTCTGCTTCTGTTAGGTCCATACCATTTCTGTCCTTTATTGAGCCCATCTTTGCATGATATGTTCCCTTGGTATCTCTAATTTTCTTGAAGAGATCTCTAGTCTTTCCCATTCTGTTGTTTTCCTCTATTTCTTTGCATTGATGGCTGAAGAAGGCTATCTTATCTCTTCTTGCTATTATTTGGAACTCTGCATTCAGATGCTTATATCTTTCCTTTTCTCCTTTGCTTTTCACTTCCCTTCTTTTCACAGCTATTTGTAAGGCCTCCCCAGACAGCCATTTTGCTTTTTTGCATTTCTTTTCCATGGGGATGGTCTTGATCCCTGTCTCCTGTACCATGTCACGAACCTCTGTCCATAGCTCATCAGGCACTCAATCTATCAGATCTAGTGCCTTAAATCTATTTCTCACTTCCACTGTATAATCATAAGGGATTTGATTTAGGTCATACCTGAATGGTTTTGTGGTTTTCCCTACTTTCTTCAATTTAAGTCTGAATTTGGCAATAAGGAGTTCATGGTCTGAGCCACAGTCAGCTCCTGGTCTTGTTTTTGCTGACTGTATAGAGCTTCTCCATCTTTGGCTGCAAAGAATATAATCAATCTGATTTCGGTGTTGACCATCTGGTGATGTCCATGTGAAGAGTCTTCTCTTGTGTTGTTGGAAGAGGAGTAGAATGAATTTGTAACACCTTACCACAAATTAATGAGTTATGCAACTCCAAATTAATGATCAACAGCAATATGCAGATCTGAAAAGAAATCCAATATAGAAATGTATGACTAAAGGGTAATACTTCAATGTTGTCACAATAATATTGAAAGAAACAGAATTACTGAGTATATAGTTCTTTTAGAAGTAATATGAACAATAAAAATATGCCTTAGTTCAGTTCAGTTCAGTTCAGTTGCACAGTTGTGTCCAACTCTTTGCGACTCCATGAATCACAGCACACCAGGCCTCCCTGTCCATCAGCAACTCCCAGAGGTCACTCAGACTCATGCCCATCGAGTCAGTGGCATCCATGAGATGCCATCCAGCCATCTCATCCTTTGCCGTCCCCTTCTCCTCCTGTCCCCAATCCCTCCCAGCATCAGAGTCTTTTCCAATGAGTCAGCTCTTCACATGAGGTGGCCAAAGTACTGGAGTTTCAGCTTTAGCATCATTCCTTCCAAAGAAATCCCAGGGCTGATTTCCTTCAGAATGAACTGGCTGGATCTCCTTGCAGTCCATGGGACTCTCAAGAGTCTTCTCCAACACCACAGTTCAAAAGCATCAATTCTTCAGTGCTCAGCTTTCTTCACAGCCCAACTTTCACATCCATACATGACCACAGGAAAAACCATGGCTTTGACTAGACGGACCTTTGTTTGCAAAGTAATGTCTCTGCCTTTCAATATGCTATCTAGGTTGATCATAACTTTTCTTCCAAGGAGTAAGCATCTTTTAATTTCATGGCTGCAGTCACCATCTGCAGTGATTTTGGAGCCCCAAAAAATAAAGTTTGACGCTGTTTCCACCTCTATTTCCCATGAAGTCATGGGACCAGATGCCATGATCTTCGTTTTCTGAATGTTGAGCTTAAGCCAACTTTTTCACTCTCCACTTTCACTTTCATCACGAGGCTTTTGAGTTCCTCTTCACTTTCTGCCATAAGGGTGGTGTCATCTACATATCTGAGGTTATTGATATTTCTCCCGGCAATCTTGATTCCACCTTCTGCTTCTTCCAGCCCAGCGTTTCTCATGATGTACTCTGCATAGAAGTTAAATAAGCAGGGTGACAATATACAGCCTTGACGTACTCCTTTTCCTATTTGGAACCAGTCTGTTGTTCCAGGTCCAGTTCTAACTGTTGCTTCCTGACCTGCATACAGGTTTCTCAAGAGGCAGATCAGGTGGTCTGGTATTCCCATCTCTTTCAGAATTTTCCACAGTTTATTGTGATCCACACAGTCAAAGGCTTTGGCATTGTCAATAAAGCAGAAATGGATGTTTTTCTTCTGGAACTCTCTTGCTTTTTCTATGATCCAGTGGATGTTGGCAATTTGATCTCTGGTTCCTCTACCTTTTCTAAATCCAGTTTGAACATCCAAAAGTTCACGGTTCATGTATTGTTGAAGCCTAGCTTGGAGAATTTTGAGCATTACTTTACTAGCATGTGAGATGAGTGCAATTATGTGGTAGTTTGAGCATTCTTTGGCATTGCCTTTTTTTGAGATTGGAATGAAAACTGACCTTTTCCAGTCCTGTGGCCACTGCTGAGTTTTCCAAATTTGCTGGCATATTGAGTGCAGCACTTTCACAGCATCATCTTTTAGGATTTGAAATAGCTCCACTGGAATTCCATCACCTCCACTAGCTTTGTTCATAGTGATGCTTTCTAAGGCCCACTTGACTTCACATTCCAGGATGTCTGGCTCTAGCTCAGTGATCACACCATCATGATTATCTGGGTCGTGAAGATCTTTTTTGTACAGTTCTTTTGTGTATTCTTGCCATCTCTTCTTAATATCTTCTGCTTCTGTTAGGTCCATACCATTTCTGTCCTTTATCGAGCCCATCTTTGCATGAAATGTACCCTTGGTAGCATAAGAAAAGGATAGGAAATTAAGAGGTGAGTTATTAAGACAATGTGGTATAGTTTAGTTGTATGCCTCTCCAGTTTTACTTATCAAAATATGAGGAGTTTTCTATTTAATTAATAATGCCTGATGACTATGAACATTATAAATTTCTCTCCAAATATTGCTTTTAAAAGTAACACTGAAAAATATGAATTATGGGGAAGCAGTGGAAGACACAATATGTGATAGCAGTGATGGAGACTGAGTACTTTAGTAAGAGATACACAAAAAGAAAAGTTACAAATCTTGCCTATTCCTATTTTATTTATACAAATTATTTTGATTATTTGGTAACAATAATAAAATAACACATTCAGGGTATTATTATTGTGCTTATTACATATTAATATTTATGATTTTTCTTCTTACATTGATTGAGTTATAATTAGTAGTTCAACATTGCTCCAAAATTTTAACTTCACTAAATTGATGTTATTAATGTAAAGAAGTCATTTTGGTATTTGCTGTTAAGTTCTTAAGAGTATGGTTATTGAATGAATACAAGGACTGTCATTTCAGTGTCAGTGTAAATTCAGAGAACTTTCCCCATAATTATAGGCTGGCCCTGATTACATTACACTGTATATTGAACCTTTATCCTTCTAGACTTTGCTAGATAATGCCAAGTGGCAGTTTGTAGTCTCAGTGTCAGCAAGAAGAGCCAATGTGCCAGGTGCAAGCTGAGATGCTGTTTCAATACATAACAATTTGAATGCCAATGTCAGTGCTTTGCTTCCTCTGGGTCAACTCATCTTTCTGACATTGAGCAGTTACTGGCTCAGTGCTTTGGTGATATGAGGTCAAAATAAATGGAAGTCATTGTGGGTGATTCTTGCTACACACATATCTTTGTGCAAAAAGTTGTTAATTTTATTACTACTTAATATCTTTCTTTTCAAAGTCAGAATAATGACCTCTTGAAAATTATAGGTTGAATGACTGAATTTACAGTATCTCTGAATGTAATAGTGAAGTGAAGTGAAAGTTGCTCAGTCATGTCTGGCTCTTTACAACCCCATGGACTGTCAGTGGAATTCTCCAGGCCAGAATACTGGAGTGCGTAGCCTTTCCCTTCTCCAGGGGATCTTCCCAACCTGAGGAGCCTACCCATGTCTCCCGCATTGCAGGTGGATTCTTTACCAGCTGAGCCACAAGGGAAGCCCAAGAATACTGGAGTGGGTAGCTTATCCCTTCTTCAGTGGATCTTCCCGACCCAGGAATCTAAGTGGTCTCCTGCATTGCAGGTGTATTATTTACCAATTGAGCTATCAGGGAAGCCCTGAATGTAATAGATCTACTTACAAAGTAAGGAATCATAAAACTTTAGATTTGAAATAGACAACTGGTTCAAAATTAAATGAAGTGTTCCTCAGAACTGTAGTTCCATAGGATGTTAATAACTGTTACATGGTGTCACCAACATTTATATTTTCTTGACCATCTGCAATCCAAGTTCTTTACACAATAATCTCCTAAATTCTTCTCAGTAAATTACCTAATTTCAAGGTGCATTAGTCTAAACTTTCTGGAAAACGAACCCGAGGCAAACTTTCATGCTGTTGTTTTATCGGTGAATGTCATTCAAATAAAGAAAATGTAGGGAGGAAGGGAACTGAAGCAGAAAAGGAGGAATAGCAAATAAAAGCATTTGCAACTCCCAAGAAAACCCAGATATTGGCTCACTCATGAAGAATATCTCCAAAGAGGCAGTTTAGAGTCACTGCTCAGTGAACAGTTCTATTTCCTGTCTCCCACTAGATAAAGTCCATCCTACATAGTGCTATGTCCTCCAGTCTTCTGAGTTGTGTTGACTACCTCCTCTTGACAGCATTTGAAGGAATACAGAGTCTCCATTGCTTTGGTTGTCTTGGCACCTGGAATTTCTATGATTCCATCAATGATGTTTTCAATGGAGGCCATGGGAATCTCACCCCAGCACAGACTGAGACAATGGTATGTGTTACAAGATTGTGGTTTTATGACTGTGGGGACTGTAAAACTACTAAGTGAGGCTATCAACTGGGAAATAGATCAATGAGGAGAAGCTCTGAAGGCAGGTGATGCTGAGCTATTCTGTAGAAGGCATAAATCAGGTCCATACACAGGATACATGTTTTTGGAGAGGACAGGAAACTTCTGTAGTTAGTCAAAGGGACCCTATCATCTCATCCCCTTCTTGGGAAATAGGAAAGATCTGTGATGTGTTTGTCTACCTACATGTATTTGCAAAAGAGTTTTAAAAAAACACATCAGAACCCTTGGCTTCTTAAACATTTGATGATATAAAAACTAAGTTGAAATGGCTTTCAAGATTGAGTTATAAAATTTCTGTGAGGGAATTATGCTTCCCTCTTACTGCAGATATAATGATAAAAACTTACATAAGATTACTGGGAAATATGATAGGTGTTGCTGAAATTTGGATGTTTCAGAAACAAGTGAACTCATATCCCTCCTTAGAAAAAATAAAAGTTGGTGGCTGCAAAGTAGTGGTTGGGATGGTTTGGAAAAAGGCCTGTACTAATGGCTGATAAAAGGGCTGGGTTTATCATGGTCTATTAGAGAAGGTCAAGAAGTAATACTTAGAACTGGACATGGAACAACATACTGTTTCAAAATTGGAAAAGGGTACGTCAAGGCTGTGTATTGTCACCCTGCTTATTTAACTTATGTGTAGAGTACATCATGGGAAATGCTGGGGGTGGGGGGGTGGTGGATGAATCCCAAGCTGGAATAAAGATTGCTGGGAGAAATATCAGTAATCTCAGATATGGCAATGATACCACCCTAATGGCAGAAACTGAAGAGGATCTAAAGAGCTTCTTGATGAAGGTGAAAGAGGAGAGTGAAAAAGCTGGCTTAAAACACAACATTCAAAACACAAAGATTATGGCATCTGGTCCCATCACTTCAAGGCAAATACATGGGGAAACAATGGCAGACTTTATTTTTGGGGGCTCCAAAATCACTGCAGATGCTACTGCAGCCTTGAAATTAAAAGATACTTTGAAGAAAAGCTATGGAAAAAAAGAAAAGAAAAGAAAAGAAAAGAAAAGCTATGGCAAACTAGAGTATTAAAAAGCAGAGACATTACTTTGTCAATAAAGGTCTGTATAGTCAAAACTATGGTTTTTCCAGTAGTCATGTATGGATGTGAGAATTGGACCATAAAGAAAGCTGAGTGCTGAAGAATTGATGCTTTTGAACTGTGGAGTTGGAGAAGACTTTTGAGAGTCCCTTGGACAGTAAGGAGATCCAAACAGTCAATCCTAAAGGAAATCAACCTTGAATATTCATTGGAAGGATTGATGTTGAAGCTTCAATATTTTGGCCACTTGATACGAAAAGCCAACTTATTGGAAAAGACCCTGATGCTGGGAAAGATTGAAGGCAGGAAGATAAGGGGATAACAGAGGATGAGATTGTTGGATGGCATCATCTACTCAATGGATGTTTGAGTAAACTCCGGGAGAGAGTGAAGACAAGAAAGCCTGGTGTGTTGTAGTCCAAGAGGTCGCAAAGAGCTGAACACAACTTAGCAACTAAACAACAAAAATCAGAGGACAGAGAAGGGCCTAGTCAAGAGAATCTATTTGGATGACCATAAGCTGAAGGAGGAGTCATAAATTTCCAGGTAAACCTTGCATCTCCTTTATATTGGAATTGCAGATGAGAGAACATTATCATTTCCATCTTCTCCCCTAAGTCTCTCCAACTCTGGAGTTATTAGGTGGGATAGGAGGAGAAGCTGGTCTAGCTGGAATATGGAAGAATTTCAACTCTGAAGTTTATTGAGAGTTTTAATTATAATACCTGTTTGGGTACATTAACTATAGAGTGGGATGATTTTAATACTAAACTGAACAGGGAAGTTTTATTAACTAAGAACAGCTCTGTGGTCTGGGCAAATTTTGGTTTTGGACAGAAATAAAACAGCCTCATGTAGTAAATTTTCAGGGGCAGTCTTAAGTAAATAACCTAAGGTTGTTTTATATTGTTTTCTGATTGTTCCCTATGACTCCTGTTCTCTCAATGTGCCAATAATGTAATAATCATTTTCTTGTCTCATTGCAGAAATGAGTTAAGGAACTTTCTTCATTGTTATCTTTTAATGGTAAGCTATCATTCCCACGATGGGCTACTTTTTCATGCTTCTTTTGATCTAGTATTTCCATTAAAGTGTCTTCTAAAATATCAATTTCATTTACATTGTAAATTATTATTTACTGTAGAGGAAGTTTAAAAATAGAGAAAGTCTAAAAAAATTATGTAAAAAATAAATCAGAAATGTACTACATAGGGAGAATCACTATTATCATCTTGTTTTAATCTTTCAATAGATATGTTTGTATATGCAATATGAATATTTCATACTTACATTATATTTTTAAACTGATTCTAAACATCACTTGCTGTCATTTCCCCTATCATCAGTTTTAAAGGTTCTATTGTATTTCACTGTGTGGACATCTCAGGTTACTTAATATTTCCATATTTGGGGGCATCTTATTTGTGTCCTTTAAAAAAAATAACACAAATGAATATTCTTGGAGATAAAATTTACTTTGATTTCTGCACTAATTACTTTTCCAAAATTTATAATATAGATATTATATATGTATTTACCTGTATTTTATGATAATTTATTTTGTTTTATCCTGTGTTCATATCCTTGTGGCGTATTCTCTGAATGAACCATTAGTTCAGTATTTTTCTCTCATTCATTTTAAGGTAAAGAAAACTGTATATGATATGGGTAGAAATGTGCTAGACCCTATAAATAATTTACTTGAATATTTTGGAATCATCTTAGGAGTTGAGCTTTATGTTATGCTCTTTTTCTTATAATCCAGCAAGAGTAGCTACAAGAAAGAAGCTGCAACCTGGAGTATTTCTAAAATAAAAGTTCGATCTAGTTTTTAAACTTTAGTATTATGGGCCAAAGTTTTAGAAATAACTTGGCCTTTCCTTTCCTCAAGAAATGTGTTTATGGGCTCTTTCTTATTCTACTACTACTAACAGAAACTAAATCAATTCAATATTCTAGGTATCTATTCAAAATTAACAATAAGAATCTCAAGTAATGATCTAATTTTTTGCTTATCTGATGTCAAGCTTTCAAATATTTAGAAATAACATTTCAAAATTTGTTTTTTAATTGTTCCTTCTTGTCAATGCATATATTTTTCAAATATGCCATTTTAAATGAGGCTATATATTCTATAAAATAATGTACCTTAAATAAGCTTGATGAATACATTTTATAACATATAATGCTATAATTAATCATTATTAATTGCATCTTAATCTGGCTTTGTTTCTCATTTCTTCCTTTCCTAAAGATAGTTCTTTATTAATACATTATGCATTATATAGTTGTTCTTCAGTCTTAAGAATCATATAATTCTGAATTAAGATACTTGTCATAGATCTCAATTTCACATATAATGTCTGAATTCAGTTCACACAAATCATGATTGCAAATTGTTTCTTTACAGGGATGACTTTGATCTCTATACCCCATAAATAGACAATATATACAGATTGGACTTCTCTGGTGGCTAAGATGGTAAAGAATCCACCTGCAATGCAGGAGACCTGGGTTCAATCCATGAGTTGGGAAGATCCCCTGGAGGAGGGCAAGGCAACCCACTCCAGTATGCTTGCCTAGAGAATCCCCATGGACAAAGGAGCCTGGTGGGCTATATATAGTCCATGAAGTCGCAAAGAGGATCAGACAAGACTGAGTGACTAAGCACATATACAGATTATGTGACGTGATTCATAGACAGAATTTTGGCTTAAATTAATAAATTATATTTACAATACTAATTTACATTACTTTATACTATATTTATATTTAATCAATATTTTCCAAAAGGAACCTTTCTTGAAAGCAGAAAATAACAAATTTCAGCAACTTGTTTAGATGAAAGCAAATTAAATCGAATACATCAAATAAATGCTTGAGAATAAAACATTATTGTTAAGTATCGCACATAAAGACACATTTCTTACTAAAGCTTTACAGACCTACAATTTAGCAATTTGATTTTAATAAGTATCACTGATATTTTCATTTGAATCATTCATATGATATAAAAATAATATCTTTAAATATAAATCATGTTTTTATACTTCATCTGTTTTTGATGAAAGACAGAAAGGATGCTAACCCTAAGAAAAATTAATATTCAAGAATAAAGATTACATTTTAATATAGAAAGCAACAGAAATCTTTCAGCATTTCAGTGACAAAAAATTGTCTTTAATAAATATAAGACATAAACAAACCTTAAATGGCTTCTTTCAAGCAAATGCTAGATGACTTAAAAGGACATAATGAGCTAAATCTTTATAATGTAAAGGGTACAAATATTTTTAAACATGGTATTATCCAGAAGTTGAAAAAAAAATGTGATACCTTTACTTTAAATATAGGTTTCATTAAGTAGCAACATATAATGCTAAGTCACTTCAGTCGTGTCCGACTCTTAGCGACCCCATGGATTGCAGTCTAACAGGCTCCTCCGTCCATGGGATTTTCCAGGCAAGAGTACTGGAGTGGGATGCCATTGCCTTCTCCAGCAACATATAATATAGTGTGAAAAAGTAAGAAAAAATATATAAACCTAAAATAATTAAAATAGGTCAATAGTATACTTATTTATTGAAATACATGTTATTTTAGATGATGCTTAACTTTGGTTTGTAGATAAACAGTAGATAGAGCTAATTAATTCACATCAGAAAATTTTTATACTGTCATTTCTAGGATACTAGAACTGCTTTCTTTGCATGATATACAGAATATCTATTTCATAAATGAATTACGCTTTTCAAATCCCAGGAAGTTCACATTTATGCTATAAGGCATCGAGATAAAATGGAGAATAACTGTGATTCAGAAGACTTGAACATTATTGCTGATTTTGTAACTAATTAGTTCAGTTCAGTCGCTCAGTCGTGTCCGACTCTTTGCAACCCCATGAATCACAGCATGCCAAGCCTCCCTGTCCATCACCAACTCCCGGAGTTCACTCAAACTCATGCCCATCGAGTCGGTGATGCCATCCAGCCATCTCATCCTCTGTCGTCCCCTTCTCCTCCTGCCCCCAATCCCTCCCAGCATCAGGGTCTTTTCCAATGAGTCAACACTTCGCATGAGGTGGCCAAAGTACTGGAGTTTCAGCTTCAACATTAGTCCTTCCAATGAACACCCAGGGCTGATCTCCTTCAGAATGGACTGGCTGAATCTCCTTGTAGTCCATGGGCCTCTCAAGAGTCTTCTCCAACACCACAGTTCAAAAGCATCAATTCTTCGGCACTCAGCTTTCTTCACAGTCCAACACTCACATCCATACATGACCACAGGAAAAACCATAGCCTTCACTAGACAGATCTTTGTTGGCAAAGTAATGTCTGCTTTTGAATATGCTGTCTAGGTTGGTCATAACTTTCCCTCCAAGGAGTAAGCATCTTTTAATCTCATGGCTGCAATCACCATCTGCAGTGATTTTAGAGCCCCCCAAAATAAAGTCTGCCACTGTTTCCACTGTTTTCCCATCTATTTCCCATGAAGTGATGGGACCAGATGCAATGATCTTCGTTTTCTGAATGTTGAGCTTTAAGCCAACTTTTTCAGTCTCCACTTTCACCTTCATCAAGAGGCTTTTGAGTTCCTCTTCACTTTCTGCCATAAGGGTGGTGTCATCTGCATATCTGAGGTTATTGATATTTCTCCCAGCAATCTTGATCCCAGCTTGTGCTTCTTCCAGCCCAGCGTTTCTCATGATGTACTCTGCCTATAAGTTAAATAAGCAGGGTGACAATATACAGCCTTGACGTACTCCTTTTCCTATTTGGAACCAGTCTGTTGTTCCATGTCCAGTTCTAACTGCTGCTTCCTGACCTGCATATAGGTTTCTCAAGAGGCAGGTCAGGTGGTCTGGTATTCCCCATCTCTTTAAGAATTTTCCACAGTTTATTGTGGTCCACACAGTCAAAGGCTTTGGCATAGTCAACTAATTCTCTATGTAAAATAAAAACAACAGGAACTAGACAACAGCTAAAAAACCTATCATGAGTTCTCTATTTCTGATGTCCTATCTTCTACCTATTAGTTTGCACAATTATAATACTTGTATTATAGATATATATATATGTACATTATATGCATGATATGATAATCAGCTCAGTCAGTTCAGTTGCTCAGTCATGTCTGACTCTTTGTGACCCTATGGACTGCACCACGCCACGCCACGCCTCCCTGTCCATCACCAACTCCTGGAGTTTACTCAAACTTATGCCCATTGAGTTGGTGAGATCCAACCATCTCATTCTCTGTTGTCCCCTTCTCCTCCTGCCTTCAGTCTTTCCCAGTATCACAATCTTTTCTTTTTTTTTTTTTCTAATTTTATTTTATTTTTAAACTTTACATAATTGTATTAGTTTTGCCAAATATCAAAATGAATCCATCACAGGTACACATGTGTTCCCCATCCCGAACCCTCCTCCCTCCTCCCTCCCCCTCCTCCCTCCTCCCTCCCCATACCATCCCTCTGGGCCGTCCCAGTGCACCAGCACCAAGCATCCAGCATCGTGCATCGAACCTGGACTGGCAACTCGTTTCCTACATGATATTTTACATGTTTCAATGCCATTCTCCCAAATCTTCCCACCCTCTCCCTCTCCCACAGAGTCCATAAGATTGTTCTATACATCAGTGTCTCTTTTGCCATCTCGTACACAGGGTTATCGTTACCATCTTTCTAAATTCCATATATATGCATTAGTATACTGTATTTATGTTTTTCCTTCTGGCTTACTTCACTCTGTATAATAGGCTCCAGTTTCATCCATCTCATTAGAACTGATTCAAATGTATTCTTTTTAATGGCTGAGTAATACTCCATTGTGTATATGTACCACTGCTTTCTTATCCATTCATCTGCTGATGGACATCTAGGTTGCTTCCATGTCTTGGCTATTATAAACAGTGCTGCGATGAACATTGGGGTACATGTGTCTCTTTCCCTTCTGGTTTCCTCAGTGTGTATGCCCAGCAGTGGGACTGCTGGATCATAAGGCAGTTCTATTTCCAGTTTTTTAAGGAATCTCCACACTGTTCTCCATAGTGGCTGTACTAGTTTGCATTCCCACCAACAGTGTAAGAGGGTTCCCTTTTCTCCACACCCTCTCCAGCATTTATTATTTGTAGACTTTTGGATCGCAGCCATTCTGACTGGTGTGAAATGGTACCTCATAGTGGTTTTGATTTGCATTTCTCTGATAATGAGTGATGTTGAGCATCTTTTCATGTGTTTGTTAGCCATCTGTATGTCTTCTTTGGAGAAATGTCTATTTAGTTCTTTGGCCCATTTTTTAATTGGGTCATTTATTTTTCTGGAGTTGAGCTGGAGGAGTTGCTTGTATATTTTTGAGATTAGTTGTTTGTCGGTTGCTTCATTTGCTATTATTTTCTCCCATTCTGAAGGCTGTCTTTTCACCTTGCTAATAGTTTCCTTTGATGTGCAGAAGCTTTTAAGGTTAATTAGGTCCCATTTGTTTATTTTTGCTTTTATTTCCAATATTCTGGGAAGTGGGTCATAGAGGATCCTGCTGTGATGTATGTCGGAGAGTGTTTTGCCTATGTTCTCCTCTGGGAGTTTTATAGTTTCTGGTCTTACGTTTAGATCTTTAATCCATTTTGAGTTTATTTTTGTGAATGGTGTTAGAAAGTGTTCTAGTTTCATTCTTTTACAAGTGGTTGACCAGATTTCCCAGCACCACTTGTTAAAGAGATTGTCTTTAATCCATTGTATATTCTTGCCTCCTTTGTCAAAGATAAGGTGTCCATATGTGCGTGGATTTATCTCTGGGCTTTCTATTTTATTCCATTGATCAATATTTCTGTCTTTGTGCCAGTACCATACTGTCTTGATAACTGTGGCTTTGTGGTAGAGCCTGAAGTCAGGTAGGTTGATTCCTCCAGTTCCATTCTTCTTTCTCAAGATCGCTTTGGCTATTCGAGGTTTTTTGTATTTCCATACAAATTGTGAAATTATTTGTTCTAGCTCTGTGAAGAATACCGTTGGTAGCTTGATAGGGATTGCATTGAATCTATAAATTGCTTTGGGTAGTATACTCATTTTCACTATATTGATTCTTCCAATCCATGAACATGGTATATTTCTCCATCTATTAGTGTCCTCTGTGATTTCTTTCACCAGTGTTTTATAGTTTTCTATATATAGGTCTTTAGTTTCTTTAGGTAGATATATTCCTAAGTATTTTATTCTTTCCGTTGCAATGGTGAATGGAATTGTTTCCTTAATTTCTCTTTCTGTTTTCTCATTATTAGTGTATAGGAATGCAAGGGATTTCTGTGTGTTGATTTTATATCCTGCAACTTTACTATAGTCATTGATTATTTCTAGTAATTTTCTGGTGGAGTCTTTAGGGTTTTCTATGTAGAGGATCATGTCATCTGCAAATAGTGAGAGTTTTACTTCTTCTTTTCCAATTTGGATTCCTTTTATTTCTTTTTCTGCTCTGATTGCTGTGGCCAAAACTTCCAAAACTATGTTGAATAGTAATGGTGAAAGTGGGCACCCTTGTCTTGTTCCTGACTTTAGAGGAAATGCTTTCAATTTTTAACCATTGAGGATAATGTTTGCTGTGGGTTTGTCATATATAGCTTTTATTATGTTGAGGTATGTTCCTTCTATTCTTGCTTTCTGGAGAGTTTTTATCATAAATGGATGTTGAATTTTGTCAAAGGCTTTCTCTGCATCTATTGAGATAATCATATGGTTTTTAAGTCAGCTCTTCTCATCAGGTGGCCAAAGTATTGGAGTTTCAGCTTCAACATCAGTCTTTCTAATGAATATTCAGGACCGATTTCCTTTAGGATGGACTGGTTGGATCTCCTTGCAGTCCAAGTCACTCAAAAGTCTTCTCCAACATCACAGTTCAAAAACTCAATTCTTCGGTGCTCAGCTTTCTTTATAGTCTAACTCTCACATCCATACATGACTACCAGAAAAACCATAGCCTTGACTAGATGGACCTTTGTTGGCAAAGTAAGGTCTCTGCTTTTTCATATGCTGTCTAGTTTGGCTATAGCTTTTCTTCCAAGGAGCAAGTGTCTTTTAATTTTATGGCAGCAGTCACCATCTGCAGTGATTCTGAAGCCCAAGAGAAAAAAGTCTCTTTAAAGTATCTTTTAATTTCATGATATGACAATACTAGTATTTATTACCATAATTATCTGAGACAGATTTCAGTTACAGGGGGGTTGGAGACATTATATCCCAGGGAATCCTGAATATCCAGTTTCTGACCCCTGGCTCAGGTAAGGGTAATAGAATTTATGATGATTTATTTAAATTTCTAAACTACTCCTGGAAATCCCCTAAACTTAGTTTCTTTACTGATGATGGTTTGCAACCAGCCTAACCAGTTAATTCAATCTGGCTTATGCAGCCAGAGAGAATTAAAAACCCAGCTTAGACTTTTGCTTTGAAAGTTAACATTCTTTGCATAGATATTGGTAGTTTAAGCTGGAGACAGAACAAGACCAGAACATGTGAATTAAGACTCCTGGGAAGCTTGCTCATAGGATGTTTTGTGGAACCTCAATGCTTGCCTGTATTCTCTCTTTCAATTACTTTTAAATAAAAGCCTACATAAGGATTCTGTGTGGAATATGGTTAAGTTTTTTCAAACACCTGAATTTGGGAAATATTTGCCATATGTACTGGGAGACTGAATTAAAGCCCCCTCAGGGTATTTTCCTTATAGAGGAGAACGGGCCTGAGGAAGACTTAGACTTGATTGATGGTAGATGGTTGATTGTTTTCTTACTCATTCAGCAAATATACACCATGAAGTACAGAAAGCTGTGTATCAGAGAGGTGAAAAACTACAGTTGGTACAGAAATATGAAAAGTTTATACTGGTACTACTGTGTGGCTTAGCTATATACTTCTGTACCAAACCCACACATTTGGGTATTACAAACATTTGGAACCTGTATGTAGCTTTTGATTCCTGGACTATATATGATGTTATAAGGCAAGTACTGTTGACAATCTAAGAATGAGCATTTTGTCATAAGAAGGCCTTGACTGTCAGTTAGCATGTCAACTATGCTGTAAAAATTAATTTCAGGAGATCTGGAGTTAGTCTTAGCTTTCTTAGTGAAATAAGAGATACACACGTATGACAGTGTCCTCTGGTCAAGGTATGAAACACTGATTAATAGTGTTGCTTTGTGATGATGGATCTGAGGGGGTAGTGGGAGCTTGTAGTAGCTTGTCAGCTTTGTTTACTGATTACAGTGAAACTGATGATTTGAAATTGGGCTCAGTGAGATAGCTGGAGGTATATGCTGTTGAAGCTGCTGATTTGATAGGAACATGCAGGAATATGCCTACGGACCAGCACTTGCTAGTAGAATGTCAGGCTTCCTGGTTTTGAGGCATTTTGTGCATTTCTTCTCTCTATTGTCTGATGATGGTTTACATTTGCTGTACTTGCTCTCTGTATATGAAGCATACATCTAGCATATATTACAGGACTTTCTTCACACCAAATTGATTGGGATAGAGTAGGATAGTCAAATAGGTAGTTCAGAAATCCCACTAGGGGATTGCAGATAAAGAGTAAACTTTAGGGGGCTTTGGGAGACCACAGTAAGTTAATGATCACTCAAGAAAGTAATGGAAAACTCCTGAAAGGATGTGTGAGCTTGCTTGACTCAGAGAGCAAATCAAGTCACTTAGTATCAAAGCCAGACTGACAACAAAGCTAAGCTAACTTGCTTAGTAATAAAGCCATTCAATGGAGACAAGAGTTATGCCTCAAGATAATAAAACACTAGTGGAAAAATAAAGCCTACAACCTTCCCAGTGATGTCAGCAAGTTAATATCCCTAAGATATGCTCTCTGCACACACACAAAAAACAATAATGTATAGAGAGGTTGAGGCAGGAGATAGATGGGCTCCAGGCTAGGCATTTACAACTAGCCTCCTGTTCATATTTCTAAGGAGGCAGATGGGCTTTAGGCTAGATATTTACCACCAGCCTCCTGTGTGCACTTTGAGATGGAAATAACAAAAGGAACAGAGTAACCTGGACTTTCCTCCTGTGGACACTTTAAGGTAACAGTTATGGCAGGGAGAGAGAGGGGCTAAACCCTGTTCGAGTAAAAGATCAAGAGTTCGCATATTTTTTCCATCCTTGGCGCAAGATAGAAACTGCATATGTGCAGAAAGGCTCCTTGGGGGTCAAAAAGAATGCAGTACCACCCTAGAATAAGTGATTGCAAGGCCCCCATAGACCTCTGGGCTGGAATTCATCTTGAAAAAAAGTCGTGTAGGCATGTTGGGGAAGACTCCAGGGCAGATCAAGTGTGAAAAAAGAAACCAGATAATCAGATAAAGCTACACAAAGATCTGGAAGACCTTCCCTATACAAATGAATGTAACCACCTCTTTATTGCACTCCTCCTCATTACTGAGGACACTCACACCTTTTCTATCTGAGTGTGTATCTCTGTCTTGTTTCTGTCTTAACTAAACAGTTTCTCTGTGTGATCTCCCACTTGTTGGACTGTGTCTCTAATAATAAACTCTGTGATTGCCTGGAAAAGGGAACTGGAATATTCTGGCCTGGAGAATTCCATGCACTGTACAGTCCATGGGGTCACAAAGAGTCAGTCATGACTGAATGACTTTCATTTTCACTTTTCACCTATTTTTACAGTTTTTGTCTTCTTTAAAAATACATTTTTCAACGCGGGCAAGGGCTAAGGGAATTTTGCTTCTAGCCTCTAGCCCTTGGTGGACTAACAGCTAAGACTCCTAGTCTTCATCCAGGCTACTGAGGTTCAATTCTTGGGCGGGGAACTAAGATCTTATTTCAAGTCACTGCTCACAGATGCCTCTCTGAGATCAAGGGGAAATTTCAAAGTGAAAGACCCTCATTGACTGAGACCTGAGATAATTTTTCCATCATACCATGACAGTCCTGGGTGCACCATATATGGTCAAAAACTTCCTTGCCCAATATGTAAGAGGAGTTAATGATGGTAGAAAGAGGAAAAAGGTGGTCTTCTCTGCTTCTTTTTCCTTTGATTATTAAAATATAACCTACTAAGTACTCACGGCAGCCCAAAGCTCACTTGCCTGCTTGTCTCACAAGCATCCTATCCTAACAAGTCATTTCTTACCTATCACTTTGTCTCTTGTTGAATTCTTTCCATACTGAGACATAAAAAACCACAGCTCTTTGGAGCCGAAATGCCACCTAGTGGTTTCAAAATTCCTACCCATTTAGACCCTTTTATTGTTGCTTTGTTAGATGTATAGATCCACCTAATCTTGAAATCTTGACTTTTACCAGATGAACTTTATTAGAGTGCATCTTCTGAAGAACAGAACTACGTTTCTCATAAAACGAATAGAAATAGAAAAACAAAACTAAGCAAAAGACTTGCTGCACCACTGTACAACCCATAACTTTTTACAGGTGTCAGAATTAATCATCGTTGGTATGCCAAGACATTTATATTAATAGTGGAAACCAGAACCTACAGATTCCTGATTGCAGAACTATGCTAATTTGGAACTTCAGATCATATAACCTTATAACTGGAAGAGCCAGCTGTACTGATGACTCCTACTAAAATAACTCTGATAGTGAATTCATTCAGGATATATTTAAAACCTCAGTCTAAAAGTCTGTACCTTTGAATTGCCACTACAAAAAAAGAGACTTCACAAAACTTTATCTAAAAGCTCTAATAATTGTTTGGTCTGTTAATGAGTTTGATAGGGAATATATTTAGTGCTGTAAAATTGGTTAAAATCTGCTGAATTTACCTTAATTCTATTTGTGATTTATATTTAATTTAAATAAGTCTATGTCGTCCATTGAGTCAGTGATGCCATCCAGCCATCTCATCCTCTGTCGTCCCCTTCTCCTCCTGTCCCCAATCCCTCCCAGCATCAGAGTCTTTTCCAATGAGTCAACTCTTCGCATCAGGTGGCCAAAGTACTGGAGTTTCAGCTTTAGCATCATTCCTTCCAAAGAAATTCCAGGGCTGATCTCCTTCAGAATGGACTGGTTGGATCTCCTTGCAGTCCAAGGGACTCTCAAGAGTCTTCTCCAACACCACAGTTCAAAAGCATCAATTCTTTGGTGCTCAGCCTTCTTCACAGTCCAACTCTCACATCCATACATGACCACAGGAAAAACCATAGCCTTGACTAGACGAACCTTTGTTGGCAAAGTAATGTCTCTGCTTTTGAATATGCTATCTAGGTTGGTCATAACTTTCCTTCCAAGGAGCAAGCGTCTTTTAATTTCATGGCTACAGTCACCATCTGTAGTGATTTTGGAGCCCAGAAAAATAAAGTCTGACACTGTTTCCACTGTTTCCTCATCTATTTCCCATGAAGTGGTGGGACCGGATGCCATGATCTTTGTTTTCTGAATGTTGAGCTTTAAGCCAACTTTTTCACTCTCCACTTTCACCTTCATCAAGAGGCTTTTTAGTTCCTCTTCACTTTCTGCCTTAAGGGTGGTGTTATCTGCATATCTAAGGTTATTGATATTTCTCCTGGCAATCTTGATTCCAGCTTGTGTTTCTTCCAGTCCAGCGTTTCTCATGATGTACTCTGCATATAAGTTAAATAAACAGGGTGACAATATACAGCCTTGACGAACTCCTTTTCCTATTTGGAACCAGTCTGTTGTTCCATGTCCAGTTCTAACTCTTGCTTCCTGACCTGCATACAGATTTCTCAAGAGGCAGATCAGGTGTTCTGGTATTCCCATCTCTTTCAGAATTTTCCACAGTTTATTGTGATGCACACAATCAAAGGCTTTGGCATAGTCAATAAAGAAGAAATAGATGTTTTTCTGGAACTCTCTTGTTTTTTCCATGATCCAGCGGATGTTGGCAATTTGATCTCTGGTTCCTCTGCCTTTTCTAAAACCAGCCTGAACATCAGGAAGTTCACAGTTCACATATTGCTGAAGCCTGGCTTGGAGAATTTTGAGCATTGCTTTACTAGCGTGTGAGATGAGTGCAATTGTGTGGTAGTTTGAGCATTCTTTGGCATTGCCTTTCTTTGAGATTGGAATGAAAACTGACCTTTTCCAGTCCTGTGGCCACTGCTGAGTTTTCCAAATTTGCTGGCATATTGAGTGCAGCACTTTCACAACATCATCTTTTAGAATTTGAAATAGCTCCACTGGAATTCCATCACCTCCACTAGCTCTGTTCGTAATGATGCTTTCTAAGGCCCACTTGACTTCACATTCCAGGATGTCTGGCTCTAGGTCAGTGATCACACCATCATGATTAACTGGGTCGTGAAGATCTTTTTTGTACAGTTCTGTGTATTCTTTCCATCTCTTCTTAATATCTTCTGCTTCTGTTCGGTCCATACAATTTCTGTCCTTTATTGAGCTCATCTTTGCATGAAATGTTCCTTTGGTATCTCTGATTTTCTTGAAGAGATCCCTAGTCTTTCCCATTCTGTTGTTTTCCTCTATTTCTTTGCATTGATGAGATGGCTGGATGACATCACTGACTCGATGGACGTGAGTCTGGGTGAACTCCGGGAGTTGGTGATGGACAGAGAGGCCTGGCATGCTGCAATTCATGGGGTCGCAAAGAATCAGACACAACTGAGCGACTGATCTGATCTGATCTGATGTCAACTTGTATGCATCATCATCCATATAAATAAACCTTAAAATTGTTTTCATAGTCTCAAAATACACTAAATTTAAATTGATCAAAATATGTATATGCTGCTCCTAAGTTGCTTCAGTTGTGTCCAACTCTGTGCGACCCCATAGACAGCAGCCCACCAAGCTTCCCCGTCCCTGGAACCCTCCAGGCAAGAACACTGGAGTGGGTTGCCATTTCCTTCTTCAATTTATGAAAGGGAAAAGTGAAAGGGAAGTCGCTCAGTCGTGTCCGATTCTTAGCGACCCCATGGACTGCAGCCCACCAGGCTCCTCTGTCCTTGCCTGGGATTTTCCAGGCAAGAGTACTGGAATGGGTTGCCATTGCCTTCTCCAAAATATGTATATGAGTATCAAAAATAATTTGGGGAGTAAATTAATATAAATTTATTCAGAAAAAGGAGAAATGTTTAACCATACTTAAGTAGATTAAAATAAGAGAAATAAGGTAAGTATTGAGCAATTAGTTAAAAACATGCTTAATATCTATCTATAAATGGTTAATTTCCTTTAAAATCATTTTTTCTCTACTAGTTAAAACTTTTATAGTTTGATTAAAAAAATCAAAGCAATCAAATTCCTTTTAAAATTATATCATTTAAAATTCATTCATCAAATTTAGAGATGCATATTAATTGTAAAGGGCTCTTATTGAGGTTTTCAAAGGGAATGAGAATTAGAAAACTGTTTAGCCTTATTTCACGTCATTCTTAAAAACTATAAATTACCTTTTAGAAATTTTCATATTTTCCTACATTTCTCAGGCTATTCTTGTTTTCAAATTTTTAGTAAAACAAAACTTTTAAAGGCAAATATCTTTATAATTTTGTTAACTATTCTTAAAAACTTACTATAAAGCATATAAATTATGGCTTCCTAATTGATATTTTGACTGTTGCATACTCAAGGCATATGAGGCACTTTTTAAAGAAATAGAAGAGGAAATGGAAATTGAAAGCAAGTAAGTATGAGTAAAACTAAGATTGTAAGAATGGAGAGTTTTTGAAATTATAAATAACAATGCAGGAAATTCAATTACAAAATTGAATCCTACCATATTTCAATGCCAAATTTATTTCTCCTAAAAATTCCATATATATTATACTGGAATTATTATATTGTGTTCCATATATTCCATATATATTATATTTAATTATATATTAAATTCTATGTATATTGGGTTTGCTGCTATTGCTTCAGTCATGTCTGACTCTGTGTGACCGCATAGACGGAAGCCTACCAGGCTCCCCCATCCCTGGGATTCTCCAGGCAAGAACACTGGAGTGGGTTGCCATTTCCTTCTCCAATGCATGAAAGTGAAAAGTGAAAGTGAAGTCGCTCAGTTGTGTCCGACTCTTCGTGACCCCATGGACTGCAGCCCACCAGGCTCCTCCATCCATGGGATTTTCCAGGCAAGAGTACTGGAGTGATATATTGGGTTCAGCCATTGCAAAACCCAAATAGTCTGAATTGCATAGCACACAAACAAGCCCAAGCATCTTCTAAAAGAGAAGGCATTTTTTTTAAACTTTGCAGGTAGGTTACAAACTGAGGGCTGTGGATTGGACTTCCATCTGATTCCTCCAAAAGAGAAACCCAGACTAGCTCCTTCCTGATAACACTCGCAGGCTGAATAAAGGAAGTCTACTCATTTTCACAGACAAGCAGAATCCTGAATGGCAATATATGCATCCCCTTTTTTCTTGTATACTCTGGTAAAGTGTTTGGGTGAGGAGTAACTGCACTTACTTTTCCTTCCCTTTCCTCCTCGTCCATCTTCTCCTTTTCATCTTTCTCCTCTTTCTTATTGCTATTGGATAAAATTAACTATAATTCAACAGTGTATTTATTGGATATTACTGTGTTAAATCAGTTCTGACCAATAGATCCCTGTTGATTCACAGACTAAAGAACTTGTCATCGCTTTTACCTGATAACAATTCTGGTGGAGGTGGTGGTTTAGTCACCAAGTTGTATCCAACTCTTGTGACCCCACGGACTATAGCCTGCGAGGCTCCTCTGTCCATGGGATTCTCCAGGCAAGAATACTGGAGTGTGTTGCCATTTTTTTCTCAAGGAAGGAAAAATTCTGGAGCTACCAAGTTATCAGTAAAGAAATGGCAATGAAACATGTAAAATATCATGTAGGAAACGAGTTGCCAGTCCAGGTTCGATGCATGATGCTGGATGCTTGGGGCTGGTGCACTGGGATGGCCCAGAGGGATGGTATGGGGAGGGAGGAGGGAGGAGGGTTCGGGATGGGGAACACATGTATACCTGTGGCGGATTCATTTTGATATTTGGCAAAACTAATACAATTATGTAAAGTTTAAAAATAAAATAAAATTAGAGAAAAAAAAAAAAAAAAAAAAGAAAAGAGATAAACATGATATATACCCTTCTGACTCAAAAATACAAGCTAAGTTCATAAACAGACATAAGGGAAGATTAATATTGTGAAAACTTGAAAGGACCTAAATATCCAACAATAGTACATCCAAACAGTGGATCATGAAGTATCCATAAAAAGTTACCTTGTAAGTATTTATTAACATATAAAAGTAATCATAGAATTGTTTTTATGTGAAGGACAATTTTACCTTATACAGATGTGTGACTGTAGCTTAATTGTTATCATGATTGCCTCTGAGCAACAATCAATAAATGATTACATTAAAAAAAAAAAAAAAGAATTCAATTTCAGTGATTTGATAATCAGCTGCTGAAAGAAACTTGAGGGTTATATACAAACAATGGGCATTTATTTATGACTCTCTACCTGACAAGGAGTAGAACCTTTTATCTACTGACACTTCAGTGTATATGTTCTAGGCTCTGTATTTGTCATGATCTCTCCTTGAGAGCCTTCCTTAAGATTCTTTATAACTTGGTGCCACCTGAATAAACACTGGTGTGAGACGAGAAGTACTGAACAAGAACACAGGGACTTGGAAGATATTGTTGGTTGGCTTTAAGTGCTGTCTGGCGTATTGAAGTTTATAAATTTTAAAGAAACTTAATACTCAGTCATTTTTCAAAAATTCCAGTCCTCCATTATAAATGAAACTAAACCAAATAATGCCTCCCTTGTTTCAAATAGAACTTCATACACATAATGGGTAAACATAAGGTCAAGAGTGGTGGAAAACCAAATCTGAAGATCCAAGATAAAAACATTGAGAGAAGAAAAATAATCATAAATGCTTTGGTTGTCATTCAATCCTAGATGTTTTACTTGCCCAAATTCAACCTAAAAATCTAGTTTTGTAATTTAGTATAAATAAATGTAGCATAAATAAAATGAACTATATGGCTATCATTAGATGAAAGTTGGTATTCTCTCCACCACAAATGTCTATCTATAATCTTGGTTTTGCTACTTAATTTTCTTGTAACAAAGATTCTTTATAATTTAAATAAAAAATTCAATGTCATTTATAGAGTGGTCTGAGCATTCACTAAAATCAGAAGTGTATTTAATCAGTGATTATGAGTGTAAACTACTTTAGGTGGAATACTTTCTATAAATAATGTTACAATAAAGAAACCTTACACATTTACAATTCATAACATTCAGATTTTGTATAAAAACTGTATTTATCATCTATATTAATATGATGCTGAGAGGCTGTTATTGCAAATAACTTGGCATACTCAGAATATCTTTCCTTGATTTTGAAAAAAGCTATAATTGAATTCCTCTTGAAATATAACTGTTATACAAGGCATTTTTCTATATGCATAAGGAGTTGACTCACAGTCAAATCATTTATACTTAGCTATACAGTCATGAGTAGCTTGCAGCTGACTATGGATTGTACATAACAATCAGTAAAGACATATTTTCAAAGCCCTCAAGAGGAAATACTCATGATACATCAAATTTTTAAGTGTGATATCTCCAAATCCACATTCAAGTGAACATTAAGCTTTCATCATATTTCCAAATCCAGACTTAAGAAAACATGAAATTTGCCACATTAATATTGCATGTTGTACATTTCAGTGTGTCTAACAATAAAGAAGATAAGATAGTACTGAAAAGGGAATGATAGAGGAATATTAAAAGAAACAAAGTACATTTTAATGATTTAAACATGATAATCCATAGAGAAAAGAGTAAATCCTATTTAATATGTATATATCTTTATATGCTTTACTATATGTGTATGGATTTTTGTTTTCCTAAAGGTACCATTCAATAATACACTTCAAGTACTGTTTGGGGAAAAAAATGCACTAGTTTTTCTTTTGAAAGAACAGTGCTTAAATAAAGGGTATGATGCTTATTTTCCTCTTGATAGATTCTTAGGCTGATTATGATCTAAAGAAATTTTCTAGAGGGGGATTGTGCAGAGGACATAGAGATGATTGGAAAGAGATTTGAAATTCTTGTAGAGGTATAATAAAAGATTTCTAAAACAAGATGCAGAATTATGACATTTCTCAAGATATCTTATCAAGTGATTTTGTGTTTATTTTGTTGTTGTTCAGTTGCTAAATCATGTTTGACTCTTTTGCATTCCCATAGACTAGCCTGCCAGGCTCCTCTGTCCATAGGATTTCCCAGGCAAGAATACTGCATTGGGTTGCAATTTCCTGCTCCAGGGATCTTCCCGACCCAGGGACCAAATCAGTGCCTCCTGCACTGGCAGGAGGATTCTTTACCACTGAGCTACCAAGGAAGCACCCCGTGTTTATTTTACTTAACTTCAAAATATTATAGAGATTTCCAGAACTATGGACAACTTCAGTGGAAATCTACTAAAGTTAGCAAACAGTTTACTAAAGTAGTTGCTAAAATATATTGAGTAATTGTCAGAAGTAGAGTTGACCTAAAGGAAATGTCTAGGTATACTAAAAACAGTAGTCAGTAATAACATTGTTGTAGATTCTGTTGGTTTTATTATTCTGAGACTATTGTGTATTTCTTACACAGGGTAAAATAAATGACTATGTTGGGGTCACTGAGAACAAGTATTTTTAACATTGATAGGTGAAGATATGGAGGTAAGATCAATGAGATTAAGTAAGAATAATTCTGATATTGAACTGGAAGCATCAACATTGTTATCTTAAAACAAAATGTGTCCTAGTTATGTTTTTTAAAAAAAATCTTAAAAATAATGACCAACCCAATAACCAATGAGCATTTCTAGTAACACGAAGCGCTAACTACCATTTCTCACTAAAAGGATACAGACCTCCTTGGACAAATAGCTAATTCCAGATCTGCAACAGGATATGTACAAACTGAGCTATTCATGTCCAATGGAATCATGAGGAAGTTATAAATGATTACTGAGTCTTTAAAAGGACACCTGGAGCCAACTTTAACAAGCTCCCTGTGGCCAAATTTGGGACAGTTTGAACATTCAAGACTAATAACTGTAATGGACTGAAACACATCAAATACATTTCCATCCATGACTTTGTAATAATAAAACTATTCTCGATGATCACTTACACAAAATACTAGGAAACTACCTCATTATTTTGAAAGAACCGGTTGTTATACTGCTCTTCCAATATGCTTTAGTGTAGATAAATATTTGATTAGAGAATATTCCTTTTTATAAAAATATTTTAGCTAATAGAAGTAGAGATTAATAGAATTAAGCTAACACAATTTTACAACCATAATGAAAGTGATGGATTGAGGCAATAATAATCAATGCATGTTGATATAAAAGAGAAGACACAAGTCATTATCATGTACTTACATAACACCGTATACAAATACTCCTGCCAAAATATAAACCTGATTCTAAATCTAGTTTGTGAACTTATGGGAAATACTGGAGTTAAAGAAACATTAAATGACACCACAAAATTTCAACCAGCAAAATCCAGAATATAGGAATCTCTACCGTACAAATGACCTAATTAATTCAATAAATAAACTATATGGAAAAAATAAAGATAGAAACTATAAATCTGAAGACCTAAGAGTCACACTGCTGTTGTTTAGTTGCTAAGTCACGTCCAACTCTTTTGTGACTCCAGGGATTGTAGCCTACCAGGCTTCTCTGCCCATGGGTTTTTCCAGGCAAGAATACTTCAGTGCGTTATCACTTCCTTCTCCAAGGAATCTTCCTGACTCAGGGATTGAACTGGTGTCTCTTGCGTTGGCAGGCAGATTCTTTATTACCAAGCCATCAGGGAAACCCAAATCACATTAGCAAACTGCAAAATAAAGACTTTAAAGTATGGTCACTGAAATATACTTTAAAATTATAAAAAAAAGTCTTATTAAAGAATACTGTCACTTTTTGGTGTGATAAAGGTTTTGTGGTTATATTACAAAAGAGTACTTATATTTTAGATATATAAACTGAAATATTTGCAGACAAAAGATATAAATACCTTGCATGTGCATGCTAAGTCGCTTCAGTCATGTCCAACTCTTTGCAACCCCATGGACTGTAGCCCTCCAGGCTCCTTTGTTTGTGGGATTCTCCAGGCAATAATAATAGAGTGAGTTGCCATGTCCTCCTCCAGGGGACCTTTTTGACCCAGGGATCAAACCTGAGTCTCTTTTGTCTCCTGCATTGGTAGACAGATTCTTTACTACTAGCACCACCTGAGAAGCCCAAATATCTTGAATTCATTTCAAAATAGACAGGGATAAAGGAATTTGTTTGTTTGTTTGTTGAGTCACCCAGTCTTGTCCAATTCTTTGCGACCCCATGGACTGCAGCACACCAGGCCTCCCTGTCCCTTACCATCTCCTGGAGACTGCCCAAGTGCATGTTCATTGCATAGTGATGCTATCCAGCCATCTCATCCTTTGACACCCTCTTCTCCTTCTGCCCTCAATCTTTCCCAGCATCAGGGACTTTTCCAGTGATCTCAAAGATCTGATAGATCTTTGGTCTATTTGCATTATATGACCAAAATACTGGAGATTCAGCTTCAGCACCAGTCTTTCCAGTGAGTATTCAGGCTTGACCTCCCTTAAGATTGACTGGTTTGATCTCCTTGCTGTCCAAGCAACTTTCAGGAGTCTTCTCCAGCACCATAGTTCGAAGGCATCAATTCTTTGGTGTTCTGCCTTCCTTATGGTACAGCTCTCACAACTGTATGTGAGCACTGGGAAGACTATAGTCTTGAATATATGGACCTTTGTCTGCAGAGTAATGTTTCTGCTTTTCAATGTACTGTCTAGGTTTTTACAAACCTAGACACTTTCCTGCCAAGAAGCAATCGTCTTCTGATTTCATGGCTGTAGAAACTGTCTGCAGTGATTCTGGAGCCCAAGAGGATTAAATCTGTCACCTCTTCCCTTTCTATGTCACCTTTCCCCCTTCTATTTGCCATGTGGTAATGGGGCCAGATGCAATAATCTTAGTTTTTATTTTATTTTTAAAAAATATTTAGTCTTAAGCCTGGTCTTTCACTTTCCTCTTTCACCCTCATCAAGAGGCTCTTTAGTTCCTCTTTGCTTTCTGCCATTAGAGCAGTATCACCTGCATATCTGAGGTTGTTGATGTTTCTCACACCTATCTTGATTCCAGCTTGTAGCTCATCCAGCCTAGTATTTCTCATGATGTGCTCAGTGTAAAGGTTGAACAAATGCTGATGACAGACAGCCCTGTCATACTCCCTTCTCTATCTTGAACCAATCAGTTGTTCCATATAGGGTTCTAACTATTGCTTCTTGACCTGCATACAGGTTTCTCTGGAGACAGGTAAGATGGTCTGGTATTCTCATCTCTCTAAGAGCTTTCCACAGTTGAATAAAGGAATGCGGAGGTATAAAACAGTGTCATGAATTTATTATTCAAACTAGGATACACATGCAGATGAAAGATTACTATGTTATTTTCTCTATATTTTTATATATGTTACATTTTTTTATGAATGAGTTGGTAAAAGTAATTAAAAAACAGAATAATTACATTATTATTAGAATAATTCACTATTAATTTTAAAAAATGAATGTATATGCTGTCTTTAAAAGCTCCTTTCCATATGAAGTTTAAAAATATTTACATAAATTCTGCCTCTAGAACATGAGGTTAAAAACTGGTAAGATCAGAGGCTTCCTTGGTGGAGCAGTGGGTAAGAATCTGCCTGTCAGTGAAGGGGACTTGGAAGGTTCACACGCCGTGAAGCAACTAAGCCCTTGCACCACAACTACGGAGCTCATGCCCCTCAGGTTCATGAGCTGCAGCTGCTGAGCCTGTGTGCCAAACTACTGAAGCCCACATGCCCTAGAGCACGTGACCACAACAAGAAAAGCCACCACAATGAGAAGCCGCTGCTGCTGCTTGCTGCCAAGTCGCTTCAGTCGTGTCCGACTCTGTGCGACCCCATAGACAGCAGCCCACCAGGCTCCCCCGGCCCTGGGATTCTCCAGGCAAGAACACTGGAGTGGGTTGCCATTTCCTTCTCCAATGCAGGAAAGTGAAAAGTGAAAGTGAAGTCGCTCAGTCGTGTCCGACTCTTCGCGACCCCATGGACTGCAGCCCACCAGGCTCCTCTGTCCATGGGATTTTCCAGGCAAGAGTACTGGAGCGGGGTGCTAGTGCCTTCTCCCAAGAAGCCGCTGGTGTACCACAACAAAGAGTAGCCCCTTCTCACTACTGGGGTTACTCTCTAATTGAGTAGAGAAAGCTCCTGTGCAACGAAGACCCAGTGCAAGCAACCAAAAATAAATAAATCTTAAAAACAACAACAACAACAACAAAAACAGATAAGATCAAAGCCACTGCTTACAAAGGTTAAAAATCTTCTTGTTGATACATTCAATAAAATCAGCATAAATAGTACATTGAATTTGTACTTGTGCTGTCAATTAGGAATTGGCAACAATTTTCTATGAAGGAGAAGGCAGTGAATATTTTAGGCTTTGTTGATTGTGTGGTCTCCATCACATCAACTGAATTTTGCTTTTGCAATGCAAAGTAGTCATAAAGAGTACATGAATGAATGAGTGTCACAAGTTTATTTACCTAAATAGGTGTTGGGCCAGATTTGTCTCAAATTCACTCACTTTTTGCCAGTTCTATCACCAACATTTTTACGATTTTTAATCCTAGATCACTGTAATAGACACCTCATTTCACTGTTTTTTTCCCCATGTAATTATAAAATCTAATCTGAAATATACTATTTTTTATGTCCTTCCCCCTGTATTTGACAACTTTTTGGTTAACCAATGTCCAATATATGGAAGCTTCTCTCATGGCTCAGATGGTAAAGAATCAGCCTGTAATGAGACCCAGGTTCAATCCTTGGGTCAGGAAGATCCCAGGGAGAAGGGAATCGTTATCCACTCCAGTAATCTTGCCTAAAGAATTCCATGGACAGAAGAGCCTGGCAGACTACAGTCCATGAAGTTGCAAAGAGTGGGACACAACTGAGCAACTACACACACTGATATATACTATGTGATAGAAACAGAATGAGAAGAGAGAATTAAAATTGTGGTAGGAAATGAGAAGAATGGGGAAAAAATCAATGCTTAGCTTTTATAATCAATGAAAAAAAATGTTTTGGAGGCTTTTTTAAAAATTCCCTAGCAGTGTGAAGCTGGAAGTGAAAGTGAAAGTTGCACAGTCGTGTCAGACTCTTTGCAACTCCATGGACTATACAGTCCATGAAATTCTCCAGGCCAGAATACTGGAGTGGGTAGCCTTTCCCTTCCCCAGGGGATCTTCCCAACCTAGGGACTGAACTCAGGTCTCCCACATTGCAGTCGGATTCTTTACTGGCTGAGCCACAAGGGAAGCCGTATAATAGTGTGAAGTTGGAAGGACTGTCTGTATATATTATCTTTTGGGCTTCCCAGGTAACACTAGTAGTAAAGAGCCCACCTGCCATTCAGGAGACATAAGAGACATGGGTTTGATCTCTGGGTAAGGAAGGTGCCCTGGAGGAGGGCATGGCAACCCACTCCAGCATTCTTGCCTGGAAAATCCAATGGATAAAGGAGTCTAGTGGGCTATGGTCCACAGAGTCACAAAGAGTTGGACATGAATAAAGTGGTTTTGTTTTCTTGCTATCAACAAATTATGGGCCTGGAGTAGTACCACTGAATATCTGTTTCACTATTAGCAAGAGATAAAGAGAACTTAGAATATCATGGGAGTATTTGGGAGAAATCCTATCCTCAAGAGAGGTCAAGGGCACAGAGTTCAACATTAACGTCATGAATGTCCTTACTTCTGGATCTCTATGTGAGAAAACTCAATGTGTACATATTTGTGGTTTTGGTGGATGAATATGATAATATTTCTTGGGATTCAGTAGAAACTTCCAGAAGGATAAGAGGAAACGAGCACATTAGAACTAATGGCTCAATTCCCTGGATGAAATCCATGAAAGGTTCCATTTGGTCTTTTGCCATATTTTACAATAATACAGACATGTGTAGCAGTGGCTACAGAGGACATAGGTGACATAATGACCTCTTATGGGTTATACAGTTTTGTAGAGGATCATTTCCTAGGTACCAATGGTGGGATGGCCATGGGATGGACGGTTGTTGAGGGATGGAATATGGAGACGCTGGGAATATCTGAAAATCTAAAGAATGCTGTAATTAAAAAAAAAAAAAAAAGAGCCACTAAGATTCTGTGCAGTCTAGCCAGAATTGGATGAGTGGTTTATAACATAATAGAACCATCTACAACACAATAGATACTTGGTCAGGAAATTGTGAGAAAAACCATTCTGTCGCAGAGACCACGGGTAACTCAAAGGTAGTGGGAATGCTTATACCTGGAAACTTTTTGGAGAGAAGCAAAAGAAGGGGAAAGAGAACCAAAGAATGAGCAATTAACCAGAAGAAATGGTTCTGTTTTAAATCGTTTCATGTTATAAAATAAGAATAAGTGGTGTACTGTGTAACTTATTATCATTTTACTACATATTTCTCTTTTTTTCTAGTAATACTTTGCTTTAAAGCAGGCAATCTTTTCAAAGTACAAATCTACATGTCATCTCTCCATTAAAAATGTTTATGGTTTTCCCATTGCTCTACAATAAAATCAACCCTGAATATTTATTGGAAGGACAGATGCTGAAGCTGAAGCTCCAGTACTTCAGCCACCTGATGTGAAGAGCCAGACTTGTTGGAAAAGACCCTGATTCTGAGGAAAAGGGGACAAGAGAGGATGAAATAGTTGGATGGTATCACTGACTCAATGGACATAAGTCTGAGCAAACTCCAGGAGTTAGTGAAGAACAGGAAGCCTGGTTGTGCTGCAGTTCATGGGTCGCAAAGAGTCAGACACGACTTAGCAACTGAACAACAGCTACAATAAACAATAATATTCTTCATATGGCCTGTGTGGTCCCACAAAAATCAATCCCTATCTTTATGTCTAGGCTATTTTACTGCTCATATTTTACTTCACCTGCACCGATCTTCTCTCTTATCAAGCATTTTATGTCTATGCCTAACATGAGCTCTTTTCTCATGATGTATCTTCATACTGAAATGTCCTTCCTTCTTTGCCTGGTTACTCTTTTACCAATCTTAATTTTAATTAGGTTAATTTCTCTGATACTCAAATTTTATTCATTCTGGAACCATCATTTTAGTATTTGACAAAGCCATGTACCATTGCATAACACTTTCATGATTTGTTTTGGCACATCTGTTGAATGGGCTTCCCTGGTGGCTCAGTGGTAAAGTATCTGTCTGCCAATGCACGAGATACAGGTTCGATCCCTGGGTTAGGAAGATCTCCTGGAGAAGGAAATGGTAACCCACTCCAGTATTCTTGTCTGCGAAATCCCATGGACAGAGGAGCCTGGTGGATTACAGTGCTACACTTCGTCTATCTTCATATGTCATACAGTGATGAAGAAAGGCAGAAAATAGATACTCAATCGATATTTAATTAAGTTAAAAAATTAAAATCACTTTTAGTTCCAGGCTTTTTGAAGGGAAAAGAGAATTTTTTTTCACAGTCATAAGAAAATACTCATGTCTTAACTGTATCTCTCTCTCATCCTCAATAATTCCCATGTACCACATGTGGAAACAAATTAAGCATTTGATAAAAACATCCTTAATGAATTAATGGAAATTCATTCCTCATTTAAACAGAAAATGTATGTAGTGATTGTTAAGATGACCAAAACAATTTCATGATAATTGTAAGTCATGCCATTCACCCAAAGTGCATATTAAAAGGAGAAATGATATTTTTGTGGAAGTAATTACAGCCATGACAATACTGATCCAACTGATCATTCAAAGTTCAATTGTCAGGTTTCTTAATTTTTATACCATTATTATCCTAGTGAAAAATTAACTCATATTTCACACAGAATATGCCAAATTTTATTGATTGGGCAAAATTCTTGTTTATAATAAAATAAATACACTGCTAGAATATCATTTGGAGAAATTTTATAGTAATTTACTTTGTGAAGAATTAAAGGTCTCTCTGTAAAATCTGATAAATATCAACACCTTGCTCTTAAAAGGAAAATCAAAGTATTTTAGTAATATACAGTGCAGTTCACTCACTTTTCTCTCAATTTTAACAATTAAAGTATATAAAATAAAATCCACCTTTGATGAAATCACAATATATCAAATGTAGATTCTTAAAGCCGACAAACAATCATTATAATTAAGCATAAATCTTCAGAAATACAGTTTGTTAAGTACAATTAGTATAGTCTTTCAGGCATTGTTTCTATTTTTCTCTTGCATCATATCAAGTCACATTATTATGTCAAAACAAGTTTATAAGCATAGTTAATACATGCAATGAATTTTTGGAACTTAAGGCTAAAGACAAAAAATATTAAAAAATATAACTTCATGCTTAGTAATAGGAGAGGAAGTACAGTTAAAAAGTAAACACCGTTCTTTCATTTATGTCTGGCAAAAAGCTGATTCTGAAGCACTGACTGATTTGATCCAGTTATAATTATACAAAGGATCATGCAGGTAAATTCTGATTCCTTTTAAAGAAGTCTAACTTGAAGTCAATAATATTTAAATGATTAAAAAGTAAAATCCCCTTACCAATGCAGATTTTCCCCTGTAAATTTTAGAATTAAAAAAACCAGATCTTAAACCCACAGAAAAGTTATCCATGCAATCAATACAAAGGATTCTTTATTCCTTATTTGAGACTAAATGGACAACACAAAGGCCTGGTGTACTTAACTGAAAACAAGAACATTCTCATACATAACCATATTACAACATCATAAGCAGGAAATTAATATTGATACATTACTATTATCTAAAAATCACCATATTCAGCTTTTACTAATTGCCACAATGCCTTAAAAAATTATTGTTTATAGTTGCTTTACAATGTTGTGTTGGTTTCATTTTTTTCACAGAGATAATTGGATTTGGTTTTCAGTTCTTTTTGTTCTCATTCAGTAAAGGTTATACAATTCCCTTTAATCCTCCATTACTGTTGACCCTTCCATTTTAATCTGTTTGATCTTAACCATAATACTTTTCAAAATACTTTGTTTTCTGTTATGATTTCCTTCTTGATCCATGACTTTTTATTTCAAGTGTATAGCTTAATTTACAATGTTTTGAGTATTTCCTAGTTTTATTTTGTTTCTGAGTTCAAGAGCATCTGGTCAATTTGAGTAAATGTTTCAGTGATCTTGAAGAGTATGTGTTCTGCAGTTGCTTGGTGTAATGTCCCATATATGCCAATTAAGTCAATGTGATTAATTTAGACTCAAATATTATATCCTATAAATAAATATTTCATCTGTGTCCCTCAATTCCAGAAATTAAAAAGTATTAAGTTTTCTAATATGATTGTCAGTTTGTCTCGTCCTTATAGACTGTGTCACTTTGTCTGCATTGTAAAATTAAAACTATTGTTATTAAGTACATGAAACTTTAAGACCCTTCTACTACCCTCCTGCCAGTATCACATGTCCTTCTTTGTTACTACTTTTTTAATTTAAAGTATACTTTTATATGATATTACTGTAGTTATATTTCTTTTTTTGGTTGATATTGCTTTTTACTTTCAATATTCCTTTATCTGTCTATTTGTTGTTGTTGCTCAGTTGCTCAATCCTGTCTGACTCTTTGCTCCCCCATGGACTGCAACACATCAGGCTTTCCTGTCCTTCACCATCTCCGGGAGCTGGCTCAAACTCATGTCCACTGAGTTGGTGATGCAATCCAACCATCTTGTCCTCTGTTGTCTGTCCCCTTTTCTTCCTGCCTTCAATCTTTCCCAGCATCATGGTCTTTTCCAATGACTCAGCTCTTTGCATCAGATGGCCAAAGTATTGGAGTTTCAACTTCAGCATCAGTCCTTCCAATGAATATTCAGGGTTGATTTCCTTTAGGATTCATTGGTTTGCTCTCCTTGCAGTCCAAGGTCTTCTCCAACACCACAGTTCCAAAGCATCTATTCTTCAGTGCTCAGTCTTCTTTATGGCCTGACTCTCACATCTATTGGAGAAGGAAATGGCAACCCACTCCAGTATTCTTGCCCGGAGAATCCCATGGACAGAGGAACCTTGTGACCATGGGGTCGCAAGAGTCGGACATGACTGAGTGACTTTGACTTGACTACTCACATCTATACATGACTACTGGAAAAACCATTGCTTTGACTAGATGGACCTTTGTTGGCCAAGTGATGTGTCTGCTTTTTAATACACTGTCTAGTTATGTCATAGCTTTTCTTCCATGGAGCAAGAATTTTTTTAATTTCATGGCTGCAATTGCCATCTTCAGTGATTTTGGAGCCCAAGAAGATAATCTCTCATTGTTTCCATTGTTTCCGTATTTATTTGCCGGGAAGTGATGGGACCAGATGTCATGATCTTGGTTTTTTGAATATTGAGTTTTAAGCCAACTTTTTCACTGTCCTCTTTCACCTTCATCGAGAGGCTCTTTAGTTCTTCACTTTCTGCCATAAGGGTGGTGTCATCTGCATATATAAGGTAATTGATATTTCTCCCTGCAATCTTGATTCCAGCTTGTGCTTCATCCAGCTCGGCATTTCTCATGATGTACTCTGCAGATAAGTTAAATAAGCAGATTGATGATATACAGCCTTGACATATTTCTTTTTGATTTTGAACCAGTCTGTTGTTCCACATTTTAACTGTTCTAGTTCTTTTTTTTTTTTTTTTTTATTTATACCATTTCACGCCAGTCAGAATGGCTGCGATCCAAAAGTCTACAAGCAATAAATGCTGGAGAGGGTGTGGAGAAAAGGGAACCCTCTAACTGTTCTAGTTCTAACTGTTGCTTCTTGATCTGCATATAGTTTTTGCAAGTCAAATCTGTGTATTTATTTTTATTTATTTACTTTTTCTATCTCTTCTTTTTTATTTTTAATTTATTTTTTTAAATTTATTTATTTTAATTGGAGGCTAATTACTTTACAATATTGTACTGGTTTTGCCATACATCAACATGAATCCGCCATGGGTGTACACATGTTCCCCATCCTGAACCCTCCTCCCATCTCCCTCCCCCTCACTGCTGGGCATACATATTGAGGAAACCAGAATTAAAAGAGACACGTGTACCCCAATGTTCATCGCAGCACTGTTTATAATAGCCAGGACATGGAAGCAACCTAGATGTCCATCAGCAGATGAATGGATAAGAAAGCTGTGGTACATATACACAATGGAGTATTACTCAGCCATTAAAAAGAATACATTTGAATTTGTTCTAATGAAGTGGATGAAACTGGAGCCTATTATACAGATTGAAGTAAGCCATAAAGAAAAACACTAATACAGTATACTAACGCATATATATGGAATTTAGAAAGATGATAACGATAACCCTGTATGCGAGACAGCAAAAGAGACCCAGATGTATAGAATAGTTTTTTGGACTCTGTGGGAGAGGGAGAGGGTGGGATGATTTGGGAGAATGGCTTGGGGCTGGTGCATTGGGATGACCCAAATCTGTGTATTTAAGGTGCTCCTATTATAATCAAAATATGACTGACTTTTAAAAATCTAACAATCTTTGATCTTGTATTTGAAATACCTGGTTCACTTGCATTTATTGTAGTTACTAGTATGCTGTGTTGTTTAGTCACTAACTTGTGTCCTATTCTTCTGTAACCCTATAAACTATAGCCAACCAGACTCCTCTCTCCATAGTATTTACCAGGCAAGAATACTGGAATGGGTTGCCACTGTTTTCTTCATGTGATCTTTCCAACCCAGGGATCAAATCCTTTCTCCTGCTTTGCAGGCAAATTAAATCTAACATCATACTGTATTTTTGCTCTTTGATCCGTTTGATTTCTATTCCATCTTACCTCCTTCATTACCTATTTGGCATTAACCCTAGATTTCAATTACTTCCTCTACTATTTTGATATTTTAAACTTTCTTTAATAATTTTGAGTGATGATACTAGAGATTATATATCATATCCCTGATTTATTCCAACTTAATATACAAATTGGTATTTTTATCACTTTTCAGATGGAGCAAAGACATGGAAACATTTTACTTTCAATTGTCCTTTCACTTTCTTAAAATTATTTTGCATATTTAAAATTTTTAATAATCACTAAGGAGCAGAAATAAGCTATTCCAAGTTTGCTTTACTTGAATTTCTGAATCTTAAAACTGTGGTACAATAAGATGTTTTTGAGTTTCATTCCATTTTTTAGTGCAGCAATAGCTAACTAGCACAGTTTTTTTAATACCAAAAGTATCAAAATACCATAGCAGAAATCTGAAGCATAGGACATCAAGTTTGAGACTTAGCAAAACAAAGGAGCTAGAAGGGCCTCCAGGAGATTTAGTGAATGCTGGATGGTCCTCAAGGAATTTCTTCATGAAGTTGAATGCAGTGTGAAAATTATTATCACTAATAAGATATATGGAATCAGGACAAATATCTCCATACATTTTTTTCTACTGATGTCTAAAAGGACTACATTACATTTTCATTTAATTAACTGATATGCATGAAACCAAACTCATTTTTCATATCAAGTCAGAATGTACATTAGGCTTTGATCAGGATGAAGAAAATATAACTCTAAGTTATCAGTTAGCTCTATTGTATAATTTCAAGCTCATTAGTAATCTGTTCAAATTTACAACTATCAAGATGATATCTTATTCAAATTTTTACTTTTTAGTTTTCCCTTAAACGATTGAGACCATATAATGGCAAGCAATTAATAAAAACAATGAAAGAATTTACTGAAATATATGACCCTTTAAAATCACTTATATATATAATATATATATTTCATACATTAGACATGTGAATTCTTAGAAAATGGAACTTGAAACTCCTCTTAAATTAGGCATTTAAAAATTGTTCTTTTGTAAGCACAATTTGAATACTTTTCAATTTTGTACTGACACTGGTTTCTTTTAAAGAACCAAATGGATTCAGGTAAATACATGAGTAAGATAATAAAAACATAGATGATTGCTACCCTGACTCTTCATTGTACATGGGAAAAGCAGTGTTTTGATAAAAACAGATAAGCATAAATAAAATTATAAAAGCAATAGCTATGTTAAGAGTGAAGAATAAGAAAGTATTGCTTCAAAAGATAAAGAGACTCACAACATTTTAAGTGAGGATCTATTAAATATTTTATAGGAAAAACAAGTTGTTCAGGAAAGGAATTATGCTTTTAAAAATTAGTTACCTTCCAATATTTAAATAATTTTTATCTTGTTCTCTGTTGAATAACTAAATCATAAGGCAACTTTCTGACCTTTTCCTACTCCTTAAGTTTCTCTTGTTTAGTGACTGTGAAGCAGAAATTTTAATTAAACTAATCAAAAGGCAATTTGTGATGATGAATTTTGTTTACAGAAAAACTAGTGAAGCTGCACTGGTCAGCAAATGAATCATTGTCTAGAAAAAAATTAGTCAACAGGATAAATTTCTCTGTCAATAATATGCAGAACATCTTTCAATAATTAAAACTTCTTCCTTCCATTTCAGCAGAGTTTACATTTCTGCCATCTGTTTGAAGTAGACATAGTGTTGATGTCTAATCAGTTCATTCACAGCATTTTTCACTTGTAGGTTTCCCTGAGTTATAAAGTGTCTTTAGTTAACAACTAAATGGTTCACTGATGATGTTCAGACATAAGCTATGGGAGCACTTCTCTGAAGGGAATTTGGTGACCTAATGATAGTCATAATTGCTATTAGCCAAATAAGCCCATTTTCCACCACCTCCCCAACTTTCAAGCCCATAGTAGAATTGTACTCCTGACTTATATTTGGAAATAGCATGGTGCCCAGTTTTGACCAAAAGAGTCATTAAAATTTATTTGCTGAAGCCAGAACTTAGTATTACTTGCAAAAACATGAACTCTTAAAGTTTTCCCATTTTCTCTGATATTAGTTCAGTCAGTTCAGTCACTCAGTCATGTCTGACTTTTTGCGACCGACTGCAGCACTCCAGGCTTCCCTGTCCATCACCAACTCCCAGAGTTTACTCAAACCCATGTCCATTGAGTCAGTGAGGCCATCCAACCATCTCATCCTCTCTTCTCCTCCCCACTTCAATCTTCCCAGCATCAGGGTCTTTTCCAATGAGTCATTTCTTCCTATCAGGTGGCAAAGTATTGGAGTTTCAGCTTCAGCATCAGTCCTTCCAATGAATATTCAGGACTGATTTCATTTAGGATGGACTGGTTGGATCTCCTTTCTGTCCAAGGGACTCTCAAGAGTCTTCTCCAACACCACAGTTCAAAAGCATCAATTCTTTGGCGCTCAGCCTTCTTTATAATAGAACCCAACACTACATGCAAAGACAGCCACTCCATTGTCTTGAGTCTGAGTGACTGCAACAAGCAGGGTCTGTGATAGACACAACATAAACAAATCTTTATGTTTTTATGCCTCTGAGATAGTAGGGAGTGTTTACTACTTCAGAAAACCTCAGCTCTATTCCACATCACCCAGGATTTTCAAGCTAAATGTCTATCCCTAAGAGTACAGTACTTTGTTTTGTAGATACAGTAACAAATTATTTGGATGGAGGGATATTTTGGATCAAGGGCTCCAGTTCAAGTGAATTTACTGTCCAAAAAGCACCTTTATATCTTTATTCATTTTTTTTCAGCTCCTTGTTTCCTTGTACCAAGAATAGGTTTATTTCAGTCTTGCTTTAAGTGTGGTCTACCATCAACAGCACCACATCAGACAGGTAAGGAGGAATTAGCTCTATGAAAATTCTAACTATTTAGTTCTGTAAAAATTAACAAAGTTAATTTAAATGTATTTAAGGACTACCACGTATTTCATGAATTCTCATGTACATCATCCCCCGCCACCACCACAATTTAACCTTTTTAAAATAAGAACACATATTACCAAAATTTGTGGCTTGCAAGATTACAGTTCCTAACAGGTAAAGAGCTAACACAACTTGGTTGCATGAAAAATTCTGTTGACTCTTTGTGAAAAGATTAAGAAACAACCATCAAGAAAGTATCCTAGATTCCCTAAAATATAGGTATATGAATCCAATTCATGTGATTTGATATCAAAGCATAGAACTAAAAAAGTAAAGGAGCAATAAAATGTAATGAAGTTTTCAAGTTAGATCCAAGTTTGAATTCTAGCTTGACCATTTATTTGTTTTGTGATTACTGTTAAGTTTTTAACCACTCTGTACCTATTTCCTTATCAGTGAAAAATAGGAATAATGGTACTTAAGTCACAAGGTTGTTATGTGACTATATTATGTATAGATGCAAAGCCCTTTAAAGACTCGGACACATAGTAAGTTCTTTACAAGTGCTGGCTGTGTTTGCCCTCTCCCCACAATCCTGAAAAATAAAACATATCCAGCAGATTAGAATTATGATCTTTCTGAGAATATTTTCACTTCAACTGAAACAACATTTCATGCAATTATCCTTTATGAATTTGGGAAGTTTACTGGGAGGATTATTATTTTCTAATTGCTTTATAATTCTGTGTATTATTATTTTTTTGTTGTTGGTCTCTAGTTCTGTAGTGTTCAATTGAGTCGCTCAGTCTTGTCTGACTCTTCATGACCCCATGAACTGAAGCATGCCAGGCCTCCCTGTCCATCAACAACTTCCATAGTTTACTAAAACTCATGTCCGCTGAGTCTGTGATTCCATCCAGCCATCTCATCCTGTGTCACCCCCTTCTCCTCCCACCTTCAATCCTTCCCAGCATCACGGTCTTTTCAAATGAGTCAGCTCTTCGCATCAGGTGGCCAAAGTATTGGAGTTTCAGCTTCAACATCAGTCCTTCCAATGAATATTCAGGACTGATTTCCTTTAGGATGGACTGGTTGGGTCTCCTTGCAGTCCAGGGGACTCCCAAGAGTCTTCTCCAACACCATAGTTCAAAAGCATCACTTCCTTGGTGTTCAGCTTTCTTTATAGTCCAACCCTCACATCCATACATGACCACTGGAAAAACCATCAGATCAGATCAGATCAGTCTCTCAGTCGTGTCCGACTCTTTGCAACCCCATGAATTGCAGCACGTCAGGCCTCCCTGTCCATCACCAACTCCCGTAGTTCACTGAGACTCACGTCCATCGATTCAGTGATGCCATCTAGCCATCTCATCCTCTGTCGTCCCCTTCTCCTCCTGCCCCCAGTCCCTCCCAGCATCAGAGTCTTTTCCAATGAGTCAATTCTTCTCATGAGGTGGCCAAAGTACTGGAGTTTCAGCTTTAGCATCATTCCTTCCAAAGAAATCCCAGGGCTGATCTCCTGCAGAATGGACTGGTTGGATCTCCTTGAAGTCCAAGGGACTCTCAAGAGTCTTCTCTAACACCACAGTTCAAAAGCATCAATTCTTCAGTGCTCAGCCTTCTTCACAGTCCAACTCTCACATCCGTACATGACCACAGGAAAAACCATAGACTTGACTAGACGAACCTTTGTTGGCAAAGTAATGTCTCTGCTTTTGAATATGCTATCTAGGTTGGTCATAACTTTCCTTCCAAGGAGTAAGAGCCTTTTAATTTCATGGCTGCAGTCACCATCTGTAGTGATTTTGGAGCCCAGAAAAATAAAGTCTGACACTGTTTCCACTGTTTCCCCATCTATTTCCCATGAAGTGGTGGGACCAGATGCCATGATCTTTGTTTTCTGAATGTTGAGCTTTAAGCCAACTTTTTCACTCTCCACTTTGACTTTCATCAAGAGGCTTTTTAGTTCCTCTTCACTTTCTGCCATAAGGGTGGTGTCATCTGCATATCTGAGGTTATTGATATTTCTCCAGGCAATCTTGATTCCAGCTTGTGTTTCTTCCAGTCCAGCCTTTCTCATGATATACTCTGCATATAAATTAAATAAACAGGGTGACAATATACAGCCTAGCCTTGACTAGAAGGACCTTTGTTGGCAAAGTAATGTCTCTGCTTTTTAATATGCTGTCTAGGTTGGTCATAACTTTCCTTCCAAGGAGTAGGTGTCTTTTAATTTCATGGCTGCAATCACCATCTGCAGTGATTTTGGAGCACAAAAAATAAAGTCAGCCACTGTTTCCACTGTTTCCCCATCTACTTGCAATGAATCGATGCCAATTTTTCACTCTCCTCTTTCACTTTAATCAAGAGGCTCTTTAGTTCTTCTTCACTTTCTGCCATAAGGGTGGTGTCATCTGCATATCTAAGGTTATTGATATTTCTCCTGGCAATCTTAATTCCAGCTTGTGCTTCATCCAGCCCAGCGTTTCTCAAGATGTACTATGCATATAAGTTAAATAAGCAGGGTAGCAATATACAACCTTGATGTACTCCTTTTCCTATGTGGAACAAGTCTGTTGTTCCATATCCAGTTCTAACTGTTTCTTCCTGACCTGCTTACAGACTTTTCAAGAGGCAAGTCAGGTGGTCTGGTATTTCCATCTCTTTCAGAATTTTCCACAGTTTATAGTCATCTCCACAGTCAAAGGCTTTGGTATAGTCAATAAAGCATAAATAGATCTTTTCCATTCAAAGGGTTCTTACTCTTGTCTCTAGTACATTTATTTAAAATTGTGCATCCATGTCTTGACTTCCTACTTTTACATTCCAGTCCCCTATAATGAAAAGGTCATCTTTTTTTGATGTTAGTTCTAGAAGGTCTTGGAGGTCCTCATAGTGCCATTCAACTTCAGCTTCTTCAGCATTATTGCTTGGGGCATAGACTTGGATTATTATGATTTTGAATAGTTTGCTTCGGAAAAGAACAGAGATCATTCTGTTGCTTTTGAGATTGCATCCAAGTACTGCATTTTGCACTCTTTTGTTGACTATGAGGGCTACTCCATTTCTTCTAAGGGATTCTTGCCCACAATAGTAGATACAATGGTCATCTGAATTAAATTTGCCCATTCCAGTGTATTTTAGTTCACTGATTCTTCCTAAAATATCAATGTTCAGTCTTGCCATCTCCTGTTTGACCACTTCCAATTTGCCTTGTTTCATGGACCTAACATTCCAGGTTCTTTACTTTACTTCCATCATCAGTCACGTCCACAACTGGGTGTTGTTTTACTTTGGCTCTGTCTCTTCATTCTTTCTGGAGTTATTTTCCACTGATCTCCAGTAGCATATTGGGCATCTATGGACCTGGGGAGTTCATCTTTCAGTGTCCTATCTTTTTGCTTTTTCATACTGTTCATGAGGTTCTCAAGACAAGAATATTGAAGTGGTTTGCCATTCCCTTCTCCAGTGGACCACATTTTGTCAGAACTCTCCACCATGACCCATCTGTCTTGGGATTCCCTACATGGCATGGCTCATAGTTTCATTGAATTAGACAAGGCTGAGGTTCATGTGATCAGTTTGATTAGTTTTCTGTGATTGTAGTTTTCATTCTGTTGGCCTTCTGATGGATAAGGATAAGAAGCTTATGGAAGCTGATGGGAGAGACTGACTGAGGGGGAAACTGGGTCTTGTTCTAATGGGTGAGGCCATGCTCCATACATCCTTAATCCAATTTTCGGTTGATGGGCAGGGATGTTTTCCCTCCCTGTTCCAAACTATGGTGGAGGTAATGAAGATAATGGTGACCTCCTTCAGAACGTCCCATGAACTGCTTCGCTGAGTGCCCACACACGGCAGCAGGCCAACTCCAAACCACGCCTTTGCTGGAGACTCCTGGACACTCACAGGCAAGTCTAGGTCAGTCTCTTTTGACATCACTGCTCCTTTCTCCTGAGTCCTGGTGCACACAACATTTGTTTGTCCCTCCAAGAGTTGGTTTCCCCATTCTTGTGTAAGTTCTGGCAGCTCTATGGTGGGGTTAATGGTGACCTCATCCAAGAGGACTTATGCTATACCCAGATCTGCTGCACCCAGAGCCCCTGCCCTGCAGCAGGCCACTGCTGACCCATATCTCTGCATGAGACACTTAAACACAATTCTAACTCAGTCTTTGTGGGGTCTCTGGGTCCTGGTGCGCAGGTTTGTTTGAGCCTTCCAAGTGTCTCTGGTGGTTATGAGGTTTGAGTCCAAATGTGATTTTACCCTTCCTACTGTCTTGCTGGGGCTTCTCCTTAGCCCTTGGATGTGGGGTATCTTTTTTCAGTTGTATCCAACATTCTTCTGTCAATGATTGTTCAGCAGTGAGTTGTAGTTTTGGAGTTCTCACAGGAGAAGATGAGTGCATGTCCTTCAACTCTGCCATCCTTTTCATTATAGGGGATTGGAATGCAAGAGTAGGAAGTCAAGGGATACATGGAGTAACAGGCAAATTGACATTGGAGTACAAAATGAAGCAGAGCAAAGGCCAACAGAGTTTTGCCAAGAGAACAGACTGGTAATAGCAAACACTGTCTTCCAACAACACAAAAGAAGACTCTACACATGGACATCACCAGATTGTCAATTCCAAAATCAGATTGATAACATTCTTTGCAGCCAAAGATGGAGAAGCTGTATACAGTCAGCAAAAACATGAGGAGCTAATTGTGGCTCAGATCATGAACTCCTTATTGCCAAATTCAGACTTAAATTGAAGAAAGTAGGGAAAACCACTAGACCATTCAGGTAAAACCTAAATCAAATCTCTTACACTGGAAGTGAGAAATAGATTCGAAGGATTAGATCTGATAGACACAGTGCCTGAAGAACTATGAATGGTGGTTTGTGACATTGTACAGGAGGCCGTGATCAAGAGCATCCCCAAGAAAAAGAAGTACAAAAAGGCAAAATGGTTGTCTGAGGAGGCCTTACAAATAGCTGAGAAAAGAAGAGAAACTAAAGGCAAAGGAGAAAAGCAAAGATATACCCATCTGAATGCAGAGTTCCAAAGAAAAGCAAGGAGAGATAAGAAAGCCATCTTCAATGCAAAGAAACTAAGGAAAACAACAGAATGGGAACAAAATAGAGATCTCTTCAAGAAATTTAGAGATACCAAGGGAACATTTCATGCAAAGACGGGCACAATTAAGAACAGAAATGTTATGGACCTAACAGAAGCAGAAGATATTAAGAAGAGATGGCAAGAATACACAGAAGAACTATACAAAAAAGATCTTCACGACCCAGACAATGGTGATAGTGTGATCACTGACCTAGAGTCAGACATCCTGGAACGTGAAGTCTAGTAGGCCTTAGAAAACATCACTACAAACAGAGCTAGGTGATAGAATTCCAGCTGAGGTATTTCAAATCCTAAAAGATGATGCTGTGAAAGCACAGTGCTCAACATGCCAGCAAACTTGGAACATTCAGCAGTGGCCACAAGACATGAAAAGATCAGCTTTCATTCCAATCCCATAGAAAGGCAATGCCAAAGAATGTTCAAACTACTGCACAATTGCACTCATCTCATACTCTAGCAAAGTAATGCTCAAAATTCTCCAAGCCAGGTTTCAGCAGTACGTGAGCCACAAACTTCCAAATGTTCAAGCTGGATTTAGAAAAGGCAGAGGAACCAGAGATCAAAATACTAACAACCATTGGATCATTGAAAAAGCAAGAGAGTTCTAGAAAAACATCTATTTATGCTTTATTGACCATGCCAAAGTCTTCGACTCTATGGATCACAACAAACTGTAGAAGATTTAAAGAAATGGGAATACCAGACCACCTGAACTGCCTCCTGTGACCTCTGTATGCAGGTCAAGAAGCAATAGTTAGAACTGTATATGGAACAATATTCTGGCTCCAAAATGGTAAAGGAATACATCAAGGCTGAATACTGTCACCCTACTTATTTAACTTAGATGCAGAGTACATCATGTGAAATGCCAGGCTGGATGAAGCACAAGCTGGATCAAGATCAGTAGGAGAAATATCAATAACCTCAGATATGAAGATGATACCATCCGAATGGTAGAAAGCAAAGAAGAATTAAAGAGCCTCTTGATGAGTATAAAAGAGGAGCGTGAATAAAAGTTGGTTAAAGACTCAACATTCAGACAACTAAGATCATGGCATCCAGTCTCCTCATTTCATTGCAAATCAGTTCAGTTCAGTAGCTTAGGCCTGTCTGACTCTTTGTCACCCCATGGCCTGCAACATGCCAGGCCTACCTGCCATCATCAACTCCAGAAGTCTACTCAAACTCAAGTTCACTGAGTCCACGATGCCATACAACCATCTCATCCTCTGTCGTCTCTTTCTCCTCCTGCCTTCAATCTTTCCCAGCATCACAGTCTTTTCAAATGAGTCAGCTCTTCACATCAGGTGTCCAAAGTATTGGAGTTTCAGCTTCAACATCATTCCTTCCAATGAATATTCAGGATTGATTTCCTTTAGGATGGACTGGTTGGATCTCCTTGCTGTCCAAGGGACTCACAAGAGTCTTCTCCAACACCACAGTTCAAAAGCATCAATTCTTTGGTGCTCAGCTTTCTTTATAGTCCAACTCTCATATCCATACATGACTACTGGAAAAAACATAGCCTTAACTAGATGGACCTTCGATGGCAATTAACGTCTCTAATTTTAATATGCTGTCTAGGTTGGTCATAACTTGTCTCCCATGGGGTAAGCATCGTTTAATTTCATGGTTGCAGTCACCATCTGTAGTGATTTTAGAGCCCCAAAAATAAAGTCTGCCACTATTTCCACTATTTCTCTATTTGCCATGAAGCAATGGAACCAGATGCCATGATCTTTGTTTTCTGAATGTTGAGCTTTAAGCCAAGTTTTTCACTCTCCTCTTTCACTTTCATCAAGAGGATCTTTAAGTCTTTTCAATTTCTGCCATAAGCGTGGTGTCATCTGCATATCTGAGGTTATTGATAGTTCTTGAAGCAGTCTTGATTCCAGCTTGTGCTTCATCCAGCCCAGCGTTTCTCAAGATGTACTCTGCACATAAGTTAAATAAACATGGTGACAATATACAGCCTTAACATACTCCTTTCCATATTTTTAACCAGTCTGTTGTTCCATATCCAGTTCTAATTGTTGCTTCTTGACCTGCATTCAAGATTTCTCAAAAGGCAGGTCAGGTGGTCTGGTATTCCCATCTCTTTCAGAATTTTCCACAGTTTATTGTGATCCACACAGTCAAAGGCTTTGGCATAATCAATAAAGCAGAAATAGATGATTTTTTTTGAAATTCTCTTGCTTTTTTGATGATCCAACAGATGTTGCCAATTTGATCTCTGGTTCTTCTGCCTTTTCTAAAACCAGTATGAACATCTGGAAACTCATGGTTCATGTATTGCTGAAGCCTGGCTTGGAGAATTTTGAACATTACTTTACTAGCATGTGAGATGAGTGCAATTGTGTGGTAGCTTGAACATTCTTTGGCACTAACTTTCTTTGGGATTGAAATGAAAACTGACATTTTCCAGTCCAATGGCCACTGCTGAGTTTTCCAAATTTGCTGGCATATTGAGTGCAGCACTTTCACAGCATCATCTCTCAGGATTTGGAATAGCTCAACTGGAATTCCATCACCTCCACTAGCTTTGTTCGTAGTGATGCTTCCTAAGGCCCACTTGACTTCACATTCCAGGATGTCTGGCTCTAGGTGAGTGATCACACCATCATGATCTTCTGGGTCATGAAGATCCCTTTTGTACAGTTCCTCTGTATATTCTTGCCATCTCTTCTTAGTATCTTCTGCTTCTGTTAGGTCCATACCATTTCTGTCCTTTACTGAGCCCATCTTTGCATGAAATGTCCCCTTGATATCTTTAATTTTCTTTAAATTTCTTCAAGACGTCTCTAGTCTTTCCCATTCTCTTGTTTTCCTCTATTTCTTTGCACTGAACACTGAGAAAGGCTAAAGAGTCCAAACCACGAGTCTGGAGGTAAACTTAAGTTGCACCTTGTTCTTCGGCTGCCACGCCTTTAGATTCCCTACAGATGATGACTCTCATTTTTAGCTGTTTAAAATGCAATTTATGACTGAATAGTTTCTTCTTGTTGTTGGTTTTTTTTTGTTGTTGTTGTTTTGTTTTTTTATTTTCGCTGTTTAAAATGCAAATTATGATCCTATATATATATATTTCGCTTTTTGATCCTGGGGCCATGTCCTAGTATCTTCTTTAGATTAGAGGTTTCCCAAGCTTCTGTAGCAATATTTGTATGGGTCACCTCTTTGAGTGGGTGCCTCTCACCCTTCCCAGGCTTCTTTGCCTGTTTCAGTCCCAGTGGGACATTTTTCACGACCTTGGTCAAATTCCAGTGCTTGTTACTGTATCTCTGTGTTCAGTTCAGCCTTTGTGTCAGGCCTTGAGGAGCCAGCTGTGAACAAGCCAGACACAAAGCCCAGCCCTCATGAAACCTACAGGTTCATGGGAGAGAGGAAGATTAAGAATTAGAAGTGTGGGAATTCCCTGGATGTCCGGTGCTTAGGACTCTGTGTTTCTACTGCAGAGTACATGGGTTCAATCCCAGTTGAGGATCTAAGATCCTTCATGCCACTCAGCACCAAAAAAAAAAAAAAAAAAGAATTACAAGTGTGGTGGAATTTATGACAGTCAGGATGCTTTTTTTATGATGCATATTGCAAGGGGACTGAATATGGTCTCAGGCTGAGGAAGGCGACTGAGGAATGACCTTTAAAGTCTTGAGGGTTGAGCAGGAGTTGACCAGGCAAGGAGCTGGAGGAGGGGGACTGTCTGAAGGCCCTGAGGAACTGAGGAACTGAAGGATAGTAGCGAGCGGTGGCTGTGTGGTGCTGGAGTGGCCGAGAGGAGATACCCCACGTCCAAGGTCAGGAGTGGTGGCCCTGAGGAGATACGCCACGTGCAAGGTCAGCGAAACCCCAGTAAGATGGTAGGCACTGGAGCGACTGTGAGGAGATACCCCATGTCCAAGGGCAAAGGAGAAGCCCCAGCAAGATGGGAGGAGGGGCAGATTCACATTTAGAATCAAACCCCATTCCCGCCAGAGATGCTAAGAGGGCTCAAACAAACCTTGTGCACACCAGGACCCAGGGACTCCACAGAGACTGAGATAAACTGTGTTTGAGAGTCTCCTGTGGAGGTACAGATCAGCAGTGGACTGCCACAGGGACAGGGGCTTTGTATGCAGCAGACTTGGGTATGGCATAAGCCTTCTTGGAGGAGATCACCATTAACCCCACCATAGAGCTGCCAGAACTTACACAGGACTGGGAAAAAGACTCTTGGAGGGCACAAACAGAACCTTGTGCACAAGGACCCAGGAGAAGGGAGCAGTGACCGCATGGGAGACTGGCCCAGACTTGCCTGTGAGTCTCCAGGAGTCTCCAATGGAGCCATGGGTCAGTGGTGGCCTGCTGCAGGGTTGGGGGCACTGAGTGTAGCAGTATATGCATGAGATCCTTTGAAGGAAGTCACCATTATTTTCACTATCTTCACCATAGTTTGGCCCCAGGCAAATGGGGATTGGGGGCAGGAGGAGAAGGGGACGAGAGAGGATGAGATGGCTGGATGGCATCACCAACTCGATGGGCATGAGTTTGGGTAAACTCAGGGAATTGGTGATGGACAGGGAGGCCTGGCGTGCTGTGATTCATGGGGTTGCAAAGAGTCGGACACAACTGAGCAACTGAACTAAACTGAACTGAAATAGCAAGGGAGGGAACACAGCTCCACCCATCAACAGAAAATTGGATTAAAAATTTACTGGGCATGGCCACGCCCATCAGAACAAAACCCAGTTTCCCCCTCGTCATTCTCTCCCATCAGGTAGCTTCCATAAGCCTCTTATCCGTCTCCATCATAGGGCAGACAGACTGAAAACCACAGTCAGAGAAAACCATGCAATCTTATCACATGGGCCACAACCTTGTCTAACTCATTGAAACTATGAGCCATGCCCGGTAGGGACACCCAAGGTCGTGTGTCATGGTGGAGAGTTCTGATAAAATGTGGTTCCCTGGAGAAGGGAATGACAAATCACTTCAATATTCTTGCCCTGAGAACCCCATGAACAGTATGAAAAGGCAAAAAGATAGGACACTGAAAGATGACCTCCCCAGTTTGGTAGGTGCCCAATATGCTACTAGAGATCTGTGGAGAAATAACTCCAGAAAGAAGGAAAAGAGGGAGACAAAGCAAAAACAACACCCAGTTATGGACGTGACTGGTGACAGAAGCAAGATCTGATGCTGTGAAGAGCAATATTGCATAGGAACCTGGAATGTTAGGTCCATGAATCAAGGTAAATTGGAAGTGGTCAAACAGGAGATGGCAAGAGTGAAAGTCAATATTCTAGGAATCAGTGAACTAAAATGGACTGGAATGGGCGAATTTAACTCAGATGACCATTATATCTACTACTGTGGGCAGGAATCCCTTAGAGGAAATGGAGTAGCCATCATAGTCAACAAAAGAATCTGAAATGCAGTACTTGGGTGCAATCTCAAAAACAACAGAATGATCTCTGTTCATTTCCAAGGCAAACCATTCAATATCATAGTAATCCAAGTCTATGCCCCAACCAGTAATGCCAAAGAAACTGAAGTTGAATGGTTCTATGAAGACCTACAAGACCTTCTAGAATGAACACCCAAAAAACACGTCCTTTTCATTTTAGCGGACTGGAATGCAAAAGTAGGAAGTCAAGAAACACCTGGAGTAACAGGCAAATTTGGCCTTGGAGTACAGAATGAGACAGGGCAATGGCTAACAGAGTTTTGCCAAGAGAACGCACTGGTCATACCAAACACCCTCTTTCAACAACACAAGAGAAGACTCTACACATGGACATCACTAGATGGTCCACACCGAAATCAGATCGATTATATTCTTTGCAGCCAAAGATGGAGAAGCTCTATACAGTCAGCAAAAACAAGACCGGGAGCTCACTGTGGCTCAGATCATGAACACCTTATTCCCATATTCAGACTTAAATTGAAGAAAGTAGGAAAAACCACTAGGCCATTCATCTATGATCTAAATCAAATCCCTAATGACTATACAGTGGAAGTGGGAAATAGATTTAAGGACCTAGATCTGATAGATTGCCTGATGAACTATGGACTGAGGTTCATGACATTGTACAAGAGACAGGAATCAAGACCATCTGCAAGGAAAAGAAATGCTAAAAAGCAAAATGGCTATCTGAGGAGGCCTTACAAATAGCTGTGAAAAGATGAGAAGTGAAAAGCAAAGGAGAAAAGGAAAGATATACCCATTTGAATGCAGAGCTCCAAAGAATAGCAAGGAGAGATTCCCCTTAGCTGCTGTCATTTCCATCCTCCAGATGGAATACTTATAAGGTTCAGATAAACATCAGAGAGGCTCCTTGTTCAACCTACTGTCACACAGTGCCCTCTGTGAGAAACAGTGAGATACTGGATGGAACAGTTTAGCTGCATTACGTCTGCTTACAAAATTCACATACAAGAAGTGCCTCTTATTTATTCTTTGTTCAACTCCATGAGATATTAGTTCAGTTCAGTTGCTCAGCCTTGTCCATCTCTTAGCAACCCCAGGTACTGCAGCACGCCAGGCTTTCCTGTCCATCACCAACTCCCAGAGCTTGCTCAAACTCATGTCCATCGAGTCAGTGATGCCATCCAACCATCTCATCCTCTGTTGTCCCCTTCTTCTGCCTTCAATATTTCCCAGCATCAGGGTCTTTTCAAATGAGTTAGTTCTTGGAATCAAGTGGCCAAAATATTGGAGTTTCAGCTTTAGCATCAGTCCTTCCATGAATATTCAGGACTGATTTCCTTTAGGATGGACTGGTTGGATCTCCTTGCAGTCCAAGGGACTCTCAAGAGTCTTCTCCAACACCACAGTTCAAATGCATCAATTCTTCAGTGCTCAACTTTCTTTATGGTCCGACTCTCACATTCATACATGACTACTGGAAAAATCATAGCTTTGACTAGACAGACCTTGGTTGGCAAAGTAATGTCTCTGCTTTTTGATATGCTGTCTAGATTGGTCATAGGCTGCAGTCACCATCTGCAGTGTTTTTGAAGCCCAAGAAAGTAAAGTCTGTCACCATTTCCATTGTTTCCCCATCTATTTCCCATGAAGTGATGAGACCGGATGCCATGATCTTCGTTTTCTGAATGTTGAGCTTTAAGCCAACTTTTCCACTCTCCTGTTTCACCTTCATCAAGAGGCTTTTAGTTCTTCTTCATTTTCTACCATAAAGGTGGTGTCATCTGCGTATCTGAGGTTATTGATATTTCTCCTAGCAGTCTTGATTCCACCTGTGCTTCATCCAGCCTGATATTTCCCATGGTGTACTGTGCATATAAGTTAAATAAGCAGCATGACAGTATTCAGCCTTGATGTACTCCTTTCCTGATTTGGAACCAGTATGTTATTCTGTGGCCAGTTCTAACTGTTGCTTCTTGACCTGCATATAGATTTCTCAGGAGGCAAGTCAGGTGGTCTGGCATTCCCATCTCTTTAAGAATTTTCCACAGTTTGTTGTGATCCACAAGTCAAAGGCTTTTGCACAGTCAATAAAGCAGGAAGTATAAAGACTTTTTTTTCTGGCCACCTGATTACTCATGGTCATATAACTGATTTTAGGCTTCCACTGAAAGTTTGACAGGGGCAGAAACATGCAGTGCATTTCAAATTGTCACATATAAGAAATGTAAAATTTCCTAGAGTCTTCATTAAGAGGTTAGATTGGAAAAGAGTGTTGAGTTATTTGCATAATGATATATTAAGAATTTATTTTTAGATTCAAACAGATTATGCTAGTTTTGACCCCAATTAACAGAACTAATCACGAATGGAATGCATTTCCTGTATACATCACACATTACTGACAGTAAGTGGCTTATGGACATCAGTTACTGCCAATATTTCTTTGGCCTTCAACAGATCTATAATTTTTTTCTGTAGGGTGGGTTCCATAAATTGGAATTGTGCTTCTAAATATGAGTAAATATGCAGTTGCAGTGGGATTAGAGGGAACCCAAGAGTGACCAAGTGATTGACACATCTGTGAAGTCTGTTTCTTAAAATTTTTGTCAATTTATTAAGTGATGATTAAATGTTTCACACGAGCTGAACATTAAAGAAACTGACTTATAAACTAAAGCCCAATAACTCAGTAGTGATGTGAGAAATACAATTTGAGGGATGACTCAAATTTGTCTCCTCTATTTGTCTCCTCTATTTAGGACTGTTTTTGATAGTGTCAGGGTCCCACGTTTGAGGAACAAGGACTGAGAAGTGAAGCATTTTGAAATTGTTTAATTATTTCATCTGAATATGGTAGCACTCAGAGAATTATTTATTTTCTTCCTTAATATCCATCTTTCTACTTACAGGGACATGTGAATTAATCAGTGCCATTCATACACAGACTGTCCTGGACTAAACTTGAAAAGAAATGTGAACAGATGTGCAAAAATAAAATCAATTTACATCTTCCATCATCTGTAGTTCTTTTCCTTAATACAATTAAATTACATGTTTAAAATATGGAGGGTCACTGTGTAATTTTATCTTTAATCATCAGTACTTGATAAAAATGTTAATTACTTGTTATTTATGATTAAAGTCCAGAAACTACTTAAATTCTTTTTATTTGCATTTTACCATGTAGTTAAGAATGGATTACTAATAATAAATCCTATATAATGAGAATATATAGGTACTTATAATATCTGCCCTGAATCTAACTTTAGTTATATAAAGATTAGTGGAGAAACACAGATAATTGAATATCATAATTTAAAAACTTCTTTAGTGCTTTTAAGAAGGTGTATAGAGGTACAAAGAAATGTCTAACATATAGAATTATGAATCTAGGAATCAGAATACATGATATAAATATTATTTTCAAGTATATTTGAAATATTTTATACTATTTAACATGTAGAATTTAGCAAAATGAACCTCAGTAAATTAAAAGTGATATTTAATACTTATTTGCTGACAAAGATAGTAAAAAGAAGTGAACTAACTATACAGAGTTTATTTTTTATTGGAAATTAAAGAATATATTTCTACATACATTCTCAGTTAAAGGGGAAAAATAAAAATAATTATTTAAGATTGAGTTGCATTATATTGAATAACAAAATGTATACAGTGGTACAATGCAGTTCTTAGAGAAGAAGTTTGAAATTAATAACCAAATTTAAAAACAAACTAAAAAAGACTAGCAGGAAGATAATAAAAATGATAAAGATAACTGAAAAAATTACAAAGTTGGTTGATAAAACCAACTTGATATTATATAAATTATAATAGACTTACACAATTTTGTGTGATACATTATTTTATTTATTTTTTTAAATTTTATTTTATTTTTAAACTTTACAATATTGTATTAGTTTTGCCAAATATCGAAATGAATCGGCCACAGGTATACCCGCATTCCCCATCCTGAACCCTCCTCCCTCCTCCCTCCCCTACCCTCCCTCTGGGTCGTCCCAGTGCACCAGCCCCAAGCATCCAGTACCGTGCATCAAACCTGGACTGGCGACTCGTTTCATACATGATATTATACATGTTTCAATGCTATTCTCCCAAATCTCCCCACCCTCTCCCTCTCCCACAGAGTCCGTAAGACTGATCTATACATCAGTGTCTCTTTTACTGTCTCGTACACAGGGTTATTGTTACCATCTTTCTAAATTCCATATATATGCGTTAGTATACTGTATTGGTGTTTTTCTTTCTGGCTTACTTCACTCTGATACATTATTTTAGAAGACTGCTGCTGCTTCTAAGTTGCTTCAGTCGTGTCCAACTCTGTGCGACCCCAGAGATGGCAGCCCACCAGGCTCCCCTGTCCCTGGGATTCTCCAGGTAAGAACATTGGAGTGGGTTGCCATTTCCTTCTCCAATTTTAGAAGACTAGTTTTCCCTAATTCCAAAACTGACAAGTATAGGACAAGAGAAATATAGACCAATTTTGTTTCTGAATAGAAAAACCAAAATCACATGTGATTTAATATCTCTCCCTATTTGTCACATCTTTGTTCTTGAGTCATCCAGTTAGCCAGACATGTTCCTCTCAAAACGGAAGCAGAAGTACATGAGGACAAGTGAAAACAATACATCTTAAGGTTCAGGCTCCAGAAAGGTACAGAGTGACTTCCATGCACCTGCTGTTGATAAAGGACCTGCCTGCCAATGCAGGAGACATAGGAGACACTGGTATCATCCCTGGGCCGGGAAGACCCCCTGGAAGAGGGCATGGCAGTCGACTCCAGTGTTCTTGCCTGGAGAATCCCGATGGATAGATGGGCCTGGCAGGCTATATAGTTCCTGGGGTCTCAAAGAGTCGGACATGACTGGGCAACTAACACACATGGTCACGTGCCCAGTCTAAAGTCAAGAGGTGTGTAAATACATTTCTCTTGTAATAAAGCAACGGAAAGAGTGTTGATGTATAGAGAATTAAAAGATCGTGTCAACTAATTGCACTAACCACAGAACTATATCATTAGGAAATTATCTACATTAAGAGATGAAAGTAGAAAAGCTTGTAACCACCTAAATAAATATACAAAAAGCATTTGCTAACATTTACATTTATAATAGGTCCTTAACATGTTAAGAAGAGAGCAAGGATGTCTTAGCTTCATAAGTTGTGTCTACCAGAAATATATCACAGATATCCTAAAGGTGAAATATTAAAAATATCCCTGTTAAAATAAAAAGGCAAGGATATCTACTGTACTTGCTTTTCAACATTTTACTAGAGTTTAGCCAATACCATAAAATAGAAAAAACAAATATGAGTTTGAGCACCAATAATGGATAGACAAACATATATGACCTTGTATATTTTTAAAGTGAGATTTCACATCATTGGGAAAAACACAGTCTTATAATAAATGGTGTAGACAATGCACCCCAGGTCAGGTCATTCCTGGGGTTGCCAAGATTCAATATCTGATTGATGCTGACATCAGACAGCTCCGACAGGCCATTTCAGCTTCAGTTCTCTCCAGTGGGGTCAAGTGAGGCTGTTGGATGTGCATTCCAGGTCTGCTTCTCCACTGGACAATTCTGCTTATTCCTTTTCCACTGTACAAGTGTTAATCCCTGAAAAACATTCTCCACACAAAACTTTGCCTAAGAGTCTGGCAAAGTTAATAAAACACCTCTTTAATAAAACACAGTATACTTCCTGCCAAGAAAAACTATGTCAAACCTGCTGCTAAGTCACTTCAGTCATGTCCGACTCTGTGCAACCCCATAGATGGCAGCCCACCAGGCTCTGCTGTCCCTGGGATTCTCCAGGCAAGAACACTGGAGTGGGTTGCCATTTCCTTCTCCAGTGAGTGAAAGTGAAAAGTGAAAGTGAAGTCGCTCAGTTGTGTCTGACTCTTCACAACCCCATGGACTGAAGCCTACCAGGCTCCTCCTTCCATGGGATTTTCCAGGCAAGAGTACTGGAGTAGGTTGTCATTGCCTTCTCCTGGACAGTGTGTTAAAAAGCAGAGACACCACTTTACAGACAAAGGTCCATATAGTCAAAGCTATGGTCTTCCCAGTAGTGTATAGATGTGAGAGTTGGACCATAAAGAGGGCTGAGTGATGAAGAATTGATATCTTTGAATTGTGGTGCCGGAGAAGACACTTGAGAGTCCTGCGGACTGAATGGAGATCAAATTAGTCAATCCTAAAGGAAATCAACACTGCGTATTTATAGGAAGGACTGGTGCTGAAGCTGAAGCTCTAATACTTTGGCCACCTGATGTTTCACTTCAGTTCAGTACTCAGTCATGTCTGACTCATTGCAACCCCATGGACTGCATCATGCCAGGCTTCCCTGTCCATCACCAACTCCCGGAGCTTGCTCAAATTCATTTCCATCGAGTCACTGATGCCATCCAACCATTTCATCCTCTGTCGTCCCCTTCTCCTCCTGCCTTCAATCTTTCCCAGCATAGGGTCTTTTCTAGTCAGTCAGTTCTTTGCATCAGGTGGTCGAAGTATTGGAGCTTCAGCTTCAGCATCAGTCCTTCCAATGAGTATTCAGGACTGATTTCCTTTATTGGAAATTGACCAGGATTGACTGGTTGGATCTCCTTGCAGTCCAAGGGACTCTCAAGAGTCTTCTCCAACACCACAGTTCAAAAGCATCAATTCTTCAGTGCTCAGCTTTCTTTATGTTCCAACTCTAACACCTGTACATAACTAATGCAAAAACCATAGCTTTGACTAGAAGAATTTTTGTTGGCAATGTAATGTCTCTGCTTTTTAATGCTTAATGCTTAGAGCCAACTTATTGGAAAAGATACTGGTGCTGGCAAAGATTGAAGGCAAAAGAAGAAGAGGGCAGCAGAAGATGAGAAGGTTAGACAGCATTGCCAACTCATTTGATATGAATCTGAGGAAACTCTAGGAGATAGTGAAGGACAGGGAAGCCTGGTGTGCTGCAATGCATGGATTTGCAGAGTTGGGCAGGATTTAGTGACTGAACAATTAACAACAATCCCTTTCATGAGGGTTTCACCCTCATGATCTAATCATCTCCATAGAGGCCATAATTTAACATATAAATTTGGGGGTGGGGCACATCTTCTGTAAAACTCAAAAACTGAAGTGGATGATTTCTAAAGTTTCTTCCAACATTCCTGTATATATACAGATGCTTTTTCTTCCTTTTTCCAAAGAAAGGTATTAAAGAAAGTGTTAAAGGAACAGTCAGTTAGTCTTAAGATTATATATAAATGAGTCAGAACAGAAGATGCACTGAATTATTTCACTGAAATATAAGTAACTTTTATTTACATATAAAAAATAAATAAGCCTTTGGGATAAAAATCAATGGTGGTTTTTGTTTATAATTGGTCAGAAATTGAATCTGTCTACCTCAGTGAATATGAAATATATTCCTATCATAATATGGAAAGTCATGGATGACAGTAGCAATGGAAATAAGCTCTTATTCACTGTTAGAATCTGTTTTTCTATTGTTGCTGCCCTCTGCCTGTTGATATCTTCACTGGAGGCATGGCCATAGACAACTATACTAACATCCTGAGAACTGCCTTATCAGGAAAGAAAGGGACATTTATTACCAGCTCTGGTATGAAAAAAGTTGTGAGTGAGACTCCAGTATTCCATCAGGGGTCTTTTTTTATCAGAGAAAGGGAAGTAATGGCAGTAATGACCACTTAAGGCAGTTATTGAGCAAGCTCTCCTGTTAGATATTTATGGGGGTTGAATGAAATATTTTTAGGAACCAGGAAAGTAAGTGAGTAGAATGTATATATACATTATTACTTAAACTATGCCACCGGTGAGAATGAAAATGTTGGTGTTTGAGAATGAAATGTTGTGACAAGTGTAAAACAGGACCATAGTAGGCCAGTGGGGAAATATAATTTCCATTTGTTTGACTGAAAGAGACTGACAATTATTGTGGAAAACTAGAAAAAACATTTTCTATCCAAAGGGGTATGTTGATATAAAGCAGCTATATAGGGTCTTGTGGTTAGATCTGACTTATTTTAAAAAGCTGGAAATGTGCATTTTTGTGTGAATTTAAGACTTTTCTTTATAGCTGATTTAATTTTTTTGTCAATACTGCTGTGTTGACAAGTCTTCATTCAGCCTGTGAGCAAGCAGTTTGCTGCCGCTAGTCTAATTAATCAGACAAAATTATTTTAAATCTTTTTCTGCCTTACTCATAAAAATATATATTTTCTGAAATACTCCTGTCTCTGTCCTACATACATTTTGACTTAAATCATAATTTATACATAACCTTAATTCACAAGAGATTTATTTTGTACTGTATTTATTCTGTACTATAAGAGATTTATTTTGTACTGGTTTATGGTCTAAGATGTAGGATGCTGATGTGTCTGTCATGAAGCAATTTGTCCCCTCAAGCAAGTGAAGCTAGATACATATACTCAAATATATGTGTGGAACTAAGGTTCATGGAACTGAGTATCTGTGTGTGTGGTGCAGAAAAAGGGGTTGGTAGGGTCTAAAGGGAAAGGAGGTGGCCCTTGATTACAAAAAGGTGAGCCCAACTTTCCTGATCTTGTGTTCTGTTCTCATCCAGCTCTGCTGATATCATAATTGGAAATGTGTGGGTGAAGTATTTGATAAAACAGAAGGGAATCTCAAAGTATCCATGGCCTTCTAAATAATTATTTTGATTTTGGAAGCTTTAAAATAATGAAGACTTGGGACAAAGCTCTTTTTGTTCCATCCATGATATGGCTCCCAGATTTTTCACACTACAGTTAACTCTCATGATTCATCATTCCCAAGTAATACCTCTAACTGACATAGTGTAAAACATGTTTGAAAGGGAAAGATAAATGTCTATGTATGGCTGATGGAGGGAATTGGAAACCAGGTAAATCATCTATATAGTTCATTTCATAAGTAGTTTCTGCCAAGGCTCTGAGGACAAGGCCCCAAGATGGAAGAATGAGAATAGGGGTGAGATGTTAAGACTGAAAAATGACTGTGGAATGACAAATTTGTTCAGCATACATGGTGTGTAATATCACCCGTATATTAGCTTTTGAATTATGTCCTTTCTATATGCTTTGATGTTCTCCATATGTTTTGCAAATAAATAATTGTTGCCAAATACAAAGACTATTAGTAGTCATTTACATTTATTCGTAGCTCACCTGTTGGAGGCCTAACCCCAAACTGTAAGTATAATAAGAAAATGTTAAGACCAGTACAGCTTCTATTCTCATACATGTAATAGATTGTTATAAGTAATTGTATATTTTATCTTCATGATTTACTATTTAAAGATTATTTTTTATTAGTCTATATTTTTAGTAACAAATAATTATGTGTAATTTGTTGTATTTTATGTTTGTGTTTTTAGTTTTGTGGCTACATTTATGTTAAATATAAATATTTAAAATTGTTTCTTTTCATTTTTTTTACACAGACATATGCTATTTCTGTAAGATTTTTTATCCTAATACTTGAATATACAATTTTACTTTCATTACAAACAGTAGTATTCAATTATGCATGATGGTGATCTAGTCGCTGAGTCATATCCGACTCTTGTGACCCCTGTAGGACTGTAGCCTGCCAGGCTTCTCTGTCCATGGGATTTTCCAGACAAAAATACTGGAGTGGGTTGCCATTTCCTTCTCCATCAACTATGCACAGAGTTTTATAAACTGTGTTAAGCTTATGGAAGAATTTAGATAAAAGTAAATTGTATACACAGTTGTGACTTTGCATCACACAGTTTTACCCTAATAATAAGTAGGTAAAGGAAAATGATGACTGATGTGCTCAGAGATGCCCAATATCTGGCCCCTGAATTCTTGGCCTCAGCAAAGATCTCTGTGCCCAACGTGGATGCAGAAACGACTGGACATCTGGTCCTCAAAGATGATGAAAAAAAAAACTCGGCTGATGATCATTTCATAGGCAGTATGTAATAAAGAGATGAGCCAACACTAGATGGACAACTCTGACTTTTGTTGAGATGCAAACTTTAAGGACTTTATCACAATTGTGACCATGATTGGTTAAGGAATCCTGATAGACAGAGATGGAATGGGGTCTTATGGTGAATTAGTTTGCTTAAAGGATATAAAGTTTTGTGACTTTTTTGCCCATCTAAGTTTATGGCATAAGCATAATGTTCATTACAATTTCATGTACAGATTTTCCTTTTGGACTGTTAACAATTGCTGATTCAATTTCTTTAATAGATACAGGACTATTCAGATGTCTGTTTCTTCTTATGTGAGTTTTGTCAGATTGTGTCTTTCAAAGAATTGGGCCATTTCCTCTTTTCTATTTTGTGGCCATAATATTCCTTTATTATCCTTTTAATGTGCTCTCTTTCCTTTCATTTCTGATATAAGTAATTTGTATTCTGTCTATTTAAACATCTTAGAAGCATGCTGATTTTATTAATCTTATCAAAGAACCAGCTTTTGGTTTAATTTATTTTTTAAAAATTTAAATTTATTTATTTTAATTGGAGGCTAATTACTTTACAATATTGTATTGGTTTTGCCATACGTCAACATGAATCCACCAGAGGTGTACACGTGTTCCCCATCCTGAACCCCCCTCCCATCTCCCTCCCCGTACCATCTGGTTTCGTTTATTTTTTCTACTGGTTTCCTATTTTCAATATCATTTATTTCTACTCTCTTATTATTTCTTTACTTCTGCTTACCTAGATTTAATTTGTTCCTCTTTGTCTAGTTTCCTAAGGTGAAATCTTAGATTATTATTTTAGATAATTTCTTTTCTAATATATGCCTTGTAGTAAAATGCCATATTTTTCTCTAAGCATGGGTTTCTCTGAATCCTGTTTTTTAAGTCTACTTTTCATCTACTTCAAAATTTTGTTTTCTTGAGTTTTTATCAAAATTTTGTTCTTTAATCTCTACATATTTGAGGATTTTCCAGTTATCATTTCTTTTTGATTACTAGTTTAATTCATTTATGGTAGGTGAGTAGATATTGCATGGTTTATATTCTTTTAAGCCTATTAAGGTATGTTTAGTGGCCAAGATGTTTCATGTTAGTTTGAGAAAATGATATTCTGCTGTTGTTGGATGAAGTAGTCTATAAATGTCAATTATATCCAGTTAATTCATGGTGGTGTTGAGTTCAGCTTATGTCCATACTGATTTTCTGCCTGCAAGATCTGTCCATTTCTGAGTAAGTAGTGTTGAACTTATCATATCCAACTATGATAGTGGATTTATCTGTTTCTCTTGGCTATTCTCCTGAACTTGAACAGTGGAAACAGTGTCAGACTTTATTTTTTGGGGCTCCAAAATCACTACAGATGGTGATTGTAGCCATGAAATTAAAAGACGCTTGCTCCTTGGAAGGAAAGTTATGATCAACCTAGATAGCATATTCAAAAGCAGAGATATTACTTTGCCAACCAAGGTCTGTCTAGTCAAGGCTATGGTTTTTCCAGTGGTCATGTATGGATGTGAGAGTTGGACTGTGAAGAAGGCTGAGCACCAGAGAATTGATGCTTTTGACCCGTGGTGTTGGAGAAGACTCTTGAGAGTCCCTTGGACTGCAAGGAGATCCAACCAGTCCATTCTGAAGGAGATCAGTCCTAGGTGTCCTTTGGAAGGAATGATGCTAAAGCTGAAACTCCAGTACTTTGGCCACCTCATGCGAAGAGTTGACTCATTGGAAAAGACTCTGATGAGGGGAGGGACTGGGGGCAGGAGGAGAAGGGGACGACAGAAGATGAGATGGCTGGATGGCATCACTGACTCGGTGGACGTGAGTTTGGGTGAACTCTGGGAGTTCGTGATGGACAGGGAGGCCTGGCCTGCTGCAGTTCATGGGTTCGCAGAGAGTTGGACATGATTGAGCAACTGAACTAAACTGAACTTGGCTATTCTGTCAATTTTTAATCTCACATAGTTTGATGCTCTATTGTCGGTGCATACATACAAAAAATCATTATTTCTTTTGGAGAATTGACCATTTTGTCAGTATATAATGTTCTTCTTTATCCTTGATAAGTTTCCTTCCTTTTTAGTTTGCTCTGATTGAAATTAATATAGCTACCCCTGCTTTCTTTTGATTTTTGTCAAGATGGTAATTTTTTCTCCATCCATTTACTGTTTTAGCTTTCAAAAATACGTAAAATAAAGTTAAAAATATTTTTTATATTGGAATATAATTGATTTACAGTGTTGTGTTAGTTTCAAGTTAACAACCAAGTTATTCAGTTATACATATATCTGTTCTTTTTCAGATTCTTTTCCTGTTTAGTTATTACAGAATTTTGAGTATAGTTTGTACTATGCAATATATCCTTTGTTGATTATATATTCTATGTTTAGCAGTGTGTATATGTTAATTCCCAAATCCCAATTTATCCTTCCCTTCCCCTTTGGTAATCATTAGTTTGTTTTCAAAGTCTGTGAGTCAGTCTGTTGTCTCTTTTGTAAATAAGTTCATATGTATCGTATTTTAGATTCCACATATAAGTTGTATCACATGGTATTTGTCTTTGTCTGACTTACTTCACTTAGTATGATAATCTCTAGGTCCATCCATGTCGCTACAAATGGCCTTATTTCATTCTTTTTATGACTGAGTATTATTCCATTTATATATGTACCATAACTTCTTTATCCACAAACCATAAGTAGGATACTCCTTGACATAAATTGCAGCAATATTTTTTTAGATCCACCTTATAGAATAAGGAAAATAAAACAAAAATAAACAAATGGAACCTAATTAAATTTAAAGACTTTTACATAACAAAGGAAACCATAAAACAATGAAAAGGCAACCCACAGAATGGGAGAAAATATTTGCAAGCAGTATAACCAACAAAGGATTAATCTCCAAAATATACAAACATCTCATGCAGCACAATATCAGAATAATGCACAGCACCAATCAGAAAATGAACAGAAGATCTACATGGACATGTCTCCAAAAAAGACATACAGATGGCCAAAAGCACATAAAAAGATGTCCAGCATAGATAATTACTAGAGCAATTCATGCCATCCATTTATTTTTAATCTATATTTTGCTCAGTCACAAAGTCATGTTCAACTCTTTGCAATCCTATGGCCTGTAGTACCTCAGGCTTCTCTATCCTCCACTGTTTCTTGGCTTTTGCTCCAATTCATGTCCATTGAGTCAGTGATGCTATCTAACCATCTCATCCTCTGCCACCTCCTTCTCCTTTTGCTTTCAATCTTTCCTAGCCTCAGGATCCTTGTCAGTAAGTTGATTCTTTGCATCAGGTGGCCAAAGTATTGGAGCTTCAGCTTCAGCACCAGTCCTTCCAATGGATATTCAGGGTTGATTTCCTTTAGGATGGACTGATTTGATCTCTTTGCTGTCCAAGGGACTCTCAAGAAACAATTTGAAAGCATCTGTTCTTCAGTGCTCAGGCTTGTTTATGACCCAAATCTCACATCTGCACATGACTCCTGGAAAAACCATAGCTGTGACTATATAGACTTTCATTGGCAAAGTGATGTCTCTGCTTTTTCATATGGTGCCTAGGTTTGTCATAGCTTTCCTTCCAAGGGGCAAACATCTTTTAATTTCATGGCTGCAGTCACCATCCCCAGTGATTTTGGAGACCAATAAAAGAAAATCTGTGATTGCTTCCACGTTTTCCCTATTTGCCATGAAGTGATGGGACTGGATGCCATGATCTTCATTTTTTGAATGCTGAGTTTCAAGGCAGGTTTCTCTTTCTCCTCTTTGATGCTCATTAAGAGGCTCTTTAGTTCCTCCTCACTTTTGGCCACTGGAGTTCAATTATCTGCATAGCTGAGATTGTTGATATTTCTCCTGGTAATCTTAATTCTGGTTTTTGATTCACACAGCCTGGCATTTCGCATCATATACTCTGCATAGAAATTAAATAAGCAGGGTGACAATATACAACTTTGCTGTACTCCTTTCCCAATTTATATATGTCCTTATATTTTTAAAGTGAATTTCTTGTAACAACATTGTTTGCATTGTGTTTTTTTAATATTCTTTCTGACAATCTGTCTTTAATTGATGTTTTTAGACTATTGATATGCAAAGCAACTATTGAAATAGTTGGAATATTATCTCCCATATTCATTGTTATTTTATGCTTGTTACCCATTCTTTTTAGTCGTTCCACTCTTTTCTGTATTTTTTAGTTTTAATTGAGCATTTTATATGATTCCACTTTCTCTTGCCTTCTTGGCATATCAGTCATATTTGTTTATTTTTCTTACTTTTTCTAGTGGTTGACCTAAATTTGCAGTATAAGTTTACAACTGATTCAATTCTACTTCCAAATAATATTATTCCATTTCATAAGTAGTATGAGTACCTTATAATATCAAAGTAATCTTAATTCTCCCCTCCTCTTCCTTATATCCTTGCTGAGATTCATTTTACTTATACCTTAATGTGTGTGTACACACACACACACGCACATATATATATGTATATCACATAATTGAATGTATGCTGCTATTATTATTTGAACAAACCATTTTCTGATAGATCAATTAAGAATAAAAAAAATGAAAGTTTTTATTTTACTCCCTGTACCTGCTGTGATGATCTTACTTTTTTATGTAGCTCAGGTTTTTGACCTATGTAATACTCTTTCTCTTTAAGGAACTTCTCTTAACATTTCTTGCAGGACAGGTCTACTGATAACACATTCCTTCAATTTTCTGTTGGTCTGAGAGAGCCTCTATTCCTCCTTTGCTTTTGAAGGATAATTTTTTAGGGTACAAAATTTTATGTTGGTGTTTTTTTTTTTCTCAACAATTTAAATATCTCAGTCCGCCCTCTTCTTGCTTGCATGACTTGTAAGAAGTCAAATATACTTATCTTATTCCTTTTTATAGATAAATAATCTTTTCCTCTCCTGTCAGATTTTTTTTTCTTTTACTTTAATTTTCTATAGTTTGAAAATATTATGACTAGGTGGTAGTTTTGGAATTTATTTATCTTGGTATTCTCTGGGCTTCTTTTATATGTGGTTTGGTGTCTGATATTAATTTGGGGAAATTTTCAGTCATTACTGTTTCAATTATTGCTGCTATTTCTTTCTTTCTTTCTAGTATTCACATTATATGTATAGTATCTCTTTTGAAATTTTCCCACAGTCTGGGGTGTTCTGTTTTCAGTATTTGTTCACTTTGCTTTTCAGGTTTAGTGATTTCCACTGAGATATCTTTAGATACAGAGTTTCTTTCATCACCTGTGTCCAGTATTCTGATAATACCAGCAAAGACATCCTCTTTCTATTGCAGTATTATTGGTCTCTAGTATTTCTTTTTGATTCTTTCTTGGGATTTCCAGCTCTCTAGTTGGTATTGTATGCTGTCTACTTTATCCATCAGAAGAATAAGCATGTTAACAACGGTTGTTTTAAATCTTGTTCTGATAATTGGTGTCCTTACCATGTGTGGTTCTGTTGTTTGCTTTGTCTTTCCCATATCATCTTTTTTTGCCTTTTGGTATGCCTTGTAAATTTTTCTTGACAGCTGCACATGATGTGAAGTAAAGGGCTTTAGTAATGTAATAGTAAGCTATGTGTGGAAAAGAAGCACTCTATAGTCCTGTGATTAGATATTAGTCTGTGGTGATCCTATACATCTGAACTGTCAGCTTCATAAGCATTTCTCCATTTTGTTTTCTCACCCCTTAGGTGGGACAGGATGGCTAGAGTGGGCTGCAGTTGAGTATTGCTCATTTCCTACATGGAAGACTAGAATTGACTAGAGTTGAGCATTTCCTTTCCTTGAGGTCAGTTAGGTTCTACAAATACCTCAGCCTGATAGGCTCTGGCTAATTAATTTCTCCTGTGGGCAGGCCTTGTTAAGAGTGGAGGGCTTTGGCATATTTCAGAATGGTTCTTTTTCCCCTCCCTCTGTCCAATGGATGTTTCTCTGATGTTTACTGTGAGAACCTGTTAGAGCCTCTGGAGATTAAATCTCACAAAACTGTATGGGCTCCCCTATAACTGGATATCCCTGGAGCTGTTAGCTGTCAAAGTTGTTCACTCTGAGCCTCAAGCAGTTAATCAGTTATAACTCAGGTTTTCCTACTCTGGCGTGGATTCCTGTTGTACTTTTCCCTTGTGAATCTCTGCTCAGATAAGCCATGATCCCTGGTATTCATCTATCTGTATCTCTGGTCTTGCTGACAGCAGTTCATCTCATGTCATTATTTTCCTAAAGATTCTAGAAGAATTGTTGATTTTTTGGTCTGGTCAGTTTTTCAATTTCTTAGGATGCAATGGCCACTTACAAACTCCTTACATGTAGAACCAGAAGCTGGAAGTTCCCTCACCTTGTCTTTTAACCTCTGTTTTAAAAAATTTCCTTATGTCTGCCTAGGGCTGGAAGAAGCACAAACTGGAATCAAGATTGCTGGGAGAAATATGAATAACCTTAGATATGCAGATAACACCACCCTTATGGCAGAAAGTGAAGAGGAACTAAAAAGCCTCTTGATGAAAGTGAAAGAGGAGAGTGAAAAAGTTGGCTTAAAGCTCAACACTCAGAAAACTAAGATCATTTCATCTGGTTGGTCCCACCAATCAGATCAGATCAGATCAGATCAGTCACTCAGTCGTGTCCGACTCTTTGCGACCCCATGAATCACAGCATGCCAGGCCTCCCTGTCCATCACCAACTCCCAGAGTTCACTCAGACTCACGTCCATCCATTCAGTGATGCCATCCAGCCATCTCATCCTCTGTCGTCCCCTTCTCCTCCTGCCCCCAATCCCTGCCAGCATCAGAGTCTTTTCCAATGAGTCAACTCTTCGCATCAGGTGGCCAAAGGACTGGAGTTTGAGCTTTAGCATCATTCCTTCTAAAGAACTCCCAGGGCTGATCTCCTTCAGAATGGACTGGTTGGATCTCCTTGCAGTCCAAGGGACTCTCAAGAGTCTTCTCCAACACCACAGTTCAAAAGCATCAATACTTCGGTGCTCAGCCTTCTTCACAGTCCAACTATCACATCCATACATGACCACTGGAAAAACCATAGCCTTGACTAGACGAACCTTTGTTGGCAAAGTAATGTCTCTGCTTTTGAATATGCTATCTAGGTTAATCATAACTTTCCTTCCAAGGAGTAAGCATCTTTTAATTTCATGACTGAAGTCACCATCTGCAGTGATTTTGGAGCCCCAAAAATAAAGTCCGACACTGTTTCCACTGTTTCTCCATCTATTTCCCATGAAGTGATGGGACCGGATGCCATGATCTTCGTTTTCTGAATGTTGAGCTTTAAGCCAACTTTTTCACTCTTCACTTTCACCTTCATCAAGAGGCTTTTTAGTTCTTATTCACTTTCTGCCATAAGGGTGGTGTCATCTGCATATCTGAGGTTATTAATATTTCTCCTGGCAATCTTGATTCCAGCTTGTGTTTCTTCCAGTCCAGCGTTTCTCATGATGTACTCTGCATATAAGTTAAATAAACAGGGTGACAAATTACAGCCTTGACGTACTCCTTTTCTTAAAATTTGGAACCAGTCTGTTGTTCCATGTCCAGTTCTAACTGTTGCTTCCTGACCTGCATACAGATTTCTCAAGAGGCAGATCAGGTGGTCTGGTATTCCCATCTCTTTCAGAATTTTCCACAGTTTATTGTGATCCACACAGTCAAAGGCTTTGGCATAATCAATAAAACAGAAATAGATGTTTTTCTGGAACTCTCTTGCTTTTTTGATGATCCAGTAGATGTTGGCAATGTGATCTCTGGTTCCTCTGCCTTTTCTAAAACCAGCTTGAACATCAGGAAGTTCACGGTTCACATATTGCTGAAGCCTGGTTTGGAGAATTTTGAGCATTACTTTACTAGCATGTGAGATGAGTGCAATTGTGAAGTAGTTTGAGCGTTCTTTGGCATTGCCTTTCTTTGGGATTGGAATGAAAACTGATCTTTTCCAGTCCTATGGCCACTGCTGAGTTTTCCAAATTTGCTGGCATATTGAGTGCAGCACTTTCACAGCATCATCTCTCAGGATTTGGAATAGCTCAACTGGAATTCTATCACCTCCACTAGCTTTGTTCATAGTGATACTTCCTAAGGCCCACTTGACTTCACATTCCAGGATGTCTGGCTCTAGGTCAGTGATCACACCATAGTGATTATCTGGGTCATGAAGATCGTTTTTGTACAGTTCTTCTGTGTATTCTTGCCACCTCTTCTGAATATCTTCTGCTTCTGTTAGGTCCATACCATTTCTGCCCTTTATCGAGCCCATCTTTGCATGAAATGTTCCTTTGGTATCTCTGATTTTCTTGAAGAGATCTCTAGTCTTTCCCATTCTGTTGTTTTCCTCTATTTCTTTGCATTGATTGCTGAAGAAGGCTATCTTATCTCTTCTTGCTATTCTTTGGAACTCTGCATTCAGATGTTTATATTTTCCTTTCCTCCTTTGCTTTTCGCTTCTCTTCTTTTCACAGCTATTTGTAAGGCCTCCCCAGACAGCCATTTTGCATTTCTTTTCCATGGGGATGGTCTTGATCCCTGTCTCCTGCACAGTGTCATGAACCTCATTCCATAGTTCATCAGGTACTCTATGTATCAGATCTAGGCCTTTAAGTCTATTTCCCACTTCCACTGTATAATCATAAGGGATTTGATTTAGGTCATACCTGAATGGCCTAGTGATTTTCCCTACTTTCTTCAATTTAAGTCTGAATTTGGCAATAAGGAGTTCATGGTCTGAGCCACAGTCAGCTCCTGATCTTGTTTTTGCTGACTGTATAGAGCTTCTCCATCTTTGGCTGCAAAGAATATAATCCATCTGATTTCGGTGTTGACCATCTGGTGATGTCCATGTATAGAGTATTCTCTTGTGTTGTTGGAAGAGGGTGTTTGGTATGACCAGTGCATTTTCTTGGCAAAACTCTATTAATATTTGCCCTGCTTCATTCCGTATTCCAAGGCCAAATTTGCCTGTTACTCCAAGTGTTTCTTGACTTCCTACTTTTGCATTCCAGTCCCCGATAATGAAAAGGACAATTTTTTGGAGTGTTAGTTCTAAAAGGTCTTGTAGGTCTTCATAGAAGTGTTCAACTTCAGCTTCTTCAGCGTTACTGGTTGGGGCATAGACTTGGATTACTATGATATTGAATGGTTTGCCTTGGAAACGAACAGAGATCTTTCTGTCGTTTTTGAGATTGCATCCAAGTACTGCATTTCAGACTCTTTTGTGGACCATGATGGCTACTCCATTTCTTCTGAGGGATTCCTGCCCGCAGTAGTAGATATAATGGTCATCTGGGTTAAATTCACCCATTCCAGTCCATTTCAGTTCGCTGATTCCTAGAATGTCAACATTCACTCTTGCCATCTCTTGTTTGATCACTTCCAATTTGCCTTGATTCATGGACCTGACATTCCAGGTTCCTATGCAATATTGCTCTTTACAGCATTGGACCTTGCTTCTATCACCAGTCACATCCACAGCTGGGTGGGAGGACCAACCCCACATCCAAGGAGGCGTGGCTGTGTGGGCGCAGGAAGGCCTAGAGGAGCTATCCCACGTTGAAGGTCAGGAAGGGCGGCGGTGAGGAGATACCCCTTGTCCAAGGTAAGGAACAATGGCTGCGCTTTGCTGGAGCAGCCATGAAGAGATACCCCACGCCCAAGGTAAGAGAAACCCCAGTAAGACGGTAGGTGTTGCAAGAAGACATCAGAGGGCAAACACACTGAAACCATACTCACAGAAATCTAGTCAATCTAATCACACTAGGACCACAGCCCTTTCTAACTCAATGAAACTAAGCCATGCCCGTGGGGCAACCCAAGATGGGTGGGTCATGGTGGAGAGATCTGACAGAATGTGGTCCACTGGAGAAGGGAATGGCAAACCACTTCAGTGTTATTGCCATGAGAACCCCATGAACAGTATGAAAAGGCAAAATGATAGGATATTGAAAGAGAAACTCCCCAGGTCAGTAGGTGCCCAATATGCTACTGGTTGGTCCCACCACTTCATGGGAAATAGATGGGGAAACAATGGAAACAGTGGCAGACTTTATTTTTGGGGGCTCCAAAATCACTGCAGATGGTGATTGCAGTCATGAAATTAAAAGACGCTTGCTCCTTGGAAGGAAAGTTATGACCAACCTAGACAGCATATTGAAAAGCAGAGACATTACTTTGCCAACAAAGTCTGTCTAGTCAAGGCTATGGTTATTTCAGTGGTCATGTATGGATGTGAGAGTTGGGTTGTGAAGAAAGCTGAGAGCTGAAGAATTGATGCTTTTGAACTCTGGTGTTGAGAAGACTCCAAGGGACTGTAAGGAGATCCAACCAGTCCATCCTAAAGGAGATCAGTCCTGGGTGTTCATTGAAAGGACTGATGCTGAAGTGAAACTCCAATACTTTGGCCACCTGATGCAAAGAGTTGACTCATTGGAAAAGCCCCTGATGCTGGGAGGGATTGGGGGTAGGAGGGGCAGGAGATGACAGAGGATGAGATGGCTGGATGGCATCACCAACTGGATGGACATGAGTTTGGGTAAACCCCGGGAGTTGACGATGGACAGGGAGCCCTGGCATGCTGCGGTTCATGGGGTTGCAAAGAGTCAGACACGACTGAGCGACTGAACTGAACTGAACTGACCTTCAAGTTCTCTAGTTTTATCTAACATGAGGTTAACCTAATAGGTTAAATTTCTAACTCAATATATTATTTTTAATTCTTTATTTTATATTTGAAACGTATTATTTCTATCGTGTCTGTTTTTGAATTTGCCTGCTTTTTCAATTTTATGTATTATGGTTATTCTTTTCTTATGACTTTAGTTCTTTGTATATTTTATTATTTAAACAGATGAATTTAGTTTTCTACACAAATGCCCTATTTGTTCAAAATTCTTGTTTTAAATTTATTTATTTTCTCATGATTCTAATGGTGAACTGTTATTCATATGCTTTTTAGTGTAAGATGCTGTGAATTCATCAAATTCATCTGTGAGAATTCTGTTTAGCTTTGCATGAGTTCCACTCCCCGCTGTGGGAGTGTCATTTGGCAGATAACCTAGTTTGTCACAGTCTGTGATCACTTATGCACTTTTGTAAACTTCTGAGTTTGGAAACCACATGCAAAATGTAGATTCCAACCTTGGGCCATGTGGAGAAATGCTTTTCCCTCTCACAGCTCAGGAACACATAGCAAAGCATTGCAGTCTTCTTTTCCATGTCAGGGGATCTACGTTTCTAGAACTTTGTTGCTATAGCTCTTTAAAGTTACTTCTTTTATGTGGGAAGTCTCCATTTCAATAGTCACTCTGGATGGAACCATTTCAATAGTCACTCTGGATGGAACCAAGAATATTTATCCTATGCCTGAATAGCCATGAAATAAAACTCTTGGTCTACCAAGCAGGACATTTTGCATTAACACACCCACGTGTACCAACATACACAAGTACATATACACACATACACATAAACACACTCTAGGGCAGTTAGAGTTTCACTTTCCATTTGGGTTTACAATTCTGTTTGTAGAATCGATGTGTATCACTTTATATCCTGTGATTGTGGTTTGATATATTTTATCCAGTATCATTAGAGTTTCAACAGATGGTTTTCCAGGTGATTAGGCCACCTAACTTCTTAACATTTAAAAAATAAATATAAAGCAATGTAAACTTTAATAATTGCTATGTCACTTCATCAGCAGTTTATGGTTAGTGTAATGAATGTGAAAAAGTATCATTTTATGTATAATGGATTCATTCAGATTTTTCTGATTCTTGCTAAAGTTCTCTTTTCTTCAACTTTTGGCCTTAAATGGTGGATACTCTTACTTTCATTTGGGTATTTGATTTTATTTTCCTCTTAAGAAGAGAGAAATTTGGCTGTCATTTGATGTTATTGTGGATTGATGCTTCTCCAGAGCCCATATAATGAAGTTTATGTTTTGAACTAGTGAAGTATTTGTTATTCCAAATTATGAAATGATACATTTTCATTTGTTTCATCTGCAAGAGTGGATGATTTTGAACTTGACAGTAAATTAGAGAGCACAATAAAAATTATAGTTGACCAGCTGGGATGACTGTGGGCAATCTGATGCTTCTTTTAGAGTTATTTGAGATGTTGATGTCATATTTCTTTCAATTTCTTTCCTTTACAAACTCAATCTGAACTTTTTCTTCCTTTGTTCAAAAATTCCAAGTAAGATTCCAAATGTTTCACTTAAGTTTAATGGTTTTGCTTCATATTTAATGATTTATATGTTGTGTACATGCCCTTTGGTTGATGTTCTGAACTCCATCTCTATGCTTTTCATAAATATTCCTCCTCTTAGTTAAGAGTTTCTAGAAATAAAACAAACGCTGTTTTGTAGCATATCTCTTTTATTCATATAGGATTATTATGCTGTATTGATTTTATGGAACCGTTCTTCAAGCAATTATACTGCAATATTAAATTTTCAAAATATCCTTAGCCATCATGGTACAACAAAGCAGATTAGTGACATCTGAGATGGACTGATGAGACTAATAGGAAATTAAACAACCAGTAGGCTTTGTTTGCTGTTATTTTAAGGAGGAAACAGAGAGATCAATAGCAGAGGGGAAATTTTTATTTTTAACAGATGTATTCATTTATATTATGTTTGGTAACTTTTATTTAGAATAATATGATATATAAACATACATATATGTGTATATATAGACATTATACATGTATACATATGTGTTTACAGACAAATTTTTATACTACTTATTGTTTCTATAGCATAGTTCATAATTACCAAACACTGGTGAAGTTCTTTATTAGTACTGATATTTTTCTAGAGAAGGAAAAAGTATTCTAGATATTGTATTAGTTTCTTTCTTTTTTTTTTTTTACTTTACAATATTATATTGGTTCTGCCACACATCAACATGAATCCACCACAGGCATACACGTGTTCCCCATCCTGAACCCCCCTCCATAACTCATTATCAAAGAAATGCAAATCAAAACCACAATGAGGTACCATTTCATGCCAGTCAGAATGGCTGTGATCCAAAAGTCTACAAGCAATAAATGCTGGAGAGGTGTGGAGAAAAGGGAACCCTCTTACACTGTTGGTGGGAATGCAAACTAGTACAGCCACTATGGAGAACAGTGTGGAGATTCCTTAAAAAACTGTATTAGTTTCTTTTCAAAAGAATTTTATCTGTATGGACATTTCCTTTGCTAGTGTGCATGTCTCATCACTATTGAAGCTTTAGTGCACACACTAGTACCTTAACATGTAGAACTCTTTTTCATATATAGCTTTTCGAAAAAATTATAAACAAGTCAGTCTTCCAAGAAGTACTGTTTGAAAGAATATTTTTTAGTTAATAATTCTGATATTTTTCTTCAATTGGTCTTAATACCAACCAACAATCCAAGTTCATACATATTCACATTGTTACCAAAGTTGGGTTCCACTACATGCTGCTCAGAAAGCAATGCTTGAGAGGCAAGTGTTGAGAGAAAGGAAACTTTCTCTAATCAGAAAAACTGGCGATCTGGGGAGAAGATGAATTCATAACCTAAAACCAACACTGAAGATTCTGATGGACAGGGAAAATTTTTCGAGGGAAAGGAAAAGTAACCTCAGTTAATCACTGAGATATGGGATTGGAATTGTAGTTATCATGTTCATACAGTTTGCTTGCAAATTGCTGAAGAATAAGGAAGAGATCTTGTCATCTCATAATTACTTGTTCATTTTTATTTCTTTAATCTACATAAAGAATCAACAGGTTGGGCAAGGTATTACGAGACAAAAACACTTGAGAGGTGTGCATACGCCAAAGATGAGTAAAGCATGGGGTTGCTTGGTTAGGATAGTTGCAATACAGTTTTAATAAAGTGACAAGACAAAAAGGGGCCTTCTGCAGAGAGCTCTTTCCTGCAAAGTTTCTTTCCTGTCAAAAGCTGCTTGTAAATCTCCACTTTTTACAATATAATCACATTTCTATGGGATTATAAAGAATTATAAAACAAGATCTTAATGATCCAGATAACCATGATGGAGTGATTGCTCACCTAGAGCCAGACATCCTGGAGTCCGAAGTCAAGTGGGCCTTAGGAAGTATCATTGCAAACAAAGCTAGTGGAGGTGATGGAATTCCATTTGAGCTATTTCAAGTCCTAAATGATGATGCTATTAAAGTGCTGCACTCAATATGCCAGCAAATTTGGAAAACTCAGTAGTGGTCAAAGGACTAGAAAAGATCTGATTACATTCCAATGTCAAAGAAATACAATGCAAAAGAATGTTCAAACTACCACACAATTGCATTCATCTCACATGCTAGTAAAGTAATGCTCAAAATTCTCCAAGCCAGGCTTCAACAAAAGGTGAACCATGAACTTCCAGATGTTCAAGCTGAATTTAGAAAAGGCAAAGGAACCAGAGGTCAAATTGCTGACATCCACTGGATCATCAAAAAAGCAAGAGAGTTCCATAAAAACATCTACTTCTGCTTTGTTCACTATGCCAAAGCCTTTGACTGTGTGGATAACAACAAACTGGAAAATTCTGAAAGAGATGGGAATACCAGACCACCTGACCTACCTCCTGAGAAATCTGTATGCAGGTCAAGAAGCAACAGTTAGAACTGAACATGGACTATTGGACTGGTTCCAAATTGGTAAAGGAGTCTGTCAAGGCTGTATATTGTCACTCTGTTTATTTAATTTATATGCAGAGTACATCATATGAAATCCCAGGCTGGATGAAGCACAAGCTGGAATCAAGATTACTGGGAGAAATATCAATAACCTCAGATATGCAGATGACACCGCCCTTATGGCAGGAAGTAAAAAGGAACTAAAAAGTCTCTTGATGAAAGTGGAAGAGGAGAGTGAAGAAGCTGGTTTAAAACTCAACATTAAAAAAAACTAAGATCATGTCATCCGGTCCCATCACATCATGGCAAATAGATGGGGAAACAATGGAAACAGTAAGAGACTTTATTTTGGGGGGGTCCAAAAACATTGCAGATGGTTACCGCAGCCATGAAATTAAAAGACGCTTACTCCTTGGAAGAAAAGCTATGACCAACCTAGACAGCTTATGAAAAAGCAGAGACATTACTCTGACAACAAAGGTCCATCTAGTCAAAGCTATGGTTTTTCCATTAGTCATCTATGGATGTGAGAGTTGTGCCATAAAGAAAGCTGAGCACCAAAGAATGAACGTTTTTGAACTGTGATGTTGGAGAAGACTCTTGAGGATCTCTTGGACTGCATAGAGATCCAACCAATCAATCCTAAAGGAAATCAAACCTGAATATTCATTGGAAGGACTGATGCCGAAGATGAAACTCCAGTACTTTGGCCACCTGATGTGAAGAACTGAGTCACTGGAAAAGACCCTTATGTTGGGAAAGATTGAAGGCAGGAGAAGGGGACAGCAGAGGAAAGATGGTTGGATGGCCTCACAGACTCAATGGACAAGAGTTTGACAGGCTGCATGAGTTGGTGATGGACAGGGAGGCCTGGCATGTGGAAGTCCATGGGGTCGCAGAGAGTAGGACTTGACGGAGTGACTGAACTGAACTGAACAAAGGTCCATCTTTCATACCCTCTTCATGCTGACATACGGTGCCATATCCTTAGTGTGGCAGATGAGAGCATGGGTTTATAGCATCTCTTTGGGGACAGTTTTAGTTGCCAATTTATGAATATGGTTAGAACAAGTTACAATTTGTGTGTGTGTGTGTGTGTGCGCGTGCGTGCACACAAATGAAATGGATGATATGGTTAGATGGCATCACTGACTCAATGGATATGAACTTGGGCAAACTCCGGGAGATAGTGAGGGACAGGAAGGCCTCATGTGCTACAGTCCATAGGGTCTCAAAGAGTTGGACACGAATACTGACTAACCAACAATAACATATAGATTATTGTAAGCAGTAGTGTTAATACCATTCTCTTAAGGCCAGTTCTTGGAATTGTGCTAGACATAGATTCACTACTACTCAAGATGGATAAGTTTATGTCACAACTGTCCTCTGGTCATCATGCAGTTAGCTTTCCCCTTCTGGTGACAGTTATAGTATCTGTAAAACAGCTCAAGGATATCCATCAGAAACTTTGTCAGTGATTCTATGTCTTAATCATTAGCTGCTTGAGCTTGCTCTTTTGTGACTCAGGGAAGCCTAGGAGGAGACTTCAGCTTTTCCATGAACAAGATACAGGGGACATGGAGGGACCTTTGTTTGTACTTGGAGGGTCCAACAGATTTCTGCTTGGTTCATAATTCTTTCTTTGTTGATCTATTTATGTTCAATTGATTAGTGTATCAGGTTCTAACCCTTGTTACAGTAAGTACCAGGGGTCCTTAGCTGTGTTTTGTAACCCTTGGTAAGTTGTTCAAAACTTTGTCTCAATATCTTCATTTGTAATGTGGTAGTAGAATCTACTTCATAGGATTGTGTTGAGGACACTTTTTTTAATATAAATTTATTTATTTTAATTGGAGGCTAACTACTTTACAATATTGTATTGGTTTTGCCATACATCAACATGCATCTGCCATGAGTGTACACGTGTTCCCCATCCTGAACCCTCTCATACCATCCCTCTGGGTCATCCCAGTGCACCAGCCCCAAGTATCCTGTATCCTTCATAGAACCTGGACTGGCGATTTGTTTCTTATACGATATTATACATGTTTCAATGCTGTCCTCCCAAATCATCCCTACCTCCCTCTTCCACAGAGTCCAAAAGACTGTTCTATACATCTGTGTCTGTTTCACTGTCTCGCATACAGGGTTATTATTACCATCTTTCTAAATTCCATATATTAGTATACTGTATTGGTGTTTTTCTTTCTGCCTTACTTCACACTGTATAATAGGCTTCAGTTTCATCTCTAAGCAAGGTGAAAAGACAGCCTTCAGAATGGGAGAAAAAAATAGCAAAAGAAGCAACTGACAAAGAACTAATCTCAAAAATATACAAGCAACTCCTGCAGCTCAATTCCAGAAAAATAAATGACACTTTTATACATATAGACAGTTATAACAGTTTGTGGTACACAGTAGTCATTTAGTAACTGCTAATTATTATTATTTGCTATTTGTTTAAAAAGCTAAAAAGAAATATTTTGTCATAAATTATTGTTAATTTCACAGTATCTTTGGTATCCATGACATTAAATTCTAGGAATTCTACCTTCATAAATACTTTTATATCTGTCCTAGACATTTCTGTCTCCCCAATCACTAATTTTATATAGTCTATAAACTAGTATTTCTTATTAGTTTTGCATAAAGTAATATTTTTTTGCATAAACTAATATTTCTTATTAGTTTATGCAATAAGATACACTTACAGGGGTCTTCCCTGGTGGCTCAGACGGTAAAGTGTCTGCCTGCAATGCTGGAGACCCAGGTTGGATCCCTGGGTCGGGAAGATCCTCTGGAGAAGGAAATGGCAACCCACTCCAGTATTCTTGCCAGGAAAAATCTCATGGATGGAGCCTGGTAGGCTACAGTCCATGGGGTTGCAAAGAGTCGGACACGACTGAGTGACTTCACTTCTCAGTTCATTATATAATTATTGCATAAAAAATTTTTAGCCTTACTTGATAAACCAACATCCACATTTCTACTATAATTTATTTCTACACCTAACTAGTCATATCATCTGGAGAAGGAAATGGCAACCCACTCCATTGTTCTTGCCTGGAGAGTCCCATGGACAGAGGAGCCTGGAGGGCTGCAGTCCATGCATCGCACAGAGTCAGACACGGCTGAAGCGACTAAGCAGCAGTCATAGCATCACCTTTAAAACTTTAGTGGGCTTTTCTAGAAATGAGCTTCAGCATTCTGAGTAAGCAACACACACTTTTTTGGTTTTCTTGTGTTGGGGAAATGGTTAAAAATAAAATCTGCTCTCCTGGAAGTTCTCTCTACAAGTGTAAAAAATAGAGAAAATAATTGTATTATTGAATAAGCATTAAGTCAGACTGCTGTATGCATTTTAGGCTGTCCAGTAAAGAAATTACAAAGACAGAAAGAGATCCCATGCTTTCATGTAGCAGGTTGACACAATTCATTATACAAAAATTAGGCATTTTATCCAAAGGGAAAATAATCTCTTATCTCTAAGACAAGAAAGAAGTCACCAGTTGTAGCCAGGTCTCTAGAAAGACAGAAACAGGGAGACAGGCTGCAATCCTCCCTGATGTTCCCATTTCAAAAAGGTGGCTCCAAGAACTTCAAGAAAGATTCCTGGGGTGAAAAACCAGCAAGAGTCTTATTTAGCTTTTAAAAGATGTAAGTACAATTCAGAGACAGAGAAATAATTTACATGAAAGGATTTAAAAGTTTAAGTTATAAGGAAATTCTGTAAGAGAAGAGAGAACCAAAAGTTTCTTTTTCACATTGGGTACTAGGAAAAATTCAAATTTTTGAGATTTTTTGTTATTCTTATTCTTGTCACAGTCTTCAAAAATGACATAATTTTCTGGCAATGCCTTGTATCTCCCTGAAGTACTTTGTGTTTGTGCTAATTCACACCATACCTTGCTACTTCCATGCCTTCACTAATGTAATTTATTCCCTCATCCTGAGACATCTTTGCTTTCTTTTTCTGGAAAACATCTAGGATCAGGCCAAATATTGTTTTCTCTATGCATATAAAAAAAAAGCATTGTTTATCAAGAAGAGGTTTATTGCAACATACCAGTAACATATTTCTTATAAAAGTTTTATAGATTTATATAGAATACTATTGCACATATTATGTCTGAATAGGGTAAAGGTGACTAGGTTGTTGACCTGAAACAAACAGACTGACAGATATTTCTCCAGTATTGAGGTACTTATTTGAGATTAGCAGAGAATTGCAATTCAGAGTCTGCAACCATGGTGAGCTGCCTCCCGAGTCCCCCCAAGCAAGGGAAGGAGACTGCTTTCTAGAGAGGAGAGGAAGATGGGAGTGGGAAGGTTATAGGGAAACAAAAAAGAATTCATGGCTTTTCATTGACTGAATCCTTGCCAGGAAAGAAGAGAAGTCTTTCTTCTTCTGGTTGGGCTCTGACGTCTCAGTGTGTGAGAACTTCCCCTTCTGGTTTTTCAGCTCCATTGAATTGAGATGTTTGTAATTTTTTTGCAAGATGCTTGAGAAATATATAAGTTATATACATATATTTGGACTGAGAGTCAATAATCTATATCCACTGCACAGGAGGAAACAAATAGCAACTCTGATCCCTGTGGAGTCCTTCAAGCTTCCTACTTTAGGAGCTTCATAAACACAGTAAGGTGAATGAGGTAGAGACTTACAGCTTCCCGATTTTTAGTGAGGCATTATAAAAAATTGTCATTGTAACATATCTATAAATTATAATAAATATGCTGGCAGTTCACTCTGCAGTATAGTCAGCCATAGTTTAGCTGAGAGGCATACATCAGCCTATATATCTTACAGTTTCCTTAGTTTATATTTTAAAGTTATTAGGCATCTTACTCTTCAACTCAATTAGCATCATGTCTAAAGCAGGAAGAGAGAAGAAACCATATTTCAATTTCCTGAAGATTTCATTTCTTTGATAATGTATTTAAGTTGGTAACAACCTGTAAGAACCCTAAATTATTTTTTTTACCTCTATTTTTATAAAGTAGTAGTCAAGTATCAAAAATGAATGTTGTTATGGTTGTTTAGTTGTGTCCGACTCTTGAGGCCCCATGAAGAGTAGCCTGCCAGGCTCCTCTGACCATGGGATTTCCCAGGGAAGAATACCGGAGTTGATAGCCATTTCCTTCTCCAGAGGATCTCCTGACCCAGGGATCAAAACCGCATCTCCTGCACTGGCAGGTAGATGTTTTACCCCTGAGCCATCAGGGAAGCTGTGCTTGGTGCATGTACACTTGCCCATCTTAGAAAAATGTGTTTCTAAGAGTTGTAGAAAACTGAAATGAAATCATATACACTAAATGGTATCTCAAAACCTGGAATGTCTTAAGATCCCAACCAAACTTATTTACATTTTTCTATTTTTCTGCACTTTCTGCTAGGAACATACCTAACGTTTTGCTGTCTAGCAACAGGGCAAGGTAGGTATATTCATGACAAGAACAGATAGCTATAATATGGATGGTTCATTTGTTACTTAGCAAAGCTGAAACTTCTTTACCTTATATATAAGATGGATCTTTTTTCAAAATTTGTCTCTGACTGTGACAAAGTTATGTTACAATCAGTTAAAATATTAAGAAGATAATAAATGCCTACCTTATAGAGTTATTGTTAAGATAAAATAGCTAATATATGTTTTAAAAAACACAAAAGTCTAGAACATAATAAGCACCCACAAGTGATACTTTTGATTAGGCTGTGTTGTTGTTGATTTTGACAATATTGATGATGATAATGAAGTTATTTCTATTTCTATTTTAAAATTGACTAGAGCATATTTGTCTTATTTTTTTAGTGTATTCACTCTTGTTGGTGAGAAAAAATCATTTGATGCTGTATAAACATGGACTGTAGCACACCAGGCTCCTCTGTCCATGGAATTCTCCAAGCAAGTATAGTGGAGTGGGTAGCCATCCACTTCTCCAGGGGATCTTGCCAATCCAGGGATCGGGATCGAACCTGGGTCTCCAGCACTTCAAGCAGACTCTTTACTCTCTGAGCCACCAGGGAAGTCCTAGCTAGTCTACTTACTTATCTGCTATATAAATATTATGCATTTATTAAAGCTTTTTAATAGTTTTCCCTAGATTATATTTTCTTCTTATTTTAATATGAGTATAAACATTCGTCCTCTCACCAAGTAGATCAGAGTTTATAGCTGGCAAAGTTGGCCTGAACGCTGAAACTTAGAATCAGACATCTTAATTGTAATATTAAATCAAGAAAAAAAAATTCAGCATCAGTGTTATGCTGTTGGCAAATTGCTGGTGTTTAGTTGACTGTTGGGAGAGAATGCTAGTTATGCAATTGCATTAATAATGATTCCACTGGAACCAGATGAGTCTCCATGTCCTATTAGCCCTTCTGAATTAAATTCTGCACTGCTTAACTTCTCTCCTTCTCTCATGAACCTTTCATCATATGATATAAAACATGTCTCCATGGAAACGAAAGCATTTCCCTTAGAAGACAAAAGGTGAATAATTCCTGCCGAATCCTATCATTATTTTTCAGAGACTACTTTATTTTATTACAAGTGAAAAAGCTTCAATAGCAGTCTGTACTCTGCAACTAAGAACAGGACAGTTTAATCATTTCAATAAGGCTGAAGAAACAGCTACTAAGAACTATTTTATTAACTTCCTAGAGGATTTGTGGTTGTACAACATTAAAAGATGCCTTACAGTAAACTAAATTCCAGGGGGAGGAAATAGTATAGTTCAACAACATAGGATAGGTCAGAAAAGCCCCAGGGGAGTATATGAAATATTTGGTCTTCCAACTACCTATCAACGAAATGACATCGTGTCATATCTGTCTTTACCACAGGCTGTCTTGTATCATCATTACTTGTTTAAGTTTGATTTTTTAAGATTATTGAAAATGCTGATAATTATTTCTGACTTCTGATTACTTTGTGTGGAAACTTTATGACAGGGGCCACAATCTCCTACCATGCTTGCAGCTTTTGCACATTTCTATTGTCATTATTGTTTTCATGTATTTCTTTAATAAGGAAAATCCCATGGATAGAGGAGCCTGGTAGGCTGCAGTCCATGGGGTCGCTAAGAGTTGGACACGACTGAGTGACTTCACTTTCACTTTTCACTTTCATGCATTGGAGAAGGAAATGGCAACACACTCCAGTATTCTTGCCTAGAGAATCCCAGGGACGGGGGAGCCTGGTGGGCTGCCGTCTATGGGGTCACACAGAGTCGGACACGACTGAAGTGACTTAGCAGCAGCAGCAATCAGAACATAAAACATTACATTTTTTCATCTATGTCCTTTCAAAAAAATCATGTAAAAATTGTCAATGACCTCTCTCTCATTCCTTACCCCAAGATTTAGGGCTTTCTGTGTTTTACAATGAAAACATAGCCTATTTTATTTCATTTTTATCTCCTAAAAATATTTGGATAAGTGTGTGGCATCTATCTTTTGCAGCAGATGTGAAAAGTTTCAAACAGGCTATTAGAAGTGAAGTTCATAAAGACAAGAAATAGGAGCACTTCCTTCATAGAGCTATCAAAAACTTCCCAAACTAGTACATTAGACTAGTGGAGTTTCGAGAAGATAAAAATGACTTTAGGAGTAGAGAAGTAATATGTGTCTGCACACACGTGTGTATAATATTGTTTAGTCACTAGGTCATGTCCAACATTTTTGTGTCCCCATAGCCTGTAGCCTGCCAGGTTCTTCTGTCCATGGGATTTTCAAGGCAACAATACTGGAGTAGGTTGCCATTTCCCTCTCCAGGGGATCTTCCAGACCCTGGGATCAAACCGGAGTCTCCTGTATCATCTGTGGATTCTTTACCACTGAGCCACCAGGGAAGCTTGCGCATGGTACACACACACACACACACACACACACACACACACACACACATATATGTACAATTACAATGTGTTTGTGTATGTGTTTCATATTGTTGATTAATTTCATATATTTTATCTGTATTTATGCAGCATTCTTAATTTAAATTAAAATTAAAGGAAAAATACAAAGGAAAAGTTTTTGGTTTCCTCCAATGCAGTTGTTAAGAACTTAAACTATTAAATTTTTTTTATTTGATAAAACAAGTTGATTATGTTGCTCTTTTTATTTTTTTTTTTGAAAATCAAAAATGATGCAAAATAATAAGTGGTTATAAACATGAGAAAGGACAGAAGCTGCTACAACCCCCATTCTTGCTTTAGTAACAAAATCTTAAATTTTATGAAGATACTGGCTCACCTGGAATAAAGACCAGAATCCCAGACTACACTGCAGCAAGTTGAAGACACGTAACTAATTTTGACTAATGTAGTGCTAATGTAAGTAATGGATACATGACCTTGTAAAGAAAGACGTCACTGTATCTTTTCTTCTTTTCAGCTTTGGTTGTGATCCAGTGGACCATATGGATTTGAGTAATGCTATAAAGTGGCAGAGCAATACGTTAGATTGAATTTAAATCCCTGACATATTGATAATTACTGTATCTCTATTATTCTGGTTCTTTGCTGTAGAAACTGAACTTACATTCTTGTTAATGCAGAGCATAGCCTTTCATGTGAGTGAAAATATTCATTTACTCATTCAGTTAATCAGTACTTACTAAGGATCAACTACACACCAACAACAGATTCTTTCATAACAATTACCTTCTTTTGTGATATGCAGATAATAAAGGCAATATAAATAAATATGAAATTAGAATTGGGTTGAAATAAAGACAGGATCTTAATGCAAACAGCTTCACAAACTAGAACACTGGAAAGCTGGAGTTTTGGAAAGGTGCAAATGCCTTTAAAAGGAGCAATCATAATGATGGATAGGAACATATAAGCTAAACAGTAACATAGTATTTGAGGGAGTGAAGTATTGAAGATGTGTTACTATCAGAAAAGAATAGGTCTAAAAAGGCCTGAAGGACACTCAAAAGCCACAAATTGGTGGTAATAACTTCTTGTGTCATGGGATATCTTCAGAAATAAGTATATTTATTTATAAATATACATTAATAAATGTAAAAGTTATATTAAGAAGCAATATAATATTAAGACAATTTAAATATATTATTTTAAAACATAATGTGTACTTAAAAATTATAAAGCCATCAGAAAATGCAAAATATACTCTTTAGCAAAAGAATGGAAAATTCAAACTAATTGGATAGTGTGGAAACATATAACATTATGTTTTTACCAGATGTGAAATTTAACATCTAGAGAAGAAATAAAACTATCCAAAAGTTTTTGTTATACTACTCCAGAGAAACATTTGTGTATGTCTCTTTTAAAGCAGTGTGTTTATTTAATGTTCAATTTCAACTCTGGTAAATATTTATAAAATATTTTTATGAAAATAGTCCTTTGTCTGTGTAGCTTAAATTATCTATTTCCTGTATATATCTGCTTTAAATCGTTTTGAAAATAACAATTTTGACTTATGCTATGGAGAGATGCTTGAATATTTAACAGATCAATTCATAACATTTAAAAAGTGAAAAGAAAATATTGAACTCTTTTCAAGAAGCAAAAATTATCATAAAGAATAATTCTGGCTCATTAAGAAATCAGACAATGTAAATCATATCATAATTGTCTCCAGAGTATTTTTAATTGATGCTTTCCAGTTTTTAAATTTAAAAAGATCTTTCTTTTAGAGATTAATCCCTTGTCAGTTGCTTTTTTTTTTGCAAATATTTTCTCCCATCCTGGAGGTTGTCTTTTCATCTTGTTTATTGTTTACTTTGATGTGCAAAAGCTTTTAATTAGGTCCCATTTGTTTATTTTTGTTTTTATTTTCATTATTTAGAAGGTGAGTCAAAAAAATCTTGCTATGATTTACGTCAAAGAGTGTTATGCCTATGTTTTCTTTTAAGAATTTTATAGTGTCTGGCCTTACATTTAGGTCTTTAATCCATTTGAGTTTACTTTTGTGTAAGGTGTTAGAGTGGAGAAGGCAATGGCACCCCTCTCCAGTACTCTTGCCTGGAAAATCCCATGGATGGAGGAGCCTAGTAGGCTGCAGCCCATGGGGTCGCTAAGAGTCGGACACGACTGAGCGACTTCACTTTCACTTTTCCCTTTCATGCATTGGAGAAGGAAATGGCAACCCACTCCAGTGTTCTTGCCTGGAGAATCCCAGGGACAGGGGAGCCTGATAGTCTGCCGTCTATGGGATCGCACAGAGTTGGACACGACTGAAGCGACTTAGCAGCAGCAGTAACTTCTCCCCTGGAGAAGGAAATGGCGACCCACTCCAGTATCCTTGCCTGGAGAATCCCATGGATGGAGGAGCCTGGTGGGCTATAGTCCACGGGGTCGCAAAGAGTCAGACACGACTTAGAGACTTTTTACTTTTACTTTACTTTAAGGTGTTAGAGAGTTTTCTAACACTATAATTCTATTCTTTTACATGTTGTTTTCCCAGCACCACTTATTGAAGAGACTGTCTCTTCTCCATTGTATATTCTTGCCTCCTTTATCATAGATTAGGTGACCATAGGTGCATGTGTTTATCTCTGGGCTTTCTATCTTGTTCCATAGATCTATATTTCTGTTTGTGTGTTAGTACCATACTGTCTTGATTACCATTAAAAAAAAAAAAAAAGGGAAAGAAAGAAAACCCAGTTGAAAACTGTGAGGAAGACCTAATAGGCATATCTCCAAAGAAGACATACAGATGGCCAAGAGGCAAATGAAAAGATACTCAACATCACTAGGTATTAGAAAAATACAAATCAAAACTACAATGAAGTGTCACCACCCACTGGTCAGAATGGCCATCATGAAAAAATCTATAAACAATAAATGCTGGAGAGGATGTGGAGAAAAGGGAACCCTCTTACACTGTTATGGGAATGTGGATTGGTGCAACCATTATGGAAAAGAGATCAAAGTTCCTTAAAAAAACCAGAAGTAGAACTAGTTCCTTAAGTAAAACTAAAAATGATCCAGCAATCCCATTACTGGGCATAGACTCAGAGAAAACCATGACTCCAAAAGATACAAGCACCTCAATGTTTATCACAGGACTATGTACAATAACCAGGACATGGAAGCAACCTAAGTGTTCATTGACAGAGGAATGGATAAAGAAGATCTGTGAACTTCCTGATGTTCAAGCTGGTTTTAGAAAAGGCAGAGGAACCAGAGATCAAATTGCCAACATCCGCTGGATCATAGAAAAAGCAAAAGAGTTCCAGAAAAACATCTATTTCTGCTTTATTGACTATGCCAAAGCCTTTGATTGTGTGGATCACAATAAACTGTGGAAAATTCTGAAAGAGATGGGAATACCAGACCACCTGATCTGCCTCTTGAGAAATTTGTATGCAGGTCAGGAAGCAACAGTTAGAACTGGACACAGAACAACAGACTGGTTCCAAATAGGAAAAGGATTTCGACAAAGCTGTATATTGTCACCCTGTTTATTTAACTTATATGCAGAGTACATCATGAGAAGAGCTGGACTGGAAGACACACAAGCTGGAATCAAGATTGCCGGGAGAAATATCAATAACATCAGATAAGCAGATGACACCACCCTTATGGCAGAAAGTGAAGAGGAACTCAAAAGCCTCTTGATGAAAATGAAAGAGGAGAGCGAAAAAGTTGGCTTAAAGCTCAACATTCAGAAAACGAAGATCATGGCATCCGGTCCCACCACTTCATGGGAAATAGATGGGGAAACAGTGGAAACAGTGTCAGACTTTATTTTTCTGGGCTCCAAAATCACTGCAGATGGTGACTGCAGCCATGAAATTAAAAGACACTTACTCCTTGGAAGGAAAGTTATGACCAACCTAGATAGCATATTCAAAAGCAGAGACATTACTTTGCCAACAAAGGTTCGTCTAGTCAAGGCTATGGTTTTTCCTGTGGTCATGTATGGATGTGAGAGTTGGACTGTGAAGAAGGCTGAGCGCTGAAGAATTGATGCTTTTGAACTGTGGTATTGGAGAAGACTCTTGAGAGTCCCTTGGACTTCAAGGATATCCAACCAGTCCATTCTTAAGGAGATCAGCCTGCGGATTTCTTTGGAAGGAATGATGCTAAAGCTGAAACTCCAGGACTTTGGCCACCTCATGTGAAGAGTTGACTCATTGGAAAAGACTCTGATACTGGGAGGGACTGGGGGCAGGAGGAGAAGGGGACGACAGAGGATGAGATGGCTGGATGGCATCACCGATGGACATGAGTTTGGGTGAACTCCGGGTGCTGGTGATGGACAAGGAGGCCTGGCATGTGGGGTCACAGAATCGGACACGACTGAGTGACTGATCTGATCTGATATATGTAGAGTCTAGAAAAATAGTACAGATGAACCTATTTGCAAAGCACAAATAGAGACATAGACACAGAGAACAAATGTAGGGACACCAAGGTGGGAAAGGGGAGGGTGGGATGAATTGGGAGATTGGGATTGACATATATACAATACTATGTATAAAAGAGATAATCTTTTTATTTATTTGGGCTTGACACTTGACAGGTCAGTGCCTTTAATTCTGGAAAAAATTAAAGGATACAGCAAATGCTCAGAAAGTATTTGTTGATTAAATCATTATAATTCATGTGTCATATCTAAACATTGAGTATAGTTTAATTATACTCAGCTGCATATTGTTAACATGGGTCTTGTCATCTTTATAGGAAGTATGAACAAACTGTTTTATACAACTATCAATTTGTATTAAATTAGAAATCTGTTCAATATATAGAAACCACATTTAAAACATAGGGTGCATACTTAAATATAGAATTATATAGCACATAATTTTTAAAAATTTACTGAAATATAGTTGATTTACAATGTAGTGTTAATATAATGCATTGCATTATGTTGATCTGATCTCAAGCCAGTCCCTCTACTTGGTCTCTATGACCCACCCTCTCTTCACTGCTCAAGGAGTTTGGACCTATAATTTTTTTTTTTTTTAGTTTTATTTATTTATTCATTTACTTTACAATATTGTACTGGTTTCGCCATACACTGGCATGAACCTGCCATGGGTGTACATGTGTTCCCCATCCTGAACCCCCTTCCAACTCCCTCCCCATCCCATCTCTCTGGGTCATCCCAGTGCACCAGCTCCAGGCACCATGTATCATGCATTGAACCTAGACTGGCGATTCATTTCACATATGATAATTTACATGTTTCAATGCCATTCTCCCATATCATCCTGCCCTTGCTCTCTCCCACAGAGTCCAAAAGACTGTTCTATACATCTATGTCTCTTTTGCTGTCTCACATACAGGGTTATCAGTACCATCTTTCTAAATTCCATATATATGCATTAGTATACTGTATTGATATTTTTATTTCTGGCTTACTTCACTCCGTATAATAGGCTCCAGTTTCATCCACCTCATTAGAACTGATTCAGATGTATTGTTTTTAATGGCTGAGTAATATTCCATTGTGTATATGGACCACAGCTTTCTTATCCATTCATCTGCTTATGGATATCTAGGTTGCTTCCATGTCCTGGCTATTATAAAGAGTGCTGTGATGAACATTGGGGTACATATGTCTCTTTCAATTCTGGGACCTATAATTATCCTCTATCTTACAGCATAAATTTTCCCTTATACAGTGGATCATCCCCAATGACATATAAAGATATTATGCACTCCATCTTCTTCTTCTTCTTTTTTTTTTCTTCTGTATTCCCACAGTGTTTATTATGGTAAAGATACATTTTGAGTTAAATAGTCCTTTTTAGCTAACCTGGGAATTTAACTGTTCATGGTAATCTTTTTTTTTTTTTTAAACTTTACATAATTGTATTAGTTTTGCCAAATATCAAAATGAATCCACCACAGGTATACATGTGTGCCCCATCCTGAACCCTCCTCCCTCCTCCCTCCCCATACCATCTTCTTTTAAAAACAATGAGCAAACATAGACTTTTCTTTTACATTTTATTGCTTCTTTTGCTAGCAAGTTTCATCAAAATAATTTTCTTTACATTGTCAGGGTCTAATAACTCTCTCTTCCTATTTCTCTGTTCAGTCACTCAAAAAAGTGTTTTCCTCCTTCACCCCCAATGAAACTGTTCTTGAACTCTACATTAACAATGATTGATTCTTTGTAATCTTAGTTTACTGTGTGCTATATCTTGTAGTTTCTTCACTTGACTTCTAGAAAACCACTATTCATTACTTTCCCTTCTACTTCACTATGAAGAACTTTTTTTGTTTTTCAGTTTTGTTTTACTGATTCTTTCTATTTCCTTAAAATTCTTCACATTGGAGTCATCCAGTCCTTAATCACTGATTCTTTTCTGTGTACCTACATTCCCTCTTGTGCTGAATTCAGTTTCCTGATATTGTATACTACTTCTATGCCAGCTACTTTCATATTTATATCTCCAGTCCAGACCATATTCTGTAGCTCCAGTCACATATTGCTGTCCACTTGATGAAACTGATAGACCTGTGAAACATTATATACCTGGAACTGAATATTTCTTATCTGCCTACCCTAAATCTGTCCCTACTACAGTCTGCGCTATCTCAGTGATGATAGTCTATCCTTTAGGTTACTTAAGACAAAAACTTTAGTGTCATTGTTGGTTTCATTTTTTTCTCTGCAATAATATACCACATCCAGTTTGTCATGAAGTCATGTTGGCTCTCCCTTCATAGTACACCTAGAAACAGAACCCCTTCACCATCTCTGCTTTATCTAAGCTACCTATCATCTCTTGCTTAAATTTGTTTATTACATTCCTAACTAGTCTCCCTGCTTCCCAATTTGCCCTCCCCCCTGTTTTGCATTGTCAATAAGACATTGTTGAGGTTTTGATAATCAAGTAGTGTTACTCTTCTGACTCAGAGGAACTTCCTGTTTCACTAGCAGCAGATATTGAAGCTCTGCAGAGCTCTCTGACCCAGTCTCTTGCCTTCTCTGTCAACTCACCTCGTGTTACTCTCCCTTTTGCCCATTCTTCTCCAGTCACACTGGCCTTTTTCGTCTTCAAATATTTCAGGGCGATAAAGCATATTACTAAGTGTGTGCCCCTGCTGCGGTATTTTCCTCTTTCTGGAACTCCCTTGCCTGGAAATCTGTATGATTTACTATTTATCAGGTCGAAGTCACTGCTCACTGTCTCACTGATACTTTTCTTTTGCTGTGCTTAGTCGCTCAGTCCTGTCCCATGATTCAAGATGTCATGGACTGTAGCCTGCCAGGCTTCTATGTCCATAGGGATTTTCCAGGCAAGAAAGGTGTAGTGGGCTGCCATACCTTCCTCTGGGGATCTTCCAATCCAAGGGATAGAACAAATAGAACCCAGGTCTCCCACAATGCAGGAAGATTCCTTACCATCTGAGCCACCAGGGAAACCCTTTCTATGGCCATGGTTTATAAAACAGATACATAACATCACCTTATGGCAAACAGATGGGGAAACATTGGAAATAGTGACAGACTTCATTTTCTTGAGCTCCAAAATCACTGAGGACAGTGACTGCCACCATGAAATTAAAAGACACTGCTCCTTATAAGAAAACTTATGAAAAAACAGGACAGCATATTAAAAAATGGAGACATCACTTTGCCAACAAAGGTCTGTATCAGATCAGTCGCTCAATTGTGTCCGACTCTTTGCGACCCCATGAATCGCAGCACGCCAGGCCTCCCTGTCCATCACCAACACCTGGGGTTCACTGAGACTCATGTCCATCGAGTCAGTGATGCCATCCAGCCATCTCATCCTCTGTCGTCCCCTTCTCCTCCTGCCCCCAATCCCTCCCAGCATCAGAGTCTTTTCCAATGAGTCAACTCTTCGAATGAGGTGGCCATAGTACTGGAATTTCAGCTTTAGCATCATTCCTTCCAAAGAAATCCCAGGGCTGATCTCCTTCAGAATGGACTGGTTGGATATCCTTGCAGCCCAAGGGACTCTCAAGAGTCTTCTCCAACACCACAGTTCAAAAGCATCAATTCTTCGGCACTCAGCCTTCTTCACAGTCCAACTCTCACATCCATACATGACCACAGGAAAAACCATAGACTTGACTAGACGAATCTTTGTTGGCAAAGTAATGTCTCTGCTTTTGAATATGCTATCTAGGTTGGTCATAACTTTCCTTCCAAGGAGTAAGCGTCTTTTAATTTCATGGCTGCAGTCACCATCTGTAGTGATTTTGAAGCCCAGAAAAATAAAGTCTGACACTGTTTCCACTGTTTCCCCATCTATTTCCCATGAAGTGATGGGACCAGATGCCATGATCTTCGTTTTCTGAATGTTGAGCTTTAAGTCAACATTTTCACTCTCCACTTTTACTTTCATCAAGAGGCTTTTGAGTTCCTCTTCACTTTCTGCCATAAGGGTGGTGTCATCTGCATATCTGAGGTTATTGATATTTCTCCCGGCAATCTTGATTCCAATTTGTGTTTCTTTCAGTCAAAATACAAATGTGAGAGCTGGACCATAAAGAAGGCTGAGCGCTGAAGAATTGATACTTTTGAATGGTGGTGTTGGAGAAGACTCTTGAGAATCCCTTGGACTGCAAGGAGATCAAGCTAGTCAATCATAAAAGAAATCAACTATGAATATTCATTGGAAGGACTGATGCTGAAGCTGAAGTTCCAGTACTTTGGCCACCTTATGTGAAGAACTGACTCATTGGAAAAGACCCTCATGCTTGAAAGAGTGAACGCAGGAGAAGAAGGGGATGACAGAGGATGAGATGCTTGGATGGTGTCACCAATTCAATGGACATAAGTTTGAGCACACTCCAAGAGAGAGTGAAGGACAAGAAAGCCTGGCATGCAGCAGTCCATGGGGTCGCAAAGAGTGGGACGTAACTGAGCAACTGAAAAACAACAACCCCCTCCCTCCACTATATTTTTGTCACCCCTCATTCAGTTCAGTTCAGTCGCTCAGTTGTATCCGACTCTTCGTGGCCCCATGGACTGCTGCATTCCAGGCTTTCCTGTCCATCATGAACTCCTGCAATTTACTCAAACTCATGTCCATTTAGTCTTCTCCAACACCACAGTTCAAAAGCATCAATTCTTCAGTGCTCAGCTTTCTTTATAGTCCAACTCACATCCATACATGACTACTGGAAAAACCATAACTTTGACTAGATGGACCTTTGTTGGCAAAGTATTGTCTCTGCTTTTTAATATGCTGTCTAGGTTTGTCATAGCTTTTATTTCAAGGAGCAAGCACCTTTTAATTTCATGGTGGCAGTCACCATCTGCAGTGATTTGGGAGCCTAACAAAATAAAGTCTGTCACTGTTTTGATGGCCCCCCTTCTATTTGCAATGAGGTGAAGTACCAGAAGGCATGATCTTAGTTTTCTGAATGTTGAGTTTTAACCAACTTTTTCACTCTCCTCTTTCACTTTCATCAAAAGGCTCTTTAGTTCTGCTTCACTTTCTGCAGAAGGGTGGTGTCATCTGCATATTTGAGGTTATTGATATTTCTCCTGGCAATCTTGATTCCAGCTTGTGCTTCATCCACTCTGGTACTTTGCATAAGGTACTCTGCATATAAGTTAAATAAGCAGGGTGAAGATATACAACCTTGATGTACTCCTTTCCCGATTTGGAACCAGTCTGTTGTTCCATGTTCAGTTCTAACTGTTGGTTTTTGACCTACATACAGATTTCTCAGGAGGCAGGTCACGTGGTCTGGTATTCCCATCTCGTGAAGAATTTTCCAAAATTTGTTGTGATCCACACAGTCAAAAGCTTTGGTGTATTCAATAAATCACAAGTAGATGTTTTTCGGGAACACTCTTGCTTTTTTGATGATCCAGCAGATGTTGGCAATTTGATCTCTGGTTCTTCTGCCTTTCTAAAGCCATCTTGAACATTTGGAAGTTCACGGTTCACATATTGTTAAAACCTGTCTTGGAGAATTTTGAGCATTACTTTGCTAGCGTGTGAGATGAGTGCAGTTGTGCAGTAGTTTGAACATTTCTTGGCATTTCCTTTCTTTGGGATTGGAATGAAAACTGACATTATCCAGTCCTGTGGCCACTGCAGAGTGTTGCAAATTTGCTGGCATATGGAGAGCAGCACTTTCACAGCATCATCTTTTAGGATGATGGAATTCCATCACCTCCACTAGCTTTGTTTGTAATGATACTTTCAAAGGCTAACTTGACTTTCCTTCCCAGGATGTCTAGCTCTAGGTGAGTGATCACACCATCGTGGTTATCTAGGTCATGAAAATCTTTTTTTTTTTTTTTTTTGTATAGTTCTTCTGCGAATTCTTGCCGCCTCTTCTTAGTATCTTCTGCTTCTGTTAGGTCCATATCATTTCTCTTCTTTCTTGTGCCCATCTTTACATGAAATGTTCCCTTGGTACTCTAATTTTCTTGAAGAGATCTCATCTTTCTCATTCTATTGTTTTCCTCTATTTCTTTGCATTGATCAATGCAAAGAAATGATCATTGAGGAAGGCTTTCTTATCTCTCCTTGCTATTTTTTTTGGAACTCTGCATTCAAATGGTTATATTTTTCATTTTCTCCTTTGCCTTTTGCTTCTCTTCTTTTCTCAGCTATTTGTAAGGCCTCCTCTGACACCATTTTGCTTTTTTATGTTTCTTCTTCTTGGGGATGGTCTTGATCACTGCCTCTGGTACAGTGTCATGAACCTCCATCCATAGTTCTTCAGGCACTCTGTCTATCAGATCTAATCCCTTGAATCTACTTGTCAGTTCCACTGAATAATCATAAGAGATTTGATTTAGGTCATACCTGAATGGTCTAGTGGTTTTCCCTACTTTCTTCAATTTAAGTCTGAATTTGGCAATAAGGAGTTCATGATCTGAGCCACAGTCAGCTCCCGATCTTGTTTGTGCTGACTGTATAGACCCTCTCCATCTTTGGCTGCAAAGAATATAATCAATATGATTTCAGTGTTGACCATCTGGTGATGTCCATGTGTAGAGACTTCTCTTGTGTTGTTGGAAGTGGGTGTTTGCTATGACCAGTGCATTCTCTTGCAAAACTCTGCTGGCCTTTGATCTGATTCATTCTGTACTCCATGGCCAAATATGCTTGTTACTCCAGGTATCTCTTAACTTCCTACTTTTGCATTCCAGTTCCCTATAATGAAAAGGACATCTTTTTGGAATGTTAGTTCTAGAAGGTCTTCAAAGAACCATTCAACTTCAGCTTCTTCAGCATTACTGGTCAGGGCATAGACTTGGATTACTATGTTATTGAATGGTTTGCCTTGGAAACGAACATTCTGTCATTTTTGAGATTGAGTCCAAGTACTGAAATCAGACTTCTGTTGACTGATGGCTACTCCATTCCTTCTAAGCGATTCTTGCCCACAGTAGTAGATATAATGGTCATCTGAGTTAAATTTGCCCATTTCAGTGCATTTTATTTCACTGATTCCTAGAATGTTGATGTTCACTCTTGCCATCTCCTGTTTGACCATTTCCAATTTGCCTTGATTCATGGACCTAACATTCCATCCAGGTTCCTATGCAATGTTGCCCTTACAACATCGGACTTCCATCACCAGTCACATCCACAACTGAGTGTTGTTTTTACTTTGGCGTCATCTCCTCATTGTTTCTGGAGTTATTTCTCCACTGATCTCCCAAAGCATATTGGGCACCTTCCAACCTGGGGAGTTCATCTTTTAGTGTCCTATCTTTTTGCCTTTTCATGCTGTTCATGGGGTTCTCAAGGCAAGAATACTGAAGTGGTTTGCCATTCCCTTCTCCAGTGGACCACATTCTGTCAGACCTCTCCATCATGACCTGTGCATCTTGGGTGGCCCCATACAGCATGGCTTAGTTTCATTGAGTTAGACAAGGCTGTGGTTCAAGTGATCAGTTTGGTTAGTTCTATGATTGTGGTTTTCAGTCTGTCTGCCCTCTGATGGATCAGGATAAGAGGTTTATGGAAGCTTCTTGATGGGAGAGACTGACTGAAGGGGAAACTGGGTTTTCTTCTGATGGGTGGGGCCGTGCTCAGTAAATCTTTAATCCAATTTTTGTTGATAGGCGGGGCTATGTTCCCTCCCTGTTGTTTGATGTGAGGCCAAACTATGGTGGAGGTAATGAAGATATTGTGGGCTTCTTTAAAAAGGTCCCTTTCACACACTGCCACACTCAGTGCCCCCAACACTGCAGCAGGCCACCGTCGACCCATGCCTCCGCCAAAGACTCCTGGACACTCATGGGCAAGTCTGGATCTTGTGGGGTCACTGCTCCTTTCTCCTGGTTCCTTGTGTGCACAACGTTCTGTCTGTGCCCTCCAAGAGTCTGTGTAAGTTCTTGTGGCTCTTTGGTGGGGTTAATGGTGACCTCCTCCAAGAGGGCTTATGCCATACCCAGGTCCTCTGCATCCAGGACCCCTGCCCCTGTGGCAGGCCACTGCTGACCTATACTTTTGCAGGATACACTCAAACACAGTTCTGTCTCAGTCTCTGTGAGGTCTGTGGGACTTGGTGCACACAAGGTTTGCTTGAGTCCTCTGAGTGTCTCTCGCAGGTAAGGGGTTTGATTCTAAATGCAATTTCACCCTTCCTACCATTTTGCTAGGGCTTCCCCTTTGCCCTTGGACATGGTGTATCTTTTTTCTGTTGGATCCAACATTCACTCCTCATTGTCACTGTTCAATTTGCTTTTTTCCCCCCCTCTAGAACTTATTACCACCAACATACTTTATTTTGTTTACTATTTAAAATTACTCATTCTTCTAACAAGTTAATTCCAAAAAGCAGGGATACGTATATGTTTTTTTCATTGATTAATTCTAAGTACCTTGAACAGTGCTTAGCACATACTATTGCAGTATGTATCCAGACCTGTTGCCTGGATGAATGTTGTTATGTTAAATCACTTCAGTTTATACTGTATAAAATAATAGTTTATATTATATGCATTCAGTTATTATTTAGTGTTCTTTGAATGCATGCTTGCATGCTAAGTTGCTTCGTGCATGCATGCTGAGTCTCTTTAGTCATATCCAACTCTTTGTGACCCCATAGACTATAGCCACTAGGCTCCTCTGTCCGTGGGATTCTCCAGCCAAGAATATTGGGGTGGGCTGCCATGCCCTTCTCTAGGGGATATTCCTGATTCAGGGATCAATCAGTCATGTACCTTACATCTCCTGCATTGACAGACAGGTTTCTTACCACTAGTGCCACTTGGGAATATTATCAAATGCCTATCCAGTGATGCATCATAATAAACGTACTTTTATTTAAGTCAGCAATACTCTACCTTGTTTACAATGTTGTCATGGAAATAGAAAAGCTTGTACTTAAAATATTGATATTTCTGCTTGATGCCACTTATTTAGAGATTATAGCAAGTCTAATGACTATAATGGCTTCCCTGGTGGCTCAGAAGATTAAGCATCTGCCCACAATGTGGGAGACCTGGGTTCGATCTCTGGGTCAGGAAGATCACCTGGAGGAAGAAATGGCAACCCACTCCAATATTCTTGCCTGAAAAATTCTAGGGACGGAGGAGCCTGGTAGGCTACAGTCCATGGGGTCGCAGAGTCAGACACGACTGAGCGACTTCACTTTCTTTAATGACTATAATCAGCTCCTTTAGTCCTTAAGAAAACATCTTGTTTCCATTTATAGAGATTTAGGTGATAGAGATTTTAGCCCTGGGTCATATATAGGATAACTGTGTAACATCAGGCAAAGTACTTTAGAGTATCTTTCACTTTTGAAGCTGAGAAAATGACTGTTCTGCAATTGTTATAGGTTGGTTGGAAATATTAAGAGATTATATTAAGGCAAAATTGAAAACAAACGTAAATGTTCTATGGCATAATAAATTATTCTAGTTGCATAAACTATATATATATTTCAGTTTTTAACATTGAATTCTGGTATATCAATCAGATCAGATCAGTCGCTCAGTTGTATCTGACTCTTTGTGACCCCATGAATCGCAGCATGCCAGGCCTCCCTGTCCATCACCAACTCCTGGAGTTCACTCAGACTCAAGTCCATCGAGTCAGTGATGCCATCCAGCCATCTCATCCTCTGTCATCCCCTTCTCTTCCTGCCTCCAATCCCTCCCAGCATCAGAGTCTTTTCCAATGAGTCAACTCTTCGCATGAGGTGGCCAAAGTACTGGAGTTTCAGCTTTAGCATCATACCTTCCAAAGAACTCCCAGGGCTGATCTCCTTCAGAATGGACTGGTTGGATCTCCTTGCAGTCCAAGGGACTCTCAAGAGTCTTCTCCAACACCACAGTTCAAAAGCATCAATTCTTCAGCGCTCAGCCTTCTTCACAGTCCAACTCTCACATCCATACATGACCACAGGAAAAACCATAGACTTGACTAGACGAACCTTTGTTGGCAAAGTAATGTCTCTGCTTTTGAACATGCTATCTAGGTTGGTCATAACTTTCCTTCCAAGGAGTAAGCATCTTTTAATTTCATGGCTGCAGTCTCCGTCTTCTCTAAATTCAAATCATGTCATGTAGGATGAAATACTAATACATTATTATTGACTTTAATGATTTAAAATGTTTAGAGATGTTTTCAAATACAGTATATATATTTTAAATCTCATGTAACTTTCTTGTTTAATTAGAAAATTCTATTCTCAAAACTACAAGAGAAATTAATCAAATATATCTTAAAATTCCTTCCAAATGTGTTTATAACAGAATGAAATGTTTCTTTTACTGATAATATAATAATGGAAAGGACAAACCTCAATGCATATTAATTCCTAGTAGATTATCAAATGTTTAGATTATCAAAGTGTCAAGGTTTGTAATACATTGTTATATAAATGATAGCTTTATAGTAAGAGTATTTTATGGTTATATACTTTATAGTATATATATTTAAGTAAAGTTATATTTACTTAAAGTTATATTTATATAACTTTATATAATTTACATATAATTTATATAACTCATATAATTCATAATCTATTAGTAAATCAAGATTTAATTTTAGTATAATTGCCTCTAACATTTATTGAGGCTTTTACAATTTATAGAACCTTTTTAAAATATGTTATCTTCCTACATTCTTACTACTGTTGATTTAAAAAATATTAGATTGCTGAATAAATTCGTTCAGGTTTTTTCATAACCTGTAAGAGAAAAACCCAAATGAACTACTTTGGCCAACCCAATATATTATAGGTTCTTCCAATTTTATGGAAGGACATTTTAGTGACATCTCATATTACTGACCCTTTATCCTAGAGCTGAACCAAAGTTCCTTACCTTTTACATCTTTTCTTACTGTATAAAATTTATATATATATTGTGTGTGTGTATAATACATCACTAACCTATGTAATTTAGAATATTTATGTATGCATAGCAAACACACCAAAAATATTGATAATTACCATGAGTAAAATTTTTAACCTAGCATTATAAAATCATCAAAAAAGTGTTTTACACCTATGATTTTTTTTTTCTATTGAGATTCAGTTTAATTTTTTAAAAGTATTGATTTACTTTTGGCTGTCCTGAGTGTTCATTGCTGCTTGCAGGCTTTCCTCACTTGAGGCAAGAGGGGGCTACTCCCTAGTTGCAGTGCGCAGGCTCCTCTTTGCAGTCACTTCCCTTGTTGGAGAGCACAGATTCCAGGGCTCTGGTGCTTCAGTAATTGCGGTCCATGGGCACTTTAGTTGTGGCACACAGGCTTAGTTGCTCCAAGGCAGGTGGAATCTTGCCGGACCAGGGGTTGAGCCGCTGTCCCCTGCATTGCAAGGTGGATTCTTTACCACTGGATTACTTACTTTTAAAGATTAGAATGAATATGTCACTAGTGGAATATATTAAAAAATTAGGAAAAACAATTAATTAGAAAGAAATGATTAGCTATAGCATTTTCAAAAGTCAAAATAACATGATATAGTGAAAAGAGTACATGCTTTTCACTGGATCAATTTGAATTTCAGTGACATCTGTGACCATGATGATAGCTTACCATGAAGAATGTCAGATTCATTTTCTCCAAAGAAGATGATTTAGGCTCAGGATCAGGGACCAGGCTTGATCACTCAAGAGCTTTTGTGTATCAGAGTTTTATTACAGTATGAAAAGCGACAGAGAAATCTTCTGACATAGATATCCGAAGGGGGACAAAGAGTGCCCCAATCGCTAGTCTTAGCGAGGGAGCTATATATTTTTTTAATTGGTTGTTACAATAAATCAAAAGAATGCCTCAAGGTTGTAAAGATCTTACTAGACCCACTTCTACAATTTACATTTTAATATGAGAGGATTAGAACTAACAATAGAAAGATCTTACCAGACCCATTCCCACAATATACATTTTAAGATAACAGGATTAGTCAGAAGGCTTTCAAGAAGGAGAAACTGTCCTCAAGCAGGACATATTGTTATATAATCCTTAGCACAGAGTTTAAGCTGAGTTGTTTGCTGTGTAATCACCAGCTTAAAGAAAAAAATGTTTTGTCCTTTTCTCCTCCTTGAGGACTCCAGACCCCTATCTTCTCCTTGAGAGCCTCAGACCCCTTTCTCCTCCTTGAGGACCCTGGACTTATCAACCTACCTAGGAATTGCCTCTTTTAATGAGCAAGTTACATTACTTCTTTAAGCCTTGATTTCCTACTATACAAATTAGGAAAAATTTATTTACTTTATTTGGCCTTATATATTTTTGAAGGAATACATGAAAACTCTAGTAAAATAAGTATATGTCAATTGTATATACAGTGTAGTACCAAAAATACAATTACAGTAATATCTTTATTAAAAGATATTTCTAGATACAAATCTAGTTCATATACATATAAAACTATGCAGATATATGCTATATATTATGTATGTACCATATATGAATGATATATATATTATATAATATTTATGTATGCACAAGCCAATATATAAGCTATAGAATAAATGTGTACTTACACACACACATACACACACACATTTACAACTTCTGTTCTTCCATTTTGCTTGAATAATGATGACTGGCTTGAAATTATGAAATGTATCTGAATTGTGAAACTGGAGTTTAGTGAAATTTTATCTTAGGTGCACTTATTTTGTTGAAAATTAGAGTTTGACATATATAACTTTTGGCCAACTCATATTTACCATACAATTAATTCCAAAAATTTTTGAATAATAAATAATGCTGTATCTTTTACTTAAAAAAAATAATTCACATTTGTACTTTTATTTTATCGCCAAGAAAACCTTATGACCAACATACTATAAGTATCATTGTTGAAAAAGTGAAAGTCGCTTAGTTGTGTCTGACTCTTTGCAAAACCATCGAATTCCCCAGGCCAGAATACTGGAGTGGGCAGCCTTTCCCTTCTCCAGGGGATCTTCCCAACCCAAGGATCAAACCCAGGTCTCCCACATTGCAAGCAGACTCTTTACCAGCTGAGCCACAAAAGAAGCCAAAGTATCATTGTTGCTGCTGCTGCTGCTAAGTCTCTTCAGTTGTGCCTGACTCTGTGCGACCCCACAGATGGCAGCCCACCAGGTTCCTCCATCCCTGGGATTCTCCAGGCAAGAATAGTGGAGTGGGTTGCCATTTCCTTCTATGCATGCATGCATGCTAAGTCGCTTCAGTTGTCTCCGACTCTGTGTGACCCCATGGACAGCAGCACATCAGGCTCCTCTGTCCACAGGATTCTCCAGGCAAGAATACTGGAGTGGGTTGCCATTTCCTTCTCCCAGTATCATTGTTACCTGTCACCAAGTAAGATTAAATTATCAGAAAATTTGAGACAGTTTTTTAAAGAAGCATTGTGTTTTATATGCCACAACAGAGTTAAAAATTAAGAAGCAAGTGAAAAATGAAAACAGTTTAATAACATAGCATAGGTAGTTTCTCTTCTCATCATTTGGTAAATCTAAAACTGTAATTAATCAGCATTTCTTGTTGATGACTTGGGAGTAAAAGTCATTGTTAGGAATTTTATGTCAAAGGTCTTAACACAAGACATTCACCCTGCATTCACCTCAATCTATTCTACTGTTCTCTTATAGGCTGTGCTGATAAAGATATTATAGAAGCACTGTAAGATTTATAGTCATTAAAAATGCCTCACAATGTACAATGAAACTTGTCCTATAAAAATAGTAGTAGGGTAAAATATTTAAAAAGATTTTCCTCCTCTGAAGCAAACATACATTTTTTTTTTTTTAAGTTAAAGCATTTCAGTTATATTGTTCAACATCCATTTAAGGAAAAAAAAAAAAAAAACCTGGCTAACTAGGTTTTTATTGTAAAAGGAAGATTCTGGAAAATTATAGTGGTTTAAGTAACAAAATGTCATATGGATCAATGTTTGTACTTTGTGTGAAAAATGATTTTAAAATGAAAATGTTAAACATAGAATTTATTTTATAGCTTTAGGATGAGATGTTAGCAATTGATTCAATATTTTTATGTGGATGTTAGCAACTAATTTGTGGAAATAAAAATCGATATACATGATGTAAAGACAAATTAATGTGTGCTTAGGGCAAGAATCAATACCATGGAAGAATCTAGTGGAAGTTTAAGAGGCTATGCCATTCTCATTTACTAATTATTTTTTTCCAGTTTTATTGAGAAATAATTTACATATGTAACTATATAAGTTTAAGGTATATGTCATGATATACCTTGATTTATATGTACTGAGAAATGATTACCAAAATAGTTTAGTTAAAATCCATCATTGCCTATAAATATGATAAAAAGAAAAATAAAAAAAAAAACTTCTTGTGATCAGAATTCTTACTATCTACTCTCTTAACAATTGCTAATTCTTTTTAAAGAAGACCTTTTTAAAGAAGGTCCCAGAAATTACCAAAAGAATTACTATCCACCAAAGTGACAGCATTACCATGCAGTTACCTCATCTTCAACATATTTCTGAACATCATTATGACAATATTACATTTCTTATATACACTTTTGTACCACTTCTATATCGAGAAAATAACTGAGGTTGATTGCCATTGTAAATCTATCATACATTAGAAGAAGAAGCAATGTCTTAGAGTTTTATGCATACAAGTCTTTTGTCTCTTTAGGTAAGTTTATTCCTAAATGTTTTATTATTTTTGTTGCAATGGAGAATGCAACAAATGCAATGGAGAATGCAACAAATGCAACAAAAGAGAATCCTTATATTCTCTTTCTGATTAGAGATTCCTATGTATTAATTTTATATCCTGCAACTTTACTATATTCATTGACTAATTCCAGTAACTTTTGGGGCATCTTTAGGGTTTTCAATGTATAGTATCATGTCATCTGCAGACAGTGAGAGTTTTTTTTCTTTTCCAATCTTGATTCCTTTTATTTCTTTTTCTTCTCTGATTGCCATGGCTAGGACTTCCAAAACTATGTTGAATAATAATGAAAAGAATGGGCACCCTTCTCTTGTTCCTGATCTTAGAGAAAGTGCTTCAGTTTTTCACTGTTGAGAATAATGTTTGCTGTAGGTTTGTCATATATGGCCTTTATTATATTGAGGTTGCTTCCTTCTATGCCTGCTTTCTGGAGAGTTTTCATCATAAATTGGCTTCCCTGGTAGCTCAGACAGCAAAGAATCTGCCTGCAATGAAGGAGACATGAGTTCTATCCCTTGGTTGGGAAGATCTTCTGGAGAAGGAAATGGCAAGCTCCTTCAGTATTCTTGCCTGGAGAATTCCATGGAGAGAGAAGCCTGGTATGCTGCAGTCCATGAAGTCACAAAGAGTTGGACACGACTGAGTAACTAACACTTTATCATAAATACATGTTGAATTTACTAAAGAAACAAAAGACCAGTATGCAGAAAACTATACTGATGAAAGAAATCAAAGACAACACAAACAGATGGAGAGATATAGCATTGGAAGGATAAATATTATAAAAATGAATATACTACCTAAAGCAATCTACAGATTCAGTGCAATTCCTACCAAACTGCCAATGGTATTTATCACAGAACTAGAAGAAGAAAAAAAAAAATACCACAATTTGTATGGAAACATGAAAGACCTTGAATAGCCAAGGAAATCTTGAGAAAGAAAAATTAACCCACAGCAATCAACCTTCCTGACTTCAGACTACACTACAAAGCTACAGTTATCAAGACAGTATGGCACTGGCACAAAAACAGATATATAGGCTAATGGAACAAGATAGAAAGCCCAGGGACAAATCCATTAATCTATGGGCACCTTATCTTTAACAAAGGAGGCAAGACTATGCAATAGAGAAAAGACAGCATCTTCAATAAGTGGTGGTGGGAAAACTTGACAGCTCTAAGTAAAGAATGAAACTTTGTAACACCATAGACAAAACTTAGAACATTTCCTAACATCATAAACAAAAATAAACTCAAAATAGATTAAAGACTCTGTGGGAGAGGGAGAGGGTGGGATGATTTGGGGGAATGGCATGGAAACATGTATAATATCATATAAGAAATGAATTGCCAGTCCAGGTTTGATACAGGATCCTTGGGGCTGGTGCACTGGGATGACCCAGAGGGATGGTACAGGGAGGGAGGTGGGAGGGGGGTTCAGGATGGGGAACACGTGTACACCTGTGGTGGATTCATGTTGATGTGTGGCAGAACCAATACAATATTGTAAAGTAATTAGCCTCCAATTAAAATAAATAAATTTAAATTAAAAAAAATAAAAAAATAAATAGATTAAAAACTTAAATTTAAGACCAGAAACTGTAAAGCTCTTAGAGGAAAACATACACAGTACACTCTTTGGCATAAGTCACAGCAAGATCCTCTTTGACTCACTTTCTAGAGTAATGGAAATATAAACAAAAATAAACAAATAGGACCTAATTAAGCTTAAAAGCTTTCACAGCAAGGGAAACTACAAACAAGGTTATAAGACAACCCTTAGGATGGGAGAAAATAATATTAACAAATAACAAAACAACTGACAGAGGATTAGTCTCCGAAATATATAAGCAACACTTACAGCTCAATATCAGAAGGTCAAACAGCCCAATCAAAAAATGGGCAGAAGGGCTAAACAGACGTTCTCCAAAGAAGACATACAGATATCCAATAAATACATGAAAAGATGCTCAGTATCACTAATTATTAGAGAGAGACAAATCAAAACTACCATGAAATATCACATCACACTAATCAGAATGGCCATCATCAAAAAATCTACAAACAATAAATGGTGGAGATGATGAGGAGAAAAGGGAGCCCTCCTGCGCTGTTGGTGGGAATGTAAACTGATATAGCCATTATGGAGAACAATATGGAGATGCCTGTGGTGCAGTGGTAAAGAATCCACCTGCCAGTACAGGAGATGGAAGAAACGTGAGTTCGATCCCTGGATTGGGATGATCCCCTGTAGTAGGTAATGGCAACCTGCTACAATATTCTTGCTTGGAAAATTCCACGGACAGAATAGCCTGGCCGGCTATAGTCCATGGGGTCACAGAGAGTCAGACACAACTGGATGACTGATTACAGCATGGTTAGCACATGACCCAGTAACCCCACTACTGGATATATACCGTGAGAAAACCATAATTTTGAAAGACACATTTACCCTAATATTCATTGCAGCATTATTTACTGTAGCCAGGACATGGAAGCAACCTAGATGTCCATTGACAGATAAATGGATAAAGAAGAATTGGTACACATATGCAATGGAATACTACTCAGCCATAAAAAGGAACAAATCAGAGTCAGTGGTAGTGAGATGGGTGAACCTAAAGCCTGTTACACAGAGTGAAGTAAGTCAGACAGAGAAAAACAAATATCCTATATTAATGCATATATATGGGATCTAGAAAAATGGTACCTATTTGCAGGGAAAGAATGGAGACACAGATGTAGAGAACATACTTGAGGGCCTGCACAGCAGGGGAAGGAGAGGGTAGGACAAATGGCCAAAGTGGCATTGACATATATACACTATCATGCATAAAATGGATAGCTGGTGAGAAGTTGCTTATAACACAGGGACGCCAGCCTGGTGCTCTGTGATGACCTAGAGCATGGGATGGGGGAAGGGAGAGAGGCTAAAGAGGGAGGGAATATATGAATAATTATAGCTGATTGGCACTGTCATATGGTAGAAACCAAGACAACATTTGTCCTCCAATTAAAAAATAAAAAAAGAAGAGGCAAAAAAGTTAGTGATTTGGTTTTTATTATATTTAAGAAATTCAGAGGTAATAACTTCCTTGTAAAATGTGTCTAAAATAATTTCTAAAATTAAAAATATGTGAAATTATTTTATATGACTTAATTATAATTCAGACATTTTGTTTGCTTAGGAAACTTACTGTATACACTGTAACTTACTGTATATAGCATATCGTTAAAGCCATAACAAAAGCTATATTTCACTTTAAATATCATTGTGATTATGCTTTCATTAATGTGAACAATTAATCTTTCTATAGAATCAATTAGGAATTAATAGGTACAACTAAGATGATCTTTTTACTTACTATAAAATAACATATTAGAAGGAAGTATTTAAAATGAAAACTACGAACATTTTGGAGAAGGCAATAGCACCCCACTCCAGCACTCTTGCCTGGAAAATCCCATGGACAGAGGAGCCTGGTGGGCTGTAGTCCATGGGGTCGCTAAGAGTCGGACACGACTGAGCGACTTCACTTTCACTTTTCACTTTCATGCAGTGGAGAAGGAAATGGCAACCTACTCCAGTGTTCTTGCCTGGAGAATCCCAGGGCCGGGGGAGCCTGGTGGGCTGCCGTCTATGGGGTCGCACAGAGTCGGACACAACTGAAGCGACTCAGCAGCAGCAGCAGCAACATGAACATTTATTCCTTTTTCTCCACTTACCCATTGGGCCTTTGAACAAATTTCTTATTTAATCTAATTAATAGTTTTCTCACCTGTTGTCTTATTAATAATAATACTTAGCTGAGAATTCCTTGGTGGTCCAGTGGTTAGGACTCTGAACTCCCACTATCAGAGGTGTGAGTTCAATCCCTGCACAGGGAAATAAGATCCTGCAAACTGTAAAAAAAAAAAAAAAAAAAAAGATAAAATTATATAATACATGTGATAATATAATTTTAAACTATAAAATAGTATGTAATATTACTACTTTTTAGGAATTATTATTATTTAAAATGTTTTAACTTACCCAAGATCATATATTAGGGACTTCCCTGGTGACTCAGTCGAAGAAGGCAATGGCACCCCACTCCAGTACTCTTGCCTGGAAAATCCCATGGACGGAGGAGCCTGGCGGGCTGCAGTCCATGGGGTCGCTGAGGGTCGGACATAACTGAGCGACTTCACTTTCACTTTTCACTTTCATACATTGGAGAAGGAAATGGCAACCCATCCAGTGTTCTTGCCTGGAGAATCCTGGGGACGAGGGAGCCTGGTGGGCTGCCGTCTATGGGGTTGCACAGAGTCGGACACGACTGAAACAACTTAGCAGCAGCAGCAGCTGGTGAATCAGATAGTAAAGTGTCTGCCTATAATGCGGGAGACCTGGGTTCAATCCCTGCGTTGGGAAGATCTCCTGGAGAAGGAAATGGGAACCCACTCCAGTATTCTTGCCTGGAAAATCCCATGGACAGAGGAACCTGGTAAACTACAGTACATGGGGTCACAAAGAGTCAGACACGACTGAGCGACTTCACTTTCACTTTCAAGTTCATATATCCAGTAAACAGTGAAGTCAATATCAAAATTCAACACCATGAATGCAGAGTTTGTTCTGCTAACAGGTGTGCCATACTACCAATATTGCTATATTTGCCATCATATCATTAATTACTGTGAAGAGGATTACTTCCCATTACCCAAAAGTTTAGGCAATAGGAATGTACATAGAAGGGCTACTCTAGTAACTCAGCTGGTTAAGAATCCACCTGCAATGCAGGAGACCCCAGTTCGATTCCTGGGTTGGGAAGATCCCCTGGAGAAGGGATAGACTACCCACTCCAGTATTCATGGGCTTCCCTGGTGGCTCAGAGGGAAAAGAATCTGCCTGTAATGCAGGAGATGTGGATTTGATCCCTAAATTAGAAAGATGCCCTGGAGGAGGGCATGGCAACCCACTCCAGTATTCTTGCCTGGAAAATTCCTATGGACAGAGGAGTCTGGCGGGCTACAGTCCATGGGGTCAAGAAGAATCGGACACAACTGAGAGACTAAGCACAGCACAAGGAACATATCAGTGAGAAGGTGTCACATGATCGGATTCTGAACAAAAGATGTGGCCCTGAAAATTCAATCTTACTGTATTTAATTCATAGACATTTGAGTATCTATGATATGTCAGATACTCTGGGGAAGTTATGAGAGATTTATCATTAAATTTAAATCCCATAGGTTAAAATTAAATCATGGCAGTTTTGTGTGTGTAACATAAATAAAGTAAGTGTCTTAGGAAATTTTATTTCTACCAAGGGTCAATTCCTTAATCATCATGATCATTTTTATAGCTGATAGGCAATTAAGATAATTGAGATTGATTCCTTTCACATATTGCAAAAACCTAGTAAAGTCTGATGTGCTAATGTCTTCAGAGAACCTAGATTGTACCCCCTGTTCACTAATAAGATTACTGATAAATTTAAACTAATGGATATAGAAAACCAGCTCAAAATGTATTCTGATAAACTTATTCCCTGAACAGCCGGTGATGATACATTAATATTAACTTAAGAGAAATTCTCTCTCTTTTCTTGTAGGAAGCATGCTTCTTTAACACATTCAAGCATTACTGATATTCCTTTTCTATTCTAAAGATAATTTTAGAGGTTGCAAACAATAGAATTAGCCCATAGAACTGTGTCCATTTGCCCTCACATCTGTTTCAAAAGTGCTCTGCAAATAATGCATCCAAATAGACATAATCTTAGAGATTTGTCTGCAGTATTTCTGTAGGGCTGGACGACACCTGAGCCAGATGCTAGTTCTTTGGCATGATAGATAAAATTCAAGTTTGAACTCTCTGTCTCATGGGTAAAGTCTCACGAGTATGTGTTAAGGGCAGAGAGAGAGAGAGACCAAGGGAGTGAGAGAGAGAGAGGGAGAGGTATTAGTGTAGATGTTGTTGTTGTTCAGTTGCTAAGTCTTGTCCAACTCCTTGCTACCCCATGGACTGTAGCATGCCAGGCTTTGCTGTCCTTCATTATCACCCAGAGTTTGCTCAAGCTCATGTCCATTGAGTCAATGATGCCATCCAACCATCTCATCTTCTGTCTCCTTCCTTCTCCTCTTGCCCTCAGTCTTTCCCAGCATCAGGGTCTTTTCCAGTTAGTCGGCTCTTCCCATCAGTTGGCCAAAGTATTGGAGCTTCAACTTTAGCATCAATCCTTCCAATGAATATTCAGGGTTGATTTATAGCATGTAGCATTTTTCTATGACAGTAAATAGAATAACAAAATTTGTATTTTTGCTGCAAATAAAACTAAACCTCTTAAAAATTTAATAATTTACATTAAGAAAACAATGACATATTTCTAATATCATGTTCAGCAAAATATTCAGTAATAGTTTTATATAGAGGTATTTATTGCTTAAAGAATTTTCTTGTTTATTGTAGTAATTTTTAAAAAATGATTAAACCTTTTCATTTTTCATAGATAAAAATGGTGTTTTGTTTCTGACATTTACCAGTGGATACTATAATATTTCTAATATGATTATAGATGCAGTCCAAAGATGGAATTTCTTGTTGAAAATTCCAGTACCTCTGGGGAAAATAATGAGTGGAATACTTCTAGGTTCCAGATCCTTGGAGCGTCCATTAGTTCACCTGGGCCTCTTCCTCTTCCCTCCCTTGCCCTTCTCTAGTCTCCCATCCTCCCAGTATATTTTCTTCTTCCTAAGCAGCTATCTCTTCCAGTTACCAACACTGACTTCAAAATTTTTATTCTTGTCATTTTATCATCTTCTGCATCTCTCCAAATACTTTTATTAATACATTCTAGGTAAATTGTGCCTTAGAACACTATCTCAGCTACAATAGCTTTTTTACTCCTGATAGCATCTTTGTCATCTGTGGTGCTTGCTAATGATGCTTGCAGCTCTTTCAGCTCTCATTGTCATAACATAGATGTTAGGACTTTAGCTACCAAGTTGATCCCATCCTCTACCAACGTGATCACTTCTGACTAACATAGCCAAAAGGACCAGTTGATCCTCTCTTTGTCCAGATTTTATAGGTTTCAAATATGCATTTTTTTAAACCCAGAGAGCAATTTTAAGAAGATATTGTAGTGAATGCAATTCAAGAAATCAGTATTTTTTCTTTACAACTCTTTATAAGGTAGGTCATTTTTAAAGTACAACCAATTCAGTTCAGTTCAGTCATTCAGTCATGTCTGACTCTTTGCGACCCCATGGACTGCAGCATGCCAGGCTTCCCTGTCCATCACCAATTCCCGGAGCTTGGTCAAGTTCATGTCCATCGAGTTGGTGATGCCATCCAACCTCCTCATCCTCCGTTGTCCCTGTCTCCTCCTGCTTTTGATCTTTCCCATTTTCAGGGTCTTTTCTAAGGAGTCAGTTCTTCACATCAGGTGGCCAAAGTATTAGAGCTTCCACATCAGTCCTTCCAATGAATATTCAGGACTGATTTTCTTTAGGATCAAAGGAAATTGACTGGTTTGATCGCCTTGCAGGTCCAAGGGACTCTCAAGAGTCTTCTCCAACAGTTCAAAAGCATCAATTCTTTGGCGCTCAGCTTTCTTTATGGCCTAACTTGCACATCCATATGTGACTACTGGAAAAACCATAGCTTTGACTAGATGGACCTTTGTTGGCAGAGTAATGTCTCTGCTTTTTAATATACTGTCTAGGTTGCTCATAGCTTTACTTCCAAGGAGCAAGTGTCTTTTAATTTCATGGCTGCAGTCACAATCTGAAGTGTTTTTAGAGCCCAACAATATTGCATAGGAACCTGGAATGTTAAGTCCATGAATCCAGGCAAATTGGAAGTGTGTGAGATGGTGAGTGAACATTGACATTTTAGGAATCAGTGAACTAAAATGGACCAGAATGGGTGAATTTAATTCAGAGTGGTTAATGATCAAAACAATCTCCAAGAAAAAGAAATGCAAAAAGGGAAAATGGTTGTCTGAGAAGGCCTTAAAATAGCTGAGAAAAGAAGAAAAGTGAAAGGCAAAGGAGAAAAATGCAACCAGAGAACATACTATTCAGCACTGATTAGTGAATTATTTGGCCTCCTGGATAGCTCACCTTGTACTGAGCTACCTGCCTGCCTCAGGAGACCCCAGTTCCATCCCTGGGTTGGGAAGATCCCCTAGAGAAGGGATAGGCTACCCACTCCAGTATTCTTGGACTTTCCTGGTGGCTCAGACTGTAAAGAATCCACCTGCAATACAGAAGACCTGGGTTTGATCCCTGTGTTGGAAAGATCCCCTGGAGGAGGGCATGGCAACCCACTCCAGTATTCTTGCCTGGAGAAATCCCATGGACAGAGGAGCCTGGCAGGCTACAGTCCACGGGGGTCACAAAGAGTCGAGCATGACTAAGTGACTAAGCACAGCACAGCACAGTGAATTATTTTTTCAAAATTGTAATGTGTTTTACAATTAATTGTCTATTACTACAGACATTATTCAGTTTTTATAAAATAGAATAGAAAACAGTGAAAACTCATTTAATCAAAGAACAGAAAATCTTTTTCAATTTAATTTTAAAAATTAGAAATTTTCAGATTCAAATTCGTGAGTAATCTTGGGAACACATTTTATACCTGGAAATATACTCAAATACACTTTCAGTCAGATTTCATGACTCTAAATCAGAAAATTCTAGTAGTATAATCATGATTTCTATAATCTATGCCAAGGTGGAAACATCATTTAATTAAGATTATTTCATTTACAAAATTATCTTTCATCTTTGATTACATTGAATCTTGTTTCCTTAAACATAAAATAAGACTTATATTCAGTGTCTCTTGAATGTAGCTCTAAGGAATACATTAATAAGTAAAAACTATATTCTTTTTTATTGATAATGTTTGTGAAGAAAATGGCCAAAACAAGGTTTTTAGGCTCTGAGCCATATTTTTGAAAATTAAGACATTGTTTCATAGAAAAGGAGAGTCAGCCAAAGTCCTTACCACTATATATGAAACATGTAAAATATAAGAAAATTAATCTCATGATGATAGCTTAAAATGAAAAGGAGACTGTGCAAAAAAAAATAAAGAATTATTAGAGAAATGCAGAAAAACTACAAAGAGTCATCACCTTATGTCAGCCAGAATGATCACATCAAAATGTCTACAAATAATAAATACTGGAGAGGGTGTATAGAAAAGAGAACCCTCCTATACTGTTGGTGGGAATGTAAATTGGTACAACCACTATGGAGAATGGTATGGAGATTCCTTAAAAAAAAAAAAAAAAAGAGTTGCCATGTGATCCTACAATCCCATTCCTTAGCATATATCTGGAGAAAAAATAATAATTTGAAAAGATATATTCACTCTAGTGTTCATAGCAGCACTGTTTACAATGGCCAAGATATGGAAGCCACTTAAGCATCCATGGACAGATAAATGGAAAAAGAAGATACAGTGTATACACACACACACACACACAATGGAATATTACTCAGCCATAAAAAGAATGAAGTAATGCCATTTGCAGCAACATAGATGGACCTAGAAATTATCATGCTAAGTAAGTCAGAGAAAGACAAATATCATACAGTGTTATTTACATGTATAATCTTAAGAGATTATACAAAAGAACTTATTTCCAAAACAGGACTAGACTCACAGGCATAGAATACAAACTTAAGGTTACCCAAGGGGAAAGGAAGGAGGGAGGGAGGGAATTGGAGAAGGAAATGGCTACCCATTCCAGTATTCTTGCCTGGAGAATCCCAAGGCCAGAGGAACAGGCTACAGTCCATGGGGTCGCAAGAGTCAGATACGACTGAGTGACTTTCACTACTGCTACTTCACTACTACCATATAGTCACTGCCATATATAAAATAGATAACAAATATCTAGCAGAGGGAACTACACTCAATATTTTGTAATAACCTATTTGGGAAAAGAATCTGAAAAGGAATATATATGTATAACTGAATTACTTTATTGTATATCTGAAACTAACACAACATTGTAAATCAGCTATATTTCAATAAAAAATAAAAAGACCAAAAAAAAAAAAAAAGAACTGCCCTATTTCACTTTAGTAATTTTTTTTAGACAAGGCAGGGTCATGATGCTAGTTTGTCACAGGCCCCTGTTTTAGACCCTTCCAATGAAGATTGAAGCAGAATCAGGAACCACTTTGTAATTTTTCCACACTTTGGAAATATCTCAACCACAGTTGTGAATTGAGCATCTCCCTTAGATTGTAAGCAGTTCAGTGTAAGGGACTACCTTTTATGAACTCTGAGTGCTTAAACCAGAGCCAAAATCTTTCTAATCACCATTAATTGAATTTGTTACCTAGTTGAATTAAAGCTTTGGTGAATTAAACCTTCAACTTTACTTCTTGGGCAAGTTTTCTGTGGTCTATAAACAGGTAAAAATAATTCTACATGCTTAAAGATATACCAAGTCATTTTTCCATGATTAATTCACTTCTGTCTTATTAAAACCTTCAAAAGTATACCATGCAATGGTTTGGAAAATTTTGTTGATTTGCTTGATATAGTTGTGTGTATTTATTATGAATGTCAGGGCTTTTTGCTTATAGTGAATATCATTGCTTAATTTATATTGCTTTCATACTATGAATGCACTTCAAACATTCATATGGTGTTTTCAACAAATAAATAACAGGTGTTGAAATTCAACATGAATGCATTATAGGCAATAAAGTCTACTCATTTAGATATAAAATGCATTATTTCAATTTATGTAGTTAGAAAATTTTAAAAAGTGTCTATATAACCAAGAAAAATAAAATAGTTATTACAGTCTAATGTATATTGAAATACTAGTTTAATATTTTCATCAAATAATTACCTAATGAGACTACTCAATGGGAATTAAAAGAATTTAGAATGTCATAAATTTGAAAGGGCTTCCTTGATGGCTCAGTGTTAAATAATCCTCCTGCCAATGCAGGAGTCACAGATTCAATCCCTGCTTTGGGAAGATCCTCTGGAGACGGAAATGGTAACCCACTCCAGTATTCTTGCCTGGAGAATCCCATGGACAGAGGAGTCTGGCGGGCTATATAGTCCATGGGGTCACAAAAGAGTCAGACACAACTTAGCAACTGGACAATAACATAAACTTGAGAAATATAATTTTTTCTAAAGTGTTTTAATTTCATGAACACCCTTCAACATGCCAGGCCTTCCTGCTCTTTTTTGAACAGAAATGAAAATATAGTTGATTTTGTTTCTTTCTCTAATTTGTTCCTTTCTCATGAGGTGGTGGTTTAGTTGCTGAGTCCAGTCCTACTCATGGACTGTAGCCCGCTGGTTCCTCTTTTCATGGGATTTCCCATGCCAGAGAATAGTGAAGTGGGTTACCATTTCTTTCTCCATAGGATTTTCCTGACCGAGGGTTCAAACCCACATCTTCTGCATTGCAGGCAGATTCTTTATCACTGAGTCATCAGGGAAGCCCCTTTCTCCTGATTACAAGATAAACTTTAGATTTTTGTATACCTGGAAGTGAAAATCCATTGGTTGCAAACTATCTTAATTTTAGACTTGCCTGTAGCAAAGCATTTAAAGAGGTCTTTGTAAAAAGACGCTGACACTGAATTAGAAGCCACTTTCATTTGTGTAGAGGCGGCTGAATGAGACCCATTAACTTCAGTTGGAATTGAACAGCCACCCTGGGAAAGCTTGTCCAAGAGAAAATGAGCATAATCAAATTTAAAGTAAGGTGTATGAGAACATCTGAAAGTTTAATGTGATGCAAAGTGTTTCAATGTGGCCTATTAGGCACACCTAGAAGCCTATTTAAAAAGTCTAGACAGGCAATAAACATAGCTACCAGAGAAAATAGAGATTCTAGATGCCCATGGGATTTTCCTTTAGTGAGGAAATAATTTGAACTATACATAAACCACTTTCTACTCTCAGATAACTTTTAGATAGGTTAATTTTAAGTGGGAAGTCACATTTAAATATTTTCTTAAAATGTGTCCTGATTATTCCTCAGAACCCTATGGCTTTACCCTTCTGTAAACAAGAAACAAACAAATAAGTCCCTTAAGCTTCTATTTTAAATACTCTAAGAGGGCTTTAAAGGTACTACTTTTCCCAGCGTTTTTAGAAACAAATAATTGATCTTTAATGATAACTTCTATAAATCCAGAACTCTATGTGTATATTTTACTATTTTTTTCTACTGTTGGGGAAAATTTTTACTTACATCTAGATTATGTAACTATCCACCTTTAAGGACACACGTACCTGTATACACATGTATATTAATCTGTCTACTTTTGCATTTGGAAGATAATTCTTGGAAAAGGTTATGTTAAAAGATAAGCTGAAACACGTTAAAATTTTCAGGAGTGTATTTGAGCATATGTCCATTTGAATTGGGCAGTGCCAAACCAACAGTGGTTAGGAGCACTCCATTGATAGGAGCAGAAGGGGCTGTGAAGCAGAGGTGGGTTATGCAGGAGATGAGGCAGCAAAGCAAGGAAATTATTTGATTGGCCATAGCTTAAATAGTTACCTTGTTTGGGAAAATTGGTTGTTGGTGATTGGTTGTTCTTGATTTTCTTGATTCCAATGCATTGTTTCTGACTTAGGTCTTGTGTTTTTTCAGTTTGTTCCTGTAGACTACCAAAGCATAAGGGCTACAGAGGTCTAATGGCCTCCTTGGTTAAACACATTAACAGAAGAATGGAATCAGTGTTTCTGTGCCTTGTAAATGCACATGTGGGGATTAAGGCTGAAGACAATAGACTCCCTTAGCACTGATTTATTTAACTTCCTAATTTCTAGTAAATACAATCATCTCCAGGATCCATGGAATAAGTCATTCAAATTTTACAGAAGCATGGAAGCATAAAAGAAATCAGTTAAGTGTTTGATTATGACAGTATTTACAGTCGTATCAGGATTTTCCCAGAGATGGTGCTTATGGTTTCAAGGATATTTCATAAGAAAAGCACCAGTCATGAGCGTGGCAGCAGCTGACAACCAGAATATGTTATAGGACATTTCATATTTATCAGAAAAAAAAAGACACTAATGAGGCTTGTGTAATTCTCTCTGTTGTTGTTCAGTCACACAGTCATGTCTGACTCTTTGCGACCCCATGGACTGCAGCACGCCAGGCTTACCTGTCCATCACGACCTCCCGGAATTAACCCAAACTCATGTGCATCGAGTTGGTGATGCCATCCAGCCATCTCATCCTCTGTCGTCCCCTTCTCCTTTTGCCTTCAATCTTTCCCAGCATCAGGGTCTTTTCCAATCAGGTTCTTCATGTCAGGTGGCCAAAGTGTTGGAGCTACAGCCTCAGCATCAATTCCTCCAATGAATATTTTATTAGTAGTATATTAATAATAATATATAATTTTATTAGTTCATACATTGAAATTCACCAATACCTCTTAAAATCACATACTAAAAAATACAATAGAGGAAAGATATAAATTGATAAATTCATCTCAAAGGTACTCTGTATTTTGAGGGAGTAAAAACAAAATAATTACTTTAAGAAAATATGTGTTTATATCTATTTTTACCTGCCATGTCTGGCAATAGAGAACTCAGTTAAAAACAAAGGTTAAAAAAACAGTCAGATCAGATATACTTATCAGAAAAGTAAATTTATGTCAAAATTGGGATGGGATGGGGGATGTGAGGGAGGTTCCAGAGGGAGGGGAAATATATTATGCTTATGGCTGATTCATGTTGTAAGGCAGAAACCAACCCAACATTGTAAAGCAATTATCCTCCAATTAAAAATAAAGTTTGAACACTATTGCAATAAAAAAATCAAAATCTTATTTTTAAAATACTTTGAAATTTTAATTTTATAATGTTGCTAAATATTTTTAAAGTCAAATTGATCTGTTGACTAATAATTTTTAAAAAGCAATGCTTCTTTGATCATTCCACGTCATGTCATCTTATTTCTGTCCATCCCCTGAGACAACTGCACTGAGTGCTGAACTCTTCTGTCTACCCCCAAATTTCTAAATAATCCCTTTACTGACATTCTGTGATTTTTTTAAAAAGCCTTATCCGCGGTTTCTTACTACAGATGATGAGGAGTATCGTTTTTGTTTCATCCTTCCTAAATATTTCTCATTCATCTTCTCTAGGTATGGTTATGTCACATGTGTTTTTAGAAACCTGATATTTATTATCTAAATGATTGCTAATGGTGGTGTCAATCAGTACTCTAGTAGCATTTCTTACTTCTTTTGCGTGATATGTTTCCCAGCGTTCAATACTTGTCCCCCTCATTGGTTTAGTTGCATTACTAATGAGTTTTTCCAGTGGTCATGTATGGATGTGAGAGCTGGACTGTGAAGAAAGCTGGGTGCCAAAGAATTGATGCTTTTGAACTGTGATGTTGGAGAAGACTCTTGAGAGTCCCTTGGACTGCAAGGAGATTCAACCAGTCCATCTTAAAGGAAATCAGTCCTGAATATTCATTGGAAGGACTGATGCTGAAGCTGAAACTCCAATATTTTGGCCATCTGAGGCGAAGAACTGACTCATTGGAAAAGACTCTGATGCTGGGAGGGATTGGGGGCAGGAGGAGAAGGGGACGACAGAGGATGAGATGTTTGGATGGCTTCACTGACTCAATGGACATGAGTTTGAGTAGGGTCTGGGAGTTGGTGATGAACAGGGAAGCCTGGCATGCTGAAGTCCATGGGGTTGCAAAGAGTCAGACATGACTGAGCAAATGAACTGAACTGAACTAAACTAAATGAATTCCAAAAATTTCCCATAAAACTCCTCTAAATATACTCAAACATTAAGTTTTCATTTATTTTATTATTTTCCATACAATTTCCATAGCATAATTTCCTATGAAAGTTTCCAGTATTTTACTATTATTTGGGACTAGTTTGGATGATTTGTCTGTAGACCTGTTGCATGCCCAGGTCGTTATTTCTTTTAGGTTCTCTTTGCCTTAGTTAGTGACAACCACCTCCTGTGGGTTTCCCTAGAATATGTGAAGTCTCAGGGAAAGTATTATTTTGTTGACCTCTATAATTATAAACAATTCTATTTAAAATGTATAACAGAATTCATGATCTCCTTGAACCATAGTAAATAATTGATGAAATTTAAACATAATTTGAAGACAAAATTATTCCTCATTACTCACAATGCTACATCATTCATTGTGTTGCTTTTGAATACTGGTTTCCAAAGGCTTAGATTTTATTATGTTTGTTTGATGATGACTCCAGTAACACATCTTACATGGGGAATGCAGGAAAATAGGAATAATATTTTTTTCTTGTCTTGTTGAATTTATCATTCAACATATATGGTATAGTGTAAATGCAGAACAGTACACCTTCCAACCATATCTCCTTTTGAACTCTTTATGCCAGAACTACTTCATCCCTAGTGACCTTCTTCAGTGTTGATCATGTCCCTGTCTTCAACACATCGGGTGAGACTCTCAAGGAATACACCCCAATGTTCATTGCAGTACTATCTATGCTAGCCAAAACATGGAAGCAACCTAAATGTCCATCAACAGAGGGATGAATAAATAGGTGGTACATATATATAATGGGATATCACTCATCCATAAAAAGAAACAAAATTGTACCATTTGCAGAGATGTGGAAAGACCTAGAGACTGTATATACAATGGAATATTACTCATCCATAAAAAAGAAACAAACTTTTACCATTTGCAGAGATGTGGATGGACCTGGAGACTGTCATAGAGTGAAGTACATCAGAAAGAGAAAAACAAACATCTTATTATATCTCTTGTATGAAGAATTTAGAAAAGTGAAATAGATGATCTTATTTGCCAAGCAGAAATAGAGGCACACATATAGAGGACAAACATATGGATACCAACAGGGAAGGGGGGGCTAGAAGGAATTAGGAGATTGGGATTGGCACATATACACTATTGATACTATGTATAATGTTGATAACTAATGAGAAGCTACTGTATAGCATGGGGAATTTTACTCAATGATATCTGGTGATCTAAATGGGAAGGAAATCCAAAAAGGAGGAGGTATAGTAAATTATATATATCTGATTCATTTTCCTGTGTGGTAGAAACTAACACGACATTGTATAGCAAGCTTATTCCAATAAAAATTAATTAAAAAAATAAAGACAACCTTCTTAGGAAGCCTCTCCTAATTACAAAAAAAAGAAAAGAAAAGGTGTATGTTGGCATACAGTCCATATGACAATCCATGTGTTTGTGAATGTATACATATAATGCATATATTCTTGTGTCTATACATTTGTATGTTTACATGTATGTTAATATATTAATCTTCACAGGAGGTACTAGTGGCAAAGAACCCTCCTTCCAATGCAGGAGGATGTAAAAGAAGTGGTTTCGATCCTTGGGAAGATCCCCTGGAGGTATATAGGGCTTTCCTGATAGCTCAGTTGGTAAAGAATCTGCCTGTAATGCAGGAGACCCTGGTTCAATTCCTGGGTCAGAAAGAACCACTGGAGAAGGGTAGGCTACCCACTCCTGTGTTCTTGGGCTTCCTTTATAGCTCAGATGGTAAAGAATCTGCCTGCAATGCAGGAGACCTGTGTTTGATCCCTGGGTTGGGAAGATCCCCTAGGGTTGGGAAGATACCCTGGAGAAGGGAAAGGCTACCCCCTTCAGTATTCTGGCCTGGAGAATCCCATGGACTGTTACATAATATATATATATGAACTGAACAAGGCAAACCATTCAATACCACATTAATCCAAGCCTATGCCCCAAACAGTAATGCTGAAGAAGCTGAAGTTGAATGGTTCTATGAAGACCTACAAGACCTTTTAGAACTAACACCCAAAAAGATGTCCTTTTCATTATAGGGGACTGGAATGCAAAAGTAGGAAGTCAAGAAACACCTGGAGTAACAGGCAAATTTGGCCTGGGAGTACGGAATGAAACAGGGTAAAGTCTAATAGAGTTTTGCCAAGAAAACGAACAGGTCATAGCAAACACACTCTTCCAACAACACAAGAGAAGACTCTACACATGGACATCACCAGATGGTCAACACTGAAATCAGATGGATTATATTCTTTGCAGCCAAAGATGGAGAAGCTCTATACAGTCAGCAGAAACAAGACTAGGAGCCAACTGTGGCTCAGATCATGAGCTCCTTATTGACAAATTCAGACTTAAATTGAAGAACGTAGGGAAAACCACTAGACCATTCAGGTATGACCTAAAACAAATCCACTATGATTATACAGTGGAAGTGAAAATAGATTTAAGGGACTAGATCTGATAGACAGAGTGCCTCCATCCAGAACTATGGATGGAGGTTCATGACATTGTACAGGAGACAGGGATTAAGACCATCCCAATGGAAAAGAAATGCAAAAAAGCAAAATGGCTGTCTGGGGAGGCCTTACAAATAGCTGTGAAAAGAAGAGAGGTGAAAAGCAAAGGATAAAAGGAAAGATATTCCCATTTGAATGCAGAGTTCCAAATAATAGCAAGGAGAGATAAGAAAGCCTTCCTCAGCTATCAATGCAAAGAAATAAAGGAAAACAACAGAATGGGAAAGACTAGAGATCTCTTCAAGAAAATTAGAGATACCAAGGGAACATTTCATGCAAAGATGGGTTTGATAAAGGACAGATGGTATGGACCTAACAGAAGCAGAAGATATTAAGATGAGGTGGCAAGAATACACAGAAGAACTGTTCAAAAAAGATCTTCATGACCCAGATAATCATGATGGTGTGATCACTGACCTAGAGCCAGACATCCTGGTATATGAAGTCAAGAGGACCTTAGAAAGCATCACTATGAACAAAGCTAGGGAAGGTGATGGAATTCCAGTTGAGCTATTTCAAATCCTGAAAGATGATGCTGTGAAAGTGCTGCACTCAATATGTCAGAAAATTTGGAAAACTCATCAGTGGCCAAAGGACTGGAAAAGGTCAGTGTTCATTCCAATCCCAAAGAAGGGTAATGCCAAAGAAAGCCCAAACTACCGCACAATTGCACTCATCTCACACACTAGTAAAGTAATGCTTAAAATTCTCCAAGCCAGGCTTCAGCAATACGTGAACCATGAACTTCCAGATGTTCAAGCTGGTTTTAGAAAAGGCAGAGGAACCAGAGATCAAATTGCCAACATCTGCTGGATTGTCAAAAAAGCAAAAGAGTTCCAGAAAAACATCTATTTCTGCTTTATTGAGTATGCCAAATCCTTTCACTGTGTGGATCACAATAAACTGTGGAAAATTTTGAAAGAGATGGGAATACCAGACCACCTGACCTGCCTCTTGAGAAACCTATATGCAGGACATGGAACAATAGACTGGTTCCAAATAGGAAAAGGAGTACGTCAAGGCTGTATAGTATCACCCTGCTTATTTAACTTCTATGCAGAGTACATCATGAGAAACGCTGGGCTGGAGGAAGCACAAGCTGGGATCAAGATTCCCAGGGGAAATATCAATAACCTCAGATATCCAGATGATACCACCCTTATGGCAGAAAGTGAAGAGGAACTAAAAAGCCTCTTGATGAAAGTGAAAGAGGAGAGAGAAAATGTTGGCTTAAAGCTCAACATTCAGAAAACGAAGATCATGGCATCTGGTCCCACCACTTCATGGGAATAGATGGAGAAACAGTGGAAACAGTGTCAGACTATATTCTGGGGGGCTCCAAAATCATGGCAGATGATGATTGCAGTCATGAAATTAAAAGGTGCTTACTCCTTGGAAGGAAAGTTATGACCAACCTAGATAGCATATTCAAAAGCAGAGACCTTACTTTGTCAACAAAAGTCTGTCTAGTCAAGGCTATGGTTTTTCCTGTGGTCATGTATGGATGTGAGAGCTGGACTGTGAAGAAAGCTGAGTGCTGAAGAATTGATGCTTTTGAACTGTGGTGTTGGAGAAGACTCTTGAGAGTCCCTTGGACTGCAAGGAGATCCAACCAGTCCATTCTGAAGGAGATCAGCCCCTGGATTTCTTTGGACGGAATGATGCTGAAGCTGAAACTCCAATACTTTGTCCACTTCACGCGAAGAGTTGACTCATTGGAAAAGACTCTGATGCTCAGAGGGATTGGGCGCAGGAGAAGGGGATGACAGAGGATGAGATGGCTGGATGGCATCACGGACTCGATGCACATGAGTTTGAGCAAGCTCTGGGAGTTAGTGATGGACAGGGAAGCCTGGTGTGCTGCGATTAATGAGGTCGTAAAGAGTCTGACATGACTGAGTAACTGAACTGAACTGAATACATCTTTTAAAAATTAAGTTCTGTTTCATATTTCAGTAAATCAATGTAAAAACTCTACCGTAGAAACATTGAATGCAGTAGAATTTTATTTAAATTGTCTCTTCCCATTCAAAATGTTACTGAAATTCACATGAGTGAATGAACTTAGTTGTGAGTATTGCTGAAACAAAGCAGTTGATGCTTTCTTCCACCGTTGAAGAATCATTAAACAAAATAAGATTTTGCCCTTTTCCTTCTTCAAGAATTAAGGTTTCTTTTTTGATTGTCTTGAGTTGGCAAGGTACAAGTTGTATGACAAGTTGTCTGAAGGTCCATTTTTACTTTTACTTTTTCCATTTTATTGCTCAGGATACAATAATTTACTCTCTGTACAGGGTAAATTTTTAAAAAGCAGAGAGTAAATAATAGTTGTTTTTTTGTACATTGCAAAATAATAGTTGAAATTTTTAAATTAAACCTAATGCCATATTTCATTCTTGCACATTGAAATGTATTTATACATGTATTTGAATGAGGAAGAAGACCATTTATGTGAGGTGACTGTCTTTGGTAGTGCTCTACAGACTGGATAAGGCTAGAGATGCAAAAAATATTGCTGGAGAAAAGAATGGCAGAACCCAGTCAGTCTCCACATGCACAATAAACTATTTTTTCCACCATGATATGGAGCCTGGAAAAACTGTCATATGAAACACTCTTCTAGATGTCTTTCCTATTAAAAAAAATAAATGTTTTATTTTGAAATAATTTCAGACTTACAGAAAAAGATACAAAATTTACCCAGAGAATTTCAGTAAATCTTTCACATATTAAGAACCTAATATTATTTATCAACCTCCCACATTTAGCACCTTGAAACAGCACACATTTATTATCTCACACAAGTGTCTGGATGTCAGGAATCTGGGGTAACACTTTAGCTGAACGATTCTGGTTCAATTTCTTCATGAAGTTGGAGCCAAGCTATTGACTTGGGCTGCTGTCATCAGAAGGGACTGGAAAGTCTGCTTTTAAACATTTATGGCGGTTGACAAGCAGCTTTAGTTCTTTGGTTTGACCTGTGGATTTCCCCATAGGGTGACTCACCTGACAGGATAGCTAGCTTTCTAGAGAGAAGGGAGCAGGCAATGAGAGAGGAGGCAGGGAAAATAGGGAGAGAGAGAGATGCCTTTTATGACACAATTTCAGATTCATACTCCCTGATTTCTTATTCTTTTTGATAGAAGCAAATCATTAAATCCAGGCCAAACTCAAGGGGAGAGGAATTGCCCTGTACTTGAAGGAAGAAGTAACAAGTGTGCACATATTTTCAAAGCCACTGACGCAACTTACCCAAATGTTAGTAATTTATTCCATTTGCCTTACCATTCTCTCATCCTCTCTTATCATTTATTTATTTATTTGTTTATTTTTTGGAGGGGCCCTTTGAAAGTAAGTTCTAGATATGATGCCTCCTTCTAAAAGTTTAACTCTGTGGGAGAGGGAGAAGGTGGGATGATTTGGGAGAATGACATTGGAAACATGTATAATATCATATAAGAAATGAATCGCCAGTCCAGGTTTGATGCAGGATACAGGATGCTTGGGGCTGGTGCACTGGGATGACCCAGAGGGATGGTATGGGGAGGGAGATGGGAAGGGGGTTAAGGAATGGGGAGCACGTGTACACCCGTGGCGGATTCATGTTGATATATGGCAAAACCAATACAATATTGTGAAGTAATTAGCCTCCAATTAACAAAATAAATTTATATTTTTTAAAAAATAAAAGCTTAACTATATTTTGCTAAAAGCAAGGCCATTCTACATAACCATTAAAAATTTCAAAATCAGGGAAGTAACACTGATACAATATTATTGTCTAATACACAAACCTTATCAAGTTTTCCAGTTGTCCTACTAATGCCCTTGTTAAAAGAAAAAAAATAACTTGGTCTTTGACCAATCTGTAATTAGGCAATGAATTTAATTGCTATATACTTTCCCCCCCTCTTTCTTCTTTCTTTCTTTTTTCTTCTCTTCCCTTTTCTCTTCTTTCTCCCTTCCTTCTTCCCTCCCACATCCCTTCTTCCCTCCCTCCTGTTTTCTTTCCTATCACTTAAAGTAGAACAATAACTTAGGTTTTCTTGTTTTCCATGATCTTGACTCTTTGAAATCTAAATAATATTTATGTTGTACATTGTTCTTCAGCTTTGAATTACCTGATATTTTTCATCATTTGATCCTGGTTATATGTATTTTGGGAGCAGCAATACCATGTATGTGATTCTCTGTGCTCCTCAGAGTATCATATGAGAAGATACATATCTGTCTCTAATTATTACTACCTTTAATTTTTATCACTTGGTTAAAATGGTGCTTACCAAGTTTCTCTACTTAAATGTCGCTATTTTCCGTTTGTAGGTGAAAGTGAAGTCACTCAGTCATGTCACACTCTTAGTGACCCCATGGACTGCAGCCTACCAGGCTCCTCCATCCATGGGATTTTCCAGACAAGAGTACTGGAGTGGGGTGTGACTGCCTTCTCCTGCCATATAGGGATATACTCTGACATTGTGTCAATATATTGTTTCATTTTAGCATGATGATTTTTGCCTGAAAGAATTAGTGCTGTGGCGGCTTTCACACAGTATTTAACTAAATACTTAGGCTAAATATTCACCAACATGTAAATAAATGGATGAGATGATTAGACAGCATCGCTGACTCAACGGGCATGAATTTGAGTAAACTCTGGGAGATAGTGGAGGACAGAGGAGCCTGGAGTGCTGCAGCCCATGGGGTTGCAAAAAGCTGGACATTACTTAGCGTCTGAACAACATACTAGTGAGAAGTCAGTGCTGAAACTGAGCATCCTAGGATTAAGAAATCAAGTAAAGATACTGTGTATAACAGAATCCATGCTTCTCGCTTCAAAGAATTTCAAATGCAGAAAGGGAGGAGGATGACTTGTATTCTGTGTGTACACATGTGTGCAGGTATTTCTTGGATGATTTCTCTAAAGGGTCTTAATTCAGTGATCCTAGTAGCAATGACATACTTAGCACCTAGAACCCGCATTTGATTTCTAAGCCAACTAAGAGTGACCAGATTTCTTAGTGAAACTGCTGATTTCAGGATTGGTGCTGGCAAGGTACCAAAAGATCTTGAAACATTTTGCTATGCCAGAAATAAGGAAAGGCTCAAAGAATGACGGATGCACATTAGAAAGATACAGGAACCAGCTTTAAAGGCCTCCCAATGAACACGTTATGAGTACTTTGACTATAAAAATATATAATGATAGTAACAGATTACAGAATATAATTAAATACTTCTTGAAAAAATACATACCAAGAAGGGAAACCTCTCTCTTAACAACAGACAGAGAGCTAATAAATGCATAATTAGGGAGAGAATGAGAAAACTGTCATACTTTAATAAATCCCATGAAATGCTCTTGGTAAGCCGAGCAGTTGATAATTCATGTCCACTTCATCTGTGTATGATTAATTACTCTGGGTTTGGGTTTGGCCTGAATAAAATTGGTTGCATTTATTGTGCAATTCTTAGACTGCTAGTTTTCTTCTACATTTATTAACTGTATATGAACATGAATAAAACTGTTATGATTAGAGGAATAACATTTAGTTACTGTAAATTATTTTATTGTGAATTATTTTATTTATAACTCTCAAATCCATATGAAAATGATCATTAATAATATATTGCCTGAAAAACGCCTGGCACAGGTGCCCTCATGCTGTGCATGAGAACTTCAATCTAGATAAAAGCTATAGTTCTCATTCCACTTGAAATAGAAAATCTGATAAATGCTTTTATTTCTTTACTGACAATTTTATCTCTGAAGAGTTAACAAGAGTTAAAGGAACTGCTTCTCTGAGCAATCATCCCAGAAAAGGAAGTGATGATGGAAACAGAGATACTAATCATATCATTAAACTGTCTGAGATAGCTGTGAAAGGCAATATCCATCATTGTCAGGCTTGCACAATAAACTTGAGGAAAGAACACTGCAATATTTTACTGAAAATTTTCAAATTTCAAATTTACCCCATCTAAGAAAATTTATATTTCTAAAAACATGAATTTATGATATTTTGCCTTAAAATTTGTCAGATTGGCCATTGCTTGCAAGATAGTTTGAAACTGTTAGCGAGGCATTTATGGTATGGTCTTGCTAATATTTCACTTGTGTCTTTCAATTACCCCAACGACTCACTCAGTCTCGATAAACAGTCATACACAACCATGACCCAACTACACATATACATATATACACATACAGAAAATTCACAAATCTCTCTACTCTGGTATTTTGTATTTGCATTTTTCTAAAAATGCTCAGGAGAAGGCAATGGCACCCCACTCCACTACTCTTGCCTGGAAAATCCCATGGATGGAGGAGCCTGGTAGGCTGCAGTCCATGGGGTCGCTGAGAGTCAGACACGACTGAGTGACTTCCCTTTCACTTTTCACTTTCATGCATTGGAGAAGGAAATGGCAGCCCACTCCAGTATTCTTGCCTGGAGAATCCCAGGGATGGGGGAACCTGGTGGGCTGCCGTCTATGGGGTCGCACAGAGTTGGACATGACTGAAGTGACTTAGCATAGCATAGCAAAATGCTCTGCTCTGTGACATTTGTGTTCCTTTGGAATTTTCTTCTGCCCAGTACTTCTTCTTTTCCACTCTAACTTTTCTATTTGGCAAATCTAATCTTTCCCTCAAGATTCCTATTATTTCTGCCTTTATGTAGTCTAGTCTTCCTCATCCTCTAAGACCCAGCTAATTTCCATATCTTCATTGTTTCCATTATACTTTCAGTATACCTTTCTCAATGCATATCTAAGAATTTTAACAAGCTTCATGTAATCTATCTCAAATATGATACTATGTTTCTTAACATTAGGGGCTTTAACTTTGTTCTCCTTTGACTTTGCAGTAATATTCACACTGTGTGAATCAAATTCAACACGTATTTGTTTTTTGTGAGCAGTGAAATTTATATTTGGAACATATAGTCACTAAAATGTAAAATTCACTAAAATATAGAATAGTATCTGGCACTTAATCGTCTAAACATTATTACATAAGCATTTGTTGAGTATTCACAAATACTATCAAGAATGGAAAAGAGGTGAACCTTTTTGCATCATTAAACTTCCACATGGTATATTCCAGTGAGCACAGTTTTTATTTAATAAAAGTTCAAATTCCAAAGATGGGAGCAGCTTCCCTGAAAAATTAGAAAGTCAAGAGGTACCTGGAGTAACAGGCAAATTTGGCCTTGAAGTACAAAATGAAGCAGTACAAAGGCTAACAGAGTTCTGCCAAGAGAACACACTGGTCATAGCAAACACCCTCTTCCAACAACACAAGAGATAACTCTACACGTGGACATCACCAGATGATCAATAAAGAAATTATATTGATTATATTCTTTGTAGCCAAAGATAGAAAAGCTCTATACAGTCAGCAAAAACAAGATGGGGAGCTGACTGTGGCTCAGATCAAGAACTCCTTATTGCAAAATTCAGGCTTATATTGAAGTACATAGGAAAAACCAGTTGGCTGTTCAGGTATGACCTAAATCAAACCCCTTACAATTATACAGTGGCAGTGACAAATAGATTCAAGGGATTAGATCTGATAGATAGAGTGCCTGAAGAACTATGGATGGAGGTTTGTGACATTGTACAGGAGGCTGTGTTCAAAACAATCCCCAAGAAAAAGGAAAACAAAAAGGCAAAATGGTTGTCTTAGGAAGCCTTACAAATAGCTAAGAAAAGAAGAGAAACTGTAGAAAATTTGTAAAGAAATGGGAATACCAGACCACCTTACTTGTCTCCTAAGAAACCTCTATGAAGGTCAAGAAGCAGCAGAATCAGACATGGAACAATGGACTGGTTCAAAATTGGGAAAGGGTATGTCAAGGCTGTATTTTGTCACTCTGCTTACTTAACTTGTATGTAGAGTACCTCATGTGAAATGCCAGGCTGGATGAAGCACAAGCTGGAATCAAGATTGCCAGGAGAAATAGCAAGGACCTCAGATATCCAAATGATACCACCCTTATGGCAGAAAGCGAAGAGGAATTAAAGAGCCTCTTGATAAAGGTAAAAGAGTGAAAACACTGGCTTAAAACTCAACATTCAAAAAATGAAGATCATGGCATCTAGTCCTATCACTTTATGGCAAAAAAAAATGGAGAAACAAAGGAAACAGAGACAGATTTATTTTCTTGGGCTCCAAAATCACTGTGGACTGTGACTGCAGCCATGAAATTAAAAGATGCTTGCTCCTTGAAAGAAAAGTAGTGACCAACCTAGACAGCATATTAAAAAGCAGGGACATTAATTTTCTGACAAATGTCCATCTAGTCAAAGCTATGGTTTTTCCAGTAGTCATGTATGGATGTGAGAGCTGGACGATAAAAAAGGCTGAGCGCTGAGGAATAGATGCCTTCGAAATGTGGTGTTGGTGAAGACTCTTGAGAGTTTCTTGGATAGCAAGGAGATCTTTCTTAAATGAAATCAGTCTTTCTTAAATGAAATCAACCCTGAATATTCATTGGAAGGACTGATGCTGAAACAAGCTCCAGGACTTTGGCCAACTGATGCAAAGAGCCAACTCATTGGAAAAGACCCTGATGCTGGGAAAGATTGAAGTCAGGAGGAGATGGGTTGACAGAGGATGAGATGGTTGGATGGCATCACTGACTCCATGGACATGAGTTTGAGCAAGCTCTAGGAGACAGTGAAGGATAGGGAGGGAAGCCTGGTGCTCTGCCGTCAATGGGGTCACAAAGAGTCAGAAATGACTGAGTGACTGAACAACAACAAGATAGGAGTATCTAATTTGGATAGAAAAAAGTTGTTACATCAAACTGTACTAATTTTGAAGGAATTCTAATTCTAAAAAAACTAAAATACATTTCAAATGTAAGAGACAGATCATCAGTAGACACCCACTGTATGTGTGTTTTTGTTGTGCTCAGTTGCTCAGTCGTGCCTGACTCTTTGTGACTCTGTGGGCAGATTGTAGCCCATCAGGTTCCACTGTCCATGGGATTTTCCCGGCAAAAATACTGGAGTGGGTTGCCATTTACTTCTCCATGGGATCACTGGGACCAGGGATCTAACCCTCATCTCTGTGTTTCCTGCACTGCAGGCAGATTCTTTACTGCTGAGCCATTGTCTACTTCATTGTCAGGATAGACACAGAGATGAAAACTTCAGTTTAACTCAAAGTCCAGAAATAGAGGAAATATAGATATGACAGATAATTATTTAAATATATAATGGTTCAGAATTTTCAAAAACTGATGATAGCCATAAATGAATATCAAGAAGCCTAAACCCACCTAGAGATATACCTAGCAGTTCACGGAAAAGCTGCTGAAAACCCCAAACAAAGTCAATCTTAAAAGGAAAACGAAAAAAAAAAAAAAAAAGGAACATGAAGGATGAAAACAAAAGCTTCAAAGAAGTATCATTAACACTGAAGATTATTTTTCAAGATAAACTATGGAAACCAAAAGTAAAATAATAGCTTCAAGTAGGGAGAGCAAATAATTTCAACATAGACTTCTATACAGAGCAAAAGTTGTCCTTCATAAATTAAGGTAAAATAGAGACTGTATCGCCAGTGAATACACATTAAATGGAAATGTAAAGAGCAGTTGTAGAAATAGTATTTACAGATGAAAACTATAGTAATCAGATAAAGAAAATGGAACCAAAAAGTAACAGGGGGTAAATACAAATAATGTTGTATTCAGTTAAAATTTATAGAGGGCTAAGATGTATGAAAGTAATAGCATAAAATATAGAAACATATTAAATGAAGTTAGAGAGTTTTAATATCCTTCCTTTGTGCAGATATGAACAAGCTATTTATACATATTATACTTGGTGAATCAGGGATGATGTGGACAGAAAAATAATTTAGAAAGGGAAAATAAAATAGTGCATAGAAGTAGTATGTAATGGCAAGAAAGAAGAAATAAAGACTAGATGGGGGAATGTTCAGAAAAAGGTTGACTTACATGTATGTTGTTTATAAGAAAAACATAAATAAATTGAAAATAAATATATAGAAAATATACAAGATTAATCAAGAGAAAGTTGTCAAAATGTATCAATAGATTTAAAATAAAAGCATATTAGAGATAAAAAGGAACACACAATGATAGAATGATCAGTTTAATATGAAGACATAAGTATACCATTCATGTTCTTTCAGTGGAAGAATGGATAAATGGAGATTTAAAAAAATATGTTTGTAGTAAAGCAAGGTAAATGCTGTGCCACATGCAGCAGCATGGATGTATCTCAGAAGCCATGCAATTCATAAGTCTCATAGAGTCTATAGTTTTATTTATATGCTCTTCAAAAACAGATGCTAGTTGACTTTGAAGATGAGGATGATAGGGTTTGAAAGAGAATATGGGGCATCTGCATTGCTAGTAATGTTCTATTTCTCATTCTGAGTGATAATTCCATGGATATGTTCCTACTGTGCTAATTCATGAAGGTATACATTTATGGGTTGTGTTTCTTCATATATGTCACACCTGAATAAAAGGCTTATTTTTTAAGCAAGTATGTTGGTATAAAAATCATTAAAAAATAAAAGGACTTGTTTATTAAAGATAACATAGTGCTGGAAGTAATGTTAACATCACACAAAATGAATGCAATAGCAGTCCATATATTTTTGGAAGGGATAGATGGCTAAACTTGGCTTAGAACTTTTTAGCAACCAAAATAAAATGCAAACATAATTATAAAGATGTACAGTCTCCATAAGTTGAAGATCAACTGTGAAACAGAGTAGTGCAAATATTCCTGGTACAGAGACCACAAAGAAAATTCTTATTCATTCTCAAAAAAAGAAAAAAACTCATAATCTACTAAATGTTGTCTTCAACAATAACTTTAAAGTAAATATAGAGATGTTTCAAAAAACTCAAAGTTCAACTCATTAAAGCAAAAAAATAAACGGTAGGAATATTTGGGAGGGGAGGAGACTTAAGCAAAATTCCATATTACAATTTGTAAAAACAGGCTTCATTAGTTTATCTAGAGAGATTTAAATGTGTCACTAGAAAAATTGAACATAATGTTTCTTTTAACTCAATTTTTGTGAATCCTTCCTGTCAAGGTCACATTCCCTCACAACTTGGAATACAGCTATTCTGTTCTGCCAGTTTGTGTAGGACCATATGCTGCAACAATCAGTGAAACAGAAGGTAAGATTAACACCCTCTATGGAAAGTGAGGAGCCGAGAAGGGACAGGTGCCTGACCAGAAGGCCATGGCATATTCACGCAGAGGTAGACCTGGGTAGTTCCTGCCAAGCTTCTCTCCCCAAAATAAAAGCTTAGGGTATGTTCCAGCATATATATGAACAAGTAATGATGTCCACAAAGTTCTGAGGAATATAGGATGATTTCAAATATTGGATTTGGGAATATTTCTGTAAATGAAACGTCTCAAATATTACCTCTTTTTGCTCTCTTCTACCATCACCACACCATCAATGGCTCTGAATAAACATTTACTGTATTATTTATCCTGCAAAGAACTTACATATATTATCCACTTGGTACCTCAAATAGCCCAATAGTAATGGCAATGACAATAGTCATCAAATAATACTGATTGTAATCAGTCACCATGTTAAGATCTATGCATAATTATTATCATCCAGATAATTTAATCCTCCAGTGTTTTAAGAATTTACCTTGATAGTATCTTCTCTGTTAAATACATGAGGAGAATTAATGTGTAGGAAAGTTGAACATTCAAAGATGAATTTCAAGAACTAAGGTCTGAACCTAGGTCTTTATGATTCTGTCAATTAGATGATCAAACTATGCATGTCTCTGTGTGAGTATGTGTCTGTGTGCCTATTGTCTGTCAGTCAATTTCTTTTTCTTCAGTATTCTTATTGGTAAAAAACTGATAGATGTAAAGTGAGGATCAAAATTTTATACAAATATTAAAAATTTAAAAGCCCAGCTTAAAGCTAAAGGGAGAGCAACACTCTTCTGTCATCTTCTAGATTTGAAGACATCTGGGCCTGCTTAGAACTCCATATTGATTTAGGTACCTAGTCAGAGGGAGAAAGTCTGGAGGCTTCTGGGCCTGCTGAATCAGGCATTGGTTATCTTTACTTAGATAACATTCCTTTTCCCTTCTTTATTAACAATACTCTTTGATGGTGACTTTCCAAATGATCTCAATAGTAATTTCTAACAAAATATTTCACTGCCTACTTCACCAAAGGGAAGTGTTTGGCACATGAATGCAGTTAAGTCCATCGGTTTTTGAAACTGAATCTTGAGCTCAAGGACGGAAAACAGAGCAGAATTATTCTAATGGAAACCCTTAAAAATATTCCAATTCGTACTGCTTTATTTTCTTGAGTCACCCAGATTGTTTTTAGTCACGTTTTATCTGTATTACTGATTTTTTTCTCACTAAATCAACCAGAGTTGGCTGAACCCAAAAGAATCTAGGTATTGATCAATCACACCACTTTTATTGCTTTTACTTATGAGAATCACATTTTGAAAGAAATTCTGTCAATAAGAGTGACTTCTGGAAATGATCATAATAGTTAAATGGCAATAAACTATTTTTAAAGTATAAGAACCAGATCAGATCAGATCAGTCGTTCAGTCATATCCGACTTTGCGACCCCATGAATCGCAGCACGCCAGGCCTCCCTGTCCATCACCAACTCCCGGAGTTCACGCAGACTCACGTCCATCGAGTCAGTGATGCCATCCAGCCATCTCATCCTCTGTTGTCCCTTTCTCCTCTTGCCCCCAATCCCTCCCAGCATCAGAGTCTTTTCCAAAGAGTCAACTCTTCGCATGAGGTGGCCAAAGTACTGGAGTTTCAGCTTTAGCATCATTCCTTCCAAAGAACTCCCAGGGCTGATCTCCTTCAGAATGCACTGGCTGGATCTCCTTGCAGTCCAAGGGACTCTCAAGAGTCTTCTCCAATACCACAGTTCAAAAGCATCAATTCTTCGGCACTCAGCCTTCTTCACAGTCCAACTCTCACATCCATACATGACCACAGGAAAAATCATAGCCTTGACTAGACAAAGCTTTGTTGGCAAAGTAATGTCTCTGCTTTTGAATATGCTATCTAGGTTGGTCATAACTTTCCTTCCAAGGAGCAAGCGTCTTTTAATTTCATGGCTGCAGTCACCATCTGCAGTGATTTTGGAGCCCAGAAAAATAAAGTCTGACACTGTTTCCACTGTTTCCCCATCTATTTCCCATGAAGTGATGGGACCAGATGCCATGATCTTCGTTTTCTGAATGTTGAGCTTTAAGCCAACTTTTTCACTCTCCATTTTCACTTTCATCAAGAGGCTTTTTAGTTCCTCTGCACTTTCTGCCATAAGGGTGGTGTCATCTGCATATCTGAGGTTATTGATATTTCTCCCGGCAATCTTGATTCCAGCTTGTGTTTCTTCCAGTCCAGCGTTTCTCATGATGTACTCTGCATAAAAGTTAAATAAACAGGGTGACAATATACAGCCTTGAGGAACTCCTTTTCCTATTTGGAATCAGTCTGTTGTTCCATGTCCTATTCCTATTCTTATACTTTATATATACATAAAGTATAAGATAGGAATTTTTTAATTTGTAGGATAAGACTTCATACAAAAGAGACATCAGGACCATTTCTTTAACTTGACCATAACTTTCAAGTTAAAGGAACTTGAAATTCAAATATGTTACTATTTGAGGTAGTTAATTCATTGTCAGTGAGGGTACTCAGTCAATATAGAAGATTGTTAAGACTCTTGTGCTCATGTAATCAAAACCTTAAAAGCAAATCATTACTAATGCATTTTTTAAAAACAGAAAACACCAATAGTGATGATTCTTTTCCATTATCTAACAATATGCAAAATGTTACCTATTTTTGTAGTCTTACAAAAAAGTTTACACTAGAGCGTTTATATGGAATATGAGATAATTTAGAACTTCAAACCTCCCACTTGTATAAATTTTTTTAGAATGTAAACTAGGAAAGGCTAAATTATGGTATCTACCTCAAGGCACTAGAAAGTAGATAGGAAGATTCCACTATTTCATGTAAGGTTGGAAATAAGACACAACTTACTGGAGGACACAGATGTGGGTTTTGCCTTCACAAAGCCTGAATACTGACAGCAACACTTGCATTATGCACAGATTGTTGTTGTCATTGTTCAGTTGCTAAATCATTTCTGACTCTGCGACCCCATGGACTGCAGCATCCTAGGCTCCTGTCCTGAAGTGTCTCCCAAAGTTTCCTCTAGTCCTTTGAGTTGGTGATGCTATATAATTCAGATTACAAAGTTACACCTCATAGAGATCATCTCCTTGCATCTTAAAGCAATTAAGAGAGAAAATTTTTATGAAAGACCATTTCCATTACTACAGTGATTTCTATTTATGGAAATGGGAGAGAGAAAGAAATAGTAGAAAGGAGTAAATTAACTGGTATTTGCGGAAATGGCTACTGTGGCAAGTGTATTTACAAGAAGTTCCAGCATTATTTTATCTTAAGCAAATGTGATCCCATTTAAATTGTTTCCTCAAGGTGCAGAAGCTAGACAGAACACAAAATTTGCTTCCTTTTGACATCCCCAAAGCCACCTCATTTCCCAGTATCTCCACCATTAATTTCTGATTCTTAAATTACACAATATTATCTAGGTATTTTGTAACAGGGATTATGCCTGTGAAACTCAGTATTTTATTTAATTACTTACAATTCAGAACTAATATCAAGTGAACTAACATCAATGCAAATATTATTTACATTTAGAAATTGCCTATGTTAAGTAGCAGTGATTAATTTATAAGGATCATGGAAAAGATTGCCCAGCCCTCGATACCTGAATCTTGACCTTTTACCTATTTTGAATCTCATCAGTTCTGCTAGATTTGCTGTGAAATGAACAGGACAGATAACCTTCTAAGGTATGGAGGAGGCATTAGCTGAAGCAGGGAAGAAAAAAAAGAGCTATTCAGTTAAATACTGGCAATACAAGGAAGCTCCTCAAAGGAGCACTTTTACTAAAGCAGAAATATTTTGGACTTTTAAAATAGCACTCTCAAACTTTAGTTATTTTTTTCAGTATTAAGAGAAAATGGAACAGAAGTTATTATCTAATGTTTTATTAATTAAAAAATGAGAATCTAAGGGAAAGCAAGGTAACATTCCTTATCTGGAATGTACCCCAAGGAAATATTAGATCTGTCTACCTCCCCGTCTGCTTATCTCACTGTACTTTTTAGAAGACCCAATGTGGGTCAGGCTTTCAAAAACATAACTGAACTATTTTGCAAATGTATTTTCAGTCTGAGGAAAAACGAGGATTAAAACCTGTCTCTATTAGTTTAGTTCACCCACAAAAGAAGCAGCTGAGAGTGAGAGTGCCATTTTCTCATCTTGTTCTAACTCTGGTCTAAATAGCATAATTATCTTTATACACAAGATTATCTTTTGTCATCTATGGCTCTAATAAATATATACATCCATGTATGTTGTAAACATAGTTTCTGATTGTGAATGGAACAAGAATTCTCAGTGCTTAGCCTTCCAGCCCATATGTCTCATGGATCCCTAAGAAGATGGTACGTAAATGTTGAAATTGCAAGTCAGTGACACAACTGGGAGCTTGATTCTTTCTCTGAGGAATTACAAAGTAGAAGTTCTCAGTGTTACAGACAAATAAGTTATATAAAGTTTAAATAAAGAGAAGACAGTAAATCTTAGCAGACCTGGAAAAGCATTATTTTCTTTTTCAGCTTTATTGGAATATAATTGGCATTTAACATTGTATATGTTTAAGGCATGCAGCATGATTTTATATGTTCATATATTATGAAATGATTACCACAGTAGGGTTAGTTAATGCCTCCAACACCTCACCTAATTACCTTTTCTGTGTGTATAATGGGACATTTAAGATCTATTTCCTTTGCAACTTTAACATTAATGAAAAACCCAAAGGAACGGAAATACCACATCAAAAACCTGTTTCTCATCTACAAAATTAAAATGAAGATTTTAAAGAGCCTGCCTTCTTTCAACTCATTTCTATTAGTGTGGTTGCATAGATGATTTCTCAAGAGGTTGTAACCTTTATCCACAACTCAAACACTAAGTCCTAGTGTTTGATATGCAAAGTATGCCAGGTTGTATGTAATAAATAAAAGATCACTGTCCTTGGCCATTGCCACATTAACAAGTCTGCTGCCCGCAAATACCAAAACATATCAGAAAAGTTATCCATGCTCCTGAGATTTAAGGTATATCAAATATTCCCCTTTCATTATGCTCTATGAATTTAGAAACTTGGGAAAAATTTAATATATCAATAATCAGTATCTATTCTAGGGGGAAAAATAACCTTTTTAATGAAAAATAAAGTTTTCATTCAACAAAATATGACGTGTATATTAAGTACTGGATTAGTCCTGGATATAGGCAGATAAGAGTATGTGGTCTCTGTCCTCACAAAACACACACCATAGTGAAGAGAGCAGTATACAGTTCTAATATATATGCTAATTGGTCATAAGAAAGATAAAGTATGTCAGAAGATCACAAAGTAAAGAGTGACAAATCCTGTTTGAGGCACACAGGGATGCTTCAAAATACAGGAGCCTTTGGCCCTTAACTTTGGGGGATACAGAAAACATCTTCTGAAATGCTGATAGGAAGAATTTCCCAATGAAGCTAACCCTGGCCAAGAATCTGAAAGTACAGAGTGTAGAAGTGCTCCCTCAGATTTCTTAATTTCTCAGGTTTTCCTAATCTTGGCCTTACAGGTTTTGAAGAGTATTTTGTAGGTATTTTATACTTTTTTTTTTAAAACTTATTTGTCATTCATATGATAGATTCACATTATGCATTTCGGAAAGAATATCAGTAGGGTGATATTTTCAATGCTGTGTTCTTTTCAATGCATTTTATCAGAGGCACATTCTGTTGGTATGTCCCAGTATTGTTGATATAGCAGTGTATTATCAGAATCTCTTCCTTGGTTAGTTTGACTTGGGAAGAGGAGTGGTAGGCAGGCAGTACTTTTCTCAAAATATATTTTCCAAGATTCCATGTCCTAAATAGGATGTTTATGAAATTAAATGACACTTGCTCCTTGGAAGAAAAGCTATGACCAACCTAGACAGTAGATTAAAAAAGCAGAGACATCACTTTGCTGACAAAGGTCCATATAGTCAAAGCTGTGATTTTTCCAGTAGTCATGTACAGATCTCAGAGCTGGATGATAAAGAAGACTGAGTGCTGAAGAACTGATGTTTTCAAACTGTGGTGATGGAGAAGATTCTTGAGAGTCCTTGGACAGCAAGGAGATCAAGCCAGTTAGTCCTAAAGGAAATCAACTCTGAATATTCATTGGAAGAACTGTTGCTGAAGCTGAAGCTCCAATACTTTCGCAACCTGATGCAAAGAGCCAATTCACTGGAAAAGACCCTGATGCTGGGAAAGATTGAGGGTGGGAGAAGGGGAGGATGAGAGGATAATATGGCTAGATGCCATCGTGGAATCAATGGACACGAGTTTGAGCAAACTCTGGGAGATAGTGAAGGACAAGGAAACCTGACATTCTGCAGTCCATGAAGTTGCAAAGAGTCAGACATGGCTGAGCAACTGAACAAAAACAACTATGATGCCTATGAGAAAAAAAAAAACAACATGTGAAATGGTTTTCACAAATAGTAAAATAGTTTCTTAAGTTCTGGCTATCCATTATGGAACTTGATGCTTAATAATATTAGTTTTTTGGGGGGGGTCTGAATCCTTTATAAATAAGCCTCCAATAGTCAGTAGTTTTGATGAACAAAACTGAGTGTCACATTCTGTAACACCTGTTCCTTCTGCAAATGTCATTTCCCAATGGTATTTCTAAAGACCTACTGGGAAACAAATTGATCCACAATCAATTTATGTGTTACTGTTATTCTTTTATATTTCCCAACATTTTGTGATTATTTATGCCATTTTCTTCTAAGAGATTCTTGCCCACAGTAGTAGATATAATAGTCATATGATTAAATTCATCCATTCTGGTCCATTTTAGCTCACTGATTCCTAAAATGTCTATGTTCACTCTTGCCATCTCCTGTTTGATCATTTCCAATTTACCTTGATTCATGGACCTAACACTCCAGGTTCCTATGCAATATTGTTCTTTATAGCATTAGACTTTACTTTCATCAACAGTCACATACATAATTGGGTGTTGTTTTTCATTTTGGCTCCCTCTCTTCTTTCTTTCTGGAGTTATTTATCCATGCCTCTCCAGTAGCATATCGGGCACCTACCAACTTGGGGAGTTCACCTTTCACTGTCATATCTTTTTGCCTTTTCATACTGTTCAGCAAGAATACTGAAGTGATTTCCCATTCCCTTCTCCAGCAGACCACATTTTGTCAGAACTCCCCACCACAATCCATCTGAATAAGGTGGCCCTAGACAGCATGGCTCATAGTTTCATTGAGTTAGACAAGGTTGTGATTCATGTGATCAGTTTGGTTAGTTTTCTATGATTGTGGTTTTCATTCTGTCTGCCTTCTGATGGACAATGATAAGAGGCTTGTGGAAGCTTCCTGATGGGAGGGACTGGCTGTGGGTGAATCTGGGTCTTGTTCTAATGCGTAGTGCCATGCTCAGTACATCTTTAGTCCAATTTTCTGTTGATAGGCAGAACTGTGTTCCCTTTCTGTTGTTTATACTGCAAGGAGATCAAACCAGTCAATCCTAAAGGAAACCAGTCAAGAATATTCATTGGAAGAACTGATTTGAAGCTGAAGCTCCTATACTTTGGCCACCTGATGCAAAGAACTGACTCACTAGGAAAGACCCTGATGGGAAAGACTGGAGGCAGGAGAATAAGGAGATGACAGAAGACGAGATGGCTGGATGGCATCACTAACTCAATGGACATGAGTTTGAGTAAGCTCTTGGAGTTGGTGATGGACTGGGAAGCCTAGTGTGCTTGGCATCACAAAGAGTTGGACACAACTAAGCCACATTTCCACCATGACCTGCCCGTTTTGGATGGCCCCACAGGCATGGCTTAGTTTCATTGAGTTAGACAAGGCTGTGGTCCTAGTGTGATTAGACTGACTAGTTTTCTGTGATTATGGTTTCAGTGTGTCTGCCTCTGATGCCCTCTTGCAACACCTACCGTCTTACCTGGGTTTCTCTTTCCTTGGATGTGGGGTATCTCTTTGTGACAGAATGTGGTCCACTGGAGAAGGGAATGGCAAACCACTTCAGTATTCTTTCCTTGAGAACCCCATGAACAGTATGAAAAGGCAAAATGATAGGATACTGAAAGAGGAACTCCCCAGGTCAGTAGGTGCCCAATATGCTACTGCAGATCAGTGGAGAAATAACTCCAGAAAGAATGAAGGGATGGAGCCAAACCAAAAACAATACCCTGTTGTGGATGTGACTGGTGATAGAAGCAAGGTCCAATGCTGTAAAGAGCAATATTGCATAGGAACCTGGAATGTCAGGTCTATGAATCAAGGCAAATTGGAAGTGGTCAAATAGGAGGTGGCTAGAGTGAACATCGACATTCTAGGAATCAGTGAACTAAAATGGACTGGAAGGAGTGAATTTAACTCAGATTACCATTATATCTACTACTGTGGGCAGGAATCCCTTAGAAGAAATGGAGTAGCCATCATGGTCAACAAAAGAGTCCTAAATGCAGTATTTGGATGCAATCTCAAAAACGACAGAATGATCTCTGTTCGTTTCCAAGGCAAACCATTCAATATCACAGTAATCCAAGTCTATGCCCCAACCAGCAATGCTGAAGAAGCTGAAGTTGAATGGTTCTATGAAGACCTACAAGATCTTTTAGAATTAACACCCCAAAAAGATGTCCTTTTCATTATAGAGGACTGGAATGCAAAAGTAGGAAGTCAAGAAACACCTGGAGTAACAGGCAAATTTGGCCTTGGAATACAGAATGAACCAGGATAAAGACTAATAGAGGTTTGCCAAGAGAACGCACTGCTCATCGGAAACACCCTCTTCCAACAACACAAGAGAAGACTCTACACATGGACATCACCAGATGGTCAACACCGAAATCAGATTGATTATATTCTTTGCAGCCAAAGATGGAGAAGCTCTATACAGTCAGCAAAAACAAGACCAGGAGTTGAATCTGGCTCAGATCATGAAATCCTTATTGCCAAATTCAGACTTAAATTGAAGAAAGTGGGGAAAACCATTAGACCATTCAGGTATGACCTTAATCAAATCCCTTATGATTATACAATGGAAGTGAAAAATAGATTTAAGGGACTAAATCTGATAGATAGAGTGCTTGATGAACTATGGACGGAGGTTTGTGACAGTGTACAGGAGACAGGGATCAAGACCATTCCATTGGAAAGAAATGCAAAAAAGCAAAATGGCTGTCTGGGGAGGCCTTAGAAATAGCTGTGAAAAGAAGAGAAGTGAAAAGCAAAGGAGAAAAGGAAAGATATAAGCATCTGAATGCAAAGTTCCAAAGAATAGCAAGAAGAGATAAGAGAGCCTTCCTCAGCGACCAATGCAAAGAAATATAGGAAAACAACAGAATGGGAAAGACTAGAGATCTCTTCAAGAAAATTAGAGATACAAAGGGAACATTTCATGCAAAGATGGGCTCAATAAAGGACAGAAATGGTATGGACCTAACAGAAGCAGAAGATATTAAGAAGAGGTGGCAAGAGTACACTGAAGAACTGTACAAAAAAGATCTTCACGACCCAGATAATCACGATGGTGTAATCACTGACCTAGAGCCAGACATCCTGGAATGTGAAGTCAAGTGGGCCTTAGAAAGCATCACTATGAACAAAGCTAGTGGAGGTGATGGCATTCCAGTTGAGCTATTCCAAATCCTGAAAGATGATGCTGTGAAAGTGCTGCACTCAATATGCCAGCAAATTTGGAAAACTCAGCAGTGGCCACAGGACTGGAAAAGGTCAGTTTTCATTCCAATCCCAAAGAAGGGTAATGCTAAAGAATGCTCAAACTACCGCACAATTGCACTCATCTCACACTCTAGTAAAGTAATGCTCAAAATTCTACAAGCCAGGCTTCAGCAATACGTGAACCGGGAAATTCCAAATGTTCAAGCTGGTTTTAGAAAAGGCAGAGGAACCAGAGATCAAATTGCCAACATCTGCTGGATCATAGAAAAAGCAAGAGAGCTCCAGAAAAACATCCATTTCTGTTTTATTGACTATGCCAAAGCCTTTGACTGTGTGTATCACAATAAACTGTGGAAAATTCTGAAATAGATGGGAACACCAGACCACCTGACCTGCCTCTTGAGAAACCTATATGCAGGTCAGGAAGCAACAGTTAGAACTGGACATGGAACAACAGACTGGTTCCAAATAGGAAAAGGAGTACATCAAGGCTGTATATCATCACCCTGCTCACATCATGGGAAACGCTGGGCTGGAAGTTGCACAAACTGGAATCAAGATTGCCGGGAGAAATATCAGTAACTTCGGATATGCAGATGACACCACCCTTATGGCAGAAAGTGAAGAGGAACTCAAAAGCCTCTTGATGAAAGTAAAAGTGGAGAGTGAATAAGTTGGCTTAAAGCTCAACATTCAGAAAACTAAGATCATGGCATCTGGTTTCATCACTTCATGGGAAATAGATGGGGAAACAGTGGAAACAATGTCAGACTTTATTTTTTTGGGCTCCAAAATCACTGCAGATGGTGACTGCAGCCACGAAATTAAAAGACGCTTACTCCTTGGAAGGAAAGTTATGACTAACCTAGATAGCATATAAAAAACAGAGACATTACTTTGCCAACAGAGGTCCATCTAGTCAAGGTTATGGTTTTTCCAGTGATCATATATGGATGTGAGAGTGGACTGTGAAGAAAGCTGAGTGCCGAAGAATTGATGCTTTTGAACTGTGGTGTTGGAGAAGACTCTTGAGAGTCCCTTGGACTGCAAGGAGATCCAACCAGTCCATTCTGAAGGAGATCAGCCCTGGGATTTCTTTGGAATGAATGATGCTAAAGCTGAAATTCCAGTACTTTGGCCACCTCATGCGAAGAGCTGACTCATTGGAAAAGACTCTGATGCTAGGAGGGATTGGGGGCAGGGGGAGAAGGGGACAACAGAGGATGAAATGCCTGGATGGCATCACTGCCTTGACAGACGTGAGTCTGAATGAACTCCAGGAGTTGGTGATGGCCAGGGATGTCTGGCGTGCTGCGATTCATGGGGTCTCAAAGAGTCGGACACGACTGAGTGACTGAACTGAACTGAACTGAAGCCACCTAACTAAACTGAATACCATTTTCTGCACAAGACATTCACTCTAACAGCATAACTTCATATTATTCCCCCACTAGATAACTAGCTTCAGTGTTTCTCTCCTAAGCCTGGACCTAAACTTTCTCTTTTACCATTGATTTGTAGTTCCACGTTTTTCCACTAAACTTTACACCAGTCTTCCCACCCGCCACCACCGCCCAATCCCCACCCCCCCGCCCCCCCGGCATTTGGTTTTGGTTATAACATCTTAGTGGCTTTATTTCTGTTGACCTAATACCTTTTTTCCTTTCTCTTTTTCCCCAATTAATTGAAAAGTATAGTTTCCTAGAACATATTTAAAAATCTGGATTATCTAAATTTAATCAAAATGTGATACATGTTTTTTCCTAGAAAACTCTTGTTATTATCTAAATCTACTGTCTTCTCTGTTTCAGTAAATACTTAAATTTAGATACCTAACTCATTCTATTTTCTGGACTAGACAAATGGTACTATTTCTTCTCTAGTTACTTGGTAAATTTCAAAATTATTTAGCCCTGGCATTTTCCTTTTAGAAGTTTATTAATGAAATAATTTCGTTAATAGATATAGTCATAAGAAAATTATCTTCTCCTTGTATGAGGTTTTGTAGTTTGTATTTCGAGGAATTGTTTTATCTAAAATTACCAAGTTTCTGGCTATAGAGTTGTTCATAGTATTTTTTTTTATTATTCTTTAATATTATGAGATCAGTAGTGATGAACTCTCTTTTATTTCTGATGTTAATAACTTGTGTGTTCTCTCTTTTTCTTTTTTAATATGGCTAGGGGTCTATCAAATTTATTGGCCTTTTAAAAGAATTAGCTTTTGGATTCTGATTTTCTCTATTGAAAATGAGAAACTCCTGAGGGGGTTTCATTCTAATGGGCACTCTGCCTCCAGCAGCTTTTCAAAATTACCATTTCAGTGTTTTTTCCAAATGATGGCTCCAGAGCCACCTGCTCCATGCAAGCTGATATAGACGGTCAGTCTCTGTACACACTTATTTCCAGATTTGGGGATGGTTTTTTGCTCTGGACCCTCATTTCACTGATGTGCCCAAGAAAAGTTATGAGTTCAGTTTGTTTAGTTATTTTCCTTTTTTAAGGGTGAGGATGACAACATCTAGTCTCTTTAAGTGATGAAGCCAAAAGTGCAAGTCTCTGGAACATCCTTTCATCTATACTTTTATTTCTCCTGTAGCCTTAATGCTACAGTCAGATCTGTTTCCACCACGGTGGAGTCCCACTGAGATGGTGTTTCTAACTCCAGGGCTGTCCCTACTGGTTTTACTCTCTCTTTGCACAGTTCTGCAGGTAGTTCAGGGAGTGAGGTATTACGCTCCTGATTTGATCATATCACTTGTCATGCAATTGTCATACAAGGTCATATATAATATCACAAATCAATAAATATGATAGACAATTCTCTTCTAATTTAACTGCTTATATTTTCTTGCATTGTATAGATACATATAAAAAGATATTATTCTGATGATTGCAAACTCATGACTTAGAAGAATAGTGCAGAATATCCCCTGACAGTTTCCACTAGTTATTTCTCATACCACACTAACCTGAATAGCGTCTAAAAACTCTTCTCCACACCCCAGCTTCTCTCTTTCAGTCCTTTCTCAATTATCCCTTTAGTCTTTTACTCCCTCAATTCTGTGCTTCAGGGTCCCAGCTCTATCCTAGATCTGCTCTTATTCTGGGTCTCCCTATTGCTTCTATTCTCTAACAGCAGTGGCTGTGCCGCACTGGGGGATGTATTAGGTCTTTAATTTTTAAGACAGAAGAATCTGCAAGAAAAACAAGCTCTATTTCCTCAAACAGAAAAGGCTGACACTAGAATTAAAAACATACCCCCGTGCTGTGATATAGGATACCTTATGTAATCTAGACCCAACTCAACTCTCTTTCCTGTCTTCTCTCTTTTTTAATCACTCTGACCTCAATACTATTCCTCAAACACACTAAAAATGTTTCTATCTCAGGAACTTTGAGCTTGTGTTTTCCTGCCTAGAAAGCATTTCCTCTCCTCTCCTCCTTCAATTCATTTTATCTGTGCTAAATGTTGCTTCACTTTAAAGTTGAATAATCTATAGATTATAGATTATATACCTGAATAATCTATAGAAAATAGCTGCTGCTCCTGACTATGTCCATTATTTTTACTCTTTTATGAATCCTTTGGTTGAATAAAAGAACACATTCTACAATTAATTTTATTTTCTTGATTGTGATATCTCAAAAAGTAATAGAAAGGAAAGGAGCAAGGTGTTTTCAGAGGAAGCTTCCCAGGTGGTGCTAGTGGTAAAGAACCCACCTGTCAATTCAGGTGACATAAGAGATGTGGGTTTTACCCCTGGGTGGGAAGATTCCCTGGAAGAGGGCATGGCAACCCACTCCGGTATTCTTACCTGGAGAACTCCATGGACAGAAGAGCCTGGTGGGCTGTAGTCCATAGTGTCACAAAGAGTCAGACACGACTGAAGCGACGTAGCACACACAATTGCAAAAGGGGATTAGAAGTTAGTTTGGCTTGCCAGAAAAGGATCTTCAGAAAAAATTTAAAATGAGACTTAAGAGATGGGCAGAAGCCATCTTTATGTGAAAATTGGAGTGATGATTTTCAGGCAGAAAGGATAGCACTTGATGGGAAAGGACTTGGCATGTTTAAGGTGAGAGACCCTTTTAGATGTAACAATTAGTATGGAGAGGTTATATCATGAGAAGAGTTTGGAGAGCCAGGTAGGAACTGGAATATAGGATGCCTGTTAAGTCATGTGTAGAAGCATGGATGTAATTAGGAAGCCCAGACAAGAGTAACAAAGCAATTTGTGTTTTAAAATTATCATCTTAGATGCTGTATGGAAAATGCAGTTGAAAGGGACAAGATAATTAGAGATGAGACCAGTCAGGGAATTATTGCAGTACTCCAGATTTTTTTAAAACTATGATTTGCACCAGAAATAAATAATAGAAATGGACGATATGTCTTTTTGTGAGGTAGAAACAAAGTGAGATAGACTGGATAGTTTAAATGTAAGGAAAAGGAAAGGAAGTGTCAAAGGATCCCAGGACTGACTTGTGTATTTGGGTAAATGATTGGGCCATTTACTATTTGGAAAAGTCTGTAATAAAAATGCTCTTATGAAGGGACATGAATGGAAAGAGAAATCAACAATTTAGCTCAGTCATATTAAGCATGAGCTATCTTAGAGACAGTCAAGAAGAGATTTGAAAAAAGCAATTAGGTACACAAGTGCAGAGGTTAGAAGAGGGGTTTGAGCTAATAACAGAAAATTGAGGATTTTTTTTGTTAGTATATTATCTCACATATTTCTAAATAATTTGCCTTCTAGACATAATACAGCATAATATAAATATATCAGTAATTCTAACTCTTTCTAATAAGGTGTCATATTTTGATTATTGTAGAACAAGAGGAAAAGGGCTAATAATTATTGAGCATAGACTATGAAACATTGACAGGTGTTTTACATTTTTTTGTTTTCTCAATAATGCTATACATTTAATTATTTACACTTAAACCATGGGAAAACTGAAATTTTAAAAGGTTGATTAAGTTTCCCTAAGACCAATCAGCTTATCAATGACAGAAACAGGATTCAAGCACAGGTTTTTGTTATTAAAACCCATTTTCTTTCTGCACCACCATTGTGTAAACCATTTTTCCTTTCTTCCTTAATGAGAGTTAACAATATCCATAAATAATTTTTCAAAATAGAAAGTAAAAACAATGATGTTGCTATAAGAACATGTGTAGCTACAGCCGGTAAAATAACCTTTGTTAGAAGTTATAACCACTTCCAAGTAAAGTGTATACATATTTTATTAGAGTAGCTGAAGAAATGGTGATATGATTTAAGCAGCATTTTCATTTACTTGCAAACATGAGTGTGTGAGTACTTTCTTGTGACCATTTTTTAAAAGTTATAGTTTTCCTACAATTTCCAAAAGTCTAGAAAGTAAGTTTGATTATCTTAACACACACATATACACACACAATCACTGTAATTGTGTCTTAGTAGTGATTAGTTATTTCCACCACAGAAACTTGGTATTTGAGGGCTTAAGTAATTCCTTAAGGTAAGAATTAAGCAATCAAAATTCTGGTACTGTTTATTATTAGGATTACCTGGAGGGCTGGTATTTGTTCTTTTTTCTATTTTTGACTGGGGGCAGGGGCAATGGTAAACATTTTCTCCTAGTGGATTTTTCTGAAATGTGATCATGCATTTTTTTTTTTTATAGCATGGGGAATTCTATTCCATTAGTTTACATAATTCCATCTCATTTGGAATATGAAGTGATATTTCCTTTCTATCTTTCTCTAAGAGTTTGGAAAAAACAAGGTTGCAGTGTGAGCAGACTAGAGATACTACTTCGTGTTCTTAAATGAAAATAATTTATTTTTATTATCATATTGGAAATACTACAGCAAAATTTAAACATTGTCTTTGATATACCTTCTACTTTATGTAACCCAAGATGTTGTTCTATTTCATCCATGCATGTAATTCTGCCCTTTTGTATTTCAGTGAGAATCTAGAGTAGTAACAAGAGTAATACTGAAGATATTTTTAAACATGGAAATTCTTTTTGAAATGCAATTCAATTATTTGTATTGTTTTATTATTTTAGAATGTTAACATTTTAGAACTAGAAATTACATAAGATGAAGTGTTTTCTTTTTACTCTGAAAGGAAGAGAAAGGGAAGAAAGAGGAAGATGAGGAGGCTATAATTTACTGACAGATTAATATATATGTTTGAGAGATTATGTATGTTTTTTCAGTACCTTGCAGTTTGGAATCTTTTTCATTAATAAAAAGATTCGAGTAAGGCTCTGTATGGTAGTTTTTGGTGATCCCTTAAAAAACTAGGAATAAAACTACCATATGACCCAGCAACCCCACTGCTAGGCATATACTCTGAGGAAACTTCAATTGAAAAAGACACATGCACCCCAATGTTCATTGCAGCACTATTTACAACAGCTAGAACATGGGAGCAACCTAGACGTCCATCAGTAGATGAATGGATAAAGAAGCTGTGGTACATATACACAATGGAATATTATTCAGCATAAAAAGGAACACATTTGAGTCAGTTCTAATGAGGTGGATGAACCTTGAGCCAACTATACAGAGTGAAGTAAGTCAGAAAGAGAAATATAAATATCATATACTGATGCATATATATGGAATCTAGAAAGACGGTACCGATGAAGATATTTATAGGACTACAATGGAGACACAGAGAGAGCAGACTTATGGACATGGTGTGGGGGTTTGAAGGAGAGGGTGGGATCTATGGAGAGAGTGACATGGAAACTTATACTACCATATGTAAAATGGATAGCCAATGGGAATTTGCTGTATGACCCAGGGAACTTAAACCAAACTGAGGCTCTGTAACAACCTAGATGGGTGGAATGGGGAGGGTGGTGGGAGGGAGGTTCAAGAGCGAGGGGACATATGTATACTTATGGCTGATTCAAGTTGATGTTTCGCAGAAACCAGCACAATTCTGTAAAATAATTATCTTTCAATTAAGAAATAAAAAAAAAAAAAAGATTAGAGTAAGGCTGAAAAAATTAAATAATTATCCCAAGCTGTGACACAATTAGTAATTAAAAGCACTGTGCAAGTTTCACATTATACTTTGTAGGTATTTTTTAAGTATGACACTTATAGTTTTGAATTTCCCTCTGAGCACTGCTTTAGCTCTATCCTATACAGTTTGGAATATTGTGTTTGTATTTTCATTCATCCAAAATGATTTTTAAATTTCCTTTTTTAATTTTTTCTTGACATGAGTGAGTGAAAGTTGCTCAGTTGTGTCTGACTCTCTGACTCTCTAGGCCAGAATACTTGAATGGGTAACCTTTCCCTTCTCCAGGGAATCTTCCCAACCCAGTAATTGAACCAGGGTCTCCCGCTTTGCAAGCAGATTCTTAAAGAATTCCCTTTAATGTTCCTTGTTAGGCCTGTTAGCAATAAATTCTGTGAGATTTTATCTGGGGAGGTCTTTATCTTACCTTCATCTTGAAAGATACTTTTGACGTATATAATATATTCATTGACAGTATTTTTTAATTTCAACACTTTGAGTATGTTTTACCAATGCTTGCTTTCTGGTCTCTTTTTTCTCTCCAATTTTTCTTTGAGCTGCTCTCAAGACTGTGTCTTTTGACATCAGCAATTTGACTGTGATGTTTCTGAATTTGGATCTCTATTTATCCAACCTGGAGTTCACAAAACTTCTCAGGTTTGTCAATTAATAATTTTCAAGTTTGGGAAGCTTTTCAGCCGTAATTTATTTTAATAATTTCCTGCTCTTTTTCCTCTCTTCTCTATGGCTCTCCCATTATGCATCTTGATGTGCTTAATGGCGCCTCACATTACTCTGGTGCTGTGCATTTTTCTTAATCCTATCCTTCAGATTACCTAATCTCTTTTGATCAGCCTTCAATTTTGCTGATTCTTTCTTTAGCGGACTCCAGTCTAGTGTTCATGCCATCTATTAATGTTTCATTTTGGTTATTGTACTTTTCAACTAAAGAATTTCCATTTGGTTCTTTTAAAAAATAATTTCAATTTCTTTATTGATATTTTCTATCTCATGAGATAGTCACCATATCTTCTTTCAATTTTTTAAAACAAGATTTCTTTTAATTCTTTGAATATATTTATAATGGCTGCTTTGAAATCTTGTCTGCTGACAGAAACATCTGGGCCACTTCCAAAGCAGTTTCTGTTGTTTATTTATTTTTTTCAGCATGTGGTTAGATAATATGTTGCAGCAACATAGGATGTTGATCCCTCTACTCCTGAGATGTATTGTTGTTTTTTTGACTGGTCATTTATTTATTTGCTTAGTGACATGCTTGAACTAATTCTTTGAAGTCTACTCCCCCCCCCCCCCGCCCCGCACCGCCGCCGAATAGGGCTATGAGACAGCTGATATTCCTGCTCAGAGTTTTTCTTGTTTTTATCTTTTATCCTGGTTACTTAAGGGTTGCCCCTGGATCAGCATAAGCCATTTATTACTCAAAGGTTGTATTAAGCCTCCTTAGCCAGTTGGAGTTTTAATTTTGACTACTAGATATGTGTGTAGCTTAGAGGCTGCAATCACAAATAAAGGAGTTTATGTTTTTGCCACATGTTCAGCCAAATATGGGTAGCATGGATTGTCCCTCTGCAGTCACTCCTGAGAAGGCATGGTTTTGGCCATGCACACAATCTTCCAGTCTGCCAAGGATGGGTGCAATTTTATTTTTAAGCCCAGTTTCCCATGAGTTGCCTTTATGTAATAATCTGCCCAGACTGTCACAGCCAGGTACCATAGATTGACTGGTTGAAACAACAGAATTACATTTCTTACAGTTCTGAAGGCTAGATGTCTCAAGCAAGTTTGTCTCAGATAAGTCTAAGCTAATCTTGCAGGATGATAAAGCTTAAACTCCAATACTTTGGCCACCTCATACGAAGAGTTGACTCATTGGAAAAGACTCTGATGCTGGGGAGGATTGGGGGCAGGAGGAGAAGGGGACGACAGAGGATGAGATGGCTGGATGGCATCACTGACTCGATGGACGTGAGTCTGAGTGAACTCCGGGAGTTGGTGATGGACAGGGAGGCCTGGTGTGCTGCGATTCATGGGGTTGCAAAGAGTCAGACACGACTGAGCGACTGAACTAAACTGAACTGAACTGAAGTTTCTAGTGAGGGCTCTCTTCCTGGCTTGCAGATGGCCATCTTTTCACTGAGTCCTCACATGGCAGAGAGAGAGAAAGAGGAGAGAAGGAGATGGAAAAAGAACACTCTCTACTGTCTCTTGTCATAAGGAAAAGACACTAATCCTATTGGATCAGGGCTCCACCCTTATTGCCTCCTTTAACCATAGATGCCTCCATAAAGACTTTATGTCCTATTATAGTCACATTGAGGATTAAAATTCCAACATATGAATTTTGGATATACACAAGCTTTCATTCTATTAATATAACAACTATGTCAGAGTAGCTTATTGTTCAGCCAGTAGCTGATCAGAGTTGTTCTTAAGTCTCTAGTGTCACTGAGACTTTTAACTCTTATGATCTCTTTGTGGTTTGGGAATGCTTTCAGTCCTTCCCTACACCCTACTCTAATTGCTTCTGCTCTATGAGTAATAACTAGTTAGAACAAGGGATCTCTCAATGACATCCACTTGGCATAGAATTTCTATTCCCACCCCCAACCTCAGTTGGAAACCAAAGCTCGGAGTGGAATCTAAGGAAAATAGAGGATTCATCTTCTTGGCTGTGGCTTCCTGGATTAGAACTCCTTGAGTAGTTTTCATAAGATATAGCTTGAGATGAACAGGAGGCAGGGAAGTTGGGGGAAGGTGGTTGTAGCTCAAATGTCATAGGCTGTTGCTACTTTTCTTAGATTTTGAAGATTTACTTGAATGAATGTTTCTAAATTTTCTCTATGCCCCTAGGACAATTTCCAGAGGTTTAAAATTCTGGCTTTTTTTCTAGTTAATTTTTATAGTTGAGTGATTTATGAGAGAGCTTCTATTGACTATTAAGGGTTCCCAGGTGGCTCAGTGGTAAAGAATCCTCCTGCCAGTACAGGAGATGTGGGTTCCATCCCTGGGTCAGGAAGATCTTCTGGAGAAGAAAATGGCAACCCACTCCAGTATTCTTGCCTATAAAATCCCATGGACAGAGAAGCCTGGAGGGCTATAGTCCATGGGATGGCAGAAGAGTCAGACACAACTTAGCAATTAAAACAACAAAAATTGACCCCTCATTTTATTCTGCAAGTACTCTATTTATAGATTTTTAAAACTGGAAATAAATGTGGATGTTTTCATTTGGAGTCTGCCCTGGTGGCTCAGAGGTTAAAGCGTCTGCCTGCAATGCAGGAGACCTGGGGGTTCCATCCCTGGATCCGGAAGATCCCCTGGGGAAGGAAATGGTAATCCACTCCAGTATTCTTGCCTGGAGAATACCATGGACGGAGGAGTCTGGTGGGCTACAGTCTGCAGGGTCGCAAAGAGTCAGACACGACTCAGCGACTTCACTTTCTTCCTTTCTTTCTTTCTTTTCATTTCAAAGTGAAGGAATTTACCTCAGAATGACTTATACAGAGATACAGGCAAGACAAAGGCAGTACTAGACATCTCCATAAAATAGACTTGAAAGGAAGAAGGAATTTGTCACTATGGCTTCAAAATTTTATCATAAACATGAAAAAATAAGTCTTTAATGATTTCAAAGTATTAAACTGAAGAAGTAAGCAATACACAATAATATACAATATTTTATATAATTTGTGACTTTAAAAATTGTTTCTTAAAAGAAATGACATTATGATGTTCTTCAAGGCAAGGTTATTCTATCAAGCTAATGTGGAAACTCATTTATTTTACATTTGATTCATTTTTAAATTTTATTGTAGTATTTTGCCATTATATTTGAGGTTGTCATCCCAGATAGGTAACTTTTCCCCTTGTTGAAAATTTTCTTCGTTTTGGAATAGCTGCTATTTTACATTATTTATTTGGACGTTAAAATTGTTATTGTTGTTCAGTTGCTAAGTCATGTCTGACTCTTTGAGACTGCATGAACTGTAGCCCTCCAGGCTCCTTTGTCCTCTACTATCTCCCAGAGGTTGCTCAAATTCATGTCCAAAGTTAAAATTAATAAATAGATATATTTTGATTTCTTTTCAAGTACACTTGATAATTTGTATTTATTGACTATGAAGCTCTAATAACAATTGTCATAATGATCTGCTTCCTGAGATTCTCTTGTAAAATTCTAATCAGGTTTTAACAAATAACTTTTTCTCATTTACTATCATGTTGCCAAAGCTGTAGTCATTGATTTCTTTTAAAAATATGATAACGAGTAAAGACACTTTAAAAATATTCATTCCAGATGCAGAAAAAGATGAAAACATATTGAGCTTTATAATTTAGCCAAATTTAGAGGAGTCTCAATATTTTAGTAATTTTTCTACCATTTAATCACTTCATTCATTCATAATTTTAAAAGCTGAAATTAAAAGAACTTATGTTCTAGAATCTCTAGGACATGAACCCTGCATTTAAATACTTGACACATGACATTAGGAAATCATTTAGCATGCCTGATCCTTTTGCAACTGAAAAAGAAATGTTGTGTACATATCCATTATATGCTGAGAGATTGTTTCCTCATTCAACCCTTATTTTCCTTCTAATATTTACTTAGCAAGATTTACCTGTAATAGTAATAAAAATAGTTCTCTACCTGTTCCAGCTTACTCATGAACATTATAACACTGGCTTAAAATAAACTCCCATCCTCTTGAAGAAGTGAAATGTCACATTTTCAAAAATAGGTAAACAAATGCATTTTTAAAGCTTAGCGTTTTCAATTACTTTCTGCTTTGTGTATCTTTTGTAAGGAACCTGGGAGATATATATATGTGTATATATATATACTTTCTAAAATACTGCTCACATAGCAGTCAAAACTAAACTATGCAAAGGAAAGGTCAGACTTCAACAGATAATTCCTGTTTCCCTGGAAACTGACTTGAGTTAGGAAAAAGCTGTACGTGCTTATAAATAATCATGGGTTCAGAAACGTCATTGCCTTCTTTCTCACCTGAGAAAGAGCAAGTTCATAGATTATTCCTAAATGAGAATTTCAAATATTGGTAATTATTTATCTGTCTTTAGTTGACATCTATACATCCTACTCCGTGTCATATTCCTCAAATGAAAGGCTGCTATGAGGATGAATCAGATATTTATCGTTGAAGCAAATTACTTGATGATTACTCATGCTTTTTTCATTAGTGGTCACACATTTATATCTCTTGACTCCTGGAAGAGTGAACAAGATGCTGAATGTAACCTATGGCCTGTGGACGTTTGTTTTATTGTTAAGGGATTCTATGTTAGGGATGCTAGTCCTTCATGCCTTTTATGCAGTAACATAAGGAAATATCAATTATACTACGGCCATGTAGAGCCAAGGGAGAGCAATTTAAATGGGATCAATCATTAATTAGAAAATATTTGAAGGTATATTATTTTAGGTAAATGAATTTGATAAAAGAGCCAAGCAACTAAGGTGGAATTGGATTGGGGCTACTTGGAATGATAATATTAGAGTTATTTATTCATGTCAGCATTTGCCTATTTTCACAGTAATATTTTTATTATTAGACCCACATTGATAACAATCCTCTTGGAAAGTACTGTGGGTAGAAATGCTAGTTACTCTAATACCATTTCCCCCCTTTCACTTTCTTTTCCAAATATTTTCCCCCACATCTTACTATATTTTCTTTCCTTGTTCTTTGAATTTGCCAAATTATCTTAATAATTTATGCCAATAAATACAATTAATGAGACAAGTTCATAAGGATACTGTAAAAATTATTCAGGAATATCCAAGCTGTATCTTTCTTTTCCCAAATACCTAATAAAATATCTTTGAATGAATCTTAACAAGCTTGAGATGGAAATAAATGAAAATAAAATATTTGTGTCAATCACTGATAAGAATCTAGGGGATTGTCTACTAAAAAGAGCTGGCTTGAAGCTCAAATGCAAATCGTAATTAATTGTTTTACAAGTGGAAATACTGTAGAACAAACCATACAATGTGTAGGGAAAAACAAATTCTCCTTCACGCTGTCTTCTGCTTGTTTCAGAAAGTCAACTTTTATAAAAGATGGAAAAAAAGAGTGATTTGTTTCATCCTTATGTCTGTATAGTCGCATCTGACTCTTTGTGATTCCATGACTATAACCCACTAGGCTCCCCTGACCAGGGAATTTTCCAGACAAGAATACTGGAGTGGGTTGCCATTTCCTACTCCAGGGAACCTTCCCAACCAGGTACCAAACCTGAGTCTCCTACATGTCCTGCATTGGCAGGCGGATTCTTTACCACAATACCACCTGAGAAGTTCCTTTATATACACAATATAATTATGTTATAATATATGTAAACCATTTATATATATGGTTTTGTTTGATGGAACTGTAAGAGATGTGGCTTGTTATAACAATTATAACAACTACTCCTGTTATAGCAAGTCATAAGATATAAAAATATGGTAACTATGTATTTTACACTCTTGCAACAGGAATGATAGTGAATCAGAGATACACAAAACCAGAGAACTGTATAATACTTATAATATTGTAGCAGTTTTCTAAGTGATAGGTGAAAAGAACCTGGAATAAAAGAATAGAGAGGAATAAAAACAACCATGCGAAAGAAGATAGAATTCTACATTCAGTTCTCTTTGCATCCCCAAGCCCTACCCACCCTTTAAGATATAGCTCAAAATGAGAATTCCAGATTTGAAATAATGACTACTGTCTTTTTTGTGCTTTCAAAATACTTTGCTCAAATTGCCAATATATCACTTAGAGTGTAGAGTTAAACCCCACCACATTCAACTTTCTAGTTCTAGTGTTTGCTGTTTTACCTGGCAAAAAGTCATCACTCAGTGCATGTCTGCTGAGTTGAATTGTATCTTTCAGTCCCTCTTTCTCTTAAATCTAGTATTCGGGGTTTAAGAATGAAACCTATAAAGGCTTTAAAAATTGAGGTTAATTACAGTCTGACTTTACAATGATCAAAGTCTATTATCTATAAATAGTGTCTATTATCTATATCTAATAGATAATCTATTATCTATAGAGATAAATCTATATTGTCTATTTTATTATCAAATATAGTATTGATTTTGATAATAGAATTTATTAATCAAAGAAGTCTATAACTAGATACTCTTTTTGCCTACCAAGGTCAAAATAAAATAGATTTAAGCTATAAAGTATAGCTTCAGACAGAGTATGCACCTTTGAAAAAGGCCACTCAACCATCTTTTGGGGAGTTTCCTAAAACACATGGCTCATTTTCATCCATGGACTCTATAGACGACACAAATGTGAGAGTTGAGAGGTAAGTTTTACTTGGGGCAACATGGGGACTGGGGAGATAGCACCTCAGATAACTCTGAGAGACTGCTCCAAAAAGGCCATGGGGGAAGGTCCATATATAAGATTTTTCTGAAGGGGCAGCTCAGTGCAATCAAGCCCTCTGCAGAAGCACAAGTTTCAGTCTCTGAAGAGGCAGATGGCAAATGCCCTTGTTGTTGTTCAGTTGCTGGCGAATGCTCTTGGCAAGTGCCAATTTGTAGCTGATAGCATCAATTTAAACAAATGAAAAAAAATGTATGTGAAAACAATGTCCTCCCTTCCTTTATAAACTAACCTGGGAAATATCCTTTTAGAAGTTTTCATCTTTGTTAGCTTAATATTTTTCAACATAATTACTCAAATTGTGATCAATTTTTATCGCCATTATTGTTCTACCATTATAAGTAGTACAGGATGATATGTATTATGTGTGCTATCAACTTGATGTGAGAGAAATGCATGTTGCTTAGCAGTGTTCAGTTGTAAAGTATATCTGAAGCTTTCACTTTAGAGTGTAAGGCAGCCTTAACTGAGCAGGATAAGAAAGGGGATATGTTATCTAAACCATCATGCCTGAAATAATGTTTTCCTCTTCAACTTTTTGTACTTGAAATCAGTCGCTAAACTAATTTATACTTGAAAAAATAAACTAATGTTTCCTTTCACAAAGAAATCGATAACAAAATATCAGGGCTAGCACTAAGCACATAAAAGTCAATCAATTTTTTTGTGTATCAAGTGTTAGAGACATATTTAACCTCATTGAAAACAAAGATTTAGATTTACTAGTTAATTTTAGAATCCTTAGAAATAGTTACTTTCAACATTATAAACAAAAAACTCTGCTTTCTTTGCTAAATTAAATATTATTTTGAATAAGTTTGATCAACATGTAAATAGGCCAACCTCACTGTTATTTCATTTACAGAGAGAGCACATAATCCATTTTGAATCATCTATCTAACTTTTATCATTTCCCTGTAGTTCAAGGTGATTATATATAAGAACTACAACTTCTATGATTCTATTCCTGCTGCCAGAATGTCTTGTGGAAGATACAAAAAGAGTGACCCAAGTCAAAGACATCTTCAGAAACTCAATAGTTGTTACAGAGAGTATCACAACAGTAATCCAAATTCAAAAATTGTAAGTTATCAGGGAAAAAGATAACAGTGAGAAAAGAGAAAAGAGAAAGTGAGAAATATTTACACAGAAAGTAAATAGCATTTGAAAAATGAAGATAATTTATTTGATTTTCTATTAATATTTTAAATTATTAAAATAATTCACTTGATTTTCTGTTAATATTTTAAATATTTAAATTTTACACATTATATATACATATATATGTATATATACATAAGATTTATGTATATATATTTATATATATGTATATGTATATAATATTTATGTATACATAAATATACATGTATATATACATAAGTATACATGTATATATACATAAATATCAGAGAAGGCAATGGCACCCACTCCAGTACTCTTGCCTGGAAAATCCCATGGATGAAGGAGCCTGGCAGGCTGCAGTCCACGGGGTCCCTAAGAGTCGGACACGACTGAGCGACTTCACTTTCACTTTTCACTTTGCTGCATTGGAGAAGGAAATGGCAATCCACTCCAGTGTTCTTGCCTGGAGAATCCCAGGGACGGGGGAGCCTGGTGGGCTGCCGTCTCTGGGGTCACACAGAGTCCGACACGACTGACATGACTTAGCAGCAGCATACATAAATATACATATGTATATATACACAAAATATACATATGTATATTTATGTATATATACATAACATTTAAATATTTAAATATTATATATACATATATATGTATATATACGTAAGAAGTATGTATGTATATATATACATAAGAAGTATGTATGTATATAAGTAAGTAAGAAGTATGTATGTATATATATACATAAGAAGTATGTATATATACATAAGAAGGCAATGGGAACCCACTCCAGTACTCTTGCCTGGAGAATCCCATGGACACAGGAGCCTAGTGGGCTGCAGTCCGTGGGGTCGCTAAGAGTCGGACACTACTGAGCGACTTCACTTTCACTTTCATACATATATGAGGTTTGAATACTAATGTATGTGTATATTTATGATATACAGAGACATTACTTTGCAAAAATGGTTTGTCTAGTCAAGGCTATGGTTTTTCCTGTGGTCATGTATGGATGTGAGAGTTGGACTGTGAAGAAGGCTGAGCACCGAAGAATTGATGCTTTTGAACTGTGGTGTTGGAGAAGATTCTTGAGAGTCCCTTGGACTGCAAGGAGATCCAACCAGTCCATTCTGAAGGAGATCAGTCCTGGGATTTCTTTGGAAGGAATGATGCTGAAGCTGAAAGCTGAAACTCCAGTACTTTGGCCACCTCATGCGAAGAGTTGACTCATTGGAAAAGACTCTGATGCTGGGAGGGATTGGGGGCAGGAGGAGAAGGGGACGACAGAGGATGAGATGGCTGGATGGCATTACTGACTCGATGGACGTAAGTCGGAGTGAACTCCAGGAGTTGGTGATGGACAGGGAGGCCTGGCATGCTGCTATTCATGGGGTCGCAGAGAGTCGGACATGACTGAGTGACTGATCTGATCTGATCTGATTGATTCTGTATATATAACCCACTATTTCCCCTCTTTTTCATACATAATCAGTTTGTTTTATATCTGTTCATTATGTATGAATGAGTGGATATTTTAATGGATATGCATAAAGTAGCAAACTATACACATGACTTCACTCCTTGCTTTTTTACTCAAAACTGTACCCTGGGACACATTTTACACATCAGCTCCGGTATGTAAAGAATGCTATATTTCATATGCAATAAATACATAAATAAATTTAGACACAGATGTTAATTATATATAACTCTAGAGGGATCCTAGTTATATGTGTAAATATGAAATACAACTCTATAAAACTTCTAAAACCAATACAATATTGTAAAGTAAAATAAATTAATTAAAAAAAAACTTCTAAAGGAAAACTTAGGTTAAATACTATGTAACCTTAAATTTGATGATGAGTCTTTAGATATGGACATGATCTATGAAAGAAAAACATTGATAACTTGGACTTTATTAAAACTAAAAACCTCTGATCTCTGCAAGACACCATTGAGAATATCAGAGACCATCAGAGACTTGAGGAAAATATATTGAGCACATATCTGATTAAGTCCTTATATCCAAAATATAAAAAAAAAAAATAACTCAAAATTCTACAAAAGTGGGAAAAAATGAAAAATGGGTAAAAGATATGAACAGACACCTCACCAAACAAGGTATATAAATGGCTAATAAGTATATAGAAAAATGTTCAAGGAATTGCAAATTAAAACAAAAAAAAGATGCCACTGCACATCATTAGATAGACAAAATAAAACAAAACCTTAAAATACCATATGTTAGGAGGATGCAGAGCAGTAGAAACTGTCATTCATTGCTAGTGGTAATGAAAATTGATATAAACCACTTTTGAAGACAGGAAGTGTCTTCCAAAGCTAAACATAATATTATCATACAATCCAACAATTGCTTTCTTAGATATTTATCCAGCAGATTTGAAAACTTATATATACATGCAAAGTTTATACCAGCTTTATTGATAATCATCAAAAATTGGAAGCAACGAAATATCCCTCAATAAGATATGATAAATGAACTTTGACATATCTGTGGAGTGGAATATTATGCAGCAGTAAAAAATAAGTGAGCTATAAAGCTACAAAAAAGACTTAGAAAGATCTTAAATGTGCATTGTTAAGTAAAAGAAGCCAATTTGAAATGGTGATTTACTGCTACTGCTGCTGCTAAGTCGCTTCAGTTGTGTCTGACTCTTAGCGACCCCATGGACTGCAGCCTACCAGGCTCCTCCATCCATGGGATTTTCCAGGCAAGAGTACTGGAGTGGGGTGCTATTGCCTTCTCTGGGTGATATACTATAGAATTCCAATTATATGACATACTGAGATTGGCAGAAATACAGAGATGATAAAAAGATCAGTGGTTGCCAGGGCTTCAGGGGACAACAAGAGGATCGAATATGTGAAGCACAGAGTTTATTTAGGAAAGTAAAACCATTCTGTATACTACAATAGTGGACACACAGCACTTTACAACATGAAGAATAAATTTTAATATGTGCAAATTTAAAAAAAGTAATTTTAAATGTCAAATGTCCCAGGATGTAATGCATAATGTGATAAAACAATTAAACTGTGTAATACATTTATGAAACCACCTCACTGAATGGAATAAGGAAAAGATGCTGACCTAACTTTGAAATTAAGGGGAATAGGTAAAACTAGAGGCAAAAATAACCCTGTACTATTATTCTACTCTGTGGGTTAGAAATTCTAAAACTGCTGTATATATATTAAGATTGAACAATTAATTAAATGGATGGTGGATGATGAGAGAGAGGTTTCTCATTGTTGCAGTCAGAGGTTACAGATAAGTGAGGGGAGAAGGCTAGAATAATCCATATGGTAATGGATTATAGTTAGAGACATTGCATCAACTCACAATTAATTTTGCATAGACACAGATGGTTATATATAGAAATACACACACACACACACACACACACACACACACACTCATGAGTTGGTATACACACATATTATTTTCATGCTTTATCAACAGAGAGAGCCTAGAAAGAAATGGCACACTGGTAGCAATAACACTTAACACTCAAATCTTGGTTTCTGTTAGTATTCACCAATAAAAGAAAACAAAAGTCTTAAAAGAAAGGACTGATTCTAGGATTGGGGAAGGAAATATAGATGATCTTTTGGATCTTGTATTGCCAGAAAGTAATGAAGTGTTCCAAAAAAGAAAGGACGAAAGAGAGGAAGGAAAGGAGGAAAGGATGGAGGAAAAGAGAAAGAAAGGAAGGAACTCTTGATGAGTGATGGGGGTTATGTTAAAGAATAAAAGAGACAAAGGAACCAACAGAAAGAGCTCTCAAAAACCAAGCCTAAGACAATTTGAGAAAATAAAAATAAATTAGCATTAGACTGTAGCTTAAACTATGAAATAAATATCCATAAATTTTTACTGATATAAAATGTGACTGAGTAAATAAATAAACTGGAAAAATTGACAAATCTCCATGCAGAAGAAATTTAAGTAATTTATGTAGATTCTTGCCCCTCAAGGCGGTGGAATATAACTTTTCACTCATTTTGGGCTGTGTATAGTGATTTTTTTTCGCCAAGAGTACAATGTGGAAAGCAAGGAGAAAGTAACTTTGCAGTGGAGAAATCTGGCCACCACCACCTTAGTCAAGGGATCAAGGTCAGTATCAATATCAGTAAGTCATCTTGGCAGTATGTATGCTTAATATTATTTGATGATATAGCATCCTGTGTTCTTCCTCCCTGCAAATGCATAAGCCTAGTCTAATCAAGAGAAGAGCACCAGAAAAATCACAGTTGAAGGTTAATCTAAAAGATGTGTAACCAGTTATAAAAGAATCACTCTTCAAAATTGTCTAAGTCATCAAAAGCAAGGAAAGTCTGAAAAACTCTCATAGACAAGAGAGACTAAACAGACATGGCTATTAATGAAATTTAGTGTCTGGGACCGGATTTGGGAGAGAAAAAGGACATTATATAAGACTACCTTAATAAATATGGACTTTGAAATAATGCTCAGTATCAGTGCATTAGCTGTAACAAATGTGCAATACTAATGTGAGATATTTACAGTAGAGGAAGTTGTGTGGAGCATCTGAGAAATTACTGTACTATTTTGACAAGAAGTGAGAGTGTGGTGTGGTACAACAGAACCTGAGCAAGTTTGGGAGAGTGTCCTTACAGATGTGATTTGTTGTAGGGTTCTAGAGGAAAGTGAGGTGAGAGGGAAGGAGAGAAGATCAAAAATATATATAATTAAGGATATGGGATCCAATATCTTACTGTATAAAAGGAAGTTACAACTATCAGTTCAGTTCAGTCATAAAGTCATGTACGACTGTTTGTGACCCCATGGACTGCAGTACTCCAGGCTTCCGTGTCCTTCACCAACTCCCAGAGCTTGTTCAAACTCATGTCTATCGAGTCGGTGATGCCATCCAATCATCTCACCCACTGTCACCCCCTTCTCCTCCCGCCTTCAATCTTTCCTAGCATCAAGGTCTCTTCCATCCAATGACTCAGTTCTTCGAATCAGGTGGCCAAAGTATTGGAGCTTTAGCTTCAGCATCAGTCTCTTCAGTGAATATTCAGGACTTATTTCCTTTAGGATGGACTGGTTGGATCTCCTTGCAGTCCAAGGGACTTTTAAGAGTCTTTTCCAACACCACAGTTCAAAAGTATCAGTTCTTCAACACTCAGCCTACTTTATGGTCCAATGCTCACATTCATACATGACTACTGGAAAACTGTAGCTTTGAGTAGATGGATTTTTTGGGCAAAGTAATGTCTGCTTTTTAATATGCTGTAATAGGTTGGTCATAGCTTTTCTTCCAAGGAGCAAGCATCTTTTAATTTCATGGCTGCAATCACCATCTGCAGTGATTTTGGAGCCCAAGAAAATAAAGTCTGTCACTGTTTCCATTATTTCCCCATCTACTTGCCATGAAGTGATGGGGCTGGATGCCATGATCTTAGTTTGTTAAATGTTGAGTTTTAAACCAGCTTTTTCACTCTCCTCTTTTACTTTCATCAAGAGGCTCTTCAGTTCTTCTTCACTTTCTACCATAAGGGTGGTGTCATCCGCATATCTGAGGTTACAGAGTTACACCTATCGAAAGGAACACAACTAGAATGAATTTTACTAGTACTTCTGTACTAGTCTACTTAGTTCTAGGTATCTGTGTATGCTATGTCCCCTACCTACAAATAAGTTCCCTTCCTAGAGCACTTTCATAAGTCCAATTTGTTTGTAGGTCCAGCACAGTTAACCTAGTACCCAACTAACATGATAGGCTATTTAGCATTGAACTGTAACATTTATAATACTTTTCATGCAAATAATGCATAAAAAACACAGAAAATAAAATAATCTTACAGTTCAGTGCCTTGGAAAGTACAGTAGTATGGTACAACAGCAGTACTGGGGCTAGCATTAAGTGGACAGTCAAGAAGAGTTACTGACTGACTGGAGGAGGCAGAAGAGGTGAGAGATGGTAGAGCTGAAGGATCGTTAGCAATAGGAGATGGAGGGCAAGCTGCAATGCCACTCAAACCTGACATTGATGGCACGTGTACTGGTTCCTTGCTGAAACCAGATGCACGTGCTTGCATCTTTGAAAGTTCACAACATGAAGGATTATACTGAGGGAACGTACTGTATAAATATGTGCAATATGTGCTTATTAAGTAAAAATATCTCTTAAGTAGATAATATGAAGTTACTAGCCCACAAAATGTTGATTCTTAAGGCAGCTTTTCACTCTGCTCTTTCACCTTCATCAAGGAGCTCTTCAATTCATCTTCATTTTCTGCCATCAAAGTTGTGTCACCTGGATATCTGAGATTATTGATTTTTGTCCTGGTAATCTTTACTCCAGCTTGTGCTTCATCAAGCCTGGTATCATTCATGATGTACTCTGCATTTAAGTTAAATAAGCAGGGTGACAATACACAGCTTTGATGTACTCTTTTCCCAATTTTGAACCAATCTGGTGTTCCATGTCTGGTTCTAACTTGCTTCTTGACCTGCATACAGGTTTTGCAGAAGGCAGGTAAGAGGACCTGGTATTCCCATCTCTTGAAGAATTTCCCTGTTTGTTGTGATCCACACAAAAAAGGCTTTGGCATATTCAGTGAAGCAGATGTAGATTTTTTCTGTAATTACCTTGCTTTTTCGATGATCCAATGGATGTTGGCAATTTGATCTCTGGTTTTGCTGCCTTTTCTAAATGGCAGCTTGAACATCTGGGAGTTCTTAGTTCATGTACTGTTAAAGCCTACCGTGGAGAATTTTGAGCATTACTTTGCTAGTGTGTGAGATGAGTGCAATTGTACAGTAGTTTGAACATTCTTTGGCACTGCCCTTCTTTGGTTTTGGAATGAAAACTAACCTTTTCCAGTCCTTTGGCCACTGCTGAGTTTTCCTAACTTACTGGCATATTGAGTGCAGTGCTTTAACAGCATCATCTTTTAGGATTTAAAATATCTCAACTGGAATTCCATCACCGCCACTAGCTTTGTTTGTAGTGATTCTTCCTAAGGCCTGCTTGACTTCATACTCCAAGATGTCTACTCTGAGTGATCACACCATCATGGTTATCTGGGTCATTAAGATTATTTTTTGTATAGCCCTTCCGTGTATTCTTGCCACCTCTTCTTAGCGTTATCGTCTTCTGTTAGGTCCATATCCTTTCTGTCCTTTACTGTGTCTATCTTTGCATGATATTTTCCCTTTGTATCTCTAATTTTCTTGAAGAGATCTCTAGTCTTTCCCATTCTATTGTTTTCCTCTATTTCTTTGCATAAGAGGCTCTTAAAATTTTCTTTGCATAAAAGGCTCTTAAAGGTTCACTTAAAAAGGCTTTCTTCTCTCTCCTTACTATTCTTTGGAACTCTGCTTTCAGATGAGTATATCTTTCCTTTTCTCCTTTGCCTTTCACTTCTTTTCTTTTCTCAGCTATTTGTAAGGCCTCCTTAGACAACCATTTTACCTTTTTGCATTTCTTTTTCTTGGGGATTATTTTGATCACCACCTCCTGTACAATGTTACAAACCTCTGTCCCTAGTCCTTCAGGCACTCTATCAGAACTAACCCCTTGAATCTATTTGTCACTTCCACTGTGTAATGGTAAGGGATTTGATTTAGGTCATACCTGAATTGCTCAGTGGTTTTCCCTACTTTCTTCAATTTAACTCTGAGTTTTGCAATAAGGAGTTCACGATCTGGGCCACAGTCAGCTTTTGGTCTTGTTTTTGCTGACTATAGAGAGCTTCTCTATCTTTGGCTGCAAAGAATATAATCATTCTGATTTTGGTGTTGACCATCTGGCGATGTCCATGTGTAGAGTAGTCTCTTTTGTTATTGAAAGAGGATGTTTGCTATGACCAGTGTGTCCTTTTGGCAGAACTCTGTTAGCCTTTACCCTGCTTCATTTTATACTCCAAGGCCAAAATTTCCTGTTACGCCAGGTGTCTCTTGATTTCCTACTTTTGCATTCTAGTCCTCTATAATGTGAAGGACCTCTTTTTCTGGTGTTAGTTCTAGAAGGTCTTGTAGGTCTTTATAGTACCATACAGCTTCAGCTTCTTCAGCATTAGTGAGTGAAAACACATATATCATGGCATCTGGTCCCATCGCTTCATGGCATATAGAAGAGGAAACAATGGAAAAGGTGACAGACTTTATTTTCTTGGGCTCCAAAGTCACTGCAGATGACAATTGCAGGCATGTGATTAAAAGATGCTTACTCCTTGGAAGAAAAGCTATGACGATCCCTGACAGTGTATTAAAAAGCAGAGACATTACTTTGCCAACAAATGTCCATATAATCAAAGCTATGGTTTTTCCAATAGTCACATATGGATGTGATTGTTGGACCTTAAAGAAGGTTGAGTGTCCAAGAATTGATGCTTTTGAACTGTGGTGTTGGAGAAGACTCTTGAAAGTCCCTTGGACTGCAAGGAGATCCAACCAATCAATCATTGGAAAGGAAATCAATCATCGGAAGGACTGATGCTGAAGCTGAAGCTCTAATACTTTGACCACCTGATGTGAAGAGCTAACTCATTAGAAAAGACCCTGATGCTGGGAAAGATAGAGGCAGTAGGAGAAGGGGATAACAGAGGACAAGATGGTTGGATGGCATCACCGACTCAATGGATATAAGTTTGAGCAAGCTCAGTGAGATGATGGAGGACAGGGAAGCCTTTGTGCTGCAGTCCATTGCATTGCAGAGTCAGACATAACTGAGTGACTGAACAACAACCCCACAAATTACTTATTAATTAAAAAAAAAAGAGTAAAAAAATGATAATTCTACAGTGGAGAAGCTTGTCAGATACCAACTTATTCACATGACCCAAGTAAGTGGCATCAGACAAATACAATTGTCATCAGAACAAATAAAAACGATGCTCCACCTTATAGATGCAATGAGAATATGGCATTGCTTCTGTGATATTTCTAACAGAGGTGTGGGACCTGAATCTAACTATAAGGAATCATCAAGCAAGCCTTCCAAACTGAAGAAGGAAAGACTTGACATCCAAATGTAACATGTAATCCTAAACAGGAGTAAGACATTTTTGGACATTTGCCAAAACTTTAATAACCTCTAAGGATTAGATATTAGTAATGTATCAACTTTACATTTCTAATTTTAATGAGTATATTGTTGCTATTTAGAAGAATGTCTATGTTTTAGAAATAAATACTAAAGCATTTTGTAATGATGTAATATCAGGGTGACAACTTATTCTGAAAAAACTATTTGTACTATATATTCCAAGAGATGGTTTAATATCACATTCACAATATTGAACACAAAAACCCAGATAAAACAAAACATTTGATAGGATTTTATTTTGTAATTATTGAAAACTGGGTAAAAGGAGGCTTAATTTTCTAGAGAACATACGTGATGCTAAAGATTTTTTAAAAGGAAGAGTGTTTCATAGAAGTCAAGATACTGTGTCTACAAGAAAGGGAGGGGACTCACAAAAAGCTTTAGGCTAACAGTGATCTCTTTCTTGACATGGATCATAATTATATGGACTATATTTTAAGTTTTATTATGATTGTTAGTTTGATTATATTTTATGTAGCTTTTTAAAATAAAAGAATAATGTACAACATTATAGAACAGGTAGCTTACACCTTGCTGCTGCTGCTGCTGCTAAGTCACTTCAGTCCTGTCCGACTCTGTGCGACCCCATCAACGGCAGCCCACCAGGCCCCGCCATCCCTGGGATTCTCTGGAGTGGGTTGTCATTTCCTTCTCCAATGCATGAAAGTGAAAGGTGAAAGTGAAGTCGCTCAGTCCTGTCCGACTTTTAGCGGCCCCATGGACTACAGCCTTCCAGGCTCCTCCCTCCAGGGGGTTTTCCAGGCAAGAGTACTGGAGTGGGGTGCCATTGCCTTCTCCGAGCTTACACCTTAGCAGTATAAATTTAGAGTGGGAACTGACTTGCTAACTGTCATACTTTATTTAATCTATCAATTTCCTGAACCACCAGTATTTTATACCAAAAAAAGAGGGAAAAAAAGCTACCAGTTTATAAGATGCATCTTAACATCAAAGATGTTAATTTGTGTATGTCTTTGTCTTGATCACAGCTGTATAACACTGAATATCTCAATATAGAGTATTGAAAGTGAAAGTGAAGTTGCTCAGTCGTGTCTGACTCTTTGCGACTCCATGGACTATATAGCCCACCAGGCTTCTCAGTCCATGGAATTCTCCAGGAAGAGTACTGGAGTGGGTTGCCATTTCCTTCTCCAGGGGATCTTCCTGACCCGGGGATCAAACCTTGGTCTCCTGTATTGTAGGCAGACGCTTTACCGTCTGAGTTACAGGGAATTAGTAGTTCCTTATTTAAGCTTCCAAGCAAAAATGAGTTGGATGTTTTTGCAAAATTAACTCAAATACTGTGCACTAAGTACCTTTACTACAACAAATATATTTCAAGTTACATGCTTAGTTTTTACACCAATACATTTCAACAAAATAAAATTCTCAGATAGTTCTGAGAAATAACTGTCATCCTAAGATAGAATAAAACTTGAAGAGGTACATTTACTCTGAAAAAATTTTATTAAAACATAAATTTTAACAAAACAAATATATATGCAATTTTATGGTAAATTACTTTGAGTCATTTTTCTAATATTTAAACTTGGGCCCTTTACTTATTTTCTTTTTTATCATTGAAGTTCTCTTTCAAAATATATAAACACTGCCTCTGTTTGAGGCACTTCAAAATTGAAATTAATTATGCTAATTACCTCATGTAGATTAACCTAATTAAATTTAATTGGTATTCTTGATTCTAAACATTATCCTCTGGGAGATTTTACCTTTAGGGAAAACTAGGTAGAGAATCCAAGTGCTTATTTATCCTAACATATTTAGGCAGCAATCATAGCAGATGCACTTGTTCAAATGGAATATGTATATAGTCATCTAGCGACTGATGTTCCCTTTATCTATTGATTTTGTTAAAATACACATTACTTGTGGAAATTAACTGAGGTAAATGTCAAGGTTTAATTAGTAATTAAACCCTTCCATTTAGATTGTAGACACAAAAATGTGAAATCATGATATATGTAGCTAAATACTCTAATAAAAACTTTTCATGCTTGTTAATCTTCAGATTATTCCTGGAATGTTGCTACATATAATACTGAGTTATTCTTAGTTTTTCTCTGTGATACTTCTGTTCCCTTCTATTCCATTCTTTGCTCTCTCACTGTTCCATTTCATGGAGCATTATTTTTTCAGCTGAGCACAATCAAATACTACTTCCCAGGATTCTGCTCTGGTCTTACTGTCTTTCTTTCTCACAGAGGGGATTTCATTTACTCTACAAGTGACTTCAGTTAATACTTATGGGCTGGAAAATGCTGTATCATTATTTATATTATTGACCTTCACTTTGCCGCTCAGATGTATGCAACAACTTGCTCAACGTATCCACACCAATGGCACACAGTCATGGAAACTTAACATGTCCAGCATTGTTCATTTTTGCTGCCTACTCCCATCACCATATTAAGGTCCTCAGCTTTTCTCATCTGACTATTTCCGTAACCTTCTTGTCTTAGTTCTTGATCCCCTCCCCACCTCTATTTCATTATCACTTCCAACAGCTCTTAGTAATTATCTGGTTTGCTCAATTTGAAAATATAAGCTTATTTGAGAGAGTGACTCCCTCCTCTTTTAGCTAGGATCTAAAAATCGCTCTCCATCACCTGCAAAATAGAGTCTAAGCAATTCAGCAAGAGTCTTGGAATCTTCGTTCCTGTCTAGTCCCCATCTCTTCTCAGTACTGCACTCTGAAATGTGTACTCAAATGATAGCAGAACTTAGGTACTTTATGACATAGACATCATAGTTATGAACTTCTTTTAATTTGTGTACTGCCTCTGTGCTTAATGTGTTCTTATCAACTGTTTAATGGCTTTAATATGCAGGTAACATTACATACTAAGCAATGAGGAAAAAATAGTTTTAACAATACAGGTATATATAAAGAAAAATAGACAAATCTTAAGCCTGTCTCCTAGCCTGTTTCCACCAGCAATCACTGTTTGTTTTTTTGAATCGTATCTCCCAGACTTTCTATTTCTAAACAGCAATTTGGATACTTTTATTTTAATAATATGTGTTTGCTTATTCCATCTCAATACAATACAATTTTTTAATTTAACATTACGGAGTTAAATCTTACAGTTCAGTTCAGTTCAGTCACTCAGTTGTGTCCAACTGTTTGTGACCCCATGAATCACAGCAGGCCAGGCCTCCCTGTCCATCACCAACTCCCGGAGTCCACCCAAACCCATGTCCACTGAGTCGGTGATGCCATCCAACCGTTTCATCCTCTGTCGTCCCCTTCTCCTCCTGTCCCCAATCCCTCCCAGCATCAGAGTCTTTTCCAATGAGTCAGCTCTTCGCATGAGGTGGCCAAAGTATTGGAGTTTCAGCTTCAACATCAGTCCTTCCAATGAACACCCAGGACAGGTTGCCTTTAGGATGGACTGCTTGGATCTCCTCGAAGTCCAAGGGACTCTCAAGAGTCTACTCCAACACCACAGTTCAAAAGCATCAATTCTTCGGTGCTCAGCTTTCTTTATAGTCCAACTCTCACATCCATACATGATCACTGGAAAAACCATAGCCTTGACTAGATAAGGCTATGCTGTCAAGGATGGTCATAACTTTCTTTCCAAGGAATAAGTGTCTTTTAATTTCATGGCTGCAGTCACCATCTGCAGTGATTTTGGAGCCCAGAAAAATAAAGTCAGCCACTCTTTCCACTGTTTCCCTGTCTATTTGCCATGAAGTTATGGGACCGGATGTCATGATCTTAGTTTTCTGAATGTTGAGTTTTAAGCCAACTTTTTCACTCTTCTCTTTCACTTTCATCAAGAGGCTCTTCAGCTTTTCTTCACTTTCTGCCTTCAGGGTGGTGTCATCTGCATATCTGAGGTTACTGATATTTCTCCTGGCAATCTTGATTCCAGCTTGTGCTTCATCCAGCCCAGTGTTTATTAGGAGGTACTCTGCATATAAGTTAAATAAACAGGGTGACAATATACAGCCTTGACATAAGCCTTTTCCTATTTGGAACCAGTCTGTTGTTCCATATCCAGTTCTAACTGTTGCTTCCTGACCTGCATACAGGTTTCTCAAGAGGCAGGTCAGGTGGTCTGGTATTCCCATCTCTTACAGAATTTTCCACAGTTTATTGTGATCCACATAGTCAAAGGTTTTGGCATAGTCAATGAAGCAGAAATAGATATTTTTTCTGGAGCTCTCTTGCTTTTTTGATGATCCAGTGCATATAGCATAATTTTATCATTTCTCTATTGACAAACTTTTGGTGATTTTTATTTTATTTATTATTATTATTTTTATTAATGCAATGGGTGGTCTTGTATTTCTGCTAACCACACCTTCTCTAGTTTAAAAAAGAATTCATTCTTATAATACGATAACAGACACCCATTGCTTACATGACATATATACCGCATTTTCTATTTTAAAACTCTTTACACAGCTTTTTAAAATGAATTTTTCCATATTATTAGGATTAAACTATGACACTGCTTAAGAAAATTAATAAACAATTGTGTGCATTATTTCACTACATGTATACTCAAATTGGAGAAGGAAATGGCAACCCACTCCAGTATTCTTGCCTGGAGAATCCCAGGGACAGAGGAGCCTGGTGGGCTGCAGTCCATGGGGTCACTAAGAGTCGGTACGACTGAGCGACTTCACTTTCACCTTTCACTTTCATGCATTTGAGAAGGAAATGGCAACCCACTCCAGTGTTCTTGCCTGGAGAATCCCAGGGACAGAGGAGCGTGGTGGGCTGCCATCTATGGGGTCGCATAGAGTCAGACACGACTGAAGCGCCTTAGCAGTAGCAGCAGAGCATACTCAAATTATTTGTTTAAAATGTCATAAGGGAAGCCCTAAAGTGTCAAGGTTAGTCTAATTTTTTAAATGATTTGAATTAATTAAACAAATGTAATGTTGTTTAATGCTGTTTTGGCATTATGATTATAATTAGTTAATTATAATCATATTATAATCATATAATTAATATATAAATAAATATAATCATTAAAATAAATAAAGGAAATTTCACTTAAAGTGTAGTCACGGAGCCCTGAAGGGGGAATTTTTACATACATATGGTTCATTATACTCTACATAAACAACAGGAAAAAGGAAAAGAACTGTTTTGACAAAGGAGGACACTAATCACTTGGGAATTTTATGTCCAGATTTTAAGAAAAAGAAGGAAGAGCCCTCCCTACCCCAGTAACAATACTCTAACTACTTTGTGGAACTGTTAGAATGTGTCACATCCCATTTTCTCCTAAAATGTATTAAATCAAGCCTCTCTATTTCTCTGTACTTGCTTATGATTCATCATAGCTTATCTGTTCTAAGTGTAATTCCCAAAATAAACCCATTTGCTGGTAAAATAAGTGGCTGTTTCATTTTTAAACTTGACAAAATATAATGTCATTATGACTAAATGATATGAAAAACCTACCACATGTTAAGTATTCTGATAATTATTAGATGTTGAATATAGCTACATGGAAAAGAAAAGCATAGCTTAGTATAGGAAAAATGTTAATCTTTATTAACTTTATTAGTTCTACTGACATGCATCAAAAAGACAAGTTTAAAACATATTTATTATGTTCTCAACTTACAAAACAGTAGGTTTTACCATTTGTTTAAAAATGTGAAAGTAGACATCTAAAAATATACTTTTAAAAGATAAGTTTGACAATGTGGATAATCACAAATTTTCAAATAAACAAAGCCATCCTCTGCTATTGTTACAAAAGATCTACATTTAACTAAACACTAATAAACTTTGAATATACTAAATATCTTTTCAGTCTGATGTGGACATGAAGATGTTTCAACATATCAACTTACTGATAGATAGCAGTGAAACCCATGGTTTACATTTTGTTTTGGTGAGACCAGGAGAGTTCTTTCTCCGGGACTATTTATGTAGCAGTTCTCTGCTTGTGGAAATAGAAGTGTATAAAAAGCACCAGCCAATATGGCAGGTTGGAATTTCTGGTTCTGAGGTGTACTGTGCAGATGTAGGTAATTCCTGATTATAGAGAGACAGAATAGCACTATGACCCTGGTAGAGAGAAGTGAATATGAACCCCATTCAGCCTTTTTTGAACATTGCGGTGAGGTGGCCTTTTTCTGAAGTGCATATTCTTACTTTAGTGCTATTGCTATATAATATCCTTTTCCTGGACTAAACCAAAGATTCTGAAGGAGATCAGCCCTGGGATTTCTTTGGAGGGAATGATGCTAAAGCTGAAACTCCAGTACTTTGGCCACCTCATGCGAAGAATTGACTCATTGGAAAAGACTCTGATGCTGGGAGGGATTGGGGGCAGGAGGAGAAGGGGACGACAGAGGATTAGATGGCTGGATGGCATCACGGACTCGATGGACGTGAAACTGAGTGAACTCCGGGAGTTGGTGATGGACAGGGAGGCCTGGTGTGCTGCGATTCATGGGGTCGCAAAGAGTAGGACACGACTGAAACTGTTTGAATGGCAGTGCAAACTGGACAGCCAATGCTCTATCTAAAAAGGTAACCACTTCCTAGCTCCAGCTAACTGTTGCCACCTATAATGCATGCCCAAATTGACTACTTTTTTAAAAAATCTCTATTTTTAAAAGTTGTAATTAAATTAAAAATTGAACAAGATGAAGTCCAGTTAAACCCCAGCCAGGAGATGAATTTGGTCTTCAGGCTGCTGGTTTATAATTGCAATTTATACCATCTACAATGCAGTCATAGATAATGAATAGTATTAATATTATTCATTAAATTTATAAAATATTCAGCATCACTGACCTCAGTGCAAGCACCTTTTGAAATGAAAGAAAAATATTTTTAAAAACATCTAAATCAGTTAGTATAAAAATTGATTTTTCATTATTTTATCAAAGCACATCCCTGTAAGGTCTACAAACACTACTCTCTGTGTGAAGTGTTCACTTTAATATGAACAATGATAGAAATAAATCACATAAAGAGCCAAGGAAAATGTAACTGGGTATCAGTGATCAATACATTGACATTAACTTTGGTAATAAATCCATTAAACTCATGCATGAAATATAAATAAATCTTAGCTCTTAGTATAATTGAATACCTTGTCAATTCCTTCACTAATTATTCAGTGTTGACTGGTAGTTTCTCTCAGAATTAGTCATTGATTATCATGATGCAGTAATGCTACTGTTAACAAAAGGCCTTTAACTAGTAGATGTGGTTTTACTCTATTGCATAAAATTTAAATTTCAGTTGAAATGGCAAAATAAACCGTCATCTCTTACTCTATCTAATTGACTTTTCTGCCAATGAAACCTAGTTTTTCAATGAATATGCCAGTGAACTCATATTTAGAAAATATTATTAGAGTGATTTTATCTATCAACATAAATTTTGTACTAAAAAATGTCTTTAAATCCCACATCCGGGGGAAAATTAATGATAATGTGTGTTCCATGAAAGATGGATAGTTCAGTCACTCAGTCATGACCGACTCTTTGCAACCCCATGGATTGCAGCACGCCAGTTCTCCCTGTCCATCACGAACTCCCGGAGTTTACTCAAACTCATGTCCATTGAATAAGTGATGCCATCCAACCATCTCAGCCTCTGTCGTCCCATTCTCTTCCTGCCTTCAATCTTTCCCAGCATCAGGGTCTTTTCAAATGAGTCAGTTCTTCGCATCAGATGGCCAAAGTATTGGAATTTCAGCTTCAGCATCAGTCCTTCCAATGAATATTCAGGACTGATTTCCTTTAGGATGGTTGGATCTCCTTGCTGTCCAAGGGACTCTCAAGAGTCTTCTCCAACACCACAGTTCAAAAGCATCAATTCTTTGGTGCTCAGCTTTCCTTATAGTCCAACCCTCACATTCATACATGACCACTGGAAAACCCATAGCTTTAACTAGATGGACCTTTGTTGGCAAAGTAATATCTCTGCTTTTTAATAGGCTATCTATGTTGGTCATAGCTTTTCTTCCAAGGAGCAAGAAAAATAGAATTCATATTTTAAAAGTTTGGAAGATGTTGCTCCCTAAATTCCTATGGTAGAGGTTCATTTTGCAAATTACTGTGCTAAAAGTTTGAAGTTTTCCTACATTGAATCCTACCTTATCGTATTTAACATAGTATTTTTCAAGTTTATTGAAACTGAGAGTCACTTGATTTTGAGCAAAACAATTGGAGAAGGCTGACCCAGAAAGGAAGGGTGTTGCGCAAGTTTGCATAACTAATTAAAATTAGGTTCAAAAATACCTGTAGGATTTTCAGGGTCCTACAAGTTTTTAAAAAATACATTTAGGGCATATTATGTGGACTTTTTACTCAGTCTTGGTACATATTAAAGGAAAATATCTTAATCATGCTAAAATTCCTTTGTCAGAAGCATGCAAACTTGTAATATTCCCCCATTTTAATTCATCAGAATTCTCATATGAGTGCTAAAGATGGAATTTCCATAAAATTAATATTTTAAAAGGAAATAAATCATGAATGAATGACAAAATGAAAACTGACCTATAAATTTTCAAATGTAATGCAATTTGTGTAAAAAAAAAAAAATCTAACAGTACAGAAAAATGGAAAATGAAAAAGTGTCTCTCCACTCCATTCTGTGCCCAAGAGGGTACAGCTGGATTCTAACAGACTCAAAACTCTCTAAAGATCCTCTGGCTTATTTGAGTCACAACAGCCTCTCCATGTCTAAGAGGGATGTGAAACAATTGCAGCCCACCATTTGTCCACCTGTCTATGCCTCTTACACAGTAGCACAGAAGCTAGAACTTTCCCAGCTTCCTTTCAGTTTGTGCTGCCTTTACTTTTATTTTATTTATTTATTTTTTTGATTTGTTCATTCATTCATTCATGCACACCGAAGCATTTACATCCATAGTATTAGAATACACTTGGGCGTTTTTTTTTTTGGCTCTGTTCCCAGCTCCTAACTGTACAAGACAGCAAATTAGCATTTTGTTTACTTTCTGAACCAAAGAGCAGGTAGGTTTCTGGTTTCTGAAAGGCTGCACTGATCCCTTCAAGGCTATGCATCAGGGCTTGGTGGAAATCACTACATGTTTCTTTTATTTTTTTCTGTGTATATTTTTAAAAACTTTGTATAGAAGTACTTTAACAGACATAGATATTTACTAAGGACAAGTGTGCAGATACAAAGTTTTTACAAACTAAACACACTCAGGTACCCAGCACAAAATTTGAGAATATTATCAGATTCACAAAGCACCCTTTTTGTCTCCATTGAAATCACCATTACCTATTCTGAAGTAACTACTATCATGATACATAACTTTATAGATAAACATCTCTTGTTTTAGAACTTAATTTACACCATATAAAATAGTAGTGTACTCATTCATGACATTTTACTCAACATATAGTTCTATTGCATAAAATTATGTCAATCACTCTTATCTCTTTATAGAATTTAATTTTGTTAAAATGCCTCAAACTATTTATTCATTCCAGTGTTGAAGAACATTTAAGTGGGTCCAGGTTTTTTTCTATTATGAATAGTGTGTCTATGAACATTCTTTGCATATGTTTTGATGAGCATATAAATGGTATTCTAATATATTATAGAAATAAATGAAATTTCTAAGTAATGTCTCTGCTTTTTAATAGGCTGTCTATGTTGGTCATAACTTCTTCCAAGGAGAAAGAAAAATGGAATTCATACTTAAAAAGTTTTGGAAGATGTTGCCTCCCTAAATTCCTTTGGTAGAGATTCATTTTGGAAATTTCTTGCTAAAGGTTTGAAGTTTTCCTACAATGAATCCTATCTTATCTCATTTAACACAGTATTTTTCAAGTTTATTGAAACTGAGAGTCACTTGATTTTGAGCAAAACAATTTGGAGAAGGCTGACCCAGAAAGGAAGTGTGTTGCCCAAGTTCACATAACTAATTAAAATTAGGTTCAAAAATACCTGTAGGATTTTCAGGTTCCTACAATATATGGGGCACAGATTTGACATATTGCTAAAAAGTTTTTCCAGAGTGGTTGTACCAATTCATAATCCTGTCAGCAGTATGTGAGAGTTCTAGTTCATCCCTTTATTTTCAATATTTTTGTATCACATTATATTTTGGCACACTAATTTATTTTGCTAAGAATAATTATTAAGCATCTGAAAGTATGTGCTATTTTTTCCTAATAGAGTTGAGTCACATTCCTTTTCTTCAGAATAATTTTGATTTAGAACTACAATTCACATAACTGTTTGAAGATTGTAATGTTTTTCATATGCTAAAATCTTATTTGTAATTACCCCTGGAAATATTTGTATTGGTGGCAGAGGATATTAGAACATAATAACAATTATATATTGCTGAACTAAATTAAGGAGAGATGAAAGACAACATTTAAAAATGACCTCTAATTTAAAAAGAAAATAGTGCACTGTATTTCAGCAGGGAGTTAAAAATCAACACCACAGCATCCCCTATGTTATAGATATCAATCTCCATCACTTTCCTCACGTCTGTTAAATGTTGATAACATTTTATATCTCTGAGATGGTAGAGGGTTGGTTTGAATAAAAAGAGAGGCATAAATTACACTCTCAAGCTTAAGACAATGAATGTCATGAAATGAATGAAAAGTGGTTCCCTAACTTACCATTAGGGAGCTGTCTTACAGAGGCAAAATCATATCCTACATATTTCTTAATAAACAGCTATAGTTAAGCAGGACCAGTACTAAGGTCAGGCTAAGTGAAGTGCCTACCTCAGAAGCAAATTTTAAGATCACTAAAACTCTTAGTAATTCAGATAAGTACACTTTAATGTAGTATTTTTAAAATAAAATTTAAGGCAAAAATCTATGATATAAGAATTATCCATATTTTAATTAAAGATGAGATAAATATTACTGAATTTTCCTTTTGCCTCAGTCTCTAATCAGATTTGGCATGACTCTTGTACTTTGACTTCAAGAAACTAGGAAAAGAAGATCCAAAGAAATCTAAAGCGATACAAGGAAAGAAATAATAAAGATGAGAGCAGAAATCAATGGAAGTGAAAACAGAAAACCAATAGATTATAGTAGTAAAGGAAAATGCTGATTCTTTAAAAAGAACATTGATAAATTTTTAGTAAGATAGTCAAAGAACTAGATAAAGACATGAATTTCCAATATCAGTGATGAAGAGAAGAAATATCACTGCAGACTCCAAAGACCTCGAAAGGATAATAAGGGAATACTAGGAACAGGTCTACACAGATAAATTTGATAGCTTAGGAGACAGATGGCTTTCTTAAAAAACACAGATGACTGAATCTCACCCAAAATGAAATAGATAATTGTAATAGTTTCAGATGAGTAAAAGATAATTACTTTAATTTAAAAGCTTCTGATAAAGAAAATTCAAAGCCCAGATGATTTTACTAGAGAATTCTACCAAACATTTAAAGAATTAACACCAATTCTATATAACCTCTTACAAAAAAAAAAAAAAATTGGGGGATGGGGGAGCAAAGCTTTCTCAACTCATCATATGAGGTCAGAATTACCTTAATACCAACATTAGACAAAGGCAACACACACACACACAAGCACATACATCAGAAAAAAAAAAAAAAAAGATACAGACCAGACTCATGAAAATCCACATAAAAATCCTAGATAAAGTATTCAGTTCTAATTCATTATATGTACAGTGTGATTGAGTGAGATTAATTCTAGAATGCAATAAGCCTGTTAGGAGACAGGAGAAGGTAAAGCTTTAGTAATATGACATTTCAAGGACAGATTGAACAGGGGAGATTTGAAAGGCCTGAATGTACAATGTGCAAAGAAAAGTTGAGAGAGGCTCTGAAAGCAAAGTTTAAAAACAAGTACGTTTATAAATGTTTTAGTTGTTGATTTATATGAAGATATATAAGAATTTTTAATATTACTGTCTAACAGCTCTTCAATCAATCTTATTTAATAAGTTTGTGAAGGAGAAGAACATGTGTTAGCAACGAATAGAAAAAGTCATGCCATCGACATGATTCTATATTAATCAAAGATTGATAGCCATCTGTATGTCTTCTTTGGAGAAATGTCTACTTAGTTCTTTGGCCCATTTTTTGATTGGGTCATTTATTTTTCTGGAGTTGAGCTGTAGGAGTTGCTTGTATATTTTTGAGATTAGTTGTTTGTCAGTTGCTTCATTTGCTATTATTTTCTCCCATTCTGAAGGCTGCCTTTTCACCTTGCTAATAGTTTCCTTTGTTGTGCAGAAGCTTTTAAGTTTAATTAGGTCCCATTTGTTTATTTTTGCTTTTATTTCCAATATTCTGGGAGGTGGGTCATAGAGGATCCTGCTGTGCTGTATGTCAGAGAGTGTTTTGCCTATGTTCTCTTCTAGGAGTTTTATAGTTTCTGGTCTTACATTGAGATCTTTAATCCATTTTGAGTTTATTTTTGTGTATGGTGTTAGAAAGTGGTCTAGTTTCATTCTTTTACAAGTGGTTGACCAGTTTTCCCAGCACCACTTGTTAAAGAGGTTGTCTTTAATCCATTGTATATTCTTGCCTCCTTTGTCAAAGATAAGGTGTCCATATGTGCGTGGATTTATCTCTGGGCTTTCTATTTTGTTCCATTGATCAATATTTCTGTCTTTGTGCCAGTACCATACTGTTTTGATAACTGTGGCTTTGTAATAGAGCCTGAAATCAGGCAGGTTGATTCCTCCAGTTCCATTCTTCTTTCTCAAGATAGCTTTGGCTATTCGAGGTTTTTTGTATTTCCATACAAATTGTGAAATTATTTGTTCTAGCTCTGTGAAGAATACTGTTGGTAGCTTGATAGGGATTGCATTGAATCTATAAATTGCTTTGGGTAGTATACTCATTTTCACTATATTGATTCTTCCAATCCATGAACATGGTATATTTCTCCATCTATTAGTGTCCTCTTTGATCTCTTTCACCAGTGTTTTATAGTTTTCCATATATAGGTCTTTGGTTTCTTTATTTCTCCAAAGAAGACATACAGATGGCTAACAAACACATGAAAAGATGCTCAACGTCACTCATTATCAGAGAAATGCAAATCAAAACCACTATGAGGTACCATTTCATGCCAGTCAGAATGGCTGCAATCCATAAGTCTACAAGCAATAAATGCTGGAGAGGGTGTGGAGAGAAGGGAACTCTCTTGCACTGTTGGTGGGAATGCAAACTAGTACAGCCACTATGGAGAACAGTGTGGAGATTCCTTAAAAAACTGGAAATAGAACTGCCTTATGATCCAACAATCCCACTGCTGGGCATACACACTGAGGAAACCAGAAGGGGAAGAGACACGTGTACCCCAATGTTCATCGCAGCACTGTTTATAATAGCCAGGACATGGAAGCAACCTAGATGTCCATCAGAAGATGAATGGATAAGAAAGCAGTGGTACATATACACAATGGAGTATTACTCAGCCATTAAAAAGAATACATTTGAATCAGTTCTAATGAGATGGATGAAACTGGAACCTATTATACAGAGTGAAGTAAGCCAGAAAGAAAAACACCAATACAGTATACTAACGCATATATATGGAATTTAGAAAGATGGAAACAATAACCCTGTGTACGAGACAGCAAAAGAGACACTGATGTATAGATCAGTCTTACGGACTCTGTGGGAGAGGGAGAGGGTGGGGAGATTTGGGAAAATAGCATTGAAACATGTATAATATCATGTATGAAACGAGTCGCCAGTCCAGGTTCGATGCACGGTACTGGATGCTTGGGGCTGGTGCACTGGGACGACCCAGAGGGAGGGTAGGGGAGGGCGGAGTGTGGAGGGTTCAGGATGGGGAACGCGGGTATACCTGTGGCGGATTCATTTCGATATTTGGCAAAACTAATACAATATTGTAAAGTTAAAAAAAAAAAAAAAAAGATTGAATAGGGGAAAGGAGTCTTATGAATCTTGTCATACATTTATACCCAAATGGCTTTGAATACCGATTTAATATAAGTGAAGATAAACTCAAGAGGAAAAAAGGGTTATTTCTAGTGTGATAAGAGAGAAATCCACGTAGAGAATGGAAACAAGAAATTTTTCATGAGGTCTTGGGGGAAGGGTATAAAATTTTCCATCAGACACTCAGATGAGGAAATCAGCATGAATTACTACATGAATGCTGGTCTGAAGAAAATTATGTATTTCTTAAGTGGATAACTTTTTCTGTAGGGTTTTTTTTTTTTTTTAATTTGTAAAGAGCTATGATAAAATACAAGCTCTTAATTTCCAAACACTTGCTTACAGACATTCTTAGAAAAGCTAGTCTACCTACTTACACAAGGGCTGTATTGCCCCCTTCTGGAGAAAGGAGAATTTCAAGAATTTCACTGAGAAACATTTCCTCAATATTCATTGGAAGGACTGATGCTGAAGCTGAAGCTGCAATACTTTGGCAACCTGATGTGAAGAGCTGACTCATTTGAAAAGACCCTGGTGCTGGGAAAGATTGAAGGTAGGAGGAAAAGGGGGCGACAGAGGATGAGATGGTTGGATGGCATCACCGACTCAATGGACATAAGTTTGAACAAACTCCTGGAGATAGTGAAGGAAAGGGAAGCCAGGCCTGCTGCAGTCCATGGGGTTGCAAAGAGTCAGACACGACTTACTGACTGAACAACAACAACAAATCATGCTGTTTAAAGAATACATACTCACACATTCACAAATGCACAATATGATCTGTTTGTATTGAAAGTATTAAATGATAAAACTAAACCAAATCAAAAGTCAAGTTAAAAGACTTAATTTCATATACTATTAACTGACCATTAAGGTACAAGGTTCATACTGCATCCCCTGTATCAAAAACAAATGTCTGAAATAAAGTAAATACTTAAATCCATCTCAGAATAATCACCTACTATTTTAGAATTATTTAATAGGTTCACGTTGTGACAGAATTCCAACTTTGTCATATAGCGTTAAAATGTCTCCATAATCTGATCCGAACCTGTGTTTCAAAGCATGACATCTAGTCATGCACATCATTCAGGCCACAGTCTACCTGCAGGTAAGTTCCCAATGACATGCTTTCTGTCCTTACATCATCACAAATGGTTCTCCTTCCCTAAAATGCCTTTCTATTCTCTATCTCCACTAGTCAAAATTCTTTCCATATGTTAAAATCAAAACCAATGACTAATTGCGTGAATTCTTTACCAGAATTCCGTATCAAAGTGAAAGTCACTCAGTCATGTCTGACTCTTTGCGACCCCATGGACCACACAGTCCCTGGAATTCTCCAGGCCAGAATACTAGAGGGGGTAGCTATTCCCTCCTCCAGGGGGTCTTCCCAACCCAGGGATCAAACCGAGGTCTCCTGCATTGCAGGCAGATTCTTTACCAGCTGAACCACCAGGGAAGCCCAAGAAAACTGGAGTGGGTAGCCTATCCCCTCTTCAGCATATCTTCCTGACCCAGGAATTGAACCAGAGTCTTCTGCACTGCAGGTGAATTCTTTACTAGCTGAGCTACTCTTTTCCAGAATTCCATATCAAAAGGTAATTGGAAAAAACTTAACCTACAGGTTCTTCTTGTCATCCTTGACAGGGATCACTTTTTATTTATCTTTGTACCTTTATCCCTCACAAAGTGTCTAATCTGAAATATGTAATTCGATAGAATAGATGCTGAGTACAGTGTTTCTTAAAAGAAAGAAAGTGAAGTCGCTCAGTCGTGTCCAAATCTTTGTGACCCCATGAACTGTAGCCCACAAGGCTCCTCCGTCCATGGAATTTTCCAGGCAAGAGTACTGGAGTGGGTTGCCATTTCCTTCACCAGGGGATCTTCCCAACCCAGGGATCGAACCTGGGTCTCCCACATTGCAGGCAGATGCTTTACGTTCTGAGCCACCACCATAACAGTATTTTGCATTCAAAGTGAGTTAGCAGAGTTGAAATTATGTAGCAATGCAGATGGATTATAATATCAGATTGAGGAAGGTTTACAATATCAGGAGAAGCTTTAAAATTTTTACTAATTACAATGCAGACAGCTAATGATAGTCATTAATTATAAAATCATTCTGTAAAAGTGTTCAATTCTGAAGCATGTTCTCTGGTTTGTGTGTGTGGCAGACTAATGATTCCCATAATGTCCACACCCTAGCCCTGGGAACCTGTGACTACATTTATATTACCCAACATATTAAAGACGGTTTTCCAGATATGGTTAAAATCTTTGAGAAAGGGAGAGATTATCACGGATTATCCAGGTAGGCCTAATCTAATCATAAGGTCTCATATCTGGGAGGCAAGAGAATCAGAGCCAGAGAGAGGACACGTGACAACAGAAGTTGAGTTTGGAATGATGCATTTTCTGATGGAGAAAAGGGCCATGGTCCAAGGAATATATGTATCCTCTAAAAGCTGGGAAAGGTAAGAGAATAAAAGTAACAGCCTTTCAAGGACGCTGATTTTACATTTCTGAACTCTGTAACTGTAAAATAGTAAATCTATGGTGTTTTAAGGCACAGTGCTTGTAGCATTAGAAAACTAATACATTGTGTTTCTCAAGGATTATGATGTAGCTTTTATACGCATCAAGCTTATGTGTATAGCTACAGTTGTGACACCTATCTTGGATTTTTCAGAGGGAATACTAGCAATGAATTAGGTCATACGCGAGTATTAAGGTCATTAGAAATTATTATAATTGAAATGGAATACTTAGCCTCTGCAGTTATGACACTGAATTTTCAAGTATAATGATGATTACAAAAACTTGAGAACAACAAAATTGAGTCTTTATATTTACTTACAACTAGTCTCCATGTATTTTCTTCATCAGTAGGCAAATGATTAGATGGATGCCTATAAATTAAATATAAATGTGTAGAATTATAGCCATTAACTTGGGTTTAAATTTTTTGATGCATTTTGATGTTTTTAGTTTTTTTAGGAACTTACATGCTATTTTCCAGTGATTGCACTGGTTTACATTCCTATCAACAGTATAGGAGGGTTCCCTTTGCTCCATATGCTCTCCAGAATCTATTATTTGTAGACTTTTGTATGATGGCCATTTTGACTGGTGAGGTGATACCTCAGTGTTGTTTTGATCTGTATTTCTCTAATAATTAACAGTGTTAAACATATTTTTGTGTACCTGTTGGCTGCTTGTGTATCTTCTTTGGAGAAATGTTTGTTTAGGTCTTCTGCCCATTTTCTGATTGAATTTTTTGCTTTTTGTTATTGAGCTGTTTATATAGTTTGGATATTAACCCTCTGTTGGTCACATCATTTGCAAATATTTCTCCCATTCCATAGGTTTTCTTTTCATTTTGTTTATGGTTTCCTTTGAGTCCAAAAACTTTTAAGATTGATTAGGTGTCATTTATTTATTTTTTAGTTTTATTTCTTTTGCCTTGGAATACTGATATAAGAAAATGTTGCTATGGTTTATGTCCCAGAATGTGTTGCTTGTGTTCTATGAGTTTTATGGTGTCACGTCTTATATTTTAAGTCTTCAAGCCATTTTTAGTCTATTTTTGTGTATGGTGTGAGGATGTGTTCTAACTTCATTGATTTACATGCAGCCATCCAGCTTTCCCAACACCACTTGCTGAAGAGACTGTCTTTTCTCCATTGTATATTCTTGCCCCTTTTGTCAAAGATTAATTGACCATAGATGTGTGGATTTATTTCTGGGCTCTCTGTTCTGTTGCAATGGTTGCCTCCAGCTTTTTTTTTTTTTTTCCCTCGAGATTGCCTTGGGAAGTCTGGGTCTTTTGTTGTTTCATAGACATTTTAGGATTATTCATTCTAGTTCTGTGAAAAATATCATGAGTAATTTGATAAGGATCATGGATATCTTTCCATGAATCATCTTTTATTTTATCAGTGCTTTATAGATCTCAGTGTGTGTCATCATATCCTTTGTTAAATTTATTCCTACATATTTTTGACTTGATTTTAAATGGGATTTTTCTTTGCTTTCTCTTTTTGATATTTCATTGTTAGTGTAAAGAAATGCAGCAGATTTCTGTATATTAATCTTATGTCATGCTATCTTGCTGAATTTATTTATCAGGTCTAAGAGTTTTTGAGAGAATTCTTTAGGTTTTTCTGTATAGAATATCATGTTATTTGCATATAATGACAGTTTTACCTCTTCCCTTCCAATTTGGGTACCATTTATTTCTTTTTCTTGTCTGATTATTGTGGAAAAGACTTCCAATTCTATATTGAATAGAAATGATAAGTGTGGAAATCTTGTTCCAGAATTTAGCAGGAAAGCTTTAGCTTTTCACTTTTGAGTATTATGTTGGTTGTGAGTTTGTCATAAATCACTTTTATTATGTTGAGAAATGTTACCTCTGTACCTTGGCAAGAGTTTTTTTTTTTTATTTTTTTTCCTTAATCATGAATCAGTGTTGAATTTTATCAAATACTTTTCCTACATCTGTTGAGATGGTCATGTGGTTTTTGCTTTTATTTTGTTTATGTGGTGTATCACACTGATTGAGTTGCCTATGTTGAACCATCCTTGTGACCCTGACATGAATCCACCAGGGTCAGGAGGGATGATCTTTTTTATGTATTATTTGACTCAGTTTGTTAATATTTTGTTGAAGATTTGGCCTGTGATTCTATTTTTGGGTAGTGGCTTTGTCTGGATTTGGTATCAGGGGGATGGTGGCTCCATAGAATGACTTTAGGATTGCTTCCTTCTCATCATTCTTTTGGAAGAGTTTGAGAAGGATGGGTATAAGATACAAGTTCTCTGTATGTTTGATATAATTCCCCAGTGAAGACATCTGGTCCAGACTTCTGTTTGCAAGGAGTTTTTAAATCACATATTCTATTTCTCTTCTAGTGATCAGATGTTCGAATTACCTGTTTCTTCTTGACTCAATTTTGACAGACTGTATGTTTCTAGAAACTTGTCCATTTCATCTAGATTTTTCATTTTTGGAGTATGTAACTGTTCATATTTTCTTATGATATTTTGTGTTTCGGAGTATTGGTTGTTATTTCTCCTCTCTCATTTCTTATTTTGTTTATTTGGGTCATCTCTTCCTTCTTCTGGCAGAGTCTGGCAAAAGGTTCTTCCATCTTGTTTATCCTTCCAAAAAACCAGCTCTTGGTTTTATAGATTAAAGGAACTTTGAATATTTTTGTCAAATAAAAGTAATTTTGTATTGCACTGAGTAAATATTGCACTGAAACCACAGCTTATAAAATTTTTGCTTTAAGTTGTTGTGCTTATATTAAAATATCAGAATTATGTTTCCAAACACTTATATACTTTGATTTTGGTGTCAGGCAGTTCAGTCGCTCAGTCATGCCCGACTCTTTGCAACCCCATGGCCTGCAGTGTGGCAAGCTTCCCTGTCCATCATCAACTCCTGGAACTTGCTCAAATTCATGTCCATTGAGTTGGTGATGCACACAACCATCTCATCCTCTGTTGTCCCCTTCTCCTCCTGCCTTTAATCTTTCCCAGCATCAGGATCTTTTCCAGTGAGTCAGTAATTAGCATTACATGGCCAAAGTATTGGTGTTTCAGCTTCAGCATCAGTCCTTCCAATGAATATTCAGGACTGATTTCCTTTAGGATGGACTGGTTGGATCTCCTTGCAGTCCAAGGGACTCTCAAGAATCTTCTACAATCCCACAGTTCAAAAGCATCAATTCTTCAGAGCTCAGCTTTCTTCACAGTCCAACTCTCACATCCACACATGACTACTGGAAAAACCATAGCTTTAACTAGACAGATCTTTGTTGGCAAAGTAATGTCTCTGTTTTTTAATATGCTGTCTAGGTTGGTCATAGCTTTTCTTCCAAGGAGTAAGCGTTTTTTAATTTCATGGCTGCAGTCACCATCTGCAGTGATTTTGGAGCCCAAGAAAATAAAATTTCTCACTGTTTCCATTGTTTCCCCATCTATTTGCCATGAAGTGATGGGACCAGATGTCATGATTTTTGTTTGTTGAATGTTGAGTTTTAAGCCAGCTTTTTCACTCTCCTGTTTCACCATCATCAAGAGGCTCTTTAGTTCCTCTTCACTTTCTGCCATAAGGGAGGTATCCTCTGCGTGTCTAAGGTCATTGGTATATCTCCTGGAAATCTTGATTCCAGCTTGTGCTTCATCCAGCCTGGCATTTCGCATGATGTCCTCTGCCTATAAATTAAATAAGCAGGGTGACAATATACAGCCTCGACGTACTCCTTTCCCAATTTTGAATCAGTCCATTGTTCCATGTCTGGTTCTAATTGTTTCTTCTTGATTTGCATGCAGATTTCTCAGGAGGCAGGTAAGGTGGTCTGTTTTCCCTCTCTTGAAGAATTTTCCAATTTGTGTGATCTATACAGTCAAAGATTTTGGTGTAGTTGATAAAGCAGAAGTAGATGTTTTCTCTGAAATTTTCTTGTTTTTTCTATGATCCAATGAATGTTGGCAATTCGATCTCTGGTTCTTCTGTCTTTTCTAAATCCAGCTTGAACATCTGGAAGTTCATGGTTCACATACTGTTGAAGCCTGGCTTGGAGATTTTTGAGAAGTACTTTGCTAAGATGTGAGATGAGTGCAATTGTGTGGTAGTTGGAACATTCTTTGGCATTGCCCTTCTTTGGGATTGGAATGAAAATCCAGTCCTGTGGATTTTGGCATAAGGACTTATAAATTTAGATTAGGGAGGCATTATTAATATATTGGATAATGCTTAAAATCACAAGGAAGGCAAGAAAGTATAAATAACACATTTTCTGTATATCTTCTCTTTGGATATTGCTTATACTCACACACACAGGGATTCAAGTAATTTTAGAACTGAAATAGATATTAGCAATTCCTTAGCAAACCAATATATCATTACCATCTTTAAATATGTCATATATACATTAGTATCACCTATATAATAGATATTATTATCTATTATCTAATAATCACATAGACATTATTATCACACTAATAGTATTGTATCGAGACTATTTAATAGGAAAAATCAAAATTATCATAGTAAATAAAAATAAAAAATCATGTAATCATATGACATGATATACTGACTTGAAATAATAATACGTTCTTACAACTAGCAAAATCATTTTATAAATGTAATATTATGTGCTTCCAGGTTATACTTTTCCCACAGCAACATGTTATAGTTTATAGATTTTAAATACTAATAACAAAGTTTCTTAAAGAATATTCCCGGACTCTCTGGGAGAGGGAGAGGGTGGGAAGATTTGGGAGAGTGACATTAAAACATGTAGAATATCATGTAAGAAACGAGTTGCCAGTCCAGGTTCGATGCGCGATACTGGATGCTTGGGGCTGGTGCACTGGGACGACCCAGAGGGATGGTGTGGGGAGGGAGGAGGGTGGAGGGTTCAGGATGGGGAACACATGTATGCCTGTGGCGGATTCATTTTGATATTTGGCAAAACTAATACAATTATGTAAAGTTTAAAAATAAAATAAAATTAAAAAAAAAAAAGAATATTCCCAAGGTAGAAATAAGTATTTTTGCTAATGATGAAGGACGGGAAAGTTTTTCTTTTAAACCAATGTAACTATTATGCAAACCCCTTGGAAGAATAAAAGTTTTAGGAGCAAGAATTTATCTTCTTGAAAAACTTTGGACTAAGTTATCAGTGTTGTGACAGTTTTGGCTTCCTTCTTGAAATCCTTTGCTGTCTTTTTCCTGTTTGTAAAAATATTTTAAAAAATTACTTAAATAATGGTCTGAGGCCAGACAAGCTGTTCTACTTGAGGAGGTTATTTAAGGAAGTTGCCAACAAAAAATTCTTTTGTTTTTGACTTTTATTTGTGGCCAGTAGTTAAAGGAAATACACATTACTTTCAAAGTCATATTTTATTACCAGAGCTGACAAAATTTCTGTCCAAACAGATGCATGATTTTAGAATCCAACCAAATGAGCAGAACACTCAATGCAACACTCTACCCTTCTATGGGGCTGAGGATTGGGGTGCAGGGCTGCGCCAGTGGAGAGCATGTAAGAACATGTTACATTTACTGCCAGTACAAAACTTTGCCTCCAGGGAGAAAAATCTAACTGGCATTTTCAAAAGGTAGAGAAGTGCAAAGCAGTATCACCGTGTTCCCTAGGTGTATCCTTGACTCCATATTAGAGTTACTTGTGTGTGTGTGCTAAGTCACTTCAGTTGTGTCTGACTCCTTGTGACACTATGGACTGTAGCCTGCAAGGCTTCTCTGTCCATGAAACTCTCCAGGTAAGAACACTGGAGTGGGTTGCTATGCCCTCCTCCAGGGAACATTCCCAACCCAGGGACTGAACCCATTTCTCTTACATCTCCTCTATTGTCAGGTGGGTTCTTTACCATTAGCACCATCTGGGAAGCTCAGAATCACCTGGGGAAGCTTAAAAGTGCCAATATCTAGCCCCTTCCTCAGGAATTCCAGTTAGTTTGTCTATGGGGAGAGCTGGCCATATATAATTTTAGAAAGCTGTGCCAATATTTATAATCTGCATTCATGACTGAAAAAACAATCAACCCACCCCCGTCATGATGATTAATTTTATGTTAACTTGACTGGCTTCAGTTCAGTTCAGTCACTCAGTCATGTCCGACTCTTTGGGACCCCATGAATTGCAGCACACCAGGCCTCCCTGTCCATCACCAACTCCTGGAGTTCACTCAGACTCATGTCCATTGAGTCGGTGATGCCATCCAGCCATCTCACCCTCTGTTGTCCCCTTCTCCTCCTGCCCCCAATCCCTCCCAGCATCATGTACTATTAACTGACCATTAAGGTACAAGGTTCATAAAGATGCCCAGATAGCTGATAAAACATTATTTCTGGGTATATCTGTGAGAGTGTTCCTGGAAGAGATTCATATTTGAATCAGCAGGCTGGGTAAAGATAATTCTTACCAATGAGAGTGGGTACAATCCACTCCTTTCAAGGTCTGAATAGAATAAAGAGGTAGAAAAAGGGCAAAGTTGGTCGTTTTGATTGAGCCAGAATATCTGTCTTTTCCTGCCCTAAGACACTGTTTTTGTTGGTTCTCAGGCTTTCAGACTCTCAAACCAAGACTTACATCACTGTCCTCCCAGTTCTTAGATGTTCAGATTGGGACTGAATTACAGTTTTTACTGGTTCTCCAGCTTGCAGATCACACACACACACACACACACTAATTTAACATTTCATATATATTGGATTTTGTTTCTCTAGAGAATTCTGACTAATATGTTCCCCCACAGAAATTGTTTTAGAGACATTTTTCTTTTTTTTCCCCTAAGAGATTATATATCTGCCTTTACTCCTATCATCTCCAGGTTTTCCAAGTCATTCCTTAACAAACTTTGGCAACTCACAATAGTGAGGTCAACTACTACCACACACACTTCACTTTGCTTGTGCAGAATGTAGCACACAGTTCAAAAGATACTAGAGAACTAGAGCAATAACCTTAGCATGATGACATTAAAATATTACATAGGCATCCAGTAGCAGACATGATTCCTCCATCTTACACTATTCTTCTAATTTATTAATTGGTTTGCTTATTCAAGTTCCAAAATTTCACCTGTAGTATTACCATTTTGGTAATTTCATAGAACTCATCTTAAAAAGGCATCATCAGTCTCTACCTAGAAAGACTAAATAGTTCATTCTTAGACAATAGCCTCCAGATCCAGCATGTGGTGCTTCAAATCCCACCTCCAGGATTAATAGGTATGTTCTCTTGGGAAAGTCATTCTAAGACTTCTGCAGCAGTTTCTTTATTTGTAAAATAATTTATAGATTTGTTGCTTAATTAACACCTGTCAGCATTTAGAAAAGAGCTGTTGCATACTTAGCACTTAACTCCATCATAGCTATTACCTCAGACTTCTCCTAGAGGCCTGTGTCCTCTCCCAGATTATCTCATGGCAACACATTTCAACATTCTTAGCTTTTCTCATAATTATATGAATATTTCTAGTCTTCCCTAAGAGGCTGTAACCCAAGAGAAGGGAAAGCTAGAATTGGAGTATTTTACCTCCAGCCTTATTTTTGTATAATTCAATCTTAAAAGCCCTTGTAAGGATAGATTCCCTAGAATGCTAGAATGGATTACTAGAATGGATTCACAACTTTCCTTCATATCACAACTTTCCTTCACATCACACCCTGAGTTCCCTGTAGTCTGTGACATAAAGATTAAATTCATTATGACTGGCAGTTTGTATTGAGGAGCTTAAGAAATTGAGTGACTTCAAAAATTTATTTTGTAACATCTTTCTTTGAAAAATTCCCTTGTTACTTACTCACAAATATGTTCCTAGATGTCAGACATCAAACATTGACTCTGTTTCTTTGAATTCATGCTCTATCAATCCTAAAACTCTCTGAGGATAGGTGAATAAGAAAAATCATGTATGATTTTTCTTTGACTTTTTAATGAAGACAGTTTTGACCATTGACATACTTAGTGCTAAATATAGCTCCTAGTGAAAAGCAGTAATAATTACTGCCTTGAAATTTCTAGGAATGGATTAATTAATCTGAAAAAGATTCAACTGCTGAAATTTTGTAAGTCTAATAGCTTCAAAGCTTTAGCAAAAACCATTGTTGAAATTTATCTCATCCTATATATCCAGTATTGGAGAAGGCAATGGCACCCCACTCCAGTACTCTTGCTTGGAAAATCCCATGGACGAAGGAACCTGTTAGGCTGCAATCCATGGGGTCGCTAAGAGTCGGACATGACTGAGCGACTTCACTTTCACTTTTCACTTTCATGCATTGGAGAAGGAACTGGCAACCCACTCCAGTGTTCTTGCCTGGAGAATCCCAGGGACGGGGGAGCCTGGTGAGCTGCCGTCTATGGGGTTGCACAGAGTTGGACACGACTGAAGTGACTTAGCATAGCATAGCATATATCCAGTATGCAGGGAGGAAGTAAAGTGGAGAAGAAAACGCTTATTTTTAACCTGAGGGAGGAAAAAAAAAAATTCAGAGTCAAATTTCTAATTCTGGTTCAGCCACTAATCATCAGGGTAATTTCCTAAAATTGCTTTGTCTGAAAATGGTAATACCCAATACTTGAGAATGTTTTGATAGTGAAATTGGGTACTAGATTGAACATACTTGTCACAGTATTTATAACATCATAAGTCCCCAGTAAGTGTTGCAATAAGAGCAATAACTAATGTAAAATTATTAATATTAATATATTTGAAAAACAGAGACATTACTTTGCCAACAAGGGTCCATCTCATCAAGGCTATGGCTTTTCCAGTAGTCATGTGTGAATGTGAGATTTGGACTGTAAAGAAAGCTGAGTGCCAAAGAATTGATGCTTTTGAACTCTGGTGTTGGAGAAGACTCTTGAGAGTCCCTTGGACTTCAAGAAGATCCAAGCAGTCCATCTTAAAGGAGATAAGTCCTGGGTGTTCATTGGAAGGACTGATGCTGAAGCTGAAACTCCAATACTTTGGCCATCTGATGTGAAGAAGTGACTCATTTAAAAAGACCCTGATGCTGGGAGGGATTGGGGGCAGGAGGAGAGGAGGACGACAAAGGATGAGATGGTCGGATGGCATCATTGACTCAAAGGACATGAATTTGAGTAACTCCAGAAGTTGGTGATGGACAGAGAGGCCTGGTATGCTGCAGTCCATGAGGTTGCGAAGAGTCAGACATGATGAGTGACTGAATTGAACTGAACTGAATATATTTGTTATTTTTGGGAGGACAATATAATCACCTACAGAAAAGGAAAAGTGGCTATAATTACCTTTCCACCTAATTTAGTGAACTAATGACAGAATGTGGCCCACTGGAGAAGGGAGTGGCAAACCACTTCAGTACTCTTGCCTTGAGAACCCCGTGAACAGTATGAAAAGGCAAAATGATACGATACTGAAGGGAATTCCCCAGGTTGGTAGGTGCCCAATATGTTACTGGAGATCAGTGGAGAAATAACTCCAGAAAGAATGAAGGGATGGAGCCAAGGCAAAAACAATACACAGTTGTGGATGCGACTGGTGATACAAGCAAGGTCCGATGCTGTAAAAAGCAATATTGCATAGGAACCTGGAATGTCAGATCCATGAATCAAGGCAAAATGGAGGTCGTCAAACAGGAAATGGCAAGAGTAAATGTTGACATTCTAGAAATCAGCGAACTAAAATGGACTGGAAAGGGTGAATTTAACTCAGATGACCATTATATCTACTACTGCAGGCAGGAATCCCTTCGAAGAAATGGAGTAGCCATCATGGTCAACAAAAGAGTCTGAAATGCAGTACTTGGATGCAGTCTCAAAAATGATAGAATGATCTCTGTTCGTTTCCAAAGCAAACCATTCAATATCACAGTAATCCAAGTCTACGCCCCAACCAGTAATGCTGAAGAAGCTGAGGCTGAACGGTTCTGTAAAGACTTACAAGACCTTTTAGAACTAACACCTAAAAAAGATGTCCTTTTCATTATAGGGGACTGGAATGCAAAAGTACAAAGTCAAGAAACACCTGGAGTAACAGGCAAATTTGGCCTTGGAGTATGGAATGAAGCAGGATAAAACCTAATAGCGTTTTGCCAAAAGAACACACTGGTCATAGCAAGCACCCTCTTCCAATAACACAAGAGAAGACTCTACACATGGACATCACCAGATGGTCAACATCGAAATCAGATTGATTATATTCTTTGCAGCCAAAGATGGAGAAGCTCTATATAGTCAGCAAAAACAAGACCGGGACCTGACTATGGCTCAGGTCATGAACTCCTTATTGTCAAATTCAGACTTATACTGAAGAAAGTGGGGAAAACCACTAGACCATTCAGGTATCACCTAAATCAAAATCTTTATGATTATACAGTGAAAGTCAGAAATAGATTTAAGGGACTAGATCTGATAGACATGAGTTATGGATGAAGGTTCATGACATTGTGCAGGAGACAGGGATCAAGACCATCCCCATGGAAAAGAAATGCAAACAAGCAAAATGGCTGTCTGAAGAGGCCTTAAAAATAGCTGTGAAAAGGAGAGAAGTAAGAAACAAAGGAGAAAAGGAAAGATATAAGCATCTCAATGCAGAGTTTCAAAAAATAGCAAGGAGAAATAAGAAAGCCTTCCTCAGCGATCAATGCAAAGAAATAGAGGAAAACAATAGAATGGGAAAGACTAGAGATCTCTTCAAGAAAATTAGACAAAATTCAACATCCATTTATGATAAAAACTCTCCAGAAAGCAGGAATAGAAGGAACATACCTCAACATAATAAAAGCTATATATCACAAACCCACAGCAAACATTATCCTCAGTGGTGAAAAATTGAAAGCATTTCCCCTAAAGTCAGGAACAAGACAAGGGTGCCCACTTTCACCACTATTATTCAACATAGTTTTGAAAGTTTTGGCCACAACAATCAGAGCAGAAAAAGAAATAAAAGGAATCCAAATTGGAAAAGAAGAAGTAAAACTCTCACTGTTCGCAGATGACATGATCCTCTACATAGAAAACCCTAAAGACACCACCAGAAAATTACTAGAGCTTATCAATGAATATAGTAAAGTTGCAGAATATAAAATCAACACACAGAAATCCCTTGCATTCCTATACACTAACAATGAGAAAATAGAAAGAGAAATTAAGGAAACAATTCCATTCACCATTGCAATGAAAAGAATAAAATACTTAGGAATATATCTATCTAAAGAAACTAAAGATCTATATATAGAAAACTATAAAACCCTGATGAAAGAAATCAAAGAGGACACTAATAGATGGAGAAATATACCATGTTCACGGATCAGAAGAATCAATATAGTGAAAATGAATATACTACCCAAAGCAATCTATAGATTCAATGCAATCCCTATCAAGCTACCAAAGGTATTTTTCACAGAACTAGAACAAATAATTTTACAATTTGTATGGAAATACAAAAAACCTCGAATAGCCAAAGCAATCTTGAGAAAGAAGAATGGAACTAGAGGAATCAACTTGCCTGATTTCAGGCTCTACTACAAAGCCACAGTCATCAAGACAGTATGGTACTGGTACAAAGACAGAAATATAGATCAGTGGAACAAAATAGAAAGCCCAGAGATAAACCCATGCACCTATGGAAACCTTATCTTTGACAAAGGAAGAAAGAATATACAATGGGTTAAAGACAATCTCTTTAACAAGTGGTGCTGGGAAAACTGGTCCACCACTTGTAAAAGAATGAAACTAGAACACTTTCTAACACCATACACAAAAATAAACTCAAAATGGATTAAAGATCTAAACGTAAGACCAGAAACTATAAAACTCCTAGAGGAGAACATAGGCAAAACACTCTCTGACATAAATCACAGCAGGATCCTCTATGACCCACTTCACAGAATATCGGAAATAAAGGCAAAAATAAACAAATGGGACCTAATTAAACTTAAAAGCTTCTGCACAACAAAGGAAACTCTAAGCAAGGTGAAAAGACAGCCTTCAGAATGGGAGAAAATAATAGCAAATGAAGCAACTGACAAACAACTAATCTCAAAAATATATGAGCAACTCCTTCAGCTCAATTCCAGAAAAATAAATGACCCAATCAAAAAATGGGCCAAAGAACTAAACAGACTTTTCTCCAAGGAAGACATACAGATGGCTAACAAACACATGAAAAGATGCTCAACATCACTCATTATCAGAGAAATGCAAATCAAAACCACTATGAGGTACCATTTCACACCTGTCAGAATGGCTGTGATCCACAAGTCTACAAGCAATAAATGCTGGAGAGGGTGTGGAGAAAAGGGAACCCTCTTACACTGGTGGTGGGAATTCAAACTAGCATTGCCATTATGGAGAACAGTGTGGAGATTCCTTAAAAAACTGGAAATAGAACTGCCTTATGATCCATCAGTCCCACTGCTGGGCATACACACTGAGGAAACCAGAACTGAAAGAGACACACGTACCCAAATGTTCATCACAGCACTGTTTATAATAGCCAGGACATGGAAGCAACCTAGATGTCCATCAGCAGATGAATGGATAAGAAAGCAGTGGTACATATACACAATGGAGTATTACTCAGACATTAAAAAGAATACATTTGAATCAGTTCTAATGAGGTGGATGAAACTGGAGCCTATTATACAGAGTGAAGTAAGCCAGAAAGAAAAACACCAATACAGTATACTAACGCATATATATGGGATTTAGAAAGATGGTAACAATAACCTTGTATGAAAGACAGCAAAAGAGACACTGATGTATAGAACAGTCTTTTGGACTCTGTGGGAGAGGGAGAGGGTGGGATGATTTAGGAGAATGACATTGAAACATGTATAGTATCATATATGAAACAAATCGCCAATCCAAGTTCGATGCATGATACTGGTTGCTTGGGGCTGGAGCACTGGGATGACCCAGAGGGATGGTACGAAGAGGGAGGAGGGAGCGGGGTTCGGGATGGGAAACACGTGTATACCTGTGGTGGATTCATGTTGATGTATGGCAAAACCAATAAAATATTGTAAAGTAATTAACCTCCAATTAAAATAAATAAATTTATATTTAAAAAAAGAAAAGAAAATTAGAGATACCAAAGGAACATTTCATGCAAAGATGGGCTCAGTTAAAGCACAGAAATGGTATGGACCTAACAGAAGCAGAAGATATTAAGAAGAGGTGGCAAGAATATACAGAAGAACTGTACAAAAAAGAGCTTCATGACCAAGTAATAATGATGGTGTAATCACTCACCTAGAGCCAGACATCCTGGAATGTGAAGTAAAGTGGGCCTTAGAAAGCATCACTATGAACAAAGCTAGTGGAGGTGATGGCATTCCAATTGAGCTATTTCAAATCCTGAAAGATGATGCTGTGAAAGTGCTGCACTCAATATGCCAGCAAATTTGGAAAACTTAGCAGTGGCCACAAGACTGGAAAAGGTCAGTTTTCATTTCAATGCCAAGGAAAAACAATGCCAAAGAATGCTCAAACTAGTGCACAGTTGAACTCATCTCACATGGTAGTAAAGTAATGCTCAAAATTCTCCGGGCCAGGCTTCAGCAATATGTGAACCACGAACTTTCAGATGTTCAAGCTGCTTTTAGAAAAGGCAGAGGAACCAGAGATCAAATTGCCAACATCTCCTGGATCATGGAAAAAGCAAGAGAGTTCCTGAAAAACATCTATTTCTGCTTTATTGACTATGCCAAAGCCTTTGACTGTGTGGATCACAATAAACTGTGGAAAAATCTGAAAGAAATGGGAATACCAGACCACCTGACCTGCCTCTTGAGAAACCTATATGCAGGTCAAGAAGCAACAGTTAGAACTGGACCTGGAACAACAGACTGGTTCCAAATAGGGAAAGGAGTACTTCAAGGCTGTATATTGTCACCCTGCTTATTGAACTTCTATACAGAGTACATCATAAGAAATGCTGGACTGGAAGAAGCACAAGCTGGAATCAGCACTGCCGGGAGAAATATCAGTAACCTCAGATATGCAGATGACACCACCCTTATGGCATAAAGTGAAGAGGAACTAAAAGGTCTCTTGATGAAAGTGAAAGAGGAAAGTGCAAAAGTTGGCTTAAAGCTCAACGTTCAGATAACTAAGATCATGGCATCTGGTCCTATCACTTTATGGGAAATAGATGGGGAAACAGTGGAAACAGTGTCAGACTTTATTTTTTTGGACTCCAAAATCACTGCAGATGGTGATTGCAGCCATGAAATTAAAAGACACTTACTCTTTGGAGGAAAGTTATCACCAACCTAGATAGCATATTCAAAAGCAAAGATATTACTTTGCCAAAAAAATCCATGTATTCAAGGCTATGGTTTCTCCAGTGGTCATGTATGGATGTGAGAGTTGGACTGTGAAGAAAGCTGAGCGCCAAAGAATTGATGCTTTTGAACTGTGTTGTTGGAGAAGACTCTTGAGAGTCCCTTGGACTGCAAGGAGATCCAACCAGTCCATCCTATAAGGAGATCAGTCCTGGGTGTTCCTTGGAAGAACTGATGCTGAAGCTGAAACTCCAATATTTTGGCCACCTCATGTGAAGAGTTGACTCATTGGAAAAGACCTTGATGCTGGGAGGGACTGGGGGCAGGAGGAGAAGGGGACAACAGAGGAAGAGGTGCCTAGATGGCATCACCCAGTCTATGGACATGAGTTTGAGTGAACTCTGAGAGTTGGTGATGAACAGGGAGGCCTGCCATGCTGTGATTCATGGGGTCGCAAAGAGTAGGACATGACTGACTGAACTGAATGAAAGTTTCACTGAAGCATTAGTCGCTCCTATTTTTAAAAGCAAAAGAGACACTGATGTATAGAACAGTCTTTTGGACTGTGTGGGAGAGGGAGAGGGTGACATGATTTTGGAGAATGGCATTGAAACATGTATAGTATCATATATGAAACAAGTTGCCAGTCCAGGTTTGATGCACAATACTGGATGCTTGGGGCTGGTGCACTGGGATGACCCAGAGGGATGGTACCAGGAGGGAGAGGGAGGAGGGTTCAGGATGGGGAACACGTGTATACCTGAGGCGGATTCATGTTGATATATGGCAAAACCAATACAATATTGTAAAGTTAAAAAATAAAATAAAAAATATAAACTTTTCATGTATTTGATTATTTTTCACTGTTATCAAAGAACTTTTAGAAATTTTCATTTGTTCTTGATATTTTGTTGTTCAGTTGCTCAATCATGTCTAACTCTTTGAGACTCCATGGACTGTAGCACACAGGCTTCCCTGTCCTTCATTATCTCCTGGAGTTTGCTCAAACTCATGTCCATTGCATAGCTGAGGCCATTCAATCATCTCATCCTCTGTCATCCTCTTTTCCTCCTGCCTCCAATCCCTCCAAGCATCAGAGTCTTTTCCAATGAGTCAACTCTTCGCAGGAGGTGGGCAAAGTATTGGAGTTTCAGCTTCAGCATCAGTCCTTCCAGTGAACACCCAGGACTGATTTCCTTTAGGATGGACTGGTTGGATCTCTTTGCAGTCCAAGGGACTCTCAAGAGTCTACTCCAGCACCGTAGTTTGAAAGCATCAGTTCTTTGATGCTCAGCCTTCTTAGGCTCCAATTCTCAAATCCATACATGAGTGCTGGAAGACCATAGCTTTGACTATATGGACCATTGTCAGCAAAATGATATCTCTGCTATTTAATATGCTGTCGAGATTTGTCATAGCTATTCTTCCAAGATTCAAGCATATTTGAATTTCATGGCTGCAGTTACCATCGGCAGTGATTCTGAAGCCCAACAAAATAAAATCTGTCATTGCTTCCAACCTTTTCCCCCCTCCGATTGGTATGAAGCAATGGGACCATATGCCATGATCTTAGTATTCTGAATGTTGAGTTTTAAGCCAACTTTTTCACTCTCCTCTTTCACTTTCATCAAAGAACTCTTTAGTTCCTCTTCACTTTCTGCTATTCGGGTGGTATCATTTGGATATTTGAGGTTATTGATATTTCTTGAGCAATCTTGACTCCAGCTTGCGCTTCATCCAGCCTGGCATTTCACATGAAGTACTCGGCATATAAGTTAAATAAGCAGGGTGACAATATACAACCTTCACATACTCCTTTTCCAATTTTGAACCAGCCCGTTGTTCCATGTCCAATTCTAACTGTTGATTCTTGATCTGCGTACAGGTTTCTCATGATGCTGGTAAGGTGGTCTTGTATTCTCATCTCTTTAAGAAACTCTTGATATTTTCAGTTCAGTTCAGTTCAGTCGCTCAATGGTGTCCGACTCTTTGCGACCCCATGAATCACAGCACGCCAGGCCTCCCTGTCCATCGTCAACGCCTGGAGTTCACCCAAACTCTTGTGCATTGAGTTGATGATGCCATCCAGCCATCTCATCCTCTGTTGTCCCCTTGTCCTCCTGCCCACAATCCCTCCCAACTTCAGGGTCTTTTCCAATGAGTCAACACTTCGCATGAGGTGGCCAAAGTATTGGAGTTTCAGCTTTAGCACCAGTCCTTCCAATGAAAACCCAGGACTGATCTCCTTTAGGATGAACTGGTTGGATCTCCTTGCAGTCCAAGGGACTCTCAAGAGTCTTCTTCAACACCGCATTTCAAAAGCATCAATTCTTTGGCGCTCAGCATTCTTTATAGTTCAACTCTCACATCCATACATGAGCACTGGAAAAAACAATGCCTTGACTAGACAGACCTTTGTTGGCAATGTAATATCCTGCTTTTGAATATGCTAACTAGGTTGGTCATAGCTTTCCTTCCAAGGAGTAAGTGTCTTTTAATTTCATGGCTGCAATCACCATCTGCAGTGATTTTGGAGGCCCCCCCCACCAAAAAAAGAAGTCTGTCACTGTTCCACTGTTTCCCCATCTATTTCCCTTGAAGAAATGGGACCAGATGCCATGATCTTCGTTTTCTGAATGTTGAGCTTTAAGCCAACTTTTGCACTCTCCTCTTTCACTTTCATCAAGAGGCTTTTGAGTTCCTCTTCACTTTCTGCCATAAGGGTGGTGTCATCTGCATATCTGAGGTTATTGATATTTCTCCCCACAATCTTGATTTCCAGCTTGTGCTTCTTCTAGCCCAGTGTTTCTCATGATGTACTCTGCATATAAGTTAAATAAGCAGGGTGACAATATATAGCCTTGACGTACTCCTTTTTCTATTTGGAACCAGTCTGTTGTTCCAGGTCCAGTTCTAACTATTGTTTCTTTACCTGCATATAGGTTTCTCAAGAGGAAGGTCAGGTGGTCTGGTATTCCCATCTCTTGAAGAATTTTCCATGGTTTATTGTGATCCACACAGTCAAAGGCTTTGGCATAGTCAATAAAGCAGAAATAGATGTTTTTCTGGAACTCTCTTGCCTTTTTGATGATCCAGTGGATGTTGGCAATTTGATCTCTGATTCCTCTGCCTTTTCTAAAACCAGCTTGAACATCTGAAAGTTCACGGTTCACGTATTGCTGAAGCCTGGCTTGGAGAATTTTGACCATTACTTTGCTAGAGTATGAGATGAGTGCAATTGTTCGGTAGTTTGAGTGTTCTTTGGCATTGCCTTTCTTTGGGATTGGAATGAAAACTGATTTTTCCAGTCCTGTGGCCACTGCTGAGTTTTCCAAGTTTGCTGGCATATTGAGTGCAGCACTTTCACAGCATCATCTTTCAGGATTTGGAATAGCTCAACTGGAATTCCATCACCTCCACTAGCTTTGTTCATAATGATGCTTTCTAAGGCCTACTTGACTTCACATTCCAGGATGTCTGGCTCTAGGTGAATGATCACACCATCGTGATTATCTTGGTCAAGAAGCTCTTTTTTGTACAGTTCTTCTGTATATTCTTGCCACCTCTTCTTAATATCTTCTGCTTTAGTTAGGTCCATACAATTTCTGTCCTTTATCGAGCCCATCTTTGCACGAAATGTTTCCTTAGTATCTCTAATTTTCTTGAAGAGATCTCTAGTCTTTCTCATTCTGTTGTTTTCCTCTATTTCTATGCATTGATCACTCAGGAAGATTTTCCTATCTCTCCTTGCTATTCTTTGGAACTCTGCATTCAAATGGGTATATCTTTCCTTTTCTCATTTGCTTTGGCTTCTCTTCTTTTCACAGCTATTTGTAAGGCCTCTCAGACAGCCATTTTGCTTTTTTGCATTTCTTTTTTCTTGGGGATGGTCTTGATCCCTGTCTCCTGTATAATGTCATGAACCTCCGTCCATAGTTCATCAGGTACTCTGTCTATCAGATCTAGTCCCTTAAATCTATTTCTCACTTCCACTGTATAATCATAAGGGATTTGATTTAGGTCATACCTGAATGGTCTAGTGGTTTTCCCTATTTTCTTCAATTTAAGTCTGAATTTGGCAATAAGGAGTTGATGATGTGAGCCACAGTTCAGCTCCCAGTCTTGTTTTTGCTGACTGTACAGAGCTTCTCCTTCTTTGGGTGCAAAGAATATAATCAATCTGATTTTGAATATCAATTTCAAATATCAATTGATATTTTAATGCATCACAAATCTGGGAAGTGGTTAATACTAGACTTGAATTATTCTTAGATTGCAACATTCTTTGACAACCATAGAATCTTTGGACACTATCTCGAGGATAATACAATTATACGTGAAAGTGTTATATAAGATTTGCAGAATTTCTGAAGCCTATCTATGCACATTACTAGTCTACTGTCCACAAGCCAAGAATTCCACACCCTCATTAACAGAATTACTTCACAAAACTTTAAATATTTAAAGAGACTCTAATTTTCAATTTTATATAATTCTGCAACTAAATTATGTCCTTAATTAAGAAAAAAATCTGAGAGTCACACTGGAAAAAATCACAGAACTGTACCATATCTGTGTGTGTGTGTGAGAGAGAGAGAGAGAGAGAGAAAGAGAGAGAGAGAGAAGGTAACTTCATATAAAGTTGTTATTTTTCTCCAAAAACATATATAAATTTAAAATACTTGATATGCTATTCAATTTATTAAGGTGATTTTATCTTCTTTAAAGAGCAGTCATGCACCAATATTAAAACTGTTGAAAATGGATGGATAATGAGTTCCCCTTCAAACAGAATCATTCTATAAAATTGCAGTGGGTTACTCATTCAGGAAGATACAAATGAATTAAGTGAATAAAAGCCATATACAAGCAATTCTACCAATTGAGGAGTGTCTAACGGGCCATTTCAAAGAACTAGGGGAAAATAGAGCAACTATACAGTTAGCTAACATCTGGGGAAAAATAATTTGAATATTCAACATACATTATTTGCCAAAATTCATAAGAAATAAGCTAAAAAGTGTCAGTGCTAAGACTAAAGCAGAAGCAAAAACAGATGAATATATAATCTTGAATCAAGCATTCGTTAGAGCAAGATCTTGAAGATATATACCAAAAGTCATATATTGATAGCAATCAAGGCAGTAGTAACCTACAGATTTTTGCTTACCTCCCAAAGAGATTTTTAAGTTATAAAATATTTGGACATTTTAAAATTTCACATAAAGATATAATTATCTGGTGTTCTTGGATAAAAGGCTAGGCCATCTGGCAAAACAGACCTAATAATTATAAAGTGGAGCTAGGTTCTGTGGACTCTTTTAGAAAGAGGCTAGAGTTATCCAGTAAATAATGGTTTCACTCATCTTAGCTACACTTTTTTCTATCCGCAGCCTGTCCTCTGAAAGTTTTTAAAATTGAGATACTGGTAGAGACTATATATAAACAACATAGTGTAAAAGAGAGGAAAAGCAACAAGAAATGAAAAAAAATTCAACATATGTGATGGCTTAATATCCTTATTAGTAAAAAAGAAATCTCAAATGAATTAGAAAATACGTATTCCATTACAAAAGTAATCCAAAACAGAAATGAAAATATCAATGACCATATAAAAACATATTCCAACTCATTGGTGGTTGAACAAACATAAAAAACCTTTTATTTTTCAATAATGAGATTGGCAAAGATTAAAATTAGAACTTTGTGGAGTGATAGGCAGGATGGAAATGGGGATAATCATAGAAATACATGTGAGATGATGTCAGGAAGTGGAGGGAATTCTGTTTTCTTTGTTCTGTGGAAGTCTTTGGCTGAACATTTTGAGGAAGCAATGATAAAGTTTTGGAAAACATTTAAAATGTTCATTGAGGAGAATGGAGAAAAAAAAAAAAAAAACTGACCAATAAAACAGAAAAAGATTCCAAGAAAGCATTGAAGGATAAATTAAAGTTGAAAATTATTTTATATTTGTGTAAATGTGCATATTTATGCTATTTTTCTCCAACATATACATCACTTTTGGCATAATCATGCAAAGGTAAAAGAGTTTCTAGATGGATATAATGAAAAAAAAATTGAGGGAATTGGAAACAATTGAAGTATTTTTCAGAGTAATCTGAACAGAATAGCAGAGAAAAATGAAGTGAAAAAAAGTAGAAATTAAAGAAGGGATAACAAGATTGAGGAATTCAATGGAGTTAAAGAACATATACCCTGGGAAATACTAAGATGGTAGATAAGAGGTGTGGACACACAATTTTATGAGCTTAAATGATCACTGGCGGTGGGGACATGTCAGATAATGAGAATTCCAAGTGTGTTACTGTGTGACTGAGCTTCCTGTGAGTTGTTCATCGCTGGACATGAAGTCATCCGTGAATCGAGAACAGGGCACTGAAGGGTCCATCTATGTATTTTTAAATCCCACACAATTACGGTCAAGTGAGGAGAAGAAAAAGAGTGCAAGTCTTTAAAGCTTGTCATTAAATCTAACAAGAATGAAAAGACATGATCAGAGGGCATAACAATGTCAAAGAATAGAGATAATGAGGCAGACAAACGATAGCAAGCCTCCAGAAATATGGCTTTTAAATATTTCTTTATTTTAAAATTCCTGGCTAATGATTTCTTGAGAAATCAAAATTCTTTTTATTAGCCTAGCAACAAGAATCAATGACTCTACTTTAGCTTAAATGGCCATTACCCTTCTTTATTCCCTGTGCTATAATATTAAATCATTTTTGCCTATCAATTTTATGTATAGCAGTTTGTATCTGTTAAGCCCATACTCCTTATTCATCTGCTGCCTTGTCCCTTTCCTCTTTGTTAACTACACATTTTTTTTCTATCTCTGTGAGTCTCTTTCTGTTTTGTCTGTAGATTCATTTGTATTATTTTTTAGATTTCACATATAAGTGATATTCTGTAATATTTGTCTTTGACTTCACTTGGGATGGTATTTTCTGTGTCCATCCATGTTTCTGTAAATGGCAATAATCCATTCTTTTTTATGGCTTTTTTATACAATATTACATTGTATATATGTATTGATACTTTTGAATTTTGGTGCTGAGGAAGACTCTTGAGAGTCCCTTGGATTGCATGGAGATCAAATCAGTCAATCCTAAATGGCATTAACCCTGAATATTCTTTGGAAGGACTGATGCAGAAACTGAAGCTCCAATACTTTGGCCACCTGATTCAGAGTCAACTCACTGGAAAGGACCCTTATGCTGAGAAAGATTGAAGGCAAAATAAAGGGGCAGCAGAGGATAAGATGGTTAGAGAGTATCACCGACACAGTGGACATGAATCTGACCAAACTCTGGAAGATAATGTAGGACAAAGGAGCCTAGCGTGCAGCACTTCATGGGGTCACAGAGTTGGACACGACTTGGTGACTGAATAGCAACAACAGTTGTATGTATACATACCACATCTTCTTAAACCAATTGTCTGTTGATGACCACTTGAGTTGTTTCAATGTCTTTGCTATTGTTAATAATGCTGCTGTGAACATCAAGGTGCATTTATCTTTCCAAATTAGAAATTTCATCTTTTCCAGGTATATGCCTGAAAGTGGGATGGCAAGATCATATGGTAGCTCCACTTTTAGTTTTTTTAGGAACCTCCTTAATGAAGTAGCTGAGTGAAAGTGTTAGTTGCTCAGTCACGTCTGACTCTTTGTGATCTCATGGAGTCCTCTGTCCATGGAATTCTCCAGGCAGGAATACTGGAGTGAGTAACCATTTCCTTTTCCTGGGGGATTTTCATGATCCAGGGATCAAACTGAGGTCTCCTGCATTGCAGCCCAATTCTTTACCATCTGATTTACCAGAGAAGCTCCTTCTCCATAGTGGCTTTACAAATTTACATCCTCACCAACAATATAAGAGGGTTCTCTTTTCTCCACACCCTCTCCAGCATTTATTATTTGTAGACATTTTGGTGATGATCATTCCTATCAGACTGAGGTGACATGTCATTGTAATTTTGATTTGCATTTCTCTAAAAGTTAGTGATGTTGATCATACTCTTATATGTCTATTGACCATCTTTGTGTCTTCTTTGGAGAAATATCTATGCTTTTCCTTCTAGACTGTTTCCCCTGACCTCCAGTGGAAACAAACAAACAAACAAACAAAAACACTGGAAAAGACCCAGATTCTGGGAAATACTGAGAGCAGGAGGAGAAAGGGGCAACAGAGGATGAGATGGTTGGATGGCATCACCGACTGATGGACATGAGTTTGAGCAAACTCTGAGAGATAGTGAAGGACAGGGAAGCCTGGTGTTCATGGGGTTGCAAAGAGCCAGACACAACCTAGCAACTGAACAAGACTGGATTTTATCTGGCAGAGGAGTTGTCTAATTTTCATTTGTTCATCTTCATAGTTTCTAATTCCCTGTTACAGTGATCTGTGTTTCTATCAATAATCTTTCTTAATTTCTTTTACATTTTTATTACCTCCTTTTTGAACCTGGGGTCTAGCAGACTGGTAAGGTCTGCTTCATTATTTGTTCTTTCAGGGGATTTCTCTTGTTCTTTTAACCGGGAATAGTTCCTCTGCTTTTTTAGTTTACTTAACTTTTTCTGTCTGTATGAATTTAGGAGTGACAGTTATCTACTGTGGTTTTGAAGGACTGTGCATATGTAAAAGCATCCCAGTGTAGACTGTGTGAGTCCAATACGTTTAGTGTGAGGGCTGGTTTTGGTATAGATGCCAGTCACAGCTTTCCTCTGAGCGCCTTTGGTAGGTGCTGTGATTAGTGTTGTGGAGTCCAGAGCTTGTATGTTGGGCAGGGCCTCCTCTTTGCTCAGTGGCTGTCACAGCCCTGTCTGGGATAGGATCTGCTCCACAGTTGTTAAAGTAAACATCTTGAGGGTTGGGTTTGATAAGGCTCTCTCGCCCTTGAGTACGTGCCCTGTCCTGCCTGGCACATGCTTTAGATAGGGACATGCGGTCAGGCAGTAACTGCCAGCACCAGTATCTCTCTGTCTTTGCTGCTAGCAAGCCACCATATGCACACTCCTCACAAGCAAAGTCCATGCCCCTCCAGTCTCTCTAGCTGCTCTATGCATCCCAGTGGACCTCCCAGCAGGCAAGGTGGCTCCCCAGGGCAAGGATCTGCCCATGTGTACCTTCCTTCTTTCAGAGCCCTCTCCCAGGAGTGCCAGTCCCATCCTGGTGCTTTTTCCCACCTTGTTTTATCTATCTGGTTATATGGAGATCTTTCTTGCAGCTTTGGCTGTAGAAGAGATCTTCTGCCAGTTTCCAGTTGGTTTTCTATGAGAATAATTCCACATGTAGATGTATTTTTTGATGTGTTTGTGAGAGGAGATGAGCTCTGCCTCCTTCTACTCTGCCATCTTGATCTCCCCTCAAGGTTTGGACCTTTTTATTCCTATTGATACCAGTCATCTGATGTGAGCCATCCTGGAAGGGATGAAACCTTGGGCCAGGCAGATCTCTGCCTCTGAGGCAATTCTTGAAGGGACCTCTGGCAGACAGCTGTCTCCCAACATCTCCCATGAGGTCAGGCAAAACACTCTTCCTTGAAGAGGGATCATTCAGTGCAGAAGGACTTGTTATATGTCATCACACCCATGTTTCACTGAAGAATAATCATCAAGATGAGTGAACTACTATACTTTGCACATGGCTTCTGGCAGCTTAGTAGTTATTGACATGATTTATCATAAATGAGTGGAATCATTTGCTAAGGTAAAATTACATTAAATGCCACAAAGACACCAATGTTATGCTTTGAAGTAAAATTTTTAAAATCCTATTTTTCATGCCTTACCCATTATTGAAATTGACTTGAGATTAATGATTTGCAGCAGTATACAATGGAGTAGGAGTAAAGATACTATATAGACTCAATAAGCACTATAAATGGAACTGAAGGTGGAAGATTAATATACACAAACATATGAGGTGATGATAAACTAAAAAAAAGAGTTATAATTATGCTGGTTTTCCTTTATATAACCAAAAACCTCTGAATAACTTTTTATCTTTCCTACGTTTTCCAAAGATAAGTAATTTAATCTTCTACTTAGGATATTCTAAGGGGCTAAGCAAAGAAATAATTATTGCCAAGCAAAAAATTATTGAGTAGAGTATGTTTGAAAACTGTCGTGTTAAAGATTTATTTTCAATATGCATTATCACTTCTGTGATAATGTATATAATCAGATACTGATGATTAAAGTAATATTTACAATATTGATAATAATTCCATGTTAATGAAAATGCCAGTAAGACAAAGCTTTACTAATTAAAACATTTTATAGATGGTTATGCTACAGAAGGAATTCATTTCTAACAGGAATGAAAGAATCAGATTGCATATATACTTGTATTGAGAGTCAGTATGCTATGGAAAAGAAACTTTGAAATATTGATCTCAAGTTCTAATGGAAATAATTTATATAAATAATCAAGCCTGGATACTTATGGTAGTGAATATAGAATGCCATACTTGTCCCCCCCCTTTTTTTTTCTGACCTGAAATCACTTTTAGAGTCAAATAATCTCAGAAGAGTGAAACAATGCTGCGATCATTAGTTTCGTCATCTCTTCTCCATAAGACTGATGTTTACGACTGAGTATAAGTGGCATAAGTGGACAGAAATTCAGAGGTAGCTTTCTAACATATACTCCTACCTCTAGTTTCTTTCCTATCTCCACTCTTTACTCAAATGGCTTAGGGTCATTTCAATTTATTAATTTATTCCTTCATTCACTCATTCATTTTTTAAAAATATTCTCTGACATTGTAAAGTGTCAGCTATATTCTAGAGCTACACTGTACTAGCTAGCTATTTAATTTTAAATTATTCAATAAATAGATAAAATTAAGAATTCAGTTCTACAGCCACGCAAGCCACAATTCAAGTGCTCAGTGGCTACATGTACCTAGGGGCTATTGTATTGGTGAACAAATATACATAATGTTTCCATTATCATAATACATTCTATTGGAGAGCAGATTCTAATGTCTAGTAATGCACTGATAAATGTTGAAATTGCTTCCATGGAATTTACAGATCATATGATACAGATGTCTTCAGAATGCTGTTGGATAACAAAAATAAGCACCTACATAAATCTGGAGAGGGATAAGAAATCAGTAGAATGATGCCTGAATTGGAATTAGCTGGGTGCTGAGAGGTTGAGGAAAAGACATTCCAGGCACAAGGAACATCTTCTTCAATGTTCATGGAAAACACCCTCTCACCCATAAAAATGAGTATGATACTTTCAAGAACATACAAATAATTTGAAATGGTTAGAACATAAAGTAATCTTGGATGAGATTCTCTAAACAGATCCCGTGTGTGTGCGTGTGTGTTTCATCTGTAAAAAGGGAATAATAAACCAAATTCTTAATGTTGTTTTAAAGTCTAACTATTTTTAATATGTGAAGCATTTAGAATAACTCCTAGCAGTAGCAAGAATTTATAAATATTAACCGGTATTAACATTATCATATTTGCAGTATTAAGATAAGAAGTATGATCTAGGACTTATTGCAGAGTTAGAATCAGAGGTGCAATTACTGGGAAAAGCAAGGCACTGCTTCTAGAAATGCTACGGGGATTGATGGGAAATCACAAGCAATACAGGAGGGATGTTCATGGGGTTCTTGTGGCAAGAATGCTGGGGGAGGAGTGGTTTTCATTCCCTACTTCAGTGGACCACGTTTTGTCAGAACTCTCCACTATTACCCATGCTGGTTGTGCCCAACATGGCTCACAGCTTCACTGAGTTACAGAAGCCCCTTTACCTTGAAGCAACAGTTAGAAGGCTTTAGCAGTATGTGAACCGTGAACTTCCTGATGTTCAAGCTGGTTTTAGAAAAGGCAGAGGAACCAGAGATCAAATTGCCAACATCTGCTGGATCATGGAAAAAGCAAGAGAGTTCCAGAAAAACATCTATTTCTGCTTTATTGACTATGCCAAAGCCTTTGACTGTGTGGATCACAATAAACTGTGGAAAATTCTGAAAGAGATGGGAATGCCAGACCACCTGACCTGCCTCTTGAGAAATTTGTATGCAGGTCAGGAAGCAACAGTTAGAACTGAACATGGAACAACAGACTGATTCCAAATAGGAAAAGGAGTACGTCAAGGCTGTATATTGTCACCCTGCTTATTTAACTTATATGCAGAGTACATCATGAGAAACGCTGGACTGGAAGAAACACAAACTGGAATCAAGATTGCCAGAAGAAATATCAATAACCTCAGATATGCAGATGATACCACCCTTATGGCAGAAAGTGAAGAGGAACTCAAAAGCCTCTTGATGAAAGTGAAAGAGGAGAGTAAAAAAGTTGGCTTAAAGCTCAACATTCAGAAAACGAAGATCATGGCATCCGGTCTCATCACTTCATGGGAAATAGATGGGGAAACAGTGTCAGACTTTATTTTTGGGGGCTCCAAAATCACTGCAGATGGTGACTGCAGCCATGAAATTAAAAGATGCTTACTCCTTGGAAGGAAAGTTATGACCAACCTAGATAGCATATTCAAAAGCAGAGATATTACTTTGCCAACAAAGGTTCATCTAGTCAAGGCTATGGTTTTTCCTTATCCATACATGTGGTCATGTATGGATGTGAGAGTTGGACTGTGAAGAAGGCTGAGCGCTGAAGAATTGATGCTTTTGAACTGTGGTGTTGGAGAAGACTCTTGAGAATCCCTTGGACTGCAAGGAGATCCAACCAGTCCATTCTGAAGGAGATCAGCCCTGGGATTTCTTTGGAAGAAAGGAATCTAAAGCTGAAACTCCAGTACTTTGGCCACCTCATGCGAAGAGTTGACTCATTGGAAAAGAGTCTGATGCTGGGAGGGATTGGGGGCAGGAGGAGAAGGGGACGACAGAGGATGAGATGGCTGGATGGCATCACTGACTCGATGGACGTGAGTCTCAGTGAACTCCGGGAGTTGGTGATGGACAGGGAGGCCTGGCATGCTGCAATTTATGGGGTCGCAAAGAGTCAAACACGACCAAGCGACTGAACTGAACTGAACAGTTAGAAACTTACATGAAGCAGTGGACTAGTTCAAAATTGGGAAAGGAGTATGACAAGGCTGTTTATTGTCACCTGTTTATTTAACTTATATGTAGATTACATCATGCATAATGCCAGGCTGGATGAATCACAAGCTGGAAGCAAGATTGCCAGGAGAAATATCAGCAATGTCAGATATGCAGATGATACCACTCTAATGGCAAAAATTAAAGAGAAACTAAAGAGCCTCTTGATGAGGATGAGAGGAGAGTGAAAAAGCTGGCTTAAAACTCAACATTCAAAAAGCTAAGATCACGGCATCCAGTTCCATCACTTCATGGGAAATAGATGAGGAAAATGTAGAAGCAGTGACAGATTTTATTTTCTTGGGCTCCAAAGTAACCATGGACAGTGTCTGCAACCATAAAATTAAAAGACACTTGCTTCTTGGAAGAAAAGCTGTGACAAACCTAGACAGCGTATTAAAGCACAGATTTCTCTTTGCTGGCAGTAGTATGTATAGTCAAAGCTATGGTTTTTTCAGTAGTCATGTCATGTATGGATGTGAGAATTGGACCATAAAGAAGGCTGAGCACTGAAGAAATGATGCCTTTCAATTATGGTGCTGGAGAAGACACTTGAGAGCCCCTTGGATAGAAAGGAAATCAAACCAGTCAATCCTAAAGGTTTATTCAGGAAATCAACCCTGAATATTCATTGGAAGGAGTGATGCTGAAACTCCAGTACTTTGGACACCTGATGCAGAGAGCCGACTTATTGTAAAAGACCCTGATGCTGAGAAAGATTGAAGGCAAAAGGAGAAGAGGGCAGCATAGGATGAGATAAGGATAGCATCACCGACTCAGTGGATATGAACCTGAGCAAACTCCAGGAGATAGTGAAGGACTGGAAAGCCTGGTGTGCTGCAGTCCATTGGGTCAGAAAGAGTTGGACATGAACTTAGTGACTAAATAATAGCAACAAAGCAGGAAAGAATGTTAATTTTGAATACACAGAGCCAGAATATTTCCTGATTTTTGCATGTGGGTGTGTGCTTTCAACTTAAATTTTATTTTTTGAATTTGACTTGGTAGGAAAAATATATATCAAAATTATGATGCTAAAAGAAAATGGGACATCTGTTTTTTTGTTTTGTTTTGTTTTCTCCCCTGACCCAACAGAATTGAGGTAAAAAAAAGAAAACTGCCAAGAATATCCCAGAACTACTATTCTTAGATGAGTTCCTCTTGACTTTTTCAGTTGAAAAGTTTGGTGGCTAAGAATCAACCAAAAATGAAACGTCTTAAATGTTTATTTGTATTGAACATTTGAACCATTTTATGGTATTAAGGATCTGCCTGCCAATGCAGGAGAGACAAGAGATGCAAGTTCAGTCCCTGGGTCAGGAAGATCCCCTGGAGGAGGGCATGTCAACCCACTCCACAAATCTTGCCTGGGAAATTCCACGGACAGAGGAGCTTTGTGGACTACAGTCCATGGGGGTCACAAAGAATCAGACACAACTGAGCATGCAGGAGATGATCATGGTATTCTTTTGCTACTACACAGTAATGATAGAAACCAAACAGCTCTTTTTAAAAAAAAAAAAAAACATCATTCTCATGCACTTTATATTTTAAACTAATTATCTTCTCTTACATTGTAAATCTCTTCTGTGGCTCAGAGAGTAAAGAATCTGCCTGCAGTGCAGAAGACCTAGGTTCAATTCCTGGATCCGGAAGATCCCCTGGAGAAGGGAATGGCAACCCACTCCAACCCATTTTGGCCTGGAAAATCCCATGGACAGAGGAGCCTCGTGGGCTGTAGTCCATGGGATCGCAGAGTCAGATATGACTGAGTAACTAACACTTTCACACTTTCACACATTGTAATTCTAAAATCACTCCATCTAGTTTTAAAGTGATCAATTTAATAATTAAGCTATTTTGTGTAGTGATATAACTTCAATAAAACATAAAATGTTCTTTCCTCAAGAAGGTATATTATAAATGTTGATGGATTTGATATTTTGTTAAATAATTATAGTGAACTAGTTGGCTCTATTTTTGGTTCATTGAAAATACAAGGGTTCTCATTTTATATGAAAACACATTTTAGAGAGTAACAAAAGCTTTGAATTTTCCTTTAGTCTAAATTTTCTGCAATTTTATACATCATACTGTAGTTGTGACTGAAAGTGAAAGTCACTCAGTTGTGTCTGGCTCTGCAACCCCCTGGACTATACAATCCATGGAATTCTCCAGGCCAGAATACTGGAGTGGGTAGCCATTCCCTTCTCCAGGGAATCTTCCTGATCCAGGGATCAAACCCAGGTCTCCTGTATTGCAAGCAGATTCTTTACCAGCTGAGCCACCAGGGAAGCCCTTACTTGTTTCCTACAGATTCTAATTTATAAGTTTTGAGTTGTGAGCAAGGGGGTGTGGTTGGAATAATTATTTGGAATAATAAAAAATAAGTAAATAATAATTATTCCAATTACATACCCCAAATCACAACCCAAAACTTATAAATTAGAATCTGTAGGAAATGGAACCTGGTCTTATTTTTTGAAAGTATCACAAGCAAATCTGATGGGCAGCCTTTTAGAACAGTGATTTTTAACCCCAAGGTATTAATGCCATTTCTGAATGGTAGAAGGAGCACTAAAAAACATTTTTTATAAGTATATAAGGTAAAATTAGAAGCAAAGATGTGTATATATGACAAAATTTTTATACATTTTATATAATAAAATACATATTTCAGAATATAGAAGGTAGCAATAGTACATGAGATGACATGCTACATTCATCAAACGTCTTAGAGTAAGTTTGGATTTGAGACAAAGAAGGCAATATTTAGCTGAGGAGTGTTGACTTTTCAAAAGTCTTAACATTTTGTTTGTTTGTTTGTTCAGTTGCTCAGTTTCCCACTCTTTGCAACCACATGGATTATAACCTGCCAGGCTCCTCTGTCCATCAAATTCTCCAGGCAAGTATACTAGAGCGGGTTTCCTGCTCCAGGGGATCTTCCCGACCCAGGGATCGAACCTGCGTCTCTTGAATCTCCTGCATTGGCAGGCGGATTCTTTACCACTTCACCACCTGGGAAGCCCCTTAACATTTTAGAATAAATAATAAGTATAAATAAAAAGTAATTGCGAATTTAAAACTTTAAAACATAGACTGATACAGATTTTTGTTATGTTGCTTCAGTCTCTCACAACAGCACTGATTTAATTTTCCAAAACAAATTTAGTAAGGTTTTGAATAAAATAAATAACAAGCCACTGTCAATATATAGAGCACTAGATTTCTAGAAAATCGAAAAATGTTAAAAAATACTTTGTGTTTGCATCCAAAATTAAGCTACAGAATTATGTTTTCTGATTATTATAAATATATTTCATCTACATGAATGGGGGTGTATCGTCATTTGAAAGTCTTATGGTGGTGATGGTTTAGTCACTAAGTCGTGTCCAACTCGACCCCATGGACTGTGGGAAAATGAAAATAATTTTGTGGGAATATATTGAGCATTGAAACTTAAATCCCTGCTGCAGAGTCACTAAGTGATAAGGTTATTCCTCATATCATTTGTGTTAAATGAAAAGACTCCACAGATTTTCCAAACTGTCCCATGGAGTCAATACCACCCACTTTGAGAACTCTATTTCTCTAAAGATAAACTGGTTGTGGACTGTCATTTTTTTTTTTTTTTTTTTTACTAGTAACCAACCCTAAAGTCAAAGTTTTCTCTGGGATCCTTAGGAAGCTTCTGCTAATTCAGAATGTGTCAAAGCAGATAACTGATCTCCAGACTGCAAAGTACTGTAACTTGACACAATCAGACATGACAGAGCGACTGAAATGACTGACTGACTGACACAGTCGATGTAGTATGCACTATTGGAGCTTCATTCATACCCCCTGGGAAACTGCAATTCCATTATATGTCAATGATGTCTATCTTTCTGCCTGAGAACTCTCTCCAGATCCATAATTTATAGGCTGAAACTGGCTTAGATTCAGCCCTTAGTGATTGTCACTCATCCATTGATAGAAGTGGATTGAAGGATAAATGTCCTAGCTCTCTTGAATCTTGGATCAGACAACTCGGGCATATAGCAGAAGTATTCCTCAAAATTGAGCTCTAGTTACCTTCAGTAGTGTGTTTGTTAGTCGCTCTGTCATGTCCATCTCTTTGAGACCCTATAGACTGTAGCCCACCAGGCCCCTCTGTCTATGGGATTCTCCAGGCAAGAATACTGAAGTGCATTGCCATATCCTTCTTCAGGATATCTTCCCAACCCAGGGATTGGACCTGGGTCCCCTGCATTGCAGGCAGATTCAGTGGTAATCTAGCTAATTAAAGCATATTTTATTACTTTTGTATTTATCCTCATTTTGATTCCCACTAACTGGCAATGAGGCATTTTTCTCTGAGTACACCTCACCTTAAGACAGTTGGTGAAAGATAGGATTCCAGAATTAGGTCACATGCTGTCCAGATGTCACTAGACCCCTTGCTGGTGGTAACAGAGGTGATGATTATCCATAGCACTTTGTACAGTGCAGTTACTAACATGGATTAGTTTAGAACATAGGTGGAAAGTTCAGTTCAATTCAATCACTCAGTTGTGTTTGACTCTTTGCCACCCCATGGACTGCAACACCCAAGGCCTTCCTGTCCTTCACCAACTCCTGGAGTTTACTCAAACTCATGTCCGTTGAGTCGGTGATGCCATCCAACCATCTCATCCTCTTTCATCCCCTTCTCCTGCCTTCAATCTTTCCCAGGATCAGGGTCTTTTCCAATATATCAGTTCTTCGTGTCAGGTGACCAAAGTATTGGAGTTTCAGCTTTAGCATCAGTCCTTCCAGTGACTATTCAGGACTGATCTCCTTTAGGATGGACTGGTTGGATTTCCTGGAAGTCCAAGGGACTCTTAACAGTCTTCTCCAACACCACAGTTCAAAAGCATCAATTCTTTGGTGCTCAGCTTTCTTTATAGTCCAACTCTCACATCCATATATGACTACTGGAAAAACCATAGCTTTGACTAGACAGACCTTTGTTGAAAAGTAATGAAGTTAGCAGTGGTTTATGTATTAGCCCTAGTGCTTGAAAGAATGAATGTGATGGCTTATTATAGAGACTGTGTTGCTGATGCTTGTTAATATCACAGAAGTCCCAAGAAAGAAAGCAACAGACATATATTAGCAAACTTCCCTGGTGGCTGAGATGGTAAAGCGTCTGTCTATGATGCGGGAGACCCAGGTTCGATCCCTGGGTTGGGAAGATCCCTTGGAGAAGGAAATGGCAATCCACTCCAGTACTATTGCCTGGAAAATCCCATGGACAGAGGAGCCTGGTAGGCTACAGTCCATGGGGTCTCAAGGAGTTGGACACGACTGAGCGACTTCACGTTCATGTTCATGAAACCCAGAAGGTATTTTTGGCAGCCTTGAGAAAATCCTTATCTTCTGTAGCTGGAGATAAAAGTATATGAAAATCAGCATCTTAATTGTAAGAGGTGTTCACCACAAAGGAGGCTTAATTTATAGCTGTAACAGGTCTCTCACGTTGCTCAGCCCTGATAAGGAGAGAATGAGACCCTGAGGCTAGCCAGAGATCTTTAAATGTCTGTTTTCCCTGGACACTCTAAGTAGGCTGGGGAGATTCCACCCTTGCTAGAGAGAAGCCTTATGCTCCTTGGAGATTATGGAAAGTTCCCACTGAAGTTAATACCTTGCAAAATGATTCATGGCCTCCTTTGATGTGTCTCCACCTCCACTTATTTAGAATGCAAGTGAAAAAGTACAGTTTCTGCTATAGAAAGAAGATTATGCACCAAAGGACTTACAGGTTCAGACTCATATGTATTAGCTGGAATCTGAAGAACATGCTAGAAAATAGATCTTGAGGGTGTTAGGCCAGGGAAGGTAAAATAAAGGCTCATAGGAAATTGTTTGTTTATCCTGAAGCTCACAAATCATTTAGCATTTTAAAAATGCACTAGGAATACTGGTGATAGGCCTAAGATGTTTCAAGAAATTGCTCCTTAAAGCTTAGAAGCACCAACTTAATGAGACAGAAGTGTCAGAGCTGCATAAGCAAACTATTGAGAAAGCAGGCAAAGGCTCAGAAGAAGTGAGCACGTTATAATAGATTTATTATATAAGATGAGACAAACCACCAGCTGACAATGTACTGGGAAGGCACAAGGAACAATATCTTCCCTGGAGAAATAAAATTAAATTAATAAAATGACATCATCTTCATTGAGAAAGTCAGTAATATCTATCTTCTGTACCCTCTTTGTTTTAAAAACTATATTAATGGAAATAAAATCAGGAATTAATCTATTTGTTGAGATAATGATGCAAATTTATGAATGGGTCACTAGTTAAGAATAAAATATTAAAATATCAGAAACGTTCTGTAAAAAGCATTTTAAATCTGCATTAATGAAGTTACTTATTGATTCTAAATAATAAAAATAAATGTTAGTATGAATGTTCAGGTAGGTCAAACTAAATATTTTAAATGATATTAGTCAATTATCTAAAAATATATAATGGATTAGGACTTTTTTTTCAGAAAAATTAAAGCTAAGAAATAAAAATTATGAGTTATGGGCTTCCCTGGTGGCACTAGTGGTAAAGAACCTGTCTGCCAATGCGGGAGATCTCAGGGTTGGGAAGATACCCTGGAACTGGCAGTCCGCTTCGCTATTCTTGCCTGGAGAATCCCATGGACAGAGGAGCCTGGCAGGCTACTGTCCATGGGGTCACAAAGAGTCGGACACAGCTGAAGTGACTTAGCATGGCACAGAATATAAGTAAAAGATATTAGAGAATATTTTCCAAAATTTATTAACTGAAGATAAATTAAGTTTTGCAAAATAGATTTCATCATTGTTCATATGTCCATAGATCATTATAAATTCAGAATATATATTTTAAGGTTTCTAGATGAATTGCCTGGAGAATCCCAGGGATTGGGGGAGCCTGGTGGGTTGCTGTCTATGGGGTCACACAGAGTCAGACATGACTGAAGCGACTTAGCAGCAGCAAATGAATTATAGATATTAATAATGTTTCATGCAAAGTTTTATAGATAAGCTTTTTATTAATTCAATGAGAAATTATTAATTACCTCTCAATCTGATGTTTTTTATTCTGTAATGTTTACATTTATTGAATGTTTACCACGTTCCAGGTTCTTTGTTGAATTTTACATTGATTTGCTTATTTAATTCTCACACTAAACAATGGCATAGGCATAATTATTATGTTAAAAAATTTAGAAACAAAAAGTTAGGCTAAGAAGGATGAAGTAATTTGCCTAAGATAATATAGGAGCTAGTGACTATACTGGTATTTGAATTTATAAATCTGACTCCAGCATGACTACATTTAGCTATTATGGTTATAAAAGTACATAATCAATGACATAATAACTGTGTATTTATTATACTTTCCAAATCACAGAGTATAAAAACTATTCAAACAATGATTTAATATAGCTTATATGCTAGATTTTCTTAACTTGTGTTTCAAATCACATAAATTTGACTTGCAGAGTAACAAATAAATCAACCAACAGGAGTCCAGAGGACCACCGGCACACCAATTGAATCTTCCCTTTGCTATAGGCCCACAATCAAAATCTGTAAGTCCTACTTTTGCTTTTCCACGTCTCAATTCTCATTAAAATAACTGTAGTTTGGGCTGTTTTATGGGCCATCAACTTCTAACAGACTCCAATCATTTCTCTTGCATCAGTCACTCATATCTATTAGAGTTAAAAACAATGAAAATGAAAACCACAACCACAACAACAACAACAACAACAACAACCACTGTCCCCTGATGCTCTTTTGCTTGAAAACCCCATGGGCTTCTGAAACAAGTGCCGACTTCTCAGGCTGCCATGAGGGGCTGGAGACTTCCTCCCCACAGTGTACCAGCTAGCTCCCTGCCTGGGCACTGGATGTTTGCTTTTAGCCTCTGCCATGGGTTTGCTCACGTTTGTTTCGTCTGGAATGTGCACCTCTTCTCTCAGTTCAGTTCAGTCCAGTTCAGTCGCTCAGTCGTGTCTGACTCTTTGCGACCCCATGAATTGCAGAACGCCAGGCCTCCCTGTCCATCACCAACTCCCGGAGTTCACTCAGACTCACGCCCATTGAGTCAGTGATGCCATCCAGCCATCTCATCCTCTGTTGTCCCCTTCTCCTCCTGCCCACAATCCCTCCCAGCATCAGGGTCTTTTCCAATGAGTCAACTCTTCACATGAGGTGGCCAAAATACTGGAGTTTCAGCTTTAGCATCATTCCTTCCAAAGAAATCCCAGGGCTGATCTCCTTCAGAAAGGACCAGTTGGATCTCCTTGCAGTCCAAGGGACTCTCAAGAGTCTTCTCCAACACCACAGTTCAAAAGCATCAATTCTTTGGTGCTCAGCTTTCTTCACAGTCCAACTCTCACATCCATGCATGACCACTGGAAAAACCATAGCCTTGACTTGGCGGACCTTTGTTGGCAAAGTAATATCTCTGCTTTTCAATATGCTATCTAGATTGGTCATAACTTTTCTTCCAAGGAGTAAGCGTCTTTTAATTTCATGGCTGCAGTCACCATCTGCAGTGATTTTGGAGCCCCCCAAAATAAAGTCTGACACTGTTTCCACTGTTTCCCCATCTATTTGCCATGAAGTGATGGGACCAGATACCATGATCTTCGTTTTCTGAATGTTGAGTTTTAAGCCAACCTTTTCACTCTCCTCTTTCACCTTATGCAAACTTAACCTTTCTATAGATTTTCATTCAACTTCTCTCCAAAAAGATTTATCATTGCATGTTAAGCTATAGATGGGTTTTTCCATTAATTATGCTTACAATAACGTTTTATTAAGATTATTATTTCAGTCAAAGATTACAGATTCTTAGAAATGGACGAAGCCTAAGAGATTATTTAGTTCCATATATGTTTAAGATAAGGGAACTGAGCTACTCAGTGTAGTATTACTCAGAATTATATTTTAATACATCACTTTCTTATTTCTAAATGTTGGAATGACCAAAAAATTCATTTGTTTTTTCTGTACTCTGTTACAGACAAGTCTTAAAGAGCTTTTTAGCCAGCCAAATACAAATGTTTTCTGTTTTCTTTTTACTTTCTGGGCCAGTAATATTTACCAAATAGTTACTGATTGATCTGTGTTTTCACACCATAATTTTTTTCCTGGGCTAGTATACATTAGAATCACATTGGAGGCCTTGTAAAAGCAGTTTGTTGGGCCAGGCCCCATTCCCCAAATATCTGATTCTATAGGTTTGGGGTAGAGTCTGAGAATTTTTCTTTTAAACAAGTTCTCAGGTGATGTTGAAGCTGCTGAATCAGGAGTCAGGCTCCGAGAACAACTGGCTTAGGCTTTTAGTTGATAAATATAGCAACTTACATTAAAAACATAATACTGCTGCTCTAGATATCTATTTTCCTCTTTTTTTTTTTTTAATTTAGTATACTTTTGATAACATCAGGAGGAAAAATACAACATATTTGCTTTGTGTTATTTGGTTTTAGATTACCTGATTCATCAATATAAAACATAATATAATTTTTTCCTTTTCTTAATTACTAGGCCCATGGATTTACATATACTGCTTTGTAGTCCTGATAATTAAGGTGTTCTTTTTCTTTACATTAGCAGTAAAATAAGTCTGTTCAATTTTAATAAATTATTTTTCTTCCAAATTAAAAGAATAAAAAAGAATGTCTAAATAAATATCATTAATCATAACCATTTCTTAATCTTGGTGATGGTTTTGATCACTGTCTCCTGTAAAATGTCACGAACCTCCATCCATAGTTCTACAGTCACTCTGTCTATCACATCTAACCCCTTGAATCTATTTTTCACTTTCACTGTATAATCCTAAGGGATTTTATTTATGTCATACCTGAATGGTCTAGTGGTTTTCCCTACTTTCTTTAATTTAAGCCTGAATTTTGCAATAAGGAGTTCATGATCTGAGCCACAATCAGCCCCTGGTCCTGTTTTTGCTGACTGTATAGCGTTTGTCCATATTTGGTTGCAAAGAATATAATCAATCAGATTTGGTATTGACCACCTGGTAATGTCCATGTGTAGAGTCTTCTTTTGTGTTGTTGGAAGAGGGTGTTTGCTATGACCAGTGCGTTCTTTTGGCAAAACACTGTAAGCCTTTGACCCACTCTGTTTTGTAATCTAAAGCCAAATTTGCCTGTTACTCCAGGTATCTCTTGACTTCCTACTTTTGCATTCCAGTCCCCTATAATGAAAAGGACATCTTTTTTGGATGTTAATTCTAGAAGGTCTTGTAGATCTTCATAGAACCATTCAACTTCAGCTTCTTCAGCATTACTGGTTGGGGCGTAGACTTGTATTATTGTGATACTGAATGGTTTGCCTTGGAAATGAACAGAGATCATACTGTCATTTTTGAGATTGCACCCAAGTACTGCATTTTGGACTCTTTTGTTGACTACAATGGCTACTCCATTTCTTCTAAGGTATTCCTGCCCACAGTGTTAGATATAATGGTAATCTGAGTTAAATTCACCCATTCCAGTCCATTTTAGTTCGCTGATTTCTAGAATGTTGACATTCACTCTTGCCATCTCCTGTTTGACCACTTCCAATTTGCCTTGATTCATGGACCTAACATTCCAGGTTCCTATGCAGTTTTGCTCTTTATAGCATTGTACTTTACTTCCATCAGGAGTCACATCCACAGTTGGGTGTTATTTTTGCTTTGACTCTGTCTCTTCATTCTTTCTGGAGTTATTTCTCACTGATCTCCAGTAACATATTGGGCACCTGCCGACCTGCAGAGTTCATCTTTCAGTGTCCTGCCTTTCTGCCTTGTCGTACTATTCATGGGGCTTCAAGGCAAGAATACTGAAGTGGTTTGCCATTCCCTTCTCTAGTGGGCCAAGTTGTATCAGAACACTCCACCACGACCGTCTGTCTTAGGTGGCCCTACAGACAAAGGAGAAAAGGAAAGATATACCCCTCTGAATGCAGAGTTCCAAAAAATAGCAAGGAGAGATAAGAAAGCCTTCCTCAGTGATCAATGCAAAGAAATATAGGAAAACAACAGAATGGGAAAGACTAGAGATCTCTTCAAGAAAATGGCAGATACCAAGGGAATATTTCACACAAAAATGTGCACAATGAAGGACAGAAATGGTATGGACCTGACAGAAGCAGAAAATATTAAAAAGAGGTGGTAAGAATACACAGAAGAACTGTACAAAAAAAAAGACCTTTATGACCCAGATAACCATGATGGTGTGATCACTCACCTAGACCCAGATATCCTGGAATGTGAAGTCAAGCGGGCCTTAGGAAGCATCACTATGAACAAAGCTAGTGGAGGTAATGCAATTTCAGTTGCACTATTTCAGATCTTAAAAGATAATGCTGTGAAAGTGCTACATTCAATATGCCAGTAAATTTGGAAAACTCAGCAGTGGCCACAGGACTGGAAAAGGTCAGTTTTCATTCTAATCCCAAAAAACCCACAATGCCAAAGGATGCTCAAACTTCCCCATAATTGTACTCATTTCACACTACCAAAGTAATGCTCAAAATTCTCCAAGACAGGCTTCAACAATATGTGAACTGTGAAATTCCAAATGTTCAAGCTGATTTAGAAAAGGCAGAGGATCCAGGGATCAAATTGACATCTGTTGGATCATAGAAAAAGCAAGAGAGTTCCAGAAAAACATCTACTTCTGCTTTATTGACTATGCCAAAGCCTTTGACTGTGTGGATCACAACAAACTGCAGAAAATTCTGAAAGAGATGGGAACACTAGAAACCTGACTTGTCTCCTGAGAAATCTGTGTGCAGGTCAAAAAGCAACAGTTAGAACTGGACATGGAACAACAGACTGGTTCCAAATCGGGAAAGGAGTATGTCAAGGTTGTATATGATTTAACTTATATACAGAGTACATCATGAGAAACACTGGGCTGGATGAAGCACAAGCTGGAATCAAGATTGCCAGGAGAAATATCAATAACCTCAGATATGCAAATGACACCACCCTTATGGCAGAAAGTGAAGAGGAACTAAAGAGTCTCTTGATGAAAGTGAAAGAAGAGAGTGAAAAAGTTGACTTAAAACTCAACATGCACAAAACTAAGATCATGGCATCTGGTCCCATCACTTCATGGCAAATAGATGGGGAAACAGTGGAAACAGTGGCACACTATTTTTTGGGCTCCAAAATCACTGCAGATGGTGACTGCAGCCATGAAATTAAAAGATGCTTGCTCCTTGGAAGAAAAGCTATGACCAACCTAGACAGCATATTAAAAAACAGAGACATTACCTTGCCAACAAAGGACCATCTAGTAAAAGTTATGGTTTTTCCAGTAGTCATGAATGGATGTGAGATTTGGACTATAAAGAAAGCTGAGCACTGAAGAATTGATGCTTTTGAAATGTGGTGTTGTAGAAGACTCTGGAGAGTCCCTTAGACTGCAAGGAGATCCAGCCAGTCCATCCTAAAGGAAATCAGTCCTGAATAGTCATTGGAAGGACTGGTGCTTAAGATAAAACTCCAGTACTTGGCCCCTTGATGTGAATATATGACTCATTTGAAAAGACCCTAATGCTGAGAAAGTTTGAAGGCAAGAGGACAAGAGGACAACAGAGGATGAGATGATTGGATGGCATCACAAACTCAGTGGACTTGAGTTTGAGTAAGCTCTGGGAGTTGGTGATGGGTAGGGAAGCTTGGTGTGCTGCAGTGCATGAGTTGTATAGAGTTGGACATGACTAAGCGACTGAAATGAATGGATCATTCATTTACCAATTAGTTCTTCATTCCTCCTCATCTAGTGAAATCTGCCAATAGAATAGAATATCACATCTCTTAGGACAAGGCCAGTCACAGAAATGCATAAATGAAAGGATTAGCAGAAAGGACCTCAAATCACATTAATGGAATGACCTGTTAGTTTTTGTTGCTAATGTACCAGATTCATAGCATTTTTGTCATCAATTCTTGTTAAAAGTAATAAATAGAAATTGTGAAGTCCCTGTACATCTCTAAAGAAAACTATTCATCCTTAAACAGAAAAATTATTAGAAAGATGACAAATATAAGCATTCCAGCACTATTCTTAGAAAATATGTGTCTGGCATCTGTTATTCATGATTATTTTAATTTTATGTATATGTTCAGACTGCATTAGATGTGCCATTATAAATACTGGGTTAGGCAAAAAGTTTGTTCAGGTTTTTTTTTTTTCCCTGTAGGTTTTTATCTCAGTAGCATTTCCAGGAGCAAATAAATTTTGCCAAGAAGCTGGCAAGATCAGGGCCTGCATCTACAAAAACACTGGAGATCTCAGATTAATTTATCCATACATTTTATTCCTGAAAGTTAAAGTGAAAGTCACTGTTGTGTGCAGCTCTTGGCAACCCCATGGAATAGTCCCTGGCATTTTCCAGGCCAGAAAACTGGAGTGAATAGCCATTCACTTCTCCAGGAGATCTTCCCAACCCAGGGATCAAGCCCAGGTCTCCCATATTGCAGGCAGATTCTTTACCAGCTGAGTCACCAGGAAAGCCCAGGAAGACTGGAGTGGTTAGCCTATCCCTTCTCCAGCAGATCTTCCCAACAAAGAAATTGAACCAGGGTCTCCTGCATTGCAGGTGGATTCTTTACCAGCTGAGCTACCAGGGAAGCCTACATTTTGTTCCCAAGACATACTTAATAATAGAAAGGAAACAAGCATTTTTAATAAAAATATAAGAGATTTATATGTAGTTTATACCTCAGTTTCATTATGAAGTAAATTCAAACATCTGTTGATTGCCAGCTCCCAAAATATAAATGAAATAATTAATTGAAAAGTCAAAGCTGAGATTATTGTTTATCATAGTAAAGAAGAATTCTACCTTCATAGAATCTTATCAGGGATATATGTAGGGAAGGAAGTACAAAGACAATATACTGATATTTTGAAGTTTCTTCTAAGGCAGATGTTTCAAGTCTCCTTACCAAGGAGACTTGGTAAGGACTGGGTAAGGATCATGATATAGGAGTTTAAAATTGGTGGACAAATCACTGGCCTTTCCAAGATGGAAAGAAATTTATGTGAATGCCTTGCATCCAAGTAACCAAGTTGGTCTATGCAAGGAATGGTGCCATATTTAGGGTTCAGGGTTGGTTTCTGTTACTGGAAGATTTGACATTCAGTAGCATCCTAGTTAAATCAGCTTTTATAAGTAGGAGCCCATGGTATTAAACCCACGTATAGCAGCAATCTCTGTCAATGTGGTTGGTCTGTACATGCATTGACTGTGCCAGTTCCATGGTGACAGATGAATAAAGGTTGGCTAATGTCAACCATTAGTCTCCAACAACTGTGGTGTTGGAGAAGACTCTTGAGAGTCCCTTGGACTGCAAGGAGATCCAACCAGTCCATTCTGAAGGAGATCAGCCCTGGGATTTCTTTGGAAGGAATGATGCTAAAGCTGAAACTCCAGTCCTTTGGCCACCTCATGAGAAGAGTTGATTCATTGGAAAAGACTCTGATGCTGGGAGGGATTGGGGGCAGGAGGAGAAGGGGACGTCAGAGGATGAGATGGCTGGATGGCATCACTGACTCAATGGACGTGAGTCTGAGTGAACTCCGGGAGTTGGTGATGGACAGGGAGGCCTGGTGTGCTGCGATTCATGGGGTCACAAAGAGTCGGACACGACTGAGCGACTGAACTGAACTGAACTGAACTGAACTGAATATCAACCAGCCAAGCTTTTTGTTTGTTTGGCTATTTAGTGTCTCTTTCACAATGAATTTTGCTGTTGTTTTAGTCACTCAGCATGTCTGACTCTTTTGTGATCCCATGTACTGTAGACTGCCAAACTTCTCGATCCATGGGATTTCCCAGGCAAGAATACTGGAGTGTGTTGCTGTTTCCTTCTCTGGTGGATCTTCCTGACTGAGGGATCAAATCCAGATCTCCTTTACAGTGAATATATTTTGGTAAATGTTAATGTGTGATACAGAAATCTTCACACTCTATGTCTCCAACAAAATATCTATTCACACACTTCTACCCTAGAAATTTTGGTCCCTAATTTTCTATTCCCTTTTCTTCCAGACCACTCACAAAAGACCCAGGCTGTTGATGACTGCCCAGAAATTTATATATACTTTCACCTCAAATCACTTCTTCTACATTAAGTGGATGACCAGATATAATACAACTCTGTCCGTTGTCCCACAAGGTCACCCATGTGACTATACTACAGCTGCTATCCATTTTTGGCCTGTATGAATGCAAGAAAACATATATGTGAACCAAGTTTGTACTTCTTAATTCTCCTTTAGCTGGTTGCCCTGGTAGCTCAGATGGTAAAGAATCTGCATGTGATACAGGAGACCTAAGTTTTATCCCTGCCTCATGAGGATTCCCCAGAGAAGGGAATGGCAACACATTCCAGTGTTCTTGCCTGGGAAATCCCATATACAGAGGAGCCTGGTGGGCTACAGTCCATGGAGTCACAAAGAGCAACTGAGCAACTAACCCTTTCACTTTCACCTTAGACTATAGATAATAAGAAAAGGAAAGACTGTGCCACTATAGGAATGCATGATATGGGAATTCTGTTCACCTGCTCATGTAGTTTATTTGTGTCTTCTGGTCCTACTCACATACCCTGTTATTCAGTTCAGTTCAGTTCAGTCGCTCAATCATGTCTGACTCTTTGTGAACCCATGAATCACAGCATACCAGGCCTCCCTGTCCATCACCAACTCCCGGAGTTCACTCAGACTCACGTCCATCGAGTCAGTGATGCCATCCAGCCATCTCATCCTCTGTCGTCCCCTTCTCCTCCTGCCCCCAATCCCTCCCAGCATCAGAGTCTTTTCCAATGAGTCAACTCTTCGCATCAGGTGGCCAAAGTACTGGAGTTTCAGCTTTAGCATCATTCCTTCCAAAGAAATCCCAGGGCTGATCTCCTTCAGAATGGACTGGTTGGATCTCCTTGCAGTCCAAAGGACTCTCAAGAGTCTTCTCCAACACCACAGTTCAAAAGCATCAATTCTTTCGCACTCAGCTTTCTTTACAGTCCAACTCTCACATCCATACATGACCACTGGAAAAACCATAGCCTTGACTAGATGGACCTTTGCTGGCAAAGTAATATCTCTGCTTTTCAATATGATATCTATTTTGGCTTAGAATAAAACCAAATGCACCTCACAAAGGGCATTTCTGGATACCCAGTCTAGTATTTTGTCTCTACTAAGACCTACTAACAGGCCAGGAGCTGTTTTTCAGAGAATAAAATTCCCTACTGTAATGATTGGCATAATCTTGCTGTAAACCCCCAGGAGTCTGCATTGTAATTCTCCCACTGAGGTTTTTCTATCAAAATACTCAGCATCTTTTCCCACCACTGACATATCCAACAGCTTAGGTGTGGCAGATTGTATGGCCTTAGCATCAGGACTTCGTGTGTAGGTGCTTTGACCTACTGCTGAGCCCTTTTCTACTCCAGGCCGGACTCGAATCTGACAACTTTACATTTCATCCACTATTCCTAGGTGTGGAACATGTCACCTCCACAATAAAAAGAAGCTTATAAGGTGCTGTGCTTCTTCTGAACACATGATGTTACACAACCATCAAATTTTGGCATTGCAGATGGTTAAAGAACATCATCAATGGCATTGGGAATTGTGAGTTTTTGACATTTTTGTAGGGCCAGAGACCAACAAGAAATAGAGGGAAGAATGCTGTATATGAGTTCAGAATCTACACTCTCAATATTTGCAAGATGTTATTCTAAGTGTGGGCACATTTGTTGCCACCTATTATGTCTAGTATGTTATAGGGGGCCCAAAGAATGATCAAGATATTTAATATCCATTTGTAAAATTAGATACAAAAGCCTCAGCTGGTTCTGAAATTAGACCTGAGGAGTGTGTGTGTGTGTGTGTGAGGGAGTGTGTGTGTGAGAGAAAGAAAGAGAGTGTGAGAGAGAAAGAGGGAAAGAAACTTTTAGCAGAAAATAGTGTCGGTTTCATCAGGAAGACAATGATTCTTTGTAGACTAAAAGGCAGTAGAACTTCAGTAGGAAATCCCATTCAGAAAGAAAAGCATGGTTTACTATTAGCTTTTGCTGCTTCTGATTTTCTTCTCCAACCCCCTGCCTCTCCCTAGCCCCTTATTCACTACCATCTGACCACTGATATTCTCAAATGTCGCAAAAGCACATATCACCTTTGACTTTCTCATCCTCTTGAACATGTGAGCAGTAAATATGTCATGGCATTAAGTAAGCCATTGCAGTAGGAAAGGAACTGAGCCAGCCTCTCCCAATAACAGTATAGATATCTGACTGTATACCAGTGCATTTATTTCTTATAGCCACTTTAACAAATTACTATCAATTTATAATACAAACTTCGTGGCTAAAAAGCAAGCAGACTTAATCTATCACTCTGGAAGTCAGAATCGAAAATCAATCTCATAGTCTAATGTCCAGGAGTCAGTGGGTTAGTTTGTCTTTGAGACTCTAGGTGACAGCCTGTTCCCGTGCCTGAGGGCTGCCTATCTCCTTGGTATTGCTTCCTTATGTGGCAAAGATATGGAAATATTTAGGGGCAACCATTCATTCTACAAGGCATTCCAGGTGGCGCTAGTGGTAAAGAATTTGCCTGCCAAAGCAGGAGACACAAGAGACGCAGATTCGATCCCTGGGTCAGAAAGATGCCCTGGAGTAGGAAACGCCACCCCATTCCAGTGTTCTTGCTTGCAAAATTCTATGGGCAGAGGAGCCTGGTGGCCTGCAGTCCATGGGTCTGCACAGCCAACACGATTGAGTGACTGAGCACACACCTTCAGTCTACTACAACCAGATGTGAGCAAAATTCTTCAATGAGCTCCTTCACTTACCTGGATTACAGTCTTTGCTAATAATATTTGATTCATCTGTAACCATTACTTCAGATTGAGACAGATGAATTCTAATTAAACACAAATCCTATAAATCAAAGGAAAGAAAACATGTGAAATGCTAGATATTATGAATAAATGAATATTTTAGAGATTACATCTTAGTCATCTTTCTAATTCATTGATTTCTAAGAGAAAAATGTAAAGAATGGAAATGAAGAGAACAGTTAGGAGTTGTTTTCCTCAAGCCATGAAATAAATCTTATGTATCATGAGCATTAAAATTTAGTAGCTAAACAAAAAATGCTTTATATCTTCTTTCCATTATTAGTAATCATTTTTCTGACTAATAATTTTATTTATCATTTATAATGTTCTCAAATAGTATGTGAACGTGTATATTGTGCTAAGTACAGAAAGATTATTCTATTAATAGCATAAAATACAGATAAAGACAAAAAATACAGATAAAGACAGAAGATAAATTTATTTAAGAACATAAAATTAGAATATTAGATATCTTTAGAATTTTAAATAACATGAAATTTATATTTGAAATATTAGTGAAGTGCTCTCTAATAAGAAGACACCTTATAGTTTGCAGGTGGCACAGTGTTGAAGACCCCACTCCAGTACTCTTGCCTGGAAAATCCCATGGACGGAGGAGCCTGGTGGGCTGCAGTCCATGGGGTCGCAGAGTCGGACACGACTGCGCGACTTCATTTTCACTTTTCACTTTCATGCATTGTAGAAAGAAATGGCAACCCACTCCAGTGTTCTTGCCTGGAGAATCCCAGGAACGGGGGAGCCTGGTGGGCTGCTGTCTATGGGGTCGCACAGAGTCGGACACGACTGAAGTGACTTTGCAGCAGCAGCAGCAGCAGTGGTGAAGAATACACCTACTAATGCAAGATTCACAAGAGATGCTGGTTCCATCCCTGGGTCGGGAAGATCCCTTGGAGAAGGAAATGGCAACTGACTCCAGTATCAGTCCTGCACAATGCAGCCTCTATTCTTCAAATTGCTTCAGTTTAGATAAAGCTTTTGCTAAAACTTGAATGTGAGTGTTGGACTGTGAAGAAAGCTGAGCACCGAAGAATTGATACTTTTGAACTGTGGTGTTGGAGAAGACTCTTGAGAGTCCCTTGGACTGCAAGGAAATCCAACCAGTCCATTCTAAAGGAGATCAGTCCTGGGTGTTCATTGGAAGAACTGATATTAAAGCTGAAACTCCAGTACTTTGGTCACCTCATGCGAAGAGTTGCCTCACTGGAAAAGACTCTGATGCTGGGAAGGATCAGGGGCAGGAGGAGAAGTGGACGACAGAGGATGAGATGGCTGGATGGCATCACCGACTCGATGGACATGAGTTTGAGTAAACTCCGGGAGTTGGTGATGGACACGGAGGCCTGGCGTGCTGTGATTCATGGGGTCTCAAAGAGTTGGACACAACTGAGCGCCTGAACTGAACTGAATATGGTATCAGTTCTCTTGGGCTATTTGTAACAGGAGTAAGTATAGCATTGTTTTCAATCCCTTATGTGGAAAAAAAAAAGTTCAAGTGTCCAGTGGGGCTGCCATTCATCATCTAGTAGGTACTAAAACAAGTGAGTGTAAATAAATAAGCAATAAGAAAAAAGGCTAACATAATATATACCTAAAGAAATAATACAGTCTTCAACATGACTTCCTGGAGATTTTACAAAGCACTGATTTAGTCTTTTGAAAGTTACCATTAACAACTTCACTGCGAAAATGCTAATCCCACCGTCTGGCAGATGGAATGCTAATGCTTTGGCAACTGGTGGGGAAGGATCTTCAACAAATTGCTTGTTACTTCATTGTGATTTCGAAACATCCTCTGGAGAATAACTGTCATTATACTCTTTAATGTTACATTATAACTCATAGATTCTGACACTGTTATTTAGCTGAAGCAGCGGGTTATTAGCCAAACTACTGTGAGTGTTTTTATCTCTCAGAGGATTCCAAAAAGCAAATTGATTAGTCAATAAGCTATGGCATGAGGACAGATCTCATTTCTCTATTGATGATTGACTCAACTATAAACTATTTTTGTTTATTTTTGTTCAAGTCGTTCCACTTACTTATATGCACATAATGAGTTGTCTATTTACTCAAACAGTGGCTCCAAGACATACCTTTTAAACCGTCTATTGGCAAAATATCAATATCCAATGAGCCGATTATTCAGGAGAAGCAGCTGTCTCAGTCAATCATCTAGCAGCTCTAACTTGTTGACATGTGTGACTGTGCCGGCTTCATACATTATTAGTGCATTCTGGTTTGCTCAATAATTCTTAAAATCAATTATGAATTCTGGAAATAGCAAAATAGAAGAGGGCATTATTGGGCAGCTGATAATTTGAGAGGGTATTTTAGGCAAATTCCAACTAATCACAATGTGAATACAATACAGAAAGGAAGGAAGGACAAGGAAGCTTCCAGATTAATGGACATAGCTGACGGTATGCTGGAGCCAGCTCCTACCAGCTTGTGAGAGCTAATTGTCAAATTTTTAGGCATTTTGTGAACAACTTTTTAAACATGCTGCTGCTGCTGCTGCTGCTAAGTCGCTTCAGTTGTGTCCGACTCTGTGCGACCCCACAGATGGCAGCCCACCAGGCTCCCCTGTCCCTGGGATTCTCCAGGCAAGAACACTGGAGTGGGTTGCCATTTCCTTCTCCAATGCATGAAAGTGAAAAGTGAAAGTGAAGTCGCTCAGTCGTGTCCGACTCTTAGCGACCCCATGGACTGCAGCCTACCAGGCTCCTCTGCCCATGGGATTTTCCAGGCAAGAGTAGTGGATTGGGGTGCCATTGCCTTCTCCGCTTTTTAAACATAGCCATTATAAAAAAAATAAATTACATAAATTTACAATGAAATAAATTGTGCTAAAATTATAGTAATACTCAAAACTCATCACTTTCTAATGGTTTTAGTACATTTAGCTATTATATATACTCAAATTTATTTTTGTCTATAATGTCTATAAGCTGGAAATAATGTATAATGAATAGTGTTCAACTGTGTGTATGTCTTTCCCAACTCTGTTCAGTGATGACTCATGGATAGCTTAAAATTGTCCATAGTGAGTGGGTTTACACCATGAAAATAAGCAAATGCCACAGTTTGCTGTCTAGATATTTGAAGATATTCATCATTCTATTGTAAATCTACAGTATCTATTCCAGATCTTGACAAGCAAGCATAGATTCAACCATGCTAAGTTGGCAAATACATGAAAATTCTTAAATATCACAAGAATTAGAATGATCACCAGTTATATCACTGTTTACTTCATAAAATACTTTGAAAGATATTTAGATAAGTGCTTATTTATTTGAATACATATTCCAGAACTCTTCAAATGGCTGTAATTTTGTGTAATATGTATTGAAAAATGAGTCCAACAAAAGGTAAAAGCTATACTTGGAAGACTGATAAAACTAAGCAAATTTCACAGAAGACAGTAGCACCAACCTGGTTTCGTAATGAGGAAATGTTCATTAAAATGATTCAGGATAACTTACAGGATAACTTAAATGGCTAAAATTGATCATATAGAAATATCATTTGGAAAAATACTCTAATAAACACAGATACAATTTTTTGAACATTGTTACTAAACTATCATTTTCTTTTTCAATAAACCAAATAATAGTTTTAAATGCTGTGCATTGAGCATGTACAAAAAGATACACATCTTCAAAATTCTCTTTGAATATTGTTCTAGAAAATTTGATTTGTTTTAGCACCATTCAGGTTGTAAGCCTCTTAGTCATCATTTCTCTGTCTATAGCCTGGGAAAAAGAGAACTGTATTTGTGACTTGCTGTTAAGTTTAATTATCAACCTGCTCAGCAGAATTGCACTCATTGCCTTTCCCTTGAGGTGTAAAGTCCCTTGTTAAGTTAGCCTGCTCTGTCACTCCAAGGAACACTGTCACTTCCAACACTTCCCTGCCTTGATCTTCTAATAGTAGATTGCTCGATCATTTCTTAGCCACACTGCCGTCTCTACTTTGGCTTTCTTCAATTTCAAAATTAATTCTCAACAAACCTGGCCAATATTCTGGTGTTTGTTTCCTTCTAGGTAATTTTGTACATCAATAAAAATAACTGGTTAGGTGCCTGCTTTGTTACTAACAGAATTTTTACATTGTTCAGATGATTTGCTTATGCTTTGTTATGTAACATAATTGGTACAAACTAGAATTTATTTTGAAGAAGTTGAAAGGGTTCAAACTTTTTAAACATATAACTAAAATAGTAGATGTTTTTCAATAATAATAAAGAACTGCCCTCTAAAAATCTTTTAGAAATGGATTTTTTAAAATGTATTTTATGTCTTTTGAAGTAACCAAAATAATTGTTAGATATTAATAATACGTGAATTTAATTCAGTTCTTTGAAAATAGAATAAAACTATTTCATCTCTCTCCCTTTTTTTCAAACCACAACAGAGTCTACCCTTCACAGAAGACTACTCTGTTTCAATGTAACCATTATTTTGAAACCAGATATAGGAATACAAAACAAATCTGTTTATGATGGATTGTCAAAACAACATCTGGTTTTGACAGATTTTGCTTAAACTGCTAATTGTTCAGAATCTGAAAATACTTTCCTCTTAGTTGCCCTTTTTGTCCTTAGAAAAATTGAACTTTGCTGCTTTGTCATAAGTAAACAAACTCTTCTTTTATTCTAATCTTTTAAAATTTGAATTAATCCAAAAATTCTTAAACAGAAATAAAGGAACTCTAGGCCATAAATTCACTACGTAAGGATCTAAACTCTCTAGGTTCCCAATTTGGAAATCTGCTCTTCTTTCCCTCTGGATAAATCTAGTTAAGAAATTTGTGTATGTATGTGTATTTGTGTGTGTTCATTATTTTATATGTATGTCAATTTTAGCTTATTGAGATAAAAATATCAGATAGATATTGTATTATTTTATTTCCATACCATAGCTTTTTTTTTTTTTTACTCAATACTAATAAAACTATGTTGCTCACTGACAACATATGCACAATTTGTATGTATTTAATTCTTTGAATCCATGAATATCTGGAGTAAATCGGTAGTGTATTATGTTTTTTCCTCATAGTAAAATGGACATAAACAGAGCTGTTATAGTGAACTAACTTTTTTTCTACTCAGTCATGTAAACTTGAAAGTAAGACAATAGAAGTTTCCCAAACTGAAATTAAAACAGAAAAATAATTTTTAAAAAGTAGGTATCCAGACACTGTGAGACTTCAGAAGGTGTACCATATGTGTAATTATACTACTAGAAGGAAAAACAAAATATAACAAAGAAGTTGAATTATTTGATAAAGTTATGCCAAGAATGTTTTAAAATTGAGAGACAACAAGCCACAGATATAGAAAGTTCAGAGAACAGCAAGCAGTATAAAGACCAAAAAGTTCATATGTAGAATAGCATATTCAAACTAAATAAAACCAAAGAGAAAGAAATTCTTGAAAGAAGCCAAAGAAAAAATACAACTCCCCTAGAGACGAACAAGGATAAGATTTACAATGGACTTCTGCGGTATATGAAAAATATATTTCGCCATTGTCTCCAGTTTCTAGTAGACACCCCCTAAAGCCTCTGAAATGTCCTCAGTGATGGGAGTATCTTTTTATGCTAATGAGGTGACATATATATTATATATTCACACATATATGTGTGCATATTTGTATACTTGTATGAAGTGAAGTGAAAGTCACTTAGTCGTGTCTGACTCTTTGTGACCCCATGGACTATACAGTCCGTGGAATTCTCCAGGCCAGAATACTTAAGTGAGTAGCCTTTCCCTTCTCCAGGGGATCTTCCCAACCCTGGGATCAAACCCAGTCTCCCGCATTGCAGGCGGATTCTTTACCAGCTGAGTATACACATGTCTATGTAATTACATATGTATATTTTTTAACCAATCTTCTGTTAATTAAACACTTTATTCACATCTACTGTTTGCAACATGGAATTCATGAATATAATGAATGACAAGTGTTAATGAAGAATACATATATCTGAATAAACATAGGTTGTTAAATTATATACTTAGGAGTTTGTACATTTCTCCACCATTCATATGTTTTGAGAATCTTCTTTAGTAAGTTCTGCAGATAATTTATGATCAACACAAAATATCAAACTAATTATTGATACTATCAGGTGACAGTAAATAAGGTTACTTTTGATGCAAGGCTCCACAATGGGTTCAAATGACAAGTTCAAATAAAACTAAATGTGACTGTCTGGGAAAGGTGAATTTTACCTGTAAGATTTACTTTCAAAGTAGTCTGCCACAAGCTTTTCAAACTCACCCAAAAAGTAATTTTTAAGAGCAATCATATCAGAGTAGAAATAGGACATACTTTAGCAGTGTTTGCCAGACCACCTTCTCTGCTGCCATGCTTTTTGCATCCTCAATATTGGAGCCCCTAAACGTGTTTGTACTATATGATAAAGCCATTTATAAGAAGTGATCAACATAGGGACAAATAGACATCTGTCCACGCTGGACTGAACTCAAAATACATAAGTTACTACTTTGAGGTACCATGTGAAAGGAGCTGAGCAAGTTGATTAGAACAAAGAGAGTGAGTGTATTTTCTGAATCCTTAATAGGACTTTTCAGTTCATTACTCCAGACCCTACCTTCAGTTCATATCTGACTATGACAGTTCAGTCATATCTGACTCTTTGTGACCCCATGAATCACAGCACGCCAGGCCTCCCTGTCCATCACCATCTCCCGGAGTTCACTCAAACTTAGACCTGGCTAATCCCTATCTTCCAGTTCCATGATCACTGTAGACTGACTGTGTCCCCACAGAATTCATATGCTAAATTTTAATGCCCAAAGCAATGATATGTGCATGTGGAGCCTTGGGGAGATGATTAGGTCATGAAGCTGGAGCCCTTATGAAGGTGGTCCATGCCCTATAAAAAGACCCCATAATACTCTATTTTCCCTTCTACTATGTGCAATTATAGCAATAAGGTGACCATTTATGAACCAGAAAGTAGGGCCTCACCAGATACTCAATCTGTCAGAATGTTGATGTTGGACTTTGCAGCCTCTAAAACTGTAAGGAATAATTTTCTATTGTTTGCAAGCCTCCTGCAAAGTCTATGGTATTTGTTGCAAGTCTATGGTATTTGTATTGCAGCAGCCTTAATGTACTAAGAAAATGGATGATACAGCCCAGCATAACATAATAAATCCTTCCTTTACTGGTTTGTACAGTTCATGTTATTGATTTATTGCCAGTGTCTTGATTAATCTTCATGCTACATATTATTACTGTTCAAAATGTAATCCATGGTCAGGCACTTATCCATGAAGTATTTGTTTTTGTCAGTGATGACAAGGAGCATGCACCAGATTGTAAACCAGTTACTTCATTAAGCACAGTTTAGTTCAGCTGACTTAAAATATAGCAAAACTTTCTCAAAGAAGGAAGCAGTGAATTGATTTGTATTCCGACACAAAACTTCTTATCATCTTGCAAATCTATAAGAAACATCACATAAGGAAATTGAATTTAAAACTGTCCCACAAAGTAAAACCTAGGCCCAGATATTTACCTAATGAAGTCTACACAAAAAAAAAGAAAGAAAGAAAGAAAATAGTACCAATTCTTTCCAAATTCTTCCAGAAAAGAGAGAAAGAATACATCCAAACTCATTCTATGAGGTCAGCATTACCTTGATAATAAAAGTCAGACTAACATGTTATGAGAAAATAAAACTATATAGATTGTTGATTAGTATAGATGCAAAAATTCTCAACAAACCATTAGCAAAGATTCAGCAACACAGAAAAAGGATTATAAACCACAATGATCAAGTGATATTTCTCCCAGTTACACAGGCCCATTTAAGATCCAAAATAACAATGTATATGTGTGTTGTGTGTGTGTTAGTCGCTCAATTGTGTCTGACTCTTTGCGACCCCATGACCACAGCCCACCAGGTTCCTCCATCCATGGAATTCTCCAGGCAAGAGTACTGGAGTGGGTTGCCATTTCCTTCTCCAGGGAACAATGTGTGTAATACCGCCATATTGACAGAATAAAGAGCAAAACCCCGTATACATTTCAATAAATGTAGAAAATATTCAACAGAATTCTGGACCCATTTATGATAAACTCACAGAAAACTAGAAACAGAATAGAATTTTCTCAGCCTTATAAAGGGCATCTATTAAAAAGTTAAGGTAATATAATATTTGATGATGGTAAATGAGCTAATGTTTTCCCCTTGACACTGGGAAGGAACAAAGCTTGGAGGTACCCTCTCACCATTTTAATCAACATTGTGCCAGGATTTCTAGTCAGCACAATGAGTCAAGAAAAAGAAATTAAAAAATGCATCTAGATTGTAAAGGAAGTAATGCTGTTTTTATTCAAGGATGACATGATCTTTTATGCAGGAAACCTTAAAAGGATCTGTGTAAACTTGCCTCTGAATCACACAGAAACACAGCATCTGCAACTACCAAAAATATAAATTTAGCAAGTTTGTAGGAAGGTCAGTATACAAACTAATTATAATTCATTTACTTAGAGTAACATTATAAGTTACTACTGATGACATTGTTCAAAATAGTTTTTCCAAGCAAGATGTAAAAATTAACTGGTCATTCTGTCATCTACTATTTCCAAAGAAATTTCATATGGTATATTTGGGGATATTCTGCAATCATGAAGTTTAAGCCATGCATATAGTATAGTTTTGTTTGTACAACTTTTATAAAATTACATTTTTTTGCCATAAGTAATATAGTAGCTAAAGAAATAAAAATAAAATAAAGGATAAGTTATTATTTCAAGTATAGTAATAGTATTTACCATTAACTATAATTTTAGAAGGTCCTGCTGAAATTTTCACTTTGGTCTATAAAAAAAGTTTATAATTTTTATATTTTGAGAGCTAGCAGTTTTATTTTTGTTATTATTAGAGCATCTAGAATCAATGTAGGGGTTATAAGGAAGATATTTGGGGATGAATTATTTTCTGCCACCATACATACCTATCCAGTGTCAGAAACCTTCATGGGCATAATTTGGCTCAGCAACTTTATGCAAGAATCAGCCTTTATTTGGAGAGAATACAGCCCAATTTCCTCTATTGCTGAGGAAAATTTTACCCAATAATGAATCAAATAAAATTGCATATCTTTGAATCTGGTGCAAACAAAATGTTAAAATAATGTAATAATTCTATATTAAGTAAGTTTTAAATTAAAAGGGAAAGATAACTCATAAAGATAATATTTTAAATTGTATCTAATAAATTTTGCAAATGATAATACTTTTGGATAAGTGAGAGTTCTATCGATTCCATTAATTCAATATTTAATTAACTGTTGCTGATTTTCTAGGATATTCTAGGCATTGAATTAGTGCTTGGGATACAGAAATGAAGAAGATAGAGTTTTTGCAATTAGAGCATTCTCAATCCATGTGAAAAGTTATGAAAGAAAATCTGTACCTATAATGCCATACAATAAATACTGTACTATATGAATGAATTAAACATGACTGGAGCAAAAGTAATATTTATCCTTGGACAGAATATCCAGGAAGTTCTAGCAATAATTAAGCATTAAGAAAGCAATAGGTAGGTATATGCAGAGAAAGACTATTTGCAGGGAGCAAAATTCAGAAAGTTGAGTAAATAACCACACTCCCTCCAACCCTTTAAATGAGGCTCACCTATACACCCATTGGCTCAAAATGCTGATTTACAGAAACCAACTCATTTTTATAGTCATCAAATTATGCCTTACTTATGTATTTCAGGTGGTTCCTGCTGCTATACTCTTCTTGTCTGTGGCCTCTTCCTCAATCTCACTTCTGGCTGAGGTATGTAAATTATTCAATAATTTGCTTTCCTCATACTACTCACCTTGTCTAAAGAAATTTGGCTCCTGAAGACCCAAACCCTAACATTTAACACTCTTCCAAAGTTTGTCTCAGTTCCCCTGTAAGAAAAGTGGTGGTTGAAGGAATGGGCATGGGAGAGTAGAGGACACTTAGGGAATTACAGGCAAGGCAGGATATTTGACTGGAAAAATAAAGGAATGAGGGGCTATACCAGGAGGTGAAGTGGGTAAGAGAGATCAAAAAAAGATATCAGAAGTCATTTAGTTCATTATATGGAGTTTGAACTTAATTCTAAATGAAATGTGACTGGGTTAAAGAAAAAGAAAATACATATGTCATGCTGAGGAATATGATATTTGGACTTGTGTTTCTGGAAGATCACATGTTGGATACTCATGGAGAAGTATTAAGGGAGGAAGAATATATTGCAGTAGATAGAGAAAGATGATATAAGGAAGTAAATTGAAGAATTAGCATTGAGATTGAGAAAAGAAACTAGAATTTAGTGTTAATCTCAATTTCTAGAGAATTATCACTGGGATTCACCTTTTTTCTCCTCTCATCGTGTTTCCTATTTTTCTACCCATTACCATACTTGAGATTCAAGGATGGCCTAACAATGGTGGCCACATACAAATGTGAATTCTTGGCTAAAAATTCTGCTTCTGGCTTTTACTCCATATGTCACCTAGCTATACCCTGACCTGGGCAATATAGAACCCCAAGAATGCCTTTCAACATTTCTCCCTTAGTCTAGGGTGAAGTGAAAGTGTTAGTCACTCAGTCATGTCTGACTCTGTGGGACTCCATGGACTGTAGCCCACCAGGCTCCTCTGTCCAAGGGGTTCTCTAGGCAAGAATACTAGAGTGGGTAGCCATTCCCTTCTCCAGGGGATCTCCTCCCAACCCAGGGATCGAAACTGGGTCTCCATTGCAGGCAGATTCTTTACCGTCTGAGCCACCATCATCCTCAATATTCCCAATCTGTATTTCATATCCACAGCTACAATTGAATCACATCCCTTGAACTTATTTTCCTCTACACACATGCCTTGGTTTCCATATTTCTAGCATTTGTGATCCTTAGAATTTACTTTCCTCTACACACCTGCCTTTGAATTGTGATGTTGGAAAAGAGTCTTGAGAGTCCCTTGGACTGCAAGGAGATCCAACCAGTCCATCCTAAAGGAGATCATTCCTGAATATGCATTGGGAAGACTGATGCCAAAGCTGAAACTCCAATACTTTGGCCACCAGATACGAAGAACTGATTCACAGGAAAAGACACTGATGCTGAGAAAGATGAAGGCAGTAGGGGAAGGGACGACAGATGATGAGATGGTTGGGTGACATCACCGACTCAATGGACATGAGTTTGAGCAAGTTATGGGAGTTGGTGATAGACAGGGAAGCCTGGGGTGCTGCAGTCCATGCAGTTGCAAAGGGTCGGACGTGACTGAGTGACTGAACTGAGCTGACACACCTGTCTTGGTTTCCATATTTCAAGGATTGGTGAACATAACTTATTACTGATATTTTGCTCTATTTTGTTTCTCCATTTGTTTCACTAAAACTTGAGTAATACCTTTAGGAAGAATATTTTGGAAGCAAATCCAGAATCCCCTGGTTTCTTTTATGTCTAGAGAGATTTATGTTTTATTTTCACACTAAGTTTAACAGAGTTTGGAATTCTAGGTTCAAAATTTTTTTCCCTTAGAAATTAGAAGATATCCACTTGATACTCTAGTATGCATCTGTGGCTGATGCCTATCTAAACTGTTCAGTTCAGTTCAATTGCTCAATCATGTCCAACTCTTTGTGACCCCATGAACCGCAGCACACCAGGTCTCCCTGTCCATCACCAACTCCCAGAGTCCACCCAAACCCATGTCCATTGACTCGGTGATGCCATCCAACCATCTCATCCTCTGTCATCCCCTTCTCCTCCTGCCCTCAATCCCTCCCAGCATCAGGGGGTTTTCAAGTGAGTCAGCTCTTGGCATCAGGTGGCCAAAGTATTGGAGTTTCAGCTTCAACATCAGTCCCTCCAATGAACACCCAGGACTGATCTCCTTTAGGATGGACTGGTTGGATTCCTTGCTGTCCAAGGGACTCTCAAGAGTCTTCTCCAACACCACAGTTCAAAAGCATCAATTCTTCAGCACTCAGCTTTCTTTATAGTCCAACTCTCACATACGTACATGACTACTGGGAAAACCATAGCCTTGACTAGACAGACCTTTGTTGGCAAAGTAATGTCTCTGCTTTTTAATATGCTGTCTAGGATCATAACTTTCCTTCCAAAGAGCAAGCATCTTTTAATTTCATGGCTGCAATCACCATCTGCAGTGATTTTGGAGCCCAACAAAATAAAGTCAGCCAGTTTCCACTGTTTCCCCATCTATTTGCCATGAAGTGATGGGACCGGATGCCATGATTAGTTTTCTGAATATTGAGCTTTAAGCCAACTTTTTTATCTCTTCTTTCATTTTCATCAGAGGCTCTTTAGTTCTTCTTCACTTTCTGCCATAAGGGTGGTTTCATCTGCATATCTGAGGTTATTGATATTTCTCCCAGCAATCTTGATTCCAGCTTGTGCTTCCTCCAGCACAGCGTTTTTCATGATGCATATAAGTTAAATAAGCAGGGTGACAATAAACAGCCTTGATGTACTCCTTTTCCTATTTGGAACCAGTCTGCTGTTCCATGTCCAGTTCTAACTGCTGCTTCCTGACCTGTATACAGGTTCCTCAAGAGGCAGGTCAGGTGGTCTGGTACTCCCATCTCTTTCAGAATTTTCCACACTTTATTGTGATCCACACAGTCAAAGGCTTTGGCATAGTCAGTAAAGCAGAAACAGATTTTTTTTTGGAAATCTCTTGCTTTTTTGATGATTCAGCAGATGTTGTCAATTTGATCTCTGGTTCTTCTGCCTTTCCTAAAACCAGCTTGAACATCTGGAAGTTCATGGTTCATGTACTGCTAAAGCCTGGCTTGGAGAATTTTAAGCATTACTTTACTAGCGTGTGAGATGAGTGCAATTGTGCAGTATTTTGAGCATTCTTTGGCATTGCCTTTATTTGTAATTGTAATGAAAACTAACTTTTTCCAGTCCTGTGGCCACTGCTAAGTTTTCCAAATTTGCTGACATATTGAATGCAGCACTTTGACAGCATCATCTTTTAGAATTTGAAATAGCTCAACTGGAATTCCATGGCCTAGCTTTGTTTGTAGTGATGCTTCCTAAGGCCCACCTGACTTCACATTCCAGGATGTCTGGCTCTACGTGAGTGGGAGTGATCACACCTTCATGATTATCTGGGTTGTGGAGATCTTTTTTGTACAGTTCTTCTGTGTATTCTTGCCACCTCTTCTTAATATCTTCTGCTTCTGTTAGGTCCATACCATTTCTGTCCTTTATCGAGCCCATCTTTGCATGAAATGTTCCCTTGGTATCACTAATTTTCTTGAAGAAATCTCTAGTCTTTCCCATTCTGTTGTTTTCCTCTATTTCTTTGCATTGATCACTCAGGAAGTCTTTCTTATCTCTCTTTGCTATTCTTTGAAACTCTGCATTCAGATGTTTGTATCTTTCCTTTTCTCCTTTGCTTTTTGCTTCCCTTCTTTTCACAACTATTTGTAAGACCTCCTCAGACAGCCATTTTGCTTGTTTGCATTTCTTTTCCATGGGGATGGTCTTGATCCCTGTCTCCTGTACAATGTCACGAACTTCAGTCCATAGTTCACCAGGCACTCTGTCTATCAGATCTAATCCCTTAAATGTATTTCTCACTTCCACTGTATAATCATAAAGGATTCAATTTAGGTCATATCTGAATGGTTTAGTGTTGTCCCCACTTTCTTCAATTTCAGTCTGAATTGGCAATAAGGAGCTCATGATCTGAGCTACAGTCAGTTCCCAGTCTTGTTTCTGCTGACTGTATAGAGCTTCTCCATCTTTGGCTGCAAAGGATATAATCAATCTGATTTCGATGTTGACCATCTGTTGATGTCCACGTGTAGAGTCTTCTCTTGTGTTGCCAGAAGAGGGTATTGCTATAACCAGTGTGTTCTCTTTGCAGAACTCTGTTAGCCTTTGTGCTGCTTCATTCTGTACTCCCAGGCCAAATTTGCCTGTTACTCCAGCTGTTTCTTGATCCTACTTTTTCATTCCAGTCCTCAGTAATGAAAAGTTCCCTATAATCTAAACTGTACTCTTTATATATATATACTATTTTCTTTTCCTGATGGATAATTTTATGGTTCTAAAGTTTATGGTTCTAAATTGTAGCTCGATCGATAAAGAATCTGCCTGTTCTACAGGCAAGCTGGGTGCAATTCCTGGGTCAGGAAGATCCCCTGAAGAAGATAATGGCTACCCACTCCAGAATTCTTGCCTGGAGAATCCTGTGAACAGAAGAGCCTGGCAGGTTACAGTCCATGGGGTCACAAGAGTCATACATGACTTAGCAAATAAACCACCACCAAATTTTACTTGGATTAATGTAGATGGAAATCTTTATAAGTATGAATCTTATCTGATTTTCTGTGTAGATTTTTAATTCAAAGGCTCATGTCTTTTACTAGCTTAAATTTTTTTTTAATTTTATATATTTTGTCTCTTTTCCTTTGTGCTTGTTAATTTTATAACTCTGTGGCTTCCATTAAATTAATTTGAAATCTATAGAAATATCTATGTTACCTTTCCCCCATACATTTCATCTTATTCTTTTGCAAATATTTTGAAAGAATTCCTCAGTTTATTCTTAGTGAATGCAGTGTTGCTCAGTCGTGTCTGACTCTTTGCAACTCCATGGAATTCTCCAGGCCAGAATACTGGAGTGGGTAGCCTTTCCCTTCACCAGGGGATCTTTCCAACCCAGGGATTGAACCTAGGTCTCTTACAGTGCAGGTGGATTCTTTACCAGCTGAGCCAAAAGGGAAGCCCAGGAATACTGGAGTGGGTACTCTATCCCTTCTCCAAGGGATCTTCCCGACCCAGGAATCAAACCGGAGTCTCCTGCATTGCAGGCAGAGTCTTTTAACAATTGAGCTGTCAGGGAAGCTCAGCTTATTCTTAGGTATTATTAAATAACTTTCAGTGTGAAGAATGCAAATAATCCAAGTTTAGAAGTCATCTATAAATGTTAAATCCTTTAACTTTAAAATTATCATATTTGTTGTAGTATTCCTGGTCACAGTCAACAGAATATAATTTCACTGCCATAGGGGATAAGGGGATAAGGTATGCTGCTGCTGCTGCTGCTAAGTCGCTTCAGTCGTGTCCGACTCTATGCGACCCCAGAGACAGCAGCCTACCAGGCTCCCCCATCCCTGGGATTCTCCAGGCAAGAACATGGGAGTGGGTTGCCATTTCCTTCTCCAATGCATGAAAGTGAAAAGTGAAAGTGAAGTCGCTCAGTCGTGTCCAACTCCCAGCGACCCCATGGACTGCAACCCACCAGGCTCCTCCATCCATGGGATTTGCCAGGCAAGAGTACTGGAGTGGGGTGCCATCGCCTTCTCCAGGGATAAGGTATAGTGCTATGTTAATGACCTGTATATGGTGGCTCACATGGTAAGGAATCTTCCTGCAATACAGGAGACCTGGGTTCAGTCCCTGAGTTGGGAAAATCTCCAGGAGAAAGGAATGGCTACCCACTCTAGTATTCTTGCCTGGGGAATTCCATGGGCAGAGGAGTCTGGTGGGCTACAGTCCATGGGGTCACAGAGTCGGACATGACTAGTGACTATCACTTTCACTTTCATACTTTATAAGAAAGTATGAATTTCTCATTAAATTAATACATGTCCCTTTTTCCCTCCAGATAAACCAAGGCTTAATCATTTCTGTATCATGTTTATTTTCTTGTAGTTATATAGTTCATTAGGAATATATTACATCTTTCAAATGTTCTTTTTGCATGTTATAAAATGTGATATGGTATTATATATAAGATCCCCAAAATCTAGTTGATTTTGTTTTGAAATATTAAATATCTTTGAAACAAAATACAGTGCACTGGAAAACTTACCTTTGCCAAAACTAAGAAACATTAGACACCATGCAAAATCAATTAAACTGTGTACAGTCCTATGAAATAAATATATTATAAGTGCAAACGAGAAATTGCTTTCCTTAGTGATAAGCACAATACACAATGATTATAAGACATCCTAGACTAAAAACTTGCTTTAATGAAGTAGAAATAATGAAATTAAAGCACATATTTTAGTGGATAAATAAATTGTTTATTCCAGACCAAACACTTTTATGGCTCTAGGAAATCCCAAGAGTTTTTCAGACTTAGTAGTAGAATCAAAGTATTTTCAGAACAGCATAGCATTTTTGTATGAACGGTCATATATAAATGTGTTTTTCATTAAAAAAATCAGAAGTTCCTATATGTAAGCTGCTTAAGAGGTGGACATTATAATCTTTAGCAAAGTGAATTTACTGCTTCATGTCTCTGAAAAGAAAATAATTATTTTAAAGCATTATCAAGTAATATCAGATGAAAGAAAAGAGTCCTATTCAGATTCCAGCTACAGAGGCAATTTACTTACTCTACATCGTATTTTACAAAAGTCTCTAATATCAACATCCATTAGGACATGATAGGAGTAACTTTCACTGTTAGTCACTCAGTCATGTCTGACTCTTTACGACCCCATTAACTGTAGCCTGCCAGGCTCCTCTGTCCAAGGAGACAAGAATTCTGGAGAAAGTAGCCATTGCCTCCTCCAGGGGATCTTCCCAACACAGGGATTGAACGCAGGTCTCCTGCTTAGCAGACAGATTCTTTACCATCTGAGCCTCCAGGGAAGCCCTCCTTATCATTATCTAAAAGTCTCCAAGTTTGGCACAGTTTATGCATTTGATATAGAATGTAAAAAAAAGAGAAGAGTCAGGATTCCAAGATATCTTCCTTTTTTAAAAAAGTTTTTACATGACCATCTAGAAGTCTGTGTTTACCATTTACTGAGGTTAGGTATTCTTTAGGGGAGAAGGATTCCTGGTAGGATGGCGAGAATTGTATTAAGGAATGCTGGACATGAATTGGTTGCATTCTTTACTACAAACACCCTGACATCAGCTTTTGCCAAAAAACAGTTATTTGCCTAAAGGATGCATCTCTCTTACGGGAAAGGTTTGATAGATTTTCCTAACAAATCTGGAAATGAAGATAATTCAAAATATCTGTTTTCTAGGGAACTCTTTATTTTCAGTTGTTGTTGTTGTTTAGTTGCTAAGTTGTGTTCGACTCTTTTGTGACCTTGTGAACTGTAACCTGTCAGGCTCCTCTGTCCATGAGCTTTCCCAGGCAAGAATACTGGAGTAGGTCACCATTTCCTTCTCCAAGGGATCTTCCCAACTCAGGGATCAAACCCAAGGCTCCTGCTTGGCAGGCAAACTCTTTACCACTGTGCCACCCGGGAAGCCCGTGACTGGTCCTTATCACTCACCTATATGCCAGTTTCCTGTTTTCCATGATCAAGAGTTCTTGATTCACTTTTGTATGAATTTAGTGCCACACAATATAACTTCGATATTTGGACTGTAAAATAAAGTTTAAAAAATCAAGCTGTATACACTTTGCTTTATACATTTATACTGATTTTACTCTGGGTTTTTTGCTCATGAATGGATACATTTGAAGAAAGGACCAGAAAATCCAGTTAAAATGAATAAACCAAAAAAAAAAAGAATAAACCATTTTTAAACTAGTAGTACAATACTACTGAGGTGGTAAAAAATTGGGCTGATTCCAGGGCTTAGCCTGGAGAAATAGGGCTAAACCTAAAGACATTGTGGGCCTTAGGAATATAATGGAAAGTCTGGTCTTAAGCAATGAAAGAAAATAGCAGCCCACCAGAACTCTGTACCCTGTAAAAATATCACTCCACATGGAGGTAAATGAAGACCATTTCATAAAAACAAAATCAGAAGAATTCCTCTACAGCAAAATTCTTCAAATATATATATATATATATATATATATACACACACTAACAGGAGATTTTTAGGAGAGAGGAAAATGATTTCAATAAGAAACACCAAATTTCTGGAAGGAAAAAAAAAAGTATCAAAAAGTGAATAAATAGAAAAGACTAATGACTATACAAAAGAAAGTATATATCTGGTTTGAAATATATAGAAATCAACACATAATAAGAATAATATAAAAGATGAGGTGGTAAATGGAGTTAACCTTTCCAAAGTATTCTAACATTTACAAGAAATTGGTAAAACAATTTGTATTTTACTGAATTTAAACTGCTATGTGCTTTTAGCAAGAGCAGAAAGTTGATCAGAAAAATTGATTTTAAAAAGGCTGCAAGAGATAAAAGTAAGTTGTATCAGTCAGGATCTAGTCACAAAACATAACCCATACCATTAATTTTAATGCAGATTTATCATGGGAAATAGATGGGGAAACAGTGGAAACAGTGTCAGACTTTATTTTTTGGGCTCCAAAATCACTGCAGATGGTGACTGCAGCCATGAAATTAAAAGATGCTTACTCCTTGGAAGGAAAGTTATGACCAACTTAGATAGTATATTCAAAAGCAGAGACATTACTTTGCCAACAAAGGTCCGTCTAGTCAAGGCTATGGTTTTTCCTGTGGTCATGTATGGATGTGAGAGTTGGACTGTGACGAAAGGTGACCGCCGAAGAATTGATGCTTTTGAACTGTGGTGTTGGAGAAGACTCTTGAGAGACCCTTGGACTGCAAGGAGATCCAACCAGTCCATCTGAAGGAGATCAGCCCTGGGATTTCTTTGGAAGGAATGATGCTAAAGCTGAAACTCCAGTACTTTGGCCACCTCATGCAAAGAGTTGACTCATTGGAAAAGACTCTGGATGCTGGTAGCGATTGGGGGCAGGAAGAGAAGGGGACAACAGAGGATGAGATGGCTGGATGGCATCACTGACTCGATGGACGTGAGTCTGAGTGAACGCCGGGAGTTGGTGATGGACAGGGAGGCCTGGCGTGCTGCAATTCATGGGGTCACAAAGAGTCAGACACGACTGAGCGACTGAACTGAACTGAGCACACACACATATATATATATTTATTTATAGAGAGAGAGACAGAAAGAGAAATAGAGATTTATTATGGGAAGTTGGTTCACATGATTATAAAATGCTGAGAAATCTGTTATCTGCAAGCTGGAAACCCAGGGGAACCATTGGCAGTCCTAGTCCCAGAACAAAGGCTTCAGGACGGGAGCAACTTCTTCTACTAGTGTAAGTTCCAACTGAGTACAGGAGACTGATAGCATAGCTTCAAAAGAGTAAATCCACGCCCCACCCCACCCCCAACCCCAGACTGTGAAGAGATTAGGTGAGGCTCACTCACACTGGGGACAGCAATCTGCTTTACTCAGTCTATCAATTTGAATATCATCTCATTCAGAACACAGACACACTCAGATTAATACTTAATCAAATATCTGGTCATCTGTGGCCTAATAAAGTTGGCACATAAGATTAACCATTACAAAAGAAATATTCTCATTCTTCTTTTAGAATTTTCACAAAGGATCTCCTAGCTTGTAAATGCTGAGCAGACATTGACATATCTGTAGTTTCTATACATTAACCTGTACCGGTGCTTATCAAATTAGTTGTTTGGTAAAATTTTTCAAACATATCGATGAATAATATTTTTCTCTCCTTAGATTTATTTCATTTTGCTAAGTCTCAACACAGAGGGGCTAATTCAGATAAACTATTAGGACTGCTGAGATATCTATCTCCCTGGCTTTGCAATCCGATAGTCTTTTATCAATACATGTTAGTCTTGAGTAGTGGCTAAATTACTTTTATGGACAACTTTTATGAAAAATAAAGAATTTAAATTCCATCAAATGTTTAATTTCAGCAAAATTATTATAAATTTTTTCAAAGTTCTGGAACTCTCCATCACAGTTGTACCTTTTTATAATAAAGACATATTTTGTTTATATGTTATAATGTTAGTATCATCTTCACTACCAAAATAAGTGGCTTCAACAAAACATATTTTTTAGTTTCACACAGAGTGTTAGGATGTTACAGTAGCAAAGAATTAGAAGAAAATAAATTGTAATGACCTTAGACCTATCACAACTTGCAATTGACTCACTCTTCCTACCAGCTATATAGGAGCTATCAGCAACCACTTTACCTGTAAACAGAAGGTTGAAATAAATCACATGCTATTAAAAGTGTCCATGAATTCCATTTGAATAGGATTGTTGTATATATTCTATTCAAAACTAATTTATTATAATTATAAATAAAAATAATCTATTGTCCTTGAACACCTACAATAAAATGCCTTTTTTGTAGTTAGGCATTAAAGTCTCATTAGTTATTATTAAATGTGCCATACATCACACCACTAAGCAAGTGTCAAGTATAATGGAATAGTTATTTTTCTTCCAAAGTTCTTTTTTTTTTTGCCATTATTGTTACTAATAAACATTTTGTTTAAAAAAAATGGCTATTACTTTTGTAGGACAGTAGCATTTCAGATAAATTTGTCAAGGTTCCCGAAAATGAAAAAAAGAATGCATAAAATAAAATAGTAATTCCTTTTATGCTGTTCAGATGTGTTGAATAGCTGAGATAAGTAGGAATAGCTAGCAATCATTTCCTAATTCAGTTAATAGTTACGTCTTATTTGTTTCTTTCCTCTAGTTATGCAAGGCTAGCACATTTCTTTTTCTAGTGTAGTCTTAGGCTACATTTGCATTTCCCATCACTCTAAGATTGAATGGAGACCATTGGAAGAATAGGTTTTCCTTTTGCAGACATATGAAAGAGGTAGAGATTTGATCTAGCATCTGAAAAAAATGGCTTCTAAATAGTCAATGTCTTTTAGAACGAGGAAAACTTATTCTGCTATGCAACCAGAAATAACGTCTTAGGTCACATTACAAGTATTTAATATTCTGACTAAAATTTAATAATATCAAAGACTTCTGAAAGTGACATTCTATCAGTAATAATGGCTTATATTTAAATGTCAGACTCCAAATTAACTATTTTATTATAAAATAGAGAATAAATCTAGCATGCAGGAAAAGATTTAGATCTTATTTCTGGAGCTGATCTGGAATGGAATATCTACAGGGTGATCATATGTCCTATTTTTCTTGGAGCATTTCAGGTTAATTTTGATGTCCAAATGCAAAGGGACATGAATTTGAGCAAACTCCGGGAGATAGTGAAGCCTGGCATGCTACAGTGCATGAGGTCTCAAAGGGTCAGATAGCACGAAACAATAATAGTGTAAATGCTAAGTGTGCCCTCTCACAAAGTACGGCTTCCCAGGTGGCTCAGTGGTAACAAATCCACCTGCCAATGCAGAAGATACTGGAGACAAGTGTTCAATCCCTGAGACGAGAAGATCCCCTGGAGGAGGAAGTGGCAACCCACTCCAGTGTTCTTGCCTGGTAAATCCCATGGACAGAGAAGCCTGGTGGGCTACAGTTCATGGGGCCACAAAGAGGCAGATATGACTGAGTAACTGAGCATGCACTCACAAAGTTGTGCTAAGGACACATACCCTCATATCCTCTCTCTCCCTCCTCTATGTCTCAAGGAATTTTCGATAATCAACAACCCTGGGAGATGTTCTCTTCAGTGAAAAGTAACCCCATCACAAAGTTTTGGGACATCATGTGTGTTTAATGCCCCTCCTAAGTGCTCTTATAGAAAACAGCACTCTTCTGTAACTTATTAACAGATGACTACAGTGACCTGTACTGACTTGTAGAAGTTCACTTACTTCTCTTCTACAATAAAATCTGATCCTGTAATGGCATCAGGAATGCTACTAAATATTGTACTACAAGCATCTGGCACAATGACTGCTATAGAAGATCTGAATGAAAGTTTTATGAAAATGTTATCAGGAATAAATTTTAGTTGAGATTAAACATGTAATTGATTTTTTCTTTGCTTCATTCTTATATGGGTTACCAAGCCTGTTTGCTGGCTATTGATTCTCTTCAAGTAAATCTTTGCCTCCTGCTCAAGAAGAGTCAATTGGCTTTGAAATGTTTGTGCTATTTGTTTACTCTGTATTGTTAGATAAGTTGTTGAGGTCTCTTTGAAGTAATGACTTTCAAAGCAGGTTTCTAAACATGCATAAATATTTAACCATTCTTCACTTCTTCAAAACATTCACCTAACTTAAATACTCTATACCTTAAAATGGGAAAAATAAAAATGGCTTAGAAATATTCATTCATTACTTCCATGTGCCAAGGATGATTATTACAATGTGCATTTGAAATTAGATTTATTCCTTTTGCATTTAAAAGAAAGCTTTGCTTACCACTATCTGCTGCACAATTATGACCTCAAATAATTTCAGGCAGAAATTTACTCAGTGATATTATATAAACAAGCAAAACTTTTCTATGGAAAATGTCTTCAAAACACATTCAAGATTATGATACTTTTAGCTCAATGTTCTTATAAAACATTCAAAACGGAATGTTTAGAAACAGAAAATAGCATCTTATTGAATAAAAAAAAATCACATGTATATGGTTTAAAGAGTAAGGTAAAATATTTTTTTCTTTGTTGTATTAGCTTGAAACCCTGCAAAATAGCGAGGCTTTTCTGGGACATTACATGGATATCACAATGCTATTAGTTTCCTTTAGGTCTATAAAGCAAGCGCTAACTAATTTTGAAATAAAGCTTTAATACTACATGATTCACTGTCATCTTCTCAAAGTCAGTAAATCTTTTACATGATACTTCATTATATTGTTGCACATAGGCGCTCAAGCTGTGTGTGTGTGTGTTTAATGCTTTGGTTCGTTAAAAGGCTCTGGGTTCTCTCAATTTAAGTGACATTTCTGTTGCAGAAGTGAAAGCTGAAGCAGGTAGAAGAAAATTTTGACTACTGTCTTTAGTAAAAATCTGCACTGATGGTTAAAAACCTTGGACTGAGTATAAGTCCAAGTAAAAGTCTTTTTTTTAATTATTTCAGGGTGCTTCTTACACTTCAGTATAAGGAGACTCCCCATTAAAAATCTGAATTTTGCTTTCAGAAAATTTATCAACACTAGGCCAATTTTCATATAATGTACCTGGCCAGAGCTGAATATCAGCTGACCCTGCTAACTGGGCCACAGTCTCCCTGGGCCTACTTCAGTCATGCATGCTATGTACATTATGGAATGTGTAGGTGTGTGAGGTTGCTAGCTTTAGCCTTTGCTGAAAGTGCTGTGTTTCAGAAAGAAATGTTTACCTTGCAGGAATAGGCAGACATAGAGAAGGGTATAATTATTTCCCAAGCCTAGAAAAAAGACAGTGTCTTTTATTTCTGAGCATGGTGGGGGAGGGGAGATTGTGCCACTTGTTGATTATGTCCTGGGTGGGGTTATCAGATTTAACAAATAAAAACTCAGGATATTTTGTTAAATTTGAATTTTTTATAAGCAAAAAATATTTTAATATAAGATATACTATGTAATATTATCAACATAATTAAACTAAAAAAAAATGTGCAGTTTGTCTGAAATTCAAACTGAACTTGGTATCCTATATTTTTCCTGATACTCCTAGTCCTAGGAGATTGTTAAGTTCAAGAGGAAAATGACTACATCATGCACCCAGGGAAGATGGACTTTCAGATCAGATCAGTCACTCAGTCGTGTCCGACTCTCTGCGACCCCATGAATCGCAGCACGCCAGGCCTCCCTGGCCATCACCAACTCCCGGAGTTCACTCAGACTCACGTCCATCGAGTCAGTGATGCCATCCAGCCATCTCATCCTCTGTTGTCCCCTTCTCCTCCTGCCCCCAATCCCTCCCAGCATCGGAGTCTTCTCCAATGAGTCAACTCTTTGCATGAGGTGGCCAAAGTACTGGAGTTTCAGCTTCAGCATCAGCATCATTCCCTCCAAAAAAATCCCAGAGCTGATCTCCTTCAGAATGGACTGGTTGGATCTCCTTGCAGTCCAAGGAACTCTCAAGAGTCTTCTCCAACACCACAGTTCAAAAGCATCAATTCTTCAGCACTCAGCCTTCTTCACAGTCCAACTCTCACATCCATACATGACCACTGGAAAAACCATAGCCTTGACTAGACAAACCTTTGTTGGCAAAGTAATGTCTCTGCTTTTGAATATGCTATCTAGGTTGGTCATAACTTTCCTTCCAAGGAGTAAGCGTCTTTTAATTTCATGGCTGCAGTCACCATCTGCAGTGATTTTGGAGCCCAGAAAAATAAAGTCTGACACTGTTTCCACTGTTTCCCCATCTATTTGCCATGAAGTGGTGGGACCGGATGCCATGATCTTCGTTTTCTGAATGTTGAGCTTTAAGCCAACATTTTCACTCTCCACTTTCACTTTCATCAAGAGGCTTTTGAGTTCCTCTTCACTTTCTGCCATAAGGGTGGTGTCATCTGCATATCTGAGGTTATTGATTTTTCTCCCGGCAATCTTGATTCCAGCTTGTGTTTCTTCCAGTCCAGCGTTTCTCATGATGTACTCTGCATAGAAGTTAAATAAACAAGGTGACAATTATACAGCCTTGACAAACTCCTTTTCCTATTTGGAAAGATGGACTTTAGGCACTTAGATTTCCTGTGTTAACAAAAGTCCCAAAAAGGATTGAATCACATGTCTTCAAAGAAACACGTAAACTTGAGAAATGAAGTTCTGATTAGTAACCATGATAATTTCAGTGAAAAAGAAAGGAACTTTCATATTTTCCAAGTGCTTCTCTAGAAAATAATCCTCTGCACTGTCTGAGATAAAAGGGTTGGTTTTTCTTTTGCTTGCCCCAAATAGTGTGTTCCCATCAGATTGAAGTTGATGAAAGAAATAAACAAAGGGGAGATTTGTAATATACTTGAAATTAAAAGACACTTACTCCTTGGAAGGAAAGTTATGGCCAACCTAGACAGCATATTAAAAAGCAGAGACATTACTTTGCCAACAAAGGTCCGTCTAGTCAAGGCTATGGTTTTTCCGGTGGTCATGTATGGATGTGAGAGTTGGACTATAAAGAAAGCTGAGTACAGAAGAATTGATGCTTTTGAACTGTGGTGTTGGAGAAGACTCTTGAGAGTCCCTTGGACTGCAAGGAGATCCAACCAGTTCATCCTAAAGGAGATCAGTCCTGGGTGTTCATTGGAAGGACTGATGTTGAAGCTGAAACTCCAGTACTTTGGCCACCTGATGCGAAGAGCTGACTCATTGGAAAAGACCTTGATGCTGGGAAAGATTGAGGGCAGGAGGAGAAGGGGACAACAGAGGATGAGGTGGTTGGATGGCATCACCAACTCAATGGACATGAGTTTGGGTGGACTCCAGGAGTTGGTGATGGACAGGGAGGCCTGGCATGCTGCGGTTCGTGGGGTCACAAAGAGTTGGACGTGACTGAGCTACTGAACTGAACTGAACTGAATATATATACCAAGAAAGAAATCTGATGCATAGAATCTTATCCAAAGGAACCTTTTCACTGAAATTATCACAACTGCATTACCCTATCAATTCCATATTCTATTTAGTATTGAATTGTGACACTACCTATAGGTTTTATTTCAATATCTCAAACAAGTGAATACTTTACATCATATCCCCTCAATGAGTCACACAAGGACACTAACTTTGCCACTTAAAAGTCTTATAGCAAACTTATGTGTTTATTCAAAATCAAACCTAGCAAACTGGACAAATAAAATATAAAGCAAAGAAAATACATAAATAATGAATGTGTTGAAGTAAAGCAAAGAAATGCTACAAAGTCACACTTTATTATAGCCTAAAGCAAAGACTAGCTAGACTAGCTAGAAATCTTTAATCTTTTGTCAGTCATGGAAAAAACATCTAAAGCACCGTTGGGTGAGATGACACTTCTGTGTACACCATGCTTCCTTGGAATCTACATCCTCAGTTAGGTGGAGAGTAGCTCCAAATACAGAATTATACACACTCAGGATACATTTAAATACCCATAGAATGGAATTTCATATACAGGCAAGGTGTTGACATATGTATAGGAAAGATGCATTTAAGGGTTTTTCAAGACCCTTAAGGACATAAACGGCTGATGAATTTCAGCTTTGCTTTGTAGAATAAATATGTTTTTGGGTAAATAATGCCTGAATTTTTATGTATTAAGTGGACTATTTTAAACTGAAAATTTTAAAGTACATACATATAACAGGAGCACATTACTTGAAAGGATCTGTAAAGCCAGTGATCAATCTTTTGAAAATATTTAGCCCTGCTGTGTTATATAGTATTTTCTTAATTCTAAGTTGTACCTTTTTTTTTTTTTTCCCTTTAACATTTCTGAAATTCAGTTGGTCTTTTTGTTGTTGTTGTTGTTTGGTGTATTAAATTTAGGGCTTATTTTAATATCAAGAAGCTGTGATTAAATTGATGGTATATCTTTAGAAATGAATGCTTATTGCTATTTAGGAGGTAGGTAGTTTATATTTGCCTAAACTAAGTTGGCTTTTTAAAAAATCACAGAGCTATCAAGCCCTTGGTGAGGTTTATTGATCTTCAAAATCTTGAACACCTTTTAACAATTTTTTATTACAACAAGTCTGATACAATAAATTTCTGTATCTGAGCAGATTTTATTGTTATTTCCTAAAGGGATGGACTATTTATTGAGTGAGTCGCTGCCCCAGACTGGTCTGGGAGCCAGAATCCTAAGATGGTATCTGACTGTCAGCTAGAGAACACAAAATCTGAAACCTCCATCAAATCAACATCATGGAAGTAGGAAAATTAAATTCTGATTCCATTCTTTTTTTTCAAATTTAGATCCATTTTTTACACATATCTTACCAGGAAATGATTAAGAATAGTCAGCCTAATATGACCTGTAAAACTTAAAATTAACTGAAGCTAACATTTTTAAAGATTTGTTAATCTTGCACTATGGCTTTTATTATTCACTACCAGCTGTAAACTTTGAGTTTAGGCACTCTTGAAATTATCCATGCTAAGTATTCTGCAAGATGATATTTCTCCTAGGAATACTTCAGGGATAGGTTGTGGTGCCAGAGCACTTCCACATGTTGTAGGGAATATTGTTGCCACAAGTGATGTTGAAATTATAATGAAAGTGAAGATACTCTTCTCTGATGTTCAAATGCTATCTCAGTAAGTCTAATAAAAATAGCAAAATGCTAGTCAAAAATAAAATCAAGCACATTTTAAAATTTTTGATTTTTTTTTAAAGGAGAAGGAGGTGGCATTTGGAAATAGTACTGTTAATATAGGCAAGTGAACTGTGAAGATTTAGGGACATGTTATTATGGATGTAAGTAGGAGTTTCCAACCATGGGCAGGCTGTATAAATACGGTGTTAAATGTAATTTTCTTTGAAAACAAAAGAGGGATTGAAGCTAGGCTGGAATCATCATGAAGTAAAGAATTCTGCTTACAGCTTGCACAGAGAGAGTTCACATTGTGTCCCTGTTTAATGAAATCAGTAGCCCCTTCTTCGTAAATTAAAGATAAGTCCCCACAGTCTACTAATGTTTAAAAAGAAGAGGAAGAACACCCTATCTTTTGAAAATGTAATTAGTCTTGCAGCATGTTTCTTTCAGTGTCTTGTCCCTAGAAACAAGAAATGAAATGGAAATGAAAGGGGAAAGCTGTTATACTCCATTGATCCAATTGGTAACAATTTGAAAGTAAGTTCTTAGCTAATTGAATTGGCCCCCAGCACCAAGTAAATTTACAACTGTGAAATTCCTTTACTAATTTCCAGTCTTTTTAAGTTTTACAGCCCCAAAGAGGTTTTAGAAAGTTAAAAAAGAATAAACATTTTTGAAAGATCATTATTTCACATTGGGATATATTTAAAAGTTCAACTATTAATACAGAGAGGTACTGAAATAAAAATCCAGAGGCTAGTTCTGAAGACCTCAAATTTACACAACTCAGAGAGCTTGAAAAATGTGGCTGTAAATGGAAGTTCTATAGCCATTAGACTATTTCTCAGAATAGTATTCCTACATGATACTCATGGGAAAAGATTGCATCATCAGAATAGTTTGGCCACTACTGTACACTTTATATACTTGATAGTACGGAAACTTGTTCATAATGTTTGTTTTGAACACAGTTTCTGCACATCTGTTTCATTCATATATTGTTGACTATACATACAATGTAATTCTAAGCATTAGTACATTTAATCAGTGCCTTCTTGGGGGTGGGGGGGAGGACAACAGTTTTTCTGGTTTTTCTTCGCCCTCAGTTGCAGATTCTTTTCATTCTCATTAGCTGGGTCATTGTCCTCTTCCTAATCTATAAAAATGGACCACTTCTCATCAGGTGAATTCAAAGAGTTCTATACACTAAATAACATCCATTAAAAATATAAAAACTACGTTTGTATAGCCAGTGACAAAAATTCTCCTATAATCAAGACTGGAACGTTTAATAGATATCTAAATATTATTATAGTTAAACTGAAGTATCATCAAGTCTCCAAAATCTGTTTTTCTCACCAAACCTATAGTCTTCCTAACCATAGTTTCTGCCATCACACTGCATGAAAATATTAAGGTTAAAATGGAGATCATTTTTGATTCAGCAAAATTTCTAAAAACCTATATGCAATTGATGAATTCAGAAAGTTGATTTCAGCTCTATAGTCAAAACACATCCTACATCTCATACTTCTAAAGAAGTCCTTTTTTTTTTAAATTTTTTTTTGCATTGATTGATTTTATTTTTAAACTTTACATAATTGTATTAGTTTTGCCAAATATCAAAATGAATCCACCACAGTTTATTACTTCATTCAGTCACTGCTTTCCTGAATGACTGCAACTAACTCTTACTGGTCTTTTTGCTTTCACTTTTACCCCAGTGCTATTTGTACAGAAGAGACCATGTAGGGCTTTTAAAATATAAATTGCATGTTACAATTACACTTTACTAACTCAATTACTTGAAGGCAATGTAGAGTGACCAAAAGTAGACAGAAAATCTGGAGAAGTCAACACCTGAAAGAAGAAAATATGATGAGTCACATGTATATGGCTCGTTGCCTGAAAGTATTCCCTTTAGCACAGTGTAGTTGGAAATGAAAGCTGCAATGATAAAAAGGAGATTTGCACCTTTAACTACTTATGTTAGGAAAAAAAAATGTTTTGAATATAGAAGCTAAGTTACAGTATATTAACAGCACCACCTCCCAGTATCCCGAACTATATATCACTATTTTGGATAAAAATCTGTCACATTTGGTTTATAATTCAAGAGCAGAAAAGCATTTAGAAAGTGCAAAATTAGCACTAGGCCTACTCCTTCTAGTTTAGATAGCTACTGTCCAGATGAAGAGCAAAAAGAAAGGGCATCCATGAAAAGAAACCTTGAAAATGTGTAAAGCACAGTGTGACCAGTGATTATTCACTTTTGAAGTTAATAATCCAAAATATTTGGTCATTCTCTGAAGTAATGGATTTAGTTTATTCTGTTTAAAGAGTAAACTGTAAAATATTTGGGGGACATATTCCTCGCAAAGACAAAAATACAGCTTTTTTTTGTCTGTGCTTCTAAATATAACCTATTTTCTAAAAATTTAGGTCATGCAAAATGGTTCCTCCACTACATAAATCTTTATGGTTGAATCTATGAGATTAATTGTATCTTTTGTTCTTGGGGAAAAAAAAGAGATGCTGTGGTTAAATATTATGAGAAGATAATTTCTAGCAGTACAAACTGGGTTTTAGTTTTTAAGGGAAGCCATTTATTTTGAAATTCAGGAGCCCTTCAAAGAAAAGCAGTACAGCAGAACTAACGATTTCTGGAAATAACACCTTATTTTAAAATTATTCATATGAACCTCTAGACATTTCATGGCTTTGGAGAGGACCATTTCAGGATAATGAGCTATGAAATAGCAAACATTTATCTCTACCTAGATTTGCAGATAGAAAAATTTCCCTTAGGCTCTTGATATCACTAGACCACTGCTAAGTAGGCAATATTTTAGAATAACTTTTTTTTAATCTCAGAAAAAAGTCCATAACTTAGTAATTTTAATATAAAAATATGGCATAGGGCCACAAGACCAGAAGGAGAGATCAGGCTGTTTTAAAGTATTCTGTTTTCATATTTGCATTTAAACCCACAGAAGACACAGAAAATCTAGCAAAGCAATCATCACTACCTCAAGTTCTGTGTCTGGTAAGCATTTTTCTTAGGCTTAAAAATTAATTGAACTTTAATTCTTATATATAAATATATATGTATATATTCATTTATTGTGAATGCACTGTTTAAAAGTTTCTTTTCAGAAGTAAGAAATTGAGACTGCTCTTTATTTTCTGCCATTAGTTAACTTCCATTTGCTGTTCATATGACAAAACCATAAATTCACTGACCATAAATTTTGTAACTTGATGTCATTAAGTAGATATTGTAGTAGATGGCTGTTTTATAATTAATTATGAGGATGCAAGTTAAAAAGACTAAAAAATAATAGTTCTTTAAACACATTAATTAGACATAATAAGGAAATCTGTGCTCCCTTTGATCTCCAGTTTTCACTGGTTTATTTATCTGTCTACACTGGTTCTCCATCTCCAAAATTTTATGTGCTTCACTCCTAAACGTGAGCACTGTGCTGAACAACAACAACAGAAAAGCTAAATTAGCTTAATTAAGCTAAATTAAGCATTCAGTGCCACAATTAGTGAAAAATCCTTTTACTAAATCTTTTTAGGAATTGATCGTCCCAATGTGGCTGCTATTACAATAAAGAACTCTTAAAACATAACACAATTTAAGTATGAAACATTTAGACAAAGGTAAGTTAACTATTTTGTTCAATATCACATTGAAATAGGAGACCAAAAGAGCTTTTGCTTAATCTCTCTCCATTATTATATAGTAGAACACCGATAATAGATATTCAGTAAATTTAAAACAAATCACTCTCCAAAACTTAAAGCACTTAATTTATTAACACTTTCATATATTTCACCTGTAAATGAAATGATTAAAAACTGGAAAAGTCAGATGCTGGTCTTTTCACTGACACTACTTATCCTAATTACTTAGAGTCTTCCATCCTTAATATTTTTTTTTCTTTTCTCCTTCTGTTCCTCCTCCTCCTTCCCTTCCCTTCCTTCTTTAGGTTCATAGAATTGAATAGCATCAAACATTCTCATCAGACTCTGTTTTTATATTATTGTTTTGTCAGCATTGTCCATCCTATGTCTATTTCCATCCTCCCTTAGGTTCACACTAACATATTTGATATTTGCAAATAAGCACACAGAGTGCTTAAGCTTGTGCACTCTGGAGTCAGATAGCCAAGGTTTGAATTCTGGCTTCAACACATAAAAGCCATGTCAATGACCTTTCATGAACACGTAACCTTTTATGTTACTGATATTCCATACCAGTTTCTTCTTTTGCAACATGGGTATGCTGCTGCTGCTGCTGCTAAGTCGCTTCAGTTGTGTCCGACTCTGTGCAACCCCATAGACGGCAACATGGGTATAATAATATGTAATTATAGGTTGTTCTGAGCCTTATTTGCCTGAACGCATGCCTTCGCTTCAGTTGTGTCTGACTCCTTGTCACCTCGTGGACTGGAGCCCACCAGGCTCCACTGTCCATGCGATTCTCCAAGCAAGAATACTGGAGTGCATTGCCATGCCTTACTCTAGGGGATCTTCTTGACGCAGGGATCAAACTAGCATCTCTTATGTCTCCTGCATTGGCTGGTGGGTTCTTTACCACTAACGCCAATTGGGAAGCCCGTAAGTTATTTACAATTCTATGAATAAATAAGCGTGTACATATATGTATGTGTATATATATATACATATATATATATATATATACACATATATATGTATATATATGGGCTTCCCTGGTGACTCAGATGGTGAAGAATTCGCCTGCAATGTGGGAGACCTAGGTTTGATACCTGGGTTGGGAAGATCCCCTGAAGGAGGGCATGGCAACCCATTCCAGTATTCTTACCTGGAGAATCCCCAAGGAGAGAGGACCCTGGCGGGCCTCAGTCCATGGGGCAAAGAGTAGGACAGGATTGAGCAGCTAAGCACATGATATACACATATACTTAAATGTACATGTATTTGTGTGTGTGTGTTCAGTTGCTCAGTCGTGTCTGACTCTTTGCCAACACTTTGGACTGTAGCCTGCCAGGCTCCTCTGTCCGCTGAATTTTTCAGGCAAGAATACTGGAGTGGGTTGCCATTTCTTCCTCCAGGGAATTGCCCCTACCCAAGAATCAAATCTGCATCTTCTGTGTCTCCTGCATTGCAGGCAGATTCTTTACTGCTGAGCCATTAGGGAGGCCCCATATACTTTTGTACTTGTGCCCAATACTTTAGCTGAAATGCTATATTCTTAAGTATAGGTATATGATTCCTTGAAAGTTATTTTCATAAAATGTTATTTTGTGCATTTTCTCACATTTTTCCTTTAACACTATACTTTTGAGACCTATAAATTCTGCTCTATATAACAGTAGGTCACTGATTGCCTCTGAGTGTTGAATATTAATTACATTTCATCTCATGGAGATTAACAGATACAATTAAACTAAGCATTGATTCATCCACATTTCCATATTGACTTCTATGAGAATGTATATATACCCAATAGTGTTTCTGCTCAGTCATAAAGCACACAACACTTGCTTTAAGCAGTCCTATTAGATCAAACTCTGGAATGGCTTATAACAATTTACTCTTCTCCCAGAAAGCTGTGAGGGTGTTTCCCCAAAGTTTCACCAGAACTTTTTATTGTGAGATGTCTTGCCATTCATAAATGTGGCAACTTAAACCTTCATTTAGGATGTATTTGTGTACATGATTTCATGAAAGGATTCATATTTATATTTCTTCATTAAATGAGCCCTTTCCTCCACCATAATTTCCCCAATGATTTGTCCTTAACAACTTTATTAAATAGTAAATTCCCATGATATTGTAATTAGATTTTGTTTGGGAAATGCATTGACTTTATGTTGAGAAGACTTGACATGCTTAAAAATAATTTAATCCAGAAAGATGTAATTTCTTTGACTTATTCAGACCTATAATATCATTCAAAATACATATAAAATGTCTGTATAAATATCTTTGCTAAGTAAAATCAGGATTCTTTATGGATTTTGTTCCTAAACAAGGAATATCTTATTTTATTTTTATGAAATCTTAGAAATAACATATAGAGAATAATAGAATTAACACTCAGCTACTTGTAACTTAGCTTTGTTATTTTAAACAATATATTTACCTAATATATTATTTTAGGCAATAAAATATTAGTTGTGGTACTCTTGGGCTTCTCTCCATCTCTTACCTTTTCTCCTTCTTTCACAGAAGTTAACTACTCTTACTTAAAAATTTGTCACTGTCATGCATGTGTTTATACATTTACTACATGTTAGTGCTAATTTTTAAAGTTTTTAAAACAAAGAAAATAATATACTGTTATCAATAGCAGGAAAACCTTATGACTGATTACTTTCTAAACGGGGCATGTGTTTTGACTTCATGCACATATTAAAACTATGTTTCAAAAACCTGAAGTACACTAATTCTAATGTTTGACGTTGTATATTTGAAAGTGAAATAGACAAGGTTTAGATATGTGTGAAGAGGCTCTTATTTTCTTAGATCATGGATTTTCAGGAAATTTGGAAGATGCGCAAATCCATAGAGGAAAAAGTCAAAGCAAAATGCAGTTCAATTTGGTCTTTGATCTTCACCAAATACTTCAGTAGATGAGCACTGTAAACCTCCTGTAGCTATTCTGAGGTAACAATTTACTGTAGTGTGCTGACACTGAAAATAAAATATTTAAATATGCTGTTTCCTAATTTTTACTTTATTGTAGCTCATACCTTTGTAAAAGGAGACATATAATTTTTAATTTAAAATTTTCAAGGTATGGCTTATAATATTCTACATGATACAATTTTCTCTACTTTGTTGATATTTTATTTTTCTTCTACTTGATTCCTACCTGTCATACATCTATATTATCCTTTATATACTCTCACTTAATTTATTTTTCTCTGATTCTTGAGAAGTTTTCTTGGTCTTCTAGCTTACTCGGAGAAGGCAATGGCACCCCACTCCAGTACTCTTGCCTGGAAAATCCCATGGATGGAGGAGCCTGGTAAGCTGCAGTCCATGGGGTCTCTAGGAGTTGGACACGACTGAGCGACTTCACTTTCACTTTTCACTTTCATGCATTGGAGAAGGAAATGGCAACCCACTCCAGTGTTCTTGCCTGGAGAATCCCGGGGACGGGGGAGCCTAGTGGGCTGCTGTCTCTGGGGTCGCACAGAGTCGTCTCTGGGGTCGCACAGAGTCGGACACGACTGAAGTGACTTAGCTTAGCTAGCTTACTACCTTCAACTGTGCCCATTCTGTTTTAACACAGATACACATATATAATATTTTCATACATATATCAAGAACTTTGAGTGTTCACTTTTTTAACTTTCACATTTACCAAAATACATTATCTCTTCTTATTCTATAACAACTGTAATTATTATATTGAATTATATTGCATTTCCCCCATTAACTCTTTTTTCATGATTTCATCTTGTTAATTAACTTTGATTGTCTAGTCTATGGTGTGGATTTTTTTAATTAAAGTATAGTTGAGTTACAATGTTGTGCCAATTTCTGCTGTACAGCAAGGTGATAGTTATGCACATATATACATTCTTTTTTATATTCTTTTCCATTGTGTCTTATCATAGTATACTGAGCATAGTCCCTTGCGCTATACATTAGGACCTTGTTGCAAAGAGTTAGATATGACTTAGCAAGTAAACAACAACAGCAAATATAGCTTACATCTGCTTACCCCAACCTCCCACTTCATTCCTCTCCCACTTGACAACCACATGTCATAGATTCTATGTCTGTGAGTTTGTTTGTTTTGAAAATAGGTTCATTTCTGCCATAGTTTAGATTCCACATATAAGTGATATCATATGATATTTGTCTTTCTCTTTCTGACTTACTTTGCTTAGTATGATAATCTCTATGTTGCTGCACTGGCATTATTACTTTCTTTTTTATGGCTGAGTGGTGGTGTATCTGTGTACCACATCTCCAAACACTCATTGATCAATGGATATTGAAGTTGTTTCCATGCAACACTGGTTAGAATGACCATCATTAAAAAGTCTACAAATAACAAATGCTGGAGAGGTGTGGAGCAAAGGGAACCTTCTTACACTGTTGGTAGGGATGTAAGTTGGTACAACCACTGCGGAAAACAGTCTGGAGTTTCCTCAGAAAACTAAAAATATAATTACCATATGATTCAGCAATCCCACTCCTGGGAATATACCCAGACAAAACTATAATTCAAAAAGATGCATGTACCCCTTATGTTCATAGCAGCATGGTCTGGATTTGGCACAAATATTTGATATTTGTCTATGTATCTTGTAGAGATCATAGATGGACGGTAAATTTTCTCAAGCCAAATAAAAATTCTGCTTCTATTAGTAGAACCAATCTTAGTTGTAGTAGCCTTGCTCTGGTCTTTTCAGAGAAAGGTTAAGGTATGTGGCTGTACGAAGTATGACAGAGTTATGGGGTCTGGACTAATGTTCCCTGTCTGGAACATTACCTGTAACCCACTTTGGATGTCTCTTGAATGCAGTCTTTCTCTATTATAAAGCTTCATTTTATTATACAGCTTAATTTGGGAATCAGTAGTGAAACCTAATGTTTTTTTTTTTTTTTCCTTCACGTTTTCCTCTGTTCTTTTCATTTTTATGAGACTGCCACAGTCCCTAATCTGCTTTTCATTATTTTCTAATACTAAGGCTGAGCATGGTCTCTGGGCACATCAGTCACGTTCTTTAGAAAGCCATGCTTGAGGATTAGTAAGGGCAAAAATTTTTGGATGCCGTTCATTTAGTACAGATGGATGTTAGGATAGATCCCTTACATAATTATTCTGAAGGCAACACTGATGACTACCTCACTCTTCACACCACTTTGTTGACATTTTTACAGCTGAAATTTTTGGTGAGAACTACTCTTTCCTTTGGGAGAAGACAATGGCACCCCACTCCAGTACTCTTGCCTGGAAAATCCCATGGATGGAGGAGCCTGGTAGGCTGCAGTCCATGAGGTCACTAAGAGTCGGACACGACTGAGCGACTTCCCTTTCACTTTCCACTTTCATGCATTGGAGAAGGAAATGGCAACCCACTCCAGTGTTCTTGCCTGGAGAATCCCAGGGACGGGGGAACCTGGTGGGCTGCCGTCCGTGGGGTCGCACAGAGTTGGACACGACTGAGGCGCCTTAGAAGCACTCTTTCCTTTGCTGGCCTTTCTCTTTTGTTTTAGACTGATTTTTTTTTTTTTCTGGTCCTTCTACAAGTTCAATTCTACTTGCTCTCTGTATTAAACACTCCAGAATTCCTGTTTTAATGTATGGTGGGGGAAGTAGATGTGGTTTCCCTCCAGTATTGTGATCCACATCCCCCAGCACAGGAGTTCCTTACACAGCACGTTTGCCTCTCATCTTTAGGCTCTACTTGAAAAGATCAGCTCTTTCATTCCTGAAAGCTTCAATCATTAGAAATTACCGTAACAAGAATACTGATTCTAGGATACTACTGAAACACTGGGGCAGAGGTCTACTGAAATAACTGTCATTTTATCTTTATGCCTTTTTATTTGGAAGCATAAACTTTGATCCACAAGAGGTACAAATGCTTTGAAAGGTCTAGCCTTTTCTTTATAGATCAGAGGAAAGAACTTCAACTTCAGTGAAGTTGCAATGAAAGGTTAGACTTTTTTCATTTTCTTTTAATGTTATATTTAGAAGAGTCCACCTTATGTGGGAAAATGTACAATGAAATTTAAGTGGCATCACAGAATGAAGAATTAAACAATACTGTCTTAAGAGCTCATATACATTTGAAATGAGATGAATGTTCAACTTTATAATTTCTAGCAATCCATTTTCATGAAACTTTATGTAACTTGGAAGGCAATCCTTGACTTTGCCTTCAATGAGTAATAGCTTTCAGTAATGGTTCCGTCTCAAAAGAGTAGATACATGTTATTCTGTGTAAATTTACAGTGTTATAGAAGTTAAATTCTCTACATGGTAACTTGCTAAATAGGCAAGTGTTTTATGCTAATATCAAACTCTCACAGCCAGTCTAAAGTTAACTGAAAGATCAAGCTAGGGATGGCTGAAAGATCAAGCTAAGTAGGGATAACTGAAAGATCAACCAACAGATCACTGAAATCTTGATTCCAGTCAGTATCATTGTCTTATCAGTGTTTGTCCATGAGGCTGGTAGGATACTTAGGGATTATCTATGAGATAACCATAAGGAGGGGAGGCATAGGCATCTGTAGTTTTCAAGAACATTCTTGGGTAATTTTTATACACTGTTTCTTCCACCTCCCAGTCTGCCCTGTAGACATGTGAGCTATGTCTATTCTCACACTATTTTTTCCTCTCTTTATTGTTTAAGAAACAAATTCAGTAAATGTTTTATCGAGACTTTGTTTTACGTAAAAATCAGGACTTATTAACAGGATAAATTTTTACTATTATCCACATTACAATAATTCATAAATATGTGACACGAAAATACACAATGATTCTCATTCCCCCACTGAGTTTGAGGAAAGTTTCATTTCTCAGTAATGCTACTTGAACCTGCTCATTTTGAAGCTTGTGGACGTGAAGTGACTAAACTTTAACTTGAATAATTGCTGCTGGGGTTGGGCATGAGGCGTTATGCTGAAATGTCACACCTTCAGCACTTTTTTCCATCAAAGGCAGAAGAAAAGATCACTTTCAAGAGCACTACAAAGCCATGGAAACAGCAGCAAAGCCACCTGGCAGCAAGATTTTCTAGTTTATTCTTAGGCTACAGAAATGTACTGAAATAACTATTTTTTTAAGACATTTTCCTTAATGAACATTCTTTGTATATGTAAGTACTCTTAATGAAACTACAAGCCCAAAGTCTAAATAATTCATTCTTTGAAAGTATTAATTAAATATCAGAACAAAATTTAAGAACTATAACATTTATAGAGAAGTTAATGAATCAAAATTAAATGTAATAATAATCTTTCAGTATTTTTGCTTGTATGTTTAAGTGTTTAAAAGATCATATTATCATAGTTAATCAAATATTATTGCTGTACTCTTTTGGACCTAATTAAATGATACTTAACTATCCTTGACAGATAGGAGTAGAATCATAGGAGATTTGTTATCTATAGGAGAATTGGTTGCATAGATAACAAAATCCTTACATACTCAAATCCCTATATAAAATGGCATAGTGTTTGCATATAGTCTATGAACATCTTTCAATGTACTTTTAATGGCCTAATACAATATAAATGTTATATAAGTAATTGCTAGTGCATGGAGAATTCAAGTTTTGCTTTCTGAAACTTTCTGGAGTGTTTTTTCTCAAATATTTTTGATTGGTGATGGGTTGAACTTGCAGATGTGGAACCCACATGTACAGAGGACTAACTGTACCACCCTACTTTACAAAAGCAATTTAAAGACATTCTACAAATGCTCTTATTTTTCACTGTAATTGCTAGTCAGCTTCCTCCCTTGCCACAAATGAAGACATAAAAATTGGTTTATGCTGTGCTGATCAGTGTCTGAAGTGAGGCAAAATTAGGAAAATTACCAATGATTATCATAGATTGTAGAAGGGGGAAAACTACATTGTTCAGGAAAAATAAATTCCACTACATAAAATATTTCAAAAACAGTTTATGTTTCAACTTGAATTTTGTAGGCAAGTTTGACTGACCACACTTTCTATGATTTCACGACAAATATTCTGATGATTATCTATGTACAAATAATTATGTCCTGACATAGGCAAGTTCTTCAATAAAACAACTCAGTAATTTTTGATATCATGTTTTCATTATTATTGATTAGGCACCTGCTTCCTGTCTATTATGTTATAGTTCTACATATAACATAAAAGCATTTGATTGTCTTCTAATATTTTCATGTTTATCATTTATCATATAGCTGTATTTAACAAAGCTCAATTCATTAATAATTCATGATACTTTTAAATACAATTCATGGGATTAATGAATATATTTTATATTTAAAGTCACTTCATATCTAGATATCTGGATACAAAATTAAGCAGTAAAATAAAAAACAATATAAATAACAATATAAACTATAAATTTTAGGTGACAGAGGGTTGTATATGAACAACACAATAAGTTGAGTTCTTTTAATAAAAGAGGCATCCCATTTGTTTACTACAAACATATGATATATGTACATATACACAAACACACATGTCACCTCAAAACTGAATTAAACTCATAATTTATAGCTTTGTAAACATAAAGGATTTAAACTGAGAAATAAAATCACTTTAATTCAAAAAAACATTAGATGAGCAATAATCTGAAATTTCATTAGTTATTACTAAATATTTGCAGTATGACATTGATATGGTCATAGGTGCACTAAACAATTAAGATAATTCTAAATAGACCGGATTGTATTCTCAAAAAAAAGCTTTATTAAATCTGAAATGAGTGCTATTTTCTTTAGCCTAAACCAAAATTCAGTTCTGGAATATTTGTTATTGTTCAGTCACCAAGTTATGTCTGACTCTTCGTAACCCATGTACTGTATGCAACATGCCAGGCCTCCCTGTCCGCCACCATCTCCCGGAGTTTTCCCAAGCTCATGTTCATTGCATTGGTGATGCCATCCAATTATTTCATCCTCTGTTGCCGTCTTCTCTTTCTACCCTTATCTTTCCCAGCATCAGGGTCTTTTCCAGTGAGTCAGCTCTTCACATCAAGTGGCCAAAGTATTGGAGCTTCAGCTTCAGCATCAGCCCTTCCAATGAGTATTCAGAATTGACTTCTTTTAAGATTGACTGGTTTAATCTTGCAGTCCAAGGGACTCTCAAGAGTCTTCTCCAGCACCACAGTTCGAAAGCATTAGTCCTTCGGCGTCGCTCTGGCTTCTTTATGGTCCAGCTCTCACAGCTGTCCATGACTACTGCTGCTGCTAAGTCACTTCAGTCGTGTCCAACTCTGTGCGACCCCATAGACGGCAGCCCACCAGGCTCCCCCGTCCCTGGGATTCACCAGGCAAGAACACTGGAGTGGGTTGCCATCTCCTCCTCCAATGCATGAAAGTGAAAAGGGAAAGTGAAGTCACTCAGTCGTGTTCGACTCTTACTACTAGAAAGACCATAACCTTAACTATATGGAACTTTGTCAGCAAAGTGATGTCTTTGCTTTTTAACACACTGTCTAGGTTTCTCATAGCTTTCCTGCCATGAAATAATCGTCTTCTAATTTCATGGCTGCAGTCACAATCCACAGTGGTTTTAGAGCCCAGGGAGAGGAAATCTGTCACTACTTCCACTTTTTCCCCTTCTATTTGCCATGAAGTGATGACACTAGGTGCCATGATCTTAGTTTTTTTTTATTTTTAATATTTAGTTTTAAGCCGGATTTTTCACTCTTCTCCTTCACCTCATCAAGAGGTTCTCTAGTTCCTCTTTGCTTTCTGCCTTTAGAGTGATATCATCCACATATCTAAGGTTGTTGATATTTCTCCCAGTAATCTTGATTCCAACTTTGAACTCATTCAGCCCAGCATTTCTCATGATGTGCTCTGCATATAAGTTAAATAAACAGATTGACAATAAACAGCCTTGTCTTACCCCTTTCCCCATACTGAACCAGTCAGTTGCTCCATACAAGATTCTAACTGTTGCTTCTTGACTGGCAGGTTTCTCAGGAGACAGGTAAGATGGTATGGTATTCCCATCTTGTTAAGAGTTTTACACAGTTTGTTATGATCCACATAGTCAAAGACTTTAATGTAACCAATGAAACAGAGGTAGATGTTTTTCTGGAATTCCCTTGCTTTCTCTGTGATCCAGACAATTTGATTTCTGGTTTCACTGCCTTTTCTTAGCCCAGCTTGGACATTTGGAAGTTCTGGGTTTATATAATGCTGAAACCTAGCATGCAGGATTTTGATCATAACTTTACTAACATGGGAGGTGAGTGCAATTGTATGGTGGTTAGAACATTCTTTAGTACTGCTCTTCTTGGGAACTGGGATGAGGATTAACCTTTTCCAGTCCTGTGGCCACTGTTTCGTTTTCCAAATTCGCTAACATATTGAATGCAGCACTTTGATAGCATCACCTTTTATGATTTTAAATAGCTTTGGTGGAATTCCATAGCCTTACTAGCTTTACTGAGTAAATTTTGGAATGTTTATCAAGGCACAATAGATAAAGTGAGAATCTGCTGAGGCAGCAGACACATTCCAACATGGCTTCTCTTTAATTTCATTAAGGTTAAGATGTTGAATTAAAAAGTACCTCATTTTTTAAATGTATGCTAGACCACCATAAGGAAATCTTAATTGACCCAAATAAATGGAATAGCATTGTTTTAACAATTTCCTTCAGAAACAGCCAACTTAAGAACTTTAGAAGCATATTTGCAATTTCTTGTACTCTCTCAGAAACTTAAATATATAAAATAATGACAAATACCAAATCTTCATTAGCTGATATATGAATTAGGCAGCAACATACAACAGCAAAAGTAATTTGTATTACTTTTTCTGACATGCCCTCACACCAGCAACAGCCAATGCCACAAGGCTACCAGCTCTGGACTGCCATCAGGAGAAGCCAGTGTTTTAATTTTACCTTTACATCCTTAGAACTTCCAAGGATTTGAGACTTGTCAGCTATAGTAACAGTGAAGAATGCTGCCTCTCACCACCACTGGGCACCTGAGTAAACTTTACATTGGAGAATGATTGCTCCACTGGGCATAGTATTGACTCACCTGAGGTTACTGCTACTAACTTCAGGCTTTACTGAAGGTAGTCATGGCTACAAAGTGCTATCACTGCTACTAATACCAGTGGGGATGACACCCAGCATGAGAGGATTATCTGACTTCCCTACTACCCAGCAAAACTCAAAGACTCCAAGAAGACTTTATGAATATATGCATGTACACTGTAGAATTCATGGGATATGAAAAACAGACCCAGAGAAAAAGCCTGAATAGTCCGCTGAAATTTCAGGTGTGGATCTGAAATTTATAATCTGAAAGGACTAACTTTATACATTATGTATCTGATGCCTACTCTATGCTAATTGCATACATAATTATCTTTCCCACTAGATAGAGGTTACTTGAGGAAGGTTATTAAGTCTTATTCATATTCGTACTCCCAGGGCCTCATTATGTTTATGAACACATAATAGATATTCAGTGCTTTTTAAAATTAAGGTATAGTTGATTGGTAATGTTTCAGATATACAGCAAAGTGATTCAGATATATGCATAAAATGTTGTATATGCCTTTTAGATTTTTTTCCATTATAGGTTATCACAAGATATTGAATATAGTTCTCTGTGCTATACAGTAGGTCCTTGTTGTTTATCTATTCTATATATAGTAGTGTGTATATGTTAATACCTAATACCTAATTTATCTTTTCCCCCTCTTTCCCCTTTGGTAACCACTAGGTTGCTTTCTCGACTTCACTTTCACTTTTCACTTTCATGCATTGGAGAAGGAAATGGCAACCCACTCCAGTGTTCTTGCCTGGAGAGTCCCAGGGCCAGGGGAGCCTGGTGGGTTGCCGTCTATGGGGTCACACAGAGTGGGATACGACTGAATCGACTTAGCAGCAGCAGCAGCAGCAGTAGGTTGCTTTCTATGTCTGTGAGTCTATTTCTGTTTTGTAAACAAGTTCATTAGTATCATTTTCTAGATTCCACATGTAAATAATATTGTATATTTGTCTTTCTCTGTCTGACTTACTTCAATTAGCGTGATAATCTCTGGGTCCATCTACATTGCTTCAAATGGCATTTGTCATTATTTTTATGGCCTGGTAATATTCCATTATATATATATTTATGTACATCTTCTTTATCCATTCATCTGTTGATGGACACTTATGTTGCTTCCATGTCTTGGCTATTTTAAATAGTGCTGCTATGAATATTGGGGTGCATGTATCTTTTTGAATTTGAGTTTTCTCTGGTTAAATGGCCAGGATTGGGATTACTTGAATGTATGGTAATTTAAAGAACCTCTGTACTGTTCTCCATAGAGTCTGTACCAATTTACATTCCCACTCACAGTGTAGGAGGGTTCCCTTTCCTCCACACCCTCTCCAGAATTTTGGAGAACGAAATGGCAACCCATTCCAGTATTCTTGCCTGGAAAATTCCATGGACAGAGTCTGGAAGGCTACACTTGGGTTTGCCAAGAGTCAGACATGACCAACTGAGCACACTCCAGCACCAGAGTGAGGTGATAGCTCATTGTAGTTTTGATTTGTATTTCTGTAATAATCTGTGATGTTGAGCATCTTTTCTTGTGCCTACTGGACATCTGTATGTCTTCTTTGGAGAAATGACTATTTAGGTCTTCTGCTAATTTTTTGACATTTTTTTGTGCTACTGAGCTGGGCAAGCTGTTTGTATATTTGGGAAACTCCCTGTTGGTCATATCATTTTCAAATATTTTCTCCCAGCTCATAGATTGTCTTTTCATTTTGTTTATGGTTTCTTGTCTTTGTTTCCATTACTCTAGAAGATAGATCCAACAAAATATTGCAGTGATTTATGTCAGTGTTCTATGCTTTCTTCTAGAAGTTCTATAGTATCCAGTTATAGATTTAGGTCTTCAATCCATTTTGAGTTTATTTTTGTATGCAGTATTAGATAATTTTCTAATTTTATTCTTTTATGTGTAGCTATCCAGTTTTCCTAGCACCACTTATTTAAAAGACTCTTTTCTCCATTGTCTATTTTTGCCTCCTTTGTTGTAGTTTAATTGATCATAAGTGTGTGTGGGTTTATTCCTGCACTTTCTTTTGTATTCCGTTAATCTATGTATCTGTTTTTGTGCCAGTAGCATACTGAATGCTTCTTTTTTTAAAGAGTAGATTTTCTGTAAGAGCATGGACCCAGAAACAAAATGCTTTCATTAGGTAGTTTGATAATGTAAATGAATGAGTCTGTTTGGTATAATACAAAGTAGGATGGCAAGAACTGGTGTCGCCTTTAGAGAAGGCATGCATGCTTAGTTGCTCAATCGTGTCTGACTCTTTGTGACTCTTTATACTCTAGCTTACCAGGCTCCTCTGTCCATGAGATTTTACAGGTGAGAATACTGGAGTGAGTTGCCATTTCCTCCTAAGGGGACCTTCTTGACCTAGGGATTGAACTGACGTTTCTTGTGTCTCCTGCATTGCAGGTGGATTCTTTATTGGCTGAGTCATCAGGGAAGCCCTTAAGGAGGGCATGCTATATCTATTATTATATAACAAAATGCCCCAGAACTTAGAGAACCAAACAACAATTATTTTAATAAATGATGGTTCTGAGGGTTGTAAGTTTGATTCAGACTCAGCTGGGCAGTTCATCTGCTGGTATGTCCTGGGCTCACATGAGTTTTTGTCCCCTGGCTGATAGTTGGAAGCTGATTGTTCCCAGATGAACTCACACATGTATGGCTGTTTGCTCGGACAAACACAGGTTTTGTGTCTTCACTAGACGTTAGTCTAATATCAGCTTCTTCACACGGGTTCCGCAAGCAGCCTCATTTTTACTAATGTCCTATGTCTAAAGCAAGTAGATTGCAAAACTCTTGATGGAATAAACTTAAAATTTTGTGATCACTTTTTTCATTCCATCATGAATTTCATTCCAAATTTTGAATTTTTAAAGAAATTAAAACACTTCAGCCCCCCCAAAAATTCTGCAAGACTGAACCCTCAGCTTCTGGCTACTTTAAAATGCCGTGAAAACTTTGTAAAGATGATATGAAGTGAGGTCAAGGAGATAGGGCTACAAAAGAAAAATAATTGATTCAGTAATCTTATTTTTAAAAAAATAATGGTCTTTTATCTTTCACTATTGAATATGTTCCTATATAGCATGCTATTTCAATTTAAGATTTTTTCCAGTTTTATTGAAAAATGATTGGTATACATCACTATATAAGTGTAAGGCATACAGCATGATGGTCTGATTTACACATATTATGAAATGATCAATTTAATATTTAATTTAAATTGATACAATGAAGATATTTAATAATTTTTCAAATGGATGTGTGGTTAACTTTTCAAATTTTTGGCACATACAATGCAACCTGTATTTCATTCAAGACATCTAGACCCCTGGAGAAAACATCTGTGAATTTCCTCTAGTCCATAAATTCCAGTTTTTGAAACAGTACAGTAAATCATTACCATAAATAAAACTATACATGCTTTAAATATAAAATCCCACTGCATAATAAGACATTTAATGAATGCTTTCTTTTTGAAAAAGAACCATACCAAAAGGAATTTTTAAGTATAATTAAAGGATCAAGAAAAAAAGTGGCACTAATGTATTTAACTCTCATACATACGTTTGTACCCCTCTTACAAATACATTTGTAATCCCTCTTAGTAACTGAGCTAAGAGGGGATACATATTTTATGAATGTTTTATATTGCCTTAATTAGAGTTGAGGACTAACTCAACTAAACAGAAATAGTCCCAGATGTGTATAGCTCTCTAAGAAAGGCTGCCACTACACTGAAAAATGTTGAGAACCAAGATGGTGTTTATAAAATAAGCTATATCCTCTTGGTATAGTTATTAACTTTTATGACTCAATACAATTATTTTTCCTTAACAAAGTTTAATATGGACTTTCTCACTCAAATACAAAGATTTAACAAATGGTATCTCTGTTTTTTTCCCTTGTACATAGGGAGCACTGTACCTCTGCACTGCTGCTGCTGCTGCTAAGTCGCTTCAGTCGTGTCCGACTCTGTGCGACGCCATAGACGGCAGCCCACCAGGCTCCTCCATCCTTGGGATTCTCCAGGCAACACAGAATTATTATACATACTGTTTTGTTTGCTCCTTGTTAAAGCCAACGCACACTGGGAAATACATACTATAAAATGTTTCTTTTTGCTTTGGTTTGGGGGAAAGGGCATTCACAGACCTTTCTGGCTTTAATGTGGGAAAATAATACCTACATCTGCTGCCCAGACATTACTCAGTAGCCTCTGCTATATAGCTGAGCCAACCTTCCATTTTCAAATATCATTAATCTGAGCTACCAGCATAAATGTATTTATTTTTCAACTAGGGAGGGTTTGCTGAGGTTTTGCTATTGAATGGTTTTAGAACCATTGCATATTGATTACAGACAGCAAATACATATGAGCACAACTTCTCAGAAGATTTACAAAACATCTTTTATTTTCTTTATGTCCTGTTTTAAAACAGATATTTGAGGAAGAAATGTATTTATACTTGTAACGAGTCTTTAAAACATATGCTACAGGTTGAATAATGGGCAAACATCAAAATGCCATTTGAGTAAAGTAGGTTGCCCTCTCTAATGTGAGCAGATTTCATCCAATCAGTAAGGACCTGGATAGGAAAAAAAAAAATTGCGCACCTCTTGCAAATAAGAGGAAATTTCTATTGCCAGACCTTGAGTTGGGACAACAGTTTTTTCCGGCCTTTGGACTTGAACTGAAACTTAAGCTCTTTTTGAATCTCAAACCTGCTGAATTTTGGACTAGAACTCTACCACTGGTTCTCCTGATCTCCAGTTTGCCTACTGTAGATCTTGAGACTTGTCAACCTTCATAATTGCATAAGCTAATTCTTTTGAATAAATCCCTTTCATGCAATTATGGAGAATAAGTCCCAAGATTTGCAATACATATAGGAGATATCCTGTCTGTATAGGATGGAGATATACATGAAATAGATATGTAGATAGATGCACACTTAGTCACTCAGTCATGTCTGACTCTTTATGACCCCATTGACTGTAACCTGCCAAGCTCCTCTGTTCATGGGGATTCACTAGGCAAGAATACTGGAGTGGGTTGCCATGCACTCCTCCAGGGGATCGTCTCAACCCAGGAATCCAACGCAGGTCTTCTCCATTGCGGGCAGATTATTTACCATCTGAGCCACCGGGGAAGCCCAAGACTACTGGAGTGAGTAGCCTATCACTTCTCCAGGGGAATCTTCCCAACCCAGGAATTGAACCAGTGTCTCCTGCATTGCCGCGGATTCTTTACTAACTGAGCTACCAGGGAAGCCCAGATAGATAGGTAGGTCTGCACATATATCTCTCCATCCTCCTGGATCTGTTTCTCTGGAGAACCCTGACTAATAAAGAAGCCAAGAAATTATTTACATAAAAATGAATAGCTTTCCCTTCTCATTGGTGGAAGAGAAATTACTCTTTTATATGTATATTTTGCCTTGGTCATACTCCATTTTCTTGATACTAATATTTTAGTCTCTCAGAGATTTTATTCTCAATAAAATAAACTAATTTCATGGAGAGAATATCTGCTTGTAATGAGTATTACAAATAAGAATAGTGATTCTGGACCTATATAGAAATAAATAGCAATGGCCACCCACTGCAGTACTCTTGCCTGGAAAATCCCACGGATGGAGGAGCCTGGTGCACTGCAGTCCATGGTGTCTCCAAGAGTCGGACGGGACTGAGCGACTTCACTTTCACTTTTCACTTTCATGCATTGGAGAAGGAAATGGCAACCCACTCCAGTGTTCTTGCCTGGAGAATCCCAGGGACAGGGGAGCCGGGTGGGCTGCCGTCTGTGGGGTCGCACAGTCGGACATGACTGAAGCGACTTAGCAGCAGCAGCAGACAGAGAAAGAGGGGAAGGGAAGAGAGACAAGAGAGAAAGAGAGAGAGAGAGAAAGATAATATACATTATAAAAGTACATATGCCGATCAACCTATAAGCAGTATTTTTAGAATCATTAATGCTAACATGTTCTAATGTCTTTTTGGTGGTTAAAAGGAAACGTGATAACCTGGCATAATACTTTTTGTTGTTCTTAAACCTAATACGGTCTAATACATTTTTTTCTCAGGTATTCTTACTTCTGGACTCCTTTTAGGTTACTCTCTCTCCCTTTTTTCTCCCTGAATCTGTTATTTAACAGCCTTGAAGATTTCACCCCATTAATTAATGATGAGTATCAGTTTCCCAAGTGATGTGATTTCAGACCTCCTCTGTAAAGTTCCAAATGAATCTCCTCTTCCAATATGTATACTCTAGGGTGTCACAAACTTTGCCATGTAATCATCAATTTTTAGTGTCTCTTGAGAAACTCAGTTTGATGAATACCATGTTTGTATCACTGTCATACTAGGCCCGAGAGGAATTTCACCATCTCTCTTGTGTGGAAAATGCAATAATATAAATGTAATGGTACCATAAGAGCAAGGAAAAAATTAGCAAGAACAAAATTAATTTTGAGTAGTAAATTAATTAGGTACAAATCCCCCCTTTTTTAATCACTAGTCTATGCAAGTTAGTCATTATAATGATCTAAGTTGAAATAAAAACATTACTGATTTTTTTAACTAAAGAAAGACATGGAAAATGTTCCAGCATGCTAAACAAATGACAGAATTATTACCTCTTAATATTGACTTAAATAAAGTGACTTTTAAAACTGTAGTGTATTTAGTGACAAGTGTACTGACATATTTATATGCTTTTCATTAAGTTTCATATATTTTACCTTGTTTGATCATCAAAATTACCCTGTAGCATAATATTAGTTGTCTTCCTTTTAAAATGAAGAAGCCAGGATTCTAAAAGTGATGTGAGATCAGACAGTAATTCTCACAGAAGCTCCACTTAAAAAAAAAAAATTTGAGCTATAGTTGATTTACAGTGTTGTATAAGTTTTAGGTGTACACCAGTGCTATTCAGTTATATATCTCTGTTAGTCGCTCAGTCGTGTCCAACTTTTTGTGACCTCTGTGGACAACAGCCTGCCAGGCTCCTCTGACCATGGACTTCTCCAGGCAAGAATACAGGAGCAGGCTGCCATTCCCTTCCCCAAGGTATCTTCCCAACCCAAGGATTTAGCCTGGATCTCCTGAATTGCAGACAGATTCTTTACCACCTGAGCCACCAGGAAAGCCCAATATATTGATTTTCAAATTATTTTCCTTATAGATTATTATAAAAATATTAAGAATAGTCCCCTATGGTATACAGTAGGTCCTTGCTGTTTATCTTTTTATACATAATATTGTGTATATGTTAATCCTAGCCTCCTAATTTACCCTGCTCCCCACCCATGTATCCTCTGTAGTAACCATAAGTTTGGAGAAATTTCACTCTTAAAGTCCTTTCAAAATTCATCAGCTACTCAAATGTGGAACAAGCCACAGTCATAAAAGGGGAATGTCTGCTTAGATTAAGTGGGGAATAAGGTAGTTCTTGGAAACAGAACAGAATCATTCTTCAGCTTTTCTTTTTTCCTTTGTAAAAAATTAGTAAACAGAAATCTCAGTTAATTAGAGTTGGGAGATCGGAAGGGGGAGCTCTCATGTCCTGTAAAAATAACAGGGCCAAACAGGAGGAATAGACTCCTCTTTCCTGACAAGAACTCAGCTAATGACAAACCACGGACTCTTGGTTTACTATAGCCTTCCCAACTTCCCTTTCTCCTTCACAGAAGTGCTCTTCCTTTGCTGGCTGGGGACATATGGTTGCAGACTCTGAATTGCAAGTTCGTGCTAATCCTGAATAAATCCATCTTTGCTGGAAAAGTATCCGGCAGACTGATTGTTTCGGGTCAACACCTTTAACAATAATTGATGTTTAAGACGCTTACTCCTTGGAAGGAAAGTTATGACCAACCTACATAGCATATTCAAAAGCAGAGACATTACTTTGCCAACAAAGGTTCATCTAGTCAAGGCTATGGTTTTTCCTGTGGTCATGTATGGATGTGAGAGTTGGACTGTGAAGAAGGCTGAGTGCTGAAGAATTGATGCTTTTGAACTGTGGTGTTGGAGAAGACTCTTGAGAGTCCTTTGGACTGCAAGGACATCCAACCAGTCCATTCTGAAGGAGATCAGTCCTGGAATTTTTTTGGAAGGAATGATGCTAAAGCTGAAACTCCAGTACTTTGGCCACCTCATGTGAAGAGTTGACTCATTGGAAAAGACTCTGATGCTGGGAGGGATTGGGGGCAAGAGGAGAAGGGGACGTCAGAGGATGAGATGGCTGGATGGCATCACGGACTCGATGGACGTGAGTCTGGGTGAATTCCGGGAGTTGGTGATGGACAGAGAAGCCTGGCGTGCTGCGTGCGATTCATGGGGTCGCAAAGAGTCGGACACAACTGAGTGACTGATCTGATCTGATCTGAGGAAGAAGTTATAGGGACCACTAAGTAAATAGAGCTATGCCAAAATGTCAAAAAGATGGGTATTACATCTGCAAAGACTGGAGAAGCCAGGCAAAGTTTCAAGGCCTTCTCAAGTTATAGCTACTTTTTACAGAAGTATTTACTTTACTTTGCCATTATCCTAAATTTAGATACATGCAATATAAACAAAATACTGAAGGATGTGAAGTGTTCCTTTAGAATAGCACAATAGTTGGGGTCAAAGTTGAAATCCAAGCTTCAACATTTTGTCACTGAGCTCATTTGGGGCAAGTTATTTCATCTCTCTCTAAGTTAGAAGTACCTCCATTATAATGAAATTTTGTGACTAAGTGATCCATAATTAAACAAGCAGCATGAACAGTACTGAACGTCCTATTCATTTAACAGATTACTATTTTTCTTTGATTTTGCAAATATATATCTAATTTTATGGTATTTTACTAATTAAGAAAGATAACTTAAAAGTCATATCAAAAATAGAAAAGCAGATTGAATATGTACCATCACCATAAAAATAAAGTTTTTATAATGCTAGTCAATTTGATGAAAAAATTACAAAGGAAAAAATACAGAGGTAAAACATTACTTTTTACAGACAATATGGTTATTTGGCTGCAAAATCATTTGCACATTAAATGAAAAAATTGGTAAAAAAAAAAGTGAAAAGAACATTAATAAGAGGTGTTATGGATTGAACAAATATGTTCAGTGTCCCCCCAGATATGTTAAATTTTTAAGCCTCAGTACTTATGAATGTGAACTTTGGTATTATAATAGGGTCTCTGCAGATGCTAGATGAGTTCATACTGGAGTAGCATAGACCCTTAATCCAGCATGTCTGGTGTCCTTAATATAGCCTGTATTTAAAATTATGCATGTGAAGATCAAATTCACTGGATCATAGACAAAGTAAAAGAATTCCAGAAAAACTTCTACCTCTGTTTCATTGACTATGCTAAAGCCTTTGACTGTGTGGATTATAACAAACTGTGGAAAACTCTAATAGACATGGGAATACCAGACCATCTTAACCTGTCTCCTGAGAAACCTGCATGCCAGTCAAGAAGCAAGAGTAAGAACAATGTATGGAACAACTGACTGGTTCAGAATGGAGAAAGGAGTATGACAAGGCTGTTTATTGTCACCCTGTTTATTTAACTGATATGCAGAGCCTATCGTGTGATATCCTGGGCTGGATGATTTACAAGCTGGAATCAAGATTGCCGGGAGAAATATCAACAACCTCAGATATAAAGATGATACCACGCTCATGGCAGAAAGCAAAGAGGAACTAAAGAACCTCTTGATGAGGGTGAAGGAGGAGAGTGAAAAAGCCGGCTTAAACCTCAGGATTAAAAATAAATAAATAAAACTAAGATCATGGCAGCCAGTCTCATCATTTCATGGCAAATAGAAGGGGAAAAAGTGGAAGTAGTGACAGATTTCCTCTTCTTGGTTCTGAAATCACTGTGGGTGGTGACTGCAGGATGAAATTAGAAGATGATTGTTTCTTAGCAGGAAAGCTATGACAAACCTAGACAGTATGTTAAAAAGCAAAGGCATCACTTTGCCAACAAAGGTCCATATAGTCAAGGCTATGGTCTTTCCAGTAGTCACACATGGCTGTGAAAGCTAGACCGTAAAGAAGGCAGAGTGCTGAAGAAGTGATGCTTTCAAACTGTGGTGCTGGAGAAGATGCTTGAGAGTCCCTTGGATATCAAGGAAATCAAACCAGTCAATCTTAAAGAAAATCAGCCCTGAATACTCATTGGAAGGACTGATGCTGAAGCTGAGGTTCCAATACTTTGGCCTCCTGCTGGGAAAGATTGAAGGCAAAAGGAGAAGAGGGAGATAGAGGATGAGATGGTTGGATGGCATCACCAATGTAATGGACATGAACTTGGGCCAACTCTGGGAGATGGTGCAGGACATAGCCTGGCCTGCTGCAGTCCATGGGGTCTCGAAGAGTTGGGCATGACTTGGTGACTGAAAAACAACAAAAAAGTTATAATACAAGTTCTAGGCACTACAATGAGATTATTAAAAAATGAATGAGATAATAGACAATGGCAAGAGAATACCAGTACTAAATAAACTGACATTTTTTCAAATTATTAATATCTTCCTAGAAATTCTAAGAAAACTAACCACAACATAAAAATAAAAACATTAAAACTAAAATTAAAGTTCAGAAATTTGTGTTATAAGATTAATATTTTTTTCTCCAGCTAGATAGGTAGATATTTTTTTTCTTACCAAATCTCTTTTCACTAACTGAAATGCAAAAACCTTAAGCGCCTATTAACATAAATGAGTTTATCACAGACCATGACACAATACGGTATGATTTATATAAAATGTAGGTATATGAGCATGCATGTCTATGCAAATATATAAAAAGAGATCAAAAGAGTCATAGTAAATTGTTGACCTAGCTCACCATGGATGAATGGAATTTTAGTGAAGGAAATGTACAAAGGCAACGATAGAAAGAGAAATAGGCTTCCCAGATAGTGCAGTGGTGAAGAATCTGCCTGCCAATGCAGGAGATGCAAGAGATGTTGGTTTGATCTCCTGGTAGGGAAGATTCCCTTGGGTAGTTAATGGCAACCCACTTCAGTATCCTTGCTTGGAAAAGTCCATGAACCGAGAAGCTGGCGCACTGCAGTCCATATGGTCACAAGGAGTTGGATACAACCGAGCTACTGAGCACACATACACAGAAATTAGAAAGATCTTCTCATGTTTTATCTATTAGAAGTTTCTGAAAAAGAAAAACAAAATTAAGAGATAGAAAAGGACTATATTCATGAAATATTTGAATTTTGCCATCACCTAAGGGTGTTGGTAGGAACCAATTATGGAAGAACAGCTTGGAACAGTTCTTGAAACCACTTCTGAATTTTTCTTTAAATGATTTTGGTGCTCCTTAAATGGCTGTATTTAGATTTACTTGTTTTTGTTTCTAAAGTTAATATAATTTGTACCCTTTGAAGATTTGGGTTTGTAGTTCCCTAAAATATAAGCGATGGCACCCCACTCCAGTACTCTTGCCTGGAAAATCCCATGGAGGGCGGAGCCTGGTGGGCTGCAGTCCATGGGGTCACGGAGAGTCGGACACGACTGAGCGACTTCACTTTCACTTTTCACTTTCTTGCATTGGAGAAGGAAATGGGGTCGCACAGAGTCGGACACGACTGAAGCAACTTAGCAGCAGCAGCAGCAAAATATAAGCAACAATTTCAGAAAAAAAAATAAAGTAAAATAAAATGAAAGGATAGAATTCTCCAATTTAAATGTCTGTGAGTTTAAGAATCAAGATTTTGTCCTTTTTTCTAAGTCCTAGGGAAATGGATTTATATCTTTATGTCAGATTTTCCATCATTGACGTGAAAAATAAATGAGCCAATCATCCTTTAAAAAAAATCCATTGAAAATATTTGTTTATCAATTACAAATGTGTCCTTAAATTTTACTATAAACACATATTACTTTCTTGACTAGAAACTAATTTTCTTATTAGAAGAGCTGATCTGTTCTTTTGAAATATACATTTGAAAATAATATTTTTTACTGCAATCTGAAATTTTAATCTTTAAAAATGTTTGTAAAGCAAAAAGACACATTTTAAAATGTAACAAAACATTCTGATAAGCAATTGATTTTCCTTGACTATCAATAACAATTGTAAGTTGATAAAGTCCTGTTTTCTGTAGCTCCTTGATGTGTCTATTCAGGTATTTTCACACAGCAATCATAATAATTTAGAGTACACTTTTCTAATTTTCATCTATCAATTTATATAGCGAGGATATGTAAAATTTATAAGACCTGAACAGTGAGACATAATAATTATCCACTTTTTTTAAGAAAGAAAAATAGAGACACAAAATATGTACTTTAGAGAAGCAGTCAACAAACTAGTCAGTTGGCCAAATTCAGCTTGCTTCTTGTTTTTATAAGTTTTATTGAAACATAGCTATACTCATTCATTTATGTGGTATCTGTGGCTAATTTTTCACTTCCATAGCAAAGCTGAATAGTTGCAACAGAAGCTATATTTGTCCAGCAAGCCCAAAATATCTGCTCTCTGTCTCTATATATAAAAGGTCCCAGTTTTAGATCTGTGGTTCACAAATGCAAGTCAGAGATCCATACCTTACAGGCCACATCAGCTTGAAAGGGAAATATAAAATGAGTTCACATGAAATAAGAAACTAACCAAATTATACATATATGTACTTTTTAATTTAGAACTCTCAGGTCTCAGATTCTAACCCACAGATACTGGTCAAAAGTATCCAAGGGCTGTGGCATTCACTGTAACACTACATGGATTAGTATAAGGCTCAGTTCAGTTCAGCTTAGTCTCTCAGTCGTATCCAACTATTTGTGACCCCATGAATTGCAGCACACCAGGCCTCCCTGTCCATCACCAACTCCTGGAGTTCACTCAAACTCATGTCCATCGAGTTGGTGATGCCATCCAGCCATCTCATCCTCTGTCGTCCCCTTCTCCTCCTGCCTTCCTATGATGCAGTCTTTGTGGGTCTTGTGTGGTTTATCCCATTGCTACACTTACTCTTTTATAAGTGAAATAATTCTCTCTTTTTTTTTTTTTTTTTTTTGGTTTCAGCACCCAGCAACTAGGATCAATCTCTTAAAACAGAAATCAGATCATATTCCTCCTTTGTTGGAAACCCACTCTTTAGTATTTGCCCCCTAACTTTTGAAATTCTCTTCACTCCCTGGGCAACTACATTAAAATTTTCTTTGTCAGCAAAAATAGGATTAACTTGATGATTTACAGCTCAAGTTTGATTCATTCACAAAAATAATGATTGGTCAAAATTCCAAACTTTAAACTTATATTAATAGTGACAGTGTTCTACTTTACTTTCAGTCTGGTTGGTCAAAATAAAAATTACTGTTTAGAATGTATAAAACAAATCTCTAGTAACTAAGTAAAATGAATGAATATTACTGATAGCATTAAAATTTCCACTATAGTTTTGTTCAGTTCAGTTCAGTTACATCGCTCAATCATGTCCAACTCTGTGACCTCATGGACTGCAGCACTCCAAGCCTTCCTGTCCATCACCAACTCCTGGAGTTTACTCAAACTCATGTCCGTTGAGTCAGTGATGCCATCCAACCATCTCATCCTCTGCCGTCCCCTTCTCCTCCTATCTTCAATCTTTCCCAGCATCAGGTTCTTTTCCAATGAGTCAGCTCTTTGCATCAGGTGGCCAAAATATTGGAGTTTCAGCTTCAACATCAGTCCTTCCAATGAGTATTCAGGACTGATTTCCTTTAGAATGGACTGGCTGGATCTCCTTGCAGTCCAAGGGACTCTCAAGAGTCTTCTCCAACACCACAGTTCAAAAGCATCAGTTCTTCATCATTCAGCTTTCATTATTGTCCAACCGTCATATTCATACATGACTACTGGAAAAACTATATCCTTGTCTAGACAGACCTTTGTTGGCAAAGTAATGACTCTGCTGTCTAGGTTAATATGCTGTCTAGGTTAATCATAACTTTTCTTCCAAGGAGCAAGCGTCTTTTAATTTCATGGCTGCAGTCACCATCAGCAGTGATTTTGGAGCCCCCAAAATTAAAGTCTGTCACTGTTTCTCCATCTATTTGCCATGAAGTGATGGGACCAGATGCCACGATCTTAGTTTTCTGAATGTTGCACTTTAAGCCAACTTTTTCACTCTGCTCTTTCACTTTCATCAAGAGGCTCTTTAGCTCTTTGCTTTCTGCCATAAGGATGGTATCATTTGCATGTGTGAGGTTATTGATATTTCTCCCAGCAATCTTGATTCCAGCTTGTGCTTCATCCAGTCCAGAATTTCTTATGATGTACTCTGCATATAAGTTAAATAAGCAGGGTGACAATATACAGCCTTGTTGTACTCCTTTCCTGATTTGGAACCAATCTGTTGTTCCTTATCCAGTTCTAACTGTTGCTTCCTGACCTGCATTACAGATTTCTCAAGAGGCAGGTCAGGTGGTCTGGTATTCCCATCTCTTTCAGAATTTCCCACAGTTTACTGTGATCCACACAGTCAAAGGCTTTGGCATAGTCAATAAAGCAGAAGTAGATGTTTTTCTGGAACTTTCTTGCATTTTTGATGATCACATGGATGTTGGCAATTTGATTTCTGGTTCTTCTGCCTTTTCTAAATTCAGCTTGAACATCTGGAAGTTCATGGTTCATGTTTTGTTAAAGCCTGGCTTGGAGAATTTTTAGCATTACTTTACAAGCATGTGAAATGACTGCAATTGTGCAGTCGTTTGAGCATTCTTTGGCATTGCCTTTCTTTGGGATTGGAATGAAAACTGACCTTTCCAAGGCTACACAGTGCTGGAGCAAATGTGAGGAGACACCCCATATCCAAGAGCAGAAGCCCTAGCAAGATGGTAATGGGGCAAAATCATGTTTAGAATCAAACCTGATACCCACCAAAGACACTCAGAGGGCTCAAACAAACCTTGTGTACACCAGGACCCAGAGACCCCACTGAGGCTGAGACAGAACTGTGTTTGAGTGACCCCTGTAGGGTTAGGATCAGCAGTGAACTGACACAGGGGCAGGAGCTCTGGGTGCAGCAGACCTGGGTATGGCGTAAGCCCTCTTGGAAGAGATTGCCATTAACCCCGTCATAGAGCTGTGAGACCTTACATAGGACTGGGGAAACAGACTCTTGGAGGGCACAAACAGAACCTTGTGTGCACCAGAACCCAGGAGGAGGTTGCCATTATCTTCATTACCTCCACCATAGTTTGGCCCCAGGTAAATAATAGGGAGGGAACACAGCTGCACCCATCAACAGAAAATTGGATTGAAGATTTATAGTGCATGGCCCTGCCCACCAAAACAAGACCCAATTTCCCCCTCAGTCAGTCTATTCCATCAGGAAGCTCCCATAAGCCTCCCATCCTTCTCCATCAGAGGGCAGGAAAGCTGAAAACCACAATCACAGAAAACTAATCAATCTGATCACATGGATCACAGCCCTGTCTACCTCAATGAAGCTATGAGCCATGCCATGTAGGGCCACCCAAGATGGACAGGTCATGGTGGAGAGTTCTGACAAAAAGTGGTCCACTGGAACAGGGAATGTATATTTACTCTAGGTATCTATTTTTGCTATTTTATATGTGGGAAGTGTTTAAATATGTCAGTCATATAAATATACACTTGTTATTTAAATTATTATGATGGATTTAATTAGGTTAGTAACCAATATTTAATCTTCTGACAAAAGGTCAGATTTCTAAGTTTTGTATATTGGCTGTATAAATTTAAGAGTTAATTGTGAAACAAAGTACAAGTATTAGTGAGCATTATGTACTAAGTATCTGGATCAAATATTAATGTAAATATTTCCACTATTTACATGAATCATTAAATCTTTTCAATATTGAAACAAATCTTTAAAAGAAGATTGGTAAAGTATACAATTCAAGAAAGGAAATTCAAGCTGTGCCAAGACTTGCTCCTTTCTGATCTTAGTGATGTATTACTGAGTCACTATAGATCAAAGTGAATATATCGAAATATATCTATATATCTTACTGATGAACAAGTTAAACTTAAGCTGTCTTCCACACTTAAATAATTAATCTAGAAAACGTGCATAAGGATGAATTAGAATCATTGAAATTGAAAATTTAACAATATAATTCATCTCAATTTTTTTTTTTAAAGAAGTGAGTAAACATTGCAAAGAGAACGGACTATGTGTTGGAGGTAGTGCAAACAGAACAGTCACGGTAAAATCAAATACTTTGAGATAGTGACTTGAGATAAATCTACTATACATAGAGTTTTAACAAACTTTCTTTAAAAGATTCCAAAAGCCATGAGTGAGTAGGGTTGTGGTGTTGACTAGGAATGTGATTTAGACAACGAAGATTTCTTTAAACTCTAAGATCCTGATACTATGTCTATATCTGATAAAATCCTCCAATTCCATCAAATATACTTAAGGGTCCCCATTTTGTATATATATATATTTTTTCCCTTTACCTGCCTTGCCTCTTTCTGAACACTTACCGTTTTCATTGTATGCTATTGGAAACTACTTCTAAAAAATTATGTAGCTATCCAGCTTCCCTATTTGACTTCTACTATTATGATTCTAGGGATCATGCCCTATTCACTTATGTACCCCCTAATGTTACTTATGACACTTTAAATAATTCATCTTCATCCATATATTTTCAGATCACATCAGATCAGATCAGTCACTCAGTCGTGTCTGACTCTTGTGACCCCATGAATCGCAGCACGCCAGGCCTCCCTGTCCATCACCAATTCCCGGAGTTCATTGAGACTCACGTCCATTGAGTCAGTGATGCCATCCAGCCATCTCATCCTCTGTCGTCCCCTTCTTCTCTTGCCCCCAATCCCTCACAGCATCAGAGTCTTTTCCAATGAGTCAACTCTTCGCATGAGGTGGCCAAAGTACTGGAGTTTTAGCCTCAGCATCATTCCTTCCAAAGAAATCCCAGGGCTGATCTCCTTCAGAATGGACTGGTTGGATCTCCTTGCAGTCCAAGGGACTCTCAAGAGTCTTCTCCAACATCACAGTTCAAAAGCATCAATTCTTCAGTGCTCAGCCTTCTTTACAGTCCAACTCTCACATCTATACATTACCACTGGAAAAACCATAGCCTTGAATAGATGGACCATTGTTGACAAAGTAATGTCTCTGCTTTTGAATATGCTATCTAGGTTGGTCATAACTTTCCTTCCAAGGAGTAAGCGTCTTTTAATTTCATGGCTGCAGTCACCATCTGCAGTGATTTTGGAGCCCCAAAAAATAAAGTCTGACACTGTTTCCACTGTTTCCCCATCTATTTCCCATGAAGTGATGGGACCGGATGCCATGATCTTCGTTTTCTGAATGTTGAGCTTTAAGCCAACTTTGTCACTCTCCACTTTCACTTTCATCAAGAGGCTTTTTAGTTCCTCTTCACTTTCTGCCATAAGGGTGGTGTCATCTGCATATCTGAGGTTATTGATATTTCTCCCGGCAATCTTGATCCCAGCTTGTGTTTCTTCCAGTCCAGCATTTCTCATGATGTACTCTGCATATAAGTTAAATAAACAGGGTGACAATATACAGCCTTGATGAACTCCTTTTCCTATTTGGAACCAGTCTGTTGTTCCATGTCCAGTTCTAACTGTTGCTTCCTGACCTGCATACAAATTTCTCAAGAGGCAGATTAGGTGGTCTGGTATTCCCATCTCTTTCAGAATTTTCCGCAGTTTATTGTGATCCACACAGTCAAAGGCTTTGGCATAGTCAATAAAGCAGAAATAGATGTTTTTCTGGAACTCTCTTGCTTTTTCCATGATCCATTGTATGTTGGCAATTTGCTCTCTGGTTCCTCTGCCTTTTCTAAAACCAGCTTGAACATCAGGAAGTTCACGGTTCACATATTGCTGAAGCCTGGCTTGGAGAATTTTGAGCATTACTTTACTAGCATGTGAGATGAGTGCAATTGTGCGGTAGTTTGAGCATTCTTTGGCATTGCCTTTCTTTGGGATTGGAATGAAAACTGACCTTTTCCAGTCCTGTGGCCACTGCTGAGTTTTCCAAATGTGCTGGCATATTGAGAGCAGCACTTTCACAGCATCATCTTTCAGGATTTGGAATAGCTCAACTGGAATTCCATCACCTCCACTAGCTTTATTCGTAGTGATGCTTCCTAAGGCCCACTTGACTTCACATTCCAGTATGTCTGGCTCTAGGTCAGTGATCACACCATCGTGATTATCTGGGTCGTGAAGATCTTTTTTGTACAGTTCTTCTGTGTATTCTTGCCATCTCTTCTTAATATCTTCTGCTTCTGTTAGGTCCATACCATTTCTGTCCTTTATCGAGCCAAGATCAGCAAACTGTCTAAACTTCCACGTTCTTACTTGTCAAGTTAATTGTCAAGTAAGATATACTTGACTTTAAAAAAGAATAAATACATGTATATATGTATGACTGAAACACTTTGATGTATACCTGTAACTAACACAACTTTGTTAATAAACTATACTCCCAATAAAATAAAAAGTTAAAAAAATTGAAATTGAATTGAATTGAAAAAGTGATTCAGATGACTAGCCCGTCAGGTTTTCATATACAAAAACAGTAACTCTTGTTATGTTAGTTACTTTGTTATGAGTAATAGAGAAATTCAGTGAATGCCAACTATGTCATGGAATATCCTCGTAATATTTTTCCAGACAGCCTGGCCTCCATGGAGGCCTCCAACTATGATATATGACACAGATATATGGTATAATCGAAAGAGTAATGAGCTTGTTCACTCCATAGCACCAAGCTTGTCATTAAGTATCTATTTGAGAAGAGATTAGAATTGAATACTTAGTCTTTCCAAATCAATGAAAATTAATTACAATCAGACTCTTTTTTACAAGATGTGAGTTCCATAGAATAGTCAAGACTATATCTATAATGTTTTTAGTTACTTAGGTAATCAGAATTCTTATCAGGAATAATTAACACTAAGATACACTAAAATATCTCTTCATTAAATATAAATTATATTAATTCCAAATTAATGAGAAATAATATTGAGTCTGATTTGATCATTGAGAAGGTGGGTACATGTTTTATTTTTTATATTTTGAGGGAAATCTGTGACTTCAAATTTCTTTGAGGTCATTATGACAATTAAATTGACTTTTTGTAAAATAAATAAGGAAGTTAGAAGCAGTCACTCTTATCCAGGAGCAAAATTTTGGTCAAAAGTACTGTTATAGCCATTATCAGATTATCTCATGATGGAGCTGGCTTGTCATAGGTAAATTGTCATATTTGGGATGATAATCCTGAAACGCTTTAAAATGTTTTAAGAGCACTTAAAATTTTATTAGTCAATTACCGTTATCACTAAGAAGTGGACCAAACTCAAAAACCTAAACATAAAGGCCCTTCAGAATATTATATAAAGATTTTTTATAAATAAAATTCTTAGCAGTAAAGATTTTATAATGAGTTTGAACAACAACAACAAAACAAAACAAAACATTAATCTTTTTTAAATGCACATAAATTAGGCAATTACACAGACATTTGAGGTCTTTTTAGAATGTCTATAAAATGCTGTTTGCTGGCATATTCAGTGCAGCACTTTCACATCACCATCTTTTAGGATTTGAAATAGCTCAACTGGAATTCCATCACCTCCACTAGCTTTGTTCGTAGTGATGCTTTCTAAGGCCCACTTGACTTCACATTCTAGGATGCTGGCTCTAGGTAAGTGATCACACCATCGTGATTATCTGGGTCGTGAAGATCTTTTTTTGTGCAGTTCGTCTGTGTATTCTTGCCACTTCTTAATATCTTCTGCTTCTCTTAGGTCCATACAATTGCTGTCCTTTATTGTGCCCATCTTTGCATGAAATATTCCCTTGGTATCTCTGATTTTCTTGAAGAGATCTCTAGTCTTTCCCATTCTATTGTTTTCCTTTATTCCTTTCCACTGATCACTGAGGAAGGCTTTCTTATCTCTCCTTGCTATTCTTTGGAACTCTGCATTCAAATGGGTATATCTTTCCTTTTCTCCTTTGCTTTTTGATTCTCTTTTTTTCACAGCTATTTGTAAGGCTTCCTCAGATAGCCATTTTGCTTTTTTGCATTTCTTTTTCTTGTGGATGGTCTTGATCCGTGTCTCCTGTACAATGCTAGGAATCTCTGTCCATAGTTCATCAGACACTCTGATCTATTTCTCACTCCCACTGTATAATCATTTGGGGTTTGACTTAGGTCGTACCTGAATGGTTCAGTGGTTTGCACTACTTTCTTCAATTTAAGTCTGAATTTGACAATATGGAGCTCATGATCTGAGCCACAGTCAGCTCCCCATCTCGTTTTGGCTGACTGTATAGAACTTCTCCATATTTAGCTGCAAAGAATAAAATCAATCTGATTTCAATGTTGACCATCTGGTGATGTCCATGTGTAGAGTCTTTTCTTGGGTTTTTGGAAGAGAGTGTTGCTATCACTAGTGTGTTCTCTTGGCAAAACTCTATTAGCCTTTCCCTGCTTCATTCTGTATTCCAAGGTAAATTTGCCTGTTACCCAAGGTGTTTCTTGACTTCCTACTTTTGCATCCCCTATAATGAAAAGGACATCTTTTTTGGGTGTTAGTTCTAACAGGTCTTGTATGTCTTCATAGAACCATTTAACTTCAGCTTCCTCAGCATTACTGGTCAGGGCATAGAATTGGATTACCGTGATATTGAATGGTTTGCCTTGGAAATGTACAGAGATTATCTGTCATTTTTGAGATTGGATCCAAGTACTGCATTTTGGACTCTTTTGTTGACTATGATGGCTACTCCATTTCTTCTAAGGGATTCCTGCCCACAGTAGTAGATATAATGGTCATCTGAGTTAAATTCACCCATTGCAGTACATTTCATTTCACTGATTCCTAGAATGTCGATGTTCACTCTTGCCATCTCCTGTTTGACCACTACCAATTTGCCTTGATTCATGGACCTAACATTACAGGTTCCTATGTAATATTGCTCTTAACAGCATCAGGCCAATTTGTAAAATTCAGCAGTAGCAACAGGAATGTAAAAGGTCAGTTTTCATTCCAATCCAAAAGAAGGGCAATGCCAAGATGCTCAGACTACTGCACAATTTCAGTCATCTCACATGCTAGTAAAGTAATGCTCAAAATTCTCCAAGCCAGGCTTCAAAAGTACGTGAACTGTGAACTTCCATGTGTTCAAGCTGAATTTAAAAAGGCAGAGGAAACAGAGATCAAATTGCCAACATCTGCTTGATCATTGTAAAAGCAAGAGTTCCAGAAAAAACATCTATTTCTACTTTATTGACTATCCCAAAGCCTTTGATTGTGTGGATCACAATAAACTGTGGAAAATTCTGAAAGAGATGGGAATACCAGACCACCTGACCTGCCTCTTGAGGAACCTGTATACAGGTCAGGAAGCAACAGTTAGAACTGGATATAGAACAGCAGACTGGTTCCAAATAGAAAAAGGAGTACGTCAAGGCTGTATATTGTCACTTATATGCAGAGTACATCCTGAGAAACGCTGGGCTGGATGAAACATAAGCTGGAATCAAGATTGCTGGGAGAAATGCCAATAACCTCACATATGCAGATGACACCACCCTTATGGCAGAAAGTGAAGAAGACTTAAAGAGCCTCTTGATGAAAGTGAAAGAGGAGAATGAAAAAGTTGGCTTAAAGTGCAACATTCAGAAAACTAAGATCATGGCATCTGGTCTCATCACTTCATGGCAAACAGATGGAGAAACAGTGGAAACAATGAGCGACTCTATTTTGGGGGGCTCCAAATTCACTGCCAATGATGACTGCAGCCATGAAACTAAAAAACGCTTATTCCTTGGAGAAAAGTTATGACCAACCTAGACATCACATTAAAAAGCACAGACATTACTTTGCCAACAAAGATCCATCTAGTCAAGGCTGTGATTTTTCCGGAAGTCATGTATGGATATGAGAGTTGGACTATAAAGAAAGCTGAGTGCCAAAGAATTGATGCTTTTGAACTGTGGTGTTGGAGGAGACTCTTGAGAGTCCCTTGGATTGCAAGGAGATCCAACCAGTCCATCCTAAAGGAAATCAGTCCTGAATATTCTTTGGAAGGACTGATGTTGAAGCTGAAACTCCAATACTTTGGCCACCTGATGCGAAGAGCTGATTCACTGGAAAAGACCCTGTTGCTGGGAAAGGTTGAAGGTGGGAGGAGAAGGTGACGACAGAGAATAAGATGGTTGGATGGCATCACTGACTCCTTGGGCATGAGTTTGAGTAAACTTTGGGAGTTCTTGATGGACAGGGAAGCCTGTGAGTTACAGTCCATGGGATCGCAAAGAGTTGGATGCAGCTGAGGGACTAAACTGAACTGTACCATATTGTGTAAGACCTGGTAGGGGGAGTCACGGTTTCTCATCATTAAAGTGAGGTGCTGTACTAAATAGTGACTACTACATTTTTGGCTCTCTTCAAAGATTAAAGTAGAAAAATAATTTTAAAGACAGAAACATGGAAAAAATAGTACTCCTTTTTCTATTTCTTGGGTACTGTTGATAGCTATTACATAATAATTTAATATTTAATCTAAAATTTAATAAGATTATTTTGTATATTCTTAATGCAAGCCATAATTTTCTTGTCAGCATAACATTTCTATCACATATTGAGGTTACTAAACTCAAGTCTGTGTGTCAGGCATATAGCTGAGACAAACATATGGAAATGTTAGAGTTTCAAGCAGAGAAAGTTTTATTGTAGGTCCACGAAAGGTGGCCCATGCCCTCAAAATCCCAAATTCCCCGAAGGGTTTCAGCAAAGCATTTTTAAAGACACGTTTAAAGAATGATCCCAGGGTTGTGATCAGCTCAGCTAAAAGTGAATGTCACTCAGTCATGTCTGACTCTTAGCAACCCCATGGACTATCCAGTCCATGGAATTCTTCAGGCCAGAACACTGGAGTGAGTAGCCTTTCCCTCCTCCAGGGATTCTTCCCAACCCAGGGATCAAACCCAGGTCTACTGCACTGCAGGCAGATTGTTTACCAGCTGAGCCATCAGGGAAGCCCAAGAATACTGGAGTGGGTAGCCTATCCCTTCTGCAGCAGATCTTCTTGACCCAGGAATTGATCCAGGTTTTCTTGTATTGCAGGTGGATTCTTTACCAGCTGATCTACCAGCGAAGCCCATCAGCTCAGCTGGTACACAATGTTCTGATTGGTTGATGGTGATCAATACTTAGGTTCCAGAAAGTCTGGGGGCTACATGCTCATGATGATCAAGTAGTTAATTTCTTCTGTTTCCTGGTGAGTTTAGCATCTGAAAAACTCAGGAAATATGTATCAAATACTATTATCTAGGCACCTCAGAGAGTAGCTAAAGCAGAGTATATGGGGGAGGGGTCTGTCCCTGAAAGGCTCCATAGAGTCATGCTTAGTAACATTGGTAGCAGGAAGAGCTAACTAACATTAAGAAAATCAAACTCCATTAAAAAATGTAAGCTATTTACCTTAACTCTTTTCCTAATGCTTGTATAATACTAATCAAAAAGAAACAAATGCATTTTTAATCATTAGGCACAGAGTTATGCAGATAGTGATATTCATAGTTTCTCATAGTATTTGATTTGCATATGGACTTACAGAGATAATTCTTTCATAGTTACTTTAATTGACCTTAGACACACAGTGTGATACATGGGAATTGAATCATCCATCTTCCCCATCAGTCTACTTCATTGTTATTCTTACCCATAACTTCTCTCATTTTAAGCTCAACTTTTGAATGTGGCAGATGGGAACTATCTTAAGTAGAATGGAATATACTAGAAAATATGGAGGGTGAAGGTGGAAACAGGTCACACCATAAATATGAAGTTTGAACTGATTAGAAGAATAGGAGGTATCCGAGGGACTCTTATACAGGATTATGTAACAGGAAATTTAGAAACATATGCTTACACTGCTGAGTTTTAGCTTGAATGCCTGTTCTCTGCTACCCCAGTAATAACCAGTGACTCTTCCAAGACTGAGTGAATCAGCAAAGAGCACCTATTCAGCTCTGTAACAGAAAGAAATATGATTTCTAAGAGGAAGACAGGAGATAGTAGAGAGAAAACTTGATGTTGAACTTCCAGAAATTATCCTGACTCCAGTTTAGTCACTCAGTCATGTCCAACTCTTTGCGATCCCATGAACTGCAGCATGCCAGGTCTCCTTGTCAATCATCAACTCCCAGAGTTTACTCAAACTCATGTCCATTGAGTTGGTGATGCCATCCAAACATCTCATCCTCTTGTCGTCCCCGTCTCCTCCTGTCTTCAATCTTTCCCAACATCATTGTCTTTTCCAATGAGTCAGTTCTTCACATCAGGTGGCCAAAGTATTGGAATTTCAGCCTCAACATCAGTCCTTCCAATGAATATTCAAGACTGATTTCCTTAGGATGGACTGGTTGGATCTCTTTGCAGTCCAAGGGACTCTCAAGAGTCTTCTCCAATATCACAGTTCAAAAGCATCAATTCTTTGGCTCTCAGTTTTCTTTGGAGTCCAACTCTCACATCCATACATGACTGCTGGAAAAATAGCCTTGACTAGATGGACCTTTGTTGGCAAAGTAATGTCTCTGCCTTTGAATATGCTATCTAGGTTGGTCATAACTTTCCTTCCAAGGAGCAAGCATCTTTTAATTTCATGGCTGCAGTCACCATCGGCAGTGATTTTGGAGCCCCCAAAATTAAAGTCTGTCACTATTTCCACTGTTTCCCTATCTATTTGCCAGAAAGTGATGGGACCGGATGCCATGATCTTAGTTTTCTGAATGTTGGTCTTTAAGCCAGCTTTTTCACTCTCCTCTTTCACTTTCATCAAGAGGCTCTTTAAGTCTTCTTCACTTTCTGCCATAAGGGTGGTGTCAACTGCATATGTGAGGTTATTGCTATTCCTCCCAGAAATCTTGATTCCAGCTTCTGTTTCATCCAGCTCAGCGTTTCTCATTGGAGAAGGTGATGGCACCCCACTCCAGTACTCTTGCCTGGAAAATCCCATGGACGGAGGAACCTGGTGGGCTGCAGTCCATGGGGCTGCTAAGAGTCAGACACGACTGAGCGACTTCAGTTTCACTTTCATGCATTGGAAAAGGAAATGGCAACCCACTCCAGTATTCTTGCCTGGAGAATCCCAGGGACGGTGGAGCCTGATGGGCTGACCGTCTATGAGGTCGCACAGAGTCGGACACGACTGAAGCGACTTAGCAGCAGCAGCATTTCTCATGATGTACTCTGCATATAAGTTAAATAAGAAGGGTCACAATATACAGCTTTGATGTGCTACTTTCCCGATTTGGAACCAGTCTGTTTTTCCATGTCCAGTTCTAACTGTTGCTTCCTGACCTGCATACAGATTTCCCATAAGGTGGGTCATGTGGTCTGGTATTCCCATCTCTTAAAGAATTTTCCAGTTTGCAGTGATCCACAAGGTCAAAGGCTTTGGCATAGTCAATAAAGCAGAAATAGATGTTTTTCTGGAACTCTCTTGCTTTTCCCATGATCCAGCAGATGTTGGCAATTTGATCTCTGGTTCCTCTGCCTTTTCTAAAACCAGCTTGAACATCTGGTAGTTCATGGTTCACGTACTTTTGAAGCTTGGCTTGGAGAATTTTGAGCATTACTTTACTAGTGTGTAAGATGAGTGCAGTTGTGTGGTAGTTAGAGCATTCTTTGGCATTGCCTTTCTTTGGGATTGGAATGAAAACTGACCTTTTCCAGTCCTGTGGCCACTGCTGAGTTTTCCAAATGTGCTGGCATATTGAGTGCAGCACTTTCACAGCATCATCTTTCAGGATTTGGAATAGCTCAACTGGAATTCCATCACCTCCACTAGCTTTGTTCGTAGTGATGCTTCCTAAGGCCCACTTGAGTTCACATTCCAAGAAGTCTGGCTCTAGGTGAGTAATCACACCATTGTGATTATCTAGGTAGTGAAGATCTTTTTTGTACAGTTCTTCTGTGTATTCTTGTCATGTCTTCTTAATATCTGCTTCTGTTAGGTCCATAGCATTTCCATCCTTTATAGAGCCCATCTTTCCATGAAATGTTCCTAGTTTCTATTCCCAAATCTGTTATATGTTCCACAAGGTAGGTCAGTATGAATTTTGAGAATAAAAGTGACAATTTTGTTTTCACAGTGTTACTTGCACTACTCTCTGAGGCAGGAGGCAGATGGCTCTGGTCAAGATACAGTGATTGGAAATTCATTCCCTGTAGATCGAAACTCCAAGACAAGAATAGCAGGACAATTAATGGAGGAGGCTAGGCTGTGCCCAATCTATATATTTCTTTTCCTGAAGTTAGGAGACCTTTCTGACCACACACACCCAGAAAAGGCTCCTTGTAGGCCAAAGGGGGAGAAATGTCAAGGGACGCTCTACCCAGATGCCTCTTTGATAGGATCCATCTTAGCTAAGAGATGTGTGCACACACATGGAAGGATCCTTAGAAATACCAAATATGGACTGTGGACCAGTAAATAATGATGATTGGCCAAAAGAAAACTGGAAGAAATGCCTCATATAAGTGATTTAAACTGCCGCATGGGTGCAGCTCAGGGATTCTCCCTCTGATCCTTCCTGTGTGTCTATCCATATATATTGCAATCTTTTTCCTCTTAATAATTATTTTATTTGCTTCAGTACTTTCTGTCTTTGGGGAGATTCTTTTGTGCAAAGACAAAGGCCAGGGCCCTTGTCACTGACCACTGGTCTAGTGACTAGGATCTGGTGCTTTCACCACCACAACCCAGCCTCGATATCTGGTTGGGAACGTAAGTTCTGCTCCAAGCTGTTGCAGGCTGAGGCCACCCAAAATCATCTCTAGTAACAAATTTGCTGAAGTTTTTGAAGCTCAAAATGGATTAGTAAGGAAGATTCTAAGTCTTTCTAGATCACCTGGAATCTTATTTACAATCTTAGTTCATTAAAATAGTTTCTTATGGCCTTTCTGATCCCTTTTAGCACTTTAAAAATACTTCTAAGTATTCAAGGTAAGGTTTGGGAATTCCCTTCCACGTCCCTTTGTTAGCAACTTATTAAACCAGAGGTCTGCTCTGTTTGCTAGAAGAAAGGAAAAAACCATCACTCAATAATGTCTGACTCTTTGCAACCTCATAGACTTCATCCCACCAGGCTCCTCTGTCCATGGAATTCTCTAGGCAAGAATATTGGAGTCTAGGACATGGACACAACCTAGATGTCCATTGGCAGATGAATGGATAAGGAAGTTGTGGTACATATATATACACAATGGAATATTACTCAGCTATTAAAAAAAAAGACACATTTGAGTCAGTTCTAATGAGGTGGACAAAACTGGAGCCTATTATAGAGGTGAAGTAGGTCAGAAAGATAAACACCAATACAGTATATTAACACATATCTATGGAATTTAGAAAGACAGTAACTATGATCCTATATGTCAAGCAGCAAAAGAGACACAGATGTAGAAAAAAGACTTTTGGACTATGTGGGAAAAGGGGAGGATGGGATGACTTTGAGAGAATAGCATTGAAACATGTATATTACCATATGTAAAATAGATGACCAGTGCAAGTTCAATGCATGAAGCAGGACACTCAAACTGGTGCTCTGCGACAACCCAGAGCGATGGGGTGGGAAGAGAGGTGGGAAGGGTTTCAGGATGGGGAGACACATGTATGGCAAAAACTAACACAATATTGTAAAAAAAAAAAAAAAAAAAAAGCTATCCTGCAATTAAAATAAACTAATTATTAAAAAAAAAAAAAAGAATACTGGAGCTGATAGCCATTCCCTTTTCCAGAGGATCTTCCCAACCCAGGGATGAAACCTAGGTCTCCCACATTGCAGGTGGATTCTGTACCATCTGAGCCACCAGGGAAGCCCAAGTGTCTGTTTTTCAAATAACCTCAGAGAATATCTAAAAGCAGGATCATGTGTCTCATACGCGGTATCTCTTCATCTTTGAGGATTTCATCCATTTCCTTCCGTCTGAAGAAACAGTTCTTGGAAGGGGTCCTTGGCTCCTTCTTAAGAAGTTTCATCATTATTTAGGTAGGCTTAGTGCCCTTTTTGAACTGTGGTGTTAGAGAAGACTCTTGAGAGTCCCTTGTACTGCAAGAGATCCAACAAGTCCATCCTAAAGGATATCAGTCCTGGGTGTTCATTGGAAGGACTGATGTTGAAGCTGAAACTCCAATACTTTGGCCAACCTGATGTGAAGAGCTGATTCGTTTCAAAAGACCCTGATGCTGGGAAAGATTGAAGACAGGAGGAGAAGGGGACAACAGAGGATGAGATGGTTGGATGGCATCACCGACTCAATGGACATGGATTTGAGTATGCTCCAGGAGTTGGTGATGGACAGGGAGGCCTGGCATGCTGCAGTCCATGGGGTCGCAAAGAGTCAGACACAACTGAGCAACTGAACTGAACTGAGCACCCTTTCAGTATCTCAGGAATTAGGGGGAGTAAACCTCACCCCTAGACTGCTCAGAAGCTTCTCTTGCCCTATGTAATTCCTTAATGACTTCTCATTTGGTAAAAGGAGCTCATAAACCAAATAGTTTTTGCAACAATCACACAAAAAGGGTCACCATACTCATTGTAATTACATGGCAGTAAAGACCAAGCTCAGTCCAAATAAAACAAGCCCTGAAATGCATTGATCTGAAGAATGTCTTGCATTGACATTTACTTTCTCAGAACTAACCCATCAACCCAATGGTAAAGTTCCAAATCAGCTTTAATGTTTTGTAAGCAAAGTAAAAAATTTAATTTTCTTACTAAAAAGAAAGGAAAACAATTCAGAAATATCACAATCTATCCATTACAGCAACTCAGAATAATCTTTAAGTTTACAGAAAATCATCCCAATAATTTATGAGCCTTTGTCTCTAAATCAAAACAATATCAGCAGGATTTAAATATAATTTATTCATTAAAATTGATTTTGTTTTGATTTTATCTGATTTTGTTTTGATTTTATCTTATCATCTTCTTTTCATTAAAATATGGTATTTTGGGGACTATGTGTCAAAATATTTATTTAGCAGTGTACATTTTTCTTATATTGCCACTGTTTTAAGTGATAATGAACAAAGTGCACATGGACAGAATCAACTGTCCATGAACGGCTAAACAGAATCAGATGAACAAATGAATAAAATCAACTTAAACTGAACACCTATTTGTATTTGAAAATTATTCCTCAAGTTAAATGATTGGTATGGCAGTTTAAGTCACATATTTTAAAACATGGATTTTGATTGCTTACTTTTTTCATTTATAAGAGTTAAGTTGTCTATTGGAGTCCTATGAAATGTGATGCTTTATTCTGAATAATCATTAAAAATGAGGCTTAGGATATCTGTTCTTCCCAAATAACCTTACAAATAATATCTGAAATATTGTGGCCACACAAGAGATATAAATTAAATCTTATGACTTATACAAGAAAAATTTCCAGAGTAACATTATTCCACATTGTTATGCCATTTTGGTAATAATTTTAACTAAAAGAAAAAAGAGGAAATACTACTTTAAGTAAAAGTGCTAATCATGACATGGCTCTTACTCAGCTTGAACTTATGCAACCGAGAACAGTTAGAGGACATTCCAAATATGTCCAAAGTTTATGTTTCTGGAAGCTGTGCAAAAGTTCAGGAAAGGGGCCATAATTCTGTGCAATGATTCCTGAATTTCTGACTTGGAGATTGTAGAGCCCCATTAGTCTACTGACCTGGGTCCCAAAAATTTCTATTATTTTTTCAGATATACCCTTTTGTTATCAAACTTGTATATCTGTCCATATTAAAAACATTATTGAGTGTTTTATAGGCTTCAAAAAAATCTCTTATGAAATCTGCTGTGAAACTAAACAAGGACTTATATAAAATACATTTGCAACTTGAAGGCAAATCTTTACTTCTAAAAATATTTATTTCCTCATAAAAGATAATGTGAATTGCCATTTAGCATTTCAGAGAGATCTTTCAAAAGTATTTTTAGACTTTATTGAAATTTTAATCGAGCCTAAATAACCGACCTTATTTACATGTAACCCAGACTTTTATATGATTTCACAAATAATAAAAAAAAATTGCATTACTGTAGTCAGTTCTGTCAATTTAAGAATTGCTATATCAATATTTCTAGTTTAGAAATGTTTGAATAGGGAGCTATAGAATACATTACTAAATAAATTTATTATGGCTAATAAAATGTAGAATATATTTTGTTTTCTCAGAAGCTATTGCCCTTAAATATTAGAATAATCAGGTAGAACTCCTGAGAGAAATATGTTATTTCCATCCTTAGAAATTATAGAAAAGAGAAGGAAGAAAAGGAAAGATAAAAGTTTTCTATGTAAAATGATTCCAGAAATAGCAATTGTATTACATATTCATATTCCAACTAAGACTTCCCAAAGCATTCTGTTAAGAAGGAAGCTGAGTCCCTAACTGGAGACAATGGGAAGAAAATACCTTGATCTATTAGCAGAATCTGTCTTAAATGGAAGAGTGTGAAATGGAAGCCTGTAAACCAGGTATTTTCATCTCTAATTCAGACAACTATGTTGTGGGAAGAATAGGGATTAATATGTAAATATTCTACCCAATTCTGAGTTTTGTGTGAAAAGTCCAACTAATCTGACTGAGAATTTTGTTAACTCAAATACAAACCAAAGGGTGCGAAAAGAGAGAGAGAGAAATGTAACAAGCATCACAATTACTAAGATTCTTGCTTCTGGTGAGAGGAAGTGCCCCTGCCATATGAAGTGATAGGATATACAACACCATTGGTACTTAAACAGAATGCGGGTGATGGTAACTGAAAAAATCCAACTGCTTTAGAGGTTTGAAGAAAGAAAATGTCCGGGAGTTGTTAATCACCATCAACTCAAGGAACACTGTCAAAATAAAATTTCTACAGTGATGGTGATGCTTAGTGAGATCCCTATGTCTGGAAGCCCACTCCAGTATTCTTGCCTGGAAAATCCCATGGATGGAGAAGCCTGGTGGGCTACAGTCCATGGGGTCGCAAAGAGTTGGAAACGACTGAGCAACTTCATTTCACTTTCTATGTCACAGGCAGATTATGCTGGAAATCAGGCCTAGATATAAGGAAGAGAGAGATACAAAGGATATGGTATTATTTCTTCAACAGCTTTCCAGTTTTTAAGTTAATGTCTTCATAGGAAAAGAGTAAGCCCTTGAAATCTATGGTGGAGACTTTGGGTGGACAATCCTGAGAAACTCAAAACTGCATATTATACTGCTCCCTTGACTTCATGAGTTGTCACAAGCACCTACTCTACCAGAGGAAAACAGTCGCCCTTGTTTAGAAATACTGCAAACCTCTTGCCTGTAGTAGATTCCTCACAAATTGCTGCTTGTCTTCCAAAATATTTCTTTCCACACCATTTATTGTCTGTATACCATGAAACACAAGATGAGGGGCTTCCCGCCTGGTTTAGACTGCAAAGAATCTACCTGCAATGCAGAAGACCCGGGCTTGATCCCTGAGTCAGGAAGATCCCCTGGAGAAGGTAATGACAATCCACTTCAGTAATCTTGCCTGGAGAATTTAATGGACAGAGGAGCCTGGTGGGCTACAGTCCATGGGCTTGCAAAGAGTCGGACATGACTGAGCGACTAACTCTTTCACTTTCAAACAAGATGAGCATCGGCACAACCTTCTCATGAAGATGTGGGGTCCAAGTCTAGATGGGAATAGCAAACGCCCCAGAGGGACAGTAGAACCCTGCTAACGCATACACACAAGAACTTGAGGACATACGTTTGACCAGAAGAGGAAGAACATAAGACTGGAAAGGGAAGAACTTAATAATTTGAGAACATTCAGTCTTGACACGGGGTTTAATAACTTGGCAGGGACACCTGGAACCAATTTCAGGACACCTGGAACCATGCTGGGATAATCCTTTTGAAGTTTGTACACAATGATACTCTGTTGTAAATGAGGTAAAGTGCCTTGATAGAACATTGAAGAAGTCTGAGGGCTCAGAGGTGGGAAAAAATTAAGATGGACTTATTGTGTAAAACCAGAAGACACATCACCTCACCATCTCCTTGTTTTCCTCAGGAGCATTTATAGAATGTTCTCTTTTGAGTCCGTAAGGAATGGTGGGAGTGGAGGGAGTAGAGGCAATGTACAGGCATCTTTATGAAACTCAGTAGTGGATTCCTGAGCAGGCTGGTATGAGCAGAAAGAACTGAGCATCCCTTGCACAGAATTCTGGGATACCAGAGGCCAGGTAGCAGTACTTAACCATCAACGGCAAGGTAGATGTAAATTCTATAATGGGCAGCAAGATCACAGTAGCAATCCGGGTGCCTTGACCCTCAGAGACTTGTGGGATGATTGAGATCATACTGTTCTGAGCACAGATGATAGGGGTTATGTAACTTGCATAACAACAACAAAAAAAAGTGTGCTGCCAAGTGGAAGGCTGATGTCAGCCAGCAAAATGGAAAGTTACAGTTTTTTTTAATCCAAGTTCCAGATGTATGACAATGCACGGATCCAAAATCCATTGATTGAAGGAAATACTGAATCCCCTTGAGGAAGGATACAGCAATACCACTATTATAATATAAAATAAACATCCCCTTACTCTTTCTCCAAAGGGATCTCAGATCATTTCCCATTTACTGAGAAAAAGGAGACTGTCTATACTTTGGAGGGCTGTTGGATCCAGAATCTAAGATGACTCTAGTAACAAGGAATTCAATATGCTACTTTGCATTTCTGCTTGAGTGGGAGTGAGAGAAGAAGCCAGATGATAAATGGTGCCCTGGTCAGCCCAAGATCATCTCATACTAAATATATATCTTCAAATTTACTTTGGTATCATTTGCCTGTTCTCAGAATCTGTACATCATCGCACCTAGCAGAAGCTTCCTTCACATTATTTCTCTGATTTGTGGAGTACAAGACTAAGCAGAATCCCTAAAAACTGTGCCACCTCCCCTGGAGAGCAATATCATTAACATGAAGCAAAACTGAACTCCAAATGGAATGGAAGGAATTAGTGCCACCCTCAAAGTTTTAATGAATGCAAGAGTAGGGGTACCTATCATATCCCCACTTTATTTCTGTTGACTCCTGCAGCATCCAAATGGATTACAATGGATAGTGGTGGGCTTTCATAATTTAACTTAATGGTAACCTTAAGCACAGCTGCTGAATCAGTTGTGATATCTGACAAAAAAATGAAAAACACAGTTCTGGAACTTAGTATGCAGCTCTTCACATGAGGAGTGCATTCATCACAAACAGCTCAGTTTCTATAGGAAGGACAGAAGTATACACTAGTGTTTCCAAGAAAAGTTAAACTCTCCTGTTCTGTCACAATATAGAACACAAAGGACATAACTATTTTGATATTTTCCCTTAGTTGAGTAAAATTGTCTGGTCTCAACAGAAATATATCAAGTAAAATGTGGTAACATGTCAAAACATGGATTTTTAAATTTAATTGTAAGAGCTAAGACATAGATTCCTATAGTAGTTTCACAGATTTTTGACAAAATGCACCATAGGAAATTACATTTAGCTTAATTTTCTTTAATTCAAAGTCAAGGACTATACCATAACTTTTCTCTCAGTGCTTCAACATGCTTTACTATATCCCTAATATACTAAGTTTACTATGATATCTTTTGCATTCATTTGTTGATAATGAGATGTATTGAAAGGAGATACCACATTCAATCCCTGGGTCAGGAAGATCCCCTGGAGGGAGACATGGCAACGCACTCCAGTATTCCTGCCTGGAAAATCCCATGGGCAGTGGAGCTTGATGGACTACAGTCCCTGGGGTTGCAAAGACTCAGACACGACTTAGCAACAAACAACAACAACAAAAATGGTCTTCTTTATAGGAAAATTGAATAATTATGATCCTCTATTTTTTAGTAAAGTGAACTGATGCTATCACTTTATCATTGACTGTAATATTAACTATGAGTTTGAAGGTTTTACTTTATACGTTTTGATTTAATAATTTAAAATGTGAATGTTAAGTGTCGTTTCATGTGTTTGTTAGCCATCTGTATGTCTTCTTTGGAGAAATGTCTATTTAGTTCTTTGGCCCATTTTTTGACTGGGTCATTTATTTTTCTGGAATTGAGCTGTAGGAGTTGCTTGTATATTTTTGAGATTAGTTGTTTGTCAGTTGCTTCATTTGCTATTATTTTCTCCCATTCTGAAGGCTGTCTTTTCACCTTGCTTATAGTTTCCTTTGTTGTGCAGAAGCCTTTAAGTTTAATTAGGTCCCATTTGTTTATTTTTGCTTTTATTTCCAATATTCTGGGAGGTGGGTCATAGAGGATCCTGCTGTGATGTATGTCAGAGAGTGTTTTGCCTATGTTCTCCTCTAGGAGTTTTATAGTTTCCGGTCTATGTTTAGATCTTTAATCCATTTTGAGTTTATTTTTGTGTATGGTGTTAGAAAGTGTTCTAGTTTCATTCTTTTCCAAGTGGTTTTCCCAGCACCACTTGTTAAAGAGATTGTCTTTAATCCATTGTATATTCTTGCCTCCTTTGTCAAAGATGAGGTGTCCATAGGTGCGTGGATTTATTTCTGGGCTTTCTATTTTGTTCCATTGATCTATATTTCTGTCACTCATTATCAGAGAAATGCAAATCAAAACCTCTATGAGGTACCATTTCACGCCAGTCAGAATGGCTGTGATCCAAAAGTCTACAAGCAATAAATGCTTGAGAGGGTGTGCAGAAAAGGGAACCCTCTTACACTGTTGGTGGGAATGCAAACTAATACAGCCACTATGGAGAGCAGTGTGGCGATTCATTAAAAAAACTGGAAATAGAACTTCCTTATGACCCAGCAATCCCACTGCTGGGCATACACACTGAGGAAACCAGAAGGGAAAGAGACACATGTACCCCAATGTTCATCGCAGCACTGTTTATAATAGCCAGGACATGGAAGCAACCTAGATGTCCATCAGCAGATGAATGGATAAGAAAGCAGTGGTACATATACACAATGGAGTATTACTCAGCCATTAAAAAGAATCCATTTGAATCAGTTCTAATGAGGTGGATGAAACTGGAGCCTATTATACAGGGTGAAGTAAGCCAGAAAGAAAAACACCAATACAGTATACTAACGCATATATATGGAATTTAGGAAGATGGTAACAATAACCCTGTATACGAGACAGCAAAAGGACACTGATGTATAGAACAGCGTTTTGGACTCTGTGGGAGAGGGAGAGGGTGGGATGATTTGGGAGAATGGCATTGAAACATGTATAATATCATATATGAAACAAGTCGCCAGTCCAGGTTCGATGCATGATACTTGATGCTTGGGGCTGGTGCACTGGGACGACCCAGAGGGATGGTACATGGAGGGAGGAGGGAGGGGGGTTCAGGATGGGGAACACAGGTATACCTGTGGCGGATTCATTTTGATATATGGCAAAACCAATACAATATTGTAAAGTTAAAAAATAAAATTAAATTAAAAAAAAACAAAAACAAAATAAAATGTGAATGTTAGATTAAAATGAGGATGAATATATGTCCTAGTTTGCTTAGACAGTCCTGATTTATACCCGTTTCCCTGGTGTTACATGTATCTAGTGCCTTTTTCACTTTAAATGTGTTCAAGTTTGGAAAATAAACTATCTTAGTTATAATAGTAGGAAACCTAAGCTGCTTGGATACAAGAGCTGTGTATGAACTTTTGGAATAATAAATGAGAAACCTTTTCTAAGGATGCACCTGCTTCCTTTCTCTTCTGTTTCTGCTTCAAAAAATGCACATGTCCAAACCGCTTTATGGTCACAAAAGGCTCAGCTCACTGGGAGGAGAGGAGACAGAAAACCTCTGGGGAAAATGATATGGGGATGGGAACTGAAGACCTCTGAATGAGATTCCAAGAGGAAGGGGGGCAAATGTACTCCAGAGAAGAGAAACAGAGACAAAAATACTAATGCATTAGAAAGGTAGGCAAAGGTAAGTGCCTCCAAGTAGAGAGGTGAGAAACACACCATGTGATCCATTCCTCCCTTTCCTAGGAAAGAATGGAAATCATTTTTACCTCCTAAAATCAGAGTCCAATTTCTTCTTACAGAGGTATTTTGGTTATTGCATATGAGTGCATGTGTGCATACTAAGTTGCTTCAATCATGTCTGACTCTTTGCCACCCTATGGACTGTAGCCCACCAGATTCCTCTGTCCATGGGGATTCTCCAGGCAGGGATACTGGAGTGGGTTGCCATGCCCTCCTCCAGAAGATCTTCCCAACCCAAGGACTGAACCCACATCTCTTATGTCTCCTACATTGGCAGTCGGGCTCTTTATCATTAGTGCTACCTGGGCAGCCCTACTGCACTACAGGAAAGGAAAAAGTTCTCTGCATTAGAATCACCCGCCTTCTATGTATATAATATATTTTACCTCAGGATTTCAAGCAAAGGCTTATTTCTGAGGTTTAATTGTAGCTTGTAAAAGAACTACTCCTAAAATGTAAATTTTAAAGAACATATCACATAAATAATTACTGCATTCAGATTAACCTAACCCAGACATGAAAATGATACTTTTGTTTATTCTCCACGTATCTTTACTAGAGAACATTTTATAACCATTCTAGAGAAAAACAGAAATTATCTTTAGAAAAGTATTTGAATAATTCACACCTATAGCTGTAATGTATTTCAATTGTTGTTCAGTTGCTCAGTCGTGTCTGACTCTTTGAGATTCCACGGGCTGCAGCATGCCAGGTTTCCCTATCCTTCACCATCTCCCAGAGCTTGCTCAAACTCATGTCCGTTGAGGTGGTGATGCCATCCAACCATCTCATCCTCTGTTGTGCCCTTCTCCTCCTGCCTTCAATCTTTCCCAGCATCAGGGTCTTTTCAAATGAGGTTGGCTTTTCACATCAGGTGGCCAAAGTATTGGAGCTTCAGCTTCAGCATCAGTCCTTCCATTGACTATTCAGGGTTGATTTCCCAGGATTGATTGGTTTGATCTCTTGCAATCCAGTGAAGTTGCTCAGTCATGTCCGATTCTTTGGGATCCCTTGGACTGTAGCCTACCAGGCTCTCCCATCCATGGAATTTTCCAGGCAAGAGTACTGGAATGGGCTGCCATTTCCTTCTCTAGGGGATCTTCCCAACCCAGGGATTAAACCCAGATCTCCGGTATTGCAGGCAGACTCTTTACTCTCTGAGCCACTGGAGAAGCCCCCTTGCAAGCCAAGGGACTCTCAAAGTCTTCTCCAACACCACAGTTCAAAAGTATCAATTCTTCGGCACTCAGCCTTCTTTACGGTCCAACTCTCACATCCATACATGACTACTGGGAAAGCCATAGATTTGACTAGACGAACCTTTGTTGGCAAAGTAATGTCTCTGCTTTTTGATATACTGTCTAGAATTGTCATAGCTTTTCTTCCACGGAGCAAGCATCTTCTATGTCACTGTGGTGTCATGCTTACACCATTTCACTTAGTTCCCACCACAATACAAATTCATATATTTCAATATAAATATATTACTATGAATCTGAAAGATTCCCAAGCATTTTGTTTATTTATCATTATCTAAAGTAAAATATATACACATATGCATTTTATAGCAGATCTGGTTACAAAAGCATCTGTATTTTGAAAATGAGCAATATATACCCTATAAATAATATTCTGATGATTATATATGTGTTTTCTGGGTTGTCTCCATATGTATCAGCAGAGAGCTGACACTATGCAGAATGTATTTTTCTGCCTTGTCTCAATATTAAGCTTAATTTTGGAAATTATTTTTGTCCTTTTTCCTTCAAACTTGTTTATTCATACATTTGGAAAGAAAATGAATATAATGAGATCATTCTACCAGAAATAACACGAATATTAGTCATCTACCACTCCTAGCTCAGATATATTAATATTCAGATGAAGAAATCCATTTGTGAAATACCTGGCCAAAAATCATCATGATTTGTGTTCATCATTATCCTGTAAAGTCTATAATATTATGTTTTGTTTTCCATAAAATGTATGTGTGTTAGGAAGTCAATTTATTTTTAGAAAATTAAAAACATAAATATAGGGCAAGATTTTATGCATGATAGAGTTCACAACACAGTATCAAACTGTGGTGTCATGCTTACATCATTTCACTTAGTTCCCACCACAACACTAATTAGTATTATTTTACCAAAATTGCAAATGGGAAAATTGAGGTTTCAAAAGACTAAATATCTCACACGAAGTCACATATCTCAGTTCAGTTCAGTTCACTTCAGTTCAGTCGCTCAGTCGTATCCGACTCTTTGCGACCCCATGAATTGCAGCACGCAAGGCCTCCCTGTCCACCACCAACTCCCGGAGTTCACTCAGACTCACATCCATCGAGTTGGTGATGCCATCCAGCCATCTCATCCTCTGTCATCCCCTTCTCCTCCTGCCCCCAATTCCTCTCAAGCATCAGGGTCTTTTCCAATGAGTCAACCTTCCAAAGAACACCCAGGACTGATCTCCTTCAGAATGGACTGGTTGGATCTCCTTGCAGTGCAAGGGACTCTCAAGAGACTTCTCCAACACCACAGTTCAAAAGCATCAATTCTTCGGTGCTCAGCCTTCTTCACAGTCCAACTGTCACATCCATACATGACCACAGGAAAAACCATAGCCTTGACTAGACGGACCTTTCTTGGCAAAGTAATGTCTCTGCTTTCAATATGCTATCTAGGTTGGTCATAACTTTCCTTCCAAGGAGTAAGCGTCTTTTAATTTCATGGCTGCAATCACCATCTGCAGTGATTTTGGAGCCCAAATAAAGTCTGACACTGTTTCTACTGTTTCCCCATCTATTTGCCATAAAGTGATGGGACCAGATGCCATGATCTTCGTTTTCTGAATGTTGAGCTTTAAGCCAACTTTTTCACTCTCCTCTTTCACTTTCATCAAGAGGCTTTTGAGTTCCTCTTCACTTTCTGCCATAAGGGTGGTGTCATCTGCATATCTGAGGTTATCGATATTTCTCCCAGCAATCTTGATTCCAGCTTGTGCTTCTTCCAGCCCAGCATTTCTCATGATGTACTCTGCATAGAAGTTAAATAAGCAGGTGACAATATACAGGCTTGACGTACCCCTTTTCGTATTTGGAACCAGTCTGTTCCTGTTGCTTCCTGACCTGCATACAGGTTCCTCAAGAGGCAGGTCAGGTGGTCTGGTATTTGCATCTCTTCCAGAATTTCCACAGTTTATTGTGATCCACACAGTCAAAGGCTTTGGCATAGTCAATAAAGCAGAAATAGATGGACCTCGCAGAACCCAAGAGGAGCTACCCCACATCCGAGGTCAGAGGTGGCGGCCGAGAGTGCCAGGCTGTGATGGCACAGAAACAGCCAAGAGGAACTACCCCACGTCCGAGGTCAGGGGCGGTGGATGAGAGGATCTACCCAATGCCCGAGGCCAGGGGTGGCAGCTGGGAGGAGCTACCACACGCCTGAGGTCAGGGGTGGTGGCCTAGAAGAGCAACCCCACGTCCAAGGAGCCATGGCTGCAAGGGCACAGGAGGGCAGAGAGGAGCTACTCCACATTCAAGGTCAGGACAGGCAGTGGTGAGGAGATACCCCTCGTCCTAGGCAAGGAGCAGCAGCTGCACTTTGTTGGAGCAGCTGTAAAGAGATACCCCACGTCCAAGGTAAGAGAAACCCAAGTAAGACAGTGGTGTTGTGAGAAGGCATCAGAGGGCAGACACACTGAAACCATAATCACAGAAAACTAGTCAATCTAATCACACTAGGACCACAGTCTTGTCTAACTCAATGAAACTAAGCCATGCCATGTGGGGTCACCCAAGCGAGCGGGCATGGTGGAGAGGTCTGACAGAATGTGGTCCACTGGAGAAGGGAATGGCAAACCACTTCAGTACTCTTACCTTGAGAACCCCATGAACAGCATGAAAAGGCAAAATGATAGGATACTGAAAAAGGAACTCCCCAGGTTGGTAGGTGCCCAATATGCTACTGGAGATCAGTGGAGAAATAACTCCAGAAAGAATGAAGGGATGGAGCTAAAGCAAAAAAATAGCCAGTTGTGGATGTGACTGGTGATAGAAGCAAGGTCCATGCTGTAAAGAGCGATATTGCATAGGAACTTGGAATGTTAGGTCCATGAATCAAGGCAAATTGGAAGTGGTCAAACAGGAGATGGCAAGAGTGAACGTCTACATTCTAGGAATCAGCGAACTAAAATGGACTGGAATGGATGAATTTAACTCAGATGACAATTATATCTACTACTGCGGGCAGGAATCCCTTAGAAGAAATGGAGTAGCCATCATGGTCAACAAAAGAGTCCAAAATGCAGCACTTGGATGCAATCTCAAAAACGACAAAATGATCTCTGTTCGTTTCCAAGGCAAACCATTCAATATCACAGTAATCCTAGTCTATGCCCCAACCAGTAATGCTGAAGAAGCTGCTGGAGAAGGTTCTATGAAGACCTACAAGACCTTTTAGAACTAACACCCAAAAAAGATGTCCTTTTCATTATAGGGGACTGGAATGCAAAAGTCACATATCTAGGGTATGGGAAAACTGGAATTCAAACTAATACTTACTTTTATATTGGTATGTGACTTTTCTTTTTTCTGTCTGTGGAGGAGGAGTGATTTGGGAAACAAGAAAAAACTTAAATGATGATAAAGGACTGATTAAATAAATTACTGTATTATATTAATAAAATAAAGGGCTATAGAGATGTTAAAATGAAAGATTGGCCAAAAAATTAAACAGGAAAATAATACTATAAGCTGATAACATCAATTATTTCGAGAAAGAGTTTTGAGTCAACCTGGAAATGACAGTCAAAGGGAAACTTACGTGTGTGTGTATTATTTATATAGGCATTATTCTTTTATTTATATTTATTTTTATGATACTTGCATTTTTATAATAAGTGTCATTTTTGTGTCTCAGTATTAAAAAGAAAACTACTAAGGGGAAGAAAAATTCTACAAATTCAAAATTGCTGGCTCCACAACTTCTTTTTCTGTTAAAACACAATAAAAGCTGTTCTCTCTCTTAATGAGTTATAAACAGTTCATACAAGGAAAGAAAAATGGTTCTGCTAATTTAGCTTGACAGCTGGCTCTCAGTATGACAGCACTCAGGCTGGCCAGTCGGCTTTCCTGGCAACAAATTAGCAAATGGAAATTGGTTCTTTTGCAGTACAGGTGACTCATTCCTTCAACTCAGTCATCGTGTCAGTTGTGATTGAACTACCCTCATAAAAGGAACATATATTTTCGTCTCACTTGATGTTGGTGACTCCAAATAATTAAAAGCTGTAAAATTAAACATTGATCATTACGGTTTCTATGATATTCTTGTCTATTTCTTGTTAGTTTATACAGTTATGATAAATAACCTCATTTCCAGTGGGAAATATTTAAACTACATAGGTTATTTGCCTCACTTTAGACTCTACTACACAGTTAAATTACTGGAAGCAGACTACACTTCATCCTGTTTCCAATTTCAAGTAAATGCTCAGTGCTGTGACATAGTAATTGTGTCAGCAAATCAAGTTGCTTTGAAGTTGATACATATTTGGTTCAGAGAAGGTCAATTCAGCACAGTTGAAGAAATCTTTCTAGGCACAGAGAAGACAAAGTAACAGATTATTTCAGAGAAAGGACTTAAAAGTGAGTGAATATATATATATATATATATATATATATATCTGCATAAAATTGCTAGTGATTTTCTAAAACGACCTTGTTCTAATTATAGAAAGGCAAGGTAAAACATGTAGGTATAATTTAGATCTAAGACATTATTTTTTAAAATAGCATCTTACAAATTTCATTGTGCTAAGTGTGACCAAACCAGAAATTAGGCTTCCTGCTGGTTTCCTACCCATATTACACCCAGTTATAAACCAACTTACTTAAAGTTCCTGGAAAGATGGCACGCAGAATGCCCCAGAAATGCTCTCTGACCAAAGAAGACGCTGGGCCACTTAGAAACATAAAGAACTCCTTTCCTTATTGAATCTTTTGAGTGTGTAGCTCTGAGGTTTTCTTTTTCTCTCCCTTCACACCAGTGTAGGAGTGAATCAAGTATATATCACACCACTAGAGAGAGTGCAGGACAATAGAGATTTCTAAAATTTTTCTATTTCTCTGACCACTTTAGTTAGGAATTTCAACTCATTTTTTGAGAAACATGAGCATTTTGTTTTTATAGCAATTGCTACCAAAAGTTCTCTGTTTAAACAGATATCTGGTTCTTTTAAGAATCCTGTCCAATCTAAAAACTTTGGAGCTTTCCAGGTGGCATAGCTGGTAAAGAATCTGCCTGCCAGTTTAGGAGACGCATGAGATGCAGGTTCAATCCCTGCTTTGGGAAGATCCCCTGGAGGAGGAAATGGCAACCCACTCCAGTATTCTTGCCTGGAAATCCTAAGGACAGAGGAGCCTGACAGATTACACTACATGGGGTCACAAAGAGTTGGACACGACTGAGTACTCACACACACACTCTCAAAACTACACAGTGATAATCTGTAGAAAAACAGCCTCATTTTAGTTGAATGTTAGTCCTGTTCATTGTAAAGTGCGATCTCATTTCAATTACTCTTGTGCTACTCAGAAAAAGCTGGACTGGTAAGTGGTTCATAAGAAGAGGCAAGGAGAGTTGGAGTCTGCCCTCTGGTTATTTAGTCTGCTCTCTCTTCCTGTCTTCCTGTACTTGTCCCCGGGTGTTGGAGGAGAAAGGAAGACCAGTTTGATTTCCATCCTGGCCTGCTGTAGATTTAAACCTCTCCTATTGTTTACAATGGCTGCTGATCTAACTTGTTTACAGGCTCAATGTAAGCAAACAGATGCTCACTTGAATAGGAGAAGACAAAGAGCTGTAATCCTTAATTAGCCATTGTGAAATCTGGTGATTCACGTTTATCTGGCAACTCCTAGCTTTGAACTCTTGGAAGATAACATTTTTATGAACAATAAACGTTCCAATAAAGTCAACTGACTTTCCTCTCAGATCTCTTCAAGGTAAAGGCCATCAAAGCAGCCCTGCATATTTGTCTTGCCTTTCATAGCTTTTGGCAAAATCATCAAGCACATTCTTCTGTTTTATTTTCAAATTAAATATGCTATGGTTTAATTTTTCTCCTTTGCATAGTTTATATCCTTTCATATATTTTTCTATGTATATAAGTACATAAGTATGCATATATTTTAATCATAAAATGCTATTGAATTACAATACTGTTTCTTAGTCTCTTTTTTCATTTAACCATAGTGACTGTGTGCCCAGTCCTAAATATTTGACATGAAGTGACTCATGGAATCTTCCCATCCTCTTTGTTACACGTAACTTTACATAAAGTTTATGTCTTCATTTTCCATATTAATGTCTAGAGGTCTCAACATTTATTTAATCACTTATTGATAGATTTGTGGTTTGTTTCTGTATTTCCTATTATAAATGTAGCAAAATGACCACTGGTGAGCTTAGATCTTGTTGTATGTTGTGCTTAACTTATTGGAACCAGAGAATCAGACCATTCTTGCTGGTGAGTGGAGGGGCTACTCCAGTAGTGACTGGATGTCTTCACCGTCTGGTAATTTCCTGAGGCAGGAAGTGAAGAGGGGTCAGTGGAAGAACTTCCTCACTGGAGCTGGTGGTTGGGTCAGTGGGCTTGACTTTGCCATAGAAGTGGCATGGGGCAGTTCTAGATGTGGCTGGGGGCAGTAAACTGCACCTCGTCGAATGGAGGCAGATGCTTCCCAGTGAGTGACTGTGCTGGGGCTGGGCCTATGCAGTCGACATTACTGATCCAGTTTTTTACAAGAACATTTGGGAATATGTAAATAAAAATGTCAAGTCTTTGAGTCTGAAGTTCTGAATCATATTTAGACCAAGACATAACTTTCTGATAGTTAAGGTTTTCCTGAAAATGAAAGTCAGGGCATAATGATTAATGTCACCTTTCAATGAGCATGTGGGATGATGGATTCCCCAAACATTCAGACATTGTTCCCTTCACGGTCAAGGTTTACCCTGAGTGTAAGCAATACTGGAGGGATGTAATAAAATAATTTTAGACCTTGATTTGCTTCAAGTGTAATTTAGAAAATACTATAATCAAATCTGCTCTGTTCCATGAGAAGTGAAGTATTAAAGTTGCCATTAATATTTGTCATGGTTGTAAAAACAAACTTTAAATATAAATGATATAAGTGGATTTTCTTAATATATCACTTTACTCATTTTAGTTAAATGTATCAATTTTTCATTTTATAAAAAAGTAAACTTTAAGAGTATGTTTTTGTTGTATATTACTGCAGTAATATGACCTCCTTCCTTGATGAGAGGGACAATGTATATTCCATCACTGTATTTCCCTAGGTGGGCACAGTTCTTAGTCTAAAGTAGTCATGTGGTAATTGCTGAATTCAAATTTTTTTTAGATTCAGATGTAATCAATGGTAATAAATGTCTTGAGCACGAGAGTAAAAGTCATGACACAGCAAATATTTATTCCTAATGTTAGATTTAAATATTTTTATAATTACTAAGCAGAAGTTGATTATAACTTTAGGATAGCAGCACTAACCTCAGCAACTGTATGGATTAGAAAGTTAACCTGAGTTCCCTTTTAATATCAACTCTATGTCAGCAAGTGAACTGAGCATTTTATTTAATTATCTCCTTTATCCTTCAATCACATATATAAAGTAGGAGCTATTTGTCCTATTTTTTTTTTCTACATATGACAAGAGTTAGTAGCATAGAGTTGCAAAGCTAGGTCTGAGTAATACAGTTGGAAATTAAATCCAAGCATCTCTAGTTACAAAACCTCTCATTTTGACCACTAAACTTCATTGCCTGAATAATGCTTACACTATGATCCAGTTTAAAAATTCAGAAGATTAAATATACAATTTTAGAATAGAATCACAACTTAAAATTATATTCAGTATTATGATCAATAGTTGAAGATTTAAGAAATAATAATTAGTACTCCAATGTCACAGAGATATTAAAAGAATAAGAAGAAATTAGAAACACATCATCTTATCTTGTTTAGTTTGGATCATTTTGTTAAAAAATATGCATTTTAGTAGCTAGATTTTTCATTTCACACATAATATTATCTATATTTTTTAGTTTCATAATGATTTTTAAAATTAACTCTAGAGATCAAAGCCGTCCATAACTACCATTCACTTTATATTTTCAAGTGGAAACAATTTGGAAAATTTTGACTGGGGTAGAGACCCACAATCCCTACTCCCAGTCATAGATTACAAAATGTTTATGATAATTAAATCTCCCAAGGAAGCTAAATAGAAAGTAATTTCAAATCCTAGTTTTTATTCAGTATTACTATATAAATTTATGCTATATGCCATAAATCAAGCTAGTTTATTCATAGATGACTTTATGCAAATGTATAGCAAAAAAGGGTCATGTCAATCACACTCTCAAACTACAGTCTGATTCTCCATCTAGCATAACTAACTTCAAGTTATGGATTCACCCTATTGTTTAATTCTGAGAAAATGTAATTTAATTTAAGAATTTCTTTAAAGAAAATCCAACTGTGAACCTTTAAATAAAAGTCAGTTAAATTCAGAACATGTAATTCCCCCATAGAGAAACTTCATATATATGTTGCATTGTAGTGTCTAACTCTGTTTTATCTGAAAGTTCTTTTTATAACTTTCTTATGATTAAAATTAAAAAATGATCAATTTTATCACTTTAAGAGAATGTTCTATCAGTTTTGAAGTTTTTTTAATATATTTCAGATATTTTTATTCTAAACATTGATACAAAATCAGATTTTTATACTAGATATTGCATTGGTTTATTTTGACAATCCTTATTTCATATGTTAGATAGACTTCTCATAACAGAGAAAATTAAAAGCTGATATTGTTATATTTTGATATGTTGTGTTATGCTATGTTATACTATTTTATATTGTATTATGTTATGCTAAATAACATATGCTAATAACATATCCTAAATGCTATTATGTTATGCTGCATTAATGTCAAGTTTTTCTCAACTACCTCTTGAAACCAAGTTTGGCACAGAAAATTATATGAGTCATTATCTCAGCAATCATGCTTTATCTTTTTTTTTTAAATAACAACTTTATAGTCTTAGAACTAGCTACATAGTTTCACCATTTTTTACTTGAAGGGATATATACTAAGAAGACTCTTTTACCTTAATAGCTGTCTTTTCTTTTTACTAGCAATGTAAAAATCTCAATAGATACATATTATAAATATAAACACACACACATTTTTTCCTCTTTAAATGGGCCTAGATTCAACAAAGAATACTTCAGTGGAGTAGACAAAGTGATAAGAGAAAAGATATGCCATTCAGTAAAAACTTTAGAGAGTGCCAGAAATATAAATAAGATGTAAAACGAACTGTTCATTGCATTTAGTGACAAAAATATTTTAGTCTATTTTAGTGCAGTGGTCAAAGCTAAACCAGGTGGCAATACCATATGAAACGAGTTGTAATAAAAGTAAATATAATAAAGATACATCAATTTTTTAAAAGTCAAGAAAATTGATATTAAAAGGGAGAATGCAGACAGATCCATATCTGGAAAAAAGTGGGAAAGAGTCAGAACAGAAGTGGGGATACAGGCAAGGGAAAAAATTACTGAGGAAGCAAGATCCTTAAAAAGGTGGAGGGGAAAGGGGGCCAGAGCACAACTGGAGGTTTAGGCCCACTGCTCTTAAAAGAACAGTGGATGGCACATGTACAACTGTGCGAGTGGGTTTTGTGAAAAAGGAGACTGAGAGTCTTCTTAAGGTCTTTCTTTTTTCTTCTAGAAAGTAAGAGGCAAGAGTTTCCGATGACTAATGGGAAAGGTGGGAGGGTCAGAAGCCTGAGGATTATTGAGAATGATTGAAATAACCTCCATGAAGACTAGGAAAGTGCTAAGAAGATATTGTAAAATTCTCAGTCAGAGAATTGGGGAAGTCAGACCAGATTATTGATCATAAATCTATAGTGGTAGCATTGTGCAAGGTCATCTGATTTGCTACATCTTTGCTTATCTGGAGGTGGGGCCTGATGAGCTGGAGAGTTGGATTCCAAAGCATTGTGGTTGAGTGATGAATCCCAGTTCTAATTTAGAGAGGAAAGGGCATAAGCAGAGGCTGATTTAAGACTACTGAAGGCTAAGCTGTAGTCCCTCTCCTTACAGAGGTTATTTACAATTCCCTCAAGGTACCTAGGTAATTTTGTACTCCTATTTACAATTTTATACTATTTTTCTTTTTAAAAAAAGTCCTGCAAATAGTCCACAAGCATGAAACCCCAAAATCTGAATGTAGCCACAGGGGATGAAAATAATAGGAATGCCAGTAGGAGATTAAAATGTAAAGGAGTCTATGAATTGAATATTCTAATGTTAACAAAGGTGAAAATAGTGGAACTGAAAACACAGGAGTGCTAGGAGAATAGAGATTTGTTTTGGGGAAGTGGAACAAATTAAATCATAATTTCACAGAGGAAACATTTAAGACAAAACAGATTTGTTCTCCCTGTCCTATTGCTCTTGGATTTTTCAAAATATATTAAGATAAATATGCATAAATAATCTATTTTTGTAATTTACTGAATAAATAAAGTCACACAGTTGTATCCAACTCTTTGTGATCCCATGGACGGTAGCCGGTCTGGCCCCTCTGTCCATGGGACTCTCCAGGCAAGAATACTGGAGTGGGTTGCCGTTTCCTTCTCCAGGGGATCTTCCCAAGCCGGGGATGGAACCCAGGTCTCCTGCATTGCAGGCGAGCCACTAAGCCAACTGAGCCACTAAGGAATAAATAAATACTTTACAGAGAACACTCAGGGATATCTATGGAGAAGGCAGTGTCACTCCACTCCAGTACTCTTGCCTGGAAAATCCCATGGACGGAGGAGCCTGGAAGGCTGCAGTCCATGAGGTCGTTGAGGGTCGGACGCGACTGAGCGAACTTTACTTTCACTTTTCACTTTCATGCGTTGGAGAAGGAAATGGCAACCCACTCCAGTGTTTTTGCCTGGAGAATCCCAGGGACGGGGGATCCTGGTGGGCTGCCGTCTATGGGGTCGCACAGAGTTGGACGCGACTGAAGCGACTTAGCAGCAGTAGCAGGGATATCTATATGAAAAACCAATTGAGAAATTCCTTTATTTACTTAGTAGTGAAAAGTGTGATATAACTATTGTATTTCTCTTTTTGGACCTAAAGTTTAAATCTCAACACAGAGCCCAATCGGAGTAATAATCTTAAAATCTAAATACGCGTTCATATTTCTCCAGTTCTTTATTTTCTAGTACTTGTGATTACTTGTGTGAAAGAGGACTTACATCATCATTAGATTAAAATAAGTTGTAAAAAAAAAATAAAATAAAATAAGTTGTAAAGTAACATAGTTAATTATCAACAAGAACTTGTTACTGATAGGGCCCATGTGGGGTCTCATTGATAAGATGGCTCATAATGTCAACCTTCCAATGCCCCTTTTTGTCACAGCTGGGGCATAGGAGGACCCACCACTTCTGACGTTCATCTACAACAACAGCCTCCTTTCTGTTTTTCCAGACAAAACTCTGAACAAGTCTTGCCCCCAACTAGGAACTACACCTCCACACCTCTGTAATCACACTTCACATCTCTCCTTCCCTTCAGGCCGATCTTTCTATCATGTCTCAGGAACTGCAGGACATTCTCTTACTTTCTCAGGGAGACTCCCTTCTGCATATGGTGTAAATACTCCTCTTGTAGGGGCTACACTGGTCAGTTCACTGTTAGTTGCAGAGACTACTAACGAATTCCCAGAAAGACTTCTATTTGCTATCAACTTCAGCTGTTGTCTTCTTACCCCTGAAATATTTGTCTTATGTGGAACCATTACCTATTCTTGTCTCCCCACTAACTGGACAGGAACATGCACCCTGGTATATCTGGCCCCAGATATTTCTATTGCTTCTATCAGACCCTTCCTCTCCTACTAACTCATAACCGACGCAGATGGCAATTCAATTCATTCCTCTATTAATTAGTTTAGGAATAGCAACTGGGATTGGGACAGGGATTGCAGGACTCAGAACCTCTTTCAGTTACTATCAAAGCCTTTCTAAAGACCTCACTGACAGCCTAGAAAAATAGCTAACAGCCTTATCACTATCCAAAACCAGCTAGATTTCCTGGTAGCTGTGGTCCTCCGAAACAAAAGAGGATTAGACCTCCTCACGGCAGAAAAAGGAGGCCTTATGCCTACTTTTGGAGGAAGCCTACATTTTTATGCCAATAAATCAGGATTTATTAATTTACAGGATTTATTCTGTAAAGGATGCAGCAAGAAATATGACAAACAGGGCCTCAAGAATATGTCAACACCTCAGTAATTCATGGGAAAACTGGTTAAGCAATTGGAATTGGATGCCCTGCGTCCTACCTTTTCTAGGCCCTCTCCTACTTACCCTTATTCTAACTTTTGGCCCATGTTTAATGCATCTCTCTTTTTTTTTCCCCAAAATTTCAGGACCGCTTACACGCCTTCACCAACTAAACTATTCACGAGCTATTTCTAACTCACTCAGATTATCAAAAACTTCAACCCCATACAAATCCCCTTGACCCACATTCCAGCCTTTTCTTATCTCACCTCCATGACACACCTGTCCCCAAGGAAGCAGTTACAGAAGATTGACCTTTGGCCCTTATCCTAAATCAAAAAGGCTGGCATGATCGGGCCCACATGGGGTCTCGTTGATAAGATGGCTCATTACGTAGACCTTACAAACAAAGAAAAACATCACAGTTATCTGTGAGACTGATGAAACTACCCAAATGGCATGCTGTTTTCTCACTGGCGCCTATCTTCTCAAAGCTGCAAGACCACCAGATTCCAGACCTCTGGCTCCATGACCATCCCTTCAGAGAATTTCTCTTTGGTGGGGTATAAGAAAGACCCCGTCAGAAAGGGAGGACGCTGGTTCTCCCTAAGGGCCGGTCACTCTCTTTTCCCTCTAATAAGTTTCCCTTTTCTTGCCTGACTGCCCGACTCACTCTTTTTCTCTGCAGTTGCCCTACTGTTATAGCCTTATTATTCCTAGAAATGAATGGTACTGTTTCTAAAATTTAAGTTGAATTTTACAAAACCAAATAATTACCTCAATAAATGTGCATATTTTTACAGCTAAACAGAATTAAATGGTTTTATAGTATCTTAAGAATATATATCCTTGTTAGAAACACTGCTTCACTAATCCTTGTGCATTTATAAAATGTGTAGTGCCCCCACTGTTTTGAATTCTTGGCTGACAGAAAGTTAGTATTCTTAGTAAGGTGAGAAGCATATTTCAGTGAAGTCATTCCTTCATAGATTAACATTAACAAGAAGCTCTGGCAGGAAGAAGGAGATTGGAACATTAATTAAAGCAACCCGTTGCTCATTTTTCATCTACCCCTCTTTCTGAGAATCACTTTAACTAATTAATTTATCAACTAGTGACATACATTTAATCTTTCACTCAAAACTTTAACTGATGGTTTCTTTAATCCGTTCCTTCCTCCCACCTTTTCTCCCTTCCTTCCTTCCTTCCTTCCTTTCTTTCTTTTGTCAACTTCAGAAAATAAATGGAATAAATAGAATACTTAGTGATAATTCTGTTATGTCTGTTTTAAATAGCACATATAACAAAAATTTCAGGAAAATTTTGCTTAGAAAAAAATTCTGTTAGATACCATTTAATATGAGTGCTGAGTATATACAGTTTTATTATAAAAACTGATTAAGATCAGTGTTTGAGAGTAAAAATTCATCCTTTTTTCCCCCAAAAGACTGTTGATATCTGAAATATATTTTCCTTTGAATGAATACTACACAAACACAATTATTTTCTATATTAAGTTTTGGCAGATTTAAAGTCATTTTTGTCTAACTAGTGTCCTATGAATTTCTTTTAATCGTCTGCCTGTTGAATTCAAAGAAATCTTTCTTAAACAGACCTTTACTTAAAATTAGCAATTTAAATATACAATCTATTCTCATTCACAGATTCCATATTTCTGAATCTGTCTCATTAGAATTGGTTTATAATACCAAAATCATATTAGCAATGCTTGCACAGTCAAGTACATATGCAGAGCATCAACATGCATGTTCCCAGTCAAGGTCAAGCAAAACGAAGCTCTGCTCTCTGTTTTCAGCAAACAAGTGCAGTCTATGTAGTGCCATGGTTTGCACATTTTTGTGCTTTTTGTTAGTGATTTCACTACTTAAAGTGCTCCTCAAGCATAGACCTGAAGTGATGTCCAGGGTTTCTAAATACAAGAAGGCTCTGGTGTGTCTTACAGAGAAAATATATGTGTGAGCTAAGCTTTGTTCAGGTATGGGTTTATAGTGTTGCTGGTCATGAGTTCAATGTTAATGGATCAATAAGATATAAAATAAGGTGTCTTCAAATGGAAGCACATTTAAACAAGGTAATGAATTGATTGACTGATGAAAGTGATTGTGACCAGAGTCTTACAGGAACATAACTCTGTATTTCAGCTAGGAGCAAAGGTTCAGTGTTCACCAATTGTAGGTTCACAGCAGCTATATGGAGCATAACTGCTGTGAGGAGTAAGAATGGACTATATAAAGAAATGAACCAAATCCTGCTGAATAAGTAAATTGTACATCTCAATTTTTACATCATTTCTTGTCAATCAACATGAATTTAAATTTTAAAAATTTAAAACTTGATTTTCATTCCTTATGCAAAAGGTCATTGTCAAGAATTCTATTGGTATATCCTAGTATGCTCTTTCCGGAGAAGGCAATGGCACCCCACTCCAGTACTCTTACCTGGAAAATCCCATGGATGGAGGAGCCTGGTGGGTTGCAGTCCATGGGGTCGCTAAGAGTTGGACATGACTGATCGACTTCACTTTCACTTTTCACTTTCATGCATTGGGGAAGGAAATGGCAACCCACTCCAGTGTTCTTGCCTGGAGAATCCCAGGGACGGGGGAGCCTGGTGGGCGGCCGTCTATGGGGTCGCACAGAGTCGGACACGACTGAAGCGACTTAGCAGCAGCAGCAGCAGCAGTATGCTCTTTCAGTAACACATTTCAAATCATGTTTTTTCTCATTCTAAAAATGTTTCATGACCTTCAGTGTCTTAAAAGATGAAGTACCAATTTCTTGGTGTGACATAAAAAACTTAATCACAGCCTAATTCTTTTCTAATTCCAAGCACTTCTCCTGCCTGGTCTCTCTGTCTCTCTTTTACAACCTCCACACACTCTGAATTTCACCAAGCAATGTCAAATCTCCCAGCTGTCCCACTGCCTGTAAAGGTCCTACCTGATGGCCTACCTACTTGTCTTTTTGTTGAACTGCTAAATTCATCAAAATTCCAACTCCATTTCCCGTCATTTCCTCTGGGACAACTTCCTTGACTTGCAGAGGTTATCACTTCCTCTTTTGTACTTTCCCAGTATTTTGTAATCTGGTCCTTGTCTTTCTCATTGCACTGGAAGCTGCTACCTTATAGTGGAGTCACATGTTAGACATATGTAACTCTAGGTGATGCATTTATAACACAACAGAAGAGTGAAATTCAAATACATTTTCAAATTTAGTCCTCACAAAATGACAGTGACAAAAATTTATGCATATATTAAGATTCCAATTGGCTTAAAGCTCAACATTCATAAAATGAAGATCATGGCATCTGGTCCCATCACTTCATGGGAAATAGATGGGGAAACAGTGGAAACAGTTTCAGACTTTATTTTTTGGGGCTCCAAAATCACTGCAGATGGTGACTGCAGCCATGAAATTAAAAGACACTTACTCCTTGGAAGAAAAGTTATGACCAAGCTAGATAGCATATTGAAAAGCAGAGACATTACTTTGCCAACAAAGGTCCGTCTAGTCAAGGCTATGATTTTTCCAGTGGTCATGCATGGATGCCAGAGTTGGACTGTGAAGAAGGCTGAGCACCAAGGAATTGATGCTTTTGAACTGTGGTGTTAGAGAAGACTCTTGAGAGTCCCTTGGACTGAAAGGAGATCCAACCAGTCCATCCTAAAGGAGATCAGCCCTCGGATTTCTTTAGAAGGAATGATGCTAAAGCTGAAACTCCAGTACTTTGGCCACCTCACGGGAAGAGTTGACTCATTGGAAAAGCCTCTGATGCTGGGAGGGATTGAGGGCAGGAGAAGAAGGGGACGACAGAGGATGAGATGGCTGGATGGCATCACCGACTCAATGGACATGAGTTTGAGTGAGCTCCGGGAGTTGATGATGGACAGGGAGGCCTGGCGTGCTGTGATTCATGGGGTCTCAAAGAGTCAGACATGACTGAGCAAGTGAACTGAACTGAAGATTCCAAAGTCTTAACATTCAACAGAATGGAGTAAACACGAGAGAACATTAATCACATACTGGTCACTCAGTAGTTGACCCATAAAGCTCTTTGCAGTATTTGTGGAGAACTATTCTCCTGCACAAAGAGTCGGACATGACTTAGCAACTGAATAACCACCATTTCTCCTGCCACAGTGTGTGGGTTGGGCAAGAGGGGCGTTACCACCGTGCATCTCTTACTACAGACATCAGTTGGAAATAAAAGTGAAAGTCGCTCAGTCATGTCCAACTCTTTGTGACCCCATGGACTATGTAGTCCATGGAATCTCTAGGCCAGAATGCTGGAGTGGGTAGCTTTTCCCTTCTCCAGGGGATCTTTCAAACCCAGGTCTCCTGCATTGCAGGTGGATTCTTTACGCGCTGAGCCACAAGGGAAGCCCAAGAACACTGGAGCCTATCCCTTCACCAGATCTTCCTGACCTAGGAAAGTGCATCTCCTACTATAGACATCAGTTGGGAATGAAATTTGAAATTAATCTCACAAGGCAAGGACATCAGGACAGAATCAAATAACTACAGAAACAACAGTATCAGCATTGGAGAAGCATTAGCATGAATGGTAGGGCAGCCTCTGTTGTGGTGGCTGGAAGATGTTAGTCTTGGATGGTCAGGATTATTCTACAGCATTTGATATACATGTGAAAGGGTAATTGAGAAGTTGGTACTTATAAAGTGATTGTATTCATGAGTATCGCTAGGTGGTAGAAACCCTTGCAAAATATATAACCTCAGCCATTTTTAAATAATAAAAGCTAAAATGTAAAATGAAGAACACAAAGAGATAATAGATTGTAGTCTAATCTATTCTTGGGAAATCTAAAACAACATGAATTCTAGGGAAGTAGTATAATTTGTCTAAGGTCACATGGCCATTGAAAAAACTAGTCTAAAAGCCAGGTCTTTGAGATATAATTTGGTAATATATTTTATAATGCCATGATTCTTCCCAAGTATATTTTTACCCATTTTTATTTTCAGCATGATTTGAGAATCTTCAGTTTCTTATAAAAGAATCCATTATTATATGTCATCATTTTTTAGAATAAAATAGAAAAGATAATAAGGGTTTCAAATATGTCACATATGAATATAATCATTAAGATAATCAAATTCTATTTTTAATGTTTATATAAGAAGGATAAAATTTTAGAATAATACACATCCATTATGAAATTGGGCCTCTGTTTTTATATGGTAACTCAATCTATGGATTTTTTTCTCCAAATATTTCTATTCATTTCATGTACATGTGGTATTTTTAAGAGAAATATCTGGTCAGCTTATAACAGTGGCATCAGATCAACTTGATAACAGCTCCAAGTAAAACTTAATTCATGACATTAATTTGGGGTCAGTATTTTCAAACAAATTATGAAAGTTTAAAATTCACAAGACACTTGAATTTACATAGCTTATTTTTTTTTTAACTCAGTGTGAACTTAGTGTCAGCATTGTCTCCATATCTATATACTATCTTATACTCTGGATCCATTATTATTATTATTATTTACTTCTTGACAGAACCTTTTTTTCCCACCCCAAAGCACTGGAACAAAGGGACATTAAAATTCCTGGACTGTTAGCATTATTACAAACCTCTCTGATTCCTAATGTATGCAGGCCCACTCCACCAGCAGCTCAATTCTATCAGACAGATATAGCATAGCTTACTGAATTGCCTTTTTATGAAATATTTCTTTTCAGAGTTTGCGTGTGTTTGTGCTCAGTCACTCAATCATATCCAACTCTTTGCAACCCCACAGACTGTAGCCTGCCATGCTCCTCTGCCCATGAAATTTTCCAAGCAAGAATACTGGAGTGGGTTGCCATTTCCTCCTCCAGGGGTTCTTCCCAACTCAGGGATCAAACCCACATCTCCTGCACCTCCTTCATTGGCAGGCAGATTCTTTACCACTGAGCTACCTGGGAAGCCAAGATGGGGTATATGTACGCAATACACTACTACTCAGCCATAAAAGGAGTGGAATTTTGCCAATTGCAACAATATAGATGGACCTGGAGGGTATTATGCTTGCTGAAATGTCAGACAGAGAAAGACAAACTCTGTATATTTTCACTTACTTGTGGAATATAAAAAATAAAACAAACAAATGTAACAAAATTAAAAAGAGAAAATACATGTTAGTCATCCATTCAAAAACTAAGTTAAATTATATTCTTTAATAACCTGTTATTCATTTCTTAAATTTATCTGAAAAAAAAAAATTGTACTGAATCCAGTTTAGAGAGATTTACTAAAAAGATTAATTTTAAATGATGATTTTGTGATTTGCTTATCACTTCTATTGTGGTAAAATTATTTCTTTTTCCCTTTATATGATGGCAAAGGTTTAGTTTCTTCATCAAAATAAGCAGGAAATCTATCTTGTCCCTACATTTGCCAAAGATATAAAATACCTAAGTCTAATTATTTCACCAAAATGAAAATAAATAGACAAAATCCTAAAGCTCAAAAAGTGAGAAGGAGTTGTTGAAAAGGCATTAAAAGGTAAGACTAGGCTTTTTTCTGGGGTTACTAGACAACATGTTATAATGCTTTTTGATGAAAACAAAACTCATATATTGCAGCCCTATAGGAAGCTGTAACACTGGTCTTTAGCCATGGTTTAGTCAAGTCTTACAGTTTTGGAACCAAATTAAATTGATGCATGCCTTGAAGCTTGAGGGGGAAAAAAGAGGTTTGTTACGTCCCTTTATATATATATATATATATATAACATATTTGCAGAGTAATAAACGTGATGTAATTTCAAAAATTGTAGTTGTCATCTTGTGGAAGTCATTCTCTATGAGCACTGTTTTAAGCACTGTGTTTGCTGAAAACCTCTTTGAGGTAGATGTTATTACTTCACTTTTAATAGGTGATATAGTTCAAACCAGAAAAATCAACTCATTTCTGTCGGTGGCCTGGGTAGTGAATAGCAGAATGGAACCCTGCACGCTTCTATCATTAGAAGAAGTCTTCCACTCTGGCTGCATTTTAGAATTTCACCTAAGAAACTTTCAAAGTTAAAAAGAAATAATGAATGAATGGAGGGATAGTAGGAGAGAAACAGGAGAGAGAGAAAGGAAGAAGGAGGGAAGGGGGAAAAGAAAGAAGAGAGGGAGAAAAAGACTTAGAAAGATGGGCCCCACTGTTTTCTAAGATGCTGATTTAAGTAATTTAGAAAAGATTCTAGACATCGGTATTAATTTTACAGACTGTTAGGACCTCCTAATGGATAGCCACTGTTGAGGACCACTGTCGTAAACCCAGTACGTGGGAGAATGCATGCATGCTCAGTCACTTCAGTTGTGTACCCCACCAAGCTCCTCTGTCCATGGCATTCTCCAGGCAAGAATACTGGAGAGGGTTGCCATGTCCTCTTCCAGGGGATCTTCCCAATCCCGGTATCGAACCTGTGTCTCCTGCATCTTCTGCATCGAAGGTAGATTCTTTACTGCTGAGCCACCGGGGAAGCCCCGTAAACACAGTACTTCTATGTATATGAATCACAAGAGGCTTCCCTTGTGGGTCAGCTGGTAAAGAGTCCGTGTGCAATGCGGGAAACCTGGGTTCCATTCCTGGGTTGGGAAGATTCTCTGGAGAAGGGAATGGCTACCCACTCCAGTATTCTGGTCTGGAGAACTCCATGGACTCTATAGTCTATGAGGTCACAACGAGTCAGACAGAACTGAGTGACTTTCACTGGAAAAATATGAATCTCAGAGATAAGCTATTACAATGTAAGTTCTAACTCAGTAGGTGATGTGGAAGCTACAATCTTAGACCAAAGTATGTTGGGTCAGAAGCAAAGTCACCTGTAAAGTATTTTATATACCAAACTTCACTGAGGCACCACACTTAGGGTGCCTTTTGTTACTAAGAAAAAGAGTAAATACTGAAGGAAAAAAATAAATCTTTCAATTATAGAGAAAGTTTGTGTACTTTAAAAGTGTATCCCTCAGGTAATACTCCTAGTAGAGAACCACTGGTTTAAGTTTTATGTATCAAGTTTAAAGAGCCAGGAGAAGAAAAGCTGTTCTTGAAATAAGAGGTTTGTCAGGAGGCATAAGATTGAGAACATAGAACAAACTAGAGGAAAGTTGTGGTACCTTTAGACAGGAGGAATAATATATTCCAATTAAAATTTATTTCAGGGTAAGCAGCATTCTGAGAGAGTTTTCCCCTGAAAACCCCTATTTTGTGAAGTGATATTTATGTGAGATGAGAGTTTGCAGAATGGGGAGCCTGAAGAAGAGGTAGACATTAAGGATAATTGGAAGGACTGATGTTAAGGTGAAACTCCAATACTTTGCAACATGCAAAGAGTTGACTCATTGGAAAAGACTCTGATGCTGGGAGGGATTGGGGGCAGGAGGAGAGGGGACGACAGAGGATGAGATGGCTGGATGGCATCACTGACTCGATGGACATAAGTCTGAGTGAACTCCGGGAGTTGGTGATGGACAGGGAGGCCTGGTGTGCTGCGATTCATGGGGTCGCAAAGAGTCGTACACGACTGAGCGACTGAAATAAACTGAACTGAACTAAGAGAGTAGGTGCATAATCCAAGTCAAATCAACCACACAGATTGCCAGGTACAGATGTGGACTCAGCTCCAGTTGAAGACCATGAGGTTCCACAGTATTCTGTGTCCCCTTTAACGTAAGCACTTTGCAGTAATAAGCTCATGGTTGGATTGATTAAAGGGTGGGGTTGCATGGACAAGGTGAGGTAGAAGGAAAATAAGGTAGGAAGTAAACTTTAGTGAAGAGGAGGTAAAGAGCCTCTTGATGAAAGTGAAAGAGGAGAGTGAAAAGTTTGGTTTACAACTCAATATTCAGAAAACTAAGATCATGGCATCTGGTCCCATCATTTCATGGGAAGTAGATGGGGAAACAGTGGAAGCAGTGTCAGACTTTATTTTGGGGGGCTGCAAAATCACTGCAGATGGTGATTGAAGCCATGAAATTAAAAGACGTTTACTCCTTGGAAGGAAAGTTATGACCAACCTAGATAGCATATTCAAAAGCAGAATCATTACTTTGCCAACAAAGGTCCATCTAGTCAAGGCTATGGTTTTTCCAGTGGTCACGTATGGGTGTGAGAGTTGGACTGTGAAGAAAGCTGAGTGGTGAAGAATTGATGCTTTTGAACTGTGGTGTTGGAGAAGACTCTTGAGAGTCCATTGGACTGCAAAGGGGATCCAACCAGTCCATTCTAAAGATCAGTCCTGGGTGTTCATTGGAAGGATTGATCACCATCCTTCCAATCCTTCCATCCTTCCATTGTAGGACTGATGCTAAAGCTGAAACTCCAATACTTTGGCCACCTCATGCAAAGAGTTGACTCATTGGACTCATCAGAGTTGACTCTGATGCTGGGAGGGATTGAGGGCAGGAGAAGAAGGGGACGACAGAGGATGAGATGGCTGGATGGCATCACCGACACGATGGACATGAGTTTGAGTGAACTCCGGGAGTTGGTGATGGACAGGGAGGCCTGGCGTGCTGCGATTCATGGGGTCGCAAAGAGTCGGACACGACTGAGCGACTGAACTGAACTGAACTGAAACTTTAGTGAATACCAGTTGTTGTTGTGTCTTAAGCAAATATTTAGATTATAATTCCCAAAGATCCCTTTAAAAATGTTACGCATATATGCAAGAATCTAGAAAAATGGTACTGAAGGATTTACTTACAGGGCCTAATTGGAGAAATAGACATAGAGAACAGACTTATGGACAAGGAGAGAGGGGAGGAGAGGGTGAGATATATGGAAAGAGTAACAAGGAAACTTAATTCAGTTCAGTTCAGTCACTCAGTCATGTCCGACTCTTTGTGACCCCATGAATCACAGCACGCCAGGCCTCCCTGTCCATCACCAACTCCCAGAGTTCACTCAGACTCACGTCCATCAAGTCAGTGATGCCATCCAGCCATCTCATCCTCTGTCGTCCCCTTCTCCTCTTGCCCCCAATCCCTCCCAGCATCAGTCTTTTCCAATGAGTCAACTCTTCACATGAGGTGGCCAAAGTACTGGAGTTTTAGCTTTAACATCATTCCTTCCAAAGAAATCCCAGGGCTGATCTCCTTCAGAATGGACTGGTTGGATCTCCTTGCAGTCCAATGGACTCTCAAGAGTCTTCTCCAACACCACATCTCAAAAGCATCAATTCTTCAGCACTCAGCCTTCTTCACAGTCCAACTCTCACATCCATAGATAACTAAAGGGAATTTGCTGTATGACTAAGGAAACTCAAACAGGGGCTCTGTATCAACCTAGAAGGGTGGGATGAGTAGGAAGATGGGAGGGAAGTTCAAAAGGGAAAGGATATATGTGTACCTATAGCTGATTCATGTTGAAGTTTGACAGAAAACAGCAAAATTCTGTGAAGCAATTATCCTTCAGTAAAAAAATAAATTAATTTTAAAAAGTTAAAAAAAATTATTCATTTGACTTGTTAAAGATAGTACTGCTACTGCTAAGTCACTTCAGTTGTGTCCGACTCTTAGCGACCCCATGGACTGCAGCCTACCAGGCTCCTCCATTCATGGGATTTTCCAGGCAAGAGTACTGGAGTGGGGTGCCATTGCCTAAGGCAGACTTTATTCAAAAGCACTATAATAATGAGATTTTGCAGTAGCAGAGAGGAATTGGACACAACTACAAATTAAAGGATAAGCAGAAAATTATAACTGAAGAACAGGGTGGTGAGTCAGTGAATGGAAAATAACTGAAACAAAACATTTAAGCTAGGGGAATTCTTGCCAGAACTACTTATCAGGATTCTTGTTGAAGGCAGGACAGGGTGTTAAGATAGCAAGACTGAAGGTGTTGGGAATATGATCAGATAATGAGGATGGAGGATTTTCAATAAACTGACCCAGCAGATTTCTTGCTAAAACCAGAGTAAATGGGATAAGAAATTGGCCCAAGTTCAGGACTAGTAAAAGAGGACTCAGAGGAGCCTGACTCATGTTGGCTTAAAAGAGAGTCTTTGTCAAAAGGCAGAATAAGTCAACATAGAAACCCTTTCAGTTAATCATATTGATACATCTTCATATTTATTGCAGTCTCAAGAAACTATTTAATAAATCAATGGAAAATAATTAGGGAAACCCCATAATATCAATTTGAAAAGGTAAGTCTCAATAATTAAAATCTGACATTGTTCCTATTAAGAATCCAGATACTTGTTAGTGTCTTTATGGGAGGGAAGCAGTTAATTTTATTCCCAAAGATACAACAGAAAAGAGTGTGCAGGTTCTCTGGAAACAATGTTTGCTGCATGCATCTCAGATAACTTTTTTTTAGAAAGGAAAATATAATGATTGTGACATGATATAAATGTTTAAAAATGGTAAAAAAAAATTAATATGACTCAGTGCCCTAAAATAATTTGAAAAATGTTCCATTCCTGAATAAGACAAGTAACAGTAAATAATAGATCAAAACAATCATTAGTTTTCAATTATTTCCACCTTGAGAAATATGAAAAATGAGGCTATAAATTGAAAGAAACCAAAAAAGAAATATTTTAATATTTGAGAACTTTATTAAAATAATGATAACTTTATTAAAATAATAATGAGAACTTTATAAAATAATTTGAAGATTGCTTATGTCCTAAAGGAGAAATTAAAATGATCTTGCTTCCTTTAATCACAGTTAAAAGGTACATCTCTGAGGACTTGGCACAGATTAGATACACTACTGAACAGAAAGCCATGATGAAATAGAAACAGTCTGAAATTAAACCCTGAGGAGTATATAGATCTTGATGGACCTTTTTGTTGAATTAAGCTCCAGTATCTTTCTATAACACAGGGCTTAACCAATTATCATTTTTCATTCACTGTCATAAATACTAAATATGTTCCTTAAGAAGAATGCCTGTTTTCTGAAACTGTGGTGAACTTCAAAATAAATAAAATTCAAAAGGAAAGACATGAAAATTCCTCTAGTAATTTAAAATCTGTAATTACTTAGAATTTTTATAGATTGCCTTTAGCATACATATTTAATTGTAATAAGATTTTTTAAATATTGAGAGGAGAATAGAAAAATACTTTGTCATAAGTAATTGTCAAGTAGATTGGATGACTTGTTGATCATATGTCCATGAAAACAGTACTATGCATAGTAAAGATCCTGATGCAATTGAAATTAGTAGGCAGTTACTATACCTCTCTCCAAAAATATAAAAATGTCTGTACTGTTTAGATAACAATCTCCCTTGCTACAGGATATCTACCCTACAAGGTGACATCCTTTAATTCAATAAAATATTTCTAACAGTAGATATATATTTTTTATTACCATAAGGGCTACCATAGGATATTTTCCCGCCCTCGGTATATTTCTAAATACTGACAAGTTCTTACTGCTATGTTTCAATATTGTTTTGTAACACCATTTCTGAATTGTAAAGTTATCTTCCCATGACTACTGAGAGATGAGAAGCAATTTCTTAGCTCCTATTGTCCATAAGCATACTTAGGCTACGTAAAGTTCTAACAACATATGGCTATTTAAACACTTGTAAATTTTGCTCCAATGTTTAAAACTTTGCATTCTTTTTGTAGTGAACATCAAGAAATTACATAGTTTCTTAGATTTCCCAAATATATTTCTCTATCACTAACTATGGGGTGCACGTGTGCATGCTAAATCACTTCAGTAGTGTCTGACTCTTTGCAACCTTATGGGCTGTAGCCTGCCAAGCTCCTCTGTTAATTCTTGCCTGTCCTTTTCTAGGCAAGGATACCACAGTGGGGCCATGCGCTCCTCCAGGGAATCTTCCTGACCCATGGATGGAACCCACATCTCTTGTGTGTCCTGCATTGCCAGTCAGGTTCTGTACCACTAGCGCCACCTGGAAGCCCAGTTACGGGGTGTGTGCTGTGCTAAGTCACTTCAGTCATATCCCACACTTTGTGATCCTATGGACTGTAGCCTACCAGGCTTCTCTGTCCATGGGATTCTCCAGGTAAGAATACTGGAGTGGGTTGCTGTGCCCTCCTCCAAGAGATCTTCCCAACCCAGGGATTTAACCCGGCAGGTTCTTTACCACTAGTGCCACCTGGGAAGCCCAAGTAGGGGGTATGCCTACCCAAATAAACATTCTACATAATCTGCTGGACTGAGAAGCTTCTTTGGTTTATTTTGCATATTTGTCCATGCACCTCATGCCTACATTACCTGGCTCTATTGTTCAGGGTATCAAAGTCTTTATGGTGATAGTCAAAGGGATACTCTGAAAGTATCCCTTTTCAAGTCCCTGAACATTATACTCAAGTTTCTATCTTACCCCGTCTCCACTTTATGAGCCCATTCAGCATGCTGGTTCCAGAAAATCTGGATTGTAATACAGGTGACGTAATATGTCTAACCTTAGTCCTACATTTAATCCATCAATTAAGAGGAACTTGAGGCAGTATAGTTTGCTTTTGAAAACACAGCAAGGGCTAACACACAGCATTTCTGACTAACTTTCAATAATTGGTGACAAGTTGTTATAGATGCCATATGATAGGAATCGGCCGTGGGGACACGACAGAAATAATAAGTTGTTTCATACAGAGAGGTGAGAATGTCAAGAAAAGCATTTGACTATGTAATTAAAAGTATGTACAAACACACACACAAAAGGTTAATATGGTTAGAAGCCCCTTTATCTGTAATGGTTAGACTGATACTTGACAATCATACTTGACAATCATAAATTTGCTCTAATACCAGAGTTGCTGAACATCCTCATAGACATTGATATATTCCCTAAGGAACTGGGACATAGATAAGTTGATTAATTAATACTTTTAATTAATAAAAACAAAGTTCATATGGACAATCTTCCACGTTATTTCTGATTCAGATGTGTTTGTTTGTCTGAGGGAAAAAATTTCCTGACTTGTTCTTTCCTTGCAAGAAGAATGCATTCCTGACATTTAAGAGTGTTGGCTACTCTTAATATTTTACTGTTCTCGTGTGTGTGTGTGTGTGTGTGTTAGTCACCCAATTGTGTCCGATTCTTTGTGATCCTATGGACTGTGGCCGGCTAGGCTCCTCTGTCCTTGGAATTCTCCAGGCAAGAATACTGGAGTGGGTTCCCATTCCCTTTTCCATGGGATCTTCATGACCCAGGGATCGAAGCTAGGTCTCCTGCATTACAGGCAGATTCTTTACCGTCTGAGCCACGTGAGAAGTCCTGCTATTTCTCGTATATTTTAGTAAATACTTCTGTGAGAAAGTAAATACTTCTGGGTATCTGTGAGAAATCGTGTAAAATTTGAGAATAATTGTGCTGAATCTATACATAGATTTAGGGATATTTTTAGTCTTTGATATATATTTTCTCCCAAGTAATAAAAATGTTTTCATTTATTTAGAACTTCCTAAAAAATGTGTTTTTGTAAAAATTTTGTCATTTCCTTACAGATTGCACTCCTTTCGTTCTTAGGTTTATTCCTAAGAGTAACAAAATTTTTTATATGTTCAAGTGCATCTTTTAAGATTATTTTATAATTCTTTATTCTTGATTGCTGTTGTTCTTCTTCAGTTGTTCAGTGCTGTCTAATTCTTTGCAGCCCCATGGACTGGAACACGCTAGGCTTCCCTGTCATTCACCATCTCCTGGAGCTTGCTCAAACTCATGTCCATTGAGTCGGTGATGTGATCCAACCATCTCATCATCAGGCATCGCCTGCTCCTCCTGCCTTCAATCTTTCCCAGCATCAGGGTCTTTTCAAATGAGTTGGCTCTTTGCATCAGGTGGCCAAAGTATCAGAGCTTCAGCTTCAGCATCAGTACTTCCAGTATAAAGTCATGCTGGATTTCCTTTAGGATTGACTGGTTTGATCTCCTGGCAGTCCAAGAGATTCTCGAGAGTATTCTCCAACACCACAGTTCAAAAGCATCAGTTCTTTGGCACTCAGCTTTCATTATAGTCCAACTCTCACTTCCATACATGACTACTACAAAAACCATAGCTTTGACTAGATAGACCTTTGTAGGCAAAGTAATGTCCTTGCTTTTTCAAATGCTGTCTAGGTTGGTCTTCCAAGAAACAAGCATCTTTTAATTTCATGGCTGCAGTCATGGTCCACAGTGATTTTGGAGCCCAAGAAAATAAAGTCTGTCACTGTTTCCATTGTTTCCTCATTTTTTTACCATTAAGTGGTGGGACCAGATGCCATGATCTTCATTTTTTGAATGTTGAGTTTTAAGCCAGCTTTTTCACTCTCCTCTTTCACCTTCATCAAGAGTTACTCTTTATTTCCTCTTAGCTTTCTGCCATAAGGGTGGTGTTACCTGCATATTTGAGGTTATTGATATTTCTCCTGGAAATCTTGATTACAGCTTGTGCTCCATCCAGTCTGGCATTTCACGTTGACTTACTCTGTGCATAAGTTAAATAAACAGGGTGCCAATATACAACCTTGATGCACTCCTTTCCCAATTTTGAACCAGTTTGTCATTCCATGTTCAATTAAAATTTATTTGCTTACCTCACTAGGAGTCTGTACTCATAATTTTTGTTTCTTTTTCTTTTACTTCTGTGGCTTCTTTATGTTACTACTATTTCAATGATGCACCTATATACATGTATTCCTTTTCATATTTCTCTAATTTTTCTAGTTATTTGCATTGAGAGGTGAATCATTGACCATTGTATGTAACATAAGGTATATTGACTTTTATAGCATTGTTAATTTTAAATCACAATGTTTAAGTTACAAGATATCAAAAAAAGTAAACACCATGCAATGACTTTACCTTCTCATTTAAGGAAGGGGTTAATGCATTTTTGACTGTATGCAGAATAGTTATATCATGTTAGGTGGAATATCTTTTTATTGGTTTTATTTGTAGCTTAAGTATGGTTTGAGATGTGTTTGGGTGCCAAATTGACAAGGGGTGAAGTTGTGATGGTTAGTTTTATGTGTCAACTTGACAGGACCACAGGGAGTCCAGGTATTTAGTTAAACATTATTCTGGGTATGACTGTGATGGCATTTTTGGATGGAATTAACATTTGAGTTTGAAGATTGAGTAAAGCAGATTACTAGATGGATCTCATCCAATCTGTTGGAGGCCTGAATAGAATAAAACATGGAATAAAGGAGGATTCCTTCTCTCCCTGATTGTTTTCAAGCTGAAATATCTGTCTTCTCCTGCACTCACCCTGGAACATACACCCCTGGTTCTCCTGGGTCTCTAGAATATTTTCTCTAGAAAATTTCTGTGACTTTCTCATAGGAAATAATGAGATTTCTAAGCTTCCATGATCACATGAGACAATTTCTTATATTAATGATAAATCCCTTTATGTTAAAAATTTTAATACATTTTAACAAATCTCTTTATATATTAATTTATTAAGAGAGATTATTTTATATGTTGTAAATATATCTCCTACTGGTTCAATTTCTTTGAAGAATTCTAATGCAGAAAGTTTGTTTAGGGTGTCTGTCTACCATACCACTGCAGTCTATGGGGTTGCAAAGAGTCAGACATGACTCAGCGACTGAACAACAACTAACATACCACCAGAAACAGAAGCATGTCATTAATGTGTATTTGAGTTCTTACAGGCCATTTTCAGCAGGAGTTTAGAAAGACTTTAAATATCTTAGTCTTTCTAATATCTCCATAACAATATTATAAAAACATTAGTGAGTTTTTTTATTTTACCTGTCATATATAACTCCTGATACTTGACCCTTACTCATTAAATGGTACTAAAGAGAAGTGGGTTGTGTGCCAATACTTAATTCACCCCAAAAAATGTAAACTTATGGAATATTAATATTTGATACAGATAATTGGACTTTAAACCACTTTATTGAGATATAACTAATATACAATGAGTTGAAGATGTGGAAATTATCACTACAACCTATGCCATAAACATATCCATCACCTCCAAAGTTTTCCTTAAGCACTCATCACTTATTATTAGTTGTGTGTGTGTATGTGTGTGTGTGTGATAAGTACCCTTAGCATAATATCTATCTTCTTAGTAAATTTATAAGAACAGAATACAATATTGTAAATTATAAGTTGTATGTTGTACAATAAATCTATATATTTATTCCTCTGGTATATATTTCATGCCATCTGTATTATTTGGTTTTTGAAGAACTAGGTAATTGTAAACCTGACAATTATAAGATAATCCATTTCAACTGAAAAGATAATTTCTCTGAAAAGTATATTTTTAATTTTTTCAAACATATATTATTCCATAATTTTTGAAACATGTATAAATCCAAGTTCATAAATGGGAGGTCATTACAAATATACCATTGCCTTCAATTTATAATAATCAAAATCTCATCATAGATTTATCTTAATACTTAATCTATCAAGATTAACATTAGTTAGAGAGATATGTTCATATGTAGATAAAATCCCAGACAGTAAATTAAGGACTTTATGATTGACAGAAGTTCAGTTCCCACAGTCACCTAATCTTTGAATTGAGAACATTATATATAGTTTATGATTCACCTATATAATATAAATAATAATAGATTTTGCCTCCTACGTGCTGGGGGGATTAAAAGGTAATATTTAAGAAAGTCCGTTTCCCAGGAAAAAATCGAAAACCTTTAAATATTTCAAATCTATTATAATTATTCTTATTTAACCACTGGTCATGTAAATAAGTTTCATTACATTTTTTTTTATAAACTGGCTCATTTTCCTCCATCATAGAATGCCACTGCATTTTCCCTATTTGTTAGACTTTGTCAGCCAGCAAAGATCAGAGTGATGTTGGTTAGCTCAGATGATGGAGATCATTACAAAGATGCGAGAGCAAGTGAGGGAATTAGAAGTAACGGCGCCAGGCCTCTCGCAACCAGAATATACTCGTGCATGTGCACATACTCAGAGGAGGGAGGCTGGAAGGCTGACTATCTAGGCTTGAGCAGTGAAATAAACAATAGTTTTGTTCAGCCATAATCAGTGATCACTTATTTGCAAGATTCTCTTTTCTCAAATTCTCTACCTCAAAGTTACGATAATAATTTTTGTCACTGATATGTGTTCTTGACTTTTTCTACTTTCAAGCCACTAAATTCCTATATTCTTTTCTCTGATCATCTCTTTATCTCTCCCCTTCTGATCTAAGAATGACTGAAATATTCTAATTATACTTCTTTGATATATTCCCTTGAATAACTGTAGAACACTTACCTTCTTCTTTCCACGACATTTCTAATTCATCTGAAATTTTTCTAAATTTTTGAACTGCTTCTAGAGATTATTTTGCTGTATTCTTGTCTGTATCATTTGATGTGCTGAGACTGCCTTCTCATTTTGACATTTTTCATTCTTTTCTTACTATGCTTATTTAAAAAAACAGATTCAGTCATAGGGAAAGTGAGATTCTTTTATTCTAGAATGACTTCTTCTGTTGTTTCATACCCTATTCATATTTGACCAATTGTGACACATCATACATATTATCTCAAGAGTCCCCTGGACTGCAAGGAGATCCAACCAGTCCATCCTAAGGAAATCAGTCCTGAATATTCATTGGAAGGACTGATGCTGAAGCTGAAACTCCAATACTTTGGCCACCTCATGTGAAGAACTGATTTATTTGAAAAGATCCTGATGCTGGGAAAGATTGAGGGCGGGAGGAAAAGGGGATGACAGAGGATGAGATGGTTGGATGGCATCATCGACTCGATGGACATGAGTTTAAGTAAACTCCAGGAGTTGGTGATGAACAGGGAGGCCTGGCATGCTGCAGTCCATGGGGTCACAAAGAGTCAGATATGACTGAGTGACTGAACTGATGCATATTATCTATTGTTTAAAACATCTGAGTTCAGTAATGCTAATTCTTATTAAGAATACTTCTAAATAACAGAAAGTATCAGATATTTTTCATATATTTTTAAGTTATGGAACTTAATGCAGCTCCCACTTCTAAACTATCTAGAATATGACTTCTTGATAGCTACTTTGTTGTATAAGTTCATATTACTTTTTAATTAGGTATATTGGGATTTTTTTTATGCATTAAGTGTATATCAGTTACAACTGATTGATACAGCAAGTAACAACACCTGATGCAATCTGACTTTAAACAAAATCGACTTTGTTATTATTATTATAATAGTGTATCATATCATTTGAGATCTCACTATGTGTTGGGTACTGTTCTGAGTATTTTCCATGAGGTAGTAGCTATCAATTTATTTATTCACTCAACAGATATCTACTGAAGGTCTGAATTTTAGAGGGAGGACTCTGAATTAGGTGGTAGTTTTATGTGTATATGAAATTCAGCAGTAAAGAGAACGGACACATTGTTGCACCTGCACCCTCACTGAGTTTACATTCTATTCAGTGATCAAAAGACAAATAAGAAATACATGGTAGATCAGATGTTTAAACATGCTATAGAGGAAATTAATGCCAGTAAAGAGAAAATGGAATTTTGGAGTGGGGTGGGCACTAAATTTTACATAAGATGGTCAGTGAGAAAAGCAAAGACCTGAAGGAGATAAGTAAGTCAGACATTGCATATTGAGGAAACAGCAGGCCAGGCAAAGGGATCATGTCTGGAATATCCAAGGAAGATTTTGTGACTAGAGCTAAACAAAAGTGTGGGAGAAAGAAGCAGTGTGGGGGAAAGGTGTGTTGAACTTGACAGAGATGAGGACTGCTGCTTTACATGATCAGTATGATGCTAAAGAGTTAACAAGAGAGGAAGTTTCGATGGAGCCGAGATCATGTAAAGCAGCAGTCCTCAAGCCTGTCAGTTCAACACATATTTCATTATAAATACCTACGGATGCAAACAGAATTGTTTTAGCAATCACAATATGGCAGTGATGTGAGTTTCTGAAGTTATGAACATCACTTTTTGAATTATCAAACAGCTTGATAATGGTATTACTGAACGTTTTAGTGTAATAAAACAATTAGAAAGTACTTTGCTTATAGGTAAAATAGAACTAGTTTATAAGCTTAAAATATAGATTTTTCACTTTTATAAAATTGTTACTCTATTTAAAACTATGGAGGAGACAGGGCTATTCAGGAATAAACACATATTATAGGACTTCTGAGATTCTTAGACCTGACTCAATAAATGTGAGTGGAAACTCCCTACCTGTCTTTATTATGATAATATAATTATCTCACATTTTCCCAGAGTTCTTGGAGAGCAAAGCCAAAGGCATAGGGCCTTGAAGGGCATTTTATTTTAATCTGACCTGACATATCTTAAGAGGATTACTGTGGCTACTACACTGAAAAGGATTCAGGGAGACCTGTTTTGAGTCTATTGCAGCAAAAATAACAATGGCTTGGCTGAGGCTTGGAGAAGTAGAAAGGCTGAGAAGTAACTGAGTTTTAGATATATGTTAAACATAGACTTGCTGGTAACTTGCATATGAGAATGAGAGGAAGAGGAGTCAACATACATTGAAATATTGTAATTCTTTGTGTGTGTGTGTGTGTGTTTCCCTTATAAGAACTAAAAGGATAGAGTTATCATTTACTGAGATAGAAAGTTCTCAAAATGGGTGTCTTGCAGGCAGGAAATGGCAGTTTGGTTTATGCAAGGTTATGTGATTCTCTTAACAGCCCAAAGTAGCTATTATTATTCCTATTTTACAGATGCTGAACTGAGGCATAGTATCTAGTGAATGTTCTACAGTAATTAAATGGTAGAATCTAGGACAGGAATTCAGAGTGTAGCACATAATCTTAAACCCTATTTAAATTTTCTCTCAAGTCATTCAATCACATTACTGAAAAAGTCCAGTGTAGAAATATCTTTAAGCATAGTTGAATTGACAGGCAGGCCCAAATGATATTAAAATATGGTATTCTTGCCTCTTCTGAACTCAGCTGTCTTTTCTAGTGGCTCCAATTAAGGTTCCTGTAATGATACCAGAACTCTAGATTTATGTGTGGTTATTTTTCTTGACAATTCAACCCTCTTGACTCTGAGACTAGACATAAATGATGTGTTCAACCTGTGGCCAAGGAGATGTGATGGTTTAATGATCATATATCCACCCTCATCAAAACACATCAGCTGAGCTTATATAGGGAGAAATTCTCTAGGAAAAATAGAATGCTGCTTTCAAAAGGTGGAAGGACAGATAGGTGATAGATAAATAGATAGGTAGCTATTGTTCAATTGCTCAGTTGTGCCCGACTCTTTGCGACCCGATGCACTGCAGCACACCGGGCTTCTCTGTCCTACACCATCTCTCGGAGCTTGCTCAAACTCATGCCCAATAAGTCAGTGATACCATCCTACCATCTTATCATCTGTCATCCTCTTCTCTTCCTGCTTTCAATCTTTCCCAGCATCAGTGACTTTTTCTAATGAGTTGGCTCTTTGCATCAGGTGGCCAAAGTATTGGAGCTTCAGCTTCAGCATCAGTCCTTCCAATAAGTATTCAGGGTTGATTTCCTTTAGGGGTGACTGGGTGATCTCCTGGCAGTCCAAGGGACTTTCCAGAGTCTTCTCCAACACCACAGTTCAAAAGCATCAATTTTTTGGCACTCAGCCTTCTTTATGGTCCAACTCTCACATCCATACATGACTACTGGAAAAACCATAGTTTTGACTAGATGGAACTTTGTTGCCAAGTAAAGTCTCTGCTTTTTAATATGTTGTCTAGGTTTGTTATAGCTTTTCTTCCAAGGAGCAAGCATCTTTTGATTTCATTGCTGCACTCAACATCTGCAGTGATTTTGGAGCCCAAGAAATTAAAATCTGTCACTGTTTCCATTGCTTCCCTATTGATTTGCCATGAAGTGATGGGACCGGATGGGATAGATAGAACAGATACCCACTAAAGACATCCTGAAAAAAATAAGTGGAATGATATATTCATGGTATGTTATCAAGATTCCTTTCCATGATTTATTTCTGTAATAATAATTATATCTCTAATATAAACTGCCAAAAATTCATAAATAAACCAAATATTAACACTTCTATTGACGTAAAATATAGCTTTCATTAAAAGTTGTTTGCATACACATACACTAACTAAAGTTTGTCTCCCAGTAACTGACACATGGTAGAGATTCAAAAAATATTTTTTGCATTAATAAATAGGTAAATAAACCCTTGTTTTAGCTCTCTTCTTTTTTCTTAACACTTTAACAAGTTATTTTTCACAATATTCTTCTCAAAGAATCCACAGTTTTAAATATTTGAGGACTGTAGGGCACAATGAAGTTAGTGATATGCACCATCAATTCCCAGCAGGAAATGCTCCTGGGAGATATCCAGAACCCAAATAGATTTCTTAGTCACAATCATGGAATGCCATAAAAAGGTCAGCAGTGAAAGTAGTAAAGCATGGAATCTCAGGGCTTGTGCATTTAACCTACTGATGTTGAGCATGTTTTTAATTTTTTACTGTTTTGATTGATAGGTAATATTATATAATTTGATAATGTTCTCATATAAGGACAATTGCTCCTTTTAGGATTACATAAGTATGGTCTAAGTCTTTCAAAGATCTGCATGTAAAACAGTTCTCTTACTGTTTAAATGCTGAGAAAAAAATAAGCATGTTTTTGAACATTAACCTAGGTATCGTATTTCTGATGCCCATAGGCAAAATTTAGCAGTTGTTTCTAAAAGTTTTTGTTGGAGACATAGTAAACCATCTGTTCGATTTGCTCCCTGATACTTGGAGATAAGTAATCCCTGGCATCAGAGGCAGCTAAAACAGCTGTGATTTTGCTCATAGTATGCTAGTGGTACTATTAAGATTCCAAAATCCTAGAGTATCATAATGTCTCCCAAGGCCAAATCCATTTAAACCAAGGTCAGTCAATTATTCTCTGAGGATAGAGAAAGATAATAGTTAGGAACTAAATACCCAGTATGTGAACATCAACCTTATATATTGAAATTGATTTTACAGTTAAAGTATAAAGTCTCAAACTGAGTAATGTAGGCATAAGTCAATTTAATAAATATAGATACTCAAAATAAATCAGATACTTTACAATAATCTCACTGTCTAAACCTTTATGAAAGGTATATAGCAGGCATGAAATTTACTCATTTAACTCTATTTCTCTAAATCATACTTCCTCAATGCCATTGCTCATTTGACTCTTGGTAAATGCAGTCAAAATCATATTTTATGGGGTCTCCTCTTCTCCGTTTAGAATACATGACCTTGGGTTCATATTGAGCACCTCTTGTCAAAGCCCTCATGACTTCTTGAAGTTGGGTGTTTCTCTTGCTTTTATGCCAAGCTTAAACACATAAATGCTTTATTGTGCCTTCAATGTTTTTAGTACTCTGGCCTATATCCTTCCCTATGTTTGTCCACTGAAGCCCCCATTCTTCTGCCATCCTTACAGAGGGTCTGCCATCTAAGACTACATGGTCCCAATACATCTGCAATAAATAGTTTCATCAATGCTCATCCCTTGCATTGAACATAGCCTTCATCCTCTCACAACTTGTATTTATTATTTTCTAAAACAAAAGTCGGGTGGAAGTTCTTTTCTGAAGCAATACAACAATTTTGTTTTCAAAGTTACTAAGTCAAAATGACTGACTATCTTCCAGGGATAGGAAAGAGTTTTCTATTGTTTTTCACTCTCTTGCAGCTAAACAAATACAAAATAAACTGCCTTCTCACTTCTAGATGTGCTCACAATGCAGGAAAAAAAGCACAAAATCTTTTTCAAAATCTTTTATTTCAAAATATCAATATTTTTCTTCTGCTGATGTATTTTAGATCCTAAATTATCTGGGATGAGTTACTTATGAGTAGAAATATATGATAAATTATATGGCCAGATCTACTAGTCACTTAAATTCCCTTTGTGTTGTAATTCTTTAATTGTGAAATCATTAATGTTAAGAATCAAAAGATTTCTTTATTCAACCAAAAAGAAAAAAAAGAATGTGGGTACTATTGGCTGACTTTAATACTCAGGTAACAGTATAAATGGAACCTTCTAAAAATTCAGATTTTAGTATATTGATGAACAAAGTTTGGAAATCTCACTAAACATGGTTCATCATATAGTAGGAATTGCTCACATAATGTGTGAAAATTATAATTAGCAAATCATAACTATTTTTCCCTAATTAAAGCAAATAACTTACATATTTTTAGATTTAATTTTGATCCAGGGATTAGAACAGACTTTAAAATATTGTACTACTAGATAACTAGGAGTAAACTGGCCCATAACTATAGACATTTAAAACCTTGCCTGAAGAATAAGCTGTCGGCATGTTCTAATTTTACAAAGAGGTTTGAGTAGTAAAGCTCATCTTTCATTCATTGTCCTTTTTGATAAAGAAGACAGACAAGGAGGATTGGAAAATAACTGGTAAATATAAATAACAATATATTTATTCAGTTCAGTTCAGTTCAGTCGCTCAGTCGTGTCCAACTCTTTGCGACCCCATGAATCGCAGCACGCAAGGCCTCCCTGTCCATCACCAACTCCCGGAATTCACTCAAACTCATATCCATCAAGTCAGTGATGCTATCCAGCCATCTCATCCTTTGTCGTCCCCTTTTCCTCCTGCCCCCAATCCCTCCCAGCATCAGAGTCTTTTCCAATGAGTCAACTCTTCACATGAGGTGGCCAAAGTACTGGAGTTTCAGCTTTAACATCATTCCTTCCAAAGAAATCCCAGGGCTGATCTCCTTCAGAATGGACTGGTTGGATCTCCTTGCAGTCCAAGAGACTCTCAAGAGTCTTCTCCAACACCACAGTTCAAAAGCATCAATTCTTTGGTGCTCAGCCTTCTTCATAGTCCAACTCTCACATTCATGCATGACCACTGGAAAAACCATAGCCTTGACCAGACGGGCCTTGGTTGGCAAACTAATGTCTCTGCTTTTTAATATGCTATCTAGGTTGGTCATAACTTTTCTTCCAAGGAGTAAGTGTCTTTTAATTTCATGGCTGCAGTCACCATCTGCAGTGATTTTGGAGCCCCCAGAAATAAAGTCTGACACTGTTTCTACTGTTTCCCCATCTATTTGCCATGAAGTGATGGGACCGGATGCCATGATCTTCATTTTCTGAATGTTGTGCTTTAAGCCAACTTTTTCACTCTCCTCTTTCACTTTCATCAAGAGGCTTTTTAGTTCCTCTTCACTTTCTGCCATAAGGGTGATGTCATCTGCATATCTGAGGTTATTGATATTTCTCCTGGCAATCTTGATTCCATCTTATGCTTCTTCCAGTCCAGCGTTTCTCATGATGTACTCTGCATATAAGTTAAATAAGCAGGTCTGGTATTCCCATCTCTTTCAGAATTTTCCACAGTTTATTGTGATCCACACAGTCAAAGGCTTTGGCATAGTCAATAAAGCAGAAATAGATGTTTTTCTGGAACTCTCTTGCTTTTTCCATGATCCAGCAGATGTTGGCAATTTGATCTCTGGTTCCTCTGCCTTTTCTAAAACCAGCTTGAACATCCAGAAGTTCACGGTTCACGTATTGCTGAAGCCTGGCTTGGAGAATTTTGAGCATTACTTTACTAGCATGTGATATGATGCAATTGTGCAGTAGTTTGAGCATTCTTTAGCATTGCCTTTCTTTGGGATTGGAATGAAAACTGACCTTTTTCAGTCCTGTGGCCACTGCTGAGTTTTCCAAATTTGCTGGCATATTGAGTGCAGCACTTTCACAGCATCATCTTTCAGGATTTGAAATAGCTCAACTGGAATTCCATCACCTCCACTAGCTTTGTTCATAGTGATGCTTTCTAAGGCCCACTTGACTTCACATTCCAGGATGTCTGGCTCTAGGTGAGTGATCACACCATCATGATTATCTGGGTCGTGAAGATATTTTTTGTACAGTTGTTCTGTGTATTCTTGCCACCTCTTCTTAATATCTTCTGCTTCTGTTAGGTCCATACCATTTCTGTCCTTTATCGAGCCCATCTTTGCATAAAATGTTCCCTTGGTATCTCTAATTTTCTTGAAGAGATCCCTAGTCTTTCCCATTCTGTTGTTTTCCTCTATTTCTTTGCATATTTATTATTCAGTATTAATTCAGCCTGATTATTTCAGTCTACAGCCAGTAGATATTACTTCGTATTGACGTAAACATCTATCAATGATATGTGTTCAGTCTTGAGAGGAGGGAGGATTACTGAAAATGAAACTTCACATGGGTAAAGTGCATTTTAGAAAATATGTTGAAAATTCATAGGTCTAAGTCTCCTGTTGAAAGCTGTTCTTTTCATCAGCCTTTCACAAACATATATATCAGTTCAGTTCAGTCGCTCAGTTGTGTCCAGCTCTTTGTGACCGCATGGAGTGCAGCACACCAGGCCTCCCTGTCCATCACCAACTCCCTGAGTTCACTCAAACTCATGTCCATTGAGTCGATGATGCCATGCAACAATCTCATCCTCTGTCATCCCCTTCTCCTCTCGCCTTCAAACTTTCCCAGCATCAGGGTCTTTTGAAATGAGTCAGTACTTTGCATCAGGTGGCCAAAGTATTGGAGTTTCAGCTTCAACATCAGTCCTTCCAATGAACACCCAGGACTGATCTCCTTTAGGATGGACTGGTTGGATCTCCTTTCAGTCCAAGGGACTCTCAAGAGTCTTCTCCAACACCAACACAGTTTAAAATCATCAATTCTTTGTAGCTCAGCTTTCTTTATGGTCCAACTCTCACATCCATACATGACTACTGGAAAAACCATAGCCTTGATTAGATGGACCTTTGTTGTCAAAGTAATGTCTCTGCTTTTTAATATACTGTCTAGATTGGTCATAACTTTCCTTCCAAAGAGTAAGCATTTTTTTATCTCATGGTTGAAGTCACCATCTGTAGTGATTTTGGAGCCCAGAAAAATAAAGTCTGCCACTGTTTCCACTGTTTCTCCATCTATTTGCCATAAAGTGATGGGACCAGATGCCGTGATCATTGTTTTCTGAATGGTGAGTTTTAAGCCAACTTTTTCACTCTCCTCTTTCACTTTCATCAAGAGGCTCTTTAGTTCTTCTTCATTTTCAGCCATAAGGGTGGTGTCATCTACATATCTGAGGTTATTAATATTTCTCCCGGCAACCTTGATTCCAGCTTGTGCTTCTTCCAGCCCAGCGTTTCTCATGATGTACTCTGCCTATAAGTTAAATAAGCAGGGTGACAATATACAGCCTTGACATACTCCTTTTCCTATTTGGAACCAGTCTGTTGTTCCATGTCCAGTTCTAACTATTGCTTCCTGACTAGCATACAGATTTCTCAAGAGGCAGGTCAGGAACTGCAGAGGTATTTGCACCATGAGTCTTAGATGGCAGATCCTCTGTACAGATGGCAGAAGAATTGGGGACAAATATAGGGAAGTGTGAAAGCCAGAGTACTAAAAGCAGTGAAAGCACAGTAAAGCATCTATGTGCTTAAGCTTGGCATAAGAGCAACAGAAACACCCAACTTCAAGAAGTCATGAGGGCTTTGACAATCAAACCCCATTACCCCCAGAATCTCTCAGAGGGCTCAAATAAACCTGTGTGCACCAGGTCCCAGGGACCCGACAGAGACTGAGACAGAACTGTGTTTGAGCATCTCCTGTGGAGGTACAGGTTGGCAGTGGTCTGCCGCAGGGACAGGGGCTCTAGGCGTTGGTGTGGCATAAGTCCTCTTGGAGGAGGTCTCCATGAACCCTACCATAGAGCTGCCAGAACTTACATAGGACTGAAAATAGACTCTTGGAGGGCACAACAGAACCTTGTGCACAAGGACCCAGGAGGAAGGAACAGTGACCCCCACAGAAGACTTGTCTGTGGGTGTCCAGGAGTCTCCGGTGAAGTCTTGGATTGGTGGTGGCCTGCTGCAGGGTTAGGGGCGCTGAGTGTAGCAGTACATGCATGGGATCTTTTGAGGGAGGTCACCATTATTTTCATTTCCTCCACCATAGTTTGGGAACACAGCTCCACCCATCAACAGAAAATTGGATTAAAGATTTACTGAGTATGGCCCCACCCATCAGAACAAGACCCAGTGTCCCCTTCAATCAGTCTATCTCATCAGGAAGCTTCCATATACCTCTTATCCTTCTCCATCAGAGGATAGACAGACTGAAAACCACAGTCACAGAAAACTAACCAATCTGATCACATGGACCACAGCCTTGTCTACCTCAATGAAACTATGATCCATGTTGTGTAGGGCCACCCAAGATGGACGGGTCATGGTGGAGAGTTCTGACAGAATGTGGTCCACTGGAGAAGGGAATAGCAAACCACTTCAGTATTCTTGTCTTGAGAACTCCATGAACAGTATGAAAAGGAAAAAGTATAAGACACTGAAAGATGAACTCCCCAGGTCGGTAGGCACACAATATGCTACATAACTTCAGAAAGAATGAGGAGATGAAGACAAAGCAAAAATAACACCCAGTTGTGGATGTAACTGGTGATGGAAGCAAGTTCCAATGCTGTAAAGAGCAATATCACATAGGAACCTGGGATGTTAGGTCCATGAATCAAGGCAAATTGGAAGTGATCAAACAGGAGATGGCAAGAGTGAACGTGATGTTTTAGAAATTAGAGAATTAAAATGGACTGGAATGGGTGAATTTAACTCAGATGACCATTATATCTACTACTGGGGGCAAGAATCCCTTAGAAGAAATGGAGTAGCCATCATAGTTAACAAAAGAGTCTGAAATGCAGTACTTGGATGCAGTCTCAAAAACAACAGAATGATCTCTGTTCATTTCGAAGGCAAACCATTCAATATCATGGTAATCCAACTCTGTGCCCTGACCAGGAATGCTGAAGAAGCTGAAGTTGAACGGTTCTATGAAGACCTACAATACCTTTTAGAACTAACAGCCAAAAATGATGTCCTTTTCACTACAGGAGACTGGGATGCAAGAGTAGGAATTCAAGAAACACCTAGAGTAACAGGCAAATTTGGCCTTGGAGTAGAGAATGACAGGGCAAAGGCTAACAGAGTTTTCCAGAGAGAATGCACTGGCCACAGCAAACACCCTCTTCCAACAACACAAGAGAAGACTCTACACATGGACATCACCAGATGGTCCACACTAAAATCAGATTGATTATATTATTTACAGACAAAGATGGAGAAGCTCTATACAATCAGCAAAAACAAGACCGGGAGCTGACTGTGGCTCAGATCATGAACTCCTTATTGCCCAATTCAGACTTAAATTGAAGAAAGTAGGGAAAACCACTGGACCATTCAAGTATGACCTAAATCAAATCCCTAACGATTATACAGTGGAAGTGAAAGATAGATTTAAGGGACTAGATCTGTTAGACAGAGTGCCTGATGAACTATGGACGGAGGTTCATGACATTGTACAGGAGACAGGGAGCAAGACCATCCCTAAGAAAAAGAAATGCAAAAAGCAAAATGGTCATCTGAAGAGGCCTTAAAAATAGCTCTGAAACGAAGAGAAGTGAAAGCAAAGGAGAAAACGAAAGATATACCCATTTGAATGCAAAGTTCCAAAGAATAGCAAGGAGAAATAAGAAAGCCTTTCTCAGCAATCAGTGCAAAGAAATAGAGGGTAAAAATAGAATGGGAAAGACTAGAGATCTCTTCAAGAAAACTAGAGATACCAAGGGAACATTTCATGCAAAGATGGGGTCAATAAAGGCCAGAAATCGTATGGACCTAACAGAAGCAGAAGATATTAAGAAGAGGTGGTAAAAATACACAGAAGAATTGTACAAAAAAGATCTTCATGACTCAGATAATCACAATGGTGTGATCACTGACCTAGAGCCAGACATCCTGGAATGTGAAGTTAAGTGGGCCTTAGGAAGCATCACTACAAACAAAGCTAGTGGAGATGATGGAATTTCAGTTGAGCTATTTCAAATCCTAAAAGATGATGCTGTGAAAGTGCTGCACTCAACATGCCAGCAAACTTGGAGAACTTTCCACAGACTGGAAAAGGTCACTTTTCTTTCCAGTCCATAAGGAAGGCAATGCCAAAGAATACTCAAACTACTGCATAATTGCATTCATCTCACCTGCTAGCAAAGTAATGTTCAAATTCTCTAAGCCAGGCTTCAACAATATGTGATCTGTGAACTTCCAGATGTTCAAGCCGGGCTTAGAAAAGGCAGAGGAACCAGAGATCAAACTGCCAACATCTGCTGAATCATCAAAAAAGGAAGAGAGTTCAGAAAAACATCTACTTTTGCTTTATTGACTATGCCAAAGCTTTTGACTGTGTGGATCTTAATAAACTGTGGAAATGTGTGTGTGTGTATATATATATATACAGCTTTTGAAGATTTGGGATAATTTTATATATGAAATATCATTTCATATTTAAGCTTCCTAGACAAAAATTCTCGAAGCTAAAACATCATTGAATATTTCAATAGGTTTATTTTGTTCACTTCTTTATTCATTACCCTCACTTAATTAATAGCAACATATTACTTCTCTACATTATTTTTATTAGCCTGATATCCTTTATACAGAGATCTTCCAGACAACAGAAATAAATTCAACTTCATTCTCATAACAGTAGACAAAGAGATTTCTGAAGGCCACTTGTACAATTTTTTTTTGTTGTTACTCTTCTAACAGTTCTTCACATTCTTTCTAGTGTCACTTGGATTTATTTTAGTTCACACTGTTCGGGGATAATGGTTGAAGCTTAACAGTGAATCCTATAGTGAAGTGAAATGGTATGACTTCCAAAAATATAACAGCCTTTGTTTCTTCAATTAAAAGTCTCTCCTTCATCGCAGGGATTTTTGGCATGCCTATATTTCTATGTATTCATTCGTCACACAAATGGACGTGTATTATTTAACCAACAAGTATGGGATGCTGCAGGTGAAATAAAATCATGACACATGGTCCCAGATTATAAGTGCCTAACAAGCTAACTGAGGTGATCAGACAATTATACAAATATCTACCTCAAGATATTGTGTGTGTGTGTGTGGTGTCTGTGTGCATGTGCATGCAAATGTGTACACCATATAGGAAGTATAAATGTATTACAGAAGAAGAATATGCAGAAGGAATTACATAATTCTGCCTGAAGAGATCAGAAGAATCTGAGAGGAAAAGTTTACCAAGAGTAAGGTAACTAACTGTCCTAATTTTCTCAAGACTAAAGAATTTTCCAGGATATGGACCAGATTTGAGCACATGGAGATGGTTATTCAAGCTGGATTAAATTAAAGAGGTTTTTTTTTTTCCCCCCACCTTTTATTTTCTCTCCAATACTATTCTCATTTATATGTCATGCCTCTCCAAACTCAATCTATACTTAGTTTTATGTATTACTCTAGCAGCTCCTTAAAGTGAAAGTGTTAGTCACTCAGTTGTGTCCGACTCTTAGTGACCCTGTGGACTGTAGCCTCCCAGGCTTCTCTGCATGTAGCATTCTCCAGGCAAGAATACCAGAATGGGTAGAACTGTTTCTTTCTTCAGGAGATCTTCCTGATCCAGGGATTGAACTCAGGTCTCCTGTATTGCAGGTGAATTCTTTACCATCTGAGCCACCATGGAAGCTCCAATAGCTCAATAAACTCAGAGTCAAAATCAATTAAAAACTTTTTCAGCTCTTGGGCTAGTTACTTAATATTTCAATGCCTTGATTTTCTCATACCCATTTCACCTGTATTCATAAAACATCCCCATATCTTATGATTTTTGTAAGTAGATACTCAATGCATAAATTCACTTAAAATACCTAGAACAGCTCTTGGGCCACAGTAACAACTCAATTTGGATTAGCCATTCTAAGCATTTGATGTATATTTATGCATTTAGTACTTACCACACCATAAGAGATAAGAATATCTCTGAAATGGGAATAATGAGACAATCAAGGCATTTAAATATTAAGTAACTAGCCCAAGGGCTGAGCTGAAAGTGAAAACAAAGACAGTGTGACTCTGAACTCAATCCTCTTCATCATTATGCCACAAGATTTCCATTTTAAAAGCTAAAATTTCATTTCTGGCTTTACTTGGAAGAATATGCAAGGTCAAATGAGGGCTGTTTTGTTTTTTTACTTTGTATTCTTTCTCTTTCTTTTTCTAAGATATAAAATATATACAGGCATTTAAGACTGTGAAATCTAGAAAACAAAGAAGATGCTCATGGAAGTTAAAGGAGGGAATCATAAGGGAGATTACTGACCTTGAAGATTCTTCTTTCAGTGGAGGGAGGGAGGTTAGTACTGTTACTTACCAGAATTCGTAGGGTCTAGGGAATAGATAAATAAGAATTATCTCAATTTAAATGAAATGCTATCTTTTTTCCATATCTGTTTTCTTCAGAATTTCTTCTTTTGTAGATCAGCTGGATGTTGAGTGGACTCGCTAGAGTAACAGGGTTTTCAGTTCAGCTCCTTGATCTGTCTGGAACATGTGCATCTCTCTCCAATTTCAATTGACAGTATCTTCAGTTCTCAATGAAACCCTTTTCTTAACACCCAGGACATGGTCTGTTTCTCTTTCTACCTCTCTGAACTCACTTTCCCACATCATTCTCTCCTTCTATCTGTCAAATCTGGATGTGCTCTAAAGATTTATTTATCCCTGTGACTTTAACTCACTTGTACACAACTACTGCCCCGCATTATGTGGGAATGTCAACTCATATTTTTTACTATCATTAGATCCTTGTTTAGTTAAATGAATAATCAAAAAACTACAAATCTCTGATTAGTCAAGATCTGATAAGGTAAGCTTTATAGCAGATTTCATTGCCATAGTTTTTACAAAGGAAAATATTGGATGATTTCTAAAAATTACTATTTTCTCCTTCTTGGTAGATTATAAACATATCACTGTTAATTGGATCTTTAGTCATAACTTAATAATAAAAATTTCCATCTAAAATATCTTACTGCCTTAAATCTATAGTTTTTATAAATTTTTGGCTTTGTTTATTTAAAAAAATGCAATGTTCTTACATTTGTATTGGAAAGCATAGCCCAAATATTTTCCCTAAGATTCAAAGTTGCAGCATTACCCATTTGAAAATGAATTTGGATTGCCTGCATAGATCCTAGAAGAGAGTTAATATTACACTATCCCAGGAAAAAGAAATTTGTTCTCAAGGAAAAAATACTCTTGTGATGAAAAAGATACTCTCTAATAACTTGCAAAAAACAAAGTCTAGGCCCTGGACAAGTTGCCACAAGCAGTGATTATGCTTTTGGGTTAAAAGAACAGATTTTGTGGCCAAGCAATTTGGCTTACATATTAGACATGTAATTTTGATAAAGTTACTTAACCTCTGTTGCTCATCTAAAACAGGGGTTCTAACATGACTGTTTCATGGTAAATATTAAGATAAAGTGTTAATGATGCTGACATAAAACACTCAACTCACTATTAATATCACTCCTGCTTGAGCAGTCAGCCAACCATAACTCTTCTACAAATACTTTTCTTTTGTACTTTTAATAAATGAATAAAACAAAACAATAATTTCAGATGCCATTTAAACCTTTTAAAATGTAGTGTTTTTATATTCGTGTCTTTAATTATTAAGAGGTGAATAAAATATTGAAGCTAATGTAATTCAATGCATCATTAAAGATGTGGATATAGATATTTAATCAAGCAACAAGAACTGTTGTCAAAATGCTATTCTACATACACTCATTTAATTCTGTGAAATAGTTAATATCAGAAACAGCTAGGGTATGCTGGAAAGAGTTAGGCCTTTCATAAAAACCAAGATTGTCTTTTTTCTGTCATCAACTCTTTGATCTTCACTAAGTACTTAAATTTCTGTGGCTTCATCTTTGAAATAAAACAAGTAAAATCTACATTACACTATTGTTAGAAATAAAATAATATGTACTCTATTAGTTTGCCAGAGTTACCAAAACAGATACATTAGACTGGGTGGCTTAAACAACAGAAATTTATTTCCTCACAGATCTGAAAGCTTAGGCTTCTAAGATCAAGATGTCAGCAGGATTGGCTTCATTATGAAGCCTCTGTCTTTCATGTGTAGCTGACTTTCTTCTCCCTCTGTCTTCACAAGGATATCTCTATGTGGGCACAGGTCTTTTCTTTCTCTCTTTCTGTGTCCAAATTTCCTTTCTTACAAGAGCACAACTCATGGGAATAGTGTCTACCATAAAACCCTCATATGAACTTAAGTAGATTTTTAAAGATCTTATCTCCAAACGTGGATGCATTTTGAGGAACTAGTAGTTGAGACTTCAGTATATACGTATTTGGTAACATATTCAGCCTGTTAACATCCCACCCTCTGGATACTCAGAATTCATGTTCTTTCCACATGAAAAGTACATTCACTCTCATTCCAACAGATACGAACACAGTCTAGTATCAACTTTAAGTTCAAAACCGTGTTTAAACATCATTTAAATCAAATCAGGGATTCCATGGTGGCTCAGATGGGAAAGAGCCTGCCTACAATGCCAGAGGCCTGAGTTCTATCCCTGAGTCAGGAAGATCCCCTGGAGAAGGACATGGCAACCCACGCCCATATTATTGCCTAGAAAACCCCATGGACGGAGGAGCATGGCTGGCTACAGTATATAAGGTCACAAGAGTCAGACATGACAGAGCAACTTCACTTTTCAAATCAAATGTGATTGATATTGAAGTATGACTCATCCTGAGGCAAAATTTTCCTCTAGCTGTGAACCTATGAAACCAGATAAGTTCTCTGCTTCCAAAATGCAATGGTGAAACAGATATAAGATAGGTATTCCCATCACAGAAGAGGAAAAACTTAAAGATGAAAGGGATCGCTACTGCCAAGCAAGGCTGAAATCTAGCAAGAAAAATTTCATTCAATTTTAAGACTCAAGACTAACGGTCTTTGGCTTGTTGCTCTGTTCTCAAGGCCAACTAGGGAGGCAGCACTGCCCCTGCTGTCATAGGCAAGAGTTCCATCCCAGCAGCCCTGGGCAACTGCTCAGGCCTGTGGAACCAAGGCAGAGACAGTGCCCTGGTGCCTGGGCATGTGCCCTTTCAGCTCAGAGTGGCAGTTTCGCCAACCCCTGAACTGCCTTTGGCCTCATTTTTCCCTTTTCATGAAGGATAATGCACCAGTTCACAGAGTCTTAGCGTTGGGTGCTGGGAGTGGGGAGATTTCAGGTAACTTCTGATGGGGACTTTTTTGAGGACTCTGGAAAAAAGACAAGGAGGGTTGGCAGAAGCAAACAGAGAGGAAAAAGGTTGCTGGTTGGCAGGCCTTTGACAGACCCTGGGAATAGGATGGTGAATTTACCATCAGATATTTTATCGATCATTTTACTAATAAGTAGCTGAATGCTTCAGAGAAGGCAAGGGCAACCCACTCCAGTATTCTTGCCTAGAGAATCCCTTGGACAGAGGAGCCTGGTGGGCTGCTGTCCATGGGGTTGCACAGAGTTGGACACGACTGAAGCGACTCAGCATGCATGCAATGCATGTTCATAGCTGAATAATTTTATTGGGCCATCCTGCGGAATCTCAGAAGGCAGTGAGCCTCTTTCACTTTGTCCTGTCTCTCTTTCTTTTAGTTCCAGCTGACAGCATTTTTCCCGAGATGGTTAATTGGATCCATGGATCACATTCATAATTTCTTATAGCAAAACATCATATAGCTACACACTTAGTGTTCTTTATAGAACACGCTTTCTCATTTTATTGCAATATGAATGGGCTGAGAATTTTCCAAATCTTCAACTTCTGGTTCATTTTTGCCTAACAATTATTTCTTGAATTTATTTCCTTCCTCTCACATTTTGCTATCAGCAGCAAGGGAAAAACAGTCAATAGCTTCAGTAAGCTTCAGTACTTTGCTTAGACATTTCCTCAGCTAAATATTCAAGTTAATTATTTACAAGTTATACTTTCCACAAAACACCAGAATGCAATTTTGCCACTTTGTAACAACAAGCTCCTTTCCTCCAGTTTCCAATAGCATGTTGTTTAATTCTGTCTGAGACCCCACCAAAAACATTTTTAATGTACATATTTCAACCAACAATTTCTTCAAAGCAAGCTGGATTTTTCCTAACATGATTTGAAAACACTTCCAGCTTGTACCCATTCCCTACATTTTTAAGTATTTGTTACAGAAGTACACCATACTCAACACCAAAACCTAAATCAGTTTGCTAGGTCTGCCAATACAAATATACAGACTGGGTGGCTTAAACAACAGAAATTTATTCCCCAGCAGTTCTGGAGACTAGAAGCCAACATCAAGGTGTTGTCAGGGTTGGTTTGGTTTTGAGACTTCTTGATGGTTATCTTCTCCCTCCTTCCTCACATGGCCGTCTTTCTGTGTGTGTGTATCTGGTGTCTTTTTCTCTTTGTATATCCAAATTTTGTCTTATTCAGACACAAGTCACATTGGATTAGGATCTACCTAACAGCCTCATTTTAAAGTAATCACTTCTTTACAAACCTTATGTCCAAATACAGTTATAGTCTGTGGTTCTGGAGGTAGAACTTCAACATATGAATTAGTGGGAGGAAGGACATAGTTCAATCCATAATATGCACCATTTTAAAAGCTACTATATAATTAATAAAATGCAATATGTGAGTAGCTTTTTTATTTTAAACAGACAAAAACAGAAACAAAGCAGGTAAGTGAATAGTTCAGGTTACATGGTTTGTTTAAAGCACAGCCAGTCTAAATTGTTTTTTCTTTTGGCCATTTTCATAATATGACTACAGACTTCTTTTATTATTATCAAGTGATATCCCTTTTATCAAATGATTTCCTTAAACTTTAACCTAAATTTATCTTTCTTTTTCTCATATTCTCCTGGGACAATTTCCTTCAGTCCTATGGATTGAATGCAATTATTTTAAATTCAATAATTATACTTGGGCTTCCCTGGTGGCTCAGAAGTAAAGAATCCACCTGCCAATACAGGCAGAGTTGAATGTGAGTTGAATGTGAGTTCAATCCTTGGGTCAGGAAGATCCCCTGGAGAAGGGAATGGCAACCCACTCCAATATTCTTGCCTGGGAACTCTCATGGACAGAGGTGCCCGGAGGGTTATAGTCCATGGGGTCACAAAAGAGTCAGACACGAGTTAGCAACTGAACAACAGCAACGACACTTCCATTCAAGATTCTGCTCTCAAGCTCCACCCCAACTCTGTTACCAAGTTCCAAATCCACATATTCATCTAAAAACTGGACATCTCCACTTGAATGACCCTAGAGTTTTTGAATCCAGTATCTTTCATCCCTAAAAGATTATCTTTTCACCTTATATCTCCCCAAACTCCTTTTCCATTGAAATAAATCTCAGTGAATGGCCTATCCCTTACCTTGCTCAGCCTAGAAAACCTAACATGATTCTTAACTGTTTCCTGTCCTTCATCCCTGATATACAATTAATCAACATAGCTTATTACTTAGCTCCTTAAAACTCTTAAATATATCCACTGTTTTTCATCAACTCTTCTTTGCTGCTGCTGCTGCTGCTGCTGCTAAGTCATTTCAGTCGTGTCCGACTCTGTGTGACCCCACGGACGGCAGCCCACCAGGCTCCCCCGTCCCTGGGATTCTCCAGGCAAGAACACTGGAGTGGGTTGCCATTTCCTTCTCCAATGCATGCAAGTGAAAAGTGAAGTGAAGACGCTCAGTTGTATCTGACCCTCAGTGATCCCATGGACTGCAGCCTTCCAGGCTCCTCCATCCATGGGATTTGTTTCCAAAATTCTTTCTCTTACCGCCAGTTTTACATGTAACTGATTTTACATGTAATACATTTTATACCATTGAGCTTTGATATAAACTTAGAAATAACTTTTAGGAAAACTTTGACAATTTATACTGAATTAGTTCCCTCTCCAAGTGCTCTATTCCCCCTTCACTTCCACCTATCATAACACATATTGCTCTGGACTGTTAGAGCCTGTTTAGTTGTCTGGTTTCCACCCATTCTGTGCTTCTTTTCTTTATAACAGAAACCATGACTTGTTTACCAAGGTTTCTGTAGCACTCGTTCCTTGGGAGATAATAATCACTCAGAGGCTGTTTGTAGAGAATGAGTTCTGGTCTACAAAATTTTAATACAATATTCATTCTATTTCATTAAGTTGTCACATTCACATTTAAAATTATGAATGCCACAAGGAAAAAAATTTATACAAACCCCCAAGATTTTATTTTTAGCAGAAGCATATAGAAAACAATATTTATTTTCAAACTAGAACATGGTATTTATCATAAAGTGGTGTATCTTTAATAAACATGTACCTTGTTCCCCTCCTCCTCTTTGTTTGCAAAGTAAATTGAGGGACATAACCTAGTAAAAGTATCTCAGTTCCTTTGCCTGCCCTGTCAGTTTTAAATTTATTTAATCTTTTGACAAACTGATACTTGAAAAATCTGAAGATATTTGACATTAGTGTGCAGTTAAAAATAAAAATACATGCCAACAACAAGAATAGCAGCTCAAAGTAAACATGAGGACCATAATACTCTTTTAAAATGTATATACCAAATAATGATGAAATGAAGATGACATAATCAGCCTGAAACATGGTTGCCTACTATATTTAAACCTATTAGCAATTCTGGCAGGCCAAGCAGACAGGGGAATTATAGAAGAAGTTGTCTATTGCAGAGTGATCTGCAATCTTATCACTGAAAAGTAAAAGCGACAAGAAGACCTCAGAGAAAACTCAGGTCAAATTTCTTCTGAGTCATCTTAGCAATGACAGTATTCAACTCTAAGAAGTAAATACTTAGAATAAAAATTAAATATATATATATGAATATATATATTTATATAGTATATATATATATATATATATATATATATGCCAACTTAGGGTGTTTTAGGGTTTAGAGATTTGAGAGAATATATTAAAATATATTCTTTTAAAATATTTTCTCAGTGTCATATAATGTTAATATTAATATTTTACACTAAATGTTTTATGTTTTAATGGCAAATAACTGGGATGGTTATACTACAACTAACTAAAGGCATGTCCAGAGAGCTTTCAAATATGCGACACAGTATTATTAACTATGGTCTTCCCAGGTTGCATCAGTGGTAAAGAATTCTCCAGCCAATGCAGGAGATGCAAGAAACACAAGTTCAATTTCTGGGTTGGGAAGATCCCCTGGAGTAGGAAACAGCCCCCCACTCTAGTATTGCTGCCTGAAAAATTCCATGGACAGAGGAGACTGGCAGGCTATGATCCATGGGGTCACAAAGAGTCAGACATGACTAAGCATCTAAGCACCTTATTAGCTATAATCACCATGCTGTACATTATATCCTTATGATTTCTTTATTTTATAACTGGAAGTTTTTACCTTTTAAAAGAGGTCTTATTGAAAGAGAAAGTGCATGTGCCATCTGTAATTTACCTCTTTGCCTAAGTATTTAATCTGTGATCATCTTGCAAGTTCACTTTTAGCTTCAGGTTGATTAGGATAGTTTGAGAAATCAATAAATATTTTTTTCAGTCTTCAACAAATTTAATAATTCTAGCTTTATCTGCCATTCCACCTTTTTCTCGATAGAAGTCCTTTTGGTTGCTCTTGCCATGGATCCCTGCTCACCCCATTTTACTAACCTTGAAGCTTAACTTCTCATCAGGTGAGGTTTCAGGGTGATGGCCTAGAGCCATCCACTCTTACTATTTCTTCAATCTTGTATACAAGAATAACTACCTTATGTGAAAGTAATGGGACTTTCCAGGTGGCTAAGTAGTAAGGAATCTTCCTGACAATCCAGAAGCTGCAAGTTCAATCCCTGGGTTGGGAAAATCCCTGTAGGAGGAAATGGCAACTCTCCAGTATTCTTGCCTAAGAAATCTCATGTACAGAAGAGCTTGGCAGGCTTCAATCTATAGGGTTGCAAAGAGTCAGAAACTGAGCACACACGCATGTGAAAGCAAGGAGTCATAATGATTTGTGTGTTTGCAGAGTTGGCTGTGGGAGGGGAAGCTTGGTATCAGTTCTGGAGAGGTCATTATTCCTAATCATTGCCATAAACAAGCAATTTATTGTCTCCACATGAGCAATTGAAAAAACCGATTATAAGTTGGTTGGCCTAGAGATTGTTACATATAGGGTGTATATAATTCATTTACAGATACTCATATTTGTTTTCATATATACACTGTTAGCCTATCATTCTTTCCTGAAAGACTGATCTCTCGAAAAAGATCCATGTTTTTTTTTTTTTTAATTGCCATTTCTCTCAATGAGTCTGTACATGTGTGTTTCTGTAGGTATATATATATATCACTGAAGTCAGTTCAGTCGCTCAGTCGTGTCCAACTCTTTGTGACCCCATGGACTGAAGCACGCCAGGCCTCCCTGTCCATCACCAACTCCTGGAGTTCACTCAAATTCATGTTCATCGAGTCAGTGATGTCATCCAACCATCTCATCCTCTGTCTTCACTTTCTCCTCCTGCCCTCAATCTTTCCCAGCATCAGAGCCTTTCCCAGTGAGTCAGCTCTTCACTTCAGATGGCCAAAGTATTGGAGTTTCAGCTTCAGCATCAGTCCTTCCAATGAACACCCAGAGCTGATATCCTTTAGGATGGACTGGTTGGATCTCCTTGCAGTCCAAGGGACTCTAAAGACTCTCAAGAGCTGATATCCTTTAGGATGGACTGGTTGGATCTCCTTGCAGTCTAAGGGACTCTCAAGACTCTTCTCCAACACCACAGTTTAAAAGCATCAACTCTTTGGTGCTCAGTTTTCTTTATAGTCCAACTCTCACAGCCATACATGACTACTGGAAAAACCATAACCTTGACTAGATGAACTTATGTTAGCAAAGTAATGTCTCTGCTTTTTAATATGCTGTCTAGATTGGCCATAACTTTTCTTCCAAGGAGTAAGCATCTTTTAATTTCATGGCTATAGTCACCATCTGCAGTGATTTTGGAGCCCCCTAAATAAAGTCTGCAACTGTTTCCCCATCTATTTCCCATGAAGTGACAGGGCTAGATTCCATGATCTTAGTTTTCTGAATGTTGAATTTTAAGCCAACTTTTTCACTCTCCTCTTTCACTTTCAACAAGAAGCTCTTCTTCGCTTTCTGCCGTAAGGGTGGTGTCATCTGCATATCTGAGTTTATTGATATTTCTCCCAGAAATCTTGATTCCAGCTTGTGCTTCCTCCAGCCCAGCATTTCTCATGATGTATTCTGCATATAAGTGAAATAAGCAGGGTGACAATGTACAGCCTTGATGTACTCTTTTTGCTATTTGAAACCAGTCTGTTGTTCCATGTCCAGTTCTAATTGTTACTTCCTGAACTGCATACAGATTTCTCAAGAGGCAGGTCAGGTTGTCTGCAAAATGTGGTCCACTGAAGAAGGGAATGACAAGCCAATTCAGTATTCTTGCCTTGAGAACCCCATAACAGTATGAAAAGGCAAAAATATAGGACACTGAAAAGTGAACTCCCCAGGTCGGTAGGTGCTCAATATGTTACTGGAGATCAGTGGATAAATAACTCCAGAAAGAATGAAGAGATAGAGTCAAAGGATAAACAACACCCAGTTGTGGATGTGACTGGTGATGGAAGCAAGGTCCAATGCTGTAAAGAGCAATGTTGCATAGGAACCTCGAATGTTAGGTCCATGAATCAAGGCAAATTGGAAGTGGTCAAACAGGAGATGGCAAGAGTGAATGTCAACATTTTAGGAATCAAAGAACTAAAATGTACTGCAATAAGTGAATTTAACTCGGATAACCATTATATCTACTACTGTGCACAAGAATCCCTTAGAAGAAATGGCGTAGCCATCATAGTCAACAAGAGAGTCCAAAATGCAGTACTTGTATGCAATCTCAAAAATGACAGATTGATCTCTGTTCATTTCCAAAGCAAGCCACTCAATATCGTGGTAATGCAAGTCTATGCCCTGACCAGTAATGCTGAAGAAGCTGAAGTTGAAAGGTTCTATGAAGACCTACAAGACCTTCTAGAACTAACACCCAAAAAAGATGTCCTTTTCATTATAGGGACTGGAATGCAAAAGTAGGAAGTCAAGAAACACCTGGAGTAACAGGCAAATTTGGCCTAGGAGTACAGAATGAAGCAGGGCAAAGGCTAATAAGAGTTTTGCCAAGAGAACACACTGGTCATAGCAAACACCCTCTTCCAACAACACAAGAGAAGACTCTACACATGAGTATCACCAGATGGTCCACACTGAAACCAGATTGATTATATTCTTTGCAGCCAAAGATGGAGAAGCTCTATACAGTCAGGAAAAATAAGACTGGGAGCTGACTGTGGCTCAGATCATGAACTCCTTATTGCCAAATTCAGACTTCAATTTAAGAAAATAGGAAAACCACTAGACCATTCAGGTATGACCTAAATCAAATCCCTTACGATTATTCAGTGTAAGTGAAAGATAGATTTAAAGGACTAGATGTGATAGCCTGATGAACTATGGACAGAGGTTCATGACATTGTACAGGGACAGTGCTAAAGACCATCACCAAGAAAAAGAAATGCAAAAAAGCAAAATGGCTGTCTGAGGAGGCCTTACAAATAGATGTGAAAAGAAGAGAAGTGAAAAGCAAAGAGGAAAAGGTAATATATACCTATTTGAATGCAGTGTTCCAAAGAATAGCAAGGAGAAATAAGAGAACCTTCCTCAGTGATCAGTACAAAGAAATAGAGGAAAACAACGAAATGGGAAAGACCAGAGATCTCTTCAAGAAAACTAGAGATACCAAGGGAACATTTCATGAAAGAAGAGCTCAATAAAGAACAGAAATGGTATGGACTTAACCGGAGCAGAAGATATTAAGAAGAGGTGGCAAGAATACACAGAAGAACTACACAATAAAGATCTTCATGACCCAGATCATCAAGACAGTGTGATCACTCACCTAGAGCCAGACATCCTGGAATGTGAAGTCAAGTGGGCTTCAAACGAACAAAGCTAGTGGAGGTGATAGAATTGCTGTGGAGCCATTTGAAATCCTAAAGATGATGCTGTGAAAGTGCTGCACTCAATATGCCAGCAAAATTGGAAAACTCAGCAGTGGCCACAGGACTGGAAAATGTGCTTTCATTCCAACCCCTAAGACAGGCAATGCCAAAGAATGCTCACACTATCGCGTAACTGCACTCATCTCATATGCTAGTAAAGTAATGCTCAAAATTCTCCAAACCAGGCTGTATATATATATATGAAATTGTATATATATATGAAATGTAATAGTAGTAAAGGTCATATAAACGGTTTAACATTTGGTGAACGTTCATGAAGGCATTCGTTAGGCCATCTCTCGACCTCATGGTATCTGTGCTCACTGCCATCAGGTGAACTTGAAACTTCTCTGTAATTTCTAGAACCAGCATATTAACTTTGTCCTGGAGAGCTAAAAACTAATTCAACCCCCAAAGAATACTCTCAGAGGATAGTAAAATGATCCAAATGCTTAACCTAACTTATTCACCAAGAACAGTCTAAGAAAAGAAAATCTGAATTCTTAACAAAATTGAAGAAAGAGTACCAGAATCATAGAAGCAGTGCCCAAGACTCCAATGGTTGATTTGCCATAAGCTTCTGCATGTTCTCTCCCTCTAAATCCTTCAACTTTGGTTCCCAATCGAATTGCCACAAACACATACACACACACAAGTACAGATACAACATCTATGCCCACTGGTCTGCTGACATTCTCTGAACCTCTGAGGAGGGCACAGGTAAATGAAGGAATTTATATCCTTAGCTTGTAGGAAAAAACAGCATATCTCTCACATAAAAGACATTGAAATATGTATTCAGGTTGTTATTTGAGAGAGAAATTATAAACCAATACATGGCTCCTTACCCAGAACCTATCAGGTGGCTTCCTTAGGTCAGTCTTGTCAGGCCTTCATGAACACTAAGGCTGCCGACAGTCACATTCTTCATTTTAATTTAATACATTGGAATCTTGATTTATATAGCTGACTATCTTATGGTTGAATCTCCCTGAGTCATTCAGTTTCAGAATATTGGTGAAATAGCATTTCTAGATCTGCCTCATTGAAATCAGGTAAATATCATTCTACTCAGGCTCCTGGAATCTGATTCTTCCAATTCAAACCTCTGAACTTGCTGTCCCACCTATCTTTAACATTTCAAAAATGCCTACTTTGTTGGTTTATAGTGGCTGAATGGCATCACCGACTCGATGGACATGAATTTGAGTGAACTCCGGGAGATGATGATGGACAGGGAGGCCTGGCGTGCTGCAATTCATGGGGTCACAAAGAGTCGGACACGACTGAGAGACTGAACTGAACTGAACTGAATGAGAAATTAAATGGGATTGCATACAAGGTTGGCCCCATGAATTTTATATATAGCTTATGTAGCTTTATTTCTCTTCTGAACTTGAGAGCTCATCCAATGGCAGCTTCATGTTGTGGCACTCTGGTGAAAGCACTGTCAGAATTGGGAAAGTTCAAAGCACAGAGCGAAAGTTAGGTGCTATGCCAGTCTGCTGTAGTTTGGATAGAATATGCTTTCATCTGTTATAAAATAAAAGGCACATTTAATTCAGACACATAGAAAATTATGAAAAGTGAAATTAAAATCACTCATAGACAGTGCTGTTCTGGTTAATACTTAACTTGCTGTTTGGGGAAAAAATGTATGTGTCGATATAATTATATAAGTTCTATAAATTTTAGTGATATACAAATAAAATGCACACTACTCTTTATTGTAGTTCTCTCCAATCTATTAATTTTCAAAGAATGCTTTCATGGACTTTTATTGAACTGTTTTATCACAAATTATGTTCATTAAAATGAAACAATTGTCAGCTTCAGCACTAGACATGGCATACTTTGATCTGCACTATTATGGTTTTCTTCATTATTTTCTTAACTCTAGGTTAACAGCAGAATATAGAGTCCTGATCTGTAGCACTAGCTGATTTCAAGCTACCCAAATGATCACTGAATGCAGAGTAAGGAATATATGTAACAACAGCTTGCCATTATATAGTATTTCCAAAAAATAGATAAAGTAAACATAAGTAATCTCAAGAGCAAAGATAATAATTTACCTTGAACACATTTTCTTCTCACTGAAGTGCATCCTTAAGTGATTTTTTTTCCTTGGCTATGAGCACTAAATCCTCTGAGTTTCAGCATATTAAAATTTTCATTATTTTGCCCTAGTAAGAGTTTAGTTGGGTAGAGGAATCTAGGTTCAAAATTATGCCCAGGAATTTTAGGAAGTTTTACCCTTTCGTCAGGAGCTGTTTTTAGTCATTGAAAAATTTAGGATTTTTTAAATAAACTTGTCATGTTTGTCATGATAATGTGCAGTTTGGTTCATTTTTATCTGAATATGTGGAGGATGTGCTTCATTATTTTCTCTTGGCTGCTGCTAAGTCGCTTCAGTCGTGTCCGACTCTGCACTACCCCATAGACGGCAGCCCACCAGGCTCCCCCGTCCCTGGGCTTCTCCAGGCAAGAACACTGGAGTGGGTTGCCATTTTCTTCTCTAATGCATGAAAGTGAAAAGTGAAAGTGAAGTCACTCAGTCGTGTCCAACTCTTAGAGACCCCATGGACTGCAGCCCACCAGGCTTCTCCGTCCATGGGATTTTCCAGGCAAGAGTACTGGAGTGGGGTGCCGTTGCCTTCTCCATTTCTCTTGGCACTCAGGGCTAATTTTTAATTTTTGGAAAATTATCTTCAGTTATGTTTTTGATTGTTTTCATCTTTTTATCTTCTTCTGATATTTCTATTAAACAAGTCTCAGAACTTCTGGATCTATCTTGTCAGGTGAACTATTAGTTATAGTTTTTCTCTTTTTGTATTTTTGCTGTTTTGGGACATGACTTTCATTTTATTTTCACTTTCGAGGGGGTTTGGGGGGATTCTATAGTAGATGATTAGAAAGGGTATGATGGAGAGTCCTTGGTTCCTAATATTCTCAAAGACTGTAATTCTAGATGTCACTTATACACCTAAATTTCTTCAATTTTCTATGGATTTCTTTTTCTCCTAGCAAGACTGTTATCTCCAGGTACTCAATTTGTATTCTTAGATTGCTCCTGTATTGTAATATTATTGTTCCTAGTATTACATATAGCAGCCTATTATTATTATTCAGTCCAATATATTCTGAGTCATACATTTCTGAGAATATCAATTCAATGATTTTAAAGTGATATTTGAATGAAAACTTTACTTCTGGGTCAGTTGTTTTATTTTTCACCTTATTTTTATAATTCATACTTTGTGTTTCCTCAATTTCTTTGGACTAGTCTAGTACTCTTGCCTGGCAAACCCCATGGATGGAGGAGCCTGGTAGGCTGCAGTCCACGAGGTCGCTAAGAGTCGGACACGACTGTGCGACTTCACTTTCACTTTTCACTTTCATGCATTGGGGAAGGAAATGGCAACCCACTCCAGTACTCTTGCCTGGAAAATCCCATGGATGGAGGAGCCTGGTGGGCTGCAGTCCATGAGGTCGCTAAGAGTGGGACACGACTGTGCGACTTCACTTTCACTTTTCACTTTCATGCATTGGGGAAGGAAATGGCACCCTACTCCAGTACTCTTGCCTGGAAAATCCCATGGACGGAGGAGCCTGGTGGGCTGCAGTCCATGGGGTCTCTAAGAGTTGGGCACGACTGAGTGACTTCACTTTCACTTTTCACTTTCATGCATTGGAGAAGGAAATGGCACCCCACTCCAGTGTTCTTGCCTGGAGAAGCCCAGGGACGGGGGAGCCTGGTGGGCTGCCGTCTATGGGGTCGCACAGAGTTGGACACGACTGAAGCGACTTAGCAGCAGCAGCAGCATACATTCCTACATACAAATGATGGATCAGGTGTGTGAGGTCTCCTGCAATCGTGTTTATATATTTAGCCAAATAGCTCATGCATGGCTTTGCTCTGCTTTCTGTGTATATAATGATGCATGCTCTTTGCTCAGCATAGATAAAGCAGACTCAAGAAAAAAGAAAATTGCCAGAGACAGAGAGAGAGGTGATATACTGATAAAAGAGTCAATTCAACAAGAAGCTATTACAGTCATAAATATGAATTCACTAGCTATCGTAGCTGCAGAATATGTGAGACAAAACAAGTAGATTGTTAAGGATTTCAACATAGCTCGCTCAACAGTTGAGAGAGCAACTAAACAGAAAATCAACAAGGATATAAAAGAACTGAAAACTTCACCAACCACAGGATCTAATCAACATTTACAGGAAACTCCATCCAACAACAGCAGAATGCATCTCTTTTCCAACGTCCATGAAACATACACCAAGATAGACATCTTGTGCCACAAGACAAACCTCAAATATTTGAAGAATTGGAGTCACCAGAGTATGTTCATAGAACACAATGGAATTAAACTGATAATCATCAACAGAAGGATAACAGGAAAATCTCCAACACTTTCAAAACTAAACAACATATTTGTAAACAATCCATGAATTGAAGAAGAATTCTCAAGGGAATTCAAAAAACAACTTAAACAGAATTGAATGAAAATTAAAATAAAGCATTATCTAGTTATGTGAGAAACAGTTTAGCAGTGCTGCGAAGGAAATTTAATGCAGGGATATATCTATTAGAAAAGAGGAGAATCTCCTTCAAAAAATTGAAGAGGAAGGAACATTTGCCAATTCATATTATGAAACAATGTATTAACCTGATAGTAAAACTATATAAAGAGAGTATAAGAAATAAGATGTTGGTGGGGGAGACAATGAACCAGTATCTACCATGAATATAGAAACAAAAATTGCTTAAAAATATATAATTCAGTAATATATAAAATAATTATATACCATAGTATTATTTATATTATTTCTTAGAATTTCATATACATCTATAATATTTTTAAAGTTTAATTAAAAAAATAAGATGTTTACCTGAATATTATGTATTTATAACTATATGCCTAGGATTAGTGAAAAATTTACTTTCTTATTAATTAATTTTTTGGTCATGCATTAGCTTTAGATTCAGTAAAAAATATTTATATATGCTTTTAGGAAAAAGCAGACAAAATATGGGAATAACATAAATATAGAAAACAAAAATCATAAAAAATATTGTATGGATAAATTACACATTTCAGATGGTACTAGATAAGGTAGTCTTTATACAGATGTTTGAAAGATATAGAGGTAAGATAAATATAATCAATAAAGATTTTCATGGATCTAAAGTAATTTTTTAAAATGAGGGCCATACTTAAAATATTTGTAAAAATAATTTTCCTTTAAAATGGGAAACAGGAGCATCTCTTAATTTTCTTTGTAAGTTAAGCATTGTGGCTTAACTGAAAAAGAATTTAGGAGATTTAACCGGGAAAAGGACAGATGATTGTCATATGAATTTGGAAAAAGAGAAGTTATGTGGAAAAACTCTGAGCAACAGTAAAAAACTAATCTTTTTAGATCTACTTGAGAAGACAAAACCTTTGCAATAAAACAGAAAAAAAAAAAGCAAATGTGCAGATTTCATCATTGAATAACAGGCTGATGTTAAAGAAGGCAAATGAGGAATCCTAACACCCACAATATAGGTATAAATAAACACATGCAATGAAAATCTCCAATTCCAATGTTAAGATTTGGTGGAGGTGAATAACTGAAGAGCAGTGGAATGAAGATTTTTAATTAAGCATGATGCGGTATCCTTTGACATTCCCCTTTTGAACATGAAATTTAAGGCAGAGATGTTCAGTTCCACATGAAGGAAACGCAGTTCAACATAGTTGAAGCTAAGCATGGGATGGATTGGAAAAATATATGGTATCTCCGAGAAGATCTGCAGGAACAGGGCATCTCAGAGCCCTGTAGACTGGAATGAAGGACCTGATCCTCTGAGATTCATCGTGCTTTGCATGAATTTCTGGTATGTTCTCACATGTCAAAAGACTTGGTCCTGAAGTTCTTGAAAATAACGATACTTTTAGTACTTGAAGCTCAGTAGAGAAGGGAGAATTATTCCTTCTAGTTTCACTTAGAAAAATCTCACAGGAAGACTCTACCTGCCCTAATTTGAATCATATAAGTATCTCCGTACTAACATTTGGCCAGATTGATTCATACTATGGTGCCACCTACATCATATACCCAACATGTAGGAAGAGGGAAATGTTTTGGGAAGATGAGAATAATATGCATTACAGGGGCAATATTAAGCAGAACCACTGGAAAGTGCCATTCATATATCCTAACTGGAAAGTAAGTGAGAAAATATGCAGAAACTCTTTCTTCCTTTCTTTCTTGTTTTATTTTTACCACACTTTCCCCCAACTTACCTAAATAATCCTATTTTGTTTTATAAAAGACTGGTATTGAGAATATAACTAGCTCAAATGTGTTAGTTGGGAAAGATTGCAATATATTCCTTACACTTAATAACTATAGCAATTATAGACGGATTGTAGCTAATCACTAGTTAAATAACCTAGCCTTTGGTTGTAAGTTGTTAAAAAAAATTAAGCCACCACCAAACAAGTAAATTATTCTTGATATTCTTGGTTAAATGTGTGTTCATTTACCTTTAGCATCACTAATCACTCTCTACAAATATAAGAACATTTCAGTATACTTGAAAATATTATCAAATGTTTTCTACTTTGTATACTGTTAACATCCATAATTGAAGACACATATACACAGAGTGGAGATTATTAATAAGATTATCATTTGGTGCTAATTTGTGTGAAGTCAATGGATGTGCTACTGGAAAAAAAAAAAGAGAGAAAGAACCATATTGATATTTTAATGTATAGCTCCAAGCGACATTAGTTCAGTTCAGTTCAGTCACTCAGTCGTGTCTGACTCTTTGCAACCCCATGAATCACAGCACGCCAGGCCTCCCTGTCTATCACCAACTCCCGGAGTTTACTCAGACTCACGTCCATCGAGTCAATGATGCCATCCAGCCATCTCATCCTCTGTCGTCCCCTTCTCCTCTTGCCCCCAATCCCTCCCAGCATCAGAGTCTTTTCCAATGAGTCAACTCTTCACATCAGGTGGCCAAAGTACTGGAGTTTCAGCTTTAGCATCATTCCTTCCAAAGAAATCCCAGGGCTGATCTCCTTCAGGATGGACTGGTTGGACCTTCTTACAGTCCAAGGGACTTTCAAGAGTCTTCTCCAACACCACATTTCAAAAGCATCAGTTCTTCAGTGCTCAGCTTTCTTCACAGTCCAACTCTCACATCCATACATGACCACTGGAAAAACCATAGCCTTGACTAGATGGACCTTTGCTGGCAAAGTAATGTCTCTGCTTTTGAATATGCTATCTAGGTTGGTCATAACTTTTCTACCAAGGAGTAAGCGTCTTTTAATTTCATGGCTGCAGTCACCATCTGCAGTGATTTTGGAGCCCAGAAAAATAAAGTCTGACACTGTTTCCACTGTTTCCCCATCTATTTCCCATGAAGTGATGGGACCAGATGCCATGATCTTCATTTTCTGAATGTTGAGCGTTAAGCCAAATTTTTCACTCTTCACTTTCACTTTCATCAAGAGGCATTTTAGTTCCTCTTCACTTTCTGCCATAAGGGTGGTGTCATCTGCATATCTGAGGTGATTGATATTTCTCCTGGCAATCTTGATTCCAGCTTGTGCTTCTTCCAGCCCAGCGTTTCTCATGATGTACTCTGCATATAAGTTAAATAAGCAGCGTGACAATATACAGCCTTGACGTACTCCTTTTCCTATTTGGAACCAGTCTGTTGTTCCATGTCCAGTTCCTATTGTTGCTTCCTGACCTGCATACAGATTTCTCAAGAGGCAGGTCAGGTGGTCTGGTATTCCCATCTCTTTCAGAATTTTCCACAGTTTATTGAGATCCACACAGTCAAAGGCTTTGGCGTAGTCAATAAAGCAGAAATAGATGTTTTTCTGGAACTCTCTTGCTTTTTCAATGATCCAGCAGATGTTGGCAATTTGATCTCTGATTCCACTGCCTTTTCTAAAACCAGCTTGAACATCTGGAAGTTCATGGTTCATGTATTGCTGAAGCCTGGCTTGGAGAATTTTGAGCAGTACTTTACTAGCTTGTGAGATGAATGCAATTGTGCGGTAGTTTGAGCATTCTTTGGCATTGCCTTTCTTTGGGGTTAGAATGAAAACTGACCTTTTCCAGTCCTATGGCCACTGCTGAGTTTTCCAAATTTGCTGGCATATTGAGTACAGCACTTTCACAGCATCATCTTTCAGGATTTGAAATAGCTCAACTGGAATTCCATCACCTCCACTAGCTTTGTTCATTGTGATGCTTTCTAAGGCCCACTTGACTTCACATTCCAGGATGTCTGGCTCTAGGTGAGTGATCACATCATCCTGATTATCTGGGTCATTAAGATCTTTTTTGTATAGTTCTTCTGTGTATTCCTGCCACCTCTTCTTAATATCTTCTGCCTCTGTTAGGTCCATACCATTTCTGTCCTTTATCGAGCCCGTCTCTGCATGAATATTCCCTTAGTATCTCTAATTTTCTTGAAGAGATCTCTAGTCTTTCCCATTCTGTTGTTTTTTTCTATTTCTTTGCATTGATCATGGAGGAAAGCTTTCTTATCTCTTCTTGCTATTCTTTGGAACTCTGCTTTCAGATGCTTATATCTTTCTTTTTCTCCTTTGCTTTTTGCTTCTCTTCTTTTCACAGCTATTTGTAAGGCCTCCCCAGACAGCCATTTTGCTTGTTTGCATTTCTTTTCCATGGGGATGGTCTTGATCCCTGTCTCCTGTACAATGTTACGAACCTCAGTCCATAGTTCATCAGGCACTCTATCTATCAGATCTGGTCCCTTAAATCTATTTCTCACTTCCACTGTACAATCATAAGGGATTTGATTCAGGTCATACCTGAATGGTCTAGTGGTTTTCCCTATTTTCTTCAATTTCAGTCTTTATTTGGTAATAAGGAGTTCATGATCTGAGCCACAGTCAGCTCCTGGTCTTGTTTTTGTTGACTGTATAGAGCTTCTCCATCTTTGGCTGCAAAGAATATAATCAATCTGATTTTGGTGTTGACCATCTCCTCACCATTCAGTTCAGTTCAGTTCAGTTGCCCAGTCCTGTCCAACTCTTGTGACCCCATGAACCGCAGTACGCCAGGCCTCCCTGTCCATCACCAACTCTCAGAGTTCACCCAAACCCATGTCTATTTAGTCAGTGATGCCATCCAACTATCTCATCCTCTGTCATCCCCTTCTCCTCCTGCCCTCAATCTTTCCCAGCATCAGGGTCTTTTCCAATGAGTCAGCTCTTCGCATCAGGTGGCCAAAGTATTGGAGTATTCAGCTTCAGCATCAGTCCTTCCTATGAATATTCAGGACTGATTTCCTTTAGGATGGACTGGTTGGATCTCCTTGCAGTCCACGGGACTCTCAAGAGTCTTCTCCAACACCATAGTTCTAAAGCAACAATTCTTTGGTGCTCAGCTTTCTTCACAGTCCAACTCTCACATCCATACATGACCACTGGAAAAACCATAGCCTTGAGCAGATGGACCTTTGTTGGCAAAGTAATGTCTCTGCTTTTCAATATGCTGCTTAGGTTGGTCATAACTTTCCTTCCAAGGAATAAACCTCTGAATTTCATGGCTGCAATCACCATCTGCAGTGATTTTGGAGCCCCCCAAAATAAAGTCAGCCACTATTTCCACTCTTTCCCCATCTATTTGCCATGAAGTGATGCGACCGGACACCATGATCTAGTTTTCTGAATGTTGAATGTTAAGCCAAATTTTTCACTCTCTTCTTTCACTTTCATTAAGAGGCTCTTTATTTCTTCTTCACTTTCTGCCATAAGGGTGGTGTCATCTGCGTATCTGAGGTTATTGGTATTTCTCCTGGCAATCTTGATTCCAGCTTCTGCTTCCTCCAGCCTAGTGTTTCCTCACCATATCATGCTGATACTATAGTCCACAAAGCCTTCCAAATTGTGGAATATAATTAAATACCAAACACTGAAACCAATGTCATAAAGTTGGTAACAGAAATGGAATTTGGGGTATCCTCTGGAAGCTCCCAAGTTTTTCAGAAGTGTTTTATTTGCAAAACCTTTCCACTATTAAAAAAAAAAAAAGCATTTGTTGTTTCCTTTCGACCCCCTATCACTGTTATTTATTCATTGTATTTCTTTAAATTTAAAGAATTTAAGTTTAGTCATTGTTTAATGTTTTATTATTGGAAATAAACTTTAGGAAAAAATCTTTGTATCCGTTGCTGTGGGCTATTGTGATTTTGGTCTTAGCATCTGGAAACTTCTTTCACCCCTTTTAAAAGGTGTTAAAAATGAATTTTACAGTCAAAAAAAAATAGAATGATGGTTAAATGAATTAAACTATCCTCTGTACCTAGCAGGCACCATAAATAATCCATAAAGAGTTTGGGGGTCTTCATACACTATATTCCCTACCACACAACTGATTTATTACATGACCCCAGGTTCTATAAGACACAAAAACTTCAAGGTCTGTGTCAATGTCAATTCCATAACTGATTCACAAAACTTATTTACTGCAGGCATATACTAAGAGCTAGCAACTGTTCTTCATTAATTCAAAATAATCATGTATTAGTTTGAGATGGAAAATGTGTCTTTTGTTTTGAAAACTCAAAGACTATATTTAAAAATGTGAAAATAAAAAAAAACAAGTCATACAGGTATTATTTAAAATGACAATAAGAGGTAAAAGCAAACCTGTGACAAAATAAAAATACTCTTTTCTTCATAATTATGTGTGACTTATAAAAGGTAAGAAAACTAAAGTACAATAAAGTATTATTTTAAAAAAATAATTCTTTAAGGGCATTGTCAGTATTTATTTAAAAACAACAAATAGTCAAATAACAACCTGAAAGGTAGGTAGAGATGGGTTTTGGAAAGTCAAACCAAAATTCATTCACGGAAAATGGAAAAGAGCTATATAAACAGAAATGTTTTCAGACTTTCAAATTCCTGTCTTTTTACTACTCTCTCATTGGAAAGTTGTATTATTTTCTATGTACTTTTAAACTTCACTGAACTTTATATCAGTTCAGTTCAGTTCAGTCGCTCAGTCGTGTCTAACTCTTTGCGACCCCACAGACTGCAGCACTTCAGGCCTCCCTGCCCTTCACCAACTCCCGGAGCTTACTCAAATTCATGTCCGTGGAGTCGGTGATGCCATTGAGCCATTTCATCCTGTCATCTCCTTCTCCTCCTGCCTTCAATCTTTCCCAGCATCAGGGTCTTTTCCAGTGAGTCAGCTTTTCTCATCAGGTGGCCAAATTATTGGAGCTTCAGGTTCTGCATCAGTCCTTCCAATGAATATTCAGGACTGATTTCCTTTAGGATGGACTGGTTGGATCTCCTTGCAGTCCAAGGGACTCTCAAAAGTCTTCTCCAACACCACAGTTCGAAAGCATCAGTTCTTCGGCGCTCAGCTTTCTTCACAGTCCAACTCTCACATCCATACATGACAACTGGAAAAACCATAGCTTTGACTAGACAGATCTTTGCTGGCAAATTAATGTCTCTGCTTTTTAATATGCTGTCTAGGTTGATCATAGCTTTTCTTCCAAAGAGCAAGTGTCTTTTAATTTCATGGCTGCAGTCACCACCTGCAGTGATTTTGGAGCCCAGAAAAATAGTCTTTCACTGTTTCCGCATCTATTTGCAGTGAAGCGATGGGAGAAGATGCCATGATCTTCATTTTTGGAATGTTGAGTTTTAAGCCAGCTTTTTCACCCTCCTCTTTCACTTTCACCAAGATGGTCTTTAATTCCTCTTTGCTTTCTTCCATAAGGGTAGTGTCATCTGCATATCTGAGGTTACTGATATTTCTCCCTGCAGTCTTTATTACAGCTTGTGCTTTATCCAGTCTGACATTTCACATGATGTATTCTGCATATAATTTAAATAAGCAGGGTGACAATATACAGCCTTGACGTACTCCTGTTCCTATTTGGAACCAGTCTGTTGTTCCATGTCCAGTTCTAACGGTTGCTTCCTGACCTGCATACAGATTTCTCAAGAGGCAGGTCAGGTGGTCTGGTATTCCCATCTCTTTAAGAATTTTTGATAGTTTGTTGCGATTCACACAGTCAAAGGCTTTGGCATACTCAATAAAGTAAAAGTAGATGTTTTCCTGGAACTCTCTTGCTTTTTCTATGGTCCAACAGATGTTGGCAATTTGATTTCTAGTTCTTCTGCCTTTTGTAAATCCAGCTTGAACATCTGGAAGAGCCAAGAAAAGTAAAGTCTCTCACTGTTTCTATTGTTTCCCCATCGATTTGCCATGAAGTGATGGGACTAGGTACCATGATCTTCATTTTTTGAGTATTGAGTTTTAGGCCAGTTTTTTCACTCTTGTCTTTCACTTTCATCATATATATTGATATAAATTCATTTTTATTATTTTTTAGATTTCATATATAGAATTTTAGATTAATATCATGCAGTGTTTGCTCTTTTATGTCTGGCTTATTTCACTAAACAAACTATTGTGAGTATCCATCCATGTTTCTGCAAACGGCAATATTTCATTCTGTTTTATGGCTGAGAAATATGTTATTTTGGGCTTCCCAGGTGGCCCAGGTAGCCAAGTGGTAAAGAATCTGCCTTCAAGTGAAGGAGATGAAGGAGAATGGGTCTGATAGCTGGATCAGGAAGATGCCCTGGAGTAAGAATGGGAGCTCACTCTATATTATTTCCTGGGAATTCCATAAACAGAAGAGCCTGGTGGGCCATGGCCCATGGGATAACAAAGAGGCAGTCATGACTGAGCATATAAATGTATTAACATGTGTATACATATGTATGTATGCTACTTCTTCTTAAGCTTATTATCTGTTGATGAACACTTGATTGTTTCTAATTCTTGGCTATTGTAAATAGTGGTGCTATGAACAGGGGGTGCATGTATTTTTTAAAATCCATATATGTTAATTCTAAACCTAAAAAACCTTACAGTTCAGTCTGTACTTTTAGATAAATAGAACAGTGTGAGACTTGAATCAAACATAGAAGCTTCTCTCATTTATGAATTCATTACTTGATAATGAGTGTCATATACATTTTTAAAGCATAAAAAACATTAAAATATTTTGAAGGTACTTATTTTTCAAAATGATGCATTGGTTTGGCCAGAATGTTCATTTGGGTTTTTTGGTACCATTTTATGGAGAGGCCTCTGAGAGCTTTTGACCAATCCAATATTACTACAATCCAATATTACCTAACAGAAAAAGAAGATTTTAGGAAGAGGTGGCAAGAATACACAGGCTATACAAAAAAGATCTTCATGACTCACATAATCAAGTTGGTGTGATCACTCACCTAGAGCCAGATATCCTGGAATGTGAAGTCAACTTTGCCTAAGGAAGCATCACTATGAACAAAGCTAGTGGAGGTGATAGAATTCCAGTTGAGCTATTTCAATTCCTAAAAGATGATGCTGTGAAAGTCCTGGACTCAATATGCCAGCAAATTTGGAAAACTCAGCAGTGGCCACAGGACTGGAAAAGGTCAGTTTTCATTCCCATCCCAAAGAAAGGCAATGCCAAAGAATGCTCAAACTACTGCACAATTGCACTCATCTCACATGCTAGTAAAGTAATGCTCAAAATTCTCCAAGCCAGTCTTCAATAGTACATGAACTTCCATGAACTTCCAGATGTTCAAGCTGGTTTTCGAAAAGGCAGAGGAAGCAGAGATCAAATTGCCAACATCCATTGTATCATCAAAAAAGCAAGAGAGTTCCAGAAAAACATCTACTTCTGCTTTATTAAATATACCAAAGTATTTGACTGTGTGGACGACAACAAACTCTGGAATATTCCTAAAGAGATTGGAAAACCAGACCACCTGATTGACATCTTGATAAATCTGTATGCAGGTCAGGAAGCAACAGTTAGAACTGGACATGGAACAACAGACTGGTTCCAAATAGGAAAAGGCGTACGTCAAGGCTATGTATTGTCACCTTGCTTATTTAACTTATATGCAGAGGACATCATGAGAAACACTGGGCTGGATGAAGCACAACCTGGAATCAAGACTGTTGGAAGAAATATCAATAATCTCAGATATGCAGATGACACCACACTTATGGCAGAAAGCAAAGAGGAACTAAGGAGCCTCTTGATGAAAGTGAAAGAGGAGAGTGAAAAGCTGGCTTAAAACTCAGCTTTCAGAAAACTAAAATCATGACATTTGGTCCCATCACTTCATGGGAAATAGATGGGGAAACAGTGGATACAGTGAAAGACTTCATTTTTCTGGGCTCCAAAATCACTGCAGATGGTGACTGCAACCATGAAATAAAAGGACGCTTACTCGTTGGAAGAAAAGTTATGACTAACCTAGACAGCATTTTAAAAAGCAGAGATGAAAAGATGCTCAACATCACTCATTATCAGAGAAATGCAAATCAAAACCACTATGAGGTACCATTTCACACCAGTCAGAATGGCTGTGATCCAAAAGTCTACAAGCAATAAATGCTGGAGAGGGTGTGGAGAAAAGGGAACCCTCTTACACTGTTGGTGGGAATGCAAACTAGTACAGCCACTATGGAGAACAGTGTGGAGATTCCTTAAAAAACTGGAAATAGAACTGCCTTATGATCCAGCAATCCCACTGCTAGGCATACACACTGAGGAAACCAGAAGGGAAAGAGACACGTGTACCCCAATGTTCATCGCAGCACTGTTTATAATAGCCAGGACATGGAAGCAACCTAGATGTCCATCAGCAGATGAATGGATAAGAAAGCTATGGTATATATACACAATGGAGTATTACTCAGCCATTAAAAAGAATACATTTGAATCAGTTCTAATGAGGTGGATGAAACTGGAGCCTATTATACAGAGTGAAGTAAGCCAGAAAGAAAAACACCAATACAGTATACTAATGCATATATATGGAATTTAGAAAGATGGTAACAATAACCCTGTGTACGAGACAGCAAAAGAGACACTGATGTATAGAACAGTCTTATGGACTCTGGGAGAGGGAGAGGGTGGGAAGATTTGGGAGAATGGCATTGAAACATGTATAATATCATGTATGAAACGAGTTGCCAGTCCAGGTTCGATGCACGAAACTGGATGCTTGGGGCTGGTGCACTGGGACGACCCAGAGGGATGGTATGGGGAGGGAGGAGGGAGGAGGGTTCAGGATGGGGAACACATGTATACCTGTGGCGGATTCATTTCGATATTTGGCAAAACTAATACAATATTGTAAAGTTTAAAAATAATATAAAATTTAAAAAAAAAAGCAGAGATATTACTTTGCCAACAAAGGTCCGTCTAGTCAAAGCTATGGTTTTTTCAGTAGTCGTATATGGATATGAGAATTAGATATAAAGAAAACTGAGTGCAAAAGAATTGATGCTTTTGAACTGTGGTGTTGGAAAAGAATCTTGAGAGTCCCTTGGACTGCAAGGAGATCAAGCCAGTCCATCCTAAAGGAAATCAGTACTGAATATTCATTGGAGGGACTGATGCTGAAGGTGAAACTCCAATGCTTTGGCCTCCTGATGCGAAGAACTGACTCATTAGGAATGACCCTGATGCTGGGAAAGATTGAAGGCAGGATGTTATGGGGACAGCAGAGGATGAGATGGTTAGATGGCATCACCGACTCAATGGACATGAGTCTGAGTAAACTCTGGGTGTTGGCAATCGACAGGGAGGCCTGGCGTGCTGCTGTCCATGGGTTTGCAAAGAGTTGGACACAACTGAGTGATGGAATGGAACTGGATTGAATACTACTAGCCAATTGTATGTTATCTGCCCAAGAAGTAAATAAAACATATTTAATATATTTTTTTAAACTTTACAATATTGTATTGGTTCTGCTGTATATCGAAATGAATCCACCACAGGCATACATGTGTTCCCCATCCTGAACCCTCTCCCTCCTCCCTCCCCATACCATCGCTCTGGGTCGTCCCAGTGCACCAGCCCCAAGCATCCATTGTCATGCATAGAACCTGGACTGGCAACTCATTTCATATATGATATTATACATTTTTCAATGCCATTCTCCCTTTTTTGATAAAAAATACCTTGAAATAATAACTATTCACTGATTAATTTATTTCATGAACATTTTTCTTGGATATCAAGTATCATATTGCTAAAGTTTATAATCTCATTCCTTAACAGCTAACTAAATAATATGCTACTAAATTGACATTAACCTCCAAAATATATGGCACACCTAGATTCAGAGATGATGTGTATTCATCCAATTTCAGAATTTATTTACAATATTGATTTCATACCAAGATGCCAGAAATCTTATCTAAGTCAACATCAATGTTTTTTTTTAATGTATTAGTGATTTTAAGATATAATTTTCAGTTAAATTCCCACATTAGCAACTTGCTGCTGCTGCTGCTGCTAAGCTGCTTCAGTCGTGTCCGACTCTGTGCAACCCCATAGGTGGCAGCCCACCAGGCTCCCCCATCCCTGGGATTCTCCAGGCAAGAACACTGGAGTGGGTTGCCATTTCCTTCTCCAGTTCATGAAAGTGAAATGTGAAAGTGAAGTCGCTCAGTCGTTATGTGCAAAATTAAGGACAGTTTATAAAAGGTGTTTACACCCAAAAAGAGTGTTTGCTCAGTTCCAAAAAGTTTAATTGGCATTGAAAAAAAATGCATCAGTCCTTTTGTTTATAAGAAAGCTTACTTTAAAAAAGATTGATTTAATATGAACCAGCTGAAGTTTTGTTATTTGTTATCCCCCTGAGATCTGAACACTGTATTTCATTTACAAGAGATAGGGATAGTTCATTTATTGCTTACCTATTGTTTCCGAGTCACTCTATAAATTTTTATAACTTTTAGCACAGTTAAACATTCCAGTGATACCTAGCTTTATTCCTTAGAAGTGTTTTTAAACATCCTATAAATCAATTTACTGTGAGAATCAAGAATCTAAATTTGGAAACCATTTAACTCTTTAAGTAGCTACAGTAACAATACTACATTAAAATATTTGGATGCCTCAAGTCCTGACCAATATTTCAACAATAAAGAGAATGTATACAGAATTTCTAAAAATGACTAAGGGAGGCGAGGGAGAGAAATCACCTTTTAGCAAGTGAGCCATAAGTACTGATGTTTAATATTCATTTTAACTGTTCTGACACCTAAATGCCAGTTTCCTAGGTGGAGAGGTACACAGGAGTACTTATGAAGTAACAACTGGTTGCTCCTAACTGCTCTGTGCCACTTTTTTCTGGAACTGATGGGGACCAAAACCCAATGAATTTGTATTCTTTAGAAAATATGGCATTCTGTTTTACATAAAGTTTTAAAACAAACAGATATTGTCAGAAATACTTAACAAGTTGAAAATACTATGCCTAAAATGATAAAAGACAATTTTCTCTTCAAGAAAATTAGGGATACCAAGGGAACATTTCATGCAAAGATGGGCACAATAAAGGACAGAGATAGGACGGACCTGCAGAAGCAGAAGATATTAAGAAGAGGTGTCAAGCATACACAGAAGAACTACACAAAAAAGATATTCATGACCCACATAACCACGATAGTGTGATCATTCGCCAAGAGCCGAATATCCTTAGTGTGAAGTCAAACGGGCCTTAGGAAGCATCACTACAAACAAAGCTAGTGGAGGTGATGGAATTCTAGCTAAGCTATTTCAAATACTTAAAGATGATGATGTGAAAGTGCTGCACTCAATATGCCAGGAAATTTGGAAAATGCAGCAGTGGCCACAGGATGGGAAAAGAATCAGTTTTCATTCCAATCCCAAAGAAAGGCAATGTCAAAGAATGCTCAAACTACTGCACAGTTGCACTCATCTCACATGCTAGTAAATTAATGCTCAAAATTCTGCCAATGAGGCTTCCACAGTATGTGAACCAAGAACTTCCAGATGTTCAAGCTGGATTTATAAAAGGCAGAGGAACTAGAGATCAAATTGCCAACATCTGTTAGAACATAGAAAAAGCAAGAGAGTTCCAGGGAAACATCTACTTTTGCTTTATTAACTATGCCAAAGCCTTTGACTGTATGGATCACAAAAAAACTATGGAAAATTCTGAAAGAGATGAGAATACCAGACACCTGACCTGTCTCTTGAGAAATCTGTATGCATGTCAAGAAGCAACAGTTAGAACTGGACATGGAACAACAGACTGGTTCCAAATATGAACAGGAGTACATCAAGGCTGTATATTGTCACCCTGCTTATTTAAATTATATGCAGAATACATCATGTGAAATGTCAGACTGGATGAAGTACAAGCTGAAATCAAGACTGCAGGGAGAAATATCAATAACCTCAGATATTCAGATGACACCACCCTTATGGCAGAAAGCAAAGAGGAACTAAAGAGCCTCTTGATGAAAGTGAAATAGAAGAGTGAAAAAGATAGTTTAAAACTTAACATTCTAAAAAACGAAGATCATGGCATCCGGTCCCATCACTTCATGGAAAATAGATGGGGAAGCAATGGAAACAGTGAAAGATTTTATTTTTCTGGGCTCCAAAATCACTGCAGATGGTGACTGCAGCCATGAAAGCTATGACCAACCTAGACAGCATATTAAAAAGCAGAGACATTACTTTGCCAACAAAGGTCTGTCTAGTCAAAGTTATGGTTTTTCCAGTGGTCATGTATGGGTGTGAGAATTGGACTGTAAAGAAACCTGAGCACCAAAGAATTGATGCTTTTGAACTGTGGTGTTGGAGAAGACTCTTGAGAGTCCCTCGGACTGCAAGGAGACCCAACCAGTCCATCCTAAAGGATATCAGTCCTGAATATTCATTGGAAGGACTGATGCTGAAGCTGAAGCTCCAATACCTTGGCCACCTGATGAAAAAAAGCTGACGCATTGGAAAAGACCCTGATTCTGAAAAGATTGAAGGCAGGAGAAGAAAGGGATGACAGAGGATTAGATGATTGGATTAGATTGAGTTGTCCACCAACTCAATGGACAAGAGTTTGACCAAGCTCTTGGATTTGGTGATGGACAGGGAATCCTTGCATGTTCTAGCCCGTGAGGTCACAAGGAGTCAGACGTGACCGAGTGACTGAACTGAACTGAAAAGATAATCAAAAAAAATGAAGAAGGACCAATGTGGTAATTGGTAATTTTTATTGCACCAATAAGAATTTTAGTTAGTTACAAGTAGACGTTCTTTTCTTCTGAATAATATATACCAAACAAAAATTAAACAAGTTAGTGCCTCTATGTAGGATACATCCAAAATGCTACTTACTCACTTATGACTTCTTTGCATGCACTATTTTTTAAAAGAGGAAGCCAGAAGTGTTGTCCTTTGGATACATAATTTGAGAAGTGTATCTTGAAAGAGGAAGCTGAAATTCTTACAACCTAGATCAGAATAAGAATAAGTGAACATTAAAAATATAAACAAACAAAAACCTCCCATGTTTATTTTTTCATTCAGTCAACTAACATTTACTGAATGCACTAAATACCACTATGTATTATACACGGTTAATATACAATCAAAGTCAAAATGATAGTTCAAAACCCTACCCACAAGAATGTCACAATAAATAAACAGCTCCAATGAAATATGAACAAATAAAGAATGGGCTAAGGAAGCAAAAGTGAATGGTCAGTTATCTGTTAGTATGGGCGTTGATGAATGTTTTACATAAGAGGTAGTACAGAGCTGAGTCCTTTATGACACTTGCCAGGATAAACAAGAAGGAAAGAGAATTAAGGGCAATGACTATGGCATTTGTAACAACATCATGAAGAGAGAGCAAATATAAGAGAACTATTAGAAAAACTTATTTTTCAAATTATTCAGATTATCCACTGGCTTCCTCATCCACCCTGATATTAAAAGCCATCTTTATATCAGCATCCGTAGAAATGTTCAAGATTGTTAACCAGTTTTTCACAATAGGGATGAAAAGGATATTCTCTGGATGAGATTTCCTAAAAGCAAATTGATGGCCCACAATGAGTCTAAACAATACCTCTAAGAAGCAGATTCACTCAATTGACACAAGACATCTGTATCTATCCACTGAGCCTCAGTGTTAATTTGATGCAAGCTAATTTTCAGGTTGCCCTTGACAACAATTCTTCTTTTGAATGCTAGACACATTCTATACACTCAAACACATGGAATAAATGGAAAAGAGACCCAAGTCTGGAACACTTCTTTACTAGTGTTATCAGATCTAAGATAGTTCAGTGTGAAATCTTCCTTTTTGCTGGGACATCTAGATGGATTTTCACAGATCAAGCACTCGGAAACATTCAAATTGAAAGAGCCCTTTTCCTCAAGGTTTAGACTATCAGCCTAATGGAGTTAGGCTCCTCCTTCTCATTTTATATGCCTAATCACCCAAGGTGTCAGATTGCATTACGTTGAATAATCAGTTTTGTCTCTTTATAACATTAGCCTTTACTTAAAGAATATTAACTGTATTATTTCTTCACATGTGAAAAAGTGATTTATTGTCAAATTCTGTAATATTTTTAATGTAACAAATTTGTAGTCAAACATTGTGATTCAGTGTTTAGGACACACTGAATTAAACACAGTTAAATAAATTCCCTAATCATAGAAATCCCAGAGTCTTTACTGTAATAATAGGCTAGTACAAACTATGAATCTTTATGAGCAGATGATATAAACTACACAGTGTTTTTCTCCTTTTGGAGGAGAAATTCAATAGGCTACCTTTCGTTAGGAACAGACACTGGGGACAATTTCAGTATTGTCCTCAACTTTTTTTTCATTGGTTTCACAAAAATTAGTACCAAATCACAGTCTGATTAATAATCTCCATACCATTTGCCTTTGGTTATAGGTGCTTATAGTATATAAAATAAGTTATTTTCAAGTACACTGCATAAGGATAGAACAAAATTCATTTCTTGGGTTTTATAATAATGGGTCTCTCAGTAAATGATCTCTTTCCTCTCACTGGTAAAAGTCACATTAGTTCAGCTGAATAAAGTTTCCTGAGGCAAAAACAAATGGCAGCTTTCTCATTTAACAGCATGAAGCTGACCTTCAATAAACATAACACGCAAGACTGGTAGTTATTGCTGATAAAGGTAAAAAGTAGCAGCAAAGTTTTTTCTTGGGATGCACATGAAAATACTTTTGATTTAATGAAAATATACAGTCAAGAGGTAACCAAAATGTCAGAGTAAGAAGACTGTGAGCTCGCTTCCTCCCATGAACACACCAAAATTAAAACTATACAGAGCAACTATGAGAATAATCTCAAGACCAGCAGAAAATATTTTCCACAAGACATAAAGACGGGACCACAGAACAAGTAGGAGGGACAAAGAAATGGTATAATCAAGACTGACACCCCCAGATTGGCAACCCACACAATAAATGGTTTATGTCTGGACTCTCTATTGTGTTTCATAGACCTGTGTGTTAGTTTTTGTGCCAGAAGCATACTGTTTTGATTACCATAACTTTGTATTATAGCTTATATTATACTTTGAAATCAGGGAGCATCTTCAACTTTGTTCTTCTTTCTCAATATTTCTATGGTTATTTGGAATCTTTTATATTTCCATACAATTTGTATTTTGATAGAGATGTCATTGAATCTGCAGATTGCCTCAATTTTATTTAGGAAACAAGTAGATACATGAATGGTAGCACAAGAGTTTGAGATTGTACTGTTATATAGGTTCTAGCTTTTATCTATATATTACAATATTCTTTCTATGTATAACTAGATGTCTATTAACTAAAATTGGATTGTAGTTAAATGAGTCATTAAGGTCTGTATATTATATTTTAATAGCATAGTCATCTCTATTAAATAAATTCATCTAAATATATTATAAAGAAGCTCTCTGTTTAACTCAGCAGGAGACAGAGCCGATGCTCTAGGCATGCAATCATCTCCTTATCTCTGTAAACATGTAAATGAATAAATTTAAAGAAAGACTATGTATACCATGGCTTCTCTTGTGGCTCAGCTGGTAAAGAATGTGCCTGCAATGCAGGAGACCTGTTCGATCCCTGGGTTGGGAAGATCCTCTGGAGAAGGGAAAGGCTACCCACTCCAGCATTCTGGCCTAAAGAATTCCATGGACTATATAGTCCATGGGGCAGCAAAGAGTCAGACATGACTGAGCAACTTTCACTCACTGTGTATACTGGGATCTTTTACTTTGTCATCCCTTTTCAAGATGGACTACAACATGTAAATTTAATGAGCAAGAGGGGAAGTTAGGTATATATCCACCTTCTTCTGTGTAAGATTCTTATTCTTGGACTTCATTTGTTTTATGTAGAGTAGAATACTCCACACATCTCATCTCCTCATCGCACTCATATATGCTAACTTCCCAACCTAAATGGGGCAAGAATTAACAATGGAAGTTACAAGACCTTGAACTGCTTAATATTTCATCTTCTACCTGTCTTCACAATGTAATCAAGTTCCTCTCCTATTCCCGACTTGCTTCCTAATCCTACTCATGGTCCTTTGGCTGCATGCCTGATAAATTGCTTTGACTTTGTGTGACCCTATGGACTGTACCCTGCCAGGCTCCTCTGTCCATGGGATTCTCCAGACAAGAATATTGGAGTGCGTTGCCTTGCCATCCTCTAGGGGATCTTCCCAACCCAGAGACTGAACTCACTTCTCTTATGTCTTCTGCACTGGCACGTACATTCTTTACCACCAGCTCCATCTGAGAAGCCTGGCCCTTTGGCTGGTCAAGAACAAAGACCTTCTGCTAAATTTCTCTTCAGCCTGCTTGTTTCTGATGCCCATGTTCATCCATTCTTGAGTCAGTGGAAGTGAACTATTGTCAGGATATGTGAAAAAGAACAGTAGTATGAATCTTAAACAAAGGGTAAAAAATTATGCTATGTTTATAAAAAGTGACATACTCTGTTATCATTAAAGTCAGGATCTAAGTTAATAAAAATTCACATAGAAAGATGGACTTAAAAATAAATTGAGAAGAGTAAGTTAAAAATATAATTTCATTTTTATGAAAAACTGCTAAATGACTATATATATGAAAAGTTTGAAAATTATACAATGCTTTCAATTGACCACTTCTAAGCAGTAGGATTATGAGCTCATTTTTCTTTTAAAGAGAAATAAATAAGACTAAATCGTTGTTCTAAAATCATTTTTAAAAACACAGTCATGTTCTGTTAGTAAAACTGTGAAGATTCATTAGACTTCACATATTAACTTTGGGAAAAACATCTAAAAAATTCTACTTTGAACAATTAACGTCTGACATCCCCTAGCCCAAGAAACTAAAAGTAATTTTGCAGTAATTAAGTATAATTCAATCCAGATTTTAGTTATCCATTTGGAAGCATGAATTGGGAATTGATTATGTATAGCTTTTAATATGTGACATATTCTACATATAATTACACTGTTGTTGCCGTTTAGTTGCCCAGTCGTGTCCAGCTCTTTTGTGACCCCATGAATTGGATTTCCTAGGCAAGAATACTGAAGTGAGCTGTCATTTCCTTCTTCCAAGGTATCTTTCCGGCCCAGGAATTGAACTTATGTCTCCTGCCCACAGCACCCCACTCCAGCACTCTTGCCTGGAAAATCCCATGGATGGAGGAGCCTGGTAGGCGACAGTCCATGGGGTCGCACAGAGTCGGACACAACTGAGCAACTTCGCTTTCACTTTTCACTTTCATGCATTGGAGAAGGAAATGGCAACACACTCCAGTGTTCTTGCCTGGAGAATCCCAGGGACGGGGAAGCCTGGTGGGCGGCTGTCTATGGGGTCGCACAGAGTCGGACACGACTGAAGTGACTTAGCAGTAGCAGCAGCTCCTGCCCACATCGCCTACATTGCAGGCAGAGTCTTTACTGTTGAACCACTGAGGAGGCCCTACATAATTACATATGACATTGGGGCTTCCCTTTTGGCTCAGCTGGTAAAGAATCCGCCTGCAATGTGGGAAACCTGGTTCGATCCCTAGGTTGAAGGAAAAGGCTACCCACTCTAGTATTCTGCCCTGGAGTATTCCATGGACTCTATAGTCCATGGGATTGCAGAGTCGGACACGACTGACTGACTCACACTTTCAGTTTCATAATATATAAGTCATATTATTTAGTTATGTACATAGTATGTATGTATATACATTTTCATGTATATGTGTATATTTACACAAAATTTCAATAAATAATGACATTTACATCTGCTTAAAAAAGACTATAAGTCAAAAGTTAAATTAGATTATTTCCTTATTTTTAATTTCAAACACTCCTGCCAGTCCTATGTAAAATAAGTAAAATTGTTTTTGATTAGTTGATTTCCCTCAAAGTGAAACAACTACTGTTGTTTCATGGCTCATAGGAACAAGGTAACTCAGGGGAAATTCTATGTAATCAGTTAGTAAGTAGCATTTATTCTGAATTAGATTCTAGGGAATTAAGTTGTGACCAATCAAGTAAGTTGTACTGTACTCAAATTGTCCAGGATTGATTTGTTCTAATTCAGCACATTATGTTCACATTGGGTGAACATCAATATCTCCTCAAGCAGAGCTCTGCTGCCAGAAATTCTTTATTAGATATGATGCAGAATCATTGTCAGCCCTCAAAAACAATAGTAAACAAGCTCCCCAGAAATGACTGCTGACAAGATTATCACACTATCTACAAGACAGATTTGAGGGTTGTTCATTTTCATTTGTGGCATCAGTAGCCCCATGAACAAATGAAAGCAAGAGCAACAAGATTAAAAAAGAAAAACAGTTTTTCTCCATTAATACTTTCAGTATCTAGTCATGAACAGAATGTTGGGTAGACATATAAATATTAAAGGTGCTTTAGGTAAGGGCTCAGAAAGAAATGAAGTGTCAATGGATGCTGAAGGAAAGGTGAACTTTTGTAAATAGTCACAGACAGGGTTGTTGAATTTTGTATTATAGTTGCATCAAAGGAAGCAGAACTTATAAGTGACAAATTTTGATATTTAGCTGAGGAGAATTTTAGAACAGGTATTGAAGGTGTGACCTGGATTCTTGTTGCTAATAATAAAATATGACAAAAAACAAGATAAACTGGGAAATGAAATGTTACACAACAAGGAACTAGCCTCTGATGACTTGAAAAATTCTCAGCCTATTCAAATTACAGAATATACTAAAATTAAATAGGAAAAGTGTACTCTGGAAAGAAGGCCAAGCAAGTAGATAGACAAATATTTATTAAAGATATTAAGTGTGTTGCTCATAGACTCACTCAACATCTCAACAGAAGCCAGGATTAGGAATGGAATATCCAGAAAACATCTATGGAGGCCCTTTTTTCCATGGAGCGTTAATCTCCATGACATATACAGGAGATTCACAAGGTTTTAGAGAATGTCGTATCAGTAGAAATGCTGCCAGCTCTACTGAAAAGGACAGAGAGAGAACACAAGGAAAAAAAGGAGAAAGTTGTCAGACTTCAAAAATTCTATAGTAAAAGATAGGTTAGCATTGCTACTAAAGTACAAAAATGTATTAATACTATCCTTCAAGAAAAAGGAAGAATGGCACAGAAGAATAAGATTAGCATAGAGCTCTACACACTATGGGCAAAAAGACCTATAAAGCTGTGACACCAAGGCAGAGTTCAGAGATATGTGTAGCAGATTTTGGTGGTATAGACTCACAGAGGTAGGGACATACTGGGCCACAAGGCTTAGTGAACTGCTTCTGAGGACAGAATCCCTGCAGCTCTCTTGAATGCAAAGAGGGAAGACTTCTGGGCTATAGGGGATTATTTCCAAGCCTTGAAATCTGATAGAATTTTGTTGTTGGGTTTTGAACTTGCTTGGGACCAGTGACTCCTTTATTCCTTCTATTTTCTCCTTTTTGGAATAAGAATACTTGTAACTGTTACCACCTCCCTATTCATGACTGTATCTTAGAAATAGATAACTTATCTCCTAGTTTTGTAGGCCCACAGATAGAGAGGAATTTTGCTCCAGGATGAATTGTACCCAGTATCTCACCCACGTCTGATTCAGGTGATTTAGATGATGACAATTGGGACTTCTGAGCTATGGATATTTAGATGAGATTTTTGAACTTAGAGTTAATGCTTTAATAGGTTAATAACTCTAGGCAATGTTGTAATGAGATGAGTATGCTTTGTATGTGAGGTACATGTAAATTTGAGAGGACTAGCGGGTTGACTGTGGTGAACTAAATGGTGGCCTCCAAAAGATAGGTCTTCATCATTACCCCCAAAACCTGTGAATGTTACCTTATTTGAAAAAGGAATCTTTGCAGATGTAATTAAGAATCTTGAGATAGAGAGATCATCTTGATTATCTGACCAAATCTAAATTCAGTGACAAGGGGCCATAAAAGTGATGCACAGAAGAGAAAACAATCTGATTGTGGAAACAAAGATTGGAGAGATATGGTCACAAGTCACGTAGCACCTGGTGTTATTAGAATTTGGGGAAAAGCAGGGAATGGATTCTCCCCAACCCTGAGCAATCAGTTACTGTGGCTTTTTTGACATCTTTATTTTGGACTCTGGTATCAAGACAGAATAAAATTCTATTTTTTAAGCTATCAAGTTCATGGTAAAAATAAATTATTATATAATAAATATGATAATATAATAACATTACAGAAAGCCTAATTAGGAAATTAATACAAAGCTACAGTCTTTGGCAACTAGGGGAGAGAAAACCTCATTTTCCTAGGCATACACTCCTATAGTAGAGCTTCTGTTATGCTGAATGAAGGGGTAGATGAGGCAGAAAAAAACAATACTCATGTCTGTACAAGTGTAATATACTATCATGGTTCTTACTGAAGTTTTGCAAATTCTCTTGAATAAATGTGTATTTATTTACTGTGTGCTGTTCGGTCAGTTCCAGATGCTTAAATGATCATAGTTCTTTTTCATAATCTTTACCAGTTATGGTTTCTTTGTTGAGGAGTTGGTCTGTAGAGCTCCTCACACCAGCATTCTAGAAGTGGATTTCCCCAAGACTGGTGATATCCTTGCCCACCTCAGACTATAAGAGCACAAGAAAGTGAAATAGAGAACGGAATGCACAGTTGCAAAGACTAGCAAGGAGAGATAAAGCCTTCCTCAGAGATCAGTGCAAAGAAAGAGAGGAAAACAATAGAATGAGAATGACTAGAAATCTCTTCAAGAAAATTAGAGATACCAAGGGGATATTTCATGCAAAGATGGGCACAATAAAGGATAGAAATAGCATGGACCTAACAGAAGCAGAAGAAATTAAGAAGAGATGGCAAGAATACATAGAAAAACTATACAAAAAAGATGTTAATGACTCAGATAACCACAGTGGTGTGATCACTCACCTAGAGCCAGAACATCCTGGAGTGTGAAGTCAAGTGGGCCTTAGGAAGCATCACTACAAACAAAGCTAGAAGAGGTGATGGAATTCCAGCTAAGCTATTTGAGATCCAAAAAGATGATGCTGTGAAAGTGCTGCACTCAATATACCAGCAAATTTGGAAAACTCAGCAGTGGCCACAGGACTGGAAAAGGTCAATTTTCAATCCAACCTCAAAGACAGGCGATGCCAAAGAATGTTCAAACTGCTGCACAACTGCACTCTTTTCACATGCTAGCAAGGTTGTGCTAAAAATCCTCCAAGCTAGGCTTCAATAGTATGTGAACTAAGAACTTCCATATGGACAAGCTGGATTTAGAAAAGGCAGAGGAACAAGAGATCAAATTGCCAACATCTGTTGTATCATAGATAAAGCAAGAGAATTCCAGAAAAACATCTAGTTCAGCTTCATTGACTACACTAAAGCCTTTGACTGTGTGGATCACAACAAACTGGAAAATTCTTCAAGAGATGGGAATACCAGACCACCCTACCTTCTTCCAGAGAAACATGTGTGCAGGTCAAGAAGCAATGGTTAGAACCGAACATGGAACAGTTAGATCAGATCAGTTGCTCACTTGTGTCCGACTCTTTGCGACCCCATGAATTGCAGCACACCAGGCCTCTCCCCCCTCACCAACTCCCGGAGTTCACTCAGACTCACGTCCATCAAGTCAGTGATGCCATCCAGCCATCTCATCCTCTGTTGTCCCCTTCTCCTCCTGCCCCCAATCCCTCCCAGCATCAGAGTCTTTTCCAATGAGTCAAATCTTCGCATGAGGTGACCTAAGTACTGGAGTTTCAGCTTTAGCATCATTCCTTCCAAAGAAATCCTAGGGCTGATCTCCTTCAGAATGGACTGGTTGGATCTCCTTGCAGTCCAAGGGACTCTCAAGAGTCTTCTCCAACACCACAGTTCAAGAGCATCAATTCTTCGGCACTCAGCCTTCTTCACAGTCCAACTCTCACATCCATACATGACCACTGGAAAAACCATAGCCTTGAGTAGACGGACCTTTGTTGGCAAAGTAATGTCTCTGCTTTTGAATATGCTATCTAGGTTGGTCATAACTTTCCTTCCAAGGAGTAAGTGTCTTTTAATTTCATGTCTGCAGTCACCATCTGCAGTGATTTTGGAGCCCAGAAAAATAAAGTCTGACACTGTTTCCACTGTTTCCCCATCTATTTCCCATGAAGTGGTGGGACTGGAAGCCATGATCTTCGTTTTCTGAATGTTGAGCTTTAAGACAACTTTTGTACTCTCCACTTTCAGTTTCATCAAGAGGCTTTTGAGTTCTTCTTCACTTTCTGCCATAAGGGTGGTATCATCTGCATATCAGAGGTTATTGATATTTCTCCCAGCAATCTTGATTCCAGCTTGTGTTTCTTCCGGTCCAGCATTTCTCATGATGTACTCTGCATATAAGTTAAATAAACAGGGTGACAATATACAGCCTTGACGTACTCCTTTTCCTATTTGGAACCAGTCTGTTGTTCCATGTCCAGTTCTAACTGTTGCTTCCTGACCTGCATACAAATTTCTCAAGAGGCAGATCAGGTGGTCTGGTATTCCCATCTCTTTTAGAATTTTCCACAGTTTATTGTGATCCACACAGTCAAAGGCTTTGGCATAGTCAATAAAGCAAAAATAGATGTTTCTCTGGAACTGTCTTGCTTTTTCTATGATCCAGTGGATGTTGGCAATTTGATCTCTGGTTCCTCTGCCTTTTCTAAAATGAGCTTGACCATCAGGAAGTTCACAGTTCACATATTGCTGAAGCCTGGCTTGGAGAATTTTGAGCATTACTTTACCAGCGTGTGAGATGAGTGCAATTGTGCGGTAGTTTGAGCATTCGTTGGCATTGCCTTTCTTTGGGATTGGAATGCAAACTGACCTTTTCCAGTCCTGTGGCCACTGCTGAGTTTTCCAAATCTGCTGGCATATTGAGTGCAGCTCTTTCACAGCATCATCTTTCAGGATTTGAAATAGCTCAACTGGAATTCCATCACCTCCACTAGCTTTGTTCGTAGTGATGCTTTCTAAGGCCCACTTAACTTCACATTCCCAGATGTCTGGCTCTAGGTCAGTGATCACACCATCGTGATTATCTGGGTCATGAGGATCTTTTTTATACAGTTCTTCTTTGTATTCTTGCCATCTCTTCTTAATATCTTCTGCTTCTGTTAGGTCCATACCATTTCTGTCCTGTATCGAGCTCACCTTTGCATGAAATTTTCCTTTGGTATCTCTGATTTTCTTAATGAGATCCCTAGTCTTTCCCATTCTGTTGTTTTTTCTATTCCTTTGCATTGATCGCTGAAGAAGGCTTTCTTATCTCTTCTTGCTATTCTTTGGAACTCTGCATTCAGATGTTTGTATCTTTCCTTTCCTCCTTTGCTTTTCACTTCTCTTCTTTTCACAGCTATTTGTAAGGCCTCCCCAGACAGCCATTTTGCTTTTTTGCAATTCTTTTCTATGGGAATGGTCTTGATCCCTATCTCCTGTACAATGTCACGAACCTCATTCCATAGTTCTTCAGGCACTCTATCTATCAGATCTAGGCCCTTAAATCTATTTCTCACTTCCACTGTATAATCATAAGGGATTGGATTTAGGTCATACCTGAATGGTCTAGTGGTTTTCCCTACTTTCTTCAATTTAAGTCTGAATTTGGCAATAAGGAGTTCATGATCTGAGCCACAGTCAGCTCCTGGTCTTGTTTGTGCTGACTGTATAGAACAATGGAACAATAGACTGATTCAGACTCAGAAAGGAGTGCATCAAGGCTGTGTATTGTCACCCTGTTTATTTAGTTAAACTAATCACATACTTTGTCAGTATAAGTTCTTATTTGATTCCACAAGCTGGAATCAAGAGTGCAGGGAGAAATATCAATAACCTCAGATACGCAGATGACACCACCCTTATGGCAGAAAGTGAAGAGGAACTAAAAAGCCTCTTGATGAAAGGGAAAGTGGAGAGTGCAGAAGTTGGCTTAAAGCTCAACATTCAGAAAATGAAGATCATGGCATCTGGTCCCATCACTTCACGGCAAATAGATGGAGAAACAGTGGAAACAGTGTCAGACTTTATTTTTTTGGGCTCCAAAACCACTACAGATGGTGATTGCAGCCATGAAATTAAAAGATGTTTACTTCTTGAAAGGAAAGTTATGACCAACCTAGATAGCATATTCAAAAGCAGAGACATTACTTTGCCAACAAAGGTCCGTCTAGTCAAGGCTATGGCTTTTCCATTGGTCATGTATGGATGTGAGAGTTGGACTGTGAAGAAAGCTGAGTGCTGAAGAATTGATGCTTTTGAACTGTGGTGTTGGAGAAGACTCTTGAGAGTCCCTTGGACTGCAAGGAGATCCAACCTGTCCATTCTAAAGGAGATCGGTCCTGGGTGTTCTTTGGAAGGAATGATGCTAAAGCTGAAACTCCAGTATTTTGGCCACCTCATGCGAAGAGTTGCCTCGTTGGAAAAGACTCTTGATACTGGGAGGGATTGAGGGCAGGAGGAGAAGGGGATGACAGAGGATGTGATGGCTGGGTGGCATCACGGACTCGATGGACGTGAGTCTGAGTGAACTCCTGGAGTTGGTGATGGACAGGGAGGCCTGGCGTGCTGTGATTCATGGGGTTGCAAAGAGTCGGACACGACTGAGCGACTGAACTGAATTGAACTGAATCACATACTTTGTCAGTATAATTTCTTATTTGTGGATAAATTTTTAAAAAACGAAATGCCATGCTAGTCCATTTAGTTAAAAATATGTAATTCTTTTTTTTGCAAACTCATCTGTCAAGAACATAAAAATGCAGTTTGCTTAAAATGAAGTTGTTTTCAGCAGCCTCATTAAGTTTTTTTTTCTTGTTCCCAATGGTATATTCCAATTGTGTGATCTTACTCTCACAGTCTTCCAAAGACCCCCCCAATTCTTTGAGTATAGACAAAACTGTTTCCCCCCCCCCCCCAGAAAGAAAATGACCTTAGCTCTGTCTTTTTATAGTCTTTATAAGCATAGAATTTGGATAATATTTCATCGGGGCTAAAAATGCGTCACACTTTAACATTTTTATATAACTCCACCAAAAAAAAAAAAAAACTACATTTCTTGATTTTATATAAATAATTCACATGTCTTCTTAATCAACCACTCAGAATACTTCCACTTCAGGTACTTTTAGGAATATTAATATTTTATTGTCTTTTTCCAAGTTCAGCACCAAGTGCTATAGAAATGATTGATATTCCTGAAAACTATGCTAAGAGATATGCTAACTATTCATTTATCTAACTTCTCAAATCTTAGAACTCTGCTCTCAAATCAATTCAGATTTTGAAATGTTACAAGCATAAAATATATATTTCTTAAATATGTTAGACATGTTCTCTCCACTTTTACTAATGTCAATGATAAGAAACAAACACCTAATGGATATCTTCACATTTTAGCAGTACACATTTAAAGAAATGATATCATGCAATTTCTCCTTTTTGTTGCCATAAGAACTTTATATAACAGTAAATTCTTGTAGGTTCTCAGAAACTAGGTGGTTTGTGAGCCCTCTAAGTCATACTTTTTGATATTAAATTACACCATAGGACTAAAATTTATTAATAGTTCAAAATCATTTTGAATTTGAAGAGTGTCACAACAGTCTGATCATTATTAATTTATATGGTGAGATGCAAGACACCCTGAAAGAAAATTGAACTCTTTCCAAGATCAGGTGCATTTGAAAATGTTAATTTTGATACATATGTGCTGAGAAAGTCTATGTTACTCTTATCTATAAAAAGTTTGTTTCTTCTTCCAGGAAAATGATTTGTTACTTAAGGAACTAAATTAGAATAATCAGCAGGTATTTATTAATTCAACACAAAACTCAGTGTACAAAGTTCGGGCATTCTCGTGTTTTAGTGGTTTACATGAATGGTGGCTCAGTGGTAAAAAAATAAAAATAAAAACCCACCTATCAATGCAGAATACTTGAGTTCAATCCCTGTTCAGGAGGATCCCCCAGAGAAGGAAATGGCAATCCAGCATTCTTGCCTGGGAAATCCGGTGGACAGGGGATACTGGAGGGCTACAGTCCACAGGGTCACAAAAGATTCAGACGTGACTAGGTGAGTAAACAACAACAAATGCAAAGGCAAAGGCAAACAGTGATGTAAATACAGTCATAAGTTAAAGTACGTTCCACGAGTAGAAGTAATGAAGATTTACGTTTTAAAGATTTAAGATTAAAATTTATTGGAATATCGTATTACTTTAGTATATGAATGACATACTATTTTTTAATTTTTTGTTTTTAATTGGAGGATAATTGCTTTACAATGTTGTGTTGGTTTCTCCCATACAACAAGATGAATCAGCCATAAGTATACACATATCCCTTCCCTCTACTTGAAAAGATGCTCAACATTGCTCTTTATTAGAGCCTTAACCACCGGACCACCAGGAAAATTCTAGTTATGCTTTATAATTGGCTGTGGAATGAATTCCAATGTATATTATGATTGGTATAAATAGACCTGAAATAATATTTTCATAATGTTAATATTTAAAGTTAATATTATCATTTTTACATGAGATTAATTGATGTTAAATAGCAATTGGTATAAATTTCAACTATAAATTCTTTAAATAGGATCAATTCTAGCAGAATTTATATCTGAGCAATAGAAATTACTGGAAGATAGAAAAATAATATAACTTGAGAGGAACTTAGAAAAAAGGCAAGAATATAATTAATTCAATTTCTCAATCATTCCTGAGTGTCTACGTTATACATGTAACAATGTTTCATGAGGGGTAATTATAAATTGGGCTTCCCTGGTCGCTCAGATGGTAAAGAATCCACCTGCAATGCTGGAGACCTGGCTTCTATCCCTCGGTTGGGAAGATCCCCTGGAGGAGGGCAAAGCAACCCACTCCAGTATTCTTGCCTGGAGAATCCCCATAGACAGAGGACCAGGTGGCCTACAGTCCATGGGGTTACAAAGATTCAGACATGACTGAGCAACTAAGCACAGCACACAGATATAAAATATATGTGGACAGAAGCCAAACCCGTACCATCTAGTGGGATGGTAGTTCCCTGGAGAACCATGAAAAATATTATTGATAATCCCCAATCACTCAGCAACTACAGCAGTTTACTAAATGTTCAGATATTATAAGGATTCATAATGCTACTACATGTCTCCTTCAAGCGCATGACACTGAAAAGACTGGAACAGTATCTTCCTTTCTGTCAAAAATTAATGTCTAGGCGTCCTTGGCGGCTCAGTGGTAGAGAAGCCACCTGCCAGTGCAGGAGACATTGGTTTAATCTCTGATCCCGGAAGATCCCAGATGTTGCCATGCAACTAAGGACATCACCACAACTACTGAGCCTGTGCCCAGGACCCTGGGATCCGCAACTGCAGAGCCCACATACTGAAACTGCTGAAGCTCACCCACCCTAGAGCCTGTGTTCTGCAACAGAGAAGCCACTGCCATGAGAAGCCAGCACACCACAATTAAAGAGTAGCCCCTGCTCACTGCAACTAGAGAAATACCCCAGGCAGCAGCAAAGACACAGCACAACCAAAAATCAATCAGTTAGTCAATGTCTAGGTTAAACCAAATTCATGTGGATATATGGCAAAACCAATACAATTGTAAAATTAAAAAATAAAATAAAATTTAAAAAACACCAAACAATGGACAAAAAAAATATTTTCTATTGTCAATTTCCCCTTCTTTTCATTATAATCACTGTGTATCAATAGATTGAAATGTATGAAATAAGTTACCTCCACTAGTTATCTGAAAGAAAAAAAATACAAAATTATTTCACTAAGACACTATATTCATCTGCATATATATCAACTTGTAGCCATCTGTCTTCCTGTTGTCATGCACTAGGCTATAAGCTCCCATACATTAGAGATGTTCTTAGTACCCAATGCAGTGGTCCATGTACACAGGATAATGTTCTCTGTAAATATCCACTAAAAGATCTATCCACTGGAGAAAAAATGCTTCATCCACTACTGAAGAATGAGACTTATATATAAGGCTTAGTAAAATGGGGCACACTTCTTGACTATATTTTATGCTGCAAAGTAACCCATTCTAAGAAGTAACTGTGCTACTGTATCTGTGCTACTGACCAATGCAAACTGGTCATCCTCACAGTGTCTTCATAGTTTAATTTTGTATATATAGTTGGAATGTTAATGCATATGAAAGTTTAAGAACCACTCAGCCACTAGTGCAAAAAAAAAAGTTAAAATCTCTATGCAAGTACCAGACCAACCCCTTCCAAGCCATCCTCCCTTTAAGATAACTAATTCAAGAAGATGATGAAAGAGGTTTGTGTAGATAATTAGACAATGTTCTTACTGGCCTCACTTTAGTTTTCAGCCTCTATATATCATGCAGATAAATGCCAGAGCTTAAATAACCATCACATTTCTAAAGTGAAGAATGGATGCTGAATTCTAACAGTCTGGGCTTTCACTATTACAATGTCTTAGTAATTATTCCTCTTTAATTTTTGTGAATGTTAGTATGTTTTCCTGAGCCATCCACTCTTTGATATTCCTTGAACATCTCCAATTCATGAACTTACTCTTTCCTTCTCCTTCTAAAGTAGTCTTACCCATCAGTCCACATGGTTCAGTTTCTCTTCTTCAGGTCATATATTATTATCAGAAGACCTCCCAATACTGATCTCTATATAACAGCCCTTCTCTAGCACTACCTATTTACATTCCTTTTTTATTTACTCATAGTACTTATTAGGGTCTTATGTTTATTTCTTTGTTTATACTTTCTATACCTAAGACTAAAATTTAGGCTCTATGTGTTCATGAATTGGCCACTTGCTTGCTGCACATTCCCAGACACTAGAAGAGTGCCAGGACCATAATAGGTTTTGAAGAACGGAAGAATAAGTTAAAAATTGAAAAGGATTGAACAAGACAGAGCATGTATTTCTTAGTAAGTTCAGAGCTTGCATTAGCAACTCTCCTTTCATCCATTCTCACGTGTGTTTGTGTGTGCATACATGATCCTTGTTAAATATCTTGTTTCAGAGCATGAAACTATTTTATTTAACACCTCAAATTCTTGTGTATTAATCTTTTAAGAGTCAAAGAACCATTATATGTCACTATGAGAGGAGGAAAACAATAGAGAAAATTAAGAGATCTAAAAATTTTTCACTTGCAAAGATAAATAAATTGATAGATGTCCAGTCAAGCTAATAAAATAGACACAAATTATAATATCAAATAAGGAGAAGAGGTTATGACCACCAAGTTTATAGACATTAAAAAAATAATAAAGAATGACAACAAATAAATCCAAATTTGATGATTGAAATGAAAAAGGCTGAATCTTTGGAAGATACAAACTGCCAAATATACATAGATTCAACTAAGATCATAACACTTCATTAAATCTATATGCAATATGGAACTTCTAAAGTTCCACAAATAATGATTAAAGTCTCAATCTACATGTGTGGGAATGAATAAATCTTGTTACAATTTGGATCCAAACTTCATGTTAAGAGGCATAAAGCTGACAGAAATAAGAAGCAAAAATTATTTCCAGCATTGAAAAAGACCTAATGCTTAAAACAATTTCAATACAAACCTAATAACTCACATTTCACCCTTTGTAATAAATTTTGTGAATGTGTTACAACATAGGCATTTCCAAGAGATACAACTATGCAGTGACTGGTATTTGAGGAGGTAATATGTCAACAGTTTCAAGTCAGTAACACTATAGTGTAGATTAGATTCAGAATGAGACAGAGGAGATGATGTTCAGCAAAGATAAATTAAATAGGATGAATACAAAAGCAGAAATACATACAGTAATTCTTTAAGTTAAATTCCCATAATGGACATTATTGCCTTCAGTCTTCCATATGACATCCGCTCAATATTTTCATTGAATATTTCCTAAAACTTCTCAAATGTACTCTTCCCTTAAGCTCACTCAAAGATTTACAAATCCTTTAAAAGAAGCAAGGCCCCTCACACTGCCATGCATTTGAACTTGATGTCCTTAAATGACCTTTACCCACTGCTTCACCAAACTAAATTGATGCCTTTCAGGGTTATTTTCTGAGCTTCTGGGTTATTTTCCCCATGTATACATAGCATCTTGTGATGGCTTTCAGCACACTATTTATTAGGTGAAATACAAATTAACTGATACTCAGTTACATTTGCGGAGAAGGCAATGGCGCCCCACTCCAGTACTCTTGCCTGGAAAATCCCATGGATGGAGGAGCCTGGTGGGCTGCAGTCCATGGTGTCGCTAAGAGTCAGGCACGACTGAGCGACTTCACTTTCACTTTTCACTTTCATGCATTGGAGAAGGAAATGGCAACTCACTCCAGTGTTCTTGCCTGGAGAATCCCAGGGACGGGGGAGCCTGGTGGGCTGCCGTCTATGGGGTCGCACAGAGTCGGACATGACTGAAGCAACTTAGCAGCAGTAGCAGCAGCAGTTACATTTGGATTGAGAAGCCCTTGTGATTAGTGACTATTGTATATTGCTTTGCTTTGCTTTTATCTTAAGACTGGACCACCTAACCCAGGATCTGAATGAAAAAGGAGTTTAAAAATATTTATTAAGAAAGAATGAATAATGACAGTATAATATTATACAGCAGCTATACTTTGATTAAAAAAATGAATGAATGAATGGCTTGAAGAGGAATGAAGTTTTTAAAAAGATATGATATTTGAAATTTTGGGGAGAAAATAACTTGCAATAAAAATGACAACTAGATCTGTCATTAGAGCATACCAACTAGCAAGACTAGTTTCTACTAATATACAAAGGCCCAACAGCTTCATGGATACTATAGCCCTAACTTTGAATTAACATTGATTAGAAATGAGAAAACTGCACAGAAAGATGAAACAGGTCAGAAGAGAGAGTAGTGCTGCCAGGAACTAAATCATGAAGGGTTTCAGGAGAGGCTAGACTACATTTAGATCAGGGGAAATTTGAAAAGCTAAAACAGGGAATTTGTTCTTTATCCAGAGACCAGCCAATGAAGGATCAAAGAGTTTTGATGAGTCTACAGGGTAGAAATTCATTGAATCCAGAGCCAAAAATGAGTTAAGTGGTAGAAAAAGTAGGGAAGGGAAAAAAGATAATATCATGATATAAATCTAAGATGCACATTCTGGGGGAAGACTGGGAATCCCAGTCTTGACATAACTTTCATGAAGAACCTATCTTTGGCTGAAGAATGAGAAGTGTTATGCAAAATTTAATTATTTATATAAGATTGTGCTAAAATACTTGATAGCCTGAAAAGAAATAAAGCTTTCTAAAATAATATTTAGGAAAGGAGTTTAGAGAGAAGCCTAAGCCAATACATTATTGAGAAAAGTTCAGAAATATCCATTGTTATCATTACTATCCAAAATCTAGTGATATTTTATGTGTGTTTCAGACAAAGAAAAAAATATAGAAAAAAAAATTTAATAAAGAGTTAGGAGTGAAATAATGATATGCAAACCACATATTTAAGTGACTTGGAGACAAAACTGAATGAAAAAATCCAACCTGGGATTGAGACTTGGTGTTAAGGACTAGAAAACAGAAGTGTTTCATGAAGAATAATTCAGAAGTAAATAACTGAAAGAATGAAGAATGAACACATATTAAATATCATTCAGGCAGAAGGCTTCACTTTAGGCATTTCACAAGTATAATCTCCACTACTCCTCTCAAAAATTGTATGAATTAAGAATTATTAAAAAAAAAAAAGAATTATTATTTCCATTTTGTAGGTAAAATAATTCAAACTCCAAGAATGACTCAGCTGAGATCTCTAACATTAATACGAAAGCGATATGGTATGTCTGTGTCTGAAAGCCATATATTCTGAATGTGTCCTTTTGTTCCTCCATTCCTTTCTGCCTCTGTTTTGTTTTGCTCTATTTAAAGTTCTATAAGTCCTGGGAGGACTTGAAATCCCCAAGATGGCTGAGAGAAAACTAACAAAGAATAATTTAACCTGTACCTCGATTTAGCCAGCAGCCAAATCCCAGTCAAAAATTACTTCACAACTCTTCTAAGGATTATTTGGCTTTTGTATCTTTTTATAATAGATTTGATGATTCTGTCTCATTTGAAATCATTAATTTTCACTGTCAAATTATGAAATGGTTAATATTTGATGAAACATTTAACTTATAGTTTTATTTTAATTTATAGTTATATAGAGAGCTCTTCAAGAAATTCAAACCTATGCTTAAGAGAGATAAACTATATATCATTAAAATACAACTTCATTTAAATATAATAATTTGGGGGCACTAAAAACATGTTAGATACTCATAACATAGAAATATAATCCTTTTGCTTGTAAGGGGACATTCAACATTGCTCTTTTATAACATTTGTTTTTCTTTAGTCAAGTAAGTTCAGTTGATCAGTCATGTCCGACTCTGTGAGCCCATGAACCACAGCACTCCAGGCCTCCCTGTCCATCACCAAATTCTGGAGTCCACCCAAACCCATGTCCATTGAGTTGGTGATGCCATCCAACCATCTCATCCTCTGTCATCCCCTTCTCCTCCTGCCCTCAATCTTTCCCAGCATCAGGGTATTTTCAGATGAATCAGCTATTCTCATCAGGTGGCCAAAGTACTGGAGTTTCAGCTTCAACATCAGTCCTTCCAATGAACACTCAGGACTGATCTTCTTTAGGATGGACTGGTTGAATCTCCTTGCAGTCCAAGGGACTCTCAAGACTCTTCTCCAACACCACAGTTCAAAAGCATCAATTATTTGGCACTCAGCTTTCTTTATAGTCCACCTCTCACATCGTTACATGACTACTGGAAAAATCATAGGTTTGACTAGATGGACATTTGTCTCTGCTTTTTAATATGCTGTCTAGGTTCTTCATAACTTGCCTTCCAAAAAGTAAGCGTCTTTTAATTTCATGGCTGCAATCACCATCTGCAGTGATTTGGAGCCCAATAAAATAAAGTCAGCCGCTGTTTCCACTGTTTCCCCATCTATTTCCCATGAAGTGATGGGACCGGATGCCATGATCTTAGTTTTCTGAATGTTGAGCTTTAAGCCAACTTTTTCACTCTCCTCTTTCACTTTCATCAAGAGGTTCTTTTATTTTCTTCACTTTCTGCCATACGGGTGGTGTCATCTGCATATCTGAGGTGATTGATATTTCTCCTGGCAATCTTGATTCCAGCTTGTGCTTCCTCCAGCCCAGAGTTTGTCATGATGTCTTCTGAATACAAGTTAAATAAGCAGGGTCACTTTTCCTATTTGGAACCAGTCTTTTGTTCCATGTCCAGTTCTAACTGTTGCTTCCTGACCTGCATACAGATTTCTCAGGAGGCAGGTCAGGTGGTCTGGTATTCCCATCTCTTTCAGAATTTCCCACAGTTTATTGTGATCCACACAGTCAAAGGCTTTGACATAGTCAATAAAGCAGAAATAGATGTTTTTTCTGGAACTCTTTTGCTTTTTCATGATCCAGCGGATGTTGGCAATTTGACCTGTTTCCTCTGCCTTTTCTAAAACCTGCTTCAACACTTGGATGTGCACAGTTCATGGATTGCTAAAGCCTGGCTTGGAGAATTTTGAGCATTACTTTACTAGCATGTGACATGAGTACAATTGTGTGGTAGTTTGAGCATTCTTTGGCATTGCCTTTCTTTGGGATTAGGATTCCCTGGTAGCTCAGATGGTAAAGCATCTGCCTGCAACGCAGGAGACCCAGGTTCAATCCTGAGTCGGGAAGATCCTCTGGAGAAGGAAATGGCAACCCACTACAGTACTCATGCCTGGAAAAATCCATGGATGGAGAAGCCTGGTGGGCCATAGTCCATGGGGTAGCAAAGAGTCAGACATGACTGAGTGACTTCACTTTCACTTTTCACTTTTCTTTGGGATTGGAATGAAAACTGACCTTTTCCAATCCTGTGGCCACTGCTGAGTTTTCCAATTTTGCTGGCATATTGAGTGCAGCACTTTCATAGCATCATCTTTCAGGATTTGAAATAGCTCAACTGGAATTCCATCACCTCCACTAGCTTTGTTCGTAGTGATGCTTCGTAAGGCCCACTTGACGTCACATTCCAGGATGTCTGGCTCTAGGTGAGTGAGCATATCATTGTGATTATCTGAGTCGTGAAGATCTTTTTTATACAGTTCTTCTGTGTATTCTTTCCATCTCTTCTTAATATCTTCTGCTTCTGTTAGGTCCATACCATTTCTGTCTTTTATCGAGCCCATCTTTGCATAAAATATTCCCTTGGGATCTCTAATTTTCTTGAAGAGATCTCTGGTCTTTCCCATTTTATCATTTTCCTCTATTTCTTTGCACTGATCACTGAGGAAGGCTTTCTTATCTCTCCTTGCCATTCTTTGGAACTCTGCATTCAAATGGGTATATCTTTCCTTTTCTCCTTTGCTTTTGGCTTCTCTTCTTTTCACAGCTATTTGTAAGCCCTCCTCAGACAGCCATTTTGCTTTTTTGCATTTCTTTTTCTTGGGGATGGTCTTGATCCCTGTCTCTTGTACAATTTCATGAACCTCCATCCACAGTTCATCAGGCACTCTATCAGATCTAGTCTCTTAAATCTATTTCTCAATTCCACTGTATAATTATAAGGGATTTTATTTAGGGCATACCTGAATGGTCTAGTGGTTTTCCCTACTTTCTTCAATTTCAGCCTTAATTTGGCAATAAGGAGTTCATAGTCTGAGCCACAGTCAGCTCCCGGTCTCGTTTTTGCTGTCTGTATAGAGCTTCTCCATCTTTGGCTGCAAAGGATATAATTAATCTGATTTCAGTGTTGACCATCTGGTGACGTCCCTGTATAGAGTTTTCTCTTTTGTTTTTGGAAGAGGGTGTTTGCTATGACCAGTGTGTTCTCTTGGCAAAACTCTATTAACCTTTGACCTGCTTCATTCTGTACTCCAAGGCCAAATTTGCCTGTTACTCCAAGTGTTTCTTGACTTCCTACTTTTGCATTCCAGTCCCCTATAATGAAAAGGACATCTTTTTTGGGTGTTATTTCTAAAAGATCTTGTAGGTCTTCATAGAACCGTTCAGCTTCAGCTTCTTTAGCGTTACTGGTTAAGTCTATGGTGGGGCATTGACTTAGATTACTGTAATATTGAATGATTTGTCTTGGAAACGAACAGAGATCATTCTATTGTTTTTGAGATTGCATCCAAGGACTGCATTTCAGACTCTTTTGTTGACCATGATGGCTACTCCATTTCTTCCAAGGGATTCCTGCCCAAAGTAGTAGATATAATGGTCATATGAATTAAATTCACCCATTCCAGTCCATTTTAGTTCGCTGATTCCTAGAATGTCAGCGTTCACTCTTGCCATCTCCTGTTTGACCACTTCCAGTTTGCCTTTATTAATTTATTACTTAGACCTAAAAGCAAGGATATCAGAGATCCTCATAAAATATGTTTCGTCACTCAGTCATGGACTGTCGCCCACCAGGCTCCTCTGTCCATGGGATTTCTCCAGGCAAGAATACTGGAGTGGGTTGTCATGCCCTTCCTCAGGGGATCTTCCCAACCCAGGGATCAATCCCAGGTCTCCTGCATCGCAGGCGGATTCTTTACCATCTGAGCCACCAAGGAAGCCCACCATACACATAGAATGTTAATTAGCCTTAAAACACTGCCTACAAGGAAAATTCTTTAGTATTTTAAGCCAAAGTGAAGTGTTAGTCACTCAGTCATATCCAAATCTTTGAGACCTCATGGGCTGTAGCTTCTCTGTCCATCAGATCCTCCAGGTTGGAATCCTGGAGTGGGTTGCCATTCCATTCTCCAGGGGATCATCCTGACCCAGGGTTCAAACCCAGGTCTCCTGCATTGCAGGCAGATTCTTTGCCGTCTGAGCCGCCAGTGAAGTGAAGTCGCTCAATCGTGTCTGACTCTGCGACCCCACAGACTGTACCCTACCAGGCTCCTCTGTCCACGGGATTTTCCAGGCAATAGTACTGGAGTGGATTGCCATTTCCTTCTCCAGGGGATCTTCCTGACCCAGGGATCAAACCCAGGTCTCCTGCATTGTAGACAGATGCTTTACCATCTGAGCCACCAGGGAAGTCCTTGAGCCACCAGTGAAGCCCCTAAAAATTGAGATAAAACTCTCTGAAGTAAACAAAATCATCAATATCTACTGTATTAAAAACATTATGAAAATGTTTAAAATTAAAAACATTATGAAAACTTACTGCTCAAAAGTTAGACCAAAATGGAAACACAATTAACATTTAAAATATATTATAAAGAAGAACAAACATTGATTTACATGTATACTATAGAGGTTTATATAATTTTAATGAGGCTATATTTACTCTGTTCTTTGTGTTATAAATAAGTTAATTAAAACTAGGTATTCAAAAGCATAGAAATTCAGAATTCTTTAGAAATTACTCTGTTTTCCAAGTGGTATTATCAAAATTTCTCAAGTAGACTTATATAAATTTTTAAAGCTATAGAAGAATTATTTATGAATCAAAACAATCCCATATATTTTTACTTATTTACTTTTCTGTTATATAAGTGCTATAATTTAAACAAAACAGCAATAAATTAAACAGATAATATGTGTGAGGAAAAATAAAAGTTGTACATAGTTTATCATTTTCTTCCTGTCCTCTTACATAGCAACTTATTTTAATTCCTTTTTAAACGTTTTTGGGAATTTAAATTTGTAGGCTGTGTCTTTATGTTGTCTTAAGAGACTGAAATATGTCAGTTTTCAAAAAGAAAATGCAGACTAATAGGTATTACCTGTATTTAATTTAAAAAAAATTAACATTGGCATGCCTCTTTCTGTCCTGTGGGAAAGTAGACTAGTTTTCTTTTCCCTTTTTGAATAATACTTCTCTGAACTGTCCTTAGGATTTAGGACATACTCTTATTCTTTTATGTAGTACTAAAACCTAATATATCCAAACATGAAATTCTCTTTGACAAAGCAGCTCTGCTTATATCAAGGCCACATTACACTGATTTATAGTGTCCATCAAATGTGATATTAATGTAAATATCCTCTCAATGAAAGTGTTTGAACATGTATTATTAAGGATTGTACTTATAGCAACAGCAGATTTGGGGGCTTGTAGTGATTAATTTCCAGCTCTCCTAAAATGTTCTTCTCTTTTATTTCTTACTGTTTTGGTATGCCAAATGTCAATCAGGTTATTGTATTTATAAATTTATCATATAGGTTCTCCTTGTCTAAAATGTCATCATGTTAAACATTTCAGAGAAAATTATTTTAAAGCACAAAGGCAATTTGAATTTGGTAAGTCAAAGTTGAATTCCAAATAAGTGTAAATTTTTGTGAAGAAATTAGAAAAGTCATGTTTAACTTCACTGCCTTTTTCTAGTAAGATATTTTTGCATCCTGAAGCCATCTACTTTTATTTCTAAAACTGAGTCATTTTCTCTGTATGAGTTTTTGTTGCAACCTACACTTGAAAAAATCAAGTGCAGTCAGCTCATTCTTTCTCACTACTTCAGGATTCTTCAAAGATCATCAAATATTTTTTTTTAAAGAGACAAAAATTTTTATTTTACTACAATCTTTTTATCCATTTTTATCTTCAATATGCTTCCAAATTAGAAAGGAAATTTATTTTCTTGCTTCACACTTTGAAATTATGATTTCATCATGGACCAACATTTTAATATCCTTTCTATGCCCACAACAATAATAGCAATCTTATAGGCACATGTCCAAGGAGTCTATTTCCTTTCATGTCTACAAAGTTAAAAATATGATTATGTGCTTCTTTATGTTTTGAGGAAACTGCACAGTGACCAAAATCCTTCTTTATGGGAACCTCAAGATGACCAGAAAGCAGATTACATTCATTTTTAGCTGTGTGTTATAGAAGGTATGCAAGTCACTTAGCTAGTTAGACCTTTTCATTTTCTCCGGTAAGTAGTTGGTAGACTAAATGGAATTTTCCGAAATTTATGTTTACATTTTCTGTTGAGTATGCAGACACAGGAGCAGTCTAGCTTATATTTGGATATCAAGAAGCTTTGTTTTCTGAAATTTTATTAAAATCTTAATAGAAATTAAGAATACCATTTAAAAACCATTTTATTTTTTAAATCAAAGTTCCTAAGAACTAAAAGGAACATTTTGTTGTAACTATGATACCTTACATCGTTTGACCTACTATAGAAAGCTTGTTCCTTGCTAAGATCTGACAGAACCAGAACTCCTCTTGTAAATATCAGTGCATTTGTTATCAAAATCTTCCTTTTGTTCTCCTATAGGTCATCTTAGTTGCAATTTCTGAGTTGGTTAATGTTACTTTACATAGTTTTGTAGAGCCATCAAGAGAACAGTACAATAATGCATGTTCATTGTGATGGCATGCCCAAGGCAAATCAGTGCCCATGATTTTCAACTGACTGTTGATATTTTGGGAGAGACCAAACAAATTTTAATCAGCTTATACATAATTATACCCTGTCAATCTTGTGGGATTCAATCTCTATGCATGTTTCCCCATTCTCTTCTTCAACGTGCCCAGTCCCAAATTCTTTCCCTCATATTGTGCAGATATATATATATTTTTTATCTTCCTAATGCCTGTAAAGTAACAGAGTTTTTGAGTCTTCTTTTTTGGCAATGTCTGGGTAATGCTAACGTTAATAGTAGAATTATTTTTATTTTCATTATCTGAGTTCTTGGAAAATATATTTTGTGTTTTAAAACACAAAACATATTAAAGTATTTTAATACTATGAATATTCATATTAGTATGATGAATATAATATTGTGACTATTCATAACAGTGACAATATTAAAATCAAACTAGCACAAGAGATTGAATATACAAACAGATAAGGACTAGACCATATATCACAATAGAATTATAGCCAACAACTTCTTCAATAATGAGCCCATGAAGCCAATCCACTAGCCCTGTAGCAATCAGCCCAGAATAGTCAGGATTTGGTCAACACCTGCCAGCTCCCCTAATTTGTGCCCTTCCTTCCACCTCAGAACCAACCAGAAAAAATCAAATATATTCTCCAAACCAATTGCATAGGTTGCCCTGCTGCCACTTAGGGCACTTCCAGCTTCTTCTTGCCAATAACTTCTAATCAGGGCATACCTGAAGCCTTCTCTTTTTTCCATTATAAAGCTTTTCACCTCTTGTGAACACTTTTGATCCTCTGCCAAATGCAAGTGATGATGGCTGACTCCCTTGCTATATCAATCTCTGAGTAAATAGCTGCTGTTTGATATCATCTGGGGGATCTTTATTTCCACAAGTGATATCTAAATACAAAGCACAACAGTTCATCCACTGATCAAGTCAAAAACAGATTATTTTAACAATTTATTTTTAATTGGCAGATACTTGCTTTATAATATTGTGTTCATTTCTGCCATATATCATTGTGAATCAGCCATAGATATATGTATGTCCCCTCCCTCTTTTACCTCCCTCCCATCTCCCACCCCCATCCCACCCCTCTAGGTTGTCACAGAGTACCAAATTTGAGCTCCCTGCATCATACAGCAAATTTCCACTGACTATATAATTTTAATATAGTAATGTGTATGTTTCAATGCTATTCTCTCAATTATTAATGCTCACTATTACAGAACACTAAAATTGCATCAGTTGGAGAGATCCAATAAAAGATGATTCATTACTATAAAATGAAAATCATAGTTACCAGCATCAGTGGTCAAATGTAAAAACAGCAGCAACTATGAAAGGCAGATAATATGCTGTCTTCATTTGACACTAAAAGCAGCTTTTCTCTAAGTTTCTGTTTTTGGAGCTGCCTTTTCAGTTTGATACTTTCTCCTCAACCTTTCTTACCTAAAAAGTGGTATTTTTGCAATCTGGGAAAATGTTTCCAGGATAAGAGACTTTTAGTACTAAAATGAGGACAATCAAACCTGGAAAACTGGTTATCCTCCCCCTTTTTTTTAATCAAGAGCTAGAAAAACTCATCAGCTTTCCATGATTCTTGTTTCTCTCATTCTTCATATCCAACCAGTTTCCAAAAGCAAGTTTTATCCTCTAGATGTAGGTTCACCATGAACTAATGTAGTGTAAATTTTGGTGCATCTTGCATGCACAAACACCTTCCTACACTCTAAGAGATGCCTCCTACCAATGTGTTCATATATTCATGCTGTGCTGTGCTAAGTCGCTTCAGTCTTGTCCAACTCTGTGCGACCCATAGACTGTAGCCCACCAGGCTCGTCTGTTCATGGGATTCTCCAGGCAAGAATGCTGGAGTGGGTTACCATTTCCTTCGCCATCATATATTCATATGTTTTTCTAAAAATTTCAAAAACATCACAATCAATTAAGATGGCTGTCCACACTGATTGCTCCTCATAACACTTCCATTCATATTAAGTAGTGTTAGGGGGACAACAAAGCATGTTTGGAATCCAGCTAAGGGGCAACTAAATTGAAAATATTTCAGTTTTGGTGTATTGGAACATACCAATGTGGTTTCAGTTCAGTTCAGTTCAGTCGCCCAGTTATGTCCGACTCTTGAGACCCCATGGACTGCAGCACGTCAGGCCTCCCTGTCCATCACCAACTCCTGGAGTTTACTCATGTCCATTGAATTGGTGACGCCATCCAACCATCTCATCCTCTGTCGTCCCCTTCTCCTCCTGCCTTCAACCTTTCCCAGCATCAGGGTCTCTTCCAATGTGGTTTACAGTCACTTTTATAAAGGGTTACATAATTGTCAGCATTCCTGCTACAGGAATGACTTCCAGAAGTACTTCTACCACACACTGTGCTGACTCACCCAGCGTAACAGCAAGAAGCCAGAAAGATATAAATGTGTCACTGTAAGAAGGTATCCTCCAACATCTGGCACTGAAACTATGAGAATAGAGAAACACAGTTTAATATGTACAGAACCAGAAGTTAATATATAGAAAATTCTTCCAGTTTTCAAACATCTATAATTTTAAAGGGACATTTGATTCCCATAAAATGCCTAACCAAAACAACAGTGATTTCTGGTTAGAAATACGATTTATTGGCAGCATGTACAATTCAGTCACCATACTCTGTTTCTTCCTTCTTTTGATGAAAAGTGCTGAAACTTACCAGAATTCCTGTGTGTAGGGCACCTCCTGTTGCATATAAGCAGCAGATTCAGCTGTGTGAAGCCACATGCTTTTGCATCTGAACCATCAATTAAAAAAAATGATCAACTGCAATATGAAAAAAGCTTTAATTTCCTTCTAATCTCTCCTTACAGAATACTATTATAATTCATATTTTGTATATGTATTAATATAATGAACATTATTCATATGAAGATATTAAAGAGCATGAATCTAAAAAGTTTCTATATCTTTAATATGTAGAACTGTCAGGAAGGTATGTCATAGAAATATTGTGTTATTTTCCCAAATTTTATGAAATTTTTAGCATTCATCAACCCTTTAAATTTAGTAATGTTTTCAGATTCTTTTCCTTATTATAAAGTGTTTGTTTTTGTACCTAAATTTGTGCTTATAATTTTGAACTTTTTTTTATTTTGAGAGCCTTGAAATTTGTAAAAAGCTTCAAGCATCACAGAACTGGAATATGTCTCTTCATCTTCACTCTCTACTGTGGTTCACGAGTTCATTCAAGCCAGACAACAAACAAAATGTCTGGTTAGCAGCTCTCCTTACTCCAGTCAATCTCCTCTGCTCCTACCAGGGTTATGTCCTAAAATACAAATTCATTCATCACCATGGGTACACAGCCATGTCCTTCACAAGGTGCCAGCAACATTCCATAGTCACAGTTGCTGGCCCCAGCTCATCTGATCCAAGCTGCTCGATCCACAGCCTCACATGGAACTACTCATTCCCTGATCTTCACTTTGAAGAAAGATGTTCCGCCTCTCTGTGAAGTAAAAAGCTGATTAGTTCTTCAAGGTCACCCTCAAATATCAGCCTCCTCAGTGAAGATATGCTCAAGTTATCCATCATGTACATGCTCTCCAAAACATCTATTTTAATTCAACACTTTTTATTTCACATATCATTTTCTTATTGATATGTATATATCTCCTAATTAGGAAATTTTTTGAAAGCAAGGTCTTTAAATTGTCATAAGTAGAGCATGATACTTTCTTAACTTAGCACTCATTCATTCATTCTCCCATTAATCCATTTATCTTACCTACTATATATGTCAGAGGGCTTCCCTGGTGGCCCAGATGGTAAAGAATCTACCTGTAACACCAGAGACCTGGGTTCAATACCTGGGTTGGGAAGATCCCCTGGAGGAGTACATGTCAATCACTCTAGTATTCTTGCCTGGAGAATCCCCGTGGACAGAGGAGCCTGGTGTGCTATAGTCCATGGGGTCACAAAGATTCAGACACGTCTGAGCACCTAAGCACATATACGTCAGACATTCTTCTGGGCATTAGGGATAAAACTTATACCTGATTCACAATAAACATTATTGGAATGAATGAGTAAATTATCCTCTGATTTTGTCATAAAGACAACTTTACTTAGGTTCCTTTGTGTCATCATCATAGAGCTGACAGAATATTTTATCTTATATTCAAAGGAACAGTTGTGATATAAAATTAGGACTGAACTAGGATCAAAAGACCTGGGTTTGAGTTTCGGGGCTATATTTAATGGCTGGCAATCTTGAGCATGTAAATATCTCTGATAACAAATTTTTTTCTCTTTAAAATGAAGAAAACATTTCATATGTCATTGATATATTCTAAGAATTCAGTGCTACAACGTAGGTGGAAGTGCTTTGTCAATGATTGTTTTACACAAATGTTAAGACATTATTGCTTTCACTTGAAAGGTGTTATTGCTCTTCTGTGTCTGGGAATATCTTTCATTTACACTTTTGACTGTAAATTCCTGTATTTATTATTTACTGCCTACCTAGAATGAAAACCACCAAATATCACTTGCCAAATTAAACTGCAATAACACTCAAGTCTCAGAGATAATAAAATTGAACTGAATCTAAGTGGGAATATGTTTTGCTAAGTCACAGTCCTAAAACAAGTATCAAATGAAATTATAACTCTGGATATGTATGATATTCTGACAGACACACTGAAGTTCATTATTTACCAAATAAAAGGCAGTATTTTCTATTTTACCTCACAATTTTAGAAAGCATAACATATGTTTAATATCTTTTCTCCTTTTCTCTTTAGAACTGTTAGTCTATTTTAGAACAAGGCCTGAGAAGCTGAAGCCACACTGCATGATACCTCTATTCATCTAAGGTAAGGTTGCATCTGCTCCCATTACCATCTTTGAACACAGTTCTACTCTGTAGTTAACAAGCTATAATCTGGTTTAATAAAGGGGTTCCCCTTGAAATTTGGAATAATTTATAACTTGCTTAATTGACTTGCTGTTTATTGAGAACTAATCTAAAATTTTAGAAAAAGATGTCAACCATGTCTTCTAACCAATAAGAAGTTATTGTATATCATTTTTTAAAGCATGTGCTATGCTGTGCTTAGTTGCTCAGTCATGTCCGACTCTTTGTGGCCCCATGGACTGCAACCTGCCTGGCTCCTCTGTCCATGGGGATTCATATAAGTCAGTTCTTCACAACAGATGGACAAAATATTGGAGTTTCAGCCTCAACATCAGTCCTTACAATGGATATTCAGGGCTGATTTCCTTTATCATGCATTGGTTGGATCTCCTGGCAGTTCAAGGAATTCTCAAGACTCTTCTCCAACACCATAGTTCAAAAGCATCAATTCTTCAGCACTCAGCTTTTTTTATAGTCCAACACTTACACCAATACTTGACTACTGGAAAAATCATAGCTTTGACTGGACAGATCTGTGTTGGCAAAATAATGTCTCTGCTTTTTAATAGGCTATCTACTTGGTCATAGATTTTCTTCCAAGGAGCAAGCATCTTTGATTTTCATGGCTGCAGTCACCATCTGCAGTGATTTTGGAGCCCAAGAAAATAAAGTCTGACACTGTTTCGCATCTATTTGCCATGAAGTGATGGGACCAAGAATACACAGAACTGTACAAAAAAGATCTTCACGACCCAGATAATCACGATGGTATGGTCATCTAGAGCCAGACATACTGGAATGTGAAGTCAAGTGGGCCTTAGAAAGCATCACTATGAACAAAGCTAGAGGAGGTGATGGAATTCCAGTTGAGCTATTTCAAATCCTGAAAGATGATGCTGTGAAAGTTCTGCACTCAATATGCCAGCAAATTTGGAAAACTCAGCAGTGGCCACAGGACTGGAAAAGGTCAGTTTGCATTCCAACCCCAAAGAAAGGCAATGCCAAAGAATGCTCAAACTACCACACAATTGAACTCATCTCAAATGCTAGTACAGTAATGCTCAAAATTCTCCAAGCCAGGCTTCAGCAGTACGTGAACCGTGAACTTCCAGATGTTCAAGCTGGTTTTAGAAAAGGCAGAGAAACCAGAGATAAATTGCCAACATCCGCTGGATCATCAGAAAAGCAAGAGAGTTCCAGAAAAATATCTATTTCTGCTTTATTGACTATGCAAAAGCCTTTGACTGTGTGGATCACAATAAACTGTGGAAAATTCTGAAAGAGATGGGAATACCAGACCACCTGACCTGCCTCTTGAGAAATCTGTATGCAGGTCAGGAAGCAACAGTTAGAACTGGACATGGAACAACGACTGGTTCCAGATAGGAAAGGAGTACATCAAGGCTGTATATTGTCACCCTGCTTATTTAACCAATATGCAGAGTGCATCATGAGAAACGCTGAACTGGAAGAAACACAAGCTGGAATCAAGATTGCCGGGAGAAATATCAATAACCTCAGATATGCAGATGACACCAACCTTATGGCAGAAAGTGAAGAGGAACTCAAAAGCCTCTTGATGAAAGTGAAAGTGGAGAGTGAAAAAGTTGGCTTAAAGCTCAACATTCAGAAAACAAAGATCATGGCATCCAGTCCCATCTCTTCATGGGAAATAGATGGGGAAACAGTGGAAACAGTGTCAGACTTTTTTATTCTGGGCTTCAAAATCACTGCAGATGGTCACTGCAGCCACGAAATCAAAAGACGCCTACTCCTTGGAAGGAAAGTTATGACCAACCCAGATAGCATGTTGAAAAGCAGAGACATTACTTTGCCAACAAAGGTCTGTCTAGTCAAGGTTATGGTTTTTCCAGTGGTCATGTATGGATATGAGAGTTGGACTGTGAAGAAGGCTGAGCACCGAAGAATTGATGCTTTTGAACTGTGGTGTTGGAGAAGACTCTTGAGAGTCCCTTGGACTGCAAGGAGATCCAACCAGTCCATTGTGAAGGAGAATGATGCTAAAGCTGAAACTCCAGTACTTTGGCCACCTCATGCAAAGAGTTGGCTCATTGGAAAAGACTCTGATGCTGGGAGGAATTGGGGGCAGGAGGAGAAGGGAACGACAGAGGATGAGATGGCTGGATGGCATCACTGACTTGATGGACGTGAGTCTGAGTGAACTCCGGGAGTTGGTGACGGACAGGGAGGCCTGGTGTGCTACGATTCATGGGGTCGCAAAGACTTTGATATGACTGAGCGACTGAACTGACCTGAACTGATGGGACCAGATGCCATAACCTTAGTTTTCTGAATATTGAGCTTTAAGCCAACTTCTTCACTCTCCTCTTTCACTTTCATCAAAAGGTTCTTCAGTTCTTCTTCACTTTCTGCCATAAAGGTGGTGTCATCTGCGTATCTGAGGTTATTGATATTTCTCCCAGTAATCTTGATTCCAGTTTGTGCTTCAACCAGCCCAATATTTCTCATGATGCATTATGCATATAAGTTAAATAAGCAGGGTAACAATATGTAGCCTTGATGTATTCATTTCCATATTGGAACCAGTCTGTTGTTCTATATCCAGTTCTAACTGTTGTTTCTTGACCTGCATACAGATTTCTCAGGAGGCAAGTCAGGTGGTCTGGTCTTGCCATCACTTTAAGAATTCTCCACAGTTTGTTGTGATCCACAGTCAAAGGCTTTGGCATAGTCAATAAAGTAGAAGTAGATGTTTTTCTGGAACTGTCTTGCTGTTTTGAAGATCCAACAGATGTTGGCAGTTTGATCTCTAGTTCCTCTCCCTTTTCTAAATCCACCTTGAACATCTGGAAGTTCACAGTTCATGTACTGTTGATGCCTGGTTTAGAGAATGTTGAGCATTAATTTACTAGCGTGTAAGATGAGTACAATTATGGAGTATTTGAGCATTCAATGGGATTGCCTTTCTTTGGTACTGGAATGAAATCTGACCCTTTTCAGACCTGTGGACACTGCTGTGTTTTCCAAAATTGCTGGCATATTGAGTGAAGCACTTTCACAGCATCATCTTTTAGGAACTGAAATAGCTCAACTGGAATTCCATCACCTCCACTAGCTTTGCTCATAGTGATGCTTCCTAAGGCCCACTTGACTTCACATTCCAGGATGTCTGGCTCTAGGTGAGTGATCACACCATCCTGGTTATCTGGGTCATTAAAATCTTTTTTTGTGTAGTTCTTCTGAGTATTCTTGCCACCTCTTCTTAATATCTTCTGCTTCTGTTAGGTCCATACCATTTCTGTCCTTTATTGCTCCCATCTTTACACGAAATGTTCCCTTGGTATCTCTAATTTTCTTGAAGAGATCCCTAGTCCTTCCCATTCTATTGTTTTCCTTTATTTCTTTGCATTAATCACTGAGGAAGGCTTTCTTATCTCTCCTTGCTATTCTTTGGAACTCTGCATTCAGATGCTTGTATCTTTCCTTTTCTCCTTTGCTTTTCACTTCTCTTCTGTTCACAGCTATTTCTAAGGTTTCCTCAGGCAACCATTTTGCCTTGTTGCATTTCTTTTGCTTGGGGATGGTCTTGATCACTGCCTTTTGTACAATGTCATGAACCTCCATCCATAGTTCTTCAGGAACTCTATCACATCTAATCCCTTGAATGTATTTCTCACTTCCATTGTATTATCATAAGGGATTTGATTTGGGTCATACCTGAATGGTCTAGTGGTTTTCCCCACTTTCTTCAATTTGAGTCTGAATTTGGCAATAGGAGTTCATGATCTGAGCCACAGTCAGCTCCCAGTCTTGTTTTTGCTGACTGTATAGAGCTTCTCCATCTTTGGCTACTAAGAATAAAATCAATCTGATCTAGGTGTTGACCATCTGGTGATGTCTGTATAGCGTCTTCTCTTGTGTTGTTGGAAGAGGGTGTAGTGCGTTCTTTTGACAAAACTTGTTAGTCTTTGACCTGCTTCATTTTGTGTTCCAAGGGCAAATTTGCCTGTTACTCCAGGTATCTCTTGACTTCCTACTTTTTCATTCCAGTCCCCTATAATGAAAAGGACATCTTTTTGGGGTGTTAGTTCTAGAAGATCTTGTAGGTCTTCATAGAACTGTTAATCTCTTTAGATTCTAATAAATAACTGTTGGACCAGAAGACAGTTCCAAGGAAATAAAGCATATTCAGAAGATGGGGAAATTTTCTGTAATCTTGTGATGCATAATACAGCATATTCAGGGGCACTAAGGTCAACTCAGCAGTCCTTAAGATCAGTTCACTCTGAATCTATCTCCTGGCATGCTTGCTAAGTCACTTCAGTTGTGTCCAACACTATGTGATCTTGTGAACTGTAGCCCACCAGGCTCCTCTGTCCATGGGATTCTCCAAGCAAGAATACTAGAGTCGATTGCCATGGCCTCCCCCAGGGGATCTTCCCCACACAGTAACTGAACCAGTCTCTGTTATGTCTCCTGCGTTGGAAGGTGGGTTCTTTACCACTAGTGCCACCTGGGAAACCCATGGACTGTAGGCCGCCAGGCACCTCTGTCCATGGAATTCTCCACGCAAGAATACAAGGTAGCGTTCTCTTCTCTAGTGAATCTTCCCAACCCAGGGACTGAACCCATGTATCTCACATTACAGGCAGATTCTTTACTGTCTCAGCCACCAGGAAAGCAGCATAATCTGACAGTATCATCTACATCCCCAGTGGTGTACTCTATGCTTTGGCTCTATTCAAAAGCAGACAATTTTAGTCTTTCCTCTCCAGAAGTGGTGTACATGCATACATGCTGGCTGTCATGATCCTTGACTTCGTGACAGCCAGGTATGACCACACCTCCCCATATGGCCAATAAGATATAAGTGGATCTTCCTGGAGAGTAGTGTAGGTGGTCTGGGCTCTAGAAAAGTTTTTAATAGAGACAGCCTTGGCTAACATACCTCTTCAGTTGCTTGCTATTGTTCCTTTCATCGTTTCATCTCTTTCTACCTGGATAATGGATATAAAGATTAAAGACACAACAGCTGTTTTTAGACTAAGGATGGTAGTGACATATTAAACATGGAAGAGCAGGAAGATAGGAGGAGATTTGACCCTTGTTGTTATCTTTGATCCATCATGTGAGCCATAGAAAACCTATCTCAGGCAATTGGTTATGTACAGTGAATAATATCCTAGGTATTTAAGCCCCTGTGCATCTGGTGGGCTATTGCTTACAACCAGATGTACTCCTGTTATAACAAAAGGTTGAATCTCCCTGGAAGATTCATTGATCTATACAGGTCTTTCTCCATTTTTTACCCATAACAGCTTCAGTATTAATAGATATTCCTACCAAATTCCAAGAGAAAGAAGCCCTCTGTATTCCAGGACCCACTCTTTTTCCTGGGACTTTTAGGTGGCAGGTGGAGGTTTATGTCTGGTTACACTTTCCCACCTTAGAGTGGCAGATTTGGCCTTTTCTAAACAATGTAAATGTTCATACTATGTCACCAGTTAGTGAAATATTAAGAAATAAATATAAGATTTAAATGGACTTGTTTGATTGCTATTATATAGTGAAGAGATTTTAAGCTATTTCATCACAATATGGAGAAATTCAATTTTCCACATCTTTAATTCTTATTATCTTGGCTTATTTAAAATCAGGTAACAACTGTTCCATACATCAGTGTCACTGGGACGACCCAGAGGGATGGTATGGGGAGGGAGGAGGGAGGAGGGTTCAGGATGGGGAGCACATGTATACCTGTGATGGATTCATTTTGATATTTGGCAAAACTAATACAATTATGTAAAGTTTAAAAATAAAATAAAATTAAAAAAAATAATAATAAAATCAGGTAACAACTATTTCAGAATTAATTTGATTTTATAAGTCAATGTAGTATAAAATTATTCTTAAAAGTTGACTTTGCCTTCCTTTTATAATCAATCTAATATCAAGTATGATTAGAGTCTAAAAATGACATGACATTTTCAGAAATAAATTATAATTTCCATGTAGAGGAAAATAGTTTCTAGGTCATGTAATAATTACATAAAGTTTGTTTTGTTTATTTTTAATTTTTAAAAAACCATATATCATAAGGAAATTTTGTAATCATTTTTTTCTCTGTCAGGTATTTTTAAAAATGTGTATGTCCCCTTAGTCATTCAGTCAGAGTGATTCTGACATTAATCAATTTATTTTTGAGGTACTGCCATGGCTTTCTTTAATTTTCATTTATCTTTACTATTTATATACACTAATGAGCATGGAATTATATAGATATTGAACTAGTTGATTTTCTTTTTTAAATGTAAGTATAGTTGACTTACAATATGATATTAGTTCCAACTGCACAGCATAGTTTTTTTTTTTTTTTTTTTAGATTTTATAGATCACATCCCCCATTTAATTATTAGAAAATTTTGGCTATGTTTCCTGTGACAGACATTATGTTCTTATGACATTTATTTTATACCTGAAAGTTTGTACCTCTCAATCCTCTTTATTTGCTTCTCTCCCCACTCCTCTCTCTTCTGGTAACCACTAGTTTGTTCATTATATCTATGAATCTGGTCCTGTTTTATATGTTTTATTTTTTAGATTCCACAAGTAAATGAAAATATAGAATTTGTTTTTCTCTGTCTGACTTACTTCAGTAAACATAATACCCTCCAGTTCTGCTCACATTGTTGAAAATGACAAATTTCCACTATTTTTATGGCTGAGTAGTATTTTATTATGCACATATACCACATCTTGCCAGGAGAAATATCAATAACCTCAGATATGCAGATGACACCACCCTTATGGCAGAAAGTGAAGAGAAACTCAAAAGCCTCTTGATGAAGGTGAAAGAGGAGAGTGAAAAAGTTGGCTTAAAGCTCAACATTCAGAAAATGAAGATCATGGCATCTGGTCCCATCACTTCATGGGAAATAGATGGGGAAACAGTGGAAACAGTGTCAGACTTTATTTTTGGGGGCTCCAAAATCACTGCAGATGGTGATTGCAGCCATGAAATTAAAAGACGCTTACTCCTTGGAAGAAAAGTTATGACCAAGCTAGACAGCATATTCAAAAGCAGAGACATTACTTTGCCAACAAAGGTCCATCTAGTCAAGGCTATGGTTTTTCCAGTGGTCCTGTATGGATGCGAGAGTTGGACTGTGAAGAAAGCTGAGCGCCGAAGAATTAATGTTTTTGAGCTGTGGTGTTGGAGAAAAGTCTTGAGAGTGCCCTGGACTGCAAGGAGATCCAACCAGTCCATTCTGAAGGAGATCAGCCCTGGGATTTCTTTGGAAGGAATGATGCTGAAGCTGAAACTCCAGTACTTTGGCCACCTGATGCGAAGAGTTGACTCACTGGAAAAGACTCTGATGCTGGGAGGGATTGGGGGCAGGAGGAGAAGGGGACGACAGAGGATGAGATGGCTGGATGGCGTCACCGACTCAATGGAAGTGAGTTTGAGTGAACTCTGGGAGATGGTGATGGACAGGGAGGCCTGGCATGCTGCGATTCATGGCGTCGCAAAGAGTCAGACACGATTGAGCGACAAAACTGAACTGAACCGAACTGGGCTTCCCAGATGGCTCAGTAGTAAAGAATTCCCCTGCCAACACGGGAGATGCAGGAGACAATTTCTATCACTGGGTCAGGAAGATCCTCTGGAAAAGGGAATGGCAACCCACTCCAGTATTCTTGCCTGGAAAATCCCACGGACAGAGGACCCTGGCAGGCTACAATCCATAGCATTGCAAAGACTCAGACATGATTGAGTAACTGATCATATATACCACATCTTATATTTCCATTCATCTATGGATATATCGATGGGCACTTAGGTTGCTTCCATATCTTGGCTTTTGTAAATGATGCTGCCATAAACATAGGGCTGCAAATATCTTTTGAGAAGAGTATATTCAGATCTATTTCCAGAAGTGAAATTGCCGAATCATATAGTACTTCTATTTTTAATTTTCTAAGGCTCCTTCATACTATTGTCCATAGTAATTGTACCAGTTTATAATCTTGTCAACAGTGTACCAGGGTTCCCTTTTTCAACATCCTCATCTTAATTTGTATCACTTGTCTTTTTATGATGGCCATTCTAATAGGCATGAAGTAATATCTCATTGCAATTTTGATTTGTATGTCCCTCTCGATTAATATGTTGAACATCTTTTCATGTTCCTATTGGCCATCTGTATATCTTATTTGGAAAAATGCTATGCAGGTTTTCTGCCCATTTTCTAATTGGGTTATTTGTTTTGTTGATATTAAGTTATATGAGTTCTTCGTATGCTTTGGTTACTAATCTCTTTAACAGACATATCGTTATAAATAATTTTGACTCAGTAAACTGCCTTTTTGTTTTCTTGATAGTTTCCTTCATTGTGCAAAAGCTTTTATATTTCATTAAGTCCTGTTGGTTTCTTTTTGCCTTTGTTCCCCTTGCCTGAAAAGACAGACCCCCCCCCCAAAAAAAAAAAGGTTGCTAAGACCAATGTCAAACAACATAAAGCTTACATTTTCTTCTAGGAGTTTTATGATTTTCAGTCTTACATTTAGATCGTTAATCCATTTTGAGTTTATTTTTGTGCATGGTGAGAGAAAATATTCTTATCTCATTGTTTCATGTGAAGATGTACAGCTTTCCAAGCGCCATTTGTAAAAGAGACTATCTTTTCTCCATTGGATATTCTTGCCTCCTTTGTTGTATATTAATTGAGCAAATGTGAATGGGTTAATTCTGAACTCTATACTGTGTTCCATTGATCTGTGTGTCTCTTTCAATGCCCATATCTTATTCTTTTGATTACTGTAGATTTGCAGTATAGTTGGAAGTCAGGGAGTGTGACTGATTTTTAATATTAGTAGCTCCAAATTTCCCTTTTATGTTGAAACAGGCTAAATTTTGTGTTCAGTTCACTTCAGTCACTCAGTCGTGTCCTACTCTATGACCTCATGAACTGCAGCACACCAGACCTCCCTGTCCATTACCAACGGCTGGATTCTACACAAATCCGTGTCCATTGAGTCTGTAAAGCCATCCAACCATCTCATCCTCTGTCGGCACCTTCTCCTTCTAACCCCAAATTTCCCAGCATCAGGGTTTTTTAAATGAGTCAGCTCTTTCCATCAGGCGGCCAAAGTATTGGAGTTTCAGCTTCAACATCAGTCCTTCCAATGAACACCCAAGACTAATTTCCTTTAGGATGGACTGGTTGGATCTCCTTGCAGTCCAAGGGACTCTCAAGACTCTTCTCTAACACCACAGTTAAAAAGGATCAATTCTTCAGCACTCAGATTTCTTTATACTCCAACACTCACATCCATACATGACTACTGGGACAAACCATAGCCTTGACTAGATGGACATTTGTTGATAAAGTAATGTCTCTGCTTTTTAATATGCTGTCTATGTTTGTCATAATTTTCCTTCCAAGGAGTAAGCATCTTTTGAATTTCATGGCTGCAATCACCATCTGCAGTGATTTTGGAGCCCCCCAAAATAAAGTCAGCCACTGTTTCCACTGTTTCCCCATCTATTTACCATGAAGTGATGGTACCAGATGCCATGATCTTAGTTTTCTGAATGTTGAGCTTTAAGCCAACCTTTTCATTCTACTCTTTTACTTTCATCAAGAGGCCCTTTAGTTCTTCATCACTTTCTGCCGTAAGGATGGTGTCATCTGCATATCTGAGGTTATTGATGTTTCTCCCGGGAATCCTGAGTCCAGCTTGTGCTTAATCCAGCCCACCGTTTCTCATGATGTACTCTGCATATAAGTTAAATAAGCAGGGTGACAATATACAGCCTTGATCTACTCCTTTTCCTATTTGGAACCATTCTGTTGTTCCATGTCCAGTTCTTACTGTTGCTTCCTGACCTGCATACAGGTTTATCAAGAGGCAGCTCAGGTAGTCTGGTATTCCCATCTCTTTCAGAATTTTCCACAGTTTATTGTGATCCACACAGTCAAAGGCTTTGGCATAGTCAATAAAGCAGAAATGATGTTTTTTTGGAACGCTCTAGTTTTTTCAGTGATCCAGTGGATGTTGGCAATTTGATATCTGGTTCTTCTGCCTTTTCTAAAACCAGCTTGAGCATCTGGAAGTTCACAGTTCATGTATTGCTGAAACCTGGCTTGGAGAATTTTGAGCATTAATTTACTAGCTCATGAGATGAGTGCAATTGTGCAGTAGTTGAGCATTCTTTGGCATTGCCTTTCTTTGGGACTGGAATGAAAACTGACCTTTTCCAGTCCTGTGGCCACTGCTGAGTTTTCCAAATTTGCTGACATATTGAATGCAGCACTTTCACAGCATCATCTTTTAGGATTTGAAATAGCTCAACTGGAATTCCATCACCTCCACTAGCTTTGTTCATAGTGATGCTTCCTATGGCCCACTTGCCTTCACATTCCAGGATGTCTGGCTCTAGGTGAGTGTGAGTGATCACACCATCATGATTATCTGGGTCATTAAGATCTTTTTTGTATAATTCTTTTGTATTCTTGCCATCTCTTAATATCTGCTTCTGTTAGGACCATACCATCCTGTCCTTTATTGAGCCCATCTTTGCATGAAATGTTCCCTTGGTATCTCTAATTTTCTTGAAGAGATCTCTAGTATTTCCCATTCTATTGTTTTTTTCTATTTCTCTACATTGATCATTGAGGAAGGCTTTCTTATCTCTCCTTGCCATTCTTTGGAACTCTGCATTCAAATAAGTATATGTTTCCTTTTCTCCTTTGCTTTTGGCTTCTCTTCATTTCACAGCTATTTGTAAGGCCTCCTCAGACAGCCATATTGCTTTTTTGCATTTCTTCTTTCAGGGTTGGTCTTGATCCCTGTATCCTATACAATGTCATGAACCTCTATCCATAGTTCATCAGGCCCTCTATCTATCAGATCTAGTCCCTTAAATCTATTTCTCACTTCCACTATATAGTCATAAGGGATTTGATTTAGATCATACCTGAATGGTCTGGTGGTTTTCCCCACTTTCTCAATTTTGTGTCCCTTCCCATTATTCATTTGTTGAAATTCTAAACCTCCAGTGAGATGGTATTAGGAGGTGGGCCTTTGGCAGGTAATTAGGTCATGAGGGAAACATTCTCATGAATAGGATTAGTGGCCTTATAAAAGAGATCCAGAGAGCATGCTAGTGCTTTCCCCAGTTATGTGGTTACACAATGAAAAGTCCAGAGTCTGCATATCAGAAAAAGGAGTTCACCAGAACCAACAATGCTAACACCTTGATATTCCCAGCTCCAAAACCATGAAAAATATATTTCTGTTGTTTATAAGCCACCACTGAATGGTACTCTGTTATACCAGCCTGAACTAAGGTACCTATAAAATTAAAATGACCTATAATGAACTCCTTACCTCTCAGCATTCTCAAAATAAGAGTATATGACTAGCTCCATAGGAAGAAAATCACATGGCATTTACCCAAGTGTATGATATGGCCTGAATTTATATAACTCACCTTTCTCTATGACTGATCTTAACATCTAAACTACTACTCCAGAAACAAAATCGCAATACATTTTATGTCATTTCCTCTTCCCACTTCTAAACACTTTATCTCTGTATAGGCTTTACTGGTTATATGAATTCACAGATTTATATGGAAACTTGCATTTTTGCTCTTATCTTATTTTCCAAGTAGTCTATCAAATTCCTGCTTACCTCCCAAAGCCAACTCAATTGCCACAGGGTTAATTTAATGTACATATATAAAAAGAGAAATATTCATTGCTTCAGTAACCTTTTAAAACCTTTCTGAGTGTATCATTTACCCATTGTAATGGGATAATGCCTTTACATTTGTTGTTGTTCAGTTGCTAAGTTGTGTTGGATTCTTCAGGACCCCATGGACTGCAGCACACCAGGCCTTTCCGTCCTTCAGTGTCTCCCAGACTTTGCTCAGTGTGTTTGAATGTCTATTGCCTAATTAAATGATGATGTTCCTGCTCACTTCAGAAATTTATCTGGTAAAACAAAAGGTTTTCAGTAAATGTATTTTGATTGAATTTGATATAATAGATGTGACAGCTGTAAATAAGTTTTCTGCTTCCTTTATAATGCTACAGGAGTGCTGATAGTACTCAGAACATATTTAGCAAATGCTGAAAATACAGAAGATGAGGCAAGATAATATATGGCCTTAAAAATGCCTAGGCATTAGTCTTTCTTTTTCATAGGAGTACATTCTTCCTTAATTTTCCTACTATTTACAACTAAAATCTTGGACAAAATAAATATCTGAGGAATCTGAAAGCAGGGAAAAGAACTAGCTAGGGATTTTGTGACTTGAGGAATATCACCTAGAAGTGAATTCTAAATGTTTTGTTTGTTTTTGACCGCAATATATCCTAAGCTGGGTACTAGCGAAGCCTATTAACTGGAAATGCCAATGGTAACATACTAAAAAAAAAAAAAAAAAAGATGTGAGTAAGAATAGTCTCCCTACACAGAGACTGGGAAAAGTTATCTCCTGCAAGACAACTGTTTTGACCTTCCTCCAGATCTATAATAACAAAATAAAAGGTATGCCTCACTGCTTCACTATAGTTTGCTCTGGAGACTGTGGACAGAATGCTGTCTTCCCTCCTGGCCCTATACTTATGAGGGAACATCCCCTCCTCCCCCCACCATGCACTAGAGAGGCCATGTGTCAGAGCCCTATCCATCATCCCCACACTGCACCAGCGTGAGCACAGGCACATCCCCCTAGCCGCACACTGAACACTGTGCTATGGAAACTGTGGAGTTAGCTATGAGGATAATCCCAATTTTATGCTAAGTGAGCATCAGCAAAGAAGAAGCACTCTTTTACCTGTCTATCACGTACTGTGGAGACTGTACAATGGATTCTTGTTTACTATACTAAGCTTGTTCTAACTGAATGACAGCAAAAATGAAGCACTTAACCTCCACCCAATTAAAATATGAAAGGTATGCTTAGCAGTAGAAGGGTGCTTCAGAAAAGCATTCCATGTATAAAACCTAGGCAGACTCTAGAGAGGCCTATGCTTCAGAATGGTCATTCTGCACACACACATTCATGCACATGAACAGAGCAGACCAGAAAAGCACTGCAAAGGTTTTGAATTCTCAAAATCTAAACTCCAACACCCCAAAGTGGGCCATGACATGCATTATGAACTTTAGCAGGTAGATCACCAACTAAAATATAAGATACAAGCATAGCTAGTTTTATAATATAAGACAATATTTCTGGAATATATTCCATAATTATTCACCATAATAAGAACCAGACACATCAGTCTAAATAAGAAAAGAAAATCAGCAGATAGCAAAACCAAGATATATCAAAGTTGTAATTACCTGGCAATGGTTATAAAATAGATACCATAAAAAATACTCTGAAAAGGTATTAGAAACTCTTGAGTCAAATGAAAACAGAAATTTTGAAAGAAATAGAAGATATAAAGAAAAACTCAAGTTTTAGAACTGAAAAATATGGTAATCAAAATCAAAAGATAGGTTAAATAGCAGAACAAATATGACAGAGGAAGTAATGAGTTAACTGGAAGACAGAGCAAGACATTATACAGTTTGAACAACAAGAAAAGAAAATCCTCAAAAACCATAAACTATCAAAATGTCCAACATAAAACAGAAAACTTGAATAGTCTTTAACAAACTTGGATTTCTAGATAAAATCTTCTGAAACAAATATATATATCAACATATAGATATATATAGATACCTACATATATATGTCAACCATCTCCCAATATATACTGATATATATATATCAACATATAGATATAGATAGGTATAGATATAAATAGATATATCAACAATCTCCCTCATGAAGAACTTCCCTGGTGGCTCAGACAGTCAAGAATCTGCCTGCAAAACAGGAGAACCCAAGTTTAGTCCCTGGGTCTGGTTTGATCCCTGGGTCAGGAAGATCCCTTAGAGAAGGTAATGGCTACCTACTCTGGTATTCTTGCCTGGAGAATTTCAGGGACAGAAGAGCCTGGTGGACTATAGTCCACGGGGTCACAAAGAGTTGCATACTACTGAGCAACTTTTTCTTTTTCCCTCATGAAAATATATGCAAAAATCTCCAATAAAATATTAGCAAATAGAATCTAGAAATATACGAAAAGAATTATGCACTATGATCAAGTGGGTTGATTCCAGGAAAGCAAAGCTGATTCGGTATTTGAAAGTCAATGTAACTCACCATATTAGCAACATAAAAATGAAAAGATACTTGCCAAAATGCAATATCCACTCATGTAAAAACTATCAGCAAACTTAGATAGAATTTTATCAATTTAGTAAAAAATATCTATGTATAGTTAACATCACACTTATTTATCCGAGACTAAATGCTTTCCACCAAAAACTAAGAATTAAGCAAAGATATTATATACTGTCACTCCTTTCCAATATAACACTGGAAGTCTAAAAAGGAAACAAGGCCAAAAAAGGAAATTAAAGACATATGGATTGGAAAAGGAAGAAATATAATTGTCCCTATTCCTGGATGGTATGATTCTCTACATAGAAAATCCCAAAGACTCCATTAAGAAAAATTTTCTAGACCTAATATGTAAGCATAGCTAGTTCAAATGATATAAGACCATGATACAAAAATCAAACATATTTCAGTATGTGTGTGTGTGTGTGTGTAATGAACAATTTGCAAATAAATAGAGGAAAACAATAGAATGGGAAAGACTAGAGATCTCTTCAACAAAATTAGAGATACCAAGGGAACATTTCACGCAAAGATGGGCTCAAAGATGGACAGAAATGGTATGGACCTAACAGAAGCAGAAGATATTAAGAAGAGGTGGCAAGAATACACAGAAGAACTGTACAAAAAAAGATCTTCATGACCCAGATAATCACAATGGTGTGATCACTCACCTACAGCCAGACATCCTGGAATGTGAAGTCAAGTGGACCTTAGGAAGCATCACTATGAACAAAGCTAGTGGAAGTGATGGAATTCCAGTTAAGCTATTTCAAATCCTGAAAGATGATGCTGTGAAAGTGCTGTACTCAATATGCCAGCAAATTTGGAAAACTCAGCAGTGGCCACAGGACTGGAAAAGGTCAGTTTGCATTCCAATCCCAAAGAAAGGCAATGCCAAAGAATGCTCAAACTACCGCTCAATTACACTCATCTCACATGCTAGTAAAGTAATGCTCAAAATTCTCCAAGCCAGGCTTCAACAGTACATGCACAGTGAATTTCCAGATGTTGAAGCAGGTTTTAGAAAAGGCAGAGAAACGAGAGATCAAATTGCCAACATCCATTGCATCATCAAAAAAGCAAGAGAGTTCCAGAAAAACATCATTTCTGCTTTACTGATTATGCCAAAGCCTTTGACTTTGTGGATCACAATAAACTGTGGAAGATTCTGAAAGAAATGGGAATACCAGACCACCTGACCTGCCTCTTGAGAAACCTGTATGCAGATCAGGAAGCACCAGTTAGAACTAGACACGGAACAACGACTGGTTCCAAATCAGGAAAGGAGTAGGTCAAGGCTGTATATTGTCACCCTGCTTATTTAACTTATAGGCGAGAACATCATGAGAAATGCTGGACTGGAAGAAACACAAGCTGGAATCAAGATTGCCAGGAGAAATATCAATAACCTCAGATATGCAGATGACACCACCCTTATTGCAGAAAGTGAAGAAGAACTAAAGAGCCTCTTGATGAAAGTGAAACAGGAATGTGAAAAAGCTGGTTTAAAACAGAATCAGAAAACAAAATCATGGCATCTGGTCGCATCACTTTATCGCATCACTTTATGGGGAGACAGTGGAAACAGTGAAAGACTATTTTGGGGGGCTCCAAAATCACTGCAGATGGTGACTGCAGCCATGAAATTCAAAGAATTTGCTCCTTGGAAGAAAAGTTATGACCAACCTAGACAGCATATTAAAAAGCCCTTTGCTAACAAAGATTCATCTAGTCAAGGCTATGGTTTTTCGATATACTCTCACATATGTATATATATAAGAGTTGGACTATTAAGAAAGCTGAGTGCCAAAAAATTGATGCTTTTGAACTGTGGTGTTGGAAACGACTCTTGAGAGCCCCTTGGACAGCAAGGAGATCCAACCAGTCCATCCTAAAGGATATCAGTCCTGAATATTCATTGGTAGGACTGATGTTGAAGCTGAAACTCAAATACTTTGACCACCTTATACAAAGAACTGACTCTTTGGAAAAGACCCTGATGCTGGGAAACATTGAAGGCGGGAGGAGAAGGGGAGGACAGAGGATGAGATGGTTGGATGGCAGCACTGACTTAATAGACATGAGTTTAAGTAAGCTCCAGGAGTTGGTGATGGATAGGGAGGCCTGGCGTGCTGCAATCCCTGGGGTCACAAAAGGTCATACATGACTGAGCAACTGAACCAAATTGAACTGAATGAACAATTTGAATTTAAAGTGTAAAAATTACTATGACAATACCTTCCCAAAATGAAGCACTGAAGTATAAATCTTCTAAATATAGCTAAAATAATCTTGAAAATGAAGAATAAAATTATAAAAATTACTTTAGCATATTTTAAGACTTTCTACGTACTTTACAGTAAGTATAACAGGGGTATGGGTAGAGCAACTGACACTAATACCAGTCGAGCAGGACAGAATCCATTAATCGACTCTCACAAGTATGGCCAGCTTATTTTTGACAAAGAGGCAAAAGCAGTTCAATGGAGCTAAGATAGTTTTTCCAACAAATGGAATAATTGGACACTGCTAGGTAGAATATAAGCCTCAACTTAAACATCAAAACCTATACAAAAAATTAACTCAAAATGGATTACCGATATAAATATAAAACCTGCTGCTGCTGCTGCTGCTGCTAAGTCGCTTTAGTCGTGTCCAACTCTGTGCGACCCCATAGACGGCAGCCCAACAGGCTCCCCTGTCCCTGGGATTCTCCAGGCAAGAATACTGGAGTGGGTTGCCATTTCCTTCTCCAATGCATGAAAGTGAAAAGTGAAAAGTGAAAAGGAAGTCGCTCAGGCGTGTCCGACTCTGAGCGACCCCATGGACTGCAGCCTACCAGGCTCCTCCATCCATGGGATTTGCCAGGCAAGAGTACTGGAGTGGGATGCCATCGCCTTCTCTGAATATAAAACCTAAATCTATACAATTTTCAGAATAAAACAGGAGGAAATGCTATTTTTCTATTTTGGGTTAGACAATGAGTTCTTAGAAAAGGCAATGACTATATGATTCACACACAAAAAATGAATCTATGATTCACACATAGAAAATATTGATTAATTAAACTTTATTAAAATTAAAACACTTTTGCTCTACAGAAGACGGTTAAGAGGTTGAAAAGACAGTCTAAAGCCAGGAGGAAATTGTGCGTTCTGCTTATGTTATGCAGCGCCTGTGTCTGGAGTATATAAAAAACTCTCTAAACTCAACCAGTAAAACAGAATTTAATTGAAGAATGGGCAAAATTTTGGAATAGACACTTCATCAAAGAGAATATATGAATGGCAAAAGAAATCACATGAAAAGAAATATATTAGCCATTAAAGAAATATAAGTTAAAACCATGGTGAGACATCACTTTGAATGCTTTAGAATGGCTAAATAAATAAAAACAAGAACAGAATCATGATTGCCAGGGTTAGGATTGGTAGGGAGGGTGTGACAAGGAAGAGAGAGCACAGAAGAATTTCTTTGAGATTATGGAACCCTTCAGTACTCAATTTGTGATGGCAGCTATATGAATCCGTATATGTGATTGTTCATACAACTAAACCTAAAAAATTACATGTAAAAATGTGAAATTCAGTAATTCTTGATTTTGATGTTGGCATGGGTCAGGAAGATCCACTGGAGAAGGGATAGGCTACCCACTCCAGTATTCTTGGGCTTCCCTTGTGGCTCAACTGGTAAACAATCCGCCTGCAATGCAGGAGGCCTGGGTTTGATCCCTGGGTTGGGAAGATCCCCTGGAGAAGGGAAAGGCTAGTCCAGTATTCTGGCCAGAGAATTCCAAGGGGTCGCATAGAGTGGGACACAACTGAGCAACTTTCACTTCCCTTGAAATTTTATGAGATGTTATCTTTAGGGGAACCTGGCTGGAGAGTGCACAGGAGCTGTCTGTATATTCCTGCAGCTTTTGTATGCATCTAAGAATTATTTCAAAATAAAAGTTTAAAATATTGACTCAGTATAGAAAATAAATTGGTATTTGGTGTGAATTCCTAACTCTGAAGTCTTTTTCTGCTCCTACCCTGTGTCGTCTGTTGCCTAACAACCTCATTCCTTATTGAGAAGCATTACAAATGGAAAAGTGCGCTGAATTACTTCCCACTGACTGTGAAGCAATCACATTATTGCTTGGCAACCAGCCCAGGGTGATGGACTAGCAGCTACTGAGAAAAAAGCTCAAGCGGAGCTTTTATTTGAAATTTGCCCCAAAACAGAAGGATGTTCATCAACTCAGGATGGGATCATACATCATTTGACAGACTCTAAGTATGTAAATAATTTTGCTGAAGTTAATACATGAGATTTGTTGTCAAGCTTCCAGGAAAAGTATTAAAACAATAATACTCTGGAGCATTTGATTCATATTTAATCAACATAGTATAAACAGGTCAAATTTAAACAAGCACTATAATATCATTTGCTAAGCAAGCAACTGTTTTATTTCAACCAAGAAACTGATAATATTTGGTAGGAGTATATTCTAACCATGATAAGTAAAACTCTTGAATATTGTCATATAAATAAAGCAAATGAAAGATATAAAATGTCACATTTAATAAAGTAGTGTTTCCTTCTAATTTAGTAAACCTAAAGCAGATGGTTTCATATTCCTGCAAATTCTAGATTAATCTGTTTATGTTCCCATCAAATTAACTTCTCTATTAACTTTTTATATTCAAAAATTTCCAAAATTTGAGTTGTGACACAATTTTTTAGAATAAGCAGCACCTGGGAAGAATGATGAAAATAAACTTATTTCTGTCAAGGACTTAGAATTCACATGTAGAAAAGTGACAATATTAATTAATTAATTAATTAATTGCCTGAGTCCCATTTACCTAGAAAACAGCGATTGTTAAGAAATCTCTGCCCACTTCCGTGTTTTGAAACCTTCCCGGCATTTTATATTCCAGGATAGTTTACCATAAAGAACCACATTTCCCCACAAGAACTGACAATATTCACTGTCTAGTCTTTTACTGACTCCCATAAGATTTGCAGATGACCCATGGATATTTCTGATAAGACTAAATGCAAACCCTCTGAATTCTTATTCTTTGCCTCAAGAATTTAGGTATATTAGAACTGTTTGTCCCTCTCTGAAGAGCTAGACACAGAGGTAAACGTTCGCCATTCTGCTGACAGAGATTTCCCCTAATTGCAAAATGATTAGAAATCTAAATCACTCCACCTGTAAATTACCTTCTTCCTGTAAAAGTCTAAGCCAAAATCACTATTCCACAACATTCTGTAATCTTCATATCTGTAATGCTCTTCCTCTTGAATTCAGTTCAGTTCAGTTTAGTCACTCAATCGTGTCCAACTCTTTGCAACCCCATGAATCGCAGAATGCCAGGCCTTCCTGTCCATCACCAACTCCCAGAGTCCACCCAAACCCATGTCCATCGAGTCAGTGATGCCATCCAGCCATCTCGTCCTCTGTTGTTCCCTTCTCCTCCTGCCCCCAATCCCTCCCAATGTCAGGGTCTTTTCCAATGAGTCATCTCTTTGCATGAGATGGCCAAAGTACTGCAGTTTCAGCCTTAGTATGATTCCTTCCAAAGAACACCCAGGGCTGATCTCCTTTAGGATGGACTGGTTGGATCTCCTTGCAGTCCAAGGGACTCTCAAGAGACTTCTCCAACACCACAGTTCAAAAGCATCAATTCTTCAGTGCTCAGCTTTCTTCACAGTCCAACTCTCACATCCATACATGACCACTGGAAAAACCATAGCCTTGACTAGACGGACCTTTAGGCTCAAAAAAATCTTTCCTCAGTTGGTGCATTTTGTCTTTGATAACATAAAATGCAATCAGATGTTCTAATTTTTGTTTAACAATATACATATAGGCATAGCAAATGATTTCTGTGATGGTAAATTTTTTGTCAATTGGGTGGAATTTCCAAATTAAATATTATTTCTGGATGTATCTATGAAGGTGTTTATAGATGAGATTAGCATTTCAATTGGTGCGTTTAGTCCCTCCCCAGTGTGAATGGGCAACATTCAATCTGTCCAGGGGCCTGAATAAAACGGAAGCAGAGGATATTTGTTCTGCCTGCCCTTACTGCCTGCCCATTTGAGTTAGCAGTCTTTTGCCTTTGAACTAGGATTTACACCATCAACTTCTCTGGTTCTGTTCCAATTCAGGCTAGAAATACACAGCCAGGTTTCCTGGGTCTTCAGCTTGCAGACAGCAGATTGTGAGGCTTCTCAGCCTCCATAATCATCTGAACCAATTCTCATCTATATTTAATATCCTATTTGTTTTGTTTCTCTGGATAACTTTAATACAATTCCATTGCCAGAGTTACATTTTAATAAAATTCTAAACTAGTACCACTGTTTCTCATTAATGTAGTTTAGAAAGATACTAGTTGGAAACTGAGCTGCATAAGGTGACATATCATCTTGAAAGTAATAATGAAATCAACTGAAAGTAATTTAGATCTTAAGAAGCCACTCTTAGGCAATCAGGATAAGTCATCGGAGATTGGGTCAGATATTAGGGAGGTGATTTTCCTGCCAATTTAAGCTGATACCATTAATAAATAAGAGAGCTTCCTGAAATTGAATTTGTGATTTTCATAATTATTTCAAGCATATTTGGGATTAAACTAAGTCATCACATTAAAAAAAAAAAAAAAACCAGAATTGGAAAAATAAACTATTTTTTATTCTCCCTCTTCAACATGCTGAGAAAATATGAAAGATTCTAATACTAAAATGTATTATTTGTTCAATTTTTCCAAGGGAAAAACAAATAGACAAAATGGGATGGATGTTGGGGTTACTGAAAAGAACTTAGTTCCTTGTTGTACCTAATACAAAAGAAAGGAAGACAAAAATCTCAGTCATTTTTGAAAGGAAAATGTACAAATGGCAAAGGGTATGGTGGGAAGAGCAGGAATATGAAAGGGAGTCAGGTAGGTTGAAAATGGAAAAAAGGAAGTATGGACTGAATATAGTGGTTTTTCGTCAACCATTTATCAAGAGTGAAAAGACCATCTTTTCATTGAAAATTGAAGTTAATTTTATGGACTCTTCTTCCTTTTCATCATTCTGTATCAGTGGCCAAATCCTATTCCGTGTCTCAGTATCTTTTAAATCTAACTCCTTCTTTCCATTTCCACTGTGACGGTCACCACTAATTCTCACTTAAACCACTGCTACAACTCCAAGTAGGTCTCCTGGAGTCCACTCTTGCCCCTACTCTCAACCAAATCCCTTTTTTCCCATTATGGCAATTTTTTTTTCAAATGTAATTGTTTAATATACTAAACACCTTAAATGTCTCACTTTGTTCTTAGATTTAAGTCTCATTTTATTAACATGTTCTATCTGACGTTAAAATTCTTCACACTTCTCCCAACGTCATTTCTAACCACTTCCATCACTGTGTGTTTTTGGTTTCTGTAACTGCTTTTTTGCTGTTCCTCAAAGCCTTTGCACATATTTTTCCCTCTGCTGAGAATGTTTCTTTTTCTACTTCCTTTTCTCCCCCTTAAACCCTGGCTGATTACTTATCCTCAGTCTTCACTTTCAATTTCACCTTTCCATAGAAGTTTTCCCTGTCATCCCTCATTTCAAAAATTAGATTGTTTACACTCATACAGCAATCTTGCCATTCATAGCATTCTTCAAATTACAAATAAATAACAACATTTTGCTAAAGCATGATGTGAAAGCAAGCTGGCAGAAGCCTTGTTTGCATGACAAGTTTTTGGAATCAACTGTTACATAATGAAGATGACTAGAGTACCAGGAAACAAAGATTAAGACGTTTCACTGAATCCATAGGAGGTTGTCAAAAGACAAGCACTTCATGTAGAGATATTAAGACTGAAGAAAGCGTCTGAATGACCATTCAAAAGTGTTTGACTCAGCCCAGGGGAAATTGTCCCACATTATTAAGTGGATAAAAGAGGGTTATAGAAAATCTAAAAGGACAAGTTAGCCTTTACAGAGCAAAATGAAATAGTTGTAAATATTGGCTGAGTGAGACACAGTCTTTGGCAGCATTAGAGACAAGATCAGCATTTCAGGAAAAAATTAGCAATTCAGAAAAGCAATAAATTTCATAGCAAAACCAGCAACAGCACTCAGAAAGATTTTGCAACCAATTCTGGGAGCCATTCTTGATCATGCCTGAGTATTTTAGAACATTTGGAAACAATTATGTGAGTCATTAAATTCTTTTTCTTTTTTAAAAGAATAAGAAAACTTCAGTCACATGTTGGAATTCTGTAAAATGTAATACTAATCAATACAAAACATTACTAAATAAAAGAATTACTCAGATAATTACAGATAATTGAGTTTTGCTTCCAATATAGTATGTACTCTTGCCTGGAAAATCCCATGGACGGAGGAGCCTGGTGGGCTGCAGTCCATGGGGTCGCTAAGAGTCAGACACGACTGAGCAGCTTCACTTTCACTTTTCACTTTCATGCATTGGAGAAGGAAATGGCAACCCACTCCAGTGTTCTTGCCTGGAGAATCCCAGGGAAGGGGGAGCTTGGTGGGCTGCCGTCTGTGGGGTTGTACAGAGTCGGACACGACTGAAGCGACTTAGCAGCAGCAGCAGCAGCATAGTATGTATACCCAGGACTTTATCAGTGTGGGAAAGTGGATAGACCTTGGATAAAATATGAATTTGTTGTAATATTGAGTTATGGAGGTGGAAGTAAACTTCCAAGGGAAAGGAGGTGACCCTGAAACCTGAGCTTGAATCAATAAGCACAGAAGAAAGGTGTGTCATTCCTAAGCAATTTTCAGTATCATGATTGCCTAAAGGAAGAGGAGGAAGGTAAATGGAAGAGTCTACTATAATCAGCCAGAGAGTCTGAAAGGGGCCAAAAGATTGATAATACTTTCTGGCTTAAAAAAAAAAAAAAATGAATCTTCTCTGGATGAGAGCCTCTTCAATTTAAGCCCCAGTTTTCACACATTATAAGATCAACCAAATATGAGCTTGTATTACAGAGAGTCAAATTTATAAGAAAATAATCTTTTAAGACAGGCAGCAAAAACAAATATTGCCATTAATTTTATATTTATAAGATATTTAAAGAAATAAAAGACACAATTATGTATGCAAAATATATAAAGAAATACAAAATGACATATTGACATAAAAAATGACAAAAAAAATGAAAAAGAGAAAAAATAAAACCAAATGGAACTTCCAGAAATAAAAATAAATTGAGAGGCATCTGCAGTGGTGGCATAGAAAGAACCTGAAGTCACCTACTCCCATGGGCACAACAAATTTACATCTACATATGGAGTAATTTTCCTTTGAAAAGAACCTGAAATCTAGATGAACAGTATCCCCACAACAAAAGACAAAAGAGATGCACTGACAAGGGTTGAAGTGGCAGAGACACAGCCTCACCTTCAACCCCTCCTCAGACATAGTGATCCCACAATCAGGAAAGTGAAAGTGAAAGTGATGTTTGCTCAGTCATGCCCGACTCTTTACAGCCCCTTGGACTATAGAGTCCATGGAGTTCTCCAGGCCAGAGTACTGGAGTGGGTACCCTTTCCCTTCTCCAGGAGATCTTCCCAACCCAGGGATCGAACTCAGGCCTCCCACACAGATTTTTTTACCAGGTGAACCACAGGGAAGCCCAAAAATACTGGAGTGGGTAGCCTATCCCTTCTCCAGTGGATCTTCCCAACTGAGGAGTCAAACTGGGGTCTCCTGCATTGCAGGCAGATTCTTTACCAACTGAGCCACGAGGGAAGCCCACAGTCAGGTAGTATCCCCCAATACAAAACTCTCTTGAGGAGAGAAGGGCTTGTACCTCACATCGGGCATCCCAACCCCAGATGTTAGCACTGAAAAGATGAGCCCCCACAGTGTCTGGTTTTGAAAATCAAAGGGGATTCCAACCAGGAGAGTCTGTATTGCAGAGAGCAGAGACTCCATTTTTAACTGTCTGAGCCACCAGGGAAGCCCCAGAATCCACTCTTAAAGGGCTTGCAAGCAAACCCACTCAGGCTAAGATGCAGTGTGAAAGCAACAGACTGAAAAAATATCTTATCTATAAGTAAAGGAGACTCAGTTACTAATTTTAAAGCAGCTGGCATAGAGGCAGAAAACTGTAGGGATTTTATTCAGGAACAGAAGCACTGGCAGATGCCATTTTTACAGTCTCATGACAGAGCCTATGGGCGCCATTTTTGCTAGTCCTACCCTCCTCACACAACAATCAAGCTGTGATCAGCCTAAGGGAGTGTCTCAAACCTAGTCTTCTCGCACAAACTTAATCACACCTGGCACAGATGAGCACCCTGAGTCCTGCCCTCCCTACACAGCAGGCAAACCACGTCCAGGCCAGACAAACGCTCCAAGCCGTGACCCCTCTATGCAGACATCAAGCCATAACCCCGTAACTGGGACAGGCAAGTGACTCCAAGCCTACAGTGGCCAAGCCATAAAAACCAGGCCATGCTAGCACTCTGAACCCCATTCTCCCATGCAGCAGCCACAGCTCTATTAGAGCAGGTACACACAGCCCAAGTGAGTGGCTGGTTCTGGTGGCTGGGGGAGATTGAACTTCTGGGCCACAGAAGACAACTACAATGCAAACCACTCCTTCAAGACTGAGGGAGGTTGTCATTTCACCTAATGCATGTAGATAGACCCCTGGAGAAGGAAATAGCAACCCACTCCAGTATTCTTGCCTGGAAAATCCCATGGACAAAGGACCCTGGTAAGCTACAATCCATGGAGTCACAAAGAGTCAGACATGACTGAGCAATTTTCACATGTAGGAGAAGGAAATGGCAACCCACTCCAGTGTTCTTGCCTGGAGAATCCCAGGGACGGGGGTGCCTGGTGGGCTGCTGTCTATGGGGTCACACAGAGTCGGACACGACTGAAGTGACTTAGCAGTAGCAGCAGCAGCAGATAAACACAGGGAGACAGAGGAATACGTTCCCAAATAAACAAACAATAACAACAACAACACATAAACAGCAAATCCCCAGAAAAAAACTTTTATGGAGCAGAGATAAGCAATCTACCTGATAAAGAGTTCAAGTAAATGGTCATAAAGAAGCTCACGGTCTCAGGAGATGAATAGATGGACACAGTAAGAACTTCAACAAAGAGACTACATTCTCCAGTAAAAGACATTGGGTGGCTATGAAAACAAGTAAGCTCTCCCAGAAGAGATAGTTGAGCAGAGGTCAAAATGGAGTGAGGCAAAGAGCTATCCAGATATTGGTGTAAGAAATTTTCAGGCATACAGAGTAAGCAAAAAGGCAGGAGGGGATTTGGTGTACTCAAAGAACAGCAGGGTCCAGAGTGGATGAGGCCCACGGAACAAAGGGCATAGAGTTGAAATGAATTCAGAGAGATAGGCCAAGGCCATGTCTTATATGCATGCCATGGTTGGGACTCTGGGTAAAGTGAGAAGGAAAACCACTTGAAGGTTTAGGGCAGAAAAATGACTTGATATGATGGATATATTAAAAGGATCTTATCTACTGTGAAAGAATAGATTATAGGGTGTTAGGGATCACCAGAACTGGAAGAGGGGAGACAAGGGAGAAAATTACTACATACAATAATCTGTGTAGAAATGGTGGGAGTAGTGGGAATGGTGAGAGTTCCAGGATATAATTTGAAGGTGTAGAATGCAAACCACGTATTGGATATGGATGAAGAGAGAGGAGTGATGCAAAGGTTATTTTCAAGGATTTTGACTTTAGCACACAGGCATACTGTCGTGGTTGTTCGCTGAACTATGAGAACATTGTGATAGGAACAGATTTGGTGGGTATGTATAGGGGAGGGGAGTGGTTAGGAATCAGTAATCCAGCATTGGATGTGCTAGATTTAAGATGTCTGCTAAACTTTAAGTCATATAGTATATTTATAGAGTTCAGGAGAAAATGTAGGGCTACTCAAAAATTGATCGTTACAAGAACACAGAGGCAGTCAGAAGCTATGGAACTTAAAATTCCATGTAGGGCATGAAAGAGAAAGAAACCCAAAGTCTAATATATTCTGATATTCAGAGACATAAAAGATCAGGATGCAAAAAATGAGACAGATTAAGTGGTAGTCACCGAAGAATGCAGAATTTTTTTTTAATTTTATTTTATTTTTAAACTTTACAATATTGTGTTAGTTTTGCCAAATATCGAAATGAATCCGCCACAGGTATACATGTGTTGCCCATCCTGAACCCTCCTCCCTCCTCCCTCCGCATACCATCCCTCTGGGTCGTCCCAGTGCACCAGCCCCAAGCATCTAGTATCATGCATCAAACCTGGACTGGCAACTTGTTTCATACATGATATTATACATGCTTCAATGCCATTCTCCCAAATCTTCCCACCATCTCCCTCTCCCACAGAGTCCATAAGACTGTTCTATACATATGAGACACAAGGATAAAACAGTAAAATAAATACGCAAGTCATGTAATGAGAAAGACTAGTATTAGGGAATATTCCCAAAATCAAAATAGATATCTTTGAAGTGATTTTGGTTTATATTTTTAACTTATTTAAATTAAAATGAAAAATTAAGCGGTTTACCAATTCCCCTTGATCCCCCACTTCTAATCTGCGGTGAAGTGACTTCATTTTGTATCTTTACTTACCTTCACAGATAGCAATCTGATAAATTCTAATAGAGACTGACACTTTCACAAAGCTGGAATTGTAGAATGACCCAAGTAGTCTTCTGAAAGGAAAAAATATATGAAAAATTATACTGCTGGTCAGTATTGTTCTTATACAAATGGATGGATAGAATAATGGGAGCAATAATTTCTGTAAAAATACTTTTAAAAGCACATCGAATCCAAAAATCTTAGAGACTTCTATCTCATGTAACCAAACATTTCAAACAGTCATCAATTTAACTGTATCCTTGGAAAAGTGTTCAAAGTCCAGACTTAACCAGAACAAGTAATAAAACTCCAACACTGTTCTTAGAAGTTAACGTACAGAATTATAACCATATGGGGAAAAAAAAAGGAGTAAGGTAAAAAATTTTTATTACATGTTCCAAGTCAAAACTTAACTGACTAGAAGAATGAGAGTAATAAAAGCAGGTAGGTAAGTGAAATGCTTGTTTCCTTTATTGAAATAACTCAATTGTAGTTCTCTAAACAAATCAAGGAGAAAGTCAGTAGTGCCTGAAATCTGCTCAGTGTACCTGGCTGCTTTTAGTGTCCATTCATAGAAGAGAAAGGAGCAATTCAGAAAACATCTCCGTTTCCCCATTTATTTACTTTGATCTACAGGGGATTTACATGACTACTTCAACTTAATATATCTCTCAACCAGACAAACGGTTCAGGCAAAATGGGAATGGGACTTCTTCAGTGGCTTCTGACGACGCTTTTCCCTCCAGTACAAACCAGATGGTCCAGGAAATGTGTAAGCGCTTTGCAGTCTTCTGTCGTTGTTCAGTGGCTAAGTCTCTACGTCCTGCCTGACTCTTTGCTACCCGTATATCTTTATAAGAAATCATCGTTCCCCAACAACAGCTGGGCACTAGCCTGTCTTTTCAGAGCCTTGCTCCCTGGGAGACTCCCTGTGAAATATACAACCTAGGAGAAGTAGGATACCAAATCATGGAGATTGCAGATTCTAAGAATGCTATACAGTTGAAGTAACATAAAACATGATTTGTGTTCTATTAAGTTAGCAATCTATCCATGTGTGTGAATGCTAAGTTGTTTCCATCATATCTGACTCTTTGCAGTCCTGTGAACTGTAGCCCGCCAGGTTCCTCTGTCCGTGAATTTCCTCCGGCAAGAATACTGGAGTGGGTTGCCATGCCCTCCTCCAGGGGGTCATCCTAACTCAGGGGTCGAACCCAGGTCTCTTATGTTTCCTGAATTGGGAGGTGAGTTTTTACCACTAGCACTACCTGGAAAGCCATATGGAATCTATCCATATATCTAGTCAGAAATGCTCATTTTGAAATTTAAAAATCATTGCCTGTACATTTAGGCATATTGTGTTTTTAAAAGAAAACTCATTTGTTTACATGCTTTCCAGAGATACTGCTTAAGATAATATGGGCATTCAAGGTGAATTTCATACACCAGTATGGTCTTATTACCTTAACTCCCATGGTTGAAGTTGTGTGAATGAAAATGATTCTGCTCTTGCTGATGCTTATTCTTGTAGCATACTGAGGTGAACCCCAATCCTTTCTCTGTCCAACAAGCACTGACAGCTTCAAACAAGGCTGGTGATACCTACCCTAAGGAGACTCCTTTTTCAGTCACAAATTGTGTAACAGGTAACAAAGGAACTGCTGTCAAAGACCCACATTTTAGATAGACGGTTGGTTGGGTGCAGATGCATCTGGTTAATAATACCTGGAGCAATTCTTTAACTTGAGCTTTCACAGTGCAGCAGTGATTAAGAGCACACAGCTTCTGGACTCAAACTGCTTGGTTCAAATTGGGCTCTACTGCTTTCAGGCTATGGAGAAAGCAAGTTACCTCTTCTCTGCTTTCTGTTCTCATCTATAAAAAGAGAATAACAGCAGTGCCTAGCTAATACGGCACTGGTGATGACTGATGGATTATTTAAAGCAAAGAAAACATTGTTTAGTGCAGTGGCTCAACAAATGTTATTAGTTACTTGAGAGCAAAACAAAATGGCAATATTATGTAGGTTTACAAAAGAATTAACTTTGGCACATGTGTAACAATTTAATTTTTATATAGCCCACTTCATCCTCACTTAACTCTCAATTCTTAAAAATTTTGAGCTTGGGTTTGCTTAAGCCATACTCTCCTTGGTTCCATCTTTGCCTTCACATGATAATTATATTTATTCTGTATATAACTAGTTCCCTGGAGATAAACTGGGAACAGGGAGCACTCAGACATCTGAATTCACTTGGTTTGACTGAAAAGTATAAGATTTTCTACTTTAATCTATGGACATTTTGTTTCTGATAGGCTGTGTTCTGTTTTGGTTGGATCTATGTCTAGCCACAGAGAAGGCAATGGCACCCCACTCCAGTACTCTTGCCTGGAGAATCCCAAGGGAGGAGGAGTCTGATGGGCTGCAGTCCATGTGGTCACTGGGAGTCGGACACAACTGAGTGACTTCACTTTTATATTTCACTTTCATGCATTGGAGAAAGAAATGGCAACTCACTCCAGTGTTCTTGCCTGGAGAATCCCAGGGACGGGGGAGCCTGGTGGGCTGCCGTCTATGGGGTCGCACAGAGTCAGACACGACTGAAGTGACTTAGCAGCAGCAGCATGTCTAGCCACGCTTTGCCACAGGACTGAATGAGAAATTTCTGGGCTTTAGTAATAATCTAAGGCTCTTCTTTTCATATTTAACTAGGTTCTTGGAACACACAGAAATTTGTACTGTTGATAGATTTCATTTCTCCCCGGGCAAGGTTCATCTATTCTCTCTTCTTTCTCTTCCTATTTCCCTAACTTCTCAGGAAACTTCTTGCCTCCTAAGTGAATTTGCCAAGTTCCCTATGGTATGAGGAAACCTTTGTGGTGGGAAGATTTAAGATGACACGCCAGTGATTTTCTGCCTCTTGGTGTTCATTTCTAATTCTCTACGGCTGGATTTAGTCACCCATATTTAATGAATTCTCCAATGCATGAAAGTGAAAAGTGAAAGTGAAGTTGATCAGTTGTGTCTGATTCTTAGCGACCCCATGGACCACAGCCTACCAGGCTTCTCCATCCATGGGATTTTCGAGGCAAGAGTACTGGAGTGGGGTGCCATTGCCTTCTCCAATTTAATGAACAATATATGTTCAGTTCAGTTCAGTTCAGTTCAGTTCAGTCACTCAATCGTGTCCGACTCTTTGCAACCCCATGAACCACAGCACGCCAGGCCTCCCTGTCTGTCACCAGCTCCCAGAGTCCACCCAAACCCATGTCCATCAAATTGGTGATGCCATCCAGCCATCTCATCCTCTGTCATCCTCTTCTCCTCCTGCCCTTAATCTTTCCCAGCATCAAGGTCTTTTCAAAGGAGTCAACTCTTCACATCAGGTGGCCAAAATATTGGAGTTTCAGCTTCAACATCAGTCCTTCCAATGAACACCCAGGACTGATCTCCTTTAGGATGGACTGGTTGGATCTCCTTGCAGTCCAAGGGACTCTTGAGACTTTTCTCCAACACCACAGTTCAAAAGCATCAATTCTTAGGCACTCAGCTTCTTTAGAGTCCAACTCTCAGATCCATACATGACCACTGGAAAAACCATAGCCTTGACTAGATGGACCTTTGTTGGCAAAGTAATGTCTCTGCTTTTGAATATGCTGTCTAGGTTGGTCATAACTTTCTTTCCAAGGAGTAAGCATCTTTTAATTTCATGGCTGCAGTCACCATCTGCAGTGATTTTGGAGCCCAGTTGTTGGATCATAGAAGAAGCAAGAGAATTCCAGAAAAACATCTACTTCCGCTTCATCAGCTACACTAAAGCCTTTGACTATGGATCACAACAAACTGGAAAATTTTTAAAGAGATGGGAATACCAGACCACCTGACCTGCCTCCTGCAAAACCTGTATGTAGGTTAAGAAGCACCTACAGAGTGAAGTAAGCCAGAAAGAAAAACACCAATACAGTATACTAACACATATATATGGAATTTAGAAAGATGGTAACAATAACCCTGTATATGAGACAGCAAAAGAGACACTGATGTATAGAACAGTCTCATGGACTCTGGGGGAGAGGGAGAGGGTGGGAAGATTTGGGAGAATGGCATTGAAACATGTATACTATCATGTATGAAACGAGTCACCAGTCTAGGTTCGAAGCACAATACTGGATGCTTGGGGCTGGTGCACTGGGACGACCCAGAGGGATGGTATGGGGAGGGAGGAGGGAGGAGGGTTCAGGATGGGGAACACATGTATACCTGTGGCGGATTCATTTCGATATTTGGCAAAACCAATACAATATTGTAAAGTTTAAAAATAAAATAAAATTAAAAAAAAAAGAAGAAGAAGCACCAGTTAGAACTAGACAAGGAACAACAGACTGGTTCTGAATTGGGAAAGGAGTATGACAAGATTTATATTGTCACCCTGCTTATTTAACTTCCATGCAGGGTACATCATGCGAAATGTTGGGCTAGATGAAACACAAGCTGGAATCGAGATTGCCAGGAGAAATATCAATAACCTCAGATATGAAGATGACACCACCCTTATGGCAGAAAGCAAAGAGGAACTAAAGAGCCTCTTGATGAAATTGAAAGAGGAGAGTGAAAAAGTTGTCTTAAAACTCAACATTCAAAAAACAAAGATCATGGAATCATGTTCCATCACTTCCTGGCAAATAGATGGGGAAGCAGTGGAAACGTGATAGACTTTATTTTCCTGGGCTCCAAAGTTACTGCAGATGGTGACTACAGCCGTGAAATTAAAAGACTCTTGCTCCTTGGAAGAAAAGCTATTACCAACTTAGGTAACATATTAAAAAGCGGAGAGAATAATTTGCCAGCAAAGGTCCATCTTGTCAAAGGTATGGTTTTTCCAGTAATCATGTATGGATGTAAACTCAGAAAGATATTGATGACTGCAGTTCTCACCAACACATCAACTGCCTTCTTATAAGAGTTTCTGACCCAGTTAAAATAAAACCTACTCCATTCCACTAATTGACTAGATGAAATGGACTTTACTGCAAATGTGAAAAATTGGAGAGACAATAAGTAAAGTACAGAGGTAGAAACTGCTGTGTTTAGTCAATTGCTGGTGTGTAGGAGCAAAGTCCTGTGTTGCCAGTGCTTCTGATATTCCAAGAAGTCAGGTATATATTCTTTGGAATTTTTATGCGAAATTTTAAATGTTAGAAATCAATGACATATCTTAAAAGACATTATAGTTTAAACGAAACACTTAGGGGACCATATGTCATCAGTTTTCTACCTCTAATCTAGATGACTCTTACTCTCTTGGTTTATTTAATCATTTTACTCAATCTTAGCTTTATTTTTTTTAACTTTTTTTTTTTATGTTTAAAAAAATTTTCCAAGCAAGGTTTTAGTTTTGCTTGGGTAAGCGTGGAAAGAGAAGAGCTTAATAGTTTAAGAGGAAGACTACAAGGAGATAAGCTTGATAGTGGCATTAATAAAAAGAAACCACAGGGAGAAGGGAGACTTAAAAACAAGGTTGTATCATCCCTTTTTCTCTGCATCAGAAGATCCCACTTTGTGTCTGTCTATGATATCTTGGGTTTTAACTTATGGAGAAAATCTGGATGTTTCCACATACAGCTATTGAGATGTCACTTTCACTGAGCGCATGTTGTCCTGGCACTTTTGGGTTTTTTAAAAAAAATATTGCCATTTTTTATATTTTCTGAAAATATACTGGTCAACTATGTCATACTGATCATTTAAGAGTTATGGAAGTATTATACAGTATTATACTTACTTTGTCTTACAGTCTTTGAGTATTTTTTAATCCTTGGAACACAAAGTTTTTTTGTTGTTTGTTTTGTTTGTTTATTTCTTTTAGCCTTCTCAACTTATCTTCCTCACCCAAATCTAGTCACTTTCTAGTCTGGTCATTTTCTTTTTTTCTCACCCAAAAATATTTTTATCTATGTGCGTGCATGCTAAGTAGCTTCAGTCATGTCTGACTCTGTGCAATCCTTTGCACTGCACCCTGCCAGACTCTTCTGTTCAGGCAAGAATACTGGAGTGGGTTGCCATGCCCTTCTCCAGGGCATCTTCCCAACCCAGGGGTCGAACACAGGCCTCCTGAATTGCAGGCAGATTCTTTACCATCTGAGCCACTAGGGAAGCCCTATTTATTTTTATTTAATCTTCAAATGGGGCTAAAATAAAACAGCAACAGAATTGTTGCTATAATTCAAACTACTGCTGCCTCAAAAGTCAATTTCAATACTTGAAATATTTTTAATTCTTTCCTAATCCACTACTCTCATGGATGATAAGTACCGTACAAGCTTTTTATAAAACAAAAAACTATTATCACGGCCTTCCAAATTATCAATTATGTAAATAAACAACTTTTCCTTGCCTTATAAAAAAAATGTAGTTGTGTAAACATGAAACATGTCTATGGAAATAAACCTCTGCCAATATTTCCTAGATTGATAGTTAGAAATGAACTGGACATTATGCTTACTGGTTTAAACTTTCAATCATTCAATCATAGATGCCAACCCATATATAAATATAGACAGAATCATAGCTTCATTTTTTTTTCTATTCTCTACAACAAACATAAAGAATTATATTGCTCATACAAGCATACAAAATTTTAAGAACTTAATATTTTCTGCATCTTTGTTTATTCATGCCTTAGCAAAATAACTTCAGGACAAATATTTTAGCATAGTACCTTCAGTGTTTTAGCTCAGAATTAGTTGTGACTTTCCAAGTTCTTTATATGTACTCTTTCAGGGAAGCTCCATTTCAGTAGCATGACCTAGTTTATGATACTAACCTAAGGAATTTATATTTTCAGCTAAAAATGAGCTAGGAAAAAAAATAAGAAAAGTACAGCGACTTTTTATTTCAATAAAACCAGTTGAAATAAAATTTCTATTTAATCAACATTTTAATATAGATAAAACTATGCAGAATATAAGTATCATTCCACATTACATCAGCAAGTCACTGACTGTATTATAACATTATCAAATCCTCCTTTAAAAGAAGCTACACTTACATGCCAAAATAACTGAGAAAAAGGGAAAATTTTGGCTGGTCATCTGCATTTGGACTCTTCATGCCAGTTATATACCAATGTCCCTTTTTCTTCTGAGGCTTGGTTTATCATACAGATCCATCTTGCAGCATGAAGTATGAATGGCTCCTGTTTAGTAATGAGACACCATTAATTTAAACACAAGTACTTTGCAGTCTTGGTCACAGAACAGAAAATGTGGTAATTAATCCTGGGGTAAATTTTGCTTGTTATTTAAAAAAAAATGAGACTTAAAAGATGTACTCAGTATAAGAATCAAATATGAAAGATGTGAAAAGAGAGGGGTGATTACCATATTTTAAATTATCATTTGAGTTTCCAGTTTTGGACGGAAGAAGTGATCAGATTCTTAGAATAAAGTTAAATCAAGTACAGGTGCACTAAAGTTTGGAAATGCAGTTTCTAGTATATTTCATTTAGTACTTTCAACCTTCCTAAAGGAATATGACTATATTCATATCTTAGTGTTAGGAAACTGACCCCTAAGTAGATTAATAAGTGGGTGAGGTCTTTTAACCCAGGGCTGTGCGTACTTTGGGCTCCCCACGTAGCTCAGTGGTAAAAGAATCTGCCTGCTAAGGCAAGAGTTGCAGAAGATCCTGGTTCAATCCCTGGGTCCAGAAGATCCCCTGGAGAAGGAAATGACAACCCACTCCAGTATTCTTGCCTGGAGAACGTTGCAAAGAGTCAGATGTGACTGAGCACGCACATGTACGTGCTTCTTTAGTATACCAAATGAGAGATAAACAGTACAACATTAAATGGTAGTGTTACACAGAGTATAAATACATGCTGGACAAAAACGCCAAAATAACATGGTGTCAGAGTTAGTATTATATGTCATTTCAAGTGGGCTGAGGGATACCCCCATAGCTGGTAAAACATTATTTCTGAACGTGTCTATAAGGTATTTTTGCAAGAGATTAGTATATGAATCTTTGAAGAAAAGTTATGACCAACCTAGATAGCATGTTGAAAAGCAGAGACTTCACTTTGCCAACAAAGGTCCGTCTAGTCAAGGCTATGGTTTTTCCAGTGGTCATGTATGGATGTGAGAGTTGGACTGTGAAGAAAGCTGAGCACCGAAGAATTGATGCTTTTGAACTGTGGTGTTGGAGAAGACTCTTGAGAGTCCCTTGGACTGCAAGGAGATCCAACCAGTCCATCCTAAAGGAGATCAGTTCTGGGATTTCTTTGGAAGGAATGATGCTAAAGTTGAAACTCCAGTACTTTGGCCACCTCATGCGAAGAGTTGACTCATTGGAAAAGACTCTGATGCTGGGAGGGATTGGGGGCAGGAGGAGAAGGGGACGACAGAAGATGAGATGGCGGGATAGCATCACTAACTCGATGGACGTGAGTCTGAGTGAACTCCGGGAGTTGGTGATGGACAGGGAGGCCTGGCGTACTGCGATTTTTGGGGTCGCAAAGAGTTGGATATGACTGAGTGACTGAATTGAACTGAACTGAGCATATAAATCAGTAGAATGGAAAATGAAAATTTGCTATCATCAATGAAGAGCCAGTCTATTAACTCTGTCTTCTCCAGTGCTTGGACTTCGGTTCTCCTGATTCTCAGAACAGACTCAGGACTGAATTACACCACTGGCTTTCTTGGTTCTCCAGAAATGGATATACATTTGTGGTACATCCAGCCAGTAAAATGCTACTCAGCAGTAAAAATAATTAATTGTTGATACATGTAATGGATGAGGATGAGCTGGTTAGATAGCATCACGGACTCAATGGACATGAATTTGAGCAAACTCTGTGAGACAGTGAAGGGAAGGACAGGGAAGTCTGGCATACTGCAGTCCACGGGATCATAAAGAGTTATACATGACTTAGGGAATGAACAGCAACAACAGGAACATGTAATGCCATGGATGAATCTCAAAATAATTATGAGTGAAACAAGTCTGACAAAAGACTCTGTTGCATTATTTCATTTTTGTGAAGTTCTGGAAAGTGCTAATTAATCAATGGTGACAGAAAACAGACTCAGGTCTGTATGTGGAGGGACAAGATGAGGAGGGTCAGTTAGAGGTATTACAAAGAGCACAAGGAAACTGAGTGTTATGTCTGTTTTCATCTTGATTGTAGTGATGGTTTCGTAGGTGTGTACATATTTGGTAAAAGAATACCTAAAAGTTAATACCTATCAACTTATACTTCTAACATGTGCATTTTATTGTATGTCATTACTCAGGAATGCTGCCAAAAAATAACTAAAGTTCATTATTTCTTTGACACTTCTCCCATCAATGGGTAGAATGTAAGTTTCCATCCCAGATTATCAGCTGACTTTAATAAACTGCTCTTGAGTGATAGAATGTGGAAGGACCTTGATGTCTTTTAAGGCTAATTTGGAAAGGTGATACAGCTCTGCTTGCTGCCTTCCCCTTATCATGCTTTTTCTTGGACTCTTGGATGCATTTTCTAAGCATAGAAAGTCACAGGTAAAGACAGTATGGAAATGTTCTGGCCAAAGGCCCAGCTAATGTTCTAGTGAACAGCAGCATCAGTTCCCAAATGTATGAGTAAATGGTACCACACATGACTCTGCTCCCCAACCTTTAAGCTGCCTCAGGTGACATTGAGTGGAGTAGCAATGGGTTCTTCCTATTGAGTCTTGCTCAAATTGAAGATTGATAAAATGAGTAATTTTGATTTAAGCCCTCAAGTTTTCAGTAGGTCCATTTCTCAGCAATTGATAGATAAAGCATTTATTTACTGACATTATTTGTCCTCTCTCTGTTCTCTGTTACTGTATTAGAAGATCAGTGACTTCTGACAAGTGTATGTGTGAATATGTGTGTGGGAGGATATTGACCATTTAAAATGTGTCAAAGAACAGATTATAAAATCATCTATCACCTGCGTGTGTGTGTGCTCAGTCTCTTCAGTTGTGTCTGACTCTTTGAGACTGTATGGACTGTAGCCTTCCAGGCTCCTCTGTCCATGGCATTCTTCAGGCAAGAACACTAGAGTGGGTTGCCATGCCCTCCTCCAAGGGAGCTTCCTGACAAAGGGATTGGACCTGTGTCTCCTACATTGCAGGTGGATTCTTTACTCACTGAGCCACCTGGGAAGCCCCCAAATCTATCACCATATAGCCTGTTACTATGACAATTTCATGCAAATCATCTTTCAGATTTTATTTCAAGCACATGAATATTCTTTGAGAGAATCCTGTGAGATACTACTGAATTTAAATTATATTAAGAAATAAAGCATGAAAGAATTAGATCTACCCTGAGCTTAAAGAGAATCAAGCTTTCCCTCTAAATCTTCCAGGATTAAAATAAATATACAACACTTTTTTGGAATCCCATATATTATATGCTTGTTTTATCAGGAAAAAGAAATAGTTATCTATATGTAGACAGCATATTAAAAAGCAGAGATATTACTTTGCCAACAAAGGCCCATCTAGTCAAGGCTATGGTTTTTTCAGTGCTCATGTATGGATGTGGGAGTTGGACTGTGAAGAAAGCTGAGTGCTGAAGAATTGATGCTTTTGAACTGTGGTATTGGAGAAGACTCTCAAGAGTTCCTTGGACTGCAAGGAGATCCAACCAGTCCATCCTAAAGGAGATCAGTCCTGGGTGTTCATTGGAAGGACTGATGCTAAAGCTGAAACTCCAGTACTTTGGCCACCTCATGCAAAGAGTTGACTCATTGGAAAAGACTGATGCTGGGAGGGATTGGGGGCAGGAGGAGAAGGGGATGACAGAGGATGAGATGGCTGGATTGCATCACTGACTCAATGGACATGAGTTTGGGTGAACTCCGGGAGTTGGTGATAGACAGGGAGGCCTGGCGTGCTGCAATTCATGGGGTCGCAAAGAGTCGGACATGACTGAGCAACTGAACTGAACTGACTCTCTGTTAACTCTCAGCATGGGGCACATCAGAAAGGAGGTATATCATGAGTAGTTCACATGGCCCTATTAAAAATGGAGAACATTAGAAATAGCTTTGCAGTCAGCTCAGCATGGCATTGGAAATTTTAGTATTTCTTTTTTTTTTTTTAAGAAAAAAAGTATATTTGTGTCTCTCATTCATATCTGAGGTTAATGTTGATAGCTGGCAAGTATTTCAGCTCTATGTGGTGGTTCAGGGACCCAGGTTCCTTCCATCTTGTGGCTCTGCCGTCCTTTGGGAACTTGTCATCTGCGTGGTTGAGGTCCCAGCTGGCTGTAGAGAGCTCAGAGAGAAGATCTAACCTCTCTCTCCAGGCTCAGCCCCAAAGAGGTGTGCATCACTTTCTATTAGCTAGAACATAGTCACATGACCCCTCTCAACTCCAAGGAAGACTGGTACTTGTGGTCCAGCTATGTTCCCAGGAAAAAGGGATTGCATGTCAGTGCACAGTTAGCAGTCTCCCACCGCCAGGGAATGAGCTCTGATGGCCAATGATGCTTTGATCATGACAGACAAGCCATCTCAGCTCCTGAAGGACAAGAAATCATCGCAACACCTTACAGAGCAGTAGTTCGTAGTAGGTCAAAACTGAGAATCAGAATGACCAGGGAAGCTCTTTTTTTTTTTTTTTTAATTTTATTTAATTTTTAAACTTTACATAATTGTATTAGTTTTGCCAAATATCAAAATGAATCCACCACAGGTATACATGTGTTCCCCATCCTGAACCCTCCTCCCTCCCCATACCATCCCTCTGGGTCATCCCAGTGCACTAGCCCCAAGCGTCCAGTATCGTGCATCAAACCTGGACTGGTGACTCGTTTCATACATGATATTTTACATGTTTCAATGCCATCCTCCCAAATCTTCCCACCCTCTCCCTCTCCCACAGAGTCCATAAGACTGTTCTATACATCACTGTTTCTTTTGCTGTCTTGTACACAGGGTTATTGTTACCATCTTTCTAAATTCCATATATATGCGTTAGTATACTTTTTCCTTCTGGCTTACTTGACTCTGTATAATAGGCTCCAGTTTCATCCACCTCATTAGAACTGATTCAAATGTATTCTTTTTAATGGCTGAGTAATACTCCATTGTGTATATGTACCACAGCTTTCTTATCCATTCATCTGCTGATGGACATCTAGGTTGCTTCCATGTCCTGGCTATTATAAACAGTGCTGCGATGAACATTGGGGTACACGTGTCTCTTTCCCTTCTGGTTTCCTCAGTGTGTATGCCTAGCAGTGGGATTGCTGGATCATAAGGCAGTTCTATTTCCAGTTTTTTAAGGAATCTCCACACTGTTCTCCATAGTGGCTGTACTAGTTTGCATTCCCACCAACAGTGTAAGAGGGTTCCCTTTTCTCCACACCCTCTCCAGCATTTATTATTTGTAGGCTTTTGGATCGCAGCCATTCTGACTGGTGTGAAATGGTACCTCATAGTGGTTTTGATTTGCATTTCTCCGATAATGAGTGATGTTGAGCATCTTTTCGTGTGTTTGTTAGCCATCTGTATGTCTTCTTTGGAGAAATGTCTGTTTAGTTCTTTGGCCCATTTTTTGATTGGGTCATTTATTTTTCTGGAGTTGAGCTGTAGGAGTTGCTTGTATATTTTTGAGATTAGTTGTTTGTCGGTTGCTTCATTTGCTATTATTTTCTCCCATTCTGAAGGCTGTCTTTTCACCTTGCTAATAGTTTCCTTTGATGTGCAGAAGCTTTTAAGGTTAATTAGGTCCCATTTGTTTATTTTTGCTTTTATTTCCAATATTCTGGGAGGTGGGTCATAGAGGATCCTGCTGTGATGTATGTCAGAGAGTGTTTTGCCTATGTTCTCCTCTAGGAGTTTTATAGTGCTGGGAAATCTGGTCAACCACTTGTAAAAGAATGAAACTAGAACACTTTCTAACACCATACACAAAAATAAACTCAAAATGGATTAAAGATCTAAACGTAAGACCAGAAACTATAAAACTCCTAATATTTCTAAAGAAGATTAAATATGTGAAGTATGTCAATCCCATCAGAACTTTCTTAAGATTAAATAGATCATTCCGGTCTGTAATACCAGGTCTTAGAGGTGAAGAGCATGGATTCTGAGATGCATCATATGGAAGTGATGTCTGTTCCATTCCATACTATCTGTCTCTGAGCGAAAAAGTTAGCTTCTCCATGATTCAGTTTCCTCATCTATATAGTGGAGTTACTCATTATTATAGTGGAGTTACTCATTACTTACCAACATGGTAAGATAGTTGTTACTATGTAAGAAGTTAATTTATATGAAATGCTTAGAAGAATGCCTAACATAGAAATTATTAAATAATTTTGACATTAAAAATAGAAATACCTTTAAATGTTTATATTTATTACTTAGAACCAAATATCGATGGGCAAAATGAAAACACAGTTTTTAAGAATTAGGAAGGGATTTATATAACAATGAAATTTCACACCAAAAAGGTCTTAATTAAGCCTATACTCACTTTTTCCAATTAAGTGTCCAAAGTAATAGTTACTTTGGACAATATTGCAGATTTTATTTCAATATTGCAGATTGAAAGCACATTATGATTTATGGAGACATACTACATAATATGTAATGATCATTACATGTTACCAGTATCACTAACACCGAATTTATTCTAAGTAGTTGTTTCTTGGGTTACAAATCAAACGGAACCTATGAAAATCAAGATCTAAATATGCATTTGAACTTGAGAAGACTTAAACTTATATATAAGGTAAACGTTTAGTTTCCAATTGAGCAGATTTGTTTTTAAGACAAGTGTATAAATCACTTCCATGAGACAAAGCTGGCCAACGTAGGCCAATTCTTCACAATTTGTTATCCTGTAAAGGATTAATTATGTCAAAATTTCATACTGATCTCCTGGTTCTGAAAAAAAAAAATAAAGAAATAGCAGTGAACTTTTTGGTGGGGAGATGCATAAAAAGAAATAGGAATATATAAAATTCCCAATTATCAGTTTACATAATCCAAAGCTTAGATTGTAAAACACAGCTCATCCATCATCTTTACATTAAACACAAAATCAATAACATGTACTGAGTTGGTTAAATATATTTTCAAATTGTTGGCATTCTGAAAATATTTCCCAATAGTTAATTTACCTTTAAAAGTGGAGATTATAGAAAACCTTTATTTTATTAGTGATAGTAAGTGCAACATAAAATAAGACAAATCTGATTAAAAAATCTGAAGGAAACTTCATTTTTAATCTCCTTAAAATAGTCAAGGTTTTTTTGTGTGTGTGTGTGTGTGGAACATGTATTATTTACAGTAAATGTTACAGGTCTTAATACATTCTAAAACAGAGACATCAATCAACTCCAGGCAGCATTAACTTTTGTAATCCTGGCTAGGGGCAGCTAACTCAATTATATGAACAAAGCAAGTAACATAAGGCAATGAAAAAGCCAGTTATTTTCAGAAATGGAGGCAATTTCTCCTTTAGGATGAAACAGCAGCTTCTTAGCTCCAAATAATTGCTGTGTGGGGGTTGTTGGAATATTGTAATATGCTGCTGCTGCTGCTAAGTCGCTTCAGTCATGCCCGACTCTGTGCGACCCCATAGATGGCAGCCCACCAGGCTCCCCCATCCCTGGGATTCTCCAGGCAAGAACACTGGAGTGGGTATTGTAATATGAGGTATAACTAAAACTTTGCTTTTTCACAAGAGACTAGGATTCATCATTTCTCTGCTTTTTAATGTTGGCAACAATTCTGAAGAATTTTAATTATGATACCGGACAAATAAAAACATCTCTGCAGGCCAAAGTAAGCCAGCGGGCCACCAGCTGGTGAGTCTACACCAACACTCCTCATATTTTCCTGCCTTTGCAGGTTTACTCATCAGCTTTTCTCTGCTGCGAATGTGCTTTCCACACAGACCACCACACATGAACCTCACAACTGGAAATGTCTGCTTCCCCACTGTTTGTCCAGCACTTCCTCAATACTTATCTACCACTCATATCACAAACCTTGCATATAATGGTTTTATATCTGTGCCTGATTCTAAATCCATAAAAGCATGAATGATTTCTTATGAAATGTTATATCTAAATTCATTTAGAGCAATGCATTTTACTTAACAGTGTTTAAATACACAGTGAATGAATGAAGTGAAAGTGGCATCGGACTTTTTGCAACCCCATAAACTTTACAGTCCTTGGAATTCTCTAGGCCAGAATACTGGAATAGGTAGCCTTTCCCTTCTCCAGGGGATCTTCCCAACTCAGGGATCATACCCAGGTCTCCCGCATTGCAGGTGGATTCTTTACCTACTGAGCTCTCACAGAATCCTAATCAGTTCAGTCCCTTAGCCATGTCCCACTCCTTCCGATCCTATGGATTGCAGCACGCCAGGCTTCCCTGTCCATCAACAATTCCAGGAGCTTACTCAAACTCATGTCCCTCTGGTCAGTGATACCATCCAACCATCTCATCCCCTGTCATCTCCTTCTCCTCCTGCCTTCCATCTTGCCCAGCATCAGGGTCTTTTCTAATGAGTCAGCTCTTCACACCAGGTGGCCAAAGTATTGGAGCTTCAGCTTCAGCATCAGTCCTTCCAATGAATATTCAGGACTGATTTCCTTTAGGATGGACTGGCTTGATCTCCTTGCAGTTCAAGGGACTCTCAAGAGTCTTCTCCAACACCACAGTTCAAAAGCATCAATTCTTCAGTGCTCAGCTTTCTTTATAGTCCAAATCTCACATCCGTGCATGACTACTGGAAAAACCAAAGCTTTGACTAGATGGACCTTTGTTGGCAAAGTAACATCTCTGCTTTTTAATATGCTCTCTAGGATGGTCATAGCTTTTCTTCCAAGGAGCAAACGTCTTTTTAATTTCATGGCTGCAGTCACCATCTGCAGTGATTTTGGAGCCCAAAAAATAAAGAAAGGAGAATGGAATGACAAACCACTTCATTATTCTTGCCTTGAGAACCCCATGAACAGTATGAAAAGGGAATCGTAATGGATGAATAAATTCTAGCATTAGTCTCTTCAAAATAATCTAATGTAGAGTGGTGGTTTAGTCACTCAGTCATGTCCGACTCTTGCAGCTCCATGGACTGTAGCTCACCAGGCTCTTCTGTCCATGGGATTTCCCAGGCAAGAATACTGGAGTGGATTGCTATTTCCTTCTCCAAATGTAGAGTGGTGGATGTCAAATAGAAACATTATAATAATTTCTAACTTTTTAAATAACTGAATAATAGAAAAGATTATATTTTAACTTCATCTGAATTCATGGGGAGAAGTATTGAAGCAATGGGGAGTATGTGAGCACACACAAATGGATAGTCTTAAACCATTTTAATAACTGATAGTAACAGTTCTAAATATAAGCCTTTAAATTAATATACTGAAATAAGCTTAATGCCCCCAAGGGATCAAAAAACAATATTTTCCCGAATAATATTTGAAATAATAGAATTATCTTACAGGATTTAATGCAAATGATACAACTTCATCAAACTAGATAATTTGTATTTGAATAGCAGTCTAAAATGGCTCATTACCTTCCTGTGAATTGTTTGATATTGACCTTCACTTAGCCAATGACATTGATTTATTTCTTGAGCTCTGAGTTATGGGAAAAACCTTTATTGAACACAATCCTACCTCTATTCTTTTCCACTGTGCTATATTTCAAACTTAACAGAAAGAACAAAGAAATCAAGGTGCAAGGAGATATTGAGCATGATTTTTAAGAGTACTTTATAATTTCTGAAATAAAACTAACAGCAACATAATAAATTTAGTATCCTACATGTGGAGTTCATTTAGGAAAGCAAACATTTCCAAGACTCATAGTCAATGAAACCTTGACAAGCTCTAAGTGTTAACACAGTGACCTCTTAGAAACATTCATTTCAGAACAATTTTAAACCAGACAATGAAAAAATCAAATGTTTAAAACAGTCTTTCCCTTATTTTATATAGTATTACCTACTTTACAATAAAAATAAATCACCTAATTAATTCTCATGTGTCAGGAAAAACCTGATAATCACTGAGGAAAATTAAGTGACTTGTTGAACTTTAACTGTTATTAAGCAATGCACACAGGGCTAGGCCCCGGGTTTCCCAATAACATCTCTAGAGTTCTTTACACTGTACCTTCTAGCTTATCACAGATTTAGACTATAATCATGGACCTTAATAATATACCTTTGTATCAAGAGTCAGAGAAGGCAATGGCACCCCACTCCAGTACTCTTGCCTGGAAAATCCCATGGACAGAGGAGCCTGGTAGGCTGCAGTCCATGGGGTCGTGAAGAGTCGGACATGACTGAGCAACTTCACTTTCACTTTTCACTTTCATGCATTGGAGAAGGAAATGGCAACCCACTCCAGTATTCTTGCCTGGAGAATCCCAGGGACGGGGGAGCCTGGTGGGCTGCCGTCTATGGGGTAGCACAGAGTTAGACATGACTGAAGTGACTTAGCAGCAGCAGCAGCAGTATCAAGAGTAGGGGGTGGCAATCTAGCCTTTTGTTTATTTATATTGGAGGATAATTGCTTTACAATGTTGTGCTGGTTTCTGCCATACAACAGCACATCAGTTACAATTATCTTCTCCCTCTTGAGCCTCCCTCCCACTACCACCCCATCCCACCCCTCTAGGTCATCATAGAGCACCAGGCTAGGCTCCTTGTGTTATATATCAGCTTCCCACTAGCTATTTATTTTACACGTGGTAATGTATTAATGTCAGTGCTACCTTCTCAATTCATCCCACCCTGCTAAAGCTACCAAGGAGAAATTAAAGTCCATTTTTGCATAACGGGACCTTGATGGAGCATTTTTAGTGCTTTCTTGGCATCTACTTGAACTCTTCTGTAGTAAGTTCGAGATTTTTATTTGATGAAGATGTTCTTCTGGGGAAACTGAATCTTCCCAGCTCCATTTTTTGGAGCAAGTATGCTCAGGTAAAGCCAAGCAGCACCTCTTTTCCTGTTTCCAGGGATTGGTTCTGTTTGTGGCGTCGGACTAACTTGACTCAATCAGTATGAGACCAAGGGATTTGCTATGAATGATGATATAACCAAAGAACAATGTATCCTCGAAACCTGGGGTCACCAGAGGACTATCACTCAAAACAAAGTCAATATAATTTAAGGTAAATCAGAGAGGTAGAAACTGAACCCTTAATGATATCACTGAGCCTTGTGTGACCTACTTCAGTTACTTGAGCAAGTAAGTTATTTAGGTGAATTCAAGTCAGGTTTTTAGTTATCGCCAACCAAAAGTGTTCTGATTATTGAAGAATTCCTCAGTTCTGAACTGAAAGTAGTTTCAGTCATTCTCAGTAATTCATCCATAAGTTTAAAAAGAAACCACACTTAGGGATATGGACAAAAGTTCCTCAGGCTATTGTCAGTGAGCATATTATGCCTACTGATTTTTATTCAATACAGATTTCTTGATTTCTAGAATTCTCAGTAAAGTCACAGGACTGGATAGCAGTTCTGTAGAAAGAATATTTTTTTCTTCTTAATTTACACTCTAGACTTAGTTCACCCAACTAATCTTAACTGCTTGTCTTTTTAAATAGGTAGGACTTATTTTCAAGACCTTAAGTTCAGTTCAGTTCAGTCGCTCAGTCGTGTCTGACTCTTTGTGACCCCATGGACTGCAGCATGCCAGGCCTCCCTGTCCAGCACTAAATCCTGGAGTTTACTCAAACTCATGTCCATTGAGGTGTTAATGCCATCCAACCACCTCATCCACTGTTGTCCCCTTCTCCTCTTGCCCTCAATCTTTCCCAGCATCAGGGTCTTTTCAAATAAGTCAGTTGTTCACATCAGGTGGCCAAAGTATTGGAGTTTCAGCTTCAGCATCATTCCTTCCAATGAATACCCAGGACTGATCTCCTTTAGGATGGACTGGTTGGATCTCCTTGCAGTCTAAGGGACTCTCAAGAGTCTTTTCCAACACTACAGTTAGAAAGCATCAATTCTTCAGCGTCAGCTTTCTTTATACTCCAACTCTCACATCCATACATGACCACTGGAAAAACCATAGCTTTGACTAGACGAACCTTTGTTGGCAAAGTAATGTCTCTGCTTTTTAATATGCTGTATAGGTTGGTCATAGCTTTTCTTCCAAGCAGCAACAGTCTTTTAATTTCATGGCTGTAGTCACCATCTGCAGCGATTTTGGAGCCCAAGAAAATAAAGTCTGTCACTGTTTCCACTGTTTCCCCGTCTACTTGCCATGAAATGATGGGACCAGATGCCATGATCTTAGTTTTCTAAATATTGAGTTTTAAGCCAACTTTTTCACTCTGCTCTTTCACTTTTATCAAAAGGCTCTTTAGTTCTTCTTCACTTTATGCCATAAGGGTGGTGTTGTCTGCATATGAGAACTTATTGATATTTCTCCTGGCAATCTTGAGTCCAGCTTGTGCTTCCTCCACCCCAGCGTTTCTCATGATGTACTCTGCATATAAGTTAAATAAGCAGGGTGACAATATACAACCTTGATGTACTCCTTTCCCTAACTGGAACTAGTCTGTTGTTCCATGTCCAGTTCTAGCTGTTGCTTTGTGACCTACATATAGATTTCTCAAGAGGCAGGTCAGGTCGTCTGGTATTCCCATCTCTTTCAGAATTTTCCAAAGTTTGCTGTGGTCCACATAATCAAAGGCTTTGGCATAGTCAATAAAGCAGAAGTAGATGTTTTTCTGGAACTCTCCTGCTTTTTCAATAATCCAGTGGATGTTGGCAATTTGATCTCTGGTTCCTCTGCCTTAATCTAAATCCAGCTTGAACATCTGGAAGTTCACGGTTCATGCACTGTTGAAGCCTCGCTTGGAGAATTTTGATCATTACTTTACTAGTGTGTGAATGGTTCAACTGTGTGGTAGTTTGAACATTCTTTGGCATTGCCTTTCTTTGGGATTGAAATGAAAACTGACCTTTTCCAGTCCTGTGCCACTTCTGAGTTTTCCAAATTTGCTGGCATATTGAGTGTACACTTGCACAGCATCATCTTTTAGGATTTGAAATAGTTCAACTGGAATTCCATCACCTCCACTAGCTTTGTTTGTAGTAATGCTTCCTAAGGCTCACTTGACTTGCATTGTGGAATGTCGGGCTCTACATTGGTGATCACACCATCATGATTATCTGGGTCATGAAAATCTTTTTTTGTATAGTTCTTCTGTGTATTCTTGCCACCTCTTCTTAATACCTTCTGCTTCCGTTAGGTCCTTACCATTTCTGTCATTTATTGAGCCCATCTTTGCATGAATGTTCCCTTGGTATCTCTGATGTTTTTGAAGAGTACTCTAGACTTGACCATTCTATTGCTTTCCTCTGTTTTCTTGCGCTGATTGCTGAGGAAGGCTTTCTTGTCTCTCCTGGCCATTCTTTGGCACTCTTCATTCAGGTTGGTATATCTTTCCTTTTCTGCTTTGCCTTTTACTTCTCTTCTGTTCACAGCTGTTTTTACGGCCTCCTCAGACAATCATTTTGCCTTTTTACATTTCCTTTTCTTGGGGATGGTCTTGATCCCTGCCTCCTGTACAGTGTCAAGAAGCTCTTCCATAGTTCATCAGGCACTCTGTCTATCACACCTAATCCCTTGAATCTATTTCACTTCTACTGTATAATTGTAAGGGATTGGATTTAGGTCATACCTGAATAGTCTAGCGGTTTTCCCTACTTTCTTCAATTTGAGTCTGAATTTGGCAATAAGGAGTTCATGATTGAGCCACAGTTCAGCTCCTGGTCTTGTTTTTGCTGACTGTATAAAGCTTCTCCATCTTTGGCTACAAAGAATATTATATAATCAATCTGATTTCAGTATTGACCATCTGGTGATGGTCAAGACCTTACTTACCTTTGTGAGTCTAATCTCTCCTTAATGTATCCACATACTTTTTAAGGCATCACTACAACTGAATCAAATATAAATCTTGAATGCTATTAAAAACAGGACAGTGTAAATTAAGAAAATCTGTACATTTTTGAGACTGTACCATTCTAGTCTTGAAACTTACTTTTCTAATATCATATTACCTGAAATACAGTTTTTTTGTATTTACTTCATAGAGAAATTCTCATTAATACTTTCTGATTAAAATAATAATGACTGGTCCTTAAACTGCAATATATAACAAATTCCTTGAGCATATTTTCTTTCTTTATTATTTATTAAATCTTCCCCCTACATTTTGCATGTGTGTGTGTATGTGTGTGTGTGCTCAGTCATGTCTGGCTCTTTGCGACCCCATGTACTGTAGCACTCCAGGCTTCCCTGTCTTTCACTATCTCCTGGAGTTTGCTCAAATTCATGTCTGTTGAGTTGGTGATGCCATCCAACCATCTCATCCTCTGCTGCCCTCTTCTCCTTTGCCTTCAGTCTTTCCTTTTCTACTGAGTCTTTTCCAGTGAGTCCAGTGAGTCTTTCTAGTGACTTGGCTCTTCACATCAGGTATTCCCAGTATTGGAGCTTTGGGTTTAGCATCAGTCCTTCCAATTAATATTCAGGGTTGATTTCGTTTAGGATTGACTGGCTTGATCTCCTTGCTGTTCAAGGGACTTTCCAGAGTCTTCCCCAACAACACAGTTCAAAAGCATTTGTTAAATTCTTACATCAATTTCATTCTTATGAACAAGCAAAGCAAGATTTTGGAGGGAAAAAAAAAACATAAATTGAAAAATATTTTGAGATATTAATTCATCATATGTCAATGAATACCTATCATTTACCTTGACATGTAAAGCTATTAGCATCAATAATAACTATTAATTAATGCCACCACTTACTGGGGACTTAATGATTAAGCATTGTTCTCTGTGCTTCAGCTATGTTAACAATTAATTTAACACTTCCAATAGCCCTATGAGACACACATTGTAATTGGATGTACTTAAGATAAGGAAACTAAATGTGTTGTTTCCATACAGAATTATTTAAGACTCTTGACATAGGTGTGCACAACTAGTGAATGTCCATGCCAGCACTGGAAACATGGTGGTCCGATAAATGCCATAAAATCCAGGAGCACACACCATTTTATCCTACAGGAAGTACAAAAGACTGCAAAAAAGAGGATGTGAAATTGCTTAAATAAACGCCTGCAAAATGCATTCTATACTGTACTGTCTGCCTCCTCTCCATGTCTGTTCTCTGCCAGTTCCTAATCCCAGCAACACTTGCTCCACTTGTTTTTAAAAAACAGGTGTTTTATAAAACAGAAACACACACAACTAAACTTGCCTATGTCATCTCTAGTTGTGTGTGTTTCTGTTTTATACTCTACTTTCTTGAATCCTATTTGAGGGTTTTTGCTCTTCCTGGCACAGCACAAATGCATGGGAGAGCCCTGAGGATCTGATTTCTATACTCCAGCTTTGTGACTCTGGATCTTTGACAAGTATTATAAAAGTGACATCATCAGTCACCTAAGAGGCCTCTACATTCCAAATTGCAGGATTGGGTTAGCTCCGGTTTCCAGTGCTCTTGATTTATGGGATCTTAAACATGCCAAGTTGGTACTAATTGTCTAGAAAAGTTCCAGGGGAGTGGTAATTTAAGATAGTGTTTCACCTTTCCAGAGCTAATTAGCCCTTAGAATAAGTTTTGCCCAGTTCTTCACAGGACTTCCCAGACTTACCTCAGTATTCTTAATTGAGATCTTAGAATGGGTGGAGTTTGAACCAAAGTGTATCTTAAATCAAGGCTTAACCAGCAAGCATATCGCAGCTGTATATCAGAACCTTGAAAATCAACTCCTTCCCCAAAGGACTGGTGTTGCAACATATTTGTTATAGCAGCAATTTGAAAGGGAATAGAAATCTTTAAGTTTATATTTCATCTATTTGAAAATCCAATGTAATTATGTTTTTCTAAAGTTTACAACAAATGATTTTTACTGAATTGTTTTAGGAATATTTTTGCTGACTATAACTGTATGGCTACATTGCAATGTTATCCAGCTACTTGGCTGCAAATTCTGGAATGACTTGAATGGGAAAACAAATGACCTAACTGAGAGCAGAACTTAATTTATTTGGCCGATGATCAGGGCCTTATTTTTTATGGCTGTTAGAATTCCCTTGTCAATATGTTTATCAAGTAACTGTGCTTTTAACATCTAGAAGGATATGATCATGCATGTGTCTTTAAAGGGAAAGATTCTGTTAAGATTGGCATTAAAATGACTATCAACTTTAAAAATGATTGATGTTTAGTAGATGCCTTAATTCTTTATCTCAGAACTTCTAAAAATGTAAAATGACAAGATCCTTAATACCAGACTATAATCTCACTGCTTTGCCATGTGGAATGATAATCAGAGTCAGTCAAAAATGATCTATTATTGTGGTAAGTAAAATACATCCTTGGTGCCAACTTGCAAAATAGAAAAAACAGGAAAGAAAAAAAAAATAACCAAGACAAACTTTGGGTTTAAAAACATTAGATAAGAAATTCTGTTTGCTCAAATCTTTCCCTTGAATTTGTAATTGCTATTATTAACATTATTTTGGAAAAAAAAAAGTCAAGACATTTTTTTCTTCCTACATACTTTCACCCACACTTCTTTGATTATATGCTCTAAAATAACCATAGCTGCCAGTAGAGACGTAGGGATTTTATAAATATCAATCAATGTCACAGCTAGAAGGAGATGAATCAAAGGATACAGTACTAAATCCTGAAATGCCTTTTCTATGACACTAGTCAGCAGGCAATGACACCCCACTCCAGTACTCTTGCCTGGAAACTCCCATGGATGGAAGAGCCTGGTAGGCTGCAGTCCATGGGGTCACTAAGAGTCGGACATGACTGAGTGACTTCACTTTCACTTTTCACTTTCATGCATTGAAGAAGGAAATGGCAACCCACTCCAGTGTTCTTGCCTGGAGAATCCTAGGGATGGGGGAACCTGGTGGGCTGCCGTCTGTGGGGTCACACAGAGTCGGACACGACTGAAGCGACTTAGCAGCAGCAGTAGCAGTCAGTTATTTCAAAAGTTTACATCTTTAAAAAAATTACATAATAGTTTAAAATATTACATCTTTTTGAGGGTAGACAAGGGTTATAGAGATGAGGAAAGGAAGGGGGGAAATAGATTCCTCCAATATCTTATTTGAAAAGACATTTAGGTATGACCCTAACTTTGCTTTTTCACCTTCAGGTCAAACCAGCACAGTTCTTGAATTCTAGAAATTCTGGTGAACTGAAACAGAAATAGCTGAGAGTGTTTGTGCTTGTAGATTGCAAGCAGATGAAGCAATTTGTTCAAATAATCTGCTAGTCTCTGGTCTCCTCTCAATTCTCACATGCTCTAATGTGTGGGGGTAAGTTTGATAATTGGGGTTTCTGATTTCTTCCCCTCTTTAAGAAACATTATTTAGTGTAGTAACCAAGGGATGTGGAAGAGTATCCAAACAAGTTTCAAGTAGCTGTTTCAAAAGAGGCCATCCAAAGAGGGAGGAAGTGAGGATAATAGTGCTTTTAAGTTATTTGTCCTTTTCACCTCAGGTCTGAAATGGTAACAGCATGGCGGGTTGTTTGCTGACTCACAACAGAAATGGAATAAGCAAAGGACCTTTGAGTTCTCAGTAGTGAATAAAGTGTTGTTGAAAGTGAAAGTGTTAGTTGCTCAGTCGCGTCTGACTCTTTGCCACCCCCTGAACTATAGCCCACCATGCTCCTCTGTCCATGGGATTGTCTAGGCGAGAATACTGGAGTGGGTTGCAATTTCCTTCTCCGGGGCTCTTCCAGACCCAGGGATTGAACCTGAGTCTCCTGCGTTGAAGGCAGAGTCTTTTCCATTTGAAGCCCTAGTTGTCGTTTGCCCCTAAAGTGTTATTAAAGTTTCCTATATCTAGAGCACGGAGCCTAGACAGCATAGAAGTCTATTCTTGAAAGTTGCAAACACGCTGTAGTTTCTGGAAGTAAAATAATACTTCCTGTGCACCCTTCAGATGACCTTAAATGCCTCCCATGAAATTCTGTATATCTTGGAATCTATACAGGTCAGTGTTACTTCTACTAACTGCCTCAAGAAGGAAAACTGAAGAGAACTGATAGGTTATCTCTAGAATGGTTTCTCAAAATTGCATTAGTTTTAAGCTTTCAATAGTTGATTCAAGAAAGCAAGCCAGTGTCTCACTATAGGACCTCATATACCTAGCTCACACATGTGCTGGGAGTTTGGTGTACAAATTCTTAGCACAATGTGGACTTTTATATTCCACAGGGCCCCCTGTGAAATGTTTTTAATATTATCTTTGCCTAAAACTGAGATTATCATGGAGACACCATCATTTTCTGCTGCCAGTACTTGAAATATGCAAAGGCCCTTGATAAAACTAGTAAATCCTTTTCACATATCCTATCTCCTCAACAGGTGAAATGATGTCACATGGTTTGAGACATCCAAGAGCAATCAACAGAGAGAGAGAGAGAGACCTGGAAAGTTACAGTATAGCTCTATTACCTGGACATTGTTTCCTCTTTTACTCTGGAAGAGTCAACAGCCTTCAGTAAATGAAGTGAAGATCTCAAATTTACCTAGGTAGTATTGAATAGATACTTCCATATGACATGGTTAATCCCCAGAGGTATCCATATTTCATTAAATTCCAACCTACCTAAACCTTCATGTAATAAATAAAGTTTAAATATCAGGAAAAAAATATAAATTTATGCAACCAAATAAAGTGATTCAGAGATAATTCTTAGAATTTTTGTAAGCAATTCAAAATAATTAAAACAGATTATTTCATAACAGATTCTAAAGGGAGCCTTTGGATTTAGTCTCCAGAGCCAATATTCTATCTGGAAAGCCTCTAACTCACAATGAAAACTGCTGTATTGGTGATTAGGTGAAACATTTCATTTGAATTGATAGTTTTGGAAGATCTCTCTGAATTTTTTTATGGTTCTGGGAATTCTATCATTTTATCTACTATAAAATGCATAATTTCCTTAAGTTGAAAAAGCCAAATTGGGCAATTCTTACAACCATAATTTTTTTTCTTCCCCTGAAAGGTGAATTCAGTCCTTCAAAGCTATTTATTCTAGAAGCTTTTAAGGTAGTCTCAAAATACAATCTAATTTACTGTCATGAAGAGAACTCCTTATCCCACCCCAGGCTGTAAATATTCCTTTTATATGTTGAATATCACCTTAGTATTATACTAAGCTTCTTTCTCAACAGGTTATAAGAATGAATAATTCAATTTAATATCTTTCAGGGGAAGTAAGATTTTAGACACAATTATGCCACAACTGTGTCTAACCTCATTCTCATCAAGAAAATGGCTAATAATAGAATAAGCTCTTCACTGTGCTCATTGATCTTGCCTTGATTCCACAAATAGATTCTGACTGTGTTCCAGCATGAACAGTCTTGTAATAGATCCTACGCTATTAATGCATCAACAAAGCATGTACCATAATATTATTCTAAAACTCAGACCCAGAAGAAGTTTCTGGAAGCTAAAATCCCCTCACTATATGTCATAATGTATGAATTAGCCTCATCCTTGTATTTTTATAACATCTAAATAATTTACAAGCTATTTTAGATTAATGCCTATATCAAGTAGACAAAACAAGTGTCCTCTTGAATGTTGGTGGCTTTCATTACTTAAAAAAATGACAAGGTTCTGTATAAAAAAGAAAATTAAATTGTTGGCTAATTTTCACCAGGCAGAACAATTTTGTATCAATAATTTTAAAACAATTATGATTTTTTACTGAATTATCAAAGTTTAATATTAAATGTCTCTTCTAGCAGATTAATTCTACCATTTGGGGATGTTTTGCTATAATTCAGCCTAAAAGATTTACTGAACTCCTCACCTACAAAAAGCAAAGTGGGGGTGTTAGGAACTTGCAGATATTAATGAACAAGAAGATCAAATAATAGTGGCATATCTTAAAAGAAAAATTATGATAAAACGAGGTCTTCCATGTTTTATGTTGCAATACATTGAAAATTTTCCAAAGAATTTGGCAGTGAAAAGGTTCTCTTTTGAAAATAAAAATGGCCCTGTCCCTAACTTCTGCTATAAATAATTTCTCTTTGGAAATAAGATAGCCTTTGACCACTTGGTTTTAATTCTTTATAATTCATTTCAGTTCAGTTCAGTTCATTTCAGTCACTCAGTCATGTCCGACTCTTTGTGACCCCATGAATCACAGCACACCAGGCCTCCCTGTCCATCACCAACTCCCAGAGTTCACTCAAACTCATGTCCATCAACTCAGTGATGCCATCCAGCCATCTCATCCTCTGTTGTCCCCTTATTCTCCTGCCACCAATCCCTCCCAGCATCAGGGTCTTTTCTAATGAATCAACTCTTCGCATGAGATGGCCAAAGTATTGGAGTTTCAGCTTCAGCATCAGTCCTTCCAATGAACACCCAGACTGATCTCCTTTAGGATGAACTGGTTGGATCTCCTTGAAGCCCAAGGGGCTCTCAAGAGTCTTCTCCAACACCACAGTTCAAAAGCATCAATTCTTCGGTGCTCAGCTTTCTTTATAGTCCAACTCTCATATCCATACATGACCACTGGAAAAACCATAGCCTTGACTAGACAGACCTTTGTTGGCAAAGTAATGTTTCTGCTCTTCAATACACTCTGTAGATTGGTCATAGCTTTTCTTCTAAGATGCAAGCATCTTTTAATTTCATGGCTGCAATCACCATCTGCAGTGATTGTGGAACCCAAGAAAATAAAGCCTGTCACTGTTTCCATTGTTTCTCCACCTATTTGCCATGAAGTGATAGGACTGGATGCCAAGATCTTAGTTTTCTGAATGCTGAGTTTTAAGCCAACTTTTTAACTCTCCTCTTTCACTCTCATCAAGAGACTCTACTAAAAGTTCTTCTTCAATTTATGCCATAAGAGTGGTGTTATCTGTGTATCTGAGGTTATTGATATTTTTTCCCAGAAATCTTGATTTCAGCTTGTGCTTCAACCAGTCCAGCATTTCTCATGGTGTACTCTGCATATAAGTTAAATAAACAGATTAGACTTTTACTCAAAATACCCACGTGTTGCAGAGAGACTCTGCATTTACTATACAATTTCAGTTTTCAGAGTCTTTGCAAAGGGTCACCTGGGCGAAGAGAATTCACCTGTGGAATGATGTGTTTCCAGCTTCCCTGAAGTGTACTTCTCTCTGAGGAATGATGCTTTCATTTAAAGTGGTGTGTACCGAATAAAGCTGACAAATTTCCTGTTTAAAAAAAAAAAATAACATATAGCCTTGGTACTCTTTTCCTTATTTGGAACCAGTCGGTTTTCCCATGTCCAGTTCTAACTGTTACTTCCTGAACACCATAGATTTCTCAGGAGTCAAGTTAGGTGGTCCAGTATTCCCATCTCTTTAATAATGTTCCACAGTTTGTTGTGATCCACACACTCAAAGGTTTTGGCATAGTCAATAAAGCAGAAGTACATGCTTTTCAGGAACTCTCTTGCTTTTTCAGTGATCCAACGGATGCTGGCAATTGATCTCTGGTTCCTCTGCCTTTTCTAAATCCAGCTTGAACATCTGGAACTTCATGGTTCACGTGCTATTGAAGCCTGGTTTGTAGAAATTTGAACATTACTTTACTAGCGTGTGCTGCTTCTGCTGCTGCTAAGTCGCTTCAGTCGTGTCCAACTCTGTGCGACCCCATAGATGGCAGCCCACCAGACTTCCCTGTCCTGGGATTCTCCAGGCAAGAACACTGGAGTGGGTTGCCGTTTCCTTCTCCAATGCATGAAAGTAAAAAGTGGAAGTGAAGTTGCTCAATCGTGTCCGACTCTTAGCGACCCCATGGACTGATAAGTACAATTGTGACGTAGTTTGAGCATTCTTTTACATTGCCTTTGTTCAGAATTGAAATGAACACTGACCTTTTCCAGTCCTTTGGCCACTGCTGAGTTTTCCAAATTCGCTGTCACATTGAGTGCAAAGCTTTCACAGCATCATCTTCAGGATTTGAAATAGCTCAACTGAAATTCCATCACCTCCACTAGCTTTGTTTGTAGTGATGCTTTCTAAGCCCCACCTGACTTTGCATTCCAGGGTGTCTGTCTCTAGGTGAGTGATCACATATTGTGGTTATCTGGGTAATTAAGATCTTTTTTGTATAGTTCTTCTGTGTATTCTTGCCACCTCTTTTTAGAATCATCTACTTCTGTTAGGTCCATACCATTTCTGTCCTTTATTGAGCCCATCTTTGCATGAAAGGTTCCCTTGGTATCTCTAATTTTCTTGAAGAGATTTCTAGTCTTTCCAATCTGTTGTTTTCCTCTTTTTCTTTGCATTGATCACCAAGGAAGTCTTTCTCATCTCCCCTTGCTATTCTTTGGAACTCTGCATTCAAATGGGTATATCTTTCTTTTTCCCTTTTCCCTTTTGCTTCTTTTCTTTTCTCCACTATTTTCAAATAGCTTATCAGACAACAATTTTGCCTTTTTACATTTCTTTTACTTGGGAATGGTCTATATCCATGCCTTCTGTACAATGTCACGAACCTCCATCCATAGTTCTTCAGGCATTCTGTCTATCACATCTAATCCCTTGAATCTATTTGTCACTTCCACTGTATAATCATAAGGGATTTGATTTAGGTCATACCTGAATGGCCCAGTGGTTTTCCCTACTTTCTTCAATTTAAGTCTGAATTTGTCAATAAGGATTTCATGATCTGAGCCTGGTCTTGTTTTTGCTGATTGTATAGAGCTTCTCCATCTTTGGCTCCTAAGAATAAAATCAATCTGATTTCATTATTGACTATATCATGATGTCCATGTGTAGAGTCTTTTCTTGTATTGTTGGAAGAGGGTGTTTGCTATGACCAGTGCATTCTATTGGCAAAACTCTTATTAGCCTTTGCCCTGCTTCATTCTGTATTCCAAGGCCAAATTTGTCTGCTTACTCCAGGTGTTTCTTGACTTCCTACTTTTTCATTCCAGTCCCCTATAATGAAAAAGACATCATTTTTGGGTGTTAACTCCAGAAGGTCTTGTAGGTCTACATAGAACTGTTCAACTTCAGCTTCTTCAGCATTACTAGTTGGGACATAGATTTGGATTACTGCGATACTGAATGGTTTGCCTTGGAAATGAACAGAGAGCATTCTGTCATTTTTGAGATTGCATCCAAGTACTGCATTTCAGAATCTTTTGTTGACCATGATGGCTACTCCATTTCCTCTAAGGGATTCTTGCCCACAGTAGTAGATATAATGGTCATCTGAGTTAAATTCACCCATTCCAGTCCATTTTAGTTCACTGATTCCTAAAATGTCAGCATTCACTATTGCCATCTCCTGTTTGAACATCCAATTTGGCTTGATTCATGGACCTAACATTCCATGTTCCTATGCAATATTGCTCTTTGCAGCATTGGACTTTACTTCCATCACCAGTCACATCCACAGCTGGATGTTGCTTTTGCTTTGGCTCCGCCTCTTCATTCTTTCTGGAGTTATTTCTCCACTGTTCTCCAGAAGCACACTGAGCACCTACAGACCTGGAGAGTTCATCTTTCAGTGTGCTATGTTTTTCTCTTTTCATACTGTTCATGGGGTTCTCAAGGCAAGAATACTGGAGTGGTTTGCCATTCCCTTCTCCAGTGGACGATGTGACAAAATGCGGACAAATGTAGACAGCATATTAAAAAGGAGACATTACTTTGTTGACAAAGTTCTTTCTACTCAAAACTATGGTTTTTCCAGTAGTCATGTATGAATGTGAAAGTTGGACCATAAAGAAAGTTAAAAACTGAAGAATCGATCCTTTCGCACTGTGTGGTTGGAGAAGAGTCTTGAGAGTCCCTTGGACTGCAAGGGGATCAAACCAGTCAATCCTAAAAGAAATCAATCCTGATTATTCATTGGAAGAACTGATACTGAAGCTGAAGCTCCAATAATTTGATCACCTGACGCAAAGAACTGACTCATTTGAAAAGACCCTGATGCTGGGAAAGATTGAAGGCAGGAGGAGAAGGGGATGACAGAGGATGAGTTGGTTGGTTGGCATCACCAACTCAATGGACATGAGTTTAAGCAAGCTCCGGGAGTTGTTTATGGTGTGGAAGACTGGTATGCTGCAGTTCATAGTGTCTCAAAGCGTTGGACATGACTGGGCAATTGAACTAAACTAACAGAAAGTAAAAATAGATATTTCTTGAAATCTAGGATGAATGTATATATGTAAAAATAAAGATTTCTTGAACATAGTGAGAAAAGTATACATAATGTATATCTAATGTATATGTCTATCTAATATACATTTTGTACATATTTTTTGGTTGGTAACATTTGAAAGAACAAAAATGGGAGGCCAAAGAGCTAGTCCCTGCCCAAGTTAGACAATTGCATGTAAAGGGCAAGGGCTGAATACATTTGAAAATTTATCATGCAACAAAAGCTTTTATAAGATGTCTTTCAAAATAGTATTAATTTTTTATTATTAAAAAATTATTTAAAAAATTAATACTATTTTGAAAGACATCTTATAAAAGCTTTTGTTGCATGATAAATTATTTTATACCACTTTATGTGATACAGACTTTTAAAATAATTAGTTTTCTGTGTATTTTGAGACAACATAAAATGAGTTAAATAGCTTAGCTTCATGTGAATGATATCTATCTATAATTATCAAGATTGATCATATTTTCACAGTCTTTCTTTCCTATTTCCTTTATGGACTCATACTTAATCTTGAAAATCATTGATCTGCCTCTTGGTCTTTATTGTTTTCCATTTGCATTATTATAGAAATTAAATGAAAAAAGTATCAGGTAATAAGACATTAAGTGCAGTATGCCTTAGGACACAACATTGAGCACGGCCTCTGCTATTACTTTAGAAATGAATACTAAAATAACAATGTTACTTTAGTAGGAAGATGAGCATTTTCTAATAGACTTGTCATAAAATGTGAAATAATTATACTGACCTCATAAGATGTCTGTGGAGGATAGCTAATATACTACTAAAACTCTATTCAAATATAAAGCTCTTTAAGACTTTATTATAGTCAGGATTATTGTTAAAAACTGTAAAAGTGAATATGAGTTCTTAACAAAATTAGCAGTGAGAAAAATAGATAATCTAACTCATATTATTTGGTTTCTCAAATAATGACCCTGCTCACTTGATAAAAAATCTCAGACCACATTCCCTCTATGAGACTAGTAATAAATAGATGTAATGTCAGAGTCTGGATCAACAAAACAACTGTAGTAATTATCATTATTTCACCATCATCATTATTTTTGAAAAAAATTTGAAGAATTAAGCATTAAAAATGCCAGACATTGAGAATATCAAAAGTTCTATTAGCCTTAAAGAATGTAATTAGCATGGCTCTTTCCAACCTCAGGAGGCTTGTCAACATCTTATTTTGTCCACTAAACTGTAAAAGTAAGAAAGAGATCATTAATCAAATTGGCGTCATGGATATGTATGTAAAAATGACAAATACATGTTCAGGGAAATTTCAAATGGATGTTCAGGCAAGATTTAGATGACACATGTGGAGAAAACCCTAAAGCTGTATTAAACACTTTTAGACCTTTAAAAATTCAAAGGATGACCTTTAAAAAGATGGTCCCCATATAGTTTTTGGAGGATATAAATTCAAGCATTAAAATTTAGTCATGTTTAGTACTCATAAAACAAAACTATAGATTCCGGACATGATTATCTTAATCAAAGATATAGGTAGAAAACTTACACAATCTGTTCAATAAAGAACATGACAATGCCTTAAAGTTCTGACATTATCATTTTCTTCAAAATTTTTATTTCAGATAACCCTAATCTTGAAATTAAACCATTTTTATTTCAATTTTTTGGAGTACTTCCATTTGTAAAATCCACTGTCCATTTCTTTCTACCACCTCTAACAGTCTGGGACACATACTTTGTGTCTCTTTGTCAGTTATACCCAGGCATACTATCAGTGAAACAAAAGCAGCTGATTATTAGCTGGCTCTAGAATTTTCCCTGGAGTGACCCCTACTGTGGTCTACCACCAGTGACACTTTATTTGTTTCTTGTTTTTCACATTACCCATTTGAATGTGGTTTTGTTTGAGGAGTTTAACACCACAGTTACAGTAAAATGTACTTTCTTTACACTTTCTTCTTGACTCTCTACATTACCTCCAAAATGCATGCTTCACTATCAATCATTTCCAAAAACTAGATTCTATATTATTACTTAAAACAATGACTGTCACCTGTACTTAAAAGTAAAACTACCTTTATTCCTTTTTTGGTGTTAAAGAGTATGCTCAAGCAAAGACACATGTAGTGGTGAGTGCAAGTATGTTTGTGTATATGTTTGGGAGGATGGGGTATTACTAAAACTCTTCAGATGAGAATATTTCAAGGCTAAGGCCATTATCATCATCAAATAACCCATAATTTCTGTAATAATGGATCACGGCATGCAGCTGAAAGGTGATGACTTTGTTGTCCTATGATGCTTAATTTCCAAATTTGGGAATGTTAACTCGGACAAGATTTTCTTTCTATCAAGATCAAAATGTATCTCCCAATTCTGGAAATGAGTAACATTTTGAAGTGCTTTGGCAGGTACTCTGGCAGCATGGACTATTTGACAGCAGCAGCTCTGAGAGCAGAAGCAAAACAGCTAAGCAAAGACAGAAGCAGCAGGAAGACCCAGAGTAGCCTCAGGGGAGGCTCTGGGTCTGAAGTGAAAAGACACAGCAGAGACTAGAACCTCTAAGGAGAACATGATGTGTTCTATTGGCCAAACTGCCGTCTCTCTACTAACAGGTAACAAAGCCTTTTAGGCACTAGAACTTTGCTGAGAAAGGGAAAAGTGAAGGAGGCAGAGGAACACCAACACTGAAGAAGGGAAGAATTCTCAGTCATGACTAACCATCAGAATCTTATTCAAAATAAAACACCAGGCTCTGTCTCCAAAAGAGTCTGCTTCATTAGAGCTTAGGAAGCCAGGAGCAAACTATACAGGAACTTATAAACCAAAATAATTTGGATTTCACTCAGACAGCAAGGGGAAGCTATTTTAAGCACTTGAAGCAAGGAAGGAATATAATTCCTTTTATATTTTTATATTTTTATTTTTTATTTATTTATTTTTTTTATATTTATTTTTTTTTTATTTTTAAAATTAAAAAAATTTCAGGTATACACGTGCTCCCCATCCTGAACCCTCCTCCCTCCCCCCTCCCCATACCATCCCCCTGGGCCGTCCCAGCGCACCAGCCCCAAGCATCCAGCATCGTGCACTGAACCTGGACTGGCATCTCGTTTCATACATGACATTTCACATGTTTCAATGCCATTCTCCCAAATCTTCCCACCCTCTCCCTCTCCCACAGAGTCCATAAGACTGTTCTATACATCAGTGTCTCTTTTGCTGTCTCGTATACAGGGTTATCGTTACCATCTTTCTAAATTCCATATATATGCGTTAGTATACTGAATTTATGTTTTTCCTTCTGGCTTACTTCACTCTGTATAATAGGCTCCAGTTTCATCCACCTCATTAGAACTGATTCAAATGTATTCTTTTTAATGGCTGAGTAATACTCCATTGTGTATATGTACCACTGCTTTCTTATCCATTCATCTGCTGATGGACATCTAGGTTGTTTCCATGTCCTGGCTATTATAAACAGTGCTGCAATGAACATTGGGGTACACGTGTCTCTTTCCCTTCTGGTTTCCTCAGTGTGTATGCCAAGCAGTGGGATTGCTGGATCATAAGGCAGTTCTATTTCCAGTTTTTTAAGGAATCTCCACACTGTTCTCCATAGTGGCTGTACTAGTTTGCATTCCCACCAACAGTGTAAGAGGGTTCCCTTTTCTCCACACCCTCTCCAGCATTTATTATTTGTAGACTTTTGGATCTCAGCCATTCTGACTGGCGTGAAATGGTACCTCATAGTGGTTTTGATTTGCATTTCTCTGATAAGGAGTGATGTTGAGCATCTTTTCATGTGTTTGTTAGCCATCTGTATGTCTTCTTTGGAGAAATGTCTATTTAGATCTTTGGCCCATTTTTTGATTGGGTCATTTATTTTTCTGGAGTTGAGCTGTAGGAGTTGCTTGTATATTTTTGAGATTAGTTGTTTGTCGGTTGCTTCATTTGCTATTATTTTCTCCCATTCTGAAGGCTGTCTTTTCACCTTGCTATTAGTTTCCTTTGATGTGCAGAAGCTTTTAAGTTTAATTAGGTCCCATTTGTTTATTTTTGCTTTTATTTCCAATATTCTGGGAGGTGGGTCATAGAGGATCCTGCTGTGATGTATGTCAGAGAGTGTTTTGCCTATGTTCTCCTCTAGGAGTTTTATAGTTTCTGGTCTTACGTTGAGATCTTTAATCCATTTTGAGTTTATTTTTGTATATGGTGTTAGAAAGTGTTCTAGTTTCATTCTTTTACAAGTGGTTGACCAGATTTCCCAGCACCACTTGTTAAAGAGATTGTCTTTAATCCACTGTATATTCTTGCCTCCTTTGTCAAAGATAAGGTTTCCATAGGTGCGTGGATTTATCTCTGGGCTTTCTATTTTGTTCCATTGATCTATATTTCTGTCTTTGTGCCAGTACCATACTGTCTTGATAACTGTGGCTTTGTAGTAGAGCCTGAAGTCAGGTAGGTTGGTTCCTCCAGTTCCATTTTTCTTTCTCAAGATCACTTTGGCTATTCGAGGTTTTTTGTATTTCCATACAAATTGTGAAATTATTTGTTCTAGCTCTGTGAAGAATACTGTTGGTAGCTTGATAGGCATTTATATTTTTAAAATGTCATTCTGGCTATTTTGTAGAGAAGAATTTGTGATAGAAGAGACCAATCTAAAAGATAATCCTGGAGTCTAGGAGACAGATGATTATGGCTGGAGCTGGGGTATTGTCAACAAGGTGAAAGTTTATCAATGGATTTCAAATTTAATTGTCTAGAGAAGGAAGTATTTTCTGATAGATTAAAATCTGGGGATTAGGAAAGGAATCAATGAGAGATAACTCCTAAATTTAAAAGAATTAGCCTACGTTAAATATCCTAAATAAACCAAACTATCATTGTCCCTATTAAAATTATGAATGAAGCAGTCAAGTTCCAAGATAATGGCTTGACTTGTCATCTTGGCCCTGGGAACACTGGGGACCTCTTAAATTATGAGATTTAAGTTTATTTTAAAATATAAGGAATACTGTGTAGTACAGAGAACTATATTCAATATCCTATGATAAACCATAATGGGAAAGAATATATTAAGAGGAATATATAGATACACATCACTGAATCACTTTACTGTAGAGCAGTAATTAGTACAATGTTGTAAATTAACTACACGTCAAAAATTAAACTTTTAGATAATAAAAATCAAATCTATCTGAAAAACAAAGACAGGTATAATGAGTAGCTACTTATGCAGTATAATTTGGGGGATATCACACGATTACCTACTCTGAACGAGTAACATAGCACTGCAAGAAATACCCAGCACATGTGAGTTCTCACCTGCAGATCCTCTAGGTCGCACCCAGTTGCTGTTGACTCTGGACAATAGAAGTGAGCTAAGAGAAGGCAGGTGACCTCTGAAACTGGGAAAAACAAGGAAGCAGATCTCTCCTTGAGCATGCAGAAAGGAACTGTCCACAAATGGCCCAGCAGGCCACCTTTTGGATGCATCCTATAGAACTGTGAGAGAATCGATTTGTTGTAGCAGCAAAAGAGAACTAATAAATTTTCTACTGAAAAAACAGCAAAAAAAAAAAAAGAAGAAGATGAAAGAAGAACAACAAATGTCTATCATAGAGAAAACAATAGCTCATTCACCTCAAAGTTATTGAGCATGAAACATGTACTGGGGAAAACTCATGTTACCTTTGGAAGACTAAAAATATGTGTTACTTTCAATAGGGAAGAGGCTGGAAAACATCCATAGTGTTTGCCTTTACTGCAATATTTCCCAAGGTGTTGTCTGCAACATGTTAATATATTGCATAAATAAGGTTATCAAATAAGTTTGAAAAGTAATTTAATCAGTTTCTTTACTATGGACTTTTTAGTATTTTCCTGTGTTAATGTACTATTCCAAAGAATAGCAAGGAGAGATAAAAAAAAAAAAAGACTTCCTCGTGATCAGTGCAAAGAAATAGAGGAAAACAATAGAATGGGAAAGACTAGGGATCACCTCAAGAAAATTAGAAATACCAAGGGAACATTTCATGCAAAGATGGGCTCAATAAATGACATAAATGGTAGGGACCTAACAGAAGCAGAAGATATTAAGAAGAGGTGGCAAGAATACACAGAAGAACTGTACAAAAAAAGATCTTCATGACTCAGATAATCATGATGGTGTGATCACTGACCTAGAGCCAGACACCCTGGAATGTGAAGTCAAGTGGACCTTAGGAAATATCACTATGAACAGAGCTAGTGGAGATGATGGATTTCCAGTTGAGCTATTTCAAATCCTGAAAGATGATGCTGTGAAAGTGCTGCACTCAATATGTCAGCAAATTTGGAAAACTCAGCAGTGGCCAGAGGACTGGAAAAGGTCAGTTTTCATTTCAATCCCAAAGAAAGACAGTGCCAAAGAATGCTCAAACTACTGCACAATTGCACTCATCTCACATGCTAGTAAAGTAATGCTCAAAATTCTCCAGGCCAGGCAGCAACATTTAGAACTGGACATGGAAAAACAGACTAGTTCCAAATCGGAAAAGGAGTGCGTCAAAACTGTATATTGTCACCCTCTTTATTTAACTTATATGCAGAGTACATCATGAGAAAAGCTGGGCTGGATAAAGCACAAGCTGGAATCAAGATTGCCGGGAAAAATATCAATAACCTTAGATATGCAGATGACACCACCCTTATGGCAGAAAGTGAAGAAGAACTAAAGGGCCTCTTGATGAAAGTGAAAGAGGAGAGTGAAGAGGTTGGCTTAAAGCTCAACATTCAGAAAACTAAGACTATGGCCTCCAGTCCCATCACTTCATGGCAAATAGATGGGGAAACAGTGGACTGACTTTTTTTTTGGGGGGGGGGTCTCCAAAATCACTGCAGATGGTGACTGCAGCCATGAAATTCAAAGATGCTTACTCCTTGGAAGGAAAGTTATGACCAACCTAGAGAGCATATTAAAAAGCAGAGACGTCACTTTGTCAACAAAGGTCCAACTAGTCAAGGCTATGGTTTTTCCAGTACTCATGTATGGATGTGAGAGTTGGAATATAAAGAAATTGAGTGCCAAAGAATTGATGCTTTTGAACTGTGGTGTTGGAGAAGACTCTTGAGAATCCCTTGGACTGCAAGAAGTTCCAACCAGTCCATCCTAAAGGAGATCAGTCCTGGGTATTCATTGGAAGGACTGATTTGAAGCTGAAACTCCAATACTTTGGCCACCTCATGCAAAGAGCTGACTCATTGGAAAAGACCCTGATGCTGGGAAAGATTGAGGGCAGGAGGAGAAGGGGATGACAGAGGATGAGATGGTTAGATGGCATCACCGACTCAATGGACATAGGTTTAGGTGGACTCCAGGAGTTGGTGATGGACAGGCAGGCCTGGTTTTGCAGTTCATGGGGTCGCAAGGAGTCAGACACAACTGAGCAACTGAACTGAACTGTGTTCATGTGCATGGGGATCTTGAAGAGGCATGTAACATTTTCCAAAGTTATTACAAAATTATTGTTAGGTAGTTAGAATAGGAAAAAGGAGTCCAAAATGGCAGTGGCTAGAAGACAAAGAAAGGAAAAGCACACAAATGACAAATGGAGCAAAAGAAAACCCGAGGACAGGATTGAGAATCTCAGGTGAAACCAACAGCCCTCCTGGTTAGCTCAGTTTACAGAGGGCAGGCTCAGGGGGAGGAGAAAACCCATAGCAAAAGAGGAGCTGAGATTGAACCTCTCTCTTCTTTTGGGTCAGCCAGCCCTCACACCTCAAGGATGTATTTTCCTTTGTCTGCCAAACAAAACTGGGCTTAACTGAGCTGTAACACTAGTCCACCATTTCAAATTTTTTCTGCAGTGAGACAGAACCGAGGAAATTGCACACTCCCTTGACATTATTATTTTTGAGATGTATGTCATCCTTTAATGCCAGAAATGTAAGGCATTTCTGAGAGGCAGGAAAGGCCAAAGGGAGATGGGACTCCCTTCTCCAAAGGGAGAAGCAACAGTGCCCAATGTTACTTTCCTCTGAGATAAGTTTTCGTCTCTATCAGTCTTTTTGGTTCTTATCCATTTAAGGCTAGTCTTGTCTCCAGGGACTAAGAACATCACATTGTATTTCTCATTGGTCCCCATTTTGACTCCCTTTGGGCTCTCTCTTCCACTTAAATGGTGAGATGAGACAGGCAGAGCTGTGACTCCACCTTGGAGGCACCCTTGACTAAGGAGAGCTAGCATGAGAGGCTCTTGGTTTTGGACAAAATTATCTGACATTTTGTTCTAGTCCTTATGGTGATTTGCCTGTTTTCTGTCCACTAAATTGACTTTTGTCATTAGAGGATAGGGTTAATGGATTTGAGGACAATATGTCATTTAATTTCTTGAACTTAGTATTAATCATTCAGTCATGTCTGATTCTTTGTGACCCCATGGACTGTAGACTGCCAGGCTCCTCTGTCCATGGAATTCTCCAGGAAAGAATACTGGAATGGGTAGCTGTTTACTTCTCCAGGGGATCTTCCTGACCCAGAGATCAAACCTGTGTCTCCCACGTTGCAGGGAGATTCTTTACGCTGAGCCACCAGGAAGCCCCAAGAACACTTGAAGTGGGTAGCTATTCCCTTCTCCAGGAGATCTTCCTGACCCAGGGATCAAACGCAGTCTCCCTGCCTTGCAGAAATTAGAGCTACCTTTAATGGGGCCAGAGTATTTTTCATGTGATTCTTCCAGCTAACAGGGCTTTGAAAGTTATTTTGATCTCATAAGTTTGTTAATTAGACCACCAAATCTATGGTACAATTTTCTCAGGTGTTTCATAGGGCAATAGAAGACAAATTAAGGATATATTATTCCTGGTCTAGGTCACTTATCTCCCTCCTCTCAACCAGTTTTCACATTGATTCCCAGAAAGCAGTTCTTGATAAATCAGTCTCCTGTTGTCTTTCTATTTCTTATTATCAGCATTGTCCTTGTAGTCATCAAATTTCAAAATCTTAGACATTTCCTTCCTTATCTCCAGCCTCCTGTTCAATGTCATTTCTTTCAAAAAGTTTCCCTGATTTTCTTAGTTTGAATATGCTGTCCCAGATCATGTGTTGTTTGAGAATGGTCTATATATCTTAACTAGTCAATGAGCTCACTGAGGAAAAGAAGTAGGTTGTTCACTTTAGTGTTTCCAGAAATGCATATAGGAGTCAATGAATGCTGGCAAAAAAATAAGGAACAAAGGTGCAAATTATTTAATTAATTTGCATATGAAAGAAGCCAATGCTAACTTTATAATAATTTTCTGAGCCATTCTTAATGATATTACTCTTTTACCTCAACTATAGCCATCATCTTCTGCAATGAATATCTTGTTCTTAGTCTTCCCAATTTTAATTTATTATATCCCCTTCTGTCTGGCCTATGATACTGCATCACCTGATTATTTCATCCTTCTATTTGAAAACTCTCAATCACTCCCCAGTGATACAATCCTTGATAATATTCAAACAAAAATAGAACACTCTCAATTTTTCTCTCACTTATTATAAGAATATATATTACCTGGAATGGGATGATCTAGTCTAACTCTCGTGATGTCTTTCTCTCTCCATGCATCTATTGTCATATCTAAACCATTTCTCTACCAATCAGATTCCCATTTTAAATGAGACCATTTCCATTCAAATAAGCCGATTTAAATGTCGTGATCATGACCATCATGACCCCTTCAGATTCTTCTCTGAATCATGACATTTGTGCTTCAGTCTCCACCACCCATGGCCTAGTCTCACTGTATTTCTTAATTCAAGCTCACTGGCTCAGCTTGATTATTTTCACAGAATACTGAATAGTATTTGTGTAAAATATTTGTTTTCTGAGATCATGGCAAGGAAGTAGGGTTTTATGACTAAGGAATACAACCAATAAGAACTACCCTTTAGTAGAGCTAAAGGCAGAGCAGACAATCAGAAAATGGGATATAGAATGAAAGGCACTGATGTTGGATCCAGTCTGCATGGCTAGCAGTTATAAGCTATATGTCCTTGGGGCAAATTTCTTAATCTCTTGTTAGCTTAATTTCTTCATTTGTATGTTGACAATTCTAGTAAGACCAACCTCAGATAAAAGGGAGCTCTGGCTGCGACATAAGTCAGCCCACTGATTGCCAAGTTTGGTTTGACATAACTGGCAAGGCAGGGGTCTTCACAACTCCATGTGCATCCTCCCTGTACCTGTGCACAGGTACAGTAGGTGTACCTGTACCACCTACTCGGTGGAAAAGGACAACCTTCCTGATATAGGAGGATGATCACATGGTCAAATGCACACCAGGAGCTGTACTCCCTTGTTAGAACCTCCAAACAAGATCTCCAATAAGAACAACCTCATAAGCATTAAAAGACTATATACATGCATAAAGCACATAAAATAACACCTGACCTATGATAAGCACTTTAAAGATTTAAAAGGTTAATTTTATTCAACTCCATCAAGACCCACCTTAAATGAAATTTCTAATCCAAATGTACACTTTACATCTGACTCACTACCATTCCTGGAACAACTAAAACATAGTTATTAAGTTTTCTCCTCTGGGACTGTTCTCCTTGCATTATACTGAGTGATTCTGTCTATCTCTCTCTCTCATGTTCTTACTTGCTCCTCCCACCTGAAAATAACACATATCAAATATTTGCTTAATTGAACTCTACTTAAAAGGAAATCTTAGGGTGAAATTATTATAATACTTTCTTTCATGGTTCTTGGGAGATGCATTTAATATTAAAGAATATGACTGGATCTTTAATTCTTTTTTCCCCCAAATTGCAAATTGCTCATCTGAAAAGGGGAACTCATATGTAATCTGGTCTGTTGAGCTCACTCTATGTTGATCTGAAATGTTCTCCACTTATTAGACAAAAATAGAGTCAATGAGCACAATTAATGCTGGCAAAGTCTGATATCCCAGCTCATCAGTTCCTGTTATAAATAATTATCTTATGGAAGACTTGTACTTGTTTAAACTAGATGACTAATTGCAATAAGGTGTCCAACTTACTGTTTAAAGGGTCAATTACTTCAATATTCAAGTAAAGGAGAGTATTGACTCTAATGTCGCTGCTGAAGTTGTATAAATGTTCATTAAACTTTATGAGTAATAGTATTCAAGTCTCTTTGTCTCAGGAAATATTTGTTTATGACAAATGTTTAATTTCCAAGCCATTCTTTTTTATGAGGGAGAGGTAAAATCATCAAGAGACATTACAAATTAAATAATGCAAGATGTTCTATTAGATAAAATTTATTGCATAAGTAACTCCATTTATGCCTAGTAGTGGTCAACATGTAGGTTCTGACCATGCCCTCTTTTAGAATTCATGATATATTTTGGTACGGCTTGAAAATGAAACATTACCCTCTTCTTTGAATACCCAAAACTGTGAAGGTGTTTCATTGTCCAGAGACCCACTAGGTGTTCAACTATCTCAGACACAGAATTATACCTTGTCTTCACATTTAATTCAAGACCACATTGGTTGATTTTTGAAATTAATTCTTATATGACAGAAATGAGGATGAATAGGCATTCTGGAAGAAAAAATAATAGTGACAAAAGGAAAACTCCTATCTAGTAAAGGATCAGTTCAGTTCAGTTCAGTCGCTCAGTTGTGTCCGACTCTTTGCAGCTCCATGGACTGTAGCATGCCAGGCCTCCCTGTCCATTGCAAACTCTCAGAGTTTACTCAACCTCATGTCCATTGAGTAGGTGATGCCATCCAACCATCTCATCCTCTGTCGTCCCCTTCTCCCCCTGCCTTCAACCTTTCCCAGAATCAAGGTCTTTTCAAATGAGTCAGTTCTTCGCATCAGGTGGCCAAAGTACTGGAGTTTCAGCTTCAGCATCAGTCCTTCCAATGAATATTCAGGACTGATTCCTTTAGGATAGACTGGTTGGATCTCCTTCAGTTCAAAAGTATCAATTCTATAGTGCTCAGCTTTCGTTATGGTCCAACTTTCAAATCCATACATGACTACTGGAAAAACCGTAGCTTTGACAAGACAGACCTTTGCTGGCAAAGTAATGTCTGTGCTTTTTAATATGTTATCTAGGTTGGTTATAACTTTTCTTCCAAGGAGCCAGCGTCTTGTCTGCAGTCAACATGTGCAGTGATTATGAGCCCAAGAAAATTAAGTCTGCCACTGTTTCCAATGTTTCCCCATCAATTTGCCATGAAGTGATGGGACCAGATGCCATGATAATAGTTTTTTTGAATGTTGAGTTTCAAGCCAACTTTTTCATGCTCCTCTTTCACTTTCATCAAGAGGCTCTTTAGTTCTTCTTCGCTTTCTGCCATAAGGGTGGTGTCATCTGCATATCTGAGGTTATTGATATTTCTCCCAGCAATCTTGATTCCAGCATGTGCTTCAGCCAGCCCAGAATTTCTCAAGATGTACACTGCATATAAGTTAAACAAACAGGGTGACAATATACAGCCTTGATGTACTCCTTTTCCTATCTAGAACCAGTCTGTTGGTCCATGTCAAGTTCGTGAGATTCAAGACATTGTACACGAGACAGGGATCAAGACCATCCCCAAGAGATAAAAATGCAAAAAAGCAAAATGACTGTCTAAGGAGGTCTTACAAATAGCTGTGAAAAGAAGAGAAAAAAAGGAGAAAAGGGAAAATATACCTATTTGAATGCAGAGTTCCAAAGAATAGCAAGGAGAGATAAGAACACTTTCCTTGGTGACCAGTGGAAAGAAATAGAGGGAAACTAGAATGGGAAAGATTAGAAATCTCTTCAACAAAATTAGAGATACCAAGGGAATATTTCATGCAAAGATGGGCTCAATAAGGGACAGAAATGGTATTGACCTAACAGAAGCAGAAATATGAAGAAGAGGTGGCAAGAATACACAGAAGAACTGTACAAAAAAGATCTTCATGACCCAGTTAATCATGATGGTGTGATCCCTCACCTAGAGCCAGACATCCTGGAATGTGAAGTCAAGTGGGCCTTAGAAAGCATCACTACCAACAAAGCTAGTGGAGGTGATCGAATTCCAGTTGAGCTATTTCAAATCCTGAAAGATAATGCTGTGAAAGTGCTGCACTCAATATGCCAGCAAATTTGGAAAACTCAGCAGTGGCCACAGGACTGGAAAAGGTCAGTTTTCATTCCAATCCCAAAGAAAGGCAATGCAAAGAATGCTCAAACTACCACACAATTGCACTCATCTCACACGCTAGTAAAGTAATGCTCAAAATTCTCCAAGCCAGGCTTCAACATATGTGAACCATGAACTTCCAGATGTTGAAGTTGGTTTTAGAAAAGGCAGAGGAACTTGAAATCAAATTGCCAACATCTGTTGGATCATTGGAAAAGCAACAGAGTTCCTGAAAAACATCTATTTTTGCTTTATTGACTATGCCAAAACCTTTGAGTGTGTGGATCACCATAAATTGTAAAATTCTTTAAGAGTACGTGACCTACCTCTTGAGAAATCTGTAGGCAGGTCAGGAAGCAACATTTAGAACTTGACATGAAACAACAGATTGGTTCCATATAGGAAAAGGAGTACATCAAGGTTCTATATTGTTACCCTGCTCATTTAACTTTTATGCAGAGTGAATCCTGAGAAAGGCTGTGATGAATGAAGTATAAGCTGGGATCAAGTTTGCCGGGAGAAATATCAATAACCTCAGATATGCAGATGACACCACCCTTATTGCAGAAAGCAAAGAAAAACCAAAGAGCCTCTTGATGAAAGTGAAAGAGGAGAATGAATAAGTTGGCTTAGAGCTCAACATTCAGAAAACAAAGATCATGGCATCTGGTCCCATCACTTCATAGGAAATAGATGGGGAAACATTGGAAACAGTGCAGACTTTATTTTCTTGAGCTCTAAAATCACTGCAGATTGTGATCTCAACCATGAAATTAAAAGATGCTTACTCCTTGGAAGAAAAGTCATGACCAACATAGATAGAATATTAAAAAGCAGAGACATTGCTTTGCCAACAAAGGTCCATCTAGTTAAGTCTACGGTTTTTCCAATAGTCCTGTATGGATGTGAGAGTTGGCCTGTAAATAAAGCTGAGTGCCAAAGAGTTGATGCTTTTGAACTGTGGTGCTGGAGAAGATTCTTGAAAGTCCCTTGGACTGCAAGGAATTCCAACCAGTCCATCCTAAAGGAGATCAGTCCTGAATATTCATTGGAAGGACTGATGCTGAAGCTTTAAGTCCAATCCTTTGGCCACCTGATGTGAAGACCTGTCTCATAGGAAAAGACCCTGATGCTGGGGAAGATTGAGGACAGGAGAAGGGGACAATAGAGGATGAGATGGTTGGATGACGTCATCAACTTGATGGACATGGGTTTGGGTGGACTCTGGGAGTTGGTGATGGACAGGGAGGCCTGGCATGCTGCAGTTCATGGGGTCGTAAAGAGTTGGACATGACTGAGCAACTGAACTGAACTGAAGTGAGAGTTAGTAGAAGGAAAGAAATCTTAAAAATTAGGGCAGAAATAAATGCAAAAAAAAAAAAGAGAGACCATAGCAAAAATCAACAAAGCCAAAAGCTGGTTCTTTGAGAAGATAAATAAAATTGACAAACCATTAGCCAGACTCATCAAGAAACAAAGGGAGAAAAATCAAATCAACAAAATTAGAAATGAAAATGGAGAGATCACAACAGACAATACAGAAATACAAAGGATCATAAGAGACTACTATATGCCAATAAAATGGACAACATGGAAGAAATGGACAAATACTTAGAAAAGTACAATTTTCCAAAAATGAACCAGGAAGAAATGGAAAATCTTAACAGACCCATCACAAGCATGGAAATTGAAATTGTAATCAGAAATATTCCAGCAAACAAAAGCCCAGGACCAGATGACCTCACAGTTGAATTCTACCAAAAATTTAGAGAAGAGCTAAAACCTATCCTACTCAAACTCTTCCAGAAAATTGCAGAGGAAGGTAAACTTCCAAACTCATTCTATGAGGCCACCATTACCATAATAACAAAACCAGACAAAGATACCCCCCCCATAAAAAGAAAACTACAGGCCAATATCACTGATGAATATAGACGTAAAAATCCTTAACAAAATTCTAGCAAACAGAATCCAACAACATATTAAAAAGAGCATACATCATGACCAAGTGGGCTTTATGCCAGAGATGCAAGGATTCTTCAATATCCACAAATCAATCAACATAATATACCACATTAACAAATTGAAAAATAAAAACCACATAATTATCTCAATAGATGCAGAGAAAGCCTTTGACAAAATTCAACATCCATTTATGGTTAAAAAAAAAAACCCTCCAGAAAGCAGGAATAGAAGGAACATACCTCAACATAATAAAAGCTATATATCACAAAAGCTATATAACACAGCAAACATTATCCTCAGTGGTGAAAAATTGAAAGCATTTCCCCTAAAGTCAGGAACAAGACAAGAGTGCCCACTCTCACCACTACTATTCAACATAGTTTTGGAAGTTTTGGCCACAGCAATCAGAGCACAAAAAGAAATAAAAGGAATCCAAATTGGAAAAGAAAATAAAACTCTCAGTCTTTGCAGATGACATGATCCTCTACATAGAAAACCCTAAAGATTCCACCAGAAAATTACTAGAGCTAATCAATGAATATGGTTAAGTTGCAGGATATAAAATCAACACACAGAAATCCCTTGCATTCCTGTACACTAACAATGAGAAAACAGAAAGAGAAATTAAAGAAACAATTCCATTCACCATTGCAACGGAAAGAATAAAATACTTAGGAATATATCTACCTAATGAAACAAAAGACTTATATATAGAAAACTATAAAACACTGGTGAAAGAAATCAAGGAGGACACAAATAGGTGGAGAAACATACCGTGTTCATAGATTGGAAGAATAAATATAGTGAAAATGAGTATACTACCCAAAACAATCTGTAGATTCAATGCACTCCCTATCAAGCTACCAACAGTATTTTTTACAGAACTAGAGCAAATAATTTCACAATTCATATGGAAATACAAAAAAACTTCAAATAGCCAAAGCAATCTTGAAAAAGAAGAATGAAATTGGAGAAATCATCCTGCCTGATTTCAGGCTCTACTACAAAGCCACAGTCATCAAGACAGTATGGTACTGGCACAAAGACAGAAATATAGATCAATAGAACAAAATAGAAAGCCCAGAGATAAATCCACGCACATATGGACACCTTATCTTTGACAAAGGAGGCAAGAATATACAATGGAGAGAAGATAATCTCTTTAACAAGTGGTGCTGGGAAAACTGGTCAACCACTTGTAAAAGAATGGAACTAGAATACTTTCTAACACCATACACAAAAATAATCTTAAAATGGATTAAAGATCTAAATGTAAGACCAGAAACTATAAACCTCCTAGAGGAAAACATAGGCAAAACACTCTCTGACATAAATCACAGCAGGATCTTCTATGACCCACCCAGAATATTGGAAATAAAAGCAAAAATAAACAAATGCGACCTAATTAAAATTAAAAGCTTCTGCACAACAAAAGAAACTATAAGCAAGGTGAAAAGACAGCCTTCAGAATGGGAGAACATAACAGCAAATGAAGCAACTGACAAAGAATTAATCTCAAAAATATACAGGCAACTCCTGCAGCTCAACTCCAGATAAATAAACAACCCAATCAAAAAATGGGCCAAAGACCTAAACAGACATTTCTCCAAAGAAGACATACAGATGGCTAACAAACACATGAAAAGATGCTCAACATCACTCATTATCAGAGAAATGCAAATCAAAACCACAATGAGGTACCACTTCATGCCAGTCAGAATGGCTGCTATCCAAAAGTCTACAAGCAATAAATGCTGGATAGGGTGTGGAGAAAAGGGAACCCTTGTACACTGTTGGTTGGAATGCAAAGTAGTACAGCCACTATGGAGAACAGTATGGAGATTCCTTAAAAAATTGCAAATATACTGCCATATGACCCAGCAATCCCTCTGCTGGGCATACACACCAAAGAAACCAGAACTGAAAAAGACACGTGTACCCCAGTGTTGATCACTACACTGTTTATAAAAGCCAGGACATGGAAGCAACCTAGATGTCCACCAGCAGATGAATGGATAAGAAACCTGTGGTACATATACACAATGGAATATTACTCAGCCATTAAAAAAAATACATTTGAATCAGTTCTAATGAGGTGGATGAAACTGGAGCCTATTATACAGAGTGAAGTAAGCCAGAAAGAAAAAACACCAATAACGCATATATTGTGCGGTAGTTTGAGCATTCTTTGGCATTGCCTTTCTTTGGGATTGAAATGAAAACTGACCTTTTCCAGTCCTGTGGCCACTGCTGAGTTTTCCAAATTTGTTGGCATATTGAGTGCAACACTTTCACAGCATCATCTTTCAGGATTTGAAATAGCTCAACTGGAATTCCATCACCTCCTCTAGCTTTGTTCATAGTGATGCTTTCTCTTCACATTCCAGGATGTCTGGCTCTAGGTCAGTGATCACACCATCATGATTATCTGGGTCGTGAAGATCTTTTTTGTACAGTTCTTCTGTGTATTCTTGCCATCTCTTTTTAATATCTGTTGCTTGTTAGGTCCATACCATTTCTGTCCTTTAACGAGCCCATCTTTGCATGAGATGTTCCCTTGGTATCTCTAATTTTCTTGAAGAGATCTCTAGTCTTTCCCATTCTGTTGTTTTCCTCTATTTCTTTGCATTGATCACTGAAGAAGGCTTTCTTATCTCTTCTTGCTATTCTTTGGAACTCTGCATTCAGATGCTTATATCTTTCCTTTGCGCCTTTGCTTTTCGCTTCTCTTCTTTTCACAGCTATTTCTAAGGCCTCCCCAGACAGCCATTTTGCTTTTTTGCATTTCTTTTCCATGGGGATGATCTTGATCCCTATCTCCTGTACAATGTCATGAACCTCATTCCATAGTTCATCAGGCACTCTGTCTATCAGATCTAGGCCTTTAAATCTATTTCTCACTTCCACTGTATAATCATAAGGGATTTGATTTAGGTCATACCTGAATGGTCTAGTGGTTTTCCCTACTTTCTTCAATTTAAGTCTGAATTTGGCAATAAGGAGTTCATGGTCTGAGCCACAGTCAGCTCCTGGTCTTGCTTTTGTTGACTGTATAGAGCTTCTCCATCTTTGGCTGCAAAGAATATAATCAATCTGATTTCGGTGTTGACCATCTCGTGATGTCCGTGTGTAGAGTCCTCTTGTGTTGTTGGAAGAGGGTGTTTGCTATGACCAGTACATTTTCTTGGCAAAACTCTATTCGTCTTTGCCCTGCTTCATTCCATATTCCAAGGCCAAATTTGCCTGTTACCCCAGGTATTCTTGACTTCTTATTTTTGCATTCCAGTGCCCTATAATGAAAAGGACATCTGTTTTGGGTGTTAGTTCTAAAAGATCTTGTAGGTCTTTATAGAACCATTCAACTTCAGTTTCTTCAGCATTATTGGTTGGGGCATAGACTTGGATTATTGTGATATTGAATGGTTTGCCTTGGAAATGAACAGAGATCATTCTGTCGTTTTTGAGATTGCATCCAAGTACTACATTTCAGACTCTTTTGTTGACCATGACGGCTACTCCATTTCTTCTGAGGTATTCCTGCCCACAATAGTAGATATAATGGTCATCTGAGTCAAATTCGCCCATTCCAGTCCATTTTAGTTCACTGATTTCTAGAATGTCGACATTCACTCTTGCCATCTCTTGTTTGACCACTTCCAATATGCCTTGATTCATGGACCTGACATTCCAGGTTCCTATGCAATATTGCTCTTACAGTACCGGACTTTGCTTCCATCACCAGTCACATCCAAAGGCAGAGGAACCAGAGATCAAATTGCCAACATCTGCTGGATCATGGAAAAAGCAAGAGAGTTCCAGAAAAACATCTATTTCTGCTTTATTGAATATGCCAAAGCTTTTGACTGTGTGGATCACAATAAACTGTGGAAAATTCTGAAAGAGATGGGAACACCAAACCACCTGACCTGTCTCTTGAGAAATCTGTTGCAGGTCAGGAAGCAACAGTTAGAACTGGACATGAAACAACAGACTGGTTCCAAATAGGAAAAGGAGTACATCAAGGCTGTATATTGTCACCCTGCTTATTTAACTTATTGCAGAGTACATCATGAGAAACTCTGGACTGGAAGAAGCATAAGCTGGAATCAAGATTGCCGGGAGAAATATCAATAACCTCAGATATGCAGATGACACCGCCTTTATGGCAGAAAGTGAAGAGGAACTAAAAAGCTTCTTGATGAAAGTGAAAGTGGAGAGTGAAAAAGTGGCTTAAAGCTCAACGTTCAGAAAACGAAGGTCATGGCATCTGATCCCATCACTTCATAGCAAATAGATGGGGAAACAGTGGAAACAGTGTCAGACTTTTCTTTTGGGGGGCTCCAAAATCACTGCAGATGGTGACTGCAGCCATGAAATTAAAAGACGCTTACTCCTTGGAAAGAAAGTCATGACCAACCTAGATAGCATATTCAAAAGCAGAGACATTACTTTGCCAACAAAGGTCCGTCTAGTCAAGGCTATGGTTTTTCCTGTGGTCATGTATGGATGTGAGAGTTGGACTGTGACGAAGGCTGAGCACCGAAGAATTGATGCCTTTGAACCGTGGTGTTGGAGAAGCCTCTTGAGAGTCCCTTGGACTGCAAGGAGATCCAACTAGTCCCTTCTGAAGGAGATCAGCCCTGGGATTTCTTTGGAAGAAATGATGTTAAAGCTGAAACTCCAATTCTTCGGCCACCTCATGCGAAGGGTTGACTCATTGGAAAAGACTCTGATGCTGGGAGGGATTGGGGGCCGGAGGAGAAGGGGACGACAGAGGATGAGATGGCTGGATGGCATCACTGACTCAATGGACGTGTGTCTGAGTGAACTCTGGGAGTTGGTGATGGTCAGGGAGGCCTGGCGTGCTGCGATTCACGGGGTTGCAAAGAGTCGGACACGACTGAGCAACTGAATTGAACTGAACTGAACACATATATATGGAATTTAGAAGGATGGTAATGATGACCCTGTATGCGAGACAGCAAAAGAGACACAGATGTATAGAACAGTCTTGGACTCTGTGGGAAAGGGCGAGGGTGGGATGGTTTGGGAGAATAGCATTGAAACATGTATATTATCATATGTGAAATAGATTGCCAGTCCAGGTTCAATGCATGATACTGGGTGCCGGGGCTGGTGCACTGGGATGACCCATAGGGATGGGTCAGGGAAGAAAATGGGAGGGGATGTTCATGATGGGGAACACACATACACCCATAGCAGATTCATGTCAATGTATGCCAAAACTACTGCTGCTGCTGCTGCTGCTGCTGCTAAGTGGCTTCAGTCGTGTCTGACTCTGTGCAACCCCATAGACGGCAGCCCACCAGGCTCCCCTGTCCCTGGGATTCTCCAGGCAAGAACACTGGAGTGGGTTTCCATTTCCTTCTCCAATGCATGAAAGTGAAAAGTCAAAATGAAGTCACTCAGTCTTGTCTGACTCTTAGTGACCCCATGGACTGTAGCCTACCAGGCTCCTCCGTCCATGGGATTTTCCAGGCAAGAGTACTGGAGTAGGGTGCCATGCCAAAACCACTACAATGTTGTAAAATAATTAGCCTCCAATTAAAATAAATAAATTTATATTTTTTAAAAAAGAGGTTAAAAAAAGAAATATTTATGTGTCCTTACTGATATAAATAAATGATTGAATATTTTTTTAAATGAGAAAGAATAGAAATTTCAATGCAAAGAAATTCCAAATAATTTATGTAGCTACTCTTTTCTCAAAGCAATTGAGCACAATTTTTACTTCTTATGTGTAGTTTGTATATAGTGTCTTCTTTCCAAAGTGTACAGTATGCAAAAGAGGAAACAAAGAATAGCTCTACAATGAAGAAACTTGACAAACCCTATTTCAAGACAAGCCATGTTGATAGTAGGTACATATACTGACATTTGCCATGGTATGATGAAAATGACATTTTACCTGTGGTCTTTCTCTCCAAAATTCATAGGCCCAGTCTGATCATAAGAGAAATGCCAGACAAAAACCAATTTAGGGACATTCTATATACTATACAACCACTATTCTTCAAAAGTGTCAAAACTGTCCAAAAGGAAAGTATGAGACATTGTTATGGCCAAGTGGTGTCTAAAGAAACTTGAAAACTAATGTAATATGGCATCTTTGATGGGAGTCTGGAACAGAAAAAATACATGTGTTAAAAACTAAGGAAATCGGAAAGAAATGTGGACTTTAGTTAATTATAATGAATCCATAGCATTAACCAGAAACAAATGTAACATATTAACATAAGGTGTTAACAAGCAATCAGAAATAATATAGGGTATACAGTAAATAGTGTGATATGTATTGACATCACTTTTCTGTGAGTCAAAGACTGTTCTAAAACATAAAGTTTACTTGAAAATATACTTAAAAGAGGAAATTATATAATCTGATGGAAAAAAATGTCATCATAATTTGAAAGGAAAAAAATATGCGTTTTGGAAAAGATATTACAGTTCTATACCCAATATTAAGGTGGGTGTGTAGGACTTAAATACAGCCTATAGCTAACTCCTTCTGCTGCAAATTCTTTCATCTTCCAAATATATTAAACATATTTCCCTTTGAAGTAACGCATCAGCAACTTCTACTTCTTTAATGAGTTATTCTCAAACATAATGTCTTTATAGTTTTCCTTTGCTGCTGGTTCTACTCGCCTTTTTTATGAAGATCTTGTTTGCTATTGCTTTTATTTATGCCATTATTTTTCTAAACAATGTGTTTCTCTATTACAATTTCCAAATAATTGATCAGAAAAAGACTCCCATTTCACTAAGAAAATGCCAACATATAATGCATTAACTTTCTTTCATTACTTGCATAATTTTTTCACATGAAACCAAAATAAGTTATTGCTTGATTTTTAAAAAATAATTCTACAGGTCTCACTTACTGCTCTTATTGTCTTAACATATACATATGAATGATAGCTTCTTTCAGTCTTGAAACCGTAAGAAAATGCATTTGTTCTGAATTCTTGAATTTAAAATAATGCTATAAACAATGTGAAGACCAAAAGATGGAGCAAGAGAGAAAAAGCTGTCTTCATGATTAAATGTTACAATGCATTTTGGATATACGTAGTTAGAAATCAAATAAACTGTAACTTTGCAAAATGAGTACTTGGATAGGGTAAGAATGTCTGACTAGTTGATGACTTTTTGAATTTCAGTGATCATATTTTTTCTCTTATTTACCATGTAAAGTTCTACACAAGAAGGAAAACATGGTGATTAAGTGACCGTGTCAAAAGCCAAGCTTTCAACATTTTGTTAAGACGATGCAGATTAAAGGATTTGGTAAACGGTGAAGTGACATGTGAAAGGTAATGTTTAATTATATTTTAATCCCTCTGAGAATGTGAGTTTGTGATGTGGGGAACAAATTGTTAAAACCGCTAAGGACATTTCAGGTCAAATTTCACAAGACCAGAATTGAAATGCTTAAAGTCTTCAAAAAATTGTAGCTTCCACCTATACATTTTAGGGGCTTTTATGGTAGTTCAGACGGTAAAGAATCTGCCTGCAATGCAGGAGACCTGAGTTCGATCCCTGGGTCAGGAAGACTCTCTGAAGAAGGGAATAGCTACTCACTCCTGTATTCTTTGCCTGGAGAATTCCATGGACAGAGGAGCCTGACAGGCTACCATCCATGGGGTCTTTATAGACTTTAAGGGAGTGTCAAACATCTCTTTCTTTGACAAAACAATCTAGAAAGGATCAGCGGAGCCTTTGTAGTAAATAACTTCTGCCTTAAACTTTTCACTCTACTATCTGAATCCTCTGTTTTTAAAACATTTTCCTTTTCATTGATAAGATATAATCCCATTAGACTAGATGATCTTATCTTCCATTTTCCCATGTGGATGCTTTCATGGAGGATGTGATTACTGAAAGTTTCACAGTCAAGCACCATTTGCCCCAGAAAGCATATATCAGATCAGATCAGTCACTCAGTCCTGTCCGACTCTTTGTGACCCCATGAATTGCAGCATGGGAGGCCTCCCTGTCCATCACCAACTCCCGGAGTTCACTCAGACTCACGTCCATTGAGTCAGTGATGCCATCCAGCCATCTCATCCTCTGTCGTCCCCTTCTCCTCCTGTCCCCAATCCCTCCCAGCATCAGGGTCTTTTCCAATGAGTCAACTCTTCGCATGAGGTGGCCAAAGTATTGGAGTTTCAGCTGTAGCATCATTCCTTCCAAAGAAACCCCAGGGCTGATCTCCTTCAGAATGAACTGGTTGAATCTCCTTGCAGTCCAAGGGACTCTCAAGAGTCTTCTCCAACACCACAGTTCAAAGGCATCAATTCTTCGGCGCTCAGCCTTCTTCACAGTCCAACTCTCACATCCATACATGACCACAGGAAAAACCATAGCCTTGACTAGACGAACCTTTGTTGGCAAAGTAATGTCTCTGCTTTTGAATATGCTATCTAGGTTGGTCATAACTTCCCTTCCAAGGAGTAAGCATCTTTTAATTTCATGGCTGCAGTCACTATCTGCAGTGATTTTGGAGCCCAGAAAAATAAAGTCTGACACTGTTTCCACTGTTTCTCCATCTATTTCCCATGAAGTGGTGGGACCGGATGCCATGACCTTCGTTTTCTGAATGTTGAGCTTTAAGCCAACTTTTTCACTCTCCTCTTTCACTTTCATCAAGAAGCTTTTTAGTTCCTCTTCACTTTCTGCCATAAGGGTGGTGTCATCTGCATATCTGAGGTTATTGATATTTCTCCTGGAAATCTTGATTCCAGCTTGTGTTTCTTCCAGTCCAGCGTTTCTCATGATGTACTCTGCATATAAGTTAAATAAACAGGGTGACAATATACAGCCTTGACATACTCCTTTTCCTATTTGGAACCACTCTGTTGTTCCATGTCCAATTCTAACTGTTGCTTACTACTGCAGGCAGGAATCCCTCAGAAGAACTGGAGTAGCCATCATGGTCAACAAAAGAGTCCGAAATGCAGTACTTGGATGCAATCTCAAAAACAACAGAATGATCTCTGTTCATTTCCAAGGCAAACCATTCAATACCACAGTAATCCAAGTCTATGCCCCAACCAGTAACGCTGAAGAAGATGAAGTTGAACGGTTCTATGAAGACCTACAAGACCTTTTAGAACTAACACCCAAAACAGATGTCCTTTTCATTATAGGGGACTGGATTGCAAAAGTAGGAAGTCAAGAAACACCTGGAGTAACAGGCAAATTTGGCCTTGGAATCCAGAATGAAGCAGGGCAAAGACTAATAGAGTTTTGCCAAGAAAATGCACTGGTCATAGCAAACACCCTCTTCCAACAACACAAGAGAAGACTCTATACATGGACATCACATGTATAGATGGTCAACACTGAAATCAGATTGATTATATTCTTTGCAGACAAAGATGGAGAAGCTCTATACAGTCAGCAAAAACAAGACCAGGAGCTGACTGTGGCTCAGACCATGAACTCCTTATTGCCAAATTCAGACTTAAATTGAAGAAAGTAGGGAAAACCACTAGACCATTCAGGTATGACCTAAATGAAATCCCTTATACAGTGGAAGTGAGAAATACATTTAAGGGCCTAGATCTGATAGACAGAGTGCCTGATGAACTATGGAATGAGGTTCGTGACATTGTACAGGAGACAGGGATCAAGACCATCCCCATGGAAAAGAAATGCAAAAAAGCAAATGGCTGTCTGGGGAGGCCTTACAAATAGCTGTGAAAAGAAGAGAAGCGAAAAGCAAAGGAGAAAAGGAAAGATATAAGCATCTGAATGCAGAGTTCCAAAGAATAGCAAGAAGAGATAAGAAAGCCTTCTTCAGCGATCAATGCAAAGAAATAGAGGAAAACAACAGAATGGGAAAGACTAGGGATCTCATTAAGAAAATCAGAGATACCAAAGGAACATTTCATGCAAAGATGGGCTCGATAAAAGACAGAAATGGTATGGACCTAACAGAAGCAGAAGATATTAAGGAGAGATGGCAAGAATACACAGAAGAACTGTAGAAAAAAGATCTTCACAACCCAGATAATCATGATGGTGTGATTACTGACCTAGAGCCAGATATCCTGGAATGTGAAGTCAAGTGGGCCTTAGAAAGCATAACTACGAACAAAGCGAGTGGAGGTGATGGAATTCCAGTGGAGCTATTCCAAATCCTGAAAGGTGATGCTGTGAAAGTGTTGCACTCAATATGCCAGCAAATTTGGAAAACTCAGCAGTGGCCACAGGACTGGAAAAGGTCAGTTTTCATTCCAATCCCAAAGAAAGGCAATGCCAAAGAATGCTCAAACTACCGCACGATTGCACTCATCTCACACGCTAGTAAAGTAATGCTCAAAATTCTCCAAGCCAGGCTTCAGCATTATGTGAACCATGAACTTCCTTATGTTCAAGCTGGTTTTAGAAAAGGCAGAGAAACCAGAGATCAAATTGTCAACATCTGCTGGATCATGGAAAAAGCAAGACAGTTCCAGAAAAGCATCTATTTCTGCTTTATTGACTATGCCAAAGCCTTTGACTGTGTGGATCACAATAAACTGTGGAAAATTCTGAAAGAGATGGGAATACCAGACCACCTGATCTGCCTCTTGAGAAATTTGTATGCAGGTCAGGAAGCAACAGTTAGAAGCATATATAGGCAGTACCAGTTTTCCTTAAAGACAGACATAGACTTACATAAAGTGCAGAAATAGGGCTGAAGTAAAATGACACAATATCCTTTAAAAATTCTTGAACTTTTTGATTTTAAATAAATCCTCCTGAGAATTTTTATTTTCAAATTTCTTATACTAGTTTCAGCTTTTTACTAGGAAAAGTAATAACATTTATAGTATTCAAATAATAGCAATACTTTATATTATAATCACTTAAAATTCTATAATGTTATCAGAATAAAATTCAAACTTCTTAATGTGACTCATGTTTATTGTTTTAAATGTATCTTTTTCTAGCACCTTATTTGTGCTCTGTACCTGAGCCATTCCAAAGTGCTTGTAATTCTGAAGTACGAAATGTTGTCATTAGCTTCTGACCCTTTTTGATGTTTTTTCCTCTTCCACCCATCTTGTTAATTCATATTCACCCTGAAAATCTTCCTTTCAAAAACTCAGCCTTTCAAATTTTAAACCCTCAAGTTTGGATTAGGTTAATATGGTTAATGCTGGTTTTTATAAAATCTAGCACTTCCATTATCAGAATATGCATGATGTTTTGAAATGATCTGTGTACTAACTGTATTCATTACTATATACAAAGACCCTTGTCTTCAGTGTGCACCCATTGCTTCATCCTCATATAATGTCATTCTGATAACAGCTTTTTCACTCTGCTCTTTGACTCTCATGAAGAGATTCTTCAGTTCCTCTTAACTTTCTGCCATTAGAGTGGTATCATCTGCCTATCTAAGGTTATTGATATTTTCCCCAGCAATCTTGATTCCGGCTTGTGATTCATCCAGTCCACCATTCCCCAGGATGTACTTCACATAGAAGTTAAATAAGCAGGGTGACAATATACAGCTTTGACATACTTCTTTCCCAATTTGGGACCAGACTGTAGTTCCATGTCCAGTTCTAACTGTTGCTTCTTGACCTGAATACAGGTTTCTCAGAAGACAGGTAAGGTGTCTTCTGAGAAAGACATATTTCCATCTCTTTAAGAATTTTCCACAGTTTGTTGTGATCCACAGAGTCTCTTTGCAACCCCAAGGACTGTACCTTACCAGGCTCCTATGTCCATGGAATTCTCCAAGCAAGAATACCAGAGTAGGTAGCCATTCCTTTTCCCAGGGGATCTTGCTGACTCAGGGATCACACCCAGGTGTCTTGCATTGCAGTGGATTCTTTACCATTTGAGACACCAGGGAAGCCCAGGTATAGCATAATGTAACCTTAATATACTATTGCTCAAGGTCTAGGTGAGACGATTTATTGACCAACAACAGGCCCTCTGCTCATGTGTTTTAAAACTTCCTTGAATGATTCTGATGTTCACTCAGGGCTGAGAACTATTGGTCTAGACTTACCTGGAACTGTCTTCACCTGGAGACCACTGATGCACCTTATCTCTTTTATTTTTTGTTTTCTGGCTTTTTTGTGTATACATTTCTCTTTTTTTAAGTATAGTTCCTATAAATTTTATATAAGTTACAAGTGTGCAATATAGTGATTAACAATTTGTAAATGTTATACTCCATTTATAGCTATAAAAACATTGGCTATATATACCATGTTGTACGATCTCTCTTTGTAGCTTGCCTTATACCTAACAAGTTTGTCCTCTATTCCCCTACCTCTATAATGCCTCTCCTCTTCCTTCTTCCTGTTGGTAGCTACTAGTTTGTTCTCTGTATCCGAGAGTCTGCTTCTTTTATTTTAATTCACTAGTTTTCTTTCTTTGGGATTCCACATATAAGTGATATATGATACTTGTCTTTCTCTGTCTTATTTCACTTAGCATAATGGCCTCCAAGTCCATCCATGTTATTGAAAATGGCACATTTTCACTTTTTTATGGCTGAGTAGTATTCTATTGTATGTATATGTGTGTGTTTATATATATATATATATATACATACACATAATACACACACAAACACACATGCATGCACACATACCACATTTTCTTTGTCCGTTCATTTGCTGTTGAGCACTTAGGTTGCTTCCATATTTTGGCAATTGTAAATAATGCTACTATGAGCATTGAGGTGCATGTATCTTTTCAAATTAGGCTTTTTGTTTGCTTGTTTTTTTTCCCCTGACCTATGCCCAGGAGTGGAATTGCTGTGCCATATGGTAGTTCTTAGTTTTTGGAGAAATCTCTATACCAATTTCCACAGTGACTACACCACTTTACACTCCCGCCAGTGCACAAGGGTTCCTTTTTCTCCACAACCTCACCCACATTTGTTATTTGTGTCCTTGATGACAGCCATTCTGACGGGTGTAAGGTGGTGTCTCACTGTGCTTTTGATTTGCATTTCCCTGATGATTAGTGATGGTGAGCAACTTTTCATGTGCCTGTTGAACATCTGCATTTCCTTTTTGGAAAAAAATGTCTATTAAATTCTTCTGCCTATTTTTTAATCAGATTGTTTGGGTTTTTTGATGTTGAGTTATGAGTTGTTTATATATATGCTGGATATTAATCCTTTATTCATAGTATCATTTGCAAATATTTTCTACCATTCAGCAATTTGTCTTTTCATTTTGTGAGCGGTTTCTTTTGCTGTTTGAAATCTTTTAAGGTTAATTAGGTTCCATTTGCTAATTTTGCCTTTATTTTCTATGCTTTGGACATAGATTTAAAAAATATATTGCTGTGATTTATGTCAAAGAGTGTTCTGATTATATTTTCCTCTTGGAATATATTATAAATTCCTCTAGGAATTTTATGGTATCCGGCCTTACATTTAGGTCTTTAATCCATTTTAGTTTTATAAATAGTGTTAGTACATTTACCCTTCTGGATTATACACTAGTTAATGGGTTCTTTAAGCCTCCTTTTTCTATGGAAAGTTAATAAATCCTTAAGCCTCATAATGTATTAATTAATCAGACTGGCACTATCCCACTATTTAGCATTCCTTGCGGCTGGTGACAGTTTTCACAAATTTGACCCACATAAATATTTCAGAATAAGGTGGGTTTTTTTTTCCTTTTTTTTTTTTTTTTTTACTTACACTGTGTTTTCCCTTCTCCTGCTAAATACAAGGGAATAAAAGTATCAAGTGAAAGATGAATGTAACTACTTTTTGTTTCACTCCATTGATACATTTTTAATATTAAACAAGGACTTCTTTAAAGAAGAAGAAGCTAATGATTGTATCATGATGTATTCATGCCTGTCCTTGCCCTTCTGCCCCTTTAAAGAGTGCAACATGTTTTCCTGATGAGTTAAAATTCAATGATGACTTCACATGACTAGAAAACAGGTCATGAGAGCAAGATCCCAATCAAGGTTCTGAAATTCATTACGGGAAATGCAAAAAGCATCCCACTCAGAAGTTCAGTACCAAACATAGATGGTACTGTCCCTAAATTAAACTTCACTCATGATACTTTCTATGAACTTATAATTATGCAAAATTGCAAGCATATATTTACTCACACATTTCTGGGATGTTAAAAAAATTAAGATTTTTTTTAACCCATTCATGACAAGGAATGATCTCTGTTGACAAATAGTCTCCTTTGCATTAATATGACTGGGTCACATAACAATTTTGGTCAAATTCTCCTTTTATCTACTTGATATAAAACCATATTTTAAAAGATAAATAAATGATGGTCTTATAAAAGTTAAAATATGATTCAGTTATTCCCTTACTTAAAACCATTTTCTGTGTTAGCATTGCTTTTGGCCTAAGTTCCAATAATTTTAAACTAACCAATAAGGCTCTTTTATCCGTCCCATTCTTTATATGCCATTTTCCCTTTGCTTTCTATATTTCAGCTATGCTGATCCTCTTTCTTTCCTCAGATGTCGATGTTTCCTCCAGTCTCAGGACTTGAGCCTGACTGTCACTACCGTGGATTAGTCGACAATCTCAGTTAATTTATCCTAAATACATCCTTAGTTTAGGAAAGAATTTCCTGTCCTGGAAGACCAGGGCAAGTACCTCTATTGTCTATTGTCTGAGCCCTTCCCTTCACAGTGCCTGACAGTATGAAATTGTATCTTTTGTGTCATCATTTGACTTGAGACTCTCAGCCATGTTCAGTTCAGTTCAGTCACTCAGTCGGGTCCGACTCTTTGTGATCCCATGAACCGTGGCATGCCAGGCCTCCCTGTCCATCACCAACTCCCGGAGTTCACCCAAACCCATGTTCACTGATTCCATGATGCCATCCAACCATCTCCTCCTCTGTCATCCCCTTCTCCTCCTGCCCTCAATCTTTCCCAGCATCAGAGTCTTTTCAAATGAGTCAGCTCTTTGCATCAGGGGGCCAAAGTATTGGAGTTTCAGCTTCAACATCAGTCCTTCCAATGAACACCCAGGACTGATCTCCTTTAGCATAGACTGGTTGGATCTCCTTGTAGTCCAAGGGACTCTTAAGAGTCTTCTCCAACACCATAGTTCAAAAGTATCAATTCTTCAGCGCTCAGCTCTCTTTACAGTCCAACTCTCACATCCATACATGACCACTGGAAAAACCATAGCCTTGACTAGACAAACCTTTGTTGACAAAATGATGTCTCTGCTTTTTAAGATGCTATCTAGGTTGGTCATAACTTTCCTTCCAAGGAGTAAGCGTCTTTTAATTTCATGGCTGCAATCACCATATGCAGTGATTTTGGAGCCTCAAAAAATAAAGTCAGCCACTGTTTCCACTGTTTCCCCATCTATTTCCCATGAAGTGATGGGACTGGATGCCATGATCTTCGTTTTCTGAATGTTGAGCTTTAAGCCAACTTTTCACTCTCCTCTTTCACTTTCAAGAGACTCTTTAGTTCTTCACTTTCTGCCATAAGGGTGGTATCATCTGCATATCTGAGGTTATTGATATTTCTCCCAGCAATCTTGATTACAGCTTGTGCTTCCTCCAGCCCAGTGTTTCTCAAGATGTACTCTGCATATCAGTTAAATAAGCAGGGTGGCAATATACAGCCTTGATGTACTCCTTTCCCTATTTGGAACTAGTCTGTTGTTCCATGTCCAGTTCTAACTGTTGCTTCCTGACCTACATACAGGTTTCTCAAGAGGCAGGTCAGGTGGTCTGCTATTCCCATCTCTTTTAGAATTTTCCACAGTTTATTGTGTCAGCCATGTTACTCCTTAGGAATCCTGATCACAGAGGTCTGAGGTGCTTATCATCATACTCCCTGTATTAGCTCAGGGCTTAGCACCTGGCAAGCCCAGAAATACTTACTGAATGAAGAAATTATCTGATTGTTAAACAGCAGCAGCTGGATGAAAGGTCATGTTCCATAGGTTCCAAATTCAGAGCACAAAAAGTGACACTGATTAATTTTAGCCCAAGGCATTGTTTTTTGTTAGCCTGGAATTTATAAACCTTCAGAGAACCATTAAAGTAATAAGGCTACTCAAGCTCCATTGTTTCAAAAGCCCAAGAAGAATTATATTCTTATCCTGACAAATACTGCACAAAATTATAAAAATACCAACTCTTCTGGAATGTAACACATGATGTTACATCAGTACTCTAAACCATGTTCATCAAGGGCTCTGATTGACTCTTGTATATGTCTGCTTAATCCCAAATGGGAAAAGCATCATTCATGAAAAAAACAAAAACCAGTTTAGAAGATAAAGTCCTCTAAGATAAGATCCACTAAAGAGAAATACAATGTAAGTGGTCTGGAGATTTGGGCAATAAGACAGAGGCAAGGACATCAACTCACCAATCTCAGTTGTGCCACTCCCAGCTACGAATTTAACATGTTTCTAAACCAACTGTGCCTGAATTCCTGAACTGTAAAATAGGGATAATAGTTTTTACTATATAAGGTGCGACTGACACATCGCCTGGTCAGGGGGAAGGCACTGTCAGTAACGAGCGCCAAAACGGCTAGTGATACCGTCCTAAAGGAGACCAGTCCTGGGTGTTCACTGGTAGGACTGACGCTGAAGCTGAAACTCCAGGACTTTGGCCACCCTATGCCAAGAGCTGACTCATTGGAAAAGACCCTGATGCTGGAAAAGACTGAGGGTAGGAGAAGGGGACGACAGAGGATAAGATGGTTGGATGCCATCACCGACTCAATGGGGTTTGGGTGAACTCTGGGAGTTGTTGATGGACAGGGAGGCCTGGCTGCTGTGGTTCATGGGGTCTCAAAGTGTCAGACACGACTGAGTGACTGAACTGAACTGAACTAGAATTAGGAACTCCAATGGACACACATAATCAAGAAACTCCTTTTATGAAGATGTCTTAAATGGAATTTGTAAACAGAATTTTTGTATATACATTTGTTGTTGCTCAGTCACTAAGTTGTGTCTGACTTTGCAACCCCATGGACTACAACACGCCAAGCTTCCCCGTCCATCAGTCTCCGAGTTTGCTCAGGTTCATGTCCACTGAATTGGTGATGCTATCTAACCACCTCATCCTCTGCCGCCCTCTTCTCCTTTTGCCTTCAATCTTATTCAATCACACTTCAATCACATTACGTGGCCAAAGTCCTTCCAATGAATATTCAGGATTGATTTCCTTTAGGAATGACTGGTTTGGTCTCCTTGTAGTCCAGGGGACCCCAGAGGCTTCTATAGCACCACAATTCAAGATCATCAGTTCTACACACAGCCTTCTTTATGGTCCAACTCTCACATCTGTACGTGATTTTACAAGTTTAAACTGACCAGATAGCAAATATATTTCAGTGAATTTTTACTGTCTTAATTGACTGAATCTCATGTTTTTAGTAAAAATTATTTGAAACTATCTAAAATCTCATTTTAACCATATTTTACACTTAAATTACTTCTATCCTATGAGTTTCTGACCATTATAAAGTAAATCTAACCTAGTTTGCATATTTCACATACATTTATTATTGAATTACTTTAATTTAGTAAATTTGTCACTGCCATTTTTCTATCTGTTGTCTGAAACATGGCAAAAATTTTAATCACTGCTTATAGTTACAGAATAATTCTGTTTGTATCTCAGACTCACCCAGTATAGTATTTTCAAGTGGATATATATATATATATAATATAATATATATATATATGTATAACATATAAATTTCAGCTTTATCTACTAGGTGAAAAGAAGTACAACAATAAATCTTAATTTACTAGAAGACAGTTTTATTAAACCACCATAATAAAAGGAAAAACTACCACAATATTTATTCACACTCACATAAGGCACAAACCATTCTCTTATCTCCTTGGTCAATGCACACATATATCTCTTTTTTTTAATGATTTTCATGTCTCACAAACACATTAATATTTATTTTCACCCTTTGTTCAATTATAAGCTGTAATAAAGATTTTATTTTCAAGTTCTCAATTGTAATACCAGACCTTTAGGATGCACAAAAGATAAACAATGAAGTAAAAACCATACCGTTCTATCAGTACAGGCATTAATCATGGCTTCAGGGTATCTGTAAATTCTCTGAAAGCTATATCTCAATGGTAGTGCACCTTTGCATTTTTCCTAAAAGTATATCAGAAACTTAAAGGACCCTCTGTCTATCTCTGGTTCTTTGATGTGAAGGCCTTTTTAGAAGAAGCAATATTCTAGCTGAGGAGACAAATTTTCTGCACTCATGAATCTCACAAATTAGAGGAGACACACAAAAAAATTAAGTAAATAAGTGTATAAGTATGTCTCATTTGTAATGGAAAAAGCAGAAGCTACTTTATATTCATATTAAGAATCTATTGAGAATATAAGACACCAGTAAATTATCCTAGATTTTGGCAATAAAGTTGCCAAAAAACAAAACAAAACAGTAAAAGCTTTATTTAATTGAAGCTATATTCTAGAATTTCATTTCAGTCTCTCAGGCATGTCCAACTTTTTGTGACCCCTTGGACTGCAGCATACCAGGCTTCCCTGTTCATCACCAACTCCTACAGCTAACTCAAACTCATGTCCATGATGCCATCCAACCATCTCATCCTCTGGCATCCCCTTCTCCACCTGCTTTCAATCTTGCCCAGCATCCCAGTCTTTTCCACTGAGTCAGTTCACATCAGGTGGCCAAAGAATTGGAGTTTCAGCTTCAATATCAGTCCTTCCAATGAATACTCAGGACTGATTCCATTTAGGATGGACTGGTTGGATCTCCTCACAGTCCAAGGGACTCTTAAGAGTCTTCTCCAACACCACCATTCAAAAGCATTAATTCTTCAGCGCTCAGCTTTCTTCATAGTCCAACTCTCACATCCATACATGACTACTAGAAAAACCATAGCTTTGACTAGATGGACCTTTGCTGGCAAGTAATGTCTCTGTATTTTAATATGCTATCTAGGTTGGTCATAACCTTCCTTCCAAGGAGTAAGTGTCTTTTAACTTCATGGCTGCAGTCACCATCTGCAGTGATTTTGCAGCCCCTAGAAATAAAGTCTGTCACTCTTTCCACTGTTTCCCCATCTATTTCCCATGAAGTGATGGGACCAGATGCCATGATCTTAGTTTTCTGAATGCTGAGTTTTAAGCCAACTTTTTCACTCTCCTCTTTCACTTTCATCAAGAGGCTCTTTAGTTCTTCTTCACTTTCTGCCATAGGGGTGGTGTCATCTGCATATCTGAGGTTATTGATATTTTTCCTGGCAATCTTGATTCCAGCTTGTGCTTCATCCAGCCCAGTGTTTCTCATGATGTACTCTGCATGTAAGTTAAATAAGTAGGGTGACAATATACAGCCTTGATGTACTCCTTTCCTTGTTTGGAACCAGTCATTTGTTCCATGTCCAGTTCTAACTGTTGCTTCCTGACCTGCATGAACTTCCAGATGTTCAAGCTGGATTTATAAAATGCAGAGGAACCAGAGATCAAATTGCCAACATCTGTTGGATCATTGAAAAATTCTAGAAGTGGTGACAGGCAATAAACAAGATCAGTAACAACAACAACAAAAGTCACAAATTATAAAGTAATAGTGTTTTAAAAGACAAATAAAGCAGAAAGTCAAGCTAGAAACTATGGTGGGAGTGGGGGAGGTCACAGCTTTAGACACAGTAGCAAGGGAAGGTCCCACTGAGGTGATGATATTTGAGAAATGAATTGAAGGAAATATTTTGAAGCAAGTTATTGGCTCTCTGATGGCGAGCATTCCAGGCAGATGAAATACAGACTGAAATATGGAATGCAAAGATGGAAGCATACCCGGCTTATTCAAGAAGCAGCACAATTACCTGCACAGAAGGAATGGAGTAAGCAAGGGGCAGATTTGTAGATCAGGTCAAAGAGGTAAGCAGGTATTGTAAGTAATTGTAAGAACTATGTCTCTTATCTATCTGAGATTAGATAGCTTTGGAGAGTTTTGAAGAAAGAAATAATATGGATGGACATGTGTTAAGGAATCTCTGATTTAAGAATATACTTTAGGAGAACAAGCATGAAATCAAGGGGACAGGCTAGATAAGCAGGCATTGCCATCATCAAGATGAGATATGATTATTATTTGGACAAAGTAATTTCAATGGAAGTAATAAGTAGTAGATTCTGCAGAGATTATACAGGCAGAGCTGATAAGATGATGACACATTGGATGTGGCATATAAAAGAAATAAAATGACTATAAGGTTTCTATCACAAGCACACTGAAGATAGAGTTGTCATTTATTTCTAGGAAGAAGTTGAGATATAAGCAGATTTGGGGATTGTGTCATTCCAGGACATATCGAGTTGGAGATGCCTGTTAAACATTCAAGTAGGCAGCTTGATAAATGATTCTAGAGCTCAAGGAGAGGTCCTGTCTGGAGCTACAAACCTGGGAATCATGGAAATAATCAGAATATACAGATATTCACCCCCCAAAAGTGGATAAAAAGTAAAAATAGAACAGTTTGAAGGACTCTGAACCAGTTCAGATTGTAGAGGTCAGGGAATCAAGAACCAGAGAATTTGACCAGCAAGCTAGAGGGAAAAGAAGCAAGCATGTAATCCTGAAAGTGAAAAAATCTGCATTAATTCTGTTACATGCTGCTTAAGTTCAAGTATTAATAATAAGGACTGAGAATTGACCACTAGATTTAACAAAGGTCATTATTCACCTTGACAAGATCATGCTCAGAGCTTAGCTGAGGTGAAACTTGATTAAGGTCATAATAATTGACATCCTTTTCAATGATTATTTATGTGAAAAGGGTAGAAATAAGTCAGGATCTGGCAAGAAGAGTCAAGAAATTGCGGTCTTTGCGGGAGGGAGAATTAACAGCATCTTCGTATGTTTATGGAAATATTCTAGGAGATATGGAGAACTGCTGAATAGCTCATAAGATGACTTATATTTTAACATTTCCACTCTAGCATTTGGGTGGAGAATATATTTTAAGGGGACAGAATTGAACTTGAGCTAAGTAGCTTGAATTAAGCTTGAACTTGAACTAAGTAGCTTAAACTTGAATTAAGCAGCTTGAACTAAGTAGCAAGCATGGAAGTGATGAGAAGTAACTAGATTCAGGATAGATTTTGAAGCTAAAGGGGAAAAAATGATAAATTAATTAATTTCCTTGAGTAAGTGATAGGTGATGAAGTCTAATGAATAAGTGGATAAAGTTAGCTCTAAATGAAAGCATGGACGTGTAGCCATAAAAACAAGGGAACTTGTACATGGAGGAGCTACGTGTATAGATGGGATGGAGCACTGTGAATGTTCTTGTCCTTTTGTTTCTTTTTTCTCAGTAACACAGGAAAATAATTGTAAAATTAGGGTGTGGGACATCTAGGAGTGGGTTAAGGAAAGAGGAGAATGTGGGAAATTACCATTAGGAGGATAGAAGATAGAATAAAATAAGGAAAATTTGCTGGGTGCATTTAAGTGTTCATTTGCAGTACATGACTATGAATTTAAAGTCAGACTAGCTGGAAAGTTTTGTTTTCCTTCGATTGTTTTCAGCTACATGAGAATAAGCTCAGAATTGGGTTTAGCCAGAATGTAGCTTAGCCAGACAAGTACAAGCAAGAGAGGGGCAGGAAATTTACAGAGTGTTCCAGGACATATTCAACTTCTATAACTGCCATAGCAAATCACCACAAATTTAGTGGCTGAAAACTACACAAATGTATAATCTTAGAGTTCTATAGTTCAGAACTCTGACAGGGGTCTCACTAGGTTAAAATCAAGGTGTCAGCAGGGCTGCATTCCTTTCTGGAGATTCCCAGGAGTTTACATTTCTTGGCGTATTCTAAAGGTGGCCCGTATTTCTTGCCTCATGGTCCCATTCTTACATCTTCTTATCCAATAATGGTTTTTGCATGTCTTCATGCCTTTTTTGCATTATGGTCTCTCTCTCAGACCAGAGGAGGAAAATATTCTCCTCTTTAAGGACTCATGTGATTATGTTGTATAATCTCTTCATTTTAATGCTCTTACCTTAATGACATTCACAAACATTCTTTTCCATGGTTTTCTTTCAAGTCAGAGTTCTGATTTTCACAATTTTGCCAGTATTTTTGTTGCATTTATGAAGTGGATTTATGGACATCCTCCCCGACTCCAACATTCAAGAAATCCTTCCCCTACTGCTATTTGGAGAATGGGCTAGAAGGCCTTGTAGATGAAGGAAGTTTCCAGTTAGTTGGCTATCGGAAACTTCCCTGATGGCTCAGCAGGTAAAGAATCCACCTGCAAGGCAGGAGGCAGAGAAGACACAGGTTTTGATCCCTGGTTTGGGAAGATCCCCTGGAGGAAGAAGTGATAACCCACTCCAGTATTCTTGCCTGAAAAAATCCCAAAGACAGAGGAGCCTGGTTGGCTACAGTCCCTGGGGTCGCAAAGACTCAGACACGACTGAGCAGCGGCAGCAGTGCCCTGAGGAAGAATGGGGAGGCTTTGGCTGGGTAGTTCCACGGTTGTAAAGGTGAGAACTGAAAGGATTGAGGTATATTTTCCCTTCTAAATTTTGTATTACTTATTTTCTCTCTCATTCAACCAAAGATATTAGAGAAAGCAATGAAGTTGTCATGCTTTTACTTCACCTGTATCACTAATTCATAGGAGAAAAAGTCCTAATTCCCATAAATATTTCCTAAAAAGCCCTAGCTTTTTAAATTCTTTGTCTGTAACCAATAGACTCTTTCTTACATGGACAGCAGGCCTTCATGTAAGTCTATCCAGATTTGTAGTTGAATTTCTTCTTACTTAAGCAAAAGCTTTCAGTTCTGTAATTCCCAGGCACCTGGAATAGCTACTTCTTTCTCTCTTCAGCCCAGGTGTACACACACCCATGAAGTCTGACTGCTCCATTGAGGATACAGTTTAGCACGTTCTGTCTAAACCTTAGGGCTTTCTGGTTTAGGAAGTCCCTGTTTCATGCAGTTGGCTATATTTCTTTTGTTTTTTACGCCTCTTAAAAATGCAACAAATAGGTTTTGATTCAGCTTAAGTCAAAGTATTAGTTACAGAAATGTTTTTTTCTAAATATTGAATGACCAATAATTTTTTTTTTATTCCAGAAACACATTTTGGTAAACACTCTATTCAAAACATAAGCCAAAGACCAATGTATTTTTTTTCTTCTGTTCCCCTCAATTGTAATTCACATCTCATAATACACTAGTAGAAAAGTAAACACACTTTTTCTCTAAAGGACCCAATGCCTAATCATGCATCGTGCCATCTATCCCTTTTTTTCTACCAGATAAAATCAAATGTTGATGACCCCATTCAATCTTAGAGATTGACACTATTTAGAGGGTAGAATTAGTATGAGGAATATCATGTATATCACTGTTGCTGTTGTTCAGTCCTGTCCAAGTTTTGCAACCTCATGGACTGTAGCACACCAGGCTCCTCTTTCCTCCACTATATCTGGAGTTTGAGCAAATTCATATCCACTGAGTTGGTGATGCCATCTAACCATTTCATCATCTGCCATCCCCTTCTCCTTTTGCCTTCAATCTTTCCCATTATCAGGGTCTTTTCCCATGAGTGCTGGAGTGCTACAGTCCATGGTGTTACAAATAGTGGGACATGACTGAGTGACTGAACAGCAGCCTTCATATCAGGTGGGTAACTTATTGGAACTTCAGCTTCAGCATCAGTACTTCCAACAAGTATTCAGGTTTTATTTCCTTTAGAATTGACTGGCTTGGTCTCCTTGCATTTCAGGAGACCAATTCAGTTCAGTTCAGTCACTCAGTCGTGTCTGACACTTTGCGACCCATGAATCGCAGCACACCAGGCCTCCCTGTCCATCACCTACTCCCAGAGTTCATCAAAACTCAGTTGCATCAAGTCGGTGATGCCATCCAGCCATCTCATCCTCTGTCGTCCCCTTCTCCTCCTGTCCCCAATCCCTCCCAGCATCAGGGTCTTTTCCAATGAGTCAACTCTTCGCATGAGGTGGCCAAAGTATTGGAGTTTCAGCCTCAGCATCAGTCCTTCCAATGAACACCCAGGACCGATCTCCTTTAGGATGGACTGGTTGGATCTCCTTGCAGTCCAAGGGCCTCTCAAGAGTCTTCTCCAACACCACAGTTCAAAAGCATCAATTCTTCAGCGCTCAGCTTTCTTCACAGTCCAACTCTCACATCCATACATGACCACTGGAAAAACCACAGCCTTGACTAGATGGACCTTTGTTGGCAAAGTAATATCTCTGCTTTTGAATATGCTGCCTAGGTTGGTCATAACTTTCCCTCCAAGGAGTAAGTGTCTTTTAATTTCGTGCCTGCAATTACCATCTGCAGTGATTTTGAAGCCCAAAAAAATAAAGTCTGACACTGTTTCCACTGTTTCTCCATCTATTTCCCATGAAGTGATGGGACCGGATGCCATGATCTTCATTTTCTGAATGTTGAGCTTTAAGCCAACATTTTCACTCTCCACTTTCACTTTCATCAAGAGGCTTTTTAGTTCCTCTTCACTTTCTGCCATAAGGGTGGTGTGATCTGCATATCTGAGGTTATTGATATTTCTCCTGGAAATCTTGATTCCAGCTTGTGTTTCTTCCAGTCCAGCGTTTCTCATGATGTACTCTGCATATAAGTTAAATAAACAGGGTGACAATATACAGCCTTGACGAACTCCTTTTCCTATTTGGAACCAGTCTGTTGTTTCGTGTCCAGTTCTAACTGTTGCTTCCTGACCTACATATAGGTTTCTCAAGAGGCAGCTCAGGTGGTCTGGTATTCCCATCTCTTTCAGAATTTTCCACAGTTTATTGTGATCCACACAGTCAAAGGCTTTGGCATAGTCAATAAAGCAGAAATAAATGTTTTTCTGGAACTCTCTTGCTTTTTTGATGATCCAGCAGATGTTGGCAATTTGATGTCTGGTTCCTCTGCCTTTCCTAAAACCAGCTTGAACATCTGGAAGTTCACAGTTCATGTATTGCTGAAGCCTGGCTTGGAGAATTTTGAGCATTACTTTACTAGCGTGTGAGATGAGTGCAGTTGTGCAGTAGTTTGAGCATTCTTTGGCATTGCCTTTCTTTGGGACTGGAATGAAAACTGACCTTTTCCAGTCCTGTGGCCACTGCTGAGTTTTCCAAATTTGCTGGCATATTGAGTGCAGCACTTTCACAGCATCATCTTTCAGGATTTGAAATAGCTCAACTGGAATTCCATCACCCCCACTACCTTTCATTGCAGTCCAAGGAAGTCTCAAAATTTTTCTCCAGCACTATAATTTGAATCATCAAAAGCATCAATTCTTCAGCATTCAGTCTTCTTTATGGTCCAACTCTCACATCCATACATGACTGCTGTAAAAACCACAGCTTTGAGTATATGAACCTTTGTTGGCATAGTAATATCTCTGCTTTTTAATTTTATGTCTAGGTTTGTCATGCTTCCCTGGTTGCTCAAATGGTAAAGAATCAGCCTACAGTGCAGGAAACCTGGGTTTTATCCCTGAGTCAGGAAGATCCCCTGGAGGAGAAAATGGCAGCTGACTCCAGCATTCTTGCCTGGAGAATTGCATGGACAGAAGAGCCCAGCAGGCTACCATCCATGGGGTCACAAAGAGTCCAACACAACTGAGCAACTAACAGTTTCAAGTTTGTCATATCTTTCCTTCCAAGGATCAAGTGTCTTTTAATTTCATGACAGCAGTCACCATCTGCAGTGATTCCGGAGCCTAAGAACATAAAATCTGTCACTGCTTCCACTTTTTCCCCTTCTATTTGCTAGATGCCATGATCTTTGTTTTTTGAATGTTGTTTTAAGCCAGCTTTTTCACTCTCCTCTTTCACCCTCATCAAGAATCTCTTTAATTTTTCTTCACTTTCTCCCACTAGAGTGGTATCATCTGCATATCTGAGGTTATTTATATTTCTCCCAACACTTTTGATTCCAGCTTGTGGCTCATCCAGCCCAGATTTTGCATGATGTACTCTGCATATAAGTTATATAAGCAGTGTGACAATATACAATCTTGTCATACTCTTTTCCCAATTTGGAATCAGTTGGTTGTTCCATGTCCAGTTCTAACTGTTGCTTGTTGACCCAGATACAGATTTCTCAGGAGACAGGTAAGGTGGTCTTGTATTCCCATCTCTTTAAGGATTTTCCACAGTTTCTTGTTATCCACAGTCAAAGGCTTTAGTGTAGTCAATGAAGCAGAATTTCTGCTTCACTGGAATTCCGTTGCTTTCTCTATGATACAAAGAATGTTGGCAACTTGATATCTGGTTCCTTGGCTGTTTCTAAATTCAACTGTTATACCTGGAAATTCTGGGTTCATGTACTGCTGACACCTAACTTGAACGATTTTGAGCATAACCTTACTAGCATGTGAAATGAGCACAATTGTACAGTAGTTTGAACATTCTTGGCATTGCCTTTCTTTGAAATTGGAATGAAACTGACCTTTTCCAGTTCTGTGACCACTGCTGAGTTTTCCAGGTTTGCTGACATATTGACTGCAGCACTTTAACAACATCATCTTTTAGGATTTTAAATAGCTCAGCTAGAATTCCATCATTTCCACTAGCTTCATTTGTGATGTGTTTCATTATGTTTCTCCTAATTAGGGATGTCTTCATGTTCATGTTCAGTCATGTCCAACTCTTTGCAACCCTTTAGACTATGGCCCACCAGGCTTCTCTGTCCATGGGATTTTTCAGGCAAGAATACTGGAGTAAGTTGTGATTTCCTCTTCCAGGGGAACTTCCCAACCCAGGAATCAAACCCATGTCTACCATGTCTCCTGCATTGCAGGTGAATTCTTTCCCTGCTGAGCCATTGGGAAAACCCTAATTTGGGTTAAGATAGACCAATAAAAATTTTAGTGAAACTGTGCTTTTTTTGAATTTATGTCACAATCTGTTCTAAGTCACACTAAGCAAAATCTATTAATGTAAATTTTCTGTCTACAAATTACTGTAATTAAGCTTCAAATAGTTTATACAAAAGTAAATAATTTTCTTCCTTTCTTATTCACACTTCTATGTGATGATTATTGGATTAATTTTCATGAAAAAGAGGACTTCGTCCTTACATTTCAAGGTTTTCTTCAGACAGATAGAAGGAATCTGTAAGAAATTATTTGATGTAGTTCAACTTTTAAACCAAATAGCTTTAAATTTAATACCTACTACCAATATTTATTAATATTTAGTAGTATGCTCATTCATTTTCATAATTTGAATAAAATATTTACATTTGTCTTCTAATTTGGCATCAAGAGGTAAACATAATACTCACATTTCAAGTTTCCAATAAATACTTTATATTTATATATATGAGCTTTTCAAAGTCAAGAACTTACTGAATTTCTAATACTAAGGCCTAGAACAGTCCCAAAGACTCAAAACACTAAACAAGAAGTCTTTTAATTTATTTGCCTTCTTTATATTTATATTCAGCCTCATCATTGTGTCTTCTCCATTACCCATGCCTTTAATAAAGTTCAGAATTTTTTAGATGTCATCTTTTCAGGAACTCTACTGATACTTCTGCCCAGTACTTTATGATTTGCCATACAACATCATGATGTGGTTTATAATAGAATTTAGGATATATTTTTGCTATAGAAAGATAGCTTAGAGATAGATGATCCAGTTTCTTCTCTTTTGTGAAAATTCTGAAATTTAGAAAATGTGGATACTTGTTCAAGTTTAGACAGAAGCAAGAATTAACCTAATGTCTTCTTTATAGCAGTTCAGAGTTTATTAGATTCCATGTCATTCAAAAAGCTTTTATTCCAATGTCTATTTTTAAATGAACATATCAATCAAAATCAGACCAAAGAATACCAGGAAAGCATGCAATGTATAGTGCAAACTCGAGCCAGTTCCACCATTGCAGATTGCATACCATGTGCATACAGCAAATGAAATGGAGTGAGAGCAATGTCAATATAACATACATGTCTGTCATAAAACCTGTGTGCAGCAAGTAAGACATTCCTCTAACTCTGACGCACTGAATAATGGTATCAAGAATAATAGCTACCAAGTGCAGTGAGCTATTCATGGAAATGGGGCCCCCAAACAGCAGAGAGAAAACAATGAAGAAAAAGCTTCCATCTGAGTGACTATGGCAGTCTCAGCTATACCACTTTTTAGTCTACTCATAATAACAAATGATTCTGTAGCTTAATCTAATCTAGAAATTGATGGAGTTTATCATAAACATAATCAGTTCTACTGATACTTATCTGAAGGAAAAATAAAAGCTCAATGAAAGGAGCTTTATCAAAATGCCAGTATTTATTTGTTTCCAGTAAACTCTCAAAACCCATTCCTTTGCCCTCACTCTTCTACAAAGCCTTCTCTGTTAACATACCTGTCACCTTCTTTGAATGCACAGTCACCTAGAGGATAACGATCCAGTATTAATTGGGAAAATGGAGTCAGGGATTGGAGAATCTGCCAGTTTTTAACCTGTGCACATAGGAACACAAAATATGAAGATCACAATCATTCTAGGATTAAAGGAGAATTTTCTGATCTGAGGCAGATACATCATTTAAGATTTTTTTGTTGCCTGTATAAAATATACCTTATGACTAGTCAGCTCTCTTTTCTCTCTTTCCATATTCACTGTGTTCATTCACCTCTTTGCTGTTTGGCCTCTGAGATGCTCTGCTATTGGGAGAGCAGTGACTTGGAGGTGAGAGAATAGCTTGTATTCTGAGGGCTGCAAAGAATGCTCCGATGGTGAGTTAATAGGCACTCTGTCTTAGTTTTTCTAGAGTCAGTAACTTTCTCAGCCTTGTCAATATTCTGAACTTACAAGTCTGAAGTACAGTCCACAAAATATATTTATTTCCCTCCATGTATCTTCATATTTGATGTTCCGCCCAACTGAAAAACCACTTTCCTTGTGTCCTTTCAACTCTTTATAAATGTTATCATTAAATGGATGCAGAATTTTCTAAATAAGGAAGTTGCAAGGTAAACATACAATCTTAAAATACGAGAAGAAAGGAGCATTAAAATAAAGCCAGCTCTACTTGTTTCTCCTGAATGTTCTCAAAACTAAAATTCTCTCCTTTGGTTCATTCTCCCTCATCAGACTTCATTATTAGTGTATTAATACTTGCCAGCTTCTTTGAGAGGCTAAGCTAATAGAAAACAGGAATTCAGTATTAATCTTTTTGTATCCCTGGAATCTGGCGTATCTGCTCTATCAGTTCAGTTCAGTTCAGTCACTCAGTTGTGTCCAACTCTTTTCGACCCCATGAACCGCAGCATGCCAGGCCTCCCTGTCCAACACCAATTCCCAGAGTCCACCCAAACTCATGTCCATTGAGTCACTGATGCCACCCAACCATCTCATGCTCTGTCGTCCCCTTCTCCTCCAGCCCTCAGTCTTTCCCAGCATCAGGGTCTTTTCCAATGAGTCAGCTCTTCGCATCAGGTGGCCAAAGGATTGGAGTTTCAGCTTCAGCATCAGTCCTTCCAGTGAACACCCAGGACTGATCTCCTTTAGGATGGACTGGTTGGATCTCCTTGCAGTCCCAAGGACTCTCAAGAATCTTCTCCAACACCACAGTTCAAAAGTATCAATTCTTCTGTACTCAGCTTTCTTTATAGTCCAACTCTCACACCCATACATGACCACTGGAAAAACTATAGCCTTAAGTAGATGAACATTTTCAGCAAAGTAATGTCTCTGCTTTTTAATATGCTGTGTAGGTTGGTCATAACTTTCCTTCCAAGGAGTAAGAATCTTTATTTGCTGTATGCTGCTGCTGCTGCTAAGTTGCTTCAGTCGTGTCCGACTCTGTGTGACCCCATGGACTGTAGCCCACCAGGCTCCTCTGTCCCTGGGAGTCTCCAGGCAAGAACACTGGAGTGGGTTGCCATTTCCTTCTCCAATGCATGAAAGTCAAAAGTGAAAGTGAAGTCGCTCAGTTGTGTCCGACTTTTAGCAACCCCATGGACTGCAGCCTACCAGGCTCCTCAGTCCATGGGATTTTCCAGGGAAGAGTACTGGAGTGGTTGCCATTGCCTTCTCCGATCTGCTGTCTAATGGCCACTAAATAAATTTTTTAGTGAATGAGTGAATTTACTTTCTGACAGAGAGAAACAATTCATTCTTTCCTATATAACTCATCATGTGTACAGGATCTCTGAGTAATCATGAATAACAAAGAGGAGTGATTGATGCCTATTTAGACAATTTTGTTTAAATAATGAGTTAGTATATTCTTTCTCTTCTGAGTTTGAAAACTCCATTAATAGAAAATATTAAAGATTGAAATAGTATTCAAGGCAATTCGTTACTTACATTCAAGGACACAAATGAAGAAGATAAAGAAAGAGAAAATTCAGAACTATTTCTTATATTGGATTACTCTGGGATTATGACTCAAAATATGAGAGTCATAGTTATGTGTCTCCCTTGAAGTTTGATCAAGAAACTCTTGAACGTTTAAACAGCTTGCTTTATTATTCATCATTAGGTAATACTGACTGCCCTTATTCCCATTGCTCTTAGACTTTAGACACAGTATGATTCTATGTTGATCATTTTTTATGTTGATCGTTTATTCTAGCATCTGTGTAACTGTATAGGAGGAAAGAGGTCATTGTTCAGTGTGATAATTCTGCATTAGGACACCATTAAATTGCAGACAAATGAAAAAGAACAGATGTTTTCCCAATAGATGTTTGTGATATGCAAAAGATCACTTCTCTCCTGTTCTAGTAGGCCACTGCCAAGATTAGGAAGACAGTAGCTTGGATCATTACAAAGCTCGCATTTAGTCGAAGTGCATCCTTTCCTATGACTCTGTAATCACTTTTTAATGGGCTATGTTGAATGGCTGGACATGTGTTATCTATGGTTCTCATGGTTTTTATTGTCTGAACTTTTAAGGACAGCCTTTCATTATTTCTATACTACAGGCTTCTTGTCTTTTTGTTTTAAATTTACCATCATCTCCAAACTGTTGTAAATGTCATATCACCAGCCTCTTTTTAAATACTAAAGGAACTCTAAATGTTTTAAAAAGTTAAAATTCAGGAAAAAGTTCTCGAGAAAATAATTGCTGGATCATTGTACTCATTTTTAAAGTTTTATTACTTTTATGAGAAAATAACTATTTGGACATATGCAAATATTAGTCTTCTTAGTCAACTTGATTTTTTTTTCAAGAGTTTCCACTCTAGATTTTAAGATCATTGATGGAAACTAAACACAAGCTGCAATTATTATTTTCTACAATCTCTGGTTTGGGGTCAACATTTTGACAATCACATTCCTGAGCCTGCCTTCCAAGTTATCTTTTAAAGTGAAATATAGTGTTTTGTTGAATGTTATCTTTAATAATAATAATGTCTCCAAAGAAGAAATTCAAGATAGTTCATGCTGACATTACTGAAGTTTGTTTGAATTTTAAGGTGAGTTTCCATGTGACCTCAGTCTCTACAGTATCAGATAGTTATTTCCCCTACTTGTTTGGCTCAGATTTAAAATCCAACATCAAGCCCTCAGCTGGAACTGCAGGTGGAAAAGTATAGTCTGGCATCTTTAGGTTTTGCCAAATCCAAATGCCAGTGTGAACCAAAGGCCACAGTGCTCTGTTCAGAGACCTATCACCTATCAAGCTTTGAAATTCACATCTTAAACTTAATAGTGAGCTCGTATAGTGAGGAAAGAAAATGGTAGCTTTAATTCTGAGGCAAAGTGGAATAACAGTTCAAAATATTTCTGCTGATTCTGTTCAACTCAGCAATTCTTACTTTGTACAAAATAATTATAAGGGAATAATTATAAGGGGGGACAGGGGCGGCACAAACAAGGAGCAATGAAAAGTAAAGCACGGTCCCTGATGTCAAGGTATCTTCAGTACGGTGGTTTCTTGAATAGAGAGAGCAGTGAAATACTTCTTATCACTTTCATAATTTTATGATTTGGCTGTTTGTTGTTCACTTATTTATTGGAAAAGCTCTGTTTCTCCTTTAAACAGAACATTTCTGGTGCCAGATATGTAGGCTTTCCACACATCAAGCAATACTATAACACCTGCTCGTGTCCTACAATGTAATTCAGTTCTGACTGTATCTACCTGGGTTTACCATTAAATCCTGCAGGTTAAGGGCTCAGCCCCACAAGACTGTGCCCCCACCCACGTTCCACCTCACTTCAGATGTCAGTTGCAAGTCCAGATTGTTGTCTTTGCTTCTGATCCACTGGCTACAAATTGGAGGTTCCCACTCACACGCTAGTAAAGTAATGCTCAAAATTCTCCAAGCCAGGCTTCAGTAATATGTGAACCCTGAAGGCAATGGCACCTCACTCCAGTACTCTTGCCTAGAAAATGCCGTGGATGGAGGAGCCTGGTGGGCTGCAGTCCATGGGGTCGCTAGGAGTCGGACACGACTGAGCGACTTCACTTTGACTTTTCACTTTCATGCGTTGGAGTAGGAAATGGCAACCCACTCCAGTGTTCTTGCCTGGAGAATCCCATGGACAGAGGGGCCTTGTGGGCTGCTGTCTATGTGGTCGCACAGAGTCGGACACGACTAAAGCGACTTAGCAGCAGCAGCAGAACTTTAGATGTTCAAGCTGGTTTTAGAAAAGGCAGAGGAACCAGAGATCAAATTGCCAACATCTGCTGGATCATGGAAAAAGCAAGAGATTTCCAGAAAAACATCTATTTCTGCTTTACTGACTATGCCAAAGCCTTTGACTGTGTGGATCACAATAAACTGTGGAAAATTCTGAAAGAGATGGGAATACCAGACCACCTGATCTGCCTCTTGAGAAATCTGTATGCAGGTCAGGAAGCAACACTTAGAACTGGACATGGAATAACAGACTGGTTCCAAATAGGAAAAGGAGTACGTCAAGGCTGTATATTGTCACCCCGCTTATTTAACTTATATGCAGAGTACATCATGAGAAACACTGGGCTGGAATCAAGATTGCCGGGAGAAATATCAATAACCTCAGATATGCAGATGACACCACCCTTATGGCAGAAAGTGAAGAGGAACTAAAAAGCCTCTTGATGAAAGTGAAAGAGGAGAGTGAAAATGTTGGCTTAAAGCTCAACATTCAGAAAATGAAGATCATGGCATCTGGTCCCATCACTTAATGGGAAATAGTTGGAGAAACAGTGGAAACAGTGTCAGACTTTATTTTTCTGGGCTCCAAAATCACTGCAGATGGTGACTGAAGCCATGAAATTAAAAGACACTTACTCCTTGGAAGGAAAGTTATGACCAACCTAGATAGCATATTCAAAAGCAGAGACATTACTTTGCCAACAAAGGTCCATCTAGTCAAGGCTATGGTTTTTCCTGTGGTCATGTATGGATGTGAGAATTGGACTGTGAAGAAGGCTGAGCGCTGAAGAATTGATGCTTTTGAACTGTGGTGTTGGAGAAGACTCTTGAGAGTCCCTTGGACTGCAAGGAGATCCAGCCAGTCCATTCTGAAGGAGATCAGCTCTGGGATTTCTTTGGAAGGAATGATGCTAAAGCTGAAACTCCAGTACTTTGGCCACCTCATGCGAAGAGTTGACTCATTGGAAAAGACTCTGATGCTGGGAGGGATTGGGGGCAGGAGGAGAAGGGGACAACAGAGGATGAGATGGCTGGATGGCATCACTGACTCAATGGACGTGAGTCTGGGTGAACTCTGGGAGTTGGTGATGGACAGGGAGGCCTGGCATGCTGTGATTCATGGGGTTGCAAAGAGTCGGACACGACTGAGCTACTGAACTGAACTGATGAACCTTCCTGAGTTGAATTGATTTGGTAGAGGCACTCAGAGAACACAGGAAAACATTATATTTATTATATTACCAATTTATTTATTAAAAAGGGGGTGTAACTGTAGAATTATCAGATGAAAGAGATGTGTAGCACAAAGTATGCGGGAAATCCACTCTCCCAGTACATCCATGGGTTCACCAATGCAGATGCTCCCTAAATGCAAAGTATTAGGAATTTTATAGAGGCTTCATCACTTAGGTATGATCCACCCCTGGTGGTTTAGTCTCTAAGTCGTGTCCAACTCTTGCAATCCCATTGTCTGTAGCCTGACAAGCTCCTCTGTCCATGGGATTTTCCAGGCGAGAATACTGGGGTGGGTTGCCATTTCCTTCTCCAGGGGATCTTCCCAACCCAGGAATCGAACCCAGGTCTCCTGCATTGCAGGCAGATTCTTTACCAACTGAACTATGAGGGAAGCCTGTTAACTTCATTTTCAGCTCCTCTCCCTTTTTTGGAAAATGGCAGGGGCATAGGGGGCAACTAAAACTTCCAAGCACCTAATCATGTCCTAGACAGGTTTTCTGGTGACCAACCTTCATTGAGAAACCCATCAACAGTCACCTCATTTAGACAAAAAGCATTTCTATCACCCATAAAATTCCAAAGGATTTAGGAGTTCAATGTCAGAAGCTCTTATCATTTGGGAAATTACAAAGGTCTTAGGAGCTGTGTGTGTCAGAAACCAGGAAATATATAAGAAATATGTTTCCTATTATTTCACAGTTCATTAAAAGTAGAATATGCTAAACTCTCATGGAGATTCAAGAAAGCAGTAAGTGACTAACGGATGGTTTGTCTCACAGAAAGCTTTATGAATGAGGTGGCATTTTAAAGAATGGTTGAAGTCAAGAAATCAAGAAAAGGTAAAATAAAACAGAGTAAGGACAGTTTAAAAAGTAGAACCATTCATGGTGTGTTAAGGAAACATCCAGGTGTCCAGACTGACTGTAGCACAGCATCGGTGAAGAATAATGAGAGATGAATCTGGAAAAACAGGTGGAAGCCAGATCACTGAGTGCCTTAAAATGCAGCCTAACAAGTTTAAACTGTAGGCAATGGAAGGTACTGGCAGTTTCCGTTTTGTTTGTTTTTAGCAGATGGCTGAAGTTATTAGAGTTCTACTTAAGACAGAATAACCTTATATTCCTGTGCAGGGTGAAATAGACAGGAATGGAGGCAAAACAGGTCATTATTCTGTGCAGAAACAAGCCCTGAATCTAAATGATGATAGTGAAAACAGAAAGGGGGGAACTAATGGGAGTGAAATTATCGCCCTTTTCGATATCTTGAAATAAAATCTTTCCACATTTACATGTGCAGCTATTATCTTGTCACATTTTTACAATGAAAGTCTGTCATTAACATTTTTCTGCAGTAATTTATCTTGTTATCTACAGAAATACCTTGTTTGCAATGTGAAACTGTTTTCTATACAGTCTTTGTGGGTGTGAAAGTGGTCTTAAGGTGGGAAAAATATTGAAAATCAAAGAGATATTTGGTGGTCAATTATATTCATATTCAGAGTTTCACTTTTAGAATCAACTTGAGTTTCAAACTAGAAGTTGAAAGAATATGATAAAAGTTAGAAGCCATATTCATGTAGGGTAGAAAACCAGTAAAAGAGAAGAAACTCAATACGTAATGAGAGAGCTAGTTTAAGTGATGGACCAGAGGGCTACAATAAAGTGTTGGGAATGTGAGGCATAAAGATAAGGCTAGCCATCTCAAATTATGGTACTCAATAAGGTAGAAAAATGTGTCTTTAATTCATTCATGTATTCACTCCCTCATGACTTGCCATGGCCTAGAAAATGTATCTGACAAAAAGGAAAAGTGACGTGTTTTTAATCAGAGTTTATTTTTAATGTATTTTTCAGTTCAGTCACTCAGTCGTGTCCAACTCTTTGTGACCTCATGGACTGCAGCACACCAGGCTTCTCTATCCATCACCAACTCTCAGAGTTTACTTAAACTCATGTCCATTGAGGCGGTAATGCCATCCAACGACCTCATCCTCTGTTGTCCCCTTCTCCTCCTGCCTTCAATCTTTCCCAGCATCAGGATCTTTTCAAATGAGTCAGTTCTTCACATCAGGTGGCCAAAGTATTGGAGTTTGAGCTTCAGCATCAGTCCTTCTAATGAATATTCAGGACTGATCTCCTTCAGAATAGACTGATTGGATCTCCTTGAAGTCCAGGAGACTCTCAAGAGTCTTCTCCAACACCACAGTTCAAAAGCATCAATTCTTCAGCTCTCAGCTTTCTTTACAGTCACACATGACTACTTGAAAAACCATAGCTTTGGCTAGATGGACCTTGGTTGGTAAAGCAATGTGTCTGCTTTTTAATGTGCTGTCTAGGTTGGTCATAGCTTTTCTTCTAAGAAGCAAGTGTCTCTTAATTTCATGGCTGCAGTCACCATCTGCAGGGATTTTGGAGCCCCCAAATTTCAAACCTGTCACTGTTTCCATTGTTCCCCCATCTATTTGCCATGAATTGATGGGACCAGATGCTATTATCTTAGTTGTATGAATGTTGAGTTTTAAGCCAACTTTTTCACTCTCCTCTCTCACTTTCATCAAGAGGCTCTTCTAATTCTTTGCTTTCTGCCATAAGGGTGGTGTCATCTGTGTATCCTGAAGTTATTGATATTTCTCCTGGGAATCATGATTCCTGCTTGTGCTTCAACCAGCCCAGCATTTCACATGATGTATTCTGCATATAAGTTAAATAAGCAGGGTGACAATATACAGCCTTGACGTACTCCTTTTCCTATTTGGAACCAGTCTGTTGTTCCATGCCCAGTTCTAAGTGTTGCTTCCTGACCTGCATACAGATTTTTCAGGAGGCAGGTAAGGTGGTCTGGTATTACCATCTCTTCAAGAATTTTCCAGAGTTTATTGTGATCCACACAGTCAAAGGCTTTAGAATAGTCAATAAAGCAGAAGTAGATGTTTTTCTGGAACTCTCTTGCTTTTTTGATGATTCAGCAGATGTTGGTAATTTGATCTCTGGTTCCTTGTCTTTTCTAAATCTAGCTTGAACATCTGGAAAGTCAAGGTTCACATACTGTTGAAGCGTGACTTGGAGAACTTTGAGCATTACTTTGCTAGCGTGTGAGATGAGTGCAATTGTGTGGTGGTTTGAACATTCTTTGGCATTGCCTATCTTTAGGATTGGAATGAAAACTGACCTTTTCCAGTCCTGTGGCCACTGCTGAGTTTTCCAACTTTGCTGGCATATTGAGCGCAGCACTTTCACAACATCATCTTTTAAGATTTGAAATAGTTCAACTGGAATTCCATCACCTCCACTAGCTTTGTTTGTAGTGATGCTTCCTAAGACCCACATGACTCTAGGATGTTTGGCTCTAGGTCAGTGATCATAACATTGTGATTATCTGGGTCGTGAAGATCTATTTTGTATAGTTCTTCTGTGTATTCTTGCCACCTCTTCTTAATATCTTCTGCTTCTTTTAGGTCCATACCATTTCTGTCCTTGATTGAGCCCATCTTTGCATGAAATATTCCCTTGGTATCTCTAATTTTCTTGAAGACATCTCTAGTCTTTCCCAGTCTATTGTTTTCTTCTGTCTTTGCATTGATTGCTGAGGAAAGCTTTCTTATCTCTCCTTGCTATTCTTTGGAACTCTGCATTCAAATGGGTATATCTTTCCTTTTCTTCTTTGTAATGTATTTTTAATCAATTATTAATTATCTAGTATGAAACATTTTGAAATGTTTTCTTAATATCAAAGTATTTGAAGGCATAAGAAAACATACTAATATTTAAAATAATCTTGCAAATAAATATTATTTATTTTAATTATCACTTATCTTAATAAATTCATACTATGAATTAAATGTATGAACAAAGATGTTCCTTAGAGCACTCCTTAAAATAGCAAAAACTGGGACACCATGTAAACTTCTGATTATTTTGGTTGTATATGTGCTGCTATTTGCATATTGATTGCACATTTAAAAATCATTTTATAGTGCTTTATCAACATGAGAAAATATGTGATAATATGTTATTAAAATTTTAAAGCCAAGCTAAAATTTATGTAATAAAATCTATCCTCTGTATCATCCTTCTCTCTCTCTCTCTCTCTCTATATATATATACATACACATATGTATGTATATATTACAAAATATGTTGATTGTTTTTAGAATCTTAGTAGTAGTTTTCCCTGAATGAGGGCCTTAAGAATGACTTTTTTTTACTCAATTTTTTTCTAACTATAATTTTGCTTGGGAAGGAAAATATATATTTTAAACTTGTCACTTTAAATGAAATAATTTTCTATCTTAAGGCATATCTGAAGATGTAAATTCTTTCAAATAAAATAATGTGGACATTCTTTTAGACCAGTTTAAAATTGTGCTAGAGAATGAATGGAAGTAGACAAAACTTTTTCTAATTCAGAGTTGTTTCACCACAGGGGGAAAAAATATTCATTATATAGAATAAGTATTAATGTAAATGAAATGAGAACTTCAATATAAAATATATGACTGTCATGAAACCCATTGCTATTTAAATAACATGAGGAAAAGTGAGGCACTCCTGGAATTTTAAGAAGACAAAGAACGAAATCCAGTAGAATAGTAATCAAGTATAATAAGCCACCTGTGGCAATCACCCACTCTGAGAAGCAGAAAGCAAATACATGAATAAAACACACTAGGTCTGTCCAGATTTACAAGAGAGACTAAAGAAAACTCAAAAAATCACATCTCCAATTGTGTGTGCTAAGTCGCTTCAGTCATGTCCAACTCTTTGAGACCCCATGAACTGTAGCCCACCAGGCTCCTCTGTCCATGGGATTCTCCAGGAAAGAACACTGGAGTGGGTTGCCATTTCCTCCTCCAGGGCATCATTCCAAAAAGTCTCCAGAGGTAATCTAATCCTAAAAATGAATGAGAATATATCATAGTCCATTATAAAAGTAGATGAAGCTCACCATTGTCATAACAGAATTTACTTTATGCAAAATAGTTTCCTAATATGATATTCTCTTAAAGACCTTTTAGCTGAAATAATAAAGGTGGAAAATAACACTCTCCTGGATCTCACCTTTCACAAAATACATTTCAGAGTCTTCCCAGGTGGCGCTAGTGGTAAAGAACCTGTTTGCCAATACAGGAGACACAGAGATGAGGGTTATACCTTTGGCGGGGGGGGGGCAGGGGCAGGGAGGAGCCCCTGGAGGAGGAAATGGCAACACACTCCAGTGTTCTTGCCTGGGAAATCCCATGGACCAAGGAGCCTGGCGGGCTACAGTCCATGGGGTCTCAAAGAGTCTACAAGGGGTCTACAATCTCAAGATAATTGTAGATTTACATAAAATTTGAAAAATAATACAGAGGATACTGTATACTCTTCACCCAGTGTCTCCAAATGATAACATTTTGCATATCTTTAGCACTGTATCACAACCATAATATTAATATTGATATAATCCTTTGACCTTATACAGATTTCATCAGTTTTATAGGCCATCATTTGTATATATGTGTCTACTGAGTTCTATCTACCTTTATCACATGTATAGACTTGTATGGCCACCATATAGTCAAGATACAGAAAAGTTCATCATGAGAATCCCTTAAGCTGTGCACTTATTGCCAAGGTGACTTTCTTCCTCCCCTGATTTTGACACCTATGAACCACTAATCCCTTTTTCATTTTTATAATTGACATTTCAAACATACTGTATCAATGGAATCACAGCCAGCATATTACTTTTTGAGATTGGCTTTTAATACAGCATAGTTCCCGTGAGATCCATCTAAGTTATTACAGGGATCAAAAGTTTGTTCTTAGTTGTTATTGAGTGATATTCAATGGGATCAGAGAGTTATTCTTTCCACTTTATTGTCCTTCTTCAAAATTGATTTTACATTCTAGTTTGTTTGACTTTATGTATAAACTTTAGAATAGTTTTATCTATGTATAAAACTAGCTAGAACTTTTTTTATAAAAATTGCTTTAAACCAATAATAGATCAATTCTAGGAGAATTGATATATTTTCTATGTTGTATGTTCCAAACCATAAATGTGATATACCTTTTCATTTATTTGATCTTTTCACAATTTCTTTCATCGGTACTTTATAAGTTTCAACATATTATGTTTATTATACTTTATTATATTTATGCCTAAGTATTTTATTTTTATTGGTGTGATTGCAAATGTTCCATACACATGTATTATTAACACATAGAAATGGATTGATTTTTGAGTGTTGGTCTTATATCCTGCAACCTTGCCCAACTCACTTATTGTGCTGTGCTTAGTTGCTTAGTCATGTCCGACTCTTTGCAACCCCATGGACTGTAACCCACCAGGCCCCTCTCCATGTGGCTTCTCCAGGCAAGAATACTGCAGTGCGTTTCCATGCCCTCCTCCAGGGGATCTTCCCAACCCAGGGATGGAACCCAGGTCTCCTGCATTGCAGGCAGATTCTTTACTATCTGATCTGCCAGTGAAGCCACTCACTTATTAGTCCAGGATACTGTTCATTTTTTGTCTCTTTGTTTTTTGTTTTGTTTCATAGATTTCATTGGATTATTGACATAAGCAATAATATCATTTACAATTAAAGACAAATTTCTTCCTTTCTAATCTGTATTCCTTTTACAAGCGTACTTTAGAGACATTGTGTGTTAGGTTGTAGACCACTTTAATGAAGCAAATATAGCCATAAAATGAGACTCTCATTGCATGTAAATTTTTGGTTCCTCACTGCATATAAAAGCTATGTTTATACTGTTGACAGAAATAATCAAGAAGCAATTTATAATAGGGGTAGAAAAGAGGTTAATTGGAGGCAAACTGGAGACTTTAACATGAAAAACACAAATTCAAGAAGCACTTGAATTGTGTTCCACTGGATCATAAAATGAGGAAGGCTTGTAAAAGTAGAAACTGCAAAATTACATAAATTGTTTGTCAAGAGTTATAATTGGAGCTAGCAAGAAGTAAGAATGCTTAGTAAAGCAAGGATTGGTTGAAGTCGGAAATGATTGCATAGTTATAAAGAGAAACCTTGACACCACACGGTTGCAGCTGGCAGCTGCTAGCAGATATTGTTTTGAGGATGGCTGTGGTATCCTTCAGTTCAATAAAGTTCAGAAAATTCAAGTTCTCAGTGATACAGGAACATGTCTGAAACTACAGACATGGCCACCCTGAACCACAGTTATTCCTTTTAATGTTTAACATTTTTTAATGGTTAAAGAAAATGTAAAATCCATGCTTGACAGCTTGTAAAACAGGCTGTTCTGGTTAGCATAAAGTTCAAGCCAAATCATGTTTAAGGCAGAATTACTTTGCTATACTTCAATATGTGAACATTTCTCCCATCAACACGATAGTCTCTTGCACATTTAGTGCAATATGTCTAAAAACCAATGAACATATCTAATTTAAAAAATGCTTTATTGCTAAAAGTGCTGTCCTCTGAGCCTTTAGGGAGCCATATTCGTCTTTGTTGGTGAAGAATCTTGCCCACTGATTACTGCTTGATCAATCAAGCAGTGCTACTTACTGATCAAGTAAGTGTTACTTACTGATCAAGATAGCAATTGCTGAAGGTTGTGTGTTTGTAGCAATTTCTTAAAATAGGACAACAATGTGCCCTTATTTCAGAGTAAATGGAAAGTGTTTTCCACTTGTGACTCACCTTTGTGTAGTCTGTCTGTTCTGTGGGACTGTCACTGGCGTCTGCTTCAACCCCACATCCACACACACCAGCCAGGGACGTGTCAGCCATGGTGATGTCCACCATGGCCACCTCTATGCTGAACTCCTTCACCGATAGCCTGCAGACTGAGATCTGAAAGGTGCCCTCGGGAAACTTTTCATCAGGAAACACTTTGCTAAAACTCTTTGAACACTCCCTTTAGACAACTGATTTTGAAATAACATTTCAACATTTAAAAAAAAACAAAGACACCAATGAAGTTTGTCACATTAATTGACTCTTCCTTTAACTGGAACACTTAGAAGCCATTGTAGGGTTATTAATAGGCTTAATTCTACTATTGTTTTGTCTCAGAGAATAGGAAGGACCTCGGAGAGGAAGAGAGGGGAATAGCTGGTAAAAACAGTCAGAATGCACACATTTATTAAGTTCACCAGGTTAGATGGGCACCCCAAAACAATTACAATAGTTTCATGAAAGATCACTGATCACAGATCACATAACAAATAAAATAATCAAGACTGAAATATTCGATAATTACCAAAATGTGACACAGAGACATTAGGTGAGCATTCCAATATTACTGTTGGAAAAATAGCATCAAGTAGACTTGCTTGAAGGTGTGTGTGCTTGTTTGCTCAGTCATGTCTGCCTCATGGACTGACCCTATATGTGACCACATAGACTACAGCCCACCAGGCTCCTCTGACCATGAGGATTCTCAAGGCAAGAATCCTGGAGTGGGCTGCCATTCTTTTCTCCAGGGGACCTTCCCCACCCAGGGATTGAACCTGAGTCCTCTGCACTGCAGGCAGATTCTTTACCATCTGAGCCACCAGCGAAGGACCCTGACCTTAAACTTATAAAAACTGCAGTATCTACAAAACTCAGTAAAGTGAAGCACAATAAAAATGAGGTATGCCTATGTTTCTTTGGCTTGGTTTTGTTACTTTTTCAAGTGTGCTATTATACATAGATAAGTAAAGATACCAAAAATTCTGACAATATGTATCTGCATAATTTTATTTCATATAAATAATAACTTGAATAAAATGAAGTATGGAAAGAAAGGAGCATTGTGAACTGTCTCTAAACTATCTTATAGTCATTTTAAGTCCACACCAAAAAATAACATTAATAACATTAGTGACACGATTCAGTGAGCAGGTCTTGCTTAACTGCAAGTTTATTGTGAAAAAAAAACAAAAACTTTTTCTTTTCTCAGTAACAACTAATCTCTTGGACACAAATCAGAATAAGTGGATTTATACCTAATAGTTGAATCTATTATGGTTTATAATCTTAATCAAGAGGCTCTTATTTTAATCACTTCAAATACGAATGAATATTCTCATTATTATGAGAAAGTAATTATAGTCGAGAGTTGAGATCTGCTATGAAATTAAAGCTCTATAAAGTCTTGTTTTGTAAATGTCCAAGTGAAATAACTAAAGTAATATTATAAAGAGTTTCCTTTTCTCTTTTAGCGATACCTTCAAAAATAAAATTTCGTGTAAGTCTACCTTTTTTTTTACCTTTGCCCAGGGAACTCTTGCTTTGTCAGAAGATTGGAATCAGGGCTTTATCCAGTGCATTTATTATTAATAGGTCCAGGAGAGCATGTTCCAAAGTGTGATACATAAAATATTGACCAAAAGAGAAAATCTAGGACAAAGGTTTTCATTGACTAGTTTGCAATAAAGTATATAAATTCATTTTTGAAATTATTACCCATTTAGCTTATTAAAAGATCTATGAAGTCCTGCCATACTGAAATGTATTTACCTTTGTTTAATTCACTATTTCTTTAATTTATTCAACCATTAAACATTACTCCAGAATAATAAACACACCAGATTTTATACAGCTTCCTAGAATTCATGCTGACACAGGAAATGCTGGCCTCATTCATTCAGTAAGTGCTTAGTTCTTAGAGATACTGGGGGGATTACTAAAATATGTTTGCTATTTCTTTTCTCTCCTCTCAGTCACTATTCCTCTGATATAATGCCACTCTCTGGTACCATATAATGGTCTCTAAGTACCTGACTGGATGACTAGTGAACTAATCTGAAAACCAGTAGAGCTGGTATAATGCTGAACAAATCTTATTGTATAAATGCCTCACAGTTCACATAGCAAGTCAATGCATTTTTTATGCATAACACAGTATTTGAAAAATGTTTATTTTCTCCCACCATCACTTCCTCTTTCTCCAACACTTGGACTCAATCAAATTATAATTGTAAGCACCTCAGGAATTGTGACAGCCTTAAAAAGCTATTTTTGAAGCCAGTAAATTTTTAATTTCCCATATATCCTACCACTTGAATGACTGTTGGTCTATGAAAAATTAAGAGTGTCTATTTAAACAAATCACATAGATTTCTAGTTGCTTTAGTCAATTTCAAAGTAATACTAAAGATTAAGTCACCATGAAAATATGTTTTAACTTTACTATTGTTATTCTTATCACAGGATATTAGCAAAATAGCATCTTAATTTTCAAGCTACAACAGGCTTATACAGTGAATTAATGTCATATTACTGAGATCCATTGATTGTATTTCTCTAAACATCTTTACCAATGTTTTATTTTAAATTAAACTACCAAAATGAAGAAATTAGTTTGACTATTTTATTAGTTTCCTTTAATCATTCTAATTATTATTCTGCTATTTTGTCAGTCTTCTAAAATCAAATTCTTGTTAGTGTAACATTTGCTACAGTTTGTTTTTCTCTGTTTACAGAAATGAAAAACTGTGAGGATAATATGAAAAGCCAGTGAATGCATCTCTTTTTCAAAAGCTATCACACGAAAATATTCGTGTGAAACTAATTTAGTATCTTAGCAATAACTATTAAATCAATTGAGTTCTCTTTGAATGATAGCATGTCAAAAATTTTGACTCTCTTTTCTGAAATAGGTCTGTATTTACATAAATTTCTTATATCCAGATGCCACTTTTTCTGGTTAGTCTTTTATAGCTAGCTAAATCAGCATTTAAAATTTTAAAACATAATATTAAAAGTAAAATGAATTTTCCTTTTATGTTTAATCCTTGATTTTTTTCCCTAGTTTATTAAATTTGACTTTCTGCTTATGTTTCTCTCAAGAAAGGTTTAATACTTTGAAGCATTGAAGAGACATCTTAATGAACTAATAAGTATGAAATATTATTATTATGAGGCAAAATGCACTTTCCTTAATCTTATGTTCTTATATAAAGAAAACTTTAATCATTTTACCACATTTCGTACTTGATTTTCAGTCAAACAAAGTGCTTTCCCTATTAGCCAAGGTAGTGTCTGTGTTTGCATCTTGGAAAATATCTAGGCCTCTTAGTATACACAGACCTAAAGGAGATCATTCCAATAAATATTCAGGAGTAAGCCTTGGTAGGATTTTCAAGAATACAGGTGTTGAAGCCAACTAATTAGAATGGGAATTTTATAAGAATTTGCTCAGGGAGTTAAGACTTATGAAATAAAAGATGATTAGGACTATAGGGAAACTTGTAGGTAGTTCTCTCATTCTCATTCCAACAAAAAGGCTGTGATCTCTGTCTAGTTATTGTACATTCTTCATAGCAAATGTAATTAATTCCAGCTGGGAAGATCCCCTGGAAAAGGAAATGGCAACCCACTCCAGTATTTCTGCCTGGGAAATCCCATGGACAGAGAAGCCTGACAGCCTACAGTCCATGGGGCTGCAGAGTCAGATACGACTGGGCAAATGAGCATGCAAAAACTTAGTTCGTGGCAAAATTATCTAGACACGTTAGCCTCGTTTTCAGCCACCTCACTTGGAATCACATAATTCAGACACTCACAATACGCTCAGAAACTCTTGGGAACTTCAAGTAGAAAACATGTGAACAGCAGATTTGGGCAGTGAAACTATAGGCTGCAGAAGCTCTGGGTATAATTCCTTGACAGATATGAAGATGTTCATTAAGGCACATGTAATACATTAAATTTAATACCTAAGATTGTTTGATCCTCTTGTTTACAATCAACAGAAACATGTCAAATTATCTTGAGTAATCAGAAGTTGTTGTAAGAATAAATATTGTGGTGCATGAATATTAGTTTATCTATTCAGCTTCTTTTCTCTGAAATACCCAACTTCAACACTGGAATTACCCCCACAGTCTTTGATCTGTTGTGTAATTCTGCTTCCCTAGGCATCATAATAGAATATTTGGGGGAAGAAAGCTGAGCTAATCAAATATTTTTTCTCTACAAATTAGTAATTTAAAACTAAATGATAGAGAATTTGAGTTTGTGGAAGCTGGGTTGCTTATAAATGGCAGCATTTTAAGAGAATTTTCATAAAATCTTGCCTTTTCCATATTGGGTGGCCCAACTATTCATTGGATTAGAATCAATGATAAGCCCAAATATTTCACAATAAACTCATATTCTTACATAAGTTATTTTATTTGTAACCAAAAGAATCTTAACTTACACATATGAACATCCAGGGACATAAAACACTGAAGAATAAAGCTACAGTATGGACTAAGAAAAGCCAGATATCTGGATAAATCCAGAATCTATTATAATGCTTATATTAGAATATTCACTTCATGGGCCATCACTGAAGATGCTCAACTAAACATTTTAATTATTCTTTGTATCATTCTATGTCAGCTTTTCTCAACTGCTACTGTATATATTTTTTTCTCTGACTAATAATTGTATATGCTGAAACAAGATTTCAGCTTGCTTAGAACATTGACTTGTTACAACTTTTCATAGCCCTGACTCTTTATCTTATGACTTCTTAGCTTCCAATCTCATTGCTAACAACGTTTTTATTTTAATAATTTTAGTTAAATTTCTAAGGAGGAAAATTACTTCTTCTTGTCTAGATTGCCATTAATTGAAGGACAGCCAGTGGAATGGCTATGCTTAAGTTAGCTGATGACCCCATTATTGATTCAATGAAAAGATCTCAGAATTTGTATAGTTCATTCACTTCATCATTCCAAGTCCACCTAGTACAATGACAAAGAATTACTAAGTTTAGAAGCTTTTGCATTAGAACAGAGTCTAACTTAAAGGAAAATTATTCTAAGGCTAAAAATAATTTTGTTTCAGAATAGAATGGCAGCATAACTCTATCCTTGACATTGGAGTTACAGTAATATCTGGTATTGTTGGATGTGAAGATTTTAATTTAACCATTAAATATTACACATCATCATGGGAACCTAAGAGTTAATGGTTTTGTAGACAAATGAGCCTTGTTGGTGGTTAACAAAGGCTATTTATCCTGCATTTTCTAAACCTGTTATCGCAAAATAAAGTGTGACTTTTGCTTCTCAATACAAAATCTACATCATAGACAAAAACAGGGAAGGCCTTATCTTTCATGAGACTTTCTCTTTTTATTTTGGAAGAAATGCCTCTCCCATTAAAATTTCAGTTTTACTAAAAACACTCTTAAAGCATATCTGAGTGTCACTAACGTAATGTTATTGAAGAAATAATTTGAGTCCACTTTAATATTTTTAAGATTTAAATTATTCAGATTCTTCATTATAATTTTTTTGAATCACTTTTAACATATTTCACAATTGATTGAACTAAAACCAGTTAACACCTAATGCAAGGACAAATTATCTTAAGTGAATAATTTGTGATAACATGGCCCTGTATGTTACACTATGAAAGAAAACTGAGTCCAAATGAAACATACTTTTGTGTGACATGCATTAATTGTACAGACAGATGAAAAACTACACTGGCACCAACTCATATTCATTTCATCATTTTTAATTCCAGTGACCCAAATTCTTATTTGATACCCTCTCAAGAGTTATTTCTTTTTTTTTTTTTTTTTTATTCTTCCAATTTTATTTTATTTTTAAACTTTACATAATTGTATTAGTTTTGCCAAATATCAAAATGAATCCGCCACAGGTATACATGTGTTCCCCATCCCGAACCCTCCTCCCTCCTCCCTCCCCATACCATCCCTCTGGGCCGTCCCAGTGCACCAGCCCCAAGCATCCAGCATCATGCATCGAACCTGGACTGGCAACTCGTTTCCTACATGATATTTTACATGTTTCATTGCCATTCTCCCAAATCTTCCCACCCTCTCCCTCTCCCACAGAGTCCATAAGACTGTTCTATACATCAGTGTCTCTTTTGCTGTCTCGTACACCGGGTTATTGTTACCATCTTTCTAAATTCCATATATGTGCGTTAGTATACTGTATTTATGTTTTTCCTTCTGGCTTACTTCACTCTGTATAATAGGCTCCAGTTTCATCCACCTCATTAGAACTGATTCAAATGTATTCTTTTTAATGGCTGAGTAATACTCCATTGTGTATATGTACCACAGCTTTCTTATCCATTCATCTGCTGATGGACATCTAGGTTGCTTCCATGTCTTGGCTATTATAAACAGTGCTGCGATGAACATTGGGGTACACGTGTCTCTTTCCCTTCTGGTTTCCTCAGTGTGTATGCCCAGCAGTGGGGTTGCTGGATCATAAGGCAGTTCTATTTCCAGTTTTTTAAGGAATCTCCACACTGTTCTCCATAGTGGCTGTACTAGTTTGCATTCCCACCAACAGTGTAAGAGAGTTCCCTTTTCTCCACACCCTCTCCAGCATTTATTATTTGTAGACTTTTGGATCGCAGCCATTCTGACTGGTGTGAAATGGTACCTCATAGTGGTTTTGATTTGCATTTCTCTGATAATGAGTGATGTTGAGCATCTTTTCATGTGTTTGTTAGCCATCTGTATGTCTTTTTTGGAGAAATGTCTATTTAGTTCTTTGGCCCATTTTTTGATTGGGTCGTTTATTTTTCTGGAGTTGAGCTGTAGGAGTTGCTTGTATATTTTTGAGATTAGTTGTTTGTCGGTTGCTTCATTTGCTATTATTTTCTCCCATTCTGAAGGCTGTCTTTTCACCTTGCTAATAGTTTCCTTTGATGTGCAGAAGCTTTTAAGGTTAATTAGGTCCCATTTGTTTATTTTTGCTTTTATTTCCAATATTCTGGGAGGTGGGTCATAGAGGATCATGTCTACCTAAAGAAACTAAAGACCTATATATAGAAAACTATAAAACACTGGTGAAAGAAATCAAAGAGGACACTAATAGATGGAGAAATATACCATGTTCATGGATTGGAAGAATCAATATAGTGAAAATGAGTATACTACCCAAAGCAATTTATAGATTCAAAGCAATCCCTATCAAGCTACCAACAGTATTCTTCACAGAGCTAGAACAAATAATTTCACAATTTGTATGGAAATACAAAAAACCTCGAATAGCCAAAGCGATCTTGAGAAAGAAGAATGGAACTGGAGGAATCAACCTACCTGACTTCAGGCTCTACTACAAAGCCACAGTTATCAAGACAGTATGGTACTGGCACAAAGACAGAATTATTGATCAATGGAATAAAATAGAAAGCCCAGAGATAAATCCACGCACATATGGACACCTTATCTTCGACAAAGGAGGCAAGAATATACAATGGATTAAAGACAATCTCTTTAACAAGTGGTGCTGGGAAATCTGGTCAACCACTTGTAAAAGAATGAAACTGGACCACTTTCTAACACCATACACAAAAATAAACTCAAAATGGATTAAAGATCTAAACGTAAGACCAGAAACTATAAAACTCCTAGAGGAGAACATAGGCAAAACACTCTCCGACATACATCAAGAGTTATTTCTATCATTCTCCTTTGAAATTTCAAATTCCTATCAATGATGGCACCTTGATATTTAATTATTACCTTCCAGGTGGCTCAGACGGTAAAGCATCTGTCTACAATGCGGGAGACTGGGGTTCAATCCCTGGGTTGGGTAGATCCCCTGGAGAAGGAAATGGCAATCCACTCCAGAACTATTGCAGGAAAATCCCATGGACAGAGGAACATGGTAGGCTACAGTCCATGGGTCACAAAGAGTCAGACACGACCGAGCGACTTCACTTTCACCTACTTTCAAGAGTTATTTCTATCATTCTCCTTTGAAATTTCAAATTCCTATCAATGATGGCACGATGATATTATTACCTTAGAGACAAAGATTATAAAAAAAAAAAACTGTGGTAGCCACATATAAGGAAAAATATAGAGACTGTAGCTAATTCTATGTAAAAGTCAATGGAGAAAGGAAAACAAATATTGTAGTAACTAAAGATATCAGAAAACCCAAAATACCTGCTATTTTTATTTTTTTTAATTCATCATCAATTTTTTTTAATTCAACATTGTATTAGTTTCCTAGAGCTGCCATAAAAGTACCACAAGAGTTTTTTAGATGACTTAGAGCAACAGACAATTCTGAGAAATCCAAAGGCAAGAAATCCAAAACCAAAGTATTAGTAAAGCTGTGCCCACTCCAAAGCCTCTAGGGAATATCTCTTCTTGCCTCTTCCAGCTTCTGATAGCCTCCAGCATTGTCTGGCTTATGGCCGAGTAGCTTCAGTTTCCATCTTCATGTGGCTGTCTTCCTCAGAACACAGAACAGATCTTAGATTCTCCAAAAAGAACTACAAGTAGGGCCAGAATAGATTATCCCCCACCCCCATGCCTTCAACTACAGAAATTTTTGTGTAGACACCAATACACAGCCTTCCATCTGTACCTTTCAAGAGAAGGCAGAATCCTGAGACAGATAATCATTAAGGAAAATTCAAGCAAGGATATGACCTTAAACATATTCAAACATACTAAAGAAAGGGAAAATGGAGATAAAGAGACAGTTGTTCAGTTGCTAAGTACGGCTCTCTGCTGCTAAACGGACTATAGCATACCAGGCTCCTCTGTCCTCCACTATCTTCCAGAGTTTACAATAAAATTAGCTTGGAAAAGACAGATGAAAACAGTTTGAAACAATTTAAGAAACTGGGAAAAGTAGATACATAGATATTAATAAATAGCTGACAGATAACTAGATAGCTAGATAAGCTAATGTCATGAGGACCTTCTCAAACATGAATAAATTCAGAAACTAAAACACTCATGACCATTTATTAAGTAAAATTAACAGTTCAAACAATTAATAAATCAAAATAAATTGTATGATTACAAAATTTTTAGAATTTGTGGTAAAAAGGCTGGATGTGATAATTGAGTCTATTGCAACTAGAAATATTTCACTTTTAAAAACTACCTGAATTATTGGGATATTGGAATCACTGAGAAGGAAACAATCAGCACATAACTGGGTTTTGTGAAGATCCATATGTTGTGTACATTAATATTAATAATGTGGCTAATACAGCTCTCAACTTTTAGAGTAAGCCTACATGTAATGTATTGAAAAGTTAATTCTCTTACAGGACAGAGTATAAATGTTAATAATCTGGTAACAGTTGTCCATATTAGCATGGAGAAGGAAATGGCTCCCCACTCCAGTATTCTTGCCTGGAAAATTATATGGACAGAGCAACCTGGTGGGCTACAACCCATGGGGTAGCATAGAGTTGGGCACAACTTAGCAAATGAATAAATGTTAGCAAGAGTAAGAATAAATGGGAAAAGAAGTGGAGGGACCAAAAAGTCTCTAAAATCTCAAAAATAAGAACTACAAAAACTAGATGTCAGTCAAATATTGATAGGAGGAGAAATAGCAGGGAAGCCTATGACTTGAATTTCAAGTGTAACTAAATGTAAGGAAAAAAAAAAAAACTGGTGTAGCTATAAAATTCGAAAGGGGAGAAGGAAGACAAAGATGTGGCAAATAGTTCAAACTTCATGTGTCTTTCCAGGAAATTACTGGGTTGTATATTTTCAATAAATTGTGGCAAAAAGATATGTCTTTTATTTAGAGATACAAAGGAAGCTTAAAAAGTAACTGAAATAAAAATGGTTTAAAATTGTTTTTCTCTGTAGTTCAGTCCTGAAGTGGAGAAAGATGAAAGAGAATGCCATAATTTTATTATCCCCACTTAATTAGAGTTAATCATTTACATATATTATCTTGATAATTTTAAAAGACAATGTATCTACTTGCTGCCCACTAATCAAATGCTTGGCAAAGAACTTAAAGTGGGGCAAAAAATTTAAACTTTTCTCTAAGCAATAAGTACATTGTGGTCTTGCTGTAATAAAACTAAGAGGAATTATTCAGTTATTCTTTAAATAACAAATAATCTGATAAAAAGTGAGTTTCTGATCCAACACCATTAGGAAGGAGACAGAGATTTGAAATTTTGCCCAACCAGGAACTCTACTACAAAAATGTGTCAAAGGAATGAAGATGGAAAAAAGTCCATAGCATTTTACAATGAGCAGGGCATTAGTAATGCTGAGTGAGAGGTTAAGTAGAGTGTTGGTATCAGAAGACAGACTGAAAGGAATTAATGAATGACTGGAAGATAAAAACACTGAGATAATATAGATTATCCCCAGAAAACTAGAAAAGCATAAATATCCTTGCTTTCTTTCAGATCCTCAAGCATGTAAATGTGCCATTAATTCTTCTCTGCCCTTTATTCCTAACACTTCAGATCACACTGCTCTTCCTCTCAACTTCACTTGTTTTTCTTTACTCATCCTGCATGACTCATTTTAAGTATCACACATCTTCCCAAACTAACCTGGATATGATTGCCTTGCTGTGCATACACAGTACCTTATGCTCCCTCCCTCATTTTAGGAATTTATTCCTCATTTTAGGAATAAATCATACTCTATTTTAATTATGCATTTAATTGTATGTCTCCTGTAGTTTATTCTAATATACTTGGAGGCAAATCCCATGCCTGTTTTGCTCTGTATTGCATTTTCAAAGTATTAACAGTGCCTGGCACAATCAATACTTAGTATTGAATGAATTTTTCAAAATGAGTCAATGACTGTTTAAATGCATTGTTGAGAACTGTGGTTTGAGCTTTTCAGAGGGCTGAGGGAGGGTGTTTACATTGTTTCAGGGGGAAGAAGGTATTGATGAGAATGTTTATTTGTTTTTACTTTTTAGTCAAAGAGAGTCAGCCAAGAGAGAATAGAGACAAGAGAGAATAGAGAGAATAGTAGCAATTAATAGCTACTATTAACTTATATGAGAAACACTGGACTGGAAGAAGCACAAGCTGGAATCAAAATTGCCAGGAGAAATATCAATAACCTCAGATATGCAGATGACAGCACCCTTATGGCAGAAAGTGAAGAGGAACTAAAAAGCCTCTTGATGAAAGTGAAAGAGGAGAGTGAAAAAGTTGGCTTAAAGCTCAACATTCAGAAAACGAAGATCATGGCATCCGGTCCCACCACTTCATGGGAAATAGATGGGGAAACAGTGGAAACAGTGTCAGACTTTATTTTTCTGGGCTCCAAAATCACTGCAGATGGTGACTGCAGCCATGAAATTAAAAGACACTTACTCCTTGGAAGAAAAGTTATGACCAACCTAGATAGCATTTTGAAAAGCAGAGACATTACTTTGCCAACAAACGTCCGTCTAGTCAAGGCTATGGTTTTTCCAGTGGTCATGTATGGATGTGAGAGTTGGACTGTGAAGAAAGCTGAGCGCTAAAGAATTGATGCCTTTGAACTGTGGTGTTGGAGAAGACTCTTGAGAGTCCCTTGGACTGCAAGGAGATCCAACCAGTGCATTCTGAAGGAGATCAGCTCTGGGATTTCTTTGGAAGGAATGATGCTAAAGCTGAAACTCCAGTACTTTGACCACCTCATGTGAAGAGTTGACTCATTGAAAAAGACTCTGATGCTGGGAGGGATTGGAGGCAGGAGGAGAAGGGGATGACAGAGGATGAGATGGCTGGATGGCATCACCGACTTGATGGACGTGAGTTTGAGTGAACTCTGGGAGACGGTGATGGACAGGGAGACCTGGCGTGCTGCGATTCATGGGGTCACAAAGAGTCAGACACCACTGAGCGACTGAACTGAACTGAACTGAAAGTACTACCCCAGAGAAATGATCATCAAATTTTAAGTGCATACAAATGACCTCAAAAACATGTGTAAAATACAGATCTGATTCAGCAGGTCTGAAATGGTACATGTGATTCTATATTTTTAGAAACCTCTCAAGTGATACTGATACTTGGTAATATCACTATCCAAGAGTCTAGGAACCAAATTTTAAGAAACACTGTGCTAGAAAATATAGCAGATGGCTTCAAAGGAACATCAATAAGTCAATTTATCCAGAAAAGACATTCCCATTTACACAGACAGATATTTAGATGGGTGGAGACAGAGAAACTTGAAGACAGGAAAAAAGGAAATAAAGTGCTGTCATAGAATATTCTCAATTCCCCAGTAAATAGGTGAAAGTTGCTCAAATATTGAAAAATGGAGAGAGACCAGGACTTGCAAAAAGAGGAAATGTTATAGGAAAACTGCTATAGGGAAGGCAATGTGACAGTGGTTCTCAATTTTGATTGCCCAGTAAAATTACTAGGGACTTTTCAAAAATTCCAATGCTTAGACCACACCAGATCCACAAATGAGAATCTCTTGGGAGAGTTTCAGGTATAAGTATTCTTTAGAAGTTTCCAAGAATGAGAATCATTGTTGCTGTTACAAATTGCCCAAGTCAGTTTGGCAGCTGCCAAAAATTTGAAGTAGTGGGGATCCACAATTTTCCTCTCCTAGAATCTCACTACCAGCAGGTATGTTGCCATGATAGTAAGTTTCAGATTGAAGTTTCCATGATCATAAAAAGGTACAAAAATATTTAAAGCCATATTAAGCTAAGCTAGACAAAGTCTCAGCCTCCTATACTCTTAGCACTCTTAACTAGCATCTTGATAAAAAGATCAATGGAGGCAAATTCAACAAATATTTGATGGCAAGTATAATCACCTAATATGATCCTTTCTAATTGAATCAAGAGAAAATCTTCTAGCCAAGTCAAGGGAACAACTCTACATGGAGTGCTAGAACTAGGGTGCTTTTCCAAAGCTGTTCACTGGCTGAACTTCCTAGATTTTGATCCCAAGTATCACATGCCTGTGTATCAATACCTAGTACGGATGCCTGTACATCAGGTGGCCAAAGTATTGGAATTTCAGCTTCAGCATCAGTCTTTCCAATGAGCACCCAGGACTGATCTCCTTTAGGATGGACTGGTTGGATCTCCTTGAAGTCCAAAAGACTCTTAAGAGTCTTTTCCAACACCACAGTTCAAAAGCATCAATTCTTTGGTGCTCAGCTTTCTTAATAGTCACATACATACATACCTTTGTTGGCAAAGTAATGTCTCTGCTTTCTAATATGTTGTCTAGGTTGGTCATAGCTTTTCTTCCAAGGAGCATGTGTTTTTTAATTTCATGGCTGCAGTCACCATTTGCAGTGATTTTGGAGCTCCCAAAATAAAGCCTATCACTTTCCATTGTTTCCCCATCTATTTGACATGAATTGTGTATCCAGACCTAGCATAATAATTTATAGATCTTAATCCCTTTCTCTTATCTTGCCCCTCTCCCACTAACCTGTGCATTATTTTTAACTAACCATGTATCATGTACAATACTCATTCTGCAAGAGAAAATTTATTTTCACCATTTCTTATGTTAATTAACAAATTCTCTAGTGCAGATTTAGATAACACTAATTGAATGACTTGCTGAAGTGTGGGCCTTTGATTAAAGTCATTCAAATGCTAATTAATTATCCTTGAATTGTAAACAACAGATTCTGGTACTTAAAATTGGAACAACACTTCTTAAATTGTTGAAGTTAGTATCAGCAAAACATTAACATACTGTCACTATGTAGAGGGTGGAAGTTATTTGTGACATTTTGGTTGTTACTTGAACCTAACTGATGGCTACTAGGTGAAGATTGCTACTGGAGATCAGTGGAGAAATAACTCCAGAAAGAATGAAGAGATGGAGCCAAAGCAAAAACAACATCCAGCTGTGGATGTGACCGTAATAGAAGTAAAGTCCAATGCTGTAAAGAGCAATATTGCATAGGAACCTGGAATGTGGGTTCCAAGAATCAAGGAAAATTGGAAGTGGTCAAACAGGGGATGGCAAGAGTGAACATCAACATTTTAGGTATCAGCACACTAAAATAGACTGGAATGGTGAATTCAACTCAGATGACCATTATATCTACTACTGTGGGTAAGAATCCCTTAGAGGATATGGAGTAGCCATCACTAGTCAACAAAAGTGTCCAAAATGCAGTACTTGGATGTAATCTCAGAAACGAAGGATGATTTCTGTTCTTTTCCAAGGCAAACCATTCAATATCACAATAATCTAGGTCTATGACCAACCATTAATGCTGAAGAAGCTGAAATTGAACAGTTCTATGAAGACCTACAAGACCTTCTAGAACTAACACCCGCAAAAGATTTCCTTTTCATTTTAGGGGACTAGAATGCAAAAGTAGGAAGTCAAGAAACACTTGGAGTAACAGGAAAATTTGGCCTTGGAGTACAGAATGAAGCAGGGCAAGGACTAATAGAGTTTTGCCAAGAGAATGCATTGGTCATAGCAAACACCCTCTTCCAGCAACACAGGAGAAGCCTCTACACATGGACATCACCAGGTGGTAAATACCGAAATCAGATTGACTTTATTCTTAGGAGCCAAAGATGGAGAAGCTGTATACAATCAGCAAAAACAAAACAAGGAGCTGACTGTAGCTCAGATCATGAACTCCTTATTGTGAAATTCAGACGTAAACTGAAGAAAGTATGGAAAACCACTAGACCATTCAGGTATGACCTAAATCAAATCCTTTACAATGGGAGTGAGAAATAAATTCAAGGGATTAGATCTGATAGCGTGCCTGAAGAGCTATGGATGGAGGTTCCTGACATTGTACAAGAGGCAGGGTTCAAGACCATCTCCAAGAAAAAGAAATGCAAAAGGCAAAATGATTGTCTGGAGAGGCTTGACAAATAGCTGTGAAATGAAGCAAAAGGCAAAGGAGAAAGGAAAAATATACCTATTTGAATGCAAAGTTTCAAAGAATAGCAAGGAGAGATAAAGAAAGTCATCCTCAGTCATCAGTGCAAAGAAATAGAGGAAAACAATAGAATGGGAAAGACTAGAAAACTAGAGATACCAGGGAATATTTCATGCAAAGATGGGTACAATTAAGGACAGAAGTGGTATGGACCTAAAAGAAGCAGAAGATATTAAGAAAAGGTGGCAAGAATACACAGAAGAACTATACAAAAAAGATCTTCATGACCCAGATAATCACGATGATATGATCACTCACCTAGACCCAGACTTCCTGGAGTCAAGTGGGCCTTTGGAAGCATCACTATGAACAAAGCTAGTGGAGGTGATGGAATTCCAGTTGAGCTATTTCAAATCCTAACAAATGATGGCATGAAAGTGTGCACTCAATATGCCAGCAAATTTGGAAAACACAGCAGTGGCCACAGGACTGGAAAAGGTCAATTTTCATTGCAATCCCAAAGAAAGGCAATGCCAAAGAATGCTCAAACTACCACACAACTGCACTCATCTCACACGCTAGCAAAGTAATGCTCAAAATTCTCCAAGCTAGGCTTCAACAGTATGTGACCTGTGAACTTCCAGATGTTCAAGCTGGTTTTAGAAAAGGCAGAGGAATCAGAGTTCAAATTGCCAACATCCCCTGGATTATCAAAAAAGCAAGATAGTTCCAGAAAAACATCTTCTTTTGCTTTATTGACTATGCCAAAGCCTTTGACTGTGTGGATCATAGCAAACTTTGGAAAATTCTTAAGAGATAATAATACCAGACCACCTTACCTGCCTCTTGAGAAACTTGTATGCAGGTCAGGAAGCAACAGTTAGAACTGGACATGGAACAACAGACTGGTTCCAAAGTGGGAAAGTAATATGTCAAGGCTGTATATTGTCACCCTCCTTATTTAACTTATATGCAGGGTACATCATGGGAAACGCCGTCCTGGATGAAGCACAGGCTAGAATCAAGACTGCCGGAAGAAATATCAATAAACCTCAGATATGCAGATGACACCACTCTTACGGCAGAAAGAGAAGAAGAACTAAGAGCCTCTTGATGAAAGTGAAAGAGGAGAGAAAAAAATTGGTCTAAAGCTCAACATTCAGAAAACTAATATCATGGCATCTAGTCCCATCACTTCATGGGAAATAGATGGGGAAACAATGGAAACAGTATCAGACTTTATTTTGGGGGGCTCCAAAATCACTGTAGATGTTGACTGCAGCCGTAAAATTAAAAGATGCTTGTCCCTTGGAAGAAAAGTTATGACCAACCTAGAGAACACATTAAAAGACAGACTGCTTTGTCAACAAAGGTCCATCTAGTCAAAGATATGGTTTTTCCAGTAGTCACGGATGGATGTGAGAGTTGGAGTATAAAGAAAGCTGAGAGCTGAAGAATTGATGCTTTTGAACAGTGGTGTTGGAGAAGACCCTTGAGAGTCCCTTGGACTACAAGGAGGTCCAACCAGTCCATCCTAAAGGAAGTCAGTCCTGAATATTCATTGGAAGGACTGATGCTGAAGCTGAAACTCCAATACTTTGGCCACCTGATGTGAAGAACTGACTCATTTCAAAAGACCCTGTTGCTGGGAAAGATTGAAGGTGGGAGGAGAAAGGGACGACAGAGGATGAGATGGTTGGATGGCATCACTGACTCAATGGACATGAGTTTGAGTGAACTCTGGGAGTTGGTGAGGCCTGGAACACTGTAGTCCATGGGGTCACAAAGAGCTGGACTAAGCAACTGAACTAACCTGAACTGAGGTGAAGATAGACCACTTGCAAGATATATTGCTGGATATAGAATAATTTTTTAACAAAGACAAATTGGACACAGTCGATTTCAAAATGCCTGTCAGATATTCTCACAAGTGAATTTCTTATTATACTTATCTGAGTCCAGCCTTCATCTCTGCTTTACAGAAGAGTGTGACATATTTCGGCAACTTTTTAGTGAACACATTTTTCCAGCTACGCAAGTGACTTGTGAGTTAAAGACAATACTTGTTTTGTTCAAGTCTTTATTAAGAGTTGCTTATAATTACAGAAAATAATGTCACCAATGGTAGCATTACTTGTACTATTTGAAGCAGTCAATACAACACAGTATCAGTCTGCCTTTGTAGCTGTTGCAATCATCATAATATTACACACTGATGCAAACATTTGGCTATTTCATTTTGCCTTTTATTAGTCTTTTATAAAATAAAATGCATGTAATTGTATTATAACTTCCCTTAAATTTCTCTTTTATGTTACAGCTCTGTTTCATTTATGTTAGAGTGATTTGATTTTTTAAATGATCTTTTGTGTGTAAGGAGGCCATATTATTTATGAGTTTCATTTCATAATAATAAAGGGATAGTTAAAAATATTAAGCCATTTGCTACACTGTGCTATTTTAAGGTAAATTATACAAAATATAATAAATTTCAACTTATTGCTGTTAAATAGTTGTTAAATAGAATTGTGCTATGAGAACTCAACAGAAGTGTGTGCTCTTTAGAAAGTTTGTTTTCAATTTCATTTATTTTTTTAATTGGTGGGAAATTGCTTTACAATTTTGTATTGGTTTCTGCCATACAACAATGCAAATCAGTAATAATTCAATACATATCCCTTTACTCCTGAGCCTCCCTCCCTTTTCCCACCCCACCCCTCTAAGTCATCACAGAGTGCCAGGCTGGGTTCCCTGTGTCATTTAACAACTTCTCACTAACCATCTACTTTACATATGAGAGTGAATATATGTCGATTCCACTTTCTCAATTCAGCTCACCCTCACCTCCCCCTGATATGTCACAAGTCCCTTCTGAACTAGGTTCACCAGTACCATTTCTCTAGATTGCATACATAGACATTAGTATAATGTCAGGGGAGTGTGTAGTTTCCTTAGTTCTGTCTCATCACAACAGATGTTTGAAGCAATGGACCAGCGTTACAGCCCTTGGATGGGCCAGCATTACAGCTCTTGGACAGACCAGTGTCACAGCTCTCAGATGGACCAGTGTTACAGCTCTGTGTTACAGCTCAGCTTTATTTAGAAAACAAAGGAAAATACATCCTTGAGGCATGAGAGCATGACAACCCAAAACACACACAGAGAAGAGAAAGGGAGAGAGAGACAAACACCACAGTCCTTTGGCTCCTCTTTTTATGTTTTCTCTCCTTCCCCTGGGTCTGCCCTATGTAAATCTGGCTAGCCAGGAGTGCTATTTGTTCTACCTGAGGTCCTCATTCAGGTCCTCAAACCTTCCTTTGTTCTATTTTTCACAGGCTTTTCCCTTCCTTGCCTTTTAGCCACCACCATTCTGGACTCCTTTTTCCTTTTCTAACTACCTAACAATGTGATACCTATTTTTCTCTTTCTGAGTTACTTCATTCTCTATTAGAGGCTCTAGTTTCATCCACCTCATTACAACTGACTCAAATTCGTTCCTTTTTCATGACTGAGAAGATCCCCTGGAGGAGGCATGGCACCCCATTCCAATATTCTTGCCTGGATAATCCCCATGGACAGAGGAGCCAGGTGGACTAGCCCATGGGGTCGCAAAGAGTTGGACATGACTAATGATTTATTCCTAGTTTTTTAAGGAATTCCATACTATTTTTCATAATGGCTGCATCAATTTACATTCACACCAACAGTGCAGGAGGGCTCCTTTTTCTCCACATCCTCTCCAGTATTTATTATTTGTATTTCTTGATGATAGTCATTCTGACTGGTGTTAGGTGATACCTCATTGTAGTTTTGATTTGCATTTCTCTAATAATGAGCCATGTTGACCATTTTCTCATGTGTTTATTGCACATCTATATGTCTTCTTTGAAGAAATTCTGTTTAGTTCTTCTAGATCATATTTTGATTGGGTTTTTAGTTTTTCTGATATTGAGTTGTATGAACTTTTTACATGTTTTGGAGATTAACCCTTTAATAGTTGCTGCATTTGAAATTATCTCCCATTGTGAGGGTTGTCTTTTCATCTTGTTTATAATTTCCTTTGCTGTGCAAAAACTTTTAAGTTTTATTTGTTTCATTTGTTTATTTTTATTTCTATTAATCTTGGAGGTGGGTGTGGAAACACAAAAGACCTCAAATTGCCAAAGTAATCTTGAGGAAGAAAAACAGAGTTGGAGAAATCAACCTCCCTGACTTCAAATTATATAACTAAACTAGAGTCATCAAGACAGAATGACACTGGCATAAAAACAGAAACATAGACCAATGGAACAAGATATAAAGCCCAGAGATAAGCCCACACACCTAAGGGCACCTTATCTTTGACAAAGAAGCAAGAATATACAATGGAGAAAAGACTGCCTCGTCAATAAGTGGTGCTGGGAAACTAGATAGCTACATATAAAAAGCGAAAAACTTCTAGTAAATGTTAGAATACTTCCTAACACCATACACAGAAATAAACTCAAAATGGATTAAAGACTTAAATGCAAGGCCAGAAACTATAAAAAGGAAAACATTGGCAGCACACTCTTTAACATAAATCAAAGTAAGATTCTCTCTGACCCACCTCCAAGATTGATGGAAATAAAACCAAGAGTGTGTACTTTTTAAGCGGACCTAATCACAATGTTTTGTGATGTTTTCCACCAATGCTCATTAGTCAGTCCACAAACAGTTTTCCATGAAGATTATGACAGAAAAAAGAGATGAGAATTACTTAACTAAGTTCTTAAACTCGTCTAACAAGATGAGGAGGTATGTTAGATAGAATAGATGTGTGAAGAATCATACAAAAGGAGTGGTAAATATTTTGTTCTCTGTCAAAGCAAAAACTGCATCAAAGTTAAACAGATAAAGAAGACTTTATTCAAGTCTGTTGCAACAGAAGACAGAGACTAGCAACCAGAATGAACTCAACTCCATTTAAATGAGACAAAACAGCTTTTGAAAAGCTGGAGTGGGGGATCAAAAGGCATTTGTATTTGCTAACTGGCCTTGCCCAGTGACTTCCCGGGTGGCTCAGTGGTAAATAATCCACCTGCTAACGCAGGAGACACAAGAGACTCTGGTTCAATCCCTGGGTTGGGAAGATCTTCTGGAGAAGGGAATGGCAACCCACACCAGTATTCTTGCCTAGAAATTTCCATGGACAGAGGAGCCTGGCAGGTTACAGTCCATGGGGTCTCAAAGAGTTGGACATGACTGAACACAGACACCCACAGAAGAAAAGTAAGCCTACTCAAAATTTCATGTTGGAAAGTTAGGCCCTTACCCTCCCAAAGGGACTGGGAAATAGGGACGCTACATCCCTTGTTTACATTTCAAAGAGATGACAACTAGATCCTTGAAAAATAACTTTCCTGAGGTGTAAAAGAGCCTCTTGATGAAAGTGAAAGAAGAAAGTGAAAAAGTTGGCTTAAAGCTCAACATTCAGAAAACTAAAATCATGGCATCTGGTCCCATCACTTCATGGCAAATAGATGGGGAAACAGTGACAGACTTTATCTTTTTGGGTTCCAAAATCATTGCCGATTTTGCAGCAAATGCAGATGGTGACTGCAGCCATAAAATTAAAAGATGCTTTCTCCTTGGAAGAAAAGTTATGACAAACTTAGACAGCTTATTAAAAAGCAGAGACATTATTTTGCCAACAAATGTTCATCTAGTCAAAGCTACGGCTTTCCAGTAGTCATGTATGGATGTGAGAGTTGGATTATAAAGAAAGCTGAGCACCAAATAATTAATGCTTTTGAACTGTGGTGTTGGACTCTTGAGAGTTCCTTGTCCCTTGGACAGCAAGGAGATACAGCCAGTCCATTCTAAAGGAGACCAGTCCTGAGTTTTCATTGGAAGGACTGATGTTGAAGCTGAAACTCCAATACTTTGGCCACCTGATGCAAAGAACTGACTCCCTGGAAAAGACTCTGATGCTGGGAAAGGTTGAAGGCAGGAGAAGGGGACGACAGAGGACGAGATAATTGAGTGGCATCACCGCCTCAATGGACATGAGTTTGAGTAAACTGTGGGAGATGGTGATGGACAGGGAGGCCTGGCATGCTGGAGTCCATGGGGTCGAAGAGAGTCAGACACGACTGAATGACTGAACTGAACTCAGCTGAGGTGTAAAACTTCAGGGGAAGAGAAAGAACTTAAAATTACAGCTCACCAAATAAGATGTTCTAAGAAAAGGGAGATGAGGGCCTAGAGTTAGGAAAAATTCTTCCTAAAGTTCAGTCAAACTGAGGGAAGAATTAACACCATCTTGGTCACCTCCAGATTAATCACCCTGAGAATCATAGCTTATTCCAGTGATAACATAGTTAGGTCCACTGTATTTAAAACTAGGAAAAATTCTTCCTAAAGTTCAGTCAAACTGAGGGAAGAATTAACACCATCTTGGTCACCTCCAGATTAATCACCCTGAGAATCATAGCTTATTCCAGTGATAACATAGTTAGGTCCACTGTATTGAAAACTCTTCTTTAGGATGAGGACATGACTATATTTTGAATTATTGATCCCATTTTCTTGATCTGATTCCTCTACTTACTAAAATTTTGAGGATAAGACAGACAATTCCCACATAAATTCTGTCAACTGTGAAGAGACTAATATGGCTGATGATACTATACACATGAACGATAAGCTCAGATATGTCTGTCAAAAATTGTCATTGCACTATATATCTTAACACACAGGGTGATCGACACATTGTATTTTTATGTAAAATTGCCCCAGATGCTACAATTTTGTCATGAGTTATCCTGGTAACTTTAACAATATAAATAATTATTTAAATGACTAAGAAATTATATCAGTTTTCCTTTATAAATTTCAGACTCAAAGACACAGCATACACATTTTATTTACTGCTTAAGGCTGTATTACTGTAATACCTCTGCTGTATTTCCAAGTAAATTAGTTTTTCATTTATATAATACTCCACTGGTAGAACACTGAGGACTTACTCTAGAAATCTACACTGCATTTTTAAAAGTACCAGAAATTTAAAAAAAAAAAAGGGTCTCTTTATTATCTCCTCTTGAAAGCATCTGTTTATGAAAGGCTTGAAGTTGAACAAAATATTTTCTTAAAAAACAATTAGCAAGTGTATTTCTAAGGGTAAACATAATTTTATCTGCATATACCTGGCTTTATATTACATAGTGTATTTCATATTTCTAAATTTGCAAATAGTTCTATTAGCTTTTCCTAGGAATATTCTGGAATAATAATTCCTAAGTACTAATAAATATTTGAAAAAGATATTCTTATGTTTTTTTCTTTCTCTCATTCTTATTGCTTGTTTGCAACATCTATGTTTCATATTTGTCTGCAAGCAGTTTGTTTAAACAGTTTTTATAATATGGCACTTAGGAGCCGGCATATATTTTATGAGTAAAGGAACAAAAATATATATATATATTCACTTTTTTCTCTTCCAAATTCTTGTTCCTGGCTTGTCTTATTTAGCCTTCTACTGCTGCTGCTGCTAAGTCACTTCAGTGGTGTCCGACTCTGTGTGACCCCATAGATGGCAGACCACCAGGCTCCCCCATCCCTGGAAGATTCTCCAGGCAAGAACACTGGACTGGGTTGCCATTTCCTTCTCCAATGTGTGAAAGTGAAGTCGCTTAGTTGTGTCCAACTCCTAGCGACCCCATGGACTGCAGCCTACCAGGCTCCTCTGTACATGAGATTTGCCAGGCAAGAGTACTGGAGTGGGTTGCTATTGCCTTCTCCATTAGCCTTCTGAGTAGACATAATTCTACAAGTTGCAACCTAGTTTAAAGAAGTCCAATATATAAATTATGAATCTTAAATCACATAAGTAAGATGATAAAGTGTGCATGCATGTGCGTGCTCCATCATGTCTGACTCTTTGCAACCCCTGAAATGTAGCCTGCCAGGCTCCTCTGATTTTGGGCTCCAAAATCACGGCAGTTGGCGACTGCAGCCATGAAATTAAAAGACGTTTACTCCTTGGAAGAAAAGTTATGAACAACCTAGACAGCATATTAAAAAGCAGAGACATTACTTTGCCAACAAAGGTCCATCTAGTTAAGGCTATGGTTTTTCCAGTGGTTATGTATGGATGTGAGAGTTGGACTATAAGGAAAGCTGAGCACCGAAGAATTGATGCTTTTGAACTGTGGTGTTGGAGAAGACTCTTGAGAGTCCCTTGGATGGCAAGGAGATCCAACCAGTCTGTCCTAAAGGAAATCAGTCTTGGGTGTTCATTGATAGGATGGATGTTGAAGCTGAAACTCCAATAATTTGGCCACCTGATGCAAAGAACTGACTCATTTGAAAAGACCCTGATTCTGGGAAAGATTGAGGGCAGGAGGAGAAAGGGATGACACAGGATGAGATGGTTAGATGGCACCACCAGCTCAGTGGACATGATTTTGGGTAAACTCTGGGAGTTGGTGATGGACAGGGAGACCTGGTGTGCTGCAGTCCATGGGGTCACAAAGAGTCAGACACAACTGAGTGACTGAACTGAACTGAACTGTACTGAGGCTCCTTTGTCCACAGAATTCTCCAGACAAGCATAATGGAGTGGTTTGCCATTTCCTTCCCCGTGGATCTTCCCCATCCAGGAATCGAATACATGCCTCCTGCATCTCCTGGTGACAAGTGGATTCTTTACCACTAAGGCAATTGGGAAGCCCAAATTGCTCTCCACTTATCTCAGGAATTTGCATTGTTTAACCTTCTTTATTCTCTAACAGTCATTTTATAATTTTATCTATTTTTATTTTGTTTCTTTTTCTTTTAAGTTTCTCTTTATCTTTTCAGTTCATATGGTAAAGTAGAATGCATAAAAATTTCAGGTCAGAAACGTATCATCCAATGGGTCACCTTTAAACCTATATTTAGCAGCAACCATATGGTTTCCATGTCTGCTGCTGCTGCTGCTGCTAAGTTGCTTCAGTTGTGTCCGACTCTGTGCGACCCCATAGACGGCAGCCCACCAGGCTCCCCTGTCCCTGGGATTCTCCAGGCAAGAACACTGGAGTGGGTTCCCATTTCCTTCTCCAATGCATGAAAGTGAAAGGTGAAAGTGAAGTCGCTCAGTCGTGTCCGACTCTTAGCGACCCCATGGACTGCAGCCTACCAGGCTCCTCCGTCCATGGGATTTTCCAGGCAAGAGTATTGGAGTGGGGTGCCATTGCCTTCTCCATTCCATGTCTGCCTTGATCCAAATATATTTCCTCCATGAAACTGTCCAAAGAGTGTACCTGTAGGATAATAGATGGCTTTTTCCTTCCCTGTATTTTCCAGATTTTCAATATGTAATTATATTGAGTCAGCTGCTTCATTGTATTTAGATGACACCAGAGAGTTGGACTATAAAGAAGGCTGAGCGCCAAAGAATTTATGCTTTTGAACTGTGGTGTTGGAGAAGACTTTTGAGAGTCCCTTGGACTGCAAGGAGATCCAACCAGTCCATCCTAAAGGAGATCAGTCCTGGGTATTCATTGGAAGGACTGATGTTGAAGCTGAAACTCCAATACTCTGGCCACCTGATGTGAAGAGCTGACTCATTTGAAAAGACCCTGATGCTGGAAAACATAGAGGGCAGGAAGAGAAGGGGATGACAGAGGATGAGATGGTTGGATGGCATCACCGACTCGATGGATATTTGTTTGGGTGAACTCCGGGTGATGGACAGGGAGGCCTGGCATGCTGCAGTTCATGGGGTTGCAAAGAGTCGGACACGACTGAGCAACTGAACTGAACTGAACTTGGGGGTAGTAATAGAATCATTAACAATTTTAAAAGTTTCCCTTTATTTGGAATCTCCCATCTTTACAAGAATTCCAACTCCCCTAAGTTCCTCCTGGAGAAGGCAATGGCACCCCCACTCCAGTACTCTTGCCTGGAAAAATCCCATGGATGGAGGAGCCTGGAAGGCTGCAGTCCGTGAGGTCGCTGAAGGTCAGACACAACTGAACGACTTCACTTTCACTTTTCACTTTCATGCATTGGAGAAGGAACTGGCAACCCACTCCAGTGTTCTTGCCTGGAGAATCCCATGGACAGGGGAGCCTGGTGGGCTGCCATCTATGGGGTCGCACAGAGTCGGACACGACTGAAGCGACTTAGCAGCAGCAGCAGCAAGTTCCTCCCTGATAGTTTTTATTTTCTTTTGAATAGTGTCTCTTGTTTGCTCACCAAATTTTGATCTTGGTTAGCCCCTGCTGTGTCTGTGGTTTTTCACATGACTGCTCTGTTCTCACATGGTGTCTGCTGTCAAAGCTATCAAGACTGGTACCAATGACACCATTTATTTTGGGGGAACCAAGACCTGATGTCTATTCTCTATTCTAAATGTAAGTTGGTCTGAATGGCTATTATGCACTGAGCATGCAGCTCAATTAACTGTTGCTCTTCTGTTTCAAAAGATACAAGTAGTGCTTTCAATGCCTTGTACAAAATATAGAGCAACTGACATTAGAGTTATTCTTTTTCTTTCTTTGCAGCTTTCTTTCCCTGAAGTTAAGACGTAAGTTCATGGGTGTGGGGCACAGAATAAGCTAATAAGAGCCTACAGCTTTACCTCAGATCAGTTTTCTTCTGATACTGATGCAGTGTCTTTAAGCCAAACCTATACTTCTTTACTTTTTTATTTTAGGCTGATTTTTTTTCCCTAAAGGTATTTCTTTGTTCTTTAATAGACAGATGTCCTGAAGATTAATCTTCGTAATGCCACTTACCCATGCACAGCCTCTTCCACAATAAGTTAGAAAAAGGAACAAGTTCGTTTTATTCTGAGCTGTTTGGGGATATGTATTCCATGGTTTAGTAAAAGGGCTTCTTAAGCTCCATACAGCACAGTTTTTTATTGCTGATTGGCTGGTTTTGTTTTTTGCTTTCCACCACAGGTAGACCTAACAACAATTAGCAGGGGGGAAATAATTCCCTATTTTTGAATCACTGGGAGTTCTCAACCTGAGACTTACTTTTGGGTGATCATATTCTACTTTGGCATTCTCCAGTTACTCCATTTTACCTTTTAAAGTAGTTATTTATGAAAGGAAAGATATATATTTTAGAATATATATTATGTACCTTATATAAGCATAATTTATATTATATATAATATTTTAAAAACTAAAAATATCCCACTGGGAACCAGTTCTGTTTTTCCTTCCCCGTCTCTGAACAATGTCCTAGACAGGATCTATAACTATCCATTCATTTGTCTGGAGTATTACTAGAAGATTTGTCAGATTATTAATAGAAGTTTTTGTCAGATATTAGAAACCTTTATCCAGTTTAATAAAGGCCTTCCTTGGAGATATAGTGGGCTTGCTTCGAGACCAGTGCGTTAAAGAGAATATTGCAATAAAGCCAGTCATAGGAATTTTTTGGTTTCTCGGTGCACATAAATGTTATGTTTATACTATATGTTAGTCTATTAAATGTGCAATAGCATTATGTTTTTAAAAAGCAATGAATATGCCTTAATTTATAAATGCCTTGTTGTTAACAAATGCTAATCATCATCTGAGCCTTCGATGAGAATGCTGTTTTTGCTGGTGAAGTATCTTGCCTCAGTGCTGACGGTCGTGACTGATCAGGGTAACGATTGCTGAAGGTTGGGTTGGTTGTGTCAGTGTCTTAAAATGAGACAACAGTGAAGTTTGACACATTGACTGACTAATTAGAAATGTTGAAATAATCCTTTAAGATGATACCACCAATAGATAACAGAAGCTTTTGAAAGGAAAAATGTTCTTCACTGAAGGAGCAGGAGAGGGAAGATGGAAAAACAATATATTTTCCTGCTTTGATTCTTCAGTGCTCATAAGATGACCTCTTCACTGAAATTGGTCACTGTTGCAGCCCTAGTCAGAGAGCTCAGGGCAGGAAGCACACTCCCAGAAAGGCCTCTCAGCCGTTGCTTTTGTGCAAGAGTTGTCTTCCCAGCAGTGTGTAGTCTGCAGCAGTCCGTTCACAAGCTAATTGCCTTTGTCCCCAGGTAATAGTCTCGGTGGAAGGGACAGTGACTCACTGGAAATAGATGAGCTGATTACTCTGTACCTCCCATAACATCCTCAGTGGCATAGCTTTCTCATCGTCCACAGTGATGTGTCCAGTTTCAGAGATCTTTATAACTGGAGCAATGTCAAAAGGCATAATTTCTCTACAGACTACCAAGGGGAAAAAAATAGAAAATAAATTCTGTCACAGGGAGAAGGGTAAGACACTTGAAAACCCTTCAATAGACAGTACAAAGTAAAAACTAAGCAGCCAATGTTGCATTCAGGCTGAGGATATTTCTAATTCCCTCTGCTCTGTTTCTTGTCTTATTACCTTTTTCTTTATTTTTTCTTCTTGAGCCTTCATTTCTAATTCTTGGATCGTATTTACCCAGATCAGACCAGGATAGTCCTGTATGGCTCACTCAGTCTGGCCACTGCCACCTCAGTGCTGACTGTGAGAATTCACAAAACTGAGTCTTACTACATAAAACAATCTAATAATTAGCTAAAGACATAAGATGGATCTACCCCTGCAAATTTGTTTGAATAATCCTTTATTTTGAAAAAGAAATATCAGGCAGTTTAGCCCAGCACTACTTTGTTCTTCCTTAAATTGGAGCGTTGCTTTCAGTATTTTCATATACCCATAAAGCAAGTTTTCTCCTCAGTTTCCACTTCACGGTCACCCCCCCTTGTCAGTTCCTTAGATCCACCATCACTGCTGCTTCCTCTCATTCCTGGATTCTCTGCTTGTAATTATTCAGTACACTTTGCCAATTGGAACTTCACATTTTTCTTCCACAATCTTTTCTATTGCCTCATTTCTCATTAGCTAAGGCAAATATACATGTTTTTTCAGTTCCGAGAAGCTGTGCAATGTGAAGAAGGGCTTCTGGAAAGTGGTATGGAAAAGGAGGAAGGGAGAGATCACGACACGTTTGTCCTTGGAAAACCAGACTGTCAAATGTGAGTCTTTTCAGTGAGGCGCTGAAGTTTGAGTCAGTACGGCCACTCTGCCAAGCACTCCATCTGTGCTGTCCTTCACCCTCAGAGAGGACAAAACATACACTGTCCTGTCAAAACATAGACTTTGGAGTTCTTTTCCACCAAAAGGATGAGTTACAATAGTAATTGATATTATGTTTTCTGTCTTGCATTGTGATTTCGTTGTTGTTGTTCAGTTGCTCAGTCATGTCTGACTCTTTTCAACTCCATGAACAGCAGCACACCAGGCTTCACTGTCTCCTAGAGCTTGCTCAAACTTTTGACAGTTGAGTCAGTGAGGCCATCCACTCATCTCAACATCTGTTTCCCCCTTCTCTTCCTGCCCTCAATCTTTCCCAACATCAAGGTTTCTTCCAGTGAGTTGGCTCTTTGCATCAGGTAGCCAAAGTGTTGGAGCTTCAAGTTCAGCATCAGTACTTCCAATGAAAATTCAGGGTTAATTTCCTTTAGGATTGCCTGGTTTGATCTCCTTGCTGTCCAAGGGACTCTCAGGAGTCTTCTCCCGAGCCATAGTTTGAAAACATCAATTCTTTGATGCTCAGCCTTCTTAATGGTCCAACTTTACATCCATATGTGACTACTGGAAAAACCATTGCTTTGACTATACAGACCTCTTAAAAGAATGTTAGTGTAGCTTAGGGACACTGGCTGAGACTCTAGCACACAAACTCTTGCCCATAGTAGTATTAGTAATGCCTGTAGACTTCATAGGTCAAGGAAGATAATCATCTAAAGTTAGCAGAAGAGATTAATAAGAGGTAGCAAGAATACACAGAAAAACTATACAGACAAGGTTGTAATGACTCAGAAAACCATGATGGGTGGTCATCCACCTAGAGCCAGACATCATGAATTGTGAAGTCTAGTGGGCCTTAGGAACCATTTCTGCAATAAAGCTAGTGGAGGTGATGGAATTCCAGCTGAACTATTTAAAATCCTAAAAGACGATGCTGTTAAAATGCTGCGCACATTATGCCAGCAGATTTGGAAAACTCAGCAGTGGCCACAGGACTGGAAAATGTCAGTCTTGATTCTAAGTCCCAAAGAAGTACAATGTCAAAGAATGTTCAAACTACAGACAGCACAACTGTGCTCATTTCAAATGCCAATAAGGTCATGCTCAAAATCCTTCAAGCTAGCATCAGCAGTATATGAACCAAGAACTTCCAGATGTATAAGCTGAGTTTGCAAAAGGCAGAGAAACCAGAGATCAAATTGACAACATCCATTGGATCATAGAAAAAAACAAAGGAATTCCAGGAAAAAATCTACTTCTGCTTCATTGACTATGCTAAAGCCTTTGACTGTGTGGATCACAACAAACTGTGGAAACTTCTTCATTCATTCATTTCAGTTGCTCAGTCATGTCCGACTCTTTGAGACCCCGTGAATTGCAGCACACCAGGCCTCCCTGTCCATCACAAACTCCCAGAGTTCACTCAGACTCACATCCATGGAGTCAGTGATGCCATCCAGCCATCTCATCCTCTGTCGTCCCCTTCTCCTCCTGCCCCCAATCCCTCCCAGCATCAGAGTCTTTTCCAATGAGTCAACTCTTCTCATGAGGTGGCCAAAGTACTGGAGTTTCAGCTTTAGCATCATTCTTTCCAAAGAAATCCCAGGGCTGATCTCCTTCAGAATGGACTGGTTGGATCTCCTTGCAGTCCAAGGGACTCTCAAGAGTCTTCTCCAACACCACATCTCAAAAGCATCAATTCTTCAGCGCTCAGCCTTCTTCACAGTCCAACCCTCACATCCATACATGACCACTGGAAAAACCATAGCCTTGACTAGACAGACCTTTGTTGGCAAAGTAATGTCTCTGCTTTTCAATATGCTATCTAGGTTGGTCATAACTTTCCTTCCAAGGAGTAAGCGTCTTTTAATTTCATGGCTGCAGTCACCATCTGCAGTGATTCTGGAGCCCAAACAAATAAAGTCTGACACTGTTTCCACTGTTCCCCATCTATTTCCCATGAAGTGATGGGACCGGATGCCATGATCTTCGTTTTCTGAATATTGAGCTTTAAGCCAACTTTTTCACTCTCCTCTTTCACTTTCATCAAGAGGCTTTTTAGTTCCTCTTCACTTTCTGCCATAAAGGTGGTGTCATCTGCATATCTGAGGTTATTGATATTTCTCCCGGCAATCTTGATTCCAGCTTGTGCTTCTTTCAGCCCAGTGTTTCTCATGATGTACTCTGTATAGAAGTTAAATAAGCAGGGTGACAATATACAGCCTTGACGTACTCCTTTTCCTATTTGGAACCAGTCTGTTGTTCCATGTCCAGTTGTAACTGTTGCTTCCTGACCTACATACAAACTTCTCAAGAGGCAAATAAGGTGGTCTGGTATTCCCATCTCTTTCAGAATTTTCCACAGTTTATTGTGATCCACACAGTCAAAGGCTTTGGCATAGTCAATAAAGCAGAAATAGATGTTTTTCTAGAACTCTCTTGCTTTTTCCATGATCCAGCGGATGTTGGCAATTTGGTCTCTGGTTCCTCTGCCTTTTCTAAAACCAGCTTGAACATCAGGAAGTTCACGGTTCACATACTGCTGAATCCTGGCTTGGAGAATTTTGAGCATTACTTCACTAGCGTGTGAGATGAGTGCAATTGTGCGGTAGGTAGTTTGAGCATTCTTTGGCATTGCCTTTCTTTGGGCTTGGAATGAAAACTGACCTTTTCCAGAATACCAAACCACCAAACCTGTCTCCTGAGAAACCTGTATGCAGGTCAAGAAGCAAGAGTTAGAACCTTACATGGAAAAAGGGTTAATTCAAAATTGGGAAAAAAGTACGAAAAGGCTGTATATTGTCACCCTGTTTATTTAACATATACAGAATACATCATGTGAAATACTGGGCTGGATGAAGCACATGCTGGAATCAAATTGCTGGGAGAAACACCAACAACTTCAGATATGCAGATGGTACCACTCTAATGGCAGAAGGTGAAAAGGAACTAAAGAGCCTCTTGATAAGAAAGAGGAGAGTGAAAAAGCTGGCTTGAAACTCAACATTCAAAAATTAAGATGATGTCATCCAGTCCTTACATTGAGTAGTAGGGAAAAAAGTGGAAGCACTGTAAGATTTTCTTTTCTTGAGCTCCAAAATCACTGTGGATGGAGACTGCAGCCTTGAAATTAAAGGACATTTGTCCCTTGGCAAGTTATGGCAAACCTAGACAGAATATTAAAAGCAGAGAGTCTTTTGCCAACAAAAAAACATCACTTTTCTGTATGGTCAAAGCTATGGTTTTTCCAGTAGTCATGTATGCATGTGAGCGTTGGACCATAAAGAACTTTGAGAACCGAAAAACTGATGCTTTTGAATTTTAGTCCTAGAGAAGACGCTCGCGAGTCCCTTGGACTGCAAGGATATCAAACCAGTTAATCTTGAAGGAAATCAACCCTGACTATTCATTGGAAAGATTGATGCTGAAGCTCCAATACTTTGGCCACCTGATGTGAGGAGCTGACTCAGTGGAAAAGACCCTAATACTGGGAAAGACTGAGGGCAGGAGAAGAAGGGGGCGACAGAGGATGAGATGGTTAGATAGCATCACCGACTCAATAAGCATGAATTTGAGCAAACTTTGGGAGATAGTAAAAGACAGGGAGGCCTGGTGTGCTACAGTCCATGGGGTTTCAAAGAGCTGGACACAACTCAGCGAGTGATCAACAGCAACATAGAGCAGTGTGTTCATCTATAATTTTTTTTTATCTGGGGGCTTGGATTATTTAGTGATAAATTATATGTAAAACTATGGTTGGAAATAAGAAAGAAAAGTGTTCTTCTTGAATTTAACACTGAAAACCCAGCAGCCCAAATTACACATTAACTCATATGTAACCATGATTTTTAAACTTCTGAACTATAGATAATAGAATATTTGTAATATGCTTACTCTCAGAAGAGAAATAAAAGAAGGTGGTAGAAGTCAAGTAACCATTTATGAGTTTTTCTAGTAAGAGAGTAAATTTTTGCCCCAGAAAATATGTGATTATATTTTTAACTCTTCAGTAAATTCTTTAGGTTATTTTGCTTAATTTTTATCAGAATTAATAAGTTATTTCATTTTATTTACATTTTCTTTTAAGATATTGATTTGATACCTTTAAGATAGTCTGTTAAATTTTAGAAATACAGTTCAATTTATTTCAGTTTTTGTTTTCCTAACTTGCCCTACCCATTCGTCTGTTATTTTTTTCAGAAGTTGGTTGTTTTTCTTATAAAAGACCATAAATCTCACATTTTTTTCCAAGTAAATATCTATTTTTCCATAAATCCTACAATCTGTTGCTTTGGTTTTGTTTAATCTTCTAAAAAATATTATAATGAAATTGCTAATCTCTTTCTCCAAAAGCTAAAAATTAATCAGTTAACAGATTTTACTTTGTTAGGAACTCAGAGCAACTTAAGTCTCCATTTCTGGATTGAAGAGTGGCATGCAATAAATTCACTTTATAAAATCATGACTTAATAGAAAATGTGATACAGTCCCATATTTCCAGGTAATTATGGAAGCCTCTGGCTTAGCCAAAGTATTAACAGGCTCCCCCAAGACTCATTCCGGGAGAAAAAACGAGGCAAGGACTATGTAACTCCTTCACAGCCAGCTTCTCTCTGCATTTTTGAATGGCACCAACTCATGCTTGAGATGTTAGAGAGCAGAGGATGAGCATTTTTATCTGCAGAGATCCCAGAGAATGCCTCTGGACTCAGCCCTGTGGAGTTCAGAACAAAGCTAGAAAACCAGCTTGAGGGAAGACACCTCCTGTCAGTAACCGTTATCTTATGAAAATTGTCATGAAGTTAAAAAAAAAAAAAAGAATTAAAAGCAGAAGAGTGGGAGAAAAAGAGTAACGCAAATACAAGCCAGTATCCTGTGCTCTGAAAACAATACGGCTCTATCTAGCCTGAATGCACCTGCCATTTGTCCTTGAATTAGACTCTCAAAAGTTGAATATCATCTAGAAAACATCCGTCCATTGTAAAGGAAAAATAAAAGAGAAACTTGGAGTAATTTATCAGCATCAATTTCCCAGATAGTTGGAGGCAGAAGAGACAAGAATTCAGTTTCTAACTCTAAATCTAGGCCCTTTCTACTCTATTAGATTTTAAAAATGGGAAAATTGAGAATAATTTTTCTCTAGACTGAATTCCTATCTTTACAAAAAACTGATCCTTCACCTGCTACCTAAATTTGAGTTAAGATCCTTGATATGTTGATCAAGAGCTAATAGCTGACCTTATATTGACCTCTTTCCTCTCTTTTTGAACAGCCCATGCAACATCACCCCCATTACACCATCTCTGTGTTTCTCTGTGACTTCTTAAAATCCTCTTCTGTGTCCTTATGGTACTTTCTTGCTGTCCCTTAAACATTCTGATCATGCTCACATCTCAGAGTTTTGCATGTACTCTTCTCTAAGTAGGTAATACTATTGTTCCAGGTACTTGCATGGCTCAATCCCTTACTACCTTTAAGTTTCTGAACAAACATCACCTTATCAGTGAGGACGGTCTTATCGAAGATATGTGAAGTAAGCCCACCCCAATCTTAAGACTCTGCTTCTCTTCTGTTCCTTCTTTTTCTCCATAACTCTTATCATGTTACATGCTATGTTTTCCATATTTATTTGTTTAATTGTCCTATCCACAAGAAATATATCTTCTTTTATATCTTCTTTTTATAAGAAGAAATTTATAAGAAATTTAACTTCTTTTTATTTATAAGAAGAAGAAATTTAACTTCTTTTTGTTAACCTTGTAAACAAGATTTGCATTTGTTTTGTGAAATGCTATGTGCTCAGAACCTAGAACAGTGCTTGATATTGTACATGCTCAATAAAGATTTATGGAATGAATGAATGAATACTTACAGCCTCTTCCCCCCAGATATCCCTTTCTCCAATTTCCACTTGATCACCACTTGATCACCACTGCTTTTCATTTAAGACTGTTAGGCCTCCCAGATATAAAGAGATAGGAAAAATAAAAACCTGAGATTAGCTAAATCACTAAGAGGAAATTACATCAGCAAAAAGACAACAAAGCAATAGGTCTTTATTGAATATGTGGACATTGAGGGAAGTAAATCATAAATATCAAATGTGGTGATGAACCGTCCTCTCTTTACCTTGCTATCAGTGGTATATAAGGTTAGATCCTTTCTCAGAATTCCCACAACAAATTAAATAAACACCTATCTTACCAGTTTTTGTGTTTGTAAATGTTGGTCTCTCTAACCTGATTATGAGATCTCAAGTCAGGTGGGTGCTACATCTTTGTTCCCCTCAGGATAGTGACTTATACACAGGAGATACTAGAAAGTGTTTCTTACTTGACTTAAATCTTACCGTGAAAATAGGACAAGAAGAACTCCATGATGCTTTGTATCTCCAGAGTTCCAGTGCTTTGGAGCAATGCTTGCATGCGGAGGGAAGCCAGTAAATTTGGAATGAAGGAGAAAAAAAAAAAAAAATAAGGCAACAGATTTGGACAAAAAACAAAACTTCAGAGTAAGGAAAGATTGGAAAAGGGATTCATGCCAAAATGTGAGGTGGGGGGTAGGGGGGTGAGAATCAAAGCCGAAGGCAAAGAGAGAGACATTCACTCAGAAAGAGACTAAAAACTTAGAACTACACTATCTCTTGCTTTAATTTTTGTATGTGCTCATAACACTTCTAACAGTCAACTGCTTACCATTAACAGTCATCCAGTTTGCACTTATGTACTGCCTCTCTTATCATCCTGCTCAAGATTCTAATCGTCTACCTGTTCACACTGTCCTCACTGTCCTCTGAACACAGGGTAGGCAAGGCAGGAGCTAAGAGGCTTGAAGGAAACTCGAGGAGTTGTGGAACTGCAGACATATATATTCTTTCCTGGCTGAGGCAGCAACTACAACATAACCATAACATAACCATGACATCAGCACAGTTCAGTTCAATCACTCAGTCCAGGTCAATAACAGTCCTGTCCTATTCTTTGCGACCCCATAGACTGCAGCATGCCAGGCTTCCTTGTCTATCACCAACTCCTGGAGCTTGTTCAAACTCTTGTCCATCAAGTAGGTGATGCTATCTATCCAACCATCTCATGCTCTGTTGTTCCCTTCTCCTCCTGCCTTCAATCTTTCCTAGCATCAGAGTGTTTCCCAATGAGTCGGTTCTTTGCATCAGGTGGCCAAAGTATTGGAGCTTCAGCTTCGACATCAGTCCTTCCAATGAATATTCAGGACTGATCTCCTTAAGGATTGACTGGTTTGATCTCCTGGCAGTCCAAGGGACTCTCAAGAGTCTTCTCCAACATCACAGTTGAAATCAGTTCTTTGGTGCTCAGCTTTCTTTATAGTCCAGCTCTCACATCCATACAGAGCTACTAGAAAACCGTAGCTTTGACTACATGGACCTTTGTCAGCAAAGTAACATCTCCACTTTCTAGGTTTGTCTAGGTTTGTCATAGCTTTTCTTCAAAGGAGCAAGCGTCTTTTAATTTCATGGCTGCAGTCACCATCTGCGGTGATTTTGGAGCCCCCCAAAAAATAAAGTCTGACACTGTTTCAACTATTTCTCCATCTATTTGCCACGAAGTGATGGGACTGGATGCCATGATCTTCGTTTTTTGAATGTTGAGTTTTAAGCTAAATTTTTCACACTTCTCTTTCACTTATATCAAGAGGCTCTTTAGTTCTTTGCTTTCTGATGTAAGGGATAAGGGTGGTGTCATCTGCATACCTGAGGTTATTGATATTTCTCCTGCAATCTTGATTCTAGCTTGTGCTTTGTCCAGCCCAGCATTTCTCATGATGTACTCTGAATATAAGTGAAATAAACAGGGTGACAATGTACAGCCTTGTTGTACTCCTTTCCCAATTTGGAACCAGTCCGTGTTGCATGCCCTTTTCTAACTGTTGCTCTTGACTTGCATACAGATTTAAGGTGATCTGTTATTTCTACATCTTTAAGAAGTTTTCACAGTTTGTTGTGATCCACACAGTCAAAGGCTTTAATGTAGTCAATGAAGCAGAAGTAGATGTTTTTCTGGAATTCTCTTGCTTTTTTGATGATCCAATGGATGTTGGCAATTTGATCTCCAGTTTCTCTGCCTTTTCTAAATCCGGCTTGAACATCTGGAAGTTATCAGTTCATGTACTGTTGAAGTCTTGCTTGGGGAATTTTGAGTATTACTGTGCTAATATCTGGAGAAGGCAATGGCAACCCACTCCAGTACTCTTGCCTGGAAAATCCCATGGACAGAGGAGCCTGGTAGGCTGCAGTCCATGGGGTCACGAAAAGTCGGACCTGACTGAGTGACTTCACTTTCACTTTTCACCTTCATGCATTGGAGAAGGAAATGGCAACCCACTCCAGTTTTCTTGCCTGGAGAATCCCAGGGACAGGGGAGCCTGGTGGGCTGCCGTCTATGGGGTTGCACAGAGTCAGACACAACTGAAGTGACTTAGCAGAAACAGCTGCTAACATCTGAAACGAGTGCAATTGTGCTGAAGTTTGAACATTCTTTGGCATTGTCTTTCTTTGGGATTGGAATGAAAACTGACATTTTCCAGCCCTGTGGCCACTGCTGAGTTTTCCAAATTTGCTGGCAGATTGATAGCAGCACTTTCACAGCATCATCTTTTAGGAATTGAAATAGCTCAGTTGGAATTCCATTGCCTCTACTAGCTTTGTTCATAGTGATGCTTCCTAAGGCCCTCTTGACTTCACATTCCAGGATATCTGGCTCTAAGTGAGTGAGCACATCTTCGTGGTTATCTGGGTCATTAAGATCTCTTTTTGTTCAGTTCTTCTGTGTATTCTTGCCACCTCTTTTTAGTATCTTCTGCTTCTGTTAGGTCCATACCATTTCTATCCTTTATTGTGCCCATCTTTGCATGAAATATTCCCTTGGTATCTCTAATATTCTTGAACAGATCTCTAGGCTTTCTCATTCTATTTTTTTCCTCTATTTCTTTGCATTGATCTCTTAGGATGGCTTTCTTTTCTCTCCTTGTTATTCTTTGGAACTCCATATTAGATGGGTATATCTTTCCTTTTTCTCCTTTGCTTTTTGCTTCTCTTCTTTTCTCAGCTATTTGTAAGGCTTCCTCAGACAGCAATGACATAGCAATAACACAACCTCATATAACATGACCATGAGGCCACTCAAATGTAATCCTAATGCAGTAGCAGCCAAGGCTTCCATGGTGAAGCTCATATAGGCATACCACACAAAGTAGCCCGAGACCACACAAGTACCTCGTGATGTGCATGTGCAGTCCTGAAGTGATCTCAACTGTTGCACAATCATGCAAAGTCACTGTTTGTAGAATATGTGGAGAAAAGGAGTGAGAGCGTGGGCTGAGAGAGACTGACTGGTGCCATCTTGTTAATTTCCCCACACTTACCATACAACTATATCCAAAAGGCCTCACTCTTACTTATTTGTGGAAAAAACATACCATGAGCCAGAAACATACTCCAAACCTTATTGCAATTATTTACCATCCCTAAACACTCTCACTGAGACATTAGTTCTCAAATGGTTCCAAAGGGTTCTCCTTCTCTACATGATTATTAATATTTCAAGCAGCAATATTTACACACACTTGCTTCAATTATTGACTTTAAAAGAACTCTTCATAAATTTTTTAAGGCAAATAATTTTAATTTCCTGAACACATCATAATGACTAATTATTAAGTTTTCTATTAACAGAAGCATCAAGAGCCAAAGATCTGTTGTTTAGAAACTTAACAAATATTTATAGAGTGACCCTTGGATATCTGTCATTCTGTTAGGTGCCTGTTAACCACTGTAAAAGAAGAAAAGTATATACAGGCACTGAAATAGCTGCTTATCCTGAGAAGCCAAATCCCACAAACCCAGCTAAATTAACTGTACTCAGATGGATTTGATCAGAGAATCACAAGGAATCAGAGGCATTTACCACTACTAGCAAAGCTAATACCTAAACTACTTTTAGACTGAATCAAGGGCAGCAGTAAGATATTAAAAAAAAGTATTAAGAGTGAATAATTCTGGATCATTCCTTTTGGTGCTTCTAAAGGAATATAGGCTAAGTTTATTTGAGCTGTTGTATATTAAGTGTATGTTGTATGACTAATTATAAAATAGCATGACACAGTAAGAAATCAATGGCAAATTCAAAATCATTTCATAAGTGCACAAATAACTTGATATTAGAAATAATTTTTAAATGACATCTATCAGTGTATCATATTCAGATTTCCCTGCATCCCTTCCAAAAGTAGTGTGTAACTATGTAATCTTTTCTGAGCTGAAATGGTATATAGTGAAGAAGCAATTACCTTTGAATACATCTTGCTGATGGATGCACAAAGTAAATCGAAATAAAGCACAGATGCTTACAGCACAATGCAAGACTCTGGTCCCTTGACTCTGAGATACTGACTGTAATCCCCAGGGAAGGAGCCTGGCACTACCATTCCAGTGGCCACTACCACACCCCCTTCAAAGCAAAAACTTTATTTGCTTTTAAGAGCAATAAAGCTATATTTGCTTTTAGATTTTTTTTCCTGGAAAAGTGAAAATCCTCTTTGAATTTCTTTCAGTTAGCAAAAGCAGATACTACTGTAGGTCTTTCATAAACGTGAAGTGGAGTAAAGCTAACTTTAAGAAGTGAGAGATACCTATATAGCAAAGCTAGTTACTATTATTTCCTTATAGAAAAAAAATTTTTAAAGGCACAGCACAATTAACATAAAATCTCTGCACACAGACATTTACAGTTAAAAAATAGGTTCATACGGTGCAGTTAAGTTTGAAACAACTTAAGGTTTTGGAAATTGACATCTCTTTGATAAATTCACAGGGAAAGGAAAGATATTTTGAGGCAACAAGGACAATGGAATTATAATGAAAAAACTGCTAGAATATCGTAAACAAAACTTTCCAGAAATACCTTCATTATGTAAGGCTTTTTTATGACACTTAACTCTCTTGTTTAGAAGACTATTCTGTAAAATATGTGTCAAGTATTAATATCCCCAAGTCTTGCACTTATAGTAAAACTCCCTAATTATGCAATTGTTCATGTAAAACACACCACTTTCGATTATAGTTGTTTATAGTCTTTCTTAGTTATGAGTTTATAATATATTCTTTTCACTCAGTAAACTAATTTTAAGCCATAAGTCTTTTCCCCCAAGACCTTTCAGTTTCATAAATGTCATAAAGAAATAAAGCAAGTTTCTTCAGCAGTTTGAAGACACACAGCATTTTCCATAGAAGGAAGACTATTCATTCACAAACTCCGTTGAAGGAAACCATCCTCATATGTGAGACAGTATCTCTCCTGGACATATAGGTAAAAGAACTAGAGAAGGAAAATAATCTCTGTCCAAGAATATTGATAGTTGTATGAAAAGCTTATTTTACATCTTTTGTTATTTCAGACAAAACAGTCTTGGAATGAATATTGTATGTTCCATGCACAAATTTGAGGACAAAGCCTCAAGTCCTCTGGGGTGGCTAATTCTTGTCCCTAAGAACTAAGAAGTCCTTGCTCTTGCCCAAGATTTTCAACCCTTAAGATTATAACCATCATGAATTTGTCCACTTATTAAGGCTACTGCTGTTTCAGCACTAGGAGAAGGTTCTAGAAATCCATTCCATTGCACAGTTGACAAAGGATGTCTTTGGATTTTTTAATACAATCGCTCCATCAATTTCTTTTTAAAAACCTGTGTGCTAGCCTTTTAATTCCTTTGTTGAAATGATGGTGTTTCATATTGTTTCAAAACCAGGTGTTTTCTCCATGCCTTTACTCCTTCCTCCCCATTGATAATCTTTTCTTCAATACATTTATTTGAATGTTTTTCCTTCTTTTTCTCTGACTTACCCAAGTCCTGTCTTTCCTGAAAGCCTTTTCTACTCTACCCTCTGAAAACCACATTCCATGTTTACTAAGCTCTCCTGTGAATTCAAAACCCTTTCTTCATCACTATTCTTTGGCCTCATTGACATGTAAATCTTTTCTTGGTTTGATCTTTACACTGGTCCTTTCCAGGAGAAGCTATACCTACCATTCCATGTTCCACATGCCATTTGTCAATATGAATCACCACTCCTTTCCATAATGCTACCATTAACTTACATCCTTAGCAGGCTCCTAGGCTGGTTCCAAATAGGAAAAGGAGTTCGTCAAGGCTGTATATTGTCACCCTGCTTATTTAACTTCTATGCAGAGTACATCATGAGAAACGCTGGGCTGGAAGAAGCACAAGCTGGAATCAAGATTGCCAGAAGAAAAATCAATAACCTCAGATATGCAGATGACACCACCCTTATGGCAGAAAGTGAAGAGGAACTAAAATGCCTCTTGAAGAAAGTGAAAGAGGAAAGAGAAAATGTTGGCTTAAAACTCAACATTGAGAAAACTAAGATCATGGCATCTGGTCCCATCACTTAATGGGAAATAGTTGGAGAAACAGTGGAAACAGTGTCAGACTTTATTTTGGGGGGCTCCAAAATCACTGCAGATGGTATTTGCAGCCATGAAATTAAAAGACGCTTACTCCTTGGAAGGAAAGTTATGACCAACCTAGATAGCATATTGAAAAGCAGAGACATTATTTTGCCAACAAAGGTCCGTCTAGTCAAGGCTATGGTTTTTCCAGTGGTCAGGTACGGATGTGAGAATTGGACTGTGAAGAAAGCTGAGTGCAGAAGAATTGATGCTTTTGAACTGTGGTATTGGAGAAGACTCCCGAGAGTCCCTTGGACTGCAAGGAGATCCAACCAGTCCATTCTGAAGGAGATCAGCCCTGGGATTTCTTTGGAGGGAATGACGCTAAAGCTGAAACTCCAGTACTTTGGCCACCTCCTGCAAAGAGTTGACTCATTGGAAAAGACTCTGATGCTGGGAGGGATTGGGGGCGGGAGGAAAAGGGGATGACAGAGGGTGAGATGGCTGGATGGCATCACCAACTCGATGGACGTGAGTTTGAGTGAACTCTGGGAGTTGGTGATGGACAGGGAGGCCTGGTGTGCTGCGATTCACGGGGTTGCGAAGAGTCGGACACGACTGAACAACTGAACTGAACTGAACTGAGAGTCACTGGAAACTTTTCACTTGAGTAACAAAATGTATCTAAATCCTTAATTTCTGAATTATCCCACAGTCTTGACTCCTCGAACACCTTACTTCCATTAAACTGGGCTTCTATTAAACTGCCAACATTTGCAGCTACAGTTTCTATCTTATTCATGTTTCTTGCCTAGAAACACTTGACTTCATCTTCATTCATCTTTAATAACTTGCTGGTAGCATTTTTGTTCTCTGAACATGCCAAGCTTATTCTCACTTCTGTATCTCTCTATAAGCTACCTCCCTCCTCTGGAATATATATGTCAGTCAGGATGATTTGAGTAAAAAAACTGTCTTAAACAATAGAGCATATATTGGTTCACATAAGTGGGAGTTGGGCTTCCCTGGTAGCTCAGTGGTAAAACATCTGCCTGCTGATGCAAGAGACACAGGAGGGACTCAGTCCCAGAGTCGGGAAGATGCTCTGGAATAGGAAATGGCAACCCACTCCAGTATTCTTGCCTGGGAAATCCCATGGGCAGAGGAGCCTTGTGGGCTACAAAAGAGTTGTGAGCTACAAAATGGGGTTGGAAAAGAGTCAGACATGACTTTGCATTTAAAACAAGTTAGAGGAAAGTCAAGCTTTAGGGCTGGTTGATCCATAACTCAACATTATAATCAAGTTCTTGAATTTTTTCCACCTTTTGATTTAATCACTCATCACACTGGCTCCATTCTAAATCTAGTCCTTATGTTCCAAGGACATCTTCCAGTTGGAATTTGGATGAGATGATTTCTCTGACATCCAAAATTGGACTGTCATCATGATACAGGAGAGCTATAAACTTCCTTTTCCAGAAATCCTCATAAAGCCCTTTTTTCATCTCATTCCATAGTACAGTCATATAACCATCCTTAAGTCAACAACTGTGGCAAGGGAGACAGGATTACTTTGGTCAGCAGTAATTAAGATCCAACCCTGGAGCTAGAAATAGCATTTTGGAAGGCGGATAGATAAATAGATAGGTGGATAAAGATATATGTATAGATATAGATAGATCTATCTCTCTATGCTAAAGCAATGTCTCTATGTTGCTATTTACCTGTGACTCAAGAACTGAGTTTTTAAAAAACCTATAGAAAAGGATGGTCCTATAATCCTTAAAAAGTGATTGCAAATCTCTTTTTAATTTGAAAAATATGTTCTCCAAATGAATGCTTGTATGGGGTTCATATTTCAAAGATATCGAAGCAGACCTCCTTTTCTTGCAAAGGATAGAGGTTAACAATGGTTCCTCAGCACCCAGGAAGCTTCTTAAGTTTAACTTGAAAACTCTGGAGAAACCCGCTTGCTCCATAGGGTAGTTTGAAAATCAATGTCTTAGACGTTTTGTTGAATGATATTCAATTATGTCAGCCAGATTACTGCTGCTGCTACTTCTGCTAAATCACTTCATTCATGTTCGACTCTGTGCGACCCCATAGACAGCAGCCCACCAGGCTCCCCCGTCCCTGGGATTCTTCAGGCAAGAACACTGAAGTGGGTTGCCATTTCCTTCTCCAATGCATGAAAGGGAAAAGTTAAAGTGAAGTCCCTCTTCGTGACCCCATGGACTGCAGCCTACCAGGCTCCTCCATCCATGGGATTTACCAAGCAAGAGTACTGGAGTATGGTGCCATTGCCTTCTCCTTAGCCAGATTACTAAGAGCAGCTAATTATTAACTAATATAAGAATGATATCTGAGGTTGATTTATTGTTTATTATTTATTTATTATTCTTTATTATTTAATATTATTTATTATTCTTTATTATTATTATATATATATGGACTGCCTACGGCACCCCACTCCAGTACTCCTGCCTGGAAAATCCCATGGATGGGGGAGCCTGGTAGGCTGCAGTCCATGGAATCGCTGAGGGTTGGACACGACTGAGCGACTTCACTTTCACTTTTCACTTTCGTGCATTGGAGAAGGAAATGGCAACCCACTCCAATATTCTTGCCTGGGGAATCCCAGGGACTGGGGAGCCTGGTGGGCTGCCGTCTATGGGGTCACACAGAGTCGGACAGAACTGAAGTGACTTAGCAGCAGCAGCATAGACAGAACAAAGACTTTCTCATGAATCATAAGATTTACTTCATCTACCTAAAAATCGTGTTGTTGTTCAGTTGCTCAGTTGTGTCCAACCCTTTGAAACCCCATGGACTGCAGCACACAAGGCTTCCCTGTCCCTCACTGTCTTCCAGAGTTTGCTCAAACTCATGTCCATTGAATCAGTGATGCCATCCAACCATCTCATCCTCTGTCATCCCATTCTCCTCCTGCCTTCAATCTTTCCCAACATCAGGGTCTTTTCCAATGAGCTGGCTCTTCACATCAGGTGGCCAAAGTACTGGAGCTTCAGCACCAGTCCTTCCAATGAACATTCAGGGTTGATTTCCTTTAGGACTGACTGATTTGATCTCCTTGCTAGCCAAGGGATTTTCAAGAGTATTTTCCGGAACCACAGTTCAAAAGCATCAGTTCTTTGGTTCTCAGCCTTCTTTATGGTCCAACTCTCACATCCATACAAGACTACTGGAAAAACCATAGCTTTGACTAGATGGACCTTTGTCAGCAAAGTGATGTCTCTGCTTTGTAATATACTGTTTGTCATAGAATTTTTTCCAAAGAGCAACTGTCTTTAGTTTCATGGCTGCAGTCACCATCTGCAGTCATTTTGGAACCCAAGAAAATAAAGTCTGTCACTGTTTCCATTGTTTCTCCATCTATTTGCCATGAAGTGATGGGACTGGATGCCATGATCTTAGTTTTTAAATCTAATCTGGAGTTAATTTGCTTATCTATAGGAAATGGTTGGACCAAAAGAAATTCTTCATTGGATCATATTTAGAACCATTGTCTAGGCCTCATTAAACCATGTTTAGAGCCAGCCTTTTTTTATACATGACAACATAGAACTTGAAAAACTCATTAACATTTTGAGTTATTTACATAATGAGTCCTTGATATTTCAATTCAAAGTTTAAAGACCAAACCTGTAGCCAGGCGCCTGTATTTCTCTGGCCTATGCATTTCTACCATTCCCTCTTATTGTTGAGATATAAGTAAAAGAGATGATAAAATAGTATATATTTTTAGTAATCAGTCCAGACTTCCTACAAGGACATTGCTTTTCTAGAAGAATAGTCAGAAATCAGTCACAGAGAGTTCATAAAATGTATTAAGCTCAGATATCTGAATTGGTTTTTTGAGAGCTAGCAAGTCTTGATAATTGCCTGTCAAGCTCTTATCAGGAACAACCACTGTGATACAAGAATGAAGCAAGCAGTAGAGTTATACACTTGAAAATTCCTGGTTTCCACATCTTAGGCTTCAAAAGCTATGTAGAACTTCTGCTCTGTTCAAGTTACCTTGGTGTCTCCGGATTGAAATGAAACCAGGATTATATTTCCAAGGACCAAACACTCAGGCTGGTTGTTACTGTGGTTGTTCATTTGTTCATTTCTAATAAAAAATTTTAGGAAAAGGCACATGTGCCACATTTGTCAACTTTCTGTTCATAGCAGGCATAATCATTAGTCAGAACTGGCCTCTCCTAATCCAACTTATTTGCCCTTCCCAATTGATTACATTAAAAATCAATTTAAACGTGAGATGATTTTTGGGAGATATAATGTCTAATGCAAACAAAAATATAACCCTACAAACCAAATAAAATGAAAGACGATGGGTACCTGTACAGAAATCAGCTCTTCAAACTGAAGAAATCTGACATAAGGAAAGAGGATGAGACAAGTATAAAGGTTCTTACACATATGAAAACATTACTTCCTCTTAAAAACTAAGGTTAAAACTGTAAGTATATAAAATTAAATTTGAAGAAAAATGGGGAAAACTTAAGAATGACTATCAAAAAAAATCTTAAGTTTTCAAATGAGACAGAATAAAAAAAATGGTTGAAAATAAATAAGGTAACTGATGAAGTGACAAAGCTTTGGCAATCTAACAGGTTGTAAAGGGAACAGGAACACAGTTTCATTGCTAAAGAATGATAGGAAAAACGGATAGGCCATAAATTCGGGCTGAAAACCACTAATGGCCTGTCCATTGCACAATAAAAGATCTCTAGTGTGTTGAAAGCTGCCACTGAGTCTTGTATTTATGCACCTTATGACTCTAGGGAGCACTGCTCTCATGGTAAATTGTGTGCATAGCAACCCCTAAAGATGAATGGGGCATAACCTGCTCATTTGTCCATGACTGCCCTGACCTCCATGATATTTTCAAATCTCCCCCTCTCTCCTTAATATCCTGACTCCAGATGCCATCTCCTCAGTCACTCTCAGCAGACGAGTTTACCATCTACAGATACAAAACAACAAATGGAACTAGGTCAAAATTCTGCCTTCAACTCTCCAGTTATTTCTGTATCTGTTTTCATCCTTTTCTGCTGTTCTGCAGATGGAATTGCTGTCTTATTTCTTATCTAGAGACAATTATTCGACTAACAATTATACCTTTTCTCAGTGTCTTCAAATTGTATGCACTTATGATTTATTCCAGTGTTCTTGCCTGGAAAATCCCAGGGACGGGGGAGCCTGGTGGGCTGCCATCTATGGGGTCACACAGAGTCAGACACGACTAAAGTGATTTAGCAGCAGCATGATTTATTCTATAATAATTTATTTTTTTTCAAAATGTGCCTATCTTAAAAGAGCCCCCCTCCACCTTCAACTCCTCTTATCCCTCCAGCTTCTGTTTCACTCTCTATTTTCTCATGACAAATTTTCTCAAAATAGTTTGCTACTTCTGCACCCAGTAAATACCCTTTAATCTGCTGTAACTAGGTCACTAGACAATGTGATGTTACTAAACACAGAGTCCACTTTTCTTGTCTGAGTCAGATTTTAAGTGACTTTGTCTAACTGTCAGTATCCTTAAAAGGAAGAAGTGACCTCCTCTTTTCCCTTTCTTTTGAGCTGGAATGCATTCAGGATGACACAGGCTAGAGCAGCCACCATGAGTCCAAGAGTTATAACTGTGTCCTGAAATGCACAGAGTAAACTGGCCAGCCCTGTATTACCTTCCTCTGCACTGCTGAGAAGAAGATATGGATTTCTATCTTGTTCTATCTATCTTGTTCTATCCATTGTATAGGGAATTACTTTTGTTAGAATACTTAGACTAAACCCTGACCGGTATATTGATGTTGATAACACTCAAATCTATTTCTCCATGTCAAGCTCCAAATTCCTATATGCAATAATTTACTTGACATGCCTCATAGATATCACAAAATAATAAACCCAAAAATTAACATTTGATTTTCATCTTCAAGCTTGATTTTTCTTCTGCTTCCCAGTCTTTGATACTCACACCATCCTCCATTCAACTTTGGAATCATGGTGGTCCCCTCTGCATTCCTCACATTCTCACTCTCATCCATTCCCAGTCCCTCCCTATTGATTAGCAAGCTATTTCTCTTTTTTCATTGCTACCTGCATAGCTCATCCTCTCTTACCTGGACTCTTCCAACAATCTGAGCAGGATCTAGGAGGGCCTGCATAATACAGTGCTCTGTGCTTCTGAGTCATTTAATAGGATTCTCTGTCCCTGTCTGTCCATGCCAGCTCCATGGGCTTCTCTCATTCCTCATACCATTTGGACTGTTTATCCTCTCAAGGCTTTACCTGCACTTCCTTCTGCCTAGAACACTCTTCTGTTTGCCTCTGCCTACATAAGTGTTAGAGAAGGCAATGGCAACCCACTCCAGTACTCTTGCCTGGAAAATCCCATGGACGGAGAAGCCTGGTGGGCTGCAGTCCATGGGGTCTCTAAGGGTCAGACAGGACTGAGCAACTTAACTTTCACTTTTGACTTTCATGCATTGGAGAAGGAAATGGCAACCCACTCCAGTGTTCTTGCCTGGAGAATCCCAGGGATGGGGGAGCTTTGTGGGCTGCCATCTATGGGGTCACACAGAGTCGGACACGACTGAAGCGACTTAGCAGCAGCAACATAAGTGTTACTCTCCTTCATGACTTAGCGTATTACTTCCAAAGCAAAACACTTCTTGAACTCCCAGGCTGGGGTTGGTTACCCTGTTATACAGACCTATGGCCAAATGAAAATCTTGTTTTAAACAAAACACTTATCGTCATCTAATTCTTTATATACTTGAGGTAATCACTTACTCATTTTCCTACCTACAGAGGCAGAAACATGTCTGTTCTAATTTCTTTAGACAGCACTAGGGATCAGGCACAATTCCTTGTACAAATGAAGGTATTCTGTGAAAACTTTGACTTCTAATTTTGAAAACAATGAACAGTAGATGGCAAAATTGGAAAAAAAAATTAACTTAGGTCTTTTGCAAGTATGTTTAACTAGAGCTTAATTTAAGAGACTTTATTAAACTGATATTCTGAATTACAGTCACTCACCAGCTTATTTAGTAAAGTGAAATGTCCTGGTTTATACATTTGAGGAAATAATTTGACAAACTACTTTTTAATTTCTCTACTACTAATGAAAAAGTTTATGAGGACTTTGTTATCAAATAGGCAATAGATAAGTAATTAATGAATACGAATGAAAAACTCCAGCAGAGAGAGAACACAGCAAAGAGAAATCTGAGTAAGACTGGTGTTTGCTCTTTCAGTGACCTGGTAGTTTTTCTGCCATCATTCATTTAGGCAAAGCAAGTATGCAAGTGGGACTTTTATTCCATAGATTGCTATAGTCTAGCTTTTGCAAATGAGATATCAGATGCTGCTTTGTTGTTGTTGTTGTTGATCTCGTGCATTTAAAAAAAAATAAAAAGCTGGATATCTGGGCTTGATACCAAACTTAGAAATATAAAATAGCTGTTAGGTGACTCAAATATTCAACAGCCTCCACCCTACAATTTTTAGTACCTTTGTGTCAGCCTAACCATCCATCAATGCAAAAAAAAAAAAGGAAAAGAAAAAAATATCCCATTATACTTTTGTTGGGCCTCTGTTTTTCCTTACCTAATTGCTTTGTGCTGAATAGTTAATACATTTTCTTAACTGAGAAGAATCCTTTTCACCTTGATAAAGTATTTCCTTTATTAAGGAAATACTTGCCTAATATTTACAGAAATCTTTCAAACAGATGCTCGAGTATGCCTCCCAGCAGTTAGGTCTGTGTGTGTACTGCACGTGTTCATGCTCGCCCATGCGTGCTTAGTCAGTCATGTCCGACTCTCTGCGACCCCATTGACTGTAGTCCACCAGGCTCCTCTGTCCATGGGATTCTCCAGGCAAGACTACTGGAGTGGGTTGCCATTTCCTTCTCCAGGGAATCTTCCTAACTCAGGAATTGAACCTGAGTCTTCTGTGTCTCCTGCATTGGCAGGCAAGTTCTTTTATCACTGAGCCAGCTGGGAAGCTCATGTGTGTGTATTAGAATATACTTAGCTTGATTAACTTAAGCGATTAATTTGCAGCACTGTTTATAATAGCCAGGACATGGAAGCAACCTAGATGCCCATCAGCAGATGAATGGATAAGAAAGCTGTGGTACATATACACAATGGAGTATTACTCAGCCATTAAAAAGAATACATTTGAATCAGTTCTAATGAGGTGGATGAAACTGGAGCCTATTATACAGAGTCAAGTAAGCCAGAAGGAAAAACACCATTACAGTATACTAATGCATATATATAGAATTTAGAAAGATGGTAACAATAACCCTTTGTACGAGACAGCAAAAGAGACACTGATGTATAGAACAGTCTTATGGACTCTATGGGAGAGGGAGTGGGTGGGAAGATTTGGGAGAATGGCATTGAAACATGTAAAATATCATGTATGAAACAAGATGCCAGTCCAGGTTCGATGCACGATACTGGATGCATGGGGCTAGAGCACTGGGATGACCCAGAGGGATGGTATGGGGAGGGAGGAGGGAGCAGGGTTCAGGATGGGGAACACATGTATACCTGTGGCGGATTCATTTTGATATTTGGCAAAACTAATACAATTATGTAAAGTTTAAAAATAAAATAAAATTTAAAAAAAAAAGAAAAATAAAAGTCATATTAAGATATAAAATTTCATAAGAAATTTTCCTTTTAAAAGAAGAAGGATGGCTCCCAAATAGCAATCAAGGATTTAAATTATCTTCTAACAAGCGAACTTCTAAGGATCCCAAAATAAGTTAAAATTGTTCCAGTTGGTCATTATCTAAATATCCTAGATGGTTTTTCTATATGGAAAAGAAAGCCCATTTCTTAGGTGGCAGAAACACGAAACAACTAGATAGAACAAATCATGACGTCTCATCGCTTTGGGATTCATATGCTGAGAGAGAATAGACTCAAGGGCTTGTTGAGAAACCACACACACACAGAGAAAAGCTCATCAGCAAAAACTTAGGATCATCCATGTATGTTTAACTATACTGTTAAATAGATTGAACAATGAAATGGGGGTAATGTAGCAAAGAATTCCTTAAAAAGTAACAGTTAACTGAGTTTGAAGATTAAGGGCTCTTTCTTAGTTTACTACTAATCCAGGTTTCATCCTGAGAGGTGTAGAGAAAAGGAAACAAAGAAAATCCAGTCATTTGACCTTTAGAACATTGTCTTCACTTCAGGAACCTACTACCTCTATGCCCTTACTACTTCTTTGGCTTTGCAAATCCAAATTATTTAGATTTGTTTGGATAGCCTAATATTAAATAGTGTATTAGATAAATTCACAGGAAGCAAAGCTTCCTTAGAATGTCTGTTAGCAGCACTCCCCCCACCCCCACCCCCAAAGTAAAACAACACAAAACAAAAAAGCTATGCTTGAGAGTCAAAGTGACTTCAGAGAAGAAAACGGAGTGAAAGAAAGGTAATCAGCAGATTAGCATTACTCTCCCTTGAGATTCACCCGGGAGCCTAGAAGACCTGAGAAGACGGCACTCTCCTTCCAATCCAACCCTACAAAATGAAAAAAGAAAAAAAAAGTCCTACATACCGCTCATGATCCAAGATAATTCTAAATGTCAGGAACAGATTAAGTGTGTGAAATTCAAACTCATTTAAGAAAATGGCTTCGTTTTTCTTCCCATCCATATATCTTCTTAACTGACATGCCAACAAATGTAAATTACATAAGCTTTGTACTTTACAGCTTTCCGTAAGCACTCTGGATGGAGTGATGTTGAGAAAATTTTTCAGATTAGTTAGATTCTTGTCTGGGTGCATCCAAAGGGTAAAGGTAGAAAAAGGAAAATGAATTTACTCTAAGAAAGCTAAAAGAAGTCCATTGGGCTTTTTCTCCCCATTGAAGAAATGGAAATGCTCACAGATGTTCTCTATGCTGTGTAGTGCAGCTCAATAAGACAGGAAAGATTGGATGCAAAAATCTTCACAAACGTAAAGGACTATACAAATTCTAAATGAAAGTATTGCTCTTCTGTTTGTAGACATCATCCAACCCCAAGCAACATGCAAAATAATTAAGGATAGAAAATTTGCCATTTTTTTAAATCTAAATGAGTATTTCACCCAATCCCACCTCCAGTATCAGAACTTCTCAGAAATGATGGCTTTGGTGATTTTCATATGATTTAAGTTTAGAACCCACAGTATTCATGATAGTACCATAGCTAATTCATAGTCATTATTTCTTTGTGACTAATTTGGTAAGTGAGTTTTTATGCTAAAAATCTATTCTAAAGGAACAAGTTGTAGAGATGAATAATTAAAGGTGAAATGTCCCTCTATCCATGGTAGTTGTCAATTTCTTTCTACCGTAGTGCACATTAAAACTTTTTAAAGCTTTATTTTATTTTATTTTGGGGGGAGGGGGCATACACATGGCTGGCTAGATTTCAGTTCCCCAACCAGGGACTGAACCTGGACCATGGTAATAAGAGCCTGGAATCCTAACATCTAGACCACCAGGGAGCTCCCTTAAGGCTCATCTTAAATGTTACTATTTATAGTGAGCACTAGTCAATTTTGACTGTCCAGTATGTAAATTCCTTTTGCTGTATTTAGAAAATGTCTTACTTTACAGGTCTTGATGGAAAGTAGAGCCTACTATTGAATCTAAAGTTCTAGAAACTTGCTTTTGCAGCCTTCCTAACAACTCAATCAGATGCATAGGAAACAAGAGCTAGAGTTTCAAACCTATCCTGCAGAGATTTCTTTAAAGGGGAGTACCACCGATGTATAATCCCCACGGGCACCTCTAGCCACAGTGGCAAATGTGGTGTCACTATTGTATGCCAGCAGTGCCCGAGGTAAAGGCCAGGACAAGTGTTCAACGGTGATTTCCTCAGAGTCCTCCTTGCCCTGTTCCGTCATCATTTTAACTGTGACCCTAGTTATATGGTTCCCACAGTCACTCTTCCTTTTTTTCCAAGAAGTTCTACCACTAGCAACTCAATATCATTTTAACAAATTTCTAAGTCAATCTAGTTGATTACTATTGCAGATACACTATTGATATATAGGTATATATATACGTATCTATATAGTATACATATATGAAATCCCATGGCAGAGGAGCCTTGCAAGCTACAGTCCAGGGGTTCGCAAAAATAGGACACAACTGAGAGGCTAAATCTAAACTCTAATATAGTATTATATATATGTATTACTATATATAATATGCCATGCATAATACTATAAATCTACAAATATATTATATATAAGTAACATATACAACTAAACTATATTTATAGAACTAAACATGTTTTCTAAATTTCAGAACAATAAGATAAGGATCTGTTTAGGAGCAGAGCACATGGAAAAGAAGAAACAATTTAAAGAAAATGTGCAGTGCAAATAAGCAGTGATTAGTTTCTTCATTAGTAATTAGTTAGCTAGAGAATAATGTGGAGAGATTATAACCACTTTTGTTTACAGAATACTATGTGCCAAATGCTATGGAAACCACTAACTTTTCACCTAATCCTCAAAACAGGCTATGAAGTAGGCATTACTATTGTGGATGCAGATGAGAAATCAGAGGCTTATGGAGATGAGATAATTGCTTTAATGACACAATGAATATAAAGAATATATATGAATCTGGGTCTATCTGGTTCTAAAAACAAGTTCTAAACCATCATAACCCTACCATTATGCTGTTGTTGTTCAGTTGCCAAGTCATGTGTGACTCTGCAACCCCATGGACTGCAGCATGCCAGGCCTCCCTGTCTGTCACCATCTCTCAGAGTTTGCTCAAGTTCATGTCCATTGAATCAGTGATACCATCCAACCATCCTGTCCTCTGTCGTCATCTTCTGCCTTCAATCCTCCTCCTAGGAGAAAATGGCAAACCACCCCAGTATTTTTATCATAAGAACCCTATGAACTGTATAAAAAGGCCACTATGTTGTACTTAGAATTAATTTGTTAGACACCCATATTGTATATAGAAGGATCATTTTCACAGTTATCAACAGTAATCATAAAATAAATGCAATATTGGAAATGACAGATTTAATGCAAGTTTTGCTTTAGGGCTCTGAGTTTAAGTTATGTTCTTGCAAAAATCCTTTCCAGTTCTCCAGTCAATCATTTTGATATGTTCATTACTGACTTTTTATAAATAGTATTAAAAAACAGTAAGTTGTAAGTTTTCATTGAATAGATTTACAATGCAATTAAAAAAAGCAATCAAATAAATAATTTTTATGCTTTTAAGTTTAATGCATATGTATGTTTTATGGAAAAGTATAAATTCACAGGCCTTCAAAGTTAGAAGATTTAAATGTGGTTCATTTTTCTCCTGTCCATATGGAATTTCTTTTATCTTAAAGTAGCTCCATATCCTGGCTCAGTAGAGTGAAATAATAGGGTATTATCACCTGTGGCTTCTGGCATCACTCAGTCTGACCCCAGGAAGTCATCAGAAATGTCATACCTAACACAAGGCCAGTGGTAGAACTGTAGGTTTTGCTTCCTTCTTCCTATCCTCCATAACCATTTTGTCAACTCTTTCATATCTGTAAAATCAGCCAACTAAAATAAATAGAATTATCCTGATTAATACTATTAATGATTTTGGTGAGTAGCACCCAGAGAACAGAGCTAGGCCTCCTTAGAAAATCACAGCAGGAAATGCATAAAGAAAGCCCTTCACTCATAAGAGAACACACACAAATATTCAAGGAATTCATTCCAATTAATCTTAATTTCTATAAGAATCTTAAACTTATTATGTTGGAGAGAGGCTGTAGGAATGCAACAGCACATAGGCCTCAGAAGGCTGAAACAATGACTGAGGGTGAGAGATCAGGTTCCCTGCAGAGACTGCTTGGAAAGGTTCAGAGCCAGCTAACCCCAGCGGGCAAAGGGACAGCAATCACTGACCCCTGGCATTTATATTTGGCATTCCTAGTACACACAGATATGATAAATAGGCATAGAAGTGAAAACATTCTATTATACAAGAGAAAGAGGAATATTATCCTCTACAAATTATGATAGGTTTCTTAAAATTATTATTTTAAAACACTTTTTCTAAAGGAGGTTTGTCACAATTTCTCAAAACCCTAGTTTTCTTCATTTGTCTGCTTAGTAGTACTTAATGTCTGGGTGTGGAAAATAATTACCTTTATACTGACTCTTGTCTTGAATAGTAAGATCTTCAGGCTCAGGCACATGAATAACAAAAAAAGAGGTTTTATTTTTTCTTCTTTATAATCAAATCTTACTTAATTTTGCAAATTAATCCTTAACCTTATTCAACAGATGTGGGTCTTAATGACATAAGTTGTTTAAAAAATCAAATTCATCTTTAAAGAATGATGTTTTGCCACTACTAAGGATATCTGATAAAAAGTAGCCTAGCTTGAAAAGATAAATTCATAGACAACATCAAAAAACAGTATTTGGGTCCACAGTTTTTGGATCAGCTGTGTTTGATGATTATTTCCTATGCTGAAATGGTGGGAGCTGAAAACTCATCCATCTAGAAATTACACTAAATGATATTCAAAAGAAATGTACCATGAAGACAAAAATAAACAGAATGACCATTAATATTCCTAACTTTAAGGAAAATCAGTGCTATCTATCATACTGTAAGGATGTTTACATTACCAGGGAGTTTTTCAAATAAGCCTTAGAATGAGAGGAGTCCTCTAGGAGAGAACTTTGTTTTCAGTGTTCTCAGAAATCTATCATCTCCAGTTGGTAAACGTCACACTCATTGTTTAGCTGCTACAAATTAATTTGTCTACTTGTCATTTCAGATTGTTTTTTTATAACCTACAGTTGAAGCATTTAGTGTTGAATTTTCTGGTTAAATAATCATTCCTCTGAAATTTGTATTCTAAATCTCAAGTCTTTGTGTTCTAAAATATATGTGTTTGTGTGAATGTAAGTGTGTGTGTGACAGAGGGACAGAGAAAGTGATGCATATTTGATGTGATAAATATAAGCCTCTGGAAATGCATAAAATTTATCAGTATCCAAATTTTATTTATAAAACTTTTCTTAAAATATATTAAATACCTTTTTGAGAGAATGTTACTTTTCTTTCTTGCAGAAATAACATCATTCTAAGCATGGCTTTCCTGTGCTTCTCTTTGTTTAGACTTGAGTCTTGGGTGGGGGTTCCTTCTATTGTGTGTGAATTTCTAAGGGCAGAGGATAACATTTTTGCATAGTTGGGATTTTTTTCATATTGGGTTGAGTTAATCTTGAATTGGTGATGCATAATTTTTATTTTTGTCCTCCAGGACAAACAATGCTCAAATTTGCTGCCATTTTTCACGTGAAATGACTGCATCACCTCTTCATTCTAATGATGTCTCAAGACATTCCAGCTTAGACCTGACTTAAGGGGTTGGGCCTGTAAATGAGCCTAGTTGTCTAAGTAGAGTGGGATAATGCTGTGAGGTGCTATGCTTAGATGCTCAGTCATGCCAGACTCTTTGCAGCCCCATGAACTGCTGGCCAGGCTCCTCTGTCCATGCGATTCTCCAGGCAAGTGGGTTGCCATGCCCTCCTCCAAGGAGAGTGGGATAATGACACTCTTTATTTGGAAGAACAAAACAAAACATCTGAAATACCTAGCCCTTTTCACACATTACCAGGAACAGATACAAGATGAAACAACTGTTACCTCATCACTGCGTCCATACGACTGGGCAATATGGTCAATTAATTCCAATGATGAAATATTTCTTACTCATTTCCTCATTTTTCTGCCCACGTGTGCTACTACTGTAGCTAGGCCTCTAACACTGCCCACCTGGGCTGTCTCAACAGTTACCTCAGTATGTCTCAACCACAACCCTCCCCGTCCAGCTTCCATCATCACCATGGCTGTCGGAAAACCTCCCTAACACACAAATCTGATAGCACTCTGACTACCACAGATCAAACATTTGCCATGTGCTTTATGTGCATTTTTCAAATTCTTCAAACCACATTTTGTGGCAGAAATTGTTATCCCATCCTACAGCTAATGATAGCAAGGTTTGGAAAGGATGGCTCCACTTCCCAAGATTGCACATCCACTGTGTGGAGAAGCTAGAATTTGGACAGATCTGCCAACACCCGTATTCTATAGTCATTGCCCTACGTCAGGACCCAAATACCCATAGAAGGCACACTACTTTCCAGCCTCATAAACTGTCACTTAGCTCCCCACAGAGTAAAAGTCAGCAATTATGGTTTCCTGAGCTTGTTATTCTCTCTCTCATGCCTTTGTGACTGCTATATCCTTTCCTCATTGTTGTCTAAATATAACAACATTGAAGACAATAACGGTTAAAATGGCCGAGTAGTTTCCTAGAGCTAATGTGACAAAGTACCACAATCTGGGCTACGTAAAACAAATTTATTTTCCTTCAGTTCTAGAAACAAGTCAAAACTCAGTGTGAGAGGGCCATGCTTCCTCTCTGCCAGCTTTTGGTGGTTGCAAGCAATACTTGGCATTCTTAAGGTTGCATCTGTATAAGTCTATTCTTTCTTCTGTCATCACATGGATGTCTTCCTTCTGCATGTCTGTGTTTTCACATGTTCTCCCCACCTGTCTGTATGTGTATCTATCTCAGAGTCCCTCCTTTTCTCATAAAGATACCAGTCATACTGGAGCACAGGTCCACCCTACTCCAGTATAATCTTACCTTAAGTTACATCTTAATTTCATCTGCAAAGACTCTAATTTCTAAATAAGTTCACATCCACAGATAAAAGGGTTAGGACTTTAACATATGAGGGAAACAGCTCAACTTAAACAAATCATGACAGTAAATAATAATAAAACAATAATAAATCATTGTTGCCACTGGGACTGACAAATCCACATTCACCATCCTCATTCAACTATTAAAATTCAGTTGAAGTATTTCTTACCCTGAGCAACTTTCCTGATACCTCTCTTCATCTCACATTTCGGGCAAATAGATGTTCCCTTTTTTATGCAGCTCTAGATACCTATACACATTTCTACTATGGTATTGAGATTATATTATAATTGTCTATATACAAATGTCTTTCCCTGTGAATGTGAAATGAGTTCTGTCTTATTCACTTTCTTAACCTTAGACATTGTGTCATGACTAACACATAGCAGATATGCACTAGATAGCTGCTAAATTAAATTAGTCATCTACCGCATTGCCACATTCATAAATACCATACTGCTGGTGTCGTTCAGTCACTCAGTCAGGTGTGACATTTTGGGACCCCATGGACTTCAGTGCGCCAGACTCCCCTGTCTTTCACTGTCTTCCAATTTGCTCAAATTCATGTCCATTGAGTCAATGATGCCATCCAACCATCTCATCCTCTGTTGTCCCCTTCCCCTCCCACCTTCAATCTTTCCCAGCATCAGGGTCATTTCAAATGAGTCAGTTCTTCACATCAGGTGGCCAAAGTATTGGAGCTTCAGCTTCAGCATCAATCCTTCCAATGAATATTCAGGACTGATTTCCTTTAGGATGGACGGGTTTGATCTTCTTGCTGGGACACCAAGGGACTCTCAAGAGTCTTCTCCAGCACCACAATTTGAAAGCATCAATTCTTCAGTGCTCAGCCTTCCTTATGGTCCAACTCTCACATCTGTACATAACTACTGGAAAAACCATAGCTTTGTTTTGTTAGTGCCATAGTGCTAATAACAACACCGACAAAAATAGTGCTAACAGGGTAGAATTTATTGAGTACTCAGTATGTGGCTCATCATTGTCTAAGCATGAAGAACTGTGAATGGTCTGAGATTTCTTTTTCTCACTTGCAAACTAACAAGGTAACCACAGTTTCAGAAAAGAATAGACTTCAGGATCACAGACAAGGGACTTTATTATTCATGGCACAGCAGGCAACATGAGCTTCAAGTCTGCATCTGTTCTTCTTACCTCTCTGCACCCACAGCAGCTCTATGTAGGTTGACTCATAGGAATGCTGCCCACACAATGGGTTCATGTCTTAGCTGAGGGACCCAGAGTTTAAAAATTTTTAATCATTTAGAGAGAATTGCTAGCAAACCTGCCAAATGTTTGTCCTAGAGGAATATAATTTCTTTAAAAGATAATAATCCTGGCCTCTGCCCTGATGGGAGATATTACCTCTGTCTCTCAAAGCTCTTTCTCCTACAAACATCCTTGAAAAGATAGTCCAGGACAAAACTTGATATAAGGCATGCAGAAAAGCCATGGAGAATTATCTTCCAATAATAAGTGTTTTATCTCCATTAGCTCACCTACTCTTCAACCTGATTGTATCTCCTTTTATAGCTAAGCAAACTAATGTTATTGCTTTGTAATAGTTAGGAAGTGGAATGATACCTAGTGATTGGATGAGTTTCCTTTGCCTGCTGCTTGTTTTTAGGTTTTCAGAAAACTTATATCTCACCATTTTGATTTAATAAGTGTTTGCTATGTGCCGGAAACCATTCATATGATTTTATCCTCTTTAAAACAGCTCTAGGAGCTTCCCTGGCAGTCCAGTGGTTAAGATTTCACACTTCCATTGCAGGGGGCTTGGGTTCAATCCCTGGTCAGGGGAAACTAAGATCCTGAATGCTGTACCTTGCAGTCAAATGTAATTAACAATTCTAACATATGAGAATTATAGGAATAAAAACTCTGCTTTCCTCATTGAGATGACGTATTGTTGTTTTTCAGCTGCTCAGTCATGTCCAACTCTTTGCAACCCCATGGACTGCAGCACGCCAGGCTTCCCTGTCCTTTGCTGTCTCCTTACATGGCATGGCTCATAGTTTCATTGAGTTAGACAAGCTTATCCACCTTTACGATATCTTACCCCATCTCATCTGAATGGAGCATCTCATCTGATAACCCCCTGATTACTGTTCTGAGTCCCTTAAATTCTTGGCTCCACACACTGCCCTGCAGATCCCAGCATAAAAATGGTTCTCCAGAAATCTGGTTATATAATCCCTCATTATAACCCGCTCATACCCTTTGGGCATTTCCAGAAAGGCAGAGATAGCACACACAGCCTGAATGTTGAAATCCCTTCCCCAGCCCCCAGGCCCCTTAGAAAACAGTCTCTAATGCAGTGATTCTCAAACTGCTGGGTACAGCCTCAGTGTGGTTTAAGATAAATCCCTTGTGTCAGAAACAACATCTTAATGAAATAGACTGAAACAGAATAGAACAAATAAAATAGAAAATATTAGACTACATCTCACCTGAGAAAGGTAAATAAAGTGTGTGTTGTGTGTGTGTGTGTGTGTGCGTGTGTGTGTGTGTGTGTGTATGCATGCACCCGCTAGGTCCCAGTGTAAACTTTCAAAGATTTAAAAGCCACTTCTTCTGTAAAATTCCATATATAGAAATCTACATACTGGTAAAGCCTCTTCACTATAGAATCTAAATGTCTGAACTAAATATTAAAAAAAAAAAAAACACTCTACCCTCTTTTTGATTTTTTTTAGCTGAAGGTAGGCAACTTGCCTTCAAATTATCACCAACTATATTATCCTATCGAAAAAGCAAGAGAGTTCCAGAAAAATATCTATTTCTGCTTTATTGACTATGCCAAAGCCTTTGACTGCGTGGATCACAATAAACTGTGGAAAATTCTGAAAGAGATGGGAATACCAGACCACTTGATGTTTCTCTTCAGAAACCTATATGCAGGTCAGGAAGCAACAGTTAGAACTGAATATGGAACAACAGACTGCTTCCAATAGGAAAAAGAGTAGGTCAAAGCTGTATATTGTCACCCTGCTTATTTAACTTCTATGCAGAGTACATCATGAGAAACGCCGGGCTGTAAGAAGCACAGGCTCGAATCAAGATTGCCAGGGGAAATATCAATAACCTCAGATATGCAGATGACACCACCCTTATGACAGAAAGTGAAGAGGAACTAAAAAGCCTCTTGATGAAAGTGAAAGAGGAGAGTCAAAAAGTTGGCTTAAAGCTCAACATTCAGAAAACTAAGATCATGGCATCCGGTACCATCACTTCATGGGAAATAGATGGGGAAATAGTGGAAACAGTGACAGACTTTGCTTTTGGGGGCTCCAAAATCACTGCAGATGGTGATTGCAGCCATGAAATTAAAAGGCATTTACTCCTTGGAAGGAAAGTTATGACCAACCTAGATAGCATATTGAAAAGCAGAGACATTACTTTGCCAACAAAGGTCCATCTAGTCAAGGCTATGGTTTTTCCAGTGGTCATGTATGGATGTGAGAGTTGGACTGTGAAGAAAGCTGAGCGCTGAAGAACTGATGCTTTCAAATTGTGGTGCTGGAGAAGACTCTTGGGAGTCCCTTGGACTGCAAGGAGATCCAACCAGTCCATCCTAAAGGAAATCAACTCTGAATATTCATTGGAAGGACTGATGCTGAAGCTGAAACTCCAATAATTTGGCCACCTGATTCAAAGAAGTGACTCATTTGAAAAGACCCTGATGCTGTGAAAGATTGAAGGTGGTAGGACAAGGGGACAACAGAGGATGAGATGGTTGGATGGCATCACTGACTCAATGGACATGAGTTTGAGTAAACTCCAAGGAGGCCTGGAGTGCTGCAGTCTATGGGGTTACAAAAAGTCGGACATGACTGAGTGACTGAATTGAACTGAACTGAACTCATATTATCATAGGGCTTCCCTGGTCATTCAGTGGTAAAAAATCCACCTGCCAATGCAGGAGACATGGGTTCAAACCCTGGGTCAGGAAGATCCCTTGAAGAAGGAAATGACAACCCACTCCAGTGTTCTTGGCTAGGGAATCCCATGGAAAGATAAGCCTGGTGGGCTACAGTCCTTGGGGTCACAAGAAGAGTCAGACATGACTTAGTGACTAAGCAGCAACAATATTACCATAACTTATGTTTTTTTTCCAATATTGTTGCCAGGTGGAGAATATTCCAGTAGATAGAAAGTCTACTTTATAGCTTTTGCAATCAAGGTGCTACAACATTAAAGAGCTTGTTTCCAGGTTCTCGTACAAGTAATCTGGCTCAAGCATTATGGCAGTCTTATTTAGTGTAAGAATTAATGTTAATCTTAGTAAACCTACTCTCTTTTACTAGACATAAACACCTAAAAATTTTATGCTAATAAAAAGTTACTTTCTTAGGATAAACATGTCTCTTTAGATTGTTCACGCACTGTCCCCTTTTTAACTAATTGCCTTGTAATTCCCTCACATGCTGGGACTCATCCTTTAAGAAAATGTCCTTACTTTTTATCAGCAATCAATTAAGAGTCATTAATTAGTCTATCACTTATCTGATTTATTTAATGCCAATATTCTCTTTGATGGACTATTAATATTGTCTGAATATACAGCAGAGTTAGATTTTATTAATTTAAATGGAAAGAAAGAGAAACTTATGGAATTGAAATGACTTTCAAAGTCATAGACTTTCACCCCATGTCAAAGCCAGTTCATTAGCAAACATATCTCCATTTGTAGCCTTAATTTCCCTTTGCGATGTAATCTAATTTATCACAGGTACTGGGGAGTAGAACATGCACATTTTAGTAGAATATGCACATCTACCTACACACTAGGAATAACAGGTAACTGTTATGTGTAGGACACTAGAGAAATGCATATAGACAAAAAGAGCCATAGAGATAGAAAGAAAAGGATGATGGATCAAGAGATAGACATAGGGATAGATAGAGCTGTAACTGGCATGAGCCCATTCACTAACCTCAGGTACAAGTAAAATCTTAGTCTCACTAAAAGTTTCAGTCTCCTACATGCCAGAATTAACAAAATGTTCCAAAACTCTCTTTCATTTTACCTCTCAGTTTGCCAAGAATTATTCAACAGCTCAGTTTGAAACTCAGTTTGAAAGGTATATTCTTTCTTTCAAATCCAGCTGGTAAAAGATTAAATCAGGCAGGAGTTGTCTCCATTTCAATTACTGCCAGAACAGTGCAAAGCAGATACAGACTAAATAAAAATATATCTAAATTATAACTTTATCCATTAATGAAATTTGAAAGTGAGAGTTGCTCAGTTGTGTCTGACCCTTTGTGACCCCATGGACTATACAATCCATGGAATTCTCCAGGCCAGAATACTGGAGTGGGTAGCCTTTCCCTTCTCTGGGATCTTCCCAACCCAGGAATCAAACCCAGGTCTCCCACATTGCAGGCTGATTCTTTACCAGCTGAGCCACCAGGGAAGCCCAGTGATATTTAAAGAGTAATTAAAAGTCTCTCAAAACAAGCAAAAATATCAGGTCGAGTTCCAGGCAAATCATTTCCCAATCTGCAAATCAATATTTAAAAGTGGGAAAAAAAAGAAAAAGAAGGGATAGTCCCTTAACTCATTTTATGAGAGGACAATAACCTTGACACCAAAACTTCACTAGGAAAACACAAAACGTCAATTCCATTTACAAGCATAGCTTAAAAAAATTAAATAAAATATTATTAATCAAAATCAAGAAATGTAAAATATAAGTGATCAATTTTTATTTAATCTCTAGGATGCAAGAAGAGATGAGATCTAGATACTATATCTGTATGAGTCAGAATAAAATTTTAATAAAATTCAGAAAATATGTTTCTTTTCTAAAAGAAACAAGTTAAAAAATTCCCAGGCCAAAAGGGGATAGAATGGGACATTTTAGGCCCAATGAAGAGACTTTAAAAGAAGCTACATCAAATGGTACATTTAATGGAGAAATTTTACTTTAATTCCCTTTAAGTGAAGAACAAGAAAGGAATGCCCACTGTAACAACCACTTTTTGAAATCACATGAGGGACAAGGGAGAAAAAATATTAGGATTTGGTATGGGGAAAAAGATTAATTTTCTACAAACTTTTAAAGAATTTATTACTATTTATTTTTTAAGAGAGTTTAAAGTTCACTATAGTCTAGTTTTACAGGTCTTCTAAAGAATTACACGGCCTGCACCACAAGAAAAATTGATCTTTATGGTTATTCTGGTGCTAGCCATGTAACTCCTTAGAAGAGAGCATTTCTTTCCCGATCTTGTAAGGGGCCACAGTAACCCACCATTTGTCTTGTACCTGCAGACATCTTTGGTTCAATGTCAGTAAATCATTCCCCTTAAAGACAGACATCAGTGCAGAACAGACTGGTCAGATGACCTGGGGAGATTCTGGACCACACCTAACTGAAATTCTCAGCTTAAATATTTACTATTGGCGTGCTACGATTCATGGGGTTGCAAAGAGTCGGACACGACTGAGCGACTGATCTGATCTGATCTGATCTGATGTTACTAACTATATTAGTTGTATTTCACCAAAATCACATACATACTGGCCTTCCCCTTTACCTCTTCAGAACATTTCTCAAAACTCTCTGAGAGACTGCCTTCCCCATTACAATCCTCAATTTGGTTCAAATAAAAGTTTCTATTTCTTTATTAGATTGACTATTGGTTAATTTTTTTGTTGACAATGGTAACCTTCTTAATGAGGCTTTCTCAGCCAATCCTAGCTACAGACCCACACACTTCACATAGTATCACTGTGTCATTTCCCCCTGCTTTATTTTGGCTTTCCTTAGTGCTTACCTAATGTTTTATTCATTTATTATTCATTTGCTTATTAAAATCATTACTTTATGGGTTTGTATATATTTATTAATAATAGAGGTAATATACACAAGAATAATAAATATCAAATTCTGGATAACTTCACTAACTAAAGAAGGAAATGGGATCAGAAAGGAATAAACAGGAGATTTCAAATATGTCTTAAGGTTAAAAAAAAAGAATCTGAAGCAACTCTGGAACAATATTAATATTTTTCAAAATTATGAAATGGATACTCAAATGTTTATTGTATTATTTTATAAAAATTTTCCAGGGAGGAAAATCCATCTATCCCCAACCCTATCATCTCATTCATGTTTTACACCTGGGCTCCTAAGGTTGTGGGGTTTCCCCAGTGATTCAGTAATAAAGATTCTGTTTGCTAATGTAGGAGATGTGTGTTCAATCCCTGGGTTGGGAAGATCCCCTGAAGAAAGCAATGGCAATCTATCCAATATTCTTGCCTGGGAAATCCCATGGACAGAGCAACCTGGTGGGCTACAGTACATGGGGTCACAAGAGTGGGACATGACTTAGTGACTAAACAACCTAAGATTGTGTTTCATCACACTATGAACTCTGCTCTCCTTGCCACTGTTCCTAGATAGATTTGACATCCAATCTGGGTCACATGCAGGGCTGGACCAGCTCTCCTCACCCTCCATTATTCTTGACACTGATTCCTGCTACAGCCATCATGGTGAGTTTCTTTAGGTAACATCCAGTGTTCTCTGCCTTCAAAAGATCTAGGTAAAGACCAGCTTCACCCATGAATATAGTGCAACTCTATCATGGAAGGCAACAATTTCTATACCTCCCTGTGTACTGCAAAGCTTGTCAGGAGTTGTGCAAAATTTTTTTCGTATCCTTCTTAGAATGCTTTCTACCAAGACTATTAAGGAGACATCTTTATATGGAAACAATAACAATAGCAACGACAAAGTTTTCACCACCCTAAATTTGTATCACAAAGCTAAGTCACTTCAATGATTCTGAACAAATGCAGTCTACTCCAAAATGACCCAATGTTTACCCAAAACCAGGAAGTTACTGACTACTTAAATAATGCATTGATTGCTCAGAGTGACTAATTGGGTTCCAATCAATATGCTTCATCCATATTTAAATGCTCTTCTAAGAACCTGAGTGTGGATATGATGATATTCTCTCTACTTTTCAAGTCATCTGCAATTTAAAAGAGGAGATTTTCACTGTGGCTTTTTTTTTTTTTTTAAGGCATTTTAACAAGAATTTAAAACTTTAAGTGAATTCTGCTTCCACAGCTCAATTTCAGGCATCAGTGAGCAGGAGGAGATTTGCCCCCTCATTCTCTTTTTCTTTAAGGTTTTGGCTTTGCTTACATCTAAATCTAAAGACATTCTTTTACTAATATAATTTATTTCACAATTAATTTAAATTCCTTCACCTCAACATATTTCATTTATACCTAAATAATGTTTATTTTCATATAAAAAATAGGTATCTAGTATTTGAATGTTGTAATAATTTTAAGAAGCCATTAATCTTTTTATACAATACTGTTCAAAATGCAAAATAGTAATGGTTTAATATGCACTTACATAATTTCATAGAAAGCTACTCCTTTCTTCCCTGCCTTTCTGGGTTGAGAAAGGATGTCAAGATGTAAAATAATTTTTAGGTATTGCATTTACTGTTATGATCATGGATAGTATCGTGAGATATAATTTAGCCTAACATTATGAAAGCAAATATTTTAGTTGTGGTTTACTTCATAAGTCCATATAATTAAGTCTACAATAACTAGTCCTACAAGAAGATAGTGTACACATTTATTTTTGAGAAGGCAAAAAGAGCCTTTTCTTTTGAAGATGAATATAAATAATGTGCTCTCTCAGTGTAGCATCTTTCCACAAATACTTCAAATCCCACTGTGATGGTGCCACATTTTATTTTACCCATGAAAGAAGGGAAGCAGATAAACTGTCTTCATCCTTGTTTTTAAGATCTTAAGAATTAGACACAGAAAGTTTTTGGCAGAAGTGAAAACTTTGTTATTCTCCAAACAAACTCCTTGAGAGTTTCTTGAATAATTCTAATACAGTTTCTGCCACATGCCCATCATGATAAGATGTGTTTGGCAGATGACAGCAAGATATATTCTAAGTGCATAAATGTTCACATGAGAAATGTTTGTATCTAAGAATCATGCGGTTTTATTACAGCAACACCAGTGTTCAACCCTAAATGCAAATGTGGTTTAATAATGTTTATCTTTAATCCATTCCATAAACTGTTTTCAAATGCCAGCTGAATGTGAAGCACTAATTAGATGTTGAGGAAACAAAAGAATAATAAAAATAGTTTCTTGACTGAACAAATCTCAGTTTCATGAAGGAGCAACTTAAAAAGGAGAATATCATACATAATAGTGGATAAAGTTGTATTTTTTCCATAATGCTTTGATGATGCAGTGAATTATTATTCATAAGTATGCACTGTCTTTCCAGTTAGGAAAGGGAAATCATAATTCCCCTATCCAATGGATACTATGTAAGGCCTTAAGATTTGATTGGCCTGTGGAATGTGAGGTTAAGTCATACATATCACACAGTGGTAGAACTCTTAAAAGCCAATGCATGGTTTATCAAATTCTCTTTCTTCCTGTCTTTCTTCACTGTTTCTAGCAGAAACAGTGACTATGACTGTCACTGTTTCTGCTAGAAATTGCAATATCATCCTGGATCTTGAAGCAAAAACTACTTAAGAGTCAAAGCTGACCAAGAATGAACATGTAATGTAGTGAGGAATAAATCTTTGTTAATAAGTCACTTCCCTGCTGATTCAGATGGTAAAGAATCTGCCTGTAATGCAGGAGATTCCTAAAGAAGGGAATGGCTACCTAGCCCAGTATTCTTGCCTAGAGAATTTCATGGACAGAGGAGCCTGGTCGGCTACAGTCCACGGCGTCACAAACACTAAGAGTTTCACAGTAGTAGTAGTAGTATAGTTGCTAAGTCATGTCTGACTCTTGCAACCCCATAGACTGTAGCCCACCAGGCTCCTCTGTCCGTGGGATTCTCCAGGAAAGAATACTGGAGTGGGTTGCCATTTCCTTCTCCAGCAGATCTTCCTGACCCAGGTCTCCTGCATTGCATGCAGATTCTTTACCAACTGAGTTATGAGGGAAGCACACTTTCACAGTAAGTGACTAAAACTTGGAGAGTCTTGCTTACTGCATCATAACCTATCCTATCTTGGAGGTATACTGCATGTTTCAAGGAAATGCTCTAACAAGCCCAGGTGAAGTAAAATGAAAAATTCTGAAGTCATAGATGGAACCATAGATGGATCCACAGCTTCACTAAGAGGACTACACTACTCCACTTGAGACTCAAGGAATTCATTTACTGTTAGAAAAATGGGCCAATACTATTGATATTGGAAGTGGAAAGAAGAGGGCATAGGAGATAAGAAAAAAACAAGAAAAAAACAATATTAGGCAAAACACTACCTAACTGTGAGATGACTGTGGGCTACTATACTTACCAGAAACTATCATAACTCAGAGCAAGGACTTTGTTTTACTGCTGTTAACTAGCATGTATAACTATACCAGTGAGGACTAGGCTATTTATATATAGTTACTCTGTAACAGACTATTTCTACTATAGAATGAGATACAAAATTAATGTAGAAGACAGAAAAAAAAATGAGGATGAGATGATAAACCTTCAGTGTCCCATTATCTCTACTTGCCCACGCAATTACCACATTCCTGCCCACTGACTGATTACTGTGATTTGTCTTAGAAAGTGCCTCATTGAAGTTTATGAATTGGTTTGTATCCCCATTTAGGGCTCAAAGAAGGTAAAAAATAGTCAAATAGATGATATTATATAACCATGAATTCAGTTAGTATGACTCTAGGGTGATGTCTGGGCACATTTTTGGGCTCTCCAAATGATGATAGACTACAGTCAGAATTTAGAGCTATTGCAATAGAGAAGTAGAAACCTACTTCCAGAAGATATAGATAGATAGGTAGATAGATAGATATCAATGTAACCCTTTAGAGATAGTAACCTATTTACTAATTTTTATCCTTTTAGGACCCCTAGTGATGGAAATTTTAGGATGAAAAGTGGAGGATCAAAGGTGATGATCTGTAGTGTAGTCTGCAAATAGTACGGAACAGAGAGCAGTAAAATACCACAGAGAGCACTTGCTCAATCATTCCACAAGACAGATGTGGGCTATTTTAGAGTTCCCAGTCTTGGAGAAGAGGAAGACATTTAAATTCATAGAGGTGGCCTCTTTCTTTTCCTAAAGAGCAAACTGACAAAGTTCAGAACTGACAAAATATTTATGTCAAACTATATTTTATTCTTTCATATATTTCATCACTTAACATGTGAATCTCAGGGAATAGTGTGGATAATTTGATGTTGGAATTTACCTGATTAAACCAAGAAAAATTTGTTTCAAAATCATCACTTAATTCCTTACATTGTCTTTCAAGAACACTATTTATTTAATCTTTGATATATTTCAAAGGAGTTGACTTTAATCATATCTGAAAAATTCCTAACTCCATTCCAAGTAAATACTAAATTATGTTAGAACTATGTTTGAGGACTTAATTATGAATAGTAAAATATTTCAATGTCTGTAACTTCTCTGATGATATTACATTTAAATTCTACAGATTTTTAAAGGAATAACTTTTAAAGACACAAATAATTTGTAGAATAAGGATGAGAAGCAGGAAATCACACAGATGAACAGTATTATTTGGATATTTTCTGATACAGACAGCTGTTGGTTACTCAGAGTAACTAGATATTCTTTCAGAATATCTGAAAAAGCTGAGTAGAGAATGGAAAGGTGTTAGGGAATCAACTTGGTGATCTTTCTCAATTTGAAGTCAGTAATTTAGAGTTTATGCTTTAACTTCCCTTCTCCTGTCCCCTTTAAGGTTTGCTAATCAAGGATAATTAGTCAGATTATAGCTCCTTACTGGGGAGATAAATGAACAGAAGAAGGACACAGCTGCAAAACTGGGATGAACAGTACTTCTCAAAATTTGTGTGCACAAATCACTCCAGGATTTTATTAAAAGAAAATTCTGAGTCAGCAGGTCTGGGGTTAGGCCTGAGATTCAGCATTTCTGGCAAACTCCTATCTGATACCTATGCAGTCAGTCTTGGCATCACATTTTTAGGTATCAAGACTGATGCTGATATAGTTCTATTCTAATGCTGTTTTATCTGCAACTTATTAATTAATTAATTATGCATTATAGTTTTTCTGGAACTAACAAAATAATTTATTTACAGGTGATAATACAATGAAAATAATACAAATCTCTTTATTTAGGTTACTTAATCTACAATTTCAATTAAATGGAGTGAAAGTTGAAAAATGAAGTGGAGAAAAATATATTTTCTCAAATAACCACCTGAGGAAAACTAGGGAGCAGAAAACAATAAAATGAGCATCCCTTTGTCAAATGATAGTTTGTTCTTTATTAGGTCACATAACATTTTCATTTAAAATATCTAGAATAATTTATGTAATAAAAAGTCAGTTTGACTCTAGCTAGCTAGCTGGCTTGAGACTACATGACTAAATTTTCATGTCTCTTATCTCTGTGAATAAATTGGATAAAATTACTTTTATGACCTCAGTATTCTGAAATTGTATAAGAATTTTTATACCTTTATTTAGCATTAATACAAATACTCATCAGTAGATCAGATACAACTTTAACCTCAAATCCTAAATCATGAAAAGCAAAGGAGTATAGAAATCTGATATCCTAGTAAGAGAGATAGGATGAGGCCCTCTACTTTTAGCTCTTCTACTTCCTGGCTAAGGAACTCCACTTTGCTTTAGTTTGTCATTTAATAAAAAGAGAAATAAAGCAAAACTTTACCTCCTAAGCTTGTTTTAAAGACCAGATAGCTTATGTAAGACATTTAAAGCCATGTCTGTGAATTAGCAAGCCATTTATTAAATTTAAAAATCATCAAAAATAAAAATGTAAATGAAATTGCAGAGGAATCTGAACTGTAACTGTTTCCCAGGTGGCACAGTGGGAAAAATCTACCTGACAATGCAAGAGAGATGCAGACCCATCCCTGAGTCAGGAAGAGCCACTGGAGGATGTCATGGCAACCCACTCCAGTATTCTTGCCAGAGAATCCCATGGACAGAGGAGCCTGGCAAGCTCCAGTCCACAGGATCACCAAGAGCAAATGAGTGACTGAGTGCTAAGCGCTGAACTATAACACTAACAAAAATAAGCATAGCAGTTTCTAACTATAATTATTAAAAATATTCTGCAAGTTTCAGCTCTCACAAAAGCTTCAAAGTAACAACTCCAAATTTCAATGCCATCTGTAATTTAAGCATGACAGCTATAATGGGTAAACAATAACTGTCAAGCTTCCAAGTTGTGGTGGCTGTTGTTTTTACCACTAGTCAAAGTCAACTACAATAATCTCCTAAAAGAAAAGAGATGTTCTTATCAGAAGCACAAATTTTAAACTTTTTAGTAGAGTATTTTTTTTTCTGGAGTAATTTGGAACTGTTAAAAAAATTCAACTGAATAAATCTGAAGATTTAATTAGCTTTATAATGGGGTACCATCCCATTTAGCAACTCCAAAGAGCTATAAAAAATGGAAGGCGTTTTGTAAACAAAAGGCTATGGGACAAGGAAGTAAAAAAAGAGTAAATTAGTTCAAGTAAGGTCTTCTCTTCCTTAGAGGGAGGCAAGAGGTCTTATCAAGCAGATTACCTCAAGAGTGTAGATCAGGAAATTCTAGGCTGATTGGTTTAAAATTAGTCTGCTTTTTAAAGGTCTCTCTCTCTCTCTCTCTCTCTATATATATATATATATGTATATTTAATTTACCTTTGGAATATTCAATAAAGCCCACGTGGTCACTTGTGCTTTTGGCCAAAGTGAAGTAATATGGACAAGATGTACCCCCCTGACTGAAAGAAAATTTAAAATTATAGAAAACCATTGCGTTTTCAAGACATTGGAGATATTCAGTACACAAGTAAAGACAGTGATCCCTGAGAGACAAAAAGCAAATGAGGTGAGACTTACGATTGCCCTACCTTACCTTGAGAAAGAAAGACTTATTGGGTTTTGGTGCCAGGAGAGGAAACACAGGAAACACTTAATGATCTCCTGGATTTGAGCAGACTAAGCAGGAAAGGGAAAGGGCTAGAGGTCCAGGTGCTGGAAAGGGGAAAGAAGAGCTTCATGGAGAGCTTCAGAACTTTGCAGAATTACTCAGTTGAGTTTATAGCCAAATACTGATCAGCACAAGCATGTGAGAAAAGTATCTAAAACCAATGAAAGAAACACTCAAAAGGATTAAAAGGATAGTCACTGGGAACTTACACAAAACCAGGAACCTTTTCCCAACAGCCAGAGTGGAAAAGCCTAGTTTTTCATGAGAAATTAGCTAAAGGGACCCAGAAGAGTTTTTATCTCATCGGTAGAGCAAAATTAACCCTAGACCTAATGCCGCTAACAAATTAAACACAAAACTCACTCACGTGTTCAAATGGTTAAAATAATACAATCACTTCTGAGAATGCAGTCAGGAGCATCAATAAGAACAAATAAATATCCAGCACTTAATAAGATAAAAGAAGAGAATGAAAAAGTTGGCTTAAAACTCAACAGTCAGAAAACTAAGATCATGGCATCCAGTCCCATTACTTCATGGTAAGTAGATATGGAAACAGTGACAGACTTTATGTTTTTAGTTTCCAAAATCACTGCAGATGGTGACTGCAGCCATGAAATTAAACGACGCTTGCTCCTTGGAAGGAAGCTCCAATACGTTGGCTACTTGACGCAAAGAACTGACTCATTTGAAAAGACCCTGATGCTGAGAATGATTGAAGGCAGGAGAAGGGAACAACAGAGAATGAGACGGTTGGATGGCATCACTGACTCAATGGACATGAGTTTGAGTAATCTCCGGGAGTTGGTGATGGACAGGGAGGCCGGGGTTGCAGAGAGTCGGCCATGACTAAATGACTGAACTGAACTGAACTGAAAAGGTAAAATGCATAACATTTAGCACCCAAGTTGAAATGCAAAGAGACATGAAAATACAATCCATAAGGAAGAAAATAAATCAATTAGTAGAAACCATTCCAGAAGTATCAGATTTTGAATTAGCAGTCAAGAACTTGAAAATAGTTATTATAACTGTATTTAATGTACACCAAAAACTAAGGGAAAGAGTAGAACTAGGAAGATCAAAATGACAAAAATCAGAACATGTAAAGCATATCAAGTGTCAGCAAGGAGGTGGAATAACCAGAATACACATACACTGCTGACAGGAATATAAAGAGCGACAACCATTTTAGAAAATATGTGGCAGGTTCATAAAACATTTACCTACCATATGAAACTAGTCTTCTACCATATGACCCATATCATTCCATTCCCAGGTATTTACCCAAAATGAAAGTGAACTCGCTCAGTCGTGTCCGACTCTTTGCGACCCCACGGACTGTAGCCTACCAGGCTCCTAAGTCCATGGGATTTTCCCAGGCAAGAATACTGGAGTGGGTTGCCATTTCCTTCTCCAAGGGATCTTCCTGACTCAGGGATCAAACCTGGGTCTCCTGCATTGCAGTCAGACACTTTACCGTCTGAGCTACCAGGGAAACCAAAATGAAAGCACATATCAATACAAAGGCTAGTGCACAAAAATGTTCATAGTAGAATTATTTGTAGTGGCCAAAAAACTGAAAAATAAAAATTCCACCAACAGTTGAATGAATAATGAAATTGTAGTATACCTAAATAATGGGATTGTTGTTGCTGTTGTTCAGTCACTGTCAAGTCCAACTCTTTGCGACCCCATGAACTAACTGCAACATGCCAGGCTTCTCTGTTCATCATTATCTCCCTGAGTTTGCTCAAACTCATATCCATTGAGTTGGTGTTACTATCCAACCGTCTCAGCCTCTGTCTCCCCCTTCTCCTCTTGCTCTCAATCTTTTCCAATGAATCAGGATCTTTTCCATCAGGATCTTTTCCAATGAATCAGGTCTTGGCATCAGGTGGCCAAAGTATTGCAGCTGCAGCTTCATCTGTCCTTCCAATGAATATTCAAGGTTGATTTCCTTTAGGATTGACTGGTTTGATCTCCTTTCTGTCCAAGGGACTCTCAAGAGTCTTCTCCAGCAGCACAGTTCAAAAATGTCAGTTCTTCAGTGCTCAGCCTTCTTTATGGTCCAACTCTTGCATCCATACAGGACTACTGGAAAAACCATAGCTTTGACTATATGGACCTTTGTCAGCAAAATGATGTCTCGGCTTTTTAAAACACTGTGTAGGTTTGACATAGCAATTCTTCCAAGGAGTATGCACTTTTAAATTTTGTGGCTGCAATCACTGTCTACATTGATTTTGGGGCCCATGAAGATGAAATCTGACACTGTTTCCATATTTTCCCCATCTATTTGCCATGAACTGATAGGACTGGATGCCATGATCTTAGTTTCTTGAATGTTGAGTTTTAAGCTTTTTCAGTCTCTTCTTTCACCTTTATCAAGACTCTCTTTAAGTTTCTCTTCGCTTTCTGCCATTAGAGTGCTATCATCTGCATATCTGAGGTTGTTGATATTTCTCCCGGCAATCTTGATTCCAGCTTGTGATTCATACAGGCCAGATTTCACATGATGCACTCGGCATATAAGTTAAATAAGCAGAGTGACAATATGCAGCCTTGATGTACTCCTTTCCCAATTTGGAACCAGTCTGTTTTCCATGTCCAGTTCTAATTGTTTCTTCTTGACCTGCATACAGATTTCTCAGGAGGCAGTTAAGGTGGTCTGCTATTTCCATCTCTTTAAGAATTTCCCACAGTTTGTTGTGATCCACACAAAGGCTTTGGCATAGTCAATAAAGCAGAAGTAGATGTTTTCCTAGAATGTTCATTCATGTGTCCACTATTTATTTTAACCTCTACTATATATCAGATGTCATACTCTTCTAGATGCATGAGTACTATCCTTTAAAAAGGCAAATGTTCCTAACCTTGTTAAATTAATTACAGCATGGAAGGCTCACAATTAAAATAAATATAGTAAATTAATAATGTCCTTTGTTAGAAGGTACAAAATTAAAGTAAGTTTAAAGAGATCAGTGGTATGGGTCAAGGCTGTTACAATTTTAAATAAGGATTCAGAGTAAGCCTCTTTGAGGTGATGATATTTGGCAAACTCTATAGGAAAAAGGAAGAGCTGCAAAGCCAAGGCCCAGAACTTAATCACAAAGGTAGCCGAGCTCCACAGAAAGTGAAACTCCCAGCTTTGATATATCTGCCTTGACAAGGCCAGGGACTTGATGAAAATGGAGCCCTGACATATACGAATGGAATGTGTGGAATATGCGGGTTGATAAACTAAAAATCTCAACTCCCTATATTCTTCTGAATCTGGTATGACTACATTAATGGCCCACTCCTCCCTATTAGGGCTTCCTCCACCTCTTGAAGGCTATCAAGGTCATCTACACTGCAAGACAATATGCAGTCCCCTCAGGATTTGCTCCCATCTCCCTTCCTGCTTACTGAGTCATTAGCCAGATTAAATTCATACAATCCTGTTAAAGGTAAGCTGAGCCTACTAAGGCAGGACAGAGAGTACAGTGATCCCTTTGTATCCACCAGGGATTGCTTCCAGGAAAAACTCACAGATACCAAAATCCACAGATGCTCAGTTCAGTTCAGTTCAGTTCAGTCACTCAGTCGTGTTCAACTCTTTGCGACCCCATGAACTGCAGCACACCAGGCCTCCCTGTCCATCACCAACTCCTGGAGTTCACCCAAACCTACGTTCATTGAGTCGGTGATGTCACCCAACCATCTCCTCTGTCGTCCCCTTCTCCACTTGCCCTCAATCTTTCCCAGCATCAGGGTCTTTTCCAATGAGTCAGCTCTTTGCATCAGGTGGCCAAAGTATTAGAGTTTCAGCTTCAACATCAGTCCTTTCAATGAACACCCAGGACTGATCTCCTTTAGGATGGACTGGTTGGATCTCCTTGCAGTCCAAAGGACTCACAAGAGTCTTCTCCAACACCACAGTTCAAAAGCATCAATTCTTCAGCGCTCAGCTTTCTTTATAGTCCAACTCTCACATCCATACGTGACCACTGGAAAAACCATAGCCTTGACTAGACGGACCTTTGTTGACAAAGTAATATCTCTGCTTTTTAATACAGATGCTCAAGTCCCTTATATAATACGGTTTAATATTTGCATGTAACCAATGCACATCCTCCCCTACACTTTGAGTCATCTCTGAATTATTTATAAATACCAAATACAATGTGAATATGATGTAAACAGTTGTGCAGTACAACAAATTCAAGCTTTGGTTTTTGGAACTTCCTGGAATTTTTTTTTTAGTCTAATATTTTCCATCCATGGTTGATTGAATCTTCCAGTGTGGAGCTTGAAAATACAGAAGGCTGACTGTTGACCCTAAAGGAACTGTAGGATGGAAAAATATGTCCTGAAGGAGTTGGAAGACTGTTTGGGATTGGATTTTGAGAGTGCTAAAGCAATGGCAAACAGTGAACATAAATTTGATAAAATAACTTACTAATATGGATATTTTTCCGAGAGAGGTGATTTAATATTCTAAAAGGTCCCCACAATGTAAACACTTCTAGAATGGTCTAGAGCATGATAAAAGCAATGTCTGATACATCGTGAGATAGAATTGCCATAACTACAAGGAAGACAGTGAAAGAAGAATTTAAAAGATTCACAGAGGAGGAAATTTGGGGATAGGGGTGTGGGAGGTAGTCCTCTGTAATGCTGGAAACCCCTGCAGATGACTAAGATCCAAGGGAAGACCTTGAGGATCACAAAAGCAAGAAAAGTTGCATCCTTAGAAGGGACACCAATATCTCTAAGAGGTCTGGTGGTAGCTCTCCTTTGTAGCTGGGACTGACAGTTGGCAACTCCATTATAGAATCAAGATCTCTAATAATGAAAGGGATTAAAAGACACAAAAGCAATACCGGATGGATGGCAGTGACTGATGGATAGAAATCTGGTAGACAGCAAGGAAGCCTTATCTGAAAAGAATTATTAGAGACAGTCTTTAGAACAAGGCCATCCAGGAACAAAATTCTAAGGCTGCTATTTATTCATTTGGGTCATAAGAAATCAAGGATGAATGACCAAGAGGCCAAAGGAAGCAACATTCATAAAAGACATCATTCCTTGACCAATTTTCAGACCTAGAGTCTGTCAACTTGCCAAGAAAAAAGTAACATGGCAAACATTACAGTAATTATCCCCTCTAACTTCTAAGAAACTCACCTCATTTACTTGAGTACCTTCAGACAGAGGAAAGGGTAAGATATTCAGAGGACAGCTGAACATAGAATCCGAGTTAGCAGTGATACTCAGCAGCATGACCGGCCTGACAGAGTGAGACCATATGGGCCAGGTAATGAGTGCAGCCCTGGGGCCCAAGTGGGGCCAGCTACATATTTTTGAAGCTCAGTGTGAATGAATATGCAGTTTCTAGTAAAAAAATTATTAAGAATTTAAAGATGAAAAAAGTGGAACAATAAACCAAGCATGAAGCACTTCTAAGCATAAGATTCTATGAGACTGCACAGGAGAGACCCCCAGGAAGCCAGCCCTGGGCCCAGATCTTACTCACAGGAGGCTCATTTTTGTCCATAGGCCCTCTTAGCTGTAATTTCCCTCTTCCCCACATATAGGATTGGAATGAATATTCTTGGCAGTTGGCATACCTCCCCTATCAGGTTTTAACTCATGGGGTGAATTCTGTAATGCACTACATACATTTCCTTTAAGAAAGAATAATTCTTCTGTTAAGAATGGTGTCAGAACAAAGACAGAAATATAGATCAACAATATGGAACAAAATAGAAAGCCCAGAGATAAATCCACTCACCTATGGACAACTTATCTTTGACAAAGGAGGCAAGAATATACAATGGATTAAAGACAATCTCTTTAACAAGTGGTGCTGGGAAAGCTGGTCAACCACTTGTAAAAGAATGAAACTAGAACACTTTCTAACACCATACACAAAAATAAACTCAAAATGGGTTAAAGATCTAAATGTAAGACCAGGAACTATAAAACTCCTAGAGGAGAACATAGGCAAAACACTCTCCGACATACATCACAGCAGGATCCTCTATGACCCACCTCCCAGAACATTGGAAATAAAAGCAAAAATAAACAAATGGGACCTGATTAAAATTAAAAGCTTCTGCACAACAAAGGAAACTATAAGCAAGGTGAAAAGACAGCCTTCAGAATGGGAGAAAATAATAGCAAATGAAGCAACTGACAAAGAATTAATCTCAAAAATATACAAGCAACACCTGAAGCTCAATTCCAGATAAATAAACAACACAATCAAAAAATGGGCCAAAGACCTAAACAGACATTTCTCCAAAGAAGACATACAGATGGCTAATAAACATATGAAAAGATGCTCAACATCACTCATTATGCAAATCAAAACCACAATGAGGTACCATTTCACACCAGTCAGAATGGCTGCTATCCAAAAGTCTACAAGCAATAAATGCTGGAGAGGGTGTGGAGAAAAGGAAACCTTCTTACGCTGTTGGTGGGAATGCAAACTAGTACAGCCACTATGGAGAACACTGTGGAGATTCCTTAAAAAACTGGAAATAGAACTGTCATACGACCCAGAAATCCCACTGCTGGGCATACACACCGAGGAAACCAGAATTGAAAGAGACACATGTACCCCAATGTTCATCGCAGCACTGTTTATAATAGCCAGAACAGGGAAGCAACCTAGATGTCCATCAGCAGATGAATGGATAAGAAAGCTGTGGTTCATATACACAATGGAATACTACTCAGCTATTAAAAAAGAATACATTTGATTCAGTTCTAATGAGGTGGATGAAACTGGAGCCTATTATACAGACTGAAGTAAGCCAGAAAGAAAAACACCAATACAGTACACTAACGCATATATATGGAATTTAGAAAGATGGTAACGATAACCCCGTATGCGAGACAGCAAAAGAGACACAGATGTATAGAACAGTCTTTTGGACTCTGTGGGAGAGGGAGAGGGTGGGATGATTTGGGAGAATGGCATTGAAACATGTATAATATATAAGAAATGAATCTCCAGTCCATGTTTGATGCAGGATACAGGATGCTTGGGGCTGGTGCACTGGGATGACCCACAGGGAAAGGATAGGGAGGGAGGTGGGAGGGGGCAGCAGGATGGGGAACACGTGTACACCCATGGTGGATTCATGTGGATGTATGGCAAAACCAATACAATATTGTAAAGTAATTAGCCTCCAATTAAAATAAATAAATTTATATTAAAAAAAAATAGTGCCAGAAGCCAGCTCTCAGCTGCTCATCTTTAGGCCTTGATTCAGCTGGAGAAATTTGCAAAACTAATTTTTTTGCAAATTTGTTTGGGAGCAGCTTCCATCACATTACTGATCAATGCAAGGTAAGAGAAGTCCAGTTGCCTCACCCCAAATCAGAATGAGCCATCCCAACACCACAGCTCACCATGGAGTTGGCTGAAACAAAAGCCTTCCTTGGGACTGTAGCTCAACTTTTTCCTCTGCTCATTTCAGCCTCCTTCCCTTCCATAAGCATTGATCCAAAGATCACTCCCAAGTACAGGTTCAATACATAAATTTCCCTTGTGCACACATGCAAGTATCAATAGCATGCTGGTTGATTAGTGTTCTGTTAGTGCAAGATTGAAGTCAAAGGGGAGAAAGAAATGAACCAAGTTTTGGATAGAGAGATTAATCATAAACTCAATAAGGGATTTTGGTTTTAAGGAGACTCCTTTTCAGTTTCAGGTGTACAACATAGCGAATATTTTTTATAGATTATATGTATGTGTTTGTGTTTAAATTGTGGGTCTTTAAACATACAAGTGGGCTTCCCAAGTGGCACTGGTTGTGGAGAACCTGCATGTCAGAGCAGGAGGTGCAAGAGATTGGGGGGCGGGGGGTTATCCTTGGGTCGGAAAGACACCTGGAGGAGGGCACAACATCCCACTCCAGTATTTTTGCCTGGAGAATCTCATGGACAGAGGAGCCTGGCAGGCTACAATCCATAGTGTCACAAAGAGTCAGACATGACTGGAGTGACTTAGCATGCATAAACAGCACGCACATAAATTCCCATTCCAATCCTGTTTTCCAAAGATCCCAACCTATGACAGTATTCTGACAACTATAGCCAAGACACAGTGAGAAGTTCAAAGGGAACCACTCACCTGAAGGGTCCAGCAGTCTGCACAAAAAACAACAACAAACATTTCATATAGTTCTTTATTAAAATGGAACCTTGGGAGAATGGCATTGAAACATGTATAATATTGTATAAGAAACGAATCGCCAGTCCAGGTTTGATGCAGGATACTGGATGCTTGAGGCTGGTACACTGGGATGACCCAGAGGGATGGTACCTTGAGGGAGGAGGGAGGGGGGTTCAGGATTGGGAACACGTGTACACCCATGGCGGATTCAAGTGGATGTATGGTAAAACCAATACAATATTGTAAAGTATTAGCCTCTAATTAAAATAAATAAATTTAAATTTAAAATAAATAAATAAAATAAAATGGAATCTTGGAGGAAGACTATTTAAGGATGCACATGTATGGAAATGATGCATAACCTTGCACAGAAATCTCTGCAGATAAGTTAAAGTACGGGCACTATTGAAAAAAAGCAAAGATAGGCCAAATACAATACAAAAGCATTATCACATGGAAAATGTAAGTGAAGATAAGAGACTTAAAGATTAAATAGAGGAAACACATGTATCATTTGAAGAATAGTTCCAGAGAAGGAAAAAAGAATACATGGAGAAGAGACAATGATTAAACAAACAGTAAAATAAACTTTGGGGATTCACAGCTTGCACTAGTAGTAAAGAATCCACCTGCCAATTCAGGAGACACAGGAGACACAAATTTGATCCCTGGGTCAGGAAGATCCCCTGGAGGAGAGAATGGCAACTCACTCCAGTATTCTTGCCTGGAAAATTCTGTGGACAGAGGAGCCTGGAGGGCTACAGTCCATGGGGTCACAGAGTCAGACATGACTGAGCACCCACACACCACACACTAAACTTTCTCTAAGCCAAATAAAGCTGGCTCATGAAAATTCCTCATCAAATTCCAAGTAGTGCTGATGAGAAAAGATTTTATAAAAAAGGCATATTCTGGCAAAAAATTGTTGAACTCTGAAAATTATGACAAAATTCTACAAGTTTCTAGATAGATAGAAAGAACTAGTCTTTGACAATTAAAAAGAATCACCTCTGTCCAACCTCTTATCAGAGAAATGGATTAAAGCTCAGATTACTGAGAAAAAAAGAGGATAACCTGCAAAATCTTTAATCAGACTAGATATTATTTCCTAGCAGAGAAAAAGATATTTGTAGACAGCCAAGGATTCAGAGTTTATCATCTACATTAATCATTCGAGAATGCATGCGTGCGTGGTCAGTCACTTCAGTCGTGTCCGACTCGGCGACCACATGGACTCTAGCCCTCCAGGCTCCTCTGTCTATGGGGATTCTCCAGGCAAGAATACTGGAGTGCATTGCCATTCCCTCCTCTGGGGTCATTTGAGAATAATAGCTAAGAAATGCATTATAATTGAAGTGCAGGTTTATCAGAGTTGAGAATTCAAGATAGGGAAAATAAAGAGAAAACACAGGTTAGTAATAATCCTGTCGATGTATAGAAAGAAGTACAGATAGATACAAAGGATACATTATACAAAGGATATTGATATTATACAAAGGATAATGATAAACTAAGAATGTGGAATACAAGTTCCTGATTAAAAAAAAAAATCTTAAAATAGAAAGAATATATTCCAAGAGTCATTATACAATTTGTGAGAAACTAAAATATTTAACTGCCTTAGTAAAACCTAGAAGTAGAACAAGGGTCAGAGGGGGAAAAGGCAAAGTAATTATGAATGTCCCAACAAAATAGGGCTATGTGGTAGAAAGGAAAGTTATATGCACATAAAAATAATTCAGGCACAGAAGACACTTGCCTAGGTGATTTTTCATAATCTATACTTGCTATAAAAAGATATGATTAGTTGCCATAAATGGCAACATTTGCAAATATTTAAAATAATGATCACCAAATTCCATAAGAAAGAGAATAGAATAGACTCTAAAATCTAAAAAAATCCAATAGAACTCCAAAAGAAAATAAATTATAAATACCTGTTGTTTTTCCCTTCAGCTACAAAAATTATCTCTCTCCACTTAAATTAAAATGTATTTTACCTTGAATTTCAACTCTCATTGATAAATTTTACTAAATAATTAAGAAAACAAATGGATTGAATGATTGAGTAGATGAATCATAAAATACATACACTGAATTCCCAATTATAAATATCACAGAAAAGAAGCAACATCTTTGTAATAAAAAATTTACTCTTAGAATCTCTGTTTTAGGGTACTTATTTTTCAGAATTTCTTTTGTCTTTTCTCTTTGCTAGTGTTCTCTACATGAAGTGAGTTCAAATTTCTTTGAAATCGTTAATCAACCAGTAAAAAAGAAAATGTCCCATATATGCACATGAAAGCATTTTTTCCAAGCTTTTTTTATTGTGTCACGTATGTAAATGGGAAGATGTGTGTGTTTATGTGCAAAATCCTTGATTTAGCTTATAAAAAATGTTTTAGTAGTCTTACCGATTCTAGTTGTTTTTTTTTTTTAATTTCTCTTCCAAACTACAGATAAACTAATTTGTAAGAAAAATGGTTGTTGTTTTTTTTTCATTGAAATTTTTTAACCAAAACCACAACTGAAGGAAAGTATTTGCAACATAATCAACCAAAACTAGAATCTAGAATATTTAAACTTCTGTAAAGCAATGGGAAAGATAACAAATAATAGTATACTACTAATACACAAGAGTATTATAGTAAAGTAATGCTCAAAATTCTCCAAGCCAGGCTTCAGCTATACGTGAACCGTGAACTTCCTGATGTTTAAGCTGGTTTTAGAAAAGGCAGAGGAACCAGATCAAATTGCCAACATCCTCTGGGTCATCAAAAAAGCAAGAGAGTTCCAGAAAAACATCTATTTCTGCTTTATTGACTATGCCAAAGCCTTTGACTGTGAGGATCACAATAAACTGTGGAAAATTCTAAAAGAGATGGGAATACCAGACCACCTGATCTGCCTCTTGAGAAATGTGTATGCAGGTCAGGAAGCAACAGTAGGAACTGGACATGGAACAACAGACTGGTTCCAAATAGGAAAAGGAGTATGTCAAGGCTGTATATTGTCACCTTGGTTATTTAACTTCTATGCAGAGTATATCATGAGAAATGCTGGACTGGAAGAAACACAAGCTGAAATCAAGATTGCCGGGAGAAATATCAATAACCTCAGATAGGCAGATGACAGCACCCTTATGGCAGAAAGTGAAGAGGAACTAAAATGCCTCTTGATGAAAGTGAAAGAGGGGAGTGCAAAAGTTGGCTTAAAGCTCAGCATTCAGAAAACTAAGATCGTTGCATCTGGTCCCATCACTTCATGGGAAATAGATGGGGAAACAGTGGAAACAGTGTCAGACTTTATTGTTTTGGACTCCAAAATCACTGCAGATGGTGACTGCAGCCATGAAATTAAAAGACGCTTACTCCTTGGAAGAAAAGTTACGACCAAGCTAGATAGCATATTCAAAAGCAGAGACATTACTTTGCCAATTAAGGTCCATCTAGTCAAGGCTATGGTTTTCCCAGTGGTCATGTATGGATGTGAGAGTTGGACTGTGAAGAAAGCTGAGCACTGAAGAATTGATGCTTTTGAACTGTGGTGTTGGAGAAGACTCTTGAGAGTCCCTTGGACTGCAAGGAGATCCAACCAGTCCATTCTGAAGGAGATCAGCCCTGGGATTTCTTTGGAGGGAATGATGCTGAGGTTGAAATTCCAGTACTTTGGCCGCCTCATGAGAAGTGTTGACTCATTGGAAAAGACTCTGATGCTGGGAGGGATTGGGGGCAGGAGGAGAAGGGAACGACAGAGGATGAGATGGCTGGATGGCATCACTGACTCAATGGACGTGAGTCTGAGTGAATTCTGGGAGTTGGTGATAGACAGGGAGGCCTGGCGTGCTGCGACTCATGGGGTCGCAGAGTCAGATATGACTGAGCGACTGAACTGAACTGAACTGAACTGAAAATGAAAGAACAAACAAATTGTAGACATAACATAGACAAATATCTTGACATGTTAAATAGGAAATCAAGTCCTTAAAGTTTATTCATACTTGGTATATTATACGTAAATTTAATATCAGAACAAATGGTAGTGTAAATATATGTAGATAGAACTGTTTTTGTTCAGTTGCTCAGTTGTGTCTGACTCTTTGAGACCCCATGGACATGTGCCCCCAAAATGGGAAGTACAGGGACTGGCTGGGGAAATGGGCCTCTGGTTTTACCTATAATTGTTTTTAGTGACAGATCTGAAACAAATTTGACAAAATATGTGTATCTTTAAAATCTAGAAGACAGGTATTGTGCTGTGTGTGCTAAGTTGCCTCAGTCATGTCTGACTCTAAGAAATACTATGGACTTTAGCCCACCAGGCTTCCCTGTCCGCGGGATTCTCCAGGCAAGAATACTGGAGTGGGTTGCCATGCTCTCATCCAGGGCAACTTCCCAACCCAGAGATCAAGTCCACGTTGTTTATGTCTCCTGCATTGGCAGGAGGGTTCTTTACCACTAGTGCCACCAAGTATTAGGGCTAATGAAAATATTTTCAAGGCAAATTGGAAGTGGTCAGACAAGAGATGGCAAGAGTGAATGTCAACATTCTAGGAATCAGAGAACTCAAATGGACTGGAATGGGTGAATTTAACTCAGATGACCATTATATCTACTACTGTGGGCAAGAATCCCTCAGAAGAAATGGAGTAGCCATCATGGTCAACAAAAGAGTCTGAAATGCAGTACTTGGATGCAATCTCAAAAACGACAGAATGATCTCTGTTCGTTTCCAAGGCAAACCATTCAATATCACAGTAATCCAAGTCTACGCCCCAACCAGTAACGCTGATGAAGCTGAAGTTGAACAGTTTTATGAAGACCTACAAGACCTTTTAGAACTAACACCCAAAAAAGATGTCCTTTTCATTATAGGGGACTGGAATGCAAAAGTAGGAAGTCAAGAATCACCTGGAGTAACAGGCAAATTTGGCCTTGGAATAAGGAATGAAGCAGGGCAAAGAGTAATAGAGTTTTGCCAAGAAAATGCACTGGTCATAGCAAACACCCTCTTTCAACAACACAAGAGAAGACTCTACACATGAACATCACCAGATGGTCAACACCGAAATCAGATTGATTATGTTCTTTGAAGCCAAAGATGGAGAAGCTCTATACAGTCAACAAAAACAAGACCGGGAGCTGACTGTGGCTCATATCATGAACTCCTTATTACCAAATTCAGACTTAGATTGAAGAAAGTAGGGAAAACCTCTAGACCATTCAGGTATGACCTAAATCAAATCCCTTATGATTATACAGTAGAAGTGAGAAATAGATTTAAGGGCCTAGATCTGATAGATAGAGTGCCTGATGAACTATGGAATGAGGTTCGTGACATTGTACAGGAGACAGGGATCAAGACCATTCCCATAGCTGTGAAAAGAAGAGAAGCGAAAAGCAAAGGAGAAAAGAAAAATACAAGCATCTGAATGCAGAGTTCCAAAGACTAGCAAGAAGAGATAAGAAAGCCTTTCTCAGCAATCAATGCAAAGAAATAGAGGAAAACAACAGAATGGGAAAGACTAGAGATCTCTTCAAGAAAATTAGAGATACCAAGAGAACGCTTCATGCAAAGACGGGCTCAATAAAGGACAGAAATGATATGGACCTAACAGAAGCAGAAGATATTAAGAAGAGGTGGCAAGAATACACAGAAGAACTGTACAAAAAAAGATCTTCATGACCCAGATAATCACGATGGTGTGATCACTCACCTAGAGCCAGACATCCTGGAATGTGAAGTTCAGTGGGCCTTAGAAAGCATCACTACGAACAAAGCTAGTGGAGGTGATTTCCAGTTGACCTATTTCAAATCCTGAAAGATGATGCTGTGAAAGTGCTGCACTCAATATGCCAGCACATTTGGAAAACTCAGCAGTGGCCACAGGACTGGAAAAGGTCAGTTTTCATTCCAATCCCAAAGAAAGGCAATGCCAAAGAATGCTCAAACTACCACACAATTGCACTCATCTCACATGCTAGTAAAGTAATGCTCAAAATTCTCCAAGCCAGGCTTCAGCAATACGTGAACCGTGAACTTCCTGATGTTCAAGCTGGTTTTAGAAAAGACAGAGGGACCAGAGTTCAAATTGCCAACATCCGCTAGATCATGGAAAAAGCAAGAGAGTTCCAGAAAAACATCTATTTCTGCTTTATTGACTATGCCAAAGCCTTTGACTGTGTGGATCACAATAAACTGTGGAAAATTCTGAAAGAGATGGGAATACCAGACCAACTGACCTGCCTCTTGAGAAATGTGTATGCAGGTCAGGAAGCAACAGTAGGAACTGGACATGGAACAACAGACTGGTGCCAAATAGGAAAAGGAGTTCCTCAAGGCTGTATATTGTCACCCTGCTTATTTAACTTATATGCAGAGTACATCATGAGAAATGCTGGACTGAAAGAAACACAAGCTGGAATCAAGATTGCCGGGAGAAATATCAATAACCTCAGATATGCAGATGACAGCACCTTTATGGCAGAAAGTGAAGAGGAACTAAAAAGCCTTTTGATGAAAGTGAAAGTGGAGAGTGAAAAATTGGCTTACAGCTCAACATTCAGAAAACGAAGATCATGGCATCTGGTCCCATCACTTCATGGGAAATAGATGGGGAAACAGTGGAAACAGTGTCAGACTTTATTTTTGGGGGCTCCAAAATCACTGCAGATGGTGACTGCAGCCATGAAATTAAAAGACGCTTACTCTTTGGAAGGAAAGTTATGACCAACCTAGATAGCATATTCAAAAGCAGAGACATTACTTTGTCAACAATGGTCTGTCTAGTCAAGGCTATGGTTTTTCCAGTGGTCATGTATGGATGTGAGAGTTGGACTGTGAAGAAAGCTGAGCACCGAAGAATTGATGCTTTTGAACTGTGGTGTTGGAGAAGACTCTTGAGAGTCCCTTGGACTGCAAGGAGATCCAACCAGTCCATTCTGAAGGAGATCAGCCCTGGGATTTCTTTGGAGGGAATGATGCTAAAACTGAACCTCCAGTACTTTGGCCACCTCATGCGAAGAGTTGACTCATTGGAAAAGACTCTGATGCTGGGAGGGATTGGGGGCAAGAGGAGAAGGGGACGACAGAGGATGAGATGGCTGGATGGCATCACTGACTCGATGGACGTGTGTCTGGGTGAACTCCAGGAGTTGGTGATGGACAGGGAGGCCTGGCGTGCTGGGATTCATGGGGTCTCAAAGAGTCAGACACAACTGAATGACTGAACTGAACTGAAAATATTTTCACCATGTTTAAATCATATGGCTTTTCCACTTTGTGGCATGAGATACCACGTTGCTTTGAGTTATTTTAAGAAGCAAGCAAAAATAGATTATTAATGACAAAAATGTGGTCCTTATATCTATCACTTTTTGTGTCTCAAACATTGGATCTATAATTTCATCTTCAATAAAAAGTGTATCTTTGTTCTAAAGATAAGTTCTTACATCTTTTATGAGAATATTTTTTAAAAATCAAATGAGAAAAATAACTGATTCTCTTTAAAAAAGAATATGGCAATATAAAGAATTAAATATGAACATTTTTCTACTTAAAATCAAGTGCATACTGTTTGGCTAATTAGAAACAGCCAAACATTTTGGTTGTTTCGTTCTCACTTCCATTCTCCAACTTTTTCCCCTTCTTTCTATCGCAATAGAAACTGCATTTCCCAGAAACCCTTGTTTACTAATAAGATTAGAAGGCAGGATGAAATGAGAAGCCAGAGTATTTTACCCCACAGCCTCTCTCCATAAGTGTCTACCTCCACTGGCATCTCCAGTGTTTTACAAAGTGTAAAACTCCAGTGAGTTTTCTCTGTGGCCTTATTGCCACCAAACAGTCCTTCACAGCATGGACTGAGGTCTTGCTGTACAGGCCCGCTTTACTTCGAGCTTCTGCTCGATGCTTTGTCTTTTGGAATTCACTAATAAGGCCTTCTTGTTTTGTCTTTCCAGCCTACTGATGATACTAATTTATTGCTATTACTAATTGTCTCATCATCTTTATTTTGGCTTTTCAGCTCTGCTCTCAGCTATGTAAATATGCTCTGTGTTAAATTTTGTTTGAAATCCAAGGGTAGTTTTTTGACTTGATTCTCACTGATGAATCAGGATTGCCAAAAACAAAAATAAAAAAGCTCAGCTTGTAAGACTTCCTTGGTGGTCCAGTGGTTTATGTCTCCGAGCTTCCAAAGCAGGGACTTCTGGTTCAATCACTAGCCAGGGAACTAAGATCCCACATGCCGTGAGATGCGGCCAACCTCCCCCAACCCCTCAAAATTCAGCTTGCGTTGCTATTATTAGACCCTTCACAAACAAGTATAAAATACATGGACAATATAACACAGAACTCTTTTTTGGGGAGCTCCTTCATTTTCTGCATTTATACCTAAGTGTGAAGTTTGTTAATTCATTCCTTCTCTCATCTATATGTTTATTCAACAACATATTTAATGAGCATCACCGTGTTGGTAAATTATTGTAAGGGCTGAGGAAATAGTTGTCAATAAAATTAACTTGGTGATTTTCAAGTGGCAATCTTCCTAAGGTGTTTCAAAATAATTGTTGTTTAGTCACTGTGTAAGGCCCAAGTCTTTTGCAACCCCAGGGACTGGGCCCTGCCAGCCTCCTCTGTCCATGGAATTCTCCAGGCAAGAATACTGGAGTGGGTTGCCATTCCCTTCTCTGCATGATCTTCCTTAATGCAGGGTTTGTCTCCTGCCCTGGCAGGCAGATTCTCTAGCAGTGAGCCACCAGGGAAGGCCCAGTTTAAAATAATAAAATGATAGAATTCTCTGGCGGCAAACTGCATGAGATCAAATTATCAGTAGCTCTCTACTTGTCATAGACTCTGGCTCCTTCCATCTGCATATGCCTTACACTCCATTGTAATAGTATTTGAAGATGGAGTCTTTGGGAAGTAATTAGGGTCCAGTTAGACATGAGGACAATAGTACCTTATAAGAAGAAGTGAAATGACTCTCTCTCTCTTTCTGTTCTTTCTGCATGCAAAGCCATGTGAGAGGATTACAAGAAGGCAATAGTGTGCAAGCCCGGAAAAGAGCTCTCACCAAGAACCAATATGATGGCATTTTGATCTTGGACTTCCCAGCCTCCAGAACCGTGTGAGAAATCAATTTCAGCTTTTTTCACTACTGGATTATAGTATTTTGTTATGGCAGCCAAACAGACTAATACACTATCCATTTAGTGAAGTTTAGCAAAAAAGATTTATATTTTATTAAGATTTCAAATTCAACATCACCTTTTGTATTTGGAGTAGATATCTAGAGTTTTTCATTTTTATCTAAGAAATTATCTTTTAATATAGTATATTTCAGTAGATGACAGAAAAATTGTTTCATTGAAAGTACAAGTTAAATTATCACACTTATTGGCCTAGAAGAGAGTTCCAGTTTAGTCAACAGGACTCCAACCTTTTGATATCATGACCCCCATACAACAACATTCTTGTTCCTTTAATAGAATGACCCCTGCTTCATCCCCTTTAGTAGGTAAATGAGGCCTCAAAGCCAGAATTAGCCATGCTAATTTAAAGCTGCTGGAGTAAACAAGAGATAATCACATATTTGTCAAGAAAGTTGATTTTTATTCATTGTCTTTGCTTGCTTGTGTGATATTGGGTTGGATTTTGTGTTTTGGTATACTTTGGCATTTTTATTAGTACTGCTAGCCATACAACTAGCATCAGTTGGGTTTTAAACAAAGTCAGAGTTTGCAGCTTTGAATATTATCTCTCTGATATTTGTTTATGACACTGTTATTGTGTATTTCCGCACTCTATACGCACTTTATTTCTTTGGTCCCCATGTGTCAATTTCAAAAAAGAATTCATGTAGTAGCTCAGAAAAGATAAGATATTTGACAAGACATGCATCCCGTTTTAATGCCCTAGTGATATAAAGAAAATTTTTGACGTGGGAATGCTTTTAAAGTGCCTTTAAGTTTTAGGATTTCATTATATACAATTTTATGAGGGAAAAACCAAAGCAATAAAAAAAAAAAAAGAAAAAGTCCCTCATGACATAGCTGTCTAGTTGAGAAAATACTTTTGGAGTAGTTATGCCCAATGCGTTGCTGTGCTCAGTTTGTTTTTCTTCCTTTCTGGTATTTTTATGTATTCAATACATATTTTACTTCAATTTACTTTCAACATATTACTGGTGAATAAAAAATTAATCCAATAAAATTACAACCCTCAAAAAGTATACAATAATGAGGATGACTAGATATGAATAAATAATTACAATATAGTATTATATGAACAAAAATGTTATATAAAAGACAAAGCAGTGGTGCAGAATAAAATGATGAAGTTTGCATGCAGAAGGTGAGGAGAGGGAGATCTATACTAACACTGAAGTCTCCACAGAAAAAATAAGTAAGATCTTTGTGCCAGAACTTTACCAGAAATAGTATAAGTATGTCAGGCACCCAAAGAACATAATATGCCTGGGCAATGAAAGTAGTTTTCTATCGTTGGAGCAAAATGGAGGAAAGAATGATAAGGCAGGAAAAAGTTCAAGGAGGAGGGTTCTTCAACTTCTGTAGTGTTATTTTTGCCTTTTCCCATCAAGATTCTTTTTATTTCAAGCAATAAAACACATAAGATTAATATGAAGGGAATTTTATTTTTTTCATGTAACAGAAACATTCAGAGAGAGCATTGGGAAAAGATTCTGGATACTCCATTCAGGTGATTTAGTTACATTAATATTTAGCGGTCATAAAATTGCTGGAGGGTTATAGTGATGCACTAAGGGATTTAAGAGGATTGACTGCCTTCTCCCTATGGCTTCCTGTGACCATGTTGGGCCTGGAAACAATAAGGATACCATTGCTTCAACAAAAACATAGTCACTAGTGAGGAAACCAGGGATCCATTGAAGTGCTCATTTCATAATATAGGGTTAATTTATCTCTCAAGAAAATTTTGGATGGCATTACCAGAAGGACAGCTTGTTAGGCAGGCAAAAAACACAAGACCACTCAGAAGCTAACTGCTTGATGTGTGTAGGAGGATATAAATGCCTTAAGGAAGGGGAAAATGTCCAGAAACTTCTTAACCTTCCATATCACTCAGAAGAAAGCTGAGTTAGAATGCGTGAGTGACTTTATTAAGACCAACCAACTAGCTTCTTCCTTTCCTACAGAATTTTTTTCCTGAATCTTAAAGGACTTATTTTCTATATTACACATTTTATTGCTGATATTTGGAGCCTATACATTTGCTAAACAATTGAATGTGCAAAAGTACTGTCATTAATTAGGTTATAATCACTTAGAAGATAAGCTTTGCTTTCTATCCTTTCCCACTGCCAGCTAACTTCTACTACAAAGTCATTAATTTATTCAATTATTCTCTTACTTATCAAATACTGATAGCATACATATTATGAATCAGACAATGTGCTAATTACCTCAGATACAAAGATAAATATGACACTATCCCTTACTATAGAGTTCAGATTAACTGTTTTACACCATCACTTACCACAAGTTCATCCTAAGGAAGAGGCAGATTACATGTTACTGCAATCAAAGAAATACTACAGTTAGTATATGGAAAAAGTAGACAATGAAATAAATGTTATTCTATAGTGGATGAAGAAGTTCTCAGGGGAGCCTCACAAATGAGATAATTGCTTAGACTAAGTCATATAATATAAACTGGATTTTACTTAAGAGAGGAGGCAAAACAATTCGCTTCAGTATTTATCTACCTCTCTCTCTTGCTCTCTCTATTGTGGGTTAGCTGATAAAATTTGTTTTAGATCTTCTTATTTTTCTTAACTTTTGAAAGATTTTATTATTGGTATAAGGACATAGCTTGGAATTATTTTCTTTCAGCATTATTAAAATATTATTCCATGATATGCTGATTCAGATTTCCATCAGCATATGGAATTTTTGTTAAGAAGTCATGTGTAAGTTTTTCTGTTGCTTTTTTAGAGACAATGCAGTGTTCCCCCTTTAACTACTTGTAAGATTTGTCTTTGTATGTGGTTTTCATCAGTGTTGATATAATTGTCTAAACATGCTTTGTTTGTATTTATCCTGAATGAGCCCAGAAAGCTTCTCAAATCAGTTTTAGAAACATGTCAGTCATTATTGATTGCTTCAAATATTGCATTCTCTCTCCTTTTCTAAAGTCACAGCTAGTAAGAAGTAAAGATTTGATCACCATCAAGAAAACATGGCTTTGTTAGTTATGTATTTAATCTCTGTGCTATAATAACAAGTATTTTAGCTAAAATATAAGATGAGCTTCTCTACTTTTACTGTTGTTCAAAAAAATCAATTACTTACTGCATATAAACAAAGAAACCAAACGCAGTATGGAAACTATGAACTACTGTTCAGAAGGATCATGGAAATATGGAATCTAGAATATGGACCCTCACCACTATGAGCTTTGGTTTTATTACCAATAAGGGGAAGGAAATGTCTTAGTTCAAAATAAGCTGGAAAAGTAGAATTGAGAGCTCAATGATAGAGACATTATATTATACTAAGTGAAAATGTAAAATAATAAAAGAAGAAATTAAAAAAGAAAATAAAACATACTGAAAGAACAAGAGCCATGAACAGAAAACAGATTCAAGAAAAACAATTCTAGAAGTAAAGAATATTGACATTGCAATTTAAAGCTAGGGATATAGTTAAACATCAAGCCTAGATACAGAGAGACAAGAAAAGATTAATTTAATGATATAGAATGCTGCATATATAAGAGAATGTTTAAATGGAGAAAGTCTAATATATGAATTTAAAAGAAGTTTCTGAAAAAGGAACAAAAGATAAAAGACAGCATGAGAAGCTGTTTTTCATACAGTTGGCAAGCTTATTATAAATCAGATAAGACTAATTTTTAAAGTAGAATAATAAGAAAGAGAGGAGTAATAAAAGAGGTATAGAAAAAGAAGAAAACAGAGGAGAAAAGAAAACGAGAGGAGTTTTCCTTAAGACTTACTCAAGGAAATAGAAACTCACTTTAGGTCTGTAGTAATTAAAAGGGTATGATATTGATGCATGAACAGAAAAATAATAGGGCAGAATAAAGTACGTGGGAAGAGATCCACATATATGACATTAGCATATTAGTGATGTGAAATTATAAACCAGTGAAGAGGTAGACATATTATTCACATGAATAAAAATGCAATTAGATCCTCATCTAGTTCCTGATCATGCACAAAAATTCAGCCCAGTTAAGTTGATGTATAGAATTTTAGGGCGTTTCAAACTGAACTTACATATTTTTTTAATTGATAAAAAAATATATTGTCATTTTTTGCTCTATAAGCATTATTTTAATCTAGTCTGGATAACTTTATTAGTATTTTTTTTTTTTAGCTTTTTAAAAAAAAATTTATTTTAATTGGAGGCTAATTACTTTACAATATTGTGGCGGTTTTTGCTATACATTCTCATGAATCAGCCACGGGTGTACATGTGTCCCCCATCCTGACCCTCCCTCCCACCTCCCTCCCCATCCCATCCCTCAGGGTCATCCCAGTGCACCAGCCCTGAGCACCCTATCTCATGCCTCGAACCTGGACTGGAGACCTATTTCACATATGATAATATACATGTTTCAATGCTATTCTCTCAAATCATCCCACCCTTACCTTCTCCCACAGAGTCCAAAAGTCTGTTCTTTACATCTGTGTCTCTTTTGCTGTCTCACATATAGGGTCATCATTACCATCTTTCTAAATTCCATACCTATGCGTTAGTATACTGTATTGGTGTTTTTCTTTTTGACTTACTTCACTCAGTATAATAGGCTTCAGAATGGGAGAAAATAATAGCAAATGAAGCAACTGACAAACAACTAATCTCAAAAATATACAAGCAACTCCTACAGCTCAACTCTAGAAAAATAAATGACCCAATCAAAAAATGGGCCAAAGAACTAAATAGACATTTCTCCAAAGAAGACATACAGATGGCTAACAAACACATGAAAAGATGCTCAACATCACTCATTATCAGAGAAATGCAAATCAAAACCACAATGAGGTACCATTTCACGCCAGTCAGAATGGCTGCGATCCAAAAGTCTACAAGCAATAAATGCTGGAGAGGGTGTGGAGAAAAGGGAACTCTCTTACACTGTTGGTGGGAATGCAAACTAGTATAGCCACTATGGAGAACAGTGTGGAGATTCCTTAAAAAACTGGAAATAGAACTGCCTTATGATCCAGCAATCCCACTGCTGGGCATACACACTGAGGAAACCAGAAGGGAAAGAGACACGTGTACCCCAATGTTCATCGCAGCACTGTTTATAATAGCCAGGACATGGAAGCAACCTAGATGCCCATCAGCAGATGAATGGATAAGAAAGCTGTGGTACATATACACAATGGAGTATAACTCAGCCATTAAAAAGAATACATTTGAATCAGTTCTAATGAGATGGATGAAACTGGAACCTATTATACAGAGTGAAGTAAGCCAGAAAGAAAAACACCAATACAGTATACTAACGCATATATATGGAATTTAGAAAGATGGTAACAAAAACCCTGTGTACGAGACAGCAAAAGAGACACTGATGTATAGATCAGTCTTATGGACTCTGTGGGAGAGGGAGAGGGTGGGGAGATTTGGGAGAATGGCATTGAAACATGTATAATATCATGTATGAAACAAATCGCCAGTCCAGGTTCGATGTACGATACTGGATGCTTGGGGCTGGTGCACTGGGACGACCCATAGGGAGGGTATGGGGAGGGAGGAGGGAGGAGGGTTCAAGATGGGGAACACAGGTATACCTGTGGCAGATTCATTTCGATATTTGGCAAAACTAATACAATATTGTAAAGTTTAAAAATAAAATAAAATTAAAAAAAAAGTATAATAGGCTCCAGTTTCATTCACCTTATTAGAGCTGATTCAAATGCATTCTTTTTAATAGCTGAGTAATATTCCATTGTGTGTATGTACCACCATATACTATGTTATCCATTCATCTGCTGATGGACATCTAGGTTGCTTCTGTATCCTGGCTATTGTAAACAGTGCTGCGATGAACATTGGGGTACACGTGTCTCTTTCAATTCTGGTTTCCTTGGTGTGTATGCCCAGCAGTGGGATTGCTGGGTCGTATGGCAGTTCTAGTTTGTTTTTTAAGGAATCTCCACACTGTTCTCCATAGTGGCTGTACTAGTTTGCATTCCCACCAACAGTGTAAAAGGGTTCCTTTTTCTCCACACCCTCTCCATCATTAATTGTTTGTAGGCTTTTGGATCACAGCCATTCTGACCGGCATGAGATGGTACCTCATTGTGGCTTTGATTTGCATCTCCCTGATAATGAGTGATGTTGAGCATCTTTTCATGTGTTTGTTAGCCATCTGTATGTCTTCTTTGGAGAAATGTCTGCTTAGTTCTCTGGCCCATTTTTTTATTAGGTTGCTTATTTTTCTGGAGTTGAGCTGCAGGAGTTGCTTGTATATTTTTGAGATTAATTGTCAGTTGTTTCTTTTTTTTTTAATTTAATTTTATTTTTAAACTTTACAATATTGTATTAGTTTTGCCAAATATCGAAATGAATCCGCCACAGGTATACCTGTGTTCCCCATCCTGAACCCTCCTCCCTCCTCCCTCCCCATACCCTCCCTCTGGGTCGTCCCAATGCACCAGCCCCAAGCATCCAGTATCGTGCATCGAACCTGGACTGGTGACTCGTTTCGTACATGATATTATACATGTTTCAATGCCATTCTCCCAAATCTCCCCACCCTCTCCCTCTCCCACAGAGTCCTTAAGACTGATCTACACGTCAGTGTCTCTTTTGCTGTCTCGTACACAGGGTTATTGTTACCATCTTTCTAAATTCCATATATATGCGTTAGTATACTGTATTGGTGTTTTTCTTTCTGGCTTACTTCACTCTGTATAATAGGTTCCAGTTTCATCCATCTCATTAGAACTGATTCAAATGTATTCTTTTTAATGGCTGAGTTATACTCCACTGTGTATATGTACCACTGCTTTCTTATCCATTCATCTGCTAATGGGCATCTAGGTTGCTTCCATGTCCTGGCTATTATAAACAGTGCTGCAATGAACATTGGGGTACATGTGTCTTTTTCCCTTCTGGTTTCCTCAGTGTGTATGCCCAGCAGTGGGATTGCTGGATCATAAGGCAGTTCTATTTCCAGTTTTTTAAGGAATCTCCACACTGTTCTCCATAGTGGCTGTACTAGTTTGCATTCCCACCAACAGTGTAAGAGGGATAACTTTAATTCATTTTTCTTAGAAATATATTTTTCTATACATGCTTACTTTTCTTTTTCTTATGAATTCTTTATTAAAAATGCACTTTCTAAAATTATTGAGCTTTAACTATTGAGTAACATTTAATCCACAATTCAATATTTTAAACATCAACTAAGGGTAAGGTACTCTTGCCTGGAAAATCCCATGGACGGAGGGGCCTGGTGGGCTGCAGTTCATGGGGTCGCTAGGAGTCAGACACGACTGAGCGACTTCACTTTCACTTTTCACTTTCATGCATTGGAGAAGGAAATGGCAACCCACTCCAGTACTTGTTCTTGCCTGGAGAATTCCAGGGACGGGGGAGCCTGATGGGCTGCCATCTATGGGGTTGCACAGAGTCGTACACAACTGAAGTCAATGGCACCCCACTCCAGTACTCTTGCCTGGAAAATCCCATGGATGGAGGAGCCTGGTAGGCTGCAGTCCATGGGGTCACTAAGAGTTGGACACGACTGAGCAACTTCACTTTTACTTTTCATTTTCATGCATTGGAGAAGGCAATGGCAACCCACTCCAGTGTTCTTGCCTGGAGAATCCTAGGGACGGGGCAGCCTGGTGGGCTGCCATTTTTGGGGTCACACAGAGTCGGACACGACTGAAGCGACTTAGCAGCAGCAGCAGCAGCAGCAGCAGTAGCAGCAGTAGTAGTAGTAGTAGTAAGGGTAAGGTACATACATTGATTATGATTACAAAACCCTTAAAGTTTTTCAATAATTCATTGGTTAATACTTTTGTTTCCAAAATTTCCTCTATTCCTTTTACCATCTGTCATTCTAAAAATACATTTTATAAATATATTCTTTAAACATACCATTATATCTTCATATAAATATCTCTATTTCTTCCTCCCTCTCCCTCTCAAAAGATATTCTTCACAGTCTTCTTCTGAGCTTCTATGCTATTTTCAAATGTCATGTGTTTTGTGAACTATTTGTTTTATGGCTGTGAACTCACTCCCCTAAAACTTAGCAGCTTAAAACAACTATCATTTAATTATTACTTAAAATATTACAGGTGAGATATGTGAACAGGGCACGGTGGGTTTGAGCGACCTCAGCTCCGCATGACATCCGCTTGGCAGCACAGGCTATGTGGTTTGCCAGTCCAGTGTGTGATGAAAATGTGGGACTTTGCTTATAAACTAGCAAGGATTCGAGTTGGTGACGGCAGAGCACTAAAAAAAGCACAGGACGTTTCAAGGAATGGGGCCTTCCAAGCAACTGTTCAGGTGGCGCGCCATCCAGCAGCACGCCCCACTACTGAAGCGGAACATCCAACATGGCCTCCGCACTCACAGGCCAGTGGATTAAGTAGAATAGTTGGAAAGACTTAAGTAAAAGCACTCATTTAGGGTCATGTGTTTGGGGCCTGTTCTCACTGTTGGCTGGGTTTCTTGGTTCTCCTCTATGTAGTCTTAGGACTTTTCTCTTTCCACATGGCTTTGCCACATAGGCTGTTACTTTGGTTTAGGCTTCTCATAGCTTGGAAGCTGGATTCCAAGAGAAAGAAAAGTGAAAGCTACCTGTCTTAGACCAAGAAGTCGACTGCATTCTATGGGATAAAGCTAGTCATAAGGCCAGCAAAGATTCAAGGAGGCCGTAAACAAGCTTTATCCCTTGATGTGAGAAACAAAATGTGATGTGAAAGAAAAGGAAATGTGGGGACTATCAGGTTAAGCGCATAATGTTAGAGATGAGAGGTACTGTAAAAACAGGAGACAGAAAGCTTGGCATTTGAACCCAGGATTGTTTCATTTCAAAGTTCACACTCTTTCTACTGTTATCCCAAGGATTAGGTTGGATTTTATTCTAAGAATATATCAAAATAAAAGGGCTGGACTTTCCTGGTAGATAAGAATCCACCTGCCCGTACAGAGGATATGGGTTCAAATCCCTGATCCAGAAGATTCCACATGCCGCAGAGCACCAAGCTGGTGAGCCACAACTACTGAAGGCCCTATGCCTAGAGCCTGTATTCCACAACAGAATTCACCGCAGTGAGAAGCCTGAGCACCACGAGGAGGAATAGTCCCAGCTGGCGGCAGTAGGAGAAAGCCCGCATGCAGGAACAAAGATCCAGCACAACCAAAACTAAATGGATAACCTCATAACTACGGGCACTTTTTTTTGTTGTTTGTTTTTGTTTTTTAGAATCGTGGCGTACAAGCTACACACACCAAGCTTAGTTATCGTTCACTAAGCCGAAAGTTTAACTGTAATTATAAAAATGCATCCATAACTTAAGAAAGACACGGCATTTTTTCACTAATTTCTGAACTAAAAGTGAGAAAAGTATATTACTTTCATACTATTAAATGATTTCTATAAAACTCAAATGACATAATATTTCTAATTATTTTTATCCTGTTGAATAATATAACTTAGAAAACCATAGCTAAATTAAAAAGAAGGAAAATTGTATAAAAATTTAAGAAATGCAAATAATTTTTAACAATTAACTAATTTTTATTTCCATTACTGAGACTAACCACTCACTATTAATATATTATGAATATTCTTCATTAATTTTTTATCACTGTTGAATACAGTATATTAATTTAAAAAGCTTAGAAACATCTCTATTATTTTATTCATCAGCACCTTCTCCCTACCTTAAATTATAATTTTTCTCTATCATTATATTTGTTTGCAATCTTCTTACTAGTCTGTTACATCGAAGATTTGGCCAAATGTTACTTTCTTCAATAAATATATTACAAAGAAAGGAACTATTTACCTGTACTAGAACTAGAGTAAATTATGGTTTTAGAGTCAAATTATTTGGTAGTAGATAGGATAAAGAATATGAAACAAGGAAACAGCGTTCTCTGAGGTAGAAGAAGAAAACTGAAAGAAATACACTATATTATATTTTCAAAATAATCCTACCAGATTTTCTTATACACTGTTGTTTCTCAAATAATAGCAATACCATAACTTTCTTGTAAAGAGGAAAAAGGAAAGACTTAGCTATAATTTAAAAATGAGTTTAAAGTAATTAGCTTGCTTATTCCAATTTTTGAAAATAAAATATTAGTTGAAGTTAAATCTATGACATAGCCTTCTTGCCTTCAATAATTGTTTCCTTCTTATTTTGGAATGTGCAGTTAAGTAGAATTCACTGAGTTGTTTCTAAGTGAGCATGAAAGAAAGTGAAGTCGCTCAGTCGTGTCTGACTCTTTGCGACCCCATGGACAGCAGCCTACCAGGCTCCACCATCCATGGGATTTTCCAAGCAAGAATACTGGAGTGGGCTGCCATTTCCTTCTCCGGGGGACCTTCCCAACCTAGGGATCAAATCCGGGTCTCCTGCATTGCAGACAGACGCTTTACCGTCTGAGCCACCAGGGAAGCCCAAGTGATCTTGAGAACCTTTTAAAACAGAGTTTCTAACATGGTATGCCATTGTCTCTAATCTTTTTAAAGTATTTTCCAGGTGGCTCAGTGGTAAAGAATCTACCTACAAATGCAGGAGATATAGGAGACTCGGGTTCAATCCCTAGGTTAAGAAGATCCCATGGAGAAAGATATGGCAACCCTCTCCAGTACTTTTGCCAGAGAATCCCATGAACAGAGGAGCCTGACGGGCTATAGTCCATGGTTGCAAAGTCAGACATGACTGAGCACACAAGTATTTTCCACCACTACTCTTAATAAGCATATAGGCTATCTTTCAGTAAAGCTCTGTGAAAATAATACCTTACAGAGCAATTCTATTTATAAAAGAGAGAGTATTCAGATTTTCCTGTGTAATATTAGTAAGATATGCTATGTGTCAGAGAAGGCAATGACACCCCACTCCAGTACTCTTGCCTGGAAAATCCCACGGATGGAGGAGCGTGGTAGGCTCCATTCCGTGGGGTCGCTAAGAGTCGGGCATGACTGAGCGACTTCACTTTCACTTTTCACTTTCATGCATTGGAGAAGGAAATGGCAACCCACTCCAGTATTCTTGCCTGGAGAATCCTAGGGACAGAGGAGCCTGGTGGGCTGCGGTCTATGGGGTCTCACAGAGTAGGACACGACTGAAGCGACTTAGCAGCAGCAGCAGCAGCATGCTATGTTTCCCTAAAACATATCCTGTATGTTTTCCAAGGGGAATCATACTCTGTCATAATAACCATTGTATTAAAAGTTCATTATGTAGCAATATCCTAAAGCAACTGTGAATGAGACGTATCATTACATAAAAATTACTTCTCAATTTTGATATCTAGGCTTTATATTCCATATAGCAGATTTCTTGAGTTTTTGTATTGTATAAAATTTGTACACATATGAATCCATGTGACAGAAAATTGTTTAATGTCTTCTTTTCTCCTTTGAAAACTTATTTTTCCATGGCTAAAATGTAATAGGCAACACATTAATGGTTTTAACTTCCCAATACATTCTTGCTGGCTTTAAAAAATTATTTGTGAATATCCGAAAAAAAAATCACAATTATTTCTAGATGATCTTTAGGAAGTTTGCATAACAGAATATTGAGTAGAATTTTCCTGTCATCCTGTTGTTCTCTAGCTTTAAACTGGAGGTATAAAATGTAGTGTACATTCTAAAATGATTCTCCTACAGCTAGCTGGTCCAGTCCTGGTTAACTCTGAAGCAAAGCAAGGCCCTGTTAACAATCCAGATAGAAAGAGACTATCTGGAAGAGGACTGGGACCCAGAAAAGCAGAATTGTAGTCCTCAGCCTCCTAGGGAGTGCACTGTTTACAGAGAAATGTTCTTTCCATTTCACTGGGAGGGTGGGGCACACTTTCTCCTGTTAAGTGGGACTATCTCCCACAGGCACTGCTGCTGCTAAGTCGCTTCAGTAGTGTCCGATTCTGTGCCACCCCATAGACAGCAGCCCATCAGGCTCCTCTGTCCCTGGGATTCTCGAGGCAAGAACACTGGAGTGGGTTGCCATTTCCTTCTCCAACACATGAAAGTAGAAAGTGAAAGGGAAGTCGCTCAGTCGTGTCCGACTCTTAGCGACCCCATGGACTGCAGCCCACCAGGCTCCTCCATCCATGGGAGTTTCCAGGCAAGAGTACTGGAATGGGTTGCCAGTGCCTTCTCCAAGGCACAGTTACTCTTAACTGTCTGGGAAGTTGGTAGGTACTACAGAGCTTCAAGGCTATTCATGAAGCTTCAAGGCTATCTGCTGTTCCCAGAATCATCCAAATTAAGCCCTTGTTTGGAGTAGGAAAGGTGATGCATTAGCATTTTTCACTACTTGGGTTCCTAGCATCAGTTTTACCAATTACTTTTTTTTTTTTGGCTGCACCATGCATCTTTTGGTATGATCATGGATCACTGTGGATCAAGCCTGGGTCCTGACCGTGAAGACCTTGAGTCCTAACTACTGGTTGTTGTTCGATTGCTAAATCCTGTGCAACTCTTCGTAATCCAATGGATCGCAGCACCTCAGGCTTCCCTGTCCTTCACCATCCCTGAGAGTTTGCTCAAACTCATGTCCATTGAGTCCATGATGCCAGCCAACCATCTCATCCTCTGAATGAGGATCAACTACTGAACTGCCAGGGAATTCCCAGCAATTGCTTTTAATCTGTAAAACCTAGCTTTAGATATTCCAAGTGAAACTTTTCTCTCTCAACAAAGACTCTCACTTGAAAATCAAAAGCATTTTTGCTTTCAAGATACTGTTTGCAAGATGAACTTTAAAGAGTCAACATGTACACACCTATATATATTAATACATGGCCGAGAACAGAAGAAATAATGCGACCAGAGGAATGGGTACAAGCAACCGTGTAAAAACAGTATCTTATTTAATGCCCCAGACTGTTATCCAGAGCTGGTACAACTGATTCATAGAGCTGCAGAACATAACCAAGACTGATATCCAATTGTTTTGACATCAACTCGTGTATTTTTTTTTCTTTTTCTATGTTACTACATTACTTCACTCTCACATGATCTCAGATGTTTTATTTTAGACTTGTCAAGACCAATTCTATAATAATGATGGTTATTACTCATATTTACAACTAGAATTATTGCATTAGTTTAACATTTAAATGTTCTTATCAAGAAAATAAAAATAGTACTACCATATTAACAAAAATCAATTATTAAAATTGAAAGCTAAAGAAGTAGTCCACTCAGTACAGTTGAAAGTCTGAAGACTGTCAGTAAACAAAATAAATAAATGGGAAAATTGGTTCCTCTCATGAATAAAACTAACAATATGTACCAGAAATAGTTAATATTCATAAAGTACTTTTGACCAGGACCAGGCTAATAGAAACTAATTTTATAACTAATACAAAATAAAATATTTTGAAAAAGAACACAAAACTTGTAAAAGTTGCATTAAGACTTTTATTCTCAAGTAAATATTTAAACATTGTTTTACTTTAAATATTTACAATAAAAATGAAATTATTTTGCTATGTTATTTGAAATAATACATTATAATACTCTTGGCTTACTAAAATTGCAGTCTGCTTTTGCTTTTAAATATTATTTGAAGTAGATAATGAGACAAAATTTTTTCAATTATCCAAGTGAAAATTCAAGCATTATACCAGCAGACACACACAAAACCCCCCAGATTCTCACATGATATACTTTGCTTGAAGAAGAAGTTTTAAATGTTAGTATCATAAAAACACATTATACTTTGCCTAAAGGCATCTAAGCGATTTCTGATGTTTGGGCATGCTTTTTCTAAATATCTGTTAGTAGACTTTCATATTCATTTTAATGTCAAATTGGATTTCGTGATACCGAGTGGGCAACTGAAGTTTTTAAGCTTATAAATTATACCTATTTTTACATTTTATTTCATTCTTTTATATTTAATTTGTGTGTTCTTTCTGTTTCCAATAACTGTAAAATCTATTTTAAAATGATAAAAAAGTCTTCAACATGCTAATCTATGCTTCCCCAAATTTAATGAATTCGAAACTCATATTGGTTAAAACCCTTTTATCTTTAATGATAGTTATATTCAAATAAAGTCCAATTTAAATAAAGATAACTCTTTCTTGCTTCTTAAAAAGTATTAGTTAAAATGTGTTAAATATCTTCAATTTAACCAACCAGATTTGCTAATCATCCTTCTTTATACTGCTCTGTTCTCTAGAAGAATGACCCACTGGGACTGCATCTGATCGCTCCATTGCCTTCAGATTCGCTAGTGCAATCGAGCGATGGGAAACACCAGCAGGAGACGGGAATGTGGGAGGAGAGTGATGTCAGCACAGTGATACCCCCTGTTCCCTTCCTGACTAGTCACATTTGGCTGTGCCCCTTACCTGAAAGTCACAACTTCTCCATATAGTTATCCTTTCTGGATTCTAGTAACCATTCCTTCGTCTTCCTCTTGCCTCTGTATGTCTAGGTGTGGCAATGGCTTCCTAAAGTATTACTCTATGAGGGTAACTATATTTCTTAAATTTTGCCCACACCTTTAAAAACAGTCTTTTAAGTAAACTCTTCTCAAATAACCTAGCTTGAATGACCTATTTATTCCCGTCCAGGATTCTGACTAATACATACAAGTTCTCATAGAACTTTCTGAAATATCTGTATAGGTTAATGCTCTTGGTACTCATGAAATGTTAAAAGTTTTTGTACATAAACTCAAAGGTCAGCTTGCTGCTAATGCATCATAGTAGCATGTAATCTAAATTGCCAATAACTGTGCAGTTCTCTTTGAATATCTCATCAGCCCCTATTGTATTATCTAGAGTCTATGCTTTTCAGTAATAACTAGAGTGTTGCTTTACTGTTTACCTTCCCTCATGAACTTCTTAATCTTACCCTTTTCTGAAATTCCTTTAACATTGGTCTCACTCCCATTGCTTTGTTTCCAACAGCTGAAATTAAATATTAACTTAAAATAACTAAAAGAGTGGTGTTTCCTATGCAAATATAACTCTAAGAATGTAGATTTAATAGATTCATAGAGGTTCCTACATCACTCTAATTTTCTATGTACTATTAAAAATTATGAAAATATACATTGCAGGCTGTAAAGGTAACTAGACAAAAGCAGTGGCTGCAAGATCTAGATTTTCCATTATATTATGTGGTTTGCTGTTCTCAGGATTCAAGAGAATTTGAAACCCAAATAATGCAGAACTTAGGATACTCAAAAATGCTAAAGAGTCATGACCCCAAACTTACTGAGCTATAAGACCCCATAAATGGTACCTTCTCTCGATAAAATAATCACCTCACTCTGAAGTTTATATTAATATTTATCACTCAGATAGCACAAAATATTAAATTTGATTAAAAAAAGAAACCCAAGTCCCTTAATTGATCCCCCTACTTAAAATTTTACACAGTTTCAATACCTTACCTAAATGGTCCCTGGAGTGCATTTTCTAAAACAAAAGTAGTATAAGACTCTGAGTAGCTCTCATCACAAAGATTTACAAGGTAAAGGACTGTCACTGAATACTTACTAACCCACTAATCTTTTTGAACTTCCTAGTGTTTATCTTTCGATTTCAAGTTTCTCAGCCTACAATCATGCCATTCTCTCTGCCAAGAATACCTTTTTCCATCTTGCCTGCCTGCTATACACCCAATCACCTTTAAAAACTCAGCTCACTTTGTGACAATGTACCTGATTTCTAAATTGTTAGCACATCCTGCTCCCGATAGTTAAGGAATGTATTTCTATGTTAGTGCCTAACTTGCATTTATTTATTACATGAGTTTCCCTCTATTAGACTGTGAGTTCCTTAAATACAAAGACTGTGCTTATTTATTGTCATTTCTCCTGCACCAGCTCAGTGACTGACATTGGAGATGCTCAGTTCTGAATGCTGCATGAATGATGATGCAACTCCTGGAGCAGGCCTGTCCTCCATTATTCCTGCTTCCTAGCAGTACACTTACAGCAGTTCTTTGAACAGATAGTATTTTAAGATTCAAACCAAACTCAGTCAAATGGTAATATTAGATGAGGTGGAAGAAACACACTTCCTTACAAAGAAAGTGTAAAAGAATTCTTACAAAAGAATCCCAATTAATAATTACAAAAAATGTGAAAAAAAAGAAGTGTGTAACACTTCTACACACTTCTACACACTAAGCACTTCTACACATTAAGAGTGCTAAGTGTGTAGCACTCTTAGAGCACTACAGTACTAATTGCTGCAGGCAAGATTCATTAGTGCATGTTAAAATTATTGGCCAGAAGTTTAAGGAGAAATAGGATATTTACATAATATCCAAATTATTGTTGTTCAGTCCCTAAGTTGTGTCTAATTCTTTGCAAGTGACCCCATGGACTGCAGCACTGCAGACCTCCCTGTCTGTCACTATCTCCCAGAGTTTGCCCAAGTTCATGTCCATTGAGTTGATGCCACTCAACCATCTCATCCTCTGTCTTCCCTTTCTCCTCCTGCCTTCAGTCTTTCTCAGCATCAGGGTCTTTTCCAATGAGTTGGTTGTTTGCATCAGGTGGCCAAAGTATTGGAGCTTCAGATTTAGCATCAATCCTTCCAATGAATATTCAGGGTTGATTTCCTTTAGGATTGACTGGTTGGATCTCCTTACAGTCCAAGAGACTCTTAGAGTCTTCTCCAGCACCACAATTAGAAAACGTAAATTCTTTTCTGCTCAAAGTATCTCCTCCCAAATAATAATTAATTACAAACATAAAAAGAGTAACTTTACAGCAGAGAAATCTGGTGGACACTACCTTAACCACGTTTACATAACCAGTGTGAGTTCATGTCAATATCATGTACCTTCTTGATGATACAATGATGACACTTCTGTGGTATCTTCCCAATTACTCATCACCCCAGTCTAACTATGAGGAAACAGCAGACAAACTTGATTTGAGGGACAATCTACAAAATATTCACCTATTACTTTTCAAAATAATTAAGGTCATGAAAGACACAGAAAGAGCAAGCAACTGTCAGAGATCAGGGGAGACTAGGAGATATAAATGCTGTATGGAAATCTGGGACAGAAAAGGCACATTGGTAGAAAAACTGGCAATATCTGAATAAATGCAATTGATCACTTAAAAGATTAAAATAAATATACAACTGGAACTTGACACCTCTTGACCACCAGTTTAAACTTCCAGTTACAAAATAAATAAGTACTGGGAATACAATGTACAGTATAATTTACTGTAGTTAATAATACTGTATTGTATATACTAAAGTTGCTACAAGAGCAGATCTTAAAAAATTGTAACTGTGTTAGTGATGAATGTTAACAAGACTTACTGTTGTGATCATTTAAAAATACATAGCTGATTCACTTCATTGTACAACAGAAACTAACAAAATATTATAAAGCAATTATATTTCAGTAAAAAATAAATTCAGAAAGTTCTAATGAAAAAGAATATATATCTGTATAAAATCATTTTGTAAATTTAGAATTAACTGATGAATAACATATCTAAAAATATGTTTAACTTTGTAAATAAATTTCTATTTTAATTGAGGTATACTTGAGTATAGCATTTTCTGCATTCCAGTCCCCTATAATGAAAAGAACATCTTTTTTGGGTGTTAGTCCTAAAAGGTCTTGTAGGTCTTCATAGAACAGTTCAACTTCAGCTTCTTCAGCGCTGGTTGGGGCATAGGCTTGGATTACATGATATTGAATGGTTTGCCTTGGAAACAAACAGAGATCATTCTGTCGTTTTTGAGACTGCATCCAAGTACTGCATTTTAGACTCTTTTGTTGACTATGATGGCTACTCCATTTCTCCTAGGGATTCCTGCCCACAGTAGTAGATATAACGGTCATCTCAGTTAAATTCACCCATTCCAGTCCATTTTAGTTCGCTGATTTCTAGAATGTCAACGTTCATTCCTGCCATCTTCTGTTTGACCACTTCCAATTTGCCTTGATTCATGGACCTGACACTCCAGTTTCCTATGCAATATTGCTCTTTGTAGCATCAGCCCTTGCTTCTATCACCAGTCACATCTACAACTGGGTATTGTTTTTGCTTTGGCTCCATCTTTTCATTCTTTCTGGAGTTATTTCAACACTGATCTCCAGTAGCATATTGGGCACCTACCGACCCAGGGAGTTCCTCTTTCAGTATCCTATCATTTTGCCTTTTCATACTGTTCATGGGGTTCTCAAGGCAAGAATACTGAAGTGGTTTGCCATTCCCTTCTCCAGTGGACCACATTCTGTCAGATCTCTCCACCATTTCTGCTTTATTGACTATGCCAAAGCCTTTGACTGTGTGGATGACAATAAGCTGTGGAAAAATCTGAAAGAGATGGAAATACCAGACTACCTGACCTGTGTCTTGAGAAACCTATATGCAGGTCAGGAAGCAACAGTTAGAACTGGACATGGAACAACAGACTGGTTCCAAATAGGAAAAGGAGTACGTCAAGCCTGTATATTGTCACCCTGCTTATTTAACTTATAAGCAGAGTACATTATGAGAAACGCTGGGCTGGAAGAAGCATAAACTGAAATCAGGATTGCCGGGAGAAATATCAATAACCTCAGATATGCAGGTGACACCACCCTCATGGCAGAAAGTGAAGAAGAACTAAAGAGTCTCTTGATAAAGTGAAAGAGGAGAGTGAAAAAGTTGGCTTAAAACTCAACATTCAGAAAACGAAGATCATGGCATCTGGGCCCATCACTTCATGGGAAATAGATGGGGAAACAATGGAAACAGTGACAGACTTTAATTTTTGGGGTCCAAAATCACTGCAAATGGTGATTGCAGCCATGAAATTAAAAGATGCTTACTCCTTAGAAGGAAAGTTGTGACCAACCTAGACAGCATATTAAAAAGCAGAGACATTACTTTTTCAACAAAGGTCCATCTAGTCAAGGATATGGTTTTTCCAGTAGTCATGTATAGATATGAGAGTTGACTATAAAGAAGTGAGTGCTGAAGAATTGATGCTTTTGAACTGTGGTGTTGGAGAATACTCTTGACAGTCCCTTGAACTGCAAGGGGATCCAACCAGTCCATCCTAAAGCACATCAGCCCTGAGTATTCATTGGAAGAACTGATGTTGAGGCTGAAACTCCAATACTTTGGCCACCTGATGTGAAGAACTGACTCATTTGAAAAGACCTTGATGCTGAGAAAGTTTGAGGGCAGGAGGAGAAGGGGACGACAGAGGATGAGATGGTTGGATGGCACCACTGACCCAATGGAGATGGGTTTAAGTAAACTCCGGGAGCTGATAATAGACAGGGAAGCCTGGCGTGCTGGGATCCATGGGGTGCAAAGTGTTGAACATGACTGAGCAATGAACTGATTGAACTGATCCTTATAGCTTATTTTTTTTTTTACATAATAGTTTATAGCTCTTAACCATAAAATTTATTTCTTGACAAAAATGTCAGAAATATCTCTTACTTCCTCAAAGAAAACTGTACCGTTATAGTCTGTTTTTCCAGCCAAGGTAACTATTTTCCTTTTATTCTGGCCCATATTGATTCAGTTTCAAGAGAAACTCACATAAACATATCAAAGTTTGAATAACTGTACATGTTTCCGTATACCACTACCATATATTTTATATTTTCTTGCCAGACTATGGGCTTCCCTGGTGGCTCAGTTGGTAAAGAATCCACCTGTAATGCGGGAGACCTGGGTTTGATCCCTGTGTTTGGAAGATCCCCTGGAGGTAGACTATGCTAAATGCATACATTTATGAACTCTAATAATTTTGACAATTATGTTTCAGAAGTGAGGAATCTAATTTAAAGCAAGAGAAGTTCCAAGATTCCATAGCCAATGTGGCATCACACATATTTGAACTCATGACTATTACTTCAAAGTTCATGCTTTAAAACTCTATGCTATGCTTTTTCCTTCAAAAATCAGCAGCCTCAAAATTTACAGTTATAAGCAATATTGAAACTTAATTTGGTAAATAGAGTTGAACCTGCGAAAGCTCCCTTCAAATTTTAAACACTCTCTCATGAGGTTAAATTAATTCTACCTTTCACTTACACTTCACTAATTCTTCCCTAAGCCCATGGTAGAGTGCACAGAATTTTCAATAAAAACAATTTCATTTCCTTAAGTATTTTATTATCTTCTTAACTTTTATAATGTATAGATTTTCACACAGAACATTGTATTTATAGATAGTGGTGTTCATCTTAAAGTCTTTAGCAATTTATTTTGTGGAAAATAGATGATCCTTACCTACACTATCAGTATATGTGAAATATGTGTGATTTTGAAATTGCTTCTGGAGAGCTTCATTTTTGAAAGTGAACAATGGGCTTGCACAATTACACCACTGAAAACCATCCAATTTCCACTAAACTGATAGCACTTTATCTGTGTGTGTTCTCAGGCTGCCAGGCTAGAGAGATTGTTGACATGGAATCAACATGACAAATCTGTGTTCTAGCAATTCATACCATAGATTGCCTTTTGCAGAAGAGCCATGGTTAATATTATTTTATCCCTGTAATGAAAAAGAGACTCAGTGTTTTGTTGTTAGATTGTGATAGGAGCCAATGTCCCTTTGCATTTTAAAGGATGATGACATTTCCCCAAATCACATTTTGTCAAGATCAAGTGTTTAGGTGCCGTCACTTGCGTTACATTTTTGTCAGGCCCTGCTCACCCAGTCTGGGTAAATTCTGATATAAAACTTTGAAAGTCATTTAAGAAATTAGCATTCTCATGAAAGAACACAAATCATAATTTTCAAATAAAAGGTTTTCTTGTGCCCAAAATCACTTTTAGACAGTCTAGAATGTATTATTTGTTTCCAACCTAATTAAAAGAAAAATAACCTAATTCTTTTTGCAGTAAGATTTGTTTGTTATATTTCTTGTATTTTAAGTATGTGAGTCTTCAAGTGGACAAAATATCTTCTGAATTCTGCAGCTTTTCGTGAAAATAAAGCTACTTTGAGCAAACTTTTCTGGCCTACAAATGCTGAGGCAGGAGAGCATATCTCAAGAGACCAGCCCTGGTCATTAGGCCAAGCCTCTCCATAAAGCTGCTACAAGTTTTTCTGTTTTGATCATGACCGGCTTCCTCATAAGGCACTCACTACAGTCTCGGGTGCATGTGAACTGGAACTAGAAGTGGAAACCTGACCTGGATCAAGATCTTTGTTTTCCCTCTTTTCTACTGTAAAGTCGGGCTGTGACAATCCCAGTTGTTGTTTGTGTTCTGTAGTTATTGTACAATAAAAGTCTTTTCATTCTCAGCAGAAAACTAGGACCCAACAAGTGGCAGTTTTATGGGCTAATGGGCTGGAAGGTATGATATGAATGGGTGCAGAAGTCCACTCTTTTCAAGATAGAAATGCATCTTCTGTTTCAGGATCAGAAGGAAAAATTGAATAATGAAGTGATTCGAGTAGGCTAATATATAAGTTTAACACAATTCTAACAGAAGAGTTTAGTGATCAAAGGTAGGAAAGAAGAAGATATGATAAGGAAACTTAACAGAATTATTCCAAAGTTCACTTGGAAAAATAAAGGAGAGAATAATGATGAAACTTTTGAAGAAGAAATAGTTAAGGGAACTTACTGAACACATATTTTAAACAATTATAGGCTGAGGCAATTAATAATGTTTTATTGCAGGAATACACTGAAAGATAAATGGCAAAGGACTGCTGCTAGCCCATATGGTAGTTTTGTGTAAATTAGAAAAACACCGAGAACTCTTCCAAGGAAGCTCTGCAGGTGTTTAGCTAAGAGCGGAGGATGTCTTTATAGTTAGAAAAGATTCCCCTTTCTACAGACTAATAGATGAGCTCCACTGACATGGCTGGAAAGGAACCCTGGTTGGATTTCAGTCTGTATAACACCTTTTTTTTGGTGGGAGTTGGAAGGAGTCTTACTGCATTCTCTTTACTGTTTTATCACACCTGGATGTTCATAAACAGATCCTATTTTATATCTAAATTAATATATGGTAAGGTCAGGAAGCAACAGTTAGAACTGGGCATGGAACAACAGACTGGTTCCAAATAGGAAAAGGAGTACGTCAAGGCTGTATATTGTCACCCTGCTTATTTAACTTATATGCAGAGTACATTATGAGAAACACTGGGCTGGAAGAAGCACAAGCTGGAATCAAGATTGCTGGGAGAAATATCAATAACCTCAGATATGCAGATGACACCACCCTTATGGCAGAGTGAAGAGGAACTAAAAAGCCTCTTGATGAAAGTGAAAGTGGAGAGTGAAAAAGTTGGCTTAAAGCTCAACATTCAGAAAACGAAGATCATGGCATCTGGTCCCATCACTTCATGGGAAATAGATGGGGAAACAATGGATCAAAAGTGTGACAAACTTTATTTTTTTGGGCTCCAAAATCACTTCAGATGGTGACTGCAGCCATGAAATTATTCCTTGGAAGGAAAGTTATGTCCAACCTAGGTAGCATATTCAAAAGCAGAGACATTACTTTGCCAACAAAGGTCCGTCTACTCCAGGCTATGTTTTTTCCTGTGGTCATGTATGGATGTGAGAGTTGGACTGTGAAGAAGGCTGAGCGCCGAAGAATTGATGCTTTTGAACTGTGGTGTTGGAGAAGACTCTTGAGAGTCCCTTGGACTGCAAGGAGATCCAACCAGTCCGTTCTGAAGGAGATGAGCCCTGGGATTTCTTTGGAAGGAATGATGCTAAAGCTGAAATTCCAGTACTTTGGCCACCTCATGAGAAGTTGACTCATTGGAAAAGACTCTGATGCTGGGAGGGATTGGGGGCAAGAGGAGAAGGGGACGACAGAGGATGAGATGGCTGGATGGCATCACTGACTCTATGGACATGAGTCTGAGTGAACTCCGAGAGTTGATGATGGACTGGGCGGCCTGGCGTGCTGCGATTCATGGGGTCACAAAGAGTCGACACGACTGAGCGACTGAACTGAACTGAACTGAAGGATTACTTTGGGCTTCCCTTGTAGCTCAGTTGGGAAAGAATCTCCTGCAATGCAGGAGTTCAATTCCTGGGTCAGGAAGACCACTTGGAGAAGGAAATGGCAACCCACTCCAGTAATCTTGCTGGAAAATCTCATCGACAGAGGAGCCGGGCAGGCTACAGTCCACGGGGTTGCAAGAGTCAGACATGGCTTAGCGAATAAACCACGAAGGATTACTTCTAAGATCACTGGGAAAAGAATGGATCATTCAGTAAATGGTATGTTCCTATGATGCATGTGAAGACTTTTCAAATGGAAATCTGAATATTTGCTGTAAGTAGAATTAGGCACATTCTAATGGTGGTGTCCTGCCAGAGCCTCTGCAGCCCATCTCCTTGCTATCCTGCATCTTCAGTTCCTGGAGCATGCTATAGATCTGATTTTAAATCTTGTTCTATTTCATTTTAATGTTTTTAAAAACTTGGTTCTGACATCTTTGAGATTTTTGTACTTCTAAGATATTTCATAAAGCACTTTGTATCAAAAGTCAGGTTATAAAAATTAGAGAGCAATAGCATGTTTAGAGATCTTAAACATTGGGAGGTAATATAAAGACGAGTAATCTTTAACTCTGTATGTAATGATTCGAAAAAGACAGTTATGGGGATTCATGCATTCCCATTCATTCATCCATGATAGATGTACTTTATGGTTATAATTTTTTCTATTTTTGGTGACTTCCAAGTCTCATGGAAAGGGAGTATAGAACTCTAAAGAGAAGACTAAGAAATGCCTTCAAGAAATTATTTAAGTGGCTAATTCAGGAGGAGGCTGGTGTAGTAGATAATCCCTATTCAGAAGGAAGATATCTCTGAGAACCTGGGAATTATATAAAAGTCCAACTATGTAAAAAATTCCAGGCTACTTTCAACATTGAGTAAGGTAAGAAAAGGTTTAGAAGAACTTCTCTTTAAAGATATCAGAGGCAAATGAATAAGAAATAAGTACACGCTATGAAATTTTCCATTAATTTAAATGATGGAGCTTATGTTTGAGTTCTGCAGCCTTATTTATTCTTATGACCTACTCTTTCAAGTGGAGCCAGAGTATTGAAGACTAAACTAGTGTTTCTCAAAGTGAGGGCCATAGATCCCAGTGATTTGTTGGTGTGTCCTTGGGAGCCTAGAGTTATGTATTTAATTTTAAAATATTGTGTTAAAAGAATATACCTGCTGCTGCTGCTAAGTTACTTCAGTCGTGTCTGACTCTTGTATGACCCCATAGATGGCAGCCCAGCATTATACAAGCATGGATTTGGTCATCTGGTCAATTTCATTATTCCTAAGTATCAATGCTGTGGGCTATCATTTGATTTATTCTTATAATCATTTTAATATTAATTGATCACCTATATGGCATCGTTTATTTTTTAGTAGTTGTTTGAAAATTAATTGTTTAAACGTTATTTACAGAAAAAGCAACCAGCATTGTCCTATGATTAATGTTTTAAATGTAATTATTTTACTGCTTGATTGTTATGATATAAAGTGGAAGAGATAGTTGAAAGAAGACTCTGCCTATGAACTATTAGTGCCTGGTTGCTGGTCCTAGCTTTAGTACCTCCTAATAACGAGATTTGGGGAAAATCAGTTAAGATTCTTGGACTTCAGTTGCTTGTATTTAAAGTAAGGGGAGTTTGACTGGACCTGGGTAATCTATAAACTCAGGTTTTTTTTTTTTTTTTTTTTTAATGATTGTGATGTATCTTTTCTAGTGGAAAAAAACATTAGGGAGAAGAATACTGATAAAGTTAAGGTCTTTGGGGGAAATTTCTAGTACCACCTTCTCCTAGTTATAGTCAAATCTAGTGGGATACAAGAACCAAATATTTATTGAGTACCTTCTCTGTGCCTGACACTAGTCTAATTCCTGTAAATGTGACTGTGACTCTGCGAATTCTATTATATAATTCCTTTTGGCAGCTGTGATTGCGACCGGTGTCCTAGGGCACAGAATGAGTTAAGCATGGAATCTGGAAAGGAATATGACTAGTTTGATTCTAAGCCCTGGATTCCACTGTAATACAGTATATTTGTTAGTCCTGCAAAAAATTCCTTTTTGTTTCCCCTTTCTCCATCTGTTTCCACGTTCAAATTAAAAAAAAAAAAAATAGTAAACTAAATTCTTAGTGGCGTCCCCCAAAACTTTGGTAAATGTCCTCTCATCCTCAAAGAATCGCTTAAACGTGTTAGTGAAAATGGTTTGTTGTGTTTTCCCTTGAACCCCATATAGAAGTCTTGAATTTTGGAGATTAATATCTGAATGGAGAAAATGAGCATGATCTATCTAGTGTTGGAGGCAGTATTTTTTCTTTTCTTTTTTTTTCTGCTTTTTTTAAGGCATGAAGAAGTGCAGAGATTCAGTCTGTTTTTAAAAACTGAGAAAAAAATGAAAAAAAGTGTTGAGGTGCGGTCAGAGTCAGAGCAACAACTGTGTCAATGCTTTCCTGATAAATGCTGCAATGGTCTACTCGTATGTGTGCTTTTTTGACTTTTTTTTTTTTTTTTTTTAACCTCCCTCTCTCCTTGCTAAGCAGCAAAAGTGTTTTAAAATTGTATTCGGAAACACAGAGAGATAAGGGAAGGTTAATAGTCGCGATCCTGTTCTTCAGGGAGGAGGTTCAAAAGGAAACGCGGCGGGGGGACGAGGAGCGGGGTGGGTGGAACTGTGTTTTGGCTTCTGTGCCAACTAAGAACCGGGTTAGGTAAGGCCTAGCCTTCTCCACATTCCTCTCCCCCTTGGGTCCTTCGTGCAGATGCCACAGCACCCAGTGGGCCCATAGGAGACAAGCATCAGAGACTGAAGAAAGTCAGCAAGCTGGAACACAGGCGTCCCGTTTGGAAGTGTCCAAGGAGACCGCCCCAAGTGCGCCAGCCGCGTCTGAGAGACTTTCCTTCTGGCCGAGAGGGGGAGCCCCGCGTTCCCAGCCGGGAGCGACCCGGAGTCCCGAGCCTCGAGCCCCAGCCGCCAGCCCGCGCCAGTAACGGCTTCAGCCGATTAGGAAGAGGAGGGAGGGGGCCGCGAGCACGTCGAGGGAGGGGACAGGAGCCGGAGGGTCCCGAGGCCAGCTCGCCGTTGACGTAGAGAAACTTTCCCTCTCGGCCGCGGAGACGGCGCCCCGGCTGCGCCGGAGCGGAGATCGCCCGGCCCCGAGGACGCCCGCGGCTCTCCACGCCCCTGCCCGGAGCCTGACCCGACTGTATCCGTCAGGAAGGTACGGAGAGACCGCGGTTTCATCTGAGGGCTTCCCGGGTAGCCGCGCGTCCCGCCAGGTAGCAGACAGTCTCTTTTAAACTGACACCAAGAGAGGCGGCGGGCGGTGGTCAGCCGCGGCCGGGTGGCGGGGAAGGAAGGGCTAACGCGGCGCTGCGTGCCGCCGCGGGGCAGGTTGCAAAAATTAGGACGGTGAAAAGCTCAGGGAGTCTTTCAGCAAGAAAGGCGGCTGAGACCTGTTGACGAGTGCCGTGGCAGTGCTGCCGGGATGATGACGGAGAGCCTCCGAGGTCGGGGACGCCGCGGTCTCCCGACTCCTGGAGCCCTTTGTGGTAACTTTGGTCCCGGGGGGCCGGGACCGGTGGGCAGGAGCTGGCGGGACGCCGGCAGATCTGAACGGCGGAGAGTGTGCGGACCAGACGGGGCTGAGCAGGCAAGTCATCGCCGGGTCACCGCGAGGCGACCCAGGAGCGAAACTTCTTCCAGCGTAACCTCCCTTTTGTTGGCTCCGGCAGAGTGTGTGGACATGGGGGTGGGGAGGCGCGAAGCTCCGAGGCCGGGCCGCCGATTCTTTAAAGCCCAGGGCTGGGAGGGCCCAAACTCAGGGGCGGCGCCCGCACGGTTACCCTTTGACTGGGTGGGTCAAGTAGTTCCTTCAGGCAGGCTCTACCTTAGAGCGGCGCGCGGCGCTGCGGGTTGATGAAACCCTGGGCTCTCGGTTCCCGCGCCGAGCTCGCTCGCTGGGGTTCACCACCTCGGGGGCTGGCTCCCTGCACTCATCAGGACCCAGCACAATCGGTTCTTCCCTGTGGCTCCTGGGGCCGCAGCTCAGAGTTCCCTGTGTGCGGGAGGGAACTCTGGGCAGGCTGGGTTTCTTGGAATGTGTTTACGATGTTGAATGGAACTTGAACAGGAAGCTGGAAGCCGCAGCTGGAACTAGCCTGCCAGGGTAGAGTAAGGGAGACGTAGCTGGTGTTGGGCTTGGCGAGTGCACTTAGTACCTTGGGCAAACCCCGAGTAAGTGCGGGATGTCAGTCAAGGTGTCTCTTCCTGTGTCCTCAGTTTTCCCCAATTGCTCCGGCTTTACTTTCACTGGCAATCAAATTTACATGCACTGTTTCAGTCTGCAAGTTTGACAAAGAGTAATGCAATTAGGAAGGGTTTAATAAATTTATTTTTGGACCTTTTTTTTTTTTTTTTTTTACATCTTGCATCAGCACTTGAGAATAAAAGTTTTTGGAGAGTTTCCAGTTGTGACTCCCCTTGTTAATTTCTGGGACTACAAGGAGCCCCTGATAGGGATGATTTTGTCTTTGATGCCAAATGGGTAATAAGTTGCTAAAAGGAGGGCAGTAATGAGATAGACTGAATGTGAGGAGGTAGGAAACTCAAACAAGGAGTTGGACATTTTTCAGATTTGCAAATCGCCCCCCTTTCTGCCACTCTTTCCCTCCCTCCCCGATATAAACAAGTAGCCTTGCTAGAAAACCCAATTGGGAGAGTGCAGTCGCTGGCGACTACAAGCCTTGCTGGAAACAGCAGACAGGCTAAGGTACTGCCCCATTGGATAACTAAAAGGTCTGCTTGAGCCGTCCAGGAGTATTTTCCAAGTTTTCACGACTGACAAGGAAAGAAGAGAGGAAGCTGGCAGGCAGCCAAACTAGACTGAGCTCAGTAGCCAGGCATAAAAGGGATTGGGGAAGTTGCAGGGGATGATTGGAAAGGAGCTGTTGGTTGTACTTGAGTTTAAACAAGGGGTTTCTTTTGCAGTGAGAACTTTTAGGTGACTAAGATCAATCTTCCTGGCCAAAAAAATAAAATAAACTAAGCATAGACTGCAGTGGGATGTGACAGAGGAGAGTGAAAGAAGTGCTCTAGGAGGAAAGTCTGACCATTGCCCCTATCAGTGGTGCGGGGAGTAGCTGGGGATCTGATGCTTTTTGTGCTGATCATATTTTGGGGATACCCACATTTTGTTGCTATTTCTCTCCCCAACTTGGACTAGGCTTGCTGCAGCTTCAAGCCCTTGACCTTGACGTTCTTTGTTTTCATAGCCAGTAAGAACGGAAGACTTGGGTTTTGAGCAGATGTTTTTCCACCTAAATCAAATAATTCAATTAGGTATTCTCAAATAGCACAGAATTAGGCCATAAATTGAAGTGGAAAATGGGTCCAAATGTCTTCCTTGTGTTTGTCGAGAGTGATCTCAGTAATAGATTTTGCTCTTTCACCTGAAGGAGTAGAAGTCAGTGTGATCTCAGTATTTCACACATTGGCCCAATAGGTAAGGCCCTGCTGCTTCCAAGTTTCAGACTAGCTGGGAACTGAAGAATCTTATCTGCAATTAGGACCTTTCTTTTTTGTGTTAAAATTGTTCATGTTTTCTCTTTTTTTTTTTTTTTTCAGGAAGGTAGGTCTACTGTTGTGGGTTTGGGGTTGCTGAACAGTAAAAAATGCTGACCTGGTTTGTATTTCCACTGGGTTGGTGAGTTTGAGATTGTGGATATCAGCCTACTGTCTGAGATTGACTTTATGAATCACTCTTGGCGAAGTGTTTTCCCTGTCTATGATTTCAGTTTTTCCACTTGCAAAGTAATTTCCTTTACATAGTTAGAAGCTTATAGTGAGCATTAAAGAGATGAATTTATGTTAATATATTTTTAAGCATAAAGGTCATAGGGCTTCTGTCTTGGTTGATTCAGCTGAGATTTATAGGGATAAATTGGAAAATTTATATCTAAATTGCACATGTAATAGTGACATATCTGTGTTTAATTTATAAAAATTACTAGCTTGCATTTTAATCATAGTTGTAGTTTAATCATAAATTTTATTTTTAAAGAATACTGGCTGAGATTTCCTTATGGCAAAAGCTGAGTCATTCTCTCAAACAGAAAAGAACAATCAGCAAATTCATTTACTTTTTATTTTAGTTTATATTTATACTCAAGGACCAATTATTTTTTTTAAACCAGCTCAATTTTGCTTTTATGAGAAATTACTAAACATATTTGCAGAATTTGGCTCCCTTCTCGGAAATAACACTTGAGAGACTGAGATACATTTATGATGTATAAACAAACTTTCTTTTCCCGATAGCCACAATAGTTTCTTTAAAAAATTAGAGGGTAGATTTAGGAGCCATTCATTAATTGATTCAGCCAATATTTGTTGTGTACTTTTTATGTCTGAGGAAACATCAGGCTTGAATTCAAATCCCAGCCCTGAACTTCTCAGTACTGTGATTTGTGAAGGTTATTTTACTTCTTGAACATTTTACCAACATATAATGTATTATCTATATTGCTGTCCATAATGTATGGACTTTTAAACTGTTGATACATGTATAATAATTGTGAGATATTTAATTTTTAGTTTGATATATCAATTAGTAAAATAAACTACTAATTTTTATAGTTGAGTGTATTCTTGGATGTGTAAAAATTATTTTCCAGGTGAACAGGTCCTTGTATTAGAGAAATAAAACAGAATAAATTGGGTAAAGTAAAGGATAAGATCTATTGGTAAAATACTTAATCATAACTTTTATTTTTAGACTTAGTGCCCTGCAGTGCTCTTTGCTTCAGTAGTGTCTGACTCTTTTCGACCCTATGGATTGTAGCCTGCCAGGCTTCTCTGTTCATGGGATTATTTCCACAGCAAGAATACTGGAATGGATTCCCATACCCTCCTCTAGAGGATCTTCCCAACCTAGGGATAGAACATGTGTCTCCTACGTTGCAGGTAGATTCTTTACCGCTCAGCCACTGAGGAAACCTTATCATTAAAAGTGAATCTGTAAAAAGTGGGAGTATAAGGAAAATTTTAGTTGAATTTATGGTCATATTAACATAGCAGATACTTTTCTTGAATAATCACAGGATGAGTGACTGTTCAAGGATGTGATAGGGTAATTTTAATGTAAAATATCCAGTTTTGCTTTTGATTTTAAAGTCTTAAAAGTCTTATTCACCATTGCTGAATATAAGATAATATAAAATTTAAATTCTACTTAGCACAGTACTTTTTGGTTCAGTCTGAAAAACTGAAATTTGTTTTCTATAACCTCTGAAGAACAAAAAAAAAATTTATTTTATTTAAATATAATAATGAATTCAAAAGTCGTTACAGGACCTGACTGCTGTGAGCCCTGGTCTCTAAACGCATTAGAGCCTGGTAGATCTAATAGTGTTTGTCTTAATGGATTTAGAGATCAGGAAACTTAAGCTTGTTCCTATGGGAGGTGAAACATATTCAAATTCAAAGAGGAAAAATAGTATAAACTTTGAGCAGAGAAATTGCTTTGCTTCCAGTGAGGATATGAAATTGAAATCAACCTTTTAGTTTTAAAGATAATGGTTCTAAGTCATTATTCCAGAGTTAGGCTTAGAAAACTGTTCTTATACTCTTTTTAGGTTCTGTGATTTGCTAGTTTTGTGTTTGTTTTATTTTAAGAAAATGTTTCCAACCACTCTAATGATGCATATAATGCATGATTGTTTTTTCTCAGAAGACAGTTCGTTGACTCAAAAATTGTGCAGGAGAATAACTGCAAATTTTCTGTTTACTGTTAAAGTGCTATAGTTATGGTAAATTTGGAATAAGTTTCATCATTCAATACTGTATACTTAAGGATAGTTTTGGAAAGATTGCTCTAATTTTCTCTCTTAATATGAATGAGTGAATTAATTTATGTAACAATTGTGATTACAAATATTAATATAAATTTTTAAGAGTTTCAAATAACATTGTATATATTTTCAGAGTGTACCTATGAGATAATATCTAGATAGTAATAGCTGTCTTTATTTCATGTTTGTTTCTTGCTATTAGCCTTATATAAATATACCTACATATAATCCTTATCACATGCCTTCTGAAGAGGAGATTCAGATTATAAACTAGAAACTTCCAAGATTTGGATATCCCTCCTCCACATATATGCTTATATGGATATGTATATATATGTACATAGAATTATAGACCATACATATTCTTTGATATTTCTCTATTTGTGCTAGGTATATTTTTCATAGGAGAAAACGACTCCAACTAATTGATATTTTCAGGAAGCAACAGTTAGAACTGGACATGGAACAACAAACTGGTTCTAGATAGGAAAAGGAGTACATCAAGGCTGTATATTGTCACCCTGCTTATTTAACTTATATGCAGAGTACATTATGAGAAATGCTGGACTGGAAGAAGCACAAGCTGAAATCAAGATTGCTGGGAGAAATATCAATAACCTCAGATATGCAGATGACACCACCGTTATGGCAGAAAGTGAAGAGGAACTAAAAAGCCTCTTGAGGAAAGTGAAAGTGGAGAGTGAAAAAGTTGGCTTAAAGCTCAACATTCAGAAAACGAAGATCTTGGCATCTGGTCCCATCACTTCATGGGAAATAGATGGGGAAACAATGGATCAAAAATGTGACAAACTTTATTTTGGGGGGCTCCAAAATCACTGCAGATGGTGACTACAGCCATGAAATTAAAAGATGCTTACTCCTTGGAAGGAAAGTTATGACCAACCTAGAGAGCATGTTCAAAAGCAGAGACATTACCTTGCCAAAAAAGGTCCGTCTAGTCAAGGCTATGTTTTTTCCTGTGGTCATGTATGGATGTGAGAGTTGGACTGTGAAGAAAGCTGAGCGCCGAAGAATTGATGCTTTTGAACTGTGGTGTTGGAGAAGACTCTTGAGAGTCCCTTGGACTGCAAGAAGATCCAACCAGTCCATTCTGAAGGAAATCAGCCCTGGGATTTCTTTGGAGGGAATGATGCTAAAGCTGAACCTCCAGTACTTTGGCCACCTCATGCGAAGATTTGACTCATTGGAAAAGACTCTGATGCTGGGAAGGATTGGGGGCAGGAGGAAAAGGGGACGACAGAGGATGAGATGGCTGGATGACATCACTGACTCGATGGACGTGTGTCTGGGTGAACTCCAGGAGTTGGTGATGGACAGGGAGGCCTGGCGTGCTGCGATTCATGGGGTCACAAAGAGTCGGACACGACTGAGCGACTGAACTTAACTGAACTGAATTAGTTTTATCCATTAATTTAAAATCTTTTCCAGATAAATCTAAAGATACTTGATTTTTGGCCCCAAATTTTAATGGGGTTTTCAGGCTTTTATTTATACCCATAAAGGTTAAGAAAATTAGTGGGAAAGATCTGGTATCCTCATTCTTGGTTAATGGCTCTCATGGTGACATAATCATCAAATTCTTTTCTACTTTCCTTTAGAATACAGGCAAACGCCCAGTTAACTGCTGTCAGAAGGTAAATCCACTTCTTGAAAGATGACTACTACTGCTAAATTTATAAGGTTCTGTGAAGTGAGAATTGTATGTAAATGTAGTGTTTTCCTTGTATTGTATAGCTTTTTCTTTTGCTTATCCAATGTTATAGTTGACCTGTTCCCTGAAACTTCAACCACATGTCCTTGAAGAGTTTCAGGGAACTTAAACTTTGACAGATCTATCAACCAAGAGCAGATTGAACGATTTGGGTTCGGTCTTTAATCCATTCTCTTGTAGAAGTGATGATAGCCATTTAAATGACCAAAACACAGCTAGCTGAGAGGTTTGGTAGAAGAAAATATAGAGCACAAGTAACCTACTAAAGGAATCATTCAGGACTGGGTATATAACCTTTTAAAATAGTTATGTAATGTTTCATCAAATGATAAAACTTAGCTCTACTTCTCACTTTGTATTCGAATGAAGAAAGAGTGTGTTTAGACAGCATCTTAGCTGAAAAGCAGACAGAACCATCTGTGCTGTGGTAGCAGATCTCCAATTCGGGTAATTAAAAGTTGATATATCAATATAGTGAAAATGAGTATACTACCCAAAGCAATCTATAGATTCAGTGCAATCTTTATCAAGCTACCAACGGTATTTTTCAGAGAATTAGAATAAATAATTTCACAGTTTGTATGCAATTACAAAAAACCTTGAATAGCCAAAGCAGTCTTGAGAAAGAAGAATGGAACTGGAGGAATTAACCTGCCTGACTTCAGGCAATACTACAAGCAACAGTCATCCAGACAGTATGGTACTGGCACAAAGACAGAAATATAGATCATTGGAACGGAATAGAAAGCCCAGAGATAAACCCACGCACCTATGGACACTTTATCTTTGACAAAGGAGGCAAGAATATACAATGGAGAAAAGACAATCTTTAACAAGTGGTGCTGGGAAAACTGGTAACTTGTAAAAGAATGAAACTAGAACATTTTCTAACACCATACACAAAAATAAACTCAAAATGGATTAAAGATCTAAATGTAAGACCAGAAACTGTAAAACTCCTAGAGGAAAACATAGGCAAAACACTCTCTGACATAAATCGTAGCAGGAGTCTCTATGACCCACCTCCCACAATATTGGAAATAAAAGCAAAAATAAACAAATGGGACCTAATTAAACTTAAAAGCTTTTGCACAACGAAGGAAACTATAAGCAAGGTGAAAAGACAGCCTTCAGAATGGGAGAAAATAATAGCAAATGAAGCAACTGACAAAGAATTAATCTCAAAAATATACAAGCAATTCCTGCAGCTCAATTCCAGAAAAATAAGCGACCCAAACAAAAAAAAAAAAATGGGCCGAAGAACTAAACAGACATTTCTCCAAAGAAGACATACAGATGGCTAACAAACACATGAAAAGATGCTCAACATCACTCATTATCAGAGAAATGCAAATCAAAACCACAATGAGGTATCATCTCATGCGGGTCAGAATAGCTGCTATCAAAAAGTCTATAAACAAATGCTGGAGAGGGTGTGGAAAAAAAGGAACCCTCTTATACTGTTGGTGGGAATGCAAACTAGTACACCCACTATGGAGAACAGTGTGGAGATTCCTTAAAAAAACTGGAAATAGAACTGCCATATGACCCAGCAATCCCACTGCTGGGCATACACTCCGAGGAAACCAGAATTGAAAGAGACACATGTACCCCAATGTTCATTGCAGCACTGTTTATAATAGCCAGGACACAGAAGCAACCTAGATGTCCATCAGCAGATGAATGGATAAGAAAGCTGTGGTACATATACACAATGGAATATTACTCAGCTATTAAAAAGAATGCATTTGAATCAGTTCTAATGAGGTGGATGAAACTGGAGCCTATTATACAGAGTGAAGTAAGTCAGAAAGAAAAAACCAATACAGTATATTAATGCACATATATGGAATTTAGAAAGATGGTAACAATGGCCCTATATGCGAGACAGCAAAAGGGACACAGATGTAAAGAACAGACTGTTGGACTCTGTGGGAGAAGGCGAGGGTGGGATGATTTGGGAGAATAGCATTGAAACATGTATATTATCATATGTGAAATAGATCACCAGTCCAGGTTCAATGCACGAGGCAGGGTGCTCAGGGCTGGTGCGCTGGGATGACCCTCAGGGATGGGATGGGGAAGGAGGTGGGAGGGGGATTCAGGATGGGGAACACATGTACACCCATGGCTGATTCATGTCAATGTATGGCAAAAACCACCACAATATTGTAAAGTAATTAGCCTCCAGTTTAAAAAAAAAAAAAGTTGATATAACAGAATGAACTTAATTTTAGCCTCTTGGTTTTTCCTATAGCTATTTACAACCAGCAAGAGTGCCCATAAAATTATAACAGCAAATAGGTTAATTTACCCAGATCTCCATTTGGGTGAGTTAAAACACAGCTTGGTACGTCTGATAGGAGTTTTATTTAAGAAGACAGAGTACTTTGTAAAGTGTTTTTAAAGTCACTGTACTCGGTATTCTCATAATCTGTTTAATTTTTGTCTGCCTTTGAAGAACTCCAAAAAAATACAGAATTTTCTCTGATGTTGAATTTCCTACTACTTCCTTGAGGATGTGCATTATTATCATTGTAAAATGTCTTTAAATGTTGATCATCACTGGTAGTACACATAAATGCAGAGAAATTTGGCTTATTATAAAGAACAATTGTATAAATGAGTTAATTTCAAAGCAATTTATCTATGCTGGCATATAGTAATTGAGTAAGAAGCTGCTTATGCAGTATAGTTTAGCAAAATACGATTTGAGAAAATTGTTAAGAGTAACATTTGAATAAATGAATTGTATTCAAAATTACCTAAATGCCATCTCAAATGGCAAAAGTCTACTGAAATTTCAGATCTACAAAGTCACAATGCTTTATAATAAGAGTAGATATTGTTTTGAAGTTCTGTGAACTATTATTTCTGTTTTAATACATCATTGTGACTCTGGATATCTAGGAGAAAGACTTTAAAATTCTTAATGGCAAAAAATTAAGATTTATTATACTGCCAACGTTATCTTTAATTAGTTTTAAAAGAAGAACTACTACTAAATTTATAAGATCTGAATTATCATAGGCTTAATTGCTTAAATTAGGTCAACTAGGACATTTATGATTAATTTGGAAAAATGAAATTTCCTCGAGTTGTGCAGATGAGGCCTTGAAAAACAATGTTATAATAAATATTTATTTTGGGGGGTTACAAAATCACTGCAGATGGTGACTGCAGCCATCAAATTAAAAGACACTTGCTCCTTGGTAGAAAATCTATGACCAACCTAGACAGCATATTAAAAAGCAGAGACATTTCTTTGGCCACAAAGGTCTATATAGTCAAAGCTATGTTTTTCCAGTAGTCATGTATGGATGTGAGAGTTGGAGCATAAACAATGCTAAACACTGAAGAATTGATCTTTTGGAGAAGACTCTTGAGAGTCCCTTGGACTGCAAGGAGATCAAACCAGTCAATCCTAAAAGAAATCAATTCTGAATATTTTTTTGGAAGGACTGGTGCTGAAGCTGAAGCTCCAATACTTTGGTCACCTGACGTGAAAAGCCAACTCTTTTGAAAGACTCATTCCCTGATGTTGGGAAAGATTGAAGGCAGAAGGAGAAGGGGGATGACAGAGGATGAGATGGTTGGATGGTATCACTGACTCAATGGACATGAGTTTGAGCAAGCTCTGGGAGATGGTGAAGGATAGGGCGTGGTGAAGCCTGGCGTGCTGCAGTCCATGGGGTCACAAAGAGTCAGACATGACTGACTGAAACAAAAAGAAATCTTTAGGACTTCCTTATTGATGAGATACAGACTTTCTCTTAAATCTTCATAGAAATTTGCAATCTTTGCCCACTCCCTTCTCGTTTTGAAAATGTAACTAGGTTTAAATTACAAGTTGACCAATAAAAGTATTTTCGTACAATCTTGTTGAATTTAATGTGTTGAGTACTAGTTTTTTTTGGCAGTTATGTTATTTTAGTAGTAGGTGATAGAGACCTATATCCAATTAAATAGACTTAAATAGAACTTGCTATTTCCATATAATTCTGTGTTACAGTGGAGAGAATGTTGAAGAAGTAGGGTGTGGAGATTATCCATCAGCATGAGGGAAAGCAGTGTCTGTAAAGAAAGTATGGAGGTGATTCCTGGGCAAAAGATGAGGATGAGTTATTGAGCAATGAATAAGGACAATTCAAGACAGTAAAGACAAGGAGGCCTAGATTAACAGAGCAAATGGTCTCAGAACTTTGGAGATGTTTCGCCTTTTTGTCTTCATGTTGATGACCATAATCATTAGTAATTGCATATGGGAGTTTAAGAACTTTGGATTAATTATCTTAAAAAACAAAAACAAAAACAAAAAACAACCCTGCTATCTTTTTTTATTTCTCCAGGTCTAACTGACATGTAATTGGAGTCATAAAGAGTTGAGTGTGTGTTCCATTTCACACTCTGGGGTCAGGGGTGGGGTGGAGCGGGGTGGGGTGGTACATGGACTTGGATATAAAATATTAGCATTATTACTCTAATGAATATCTCACTGAGATTTAGGATATGTTTCAGTTTTGAAGGAAAGGAGTCACACACACAGTCTTAGTGAAAGTCACTTAGTCGTCTCCAACTCTTTGCAGCCCCATGGACTATACAGTCCATGGAATTTTCCAGGCCAGAATACTAGAGTGGATAACCTTTCCCTTCTCCAGGGGATCTTCCCAACCCAGTGTTCAAACCCAGGTTTCCCACATAGTAGGCAGATTCTTTACCAGCTGAACCACAAGGGAAGCCCACAAACAGTCTTCAGTTTAGTTCAGTTCAGTCACTCAGTCGTGTCCAACTCTTGGTGACCCCATGAGTCACAGCACGCCAGGCCTCCCTGTCCATCACCAACTCCTGGAGTTCACTCAAACTCATGTCCATCGAGTCGGTGATGCCATTCAGCCATCTCATCCTCTGTCATCCCCTTCTCCTCCTGCCCCTAATCCCTCCCAGCATCAGGGTCTTTTCCAATGAGTCAACTCCTTGCATGAGGTGGCCAAAGAATTGGACTTTCAGCTTCAGCATCAGTCCTTCCAATGAACACCCAGGACTGATCTCCTTTAGGATGGACTGGTTGGATCTCCTTGCCATCCAAGGGACTCTCAAGAGTCTTCTCCAACACCACAGTTCAAAAGCATCAATTCTTCAGCGCTCAGCTTTCTTCACAGTCTAACTCTCACATCCATACATGACCACAGGAAAAACCATAGCCTTGACTAGATGGACCTTTGCTGGCAAAGTAATGTCTCTGCTTTTGAATATGCTATCTAGGTTGGTCATAACTTTCCTTCCAAGCAGTAAGCATCTTTTAATTTCATGGCTGCAGTCACTATCTGCAGTGATTTTGGAGCCCCCAAAAATAAAGTCTGACACTGTTTCCCCATCTATTTCCCATGAAGTGATGGGACCAGATGCCATGATCTTCGTTTTCTGAATGTTGAGCTTTAAGCCAACTTTTTCACTCTCCACTTTCACTTTCCTCAAGAGGCTTTTTAGTTCCTCTTCACTTTCTGCCATAAGGGTGGTGTCATCTGCATATCTGAGGTTATTTAGATTTCTCCCGGCAATCTTGATTCCAGCTTGTCCTTCCAGTCCAGCGTTTCTCATGATGTAGTCTGGATAGAAGTTAAATAAGCACGGTGACAATATACAGCCTTGACGTACTCCTTTTCCTATTTGGAACCAGGCTGTTGTTCCATGTCCAGTTCTAACTGTTGCTTCCTGATCTACATATAGGTTTCTCAAGAGGCATGTCAGGTGGTCTGGTATGCCCATCTCTTTTAGAATTTTCCACAGTTTATTGTGATCCACGTAGTCAAAGGCTTTGGCGTAGTCAATAAAGCAGAAATAGATGTTTTTCTGGAACTCTCTTGCTCTTTCCATGATCCAGCGGATGTTGGCAATTTGATCTCTGGTTCCTCTGCCTTTTCTAAAACAAGCTTGAACATCTGGAAGTTCATGGTTCACGTATTGCTGAAGCCTGGCTTGGAGAATTTTGAGCATTACTTTACTAGCGTGTGAGATGAGTACAATTGTGCGGTAGTTTGAGCATTCTTTGGCATTGCCTTTCTTTGGGATTGGAATGAAAACTGACCTTTTCTGGTCCTGTGGCCACTGCTGAGTTTTCCAGATTTGCTGGCATATTGAGTGTAGCACTTTCACAGCATCATCTTTTAGGATTTGAAATAGCTCAACTGGAATTCCATCACCTCCACTAGCTTTGTTCGTAGTGATGCTTTCTAAGCATCACTTTCCAGGATGTCTGGCTCTAGGTGAGTGATCACACCATTGTGATTATCTTGGTCGTGAAGCTCTTTTTTGTACAATTCTTCTGTATATTCTTGCCACCTCTTCTTAATATCTTCTGCTTCTGTTAGGTCCATACCATTTCTGTCCTGTATTGAGCCCATCTTTGCATGAAATGTTCCCTTGGTATCTCTAATTTTCTTGAAGAGATCTCTAGTCTTTCCCATTCTGTTGTTTTCCTCTATTTCTTTGCATTGATCGCTGAGGAAGTGTTTCTTATCTCTCCTTCCTTAGCTACCTGTAAATTTCTAGCAGTTGTACATATTTAATGTAGTGTCTCATTACTCTGCACATTTTTGAAATGTTTTTATGTTTATAGCTAACTTAAAATTATAATAGTAATTACACCTGCTTCTAGGAATTATTTTTATATATGGATATATCTATAGTCATGTAGCTATATGTCAAACTATTTTTAATATAATTTAATTACTAAACCATAATAAATCTGTTCTTTTACATAATTTATATTTTATACATTTAAATAGAGTTTTTGAAAAGGGGTCCATCAATTATTAGATTGCTAAATGGATTCATGCACAATAAAGTTTAAGAACCTCTAGAAACCTATACTGTTTTCTTAAGAACTGGCAGTGGGTTTAGCTGTCATTTAATGAGAAAAAAAGAAATTGAAGTTACTTAACTCAGTTTTGGGCTTCCCAGGTGGCGCTATTGGTAAATAACTTACCTGCCATTACAGGAGACATAAGAGATGTGCATTCGTTCCCTGGATTGGGAAGATCCCTGGAGGAGGGCTTGACAACCCACTCCAGTATTCTTGCCAGGAGAATCCCACGGACAGAAGATCCTGGTGGGCTACAGTCCATATGGTTGCAAAGAGTTGGACACGACTGAAGTGACTTAGCACACATGCATGCAACTCAGTTTTATCTGATACTGTGTAGATGTACAGAGGTGTCCTAAATTGTTTTTGAAAGTTACTATCTGACAAATAATGCATATTTTGCAGGTAATTTGCTTTATTCAAGAAGCATGTGTACAGTTTTTGGTTATCTTACTTAGTGACACAGTTCAAAGAAGCATTTCATTTCATTTTAGAATATGTATATTAAAGAACAGATTTAGCTTTCTCACATTATAGCATTAACTACTTTTGGAAGGATTTGGCTGGGACTTTTGTCTTGTACGGGTTTATTTTTCATACGTAAATGTGTTGTCTCCTCAGGTTCATCTTAAATTGCAGGAGAGAGTAAATATGTTTTGCAAGAGAGAATAGATATGTGAGACAGATTTTTGTATCTCCTGTTTAGTAAGAAATAACCAAGCCAGTATTGTTGATTTCCTGTGAATACTACGGAAAAAATAATTTGTGTATATATGGAAACTTGATTTTTTCTATGCATCACTGAGTTATTTTGTATATTTTGTATATTTGGTTATATGATGTGCATTTGTCATGACTATTGTTGATGAGAAATTTAATGCATGCCTAGAATTTTGGAAAATAAGAATACATACATAAAAGTACAGCAAATTATGGTGTTATGAAGGCTATATATAATTAAAACATCAATGATGTAATTTATTTCTGTATGTTCCCTTTCTTCTGTTTGTTTGGCTTGACAATTTTTTAAAAATTAGTTTCCTGTTTTACTAGTATTTGATTTAATTGAAACTGTTGACTCAGTTTTATTTTTTGAATATATGACAAAAGAAATTTCTTTAACGTTATTAATTTGACATAATACTGTGTGGGGCTTCACGTTTATAAAATTGGTCTGATTTTTGTTGATCTGGACCACCTTAACATTCCAAGGGATGGGTGCAAGGTAATAATTCTGTGCTTGAAAATTGACAGTAGCTTCAAGATCACAATGAAAATTATCTTTGTTTTTTTCTTGTTTTTGGCTTCACTTTGTCTTCTCTAATGATAGGGATCAACCATCATTAGCACTTATTTGTATACCTTCCCTGATGGATCTCCTTATTCTCTCTGAATGACACTGAATAACTTAAGCCAGGTGTGATTCTCTATGCATGCACGCTCAGTCACGTCCAACTCTTTGCAACCCCGTGGTTGCAAAGCCCACCAGGCTCCTCTGTCCACAGAATTTCCCAGACAATACTGGAGTGAGTTGCTGTTTCCTCCTCCAGAGGATCTTTCTGACCTAAGGTTCGAATCCCTGTCTCTTGCATTTCCTGCATTGGTAGGCAGATTGTTTACCACTAGAGCCACCTGGGAAGTCCTACCTGAAGTTACTTCTCCTTTCCATTTCATGCACATCAATTCATAAGAAACATATTTCACTTTTAAGAGTCACATCACAGTCCTTGTTATTTGTTGTTTATTTAAGTGATTTCTTTATTCTTCTTTGTCCATAGAACTCTGGTGTTATTCAGATGTCCACTACTCCCCTCACAACTCAGGGTAATCTCGGATGGCCTCAGCCTGCCGTGGCTTGAAGCAGGGTTTTGGTTCCTGGCCAGAGATTGATGTTGAGTTGTGGCAGTGAAAGCACTGAATCCTAGCCAGTAGACTACTGGTCGTTGACAAGGCCCTGGCCCATCAGCTTTGCAGAAAAGAATTCTCACAAAGATGAAAACTAGTGAAACAAGTAAAAGTTTATTAGGGGAAGAAAGAATACAGTATATGTGGATAGACACATGGGCAGATTCAGGGAGACAACCATGCCCTTGTGACAGTTTAAATCACTTACGTGGGGCATTTCTTCTGGGTTTCCTTTCGTCAATCATTTTGGCTTCCCTGGTTCTGAGCCCATATTTGGTACATATCAGAACCCCTCTTGTGCATGTGCTCATCTCTTAGCTAGATGGATTCCACTGAAAGACCTATGGGTACCTAGACATCACTTACCTTTTGACCTCCAAGAAACTTTTCAGTTGGGAAGGTCTCCTTAACTTAGACAATGAGGAATATATGGTCTCTTATCTTTTATTTGGGCAGGACACAGCCTCCCCTATCTTCATTTTGGAGTATTAGTCCACATGGAATGAACTCCAGCTGCTTGGCCTTGCTTCCAGGGGAAAGCAATTCATTTCTAATAAAAGTGAAATTTGGATTAGGCTGAACTAATAGTTACAGTGTTTCTATTCCCCTTGTCAGTGGTTGGTTTTGGAGGAGGCACTTGTTCCTTGTCACAGACAGAATCAATTGTATGAAATAACAGAACTGGAGGGAGGTAGAGAAGACATTGGATGAGATGGCATGTCTCAGCCCCTGATATTTGTCCTGTTCTGGAATAGATGCTTGAAATTGCAATGGGAGATCATCTCTTGTCCATGAGGAGATCTAGCTTGAGGACAAAACAAATGAATCCATGATGAAAGAATAAATGTAAAGAACCTGGATACTTGATGGCATTGTTGGGTGCCTGAACCAACCTACCATATTTCTGGATTTACTGTCATGTAAATTTGACAGTAAATTATTTTTCAAACCAATTTGAACTAGACCTTTCAGTTTCTTAAATGAGAAAATATCTTAATTAAAATAGTTATTAAGTGGTATCTTCATTTGAAATAAACATTTTATAAAAAACAATGTATATAATTAAAGAAAATTTATGGACTACTTGGATTTTGTAAACTTTGGATGTGATTAGTGCCATTACTCTATACAGATATTTTATTACTCAATTCACCAACTTCTATTATGTTTTTAATACAGTAATTGTATTAATCATCTTAACTAAAGTTATTCTGGAATGAATGTATTCTACACATAAATCAGAATCATTATTCAATAAAAATAAATGACTTGAAATACAAATTCAAAATCTAATCCATAAGATCACATTACTGTTTATTTGGTTGTTTGGTGTCTTAATTGCATTGGAAACATTCAATGTACCTTAGGAAACATTAAAGGAATCTTAGTGCCTTGTTTGAGTAGTTTCAAGCTTGGAGTTTTGATAAATCTAATGTAATTTAAATATAAAAGATAAAGCCAATGGGAATGAAATTAAGGAAATTGTGTAGTACAGATCCATTCATAGAGGTAAAAAACACTGCAGACATATAATACTCTTTTTTGTCAGAGCTAGTGTTATAAAGCTTTGGTTCACTGGAACCATAAGCAATTTACTTTCTGCCACCCTGTTCTTGAGTTAGATTTTTTTGGTGATTTAAATTTACCATTTGCACATTGGTTTTTTTGTAGTTAGTTGTGTCAAAGTATGGAGATATAGCTGGGTCTTTGTCTTCTTACTCTAAAGGTGATAGGAATTACCCAAAGCAGAGAATTGACAAAAGCAGGAGTGAGATATATTTCAGAGTATTATTGCTGTCCTTATGAGAAATGGTTAACCAGTAGCTTAACTGGAGGAGGTGGAGGCAAGCAAAACCAGGAATAATCTAAAAGGCTCAGAATAGGAAAGTGTTACAGTGGGCAGATTTGTTGGAAATGAGGGAGTGTGAGAAACAGAAAGCTAAAGATTGTGTTGGTAGTGGAGACGAACAAGAGCAAACTGGTGAAACTGAAGGATTAAATGTTATAGATGTTGGAAAGCTGCAATAAAGCAGAGTGGCAGATGATTCATTGGCCAAGAAAGAGCAAGGCTATTGTATTAGAGCTGTGTTAGTGTGGATGTTCAAAGTATGGAGACTGGGTTGGAGGGCAATGGACAACCAGTAATTTGAATACTAAAGGAAATTGAGGGACCCTAGAAGAAGTTACTGTTGGAGACATCCAAAGTAAAAAGACCTCCTGCATTACTGTGATTGAGATGTGCATATTATTTTTTTGCATAAAAATGCAGGAAACATACTTGAAATACTTCCACTATGAAATCATGATCTTTCAAAACTGGGCAAGAGAACTAGAGAATACAAAGTGCTTCAATTCTCAGAGGGTTATTGTTCTTTTAGAAGTTATTCAGGGATTGTTCTGGGGTATCCCTTTGCCCAGAATCGGAGTGCCCTCTGGTGACCTTTTCCTGATTTAAAAGGGAGCCAGATTCTTGTGGATTTTTGAACGTGAATAGATAAGGGGGCTTACCTGGCAGCTCTTAGTTGGGGCTTACCTGGCAGGTCAAGCAGTAAAGTGTCTGCCTGCAATGTGGAAGACCTGGTTGGATCCCTGGGTCAGGAAGATCTCCTGGAGAAGGAAATGGCAACCCACTCCAGTTATCTTGCCTGGAAAATTCCATGAATGGAGGAGCCTGGTGGGCTACAGTCCATGGGGTTGCAAAGAGTTGGACACGACTGAGCGACTTCACTTTTGCTTTCACTTTATTGAACCTATTGTAAAGGGACTTTGCTTCTCTACTTTGGGAATTTTAGTAGAAAATATAAATTGGCTCACAGCAGATATAAAATAAGGGGATAAGTATTCAGATAATTCAAGTTTCAGCTCTCACTAGTTCTAAAATAATAAAATACAGTGAAAATAGTTGTGTCTACCCCCGCCCCCGTCCGCTCCCCATCGTTGTCTCTATTAGGATCTTCATGGTATGTGAACTCTTCTCAACCTGTTTTCTTATACCTGTGAATCCACATCAAAGATGATTTTTTGAATGAGAGACATAACAAGCATATGACAGAGTTCAGGACACACTACCTCAAAATATAGCACCTTAACATATTGAATACTTCAACCTGAAGGAATTTGAGAAATGGCATGTGAAGGAAGGACTTTCTGACCTGCTCCTGAACCAGGTCATAAAATCATGTGAGAGGTGCTCTGTCTGTCCTAGGAGGAAAGGAGCATCCTTAGCTCTGAAAAAAAAGGGACAGAGAGAGGAATCTGAATGATCTTGCCAAGTTTCCCCTGGTTTACTATACCTACCTCATTCTCTTTATTCTATCATATCTTTCCAAGATCTATAACTTTTCTTCAAACCTAGCACAAATAACGTTCCGGTTTAATCATTCTTTGGGTCTTCATTTCTTTATATAAGCTACCATGTCACTCAAAACTTAAATATATTGGTATGCTATTCTCTTGTCATCTGTCCATCTTACAGTGAGTCTCAGTTGAGGGTAGAGCAAAAAAATATTTTTTCTTCCCTACAAATAAGCATTTACAGAGTGTTCACTATGTCCTAGGCATTATGCTGTTTCTTTTATGATTTGTAAATGATTAAGAAACTTGTTTAAGTTTCCAGAGCTGGCAAACAGTGGACTAGGGAGGATAGTAGGGTGGGAAATAGTGCATCTTAAGGATGCTAAGAGTTGCGGAAATGTGCAATAGAGTGCTGAGAGTCCCCCTGAGGTATAATGGCAGCTTTGGTAGTTTTTACTGGTGAGAGTTCCATGCCTTTGGATAACCTGGATTACGTAGATTCTTGGTATATGCTTTTGTTGTTCAGTAGCTAAGTCAAGGAGAAGGCAATGGCACCCCACGCCAGTACTCTTGCCTGGAAAATCCCATGGATGGAGGAGCCTGGTGGGCTGCAGTCCATGGGGTCGCTAAGAGTCGGACACGACTGAGCGACTTCACTTTCACTTTTCACTTCCATGCATTGGAGAAGGAAATGGCAACCCACTCCAGTGTTCTTGCCTGGAGAGTCCCAGGGACGGGGGAGCCTGGTGGGCTACCCTCTATGGGGTTGTGCAGAGTCAGACAAGACTGAAGCGACTTAGCAGCAGCAGTAGCAGCAGCTAAGTCATGTCTGACTGTTTTCTGCCCCAAGGACTGTAGAATACCAGGTTTCCCTGTCCTTCACTATTTCCCAGTGTTTGTTCAAACTCATGTCCATTGAGTTGGTGATGCCATCCAACCATCTCATCCTCTGTCACCCCCTTCTCCTCCTGCTTTCAATCTTTCCCAGCATCAGGGTCTTTTCCAATGAGTCAGCTCTTCACATCAGGTGGCCAAAGTGTTGGAGCTTCAGCTTCCGCATCAGTCCTTGCAAAGAATATTAAAGGTTGATTTCCTTTAGGATTGACTGGTTTGGTCTCCTTACTGTCCAAGGGACTCTCAGGAGTCTTCTCTAGCCCCACAATTTGAAAGCATTCATTCTTCACTGCTCAACCTTCCTTATAGTCCAACTCTCTCATCCATACATGACCACTGGAAAAAACATAGCTTTGACATATATGTCAGCAAAGTTATGCCCCTGCTTTTTAATACATTGTCTAGGTTTCTCATAGCTTTTCTTCCAAGGAGCAAGCATTTTTTAATACCATGGCTGCAGTCACCATCCATAGTGATTTTGGATCCAAGAAAATAAAATCTGGCACTGTTTCCATTTTTTCCCGCATCTATTTGCCATTAAGTGATGGGACCAGATGTCATGATCTTAGTTTTTGAATTTTGAGTTTTAAGCCAACTTTTTCACTCTCTTCTTTCACCCTCATCAAGGAGCTCTTTAGTTTCTCTTTGATTTCTGCCATTAGGGTAGTATCATCTGCATATCTGAGATTATTGATATTTTTCCCAGCAATCTTGATTCCAACTTGTGATTCATCCAGCCCAGCATTGCATATGATGTACTCTGCACATAAGTTAAATAAGCAGGGTGACAATATACAGCCTTGACGTACTCCTTTCACAATGTAGAACCATTCCATTGTTCCATGTCCAGTTCTAACTGTTGTTTCTGGACCTGGATACAGGTTTCTTAGGAGACAGGAAGGTGGTCTGATATTTCCCTCTCTTTAAGAATTTCCCATCTGTTTACAGAATTTTCCAGTTTGTTGTGATTCACAGTCAAAGACTTTAGGATGGTCAATGAAGCAGAAGTCGATGTTTTTCTGGAATTCTCTTGCTTTTTTGATGATCCAGCAGATGTTGGCAACTTAATCTCTGGTTCCTCTGCCTTTTCTAAATCCAACTTGTACATCTGGAAATTCTCGGTTCATGTACTGTTGAAGCTTAGCATGAAGGAGTTTGCGCATTACTTTGCTGGCATGTGAAATGAGTGCTGTTGTTCAGTAGTTTGAACATTGTTAGGCATTGCCTCTTTTGGGGATTAAAATGAGAACTGATACTGATGCTTAACTCCTCCTAGATATACATGCAAAATAAAAAATCCAAACACAACACCATAGTTATCAAACCCCATTAGCTTAAATCCGTGTGTAATTTGAACTGAAATATATATTCTCCTTTTAGAATTAAAAGACTATATATATAAATGAAATATGGTAGAAGAATATTATAGTATAAATTATTCAGTTCAGTTCAGTTCAGTCGCTCAGTCGTGTCCGACTCTTTGCAACCCCATGAATCGCAGCACGCCAGGCCTCCCTGTCCATCACCAACTCCAGGAGTTCACTCAGACTCACGTCCATCGAGTCAGTGATGCCATCCAGCCATCTCATCCTCTGTTGTCCCCTTCTCCTCCTGCCCCCAATCCCTCCCAGCATCAGAGTCTTTTCCAATGAGTCAAATCTTTGCAGGAGGTGGCCAAAATACTGGAGTTTCATCTTTAGCATCATTCCTTCCAAAGAAATCCCAGGGCTGATCTCCTTTAGAATGGACTTGTTGGATCTCCTTGCAATCCAAGGGACTCTCAAGAGTCTTCTCCAACACCACAGTTCAAAAGCATCAATTCTTCGGTGCTCAGCCTTCTTCACAGTCCAACTCTCACATCCATACATGACCACTGGAAAAACCATAGCCTTGACTAGACGGACCTTTGTTGACAAAGTAATGTCTCTGCTTTTCAATATGCTATCTAGGTTGGACACAATTTTCCTTCCAAGGAGTAAGCGTCTTTTAATTTCATGGCTGCTATTAACATGAAACAAATAAGAAATCCTTAATATTAAAATAATGTAGAAGAAAACTGTTTTCAACTTTTTAATGTATATATCGCAATACTTTTTTTCTTAAATTTACAGTTGAAAGATACCGTTGAAACAAGTTTAACAATACTGAAAAAATAAAGAAAAAAATGAGTCTCATCAACTGATTTGATAGTTCCTTAATTTTAAAAATAGAATTGGCTAGGAGTTTGTGATTAAAATATACACACTACTATATATAAAATAGATAACCAACAAGGATCTACTCTATAGAACGGACAGCTATACTTAATATCGTGTAATAACCTATAATGAAACAGAATGTAAAAAAGAATGTATATGTATATATATATGAAAAATATTTATAAAATATATAAAAAGAATCAGTTCAATTCACTTGCTCAGTTGTGTCTGACTATTTGCAATCCCATAGACTGCAGCACATCAGGCTTCCTTGTCCATCACCAACTCCTGGAGCTTGCTTAAACTCATGTCCATCCAGTCATTGATGCCATCCAACCATCTCACCCTCTGTCATCCCCTTTTCCTCCTGCCTTCAATCTTCCCCAGCATCAGGGTCTTTTCCAGTGAGTCAGTTCTTTGCATCAGGTGGCCAAAGTATTGAAGTTTCATCTTTAGCATCAATCCTTCCAATGAATATTTAGAATTGATTTCCTTTAGGCTAGACTGGTTGGATCTCCTTGCAGTCCAAGGGACTCTCAAGAGTCTTCTCCAACACCACAGTTCAAAAGCATCAATTCTTCGACATTCAGCTTTCTTTATAGTCCAACTATCACATCCACACATGACTACTGGAAAAACCATAGGTTTGACTAGATGGGCCTTTGTTGGAAAGTAATGTCTCTGCTTTTTAATATGCTGTCTAGGTTGGTCATAGCTTTTCTTTCAAGGAGTAAGTGTCTTTTAATTTCATGGCTGCAGTCATCATCTGCAGTGATTTTGGAGCCCAAGAAAATCAAGTCTGTCACTGTTTCCATTGTTTCCCCATCTATCTGCCATGAAGTGATGGGACCAGATGTCATCATCTTTGGTTTTTGAATGTTGAGTTTTAAGCCACCATTTGTATATTCAATATATATATAAATTGAATCACTTTGCTGCACCCCTGAAGCTAGCACAACATTGCAAATCAACTATATTTCAATAAAAAATAAAAAACAAAACAACTGGAATCATGGGCTACATATCAGTTTGTAATTTGACTCTTTTTCAAGTGATATGCTATATAGACATCAGGAACTGGTTTATGTGTGTGTACTTGTATCAGAGCAGGAAGAACTTGAAGGGAAGAGTCTTAGCCATATCATTTCATGATTTTAAATTTGTGTTACTTTTAAGGATAAACATAACACACTGTGGATTGATAATGTATAAACAGAAAGTAAGTCATCAAAGATAAATTGCTGGCAGTGGTTTCTGTGAGAATCATAACCTTTTTGCTCAAGTAGTCAGGTGACTGAAGTAAACTGATAGGTGCATTGTAAACTGATAGGCACGAGTGTCAGTCTTTGTTCCTTTGCTTTATCTTACACCCTGCAACTTGGTTCATTTTTAACTCAGTAGCTGTGTTCATGATTACTAGAGACCTAAGATCTGGATCACTTAGGTCATAGTTTTTGGATGAATACATTAGCACCCACATGTGCCTGGACTCAACTTACTTTGGTTATAAGAGGAGGCTGTATTTCTAAGTCTCTTCATGATGCCTTACCAGACTTAAAGTAACTTGGACCTCAAGGAGGAATCTACTTTTTAGGTCTGGTGTTTAAAATACATCATTTCTATCAAGGGCTAAAGCAAGCATTGTATTTTGTAAATTTGCATGTGAAAACTATTATCAAGAAAAGTCTTTTAGGAACTAATTTTCAGTATTAAAATTACAGACTCACAAAAATCAGCTTTTGATAATGTTTTTTCTCACTAACATTTTTAAAAGAAGTTTTCTCTGGTTAAACTTTGGAAAACAAAGAAATATACAATGAAAAAAGAAAGGAAAAAAAGATAGAAATGCACTGGGACTTTTATTTATGGACCCCCTGTACATTTTATGTGCTGAACCTCTGCAAAAAAAGATGAAGTGAAAATGTATAGTCTGTGGGATATTATGGCGGCTCCAGATGAGTTATTGAAGACTTACTGAGATACAGATAAACTTGGTCCCTCACCTGATGTTCCCATGCTGTGTAGTCTTGCTTCTGGCTTCATCATTTACTAGCTTTGGGATCTTGGGGAGTTGATTTTGTATTCTGGAATTTTTTTTCCTGAATGTAAAATGAACATAATGACATGAACCTTGTACATATCACTGGAAGGTATAAAACAATCTTCAGTGGCACCAGTAGATTTTCCTGTAATTTTCTCCTAGGTGTGACTTAAAGAAAAATGCTCAGTCTAAGAGTTGTGAGTTTAGGTTTTATCCAAGGATCTTACAGAGGACTATATCTCTGGAGACAGCCTCTAAATAGCTGTGAGAAAACCACTGCAAAGTATAGGGAAGAGGCCAGTGTATATATAATTTTTGACTGAGAGTATATGCTGTCAAACATACATCTTGGTAAAAGATTATTGCTAGTCACAAAGAGCAGATGATTCTAGTTAATGCTTTTGGTGATTTTCCATGTATGGAAAGATGCCAGAATGTGGGTTTATTAAAATTATTCTTGCAGTAAACATTTAACTATCAATGGAGAGTGTTTTTCCAAAGCATAGGGTGCCTCATCCCATTTTTCATGCTGAATGCCCCTGTAGCGACTGCCATGGCTAATCTTAATCCTTGCAGAACCAGATGGTTGCCAACATTCTATTTCTCCTTTGGCCCTAATATTTTTAGAGTTTGCCCTGGCTGTGTTGGGCTTGTAGTGCAGGCAGCATCAGATTTCCTTATTCTCCTTCTTATCAGATCACCAAGAGGCTTCTGGGGGTCAACACATGGTTAAATTTCCTATTGTTACATTGTTATTTTGAAATCCATTCTTTCCACAGTTTGAGCCCAATGGCATTTTTCTTTATCAGTCTGTATTTCGGGAGATGTAACATTATGAATGGTCTCTATGTTAGGATGAAATAAAGTTGTGTTAAATTCAGATTCCAACCCTGTAAAAGAAAGCCACTTCTGACAATAAATCAAGATTGATTATTTGATAGTGATGTTCTATTACTGAACCTGTTTGGAGAAAGGCTGAATAGCTGTGGGTAAGAGCTGATATAGGAGAGTATCCTGTAGCTTGTCTATAAGCTTGACACATTAGGTGAGATTTCTAAGGTCCGACTGTGATAATAATTAAAATTTAAATGGAGCGATCAATCTCCAAAAAATAAGAGAGAGTAATAATTCTGTGCTAAATGGATTAAAGCTACTGGGATTCCTGCATTTAATCATGTAAGACCTTCATGAATTCAAAACACTTCCAAACTCTATTCCTATATATCAGCTACCATGCTAGATTCCTTCAAAGTATACTAGTGTCTGGAAGCGTGGACTCACAAGCTTGAATCTGCCTGCTGCAAGAGCAATTTCTTTGAAGTTTCAAGTTCATTTGAATCTAAACGTCTACTATACAAATGTTTTTTTTTTTTTTTTTTTATCCCTTGTTGGTTATTTTGTTTTTTTATTTTATTTTATTTTTTTTTACTTTACAATATTGTATTGGTTTTGCCATATATTGACATGGATCTGCCACGGGTGTACACGTGTTCCCCATCCTGAACCCCCCTGCCACCTCCCTCCCCATCCAATCCCTCTGGGTCATCCCAGTGCACCAGCCCTGAGCACCCTTTCTCATACATCAAACCTGGAGTGGAGATTTGTTTCACATATGATATTATACCTGTTTCAATGCCATTCTCCCAAATCATCCCACCCTCTCCCTCTCCCACAGAGTCCAAAAGACTGTTCTATACATCTGTGTCTCTTTTGCTGTCTCGTATACAGGGTTATCATTACCATCTTTCTAAATTCCATATATATGCATTAGTATACTGTATTGGTGTTTTTCTTTCTGGCTTACTTCAGTCTGTATAATAGGCTCCAGTTTCATCCACCTCATTAGAACTGATTCAAATGCATTCTTTTTAATGACTGAGTAATACTCCATTGTGTATATGTACCACAGTTTTCTTATTCATTCGTCTGCTGATGGGCATCTAGGTTGCTTCCATGTCCTGGCTATTGTAAACAGTGCTGTGATGAACACTGGGGTACACGTGTCTCTTTCAATTCTGGTTTCCTCGGTGTGTATGCCCAGCAGTGGGATTGCTGGGTCATAAGGCAGTTCTATTTCCACTTTTTTAAGGAATCTCCACACTGTTCTCCATAGTGGCTGTACTAGTTTTCATTCCCACCAACAGTGTAAGAGGGTTCCCTTTTCTCCACACCCTCTCCAGCATTTATTGCTTGTAGACTTTTGGATAGCAGCCATTCTGACTGGCTTGAAATGGTACCTCATTGTGGTTTTGATTTGCATTTCTCTGATAACGAGTGATGTTGAGCATCTTTTCATGTGTTTGTTAGCCATTTGTATGTCTTCTTTGGAGAAATGTCTGTTTAGTTCTTTTTCCCATTTTTTGATTGGGTCATTTATTTTTCTGGAATTGAGCTTCAGGTATTGCTTGTATATTTTTGAGATTAATTCTTTGTCAGTTGCTTCATTTGCTATTATTTTCTCCCATTCTGAAGGCTGTCTTTTCACCTTGCTTATAGTTTCCTTTGTTATGCAGAAGCTTTTAATTTTACTTAGGTCCCATTTGTTTATTTTTGCTTTTATTTCCAATATTCTGGGAGGTGGGTCATAGAGGATCCTGCTGTGATTTATATCAGAGAGTGTTTTGCCTATGTTCTCCTCTAGGATTTTTATAGTTTCTGGTCTTACATTTAGATCTTTAACCCATTTTGAGTTTATTTTTGTGTATGGTGTTAGAAAGTATTCTAGTTTCATTCTTTTACAAGTGGTTGACCAGTTTTCCCAGCACTGCTTGTTAAAGACTCTTTTCTCCATTGTATAGTCTTGTCTCCTTTGTCAAAGATAAGGTGTCCATAGTTGTGTGAATTTATCTCTGGGCTTTTTTTTGTTCCATTGATCTGTATTTCTGTCTTTGTGCCAGTACCATACTGTCTTGATGACTGTGGCTTTGTAGTAGAGCCTGAAGTCAGTCAGGTTGATTCCTCCAGTTCCATTCTTCTTTCTCAAGATTGCTTTGGCTATTCGAGGTTTTTTGAATTTCCATACAAATTGTGAAATTATTTGTTCTAGCTCTGTGAAGAATACTGTTGGTAGCTTGATAGGGATTGCATTGAATCTATAGATTGCTTTGGGAAGTATACTCATTTTCACTATATTGATTCTTCTGATCCATGAACGCGGTATATTTCTCCGTCTATTAGTGTCCTGTTTGATTTCTTTCACCAGTTTTTTATAGTTTTCTGTATACAGGTCTTTTGTTTCTTTAGGTAGATCTATTCCTAAGTATTTTATTCTTTTTGTTGCAATGGTGAATGGAATTGTTTCCTTAATTTCTCTTTCTATTTTCTCATTATTAGTGTATAGGAATGCAAGGGATTTCTGTGTGTTGATTTTATATCCTGCAACTTTACTATATTCATTGATTAGCGCTAGTGATTTTCTGGTGGAGTCTTTAGGGTTTTCTATGTAGAGGATCATGCCAGCTGCAAACAGTGAAAGTTTTACTTCTTCTTTCCCAATTTGGATTCCTTTTATTTCTTTTTCTGCTCTGATTGCTGTGGCCAAAACTTCCAAAACTTTGTTGAATAGTGGTGGTGAGAGTGGGCATCCTTGTCTTGTTCCTGATTTTAGGGGAAATGCTTTCAATTTTCCACCATTGAGGATAATGTTTGTTGTGGGTTTGTCTTATATAGCTTTTATTATGTTGAGGTATGTTCCTTCTATTCCTGATTTCTGGAGGGTTTTTATCATAAATGATGTTGAATTTTGTCAAAGGCTTTCTCTGCATCTATTGAGATAATCATATGGCTTTTATTTTTCAATTTGTTAATGTGATGTATTACATTGATTGATTTGCGGCTATTGAAGAATCCTTGCATCCCTGGGATAAAGCCCACTTAGTCATGATGTATGATCTTTTTAATGTGTTGTTGGATTCTGATTGCTAGAATTTTGTTAAGGATTTTTGCATCTATGTTCATCAGTGATGTTGGCCTGTAGTTTTATTTTTTTGTGGCATCTTTGTCAGGTTTTGGTATTAGGGTGATGATGGCCTCATAGAATGAGTTTGGAGGTTTACCTTCCTCTGCAATTTTCTGGAAGAGTTTAAGTTGGATGGGTATTAGCTCTTCTCTAAATTTTTGGTAGAATTCAGCTGTGAAGCTGTTTGGACCTAGGCTTTTGTTTGCTGGAAGATTTCTGATTACAGTTTCGATTTCCATGCTTGTAATGGGTCTGTTAAGATTTTCTATTTCTTCCTGGCTCAGCTTTGGAAAGTTGTACATTTCTAAGAATTTGTCCATTTCTTCCAAGTTGTCCATTTTATTGGCATATAATTGCTGATAGTAGTCTCTTATGATCCTTTGTATTTCTGGGTTGTCTGTTGTGAGCTCTCCATTTTTATTTCTAATTTTATTGATTTGATTTTTCTTCCATTTTTTTCTTGATGAGTCTGGCTAATGGTGTGTCACTTTTATTTATCCTCTCAAAAAACCAGCTTTTGGCTTTGTTGATTTTTGCTATTGTCTCTTTTGTTTCTTTTGCATTTATTTCTGCTCTAATTTTTAAGGTTTGTTTCCTTCTACTCACCCTGGGGTTCTTCATTTCTTCCTTTTCTAGTTGCTTTAGCCTTGTTGGTTATTTTAAATACAGCAGTGTGTACATGTCAGTCTCAAACTCCCTAATTATCCCTCCCCCTTCTAGGTAACCATAAGTTTGTTTTTTAAGTCTGTGAGTCTGTCTGTGTTTAGTAAATAAGTTCATTTGTATCATTTTTTAAAGATTCCCAATAGAAACTCTTTCTGTGTCTGATTTACTTCACTCAGTATGACATTCTCTAGGTCCATCCATATTGCTGCAAATGGCATTGTTTCATTCTTTTTAATGGCTGAGTAATATTCCATATCGTGTATGTACCACAACTTTATCCATTCCTCTGTCAATGAACATTTGGGTTGCTTCCATGTCTTGGCCAGTGTAAGCAGCACTGCAGTGAACATATGGGGTGCACATATCATCTTGGACCATGGTTTTCTCCAGATATATCCCCAGGAGTGAGATTGCAGGATCATATGGTAGCTCTATTTTTATTTTTTTTGAGGAACCTCCATACTGTACCTCACAGTGACTGTACCAATTTACATTCCCACCAACAGTTTAGGGAAGGCGCCCCTCCTAAAGGGTGCCTTTCCACACCCCTCCAACATGTATTGTTTCTATAAACTTGGTTTTAAATTAAAACTAATGTATTTTAATTACTCTATAGTGAGGCAATACCAGTCCTTCAGAATTATGCAGTGTTAATCTTGTGCTTCACTCATCCCTTGCCTTGATGTTACGTTTCCCTAATAGTGTACATGCCTCATAAAGTTCTATGGCTGTGAGCTGTGGTGAGTCCTTCAAGATTTTTGTAGTAGAAGAGCAAGGGAAAAGGAGGGACGAAACTCGATAAACTTTGTATGGGTGAAGCCTTACGGCTTTGGGCAGGATGGAATGAAGAGATATGAGAACAGCAGTCTGAAACTAAGTTAGGAAATGTTAAAATAGTTCAAGTGAGAGATGGTAAGGCCCTGAATATAGGAACTGTCAGTAATATTGGAAGAGAATGAATTAGAGTGATGCTTAATTTATAGAATTGTTGGCTGGTTAGATGTGAGCATTTTAGGAAGAAGGAATAAAGAGACTTAGTGCACACTTAGATTTCTTGGGTAGATTGTGGTACTATTCATCAAGACAAGGGAATACAGAGTGAAAAATGTGACTGGAGGGAAGGACTAAAAATTCTACTTGGAATTTTTGAGTTTGAGGTGTTTGGGGACCATTATAGATAGATGCACTGTAGCAAGAGAGATACATCATTTGGAAATAAGGGAAAAATCCTGGGATGGAGATACAGATGTGAAAGTCATCAACACTGGGAGATTATTAGTGCCATGAGATCAGACTCTTGAGAGCACTGATAGTTAAGGGGAATCAGAAATTGAAAAGCCAGCAAAAGAGACTGAGAGGAACCCAAGCATGAACCCAAAGTCTTATTCGACAGGAGAGTCTTACCCACCTGGGAGGTAGATAATAGAGATCTAAACTGGAATCATCTTGCAGAGGAAAGGGCTGTTATGTATTGTTCAAGGTCAAGGCCAAATTGCATCTGACATAAGGCAAGTATTTCTGGAACTGGCCAGTTTAGTTGGTCGTGGCTTCATGTTCATTTCAGGGTTATGGCTTTCTATGTTCACACAACTCCACTCCAGAAACAGAACACAGATTTCCCAGATTTGGCGAAATGAACCTCAGTCCTTGGTCAAAATATAAGTATTCTAAGACTCCCTGTGCTTGTGCTCAGTCCTGTTTGACTCTTTGCAACCCTATGGACTGTAGCCGCCAGGCCTCTGAGTCCATTGGATTTTCCCCAGTTCCCCAAATGCTATCTCTACAACTCATTTTCACAAAGCTATTCTTAAAGGTAACCAAAACTGTACTGAAGAATTTTCTGTTCCTGTTTGTGACTCCACTCTGGCCTTTGCTGATTCCCACACCATTTTGAATTTGCCCAATCACTGAAGCAGAGATACCTAGAAGTAAACATGAGTGGATATAACCAATTTTGCCAAAGTGGATTTTCCTAGATTAGAGAAAATGATTTACCTCTATATTAATATTATATTAATGTTAATTAGCAAATCATTTTATTATTTTATGAAAACATTATGAACCTACATCTATGTACTGAATATAGTTGTATTATCACACATATTTTATATTCAATTAAATTGGATTTTTATAAAATAATTATACTGAAGAAATTAAGAATTGATAGATAGCATTGAAGTAGACTTTAAACCTTACTCTTATTCAAAACTTCTTAGACAGCCCCTTCAGTATCATTCAAAAACATCATACCTAGATTTGCTATTCTCTTTATGTCATAGATTTATTCTTTTAAAAAAAAAACAGGACTTAAGAAGATACCTAAAGTTTTAATTTTTCTTCTCCATTTAAAAAATGTTTCATACAAAGGAAAATAAAGAGATAAGATACATATTAAATAATCTTTCCAAATTAACTTGGTGTAAGACACTGGTCTTGGATATAGTACAGAAATGGATTCTTTTTAGCACTTTAGGGTCATTTTTAGTGCATTTTTAGTTGTGGACTATTGAGTTTTCTATCGGCTTCTTGGTAGTAACTGGGTAGTCTTAATCAGATTACTAAGTCTCCATGAATTTAGAGGGGTGGATGAGAAATAATAATGTATTTAAGTGTGAAACTTAAGCTTGTATTTCTTGCTCACTGCAATGGAAGCTCTGCAAGAGCAGGGATTTTAGTGTATTTGCTTATTTCTTGGGACCAGAACCTAAAAGTGTGCCCTGCACAATGGGTATTCAAATATTTGATGAGTGAATGCAGAAATAAGGACTTCAAAATCTATTTTCTTTAAGATTAAGTGTGCCCCATCCAACATACATGTACTAAAATATGTCTTAATAAGAGCTGTTGTTTAGTTTTTTTAGTTGCTGAGTCATGTCCGACTCTTTGTGACCCCGTGGATTGTAGCCCAAAAGGCTCCTCTGTCTATGGGATTCTGAAGGCAAGAATACTGGAGTGGGTTGCCATTTCCTTCTCCTGAACTGTTTGAAAGATGCAAATGTTGCCTGATAAAGGACACTCCTGTACGTTGACCCTTAGCCTATCCATTACATGATGGCTATTGCTTGTTAGAGTTAGTTTTCATCTCAGGGTATTAGCAGAAATAATTCAGACTCTGCACCATGAACCAACACTGGCCCGCAGAATCTTGTCTTGGCCATCTCACTACCTCATCATACTCCATGTGAAGGAATGACAACATTTTTCATGGTCTACTTTTTATATGATTATTTAAGATTGCTTGTGTGCTAAGTTGCTTCAGTTGTGTCCAACTCTTTGTGACCCTGTGGACTGTGTAGCCCACCAGGCTCCTCTGTCCATGGGATTCTCCAGGCAAGAACACTGGAATGGGTTGCCACTTCCTTCTCCAGGGGATCTTCCCAACCCAGGGATCATCGAACTTGCATCTCTTATGTCTCCTGCATTAGCAGGTTGGTTCTTTACCACTAGTGCCATCTGGGAAAACCCCAAATTATATAGCAATGAAATAGAAATTACATTGTTGTAAAATATACTGAATTCAAAACATGGTTGAGACTGTCCAGTCAACTGGTATTTCAGTGGTTAATTTGGGAAGCAATTTCTAAGAAGTAGTGATAACTGAAGAGAAATATATTTAGCTTTTGTAATAGTCACTTGACTTGCATGTGTTTGTTATAATAACACATGGATTTGTTTTGATGTCTTTTACTACATTTTAAAAAATTTATTTCAAGTTTATTTCTCCATTATCATGGTACAGCCTGTCAAAATGTTTGTGTTGAAAAATGTCACTCACTAACAAAGTGTGAGAAATAAGGAATAAACATGTTTTTGATTTATTAGCTGATGCCATGTTAAAGGATAAGTCTCCTTGAAAAGTTGAGGAGGATGCTGGTTTTATTTATAATATACTCAACCATATAAGTGTGTAACTGCATGTTTTTATAAAGACATGTTTACATTTTAAAATATGCTTTTAAATAATATAAGTAAATTTATATTCTTTTTTGTATTATAATATCTGTGTCTATACATTGCAAAGAGGATAATATTAGTTGGAACAGGAAATGTTTTCTGAGAATGAAATTACAGTTCTATAAAGAGACTGATTTTATGATCACAGCATTTTCATTTCCAGTTTTTCACTGTTCATTTCTTACACATTGGCAAGCTAATCTTTAGCATCAGCCAAAATTTCACTTGACTATTTATTGTAAATTACCCTAATTGATGAGTGAGAAAACTTTATGATACCCTAATTTTAGTTGGATGAAATAACTGATTTTCATCTGATTCATCTTTTGGTCCCTTAAAATATGTTAATAAATGAGGAAAATCAAGCATAAAATAGCAAAGTGCAGTTACTCCTGCTCAGGATTAAAGCAGAATGGAGAGAATTCAAACAATTTCTTTAACTGTTCATCAGCTATTGCTGTATACACCACTTCAGTGAATATGAATATCCCTCATAAAAGTTGTAAAACATTTATGGAATCCATTTAAGAGATGGTAAAAATTTTTTATACTATTAGGAGAATTTCTAAGTTCTTAAAAAAAGTCTCGAATGCTCTATAATGCTGTCAGCTGATTAATTTTCAGACAGAAATCTGAAAGTTCACTGAAATTTGAAAATCTGAAATTTTACTTTGAAAGTGTCAGTAAATTCCCAGTGGAAACAGTGGCATACTGATGATATTCAATTGTTCTTTTCTTTCAATAAAGTTCATATCTGGAAATTTAGCTCAATATATCGTTTAATTTATGAGTGATGTTTGTTTTCTAGAAAGTTTTTAAACCTATGAAATTAATTCTGTGAGATTTATTTAACTAGCAAATTCCTTTCTGGGAGTATGATTAAAGCTGTTGCAACCATTTTTCAACAATAGGTATCTCATATAAAGCAAGATAGTTGTATTGAGTGTTTATAGACCATAGCAGAGTATTTGCATTTTGCTTTTTGGGGAAACTCATTAAAAAAAGTTATTACACCTTAATACATTCTCATTATAAAAGATTCAAATACTCCCAAGATCTAGCAAAATAGGTTTACCTTCATGTCCTCTCACCATCATGATCCTCAGGTACAAAACATTAATAGTTTAGCATGCATCATTCCAACACAAATTCTATCCATACACGAATATGTATACCTTAATATTAAAAAATGAAAAATAGGATCATAATGTATATTCTTTATTTTGAATTTGGGTTGGAAATTCAACATACTTTGTAAGTAAGGAGATTTGATTTGTATATCCCAAGGTCACTATTATTTGGAACATCTACCCAAGTAGTTATCACTGCTGCCCAGTGTGAGTCTCCCCAAGCTACTCTAGCATTTTCTTGGCATAGCATCTCTGAAGAAAGGGAAATATATCCATGAGAGAGTAAAATAATTATATACAAGCCAGTTCATTCATCAAAGAACCATGGCTTAAAAAGATATATCTTTTTTTTTTCTTTTAAGAAAAGAAATCCGTTAAGTTTGCCCACACTCTTTCTCTTTGTTTGCAGTCATTAATGGTTTAGCCCCATATTGCATTTCTCATAATAACCATGTGGGCAAATGCTTGTTAGATATGTTAGAATGTTCTTTAGTTGATTCTGATCTTTTCTTTTTTATCTTATTCTCTCTTATTTGACCTCCTGTGCTTTTCCTATCTTCTGCTATCTTTAACCCTAACATTTTGGAGCATGTTTGATGGTCATGTATTTAGAAAAGATTTTCCCAACCTTGGCAATATTGATATGTCAGGCCAGATGATTCTTAGTTGTTAGGTCAAGGAGAGGGTTTTTCTGGGCATTGTAGGCTGTTTACCTCTACCCATTGTTTACCCACACTATAAGAATCGAAAATATCTTTAGATGCTGCTGAATGTCCCCTGGGGGCCAAAAGTACCGCCAGGTGATACATTTGTCCCTGGGGGTGCACAATCAACCATGGTTCAATAGCATTTCTAAACTTTTATTTTTATGGCATATATTTTGCAGGGATAGATAACTATCTTTAATCTGGTCCATAATATGTTTTGAAGTATCATTAAAATTGTATAAATACAGCACTGTTAAAACTTCACTCTATATATGAGTTGACTTTATATATATAATTGACTTTAAGTCACATAGAAGTAGATAGATGTTTACTGTATATTTACATTAAAAATTTATATGTATATGAAAATATTTGCTCAGGAAAAGACCTTTGCATCATGAAAGAAATGTCCTCATTTATCTATATAGATGAAATCTGAAACCTGAATTCAAGCCCTCTTATCTAATTCTTCAGCACTTGAATTCTAGAATTTTAAAAAAATATATGCATTTAGGCTATTGCAGTGTAACATGTAAACATGTATTGTGAAAAGGCCTTAAATCATACCAAACTACTTTCCAGAATAGATCAGGCATCATAAAGTCCCAATATACATGGTTTTTTTCATACATAGCCACTCAACATTTATCTTCAAATATGTAAATCTGTGTATATTCAGTGTCAATGGAAATAACATAAACTAACATTTTAAGATTTTATCTAAAATTTTCAGAACTCAGTGATGATATTTTAATAATAAAAATCGTATCCTATATACTATCTAAGAAATGTTTTCAGACATATTTATCTCTGAAAGTTTACCTTTGAAACATTTTGGCACTCCCCCAGAAAAGGGCCAAGAACAGAAAGAAAAAATGACCTTCACAATGAAATTTAGACTATTTCAAACAGTGTTTCCTGTATTTTTAGACTTAATGTTCTTATCTCCACCCTTAGTATGTATTCTTATTTAATTAATTTCCTGTTGATTTTAAAGGAAATTTGTACTGTAGGCTATTTTAAAATAATTGCTTTAAACTTTCTCCCATATTTAAATTACTTGCTTTACAGAAGCAACACTCAGCCATTTTGAAAGTCAATATTTGAGTGTTTTCAAAATCCAAGCTTTGTATTTTAATGTATCAAATTATTGTTTTCAATACACCCATCTTTAAATCTGTACTTTTGCATTCTGTTTTTATAATTTCTATGTATATTTACCTAATCCAACTTTAAAGATTTGAAAATGGCAAATCTAATAGAAGGATGAACTTTTTTCTTTTGTTTTCAAGCTAATATAAAACACATTCTAGACATCAGTATTATTTTTAACACTAATATAAATTCTGACTAAAGTAATAGACTTTCACAGACTTGAGACCAAGTAAGAATTATTAAAAATAATATTCTAATAAAAATACCTATGCCACTAAGGTTAAAACCTATGTTCACAGTGTCATGCTATTTGTCTTTATTGTGTCACTGGCATTATCTGAGTATCATTTGCATAACTTTAATATTTTTATTCAAATATCAGTCTTAAAAATATTTAAAAGGAAAATATATAATGGTCCATATTTTTTCCCAGTACACATTAAAATAAATAATAGAATGAAAAGAGCTACAGAAAAGGTTACACAGGAGTCACTTGAAGTCATCTATTATGTCACCTGCCACATTTTGGGAAACATAATTTGAGGGAGATAATCTGTGCTTTATAAAACTTAGCCTTTGATTTGCAGAGGCTTGAGGTTATGGAAGCAAGAATTTTCCAGAACATGACCAAAAATTCTTGTGCTTTGTTATTTTAAAATTAACACACAGTGATTTCTGTAAAATGCTGATTATCATAGAATATAATTGAGTCTAATGCATTTATGTCTTAAAACTCCTTTTTGGGGAGAGGGGAGGTGGTTGGCCTTGGTTATCAGTTGGGATTGTAAAAAGTAACAGTATGGCTTTTTTATTTTGTTCTGTTCTCATGACATTAAGTTTAGTTTTACCTTAAAGGAGAGAACTGAAACTTATGCCAAGTTATTTAGTTCTAGATTTCAAGAAGAATGACATTAGGGCAGTTTGTAATGAGTATAATATTCTTGGTGGTTTATTATATTTCAAATTTGTAGCTGGTCTTTTACCAGACATTTCTTTAGCTGTTTCTCAAGTCTTTCACAACACTGCAGTTCCTCCCTACATTTGTTATTTCAGCTGTGACATGGAGGTTTATTTTGGAAATGTATATTGACTAAAGTTTCTTATGCCACCCTCACTTAGCTCTGTGTAGTAAAGGTCACATTTAATTAGAATACAGGCTTTATGGCTAAGAGGTACATTGGAACCAGCCAATTTCCATTCCCACTGCTTCACTGACCTGAATTTGGCCTTACCGCTTTCCTTGTAACTTAGAATTCTGTCTTAACTTTTTCTCAGCCGTTGGTATTATCTCACTCTAGTTCATTGCAGCTCTGAATTTGTTTTGCCCTGGTCAAAAGTCTTCAGAATCTCATCTTTGCGAAGACCTATTTCTACCTTCTGTTCCCACCACTATCTACCCCAGTCTTCTTATATTCCCATTACTCTTGATCTACACAAACTATGGTCATTGAGTCCTTCGGAGATTATACCTGTGCTTTTGCTGTCCTCTCTTCTCATTCACTACCCTTCTTGAATACCAAAGTATATAAATTCATTTGTCTGTTAATATCTACACTACTTTCCAGGCTCAACTCACATTTTACATTTTACCCTTCACCTTAGACTCCTTGGGTTCTCTTTTAACCCCCCACAAACACGATGTACTGTGTCTCTTCTCCCTGAGTCATCATTATATTTTTCTTATTAAAAAATAATACTGTGATTGTAATCTCAGTGTAGAGAGAAGGCATGGGTTTTTTGGTCTTCTCTGTTCCCTGGGTAACTGCTGTGATCAGAGCTTGTGTTACATTGTGTATAGATGGCCCCTGACTTGTAATGATTCTTATAATTTTTTTGACTTTATGATAATGCAGTACACATTCAGTAGGAACTATACTTTGAATTTTGATCTTTTACCAGGCTAGTAATCTGCTGTAGGATACTCTGATACTGAGCAGTGGTGGTGAACTACAGTTCCCAGTCAGCAATGTGATCAGGATTGTAAAGGAGGGAAACACTTACAGCTATTCTGTATCCATAAAACCATTCTGGTTTTTACTTTCAGTACAGTATTCAATAAACTACATGAGATATTTAATAATTTATTATAATATAGGTTTTGTGTTAGATGGTTTTGCCAACTATTGGCTAATGTAAATGTTTTGAGCATGTGTAAGTATGCTAGGCTAAGCTACAATGTTAGGTGAAAAGTGAAAAAGTGAAAGTCGTTCAGTCGTGTCCGCCTCTTTGTGAACCCATGGACTTCTCTAGGCCAGAACACTGGAGTGGGTAGCCTTTCCCTTCTCCGGGGGATCTTCCTAACCCAGGGATCGACCCCAGGTTTCCTGCATTGCAGGCAGATTCTTTACTAGCTGAGCCACAAGAGAAGCCCAAGAATGCTAAAGTGAGTAGCCTACCCTTTCTCCAGCAGATCTCCCCACCCCAGGAATCAAACCGGGGTCTCCTGCATTGCAAGCAGATTCTTTACCAACTGAGCTATCAGGGAAGCCCATTCAATGTTAGGTAGTCACATGTATTATTTGCATTTTCAGTTTGGGATATTTTCAATTTAGAATGAGTTCATTAGGGCATAAGCACATCATCGGTTGAAGAAGACCTATATTCTGTTATATTCTAGGGACTCTTTTTGCACACAAAGTTGCAGTTTGCAATGAATGGTTTAGAAGGCTGAAATTCCTTATTTATGAAGGAATGTTATTTTAATATTTATTCAAACAATATCCTGAAGAATCTCAATGTTTTTGCCACCCACAGGGAAATAATTTCCTTTCCAATAAAGTGCACAGTTAAGGTGTTTGTGAGCAGGAATTGAATGAAAATATACCACTGAGGAGATGGCTGAAAGTTTACATGTATGTGTATGTGTGCGTGTCTGTGTGTGTACAAAATTGGGGAAAGAGGTTTCTTTTACCATCAGTGCTTCCCAGTGTTTTAAGTCTGAATTAAATATTAAATGAATTAAATGTATTCAGTCCCACTGCATTTTAGAGCCATCTGTGGTCACTTATGATCCTAATGCCAGTTTCCATCTTTTAAGGGGGAAATTGCAGTGGTGTGGAATCTGGAGATTATTGCTCATCTCATTCTCTCACTCTTCCATGATTTATTTACCTTCTGTATAGCAAGTTACCAGCAGGAAAAAAGCTCATATATTTGCAAATAGAAAGAATATAAAATAATTTATTAATTTGATAATAATCTATTAATTGAGTTATATGTTTAGGCTCCTGAGTATAATAATCTTACTTTTATACTTTCTTGTATCTTTATCAAAAACTTGTTATTGCAACATACATACCTTAGCAAAATTTCAAAAAAGAAGTAATTTGTCTTAAACTTAGACCAAAGTGCTAATGACAAAAATAGGAAAGGGGATTTAATTATAAGACATACTAGATTTAAAGTCTGGGCCCTCATGCTGCCCATGCATGGCAATGTCTGTGATTACTCTGAGCACTTTTTTTGTATTTACTCAGGACTAAATGAGTAAATGACTAAGTGTCAGCACTATTTAATTCAACAAATTAAATTTGTTGAAGAGTCTCTGATGCCTCTGAATCATTTTCCAGGGGACATTCTGAAACTAGACCTGTAACAATAATTTCTTAGTGAACATAGAAAATGTTCTCTCTTCAAGAAGAGTAATATTCAAAGGGGTCTTCTAAATAATACATGAGGATATTTTCTTACTCCTTAGATGCCCATTTAACTAGAATTTAAGACTAAATATAGCAACTTAGAATCCTTTAAATTTATACCTCTGCTTAATTATTTAACAAATTCAAAAATTGATTTCCTTTAAAAGCGTCTTCCCATTTCTAATCTACTGAAGTCAATGGCAAGTATACTGGTGCTAGACAAAGCTACAGCACACTGAAACATATGTATGTATTTCCAAAACCCAGTGCAGTAATATATTTCTCTGTATACCCTTAATGTAGATTATATAGACTCATGTTGGTGTTCTCTAATTTGTGAGAACCTGGGGCATTTGCCAGAAATATAAGAGGTCATGATTATAGTTGGAGGCTCCTTAGAGGATGCAGTATATTTCCTGATTACATGTTACACTGACAGCTCTGAATACAATGGAGATAGTAGAAAAGAAAGCAAAAGAGCTAAGTACGGGTATTGTTACTTCCCAGGTGCTGCTGCTGCTGCTAAGTCCCTTCAGTCATGTCCAACTCGGTGCGACCCCATAGATGGCAGCCCACCAAGCTCCTCTGTCCCTGGGATTCTCCAGGCAAGAACAGTGGAGTAGGTTGCCATTTCCTTCTCCAATGCATGAAAGTGAAAAGTGAAAGTGAAGTCACTCAGTCATGTCCGACTCTTCGCGACCCCATGGACTACAGCCTACCAGGCTCCTCCATCCATGGGATTTTCCAGGCAAGAGTACTGGAGTGGGGTGCCATTGCCTTCTCCCAGGGGTAAAGAATTGGCCTGCCAATGCTGGAGAGCAAGACATAGGGGTTTGATCCCTGGGTCAGGAAGATCCCCAGAAGTAGGAAATGACTACCCACTCCAGTATTCTTGCCTGGAAAATTTCATGGACAGAGCCTGGCAGGCTATAGTCCATGGGGTTTCAAAGAGTCAGGCACAACTGAGCGTGCACACACATTGTTACCTCATGCCTTGTTCAATCGCATGTGGCATCTGTACAAATAGAATTATTTTAAATTTGAATTTTTTGTTGTTTCTTTCAGAGATTCATATTTATATGTAGGAGAATCATGTGTGGGAAAAAAACCCCTATAGTTTTCTGTACTGAACCAGTATTCCTAATTGACTGTAACTTTTCTAACTTTTTGAATGCTCTTTTAGAAAATGATGATAATATTAATCTTTTTTGCATTTTAAGAGGAATATATAAATATATTGACATTTATTTTATTTTATATTTTATGTTTAAATTTTTGTTAGCTTTCTCTTTTTTTAGCTTTCTTTTTATAACTATTTGGAAATAATTTCAAACGTAGAATAAATTTGCAAGGATAGTTGAAAGGGTACCCTCTATCTACAGTAACTTATTGTTAATATTTCATTTGGGTCATCATTCATGTTCTCTCTCTCAGTGTGTGTGTATATGTTTGTGTGTATATAATATGTTCACATGTTATATACATGTGTGGGTATATACATTTTTTTCATAAACCACTTGAGGGTGATGTTTAAAAAAGTTTTTTTCTGGTAAGCTTTCTTATCTCTTTTGTTTTTGAATATTTATGTTCATGATAGAAATAAAAGACATTTTGGTCTGATTTAGGTGATGATAAACAGAGCCTTCTGGTAAATTTGGTTTTCCACTCTTAGCCATTTTTATCTCGGTTACAACTTTTTATGCTCAATTTATATGACCACTATGAATATTTGTTGAGCAAGGGAGACAGTATATACCCTTTCTTCTATTCACCTTTGAGGTGTTTTGACTAATGGTTCCAAGCAGGGGATGAGGAAAGGGGATGAAAGGGAGCATGGTGTTAACTCTCCATAGGGTGATGTTGAATGTTTGGGATAAAATCACTAGCTAACCTTGTCACTTAGCACATAGATATTACTTTCATGTTAAAGGTGGATTTTAGTATGAAAATTATATACTGAGCACAAATGTTTCACAACTCTCAGTCTTCACAGATCCTTGATTTTCAAATGTTTTGCTACTTATTTCATTATTATTATTTTATGTCCTGCTCCAAGAAACAGATGAATGTGATACCTGTATGTTCTAGAATCTTAAAATACAGTTTTAGAAGGACTATGTTATTACTCTCTTTGCCATTTCTTGCTATACTTGAGTAGGCTTTTAATACATGCTGACTGATTTAAATGAAGATGTGCCCCATACAGCTGCTCTGCTTCATTTTTTGTTAGCTTACTCCTCAAATCTGTATTATCAGCAAGGCAGTGTCCTAGATCACCTGATGAGATGCTTGAAGTTTTCGGTTTTACATGTTCGATCTATAGTTAATACTTCAGAATATATAAAATCTATATAAACTTTGAGTTTAAGAATATTTTAATAACAGATATTTTATAATTTCGTACATCAACTATTGAATGACAAACCTAGACAGCATAGTAAAAAGCACAGACATCACTTTACTGACAAAGATCCGTGTAGTCAAAGCTATGGTTTTTCCAGTAGTCATGTATGGATGTGAGAGTTGGGACCGTAAAGAAGGCTGAACACCAAAGAATCAATGCTTTGAAACTGTGGTGCTGAAAAAGACTCTCGAGAGCCCCTTGGACTGAAAGGAGATCAAACCAGTCACTCCTAAGGGAAATCAACTCTGAATACTCATTGGAAAGACTGATGCTGAAGCTAAAGCTCCAATACTTTGGCCACCTGATGCAAAGAGCTGCTTCATTGGAAAAGACCTTGATGCTGGGAAAGATTGAGGTCAGGAGAAGGGGCAGCAGAAGATAAGATGGTTGGATGGCATCACTGACTCAATGAACATGAGTCATTGGACTTGAATCTCCTTGAGAAAACTCAGGGAGATTGTGAAGGACAGGGAAGCCTGGCATGCTGCAGTTCATGGGACATGAGTTGGCCACTGAAAAACAATAACTATTGAATACTCAATGCTTTACCTATATTATCTTTAGTTTTTACTGAAATCTTAAACAAAATTATTCAAGTTATCTGTATTTTAGAGATGAGAAAAAAGAAGCTTAGATGGTTAAAATAGTTTGCCTTTTAGATAATAATATATCCCTGTGGGTTACTGTGAGAATCAAGACACTGTATGTCTGAAGTAGCTCACACAGAGATTGGCACATAGTAGTCTTTCAATAAGTAAAAATTTTAATACTCTTGTTGGTTGATGGTATTGCTCTTATCAATGCCAACATATCAGTCAGTGGCATAGCTAAGGTTCTGCCTTATCTGAATCTACAGTGTATGTTGACTATATTTGATATCTTTTGAAATACAAATAGAGTGAACACTTGATGCAGTTATATTTCTTTCCCTATGCAGCTGTGTTCTCTATTACTGCAAAGAAGCCAGCTGTTAATGACCTCATGGAATAAATTTTCATTATTGGCTTTAACTTGCAAAGCAATCTTTTAATGGTCAAGGCTGACACCGTATTTCATGCTGATGACAGTGTTCCTAGAAGCTCTGCAACAGATGGTGGCCGTTGTGTAGAATCAGCACAGCTCTCCTGAGCTGTGCTGCCAGCTCAGCATAATTCTCCAGATAAACAGTTTGCCTATATAAGGCATCAGTCAGCAGTGGAGAGATTTATCTGTAAAAGCAGAGGGGAAAATAAGAGGATTCTTACTAAAATGGGTTGAGGGCACAAGCTGAACTCTGTTCTCTGTGTGGCATTCTGTGTCAGATTTTAGAAGCATATGGCCAGGACCGATTTCACCGTAGTTCCAGTTAGCAAATAGCCTGGTGTCATATTCCACACAAACCACAAGTTTACATTTTGCATTGAGACCATTTTTATCTGAAGGCGCTGTGTTTTACACGTGCTCATATGAAGGCAAGATGCCTGGTGTACAGAACATGCAATTGATGAATGCCTTAGGGAATAATGACAGGGAGATGAGATTTCAGTGCCAACAAAGGACTCTTTGTTTCCCAGAAATTTTCATCATTTTGGACAGGATTATTTGAATCTGGTAATGGATGGACAAGGCCTGCTCTTGCTCTTCTGCTTGTGCCTATAAATTAGGAATCGCTTCTATGTGATATGTGGAAAATATTTTTTTGGGAGAAAAGAGAAGTGTGTGTACTTTTTCTGATGTGCCTTGTGTATTTTTCTGGGACCGGTCAGATGACAAAACTTGCAGTGATTGGATTGAACTGCAGAGGTGATTTAATGTGAAATTAATGGATCTTAGCCTTCAGGGCTCTTTATTTTCCCAGGTTCTTACGAAGACCTTGGACCTTATTCACATGATCTTATGTAAAATTTGCAGTTAAGATGTTTTATACACTCAGGTAAGACTGATTTTTTTTGTACACCTACTTCCCTCTGTCATAGTTCCGTATTGAAGTGGCTGTGTTCAATTCTGGAATCTGGCTGATGGGATGCTGAGTTGGAGATATATTTATTTTGGGCTTAGTGGGATATATCAGTGTGAGACATCTGAAATTGTCATTTTTGGAGGTCGAAGATGATTGAACATTGGCGATGTCATATGGTTACAGGCGGTTGGAAGTTGCTTCAGTGTAGAATTAAGTTATTTCTACTGCCCTGGTAAAGAACTGTCTTCCAGGAATCTTCCTGCTGCTCACTGAGCTATATACCCTGTGTGACAAGTGCACAGCAAGAGGGCATTTTGTGATATGCACATGTCCTTGGGCACCTGGCACAGAAAACATGTGGGTGAAGGAGGAACAATGATAAAACTTTGATCGACTCTGATAGAGGAAACTGCATCATCTTTCTAGTTTTCCCGTAGAAAACAATACAAAATCCTTAAAAAATGATGGGGTACCCCTTGAAGTCTATAAGCCAAAGCAAAACAAAACACTGAAAAAAGAAAATATACAGAAACATGTCTAGTAATTCTCTGAAAGCATATGCAGTTTTTCTGGATTTTGTGATTTTTGTGGCAACTGTCAAATTATTTGTGGCATTTTGAAGCTTGTTTACTTAAAGGGTTTCCCGGCCTTCATTGTATAAGTTTCAAAGTTCACAGTACTTGTATCTGCACCTAAATTGGAAGCATATGGAATGGGGTTCCGATAGCAAACAGATTTTTTTCCAGGAACCCAGAGATCCTTTCCTGAGAATATTTTTATAACTTCTTAAATTGGAGCTCAAGCATAGTGACATAACTGATTTCCTTTCAGAGGAAAAAAGGTGTGTAATGGGATGAAAATAGATTATAAGCATGATACTAGAGTATATAACAGAGAAGGAAATGGCACCCCACTCCAGTACTCTCGCCTGGAGAAACCCATGGATGGAGGAGCCTGGTGGGCTGCAGTCCATTGGGTCACTAAGAGTTGGACACGACTGAGCGACTTCACTTTCACTTTTCACTTTCATGCATTGGAGAAGGAAATGGCAACCCACTCCACTGTTCTTGCCTGGAGAATCCCAGGGACAGGGGAGCCTGGTGGGCTGCCCTTGATGGGGTTGCACAGAGTCGGACATGACTGAAGCGACTTAGCTGCAGAGTATATAAGGTGATGTTTCTAGGGTTAGGATTGGAGTAAATTTTAAAAACCATAGCAACTCAAAATCTATTTCTATTCATCTCTATCTTTTCTTAACCTTGTTTATTACCATCTTGCCTTTCAGGAAAATAAACACAGATAAGGATCATCAGTGAATGAGATTTTTTAGTTAATGAAGCCGGGTGTGTATGAAAGACCTTCACTCAAGCTGTCTTCTAGTGTTTTCCACTCTGTTTCCTAACGATATGTTAGCCTGACAGCTTTTTTTCCCCCTTTTTCTTCAAAGGTGGCCTGGGAGGCACTGCTAGAATCAGCAAATAAATTATTTGTTAATAAATTCTCCATAAACATGAATTCTTCAGCGTTCACAAGTAAAACAGCCGTTTGCTCTTCTGTCCTGTTGTTTTGTCTTCTTAATTTTACCAACTTTGGGGAATCTGGGAAGCTGTAACCAAAGAAGCAATACTCTTCTTATTGATGCATACAGCTCCCCAAATGTCACGAATAATTTAGAAAACTTAAGATCACAGATCAACTCATCATAAATTACATGTAAAGCATTTGGTTGAGGGAGGATCCTCAGTATAGTGCCCACCCATGACCCCCACCTCCTTTCTTTTATATTTCCCTATCTTGGTGAATGTGACAACCAACCTTAAAATTCTGTAAGGCAGAGTGTGAGGCATGCAAGACACCTCATGACTTATTTGCCATATTATGCTCATGTACAGAGAAGGCAATGGTAGCCCACTCCAGTACTCTTGCCTGGAGAATCCCATGGATGGAGGAGCCGGTAGACTGCAGTCCATGGGGTCACTAAGAGTCAGATACGACTGAGCAACTTCACTTTCACTTTTCACTTTCGTGCATTGGAGAAGGAAATGGCAACCCACTCCAGTGTTCTTGCCTGGAGAATCCCAGGGATGGGGGAGCCTGGTGGGCTGCTGTCTTCGGGGTCACACAGAGTTGGACACGACTGAGTGACTGAACTGACTGAACTGACAGATTGATGCTCATGTAAGCTTCCTTAGTCTCTCCATTGGTGACCTCTATGGCTCCTGACTCTTTCTGACCCACTGTCAAAGGAGTTCTTTTTAAGGAAACATTGTTTATATAGCATATTTAAAAGCCTTATACAAAGGATAGTCACCATTGCATCATATATATTCATTGAACAAGTACCAATTGAGTGCTAGGGAGAACTGGCGTGAAGTGGGCTGGACATCTTCAGATGTCTCTTCCAGGTCCCTTCTCTACCTGTGTCTGTTATGCTCTCTTCCCTGAGAGACAAATCAATATAAACCATAAATATAAATATAAACCATAAGCCTCCTGGGAAGAGCTATGAGGGAGAGAGAAGTGTGAGCTCTCATTATTTATTCTCTTAGCTCTTAACTTGACTGTTGGCCCCCTCCAATTATGAGTGTTTCTCTCAAAGCCGTCCTCTCTGTTGGACTCTTTCTGGTTTTCAGTATCTTTCCTCTCTCTTGTCCCTTCAGGGTTGTGTGTGGCAGTAGACCAATATTACTACCACTGAGGTTCTTGATTATCCCTTTTGGTTTCCTTACATCCTTCTACCTCTTGTAAATAGTCCTTTATTAAACTCTCCAGGGGCTTCTCCAGTAGCTCAGATGGTAAAGAATCTGCCTGCAACGCAGGAGACCCAGGTTCGATCCCTGGGTGGGGAAGATCACCTGGAGAATGGAATGGCTACTCACTGCAATATTCTTGCCCAGAGGATTCTATGGACGAGAAGCCTGGGGCCAACAGTCCACGGGGTCACAGAGTCAGATAGTCAGACACGACTGAGTGACTAGCACTCTCACTTTTCAAATTCTTTATCAATTATCTTAATTGAGTCTGGTACTCATTTCCTTCTAGATCTGACTGAACCTCTGTCATGCTTTGAGGTTATCAGTGATATATGAAGTAGTGAGGGAAAAAAATTCATGCAGGGAAAGAACTTTCTGCATGGAAAAACTCTTTTCCTGGAAAATTAGAAGGACAGCAAGGTGGACTGGGTGGCTAGAATGAAGTAGGCAAATTGGAAAGAAGTAAGAAATTAAATGAGAGTGGTAGCAGAATGAGGTGGGAAGACCACCAAATGCCTAATAGGGCTTATTTTCATCACGAGAGTGAAGTCATTGGAGTTGATGACTGGTTTATCATGTGTCACTCGGACTACTATTTGGAGAATAGACTGGGGACAAAGGTAGAAGCAGGGAGACCAGTTAGAAGGCTGTTGAGAAAGATGATGGTAATTGCAGCAGCAGCAGAAGTAGTGATAAATGGTGGGATTTTGGATATATTTTGGAAAATGGGGAAGAGATTTGCTGATGGTTAAAGAAGGAGTCCAGATGGCAAATTTGGCACTTAGATGGATGGACCTGTCATTTCTGATATGGAGATGACTGCTGGAGGAAGAGTCATTCTCCAACAGTCTTATGGATATCCTTCATATCCATATGAAGTGGATATAGTGAGTGAGAGTGGTTCACAGGGAATGTGTCTGGGATAGAAATACAAATTCAGGAGTCATCAACACACAGATGATATTTAGCCTGAAATTCCCTAGGATGTTGATGCTCAAACTTCTGATTTACATACTTATAAATATAATTTTCATTGTAAATTATGGTGGTTGGGTCAGCAAACTCTAAGAACAGTGTTATTAGAATTAGACTATATGGCTTCCCCAGTGGCTCAGAGATAAAGATTAGATCAGATCAGATCAGTTGCTCAGTCGTGTCCAACTCTTGCGACCCCATGAATCGCAACACGCCAGGCCTCCCTGTCCATCACCAACTCCCGGAGTTCACTGAGACTCACGTCCGTCAGTCAGTGATGCCATCCAGCCATCTCATCCTCTGTTGTCCCCTTCTCCTCTTGCCCCCAATCCCTCCCAGCATCAGAGTCTTTTCCAATGAGTCAACTCTTCACAGGAGGTGGCCAAAGTATTGGAGTTTCAGCTTTAGCATCATTCCTTCCAAAGAAATCCCAGGGCTGATCTCCTTCAGAATGGACTGGTTGGATCTCCTTGCAGTTCAAGGGACTCTCAAGAGTCTTCTCCAACACCACAGTTCAAAAGCATCAGTTCTTCGGTGCTCAGTCTTCTTCACAGTCCAACTCTCATATCCATACATGACCACAGGAAAAACCATAGCTTTGACTAGACGGACCTTTGTTAGCAAAGTAATGTCTGCTTTTGAATATGCTATCTAGGTTGGTCATAACTTTTCTTCCAAGGAGTAAGCGTCTTTTAATTTCATGACTGCAGTCACCATCTGCAGTGATTTTGGAGCCCCCAAAAATAAAGTCTGACACTGTTTCCACTGTTTCCCCATCTATTTCCCATGAAGTGATGGGACTGGATGCCATGATCTCAGTTTTCTGCCTGTTGAGCTTTAAGCCAACTTTTTCACTCTCCACTTTCACTTTCATCAAGAGGCTTTTTAGTTCCTCTTCACTTTCTGGCATAAGGGTGGTGTCATCTGCATATCTGAGATTATTGATATTTCTCCCGGCAATCTTGATTCCAGCTTGTGTTTCTTCCAGTCCAGCATTTCTCATGATGTACTCTGCATATAGGTTAAATAAACAGGGTGACAATATACAGCCTTGACGTACTCCTTTTCCTATTTGGAACCAGTCTGTTGTTCCATGTCCAGTTCTAACTGTTGCTTCCTGACCTGCATACAAATTTCTCAAGAGGCAGATCAGGTGGTCTGGTATTCCCATCACTTTGAGAATTTTCCACAGTTTATTGTGATCCACACAATCAAAGGCTTTGGCATAGTCAATAAAGCAGAAATAAATGTTTTTTTTGGAACTCTCTTGCTTTTTCCATGATCCAGTGGATGTTGACAATTTGATCTCTGGTTCCTCTGCCTTTTCTAAAACCAGCTTGAACATCAGGAAGTTCACGGTTCACATATTGCTGAAGCCCGGCTTGGAGAATTTTGAGCATTACTTTACTAGCGTGTGAGATGAGTGCAATTGTGTGGTAGTTTGAGCATTCGTTGGCATTGCCTTTCTTTGGGATTGGAATGAAAACTGACCTTTTCCAGTCCTGTGGCCACTGCTGAGTTTTCCAGATTTGCTGGCATATTGAGGGCAGCACTTTCACAGCATCATCTTTCAGGATTTGGAATAGCTCAACTGGAATTCTGTCACCTCCACTAGCTTTGTTGGTAGTGATGCTTTCTAAGGCCCACTTGACTTCACATTCCAGGATGTCTGGCTCTAGGTGAGTGATCACACCATTGTGATTATCTGGGTCATGAGATCTTTTTTGTACAATTCTTCTGTGTATTCTTGCCATCTCTTGGTAATATTTTATGCTTCTGTTAGGTCCATACCATTTCTGTCCTTTATCGAGCCCATCATTGCATGACATGTTCCTTTGGTATCTCTGATTTTCTTGAAGAGATCCCTAGCCTTTCCCATTCTGTCGTTTTCCTCTATTTCTTTGCATTGATCGCTGAAGAAGGCTTTCTTTTCTCTTCTTGCTTTTCTTTGGAACTCTGCATTCAGATGTTTATATCTTTCCTTTTCTCCTTTGCTTTTCACTTCTCTTCTTTTCACAGCTATTTGTAAGGCCTCCCCAGACAGCCGTTTTGCTTTTTTGCATTTCTTTTCCATGGGGATGGTCTTGATCCCTGTCTCCTGTACAGTGTCACAGACCTCATTCCATAGTTCATCAGGCACTCTGTCTATCAGATCTAGGCCCTTAAATGTATTTCTCACTTCCACTGTATAATCATAAGGGATTTGATTTAGGTCATACCTGAATGGTCTAGTGGTTTTCCCTACTTTCTTCAATTTAAGTCTGAATTTGGCAATAAGGAGTTCATAGTCTGAGCCAGTCAGCTACTGGTCTTGTTTTTGCTTACTGTATAGAGTTTCTCCATCTTTGGCTGCAAAGAATATAATCAATCTGATTTTGGTGTTGACCATCTGGTGATGTCCATGTATAGAGTTTTCTCTTGTGTTGTTGGAAGAGGGTGTTTGTTATGACCAGTGCATTTTCTTGATAAAGAATCCACCTGCAATGCCAGGAGTCCGGGAGACGCTAGTTCAATCCTGGATCAGGAAGATCCCCCTGGTGGAAGAAGTGGTAACCCATTCCTGTATTCTTGCCTGGAAAATCCCATAGACAGTGGAGCCTGGTGGGCTAAAATCCATGGGGTGGTAAAAGAGCTGTACATGACTTAGGGACTAAACAACATTTACAAGAAATGAAGAACTTGCATATTCTATAATTAACATGCATACAACATAAGCACCTAAAAATGAGAATATCTATTAAAATACTGACATGTACATGCAAACTCAGATATTCAAGTGTGTCTAACACAAAGACTATGTTTGAAAATATTATTTGCCTTTTTGGAAGGCATTTTTATTTAAATGTCAAAAAATGAGAGAAATCACTGATTTTCCTGCCGAGCAAGGGAAGTAATTATAACTCTAAGAAGAACATAAGGAGCATTATTGCAGCTGCCTTTGAAATGTCAGTCAACTTTTAAAATGCAATTATTTTAAGCCATTTGTTTACAAAATGGCATCTCTATTTGTATACAGTTTCAAATATTTGACCCTTTTTTGATTCATCTCTAACTTGTTAGGATTTTGAATAAAGGGCCATTTGCAGTGGTAAAGAAATCTTTACCACCTAAAGCACTAGACTAGGTGTGAGATGTGTCAGTGTTGAGGGTAATTATTTTGCCACCAACTAGCTATGTGAATATGTAACAAAACATCTCTAGGCCTTTAACTTGTTTGAAAGTTAAAAGATTAATTTAGATTACTGGTATTTCCATAGTTCCACAGACTATCCCCTGGCTCAGCTCCCAGACTGGTCAGGATGGGCCAAGTATTGCCAGAAATGCCTGGGTCTCTCACTTTTTCAACCAGAGCTTTTACATTTTATCTGCTCTGTGTTAGAGAAAGAAATGGCAACCCACTCCAGTATTCTTGCTTGGAGAATGCCAGGGACAGAGGAGCCGGTGGGCTGCCATCTATGGGGTCGCACAGAGTCAGATACGACTGATGTGACTTAGCAGCAGCAGCAGAGCTACCAAGGAAGACATTTTCAATGTATTCACCCCCAGTTTATAGTCTTAGAAAACCAGTTAAATGCTAATCTTTACTAGGAAAAGAATTCTTTTAATTAATTATGCATAAAGCTTTGTCAGCTTTGAGAACTGCCTTCCCTCTAAACCATTGCCCTCAAAATATACCCGGTCAGTTCCATAACTCTTCCTAGGTAACTATTCTTTTTTGCTTCTGAAGTATACTTAAGTCTTTAACATTCTTTAATTATAGAATCTTAAGAGAGTCTTAAAGTTGAGAAAGACCTTAGAAATGATCTCTTTCAACCTCTTTCCTGATACAGATTGACTACTACATCTTTGAGACTAGTTATTCAAAATCTATTTGCAGAGTACCAGGGGCTCATCAACTGAGATGGCAACCCATTCTGTTTACAACAGCTCGTCATATGCTTTCTTATGTGCGGCCAAAATAAATACCATCGAAACCTTCACTTTTCTGTCATTTACCATAGGGATTTGAAAACCCTATCTGTGGTTAGTGGCTCTCAAAGTTTACTATATACAGAATCACTTACAGGGTTATGATGAATATTCTAGGACTCTATTCAAAGATTGTTTCAATTAATCAAGAGATGCAGTCCAGCAATCCAAATTTTCAATAAACATTTTCTTTAATTATAATTATAGATCATTACTATAACTCATCACAGAAGACTGTGAATTGTAAAATTCATTTATAAAATAGTTTGTATGATTTCACTTTTGTATATAATAGCACCTGCTTATATTAAAAAGATCAATTTAAAAGGATGTCTCCCAAATGTTACCAGTGGTTGATTATTTATGTTTGTTGACATTGCAGACAGCTTTATTTCTGCAATGATTATATATTGCTTCTATCATTAAAAATGATGTTTTAATTAGTGTTTTATCACCCCCAGAACTTATCATAAGGGCTTCCCTGGTGGCTCAGCTGGTAAAGAATCCACCTACAATGCAGGAGACCTGGGTTCGATCCCTGGATTGGGAACATCCCCTGGAGAAGAGAATGGCCACCCACTCCAGTATTCTGGCCTGGAGAATTCCATGGGCTGTATAGCCCATGGGGTCACAAAGAGTCAGACAGGACTGAGCGACTTTCACTTCACTTCACTTATCATAAAGGTGATTTTACAGAACTTGGAGACTGGCAAGAACAAAAGAAACCTATCTAATATGGAAGTATTATTGCTGCTGAGTCCTTTCAGGGCATATTAGAGTCAGGGTCCTTGGAAAAAAAAAAAAACAACTACCTCTTTTGATCTGCTCTAAAGGGAGTGTTACTGAGCAAGGCTTTCTGTGCCTATGGCACAGAAAGTCAAACTCTGACAGCAGATATTTGCGGCAAAGTCAGGATTTATTTGCAGGGTGCCAAGCAGGGAGAATGGGCAACTCATGCCCAAAAGACCCAAACTCCTCGATGTTTTACGGGCAAGGGTTTTTAAACTTGGTATTAGGGTAAAGGGTCATAGGATGTGTGATCAGCTCCTGGACTTTGTTCTGATTGGCTGGTGGTGAGATAACAGGGTAAAGTTTCGGGAATCTCAACCTTCTGATTGAAAACAGTCTGAGGTCTACATGATTGTGGTCAGCATGAACTCACCATCCTCCACCTGAGTGGAGATCTTAGTTTCTACAGAACAACTAAAAGATATTCATCAGATTGCTATCTATATCCCTTCAGGAGGAATAGGAAGTCCTGTGACTTGTCCTAATCATTAACTGCTCGGGTCTGCTCTTTGGAATTCAGGGAAGCCTAGAATTTCTTTTTCTCTGCAAACAAGGTACAGGGGATATTGAGGGGCCTTTCATAGGTTCTGCTTGGTTTCAATCCCCCTTTTCTTTAATATTCTTCAACCTGAGGGGAACAGAAGTGGGACAAGAAAGGGAATAAAGTTTTGGATAGAGAGTAATCATAAACTCAGTAAAAGAACTCAGTTTTAGGGAGACTCCATTTCAGGAGAATGAGGGTCAGCAATGACAATCATCTCATCACTCAGCCCAAGGCCAGTTTATCATCATCTGTTTGTTCTTTCAACAAATATTTATGGGGATTTTCCTGGTGGTCCGGTGGCTAAGACTTGGAGCTCACAATGCAGAGGGACCTGGGTTTGATCCTGGTCAGGGAACTAGATCCCGCATGCTGCAACTGAGATCCCAGTGCAGCTAAATAAATAAGTGAATAAATAAATTAAAAAAATCATGTTCATAGGATATATGCCACTCAGTCAGACTATAGTGGAACACTTGTGTACCAAATTCCTACCATAGCAGAAAGCAAAGGTGGCATAAAAAACAGAGGAGTTGTTTTTCCTTGGGAAGCTCTGAGGTAGTTTCACTGAAGAGTGGTTGAATAAAGTAAACCTTGAAAAGTGAGGAGCAATCTTATCTAAGCTGATGAAATGAGGCTGGAGATTTTTCCTTGAGAAAGAAATATACAAAGCACATGGAAGTGCAACACAAATACAAAGACCATGGAATTGTAACCTCGTGTTATAAATGGGGAACTGTAAATACTTTGATATGGCTAGAGGGCTGGGTGCCCTTGAGAAAACTGCAAGAGGCAATTTTAACAGGTAAGCAGGAGCTGTTCTTGGAGAACGGCATTTTTATATGCCATTTTAAAGAATTCGGGAGTTTAGGTGAATAACTTGATCAGCTTTATAATGTGGCAGATAGATTGGAGAGCAGGAGTGGGGGCAGTGGCTGGAGAGGGCAAGACTATTCTGGTACTAAGAAAAAGTCCTAGTTCAGTTCAGTTCAGTTCAATCGCTCAGTTGTGTCCGACTCTTTGCAACCCCATGGACTGCAGCACGCCAGGCCTCCCTGTCCATCACCAACTCCTGGAGTCCATCCAAACCCATGTCCATCGAGTCGGTGATGCCATCCAACTATCTCATCCTCTGTCGTCCCTTTCTCCGCCTCCCCTCAATCTTTCCCAGCATCAGGGTCTTTTCAAATGAGACAGCTCTTCGCATCAGGTGGCCGAAGTATTGGAGTTTCAGCTTCAACATCAGTCCTTTGAATGAACACCCAGGACTGATCTCCTTTAGGATGGACTGGTTGGATCTCCTTGCCATCCAAGGGACTCTCAAGAGTCTTCTCCAACACCACAGTTCAAAAGCATCAATTCTTTGGCACTCAGCTTTCTTTATAGTCCAACTCTCACATCCATACATGACCACTGGAAAAACCATAGCCTTGACTAGATGGACCTTTGTTGGCAAAGTAATGTCTCTGCTTTTCAATATGCTATCTAGGTTGGTCATAACTTTCCTTCCAAGGAGTAAGCGTCTTTTAATTTCATGGCTGCAGTCACCGTCTGCAGTGATTTTGGAGCCCCCCCCCAAAATAAAGTCTGACATTGTTTCCACTGTTTCCCCATTTATTTGCCATGAAGTGATGGGACCAGATGCCATGATCTTCATTTTCTGAATGTTGAGCTTTAAGCCAACTTTTTCATTCTCCACTTTCACTTTCATCAAGAGGCTTTTTAGTTCCTCTTCACTTTCTGCCATAAGGGTGGTGTCATCTGCATATCTGAGGTTATTGATACTTCTCCTAGCAATCTTGATTCCAGCTTGTGCTTCCTCCAGCCCAGCATTTCTCATGATGTACTCTGCATATAGGTTAAATAAGCAGGGTGACAATATACAGCCTTGAGGTACTCCTTTTACTGTTTGCAACCAGTCTGTTATTCCATGTCCTGTTCTAACTGTTGCTTCCTGACCTGCATACAGGTTTCTAAGGAGGCAGGTCAGGAGTCTGGTATGCCCATCTCTTTCAGAATTTTCCACAGTTTATTGTGATCCACACAATCAAAGGCTTTGGCATCGTCAATAAAACAGAAAGAGATATTTTTCTGGAACTCTCTTGCTTTTTTGATGATCCAGCGTATGTTGGCAATTTGATCTCTGGTTCCTCTGCCTTTTCTAAAACCAGCTTGAACATCTGGAAGTTTATGGTTCACGTATTGGTAAAGCCTGGCTTGGAGAATTTTAAGCATTACTTTACTAGCATGTGAGATGAGTGCAATTGTGCAGTCCTAGAGGCAAGAGTTATTAAAGGGTTGAAATTAACAATATCTGACTGGTTGGTTGTGGGGGCTAACTAACCACAGAGGGAGGAGTCTGGTGTGACTCAGTTTCTTGTAGGTTTTAGGGTGGATTAGATTCTAGTACCATTTTTGCATGGCAGAAGATAGGTTATAAGTCACACAAGTTGTTTTCCATTTAGACTGTCACTCCTCTCCCATGGTACGGAGTGAGAAAAAAATTACATGGCATATATAGAAGAAAGTAAAATTTGGGACATTGTTTTTCACGTGCCTATCCCTACATTTAATTTCAGCATTTCTCTGTCTCAAAAGCTTGTTGTGACTTAGGAAATTTTCACTGTATACAACTTAATAACCTTCCATTTATATAAACCTCTTTGTCTATATGAATTTAGAGATAACTGTGAGAGAGTATACCTTTTAGAAAAATCAGAAAGTCACACCAAGAATGAACTATTTGGAATGGAGGGGGATGTCAGAAAGCAAAGTTAAGTTTTGTGAAATTTGTTGGATATGCAGTGATGGCAGATAATTTTAGTATCTCGTCAGATGTTGTGCTTAAATGAGTAGAATCCATCCATATTTACCAGATAAGGATATGCATATGACTTCTGTGGGTCATTCTGCTGCTGAAAATTTGATTTAGATAATTTTACATAAAGGGTAAGACTCTAAGACTAAATGAGCTTAAGTGGTTTTTCTGTGTGTAAATGGTAGCTACTAACGCAATGCATCTAGTCTGTTGATTTGCAAAAGTAATCTTCTTGTACCTAGACTAAGAAATAGAAACTGCTGACAGATGCCCTGTATTGCTAAAGCAAATTTATTGTACATTTCCATTGTACATTTACTTTTATGTAAGGTACAGAAATGGAACTAAAATATAGTTTATTGACTTTCTTCTACTACAATTTAATGAGTATTCTTCCATATTTATATGTGTTTCATTGATTGAAAAAAAAATTCACCACCTAAAAGTTGAGAATAATATTTTATTCAGGGGGACTTGCTGAGAACTTAAGCCTGGGAAGCAGCCTCTCAGATAGCTCTGAGGGATGGCTCTGAAGAAGTGAGGGAGGGGCTAGGATATATAGAAGGTCAAACAAGCAATTAAGAACCAGAGAGTCGAACATCAAAAGATTACTGCTAATTAAAGAAAACCAGACATGCCAAGTCAATAAATTTAGTGCTTTTCTTTAAATATGCATGGGAAGATGCCAGAGTCTGGGCTCAAAGAAGTCATTTTCTTTATATGCACCTTAATTATCTGGGGCCAGTATCCTATTTTTCTCCATCCTGAGCCCTGTAGGGATACACAGTTGGGGCAGTTGCAGTGGGTGATGGCCGAAACATCCTTTGTTTACTGTTATTGCCAGCAGCATTTTTTTGACCACAGTTTTTATAAATGCCTCCTCACTATTTATTTTACTGTTTATTATGTGTATTATTCAAATGATATGAGATGGTAGAGATAAAAGAGCCATTGAAAATATGTGATTTGATCTTGATAGTCAAAAGTATTCGGCTGTTCAGGCAGGTGACCATATTTTGGGCCAAAATGCTTACCTGATACTAAAAAAGTTAGTAGTTGGTTTAGGTGAAGGCAGGATTAAGGGAGTGATAATTATGTATGGCATCTCTTAACCTTTTAACTCTTTTAATCATCCCAAGCACCTAGTAACCTTAGTTTAGCTTGATCAAAACAGTTGACTGAGGAACATTAAAAAAAAAAAAAAAGATAACCCTTTTTTTTTCAGTGTCTGGTTAAAGTAGAGTTACCTTTGTATTCCTTGGAGAGGAGAGAAGGGGCTTTATGTTAGAAGAAGAGCTATGGAAGACTTGCTTTTTTTTTTCCCCCCCCGAACAACAGCTAATATCCCTCTGGCTTGAATTTTAATGACTGCATATCACTCTTTGAATGTTATTGGGAGCTCTGCCCTCAAGCCTATAAACAGCAGTTTGAAACCGGAAGGTTTTCTGAGACCTTTCCTCAAGACCAGCTGCAATTCTGATGTGACCACTCATTGTTCTGGAAAAAGCAGCTTATTTAACCCATTTAGCCACCCTGTGGACTGTGCCTTTACAAAGCTGTTTCTGTCCCGCATGGGCAGGGTCTCCAGGCCCAGCTGTGGGCTGGCTGAATTAATAAAAGGATACTGAGCCCACATTCCCTAAAGACTAGCAGATTTCTATGTGGACTCCATTCTAACAGCGTGACCTTCTGGCCTTTGACATGACAGCTGGAGTTCAGATCTGTTTGACTCTGAGAGGACAGCTTAGGAAGAATGTTCTCAAAGGTTTATTGGTGAGAAATGTGGATCTACGTGGCCTGTGCCTTGTCTGAATTTGTAATTAACATTTTCAAGCACCTGGAATTTAATAAGCACTGAATGTGGTGCTGACTTTTGTTTTGCTTGGTCTCAGTAATACTTTACCAGATACTTGTGTTATTTCTGGTCTACAGAGACAGAAACAGAGAGCCTGCAAGGATATAGGTGTCTGACAATTTAGGAAGACTAGTGGGTTTTATCTCTGGCTGCATATTTGGTTTACCTGAAAAGCTTTTTTAAAATATATATTCCTAGGTTTAGGACAGATAAGTTAGAATAGAATCCCTGGAGGTGCCATTTTAAAAATAAAACACCTTCCCAGATGATTATAATTTATAGCAAGAGTTGTGAACCTTTGTCCTAATTTGCCTGACACTCATCCCTTACCAAGGCTTCTCAGGCAGCACTAGTGGTAAAGAATCTGCCTGCCAATTCAGGATATGCTACAGACATGAGCTAGATCCCTGGGTCGGGAAGATTCCCCTAGAGGAGGAAATGATAACCCACTCTAGGATTCTTGCCTGGAGAATCCCATGGACAGAGGAGCCAGGTGGGCTACAGTCCATGGGGTCACAAGGAATTGGACATGACTAAGTGACTGATCATAAGTAGGAGCGTCCCTTATCAAATCCTGATCCTGCATCAGCCACATATGCTTGAGTTAGAAACTTGTTAGAAACCCAGACTATCAGGACTTTCCCAACCTGATGTATCAGAACCTGAATTTTTAAAAAATCCCTAGGGAACTTCCTATTTGTATCGTTCTTGAAACTTTTCTATAAATCTAACATTCTTCTAAAATTAAAAGTGTTTATTAGGAAAAAAGAAAATCATGTTTTGGATACAAAGATCAAAACCTTCCCTCCAGTAGCTCTGTCCAACAAGAGAGAAGCTTATTAAAAGGCAATTTGCTAAGAGTTATAATGGAAGTAATGTAGAAAGTGCTGTCACTTTATGGAAGGAAATGAGAACTGCTCTGTGGAGAAATTAAAGAGAACATATCCTGGCTCATCTCGTGAGGTATGGGTGAGGAGGTTTCTCCCCTTCAGCATTGGGTTAGCATTTTTGGGGGGGCTATGGCTTTGACAGCTGGAGCACAAGGCCTCTCACCACTGTGTCATGTGCCCCGCCATGCCCTCTGCCTCTGGGTCAGTGAGCATCCCTGCTGTTGCCACATTTCTGAGGGCGAGTTCCATAGAAGGAAGGCTGCCAGCTTCCTTTGCTTTCATATAGCCTGCTCTGGGGCACTGGACCCCAGGCCTCCTCCTCTGGCTCAGGCAGAGCACCAGCCAACTCATAAGCACCTTTTCAGCCAGGGTCCCAAGGGTGTGGCTTCATTTATCTGGGTTGCAGAATGAAGATGATACAGAGGAGAGCCACAGCTGACTCTGATAATCTTGTTGCAAGAGTGAGAAAACATCCTCTGTGAGATCAAGTCCTGATCCTTCGGAGTGGGAGCATTGACTCTAAAACCCTAGACTACCAGAGAACTAACCCTAGGGAGTATCAAATAGTGAAAACTCACACAAAGGAAACCTCTTGAATGCAAGAGGCATCACCCAACCACCCTAGCACCCTGTGCAGGATGCCTCATCTAAACAAAAACAAAGCTAAAATACAAACCCAATCAACAGCAGATAGGGTTACCACCTCACTCAGCCTTCATCAGAGGACATTTTAGAAACAAAGAACACAATTATTGAAATTAAAAATACTCTAGAAGGAATCAATAGCAGAATATCTGAAGCAGAAGAATGAATCAATGAGCTGGAAGATAAAATGGAAATAACTTCTGAAAAGCAGAATAAAGTAAAAAGAATGAAAAGAACTGAGGACAGTCTCAGAGACCTCTGGGACAATATCAAATGCACCAGCATTCGAATATATGGGTCCCAGAAGAAGAAGAGAAAAAGAAAGGGTATGAGAAAATTTTTGAAGAGACTATAGTTGAAAATTTCTTCAACACGGAGAAGGAAATAGTCAATCAAGTCCAAGAGGCACAAAGAGTCCCATACAGGATAAACCCAAGAAGAAACACACCAAGACACATACTAATCACACTAACTGAGACTAAACACAAAGAAAGAATATTAAAAGCAACAAGGGAGAAGCAACAAGTAACATACAGTGGAAACCCCATATGTTTAACAGCTGATCTTTCAGCAGAAACTCTTCAGGCCAGAAGGGAATGGCAGGATGTATTTAAAGTACTGAAAGGGAAAAATCAACAACCAACATTACTGTACCGACAAGGATCTCGTTCAAAATTGATGGAGAAATAAGCTATTCAGACAAGCAAAAGTTAAGAGAATTCAGTACCACCAAACAACTGAGTGACTTCACTTTCATTTTCCACTTGCATGCATTGGAGAAGGAAATGGCAACCCACTCCAGTGTTCTTGCCTGGAGAATCCCAGGGATGGGGGAGCCTGGTGGGCTGCCGTCTATGGGGTTGCACAGAGTTGGACACGACTGAAGTGACTTAGCAGCAAACCAGCTTTACAACAAATGTTAAAGGGACTTATGTAGTCCAGAAATACAAGAGAAGAAAAAAGATCTACAAAATCAACCCCAAACAATTAAGAAAATGGCAATAGGAAGATATATATCAATAATTACATTAAATGTAAATGGATTAAATGCTCCAACCAAAAGACAGGCAGGCTGAATTAATACAAAAACAAGACCCATATATATGCTGTCTATAAGAAACCCACTTCAGACCTAAAGGCACACATAGACTGAAAGTGAGAGGATGGGAAAATGTATTCCATGCAAATGGGAAGCAAAAAAAATGCTGGAGTAGCTATCCTCATACAGACAAAATAGACCTTAAAGAAGATTACAAGAGATAAGGAAGGACACTACATAATGATCAAGGGATTAATCCAAGAGGAAGACATAACAATTGTAAATATCTATGCACCCAACATTGGAACACCTCAATACGTAAGACAAACACTAACAGGCATAAAAGGAGAAATTGACAGTAACACAATAATAGTAGGCGACTTTAACTCCCCACTCACACCAATGGACAGATCATTGAAACAGAAAATTAATAAGGAAACACAAGTCTTAAATGATACATTAGATGAGATGGATCTCATTGACATCTTCAGGCCATCCCATCCAATTGCCGAAGAATACACCTTCTTCTTAAATGCACATGGAACATTCTCGAGGATAGACAACATCTTGGGTCACAAATCAAACCTCAGTTAATTTAAGAAAATTGAAATATCAAGCATCTTCTCTGGCCACAATGCTATGAGACTAGATATTGATTACAAGAATAAAATTGTAAGGAACACAAACACATGGAGATTAAATAACACATTTCTTAAATAACCAAGTTACTGAAGAAATCAAAAGGGAAATAAAAACATTTCTAGAAACAAATGACAATGAAAACAACTCAAAACCTACGGGATGCAGCAAAAGCAGTTCTAAAAGGGAAGTTTATAGCAACACAGCCCTACCTCAATAAACAAGAAAAACATTGAATAGACAACCTAACTTTACACCTAAAACAACTGGAAAAAGAAGAACAACAGCAAAAACTCCCCAAATTAGTAGAAGGCAAGAAATAATAAAGATCTGAGAGAAATAAATGAAAAAGAAATGAAAGAAACAATAGTAAAGATTAATAAAACTAAAAGCTGGTTCTTTGAGAAAATAAAATTGACAAGCATTTAGCCAGACCCATCAGGAAAAAGAGAGAGAAGAATCAAATCAACAAAATTGGAAATGAAAAAGGAGAGGTTACAACAGACAATGCAGAAATACAAAGGATTATAACAGACTGTTATGAACAACTATATGGCAATAAAATGGATAACCTGGAAGAAATGGACAGATTATCAACCAGGAAGAAGTAAAAATTATGAACAACACAATTACAAGCACTGAAATTGAAGCTGTAGTCAAAAATCTCCCCCCAAAAACAAAAACCCAGGACCAGATGACTTCACAGCAGAATTCTATCAAACATTTAGAGAAGAGCTAATGCCTATCCTTCTAAAACTTTTTCAAAAAATTGCAGAGGAAGGAACATTTCCAAACTCATTCTATGAGGCCACCATTACCCTGATACCAAAACCAGACAAAGACAACACAAAAAAAGAAAACTAGAGGCCAGTATCACTGATGAACATAGATGCAAAAATCCTCAACAAAAGTTTAGGAAACAGAATTCAGCAACACATCAAAAAGCTAATACACTATGATCAAGTTGGGTTTATTCCAGGAATGCAAGGATTCTTCAAAATATGCAAATCAATCAATGTGATACACCATATTGAAAGATAAAACTGAAAGATAAAAACCATATGATCATCTCAATAGATGCAGAAAAAGCCTTTGACAAAATTCAGCATCCATTTAGGATTAAAATTCTTCAAAAAATGGGCATAGAAGGAACCTACCTCAACATAGTAAAGGCCATATATGATGAACCTACAGCAAACATTATTCTCAGTGTTGGAAAAATGAAAACATTCCCCCTAAGTTCAGGAACAAGACAAGGGTGTCCACTTTTCCCACTATTATTCAACATAGTTTTGGAAGTCCTAGCTACAGCAATCAGAAGAAAAAGAAATAAAAGGAATCCAGATTGGAAAAGAAGAAGTAAAGCTCTCATTGTTTGCAGATGACATGATCCTCTATTCAGAAAACCCTAAAGATAGTATCAGAAAATTCTAGAGCTAATCAGTGAATTTAACAAAGTTGCAGGCTACAAGATCAATACACAGAAATCACTTGCATTTCTATATTTTTCTATGAAAATCAGAAAAAAATTAAGGAATCAATCCCATTCACCATTGCAACAAAAAGAATTTACATAGGAATAAACTTACCTAAGGAGTCAAAAGAACTGTACACAGAAAATTATAAGACACTAATGAAAGAAATCAAAGATGACATAAACAGATGAAGAGATATTCCATGTTCCTGGGTAGAAGAGTCAATATTGTTTAAATGACTATACTACCAAACTCAATCTACAGATTTAATGTGATCTCTATCAAATTACCAATGGCATTTTTCACAGAACTTGAACAAAAAATTCCACAATTCGTATGGAAACACAAAAGACCCTGAATAGCCAAAGTAGCCTTGAGAAAGAAGAATGGAGCTGGAGGAATCAACCTTCTTGACTTCTGATTATACTACAAAGCTTCAGTAATCAAGACAGTATGCTGCTGCTGCTGCTGCTGCTGAGTCACTTCAGTCATGTCTGACTCTGTGTGACCCCATAGACGGCAGCCCATCAGGCTCCCCCATCCCTGGGATTCTCCAGGCAAGAACCCTGGAGTGGGTTGCCATTTCCTTCTCCAGTGCATGAAAGTGAACAAAAACAGAAATATAGACCAATAGAACAAGATAGAAAGCCCAGAAATAAACCCATGTACCTATGGGTACCTTATTTTTGACAAAGGAGGCAAGAATACACAATGGCGCAAAGACAGCCTCTTCAATAAATGGTGCTGGGCAAACTGGACAGCTACATGTAAAAGAATGAAATTAGAAGACTAACACCATATGCAAAGATAAACTCGAAATGGATTAAAGACCTAAATGTAAGAACAGAAACTATAAAACTCTTAGAGGAAAACATAGGCAGAACACTTGATGACATAAACTCAAACAAGATCCTCTATTACCCATCTCCTAGAGTAATGGAAATAAAAACAAAAGTAAACAGCAAGGTGAAAACACAACCCTCAGAATGGGAGAGAATAATAGCAAATGAAACTGACAAAGGATTAACTTCCAAAATATACAAGCAGCTCATACAACTCAGTGCCAGAAAAACAAACATCCCAATCAAAAAGTGGGGAAAAGACATAAACAATTTATCCAAAGAAGACATAGAGATGGCTTACAAACACATGAAAAGATGCTCAACATTGCTCATTATTAGAGAAATGCAAATCAAAACTACAATGAGATATCACCTCACACCAGTCAGAATGGCCATCATCAAAAAGTCTACAAACAATAAATGCTGGGGAGGGTGTAGAGAAAAGGGAACACTCTTGCACTGTTGGTGGGAATATAAATTGATACAGCCACTATGGAAGACGGTATGGAGATTCCTTAAAAAACTAGGAATAAAACTACCATATGACCCAGCAATCTCACTCCTAGGCATATACCCTGAGGAAATAAAAATTGAAAAAGACACATGTATCCCATTGTTCATTCCAGCACTATTTACAATAACTAGAACATGGAAGCAACCTAGGTGTCCATCGACAGATGAATGGATAAAGAAGTTGTGGTACATATACACAATGGAATATTCAGTTCAGTTCAGTTCAGTCACTCAGTCGTGTCTGACTCTTTGCGACCCCATGAATCACAGCACCCCAGGCCTCCCTGTCCATCACCAACTCCCGGAGTTCACTCAGACTCACGTCCATCGAGTCAGTGATACTCAGCCACAAAAGGGAACACATTTGAGTCAGTTCTAATGAGGTGGATGAAAACCTAGAACCCAAAGATAAATATCGTATTTTAACACATATATATGGAATCTAGAAGAATGGTAGTGAAGAACTTATTTACAGGGCAGCAGTAGAGAAACAGACATAGAGAACAGACTTATGGAAATGGGGAAAGGTGAGGAGAGGGTGAGTTGTATGGAAAGAGTAACATGGAAACTTACATTACCATATGTAAAATAGATAGCCAGTGGGAGTTTGCTGTATGGCTCGGGAAACTCAAACAGGGGCTCTGTATCAACCTAGAGGGGTGGGATGGGGAGGGAGATGGGAGGGAAGTTCAAAAGGGAGGGGATATATGTATACCTATGGCTGATTCATGTTGAGGTTTGACAAAGAACAACCAAATTCTGTAAAGCAATTATCCTTCAATAAATAAATAAAAGAAGAAGGAAAATTACCCAAGAAAGGTGACTTGAAGACATTCTGGGCACAGAGAAAGACACAAAGGACAATTCCTTCAAGAAAATTCTCTAATATGAAAGGAGTTTTAGAAAGAAACATAAAATTGGGTTTTGATGAAAATATAATGTTGAAAACACTGGTATATATTTTAAAAAAGATAATGCCAAACCCCAAACTGAAGATTAGTGCCAGACTAGAGATAATCTAATAATTAAAGGAAGACTTTCTTTCTCTTTTTTGAGGAAAGCAAAGTAATTAAGGACAACTAATCATTTGTAGCTAAATTAGGGCTCCTGAAGAGGATTGGGGACAGAATTTTTTGGAAGTTCTCTCTTTTGGAAATTCTTGTGACCCTACTCTCTGGCATTTGTGGGTTTCTTTGAGGTGCTGTGCTTAACTTCTCAGGGCCTTTGAAGCCGCTTATTTTCTCTGCTGGCAGGCTGACCTCTTCTTCTTCTTTTTATTTAATTTTGATTGGCATATGGTTGCTTTACAATGTTATGTTATTTTCTGCTGTACAGCAAAGGGAATCAGCCATATGTATACATACATCCCCTCATTTTTTTGGATTTCCTTCCCATTTTTGACTCCTTATTCTACCCATTGCTAAATCCTCCTCTTCCTTCAACTGGCATTCTGCCCAGAACTGCTTCTTCGAATTTACACTCTAGGTTGGGTACCATTCTTCTGGGTTCCTATAACATCCTGTATATGTCACATTACTGTCAATTTTCTTTTTGTCTATTTATCTCATGAAACAGTAAGTACCTTGAAGGCAGGGGTTTTCCAATGGCTTCTGTGTCTCCAGAACTTCTCAGAGTTCTTGACTCAAGAAATTCTTAGAAATAAAATGAAAAATGAAAGCAATAGCCTATCTTTTCCCATAGCTGACAGTGTCAAGATGGTCTTGGAGATGGCAATAATGGATTACAAGGTCTTTACATTGATAGTTGGGGAGAAATTTAGAGACTTCAACCTGTATATAACACATGGCTGGCATATAGCAGATTCCCAATACATTTTAGGTGAGGAAAAGAATGAACATTTTCATTTAATATACAAAGGCTCTGATGTAGATTATGTTAAGGATGTGATGTCTCTCTTAGCATATTGTTAGGTGAATATAAACTCAGACATTGATCTTTACTCATAAAGTAGCAATCATTTTTATGACCTCTAATTTTTAAAAATTTTTATTAAAGTATATAGTTGATTTACAATGTTGTGTTAGTTTCTGGTATACAGCAAAGTGAATCAGTGTATGTGTGTGTGTATATATATATATATATATAATTTTATTTTTCATTATGGTTTATTATAAGATACTGAATATAGCTCTCTGTACTATGTGTTCCCTGAGACCTGCCTTTGAGTGTTTGAGTGTCTCCTGTGGAGGTACGGGTCAGCAGGGGCCTGCCACAGGGGCAGGGGCTCTGGGTGCAGCAGCCCGGGGTATCACATAAGCCCTCTTAGAGGAGGTCATCATTAACCCCACCATAGAGCTGCCAGAACTTACACAGAACTGGGGAAACAGACTCTTGGAGGGCACAGACAAAAGCTAGTCTGCTCCTGGATCCAGGAGAAAGGAACAATGAACCCACAAGAGACTGACCCAGACTTGCCCTTGAGTTGCCAGGAGTTTCTGATGGAGATGTGGGTTGGTGGTGGCCTGCTGCAGGGTTAAGGGCACTGGAACCTTTTGAAGGAGGTCACTGTTACCTTCATTACCTCCACCATAGTTTGGCCTCAGATCAAACAAAAGGGAAGGAAACCAGTCTTGCCCATCAGAACAAGACCCAGTTTCCCCCTCAGTCAGTCTCTCCCATCAGGAAGCTTCCATAAGCTTCTTATCCTTATCCATCAGAGGGCAGACAGAATGAAAACCACAGTCATGGAAAACTAATCAAACTGATCACATGAACCATAACCTTGTCTAACTCAATGAAACTATGAGCCATGCCATGTAGGGCCACCCAAGATGGATGGGTCATGGTGGAGAGTTCTGACAAAAGGTGGTCCACTGGAGAAGGGAATGGCAAACTGCTTCAGTATTCTTGCCTTGAGAACCCCATGAACAGTATGAAAAGGTAAAAAGATAGGACACTAAAAGATGAACTCCCCAGGTCGGTAGGTGCCCAATATGCTTCTGGAGAACAGTAGAGAAATAACTCCAGAAAGAATGAAGAGACAGCCAAAGCAAAAACAACACCCAGTTGTGGATGTAAATGGTGGTAGAAGTAAAGTCTGATGCTATAAAGGAGAATATTGTATGAGAACCTGGAAAGTTAGGTCCATGAATCAAGGTAAATTGGAAGTGGTCAAACAGGAGATGGCAAGAGTGAACATTGACATTTTAGGAATCAGTGAACTAAAATGGACTGGAATGGGTGAATTTAAATCAGATGACCATTGTATTTACTACTGTGGGAAAGGATCCCTTAGAATAAATGGAGTAGCCTTCGTAGTCAACAAGAGTCTGAAATGCAGTACTTTGATGCAATCTCAAAAACAATAGAATGATCTCTGTTTGTTTCCAAGGCAAACCATTCAGTATCACAGTAATCCAAGTCTATGCCCTGACCAGTAATGCTGAAGAAGCTGAAGTTGAACTGTTCTATGAAGACCTACAAGAACTTCTAGAACTAACACCCAAAAAGGATGTCCTTTTCATTATAAGGGACTGGAATGCAAAAGTAGGAAGTTAAGAGATACCTGGAGTAACAGGGAAATTTGGCCTTGGAGTACAAAATGAAGCAGGGCAAAGGCTAACAGAGTTTTGCCAGGAGAATGCAATGGTCATGGCAAACACCCTCGTCCAACAACATAAGAGAAGACTCTACACATGGATTTCAGCAGAAGGTCAACACCGAAATCAGATTGATTATATTCTTTGCAGCCAAAGATGGAGAAACTCTATACAGTCAGCAAAAACAAGACTGGGAGCTGACTATGGCTCAGATTATGAACTCCTGTTTGCCAAATTCAGACTTCAACTGAAGTAAGTAGAGTAAACCCTTAGACCGTTCATGTATGACCTATATCAAATCCCTTACGATTATACGGTGGAAGTGACAAATAGACTTAAGGGATTAGATCTGATAGACAGAGTGCCTGAAGAACTATGGACACAGGTTTGTGACATTGTACAGGCAGCAGTGAGCAAGACCATCCCCAAGAAAAAGAAATGTAAAAAGGTAAAATGGTTGTCTGAGGAGGGCTTACATAGCTGAGTAAAAAGGAGAGGTGAAAGGCAAAGGAGAAAAGGAAAGATATACTCATTTGATTGTAGAGTTTCAAAGCATAGGAAAGACAGATAGGAAAGCCTTCCTCAGTGATCAATGCCAAGAAATAGAGGAAAGAATAGAATGGGACAGACTAGAGATCTCTTCAAGAAAATTAGAGATATCAAGGGAACATTTCATGCAAAGATGGGCAAAATAAAGGACAGAAATGGTATGGACCTAACAGAAGCAGAAGATATTAAGAAGAGGTGGCAAGAATACATGGAAGAACTATACAAAAACAATCTTTACGACCCAAATAATCATGATGGTGTGATCACTCACCTAGAGCCAGACATCCTGGAATGGGAAGTCAAGTGGGCCTTAGGAAACATCACTATGAACAAAGCTAGTGGAGGTGACAGAATTCCAGTTGAGCTATTTCAAATCCTGAAAGATGATGCTGTGAAAGTGCTGCTCTCAATCTGCCAGCAAATTTGGGAAACTCAACAGTGGCCACAGGAATGGAAAAGGTCAGTTTTTATTCTAGTCCCAAAGAAAGGCAATGCCAAAGAATGTTAGAACTATCACAAAATTGCACTCATCACACATGCTACCAAATTAGCTTAAATTTCTCCAAGCCAGGCTTCAACGGTACATGACCGTGAACTTCCAGATGTTCAAGTTGGATTTAGAATACACAGAGGGACCAGAGATCAAATTGCCAACATCCGTTGGATCATAGAAAAAGCAAGAGAGTTCCAGAAAAATATCTCTTTCTGTTTTATTGACTACACCTTTGACTGTGTGGATCACAACAAACTGTGGAAAATTCTTCAAGAGATGGGAATATCAGACCACCTGGCCTGCCTCCCAAGAAATCAGTATGCATGTTAAGAAGCAACAGTTAGAACTGGACATGGAACAATAGACTGATTCCAAGTCGGGAAAGGAGTATGTCAAGGCTGTATATTGTCACCCTGCTTATTTAACTTATTTGCAGAGTACTTCATGAGAAATGCCAGGCTGGATGAAGCACAAGCTGGAATCAAGGTTGCCAGGAGAAATATCAATAGTGTCAGATATGCAGATGACACTACCCTTATGGCAGAAAACAAAGATGAACTAAAGAGTCTCTTGATGAAAGTGAAAGAGGAGAGTGATAATGTTGGCTTAAAACTCAACATTCAGAAAACTGAGATCATGGCCATCACTTCATGGCAAATAGATTGGGAAACAATGGGAACAGTGACAGACTTTTTTTTTTGAGCTCCAAAATCACTGCAGTTGGTGACTGCTGCCATGAACTTCAAAGACGCTTACTCCTTGGAAGAAAAGTTATGACCAACCTAGACAGCATATTAAAAAGCAGAGATGTTACTTTGCCCACAAAGGTCCATCTAGTCAAAGCTATAGTTTTTCCAGTAGTCATGTATGGATGTGAGATTTGGACTATAAGGAAAGCTGAACTCCGAAGAATTGATGCTTTTGAACTGTGGTGTTGGAGAAGTCTCTTGAGAGTCCCTTGGACCACAGGAAATCAAAGCAGTCAATCCTAAAGGAAATCTGTCCTGAATATTCATTGGAAGGAATGATGCTGAAGCTGAAACTCCAATACTTCGCATCCAAACACCTGATGCGAAGAACTGAGTCATTGGAAAAAACTGTGATTTGGGGCAGGATTGAAGGCAGGAGGATAAGGGGTTGAAAGAGGATGAGATGGTTAGATGGCATCATGGACATGAGTTTGAGTAAACTCCGGAAGTTGGTGATGGACATGGGGTCGCAAAGAGTCAGACACGACTGAGCGATTGATCTGAAGAGGATACTGAATATAGATCCCTGTGCTATACAGTATATCCTTGTTGTTTATCTATTCTATATATGGTAGAAAAATGGGGAATGCTTCATGAGTTTGTGTGTTATCCTTGCATAGGTACCATGATAATCTTCTCTATATTATTCCAATTTTAGTGTATGTACTCGAGGTTAGCACTTGCCTCCAGTTAATCTCCTGTACATGTCAGGTATTGGAAACGATTTATGTGTACAATGTACAATATAGTCACATTTAATTCTCTGAAAACCCTTTAAGGCTTATGTTAGGTTTGGGGACATAGATTTGAACTCAGAGGTGTATGATTGTAGAACACATGCTTTTTTCCTAATCAGTGTTCTTTCTGCTCTTCTCTGCCTCCTCCATTTCTTTAGGAAGCAGCAGAAGCTCCTTGTGTCTTTCAGTTCAGTTCAGTTGCTCAGTCGTGTCCGACTCTGTGACCCCATGAATTGCAGCACGCGAGGCCTCCCTGTCCATCACCAACTCCCGGAGTTTACTCAAACTCATGTCCATCGAGTCGGTGATGACATCCAGCCATTTATCTTCCCAGAAATTGCATGGTTTGGAATCCAGGACTTGCACTTTGATTATTAATTTGTTGTGTGACCATAGACAAAAGAAGTAGATGCTGTTCCTCAGTCTCCTCATTTATTAGATGGACCTATTTTACTATAGCAGGGGTCCATTTATTATGCAACCAATATTTAAAAGACTAACGGATACTGGACACTGTTTTAGGTTCTGAAGATTAAAAAGAACAGAAAAGGACAGACAACACCCATAGAACTACAGAGCTTATATTATGGTGATTATGGCAATTGAGGCTGAAAATAAACAAGTAAAACAAAATCAGTGATTAGTACCAGAAGGCAAATACAACATGGTGACAAGAATGGATGGAGTAGATACGGGTGAAGATATCCATGGATGTGGTGGTCAGGCTGTCTCCTTTAGGAATTGACATTTAAAGGGAAACCTGTAAATGAAGCAGACGTCAGCCATGAATACATTTGGAGGCTCAGATTTCTGGGCAGCAAAACACTCAGGGGAGAAATCCTAACTCCAGAAGAGCCCTTCTTGTTGGAGAACCACTGAGTCCAGTGTGGCTGGTGGGAAGAGAGTAGGAGGAGATGAGACAGAGCTTGACAGGTCCAGATTATGGAGTCACAGTCAGTGGTATAGACTGTTTCTCAAATGCTAGCTTGCAGATACTCCACAGAAATTCACGATGATGGTCTCACGTCTTTGATACCTTTGACATCTTTGATACTTCTTCCAACGTCTTTGCCACTTTTCACGTCTTTGGGAAAATCCTTCCTTAGGAGTCATTTCCCAGAATAGAAACTAGAATCTTGCTTCCTCAGCGTCTTGTGTATCAATGACTTGTATGACCCAGGCCCTGTTGATCAGAGGTTCAGAGGTAAATCTTCCAATCAGAAGTTAATGACAAGAAACAGGCACCATGGAATTCATTCTGGCATTGATAGTGGCTGATACATTTCATCCACAGGGCCTGCCATACAGAGTTGCTAGTATAGTATCTGGTGCACAGATCCTGTTAGCAAAAAGGACTTTAGTGAGAATGCCTGGTGATGGCGGCAGTGCTGAGCACACAGCACTGTGTGTTTGATGCTCTTGGGCCGGTTTGATGCTCTTATTTCAGTACTGTTTCTGACTGCATAGCTTAGTTCTTTGGCCATCGTGGAGTTTCTGTGAGTCTGTAATCGCCTTCCATAAATTTCTTTTTACTTAAATTTACTAGAGTGCATTTCTGTTTGCAATTCAGAGCCCTGTGCCTATGACCCCAACTTGAAATAAGAGTCAGAGAAATTTACTACCTGTATCTGAGAAGAATAAGATCTAGAGATTCATTTCAGCTTTAAGTTCTTGGGTGAATTAGTGACCAAATGTTACCTAAACACTGCTTATTTCAAAACCCTATTTCTCATATTTTTATTTGTAAAACTAGTATTTGTAAATGTATTGCAGTAATGAAAGCCTACTTAATTCTTTGCAGACATTAATGGGAAGACAGACTAATTATTGATTTTTTTTTTCTGGAAACTTCTTTATTGACCTCCCTTAACTTAAAGAGTAGGATGTTCAAAGATGCTACTTTCCCATTACACTTAAAGATCTCTCCAGGCTCCCAGATACATCTTTGATAAGGTATACATTATCTTGAACAACTCACTAAGAGCGTCCTTTCCCCCTTATAGGTAAAGATAAATAATTATTTAATTATTAACCACAATCTTAAACATATACTCATTTTAAGAAAAATTTTTGGTGTCTGTTTAGTCGTCATTATTTCAGTAATACACGAAACCAGTCTTTTATGAGGTCTCCTGTGTTGCATCTGAGAAAGGGCTTCTGAAATTTAAGTGGTTCTTAATAGCTGTGCAGAAGAGAGGTGAAAATATGTTTATAATTATCACACCCCCATCTGTTCAGTAATTGTGCCAGGCTATTCTTGGAAGGGTTGTTGTAGTTTCTTCTCTAAAACGGATTTCCATTTTTCTGCCGCTCTGGCTGTCTCTCCACTCTGTGTTAAAGTTCTGAATCTTTACTAACTCATGCCACTTTTGTTTCTTAGGATGTATTCTTTCATTTGTAGCTAAATTTGTTTTCTTTTTCATTGACATGTCAATTGGATGCAGTGCTCATCACAATGATTGTACTAGTGAATAAAATTGCATCTCCAGCATCTCAGTAGGTGAAAACGATGGTTATTTCTTGGAAATATTTCACATATTGTTTACCTTAATGGGAAATGCTCATTGCTACAAATAGGAGGGAAAGACGTATCCAGTTTTCTTGTTTAAAGGCCTTATCTTCCATGATACCAGTATACATATTTAAGAGTACTTACTTTGATTGTTAATTGAAAAGAATATTTTTGATTCAGTGTCTTTATGGGAGATTTAATCACTAGGCTTATACATATTTAGGTTTTGCCTTTGCTGATGAATTTTTAGAAACTTCTTGCCTTGATCATGCTTTGGTGGTAAGTTTTTGGTGAATACTTTTATAGTCACCTGAATGTTAATATCTAGGCATATTCTCTTTATGGATTTCAAGACACAATGCCTAGGGTGGAAAATTTTCATTCTGGAATATATTTTCTGGTTGTCACTATTCCTCCTTTTGTCTTAATACATACATGATACACATTTTAAATTATGCATTACAGCTGGAGATGTGTGCTCATCAGGAAGATTTTGAGAAATTGAAAGAAAATCTTTTAAATAGACATTTCTAGATGATGGGAATATGATGGTTTATTATTTTATTATGTTACTTTATATATGTTTGATTTTTTCTTTTAATAAAACATTAAAAAAGAAGACATTATATCTTAGACTAGTATAACCCTATGACTTAGGCAATTCACCAGGCTTCACTGAGTTTCAGTATCCTAAACAAAGAAAATACATAAAGAAATAAATGCTCTATTTATAGGATTAGGATTTTGTCATGGAATGAATGCTCTAGTGTTCCAGTGTGGATTGTATTCTGAAATGCTATTCACATGTTGAGTATTAATTATAGAAGGATTTTGTGCAAGTGTCACTTAACATTGATTAACCTAAAAAGAACTGGACAGAGATTTGTATAATTATGTTTTGTATTAGAATAACAAGGTCATAGAAGCCAGAAGAGGGCATGGGTTGCCTTTAGAAGGTGGCCATTTAGGAAATGGTGGACCACAACTAAGTATAACATAGGGTGAGAAACTTTATTTTTTGTATTTGTGCAATAAATGGTGATCCTAGTTAAAAAAAGATAACTGTTGTTTTAAATTGGGAGATTTCTTAATATTATCTTTCTTAAATTAATATCAGTTTCATGGTTGAAGGTCTTCAAAATTAGAGCATCTGTCACTGTAGGTGGACAGGCTAGCTTCAGAGGGAGTCTCATGAGAATTTATATCTGCTCTAAAGGATTGATTTTGAAATAATCCATTATGAACATTTGTCCAGTTAATAAGACAATATTTATTCAAAGTTTACTGTATACTTGGAAATGTGCACAAGTCTCAACATAAATTATTGTATTTTTCTCATTGCCACATAAGAAAAAATACTGTTATCTTTTGTTATATAGATGAGGCAGGTCATTATGGCTCAGAGGTTAAATATCTTGCCCTAGTTTATATAAACACAAAAATGATAGACTTAAGACTAGAACTTACCATTTTAACTATAGAATGTATGGTCTTTACTATACCATATTGATTCTTCATAACAGTTATTTTAGCCTAGGCTTTTTTCTAAACTTTTTTTGTTTTTTTTCTGCCTCTATTTCTGTGCTTCTTTATTCAACCGTGTAGGCAAGTATACACCAGTATTTTTCTATAATGGTCCAGAAAGTCTGTTTTTGAAGTGGAGAGAATTCAAATGAAAATATATAAATGCATGTAGGTAATCATGTTGTATTAATTTCCCTAGGACTGCCATAACAAATGGGGCTTTCCCAATGGCTCAGCGGGTAAAGAATCCACCTGCAATGCAGGAGACACAGGAGACATGGGTTCATCCCTGGGTCGGGAAGATCCTGGGAGGAGGAAACAGAGGAAACTAGGCTACAGTCGAAAGGGTCGCAAAGAGCTGGACAGGACTGAATGACTAGGAATGCACTCTCTGTTAACTCTATTAGTCACTCAGTAATGTCTGGCTCTTGGAGGCCCCATGGACTGTAGTCCACCAGGTTCATTTGTCCATGGAATTCTCTAGGCAAGAATACTGGAGGGGGTAGCCATTCCCTTTACCAGGGAATCTTCCTGACTTAGGGATTGAACTAGGGTTTCCTGTATTGCAGTGGATTCTTTACCATCTGAGCCAACAGGGAAGCCCAAATTAGTAGACTTCACTTATTAGAGCAGTTTTGGTGGTGGTAGTGATTAAGTCGCTAAGTTGTGTCCGACTCTTGTGACCCTATGGACTGTGGCCTACCAGGCTCCTCTGCCCATGCGACTCCCAGGCAAGAATACTGGAGTGGGTTGCCATTTCCTTCTCCAGGGGATCTTCCCCACCCAGGGATCAAGACCAAGTCTCCTGCACTGTAGGTGGAATCTTTACCAAGAGAGCCACCATGGAAGCCTGATCTACCAGCACCACCTGGGAAGCCCCTAAGCATGCACACCCCATAACAAATATCACAAACTTGGTGGCTGAAAACAAGAGAAATGTGTTTTCTCACATTTCTGGAGGCCAAAAAAGTCCAAAATCAATGTCTTGGCTGGGTTGATTCCTTCTGGACCTCTGAGAGAAAATCAATTAATGGTTTTCCCCTAGCTTCTGGTGAGATCTGGCAATCCTTAGCATTCTTTGGCTTGTAGCTTCATAACTCCAGCCTTGGCCTCTGTTTTTGCTTGGCAATTTCTTTGTCTTTCTGTGTCTCAAATTTCCCTCTCTTTTATATAGACACTGACTGGTCTTTGGCTGTAGCTGCTAAGCTGTTTCAGTCATGTCTGACTCTGTACCACCCCATAGACGGCAACCCACCAGGCTTCCCTGTCCCTGGAGAGCCCACCCCAAATCCAAAGCGATCTCATCTTACATTTTTAACTGAATTAATTACCATCTGCCACTGAAATTTCTCTGTCATGTCTGACTCTTTGTGACGCTATGGACTATAGCCTGGCAGGCACCTCTGTCCATGGAATTGTCCAGGCCAGAATACTGGAGTGGGTAGCTGTTCCCTTCTCCAGGGGATCTTCCCAACCCAGGGATAGAACCCAGGTCTCCCGCATTGTGGGCAGATTCTTTACCAGTTGAGCCACCAGGGAAGCCCAAGTACTGGAGTCGATAGCCTATTCCTTCTCCAGGGGATCTTACCGACCCGGGAATTGAACTGGGGTCTCCTGCATTGTAGGTAGATTCTTTACCATCTGCCAAGACCCTATTAACAAATAAATTTACATTCACAGGTACCAAAGGTTAGAATTTGGATGTATCTTTTGGGGGGCCACTATTTGTCCCACTACTTATTTTAATCATTTGTTTTAAAGAAGTAGGTAAAACAGTACAATGAAAACTTTGGTTTCAGACTATCTCAATTCTTTAATTGCTAAGCTGTAAGTGTGTTTTAATAGAAAGAAGCTATTTTATGTACATTATCTCGATGCCAGAGATATTCCCCAAAGATTTTAGACTTAAATTATGTTTCCTTTCTGCTGTTTCACTAGTGAAACCTATATGCAAATTGTCATTTTCAGTTATTTCCTGAAAGTTTGATATTTGAAATTATTTTTAAGGGAGTCTAAATGGTAAAAATGTATATTTCAATGAGGGCTCCTGATTCTTATCTTGAAGCACGTATTAACATGACACAGAATGTTAGAACTAGATCTAGTGAAGGGATATTGAATTAAAAAAATTGAACTGACAAAGATATGTAATAGCATTTGATGACTGACCAAAATTTGGGTCATGTAAAAGAGAAAAAGCCCAACTAAGCATCAAGAAATCTGGATTACATTCTCAGCATTTTACAAGCTGTCTACCTCTGCAGAGTGGAACAGAAAAACAAGTGAACAAACAAACAAACCAAAAAAAAAAAAAACCAACCTTTTAAAGAACAAAAGGAATGTGGAGGTAATCACAGCAGGCAGATTGCTAAGAGCTTTGGAGAGGATGATTCATGAAGAAATGTGGAAATCAAAATTTGAGCAAAGTTCTGAAGATAAAAAAGGGGAAAACCAAAGATGATAGGTGATCCATATATGTTTAGCCCAGTCAATGTGTATTTTTTATGCAAACTTAGAAATGTTTGATTTGTTCTTTGTCTGTTTAGTGCCATATTAGGGAGAAGATGCTGAGTAAGCAATGACCAGGTATATTGCTGATAAAGTATTAGTGAAAGATGGTTAAAGTAGCATAATTACAAAAAAATGCATGTCTACTTAAGTGATCTTGTTTTAATATAAAGCTTATACAAATTTATTTATCTGCCAAACTATTCAAGTAAGTTAAATTCTTTCCTTTGAGTGTGAGGTGGCTGATTGGAGTTCTACAAAGACTTTCTTATGTGTAAATAATGCCAATGACAGATCATTGCAATGATCACTTTATCAAATGGGAGGGACAACTTAGGGGAATCTGCATACATTCAAGTTCTTTCTAAAATGTAATAGTTTCATCTGAATCTTGCCTACATCTGATGTGACATAAGAGTGAATACCTGACTAAATTGTGGCATTTTCTTCTATAAAATGACGTGAATCAGCTATATGTATACATATATCCCCTCCCTCTTGAACCTCTTGTACCCCTCCCCAACCTCCACCCCACCCATCTTGGTCATCATAGATCTCTTAGCTGAGCTCCCTGTGCTATACAGCAGGTTCCCACTAGCTATCTGTTTTATTCATGGTAGTGTATAGATATCAATCCCAATCTCCCAATTCATCCCACTCCCACTTCCCCCACCCCATGCCTACACGTCTGTTCTCTATGTCTGTGTCTCTATTCCTGTCCTGCAAATAGGTTCATCTATACCATTTTTCTAGGTTCCATATATACATATACATATGTATATATGTAATGTATATATATATACATTAGCTAAGCTGAACTGATGCTCAGTCATGTCTGACTCTTTCTGACTCCATGGACTATACAGTCCATAGAATTCTCCAGGTCGGAATACTGGAGTGGGTAGCCGTTCCTTCTCCAGGGGATCTTCCCAACCCAGGAACTGAACCCAGGTCTCCCGCATTGCAGGCAGATTCTGTACCATCTGAGGCACTTAAGGAAGCCCAATATATACATTACTATATATTTGTTTTCTCTTTCTGACTTAGTTCACTCTGTACAGCAGAAACTAATACAACATTGTAAAGCAACTATACCCCGGTTTAAAAAAGAGAAGGAAGAATGAGGAGTAGATGCTTGGTAGGCGGTCAACAATTTCCATCACAATAAGCATGCAGCAGGATTGGTGGGAAGAGAACTGCTGAAATACACGTGGGTTGAAGTCTAGTGGCTGTTAAGTGTCAACTGAGCCAAGGGCAGCAGTCAGTGTGGTTTACACTTTAATGGAGAGTTTCAGTGAGTTTGCTGGGTGGTGAACTAGTTAAGTGAAACTCTGTTTTGAGAACCTTTACTCCTCTAACTGAGCTTTAAAAGTACTACAAAGGCTCACACAAAATTCAGGGGGAGAGGATTTACAGAGCAAATTAGATTTGAGCTAACTTGCAAGGACAAGATAGTAGAAGGATTCATGATAACCTGAGTGTGTGTTTGTTTTCTGGGGTTAAAAACTATCAGTTCCTGGCATTTGTATCACAGGCTGAGAGATAAGGGGAGAGAAATTTGCAGCATTGATTTCAGGTCCTGAGAGAGCACTTCTGTGAGGACTGGCTCACCCAGTGGTGTAGCTGTGTTGTTCTTGGGTGGTCTTTTCCTGGGTGGCCCTTGTCCTCTCCCTTGAACGTGGTAAGGCACAAATGTAAATATGACAGTCTTCGATAGTTTAATGCTGTGCCTATTGCATGATAGCACCTGTGTACATATACACACACAGACACATTTAGCTTAATATCAGTTTATTTGAACAGACATGTTTTTGCAAAATAAGGTTAAATACTTTAAATAGTATGATTTTGTTATTATAAAAAACAAGTAGGATCTTATTTTCATTAATAATTTTGCCAAGATTCTGAGCAATGCTTATAAATATCAGTATTCTTAAAAACCTCAGATTATGTACTTTAGAGGGTCTGCCAAAAATACCCTTTTTGCTTACTAAGTGTGGTTTTGAAAACTTTTGTGTTCCTGACCTGTTCTGAGTGCTAGCTGTGAAGCAGATGTACCTCCTCCCCCCTTTCAGTTATGCAAGACTGTTTTCTTAAATCATTAGCATCACACCACTCTTCTAAGTGGTTTGCACTATCTGCCAGTTGCCCCTGCTGTCAAAACAGAACACTGTAAAGTGGTTTTCAAGATCCTTTTTATCATTTTGCCCATTTTTAAAAAAATTTTCAAATCCCTCTAAGAAGTTTCACTCTACCTCAAGTAACTTGTTTGATACCATGGAGACAGTGAGAGAGAACTTATCTCGGGGACAAGAACCAGGGTAGAATGGTGAAGAGCCATGGAATTGCTGTGGTTTCAACAGTATGTGGGAAGTAAGATAATGCAAATAGTGTGTAGACCACTCTTTCAAAAGGTTAACTGTGAATGGAAAGAGATAGAGATTTTATTTAAGATGAAAGAGCTGTGACTGTATCTGTAAAGAAGCCAGTGAAAGAAGGTAGACATTATAGAAGAGGTGAGGAACTCGATATGTAGTGGTCCTGGTCACTCTTCCTGAAACAGAATCTCCCCTCAGTTTCTCATACCCTTGTTAATAGCAATAACTTGAATGTATTGAATGTGTCACTCTGTCAGATGTTAGAGGAAAAGAACTATGAGGTTCTTATTCCTGCTTTTTGGAATTTACAGTTTAAAGTCATAGCGTATGGTGTAAGATTAGAGATCATTACTGCTTTGAGGGTGTTCTTTATTAGGGTTTTAATGTGGGGTTTTTTTTTTTTTGAGAGTCATGATTTAATACACCTATGCAGGTCAGGAAGCAACAGTTAGAACTGGACATGGAACAACAGACTGGTTCCAAATAGGAAAAGGAGTACGTCAAGGCTGTATATTGTCACCCTGCTTATTTAACTTACATGCAAAGTACATCATGAGAAACGCTGGGCTGGAAGAAGCACAAGCTAGAATCAAGATTGCCAGGAGAAATCTCAATAACCTCAGATATGCAGATGACACCACCCTTATGGCGGAAAGTGAAGAGGAACTAAAAAGCCTCTTGATGAAAGTGAAAGTGGAGAGTAAGCTGAACATTCAGAAAACGAAGATCATGGCATCTGGTCCCATCACTTCATGGGAAATAGATGGAGAAACAGTGGAAACAGTGTCAGACTTTATTTTTCTGGGCTCCAAAATCACTTCAGATGGTGACTGCAGCCATGAAATTAAAAGATGCTTTCTCCTTGGAAGGAAAGTTATGACCGACCTAGATAGCATATTGAAAAGCAGAGACATTACTTTGCCAACAAAGGTTTGTCTAGTCAAGGCTATGGTTTTTCCAGTGGTCACGTATGGATATGAGAGTTGGACTGTGAAGAAAACTGAGCGCCGAAGAATTGATGCTTTTGAACTGTGGTGCTGAGAAGACTCTTGAGAGTCCCTTGGATTGCAAGGATACCCAACCAGTCCATTCTAAAGGAGATCAGCCCTGAGTGTTCTTTGGAAGGAATGATGCTAAAGCTAAAACTCCAGTACTTTGGCCACCTCATGCGAAGAAAAGACTCTGATGTTGGGGGGGATTAGGGGCAGGAGGAAAAGGGGACAACAGAGGATGAGATGGCTGCATGGCATCCCCAACTTGATGGACATGAGTTTGAGTGAACTCCGGGAGTTGGTGATGGACAGGGAGGCCTGGCGTGCTGCAATTCATGGGGTCGAAAAGAGTGGGACACGACTGAGCGACTGAACTGACTGACTGACTGATCTGAATCACATGGAGCAGAACTTCTTTTTAACCTTGGCATCAAGAACAGAAATAACCCCTGTTTTATAGGCTCTAGTCCCAGTAGTGGTTTATCAGGCTTCCATTGTTTGAGATGATAATAATGTTTAAGAAGGTTTGATATGATATGCAGCTAAATTCATGTAATGATCAGTTGTGTTATAATAGGATGGTTGGCTTGAGCCCAGAAAGAACTTTCAAAAGCAATGCAGAAATCTCCAGGTTAATGAGACTTCCTGATGAGTCAATTAATGCCTCCAAATGTTTATCACAGTAGTCATTTAGTGGCTGCTACTAGTCTCAAGGGTACACAAAATTCTAATGAAGACTAATAAGAGTATTAAAAAAAAAAAAAACAGGAACAAATGAGAAAATGCTTGTAGGTATTTTGGGAAATAGCCTTCATAATCTATAGTGAGTATTTGATAAATCACAGTATTAAAGAGTGTTTTCCATTTGTGAAGTGCCTTGTTGTTTATAGTTTATAAAATATTATAATCAGTATTATTGCTTTTCACTACACAGGTGGGCCACAGGTAGAGGAGATGTTACTATTATATTAGTATTTTACAGATTAGGAAATTGAGGCTCATCAATATCAGTAATAAAAGCTGACATGTTGAGGGCTTGTTATGTACCAGACATGGGGTTTGGAAATTTACAGATAGTTTTATCTTTGGCACTATCCTGTGCTATAAAGATTATGACTTGGATTTTGTGGTTGATAAAATTGAAAAGTGGTTAAATAACTTATCCCAGGGTATATGACTGGTAAATGAGTCATGACTTGAACCAAGGTGGACTGACCGAAGGACAGTTGGAACCTTTGAGTAATGCACTGCTTCTTTAAGCTCTTTACACATGAGTTTTCTTTCTTCTCTGTGGCTCTTATAACCTCTAATTATAGCAAACTGTCACAAACAATTCATGACATAATACAGTTCTCTAAATACTCTCAAAAAAGTCAGTGGACTAAATATATTCATACTTTCAGTTGGCACATATGTTATTTTAGTGTCCACTCAGTGACTGGTTCTTCTCTGAGGGTTTTTGTTTTTCATATTGGAGAATTAAAAGAGATACTATCTAATGAAGTGAATATTGGAACTTATCAATTGGAGTCAGTATATATTTTTCCTTTGGAAATATTCTGTATTCTATACCAAAAGAAATAAAATTCACTGTAGAAGTGATTTATCATGAAATGTTTGAGAAACACATGATAAATTTATATAGCACTTGACAAGCTCATTCTTAAAGATACTTAATGAAACTTTTAATTGGTATATATCAATATTATATAACTATTATATCTGAGAAAAATGCTAAACATATTGCTGTGTAATAATCTGCTTTTAATAGTTAACGGGTCATTTCTATTGTGGGGGCTTCCTCGGTGGCTCAGTGGTAAAAAATCCTGCAATGTAGGAGACACTGGAATCACAGGTTTGACCCCTGGGTTGGGAAGATCTTTTGGAGGATGGCATAGCAACCCACTTGTTCTTGACTAGAGAATCCCATGGACAGAGGAGCCTGGTGGGCTGCAGTCCATAGGGTTGCAAAGATTCGGACACGGCTGAAGCAACTGAGCATGCGTGTGTGCATCCCCATCATGCCAGGAGGTTATCTGGTCAGATGTGTAACTGTTGACTGGGACATTAGCTCAGGTACTGCTTTGACCAACAGCCTCCACTGGGACATGTAGTGCATTCAACAGTTGCTGGAGTGCTCTGTGAATCTTGCCTCATGATTTGAATGTAATATTAAGCTGATGTTACTCAAAGGTTAATGTAGGGTAAACATCCATTTGTATGAACACCAGCTCTTATTCTTTAGAGGTGGGAAAGTTTTAGATGAAAGTTTAGCCTTAAATTGATTTTCCAGTCATATCTGAAACAAGCAAGGAGAATATCAACAGAATACTTAAAAGTGAAAATAAGAAGATATATGTGTATATATTTAATTTTATTTTGGAAATAAATTATGATGTCACAGTTCAGTTCAGTTGCTCAGCCGTGTCCAACTCTTTGTGACCCCACAAACGGCAGCACACCAGGCTTCCCTGTTCATCACCAACTGTCGGAGTCTACACAAACCCATGTCCATTGAGACGGTGATGCCATCCAACAATCTCATTCTCTGTCGTCCCCTTCTCCGCCTGCCCTCAATCTTCCCCAGCATCAGGGGCTTTTCAAATGAGTCAGCTCTTCGCATCAGCTGGTCAAAGTATTGGAGTTTCAGTTTCAACATCAGTCCTTCCAATGAAAACCCAGGACTGATATCCTTTAGGATGGACTGGTTGGATCTCCTTGCAGTCCAAGGGACTCTCAAGAGTCTTCTCCAACACCACAGTTCAAAAGCATCAATTCTTCGGCACTCAGCTTTCTTCACAGCCCAACTCACACATCCGTACATGACTACTGGAAAAACCATAGCCTTGACTAGACGGACCTTTGAGGACAAAGTAAGGTCTCTGCTTTTTAATATTTGTCACAAGAGTTCCAAAACTAGTGAGAATATCCAACTCCCAGCTTGCCCTCTGGTAACATCTTGTATATCTATAATATGCTATCTTAATTTAATAAAAAATTGAAAGGAATAGTGGCCTGAATATCAACCAGTTTTGAAAACATTGAAATTTAATACCTTTTTCTCAATAGTAGATGAAAATTACTGAAACTTTCTGATATAACAAAACTCTATCTCAAAAAAAAAAAACTTGTTTATTTTTTTAAAATTTAAATGGACTTTTAAAAACATTTATTTATTTATTTTTTTGATGGTGCTGAGTGTTGCTTTGCACCAGCTTTCTCTAGTTGCCGTGAGCAGGGCCTTCTCTTCCTTGCAGTATGGGTGCTTTTCATTGCTGTGGCTTCTCTTGTTGAGGACCACAGGCTCTAGGTGTGTGGGCTTCAGTAGTTGTGGCACATGGGCTTAGTTTGTTCCATGTGGAATCTTGAAGACCAGGGATCAAACCCGTGTCCCCAGCATTGGCAGATGGTTTCCCATCCACTGTGCCACCAGGGAAGCCCTTATTTATGTTTTATCTTAAAAAAAAATTAATGAAGAAGGCAAAGTTTTTTTTTTTTTTAACTTTCACTTTTCAAAGAAACAAAGTCTCTACAAGTGCATCATTCTAAAGTGCCATAATCTGTTTTTACATTTTCCACTGACAGACATTTAGGTTGCTTCTGTTTTTTATTTTGAATAACATTTCTGAGAACTTTTGTGCATAATTGTTTTCTCTGTGTGTGTGTGTGTGTGTATATATATATATATATATATATATATGTTCAATTCCTTTGGGTATATACCTCAGAGTAGCATTACTGGATTATATGGTAACTCTGTGTTTAATATTTTGAGGACCTGCCAAACTGTTTCCCAAAGTGGCCATACTATTATATAATCTCATCTGCCATGTTTGAAGTTTCCAATTTCACCTCATTGTTGCCAGCAATTCTTAACATCTATCATTTGGACATGGAACAACAGACTGGTTCCAAATAGGAAAAGGAGTACGTCAAGGCTGTGTATTGTCACCCTGCTTATTTAACTTACATGCAAAGTACATCATGAGAAGCGCTGGGCTGGAAGAAGCACAAGCTGGAATCAAGATTGCCGGGAGAAATATCAATAACCTCAGATATGCAGATGACACCACCCTTATGGCAGAAAGTGAAGAGGAACTAAAAAGCCTCTTGATGAAAGTGAAAGTAGAGAGTGAAACAGTTGGCTTAAAGCTGAACATTCAGAAAACGAAGATCATGGCATCCAGTCCCATGACTTCATGGGAAATAGATGGGGAAACAGTGGAAAGTGTCAGACTTTATTTTTTGGGCTCCAAAATCACTGCAGATGGTGATTGCAGCCATGAAATTAAAAGACGCTTACTCCTTGGAAGGAAAGTTATGACTGACCTAGATAGCATATTGAAAACCAGAGACGTTACTTTGCCAACAAAAGTTCGTCTAGTCAAGGCTATGGTTTTTCCAGTGGTCACGTATGGATGTGAGAGTTGAACTGTGAAGAAAGCTGAGTGCCGAAGAATTGATGCTTTTGAACTGTGGTGTTGAGGAGACTCTTGAGAGTCCCTTGAACTGCAAGGAAATCAAGCCAGTCAATCCTAAGGGCAATCAGTCCTGTATATTCATTAGGAGGACTGATGCTGAAGCTGAAACTCCAGTACTTTTGCCACCTAATATGAAGAACTGACTCCTTGGAAAAGATCCTGTTGCTGGAAAAGATGGAAGGTGGGAGGATAAGGGGACATCAGAGGATGAGATGGTTGGATGTCATCACTGACTCGATGGGCATGAGTTTGAGTATGCTCTGGGAATTTATGATGGACAGGGAAGCCTGGCGTTCTGCAGTCCTTGGGGTCGCAAATAGTCAGACATGACTGAGCGACTGAACTGAACTGAACTTTATAATAGAGGAGTCATATCTCTTCATAAATTCTAGAGGTTGTAGCTCATTCTAGAGGTTGGTGCTCATGAAAAGTAGGAAAAAAGAAAAAAATCGAGCGTTTATGTTAAAAATTTACATGAATGTGTTGTAATCCGTAATATGCAACTTGTGTTTTCATTATCATCTTGTGACCCTGTCATGCCAGTTTGGACTCCCATGGCTAATCATACTTAAGGAGCAGAGTGTAACTGATATATTGTACTCCATTTCTATCATTTAACATGAGAATTCCTTTACCTACTTTATGTATTCATTTCTTCATTCAGCAATTATTCATGTCTATATCCTAAGCTCTATGAAGAGAAATTAAGACTTTGGGAAAATAAACAGGCAGCTTGCTCAGACCAGTTGTCCTGGTACCCTGTCTAGTTATCACTCTGCTCACTTTCAAAAGTGTCCCAATTTGGGGTGGTAAATTATATGGTTACCTACAGAATACATTGAAATTCGTATTTTCAGTAAAATTTCAGTTTGAAGGCATATCCCCTATCTTCGGTATCACTACTGAAGAACTGAAGTGGAAAATGGTAAGTGTGTAAATGACCATGGCTGAGGTTTTTCCAGTAGTCATGCATGGATATGAGAAATGAACTATTAACAAGGCTGAGAGCCAAAGAAATGATGCTTTTGAATTGTGGTGCTGGAGAAGACTCTTGAGAGTCCCTTGGACTGCAAGGGGTTCAAACCAGTCAATCCTAAAGGAAAGCAATCCTGAATATTCATTGGAAGGACTGATGCTGAAGCTGAAGCTCCAATACTTTGGCCACCTGATGCAAAGAGCTGACTCATTGGAAAAGACCTTGATGCTGGGAAAGATTGAAGGTAGGCGGAGAAGGGGACGACAGAGGATGAGATGGTTAGATAGCATCACTGACTCCATGGACATGAATCTGAGGAAATTCCAGGAGATAGTGAAACATGACATGCTATAATCCTGGGGTCACAAAGAGTTGGACACCACTTAGTGACTGAGCAAGAAAAAGTATATGAATGACACAATTCTATAGTAAATAAAGATTGAACTCCAAGAAAACAATTCAAACTAGAAGTGAAGACGTTTGGTAATTCAAAAAACAGGATAATACTGATTTTACACTTATGACATGGTATATTTTTACTTTTTAAAAAAACAGTTAAATAAAACCTTTTTTTCCCTCTTTTCAGTTGATTGCTAAGGTTTTAGCAGAAATGTGAGATTAGTTACTTTTGTATGCAAAGGCTTATGATAAACTTTTAACCTGGCAGAATCCATGAGCTGATAAATAAGTAAGATACAGCTTTTTAACATTCTTTGTTTACAGGGTAGAAAATCTTTTACATGAATTGTTTTAGGAAAAGACTTGGTAGAAATAGGAAAAAACTATGATTAGTAATAGGAAATACTGAATAAAATAATGAAAGGTAACATTCACCAAGCACTTAACTATATTCCAGGCACAATTTTAAGTGCTTTACTTGTACTAACTCATTTATCCACACAAGCCATGATGGTATTATTTTAATCCCAGAAATGAAGAAAATTAGATACAGAATAGTTAACTTGAAGGTCCACTCAATTGGCACTTAAACCAGACTTTTTGGACCTATAGGCTTCACTTTTAAATATTGCCTGACACGTCTCATGTGTTCTTAGGTGCCCATTTACACTTAATAATCATGATTTGTTATTGTTGCTGTTTAGTCTCTACATCATGTCCAACTCTTTTGCAGCTCCAGGCTCTTCTGTCCATGGGATTTCCCAGGCAAGAATACTGGGGTGGGTTGACATTTTTTTCTTCAGGGGAATCTTCATGACCCATGGATCAAATCCATATCTCCTGCATTTGCAGGAAGATTCTTTACCACTGAGCCACCAGGGAAGCACTAATAATCACGATACTATCATACATTTTTAGAATATCTTGTGGTTAACTAAGTCCTTGTCTGAATAGTCTGTTATTTTTTTTCCTTCTCTCACCCTTCCCCAGTCTCACTCACACATGCAGACACATGCACACACACATGCACATCACGTGTGTATGGATAGATCTTGTGAAGCAGAACACATTAAGATACTTCATTTTATGGATGGATATGTTTGTGTGCTTTGTCCTAAGTTTTTCAGTTAAGCGGTGGAACAAATGTTGGCTTAAGCTTAGTTCTTTGTAGTCTACAAGCTTGTCTTCTATCATGTAGGGATCACAGAGCAACATGCTGAAATCTTTGTCACATTGGACCCTGGGAAGAATCCTTCTTGGCAACCTAAAAACAAAACCCAGCATGTTCGTCCACCTTTTATTCTTGGGTATTTTCCCATTCTATAGTAACTCTGTAAACTTTTTATGCTTTTATGCCATCAAAATTAGGCCGATACCTCACTCTCATTTCCCATCTGTGAAATAGCGGTCATGTTAAGACCTACCTGTATGCTTGTAGTCAGAAATAGTATAACTAACACATTTGCAGAGCACACAAAACAGTGTCTGTCACTCTGTTGTTATCTCATGTTATGAATAAGGACTGAGTTTTAAAAAATATGGGCAGGTTGTGAGAAATCATCCTCATTACTGGAAATAACTTCCAATGCACAGGTGCCTCTGATGTCCATAAAATAAAGTATTGTTTCTGTGCTAATTATAGAGAGATGACTGTGTGGATCACAATAAACTGTGGAAAATTCTGAAAGAGATGGGAATACCAGACTCCTGACCTGCCTCTTGAGAAATTTGTATGTAGGTCAGGAAGCAACAGTTAGAACTGGACATGGAACAACAGACTGGTTCCAAACAGGAAAAGGAGTTCGTCAAGGCTGTATATTGTCACCCTGTTTATTTAACTTATATGCAGAGTACATCATGAGAAACGCTGGACTGGAAGAAACACAAACTGGAATCAAGATTGCCGGGAGAAATATCAGTAACCTCAGATATGCGGATGACACCACCCTTATGGCAGAAAGTGAAGAGCAACTAAAAAGCCTCTTGATGAAAGTGAAAGTAGAGAGTGAAAAAGTTGGCTTAAAGCTCAACATTCAGAAAACGAAGATCATGGCATCCAGTCCCATCACTTCATGGGAAATAGATGGGGAAACAGTGGAAACAGTGTCAGACTTTATTTTTCTCGGCTCCAAAATCACTACAGATGGTGACTGTAGCCATGAAATTAAAAGATGCTTACTCCTTGGAAGGAAAGTTATGACCAACCTAGATAGCATATTGAAAAGCAGAGACATTACTTTGCCAACAAAGGTTCGTCTAGTCAAGGCTATCGTTTTTCCAGTGGTCATGTATGGATGTGAGAGTTGGACTGTGAAGAAGGCTGAGCGCCGAAGAATTGATGCTTTTGAACTGTGGTGTTGGAGAAGACTCTTGAGAGTCCCTTGGACTGCAATGAGATCCAACCAGTCCATTCTGAAGGAAATCAGCCCTGGGATTTCTTTGGAAGTAATGATACTAAAGCTGAAACTCCAGTACTTTAGCCACCTGATGTGAAGAGTTGACTCATTAGAAAAGACTCTGATGCTTGGAGGGATTGGGGGCAGGAGGAGAAGGGGATGACAGAGGATGATATGGCTGCATGGCATCACTGACTCGATGGACATGAATCTGAGTGAACTCCGGGAATTGGTGATGGACAGGGAGGCCTGGCATGCTGCGATTCATGGGGTCACAAAGAGTTGGACATGACTGAGCGACTGATCTGATCTCATCTGATCTGATCTGATTGTCAATTACAAACATGTATTTGAGGAAAGACCTCTATGCAGTGAATAGTTTGAAAAAACACAAAATGTATTTTAAGAAGTTCATTTCCTCAATGAGTTCATACTTTCTCATCTATTAAAAATATATTATTTTTATAAGGACCTGAAGAGGACTGGGGGCTGGCAATGGAGGGCTGATATTTACTGGAGTATAGAGTTTCATTTCTGCAATATGAAAAGTGTTTTAGAGATGGATTCATAGCACTGTGAGTGTTCTTACTACTAAACTATGCACTTGACAATGATTGCGATGGTAAATTATATGTTATGTATATTTTATTGAAATGAAAAACTTAAAAAATACATATTTTACTCTTTTTTACTCTTCCATATTTCATTCCAGCACAAAATTGTAGAAGTTAAAAAAGATATGCAGGAATAAATATCACATGAATCAGAAAGTTATCAAATAACAAAATTATGTCTGCAATAAAGGAGCCTTGACAGGTAGTCCTTCCCACACCTCCCACCCCAAAAGACTGAATAGAAAACTGATGTAAAAGGCTGATAAGTAGAAGTAAGATAGGCAAGTACTTCATCAAAGAAAAAGAGTACAAACAGAACACAGGTTAAAAATTCACTAGTTAAAAATCCATTCTGTAAACCTGAGAAATTGCCAGAGTTGAATTAAAAGATCTTTTATTTATATGGGTCAAAAATACTGTTTCTTTTCATCCCCTTTTCTTTCTTTTCATTTCCCTTTACTCCCTCCCTCCATTTCTTTCTTGTCAAAATATCCTGTCAAACTTGATTTTCCAATGATGCTATATGGTTTGTTTTGTTTGGTTCTATCAAGCTAGTCAGCTAAGACTAACTTTTGTTTGTTGTGCCACAAAAAAGTAAGAGCAACTCTTAGACTACAGGCACATGCATTTGTAAAGCATTATCAGGCCATTTTCACAGCAGGGCAAGTAAGCAACTTAAGGTGTTCTCTAAGGAATTCTTGTCTGTGACGCTTGTATTTTGGTATAGTATTCCTCCCACTGTATTTAAAAATTTATTTGTATGTATTTACTTGAGTGAGGGCTTCCCTGGTGGCTCAGAGGCTAAAGCATCTGCCTGCAATGCGGGAGACCTGGGTTCGATCCCTGGGTTGGGAAGATCCCCTAGAGAAGGAAATGGCAACCCACTCCAGTACTCTTGCCTGGAGAATCCCATGGAGGGAGGAGCCTGGTAGGCTACAGTCCATGGGGTCACAAAGAGTCGGACACGACTGAGTGACTTCACTCACTTCACTCACTTATCTATGTCAAATTAGAAACTAAGTGAAATATGTTTGAAATCTTTTAACCCAGTTTACTAATGTGTGTGTGTGTTTATTTAAACCATTTACAAATTCATATCAGCTTGGGCACTGAAGAAACAATAAATGCTAAATGGCAATTCTTAACATATTGGGGTCATAGACCCTTTTGAGAGTGTATTCAGAATACCTATGAACACATCTAATATTGCATGCAGTTTTAGGTTATCTGGGAAGTTTTTAGAACACATTCATATAGCCTGTGCACTACTTGGACACCATAAAACCTCCTAGACTAAGAGAAACGAGAAAATAGAAGGAAGACCTTGTCAGAGATTCAGATGAATAACTTTCTAGACCAAGAAAAAGCAACTAATTGCTTTAAGTGATGAAGTTTTTAAGAATTTACCTTTAGAATACATTTTAATACTGTGTGGTTTTAGCACATAGTTATACAACATTTAGAAAAGTTAAATTATATATATATATAACTGATGAATCATGGTCTCTTTAGTTTTGTACATTTATTCCATTCCACAATTATATTCATGTATATAAACATGAAAAACTTTATTTTTGGGGGCTATAAAATCAATGCAGATGGTGACTGTAGCCATGAAATTAAAAGATGCTTGCTCCTTGGAAGAAAAGCTATGACCAACCTCGACAGCATATTAAAAAGCAGAGACATTACTTTACCAGCAAAGGTCCATCTAGTCAAAGCTATGGTTTTTCCAGTAGACATGTATGTACGTGAGAATTGGACTCTAAAGAAATCTGAGCACCGAAGAATTGATGCTTTTGAGCAGTGGTGTTGGAGAAGACTTCAGAGTTTCTTGAACTGCAAGGAGATCCAACCAGTCCATCCTTAAGGAGATCAGTCCTGGGTGTTCATTGGTAGGACTGATTTTGAAGCTGAAACTTTAATACTCTGACCACCTGATGCAAAGAGCTGACTCATTTCAAAAGATCCTGATGCTGGGAAAGATTGAGGGCAGGAGGAGAAGGGGACAATAGAGGTTTGGATGGTTGAATGGCATCACCAACTCGATGGACATGAGTTTGAGTAACCTCTGGGAATTGGTGATGGACAGGGAAGCCTGGCGTTCTGCAGTCCATGGGGTCGAAAAAAGTCAGACATGATGGAGTATAAACATGATATAAACATGCATCCTTCATACCCTGTATGATTTGAATAAATTTTTCACTTTTTAATCTTGTTTAGGTCATGGGAAGTATAATTCTGAATATGGAGAAAAACTTTTTCATTTCATCAAAATTCAGAACCTTCTTTATAGCCTTATATCTTGATGAAATTTATTCATCAAGATCCTTCTATTGATAAAAAGGTGATGAAATCTACCCAACAAGACCAGCCAAGAAGATTAACTAGTGTAATAGGTCTTAGATGAAAAATATACATTTAATCACTGTGTATACTGGGATCTACTGGAGGAAGCAGTTGGATGGTAGATCACACTTCTGGGTTGTGTTTTAGTTAGGCTAAAGCTATAAAGTACCAAACAAAAAGACAAACCAATTTGAACCAAGAAGTATTGGATTCTGTGTATTTTTAACTTTTGTGAGATGTGGCTCAGGAGAAATATTTCTTGATAATATCATGTAAATTGAGGTGTAAAAGGAAAGAAAAGCAAATAGAAATATTTGAGAGAAAATAGAAATTGAAAGAAAGATTCTATATTAATAATAAATGTTAAATAAATCTTGGAGGACATATTGAATAGCTTCTTGCTACCATAGTTCTAAAAGGGTTGCTTCCTACAAAAGGAAGATGACAATAAAATCAGGAGTTAATACATGGAACTGAAACCTAAACCACTAAATTTGCCTGACTGCTTAATAATTTTCTACCAAATACTAAATTTAAGGTTAATAAATATTTGTTAATATTTTTGGGGTGACTGGAAAAAGGATAGAAATGGTATGTTTATTTTTATTTAGTTTTTTAAATTTTATTTTATTATTTAACTTTACAATATTATATTGGTTTTGCCATGTATCAACATGAATCTGCCACAGGTATACACGTGATCCCCATCCTGAACCCTCCTCCCTCCTCCCTCCCTGTACCATCCCTCTGGGTCGTCCCAGTGCACCAGCCCCAACCATCCAGTATCGTGCATCAAACCTGGACTGGCGACTCGATCATAGGATCTTAAAAACAAAGGTGTGGGAGAAATGCAGTAAAGACTAAAGGGATGTATACATATATGCTTGTTTTTGTGATATTTTGGTATTTCCTTAAAAATTATGATAGAAATAAAAACTGTTTTTAAGAGACTGCAAATGGTGATTGCAGCCAAGAAATTGAAAGATGCTTGATCCTTGGAAGAAAAGCTATGACAAACCTATACAGCATATTAAAAAGCAGGGAGCTATCACTTTGTTGAAAAAGCTTCATTGTCACGGTCTTTGTAGACCGGGACCTGGGGATTGGAGTCTACGAGAAGAGAGATGCAGGGAACCCAAGTCTCGAGTGAAACAAGGGTGCTTTATTTGCAGAAATGCATGTTTATATATCTTCATACAAGGCAGCTATAGGCAGTAAAAAAAAAACTGTTCAAAAACAGAGCCAAGCAAATAACAATCTTCAAAGGGCCAGAAAGCATTCCATATCTTGAGTAAGAGGGGCATAACTGAATAGATTACATTTAAGTAAGGTCACTGAAGGGAGTCACTGAAGGGAGTCCTTGAAAGGAAGTCAAGCAGGTGCCCCTTCTCATGATCTCAGTCTTCAGAACTGCATGCAGCTCTGCTCATTCCTGTTTTCCAGAAACTGATAAGGAATAGAGAATCCTTGAGAAACGGCGCACAAAAGATAAGAATAATATATTGGATCCCTTAAAGCTGAACGTCCCCTGACAATTCCCCCTTTTTTATTTTTTCACAATTAGGGGGTCACTGTAGATACTTTTATGAAGGCCCTGACCAATTGAGTTTATTTAGTTTGAACCATTTTAGTTGAAAGGCATTGGTATACTACAAATATTATCACCAGGACAATTATCAGTGTTATAGTTCCAGATCCAATACTATGTGTAATGCTTTGAAACCATTCTTGAGGGTCCAGCCCAGATAATTGATCAGTCAGCTGTTCAGCTAAGGTTTCCAAATAGTTGGAAGAGGGTAGACTTTTAGAGAAGGTTTCAAAATTTTCCTTTTGCAGCAACTGTACATTTAAGGAAGTGTTATTATGTATATCTTGCAGATTAAATTTGATTTGTTCCCAATTGTAAGCACTATGGTTGAATCAAACAGGAGTGATACAAAATTCAGTAGAATTCCAATCACAATTTAATAATTTTTTTTTTGTAAATCTATTAATTGGTCTCCAACCCATCGGATGGCTGTTTTTAATTTCTGAATTTTATCCTGAACTTCTTCATCTATCTGAACCTGAGTGGCCCACATAGTATGAACATCTTTAGTCCAATTTTGAATAAAGTTTTGTGTTTGAATTGAAGTTTGTAAAGCAATGCCTGCGACAGTAGCAGTGGTGCAAATGGCTATTAACCCCAAAATGCCAAGAATTAACCATCCAATGAATCGCTTAGATCGTTGGAGTAATTTAGTGAGTAACCGGGAAGCAAGTGCTGCCATGGGACCCTCTTCCCAGGGTTGTTGGAGATCTACTGGTATCCACAGACCACATCGAGATGGAAGGATCAAAAGGGATTCATTTTTTAGAGAAATAGAGGAATTAAGACAAGTATACAATATGCAATCTATACAGGTCACAGAATGTAAAGTCTATTAAATTGTAAGTTTCTTATGGCTATAACAAAAGGAAGGGGAACACAAGCTTGTATAAAATATATGATTATAATGGAAAGAATAATTACTATGACAACAACTGGTCTCTGTGAAATATCTAGTCCAAGTTTCAAGTTTTTCAGTACTTGCAGCAAGTTTTCAGATGTCCCATTGTTCAGGCCCAATTTGTTTATTGAGGATGATTTGAGGGCGAGAAGGTGCCATTTTGCCGTCAAGCCAGCCAAAGAGTCCTTTGTCATGGAAGTGTTTCGTTGAACTGTTGGTAATCTTCTATGCTACTTGAGTAACATAATCACATATAGTACTATTAATATCATCTGAGCAGTTAGATAGCCATATACCATGGGGTCCCCAATCAACAATGGTATAATTGGCCATAAACATTAATTTCCCTGATTTAGCTTGACATCTATTCCAATAAACAGGAGTATATTTAAAGTCCTTATAAGTAAACCCCTTACATACCAACTTTTGTCCTTTTCCTAGAGTTTTGGTAGTATTGACATGGTTTTCATAAAAGGACAGGGCAGTAAACAGTCCAAGCAATGTGTGGAAGTTCTTTTTTGGAAGCAGGATGAAAGCCTACATTTGTTGACTTAACATTAATACATAATTCTGCTGGGCCCATGCATAAATGAAGGATTTCATAGCCTAGAGAAATGTTAATTAGTCTTCCTTCTTCCTGAGGATGAGAGGGCCCCTCAAAGCTCCAAGGAGGGGGCATATGTGTTGAGTCATTAGTGGATACGACTGGTTGTATATCTGTCCATTCTGCAACCTGCAATAAAGGGGGGTTAAGTATATAAGCCCAATAAGTGTGATTAATCAAGTCAGCCTAAGCAGGGGAAGCAAAAGCAAGCAAAGCAAGCATACCGACAAATATTTTCAGGATTCTGAGGCATTCCCTGTTGAGAAACCAGATTTTTAGCTTGATTAGTAAGGGCTTTTATGTGTCCCCAAGTAGGGAAATCATAAGGTCGATGACGTCGAGTGTGGCGTTTCTTGGAAATTTTTAAAGCGTCCATGGCTTGTACGGGAAACTCCTCCTCCTAGGGATTTCGCCATTTCTTCTCTTTCTTGAATGTCAGTGGCTCCCCTGGGGCGGATCTTCCAAAGAGGGAGCCAGCTGATTTCGTTGCATCCATCTGGAGAAATACAAGCATACCCTTTTCCCTGTAATATTAATTTTCCAGATTTTCATTGTTTAGTCAACCCATCTTGATACCAGATGGGCAGAGGAAGGGAGGTGTCCTTCAATGCCTCAAAATGTTTTTCTGCTTTTGTCAAAATATCTCCTTGCGGTAAGTTTAAAAAATTTAAAACAAATAAAGCTGTATTAACAATAGTTACAGGCTTAAAGAATATGTTGCATTGGAATTTAGTAAAGTGCTCTGGATAAGGAAGATAGACGTGTTCCTGTGTATTCCCCCCTTTTTAATTTTTTTATTTGTAGTTTCAGTGTGTGATGTGTTTGTTTAACTATGTCTTGTGTTTGTGGATTATAAGGAATGTTTGTCATATGTTTCATAGAGAATGAATGTAAAAATTGTTTGAATTGCCTAGAAATATAGGCAGGGCCATTGTCTGTTTTTATAGAATTAGGTGTTCCCATTACTGCAAAGCAAGCTAACAGGTGGGTTATAACATGTCATGTAGCTTCACCTTGGAGAGGTGTGGCCCATATAAACGAAGATTTTGCATCAATCGCAACATGTAAGAAGGAAGAGGAAGAAAGTTCAGGGCAACAAGTTACATCCATTTGCCATAGTTCATTGGGGGGTTGTAATCTTTGAAGACTGATATCTTGTGTAATGGGTCAAAGATGTAGGGGCCTACAAGTGGAGCAGTTATTAATGATTTTTTTAGCATGTCAGTATGGAATTTTTAAAATTTGATGTAATGAGCCAGCATTATTGTTTAATAGAGCATGTTGTTCTTTAGGAGTAGCAAAAGAGACAAGTTTATCAGCTTGTTCATTGCCATGGGCCATCGGGCCAGGAAGACAAGAATGTGCTCGGATATGGGTAATATAAATGGGGGAAGTGTGGTTTCTAATAATATATTGTAGTTCAAGAAAAAGTTGTTGGATAATAGATTGATTAGAATTTATGATAGAAGTTTCTATATTTCTTAATACAAAAACTGAATATAAGGAGTCAGAAACTATATTAATAGGATAAGAATGTAAGTGAATAACCTGAATGAGAGCATATAATTCATTTTGTTGAGCCGAGTGAAATTTAGTATAAAAGACTTTATATTCTTTGAGAGACTAGAATGAGGGTTTGGTGTTTTTAGTCCCATCTATATAGAAAATATCAGTTTGAGGTATAGGTCACGATGTGACAATGCAAGAGATAATAAATTCAGTATTTTTGAAGAAATTCTAGAGTTTGTTAGAAGGATAATGAAATGAAATTTCTCTAAAATATTCTGGAAAGGCTATTTGAAAATTGGTAGAAGTTTGTAATGTGTGTTCAAATTGAGATTTATTAATAGGCATTACAATTTTATGAGGATTGGAGCCAATTAGAGTCTTAGCTCTATTTCTTTCACTGGTAATGATTAGAGCGATCAAGTCAAGATAGGGTGTAAGTGATCTTGTCTCTCTAAAATGGGTATAGATCCATTTTATTGGGTATTTTTGTTGGGTAAGAAGTCCTGTGGGAGAATGGAGAGAGGGGAGTATAAATAACTCTAGAGGTAAATCAAGTCTGCTATGAGTAAGAAACTGTTTTTGTAATTTATTTTGCACCAAACAGAGTTTTTCTCGAGTCTCTTGTGAAAGTGAATGAGGGCTATTTAAATTTGGATCTCCTTTTAAAGTGTTAAATAAATTAGTTAGTTGATAATTTGCTATGTCTAATGAGGGTCTAATCCAATTTATGTCACCTAAAAGTTTTTGAAAATCATTTAAGGTTGATAATTTATCAACCTGAATCTGTGTTAGTTGGGGAGAAATATGTTGTCTATTAACAATAAGTCTCAAGTAATGGTAAGGTGTAGAGGTTTGAATCTTTTCAGGGGCAAAGATTAGTCTAGAAGCTCTTAAGCATTGTTGAGTTATGTCAAACATTTGTTGAGTTTCTAAAACAGATGGAGCCGAAAACAATATATCATCCATGTAATGAATAACAAGAAAGTCAGGAAGTTGTTTTCTCACAGGTTTAAGGGCTTTGGCTATATAATATTGACATATGGTGGGAGAATTCATCATTTTTTGAGGTAACACAGTCCATTGATACTGTTTATGAGGCCTGACATGATTAGGATAAAGAAGAGAGAAAGCAAATCTCTCTTGGTTTAGAGGGTGTAAAGGTATAGTAAAAAAAGCAATCTTGTAAATCTATAATAATAATAATAATATGTCAGTTTTGAGAAATAGTAGTAGGTTATGGAATTTCTGGTTGTAATGTACCCATAGGTTTCGTAGATGTATTAACTTTTTGAAGATCTGTTAAAAGACTCCATTTGCTAGATTTTTTATTATTATTATTACAAAAATGGGAAAATTTCAAGGGGAATAAGATTCCTCAATATGTTCTAATTTCAGTTGTGTATCTATAAGTCCTTTAGTAGCCTCTAATTTCTCTTTTGTAAGGGGCCACTGCTTTGTCCAAATAGGCTTGTCATTTTTCCAAGTTATTTTAGTAATTGTATTGTTTGTTTAATGAGCAGTGGCCCCTAGGAAAAATGTGGAATATATATTTGAGTTTGCTGTTGCATAAGTAAATCTCTTCCTATTAAATTAAAGGGTGCATCTATCACATAAGGTCATAATGTTGCAGGCTGGCCTTCTGGTCCCTCACATGGATATATTTGAACACTTTGATAAACCTCTTGTACTTTGGTTTGAGAAAATCCTGCAATTTGGCAAGAAATTCTCTGTATAGGCCAAGATTTGGGCCATAAATGTTTGGAAATAATAGTAATATTGGATCCAGTATCAAGAAGACCAGAAAATCTTTGTCATTAATTTTGATATTTATATTTGGTCATGCATATTTAAATACTATTGATTGTCCGTAAGGATTGTTTTTGATTAGTGTTATCAAATCTATCTATCCATATATCATTAGAGGAGTTAATAGAAATGTAAGGTAAAAGAAGTAATTGGGCAATTCTTTTTTAAATGGCTCTTATCCCTACAAACAAAATATCTTTCATTTTTCTTTTTAAAGGTAGCAGCCATTGCTTCAGCTAACATTTGTTTCTGAGTTTTTGATTTAAAGTTGTGACAAGCCTTTAAATAATCAATAAAATTTTGGGTCTCATGTACTGGAGTGATAGCTCTGTGGCATTTTTGATTAGCATTTTCATATGTAAGCAGTTTTTTAAATTGTACTTTGGCTTCCTCTCTGATAACATTATGGGAGATAGTAACTTCACTTTCACTTTTTACTTTCATGAATGGGAGAAGGATATGGCAACCCACTCCAGTGTTCTTGCCTGGAGAATCCCAGGGATGGGGGAGCCTGGTGAGCTGCCATCTATGGGGTTGCACAGAGTCAGACACGACTGAAGTGACTTAGCAGCAGCAGCAGCAGCAGCAGCAGCAGCAGCAACAGTAGCTAAAAAATCAGCATAGGTTTCATTGCTGCTTCTGGCATTAGAACTGGCATGATCTCAGGCCACATCATGAAACCATATTATCTATTGAAGATATTCTCTTGGTTTAAGAAGAGCTTTTATCAAAATTTTCCAGTCATAGGGAATAAAATTTTTAATAGAAGATGTCATAGAGTTTAGAAGTTCTTTAGTGAAAGGTGAATGAGAGCCATACATAGTTATAGTCTTTTTTATTTATTGTATGTGAGAAAAGTCAATGTCTCCATATTGAGGTATTAGTTGTCTTAGTGCATTAACATTTTTTAACATCACTTCAGTTCAGTCGCTCAGTCGTGTCCGACTCTTTGTGACCCCATGAATCGCAGCATGCAAGGCCTCCCTGTCCATCACCAACTCCCAGAGTTCACTCAAACTCACATCCATCGAGTTGGTGATGCCATCCAGCCATCTCATCCTCTGTCGTCCCCTTTTCCTCCTGCCCCCAATCCCTCCCAGCATCAGAGTCTTTTCCAATGAGTCAACTCTTTGCATGAGGTGGCCAAAGTTCTGGAGTTTCAGCTTTAGTATCAGTCCTTCCAAAGAACACCCAGGGCTGATCTCCTTTAGAATGGACTGGTTGGATCTCCTTGCAGTCCAGGGGACTCAGGGGTCTTCTCCAACACCACAGTTCAAAAGCATCAATTCTTCGCCACTCAGCTTTCATCACAGTCCAACCGTCACATCCATAAATGACCTCTGGAAGAACCATAGCCTTGACTAGATGGACCTTTGTTGACAAAGTAATGTCTCTGCTTTTGAATATGCTATCTAGGTTGGTCATAACTTTCCTTCCAAGGAGTAAGCGTCTTTTAATTTTATGGCTGCAGTCACCATATGCAGTGATTTTGGAGCCCCCAAAAATAAAGTCTGACACTGTTTCCACTGTTTCCCCATCTATTTCCCATGAAGTGATGGGACCAGATGCCATGATCTTAGTTTTCTGAATGTTCAGCTTTAAGCCAACTTTTTCACTCTCCACTTTCACTTTCAACAAGTGGCTTTATAGTTCCTCTTCATTTTCTGCCATAAGGGTGGTGTCATCTGCATATCTGAGGTTATTGATATTTCTCCCGGCAATCTTGATTCCAGCCTGTGTTTCTTCCAGCCCAGCGTTTCTCATGATGTACTCTGCACATAAGTTAAATAGGAAAGGCAAAAAGATCATTGGCCTCAGAGACTTGAGATTGCAAAGCCAGTAAATCAGAAAGCCTTTGCCATAAAGGAGAATGAGTGGATCATCTGTACTCATAAATATGAGTGTGTGTTAGGGGCTTATCATTGTCATCAAAAAAAGTATTGTTGGCTTTAGTCTCAAATAGAGCATCAGAAGAATCATTATCAGATTTATCTTGTCCTCAAATCGAGGGGACTTTCGGTTTCGTGCCCGTTACAAGAGGAGGAGGAGGGCTTGGGATAGCTGGAGCAGGGATTGTGGGAAAGTTTTGAATCATTTTATGTTGCTCTAATTGGGCTTTTTGTAAAGTCTTATCATTTAATTTATATTCGTATAATGAGCGTTCCGCTTGTTGACGAATATCATGGGGGCTAGAATTGCCTAGATATGGCAAGATCATGGCTTTAATGAGGGCCCACAAAAGCCAGAAATCTATTGGAATATTTTTTACCCATCATTTGGCTCATTTAATATATTATTATTGTTATTTTTAACCCGGTTCCAAAATTTTAAATTGAAACTGTCTTCATCAGGGAACCAGGGATTATATTCAACTACTGTTTGGGGACAAGCCCTTATCCATTGACGTGAAAGCGAAAGTCCTTGAACCTTAAATAAATGATGAAGTAAAGTAGAAAAGTGATGGGGGCTTTCCAGCCGTTTGTCCCATAACCCCACACTTAGTGACCTCTGTAGGTCCAAACAGTCACTCCGTTTGGTTGCCAAGGGCTTCCACCAGGTCCCTGTTCGGGTGCCACTTGTCACGGTCTTTGTAGACTGGGGCCTGGGTACTGGAGTCTACGAGAAGAAGGACACAGGGTACCCAAGTCTCGAGTGAAACAAGGGTGCTTTATTTGCAGAAATGCATGTTTATATATCTTCATACAAGGCAGCTACAGGCAGTAAAAAAAAAAAAAAACTGAGCAAAAACAAAGCCAAGCAAATAACAATCTTCAAAGGGCCAGAAAGCATTCCATATCCTGAGTAAGAGGGGCATAAATGAATAGATTACATTTAAGTAAGGTCACTGAAGGGAGTCACTGAAGGGAATCCCTGAAAGGAATCCAAGCAGGTGCCCCTTCTCACGATCTCAGTCTTCAGAACTGCATGCAGTTCTGCTCGTTCCTGTTTTCCAGGAACTGATAAGGAATAGAGAATCCTTGAGAAACAGCACACAAAAGAAAAGAATAACATATTGGATCCCTTAAAGCTGAACGTCCCCGACACTTCATATTGTCAAAGTATTGGTTTTTCCAGTAGTCATGTATAGATGTGACAGATGGACCATAACACAGGCTGAGTGCTTTTGAATTGTGGTGTTGAAGAAGACTCTTGAGAGTCCCTTGGACTACAAGGAGATCAAGCCAGTCCATCCTAAAGGAGATCAGTCCTGAAGACTCATTGGAAGGACTGATGCTGAAGGTGAAGCTCCAATACTTTAGCTACCTGATAGCAAAGAGCTGACTAATTGAAAAAGACCTTGATTCTGGGAAATATTGAGGGCAGGAGGATAAGGGGTGGTAGAGGATAAGATGGTTGGATGACAAAAGTTTGAGCAAACTGCAGGAGATAGTGTAGGGCAGAGGAATTGGTATGCTGCAGTTCATGAGGCCGCAAAGAGTTGGACATGACTTAGCAACTGAACAACAATAATATTAGAATAGAACTTGCACATTATAAAATTTAAGACTTCTTGCACAGTGTTTTACATGAAGAAAAATAAAGAAATAAGATGATTTCTAATATCAATTGTGTTTGAGACCATTCTTTACAACATTTATTGTTTGATTAAAAGCTTGAACATTGGATTTTTTTTAATCTGTTAGGTTTTTCTTTTTTTTAAATATGAGATACAACTGACATAGAACAGCCTATTAATTTCAATTGTACAACATAACTGTTTGACATCTGGATGCATAGTGAAATGATCACCACAGTAAGTCTAGTTAATACCCATTACCATACACAGTTACAGGTTATTTTTTCTTGAGATGAGAATTTTGATCTACTCTGCTTGCAACTTTCAAATATGCAATACAGTTTTATTAACTACAGTTGTCATGCTATACATCTCTGTGACTTGTTTATTTTGTAAATAAGTTTATAACTTTTGATCCCCTTCATTCATTCATTTTGCCTACCACCCACTTTTTGCTTTAGGAAACCGTCAGACTGTTCTCTGTATCTACAACCTTGTTTTTGCCTCTTTAAGATTCTGTATATAAGTGAAATCATATAGTATGTGTTTTTCTCAGCCCAAGTTATTTCACTTAGCATAATGCCCCCAAGGTCTCATTATGTTGTCTCAGTTGGCCAGATTTCATTCTCTTTTATGGCTGAATTATATGTCTCACATTTTCCTTAACCATTCGTCTGTTGGTGGACACTTAGGTTGTTTCCACATTTTAGCTTTTGTAAATAATGCTGCAATGAATATGACAGTGCAGGTATCTTTTTGAGTTACTATTTTTGTTTTCTTCAAATAAATACTCAGAAGTGGAATTGCTGAATCATATAGAGTTCTTTTATTTTTTTTTGAGGACCCTGAATACAGTTTTACACAGTGGGTGCACCAATTTATATTCCCATCAATATATCCCCACATCCTTGCCACCATTTGTTATCTCTTTTTTTTTTGCTAATAGCCATTCTAACAAGTGTGAGATGATATCTCATTGTGATTTTGATTTGCATTCCCCTGATGATTACTGATGCTTGAGCATCTTTTGGATATCCATTTCTAATCAGAAAACATTGAGTGATTAGTACATTTAAAAAATAAGCAGTCTAGTATCTGAGTTATATAGTGGATGCATGTGTGCTAAATCGCTTCAGTCATATCTGACTCTTTGTGACTCTATGAACCATAGCTGACCAGGCTCCTCTGTCCATGGAATTCTCCAGGCAAGAATACTGGAGTGCATTGCCATGCCCTTCTCCAGGGGATCTTCCTGACCCAGGGATGGAGCCCGTATCTCTTATGTCTCCTGCATTGGCAGGTAGGTTCTTTAACACTAGCACCACCTGGAAAGCCCTATATAGTGGATAATGGATTCAATTATATTCTTTTGGCTTTTAGGTCTTTTTATTTTGAGAAGAGGTCAAAAATTCCTTTTGATTTCTTTAAATGCCAACATATTTATCAGATAGTTACAAAGATATGTTGGAAGGCTTATCAAAGAAAATTTTTATAGATAAATTTAATATTTTAAATTGGACTTGGATGCCAAAGAAATATATAAAAGTTTCAAGTATGTATTTCAAGGTACTTACAAACTGATACCCTGTTTTCACTTCTTATATATATTTTAACATTAATTTACTCTTCCAACAGGTTTATTTTGAATTATGATTACATGCCAGGCATTGTACCAAATGTTGGAAATAGAACAGTGAGTAAAACAGATGTAGTTAGTCACTGATAATTAATTAGGCTTCAGAGTGATACAAGCTGTGGAGGAGAAATAAATGGTACTATGATTATGTTTAACAGCCCCTGAAATGCGAGTGTAAACACTGACATAAGCTCTTATCTACTAACTCAAATTATCTATCTATTTAAACCAATTTTTTTAGAATGCTTTTCTCCTGTAGCAGGTTAATAAATACATTTGTTATTATGCTTGCCTCATGATTCTACAACCTGCAAAATCAAAACCTTTAATAGGGTTTTGATTATATTGTTTTGAATAAAAGTGGTGGTGAATAAAAGTGGCTTATTAATAAGTTATGGATATGAGCTATATGAATTTAAAAATGATGCCCATTTAGTATTTAATTTAATTTTCCTGAAGAGAGATGACAGGCCTAGAATAATTGATTGTTCTTTTTCCTTATAATGTTTTTTTCACATGACATAAATGGTGCTATTGGATTTGATTTGCAAATGATGCAACCAACAATGAATTAATTTCCAAAATATACTAACAGTTCAATACAACTCAATGTCAATAAAACAATCCAATAAAAAAAATGGGCAGAAGATCTAAATAGACATTTCTCCAAAGAGGACATACAAATGGCCAATAGACACATGAAAAGAGAAAATAAGTAGTTTTTTTATCTCTACTCATTAGAGAAAAATGAAAATCAAAACTATAATGAGATATCACATTACTCCAGTCAGAATGACTATCATCAAAGAGTCTATAGACAATAAATGTTGGGGAGGGTGTGGAGAAAAAGGAACTCCCTTACACTGTTAGTGAGAATGTATCAATAAATTGGTGCAGCGACTATGGACAACAGTATAGGGATTCCTTAAAAAAACTAAAAATAGAGTTACCATATGATCCTACAATCCCACTCCTGGGCATACATCTGGAGAAAAGTATAATTTGAAAAGACACATGCACCACAATGTTTATTGCAGCACTATTTACAATAGCCAAGACATGGAAGTAACCCAGATGTTCATCGACAGATGAATGGATAAAGAAGTGGTATAATCACAAGGTGGTTTTCCCAGGGCAAGTCTCATCCATTGAACTGAAGGTGTGCTGATTCCTATGATTTCCCCAAATGTGGGAAACTCGACTGCATAGCTTGTGTCAGCTGGGGACAGCATTTGCACTCCCCCCTGAAAAAAAAAAAAAACAACTTGGTATGTATGTATATGATTCTTCAGTCAGACACTACGTTGTGTCTGACTCTTTGTGTCCCCATGAACTGCTGCACACCAACCTTCCCTGTCCTTCACTATCTCCCGAGTTTGCTCAGACTTATGTCCATTGAGTTGGTGATGCCATCCAACCATCTCATCATCTTTCACTCCCTTCTCCTCCTGCCCTCAATCTTTCCTGGCATCAGGGTCTTTTCCAATGAGTTGGCTCTTCACATCGGGTGGCCAAAGTATTGGAGCTTCAGCTTCAGCATCAGTCCTTCCAATGAATATTCAGGGTTGATTGCCTTTAGGACTGACTGACTTTGTGTGCTAAGTTGCTTCAGTTGTGTCCGACTCTTTGTGACCTTATAGACTGTAGCCTACCAGGTTCCTCTGTCTATGGGGATTCTCCAGGCAAGAATACTAGAGTAGGTTGCTATGCCCTCTTCCAGGGGATCTTCTCAACTCAGGGATCAAACCTGAGTCTCTTATGTCTCCTGTATTGGCAGGTGGGTTCTTTACCACTAGCATCACCTGGGTTGACTAGTTTGATGTAAATATGCAATAGAATATTACAGCCATAGAAAAGAATGAAAAATGCCAATTGAGGCAACATGGATGGACCTAGAGATTATCATGCTAAGTGAAGTAAGACAAACAAAGACAGGTATTGTATTATATTGCTTTTATGTGAAATGTAAAAAAGAGAGGGACAGGGGAGATTGGCCTGCTGCAGTCAATGGAGTCACAAAGTATCGGACATAGCAACTGAACAACAATAACAACTAAAAAGATACAAATGAACTTATTTACAAAACAGCAAGAGACTCACAGGCCTAGAAAACACAGTTATGGTTACCAAAGGGGAAAGTGGGGAGGGTACATTAGAAGTTTGAAATTAACATATAGACACTGCTATATGGAAAATAGATAACCAATAAGGACCTACTCTATAGCATAGGAAACTACACTGAGTATTTTGTAATAAACTATAAGAGAACAGAATATTAAAAAGTGCATGTAACTAAATCGCTTTGCTGTACACCTGGAATTAGCACAACATTGTAAAGCAAATGTGCTTTAATAAAAAGAAAAAGGTGAACTCAAATTGAGATGTTGCTTATATACATTAGTAAGCATTAGGAATTGTGCAAGGTTATATATCAGAGTCATTATCACAGAAAGGAAAGACTAGCTAAGTAAATAGAGTAGGAAAAAGGTTCCGGGCTAGCTAAATGTAGTGCCTGTCAGTGTTTATTTTGTGATTGTTCTATGTTTTATGGCTATGGTTGCTTTAAAAAAGTCTTGATTATCAAGATTTGTTGACATTTTGTAACGTGATGTGAACTCTTCGATGTTGGAGAATTTTGTTTCCCCCTTGGAAATAAGCTGCACTGCCTCTTGATCTCCAATTCTCTTTGACATCCTGTAGTTAGTGCCCCACTGGTTTACTTTGATGATTTTACCTAGTTCATTCTCAGATTCTCTAGTTATAAACAGTGTCACTCATGATTAAAAATCTTTCTGACCAAAACAGGCTTCACTTCTACTCTGAACTGCTAATAACTTTTAAAAAGAAAGATCTTCAAATCGCAACCGCAGAAGTCTATATGTATTCAGCATAGCTTTTAAAGAATCCTGATTGAGCACTATAAACAACTCTGCATGTTCTTTTAACGCTGATCTTTCATGCAATGAAAATTTCCTCTACTAGAAACGTCCCGAGGTTTTCATCACCTTTTCTGGCACCAAATCTTGGATGTGTCAAATTGTGGAAAGCCCTTTGGCAGTAAGAATGCTTCCGCCTGTGAAACCTTTACTCTAATTCAACAGGCAGATTGATTTAATTATTAATGTTGACTGAGTCAGTGATGAGCCATTTGGGTTTTGGTTGGGTCAGGCTGTACACTGTTTGATCCCTGTACCCTTGACAGTGCCCTTGTCTGGTGAGATGCTGGAGGAAGAGATGAAGTGGAAACTGTTTGGCTGCTGTTTTTGGAAGGATTGGAGTCTGTGACCTGCTTACTTTGTTGCAGGGCAATAAGACACAAATTGCCTCTTGGAAATTTTATTGTGGAAGTTGATATTTATTTTTATTATCAAGTTATAAAAACTGAAAAATAAGTAGCTCAAATAACAGTCTTGGTTTTAACATATCCAGAATTACCACACAACTGAAGGCTATTATTCAATGAAGTCTTGGACAGAGCTCCTCTTTTATGGTGACATAAACTTGAAAGCTTAATTATTTTCCCCAACAAATTAGCAATTTGGAGCTCTTTGCCTTTCTAAACTGTTGTTGTATTGTGTAATATTGAACAGATGATATATATATCTTGGCCATTAGATATTAAATGCTAAATATTGTATGCAGCATTCAAAATATGGTCTGTCCTGTAAATGTGTTTTTAAAAATTTTTAAATGATGTCATATATTTAGCTGGCTGCATTGGGTCTTAGTTGTGGCACACAGCATCTTGTGGTGCATGGGCCTTCTCTCCAGCTGTAGTGGCTCAAAGGGTCAGTAGTTGTGGTACGTGGGTTTAGATGGCCCGTGGCATGTGGGATTTTTTTTTTTTTCCCCCTGATCAGGGATCAAACACATGTTCACTGCATTAGAAGGCAGATTTTTAACCAATGCCTGGTCAGGGAGAGATCCCTGTAAATATATCTGATAGGAAGTAGGTTCTTTGTTTATTTCAATTACTCCTTCATTTATTTACTACTATGTCCCAGACATCTTTCTCTGTAGTCATTTTCAAGAAACACATGTGTAAGCCTTATTTCATAATATTTAAGTTCGAAATGCATAGAGCCCAGGCATTCTACATCTTAAAACCTTTTAGGGTTTCTGATGATTTACAAGTAGATTTGAAAAGCATGTGTTTAAGTAGAGAGAAAAGCTAAGAGGTCTCTTTCTCATTATAGCGAAGAAAGCAGACAGTAAACAAATGAAAATTTAGGCTACTGAGAAGCACTAGAAAGGAAAATAAGCCAGGGTAAGAGAGGAGGGAGTGGAGTAGCAGTCCAACTAGAAATGTATTTTGGATGTGGTGACCTTTGAATAGAAGGTTGAATGATAGGAAGGTGCTTGAGCTAGGGAAAAGGTAATGCAAAGACCCTAAGACAGGAAAGACCCTGGCTGGTTTGAAAGAGAGAAAGAAGACTACTGTGGATGGATTGGAGGAGGAAGAAAAAGGGGGAGGAAGGAAGGGAGGGAGGGGAAGTGAGAAAGCTTGAGAGCAAAAACATGGGACAGCTTATGTAGGGCCTGTATGCCTGTGGTGGGAGCAGAAGCTACCAATGACTAGACCTTATGTGCATTTTGAAAATATTATTATGACTTTATCATTAATATCATTACAGAAAAAATGTGGAGAATACTTTTGGACATTCTGCATTTGATGTTTGTTATGATTGGTCAGGCGTTCACACCTGAAGTAAATCTAAGTTGTTCTTTTTTGTAGATTAACTGCATGAGAAAAAAAATATTGGGGCAAACTGACACATGCAGGAAGCTTTTGGTAATCTGGCTAAGAAAATAACTAGGTGTTCACCATGTCTTTGACGTATACACTAATAATTATCCCATTTTAATGGGGAGGGGGTATGTTTCTTTTAAGAAAATATACATGTCATTTATATTCAATAATTGTTCTCTTAATTCAAAGGGACTTTGAACAAAACCTAGTTTCCTTCATGATTATCTGTCTTTTCAAATTTAATTCTCTTTCCTTCTTAATGGCAAAATGTCCTCTATGAATGCTGATATATATTGTCAGCTCAATTTTTAAAAATAAAAATTATTTAATGGCTTCTTTGTGAATTTGATTTTATATGCTTATGATTACTTGCATGTCAGATCCTTCTGCATTCTAATCAAGAGTTTAGTTATAACAAATGACATATTTTCTGCAAATAAAATTATTAATCACGAAACCAACTCTATCTTCTCATTCTTATGAGAGCACTATGAATAAAACCACTGTGAATAAAACTCTGAAGATACTCTAAGGAAAAGTGTTTTCTTGGTGAAATAAAATAAAGAATCATATTATGATATACTTTTGGAATCTCAAAATATATAAAAGTATTTTAAAAACATGAGAAATAACACAGTAAAAACATTGTTTACATTTATTTATCCAAATGTTTTCCAAACGTATTTGATTATGGAAACCTTCTGACTGAAGGTGTGTATGTGTGTGTGTGTGTGTGTAAAACACCTACATTTGATAGAACTAGCATTTCTCAGAATTCATTTTGGGAAACATTGTTCTACGTGTGTAATTGACTTATTTCTGCAGGTGGTATAATTGATGATGTCTTACTCACCTGCACATGTTTATAAACAAAACAAAATACTGGACGCTTATGATTCTTTTTGACATTGAACAGATGTGAATTTTATTTCCTTATTAGTGCTTGAGGGACTTAGAAATAAGTCTGTTCTTGTTCTTCTAAAGTCTTAAATTTGTATCCATCAATAACTCCAGGCCTTTCACAGAAAGAGTGCCTATGTACAATCATATGCCAAGGCATTAAGTGATTGTGTTTCTTTCGCAAGCCTCTGAACGTTGAGGCATTCTTTTCATTTCTTTCTCGATTATCTGATTTAGAAGGCTGCTAGGTAATAGTGGCCAAAAGAGTAGAACATTCTTTGATTCCTTTGATGTGCACAGTGACTTATTCTATCAAATATGTGACAATTGAAGCATCTGGAGAATTATCATCATTTACTTCCAACCAGTTAAAGGGAAAAAGTAGAAACAGAAAAAAAAATTGATGTGTAACAGGAGGTGGGCTCTGTCTAGTTAAAAAAAAAAAAGCACATGGATTTTAAAGACTGGTAGAAGATTGAGCTGTCTAGTGATTGGAAAGACCTTTCCACTCTTGATTTTCTAAAAATGATAGAAATACTAAATTTTGAAAAATTATCTCCTGTCCAATTCTTAATATCTTTTATATTAACATATTGCCTGTTTTTTTCTTTTAGAAAAATATTATTTTTGTTACTTGTGAGGATTCAGAATTATAACATCTATTTGACTTTGATACTTTTAAAAGTTTATTTTTACACATTTGAACAATTAGGTGTCTCCATATGTGACATTTTTAGTCTATAGAAGATACTTGTTGTAGTTGTGGATTCATAGATGTTTTGCAATAACTTTGTTGTCATTCAAGGAATTGAATCCATTGAACAGAAATTATTGAAAGCAACGGATGCTCATCAAGTCATGGTTGATGAGAGTGGGGTTTAGCAGTGTTAACAGGGACCAAATTATGGAGGAATATAAATTTTTTCCTGCAGATTCCAAGGATGCATTAAAGGATAGTTAATAGGGGATGGGGGGAATCAAGATATACATTTCCAAGCTATTGCTGCCAGGAGATAGAGCAAGATCTGGGGGAAATATCCAGGTAAGGAAATTTAGTCCAAATTTCAAGGTTCAGTGTTACTAGGGAAGTGCAGACAGAATGGAGAAGATGCAATAGATTCTAGAGCTCTTTTGAAAATAAAATGGACATAATGAAATGACGGGATATAGGGAATTGAGCAAAGAGAAGAAATTTGATGTAACTTGACGATCTGGCAACATTTTCCTAGGTGAAAAATTTGGAAGCAGAGCGGCTTTGGCAGTCATGAAGATAAGGGTTTATTTAGACCTGTTTAGTTTGTGACACCTTTGGGAGCTGATTAGTGGCAGTGGTCTTGCTAGGTATACTTCATATGCTTGTGTAATATTGACTGGTATAGACTGTGTTGTATTAAACATACCAAATCTAATATTGCAGTTTTTTAAAGGGCATATTAAAAGTCTTCAATCTATATGCAATAGGTTTAATGGATGCTATGGTTACTGTATCATCTGTCTTATTTAGAACTAGCGTTCCGCCCTGTGTGTTACTCAGAAGAATCATTTGCTACAGTTAAACAAATCTTTATTGTCTCCTATTGGATCATCCTGCTGACGGTGTTCAAGTAATTGAAAGCTCATTTGCAATGCAGGGCTTGCAAATTCCAGAGAAAGTCCTATTGGCATGTGGGGTTCACATGGAGGGGAAGTTACATGGAGGAGAAGTGCCCACTGAAAACACTTTCAGATTCCCAGGATTACCTGGGTAGTTTATTGGCGCAGAGATGTCTGTGAGAGAATTCACAGTGAAAAGTGAAGATTTCACATCCCAAGAAGCATGTTCAGAGTACCAGTTTCCTGGAACTTCAGCATGTTCAAATTAAATCCAACTAATTTGGAGCAGTCTGTCTCTAGGAAGAGAGCTCACAGGTTTTTATATGTTGTAGTAACAAACAGACAACGATTTTACCTTTGTATGTAGTTAGATTTTAGTTTATATGTGCAGATAAATAGAACATAAATTATTTGAGGACTGGTTATTTGTCATGTTCATCACCATATCACTACTGTCTGGACATATCCCCAACTCTCAATAAATATTGTTTAAATAAATTAATTTTAGTTAAGATTTTTCTCTTAGTGTTTGTGTGAACTGACTGGGAAGGGTAAAGGAGAGGGCAGGGGCTGGGGAAGTTGCCTCAACCATAGGGTAGACAGTGGAGTTCCAGTGAGTGGTCAGTACCATGGTGTCCAGGGTTACCTTAGACTGCCTCCAGGCACTTTTGAGAAAATGGATTAACTCCAGGAGTTCAGGGTGAAGCAACAGAGAGCATCAACTTGTGGGTCTGGGACAGCCGTGGAGAATCAGATGGTGTTTCATACATGTGTTCCCTGGGCTTTCACAGGTGTTTGTTGTTTTGCTTTTATTTTGAAGTCTAGGTGAGCCCATGTCATAAGATAAGATTTATTTGTCAAGTTTTATTTCTAAAGGTGTGACAGAAGTACAGTATCATCCTAGGAACCCAGATCAGGCACCAAGTTTGTAACAGTTATATATTGCAGCCTAGAGAAGAGCTGCACGACTAGGAATGTGGGCGTCTGTGTCCTCACCAGAGGGGGCAGCTTCGGGAGGCAGGGGATTGTGAGTCAGAGCGATGGGCATGACCTTCAGCCTATTTGCTCTCTGCCCTTCCGTACTTCGGCCCTAGAGTGGGTGTACAGGAATCTGACATGAAGCCTGGAGTAAGGATGTGGTGATGCTCCAAGGCATGCTGTAACCATTTGTCCTCTGCCTCCATTTTCTTCCCCTCATTGCATCCTTGTATTTCTCCTTTACATTCTTTGTATATACTATCCTCTCTTCTTTTCCCTTTTGACCCTCTCTTTCCCTTTTTCTCATATTCCTTCCTTCTTCCCAGCTGTAAGATATGAATTTTAAGTATAGTAAAGCTTCTGCATCTAATTTTAATAATATAGAAAATAAAATCTAATACATAAATAAAGATAATCTAGCAAAAATGCCTGGACTATCTTGGTGTTGGAAGATCCCTAAAATTGAAAATAATGTACTATAATTTTGCTATATAATACAGTATATGAATACATTTCATTTAGCCTTGATTTACAAAAAAAATGTTTTACACGTAACAAAGAAAACACAGAAGACATAGCTAAATTGTCTGCTTTATTACTCTAAAAAAGAATAAAAAATCATAGCACAGATTTGCTAGTTTGTTTTTGCTTTGAATTAGCTGTAGCAGAACAGATGTCTACAAAATGTAGGCATATTTTCTTTTTTGGAGAGTACACAATTTCCAATGACTTGAGCTATGATAATTTGTGTGACTCTTTTTCCTTTTCATTCAGTTCAGTTCAGTTCAGTCGCTCAGTTAGTGTCTGAATCTTTGTGACCCCATGACCACAGCATGCCAGGCCTCCCTGTCCATCACCAATTCCAGGAGTCCACTCAAACTCATCTCCATTGAGTTGGTGATGCGATTCAATCATCGCATCCTCTGTCGTCCCCTTCACCTCCTGCCTTCAGTCTTTCCCAGATTCCGGGTCTTTCCATTGAGTCTGCTCTTTGCATCAGGTGGCCAAAGTATTGGAGTTTCAGCTTCAACATCAGTCCTTCCAATGAACACCCAGGACTGATCTCCTTTAGGATGGACTGGTTGGGCCTCTTTGCAGTCCAAGGGACTCTGAAGAGTCTTCTCCAACACCACAGTTCAAAAGCTACAATTCTTCGGCACTCAGCTTTCTTCACAATCCAACTCTCACATCCATACATGACCACTGGAATAACCATAGCCTTGACTAGACGGACCTTTGTTGGCAAAATAATATCTCTGCTTTTGAATATGCTATCTAGGTTGGTCACAACTTTCCTTCCAAGGAGTAAGCGTCTTTTAATTTCATGGATGCAGTCACCATCTGCAGTGATTTTGGAGCCCAAGAAAATAGTCAGCCATTGTATTTGTTTCCTCATCTGTTTGCCATGAAGGGATGGGACCAGATGCCATGATCTTAGTTTTCTGCCTGTTGAGCTTTAAGCCAGCTTTTTCATAGTCAATAAAGCAGAAATAGATGTTTTTCTGGAACTCTCTTGCTTTTTCAATGATCCAGCGGATGTTGGCAATTGATTTCTGGTTCCTCTGCCTTTCTAAAACGAGCTTGAACATCTGGAAGTTCACGGTTCACGTATAGCTGAAGCCTGGCTTAGAGAATTTTGAGCATTACTTTACTAGCATGTGAGATGAGTGCAACTGTGCGGTAGGTTGAGCATTCTTTGTCACTGCCTTTCTTTGGGATTGGAATGAAAACTGACCTTTTCCAGTCCTGTGGCCACTGCTGAGTTTTCCAAATTTCCTGGCATATTGAGTGCAGCACTTTCACAGCATCATCTTTCAGGATTTGGAATAGCTCAACTGGAATTCTATCACCTCCACTAGCTTTGTTCGTAGTGATGCTTTCTAAGGCCCACTTGACTTCACATTCCAGGATGTCTGGCTCTATGTCAGTGATCACACCTTCATGATTATCTGGGTCATGAAGGTCTTTTTTGTACAGTTCTTCTGTGTATTCTTGCCATCCCTTCTTAATATCTTCTGCTTCTGTTAGGTCCATACCATTTCTGTCCTTTATCGAGCCTATCTTTGCTTGAAATGTTCCCTTGGTATCTCTCATTCTCTTGAAGAAATCTGTAGTCTTTCCCATTCTATTGTTTTCCTCTACTTATTTGCACTGATCACTGAGGAAGGCTTTCTTATCTCTCCTTGCTATTCTTTGGAACTCTACATTCAAATGGGTATATCTTTCCTTTTCTCCTTTGCTTTTCTCTTCTCTTCTTTTCACAGCTATTTGTAAGGCCTCCCCAGACAGCCATTTTGCTTTTTTGCATTTCTTTTCCATAGGGAAGGTCTTGATCCCTGTCTCCTTTACAATGCCACGAACCTCATTCCATAGTTCATCAGGCACTCTGTCTATCAGATCTAGGCCCTTAAATCTATTTCTCACTTCCACTGTATAATCATAAGGGATTTGATTTATGTTGTTCCTCAATGGTCTAGTGGTTTTCCCTACTTTCTTCAATTTCAGTCTTAATTTGGCAATAAGGAATTCATGATCTGAGCCACAGTCAGCCCCCAGCCTTGTTTTTGCTGACTGTATGAGCTTCCCCATCTTTGGCTGCAAAGAATATAATCAGTCTGATTTTGGTGTTGGTCATCTGCTGATGTCCATATGTAGAGTCTTCTCTTGTGTTGTTGGAAGAGGGTGTTTGCTATGACCAGTGCATTCTCTTAGCAAAACTCTATTAGCCTTTGCCCTGCTTCATTCTGTACTCCGAGGCCAAATTTGCCTGTTACTCCAGGTGTTTTTTGACTTCTTACTTTTGCATTCCTGTCCCCTATAATGAAAAGAACATTTTTTGGGGGGTGTAAGTTCTAAAAGGTCTTGTAGGTCTTCATAGATCCCTTCAACTTTAGCTTCTTCAGCATTACTGTTTTGAGAATGTATTAATTTTATACAGTAAAAATATCATTTTTACAGTGTTATATATGGTGAAGTTTTGTTCATTTGTAGTTTTAAGATTCATTCCTTAAGTGACTCTGGGGCCCAGACACAAGAGTTAGGTTCTTTTTATGCAAGGAACAAGGGGACAGCAGAGGATGAGATGGCTGGATGGCATCACTGACTCAATGGACATGTGTTTGGGTGAACTCTGGGAGTTAGTGATGGACAGGCAGGCCTGGCCTGCTATGGTTCATGGGGTCACAAAGAGTCAGACACAACTGAGCAACCGAACTGAACTGAACTGATGTAAGGAAAAGGCTCACTCGAGTTTCCTCAGTAAGGTTATATTTAGGAATGAAGAAGACAGAATTCCCAGTCATGTGTCCAGCCATTAAGGGGATCCAAGGAAAATGGACTGAGATTCAGAAATGCGAAGCAACCAGTACAGCTCAGAGCCGATTCCCTCTCTGCCCGCTAGTGACAGAGTTGATTCTCTGCTGCCGGAATGAAACTTGCTTTTCTTGCCACTCCAGCCTCCTCTCTTTGTATATTTCTCTCCTCTCTTCTCACTCAGCTTCTGATCACTCATAGTTGTTATTTTTCATGCTTTCTATTGCCTCATAACATCTGTCAAGCATCTTTTCCCTGTGTCTTATTTTCTACTCCAAATAGTCCGATTCTCTTCCTGTGAGAGCTCAGAGTCTAGAGCACGTTCTTGGTCCAGGTAATCCCCTGTTGCTTGGTTTACGTGGAGCTTTTACACCAGGTCCCCATTTACACCTTAGAAGACATAGTCTTAGCTCAAGTGCTCACTCTGGTGTCCTCAAAGACGCAGAGTTATGCCAAGTGCTTCCTGGTAACTTACACTTTTAGCAGGAGGATGAATGCAGGGCCCTCATAGATGGGATTTAGAGGTATGGCAGGCATTTGGGGAGAAACCGATGGCTAGTTTGCATGTAGTGAGAAATTACTTTGGCACAAGGAGGACAGAGTTTGGGAACCCCAAACACTAGCCCAGTGTGTTGTTCACAGTTGACCCTCCGTGTATTTTGGCCTTGATGAAATTATCAATAATAAATAGAAATAATTGTTCCTCACTAAGTTTTAGAGGCTTTTCTCGACTTTCATTTCATATTTTATTTATCACCCCCCTCATTTAATTCACACATTTTTCTTTCCAGCTTAATTTTCGTTTACTGCTTTATGGGTTATTTCAGCCCATAGGTAGGGCTTGAAATATATAAACAGCTTCTAAAGGGAGTTAAACTTATTCGATAATGGTGACATCTATGAGTAGGTAACGCTCTTTCAGGTTTAAAAAGTGATAAAGATTGCATCCCAGAGTGTTGTCTCTATCTTGGATAAATTAGTTATCTGCAAGTCCCTGAACAGATTCTCAAAGACTATACAGGTAGCACCGGCAAAAGCAGAGTCAGAGTATTTTAAATGTGAGACAAGTTTGTCTTTAAATGTATGTGTTGCTTCTATTTAGCTGTGTGTGTGTGTGTGTGTGTGTGTGTGTGTGTGTGTGTGTATGTGTATGTGTGGTTTTATTATTGTTGCTGTTTTCTAATTTGTTTGATTTGGGGCATGATGGAACTTGATGACTTATTGATAAGATTTTTCATTTAGCACTCTTTTTTTTGCCATTTCTTGCCCAAATCTTTCCCATGTATCTATTGAGGATTTACTATGTACCAAGCACAAAGAAAGTGATGCAGTTTTTATCTGATTCAGATATATAGTAAGCCCATGATTGCTGTACATATAATTCAGCTGGCAAGATGTAAGTAGTTTGAAAAGTATGGTATCCTTGATTAGGGAGCAATTTTCATTGTGTATAAGCACCTAATACATTCTTTCAGACTTCACACTGTGTCTGTTTTCTTCTGTAGAAAGTTTTCTTGGTAGATTCTAATAGACAAAAATAAATTTCATCATTTCATTTGATAATGAGCAATTCATAGCTTAGAATAATTTTCTCCGAGCAACAATGGGTAAGAGATTTTCTCTTCTAGTATTATCAATAAAAATTTAGAGTTCACCAAAAATGTGTGAAGTAAAATGGTAATTAGTACACAAGATTTTAACTTGCAAACTAGATGTGTTATCCTCTAGTCATGAAAAGAAAATAGTCAAAAATCCCGAGTTGTAGTCTTGATTCTGATGCTTTTAATGTATATCTCATTATCTACTATATTGATTTTCTTTTTGCCAAGTAAGGAAACACAGTCCTACACATGGGACAGGGTTGTTTTGAAAATAAAATGTTATTATACCATTGAAAATATTTTGAAAGGTTAGAAGAACCTAAAATGTTTCTTATCATCAGTGACTAACCTAGTCTAAATATATTACTGTTTAGAAATTAAGAATTAAGTTAGACCCAAGCTCCTAATAAGATGACATCTATTTTAGCTTTTATAATAACAATTTATAATATGTCCACATCTGATTCCTCTACTACATTCAAAGCAGTATTTCTTCACCTGTATCCCCAGTCCCGAGCACCAAGTAGGTTTTCAATAAATGTTCATTGGATAAACAAAACTGGTGAGGAGATGAGGAAAGAACATCTTTATATAACATCACATTCTGATTACTGGGGGCTTCCTAGTAAGCTCAGTAATAAAGAATCTGCCTGTGGTGCAGGAGCCGCAGGAGACACAGTTTCTATCTGTGGGTCAGGAAGATCCTCTGGAGAAGTAAATGGCAACCCACTCCAGTATTCTTGCCTGGAGAATCCTATGGACAGAGGAGCCTGGTGGGCTACAGTTCATATGGCCTCAAAGAGTTGGACATAACTAAAGCTACTTAGCAGTCTGATTACCATAAACTTTTCAGTCATATTTTGGAGAGAGGTAAATCTATTAAACAGGTACTGGTCACTGTTATACTTTTGCTACAGTCTAGGAGATGGAAAGCAGAGAAGGCAATGGCACCCCACTCCAGTACTCTTGCCTGGAAAATCCCATGGACGGAGGAGGCTGGTAGGCTGCAGTCCATGGGGTCGCTAAGAGTTGGACACGACTGAGCGACTTCACTTTCACTTTTCACTTTCATGCATTGGAGAAGGCAACGGCAACCCGCTCCAATGTTCTTGCGTAGAGAATCCCAGGGACGGGGGAGCCTGAGAGACTAAACTGAGAGACTAAACAACAATGAAGTGCTCTAGAGGCGTGACCTGCTATGGCTAATACTAGGACTTTACCCGTAATAATAGACTAGAAGCATTAAAAAACTGATCTTTAATCATTTAATTATTTTAAATACTCACAGCTTGCAAATTCAGTTCAGTTCAGTTCAGTCGCTCAGTCGTGTCCGACTCTTCGCGACCCCATGAATCACAGCTACACCAGGCCTCCCTGTCCATCACCAACTCCCAGAGTCCACCCAAACCCATGTCCATTGAGTCAGTGATGCCATTCAACCATCTCATCCTCTGTCGTCACCTTCTCCTCCTGCCCTCAATCTTTCCCAGCATGAGGGTCTTTTCAAATGAGTCAGCTCTTCGTATCAGGTGGCCAGAGTATTGGAGTTTCAGCTTCAGCATCAGTTCTCCAATGAACACCTAGGACTGATCTTTAGGATGGACTGGCTGGATCTCCTTGCAGTCCAAGGGACGCTCAAGAGTTTTCTCCAACGCCACAGTTCAAAAACATTAATTCTTCGGCACTCAGCTTTCTTTATAGTCCAACTCTCACATCCATACATGACCACTGGAAAAACCATAGCCTTGACTAGATGGACCTTTGTTGGCAAAGTAACGTCTCTGCTTTTTAATATGCTATTGGTCATAACTTTCCTTCCAAGGAGTAAGCGTCTTTTAATTTCATGGCTGCAGTCACTATCTGCAGTGATTTTGGAGCACAAAAAAGTAAAGTCTGCCACTGTTTCCACTGTTTCCCCATCTATTTACCATGAAGTGATGGGACTGGATGCCATGATCTTAGTTTTCTGAATGTTGAGCTTTAAGCCAGCTGTTTAACTCTACTCTTTCACTTTCATCAAGAGGCTCTTTAGTTCTTCTTCACTTTCTGCCATAAGGGTGGTGTCATCTGCATATCTGAGGTTATGGATATTTCTCCCAGAAATCTTGATTCCACCTTGTGCTTCCTCCAGCCCAGCGTTTCTCATGATGTACTCTGCGTATAAGTTAAATAAGCAGGGTGACAATATATAGCCTTGACGTACTCCTTTTCCTATTTGGAACCAGTCTGTTGTTCCATGTCCAGCTCTAACTCTTGCTTCCTGACCTGCATACAGGTTTCTCAAGAGGCAGGTCAGGTGATCTGGTATTCCCATCTTTTTCAGAATTTTCCACAGTTTATTGTGATCCACATAATCAAAGGCTTTGACATAGTCAATACAGAAGAAATATATGTTTTTCTGGAACTCTCTTGATTTTTCAGTGATCCAGCGGATATTGGCAATTTGATCTTTGGTTTCTCTGCCTTTTCTAAAACCAGCTTGAACCTGTGGAAGTTCACGGTTGACGTATTGCTGAAGCCTGGCTTGGAGAATTTTGAGCATTACTTTACTAGCGTGTGAGATGAGTGCAATTGTGCAGTAGTTTGAGCATTCTTTGGCATTGCCTTTCTTTGGGATTGGAATGAACATTGACCTTTTCCAGTCCTGTGGCCACTGCTGAGTTTTCCAAATTTCCTGGCATATTGAGTACAGCACTTTGACATAGATATTATTACATGATTTTCTATTTTCTATGGCTCAGTGTTGAATTCTAATGACATGTCTTTGCAAAAGTTTCCATGCATGTATGGACTCTGACATCATTTGTTAGAAAAGGGAAATTTGGTTGTAAATTTTACCTTTTCAGCGCATCATAAATGCTCCTGAATGCATCTTTTCCTGGCTTAGTAGTATGATCTCCTGTTTGTATAGTGCTTTACAGTTTTATACATAACTTCTTTGAAAATACTCTAGAAGAGAGGAGAATAGGTGTCACAGGCATTTTGTTGCGACTGCTCTGTAAGTTACTTTGGCCTAATGTGAAAGTGAAAGTGTTAGTTGCTCAGTCCTGTCTGACTCTTTGTGACCCTATGGACTGTAGCCCACCAGGCTCCTCTGTCCAGGCAATTCTCCAGGCAAGAATATTGGAATGAATAGCTATTCCCTTCTCCAGGGGATTTTTCCCGACCTAGGGATCAAATCCGGGTCTCCTGCATTGCAGGCAGATTCTTAAGTTACCTACAGAATATGTAATTGTCAAGTAAAATTAGATTCGACCTAATTATGTTGACATTTCCACACCTTTTACTATTCTGGCAAATCTGTGAACCAAGAAAATACTTGCATAAATATATCTATGCTAAATCATATCATTGGGTTTTGGGACCTTGTATCTTGGGAAATTTGGCTCAGGTGAGATGATTGCAATCTCCTTTGCTCACAGATAGGAAACTGTGAGTAACCAAAGAATAACTGAAATAGAGATATTTTTTGATTTTTTTGTCAAGGTACATACATCTCTCTTTGTAACAGAGAAGGCTGAAGAGAAAGATGTTTATAGTTTGGATAAATGTAATGCTTTTTTATTGTGTTTTATATATTTATTTTATAGGAGTCAGGGGAAGGACTTATTCAAATGCATATTTATAATCCATGACCACTTTCTTTGGTAATTATAGTTTGTTGAATTCTATTTGAGATGGGGCTAAGATCTAAAGAGAGGGGGTAAGTGGAGAGAAAATTTTGGAGAAGAATCAGGTAACTCTGGGGAGTTTTCTCAAACTCATGAATATTTAGATAGTTTAATATATTTAAATCCATTTAACAGAAAGGAAAATGGCCATAACATTTTCTTAAAAAAACTTTTTTTCTTAACATATAACGAAGAGAAGTGAACTTTAGTAACTGAAAATTTTATTTCTTCACAGCTGATATTTGGGAGAAGATTTTGGTGTCTGATGATACTTTGTACACCCAGTCTTAAAAATGAAATTGTGAAATTTCATTTCACAGTACCCAGGTATCTTATATATCCTTAGGTGTTTTATAAAAAATAAAGTTTATTTTTCCAGTTCTACAAACACCAGTAGTTCAAGTCTTTTTTTTTTTTAAATAGGTCATTCAGATACCACTTAGTAGATATCAAATCCTTATCAGACAGTGAAAATCTCTGAAAGTACCAGGTGTCAAAGCAGGTAATTGCTTTAGGAACTTCTATGACCACTTAGTAAGGCACCGAAGATTTACTTAGCTATTGTCTTTCTGAAAAGCATCAAAGAAAAAAGAAAGGACCTTTTTAGAGTATAATCAGGTTGGAATAATTCTCTTTAGCTGCCAATCAGTTTTTTTATTTGCTTTCATGTAAGCCATAATATTAATTCATCAGGAAGAGATATTATTCATCTTGTGTAATTTTTTAATTAGTAAAGCTCCACATTTCTTATTGCACATCAGATTTATTGTTCATATCTATCCTGAATCTGTTTATTTGTAATTGTTTAAACCAATCAGATTATACTTCAAGTAAAGATGTGATTAATGTAATACTCCAATCTAAATTTAATGAAAGACTATATTATATGATTTCCTAAGAAAACCGAACGTTTTACAGCATATAAATTTTGCCCTGCTAATTCTGAAAATCTACTGAAGGCACAGTATGTCCCTTTTCAGCTTCAATGACAGATGCCTTCAGAACACCAGGAAAGTTGCTGAGTAACAATTTTGTAGAAAATTTTTATTGTTTTTAATACATCAATTATTTTATACTGTTAGCTCAATTTTCGGAGAAGGCAATGGCACCCCACTCCCGTACTCTTGCCTGGAAAATCCCATGGGCAGAGGAGCCTGGTAGGCTGCAGTCTATGGGGTCGCTCAGAGTCGGACACGACTGAACAACTTCACTTTCACTTTCCACTTTCATGCATTGGAGAAGGAAATGGCAACCCACTCCAGTGTTCTTGCCTGGAGAATCCCAGGGACGGGGGAGCCTGGTTGGCTGCCATCTCAGGGGTTGCACAGAGTTGGACACAACTGAAGCGACTTAGCAGCAGCAGTAGCAGCAGCTCAATTTTGGGAAGGTCACATGCAAATTTAATAAAATATTTTGACACATTAGTAAATAACATATTTGAGAGTGATAATTTGGTTGTACATGACAGAAAATCAATTAAAACTCAGTTAAGCTTAGCAAAGTATATATAGGCTATCATAATTGAAAGTTCTGTAATGATGTTTCAGACATAGCTGAATCTAGGCACTCTCATAGTTTGTTTTCCATTTAGTTGGATACATTTTAAGGCAATGTCACCTTAAATAGGACAGAATCACCAGGCTTTCAATCCCCCAGTTAGTCAACTCAAGTGACTAGAGATTGCTTCTTTCTAAATAGTTTTAGAAAAGAGTTGATTTGATTTTCTTTGTTGTCACTTAGTCAAACTTTCCATTCCTGAACAAGAATAATTATGACTAGGGTTATGGTGCATTCATTGGCCAGTCCTGGACCTAGAATAACCCCAGGCAAACATACCTACCAGTAAGTAGGAAAGAAGTGTAGGTCTGCAAGGGAAACCCAGGGCACTATCATGAGTCTCTGCCTTGTTTTGCCTTTTTTTTTTTTTGGTGACAGGTGGTGATGACGGCAGCAAAACACAATGTATGTATATACTAATTAAATGAAGAGTGTACTGTTATAGTGTACCACATTAAATTAAATGTGTACCATTATATATGTCCCATTGAGCAAAAAAGCAGGAGTTTAAAATGGTATACTAATATTTGGTAGTAGAACAACATAAAGAATTAAAAACCTCGATACTGAAAATGTTTCATTGCTGAAAAAAGGCCTGGGTACATAACCAATCATCTTACAAAATACTTGTGATCATAGCATTTCTGAGACTTTCTCACTTGCAAAATAATTATTTGGTTAACAGTACATACATTTATACATTTATTTTTGTGTTGAATTTTATCGCTGTAGAAGGTATTGCAGATTTTATTGAATAGTGTTTGTATAATTTAATTTAATTATATCCAATGCTGGTAATATTGCAATCAATTTACAATGGAGGCAAGGATTAGTAAAACCCCTCTCCCCACCTTCTGCTTTAACTGTGGGAAATTGGAACACTGTGTCACAGCTCACTGAAATTTTTCTTTAAATACATTATTCATTTCATGGATATTAGCATCAATAAAAGTAAACTCCACAGGACTGGAAAAATTAAACTAATGACTTTTTACATAATCCAAGTAAATGAATGCTTTCTGGTCCAATAATTCATTAAGGACTCAACCACAGTTTCTTGATTCCCTTCATTTGAATAGCCTCTATTGTGGGACTATTTACAAAAATGCTTAATAAGAGCATTTATTGAATAGGTGTTCTATTTCCATACACATACTGAAATATATTTATACACTGTTACAGTTTTGGGTAGTAATATGAGGTCTTTTAATAATTAAGAGTGGCCCCTATCATAAGTGTTTTATAAATGTTTCAATTACCTGAATATGTTTTTTAATGTATTAAAATACTATAGTAAAGAATAGTGACTCATAATTTTCATCTTCCGAGATGAAGGAAGGAAAATTCCTTCATCCAGAAAGAAAGAAGGCAGGAGAGAGGGAAGAAGGAATGAAAGGAGAGAAAATACCTAAAAATGAAGAATAGTTGGGAAAAATTGTTTCTAAATGGTGCTAAAATTCACATTTGCAGTATTTTAGAAATAGTCCTAGTGTGCTTCTCCATCCATGGGATTCTCCAGGCAAGAGTACTGGAGTGGGTTGCCATTTCCTTTTCCAGGGGATCTTCCCGACTCAGGGATTGAACCCGGGTCTCCCACATTGCAGGCAGATGCTTTACCCTTTAAGCCACCAGGGAAGCCCAGTTTAAAATTAAGCCTAATTAAATCTATAAACTCTACTGCTGCTGCTGCTGCTGCTAAGTCGCTTCAGTCGTGTCCAACTCTGTGCAACCCCATAGACCGCAGCCCACCAGGCTCCCCCGTCCCTGGGATTCTCCAGGCAAGAACACTGGAGTGGGTTGCCATTTCCTTCTCCAATGCATGAAAGTGAAAAGTGAAAGTGAAGTTGCTCAGTCATGTCTGACTCCTAGCGACCCCATGGACTGCAGCCTACCAGGCTCCTCCGTCCGTGGGATTTGCCAGGCAAGAGTACTGGAGTGGAGTGCCATTTCCTTCTCCAGCTTTCTTCCTAAATGAATTAAATCCCAAGAATCATTCCCCTTTTATATCTTACAAATATGAATGCCCTGAATCTATTTCTATTTTTGCATTGCCATTTAGCAAATATACACAGATTTCTAAGAAATAGTTTGCTATCCTCATCGTCTTTTACCTTGCACCACTTCCCTGTTTTATCATATTCATATTACCTTTAGGATAAAACCCAAATTTTGACATGTCATTCAGGAAGCTTCTTGATATAGTCTTGTCTTACTGTAAAATTTTTTCATAAATAGTTTCATAAATATTTTATTTCAAAATCACTAATCACTAGCATTCCTTAAAGGTGGCATGTTTTTTCTTGTTCGCGTACTTTTGCTTACGATGTTCCCTCTGCCATCTAATTTGTTCATTGGAAAACTTCTGAACTGATGGTTCAGATTCCCTTTTTTTAAGGAAGAATTTCCTGAACTTTCTCTTTGTTTCTTCAATTAACGTAGTCTTGCTTTGACAGACTCAAAGGAGGGTATAGACTTATTTTCTTCTCCCTAATGATTAATACAGGGCTTCCCTGGTGGATCAGTGGTAAAGAATCTGCCTTCGATACAGAAGACGTGGGTTTGATCCCTGGGTTGGGAAGATCCCCTGGAGAAGTAAATGGCAACCCAATCTTGTATTGTTGCCTGGGAAATCCCATGGACAGAGGAGCCTGGAGGGCTATAGTCCACGGAGCTGCAGAAGAGTTGGACCTGACCTAGTGACTATTACAACAGCAACAATAATTAATACAATTGGACTTTAAGTAGTTGTTCAACAAACACCTACTTGTTTGTGTTGTTATTCAGTCTCTCAGTCATGTCTGACTCTTTGAGACCCCATGGGCTGCAGCACAGGAGGCTTCCCTGTCCTTCACCATCTCCCAGAGCTTGCTCAAACTGAATGTCCATTGAGTTGGTGATGCCATCCAACCATTTTGTCTTCTGTCATCCCCTTTCTTCTTGCCTTCAAATCATTCCCAGCATCAGGGTCTTTTCCACTGAGTCAGCTCCTTTCATCAGGTAGCCAAAGTACTGGATATTCAGCATCAACCCTACCAATGAATATTCAGGGTTGATTTCCTTTAGGATCAACAAGGTTTGATTTCCTTGTTGTCCAAGGGACTCTCAAGAGTCTTCTCCAGAATCAAGATTCAAAGGTGTCAATTCTTCAGTGTTCTGCCTTCCTTATGGTCAAACTCTCACATCCATATATGACATGACTACTGAAAAACCATAGCTTTGACCTTTGTGAAAAGGGTAAAGGACCTCCGGACCTTTGTCAGCAAAATAATGTCTCTGCTTTTTAATACTCTGGCTAGATTTGTCACACTTTCTCTTCAAAGGAACAAGTGTCTTTTAATTTTATGGTTGTAGTAATTATCTACAGTGATTTTGGAGCCCAAGAAAATAAAGTCTGTCACTGTTTCCATTGTTTTCCCATCTATTTGCCATGAAGTGATGGGACCAGATGCCATGACCTTCGGTTTTCAAATGTTGAGTTTTATACCAGCTTTTTCATTCTCCTATTTCACCTTCATCAAGAGTCTCTTCTTAGTTCCTCTTTGCTTTCTGCCATAAGGGTGGTGTCATCTGCATATCTGAGGTTATTGATATTTCTCCTGGCAATCTTGATACCAGCTTGTGAAATGCCACACACATACACACACACACACACACACACACACACACGTAAGTAAATAGCTTATATACTTGGCATATAAGTTAAATAAGCAGGGTGATAATATAAAGCCTTGATGCACTCCTTTCCAATTTTGAACCAGTCCATTGTTCCACATCCAGTTCTAACTGTTGCTTCTTGACATGCATACAGTAGGTTTCTCAGGAGACAGGTCAGGTGGTCTGGTATTTCCATCTTTTTAAGAATTATCCACAGTTTATTGTGATCCACACAGTCAAAGGGTTTAGCATAGTCAATGAATCAGAAGTAGATGTTTTTCTGGAACTCTCTTGCTTTCTATAAGATCCAATGAATGTTGGCAATTTGTTCTCTGGTTCCTCTGCCTTTTCTAAATCCAGCTTGTATATCTGGAAGTGTTTGGTTCAAGTACTGCTGACACTTAGTTTGAAGGATTTTGTAAATAACCTTACTAGCATGGGGCTTCCCTGGTGGCTCAGCTGGTAAAGAATCCACCTGCAATGCAGGAGACCTGGGTTCGATCCCTGGGTTGGGAAGATACCCTGGAGAAGGGAACGGCTACCCACTCCAGTGTTCTGGCCTGGAGAATTCCAAGTCCAAGGGATTGCAAACAGTCAGACACGACTGAGCAACTTTCACTCACTCACTCACTAGCAGGGGAAATGAGTGCAATTATGTGTTTGAACATTCTTTGACATTGCCCTTCTTTGGGATTGGAATGAAAACTCATATTTTCCAGTCCTGTGGCCACTGCTGAGTTTTTCAAATTTGCTGGCATATTCAATGCAGCACTTTAACAGCTTCATCTTTTACGATTATAAATATCTCAGCTAGAATTCTATCTCCTTCACTAGCTTTGTTGGTAGTGATGCTTCCTAAGGCCCACTTGGCTTCCCACTCCAGGATATCAGGCTCTAGGTGGGTGATCACACCATCATGGTTAATCTGGGTCATGAAGATCTTTTTTGTATAGTTTTTCTGTGTATTCTTCCCATGTCTTCTTAATATCTTCTGCTTCTGTTAGGTCCATACAGTTTCTGTCCTTTTTTGTGCCCATCTTTGCATGAAATGTTCCTTTGGTAGCTCTCATTTTCTTGAAGAGATCTCTAGTCTTTCCTATTCTGTTGTTTTCCTATATTTCTTGGCCTTGTTTACTTAGGAAGGCTTTCTTATTTCTTCATGCTATTCTTTGGAACTCTGCATTCAGATGGGTATATCTTTCCGTTTCTCCTTTTCCTTTTGCTTCTCTTCTTTTCTCAGCTATTTGTAAGACCTCTTGAGGCAACCATTTTGCTTCTTTCCATTTCTTTTTTGGGGGATGGTTTTGATCACTGCCTCTTGTACAATGACATTAACCTCTGCCCATAGTTCTTCAGTCACTCTGTGAGACCTAATCTCTTGAATCTATTTGTCATGAACTTTTTTTTAATGAACTAAGTTAACTTTCCAACTTTACTTTCCCTAGAGCATAGGAGTATATTAGGGCTATATGAATGTCACTGCCTCAGTGAGAAGACTAGAATGCACAGGAAATGATTGTCCCAAGTCACTTATGACAATCATCTTATACTTTTGGCCTAGAACATTAGGGTAAAAAACATTGAGAAGACAACCGTCAAGGCAGTTGGACGAAGATGTTAAGGCATGCTAAGTCATTTGAACTTTGTCCAGAGGGTGATACGGTTGTATTACTTGTTAGAGAAATCATAGCTGAGTACTGATGACCTTAAGGAAGTAAACTTGAAGAAGTAACAAAACGGAATGATCAGTATTGAGTATAATTGGGTTTTTTTCTTGATTTAACTGCATGTAGCTAGTAAGGGAAATAAAAGGGATTAGTAATGCATGGTTTCTGTCCTGAGCAATTAGAATGAGAATTGTAGTATTTACTTAATTAAAGTCTCAGGATGAACGGAAAAAAAAGATAATTGTGAACCAAGAATCCAATTTTGCATATTTTGAATTTAGATGCCTGTAATATAAATAAGAAATTAATATTCAGGAAAACTTTTTTTGCAACATTTTGGAAATTAGTTTGTAATATTTCTAAATTCTTGGAGCTAGTTATAAAAAGAAAAATAAGTAGTAAAATGATTTTTAAAAGTTTTAAGATCATGATAACGGTGGTCTCTGTTTCATGGTAGTCTTTATTTCATTTGATGACAAATAAGAATATCTTTTAGCCTGGCTTGTTTGTTTAGGGTGGTTTTGATGTGTATGGAATATTTAAAGATACAAATGTTGCATCAACCAGTTGAGGCTTCTAGTCATATTGCAATGTTTATAGTGGTTTTCTTAAACTAACACTATTGGAAAGAATGAACACTTGGTAAAATAAATAAAAATGGTTGGCTTCATTTAATTTTTGTACCTCTTCAAATTTCATACTTTGTAATAAATGGTGGCAACATAGTATAAGATTGAGAGTAATGTTTTTAAGAATAATTTGAGGAATCATTCACATGGAAATTGATTTTATATTTTAAAATAAAATGTGTTAAAAAAGACAGCTCATAAGCATATCTCAGTTTTTGCAAGAATATTTAAGATGCTCTTTATATAAACAAATCTAATCATATCGGACAGTGGAATAATAGATCCACTTCAGAGTATGTGTCATTTTCCTGCAAGAAGAAAGAAGTAGGCACAAGTTCATTCTTGTTTTTTGATGTGGATATTTTTATGCTTTTCTTTATTCTGTCACATTACATAAAATATTCTAGGTTGAAAGTATTTTCCACAGTTAAAGTGGATTTCAGTCAATCTGAGATAGAAATAAAAGCTGTGGGGATAAGCTGAATTAACCATTTTAAGGAAAATATTTACTTTGCTCCAATGTTGGAATATGATTTTTAATAGTTTTTTTTATTTTTAAACAAAATTACTTATGTTACCTTGGCTGATTTCTTTCTAATTTCATACCATTAGATTAACATTCACATAAAATATATAGGGAAATAGCCATTATGCTAAAAAATAGTTTTGTCTCCTTTTTTTCTTCTCCGTCCCCAAGACAGACAAAAGAGAAAACAAATGACCTGGTTAATCACTTGGAAATCGTGACATAATTTCATGGTTACCGTTTAGCTGTGCCATGTTTGAAATTTCCTGTTCAGGTTGAACAGATACATGATAATGCAGCTTTTATATTTTCAGGAAAGATAAAGATGAATCATATCATTTATATACCCTAAAAGTCAATCCTAAGAACATATCATGCAAATGATTTAATAAACAGCAGCATCATTGGGTAGATAAACAGGTTTTTCACTAAAATTATAGAATATCTATAAATGGCCTTAAAATATATCCTGCCCATATTTTAATTCAGATTTTACAATTGTTGCCTTCTCTGCCAGATGCTGTTGATGATCTGACTATACCCTACTGCCTTATTATCTTCCAGATAAGCTTTTTTACTTGAATTATTGCCCCAGAGTTTGTCTCTGGTGCCTCATAAACTCAGATGCCTTTTTTCTTTATCTCTAAACATGTTAGAAAATGAAAAAGAATACAGTGAACAAATAGATAAACAGGCTTCTAAAGAAAATTTTAGCTAAGTTAGAATCATTTCAGAATATTAAGATGACTCAGATACAAAGAGGCAGAAATAAAGTATTTGAGAGCCATCTTTAGTCTATAATTTGCAAAAGTCAAAAATACAGGTGTGGCTTTGCCAGTGGTCTGTATTGGAGTTATGGAGGGAGGCTGAACAAGAATGAGATATGCTTGTGCACTTGTGCTTCCCCTCCTCCTCAGAAACAAGCACTGGTTTTGCTGTTTTGGCAAGAAGAAATACAGAGGTCCATTTGAAATAATGGAATTAAGGGAAGGCATAATTTATGCTGTTGCATCTGGAAAGACTTTTCCTTTTCGTCTGTTGGAATAAAAATGTAAAAATCTTAACGAGCTGTTATGTCTCTTCTAGTTATAGCATGAGAATAAATGGAAGGATAAGCTCCCCAAATGCTTCTCCATGGAAGTTGAAGTGAAATGAAAGTTAAAATAGATTAGTGCTTTCTACAATTTTGTTTCACCTTCTTAATCAGGGACAGAGTATGCGCTTGGTTAGGCTCATTAGCTAATAAGTGGAGGAGACAGCTGGGCCGAGTTGTCATACAGCCTGAGGGAGAGAGGGGTATACTGTCAAGCAACCATCACTGTTTTAATAGTAACATATCCATGAATTAAAACATTTAACTCATTATCTAGCAATGTTACTCTTTGCCCTTTTCTAGCAATCTATTACTCTGCTTTTTCAAAAAAAATTACATGCTTTACCACGGTTTTCCTATTATTGGGTAACTTTCTTGAACTTTCACAAGAAATGTAATTAGAATTTTAGAGCAAGTGTTATAATATCTAAATTATAATACCCATAAATGTAATTATTGATTACCTCTATTGAGTCCAATTTTAATTTCATTTTTAGTTATATGTGATTGCATCTGGTATACACAAGAGAAAAGAAACCAAAGGAGAATTTGAATGGCAGCTGTATAATTGAAAGTCAAGTGTCTGCGTATTCTTTCAACTATATTTGAACATACCTACCCAGGTAAGAATAAGTGATCGCTCATTTCTATACTTAACACGATTTTGAAAAATGATTCAAAAGTATAAAAGATGTCTTTATTTTGTACCCATTATTTAAAAAGACAGTTTTATTGAGCAAAATGGTAAAATACATAAAAGCAAAATAAAATTGAAATCATGAATGTCTGTTCTCTAAAGATAACTTCTTTTATTATTTTGTTCTATATCACTTGTTTTTTGTTTTGTTGATTTTTCCCTTTAAACAATGTTGGGCTAATTAGTATATGTATTTTTTGTTGAATTTCTTTATTGTTTTTCTAACAAGTCTATTTTGTTCTATTTGAGAATATGAATTAATGTTCATATTTTCCATTGTATCTGTTAAATATAAACATACATGGTTTAAAATGTTTTTAGATTGGGTTTATTATTCAAAGAATATCTTTATAAATTGATATAAATAGTGCTTATTTTGCATAAGTAGAGTTACTAAAATTAGCATCACTGGTTCAAAGTCTATAATATTTTTAAAGCTTTTTATTCATATTGCTGAAATTACCTCCAGAAGGTGATAATGAGTTATAGTTTTCATTAGTAATTTTTGAAAATATTTGTCGACCCACTGATTTAGAGTTTTCCATTCAAACAGTTTCCCTAACTGTTTGTGTTGGGAATTAAACCTAGTTTGTGTTGAATTAAAAATGTAAAAAACTAAGTTAAGATTCTAAATTTTGGTTGCGAGCAGTAGCATCCTTTACTCACATGTATTCAGCCAGTTTGTCCCTTACACAACTAAGCCTAGAAGGAAAGTGAATATTATATGTGCACAATCCTTTCACACTGTCTAAAAGTACAATATTTACAGATGACAGTGAAGTATATATTTATTTGATTAATATCTGCTGAAAACATTATTTCACTCAGCTCAAGCACTGTGATTATTTCATTATTGATTGTACGATGGTGGTGATAATGGACATTAGTTAGGGGCAGGAAAACATAAAAATAGTTGCTAGTTGCTTTCTTCTTATAATTTTCAATAAAATATGATGAAATAAGAAATATATTCCAGTACTTTAGGCACAGATAGGATGTATTAAGTGCCACAAAAGAAATAAAAGGAAAGGGTGATTGCTGATAATGATACTTTCAGCTTGGGAACAAATGAGAGACCAGTTGAGTTGTGCTTTTTATTGGAGGCAGGATTTGACAGGTAAACATTTAAATAGAGTCAATTGGTGCATAGATACAGAACTGAGAAAGCTGGTGATATTCAGAAAATTGGAAAATAGAGTAGATATAGCAGAGTGATGAGAAATATGTTCTGTGACTTGGATTCCTGAACTTTGGCATTTATATTTCATCATTATATGATGAGGGACAGTTGCAGGGGAATAAGATTATCTGTGTTTTATTCTAAGAAGATTAATCTGGAAGTGATATGTGTGTTAGACTAATGGAGAGCAAATCCAAAGGGAGGGAGAACAATTTGTAGGCTTTTCTGTTTTATTTTCATCAACATCTGTTTAAACACTTGTTGTTTGCCAGGCACTATGGTAGGGACTGTAGAGAAAAAAAGATGAAGAAGATATAATCCTCACTTTTGAGGCACTTATTGTTAGACATGCATGGCAAAAAAAAAAAAAAAAAAAAAAGGAATACACCATGACAGAGTAACAACTGAATTATTCTCATTTAAGACTGATTGGTAACTAGCTATATTGAGATGTAGATACCAGGTTATCAACTAATACCATTTTTCCAAAGACGTCAAGTCTTATTATAAAAAGTGTTTCTAGTCTTTGAAAGAATTCAGTGAAACTTTAGCTGTGGTGAAAATAGTGTAAATGAAAAATAAGGCAGTGGTAATGTGGTGGAAGATTAAGGAGAGGGCTTTTTATCTTAGGAAAGAGGGGCAGGTTGGCATTAACAGATATGGGGGGAAACAGCAAAACTGGGATTTTCATGTGGGTAAAGTAATAGGTTTGGTGTTGCCTTGCTCTTATGTTTTTTGCTCATATCTTTGCTAAGGCACTCAGCATTTTAAAATTTCATTGCAATTTCTTACATAATTAATTGAAGATTCATTTATTCACTATGAAAAGTGATGTGAGTTTCTTTAAAATTACAAGTATAATAAGAGTAAAAATAAGTTACACTAAATAAAACATAAGTAAAGACCTGATTTGATTCATACCATTGTATATATACATATATATATGTGTATATATATATATATACATGTATATATATTTACTATATGTATAATTTAGCGTTTCTAGCAATCCCATGGACAGAGGAGCCTGGTAGGCTGCAGTCCATGGGGACGCTAAGGACTGAGTGACTTCACTTTCGCTTTTTACTTTCATGCATTGGAGAAGGAAATGGCAACCCACTCCAGTGTTCTTGCCTGGAGAATCCCAGGGACGGTGGAGCCTGGTGGGCTGCCATCTCTGGGGTCACACAGAGTCGGACATGACTGAAGCGACTTAGCAGCTGCAGCAGCAGCAGTCTCAAAAGTGGATGTATGTTCCTGCCCTAAGAGCTTAAGTAAATTTATTATAGAAGTCTTAGCGTAATGGACAGGAAAATTATCCTTACCACTTAGGTGCCTTAAATTTTGCATTGTTGAAAGGAAAGGGAAATTTTTACTACGGAGTTATAAATAGATAAGTTTGTAGAATTTAAGAATTCAACTTCTCCAGGAAGGCTTTCCCGATTTTTGGATCGGAGACCAGATCTTGTGCCATTGATGAACCTTAACACCGCTTATTAAACATTCCTTAGTTGTACCATGCATTGTGGTTTTATCTATCATTTCCTGAGACTAAGATTCTTGAGAATTGAGTCATCGTTTATCATTCCAGATATAAATTCACTCTAAATAAAACTCACCACAATGTTGGTTTTATGGATACTCTGTAAATATTTCTTAGATGCAAAATTGAATCCATTTCCGTGATTTGTCTTCATCATTCCTGCCCTAGCTTAGATGTTTTTGTGAGCTCCATGTTAGTTTTCTGTCTCTCTATGATAAATCACTTAAAAACTTAGCAGCTTAAAACAGTGCTTATGTATTATCTCACAGTTTTCTGTGGACTACAAATCTGGGCACAGCTTAGCTGCTGCTTCTGGCTCTAGGTCCTCTGCAGCTACAGTCATTTCAGAGCTCAGCTGGGGCTGAAGCAGCCCCTCCAGACTCAACCATGGAGGGCCTCTCTCAATAGGGTTGCTTCCATGAAATTAAAGCTAGCTTTCTCTGGGGCAAGCAATCCAAGAGAGAGAGAAAAAGTGAGCATCCATGATGGAAACCGCGTTCCTCTATAACCAAATCTCGGAAGTGTCATCCCATTTGTGGTAGTTTAATGATGGCCTCTAAAAAGATAGCTCAAGTCCTAACCTGTGTTACTTGTGAATGAGACAGTATTTGGAAACAGAATAAAGGCTTATGAAGATAAATGGAATTAAATAAAGGATCTTGAGTGGGAACATCCTGGATTAACTGCTGCTGCTGCTTCTGCTGCTGCTAAGTCGCTTCAGTTGTGTCCAACTTTGTGCAACCTCATAGATGGCAGCTAACCAGGCTCCCCTGTCCCTGGGATTCTCCAGGCAAGAACACTGGAGTGGGTTGCCATTTCCTTCTCCAATGCATGAAAGTGAAAGTGAAATCGCTCAGTCCTGTCTGACTCTTAGCTAGATGACCTTTAAATCTAATAACATGTATCCTTATGAGGTGTACATAGAGAAGAAAGAAGGTTCTGTGAAGTCAGAGGCAAGGACAGGTATGATGCAACCACAATCAAGGATTGCCTGGCAACACTAGCAGCTGAAGAGGCAAGAATAAAATCTCCCTTAGACCTTTCAGAGGAAGTGTAGTCTTTCTGACACCTTGATTTCCAACTCTTGTCCATCAAAACTATGATTGAATGAATTTGTGTTGTTTTCAGTCACCCAGTTTGTGGTGGTTTGTTATGGAAGCCATGGGAAACTAATATACCACCCTTTTCTGTAGTCTTCTATATTTTAGAAATGCATCATAGATCTAGCCAGCATTCAGTGGCAGGGGGTCACAAAAGGGCATGAGTATCAGGCAGAAGCCGTATGAGAGTCTTGCTATAAGATTTCCGAATCCCTCCATTTGCTTGATATTTGATACATCTGTATAGCCAAACCATTAGAGTCATTATCTCACTTTCTTAAAAATCATGATCTTTCTTTTTGTATTTCCTAACTCTTTTATTAGAATTGTTATTCATTTGGATAGTCAAATTGGAAAACTTAATTTGAATTTCTGCTTTTTTCTTAATGCTCATAACCTTTAATCTATTAACCAGTCTTTTTCATTCTAATCCTTAAATTTTTATCATCTATCCCATGATTATGTCTTTCTAGAAGTAGCAGTATAACCCCTAAGTGCTCTGTCTGTTTCTGAGCATTTCCCCTTCAAACCTTTTGCTGCAAAGTGACTTTTGAAAATTCAAGTGGGATTACATAATTTCCTTATGTGGACTGGCTCTTGACTTCTAAAATCCAAAGTGTATCTTTAATCATTCCTTAATATAGGTCTAGAAAATTGTATACACCTTTCCAGATATATTATGTTCTTTCATTTTTGCTTACCTTTCTCTGGGATTCTCTTTTTCCAGTACTCAGATGGGTGTGTGTTTGTTTTTGTACCCAGAGCACCCTGCAGAATGCCTAATACAATGGCCAGCACAGAATAAGTTTTCATCTGTTGTAAACTAATGTTAAAGATGAAAGATGAAGAGAAGAGTCTTGAAATAGCAATAAATGACTAAACTTACAGACTCCTTTAAGATGGAAACACACGTAAGAGAAAGGAAAACTATGGACTAATTAATGATGGGCAAGACTGGATAGTTTAAGGATAGAATAAACGCAAAGGCATGTTCAATGTAAATGTGTGGAAGAAGTAGAAGTCAAAAAAGGGTGAAAAAAAGAGAGTTTTAGTTTTGAGACCCTATATAAAGTTTAGATTTGAATGTGCTGTAATGTGGTTTTAAGAGTATTAAAAGGTGCATCCTCACAGAGTTTATACTATATTAGATAGGAAGTGTAAGGAAGATAAGAAGTAGAAGAAATAGATGACAAAAATGCAATGCAATGTTAAGAAAGCAGCAGAAAAGGAGTTTGAGTAAGCTCCAGGAGTTGGTGGATGGACAGGAAAGCCTGGCGTACTGCAGTCCATGGGGTCACAAAGAGTTGGACACGACTGAGCGACTAAACTGAATTGAACTGAACTGAAGTAAGACTAATAGTGCTCTTGTCTGAAGAATGTCTCTGGGGAAGTCCCTCAGTGGAGAGCATATTCAAATCGTATTCAGCAGATGTGTTATGCTTAATCAGCATTTAAATACCAAAGGAAATCCTCTTTAAGCTGTTTGCAGAAACTGAAGAAAGCCATTTTACTTTCACTGACCTTTGATTGTACATGAAAAATTTAGATTTAGTACATCTGTATGTGATATAAAAATTAATCATTACCTGTATAATATTAACATTAGTTTTTATTTAATGAAGAGACAAAGGGAAAAATGCTTTGTATATTTATGTAATATGTAATTGTAACAAATGGTTTATGCATGAATGAATTGCTATTTGAATGAAATAGTGAAAACAGGGAAAATGATTTTTTGTCAAATATGTTAGTCTCTATGTTACAGATTGGTAATCTATGGGCTTTTAGCTTAAACAAATTATTTATGCGATGAGAGTATTATATAGTATATCAAAGCCTTAAATATTTAGAGATAACATTCTCTTTTTTTTAACCTCTGAAGGTTCCCCAAGAGTTAACCTTCTTTACAAAATGATTTACCTTACTTTTAGAACATAATCTACATTGATAAAATTTAGCTTAGCAAAAAGATTCTTTAAAAAGGACATTTTTTACACATGAAGACAGAAATAAATGAATAAGAAAGATTTACATAATTATGTGCAATGAATGAAGAGATGGAAGTGGCTATCTCAGAGAAGGAAATTGTTAAATGTTGAGTTTTGAATTGCATAGTTCATCAGTTTAGTGGCTTGACAGTCTAAACTGTAAACATTTTGATCAAATGACTACCTGTAATGGTCAACATCTCTTTATACAAGCAGTCTGTTTTATGTATTAATATGAATCACATCTATAGTTGACGAGTCTCTATAAATTACAGTTCTTATTTTGCAAGTAACAGAAAGGAGTTCTGTGTACTTTAGGCAAAAAAGTATTTTGTTGAAAGGATATGAGTTAGCTCATGGAATCAGAGGGTAATCAGAAAAACAGTTCTCAAGAAAGACAGGAGCCAGAGCATTTCCAGGGATCTAGAGAGCAGGAAGTGGAGAGAGACTGTGAAAAGTACTGCCATGGAGCTAAGTCTGGACCAATAATGTGGTTTAATGCTATTCTTCCCACATTCACAAAGCCAGTGTGCATGGCTGGGTTTCAATCATTTGCCCTCTGCCAGGAACCATGGCACTTGATTAACAATTCTCCTGAGACTGCTAGCATGTGGAGAGGGTAGGTTCCCAAAAACAATTTCAGAGTTTTAGGACTAAGATGGGGAGTAGGGCAAGTAAAAACAATTGATGTTTCTAAAGCCTTTCTTCAGAACTGTCATTCGAAAAGTATCAAACTCTAACAGCAAAAAACTGAGAATAAAGATTTTGCCAGTAAAATTAGCATAGATTAAATAGTAATGTTGCTCAGGTTTTAATAGATATCTACTCTTATGAAAATTTTCTTTGTTCTTTCTTTTATACATATGTCTACTGTTTGTCATGTGCTAAGTGCTGTCCTAAGCAGTGAACATAAAGCTATAAACTATAGAATTCGTTTTTGCTTTGTATAGAGTCTTAGTGTAAACTGAAATATATATGACAATTAATATATTGCAGGAAGTCTAGAACCAGAGCTGCAGTAGTTTCCTAGAGTTGCCGTCAGAAAGAGCTACAAACTGAGTGGCTTTAAACAACACAAATTCTAGAGGCTAGAAGTCTGAAATCTGGGTGTCAGAGGGTCCTGTGTCCTGCAAAGGTTCTAAGGGAGCATCCTGCTGTGTTTCTTCCAGCTTCTGGTGGCTGATGGTCTTTCTTGGCCTCCGGCAGCCTACCTCACCTCTCTGGCTCCATCTTCACACGGCCTTCTTCCCTGTGTCTCTGGGTGTGTCCTTGCCTCTTATGAAAATACCAGTCGTTGAATTTAGGCTCTATCCTAAATCCAGAATGATTTCACCTCAAGATCTTGAACTAATTACATCTGTAAAGACACTGTTTCGAAATAAGGTCACATGCTGAGGTTCTGAGTGGATATGAGTTTGGGGGAAATGGTGTTTATCCCACTATAGGGAGGGCACATGATACTGTTGGTGTTCTTTGTAGGGTCCCAGGGCCTGTTTTTGGGGTATGCTAGAGAATCCCACTTGCAGGAAATGTCTGAGAGTGAATGCTCAGCAGAAGGAAGTGAAAAGTGAAAAGTGAAGCTTGCTCAGTCGTTTCGACTTTTTGTGACCTCATGGACTGTAGCCTACCATGCTCCTCCATCCATGGGATTCTCCAGGCAAGAATACTGAAGTGGGTTGCCATTTCCTTCTCCAGGAGATCTTCTCAACCCAGGGATTGAACCTGGGTCTCCCGCATTGCAGGCAGACGCTTTACCATCTGAGCCACCAGGGAAGCTCACAGCAGTAGAAGGAAGCACCAGCAGAAGGAGAGGAGTGTACAATGGACCCTCCCAGTGCTTGTGAGGAAGCATAGTTCATTGGAAGAAATGAAAGTATCAGTAGTTCAGTTCAGCTGAAGCAAAGAGTATAGGGGACTGGTGAGAGGTGGACAGGAGAGAGGACAGAGACGAGGTTACATGGAACAGATGATAAGGGAACATGTAAGGGCTTTGACATTATCCTGAATATAGTAGGTGCCTTTGAGGGAACAGTGGTAGTTTGTTAGTCACTCAAGTCCTGTCTGATTCTTTGTGACCCCATAGACTGTAGTTATAAAATGAAAAAAAAAAGAGAGAGAGAGAGTGAAAGAGTGAAACTAGGACACGCAGCTGTATCTACAGTCAGATCTCAACACTATAGCTGGCAACCTTCAACCTTTAATATTAAACACTAAAAGTAAAGGCACTTAAATGTTAGCAGTGGTGACTTTAATTTTACTCTTTATAACATTTTTAAAGTACAGCAAGTCCAAAGAGCTTATACTACTTTTATAATGGTGGGAACAAAAACATTTTTTTTGAAAATTTTAGCACATTAAATAAACCTGATATAAGATTTACATAGCATAGTGTTTTTAAAAATAAGTAATTGATTTCAAGGATTGCATATCTTTTGATTTAGGAGGGAAAAGAGCTGTAAGTGAATAAAGAATTATACCACCTGAAGAAGGTATTTCATAAAATATCCTGAAATATGTATGGAGATATTGATTGCACATCCTCAGGTGGGTTATGTAGACATTGGCTAAATCAAGAAAAAAGACTTCTACTTTTGGACATAAGATAGGAAATACATTTAGACTGAAAGCATTTTTCTCTTGATTTTGAAAACCATGTCAGTGAGTGAGCAATTTAATAAAGCATAGAAATTGATCCTTTTATGTAAGTTGTCATCAGTAACACCAAGTTATCTTATGTAAGGTGATTAGGCAGAACATTCCTGTGAAGATTTTACTAATTTTTGTAAGACTGAAGTGTATTTAAATTTTTGGAATGCAAAATTAGAGCTTTAATGTTAAATTTATTTTACATATCCAAGGGTCGTGCTGTGAGAACAGAACACATTTGCATGTTCTTCTGTGTTTTCCACCAGCTTCAGAATATTAAACAACTATTCCATTAACATATACTGGATGATGTGATGGGGCAATTAAAACTCTCACATCATCTTTGGACTGTTTCTCTTGCAAGAGATAAAGCAGCTTAATTAATGTCTCATAATAATGTTTCTAAAATGTTTATCAAAGAAAATCATTTGATACTTCTGTGGAGGTTTTTTGTTTTTTATTTTTTTCAAAGTATTGATAATTGCTTAAATAGCATTGTTTACTTTGATTCACCAATAAAATTGTTTGCTAATCCTGACCTGAGATGATGTATAAATATTTTGCTATTAAAAATAGTACAGAGTTCAAACATTTTACTTGCTAATGACTATAAAGTAGGCAGACCTTCTTTCTTAAAAATAGTCTTGAATATATTCTAGTAAAATATATACTGGAAATACATTTCTTGGTTAATTATTTATAAGAAAATATAGATACCAATAATTATAATAGAAAACTAAACATTTCAGTAGAATCAGCCATGTCCAACTCTTTGCAACCCTATGAACTGTAGCCCATCAGGCTCCTCTGTCCATGACATTCTCCAGGCAAGAATGCTGGAGTGGGTTGCCATGCCCTCCTGCAAGGGATCTTCCCTACCTGGGAATTGACTCTGCCACTCTTACCTCTCCTGCATTGGCAGGCAAGTTCTTTACCACCAGCATTACCTGGGAAGCCCAAAATACATGAGTGTCACCACAGGTCTTTTTCATGATCTTCTCGTTGAAAGTATTAGTCGCTTAGTTGTGTCTGACTCTTTGCAACCCCATGGACTGTAGCCTGCATCAGGTTCCTCTGTCCATGGGATTCTCTGGGCAAGAAGACTGGAGTGGGTAGCCATTCCCTTCTCCAGGGACTCTTCCCCACCCAGAGATTGAACCTGGGTCTCCTGCATTGTTGGCAGATTCTTTACCATCTGAGCCAAAGGAGCTGTACTTTCAGTGCAAAGGTTGACTTTTGTCTTTTTTTAATAAATTTATTTTTAATAGGAGGACAGTTGCTTTACAATATTGTATTAGTTTCTGCCATACATCAACATGAATCAGCTATAGGTAAACACATGTCCCCTCCTTCTTGAACCTCCCTTCCACTTCTCACCCCATCCCACCCCTGTAGGTTGTCACACAGCGCCAGGTTTGAGCTCCCTGTGTCATACAGCAAATTCCCACTGGCTGTCTATTTAACATGTGGTGATGTACATGCTTCAGTGTTACTCTCTCACTTGGTCCCTCCCTCTCCTTCCCACACTATGTGCACAAGTCTGTTCTCTATGTCTGTGCTTCCATTGCTTGACTTTTTCAAACAGCTTTATATCTCTTATATCATTTAGTTAGCCCATCCCCCAAATATTTTTTTAAGTAACTTGTCCTATATAAAATTTAACTTAATTAGGACTGTTATGGCATCACTGCCTCAATGGACATGAGTTTGAGCAAACTTCAGGAGATAGGGAAGGACATGGAAGTCTGGCCTGCTGCAGTCCATGGGGTCACAAAGAGCTGGACACAGCTTAGTGATTGAACAACAACAACAACACGACTATGAACCTGAAAGTCTACCTGCTTGGAGTTTATAGGCTTCCCTCCACCCCCATTCTTGAGTTTTCTAAACTTCTGAGAATTAAACATCAGTCCCAGTAGCATTAATAATATTAATTACAATGTCCAGCACTTACATATTGTTTTTAGCTGTCTATATAAAGGAACCTGTCTAATTCTTATAAGGATATTTTGAGGTAGGGGACTCAGTTACAGATGAAAAAGCTTAAGCAGAAAGCGGTAAAGTAAATTTGCCCAAGATCAAATGGTAGAGAGGCGAGTAGAACCCAGGTAGACTATTTTATCCACCATACTCAATTCATGAAGAAGATATAGATTCATATGAAAGAATTTTAATCCAAAAATATCAGACACCTCATCAGTATTCCCTGTCATCTTCTTGTGGAAAGATCTGACATACAGCTCTGTGATAGCTGGGTTACGTATTTCTTATTCTCCCACATTTTTGTGCCGCTAATCCTCCTCATATTTCATTTATTTCAGATCCCTTGACTGTTCTCCTACCTCATATTCAGTTTTATAGTTTTATTTACATGTTTTCCAATATACAGAAAGATTCCAAGAAAAACCTCTTATTTTGTTTACTTAGAAAAGATGAAAATGTCATTTTGAGAAAGTAAAACATTAGTTTTGTGTCCTAAAGATAACACTAATACAAGCAGCAATAGTAAGTTTCCAGGGTAGTGAGAATATTAAAAAGAGTTTTTATATCCCCTTTCATAATTTAAACTTACACTTGATATTAAATTTTTTTGTGAGAGGAAAATTACACATTTTCTATTCCTTGTGATAAACCAAGCACACACAGTAATATCCCTGTTATAACCTCAAATCCCTGGATAGACCAGAAAATAAATATATATAATTCAATTTAGAACTGTATTGGAAAATAAGTCAGAGAACCTTCAATAGACCAAAAAGTATGAAAAATCCATAAAAGGATACACTGTCAGATTTGAAAGGGAAGTCATGATTGAAGATAGGCCCTGGGGAGGGCAGTTTGAGGGAGGGTGGATACACTATTTGTATAGCTAAGTCCCTTCACTGTTCACCTGAAACTGTCCCAGTGCTGTTTAATGACTATTATTGTTCAGTCACTTAAGTTGTGTCTGACTCTTTGTCACCCCATGGGCTGTAGCTCCTCTGTCTATGAGATTTCCCAGGCAAGAATACTGGAGTGGGTTGCCATTTCCTTCTCCAGGGGATCTTCCCACCCAGGGATAGAACCCCCGTCTCCTGTGTCTTGTGCATTGGCAGGTGGGTTCTTTGCCTCTGAGTCATCAGGGAAGCCCTACCCCAATACAAAATAAAAAACAATTTTTAAAAAGAAAACAAACCATAGGCCTTGGGTAGGACACTCAACCAAAGGTGGGTGTTGCATTAAGAATGCACCAGTCTCAGAAATGGTAGGTTCCCGCTTCCTGGAGAAGCCTTGAGCTGGGATGAGTAACTACTTACTTAGTTGTGATGCAGAGGAGCTTTGTCAAGTATTCAGACTGGTAAAAGAAAGCCCTAGTTATCTTCTGCAGTCTGGATACTGAAGATATGTGCTTGGATTAGAGAAAAACAGTTAAGCGTTCTGGTCTTAGCAACCATGAGGAGAATCAGAGAACTCTTTCCTCTCACTCTCATTGAAGACAGATTACGGTACTGAGATAACACGAGTTAATAAAGTAAGCAGAGTGCAGTTAATATATAACAGCAGAAGGATGGGGGGGCGGTATTCCTTGAATAGAAGAGAGTAAAGCAAAAAACTGAATTAAAAACTTGATCATATTCCTTTACCATTTCAACTTGTAGTTTGTGTGTGTGTGCCCAGTCGTGTCCAGTGGATTGTAACCCATCAAACTCCTGTGTCCATGGAATTTTCCAGGCAAGAATACTGGAGTGAGTTGCCATTTCCTTCTCCAGGGGATCTTCCTGACCCAGGGATGGAACCCGCATCTCTTGTGTCTCCTCCATTGGCAAGCAGATTGTTTGCCTCTGTGCCACCTGGGAAGCCCCTACCGTTCAACTTGTTACGCTTTAACAATTCCAGGCATAAATGAGAAATATTTCAGCCTAAAATTTCACTGTATATTTGAAATATTAGGAATAGTGTTAAAAATTAGGAATGAATATAGAGGACCAAGGTTATTTTATCGTTTCAGAACAAAGCAAATTGTTTATTGAGAATGCTTTTTGTTGTTTTAATGTAATTCTTTCCAAAATTAAAGCATGATACATAATTTTTACACTAAAACATCATCAAATATTTCAGCATTAAAACCATAAAAAATATTGCAGTGTTCAATGGTGTCATCACCAAAGTTTTAGTAAATCATTTTCTGATAATTGTTCCTCAACAGCAGGGAGAAAACTTTTGCCTCTGTAGAGTCTGAGTTGTTTAGTTTTTATATAGAGTTTGGGCTGGGTTTTTTCTGTTTATTCACACTTCTCAGGAACAATTTAAACAATGTTGAAGAAAATAAACTCATATGAAATACTTTATTGAAGTATTGGAATGCAAAAAAGTAGAGAGTACACCTCTTCTCCATCCCAACTCTCACTTAGGAATTAAATTGAACCCACTTTAAAAAGTAGCAAATGGCACTCTAGTTTGTCAGGCTTTTATAATCACAGGTTATTTATTCTAGAAATAGAAAGCTGTATGTCTATCTGTGTGGTAGGGCATAAAGAATGCTTTTTCTGTCTTCTGAGCTATGGAAGTTTCCAAATAGTAGCAAAATATTTTCATTGTCTTTATTCCAAAGTTATACTGTAGATTTTTAGCTTTTTAGCTGGCTTGTTTCTTTCCATTTCCAAACCTAGATATAAGGTTATTTAGCTTTTTATACCTATTATTCCCAAGCCTAACAGATTTCCAGTCATAGTCTTAATATTTCATTGCAAACAAAAACATTAAATTAGTTTTGAAAAGGTGTTGGATTTTTTTCCCTCTATCCCTGATAGTTACAACGCTAGTAAAACTTGGAATTTTCTGGAGCCCTTTGTTTTTTGAAACTTGCAAAATTGCTAAGTTAGTGTTTTTGGTTGTACAGAATCAAGCATTTCAGTAACTAGTCAGTATGATTTGATATGATGCATGAATATAGACAATAATATATATTGTTTAGCATATATTTTTAAGAGTCCACTCCTAATATGGCCCCCTTCCGTCTTCCCACTGGTAACCACTAGTTTCTTCTCTTTATGTCTGAGTCTGCTTCTGTTTTGTTATATTCACTACTTTATTTTATTTTTTAGATTAGACATGTAAATGATACCATACAATACTTTTATTTCTCTTTCTGACATTTCATTGGGCATAATTCCCTTCAAGTCCATCCATGTTGCTGCAAATGGCAAAATTTTTATACTTTTTATGGCTGAGTAGTATTCCATCGTGTGTGTGTGTGTGTACACCACATCTTCTTTATCCATTTATCTCTCGATGGAAACTTAGATTGCTTCTATTAATATTTCTTGGCTTGTAAATAATGCTGCTATGAATATTGGATACAATTTGAAGTCTCTCTGAGAGGTTAATCATAGATCATATCTTAACCATAATCTTTCTATGTCTACAAGTTTTATAGATTACATTTGGAACTATGTTCAGTTATTTTATAGAACAACATGTGTGTTCACATGTTGGTAACACCCAAGGTAGGGCTAAGTTACTGCTTCTAGTCACTCACAGTGTTTTGGGCTAATAAGTCTGCAACTTTCATTCGAGTATTTTCTATGAATTTTCTATGGCAAGTCAAATCAGAGGATTGCTGACTTGAACCTGAATTGCTGCTGGATTTGAGACAGAACATCAATTTATGTTCAACATGTTAATTTGCGTGATTCAGTGATTCTCCTCTAATACTCCAATAGTAGGAAGCATTTTCCTCCTGAGGCTTTTTTTTTTTTTTCATCTCAGGATAATATATACTCTCTCCTTAGCCATCTAACAGATGCAAACTGTAGTTAAGAGATGACGGATGCTATGATGTTTAAATATTTCATACTTGCAAATTGCTACCACAAAATTTTCAGTTAGCATTATAAATAGATTATGCTCATTTTTTATCTGCTTTTTGGTACTTCTTGGAGTTCACCTTGAATATCATTTATCTTTCCTCTGCAGTGATTCCATGTTGTTGGATCAGGATTTGTGTCCCCAATTTTATAAAAAAAAAAAGCAATGGAGACTTGGCAAAGCCCAATTAAATATTACATTATTCCCTTTCATCTTTAATGAATGGTATAACAGTTCCTTGTTTTTATTGATGACTAACCCAATGTACATTTCAATGCAAAAGCATCATGCTTTCACCTTTCACTTTGAGATCTTTGGATAGGTTTCCGATCAACTTTTGGTTTTCATGAAAGGCTTACACTCCTTGAACAGCACGTTTGATTAAACAATTAATCTAAAACTGTATGAAGTCAGGTGAGCATCTTCTCTTTGTCTGGAAGACCTGTATCAGTGTCCTAGAACTAGTCCACCCTTCCAGATCTACCAGGGCTTTGTACTGCTGCTCAAGCTTTAATTCTGTGATTACTTCATCTTCCCACACTCCCTTATTTTCAGACACTGAATCTTATCCATTAATTTTTTAAAATATATAATGCATTAATTTGCTTCCCTTCTTAGTGACAGCTTTATTTCTCTACCATCATCTTTTGCCTGAGCTACAGCAACAGCTTTTTAACTCTTCTTCTAGAAGTTTCTTTAACAATGTGAATATATTAATATGTAAATCTACATGCAGATTTATTATCTCCCAGTCAACTTCAGTTGATTCCTATTGCAAGGCTTAAGGTACCAAACAGGTTTCCTCCTGGCCTTATCTCTTCAGCTCTATCTGTTGTCACTGCTTCCACCTTTCTCCACTGTTCATCCTTATTGGCCTTTTTTCAGTTCTTTAAATGCCATGTTTGCACACCTTCAAACCCTTCCCAATGGCACCCCACTCCAGTACTCTTGCCTGGAAAATCCCATGGACAGAGGAGCCTGGTAGGCTGCAGTTCATGGGGTCGTTAGGAGTTGGACATGACTGAGCGACTTCACTTTCACTTTTCACTTTCATGCATTGGAGAAGGAAATGGCAACCCACTCCAGTGTTCTTGCCTGGAGAATCCCAGGGATGGGGGAGACTGGTGGACTGCCGTCTATGGGGTCACACAGAGTTGGACACGACTGAAGCGACTTAGCAGCAGCAAACTTTTCCCTGTTCCTTCTGTGTGGTAAACTTCACTTACATCTTTCAAATTATAGTCTAAACATTACTTCCTCCAAAAAGGACCCCTTGATATTTTTTTTATACTAGTTAAGGTTTTCTTGTAATAAGCCACCAGCCACCGTAATACCCTATAAATCACTACATTTTTCTTCTCCTTATGTGTGAGTTATTTTCTCCCATTTCTGTCTTTGCCAATGGTGTATAAATTCCATGAGGCATAGCTTAATTCTATCTTTCTCACTTGTATTATAATATAATTCACAATGTAAGTTCATAGTAAATATTGTTTAAATAAGAGACTGAAGTCAGTTTATCCCTTTTATGTATCTTTTAAGTTTTTTGACACTCTCTAAATTAAAGAACTTAATAATTTAAAAATCTATACCTTAACCTCATACACTAATTACAATTAAAATGAATATTGGAGGATAAATCATATAAGTTATTGTATTTGTTGAGAGATGTTCCTGTTTCAGTTTAACACCAAATTTTTTTAATGTATTAAAATTAAGTTAGTGTTTTATAAGGAAAATATTTTTATTTATTGGTCAGTTTTTATGTTTCTAGTTGGTGACAAGTTTTTGTTATATGTCTACTTTACTGAATTCTGTCATTTTCTTTACAAAGAAGCAATACAATATATTTTTAAAATGGAATATTGACTACAAGTGTGTAACTATTAGGCAAATCATTTTTATGATTTATTAGTATGATTCTAGCCAGTAGGCAGTATTCCAAATCATAACACTTCAGTAATCTTCCTTGGAAAAAAAGTAATTTATGCATTTTTTAGAACTTAATTTAGCAAGAACTAAGTGAAGGATTTGACAGATAAGATGCTTGCCCTCCCAGTGTGTTCAAAAGAATGCTGAAGCTGGAAAAGCTTAATATGTCATTAGCTTGGCAATTCCTCTTAGAACTCAACACTATTAATCATTAGAAGGAGGTTTTGTAATATGTCAGGGGCTTATAATTTGTTCTATTCTAAAATAGCATTTATGACAGGAAAACGATTTCAGTTTATGTATTTTAATCTACGTAAATTTTTTAATCATACAATGACAGAAATTATTCTGGTCTCCTCAAAAAATAAAATTTACATAATTAGACTAATTTATAATTTCTTAAATGGAATTAATTTGCATGACTGTTTTATTATTATAAAACAAGATTCTAATGGAGTGACTAGGTGATAGTATAACTCCTTTGTAGCAATTTATAGTTCCTGAAGGGTATATATGTTACCATGTGGGATAAGTCTTAAAATGTTTGAATGAAGTGTTTAAAGACGACTTTTAGCAGTATTTACTTAAAGTTCATTTGCTTCATTTTCACAGTCCCAAATTACTTTGCAAATAGCCATGATTCCTTACTATAGATTAATATGATCCAGAGAGTTTTCTTCATATAGTCCATTGGAGTTTCTGATAGAATAAGGAGTAAATCTTAGGAAATTGTGCATGGAGGCTACTGTGGTTTGTATTTCTCAGGGTCAATTAGCACAATCTCAGATACAATCTATTTTATCTAAGTAATAAAGCAATTTTATCTCAGAAAACTGCAGGACTGCATATAATCTGTCTGTGAAATGCAACCCAGATACTGAAAAGTTTAATGATATTAATAATTTCTAGAAGTTGACTTTTTGAAGAATCCCATGATATTTTAAAGAATATGACACTTATTCTTCTGACACAACAAATCTCAAAGAAAAGTGTTAGATGAAATGTTCATTTCTGTTTAAATCCTTTATCAGTGTAGAACAAATCAGAAAAAAAGATGTTTGCAGTTGGAGATGAAAGAATAGAAGAACATAGAACATGCCCTTGGAAGAGAAGGAAGAAGTAAATAGGGATGAATTAAAGTGGCAATTGTTTCCAGTTTTCTGATTGCCATCCATCTGTTCCATCATGAGACTAAAAAGCTTAAGATTATGAAGACCTGAATGTATATGCTAACCGAGTGCTGAAAATGAGAGTTACAGTAAGAATAAAAGGAAATGTTACCTACCTTAGGTTCAGTTGCTTGTTGCCCAAGAATCCAATACCAGGAGACAAGTGCTGGGTAAAAGGAAAGACAGCTTTGTTGAGGAAGCTGAGAATCCTGGGGTGAAGGTGGACTCATGTCCCAAAGAGCAACTTCCAACTCTCCAGCTTTTGCTGGGAGACTTCGCTGGTGGCTCATATGGTAAAGCGTCTGCCTACCATGCGGGAGACCCAGGTTCGATCCCTGGGTTGGGAAGATCCTCTGGAGAAGGAAATGGCAACCCACTCCAGTACTCTTGCCTGAAAAATCCCATGGACAGAGGAGTGTGGTGGGCTACAGTCCATGGGGTCGCAAAGAGTCGGACAGGACTGAGTGACTTCACTTCACTTTATGTAGGAAAAAGAAGAAAGGGCTCTTATTTTCAAAGATGATTGCCTTGGTCACATGATTCCAAGTAGCCATCAAGTCTTGCTTCCAACTGGAACATTACCTAAGTCAGAAAACTCTGGCTAGCTAGTTCTGAAAAAAATAAGAAACAAGGGACAAAGACAAACTGAAGCAGACGGAACTAATCTTCAGTCTCGACAGGCATCAGCTTTTTTCACTAGCAGCAAGCTAAGCTAAGTGAATGGTGGTCTAGGGTAGCAGTCTAGGCTTCCCAGGTGACTCAGTGGTAAAGAATCTGCCTGTCAAGCAGGAGACATGGCTTTTGACCCCCAGTCGGGAAGATCCCCTGGAGAAGGAAATGGCAACCCACTCCAGTTTTTTTCTTGGAAAATCCCATGAACAGAGGAGCCTGGCAGGCTACGGTCCATGGAGTCACAAAGAGACAGACATGGCTAAGCGACTAAATAACAACAGGATAGATGTCAGGCGTGGTAAGCCCAGAGTCACAGCCCTATCATAAGTAAGAAATAGAGGTGAAACAATGCTAAGGAGCTGACAGTCCCTAGTTACATCTCATGGCCTTTTATAAAAATACCTTTATTATTTCAAAATTCCTCAAGGTACCATGGAATGAGTGCAACCATTCTCAGATAAAAGTAAATTTTATGGTTTGCAAAATAATATAACCAAACCAAGATGCCCCAGTGCTCTGTCTTAGAAAACAAGTTTCTAATCCAGGAATCTTTTACCTACCCCGTGACTAAATTATAATACTGACTTTGAAAAAGAAGAAGTGAAGTGAAGTCGCTCAGTCGTGTCCGACTCTTCGCAACCCCATGGACTGTAGCCTACCTGGCTCCTCTGTCCATGGGATTTTCCAGGCAATAGTACTGGAGTGGATTGCCATTTCTTTCTCCAGGGGATCTTCCCCACCCAGGGATTGAACCCGGGTCTCCCGCATTGTAGGCAGACACTTTACCATCTGAGCCACCAGGGAAGTCCTTGAAAAAGAAAGGAAAGATATAATCATCTAGAATAAAGTGAAAAATGTACTTTTAAAGTGTTATTGAATTTCTATTTCCAGTGTTTTTTTTTAATATTTATTTTGTAAGCATTTTTTTTCACTTTTAAATGAAGTTCTTTCTGTGTAGTTTCCTCTTCTTATCCTTTCCTTTCTTCTTTCTATCCCTCTCTTCCTCTTTTTCCCCTCCTTTCTTCTGTTCTTCCATTGAGAGTTCTTTTTGGGGTGATGAAAATGTTCTGCATAAATGTAGTTAGTGATGGTTGCATAACTTTGTAAATATTCTAAAAACCACTGAATTGTGTATTAAATGAGTGAACTCTATGCTATGTAAATTATATATCAAGTAAATGCCAGCCAGAGGTTAACTAAGGTGACTAGACTGGAGTAAGTAAAGTGCAAGGATACTAGGTCTTTTCTCAGATTGATTACAACAAATCACAAGGCTAGACATTTAGTTTCAGGACTCAATTGGTAGTCCTTTCCGATCTTAACAATCTCGTGCTTTTTAGTCTTGTGATAGAAGAGCTGGTCTGACAATCAGAAAACTGGCATCAGTCTCAGCTTTAATTCACCTGTATCAACTTGTGGACTTCGTGTCCTACATCCCGGGAAGAGAGACTGTCAGCAATAATTCAGAGACAGGATTAAATGAATACAGGCCACAGGACGGCAAGCCCTTCAACTCGTAGTATTCAACTGCAAAGTGAATAAAAAGCACACAAACACATAAGATATTTATGGCAGTTCATCAGATATAGTTGGATAAATATACTTAAACATTTATGTTTAAAGTCTGGTAGACTATATTCATTCTCAGATAGATGCCAACTCATAATGGTGAAGACTGAGTTTTTGAAAAAAATATTTTAATTTCTGTTTTTGAAAGTTTTAGATGCTCAGAAAATACTTTTTGTCTACACTAGGAAATTTTTCAAAATACTTAGCAGTTAAACTGTTTTAAAACTGAGGCCGTGAGAATCCAGCCAATTTGAATATAAGTGTCAGTATACAAATAAAAGGTTGTTGTGTTTCTATTATCTGTAAACAGTGTCAATTTGCCTGTTTTCGTTGTTTCGTTGCCTCATGTTACTCATTACAACAGGAAATTCCTTTTCCCATTGTCTCTTATGGCAAAACGTGGCTGCTTTTTAATGACTCTGAGTGCTTCTCAGGAAACGGCTGGAAGCTTTTAAAGCATGTTTCATTGGATTATAAAGGATTGTTGCTTTGTTGCGTTTGTTCAAGCTAGTGCTATTTGCTAGAATTACCCAATGGTTTCTTTACACTTACTTCCTTACATTCTGTGCCAGAAATTGCCTACACACTCTAAATTATGTGAATAGCTCAGGTGATCCATGTTAGGAAGGAAGATCCATTTTAACAGTTTTTCCCAATGGAAACTATAGTATAATTTATTCCAATTAGTTAAAAAATAGCAAAAAATACATTACTATAGCATGTCTAGAGAATTTATTCATATTTATTCAACTGTGCTACCATTTGAAAAATTAGTTTCTCTTCATTTAAAAAAGTTGTTCTTTTTTTTTTCATTTTATTTTATTTTTAAACTTTACATAATTGTATTAGTTTTGCCAAATATCAAAATGAATCCATCACAGGCATACATGTGTTCCCCATCCTGAACCCTCCTCCCTCCTCCCTCCCCATACCATCCCTCTGGGTCGTCCCAGTGCACTAGCCCCAAGCATCCAGTATCGTTCATTGAACCTGGACTGGCAACTCGTTTCATACATGATATTTTACATGTTTCAATGCCATTCTCCCAAATCTTCCCACCCTCTCCCTCTCCCACAGAGTCCATAAGACTGTTCCATACATCAGCGTCACTTTTGCTGTTTCGTACACAGGGTTATTGTTATCATCTTTCTAAATTCCATATATATGCGTTAGTATACTGTATTGGTGTTTTTCCTTCTGGCTTACTTCACTGTGTATAATAGGTTCCAGTTTCATCCACCTCATTAGAACTGATTCAAATGTATTCTTTTTAATGGCTGAGTAATGCTCCATTGTGTATATGTACCACAGCTTTCTTATCCATTCATTGTTCTTTTGTAAAACATGTGCAGCCAGCCTTAGTGAAAGTTTGGCTTAATGGGAGTTTGACGCCATGGGAAAAATTCTTTAAAATAATTCGGAGGACGCTTATTGATTATCTGGTCTCACCCTCTCATTGGCAAAGAGCAGATTTGTTCTTTTAAGGTGGAGCTTTTATTTCCCCTATTTAACATTTTTGAATCAGTCACAGTCATTAATAAATTTGGTAGTGCTAGCCTGTAGGGCTGTACAAATTATGAAATTTTAAATATGTGAAGTCTAAACTAAAAATTTACATTTTAACTTGGAATATTTGTATGTGTTTGTGTGCATGTGTGTGTGTGTGTTTTGTGTTTACAGAGGGATGTAGGTGATAATACAGTGATAAAATGTTAATTATGCCATACTATATTTTTTCTTTTAGAACATTATTAGTGAAATTTCAGATTAAAAATATGAAGGGTTATCATCACCAGCTCTTTGTTGTGGTTACTTCTATCCACCCATTTAGTCAGTCATTAATTGATTATTTTTGTCTTTTTGTCATGTATGTGTCAGGCTTGGGATTAAAACCATAAAGAAGGCATAGCTTTTGCATTTGAGAATCTTTTTATTTCATTTGAGAATCTATTTATTTCACTATAATAGAGTGAAAGCATGTATAAATGAATAATTTCAAATACTGTGACAGAATATATGAAGACTTATAGGGAGAGTAATTATTTGTTTGGGAGTGGAGCACTCCAGTGCATGAGGAAAAGCTTTACAGGAAGAGGGACAGGTAGAGCCGAAGAATCAAAATATGAAGGTCTCCGAGCAGAGAATGGAAAGTCACATCTTCATTTTTGGAAATATAATTCTAACTGCCTTTTCCTTACACATGGAAGAGCATTTCAAATAGCGCTTAGTAGCTATTCTTTGTTTTTAATCAAAGATAAAGTGTTAAACCTCTTTCTTCATATTTTCTTAATTTTTAAAATATTTCTCATGTTGTTGAGGCAGTCCGAGCACGGGTTAGAAAAAAATTTCCAGACATAAAGCATTTCAGAAGGGAGTCAGTTTATTAAGAACAAAGAGCAGAGATAAAGTGAGTACTGCAAGCGCAGCAGGCCGACCTCCCCTGACAGACCAGGGAGAGTCAACAGATTTCGTGTGTTAATAGCCAATTTTTATAGTCTCAAGACAAAGAAAATTCTTGCTAAAAGGTTAGCGTTAGGTGATTGGTTGGAGTGCAAGGGTATTTACTGGAGTGGGCATCTTTGCCTAATTGGGAGTCAGGAAGCTTGTTAGTGGTGATCAGGGGCCTTTGGCAACAGTTACAGAGGGGCTCAGTCGGCTTCGGAGGTGACCTTGATTCTGGGCTCCACTTCTGAGGCCTTGGTGCAAAGCCTCGCACCTGAGGTCTTGGGGACAGGACTCAATACACGTGTCAAAAATTCAAAATTAAAAAAAAATTCATTCTCAATTGTAGATAAACACTGAATAACCACTGGACATACTGCTATTCTATTGACTTTTTCATTTCTCTTTAGGCTTACTTTTTATCCATCATATGTTAATACCCTTTAAATACTGTATTTATTCCTTTCAAAATTCTCCAAATTCCTTTTAATATTTTAGTCAAGAATTCATCAGATTTCATTTAAAGTGCTAGTTCAACTGGGAATTAGTTCTTATCAATGCCCTTTTAAAACAATAAATTTGTCTATATTAATTGGTTAATTTCTAAGAATAAATTCAGTTGTCAGGTTTGTACAAATACATATGTATATGGATATGTACATGTATACATAGGTATTACACATACACCATATACACATACAGTTTACATATGATATATACATATGTATGTGTTCTTAACTTAATTCCTAAAACTGAATGACAGGCTATGCCTTCAACCTGTCCTACACTTAAATAGCCTTAGTCAATCTGATGTTGTATTTGTTACTTGCAGACATGAAATTTAAAAATATAAACTTATTTTAGACTTGCTTTTCACTTTGTATTTGAAACTCTGATGTATTTTCTAATTTAATTAAATATATGTTCATCTGTTTAAAGTAAATAAACATTCAAATTAAATAGGTAATTTTAATTAGATATTATTAATCGGTTTTGGACTCAGGCAGGAATTTTGATTCACAAAAAATCCCTGCACCTATTTAAAAAGAAATTTTCTCAACTGTTACTGAAAATACCTTTTTCCTTCCTAAGCCTTTTCCAGGACACACAGGTCACAGGATGTAATAAGACTCTCTTTCTTACTGTGACTTTATAAAAGCAGTAGAGTTTCTCTGTGCCTGTGCTAATTAGAGGCACTGACCCTATAGAGGCACTATTTATTTCTCTGCTGCTTCAGTTTCCAGACCCCTGGACTCCTCAAACATCTCTTTGACCTCCTTTCTGAGAACTACTGCTTAGAAGATGAGCTGCTCAGAAATCAGGTAGAGATTCAGGTTAATCTTTAGTACTATGTAGTCTGCTTTTCAAAAGTCAACCACGGATGGCTTCTTCTCCTTAGCGGTTTCCAGTTTATTCATTGCTCCTGAGGATGAAAAAGTCATGTTCTACCAGCTGAGGGTGAGTTTTTGAGAAACTCAATTTGCTTATAATTGATCCCTGCTTTTCTGTAGCACTACACTCAAAGAGCACAGTAAAGTATTGATGTTATGTATCCCATTTTAAAGATGAGGAAATATCTTTATTCCTTTAAAACTGTTCAGTATGTCTGTAGAAACAATTTATTCCCATGTTATGGCCTTATTAAAAGAAATTAAATTCCAGAAAATATGGGATTTACCCTTGGCCATACAGACAACGATAATGAGAATTATAACTTGTTTTCCTAATGTAGTATTCTTTCTGCTGCACAATGTTGCTTACACACATTAGGCTCTTTTATTAGTTTTAAATAAAGCAACATAGTTTTACAGAGATTCCATGACTGTGATCTGACTGCATTTTAATAGTACTACACACTTGTAAAGCATATTCTGTTAAAAATTCCCGACAAGGGATTAAATTTTTAAAATATGATGAAACAACAAAATTTCTGTGCTAACTAGTATTTTTTTAACTCCATATAATTTTAGTAACTCAAAAGTCGGTTAAAGGTATTTTATGAAACATTTAACATATCAAAATCATTTTCAAAAGCATTAGCAGAAATATAAATGTTCATGATTAGTTAGCATTTTAAGATGGATAAAGTTGAGCTGAAAATAGCACTTTTAAAATTTCTTTTGATTTTCAGACTTCCATCATGTTTCTAGTTTTAAAAGTGTATATGTTTCTGTGTGTATATATATATGCATATATGGGTATATACATATACTATATGTATATAATATGTGTATGTATATGTATGTGTGTGCACTTGAGTTTCAGTCCTAAAAATAAACCTTCTTAAAAGTCAAGTGTATCTTTGCCTCATTTCAGGATATTTTGGTATTTTATTTACTATAGATATTAAAAGATAATTGTGTCTTAAATGTGCAACTGTTGGAGGAATCGTTGTCTGGCCTTATGATAGAAATCTGTTATATTGGTTTGTCACATGTAAAATATGAGGTTGTTATTTGAACTGATGACAAAGAGGACTACTGACTAGTAACACATGAAACATACTAATTAAAAAATTGCAACTCTTCTAATCTGAAAATTTTTATGAATTTTTATATGTGTGTAAATTTTGTAATATAGAGAATACCTTACCAAAACTACTAGTTTAATCCACTATCGTAGTTATAAATTATTTTAAATGTTTATTAAGAAAAATTTCAGACATGTGCAGAGTTCACAGTGATGTAATGAACCCTTGTGTATCCCTCACCTACCTTCAGCAATTTCCATGCATGGACGTTCTGTTCATCTATATGCTCTTTCCTTAACCCTCTCCTAATACTATTTTGATGCAAATCCAGCATTCTTTAATTTCATCTATGAGTATCTCTGTGTGAATATCTAAAACTATTTTAAATGTAATTACTATGTCATTAGGACATGAAAATAATTATAGTAATTCTTCAATAGCATCAATTGCTAGCCATATTTAAATTGCCAATTGTCTCATAGTGTTTTCAATTTGCTTGTTTTAAATATAACTTATATTCCTTAACAAGTCCATAACTTACATTATTCATGTCTTTTTAATCAATGTTCTCTTTCATCTTTCTCTCTTTCTACCCTGCATGTAACAAATAAATGTAGAAGAAACCATTCCTTTGTGCTAGAGAGTTTCTCACTGTCTGATTTTAATGATGGCAACCCTGTGGAGTAGTTAACATGTTCCTCAGTTCTCTGAATTTTCTGTACAATGTTAATTAGTTGGATATAGAAGTTTGATCAGAATCAGGTTTGATTTTCTTTCAGCAAATCTGTTTCCTGGTGGTGTAGCATTCTTTCATCAGGAGTTATATAACTTTTGCTTGTTTCTCTTGTTTGATGTTAAGTAACCACTGATACTCAATGGCTCCACTAGTTTATTAGGGCTTGAAATGTATGTTCCCATTCTGTCATTACTTTTACAATTAACTAGCAGGATACTTCTAAAAAAAAAACCTGTTCTAGGTTAACAATGAAACTGTTTACATAGGGAAGTCGAGATAAATTGTTGGGTTTTTTCCTTTATATGCTGGCTCTTGCAATGAGGAATTTGTTTTCTAGCTCTTTTCAGTGTTGAGGGATGAGTTATTATCCTTTCTTATTCTTATTAGCTCATGAATTTAGACATGTTTGACATTTTTCCATCCATTTCAGTTATTATTCTAATTGATGATCATTTTTCCATTGGGGCCTTCAAACCTTATACTTAGACTCTGTACAGTTCTCGTCTCAGACATTGACTCAGCCATTTGTTCAAGGAACTTTGGTTCTTTAGTGAGAAGCACTATTTTTAAGACCAAAAACTGGGTGCCAGAGTGCTGTTCATTACTACTAGAGTTGGCTGTTTCTAACCTTTCAATATTCGTTTTTTTAAAGATAAACATATGTCTAGAGATTACACTGATTGTTCCAATTTGATATCAGAACTGTGGAGTTTATTTAACTATTTCTGTTTCACATGTGTATCTTCTTTCACATACATTCAACTTTCACCTAAAACTCTCAATACCAATGAAGATAATAGAATGTAACATTGTTTATTGTTTTTGCTTTATTGTCTATGCCAAAGCCTTTGACTGTGTGGATCACAATAAACTGTGGAAAATTCTGAAAGAGATGGGAATACCAGACCACCTGACCTGCCTCTTGAGAAATCTGTATGCAGGTCAGGAAGCAACACTTAGAACTGGACATGGAACAACAGACTGGTTCCAAATAGGAAAAGGAGTACGTCAAGGCTGTATATTGACACCCTGCTTATTTAACATATATGCAGAGTACATCATGAGAAATGCTGGACTGGAGAAGCATAAGCTGAAATCAAGATTGCCGGGAGAAATATCAATAACCTCAGATATGCAGATGACACCATCCTTATGGCAGAAAGTGAGGAAGAACTAAAGAGCCTCTTGATGAATGTGAAAGATGAAAGTGAAAAAGTTGGCTTAAAACTCAAACTGAGAAAACAAAGATCATGGCATCTGGTCCCATCACTTCATGGGAAATAGCTGGGGAAACAGTGGCAGACTTTATTTTTTGGGGCTTCAAAATCACTGCAGATGGGGACTGCAGCCATGAACTTAAAAGATGCTTACTCCTTGGAAGGAAAGTTATGACCAACCTAGACGGCATATTAAAAAGCAGAGACATTACTTTGCCAACAAAGGTCCGTCTAGTCAAGGCTATGGTTTTCCCAGTGGTCATGTATGGATGTGAGAGTTGGACTGTGAAGAAAGCTGAGCGCCAAAGAATTGATGCTTTTGAACTGTGGTGTTGGAGAAGACTCTTGAGAGTCCCTTGGACTGCAAGGAGATCCAACCTGTCCATCCTAAAGAAGATCAGTCCTGAGTGTTCATTGGAAGGACTGATGCTGAAGCTGAAAGTCCAAAACTTTGGCCACCTGATGTGAAGAACTGACTCATTTGAAAAGACCCTGATGCTGGGAAAAATTGAAGGCAGGAGAAGGGGACAACAGAGGGTGAGATGTTTGGATGGCATCACCGACTCAATTAACATGAGTTTGAGTAGGCTCTGGGAGTTGGTGATGGACAGGGAGGCCTGGCGTGCTGCAGTTCATGGGTTCACAAAGAGTCGGACACGGCTGAGCGACTGAACTGAACTAAACTGATTGTTGTCCATCTTTATATATGACAGAGCCTCAGAATCACAATGCCAGAACTATCTTACCTATATCATCACTGAAATGAATTTGTTTTGTTTGCACTTCCTTTTGTTCCTTATGACATATCACCTTAGAGATATTGGGTCAAATTGTTTTGTTTCAGAGTCACAAGAAATAGCTCTTGTTTGTGTGATTATACTACCAACAAGATACATATTTAGGATCATATTTTTCCTTTTATTTTCTATTCTAAGGAATTACCATATTAAAATTGTGCTTTAAAAATTAGTAAAAATTTACCTCTTTTCTAAGTTTAATCAATTAAACAATGTATACTTAAAGTAGACAGGGCTGAATCCTTGTCCTTTGCAGCTTCCCTTCACTATGGTAATCATTGGGGTCAGGAATTATGATACAGTCTTTCTTTTCTCAATAAGGAGTTTCTGCTGCACAGAAGTGTTTTAAGAATAGTATGAAGAACTCCATATAATCTTTGCCTAGCAAAGATTTCCTAGCTTTCATTCATTGAAATTTTACTGCATTAAGCATATATATTTATTTTCTTTCTCTTTCCCCCTCTTTCTCTTCTCTCTCTCTCTCTCTATATATATATATATGTATATACACATGCATATTTATACATTTATACATCCATTGTATGTAGCATAATAACACACACATAAATATAATATTTTTTTCAGAACTGTTTGAGATGAAATAGCAGACATGCTGTCCCATTACCCTATATTACTTCAGTGACTTTTCCCTAAAAACAAGTACATTCTTCTTTATAACCACAGTATAGCCATCAACATCACAAAATTAATATTGAATTCCATCATCTCACTCATAAACTCTATTTATGTTTTGCTGATAGTCCCAATAGTATACTTCAAGATCCAATTAAGACTGCATACTATGTATAGCTGTCTCTGTAATCTCCCAGTTTGGAAAGTTACCATTCTTCCCTTTCCTTTCATGACCTTTGCATTTTATTAAGAATACCGGCTACTTTGTAGGGTATCTCTCAATTTGAGTTTGTCTGGTGTTTTTCCCAATGCATCGAGAACTACAAGTTGTCAATATGTCCCAATACTGGTCATTTCCTCAATTTAGTTAATATAGTATCTACCCTATTTCTCTTGTGAAAAGGTTGATAATCAGTAGTTTTATATAAATGAGTAATTAATATTTGGGAGAGATATTTTAAGAATCCTAGTTCTCCACACCAGTGGAGATAAAAGAAAATAGCATTATTCATTGTTATCTCAGTTTACATACGAAAGAGACTCAGAATCAAAACCTTGTGAATAACTTGAGCTACATCAATGTTCACCTATTAATTTTAGCACTGATTACCCTTGTCTTAATTAGTTATTTCTGTGATGGTTGTCAAATGGTCGCTTTTTAATTCATTCCCTCTGTGTTGGCATTCTGCTATAAAGTATGACTTTCCTTCTCTGTAATGTATGTATTTATTTATAGCATTATTTCCTCATGACTTCCTATTTTATTCAGTGGCTTATAATCCATTACTATCATTATGTATAGTGCTCTTTAAATTGTCTCACTGGTGAACCTTTAGGCCTTGGTGTCACTTTGGCATACCTCCATCATTCTTTGAGCACGTTTGTGTTTTTTGGTGCTGGAGAGGTTCTGGTTCGTCTTGTCCTTTCTCTGCCTCAATCCAGCTATCAAACATTTCACCAACCCTGCCCTTGACACAGAACACACAGGAAGGGACTGGCTGGCCTCAGATCAGCACAGTCAAACACGTCAGTCTAGTCCCGAATAAGCCCCTAGAGTAGATTGAGTCTTGATTCTATGAACCCTTCTTTTTATTTTAATCTCTTATTTTCCTATGATGAGCAATATAAGATCTCTTCTCTCCTTGGTAACTCTAGCATCTGACTCAAAGTAACAGTCTTTATTTTGCTGTTGATGTATAAAAGACAGTTAGCAAGTTCATTCTAGTTTTCATATAATTTCCATGATTACATCCATTTTTGATAGTCCTTTCTCTACATTGAACACTGTATATTCTATCCTGTCTTCATCATTTCATCTTAGTTTTACATGTAGGTATATATATATATATATATATTTATAATTTTAATTTTAATTTTTGAGATGAAATTCACAAAATAAAAATAACTATTTTAAAGTGTGCAATTCAGTGGTAATTTAGTCCATTCACAGTGTTTTTTGAACACCATTTCTAGTTACAAAATATTTCCATTGGCCTAACCTCATATCTAATAGAGTCAGATCTCATTCTCACCTCCCCCCAGCACCTGGCCACCACCAACTTGCTTTTTGATTTACTCTTTCTATATATTTCAAGTAAATGAGATCATATAATATCTGGCTTTTAGTGTCTGATTTCTTTCACTTTAGTAATGTTTTTGAGGAATCCATGGTGGCTCGGACAGTAAAGAATCTGCCTGCAATGCAGGAAACTTGCAGGAGACCCGGCTTTGATCCCTGGCTTGGGAAGATCCTCAGGAGAAGGGAAGGCTGCCCACTCCAGTATACTTACCTGGAGAATTCCATGGACAGAGGAACCTGGCAGGCTACAGTCCATGGGGTCACAAAGAGTTAGACATGACTGAGGGACTAACATTTTCACTTTCATGTCATAGCATGTTCTAGTACTTCAATCCTTTAAATGACTAAATAATATTCCATTGTATGTGTATACCACATTTCTATTTAGCCACTGATCCATTAATGAGTATTTAGGTTGTTTCCACCTTTTGATTATTGTAGATAGTGCTGCTAAGAGCATTTTCAACCAAGTATTTGGGAACTTGTTTTCAATTCTTAAGGGTCAATTCCTGGGTCATGGGGTAATTCTATGTTTAACTTTTTAGGAACAGCCAAACTGTTCCATAGTGATTGTATCATTTTATATTCTCTCCAGTGATGTTTTCATGCTCACTGATGCTTGCTATCATCTATTTTTTAAAGTTTCTAGTGATTCTAGTGAGTATCAAATGCTATCTCATTATGGTTTCAATTTGCATTTCACTAAGGAGATCAGCCCTGGGATTTCTTTGGAAGGAATGATGCTAAAGCTGAAACTCCAGTACTTTGGCCACCTCACGCGAAGAGTTGACTCATTGGAAAAGACTCTGATGCTGGGAGGGATTGAGGGCAAGAGGAGAAGGGGACGACAGAGGATGAGATGGCTGAATGGCATCACTGACTTGATGGACATGAGTCTGAGTGAACTCTGGGAGTTGGTGATGGACAGGGAAGCCTGGTGTGCTGCGATTCATGGGGTCGCAAAGAGTCGGACACGACTGAACGACTGATCTGATCTGATCTGATCTGAATGATTAAAGATGTTGAACATCTTTTGGTGTAGTACTTGTTGGCCATTGATATATCTTTGGAGAAATGTCTACTCAAATCCTTTGACCATATTTAATTGGGTTGTCTTTTTGTTGTGTGAGCTGTAAATGTAAATTTGCCTTATGTAATTGTTTCTCTTCTTAATTTGCCTGACTGAAGGTGATACTTCAGGAAGAACTGATTGGAATGTTTCCTTAGTTCTCACAGGCTGACAGCAATTGGTCTGTACCTTAATATTTCAAAGATATTTGCTCTATCCAAAATCATTAGTTTCCATTTTCTTTTCTTCAGTTGTCTTTTGCTATTAGCATTGTTGTTAAAACTTTGATTTTAACCTGACATTTTTCTTCTTTATGAGTGCCTTGAAGTTTTTGTCTACATTCTCAAAGATTTTTTTTTTTTAACTTTAAATTTTACTGGAATTTGACTAGAATATGTCTTATTGGTTATGTTGGTGACTTTGCCCAAGTATGCAATGTAATATTCATATGACATTATTAAATTTTTTTCATTTAATAAAGTTAAAATTTTTTTTTAATTTTAGTATTTATTCTGTCCCATTTTTTGGCTGTCTCCTTTGAGGACTCATTATATGTTGGATTATTTTTTCTGCATTCAATTTTTGAGACTTCCTCTCAAATCCTTTGTATCTCTTTCTTCATTTCTTTTTTTCTAACTTAAATAATTCTTGCTATTTTTACCTTTAGTTCTTTATAGCACTATAAAGAGTGTTTGAATTCTTCTGGTTTAGTTTTTCTTTCAAAATTACTTATCTCATTTATTTCTGAATTTTCTGAGATTTGTTACTTAATTTTTGAGTTTTTCTAATGTTTACCCTGTCATTTTTTCATGCCTTCTATTATTTTTTTAAGTTATTTTGGCTTATTTTGAAAAATCATGCTAGAGGTGTATTTCAATTTGTTGCCAAGTCTTTTGGCTCACTTTCATTGATTATAATATTATTCCCTTCTCATTTTTCTTTTATATCTTATTACAGTCTTATGAGATTCTAATATAATCTTTTTGTATTTTAATATTTTTGGCATGAGAATAGGTTTGCTGAAACAAAGGTAGTGGCTTACAATATCTTTTCTAGCTTCACAATGCTAAAATTTTCTGTTCTGTAGTATAACTTCTTACTTTCAAATTCTGGCCTTGTCTTCTTCGTTAAGTTTTTCAAGACTTTTTCTTCACTCACTATTATTCCAGTTTATCTCAGTTTGTTTCTCTTTCCAGAAGTTATCATTAATGGGAGGCTTTAATGTGCAGCTTTTGGAAATTCATGGCACTTAGATTGCTCTGACCATTTTGAACCTTCACCCAAATCTCATGCCCACCCCAGAGAGCTGGAAGGGAAAATGCCCTCTCAATTATACCAGCTGTCACTGAGAACCTCTTGGCTATTCTGGTGTGTCAAAAGACCTTCTATTTCCTTTATTTTCTCCATCACAGGTACTGATACTACAAGTGTCTCTGGCTGTCAATTGTTTATCCTCATTTAGTTGAATTATGAGATTCCTGGAGGCAGCACATGTATTCATTTTCTATACCTTGTAACAGATGTTGTGTCATCTAAAACACCTCCTTGCTTATAGCTATCATCATTTATTTCCCCACAGTTTTTGTGTGTTGAAAGTCCCATAGACTCCCTAGCTGGGTCCTCTGCTCAGGGTATCACAAGACTGATACTAAGGTGTGGGCTGGACTGTTTTCTCATCAGCAGACTCAACTAGAGAAGAATCAGCTTCCAAGACTCCATGGATTTTTGTCAGAATTCATTTTCTTTCAGCTGTACATTTCATGACAAAGCCAGTTAAAAAGAGTCTATGTCTGTTCTTAAAATATCTAATCTGGGGGGAAGGCTGCTCTCTCTTCATGAGCAGTTCACAGCAGGCTCTTTGCTTCTCCTACCAGGAGAGTCTCTCTTCAGATAGAGCCCAGTACATCTTTTAAGGGCTCTCACTTGATTAAGTTAGGTCTACCCAGGATGATTTCTTTTTTTTATTAACTTATAAAGTCAACTGCTTGGAGACCTTCATTGTATCTTCATTGTATCTCTACTTTTACTCCAATCACCTAATGTCATCTCAAGAATGACACCCCATTATTCTCTCAGATCCTATCCACATTCAATGGGAAATATTTAAAGGGTATGTACACTAGCAGGTAAGAATCTTGAGGTTATCTTAAAGTTCCGTCCATCACATTTTGTCACCTAATTTTGTTGTAGACTTTGTTTCTGGATATTTAATTTTGCTCTATTAATTGTGCTTTTTTCTTCTTAATGGAGGAATTCACGTCCTATCCATCATCATCACCTTTTCCACAAATTCTGTAATTAAATTTTTATGCTAACAAAAATAAATGTGAGATAATATGATAAGAAAAGACACCATGGCATCATAGGTATGATCTTCCTAGTTTATCAAAGTGTAAGTCCCTAGGCCCTCATCATTTTATTTTGGGATTACCCTCGTCATAAATTTAGATTCTCTCCTTCCAAGCACCCATCATAAAAACATTTTCATGCCTCTTTTCATAGTATACATTTTACTGTCTTTTTTCTTTGACCAGTGGTTTCCAAAGTGGAATACATGAATTCCTATGGGGAATTCAAAGAGAAAAAAAAAAGAAATGTTAAAATTTTTAATCAAAATCAATTTTTATCTCATGGTTTTTGCCTTATGCTGCTAAGTCACTTCAGTCGTGTCTGACTCTGTGCGACCCCAGAGATGGCAGCCCACCAGGCTCCCCTGTCCCTGGGATTCTCCAGGCAAGAACACTGGAGTGGGTTGCCATTTCCTTCTCCAATGCATGAAAGTGAAAAGTCAAAGTGAAATTGCTCAGTCGTGTCCGACCCTCAGCGACTCCATGGACTGCAGCCTTCTAGGCTCCTCCATCCATGGGATTTTCCAGGCAAGAGTACTAGAGTGGGGTTCCATTTATGTATATTTCAAGATATCCTAATATTAAGAAAGTAGTATGTACATTTAATTTTTAGATTAAGTATAGTATATTATATATGTACATATATTAATTTGCATGTGTGTTGGGGCACATGCTCAAGCATTCTCTACAAATAGTCTTCATAAAGAAAACATTTTGAAGAATACTTTCTTTGATCAGAAAGTACTTCAAGAAAAGCTATATACTTCTATCTCTAGCTGTATATCCTTGTGAAGCGTGAAAGTCTTAGTCGCTCAGTTGTGTCTGACTCTTTGCGACCCCATGGATTGTAACCTGCCAGGCTCCTCTGTCCATGGGATTCTCCAGGCAAGAATACTGGAGTGGGTAGCCATTCCCTTCTCCAGGGGATCTTTCCAACCCTGGGATCGAACCCAGGTATCCTGCATTGCAGGCAGATTCTTTACTATTTGAGCCAGGGAAGCCCAATATGAGGTATGAGAAGGGCAGATAGATCTGTGGACAGAGCTAAGCCAGGACTGCTAACCCACATCCAGAAACTCTTCTAAAAAATCTTTTTTAAAATATTTGTTTTTATTTATTTATTTGGCTGCATTGGGTCTTAGTTGTGGCATATGGGATCTTTAGTTGCACTATGGGAACTCTTAGTTGTAGCACGTGGGATTTAGTTCCAAACCAGGGGTTGAACCCAGGCCCCCTGCATTGGGAACATGGACCCGTAGCCACTGGACCACCGGGAACATCCCCACATCTTAGTGACCCCACGGACTATAGCTTACAAGGCTCCTCTGACCATGGAATTCTCCAGGCAAGAATACAGGAGTGGGTTGCCATTCCTTTCTCCAGGGGATCTTCCCAACCCAGGGATCGGACCTGGGTCTCCTGCACTGCAGGCAGATTCTTTATTATCTGAGCCACCAGGGAAGGCTTAGCTCTTGGCATATAGGTAAGAACACAATAAAATTTGGCTGTTCTGCAATAAAAATAACAAGTGATTACTTACCTGGACCACAGGATTATTCATCATAGACTTGCTTTCTTTTATCAAATTTACCATAGCAGTTCTGCTTGAATGACATTTTTAATATATCTTTGTTTTTAGTATATGAACACCACAACTGAATGAAATTTTTCATATTATGTATTAGGGCGATGAAGACACAACTGTAGGACTGAGCAACAATATTAATATCTGTTAACTGATAGGACAAAGACAAAGGAATGTCTCAGAATCTTTTCTAGAAATGGAGGAAGTATGCTTTTTCGGCTACATTTTATACCCGAAGAAAGAAGAGCATTAAGAGCTAAATTTACTGATTCTTTTTGAAACTGTTCTTCGGGCCTCTTTAAAATTCAGAGCCCACATGATCTAATTGGCAGTTGTACATATCAAGTTGAAGTTAGAATTGATTATACTTTGGTATCATCTGTTTGTTCTATTTAGAGGTGAAATAGCATTTCTTTTTCACTTCGGCTTCAATATTTGCTTGGCAATTAAAGTTCTTAGAGTTGTAAGTTACATCAGCATAAAAGACAAAGAAGAATTGAAAAACAGTTATCTCTTAAAAAGGATGTTTAGCAGTTCTGAGATCAAAGGTTATCTGCTAGTATCTTGAATCTTATTATCCAGAAACAGATATTAATTCTCCAGATGCACACAGCATGGTGCCTGCTTATTACCTGTGAAGCAGACATACTTTCTAGCTGTTAAGAAATGTTTTTTGTTGTGTTTTTTGGCCCCAGCGAGTGCAGGATTTAAAATAAAATGTCAATTTATATGGATATTTTGGAATATTTTTTAAATTTTATAACCATTATGCTTAATCTACCTTAAATAAAAATATTTTATTATTTCAAGAAAATGAAATCATTTTAACTAAAACAGTAGGTTTGCAAATTGATGCTGGAAGCTAAGGCATGTGTTAAGAATTTGTTCTGTTAATTGATAAGTATAAAAAAGTAGGAATCAAAATCTCAGCAATTTAAACATTGAATAATATAGAAGGATTTTTTTAGGCCAGATATAAATTATATCTTATTAACACAAATATAGCTAAATCTGCCAGATAGTCCAGTCAATTGCATAAGCTTTGTTACTTTAACACTAACTTGAATATTTTTACATATTACAATGATCGTACCATATAGTACTTCATAATGCAGTCGGGAAGGGGTCAAACCAACATGAAGAGTAAGCATCTTGCATATTTAAGATGTCATACTGGCTGGTGGTTGTGGTTAGACAAAAGAAAAGTGGGACATGAGCTGCACTGCCACCCAGCCTCTTCCTTTGTTCTAATTGGAGCCAGCCTCAGGCATGAAGACAGGAACAGAAACAGGGCATTTGCTTTAAGACTTTTAAGAGTTTTTCCAAGTTAGTAGTAATATTAGTACAGGACTGTAAAATGTAATTGCCTAGAAAGTGTCAAAAGAGAAACTTTGACTCACAATTTATCCCCAGATTTGCTCCTCACTTGTTTTTTCCCTTCAGGATCATTGATAATCTCACTTTCTCTCAAGTCTACTATACCCAGCAGTCCATCTGTTAGTAAGAATTTATGGTTCTATCCTCAAAATACATGCACAATTTGGCCAATTTTTACTACTGTGTGCCTGACTCCTTACAACAGGCTCTTTTCTCTGTCATTTCTTACAGCCCCTACTTGGCCTCCCTGCTTCGACTCTTGTACCACGTTCCCTCACCTCAACAGTCTAGTTTCCATTTATTGTCAGAATGATAACTTTTAAATAAAAAGTCAAGTCTTATCAGCTATTTTACTAAATCTTTCCAGTGCCTTCCTAATATACTTAGAACAGAATCCATACTACTTACCATATTTACGAAGCCCTGCAGCATCTGGCCTGCTGACCTCTGTCCTTACCACTTTCCTTACCCTCAACCTCCTCAAGCATACTGGCTTCCTTGCTATTTTTCAAAATGCCAGACTTGCTTTTTCCTCTTGCTTTTTTCAGGAAGTACCTTGACTTACTACCTCACTTCACTTAAGTTTCTACTCAAAGCCATTTTATCTTCCTTTTCTAAACCTGCAGTCTAAAATCGGTGCCCATCATATTAATTTTTAACCTTTTGCCTTATTTTTAATAGTACTTTTGAGTGCCTAAAATTCTATATTTTATTACTGCCCCCTGCCCAAGAGTCATCTCTTGTGTTGTTGGAAGAGGGTGTTTGCCATGACCAGTGCATTCTCTTAGCAAAACTTCCCTGCTTCAATTTGTACTCCAAGGCCAAGCTTGCCTGTTACTCCAGGTATATCTTGACTTCCTACTTTTGCATTCCAGTCCCCTATGATGAAAAGGACATCCTTTTCCGGTGTTATTTCCAGAAGGTCTTGAAGGTCTTCACAGAACCATTCAACTTCAGCTTCTTTGGCATTAGTTGTTGGGGCATAGACTTAGATTACTGTGATATTGAATGGTTTGCCTTGGAGATGAACTGAGATTGTTCTGTTGCTTTTGAGACTGCATCCGGTACTGCATTTCAGAGTCTGTTGTGACTATGAGGGTTGCTCTGTTTCTTCTAAGGGATTCTTGCCCACAGTAGTAGATAAAATGTCACCTGAATAAAATTTGCCCATTCCCATCCATTTTAGTTCACTGATTCCTGAAATGTCGATGTTTACTCTTGCCACCTCCTGTTTGACCACTTCCAATTTACCTTGATTCATGGACCTAACATTCCAGGTTCCCATGCAATAATCTTATTTACAGTGTTGGACTTTACTTCTCCACCAGACACATGTACAACTGGGTGTTGTTTCTCTCAGCCTCTTCATTCCATCTGGAGCTATTCCTTGCCCTTTTCCAGTAGCATATTGAACATGTACCAACCTGGGGTTTTCATTCTTTCTGCCCTCTGATGGATAAGGATTCATCTCACACACAAGCAAAGTAATCCTCAAAATTCTCCAGGCAAAGCTTCAACATTAGATGAACTGAGAACCTCCAGATGGTCAAGCTGGATTTAGAAAAGGCAGAGGAACCAGAAATCAAATTGCTAACATCCGTTGGATCATAGAGAAAGCAAGAGAGTTCCAGAAAAGCATCTACTTCTGCTTTATTGACTATGCCAAAGCCTCTGACTCTGTGGATAACAACAAACTGTGGAAAATTCTTAAAGAGATGGGAATACCAGACCACCTTACCTGCCTCCTGGGAAACCTGTATGCAGGTCAAGAAGCAACAGTTAGAACTGGACATGGAACAACGGACTGGTTCCCAGTTGGGAATGGAGTACGTCAAGGTTGTATGTTGTCACCCTGCTTATTTAACTTAGAAGATGAGTACATCACGTGAAATGCCAGGCTGGATGAAGCAGAAGCTGGAATCAAGATTGCTGGGAGAAATATCAATAACTTCAGGTATGCAGATGACACCACCCTTATGGCAGAAAGCAAAGAAGAACTAAAGAGCCTCTTGATGAAAGTGAAAGAGGAGAGTGAAAAAGCTGACTTAAAACTCAATGGTCAAAAAACTAAGAACATGGCATCCAGTCCCATCACTTCATGGCAAATTGATGGGGAAACAATGACAGACTTGATTTTCTTGGGCTCCAACATCACTGAAGATTTTGCTTGCAACCATGAAATAAAAGATACTTGCTCCTTGGAAGAAAAGCTATGATCAACCTAGACAGCATATTAAATAGCAGAGACGTTACTTTGCCGACAAAAGTCCATATAGTCAAAGCTATGGCTTTTCCAGTAGTCATGTATGGATGTGAGAGTTGGGCTATAAAGAAAACTGAGGACCAAAGAATTGATGTTTTCGAACTGTGGTGCTGGAGAAGATTCTTGAGAGTCCTTGGACTGCAAGGAGTTCAAACCAGTCCATCTTAAAGGAAATCAGCTCTGAATATTCCTTGCAAGAACTGATGCTGAACCTGATGCTCCAATAATTTGGCTACCTGATGCGAAGAGCTGAATCAATGGAAAAGACCCTAATGCTAGGAAAGATTTAAGGCAGGAGAAGAAGGGGACAATAGAAGATGAGATGGTTGGATGGCATCACTGACTCAATGGGCATGAGTTTGAGCAAACTCTGGGAGATAGTAAAGCTCGGGGAAGCCTGGCATGTTGCAGTTCATGGGATTGCAAAGAGTTGGACACAACTGAATAACTGAACAACCTTCCTGACTTCCTAGCATTCAGATTCATGCCTGGAAATTGAGAAGATGCTCAGTAAATATTTGTGAAAAGGAAGAAGAAAAAAAATGAAGGACAGCAGAGAAAGAGGGAGAAAGAAGGGGTGATTTTTTAAGGCCTGTTTTCATTGTCCTTTTAAAAGGAAAAAACTGTTTCTTCTACTCAAAACACATCTGACAAATGATGAGTGTGAGTTTTTCCATACCAATCTATTCTCCAATTCTTGGTGGACACAACCTGGATGTCCTCCAATTTAAGTAAATTCTGTCAGTGTCTACATATTTTTATCACAGATCTCACAGGCTAATGGGACAGTCCCACAAGACTGCCCCAGCTGCAGAATCCGATCACATGTCCCAGATTGTTATAAATTGGGAGATTTCCACAAACCCGTCTTCAGATTCAATAGTTTGCTCATAGAACCCATGAGAGCAGTCTACTTACTATTATCAGTTTATTACAACTGGTATTTTAAGGGACACGAGTAGTCAGATGAAGGGATGCACATGGTGAGGTCACAGGGTCCTGCACACAGGAACTTCTGTCTCTGGAGTTTGGGATGTGCCACACTCCAGGCTCATGGATGCATTTTGCCAACCAACCCAGAAGCTCTTCAAACCCCTTTGTTTAAGGTTTTTCTGAGATTCTGCTATGTAGGCATGGTTGACTAGATCATTGGTCACTCATTGAACTCAGTCTGTAGCCTTTGTCCCTTTCCCCAAGGTGGGGGTAGGGCTGAAAGTTTCAACCCTTTAATCTAATCCTCTGACAAGGAGCCCCATCCTCCTCCAGTCACCTTATTGACATAAACTCTGGTTTGGTAGAGAGGAACTTATTACAAATAACAAAAGGCACTCCTCTCATCCCTGCTGCAACCCCATAGATGGCAGCCCACCAGGCTCCACCATCCCTGGGATTCTCCAGGCAAGAACACTGGAGTGGATTGCCATTTCCTTCTCCAATGCATTAAAGTGAAAAGTGAAACTGAAGTTGCTCAGTCGTGTCCGATTCTTCACGACCCCATGGACTGCAGCCTACCAGGCTCCTCCATCCATGGGACCCTCCAGGCAAGAGTACTGGAGTGGGTTGCCATTGCCCTCTCCACCTTTTATCCCTAGCATTCAGGAAATACCAAGGGCTTCAGGAGTTCTGTGCCTGGTTACAGAATGAAAACCAAATATACATCATTTATTATATCCTAATATCACTTCCTCTAAGCTGGAATGATCTTCTCTTGTATTGCTTTTTGTACTTGTCTCTTTTGATAGTTTTATTCTCTATTATTTGTGGTGGTGGTTTAACTGCTCAGTCATGTCTGACTCTTGGCGACTCTATGGACTGTAGCCTGCCAGGCTCCTCTGTCCGTGGGATTTTACAAGCAAGAATACTGGATTGGGTTACCATTTCCTTCTCCAGGGGAACTTCCTGACCCAGGGATCAAACCCAGGTCTCCTGTATTGTAGGCAGTCTCCTGCATTGCAGGCGGATTCTTTACCAACTGAGCCATCTTTCTTGGTGGACTGCCATCTCCTGAAAGCTGCTCTCTTTGATTTGGGTAGAAAGTATGATGTGTGCTGTGTGCTCTGTCATGTCCTACTCTTTGTGACCCCATGGACTGTAGCCTTTCAGGCTCCTCTGTCCATGGGATTTTCCCAGAAAAAATACCATAGGGGATTGCCATTTCCTCCTCTAGGGAATCTTCCTGATCCAGGGATTAAACTGGTATCTCCTACATTGCAGGCAGATTCTTTCCCATTGAATCACCTGGAAATCCCCAAGTTATTACAGGGTCTTAATAAATAATTGTCTAGTGAACAGGTGACACTACTCAGCTATGCTCTGTGGGTTTTTTGTCAGGTGCCTTCCAAATGTGAGAATGAATTGTGATGATATTGTTATTCTTCCTAACTTTCTGCTGTTACTTTCCATGACTTTTATTTGCTTATACTATGTTCAAATAAGCTAATAAGGTAAAGGTTATTTGAGTGACTTTGGGTAAATAGCAAGCTAAACTAATGTTGACTGACTCCTCCCTCTATTTCATAGCAAAATACCCACAACCCGAAAGTTGAGAGTTATATTTTATTTGGTGGGAATGTTAGGACCCAGCCTGGGATTTAGTATCTCAGGTGACCCTGAGAGAGCTGACTCCTAGGAGGCAAGGGAGGAGCCAGGCTATGTACAAGTTTGCAGCAAAGAACAGGTAATCTGAATATTAAAAGATTACTGTTAATTAAGAGAACAGCAAATCTCTCACATGAAGAGATTTAATGATCTTCTAATTAAGAGATGTTTGCTTCTTGGAAAAAAAGCTGTGACAAACCTAGACAACGTACTAAAAAATAGAGATATCACTTTGCCAACAAAGATCCCTGTAGTCAAAGCTATGATTTTTTCAGTTGTCATGTATGGAAGTTAGAGTTGGACCATAAAGAAGGCTGAGTGCCAAAGAATTGATGTTTTCAAACTGTGGTGTTGGAAAAGACTCTTTGAGAGTCCCTTGGACTGCAAAATCAACCAGTCAATCCTAAAGGAAATCAACTGTGAATATTCATTGGAAAGACTGATGCTGAACTGAAACTCCAATACTTTGGCTACCTGATGTGAAGAGCTGACTCATTGGAAAAGACCCTGGTGCTAGGAAAGATTGAGGGTAGGAGAAGGGTACAACAGAGGATGAGATGGTTGGCAGGCATAATCGACTCAACCGACATAACTTTGAACAAATTCTGGGAGATAGTGAAGGACAGAGAAGCCTGACATGCTGCAGTCCATGGGATCACAAAAAGTCGGACAGGACTGATCGACTCAACAACAACATGGATAAAAAGATGCAAGTGTGTGGGCTGGCTGAAACCATTTCCTTCATATGCATCTAGCTATCTGGGGCCAATCCTGCTTGCTTTATTGTTCAGATACCAATTCCTTGTTTACTGAAAGAGATGGCAAATGTGATAGATGGTGCCTCTCACATTCCCCCTGCTCCTCAGTGCTTCTTTGGGAGGAAGTAGCTGATGGCTTCCAAATAGCTGACTTTGTTTCACCTGTGTTCAGAAATTTGCATATAGAAAAGGATTGTTTACTGGTAGAGCATAAAGTAGAAAATATTTCATTTCACAGTAGATATCCAATAAGTGTTTGAGCACACAAACAAATTCTGAAGAAAGAAAGGGGAAATTCACGCTGGAGTAGACATATGGGCTTGCGTGCGTGTGTGCTAAATTGCTTCAATTCTGTTCGACTCTTTGTGATCCTATGGACTGTAGCCCACCAGCTTCTCTGTCCATGGATTCTCTAGGCAATAAATTCTCTCTGGAGTAGGTTGCCATACTCTCCTTCAGGGGGCTCTTTCCAACACCAGGTATAGAACTTCCCTCCCTTATGTCTCTTGCATTGGCAGGAGCGTTCTTTACCACTAGCGCCACCTGGGAAGCCCAGAGACATGGGCTTAGACTTGCTAAAAAAAAACAAGGGAGCTGACATCCAGCTGCATATATAAAGCTTGAGTATTGCTCCCACTATGAAAAGGAGTTTAAACAACAAAATAAAACAAAACCTATCCACTGATCCAGATAAGCAATTCTGCACACTTGTCTGTACAGGGTCTTGGGTAGGAGAAAAGTCATCATTAAGTAATAAACTCCAGGCTTAAAAATGCAGGGAAGGGAATTGTAATATATACTACTAGTGTGAGAAATCTGTATGTAGGTCAAGAAGCAACAGTTAGAACTGGACATGGAACAACAGACTGGTTCCAAATTGGGAAACGAGTATTTAAAGGCTGTATATTGTCACCTTGCTTATTTAACTTATATGCAGACTACATCATGAGAAATGCTGGACTGGATGAAGCACAAGCTGAAATCAAGATTGCTGGGAGAAATATCAATAACCTCACATATGCAGATGACACCACTCTTATGGCATAAAGTGAAAAGAACTAAAGATCCTCTTGATGAAAGTGAAAGAGGAGAGTGAAAAAGTTGGCTTAAAGCTCAACATTCAGAAAACTAAGATCATAGCATCTGGTTCCATCACTTCATGGCAAATAGATGGGGAAACAGTGGGAACAGTGACAGACTTTATTTTGGGGGGACTCCAAAATCACTGCAGATGGTGACTGCAGCTATGAAATTAAAAGACGCTTACTCCTTGGAAGAAAAGCTATGACCAACATTTACAACATATTGAAAAGCAGAGACATTACTTTGCCAACAAAGGTCTGTCTAGTCAAAGCAATGGTTTTTCCAGTAGTCATATATGGATGTGAGAGTTGGACTATAAAGAAAGCTGAGCGCCGAAGAATGGATGCCTTTGAACTGTGGTTTTGGAGAAGACTCTTGAGAGTCCTTGGTCAGCAAGGAGATCCAACCAGTCTATCCTAAAGCAAATCAGTCCTGAATATTCACTGAAGGAGTGATACTGAAGCTGAAACTCCAATTGTTTGGCCACCTGATGCAAAGAACTGTCTCATTGGAAAAGACCTTGATGCTGGGAAAGATTGAAGGCAGGAGGAGAAGGGGCGACAGAGGATGAAATGGTTGGATGGCATCACGGACTCAATGGACATGAGTTTGAGTAAACTCTGGGAGTTGGTGATGGACAGGGAAGCCTGGAGCGCTGTAGTCCATGGGGTTGCAAAGAGTCGGACACGACTGAGGGGCTGAAGTGAACTGAGCATAGAACAGGAAACTCGGCCTAGAATTTTAAAATCTTGTCCAGGACAAATCAGAGTTAAAAAAAAAAATAACTGTGCAAGAACATTTCATTTCAGGTCCCTGCTTGAACTTCATCTTCCAACATTTCATTGGCTAATTTGAGTCACATACCCAAGCCCTAAAGCCAGCCGCTTTCAGGTTATTTCAAGGGCTGTGTATATAATGATGTAACAAGAGAGTGAAGATTAGAACAATAATTCATTTAACCATGGGATGGGACAGGAAGAGGAAACAAAAAGTATATAGTAAGGTATGGAAAAAGCACAAAATAAAGTTGCATGAACAATAGTCTCAATAAATGTAAATAGATAAAATTCGTTGAGTCACGTTATCAGATGGAAATAAATGTGAGTTCAGCCATGCTAACTTGGTACAACACTTAAAATCATATATTATTGCTATGTGTCTTTAATGTCATTTTAATAAGTCCTGTTATATAATATAAAAAATGAGTCTAGCACAAAATCTCTCCATTTATACAAATAGTAGATATTCCATAAATATTCAAAAATCAAATGTACTTAAAAGTTTGGGGGGAATGCTTTTTTTTAAAGAAACACTAAATTATTTCCTGAAATTAGGACTACAATTAAATTATCAGCTTTAAATTATACTCTTCTCTGAATGATAACTATTCTCTGATAGATTTCATGAAGATTGGAGTCTAAAACTCATGAATTTTACTAATGAAGAAATCTTCATCCCCTCACTTAAAACACATTTATCATTTCATAGGGCATACTAATCAGCTTGGTTCTCCAAGTTCCTGTCAGGTAGCAAATTAGAACCATTAAATTAAAGTTAGAGGGGAAAAAACTATCCTAGAAAAATTCTTAAGCAGGCAAAGACATACATACAAGAATGTCTTTATAACATCCTTTCAGTTCAGTCCCTCAGTCGTGTCCGACTCCTTGCGACCCCAAGAATCACAGCACGCCAGGCCTCCCTGTCCATCACCAACTCCCGAGTCCACCCAAACTCATGTGCATCCAGTCGGTGATGTCATCCAGCCATCTCATCCTCTGTCGTCTCCTTCTCCTCCTGCCCCCAGTCCTTCCCAGCATCAGGGTCTTTTCCAATGAGTCAACTCTTTGCATGAGGTGGCCATAGTATTGAGTTTCAGCCTCAGCATCAGTCCTTCCAATGAACACCCAGGACTGGTCTCCTTTAGGATGGAATAACATCCTTTATCTTGAACCAAAAAAAAAAAAATATATATATATTTATTAAATGATTTATGGTTAAATGAACTATAGTGTATCTATACAGTAGAATGATAACTGATCTTTTCCTCTCCATCCTTATTGGGGTAAATTGACAAAAATTGCTTATGTTTAATATGAACAACTTGATTTAATATATGTATATATTATGAAGTGATCATCACAGTCAAACTAATTATCACATTCATCACTTCACATAGTAATTGGTTTCTTTTAATGGTGAGAACAAGCAAGATTTACACTCTAAGCAAATTTCAACTTTTCAATACAGTATTATTAACTGTAGTTACACTGCTATACATTAGATTCTCATAACTTATTTATCTTTTAACTGAAAGTTGATATACTTGACCAGCATTTCTCCATTTCCATGATGTCCCAGCTTATGGCAACCACCTTTATTCTCTCTGTTTCTATGAGTTTTACTTTTTTTAGATTCCACAATAAGTGAGATCATGCAGTACTTATTTTTCTATGTCAGGCTTATTTCTCTCAACATAATATTCCCCAGGTTCCTCCATATTGTCACAAAGGGCAAGCTTTCCTTGTTTCTTTGGTTTTTTAATGGCTGAGTAATATTCCATCATAGACATATACCACATTTTCCTTATCTATTCATCTGTACACTTAAGTTGTTTCTATATTCACCTTTGTGAATAATATTGCAGTGAATGAGAGACATATCTTGTTTATCTAATGTAAGGGTAGCCAGCATGGATCTCTTTTGGTTACCATTTCCATGGAATATCTTTTCCTAGCCCTTCACTTTCATCTTATGTGTGTCCTTAAAGCTAAGTGAATCTTTTATAGGTAATGTGTTATTGGATTATTATTATTATTTTTTAATCCCTCTTAAATCCATTCTGTACTGCTTGGTTGGAATGTCAAAGTGATTATTCATATGTAAGGACTTACTATCATCATTTTGTTAATTACTTCTGATTTGTTTATAGTTTATTTGTTCCATTTGTTCCTTTCCCTCTCTTTCTGTCTTCCTTTGTAATTTCCTGATAGGGACTAGAACTAAATCATGGAGGTGCTTCAGGGACACAGATGGGCATTCCTCCTGCCAGTTTCCTCAGTGGGTCGGAGTGCCTCTGGATTGGGGCACAGTGGGGCCGGAGCTGGGCTGCTTCAATAGCCTAAGTTGGACCAAGGGCCTTCCTCCTAGCGCATGGGTGGGCTAATTTCCCTCCAGTTCCTTGAGCAGGCAGAACCACTCCCAGAAGGCAACTGAAAGGAGCTAGACCCAGGTTAAGGGCTGCTTCCAGATCCACCAACAAAAGGCCTAGCTCTCGGGACACAGAGAGGTGTGTCTTGTGGTGGTGGGGTGGTGTCCGTGGGTGGCCAGGACTGCCTTTGGCCTGTGACTGAGAGGGACTGAATTCAAGTTACTGGGCCATTTCAGGCTCTGCAGCAGAAACGAGGTCGGTGGGCTTGCCTCGGGGCACAGACAAGTGTGTCTCCTGCCCCACTGCTGGGTGGCAAGAGCATTCCTGGGCTACAGTGGAGAGGAGCAAGAACCAAGTTGCAGGACCTTTGCAGGGTCTGTGTAGCACTGAGGTTGGGGCACCAGCCTCCCAGGGCTCAGACAGATGAGACTCCTGGCAGTTGTCTGGGAGAGCAGGACTGCTCCCAGCCTGAGGCTGGATCCCAAAGATCCCAGAAAAGCACTGTTGTGCCAAATTGTTGTTATCGAAGGGCAACGTGAGTAGGAAGAGCTCCTGTTCCACCATCTTGCTGATGTCATTTGGGCAATAATTGACCTTTAGAGATGTGACAAGTGAAAGAAAGACTACAGATACACACAAATGTTTGTGTGCGTGTGTTCTGTAACATTCTCCACCAAACCATTTTCTGGTGGTCGGCATGATCTTCAAGGTGTGGGTCCAGGGGGAAGAAACGGCAGGAAAAGAGGGAGAAGGGAATAACGGTTGTTAAACTGAGCATAGGGGTTTCTATCTTTTCCCATTCTGTATCTCTGTATTTTAAAAAACTTCGTAGCAGATATGCAAACTTAGTCATGAGAAGAAATGATAAAAAGCAGAGTGTAAAATATTAGAGGCTGTATTGAGCACTGTTTATGAGTAAAGTGATGCAGGAAAACTGTAATGAAGTGAAACTACCTTGCATGGAGTAGCATTAGATAATAGGAAAAGGAACTTATTTATATCCTTGTTCATTTATGCATATCTTAATTTAAAAAAAAAAAGTGCAACCATAATATCTGAAAGAATTTAAAAGTGAGGAAATAATACAGAGGGGATAAACAAGGTAAGTGAAACTGAGGTGAACTGTTTTATGAATGCATCTCCTGAAGGTCTAGTGTATTTTGCTCAAATTGAGCCACAAATATAGATCCTCTATAAGCCAGAGCAGATAAAGAAACATAGTTCACCGTGTTCATTTTGTAGAAGCATATGTATTTGGGGGGGAGCTCTAGAAGTGATTTTGCATTGAACTGAGGGCAGAGTCGATAACTACTGAAGCTCCTTTCAAGCCTCTCTGTTACCAAACTTAACTATGTGTGCTGTGCTCAGTCACTTCAGTAGTGTCCAACTCTTTGCAACCCTATGGACTGTAGCCTGCCAGGCTTCTCTGCCCATGGGATTCTCCAGGCACGAATACTGGGGTGGTTGCCACACCCTCTTCCAGGGATCTTCCTGACCTAGGGATTGAACCCACATCTCCTGCACTGCAGATAAATTCTTTACTGCTGAGCTTCTGGGGAAGCCCAAACTTAACTTTGGGAAGGTCTCATTCTGAAATTGATACAAGCCACATTGTCTAAAGACAAAAACTATCAGAAAAGTCACTCATGTAGAATACCTCAATCCTCAAGGATAAATATTTTGTGTGGAAACACACACTCAAGTATTTATTTTGATATTGTAGTATTTCAGCTTTGTTGTGAGCCCTGTCTTCAATTTACCACCTATGTTGTGGGTTATGGCTACAAATTTTGATTAATAGTAATATTCATAAGCTTTTTAGTACAATTTTTGCATGTATTCAAGATATCCAGATAATTGTTATCAACTTGAAAGTAAACCATTGATAATCATGTACTTTATTACTTAAGTAATAAAGTATTATTTTTGGTGGGGAAAAAATAAAATTCTACTTATATCCTCCCTGGGAATTTGCATTTCTATTAATGATCAATTAATCCTGATCAATTAATCAGTTCCCAGATGTATGCTGGGCCTTCACTCTGTGCTCAGCATGGTGTTAGGAACTATGGGAGGAAGGATGGGGAGAGGGAGATGTAAGAAGTGACCTCTACTCTGGGTTGCTTACAGGGAGGGCAGATGCATTTGAATAGTATTGAAAAGCCCTATTGGGACAGATGGAGCTTGGGGTTTGCACCCTACACATCAAAGTGTAGAAATGAATATAGCATAGCTGAAATCTATATAGTACTTTAATGTTTACATGCCCATATGTTTGATCCTCTCAGAATCCATGTATTTAGAAGAAACCACAAGATTTCTCTTATAGTCTCTTACACGTATAATAAGTGATAGCTGTAGATCAGATCCTCTACAAGCCCTATTACATGTTTTTTCACTTAATCCTAATTAAAAATTAAATGGTTATTGACATATTTAAAGTCTGGGATCTGAGGCTGTAGATGGTTGGTATTTAGCCTAAATTACCTTCTAAATTTTACAGCTGGGAATGCAACCAAGCATTGCCCTCCTCCAAATCCAGTGAGTTTGGGCCAGTATTCCACAGTGCTCAAACCCCCCCAGTGGTGCTCTTGCTCAGACTTGGGCTCCACTGTGTGGCATCAGGGAACCCGTGCACTCATGTTTGCTTTCAGGCTCAGTCACCCACAGTGAATCTTCTAGAAAGATACCGAAAAGAGGAAACCTGATAGTTCATATTTTTTTTTTTGCTTCAACTATTATCTATTTTTTTAAATATATTTTCTTTATAATGGTAGGCATAGGGTCAGATGATTCAGTTTTATATATGTTACATATATATATATGTGTGTGTGTGTGTGTATATATATATTTCTTTTTCAGAGTTATTTTCTTAATTAATGTTAACTCAAATGATGAACTGAGAGGCCTGATACGGTCTACTTTGCCTTGAGCCCAGCACTGTGTACCAACTACTGTGCTTTCCATTTTCTTTGGTTTGGTTAAATGAATCAATAAGGCCCCTACCTTTCTTGTTTAAATTAAAATTGATTTATTCTTTATTTGGAACTGACAGAGTCAATAGAGCTTTGTATGTTAAAATAATGCAACAGATCTAAAAGGGCTTCTGTTTACTGAACAAGCAAACATTTTGAGTTAGACTTTACAATGATGGGTTGACAGGTTATGACCATTGGTTTTTAAAATCATGAAAGATAGCCTTTAAAAAATAATAGGTGAAAAATACCAAATGTCAGCTAATAAAAATGTTACTTTATTTTTAAAATGTCAATAAATTATCTTTCTGATAATAATTACAGAGGTTAAATTCTTTGTTCAAAAAATAAAATAATAGACATATTTGGAATTAAAACAGTGGTTGGGTGTTGTGGTGCATTTTAAATTTATATGTAAATGTCAAAATTAATTTTCTTTTGATGTTTTTAAATGAAGTAAGTGAAGTATGGTTTTATTTAATGATGTACTGGTGTTTCTTTCTAGATGTTTCTTTCTAGATGTATTGCTGTTTCTTTCTAACGACACTGGGACTAAGAGTTCCTATGGCACTGTCACTGTCCACGGTGGTAATTTAGAAGGAATCTGTTTTATAATTAGAATGCAAACTTAGAGTCAGCCTGATACAGTGGGAAGTTCAAACATATCCATGAGTCACCTCAACTTACAGTAAGACTTTAACTCTGTCACTTTGACTGACACTTAGATTTGGGTAAATCATTTTGCTACTTTAGTCCAGATATGGTCATGTAGAATTGCTGCCACTCTGAGAATGTTATTTTGAGAAGTAAATGAGATGCTGTATTTAAAGCACTAGTTCATTGCCAGGCACACACTAGATGCCAAATAAATGGTATGTAAACTCTTTAGAGTTCCCTGAAAATGAAACTGGGGTAAGAATTCTAGTTATTCTATTAACCCATTGATTTTTTTTATTCCATGCCCATAGACAGTATGACCCTCTACATATGTCTTATTCTTTTACCATTGATAACAAGAAAAGTTTTAATTTTGGGGCGAGAAAAAATTTAAATCTATTTCTATCAGGAAAATCATAACATAAAGTATCAGTTATTGATGTTACTATACTACTATGAACCACAGTGGCTCAGACAGTAAAGCATCTGCCTACAGTGAAGGAGACCTGGGTTCAATCCCTTGGTTGGGAAGATCTCCTGGAGAAGGAAATGGCAACCCACTCCAGTATTCTTGCCTGGAAAATCCCGTGGATGGAGGAGCCTGGTGGGCTACAGTCCATGGGGTCTCAAAGATCAGACATGACTGAGTGACTTCACTTCACTTTCACTTTATAGTACTATAAGAATATAGAGTTAATGCCAGTTTGTTTGTTCAGTCACCAAGTCGTGTCTGGCTCTTTCTGACCCAAAGCACTGCAGCATGACAGGTTTTCCTGTCCCTCACCATACCCCGGAGTTTGCCCAAGTTCATGGCTATTGCATTGATGATGCCATCCAGCCATCTCATCCTCTGTTGCCCTCTTCTCTTCCTGCCTTCAATCTTTCCCAGCATCAGGGTCTTCTCCAATGAGTCAGCTCTTCACATCTGGTGGCCAAAGTATTGGAGCTTCAGCTTCAACATCAGTCCTTCCAATGAACACCCAGGACTGATCTCCTTTAGGATGGACTGGTTGGATCTCCTTGCAGTCCAAGGGACTCTCAAGAGTCTTCTCCAACACCACAATTCAAAAGCATCAATTCTTTGGCACTCAGCCTTTTTTATGGTCCAACTCTCACATCCATACGTAACTACTGGAAAAGCCATTGCTTTGACTATATAGACTGTGATAAATCAAAGTTTAAATAGATGTTTGATAGCATGTGTAAGGCAGCACTGCTAATTATAACTTATTTAGTTTTAAGAAATATGTTTAACTCTTTCACCTACATTATTGCAATCAATCAGGACCCATATTGTTTTCTTCCTTTGCAACCCCAATTTTAGTTATGCTATGCCAGCCAAAAAAAGAAAAAAGCCTACTTCCCCACATCACTAAAAAGTGAATAAAGTAAAAAACAGAAGCATTGTATGTAAGAAATATATCCTCTATTTATCTTCCATTCCATACAAAGATATATTTGTATGGTATTTGTGTGAAACTCTTCTAGAACTTGCCATTATAAGATTTAAGGTTGGATATTTAATGTGTCTCTTACCAGGTGTTTGATCTGGGGAATATTTAAAATCTATATGAACCTCTGCATACCCATCTATGAATAGTATTACCTGCTTCAGAGAATGGCTATATGAAACAAGAACATATATGAAAGCACTTAGATTTCCAGAGCCTAACACAAAATAGGTACACAGTAAATGTTTGGTGAATTACACAGTATTCCCAAATTTAGTTGTCTATCATTTCCCACCTTCGTTTTCCCCAGCCTTGCAGAGAAGCAGAATATTTATCCTACAAAAATATGTTAAACCTGTAGTAACTCTGCTTTCATGTAGTAAAGTTAGCTACATATAAACTTTTCATGTAGTGAAGTTAACCTCCAGGGTAGAGAATTTGTTTTACTTTTTTTTTTCTTTCTTCATCCATAATTTTTTTGTGTGTGTGTGTATTTTTCTATACTCACCATTGAATCTCTCTTTCTCTAGGAACCTCAGCTTTGGCCTGCCTCCCTATATATCTATGTATTTTTCTCACTAAAGAAATTATGTGAAATGAATACTAATTGGTAGTAAATATACTTGTAGTAACAGCATTATGGAACTCAACATATAACAGAATGAGAATACAGATGGCACAATCATGTGAGATATCCTTGCTTCCATGGATTGGTGTGTAGTATAGGGTGTCCAGCACAACAATGAAGCTAGAAAATTTAAATGCATATTTCCACTATAGATCTACCAAATGAAAATATACTTCTGCTAATGTGAAGGATTGCAAAGCAATTCCCATTGCTAGTCTAAGATTCAGAATCTTGGAATGTGTCTGGAGCTTCCCTGGTGGCTCAGAGGTAAAGTGTCTGCCTGGAATGTGGGAGACCTGAGTTCGATCCCTGGGTCGGGAACATCCCCTGGAGAAGGAAATGGCAACCCGCTCCAGTACTCTTGCCTGGAGAATCCCATGGAGGGAGGAGCCAGGTGGGCTACAGTCCACTGGGTCACAAAGAGTCGGACACGACTGAGCGACTTCACTTCAATGCATTGGAAAGGTTATACAAGACTATGACCAAAATGAATTGTTGCCACATTATTGGCAAATTCAATGAGACATTGGTTTTGCTTGAATTTAAACAAAGTATAGCGTAGCATTAACTCAAATTGCCTCGATAGAGTTTCTTTTGTTCCTTCATTCAAGTATTTAGAAAGTTGTTCTGCCTCTGATTTCCTTTCCTTTTCTTCTTCATTTCTAATAGCGTGCATTTAGATTTCAGCTAATTCAATTTCTCTAAATCTAATGAATACTGCAATATATATAGTTTACATATTTAATACATGCCAATTCATGATTACCTAAAATAATACTAATGTGTATAATATGACTATTAAAATTATTAAGAATGTAGTGTATATTTAATCAGTATATAAATGTACATATATGCAATTACACATTTTTCTCAAATGCAATAATCAGTGCATCTGTGGATTAAGATGTATAACTATCTTTTTCTTTAACTCTCTTTAATTCAGAATGTCTTAATGTAAAAGAAATAGAAGGTATGAGGACACAGGATTTCTCTTTTAAGACAAAGATGTTTCTGTTTAGTAGGTATATTTGGACTTCCTGAACTTTGAGAAGGAATTGTTCTTCCATAGTCTAAAGCAGGGAACCCAACAGAAGCAAGGGTGGAATTCCTCCAGGTTTGGGGAGCCCCAACTTCACTATTCAAAAGGATTTTGAGTTCAGTCTGAAGCACTGTTTGTCTCCCAGCTGAAGATCACTAAACTTCAGCTACATTTTCTCCTCACTCAGTTCCTGATTTTGCCCAAGAGAGTAAGAAGTTTTACCTTTCAGTTCAGTTCAGTTCAGTCACTCAGTCCTGTCCGACTCTTCACGACCCCATGAATCACAGCATGCCAGGCCTCCCTGTCCATCACCAACTCCCGGAGTTCACTGAGACTCACGTCCATCGAGTCAGTGATGCCATCCAGCCATCTCATCTTCTGTCGTCCCCTTCTGCTCCTGCCCCCAATCCCTCCCAGCATCAGAGTCTTTTCCAATGAGTCAAATCTTCCCATGAGGTGGCCAAAGTACTGGAGTTTCAGCTTTGGCATCATTCCTTCCAAAGAAACCCCATGGCTGATCTCCTTCAGAATGGACTGATTGGATCTCCTTGCAGTCCAAGGGACTCTCAAGAGTCTTCTCCAACACCACAGTTCAAAAGCATCAATTCTTCAGCGCTCAGCCTTCTTCACAGTCCAACTCTCACATCCATACATGACCACAGGAAAAACCATAGCCTTGACTAGACGAACCTTTGTTGGCAAAGTAATGTCTCTGCTTTTCAGTATACTACCTAGGTTGGTCATAACTTTTCTTTTTTTTTTTTTTTTGATACTGAATCTCTTTTTTATTAGAATGTAATCATTTTACAATGTTGTGTTAATTTCTGCTGTACAATGAAGTAAATCAGTTGCATGCATACATATATCCCTTACTGCTTGGACTTCTACCGCCAACCCCTATCCCACCCAGCTATGTCATCATAGAGCATCAATCTGAGCTCTCTGTGTTTTATACCAAATTCCTACTAGCTATTGTCTTCCAAGGAGTAAGCGTCTTTTAATTTCATGGCTGCAGTCACCATCTGCAGTGATTTTGGAGCCCAAAAAAATAAAGTCTGACACTGTTTCCACTGTTGCCCCATCTATGTCCCATGAAGTGATGGGACCAGATGCCATGATCTTTGTTTTCTGAATGTTGAGTTTTAAGCCAACTTTTTCACTCTCCTCTTTCACTTTCATCAAGAGGCTTTTTAGTTCCTCTTCACTTTCTGCCATAAGGGTGGTGTCATCTGCATATCTGAGGTGATTGATATTTCTCCCGGCAATCTTGATTCCAGCTGGTGTTTCTTCCAGCCCAGCGTTTCTCATGGTGTACTCTGCATATAAGTTAAATAAGCAGGGTGACAATATACAGCCTTGAGGAACTCCTTTTCCTATTTGGCACCAGTCTATTGTTCCATGTCCAGTTCTAACTGTTGCTTCTTGACCTGCATACAGATTTCTCAAGAGGGAGGTCAGGTGGTCTGGTATTCCCATCTCTTTCAGAATTTTCCACAGTTTATTGTGATCCACACAGTCAAAGGCTTTGGCATAGTCAATAAAGCAGAAATAGATGTTTTTCTGGAACTCTTTTGCTTTTTCCATGATCCAGTGGATGTTGGCAATTTGGTCTCTGGTTCCTCTGCATTTTCTAAAACCAGCTTGAACATCAGGAATTTCACAGTTCACATATTGCTGAAGCCTGGCTTGGAGAATTTTGAGCATTACTTTACTAGCGTGTGAGATGAGTGCAATTGTGCAGTAGTTTGAGCATTCTTTGGCATTGCCTTTCTTTGGGATTGGAATGAAAACTGACCTTTTCCAGTCCTGTGGCCACTGCTGAGTTTTCCAAATTTGCTGGCATATTGAGTGCAGCACTTTCACAACATCATCTTTAAGGATTTGAAATAGCTCAACTGGAATTCCATCACCTCCACTAGCTTTGTTCGTAGTGATGCTTTTTAAGGCCCACTTGACTTCACATTCCAGGATGTCTGGCTCTAGGTGAGTGATCACACCATCTTGATTATGTGGGTTGTGAAGATCTTTTTTGTACAGTACTTCTGTGTAATTTTGCCACCTCTTCTTAATATCTTCTGCTTCTGTTAGGTCCATACCATTTCTGTCCTTTATTGAGCCCATCTTTGCGTGAAATGTTCCCTTGGTATCTAATTTTCTTGAAGAGATCTCTAGTCTTTCACATTCTGGTATTTTCCTCTATTTCTTTGCATTTATCGCTGAGGAAAGCTTTCTTATCTCTTCTTACTATTCTTTGGAACTCTGCATTCAGATGCTTATATCTTTCCTTTTCTCCTTTGCTTTTCGCTTCTCTTCTTTTCACAGCTACTTATGGTAAATCACTCATTTAGTTAATGAGTATAAGTGCTCATTTAAACTGTGAAATATAGTAACTCTTTTTAGCTTAAACAAAAGCAGCACTGGTATCTTCTCTTAACTTTCTATTTTGGTTGATGATTTCTGAATTTAAAATTTTTTAAAGACTAGTTTTCTACTGATTTTCTTCAAACAGTTTATGATCTTAAAAACATGATACATTGCAGAGGAAAGATACATTGTTGTTCTACTTTACCTGGCTAAGGTTGGCATAGAAACGATAAAAGACTTTCCTAGCAATTTGGTCACTTTTGTTGGACTGCTGAGTGAGCACGTTTGTGTAATGTTAAGGGAATGAGCTGGGCTGTATATTATCACATAAGGTTTGCATTATGAGAACAGAATGTTAATAGAAACTAAAAGCACTGGGAAACAAGAGAACTCCAGATTTGTTTCTCTTTAGAAGAACATTTTGATTTCACTTCCCCCAAGATAGCTTCTTTGTCATAGTGCATATACTGCATTTTTATCCTTAAATAATGATTATCTGCTAAGGATGCTATTAGATGAGTTAAGTGGATCCAGCACTTCAAAAGTGTTTACACTTTGCCAATATTCCTTTAATTAAAAAAAATTATTTTAATTTAGCTTTCTTAATCTCTGTATTAATATTATTTTCAGTATTAATACTAGGACTGAAAACACAATGTTTGTAAAGTGTCCTTTGCTCGGCATTTGTTAAAGAAGGTACATCAAGGATATGTACATCTTATCTCTTGTCTCAGTTTACTTCTATCTTTGATGATGTCCCTGCTAGCATGTACTAGGAAGAAGACTAAATTTTAAATTGCATCAAGGCATTTCAAATCCATTGAAGTACTCAGTTTATATGTATGACAGACATATATGTCATAACATACAGTAAATTAAAGTTTTAACCTAAAATCAAAGATAATGCTGCGTGTTAAGTTGCTTCAGTCGTGTCCAACTCTGTGCGACCTCATGGATGGTAGCCCTCCAGGTTCCTCTGTCAAGGGGATTTCCCAGGTGAGAGTCCTGGAGTGGATTGCCATTTCCTACTACAGAGGATATTCCTGCCCCAGGGATTGAACCCATGTCTCCTGCATCTCCGGCATGGGCAGGCAGATTCTTTACCACTGCACGCCCGGGAAGTCCATACACACAGTATTTAACATACTCTAAAAGGCACACTTAGCTTTCTAAGTGCATGAAGGCTAGGGACAACTGTTCTTGTTATTCTTGGACAGACTCGTTTCTTCTCTTTCTAGTTGTCATTAAAACTGGAACTTGTGCTTTTGTGACTTCTCTTTTTACATGTTAAGAATAGTGAAAGGAAAGCAATAACCAGATCCAGAAACAACTGTGTGTTTCTACAGAGAAATCACAAAATGAGGAGACTTTTCACCTCCAGGTCACTAATCTGAAAGCCGAGTCAGCTTACCAGGTGGTGCCTGACAGCAATGTCTAGGATACAAAAGTGCAAAATAAGGAGGTGGACTCACATCACATGGTTCCAGTCTCCTTTTTAGGTATTAAAAATGCCAAGGACTACAAGGACACTGCTTTTCCCAACATATTTTTAAACTTTTCACATCTTACTTAAAAGTATTTTCTCGTGCTACCTTCTACAATTCTCATGGACCAAGATTTTTTATGTTCCAGTTCTGTACTCTTCAGTGCTTAAATAGGTCAAGTGCACAAATACGTGCACAAACTCATATGACTATGTTGAAGAGTCTGAATGTGTGTTTAGATTGCAGTCCTCATCAGGTCATTAAAATTGCTCAGAAATTCAATTTAAATTTGTTCTTGTCTTTGAGATGACTATTTTCTGACCCTTCCTTTCTTCTTCTTTTCTCTTCTTTAATCCTTCCATCTCTTCACTTCCTCATTCAGGGCTAAGGACATGCATTTTAACTGATACAATATATGCAATTAGAAGAGAAATTCCATATTTCCTTACCACTCAATCTACTGAACTACCAAGTATTTTTATATGTTCCAATGACTCAACCTTACTTTCAAATATAAATGAATAACCTTTCCTTTTATCTAAATAAGTCACTTCACTTGTGGATTTGACCATATCCCTTTTTGCCTGTTTAAGAAATTTGTTCTTCTATTTATCCCCTCTTTTTCTGTATCATCAATTTTCTGCTACTAAAGTTATTTTCTCATCAGCATAAATACACTTGCAACAGTACTTAATAAATGTCTGTTCCTTGAGTTCATCACCCTTAAGTCCTGCCTTATTTCTTGCTTCCCTTTATAGAAGAAATTTCATGAGTTTTTCCACTTCCTGTCTTACTACCTCACTTGTTCTGTCAGGAACCAGGACCAATCAAGCTGTCTTAGCCCCTTCATCCCTGAAACTACAATGCAAAAGTCACCCATAATCTCCATGTTTTGAAACTGATCGCTATTTCTCAAGCTTCCCCTTTGTAGATATGTCAGTATTACTTAATCTTTTTTTTTTTTTTTTTACTGAAAATATTCTTCATTTGGATGCCAGAACTGCACAATTTCTTGGTTTTAATGTTGACTTCAGTGGCTGTTTCTTAGCCATCCCCAAGCTTAATCTTCTTATTCTGCCTAGTTTATAAAATTTGGCATGCCCATGGGCTCAAGTATCATTTCTCTATTTATATCCACTTCCTAGCTGATCTCATCATCTATAAACTGATTACTTCACAAATTACATTTCCGTTTCTACCCTGCCTGCCAGTAGCAGACTCCTATATCTAAGCATTCACTCAATTTCTCTTCTTAGATGTCTAATAGATGTCTAAGAACTAGCATATCCAAAACAAAATTCTTGATTCCACTTTCCAGCCTTTGCTTTCCCCAAGTGTCCCCTTTTTCATAAGTGACACTATGATTTACTCAGCTAAAAATAAAAAGGCAAGTAGTTGTCCTTGAGTTCTCTTTCTCTTACTTTCAATATCCATCCATCAATTAGACTAGTCAGGTCTCTCTTTGAAATATAAATCAGAAGATATTTCAAAAGGTCTGAGGACATAACACAGTGAAAAAAGTAGCCAGAATTTCAAAAACTTTGTGGCAAAAGTTAAAAGAGAAATTCCTTACTCTGAAGATTTTCATCTCTTGGTGGAGTGAGGATGATAATGATGCTGATTCTCAAGAACTGGAAAGAACTGCGATTAAATTAGAACAAAGAGCACAAGTGTAGGGAGTGAGATGTTCCTGTTCCTCTGAGATAAGAGAGATGGTGAAGGGAGTAGGCAGAGATTGATGACTGTCTAGTAGGATCTCAACCTTAAAGTGAGTGATCATCATTGTCCAGTTGACTAGTGGAGATAATAGAAAAAAAAAAAAAATGTGGGGATATGGACAGGCTGTCATCAGTCACCTCAGTAAAGGAGGAGGCAAAGTTATCGCCGAGCATATGACTTGATGAGCATAGAAAGTATCTGAAACAGCTACCACGAGGTACCAAAGGAAAAGAGATAAAAGGAACACCGAGTAGCTAGGAGGTCCCAGTCTAGATGTCTCCATTGAATGGAAAGCATTGTTTTCTAGCCTGAAATGAACTTCTGCATTTTCCTGTACTGAGGGCAGCAGCTCTGACATCACCCCATAAGGGTGCCACAGAACTCCCTGTACCCTGGGCGACTGAATGAAGAATGGCATGAGAGTGTCAGCCTTGTGCAAAGATGAATATATTGATCACAGGTGCAGGTACTGAAATAGTCACACTCATTAGGGCTGTTCAGAGTCACCATCTTCCCTCTGAGTCTGTCCTTTTTATGCTCGTTCTTTACAACCCTTTTCCCACTTCAGTAGCTAACATTTTATTGTGAGTTTTGCATCTGTTTCACATATAAATGGGCATATTCTTATTTTTTAATTAGTTTCTGTTTTGGAATAAAATTATATTAATACATGTTAATAAATTAACTAGACAGCTTTTGTTTTCTATTTTCTGACAAAACATGTTCAAAATAGGAATTAATGGTTGTTCAAAAGCTTACATACACACTATTACATATATATACATATACATAGGTTTCATTTATAATGTATGCATCTATCTCTATTTTTCTTCTTTTCTAGTCCTACTTTAGCTATTATTGTTCTTACAATAAAATGTAAAATTAGTGTCTCTTTCCTTACAAAACTTGGATTTGTTTTTTTTTCTTATTTTACTACTCCCAAGAATAGTTTTAGTACTTTCTTAAGCCAAAATAAATTTTTTCAGTGGTAACAATTCTGAGGCATTGTTCATCTTCAAGTAGTTATTACTCCCACATTATATTATATTATAGTTACTTCTTTTTATAGAAATATTTTATTTATTTATTTTTAATATAAATTTATTTATTTTAATTGGAAGCTAATTACTTTACAATATTGTATTGGTTTTGCCATACATTAACATGAATCTGCCACGGTGTACATGTGTCCCCCATCCTGAACCCCCTCCCACCTCCCTCCCCATCCCATACCTCTGGGTCATCCCAGTGCACCAGCCCTGAGAACCCTGTATCATTCATTGAACCTGGGCTGGCGATTCATTTCACATGTGATATTATACATGTTTCAATGCCATTCGCCCAAACCATCCCACCCTCGCCCTCTCCCACAGAGTCCAAAAGACTGTTCTATACATCTGTATCTCTTTTGCTGTCTTGCATACAGGGTTATCGTTACCATCTTTCTAAATTCCATTTATATGTGTTAGTATACTGTATTGGTGTTTTTCTTTCTGACTTACTTCACTCTGTATAATATGCTCCAGTTTCATCCACCTCATTAGAACTGATTCAAATGTATTCTTTTTAATGGCTGGGTAATACTCCACTGTGTGTATGTACCACAACTTTCTTATCCATTTGTCTGCTGACAGACATCTAGGTTGCTTCCATGTCCTGGCTATTGTAAACAGTGCTGCGATGAATATTGGGGTACACGTGTCTCTTTCAATTCTGGTTTCCTCTATGTGTATGCCCAGCAGTGGGATTGCTGGATCATAAGGCAGTTCTATTTCCAGTTTTTTAAGGAATCTCCACACTGTTCTCCATAGTGGCTGTACTAGTTTGCATTTCCACCAACAGTGTAAGAGGGTTCCCTTTTCTCCACACCCTCTCCAGCATTTATTGCTTGTAGACTTTTGGATCGCAGCCATTCTGACTGGCGTGAAATGGTACCTCATTGTGGTTTTGATTTGCATTTCTCTGATAATGAGTGATGTTGAACATATTTTCATGTGTTTGTTAGTCATCTGTATGTCTTCTTTGGAGAAATGTCTGTTTAGGTCTTTGGCCCATTTTTTGATTGGGTCGTTTATTTTTCTGGAATTGAGCTTCAGGAGTTGCTTGTATATTTTTGAGATTAATTCTTTGTCAGTTGCTTCATATGCTATTATTTTCTCCAATTCTGAAGGCTGTCTTTTCACCTTGCTTATAGTTTCCTTTGTTGTGCAAACGCTTTTAATTTTAATTAGATCCCATTTGTTTATTTTTGCTTTTATTTCCAATAATCTGGGAGGTGGGTTATAGAGGATCCTGTTCTGATTTATGTCGGAGACTGTTTTGCCTATTTTTCCTCTAAGAGTTTTATAGTTTCTGGTCTTACATTTAGATCTTTAATCCATTTTGAGTTTATTTTTGTGTATGGTGTTAGAAAGTGTTCTAGTTTCATTCTTTTACAAGTGGTTGGTCAGTTTCCCCAGCACCACTTGTTAAAGACATTGTCTTTTCTCCATTGTGTATTCTTGCCTCCCTTGTCGAAGATAAGGTGTCCATAGGTGCATGGATTTATCTCTGGACCTCTATTTTGTTCCCTTGATCTATATTTCTTTGTGCCAGTACCATACTGTCTTGATGACTGTGGCTTTGTAGTAGAGCCTGAAGTCAGGCAGGTTGATTCCTCCAGTTCCATTCTTCTTTCTCAAGATTGCTTTGGCTATTAGAGGTTTTTTGTATTTCTATACAAATTGTGAAATTATTTGTTCTAGTTCTGTGAAAAATCTGTTGGTAGCTTGATAGGGATTGCATTGAATCTGTAGATTGCTTTGCATAGTATACTCATTTTCACTATATTGATTCTTCCAATCCATGAACACAATATATTTCTTCATCTATTTGTGTCCTCTTTGATTACTTTCACCAGTGTTTCATATATAGGTCTTTTGTTTCTTTAGGTAGATATATTCCTAAGTATTTTATTCTTTTCGTTGCAATGGTGAATGGAATTGTTTCCTTAATTTCTCTTCCAGGCCAGTATCACCGATGAACATAGATGCAAAAATCCTTAACAAAATTCTAGCAAACAGAATCCAACAACATATTAAAAAGGTCATACATCATGACCAAGTGGGCTTTATCTCAGAGATGCAAGGATTCTTCAATATTTGCAAATCAATCAACATAATACACCACATTAACAAATTGAAAAATAAAAACCATATGATTATCTCATATGCAGAGAAAGCCTCTGACAAAATTCAACATCCATTTATGATAAAAACCCTCCAGAAAGCAGGAATAGAAAGAACATACCTCCACATAATAAAAGCTATATATGACAAACCCACAGCAAACATTATCCTCAATGGTGAAAAATTGAAAGCATTTCCCCTAAAATCAGGAACAAGACAAGGTGCCCACTCTCACCACTACTATTCAACATAGTTTTGGAAGTTTTGGCCACAGCAATCAGAGCACAAAAAGAAATAAAAGGAATCCAGATTGGAAAAGAAGAAGTAAAACTCTCACTGTTTGCAGATGACATGATCCTCTACATAGAAAACCCTAGACTCCACCAGAAAATTACTAGAGCTAATCAATGACTATAGTAAAGTTACTTCTTATAACAGTTGAAATTCAAAGTTCTTTTTTTTTTTTTTTTTCAGAATACATTGAAAATATTGGTTACTTGTCTTTTTTGCCTCCTGTGTTACAGTTAGGAAGGTTATTATTAATTTGGTGCTGGTTGCTATGTAGGTAGTCTATTTCTGCCTGTGTGTGTTGTATATTGTCTTGCAATTTACTATTCTAAATTTTAGTGTAATATGCCTAAATTTGAAACTTTCTATTTGATATTTTTCATAATCAGTTTTAATTCTGTGAAAATTCACTTCATAATTTTTTAAATGTATCTTGATCTCTCCTTTTATGTTTCTCTCTTTCTGGTATTCCCAGTATCTAAATTTTGGCACTTTTATTTCTATGCTCTAAATCTCTCAGTATTTCTTTGATATATCTCTATACTCTTTTTTGTAGTTCTCTAGGAGAGTTTCTCCATTTAATCTTTGTGGTCAATAATTCATCTATTAATTTTACCAATTCTGCAAATTATTTTTATGACATTTTATAATTTCAGACATTATATTTTCATGCTAATATATTCCATATGGTTCACTTATTAATGACTTGTTACTCTTTTCTCATTTACAAGTATTTCCCCCTTGTCTTTAGGTAGATACTATCTTCATTTCCTCCTATTCTAAAAATTTTGTTTGTATGAAAACTTTAACCTAAAAAGAATATTTGCCTTATTAGAGTAAACTTTTTTACTTCATTTTTTGCTATTGAAAAAAATCACAGTGTCTGATGGACTTCAGTCTGAAAATATACATGAAAGTCAAAGTGAAAGTTGCTTAGTCGTGTCCAACTCTTTGCAACCCCATGGACTGTAGCCCCCCAGGATCCTTTGTCCATGGGATTCTCCAGGCAAGAATACTGGAATGGGTTGCCATGCCCTCTTCTAGGGGATCTTCCCAACCCAGGGATCAAACCCAGCATTGCAGGTGGATTCTTTACTGTCTGATCTACCAGGGAAGCCTGAAAATATACATGGCTTTATCAAATTATTCATTAATTTATATTGTTTCACCAGATGTATTTTTAAAATTGATTTCTTTTTATCTAACACAGAAAATATATCTTCTGTCAGAGAATGATTATGGCTGTTATCATAATAGGCTTGTTTATAATGTCTTCTTTGATGATGAAGTGCATTGTATTTATTTGCATTTTTTGTCATAACTCTGTACTATATATGTAATAAGGTAAGAGTATAGCTTTGTTAATTGGACTACTGAACAATCTTAGAAATTTTCCTAACTTTGGAAATATCTTCAAAGTAATTCAAGATTTTTCTTTGTTGCACATTTTCAACAGATTTTGGGAACTAAGATCTATACTTGTATTACAATAAAATGTATATTGTTTTTTAAAACAATTTGTTAATTAGCTTTATAATTAAGGTATAATCAAATTTGTTAATTCACTTTGTAATTTAACTGATATTTACTGTAGATATGAACTTGATGCTAGGGATACAAAAATAATGAAAATTTTACAAGCCAGATTCATTTACTTTTCTAGGATATCTTTTTGCAATTTATTTGATGGTGAAATGAAGATACCCATGAATGTGAGAATGTGAGAATGATTAGATTTAGTCAAAGGAAAATTTGCAAATTAATTCAATGAAGTAGGTAGATGTTAGTTACCAGAGCTTTCTAAATATGGTCAAATGGAGTGTCAAGTAAAAAATAAATTCAAATTTAGATTGAGAAGAGAAACCTTATTTGATAAGATTCCTGCAATAATGGGAGTAGGTGATTGCAGTAGGAAGAATATGCTAAGTATAGGATCTGTAAGCATTTCAAAGGCTAGACAGAAAAGGGCTGTTCTCTTATAAGGAAGAGTAAGCAAGACTGGAAAGAATAGGATGTTGGTAGAAATGTAGGATGTGTGAGGATGGTACATTTAGAGACAGTAGACTAGAGAATGTTTTACTCTGAGGTTCTCCTCTTAGCAGAGACTCTGAAGGAAGGCTGCTGCTGCTGCTGTTGCTGCTAAGTTGCTTCAGTCGTGTCCGACTCTGTGCGACCCTGTAGACAGAAGCCCACCAGGAAGGCTGAGGGTGGGTCAAAGTTCAGGAGCTTGTGGAAGGAGAGAAGCTTAGCTAGTTTGGTCACATCTAAGTAGCAGGTATTTTGTCCAGACTGGTCAGTAATACAGACAGTTCAGCTAATCAGTGTTGTTGTTCAGTCACTCAGTCATGTCTGAGTGACTTTGTGACCCCAGGGACTGCTGCATGCCAAACTTCCCTGTTGTTCACCACCTCCCAGAGTTTGCTCAGCTCATGTCCATTGAATCATTGATGCCCTCCAACCTTCTCATCCTCTGTTGTGCCCTTCTCCTCCTGCCCTCAATCTTTCATAGAATCAGGGTCTTTTCCAGCGAGTTGGCTCTTCACATCAGGTGGCCAAAGTATTGAAGTTTCAGCTTCAGCATCAGTCCTTCAAATGAATATTCAGGACTGATTTCCTTTAGGATTGACTGGTTTAATCTCCATGCTGTCCAAGGGACTTTCAAGAGTCTTCTCCAACACCACAGATCAAAAGCATCAATTCTACAATGCTCAGCCTTCTTTATGGTCCAACTCTCACATCCCATGACTACTGGAAAAACCATAGCACCATAGCTTTGACTATTGAGACATTTATTGGCAAAGTGATGTCTCTGCTTTTTAATATGCTTTTTGGATTTGTCACAGCTTTTCTTCCCAGGAGAAAGTGTCTTTTAATTTCAATCAATCATTAATGAAGCAAACAATGGGAATGTGGAATGTTTAAGTCTGACCCTGTTCTGGGTAAACAGGAGAGTGCTCTGAATCTTATCTAAGTAATATGGGAAAGGGTGGTTCTTTGTAGCAAGCCATTACCAGACACAAAGGGTGGGGGATTTCCTTAACCTTTGTTATTTTCCAGGATTACATGACTAGGGTAAAGTTCAAATCATCAAGGTGGTGTTGAAGATAGAGATTTCTCAGTAGAAATATTTTGGCAGCTGGATAAGAAAGAGTGGTAGAAAGCTGATAGGAGGGTCACCAGCAGATTACCATGGTTCCACTAAAGTTAAAAATAGGTCGTTTTGATTGTAGTCACAGAGACAGAATGCATGATTTGCTGTGGTCAAACAGTACTACTCCTAGGCAAGTACAGAGCCTCTAACAGTAACAGTAATGCCTCTAATAGTAAGGAAAGCATGATTTTACAATGGAAATATTTGAAGGATATGTTTTGGAGGACTAGATTTTCTATCAATGTGCTCTTAATGAAGCCATTAACACTGTAAGATGCTGTAGACATCATGTAAAAAGATATGAGAAGTTTCTTCTAGGACTGATGCAAAGAGCTGGTAAAAGGAATTGTTTCTCTTTGTCTTAAAACTGTATATAAAATGATTAAAATGGAAAATCTATTCAGTTCAGTTCAGTTCAGTCACTCAGTCATGTCCGACTCTTTGCAACCCCATGGACTGCAGTGCCAGGCTTCTCTGTCCATCACCAACTCCCGGAGCTTACTCAAACTCATGTCCATAAAGTCAGTGATGCCATCCAACCATCTCATCCTCTGTTATCGCCTTCTCCTCCCGCTTTCAATCATTCCCAGCATCAGGGTCTTTTCAAATAAGTCAGTTCTTCCCATCAGGTGGTCAAAGTATTGGAGCTTCAGTTTCAGCATCAGTCCTTCAATGAATATTCAGGACTGATTTCCTTTAGGATAGACTGGTTGTATATCCTTGGTGTCCAAGGGACTCTCAAGAGTCTTCTCCAACACTTCGGTTCAAAAGCATCAATTCTTTAGTGCTCAGCTTTCTTTATAGTGCAATTCTCACATCCAAATGTGACTAATGGAAAAACCACAGCTTCGACTAGACAGACCTTTGTTGGCAAAGTAATGTCTCTGCTTTTTAGTATGCTGTCTAGGTTGGTCATAACTTTTCTTCCAAGGAGGAAGTGTCTTTAATTTCATGACTGCAGTCACCACCTGCAGGGATTTTCAGTTCAGTTCAGTTCAGTCGCCCAGTCGTGTCCGACTCTTTGCGACCCATGAATTGCAGCACGCCAGGCCTCCCTGTCCATCACCAACTCCCAGAGTTCACTCAAACTCACATCCATTGAGTCGGTGATGCCATCCAGCCATCTCATCCTCTGCTGTCCCCTTCTCCTCTTGCCCCTAGTCCCTCCCAGCATCAGAGTTTTTTCCAACAAGTCAACTCTTCGCATGAGGTGGCCAAAGTATTGGAGTTTGGAGCCCCTAAAAATCAAGTCTGTCACTGTTTCCATTGTTTCCCCATCTATTTACTGTGAAGTGATGGGACCAGATGCCATGATCTAGTTTTCTGAATGCTGAGTTTTAAGCCAACTTTTTCACTCTCCTCTTTCACTTTCATCAAGAGGCTCTTTAGTTCCTCTTCACTTTCTGCCATAAGAGTGGTGTCATCTGCATATCTGAGGTTATTGATATTTCTCCTGGCAGTCTTGATTCCAGCTTGTGCTTCTTCCAGCCCAGCGTTTCTCATGATGTACTCTGCATATAAGTTAAATAAGCAGGGTGACAATATACAGCCTTGACCTACTCCTTTCCCGATTTGGAACCAGTCTGTTGTTCCATGTCCAGTTCTAACCGTTGCTTCTTGACCTGCATACAGATTTCTCAGGATGCAAGTAAGGTGGTCTAGTATTCCCACATCTTTAAGAATTTTCCACAGTTTGTTGTGATCCACACAGTCAAAGGCTTTAGCATAGTCAGTGAGGCAGAATTAGATGTTTTACTGAATTCTCTTGCTTTTTCGATGATCCAATGGACATTGGCAATTTGATCTCTGCTTTCTCCGCCTTTTCTAAATCCAGCTTCTGTATCTGGACGTTCACATTCACGTACTGTTGAAGCCTGGCTTGGAGAATATTGAGCATTACTTTACTAACGTGTGAGATGAGTGCAATTGTGCAGTAGGTTGAGCATTCGTTGGCATTGCCTTTCTTTGGGATTGGAATGAAAACTGACCTTTTCTAGTCCTGTGGCCACTGCTGAGTTTTCCAAATTTGCTGGCATATTGAGTGCAGCACTTTCACAGCATCATCTTTTAGGATTTGAAATAGCTCAACTGGAATTCCATCACCTCCACTAGCTTTGTTTGTAGTGATGCTTCCTAATATCCACTTGACTTTGCATTCCAAAATGTTGACTGTAGGTGAGTGATCACACCATTTTGATTATCTGGATTGCGAAGAATTTTTATATAGTTCTACTGTGTATTCTTGCCACCTCTTCTTAATATCTTCTGCTTCTGTTAGGTCCATACCATTTCTGTCCTTTATTGTGCCCATCTTTGCATGAAATGTTCTCTTGGTATCTCTAATTTTCTTGAAGAAATCTATGCACTTTTGTAAATCCTTGGTTATTAGAATTTAACATAAAGATAAAAACTACTTGCCATACATGTCAAAAAATCAAAACAGATAACATTAAAGCAAGACATTTAAGTGAAAAAATCCTTTTCAAGCTAAATACCCTATTGACAGGCAAAAAAATTTGAAACTGAGATATAAAGTTTTATATTGTTGCTTTGTCTATAGAAATCAACTGAATCTTAACACAATATATATTTTATGAATTCCAGTCAAGATCCCTTTTGTCTGTCCTAGACTTTAATAGGATTAATTGAGCAGTTAAGCTGTTTTATTCTAGTCTTTCAAAGGAATTCAGACAGTTTTGCCAAAGATAATGCTAACTCAGTGATTGGATCCCACACTCTCTCACTCACAGTTAGGATAAGGATATCAAAGTGTTTGGTGAAATCATGGAAACAGCAGATCTAAAAAGCTGTAATTCTTTTGAGGGCAATGAAAATAAAAGGGAGAAATAGTTTATTGTGATTTTTAAAAGGGGGGAAATATTAAGTAGAACTTGTACAAAGAACTTCAAAATCTAACATTCAAAATGAAACTAAAACTAGGTTACTTGTAGGTCCACATATAGGAAAGCCATGTTTATTCTATTGTAATAATGTCCATTTTGATATGGAGTTTTATCTTTATAAATGCTTCCTTTAGCATAATTTATTGTGATTATCTCATTTTAGAGAAAAGTAACTGATCTCCCATTAAGAGCATAAGATAATGAAGAAAATCCAGGGAGAGAAATACTTCATTGATCATTGGATGAAGCTTTCATGAAAAATCTCAATCTAATTGTTGGAACAGACTGATATATGCCTGCCAAAATTTAGCTCAGAATTTTATAGGCACTTATGGAAGTATATTGAGATACTCATCATGCCACTGGGATAGCTCAGATGGTTTGAGGTTTCCACTACATCTCCATCTCTGGAGTTTTCTCTCTTTTCATTGAAAGGACACAAAAAAGGACCTGTGGTTATCCTCATTCTGGAGGGGATGAGTGTTGGTACCCCCTCCCAGGCTGATACTCAGTCTCTGTACTGAGTTTTGTGATATCACAATGTTGCCATAATTACTGACCAGATACTTACTGAATAGTACTCAGCTCTGAAAATGACTTCTGAATAGGTTTCTTTAAAATCCTCTTAGAATAGAGAGTGTCAGTAAATTTCAAATTTCATAGCTTTCACTGTCAGTATGAATAGGCTGTATATCCCCATTTTTCCTTTTGATTCATTGTAGCCTCTCAGTGAGTGATGATGATGGTGTGGTCACTCACCTATAGCCAGACATCCTGGAGTGTGAAATCAAATGTGCCTTAATAAGCATTACTACTAATAAAGCTAGTGGAGGTGATATAATTCCAGCTGAGCTATTGGAAATCCTACAACATGATGCTGTTAAAGTACTGCACTCAGTATGTCAATAAGTTTGGAACACTCAGCAGTGGTCACAAGACTGGAAAATGTCAGTTTTCATTCCAATCCAAAAGAAGGGCAGTATCAAAGAATGTTCAAACTAATGTATAGTTGTGTTCATTCCACATGCCAGCATCATGAGGCTCAAAATTCTTCAAGCTAGGTTTCAGCAGTATTTGAATTGAGAACCTCCAGATGTACAAGCTGGTTTTAGAAGATGCAGAAAAACCAGAGATCAAATTGCCAAAATCCATTTGATCACAGAGAAATCAAGAGAATTCCAGAAAAACATCTATGTCTGCTTCATTGACTGTGCTAAGCCTTTGACTTTGTGGATCACAACAAACTGGAAAATTCTTAAAGAGACACCTCACCAGTCTCCTGAGAAAGCTGTATACAGGTCAAGAAACAACAGTTAGAACTGGACAAGGAAAAACAGACTGCTTCAATATTAGGAAAAGAATACATCAAGGCTGTATATTGTCACCCTGTTTATTTAACTTACATGCAGAATACATCATGTGAAATGCTGGGCTGGATGAATCACAGCTGGAATCAAGATTGCTGGGAGAAATATCAACAATCTCAGATATGCAGATGATACCACTATAATGACAGAAAGTAAAGCGGAACTAAAGAGCCTCTTGATGAAGGTGAAAGATGAGAATGAAAAAGCTGGCTTAAAACTCAACATTCAGAAAACTAAGATCATGGTATCTGGTCCCATCACTTCATGGGAAAAAGATGGGGGAAAGTGACATTTTATTTTCCTGTGCTCCAAAATCACTGCAGATGGTGCCTGCTACCATGAAATTAAAAGATGCTTGCTCCTTGGAAGAAAGGCTATGACAAAAAACCTAAACAGCTTATTAAAAAGCAGAGATAGCACTTTTCCAACAAAGGTCCGTCTAGTCAAAGCTATGGTTTTTCCAGTAGTCATGTACGATTGTGAGATTTGGACCATAAAGAAGACTTAGCTCTGAAGAATTGATGCTTTCTTATTGTAGTGCTGGAGAAGACTCTTGAGAGTGAGTCCATTGGACAGCAAGGAGATCAAATCAGTCAGACCTAAAGGAAATCAACCCTGATTATTCATAGAAGGACTGATGGTGAAGCTGAAGCGCCAATACTTTGGCCACCTGATTCAAAGAGCTGACTTACTGGAAAACATTTTGATGCTGGGAAAGATTGAGGGCAGGGGCGAAGATGTTTGGATGGTGTCACAGTCTCAATGGCTATGAGTTTGAGCAAACTCCCCGAGATACTGGAGGACAGGGAAGCCTGGTGTGCTATAGTCAGTGAGGTTGCAAAAGAGTCAGACACGACTTAGCAACTCAACAACAGCCTTTATTTTGACCTTACTCTTCAGTGCTAAATCACTTCAGTCACGTCCCACACTTTGTGACCCTATGGACTATAGCCCACCAGACTCCTCTGTCCATGGCATTCTCCAGACAAGAATCATGGGGTCAGTTACCATGAGGTCCTCCAGGGGATCTTCCTGACCCAGGGATCAAACTCGTGTCTCATGTCTCTTGTGTTGGCAGGTGGGTTTTTTGTTTGTTTGTTTTTTACCACTAGTGTCACCAGACCTTACATTTAGCATTGCAAGACATTCAGGTCCTTTTTTGTTGTTGTTCCCTAGACCTGGTATTTCTGGATCTTTTATGTCAAGATTTTCTCATATATAATCCATTCTGAAGAGTTTGCCACATTATCAAATGCTAAAGCTCTTCTTAGAGCTTCCTCCATTGCTAATAAAGGGTGCTGCATACTAGTCTAGGCCCTCAAGGAGAGCCAGTGGATGGCTCCCAGATGGCGATTAGCAGTGTAGCTAGGAGCTGCATGCCCCTAATCAACATGTACCACAAGTGCTCTGCCCTTCTACCTGAAACCTTTGTCCATCCTCACCTTTAGCCCTTGCCCATTAAGAAAGTGATTGTTTACATACACTCTGAAGCTTTTCCTGTGAACAAAACAGCCGTTCTGTGCATCATCCTCTCTCTTTCAAGGGTATCTACCTCTTTTATATGGTTCATTCCCCATCTGTAGAACCACAAATCCTTCTCTCTTACTCTCAAAGATGGTAAATTCCTTGAAGGCAGGGACCATGTCCTACTTATTTTTACTTTCTAATTGCTATAAATATCAACCTCAGTTGTGTCTAACTCTGCGACTCCATGGACTGTGGCCCACCAGGCACCTCTGTCTATGGAATTTTCTAGGCAAGAAAATTGGAGTGGGTTGCCATTTCCTTCTGGAGGGGATCTTCCCAAGCCAGAGATCAAACCTGTGATTCTTGTATCTCCTGCATTAGCAGACAGATTCTTTTACCAGTGTGCCACCTGGGAAGCCCATTCCTATAATGTTTGTCATATAACGTGGTCTCAAAATGTAGCTGGTGGAAGGGCAAAGGATTTTTTTTATAAGTGTTAGATATGAGTGAATATTGTTAAAAAAAAAAAAAAGGAAAATAGTGATAAGCACTTATATCTCAAGTTAGGGAATTTCAGAAGACACTAACATTGCTATTTCTTAGTAAATTTTAAACGTATAGCCTCTTAAACACATGTCACATGACTTCTCCTGTGAAATGTCTCAGTTTGTGTACTGGTTTGTTTTCTTGTCTATGCTTAGTACTGATCCACAAAAGCAAAGAGCCCTTTGCAAATTACTGTCCTAAAATACAGTGAGGAAGAATATCAGAAGATGTCTTAGAATTGGGAGATTTAAGCAGAGAACATTTACAGTAGACACTAATTAGATCCAGAAGAGTGTCAGAAATGAACCGAGTTCTCCCAGGAGGAGTTTTGAAATTTTTTTATATGGCAAGCAATGAAGTTCCAATTGTTAGCAGCTACTTTAGAGTATTTAGCAATGTGGAGGAGTTAATGCAGGATCTAAAATTGTCTGACATTGTCTCGGGATTACCATCTTGAATTATATATTCAAAAAGCACACAAAAGTTTTGAGAGTAAAAAGAAATGTGTTTTATATGCATTCACAGGAAAAGAACTATTTTAACTTCACCTGGTTTTCCCTTCTGTACAGAATTAAATCTAATGATTAGTCATCATTACTTCAGCATCATCTCTGATCTCTTAGTGAACAGGATTTTAAAGTGATGTATGAGTTACATGAATATGAACCATGTTTTAATCAATTTGAGGTTTCTTTTTTTTTTCTTTTAACCTTGAAAGAATTCCAGGAAAATTTGATATTAAATGTACTCATAACAATAAAAATGAAATTCAGAGCCAACTACTTTACAGCTTTTAATATTCATACCATGTAGATTTTCTTTAGTCATAACAGTGTAATTTAATTTTTAAAGCAAGAGCCTGGGCAGCAGGTTGCAAAGCAAGAAACTGCCATTCATTTAAAAATTCACTCTAAACTTCTTCTGAACTGACTTATAAATATCTGTAGGAAATTTGCCAAATTTCTGTTGGTAAATAATTTTAAAACTTGTATATGATGGATTATTCTAAAAAAGTGATTGTTGGCTTCAAACTTCTTTTACAATCAGGGCTAAAAAGGTTAAATTTATAGAGTAAAATACTGCGAAGTGGATTCATAGTACTTGTCAATGTGTTTACTGATTTTTACAAAAAATTTGAAATTAAAATAATTTAATGACATCTGCCTGTAATGTTTATAATGCATTTAAAATTTTTTATTTAGAGATTTTAAACTCCCAGTTGGCTTTAAATAATGTTTCTATACATTGTAAATAATTTATTAATTACAATTGTTTTCTTGATCACGTTTACATATCCCGTTTGTATTTTGTACATAGCCAGAGTTACTTACTTGCTTACTTACTTACTTTCTGGATCCCTAAGAAAGATAAGAATAAAAATGTACAATATATTCTTATGTTTTATAAAGAAATTAAAAATGGACCTGAAAAATCACTGTTTCAGTTCGGTTCAGTCGCTCAGTTGTGTCCGACTCTTTGCAACCCTATGGACTGCAGCAAGCCAGGTTTCCCTGTCCATCACCAACTCCCAGAGTTTACCCAAACTCGTATCCATTGAGTTAGTGATGCCATCCAACCATCTCATCCTCTGTCGTCCCCTTCTCCTTCTGCCAGCATCAGGGTCTTTTCCAATGAGTCAGTTCTTCACCTTAGTTGGCCAAAAATTGGGAGTTTCAGCTTTAGCATCAGTCCTTCCACTGAATATTCAGGACCAATTTCCTTTAGGATTGACTGGCTTGATCTCCTTACAGTCCAAGGGACTCTCAAGAGTCTTCTCCAACATTTCGGTTCAAAAGCATCAATTCTTGAGTACTCAGCTTTCTTTATAGTCCAACTCGCATATCCATACATGACTCCTGGAAAAACCATAGCTTTGACTAGATCTTTGTCAGCAAAGTAATGTCTCTGCTTTTTAATATGCTACCTAGGTTGATAGCTTTTCTTCCAAGGAGCAAATGTCTTTTAATTTCATTGCTATAGTCACCATCTGCAGTGATTTTGGAGCCCGGGAAAGTAGTCTGTCACTGTATCCATTGTTTCCCCATCTATTTGCTATGAAATGATGGTACTGGATGCCATGATCTTAGTTTTCTGAATGTTGTTTTAAGCCAGCTTTTTCACTCTCCTCTTTCGCCTTCATCAAGAAGCTCTTTAGTTCTTTGCTTTCTGCCATAGTGTGCTGTCATCTGCATATCTGAGGTTATTGATATTTCTCCTGGCAATCTTGATTCCAGCTTGTGCTTCATATCCAGCCTGGCATTTTGCATGATGTACTCTGCATATAAGTTGAATAAGCACGGTGACAATATACAGCCTTGACATACTCCTTTCCCAATTTGGAGCCTTTCTGTTGTTCCACATCCCCTTCTAACTGTTGCTTCTTGACCTGCATACAGATTTCTCAGGAGGCAGGTCAGGTGGTCTTTGTTCCCATCTCTTTAAGAATTGACCACAGCTTGTTGTGATCTACACTGTCAAAGGTTTTAGCATGGTCAAGAGGGCAGAAGTAGATGCTTTTCTGGAACTCTTCCTTTTTCAATGATCCAATGGATGTTGACAATTTGATCCCTGGTTCTTCTGCCTTTTCTAAATCCTGTTTGAACATCTGGAAGTTCTTGGTTCATGTACTGTTGAAGCCTGGCTTGGAGAATTTTGAGCATGACTTTCCTAGCCTGTGAGATAAGTGTAATTGTGCGGTAGTTTGAACATTCTTTGGCATTGCCTTTCTTTGGGCACACTTACCTTTCCCCATATATGATTAGGTGATCTGTTTCTTCATCCAGCTTTAGTTTTTTTCATACTTTCAAGATGTTGCTCCTCTGTCTTTTAGTTTGCAATGTTTCAGATGTGAAAGCTGCTGCAATCCTAATCTTTGTTCCTCTATACATAATGTCTTCTTTTCTGACTGCTTTTAAGATTTTCTCTTCATTCTTAGTATTGGTTTCTTCATTTTTCCAGAGAAGTTGAATCTTACATTTGGATATATTATATTTCTTTACTGAATGTTTTTATTTTTTTCTGCAAGTTTTTGATCTTCACTTATTCCTTGAGGATAGCAAACATGTCTATTAGCTTCTAGGTGAAAAGTACTTCTTGGGCGGATACAGAAATATTTGGTCTTTATTATATTACTTTGCATCTTGAATAATGTCTGGCACTGGTGGTCAGTAAATAATTTCTGACTAAATATTCAGTATTAATAGTGTATATCATGAGAAGATTAGTAAAGTATGAGGTGAATAACAGAGTGATACTATTGTGTCATTATCTACAAAACAGTGCCTAATAATAATAGTTTATAATTCAGTTAACTATTTTAATTTTCCTTTAGGAGTAGTAATATAAGGACATAAACAGCAGTAATTTCACTGTAAAATGACTTTATGATAAAGATTAATTTCTCTGTTGTGCTTTAATTGCTGTGTAGATTTATGGAGAGTGCTATGGACTGAATCCTTGTGTTCCCTCCAAATTAATAAGTTGAAGCCCTTACCCCCAAAGAAATGGTATTTGGAGATGGAGTCTTTAGGATCTAATTGGGTAGAAGGTACTCATTAAAACCTGACCATGCTGACATGCTAAAGTATGACTCTCAAAATTCCAGCCTCTACAACTGTAAGAAATACATTTCTGTTGTTTAGGCCACCCAGTCTAAGGTATTTTGTTATGGCAACCTGACCACACCGAGAAAAAAGAAAATTGTTACTGATAACAAATAGCTAAAAATGTGGAAGTAGCTTTGGAACTAGATACTGGGGAGAAGCTTGAAGAATTGTGCCGTGCATGCTAGAAGAAACCAAGAGTACTTTGAAGGGACTGCTGAAGACAGTTCTGGTAAGAGGTCAGGAAGAAAGGGAGAGAGCTGGAGAGAGAGTCCCCATCTTCCTAGAGAGTCCATAGACAATCATGAACAGGATGTTAGTAGAAATACAAATGTTAAAGCCCATTCTTTTAAGGTCTTGGGAAAAAAAAAGAACATGTTTTTGAACAATGGTGAGAAGGTGATCATTGTTAAAAAATGGGAAAAAAAAAAAAAAACTTGACTGAATTGTATTGTGTTCTAGTGTTTTGTGAAGGGTAAAACTAGGAATCACCAAAATTGGATATTTAACTGCAGGGGATTTCTGAGCAAAATGTTAAAGGGGGAGCTTGGTTCTTTTTAAATGATTATCGTAAAATGTAAGAAAGAAAGAAATTTGTTATGCACAAATTAATCAACACTTAAAGGTTTGGAAAATTCTCAGTTGATTCATGTAGCAGAGAATAACCAGGTAATGGAGAAACTGTCCTTTGATAAGATCAGTGTCTGTGTGATTCACAGACCTAGAGTAACCTAATCAGTTACTCTAACAGAAACACTGCTGGTTTCACCTGAAGGAAATGTTGATGGAATGAAATGATGAAAATATTTTAGATTTCTTAGATCCCACAGGACAGGACCATGTATCTATTTGGCTGTGAATGCACACTGTTCTTCAAGACTAGGGGCGCATCATCCAGATGGCGATTCAGGGATCATCAAGACTCCCTCTGTGGTTCCAGGGATGAGGAGCTGGAAATGCCCCATTGCCTTGGTTTCAAAAGATAGGCAGCAGCTGTCTGGAGTATCATGGGGCAAAGAGTTGCCCAGCATAGCATGATGGAGGGGAGGGGGCATGATATTCACTTGTCATAAGGAGATGACTTGTTTATCCACCACTGCTGTTAATGATAATCCAAAACATTACCATACTTTTTACTGACAAGTTCAGGGAAAAGTTAACCTTCTTTTTTCTTAAATTTGCAAGTAAATATAATTAATGAAAGATGTATAAAAGAAACAAACACAAGAAAACTAAGGAACTTTGGAGAAATTCCATTTGATATATTGTTCTTGTCTGCTGTGCCACTCATAATATTGAACACTTATGTTTATTCTTACCCATTGTCCTTCAGGATATTTCAGAATATTGTTTATAAACATCTAAAAAAACCTTGCAATTAAAGTAATTTGCATAAAAGGGATTGGTCAACATTCCTTTATTTAAGCTTTACTATTTTATGTTTTTGTAGGGTATAAAGTGTGATTGAACTGAACATCAATTTGGTTGATCCTCATCATGAATCGTGCTTTTAGCAGAAAGAAAGGTAAGTGTACCCATTTATAGAACCTGGGAGTCAATTCAATATTATTGTGAAAATCAAGCAGAAATGTTAAGATATCACTTTTTCCAATTATCACATCATGTGACTCCAGAATGAAGTTAGAATAGAACAGAAACCTGCAAACATTGCTAATTAACCTTCTTTGGTTATCAGCCTAATCAAAGAGTGGAGTTGTTTAATATATTTAGTCCAGAAAACATGACAATATGTTCTTTGGAAGTTTTATTCTGTGGTGTGAAATTGCAAAAAATAATGATCTGACTTAAAAAGTTAGTCCTAACTTCACTTTTCATAGCTGTAATACTAAATTTCCTGAGCTTACATAGGTTATAGTGATTTAAATTAACTTACGTGTAGGTGTGTGTTTGCATGTACACTTCACTTTTTATTGAAATAGTATTAGGATTGATGATAAGTGAATTATAGCAATGAGAACAAAATAAATTTGTTATTAATTTTAAAGTAGAAATTTAAAACAAGTATGACTATATCATAATTATCAGTACAGGAATGAAAGAAACAGCTAGTTGCATGTTATTTCTTAAAGGGCAAGGAAACATGGCATTTGACAAAATATTTCATGATATATTTATAGGAAAGAGAAAAATTTGATAGTTTTATATAGTTCAGTAGAGTTAAAAAATGTATCTTGCCATTCTAGAAGGAGTTATTTGGTGGTGGGCACTGGGCTCTTTCCTGTTTAACATACTATAAATGACTTGGGAGAGAATACTTAAATAATGCTACTCAAGTTCTTAGTGGACTGAAAGTAGGAAGAGATAACAGATGTGGAAGGATTATAGGTATATGGGGGGGAAATGATGAGTTAGTTCATAATCTACACTATAAACTTAACAAGATACTGTTAATTGCCAAACATGGGTTCCAAAAATACAACACTTCTATACTTATTTCTATATTGTTATTATTTAGAAAATGCAGTTAATTGCTATGTGGGTAAAACATGGCTAAACTTCAATGTGTAGGTAAAATATGTAGGTAAAGCATGCAGAGGTAAAAAAGTCATGATTCCAGTTCATTTTCTAATGAATGAATAATGAACTGTCTTGAACCAGGACATAGATCATTCTGTTCTACTCCATGTCCTCAGGCAGTGTGTTCTTGCTTTAAAGGATTGACACATTGTAACATACCTGGTTGAGAAAGGCTAGGATGACTTCAATGATGATTCCAAGTGGAAGCATGGCTGAGAACCCATGGTATGGTCTTGCAATGTTTGAAGACCTTGTAATGTTTGAATGCTGTCATTGGGTTATGGAACAAAGTTTAATAAAGATTGGTGTAAATCATAATGTCATAGATTAAATGTAGGAAAAAAATTCCAATAAAATTTTGCCAAAATATAATGGAATTATTCAAAGTATTTTCTTTTTCTTTTCTGAAATGAAAGGTGTTCAAACATTTGGATATGGTTCAGACGATTAATGTATTCAGTAGAGATTAGGTAATGTGAAGATCTTTCAGGCAGTTTTCAACCCTAGGAAACTAAGAATTTATTATTTTACTTATTTTTCAGAATAAGGGTAAGGCAAATGACATTTATTGTACTTTGTAGCTTGCTTATGATTTAAAACATATATCAAAAATAAATTCACATTTCTTTTTATTCCCTTTACCTAGTAAAAAAGTCTGGAAATAGTTCTCTGAAATATAGAATTATTTTTAATAAAGTAATAAAAAACCTTACATCACAACTCATCACTTTAAACATGCTATCATGTTTTTTAAAGATACTTCTAGATCTTCTCTCTTTTTTTTTTTTTTTCTAATTTACTCTTCATCTGAAGGGAATTTGGAGTGATTTTTAGTTGAGAAATCCCAAGAGTTGGATAGTAAGATGAGTAAGCAGTGATTGTGTATTTGTCTTACTTGAAGACAGTAGGAGTACAACTATAAGGAAAATTATTGATGTAGAGAATAAAGAAGCAGAAGCACTTGTTATTTCCTGTTTAGCTTCATTTTCTTTAAATTTCTTTTGACTTCTCTTATTTTTCAAGTCTAATGATTAAATATCCTTATCAAAAAATTATTGATCAATATTTCACTCGAATTCAGTTGGAACTCGGTGCAGAAATTCTACCTTAAGTTCACCAGTCACTTCAAATGCTTTCATTTAATAAAGTTGTTAAAGAAAACTTCTTGGAGCCTGTGCTCCAATTTCAACCAATAGCACTATCAGTTGAATTTTAATTTGAGATGCAAAACTGGAATTTTATGAGAGAATTCATACCTCTTGACCATTGGGAACTGTAATTATAGCTCTAGAAAACATATAAGTCAAGTCATCTTTCCAATAACTAGTATCAACATATATTTCACTGTACTCTAAACAAAGAAAGATCATCTTCTATCATTAAAAACTTATCTTATTTCATATATCCAGTTTACTCAGTTATTACATGCAAACTTACTAAGTCATCTTGGCTCTCAGAAACCCAAGGAAAAGAGATTGTTATCTTAAACTTAAACATAATTTTCTTTTATTTTTATTAAATCTCCCAATTAGTAATTTGTCTGGTATTCTTTGAATTGACCAGGCATTTCACTCATTCTTTTTTCAAATGCTTTAATAGTTATTAGAATGGGTTTCCCAGGTGGCGCTAGTAGTTAAGAACCAGCCTGCCAAAGCATGAGACTTAAGAGACATAGCTTCAAACCCTGGGTCAGTGGGTTCGATCCCTCAGTTGGGAAGATCCCCTGGAGGAGAGCATGGCAACCCACTCCAGAATTCTTCCCTGGAGAATTCCATGGACAGAGAAGACTGGCAGGCTACAGTCCACAGGGTTGGAATCGGACACAGTTGAAGCAATTTAGCATGCTCACAGGCAGAAGTGCTCATAGGTTCTGAAAAAATCTGAATATACTAGAATTGCATCATTTTGGACTATTTTGAAGATCTCTGTAAAAATTATCTAACCTCATAATCATAGATTACATTTTAATGAATGTTTTATATCTTCTTTCTTTCCCTATGTTAGCTCACTTTTTGAATTTTTAAAATCCTATATTCTATTTATATCAAAAATAATTTAATTTAAAAAACAAAACATAGCACATGAATAAATGTGATTAAATAATTCAACTAGTTATACTTTGTGTTCTTTAACATATGAGTTGATATATTGATGAGTAGGTATAATTGTAGTAGAAAGCACTTGAAATTTCAATAATATTCAAATATAATTCGGTAATTTTCTTTTCATGAAAAATTGTATTCAGATATATCCATTCATCCATCAGCACTTAGTTTTAAATTTAATATATTCAAAATAGGTGCTTTAACTATGTTAAACTCTTATGATATGAGAACAGTGATGTTTCTTGCATCTTTCTAGATGAGCTCTAAATCTAAATACATTTTGAACACCAGATTCATTGGTCCAGTAGTCAAAGTGGTTTGACACCTGTCAAATATTTTGAAATGCTGACGTTTACTTTTATGTGAATGCTCACTATTAAGTTTGAGATTATATTTTATAATTTCAAGAAAAAGAACACATTCTAGAGTATCTATGTTCCTGTTTCTTCACCAATTCCCTGTATCTAATATCTTCTGTGGGTCCATAAAATGACGAGAGACCATCATCTATATTCTCTCTTCAAGGTCAGCCACATCTATCTAAGTTAGCGTATAGGTTTGTTCTGTTTTTTCTTTTTTTTCTTTTGTCAAAGTATAAATTACAATGACATTAACGACTCATTTTGGAAATCCTTCAGGTTTAATAAGTGCACTACCTATAGGAGAGGTATGAAATGAACACGCATTAAATCGTCTGCACTTGGTGTGTGGGTGTAGATCTTTTGTCATTGTAGCAACTGCAGCTTATCCAGTGGTAATTTAATATTGTGATTATTTCAGTCTGTCACCAGTAACAGTTGGATATACCTACCCTCTTTTTAGGTTACTGCAATAGGAGACTATAACAAAGGCAGTATCATCAGTTTTCAAATAATAGTGTGTTATAGGAAAAAACAATTATCTCTCTGCCTCAGGATAGGAATGAACCATCATATTCAAAGTTTAGTTAGACTTTACATCCTCCTGAACTATGTTTAGTGTCTTGGAAAAAGAGACATGAAAGTAATTGTATTAAGGGGTAAAAAAAGAAATTAGATATATTTTTAGGTTTCCTGAAGGCAAGTCTTTGGTATTTTTATTACTTTGATGTATACTATTGTGATTATTTATTTTAATATGCAAGTGCAAGACTATTTTCCACATCTAAGTATAAATTATTCTTGAATTAGTCATATCACTATTCAGTACCGATCATAAAATCTATTATTAAAATGAAAATTCATACATGAAATAGAAGTTTTATACGTCAGTGTCAGTATATTAATACTGCTTTTTGAAGCCTAGGATATATTGCTTCTCAGGATATTTCACCCAAGTGCAGTTGTCACGTATCCACTTCATCAGTCAGAAATAGCCCTAAATTGCACCATGAGCATGGGATTTTATAGATCCCTCATGTTTTGTCTTCAAATTTTTTTTGAATATTGCATTGTAATCCATAAACATGTTTCATATATAATGCAGTATCCTTTAAATGGTTTAAAATCATTAAAATTCCAGAAATGTATGCCATTTTCTCTGTCTTTACATTCCCCCAGTTTGATAACATATTAATGGTATTGAACTTGCTTCTGTTACCATCCTTTTTAAATGTTCTTAATTGAATGTTAAAAATGCTTTGTTAGTGACCTGATTTTTATTTTAGTGTGTACTTATGTAATATTTTTCATGGTAAAAATATGTCTTTAATTTTATTCTATTTATAGTACTGATTCTAAATTTTTGAATTCCCATGAGGAGTAAAATACTCACAAAAATCCACTTAAGAAGACATAATATATTTGAAGATTGAGAAGTTTTACTACAGACAATTGCAGTTTGAAAAAAAAAAAAATTTGATTTGTGTAAACATTAACATGTTTTGCTTTTTTCCTGCTTATATGTTCCACAAAATGTTTTGGAAGATATGTGGAATATATAAATTAAATTCAAAAATTGAATGAAAAAATTATTTTCTATTATTGTTGATAACGTATAATACAAATTACTTTCAATATCTTCTATTCTTTTAGTTACTTTTATTTCTATTATTCTACTATGCTCAATCGCCCAGTTGTGTTCAACTCTTTGTAACCCATTGATAATACCCTGCCAGTCTCCTCTATCCATGGAATTTTTCAAACAAGAATACTAGAGTGGTTGTCAGTTCCTCCTTCACGGGGATCTTCCCCCTCCAGGGATCAAACTTGTGTCTCCTGCATTGGCAAGGTGGATTCTTTACTGCTGTGCCACCTAGGAAGCTTCATTATTCTACTATATTAATTTGAATCGTGTAATAATTTCAAATTACTGAATTTAAGATTATTTATATCTGAAACAACTGAGAGTTGACACTCAGTCGATGTTTCTCTAAATCGAGACTAAAAAACTATCCTAATATTAATGTTTAAGTGAATTTAGTAGATTGATTTATTTCAGTTTTGTATAAATGTAGTTGTTAGTCTAATGTTAAAATGTCCCCTTACAAATTGTCAATTCTTGATACTAAAGAATAATAGTCATGAGTAAAGAGCAGGTTACTATTTATTGAAAAAGTAATTACCAAAAACAACCTATAATTCATGAGACTATCAAGTGAAAGAAGAAAAACATAGTTATTCACATGATTGATATAATTACTCATAGCCCAACTGATTTTTAAAAATATATTCTTTAAAAAATTCAGAATTGTCTTATTATTTGAAAACTTATAAAAGAAAAAGATTTTTAACTCAAGGAGAGAATCTTATAATTACTTTGTGGTTATATTGTTCTTATATCTGACTAGCTATTCTTTCTCACTTTAGCAAAACTGTCTTAGAATTAGGAGTGCTCCCACCCATATCAGACTCTTTATAAATGCTAATGCATGAATATGACACCCTTAGAACCTGTGTTTTAATTTAACATTGTGTATTCTTCATTGCAGACAAAACATGGATGCATACTCCCGAAGCTTTATCAAAACATTACATTCCCTATAATGCAAAGGTAAAATAGTTCTATGGTATTATTGAATCTTATTTTGCTATAGTATTATTGCTAGTTTATGATTGATCTTAGAAAGATTGTTTATGCTTTGATATTTCTTAGTAGATAATCCCTGAAAAATCTTTGCATAAATAAATTTGGTAGCATATAATAAGGGAAGTTGTTTTACTTCCTAAATAAGTAGTCTTTTTATAATTTCTGTTTAAGTCACAAGTGTATTTTCTTCAAATGACTTTGGCTGTTGTTAAAATAATTTGCAGTATCATGGCCTATAAGAAACAAAATAACAAACCAGTTAGTTTCCTTTAAAAGTACTTAATGTTTCATTACACAGACAAATATAAAACTAGTCTGGAAATGAGCTTCAGTTTTAATGAATGCAATTATAACACACAAAAAAGGGAGACAAACAGCGCTTAAATTATTAAGAAAACAGAGGAAAAGTGCATATTTTGTATGAATCTTTTGTTCAAGTCCTGCATTTAAATAGATAAATAGAAATAATCCATACTCCATGCCTTAAAAGATTTGATTCACTGCTGTTATTGGAAGACTGTCCAAATGAATGAATGCCATTTACAGAAGGGTCTTTAAAGAAAGATGTTATTTTATAATTAATGAACACTAAACATAGAGTAGATTTCAGAGAAGTCTGTTTAAATTTGGAAGAGACAGAAGTGAATTTTAAAGAGTTGTATTTGGGAATAAGAGAGTGGGCCAGACTTAAGCAACTTCAGAAATGGCAGGGGAGGAAATAGAAAATGGTAAAATTATTTTTATAAACAGTGAACAGTGGATTAGTGGTATATAAAGATATTAGTTATGAAGAACTATTTCAGGAAAATTTTTCTAAAAAAATTACTGAATGGAGAGCTCTACGGGAAACCTCTAAAGCACTGATCTGAGTCTGAATCAGCAGGAAGCAGCATTTAAAAGGCCATCTAGAATAAATTCTTCTAGAGGGTTGCTCAGCAGTGAGCTTTCTAGCATGCAGCAACTATATGTTTTCTGCCTGACTGTGCAGCAAAGAAAAATGCTCAAAAATGCTTTCTCTGTAAAATTAACATACTGGAAATCACTGCGATGCTCATGAATTCCCCTGTAAAGTTAACATGAGGATTGATTGCCATGAATTAGCATGAAAAGTTTACTTAACAGCTTAAAAAAAAAAAAAAAGAACAAGTTAATATTACCCATCTCTTCCACAGATATTCCTCATGTTAGCTATTGCTACACTGCATGAAATCCTCATAGAAAAAAAATTTAATGTAGAAAACTACTATAACTTTAAAGCCCATGCTCAATTTTTTTTTTCTGTTATCAATCATAATAGAATTATATCCTTCATGTGAAAGCACCAGACATTATTCACTTTTATAAACAATTGAAGTACCTCATTTTAAAAACTAGTTTATAAAGGATTGGAAAAATTTCACTGTAATTAGAGCTATCATTAACTCTTTGCATTGCGACAATGGCAATCCGCCTGTCTACATGGCTAAGTTGCCTGTGCTGATTCACGGGCCCGTAACAATGGTAAGACATCCACACGAAGCAGAGGGGCAGCAACGTCGTCCACATGGGGGTCAGTCAAATGTGGAAGAGCAGGTTGCTTCCATTCCTTCTCATGTGGTCTCCTGAGTGAGACCATGTGGACCAAGCAGCATTAAAAGTATTTGAAGAACATTATTTTTTTTCTGAATTTCCTTCTCTGTGGAACTTTAAAGATTGATTATTTACTAGTTGTTTTTGAAAATGTTTTCTGTCTCTTCTTAGAGTAGATGTCACTTGCAAAGCAAATCTATGTCCATAGGAAATACTTTGGGGCAACAGAAGTAAAAAACAGAATCTATAACCAGATTGCCTTCATTTAATCTCGACTCCAACACTAACTAGCTGTGTAGTTTGGGGCAAATTATTAACTTACTATGTCTATGGTTGTTAATTGGTAAATAGGGATAAGAGTAATTTCTCAATTAGAATTGTTATAGATAGAAAGGTGTTATATGAAGTCTTAAAACAGTATCTGGAATAAAATAACTACTACTTGTAAATGGTAGCAATCATTAATTTATCTTTTTTAATGTTTCACTGGCCTTACCAAAGTGCCTGTCTCACTCTAGTTGGTCAGTAGGTGTGTATTTTATAAATTGATGCATAATAACGTATCCAAGATAATTACAAAATTGTTATATTTCATTGAGTCTCAAAATATGCCAGGCACTGTTCTGGTGTATTTTTACATGATTTATTATTAATATAATGATTATTAATGTTATCATCACTTTACAAAAGAGAAAACTAAGGATTAAAATTTAAATATTATGACTTGTCACAGGGCTTCTCAGGGGGCTCAGTTGTAAAGAATCCACCTGCTAAGGCAGGAGACACAGGTTTGATAACTGGGTCAGGAAGATCCCTTGGAGAAGGAAATGGCAACCCGGCCTGGCGGGCTACAGTCCATGTTGTCTCAAAAGGGTCAGACATGACTCAGAGACTAAATAACAACAAAAACAACAGGATTATCACAAACCTAGTAAGACAGAGCCAGGCTTAAAAAAACTGAAGTCAATATAACTTCAAAGATTTGCTTCTCTTTCTATATGTCATCAGTCAATTCAGTCTCTCAGTCTTTGTGACCCCATGGACTGCAGCACGCCAGGCTTCCCTGTCCATCACCAACTCCCAGAGCTTGCTCAAACTCATGTCCATTAGGTGGGTGATGCCATCCAACCATCTCATCCTCTGTCATCCCCTTCTCCTCCTGCCTTCAATCTTGCCCAGCATCAGGGTATTTTCCAGTGAGTCAGTTTTTCACATCAAGTGGGCAGAGTATTGGAGCTTCAGCTTCAGCATCAGTCCTTCCAATGAATATTCAGGATTAATACCTTTAGGATTGACTAGTTTGATCTCCTTGCTGTCTAAAGGACTCTTAAGAGTCCTCTTCAACACCATAGTTCAAAAGCATCATTCTTCCATGTTCAGCTTTCTTTATAATCCAACTCTCACATCCATACACGACTCTTGGAAAAACCATAGCTTTGACTAGACCTTTGTCAGCAAAGTAATGCCTCTGCTTTTTAATATGCTGTCTAGGTTGGTCATAGCTTTTCTTCCAAGGAGAAAGCGTCTTTTAATTTCCTGGTGGCTGCAATCACCATCTGCAGTGATTTTGGAGCCCAAGAAAATAAAGGCTGTCACTGTTTCCATTGTTTCCCCATCTATTTCCCATGAAGTGATGGGACCAGATGCCATGATCTTAGTTTTTTGGATGTTGAGTTTTAGGCCAGCTTTTTCACTCTCCTCTTTCACTTTCATCGAGAGGCTCTTTAGTTCTTCTTCACTTTCTGCCCTAAAGACGGTGTTATCTGTATCTGAGGTTACTGGTATTTCTCCCAGGAATCTTGATTCCGTCTTGTGCTTCATACAGTCTGGTATTTCACATGATGTACTCTGCATATAAGTTAAATAAGCAGGGTGACAATACACAGCCTTGACGTACTCCTTCCCTGATTTGGAACCAGTCTGTTGTTCCATGTCCGGTTCTTACTGCTGTTTCTTGACCTGCATACAGATTTCTCAGGATGCAGGTAAGGTGGTCTAGTATTCCCATCTCTTTAAAAATTTTCCACAGTTTGTTGTGATCCACACAGTCAAAGTCTTTGGCATAGTCAGTGAAGCAGAAGTAGATGTATTTATGGAACTCTCTTGCTTTTTCTATGAATCAATGGATGTTGGCAATTTGATCTCTGTTTCCACTGCCTTTTCCAGATCCAGATTGAACATCTGGAAGCTCTCAGTTCATGTAATGTTGAAGTCTCACTTGAAGAATTTTGAGCATTAATTTTGAACATTAATTTGCTAGAGTGTGAGATGAGTGCAATTGTGAGGTAGTTTGAGCATTCTTTGGCATTGCCTTTCTTTGGGGTTGGAATGTATCCATAACACTTCATTATTCATTAGTTCATTAAATGACTGGTATGTCTAAGGTACTATTGCTAAAACTTGACTGCATGTTGGTGAAGTTTGAGAGCTATATTACATAGCTGATATATTCTTATAGAGCTTAATGTCATAGGGAAATATCTTTTTAAAAAACTCACATAAAAGGCAATCTTGTTCTTTCCCATTCAAGTCACACTTAATAGAATGCTATGGAGATTCATAGATTGGTAGTCATTCCTATTTTATGTAAGGAGGAGTGAGGTAGGGTTTCCAAGGGTCAAAAGAAGGGTGGATGACCATTTCAAGCTGAGACATCTGGAAGAGGATGAGCTCTGTCAAGATGGCCTACAGCCATCAAAATGACAAGAGTTGTGCTGGACATAAAATACTAATGTGGTAAAGTACTTTGTCAGCCAAGGTTCCATCTAAAACACAGAACTAGTAGAATGTACCACCACCGCCCCCCGACACACACACACACACCCCCCCCACCACACACACATATAAACACATTTATTTCAAGATATGGGTTACACAACTGGGGACGGGATTCTGGCCAGCCAGGCATCTGCAATCCGTAATGAAGACCCTAAGAAAGCACAGGCTGAAAACTGCTGGGCGGGAACTGGAGCCTACCACAGGTAGAATTTCTTTCTCCAGGAACATAGCAGGATGGTTAGGCTCTGTTAAGACCTTTAAATTGGTTCCATCAAGCCCAACCAGTTTATCCAGAGTAAGTTCCTTTACATAAAGTCAATGATTATAGATGTTATTCATATCTACAAAATAAAGAAAGTGAGAGTTGCTCAGTTGTCTCTGACTCTTTGTGACCCCACAGACTTGGAGTCCTTGGAGTTCTCCAGGCCAGAAGTGGAGTGGCTAGCCATTCCCTTCCCCAGGGCATCTTCCCAACCCAGGGATTGAACCCAGGTCTCCCACATTGCAGGCAGGTTCTTTACAAGATGAGCTGCCAGAGAAGCCTGATCTACAAAATAACTTGATGGCAACTCCTAGACTAGTATTTTATTGAATAACTGGATAGTATAACCTGGTGAAGTTAATGCATAACCCTGACCATCAGAAGTACTAATGATGGACAAGGCCTTACAGATGAGTTGAGAAGGCTTTCAATAGCAGGAGAAGCAGTTTGTATAGTGAACTAATCAAATAGGAGTTTAGGAATATAAATCTACGGGGATCTGAAAGTTTATTTGGATCAAGAGAGAAAGGATGACATTAACTTCTTACAAAGTTATTTTAATGGTACAAGGAAATATTTCCAATTTTATATAGAGTAGTAGATAAGCATATAGTGGAAAATAAAGATGTGCTAAATATTCCTGGGAGAGAATTGATGCAACCAAGGAATAATTTGTTTATGGGGAAGAAAAAAATATATATCTTCATTCTGTCTGAGAGAATGATTGTATCGCTAAATGGTTCCTATCACTTCATTTTTGGCAGCCACTGGTTACAAATTAATCTGATAAATTTAGCAGAGCTGTTTAAGAATTACAATTCTTACTGGGGAAATATGTAGTAACATTTAAATGTTTTAAGTTTGAAAGTAATAGTTTTCTACGTTTATATTATAATTCTCTTAGTTTCTTTTTTAGGAATGTATTTTAGTTGCACATTATTTCATTTTTATCTAATATTGTATATCAAATACTCGTTTAATATTCATAGTATACCTATTTCAGATCATATATAGATATAAAATATAGTAGTTGGCTTCAAAAGTTTTTTTGTTTTAATGTAGCATTCATTAGTCTTCTTTTCTTTGTTTTTGTTGTTGTTTTTATGAGCAGTGACAGCATTAATACTAATCATTGGGAATTCTACATATTTCCTATGTACCCTGTAGTGATATTTCTCAAATTGAACATTATGTTCTGTGAAAAAATATTCGGTCATAAAATCAATGCAGTGGGTCATGTAGGTATGCAATTAAAGATGAAATAGGATAAAACAGAGAGAGAAAAAAAGAAAGTTTCAGAATGCAAAGGTAAACATCAATTTACTCAGGAAAATCATGGTTCATAATCTTATTGAGAGCTTGAAAGCCACTGCCTTTAAACAGTAACCTACCTATCAGTTCAGTTCAGTTCAGTCGCTCAGTCATGTCTGACTCTTTGCGACCCCATGAATCACAGCACGCCAGGCCTCCCTGTCCATCACCAACTCCCGGAGTTCACTCAAACTCATGTCCATCGAGTTGGTGATGCCATCCAGCTATCTCATCTTCTGTCATCCCCTTCTCCTCCTGCCCCCAATCCCTCCCAGCATCAGGGTCTTTTCCAATGAGTCAACTCTTCGCGTGAGGTGGCCAAAGTATTGGAGTTTCAGCTTTAGCATCAGTCCTTCAAAAGAACACCCAGGACTGATTTCCTTTAGAATGGACTGGTTGGATCTCCTTGCAGTCCAAGGGACTCTCAAGAGTCTTCAACACCACAGTTCAAAAGCATCAATTCTTCGGCGCTCAGCTTTCTTCACAGTCCAACTCTCACATCCATACATGACCACTGGGAAAACCATAGCCTTGACTAGACGGACCTTTGTTGGCAAAGTAATGTCTCTGCTTTTGAATATGCTGTCTAGGTTGGTCATAACTTTCCTTCCAAGGAGTAAGCGTCTTTTAATTTCATGGCTGCAGTCACCATCTGCAGTGATTTTGGAGCGCAAAAAAATAAAGTCTGACACTGTTTCCACTGTTTCCCCATCTATTTCCCATGAAGTGATGGGACCAGATGCCATGATCTTCGTTTTCTGAATGTTGAGCTTTAAGCCAACTTTTTCACTCTCTTCTTTCACTTTCATCAAGAGCCTTTTTAGTTCCTCTTCACTTTCTGCCATAAGGGTTGTGTCATCTGCCTATCTGAGGTTGCTGATATTTCTCCCAGCAATCTTGATTCCAGCTTGTGCTTCTTCCAGTCCAGCATTTCTCATGATGTACTCTGCATATAAGTTAAATAAGCAGGGTGACAATATACAGCCTTGACGTACTCCTTTTCCCACTTGGAACCAATCTGTTGTTCCATGTCCCATTCTAACTCTTGCTTCCTGACCTGCATATAGGTTTCTCAAGAGGCAGATCAGGTGGTCTGGTATTCCCAGCTCTTTCAGAATTTTCCACAGTTTATTGGGATCCACACAGTGAAAGGCTTTGGTAGAGTCAATAAAGCAGAAATAGATGTTTTTCTGGAACTCTCTTGCTTTTTCCATGATCCAGCGGATGTTGGCAGTTTGATCTCTGGTTCCTCTGCCTTTTCTAAAACCAGCTTGAACACCTGCCTATAAGTAGTACTAAAGACTACCAGCTTTAACTATAAATTTTGAAATAATAATGAGGAGGGGGAGTTTCTTAACAGAACAATTAATTTTTAATAGAAGAGATGCTTTTTTTAAAAGTTTAACCACATGTCCTCATTGAATATGATGTCTTAACGTGATTTCTGAAATGCACATACTAACATGGTAGGAATAATAGAAACATATGGTAAAGTGTAAATATAGATTCATTTGTGCATATGTACTTATTCATTTGAATTGAACTCCTAATTTATTCCAGATTCTGACTGAGACAATAGGAATTGATAAGTGAACCAAATAGATAAGATCCTGGCTTCCTGGGATTCACATATAATAAGCAAAATAATAAGACTTCTTTAAGAGACAGCTAATAAGGAAACAATGTGTATATTTTATTGATGCAGTGTTAGTGTTATTTATTCAGCATACTACATATTATGTAGGAAATACTTATTCATATAAATAATGTAGTATTAACACAGTATTTTATTTATTAATACAGTATGCCAGGCTGTAGTTATTACTATGTAGAAAAGTAAAGCAAAATGTTGAGGGTTGGGAGAAGTGGGAAAGAGGGTACTGTGTTACATGAAGTGGTCAGGGAAGGTCTCCGAAGAGGGCAGAAGCCTAACGGAAGTGAGGGAGTGAGGCCTGTGGCTGCATTTGCAGGTCAGCTGCCACGGGCTAGGTAGGACCATATTTGCTTAGCCAAGGACTAGCCAGGCCCCAGATGGTAGAACTCAGCGGATTATAGAGAAGTAACAGTAAATACATGTGGAGTAGAGCAGGAAAGTCAGAGTATGTCCTATAGTTCTTGAGGGCTCAGACCATGCTACCCACAAATATGCCACTTAATTCGTTTAAATAAAAGTTACTTAAAAAATCACAACACAGGAGGGACACCCTAACCCTCCTTTCTGTCTCCCTGAAAGCACTGAATAAATCTCTGGTGTTAAAGGTAGGTCCTGCCTGCTTGCATCTGAAGGTGGAAGGGCACCCATATTACCAGAAATAGGGGACTTAGAGGAGGAGCCTATATACACCAGCCTCGTTACTGCTTTAATACCACAAGCCCAACTTCTGTTTAGATTCTTTACTAACTGAACACTCCAAACCCAAGTTTCTTTGTCCTGTTAGTAGCTCACAAATTTATTGTTTCTTTATCTAAAAAATATGAAAGTATAAAAGCTGCCTGCTGTGGACACTTTTTAAGTCTGGTCCTATTTTTGAGACCTCATTGTACATGAATTAAAATATGTTTCCTTTCTCCTATTAATCTGTCTTGTATTAATTCTATTATTAGTCCAGCAACAAGAATTCAAGAAAGGTAGAGGGGGGAAATTTCCACCTCTCCAGCGTTGGTCACTGTAAAATTTGAGAAACACTCAATTTAGAGAGTTTTGAGAGAAAGAGTGACAAGAAGTGAAAGAAGCTTTGAACAGAAATTAGCTGTAAGAGGCAGGGGTGAACACACATCAGGAGTCCAGTGGAGAGGTCCACTCAAGGAAAGTGACTGTGGCTTGATGCTGGGTAGGAGCTGAAGGAGAAGAGTAGTGGGCATCTGAGTATATTTTGAAGGCAAAGCTGATAAGCTTTATAGGTGGATAATGGATTAGCTTTCTATTGCTGTTATAATTGGAGAAGGCAATGGCACCCCACTCCAGTACTCTTGCCTGGAAAATCCCATGGACGGAGGAGCCTGGAAGGCTGCAGTCCATGGGGTCACTGAGAGTCGGACACGACTGAGCGACTTCACTTTCACTTTTCACTTTCATGCATTGGAGAAGGAAATGGCAACCCACTCCAGTGTTCTTGCCTGGAGAATCCCAGGGATGGGGGAGCCTGGTGGGCTGCCGTCTATGGGGTCGCACAGAGTCAGACATGATTGAAGTGACTTAGCAGCAGCAGCTGTTATAATTAGAACATTTAAGTGTAAATTTAGAGGTAATTTTTGACCACCCTTAAGGAAGACTATGAGACTTGCCTGGTGGCTAAGACAGTAAGGAATATACCTGCAATTCAGGAAACCCAGGTTTGATCCCTGAGTCAGGAAGATCTCCTGGAGAAGAGAATGCCTACCCATTCCAGTTATTCTTGTCTGGAGAATTCCATGAACAGAGGAGCCTGGCGGACTTAAGTCCATGGCTACAGTCCATGGGGACACAAAGGAAGACTGTAGTTTTCCATTCCTCCCATCTTTTGGTGAGACTGCTAAACTGTCCTTTCTATAAAAACATGAAATATTGGGAAACTTTTAATGAACTTATTATTCTGTTGGTGTGAGATAGTCATTTCTCACATGAAGAATTGTGATATCGTTCACGAAAAACATTTATTTTTTAAATACTTTATTCTAAAATATATAACTCTCTCCAAAAAGGATGATGTATTTCTCTTTTTATGAAATACCTAGCTCTGTCAAAGAATATAAGAATGTGGTTCTAGAGAGATTATACTACTTTGCACCATATGGCAGTAAAGAGTCAGCATTCCTTGATCATCTGCTTACTGTGTTCCAAGTTCTGAAAGTGAATCAATCCAAAGCAAACAGAAACATGGATCTTGACCTTAAAACATCATGACTTCCTTGGAGAGAGAGAGCATGAAACAAAAGGTTTGGAAGAAAACTAAATAAACGATGACCAACAAGTAAAACACTAAGGTCATAGAGAGGTTTTAAAAAGAAAGACTGTCACATTTCATTGATTTCTAGAGCTATCATGATTTCATATATGAAGCACACATTATTTGCCTCTTGGTGTGTTTGACAAGAGAGAAGACTCAGCTGAACTGTGACCCTCTAGATCTTCCTCACTTAGTGAGTTGTGTAGTTTCTAACCAGGCTTTTTCAATCTTCACAGCCTGATCTCCCTCAGCATTTATAGCCTCTAAGCTCTTGGTTGGCTTAAAAACAAAAACAACAACAACAAAATGAGAAAGAAAACAACAAAGAACAAAAAACAGATGAAATCTCAGATATGACAGTGGTTACAACCTGTGTATACTAACGATGAGTTAGTTGAAAGCCATATCTTAAGCCACTTAAGTTTGAAACTTCTAGCTAAATGTATGCAATAGTCATTGATATGGGGAAATTAAAATCCAGATTTGTGGTATTGGTATGCTCAGTTGCAGCCCAGTAACTCCATTAATGCTATCAATTTAATAGACACATAGTAGCTGCAGTGATTGGAACAGCCACTTCTCAGACTTTTTTGTTGTTCAGTAGCTAAACCATGTCTGAAGCTTTGTAACCCCATGGACTGCAGCATGCCAGGCTTCCCTGTCTTTCACCATTTCCAGAGTTTGCTCAAACTCATGTCCACTGGGTCAGTGATGCCATCCAACCATCTCATCCTCTGTTGCCCCCCTGTCCTCCTGTCCTCCATCTTTCCCAGCATCAGGGTATTTTCCAATGACTCAGCTCTTTGCATCAGGTGGCAAAGTATTGAAGCTTCAGCTTCAGCATCAGTCCTTCCAATAAATATTCAAGGTTGATTGACTTTAGGATTGACTGCTTTGATCACCTTGCTGTCCAAGGGACTCTCAAGAGTCTTCTCCAACACCACAGTTCAAAAGCCATCAATTCTTTGGTTCTCAGCCTTTTTTATGGTCCAACTCTCACATCCATATATGATGATTGTAGAAACCATAGCTTTAACTATTTGGGCTTTTCTGGATAAGTTATCTCTCTGCTTTTTAATATGCTGTCTAATTTTGTCATAGCTTTTCCTTCAAGAAGCAAGAATCTATTAATTTCATGGCTGCAGTCACCATTTGCAGTGATTTTGGACCCAAGAAAATAAAGTTTGTCACTATTTCCATTTTTCCCATCTACAATGCTAAGATATGTTCAAACTACCTCACAATTGCACTCATCTCACACGCTAGCAAAGCAATGGTCAAAATTCTCCAAGTCAGGCTTCAATAGTACGTAAACCATGAACTTCCAAATGTGCAAGCTAGATTTAGAAAAGGCAGAGGAACCAAATATCAAAGTGCCAAAATCCACTGGATCATCACAAAAGAGAGTTCCAGAAAGACATCTATTTCTGCTTTTATTGGCTATGCCAAAGCCTTCGACTGTGTGGATCACAATAAACTGTGAAAAATTCTTAAAGAGATGGAAATAGCAGACCACACGACCTGCTTGCTGAAAAATCTGTATGAAGGTCAAGAAGCAACAGTTAGAACTGGACATGGAACAACAGACTGGTTCCAAATTGGGAAAGGAGTACATCAAGGCTATATATTGTCACCCTCCTTATTTAACTTATATGCAGAGTACATCATGTGAAATGCTGGACTGGATGAATGAATCAAGATTCCTGGGAGCAATATCAATCACCTCAGATATGCAGATGACACCACCCTTATGGCAGAAGTGAAGAGGAACTAAAAAGCCTCTTGATGAAAGTGAAAGAGGAGAGTGGAAAAGTTGGCTTAAAACTCAACATTCAGAAAACGAAAATCATGGCATTTCGTCCCATCACTTCATGGCAGATATATGGGAAAACAATGGAAACAGTGACAGACTTTATTATTTGGGGCTCCAAAATCCCTGCAGATGGTGACTGCAGCCATGACATTAAAAGACCCTTATTCCTTGGAAGAATAGTTGTGACCAACCTAGACAGCATATTAAAAAGCAGAGACATTACTTTGCCAACAAACAACCGTCTACTCAAAGCTATGGTTGTTCCAGTAGTTGTGTGTGGATGTGAAGTTGGACTATAAAGAAAGCTGAGCACCAAAGAATTGATGCTTTTGATCTGTGGTGTTGGAGAAGACTCTTGAGAGTACTTGGACAGCAAGGAGATTCAACCAGTCCATCCTAAAGGAAATGAGTCCTGAATATTCATTGGAAGGACTGATGTTTAAGCTGAAACTCCAATACTTTGGCCACCTGATGTGAAGAACTGATTTATTTGCAAAGACCCTGATGCTGGGAATGATTGAAGCCGGGAGGAGAAGTGGATGACAGAGGATGAGATGGTTGGATGGCATCACCAGCTTGATGGACATGAGTTTGAGTAAACTCCAAGAGTTGGTGATGGACAGGGAAGCTTGGCGTACTGCAGTCCATGTGGTTTCAGGGTCACACACAGTTGAGAAACTGAACTGAACTGATTTGCCATGAGTGATTGGGACCGGATGCTATGATCTTAGTTTTTTGAATGTTGAGTTTTAAGCCAGCTTTTTCACTCTCCTTTTTTCACCTTCATCAAAAGTCTCTTTAGTTCCTCTTCACTTTTTACCATTGGGTGGTATCATCTGCATATCTGAAGTTGTTGATATTTCTCCGTGCAATCTTGATTCCAGCTTGTGCTTTATCCAGCCCGGCATTTCACATGATGTACTGTGCATATAAGTTAAATAAGGAGAGTGACAACGTACAAGCCTTGATATACTCCTTTCCCAATTTGGAACCAGTCCAATATTCCATATTTGGTTCTAACTGTTGCTTCTTGACCTGCATACAATTTTCTTATGAGACAGACTAGATGGTCTAGTATTCCTGTGTCTTCATAATTTTCCACAGTTTATTGTTATCCAGACAGTCAAGGGCCTCAGTGTAGTCAGTGAAGTAGAGCAGATGTTTTTCTGGAACTCTCTTGCTTTTTCTATGATTCAATGGATATTGACAACTTGATCTCTGGTTCCTCTGCCTTTTCTAAACCCAACTTGTACATCTGGAAGTTCTCAGTTCATGTACTGTTGAAGCCTAGATTGAAAGATTTTGAGCATTACCTTGTTACCATGTGAAATGAGTGCAGTTGCGTAATAGTTTGAACATTCTTTGGCATTGCCCTTCTTTGGGATTAGAATGAAAACTGACCTTTTCCAGTCCTGTGGCTTTTGCTGTTTTCAAATTTGCTGGCATATTGAGTGCAGCACTTTCACAACATCATCTCTTAGGATTTGAAATAGCTCAGGTGGAATTCCATCACTTCCACTAGCTTTGTTTGTAGTAATGCTTCCTAAAGTCCACTTGACTTCACACTCCAGTCAAACTATCTGGGTTCAAATTTCAGCCCCCACCCCCAGCTCTTATCTGAATTATGTAACTTTTCTGTCCCTCAGTATTCCCATGGACAGGGAAGCCTGGTGGGCTGCAGTCCATGGGGTCGCTAAGAGTCGGACAGGACTGAGCGACTTCACTTTCACTTTTCACTTTCATGCATTGGAGAAGGAAATGGCAACCCACTCCAGTGTTCTTGCCTGGAGAATCCCATGGATGAGGGAGCCTGGTAGGCTGCTGTCTATGGGGTCACACAGAGTTGGACACGACTGACGCAACTTAGCAGCAGCAGCATTCTCATTTATAAAATGAAGTTAATAATTGTGCCTACCTCATTGAATTATGAGGTTTAAGTGAGTTAATATAAAAACCCCTTTGGTCTGTGTCTTAGGTATCAAGAGTTTATTAATAGTTTTATTATAAGAAGTGTTCTGTCAACTCTGGAATTGGACTGGCTGTTATTATCTCTTGAGAATAAATTAGCCTTTGCACTATTATCTGAAAAACAGCCAAGTTCTTAGAATACATCTCTAAGCATGTATTCTGAGAGATGAGACTACATCTCCAAGTCCTTAGACTATATCATCTAATACAGATATCATCTCCTTTTTTACAAAATAATTGCATCAGAAACAGTGAGAGCAGCCAGGGTATGTATAGTGGCTAACCTGAAAATTTCAACTGGGGAAGGAATGGCTGACTATTCCTGCAAGCATAGCAAGACACTCAGTGCTGCTGACATTGTAGGTTAATATACAAGAGATGGCTTTGATTGTTAAAGAAAATTACCATTGTAATCACACTTTCCTATTTTTCTGAGTTTTCAACAACTCCATTCTGAAACAGGATGTTAATGGGAGGATCATCTGGGTTTTAAATCAAATACAGAAGTATAAGGAAGTCCACATCAACCTTTTAAAACTGTTACACAGTTTTATAAGTAAGATGTTAATGAAGACAGAATCTTAAAACATTATGTAGTCTAATGAATCATGGTAAAAGAAGGTTTTTAATATAAACTTAATCATTTTACTAATGCTTCTCAAATTATTTTTAGTGAATATATGGTAAATAGCCCTTCAATGAAGTGTTAATATTGGTTTTTGACTTAGAAGAACATTTGAATCTGAAAAATAAATGGTATTTATAGCAAAGTCAAAACATAAATAAATAAATAAAAGGCGCTCCCTGGTGGTCTGTGGTAAAGAATCCACCTACCAATGCAGGGGACATGGATTGCAGTCCATGGGGTCTCTAGGAAGCAGCTGGGAAGACTCCACATGCCATGGACCCACTAAGCCCGTGTGCCACAACTTCTGGAGCCACTGAGCCTCAGCTACTGAGCCTGCACTAGAGGCCATGCTCTGCAGCAGGAGAGGCCACTGCAGTGAGAAACCTGCGTGCTGCAACTGGAGTAGCCCCTGCTCACTGCAAGAAAGCCCTCACCCAGCAACAAAGACCCAGCATAGCCCAAAATAGAAATAAATACTTATTTTAAAAGGAAGTCAGGAAATAAAAATATTCACATTGAACCCTGTGGAATCATTAAAAGTTGGGCAAAAGATACGTCTTTGTAATCAATGAGATGAATTGCTAAAACATTCAAAATAGTTTAAAATTCCAAATTTAGCAGATTCTTTACAGCAGCTTTGTAATAGGCAGAATCATTAGCATTCTCCAGTTTTGCTGGTTGTAGATATCAGGGAGGATGTAAAAAACATGAAGAACTCAATTGCATTCTATGTAATCCATTTTATTTGTTCAAAAATAAGTTTTTAGTTAGTCTCAAAACCACTTCAAAAAATCAGTTTTAAGTAATACCTTTAAGTAAATTGTCCTAGATTTTAGAACAAGTTCTCATTAATGCTAATATACACAACTTATATTCATTCCAAACATTTTAAAATCTGTTGAATGAGCATATAAATTAACTGTCCTTTCATTAAAAATTATATTTGTTGGTAATAATCCTGCATCTGTAACCATTTGGAAATGTCCTTTTATGTGCCACATCTTCACTGACAGATACTTAAAAGAAACATAAAAAGCTGTATAATTTTTCCATTGCCTTCTTTAGAGTGGGAAGATATTTTTCCCACATGAAAAATGGGAAGCATTTTTCGTGTTAAACAATGTAAGGACAAATAAGAAGAATATAGTAAAAGCAGGAAGTTTGTTGAATTAAGACTTTACGGTTGGTATTTGCTTATAAAATACAGGGATAGATGGGAAAAAAAAGTTGACAGTAAACACTAAACATTCATAACTTCTCAATTCTTGAGATGAATTTATAAAATGAATTTTTGAAAATCATAGGCCTATTTTAACCCCCCCCCCTAAGTTTTCCAAGGTAATTGAAATATTTCTTTCTAATTTTATTTATTTATTATTGTCATATTTTATTGAGACATAATTGACATAAAGCATTATTTTAGTTTCAAGTGTACAACATAAAGATTTGATATTTGTATATATTGTGAAATGATCACCACAGTAACTAAACTGAACTGAAACATTTGCTCAGTCATGTCCGACTCTTTGTGACCCATGGACTATAGCCCACCAGGCTCCTCTGTCCATGGAATTCTCAAAGAAAGAATACTGGCATATCCTCCAGGAGTTCTTCCAACCCTGGGCATTTAATAGTTATTAAACATGATGTTGAAGATTGTCATCATTGTGAACTATTACTCTATATGAGAAAGCTCAGGTATGGCTGTTAGATATTACTGAACAGAAACTAAAAAATCCCATGTTAGTTATCCCTTATGTTTCACTATGGACTACAGTATCTTACCAAAAAAAGATATTATATGTGTTACAGGTGCAAAGACTTTTAGTGTTGAAAAGGACTTAAGGAGTCATTTATCCCAGCATCATTTTCTTGATAAAGTAAATTGAAGCCCAGAGAGGTTAAGTGATTTGCTAAAAGTGTCCATAACAAGATAGTAAAATTAAGACTAGAAATCAAGTCTCCTATTCAACATTTGTTTTTCTTTCCATTGTAATATATGATTCCCAATTTTAAAGAGATAACCTACTTACCAGGTAGATGAGTGAAACCAGAGATAAATTGAATATGTATAGATGTCTACCTTTTGTATATATTAATATGAAATCTCTTCCTATATATGGAGAAGGCAATGGCAACCCACTCCAGTACTCTTGCCTGGAAAATCCCATGGACAGAGGAGCCTGGTAGGCTGCAGTCCATGGGCTTGCTAAGAGTTGGACACAACTGAGCGACTTTACTTTCACTTTTCACTTTCATGCATTGGAGAAGGCAATGGCAACCCACTCCAGTACTCTTGCCTGGAAAATCCCATGGACAGAGGAGCCTGGTAGGCTGCAGTCCATGGGCTTGCTAAGAGTTGGACACAACTGAGCGACTTTACTTTCACTTTTCACTTTCATGCATTGGAGAAGGAAATGGCAACCCACTCCAGGGTTCTTGCCTGGAGAACCCCAGGGATGGGGGAGCCTGGTGGGCTGCCGTCTATGGGGTCGCACAGAGTCAGACACGACTGAAGCGACTTAGCAGCGGCAGCTGCTTCCTCTATAGGATGTGACTGATCCCTTGGACCTCATTTAAAACCAGCCAGAAAATAAAAAAAGGAGCCAAGAGTTTGGCAAAGATGTGAGCCAAGTAGATCAAAGTCTCTATATTGCCTCCCTGACAGGGAGGCCACAAAGTCTAACCTTTTGTATTTTATTTCCCTTATTGTGCTTTGCTTAATGGTATTTCTATTATAATCCTTGGATAAAATTGTTTCTGGTGTTATCTATCCTTAAAGGCTTCTTCATCTTGAAAGCACCTAGTTATAAATGGGGATTTTCTGAATACGGGATACGTTTATTATTTATATCATATTTCTGCATGGTTTTGTTTGGCAATATGTGGAATAATAAGAAAACTTGTTCATAGCCAAAGAATGTAAAAAAGGTAAAGTCTAATTTGGTCTCAAGTGAGTCAAGCAGTAACAGTCTGAACTCTGAAATATGAAACTTAGGGATTTATGTAAAAAGGACAGGTAGGAGATACTGTAGTTTGGTGGGAAAGTGAAAAATGGTAAAAAAAAAAAAAAATGTTTTCATCAAGATCACTTCAGTAGTGGTTTCGATAAGTAATTAAAATAAGTGTATGCAAAATATAAGAAAATTAGCAAAGAGCTAAGCATTTCTTGAGTGAAGGACCCAAGGGAAATAAGAAATGGGAAGGAAGTAGAAGGGATTGTTACAGCACTCCAGAGTTTTGGAAATTAGATTTCAACATGGAATTGTCATTATCAGTAGTTATGTGGGTGCATTTCAAAGAAGGCTTCTAATCAGTGGAAGAAAGTTGCCTCCAGAGTTTTCTCTTTGTCATTTGACATGAGTGGTGTGAGATAAGGAAAGTAGTCAACTCATTTCAGAGATGAAATCTCTTCCGATTGCAAACCAAGATGCCAGCTCATTGTGTTCTTACATTTTAAGAGACATTTGGATGAAGTAATCTTTCATCCCTTAAGAAACATGTACATAAATACATGTATTTTAAATCAAACTAAAAATTTTTGTATTTCTCTAACTGTATTAACTGGGAAACTTGATCTCCAGAGCAGATATGCATATTTTTACATTTAAGAATGGTTTCCTATTGTGTGCCTATTTCTTCAGTCTTCAAGAAACCATTTATCATCTTCTCTTTTTTTTCCTTCCCGCTGGAGCTAAGCTGTTTCTTTTTCTGAACCTTTAAAAAGTCATAGTCAAAAAGTAAAAGTAGATTCCAGTGTCAGTCTTTATATCAGATAGTATCAGAGCACCTCCTTTCTCTGTAACTTGCATGGTTGTGATAGCAGAGCAGTAAAAGAAAGGGCCATTGGGAGCTAAAGTCTGAGAAAAGATATATCTCAAAGTACAGAGAACACAGAATGAAGCATAGAAAAGGCAATTGTCCACATTATAGGTCTGCACTGTATTATTTTCTAAGAATAATAACCTTGTTATTTTGTAAACATGATATGTATTATTAAAATTTAAGCTGTGCAGAAAAGTACAGAAGTGTAGACGTCAAAATGCACTGCTCAAAATCCTATCAGGCAGAAGTAACCCTGTATTAATTTTTGAGTAACTGAAGTCTAGACATCTTTTTTTGAACAAATACAAATGCAAGAATACATATATAGATTTTAAAAAAATGATATTCAACAGTATATAAACAAGTCTATACCAATAACTTTTTAAGTATTTTATGTCTGTTATCTTATTTAATTGTCACAAATTAGATTGAGACTATTAATCGAAATCTTTAGATTTATTTTTCAGCCTGCAATTGTTATTGCAATTTACTCGCTCAGTCATGTCCAACTCTTTGAGACCCCATGGACTTAGCCCACCAGGCTTTTCTGTCCTGCAATTCTCCAGGCAAGAATGCTGGAGTGATTTGCAATACCACCATTAAATAATAGAATTGTAACATTAAACTACAAATAGTTAAATAATTAAGAAGATTAAGGTGGAAATGAGTAGATATGAAGACTTAATTGTATAAGAAGGAAATTTTAACGTGCAACCTCTTTTATAATAAAACCCATTGAACTTTATTTGAATTTAACAGAAGAAAAAAAAGTCAGTCTAAAGAGTTGCTAAATTTCCAGTATGTGTATCTTTGCCGAGAGGGATATTAGTTCCTCAAAGATTGCTCTAAGGTTTTGTGTGCTTAAGTCGCTCAGTCGTGTCTGACTCTGAGACCCCATGGACTGCCAGATTCCTCTGTCCATGGGGATTCTCCAGGCAAGAATACTGGAGTGGGTTGTTATGCCCTCCTCCAGGGAATCTTCCCAATCCAGGGATTGAAGCCAGGTCTCCTGCCTTGCAGGCAGATTATTTACCATCTGAGCCATCAGGGAAGATCTAAGTTTAAAGGAGGGCAATTATGAAAGTCATTAAGTGTTTGCCATCCTGATGTTTTTCCTTTACAGCACATTTTGGTTTTTGATAATGTGTACATTTGAATGAGGTGGATAGCTTCCTTCATTTCCTCCATCTCACATGCTCCACTCCCTAGTTTCTGGTGCTTATTTCAGTTTTACTTGCCAGAATTTGCAACATTCACATTTTGTTCTGAAATACAATTCCCCTGGTAGTTTAATCTTAATTACTAATTGAAATAAATTCAGACTATGAACACTCCATTTACCATTTCTTCTCTATTCCTGAAATGTGTATTTGATTTTCCTCTTCAAGAAGTTTATTCAAGAGGCTTCATAACTTCAGTATTTCATAAGGTATTTCACATTTGAGAATGCCTGCTTATCACCTTAGATCTTTCTTTCAGAACATTAGTCTCTGCTGTGCAGTCTTTCCTCATTATCTATTGAGAAAAATATCTAAATCTACTCCACTTTCTCCCCTAGAAGGTGTCTTCCTTTTTCTGTATGGATGCTTGAGACTTCATTTTTTATCATTAAATTTTAATAGCATAATTTATGGGTCTGATTTCAGTCCCAGCAAACATGCCTTGGAACCAGAAAATGAAGTCATCAGCTCTACTGGAAAGGTTGCTCAGAGGACTAGTGAGAAGAAAATATGGCTTGTGTTCTTCAAAATATAGCAATAAATTCACTTATTCCAAGAAATATATATGGTGAATAAGGGCCATTATGCTATTAGAACAGCAGAACCAATAGTTTGGGATCTGGGGAGGCAGTATGGTGTGATCAAAAAGGCATTGGGCTTTGGAGTCTCATAAAAATAAGTTGCAAGCAAAATCTATAACGTAAAAGCAAGCCTAGTATTTAAACCAGTTTTCGCATCTCTAAAATGCAAATGATACCTTCCTCATAAAGCTTTGGTGTTAGTTAAAAGAATGTCATCTGTATAGTGCCTGGCACGTGGTTGGTGCTCACTTAATATTAGCGTTCCCATTTTCTATCTTTCAGGTATACCTAGGTTTAAGAGAGATTTGGCGTAACATTGTTGCTATGGAAAATAGTTTCCACAGTTTGGAGTTATTCATAGATTGGAGTTTTTAGAATACAGCACTTTTCTTTAGGAGATTAGTCCCTGATTCTTTGCATATTTGAATAACATGACTATTCCAAGATTCAATGTTATGAAATGTTAGAACCAAGTTGAATAGACTTGCACAACCCCTCTGTCTTCCTGCCCTGTCTCTCAGACAGATTTTATCTGTGATGGAATTACAAATGGTAAGCAGCAAGGCTGTGATGGATGGTTAATTACTTCGGAGGAGATACAGAGTCAGAGAAGTGTGAAACACCTCACCCCAGATTCTGCAGGTTCAGATAAGCAGCGGTACCCTGATCAGCATCAAGCAGTGAAGGGATTTGATCTACATTTAGTTGATCCCCAGTTATAATACTAAATAATTAAAACTTGATCTCTGTCTACCTCAGATGTAATTTCTGAGGATTACCACACCACTTACTTGGTTACATGTCTGGTTTTATTGCTCATTAGAATGGTATTACTCCAGGCTTGCTCATACAAACATCTGACTAGGTAACGGGATAAAAAACAAAGATGTCTTAACAAGCAGAGAAGCTATTTTCATTTGCAAGTATTCAGACCAAATAATATGCTACAGGAATTGCTGGGAAAAAATGAATGAGATTGAATATTGCCAGGAGAAACATGTCAATAAATTTAATTAAAAATGTGTAGAAAGAGGGAGGAAACAAATACATAATTTTTTAAAATATGGGTAGCATTTTACAGATGATTTTATATTATGTGAGTGTGGTAATAGCAGTTTAAAGAAGTAAATAAGGTATTATAATTAGTGAATTTTCTGTCCTTTCCTGGAAAAATAAGTAAGAAAAATTTTATAGCAGAGATGTGATACAGAGCATAGACCTGTATCATGCATTGTATGAATGATACTTGTACAAATTTAGCTTAAAGTTTTTATCTATTTAGTAGTAATTGGAATTCCCTCGTAGCTCAGTCAGTAAAGAATCTGCCTGCAATGCAGGAGACCTGGGTTCAATTCCTGAGTCCGGAGGATCCCTTGGAGAAGGAAATGGCAACCCACTCCAGTGTCCTTGCCTGGGAAATTCTATAGACAGAGGAGCCCGGCAGACTACAGTCCATGGGATCGCAGGAGTCGGACATGACTTAGTGGCTAAACCACCACCATAAATAATGTTCTTCCATATGTTTTCCAGTATAATAAAAATTGCAAAAATGCAACCTCACATTACATTATAGTAAATGATCCCAATAAAAGAACATTAATTGAATAAGTGAGTGCAATGGTGCTTTTAATGGCCACTAGCATAAAATGGAAAGCTTTGTCATTAAAAAAAATAGTTGATGGGGTTATTACAAGTTCATATGATTTGGTTTTTGGTTTCACGTTAATCACCTTGTGATAGATGATATGTATAATTGTATCCATAGTGGGTTTGATTTTAGGGCACAAATTAGCAATCTTTTTTAAGCCAGTTCCGAGAGCCAACTTTGTAATTTCAGAGTACCTGACCAACAAAAGACATGAGTGTTTACAGTTGTTTACAGGCTGGTTCAGCCTCTTCTTTTTTAGCGTGTAGTAGGTGCTGGACTCCAGGTGTATAAAACTCTACCCCATAGTCCCATGGAAGAGACTGTCTCCAGAGATTACACAAAGTTGGATGGTTATTAGGACACACAAGACCCCTTGGGTTTCATGCATGTCCTTACTTATGTAAGGCTTTAAAGCAATGAAAATGTCACAGCAAGAAAAAGAATTCACACAAAATCATAAAGAGTCCGAGAGGCTTTCAGACATCCCTCTTTAGAGTCTTTGGTTAGTCTCACAAGATTCATCTCCAGGTTATGAGCCACCAACATATGTGGAAGGAATTTTGATTTCAGAAGACTGTGTTCTTATCTTGGCCAACAATTTAGTTATCAGACTTCTACACATCCCAGTGATATGCTTACAGCTGGCTCATTGTCTTATACACTATGGCACCATGAGTTGTACTGAGGAGCATCCGTGGGAAGGGTGAAGGAAGATTTCCTAATGGAGATCCAGAACCAACGTAAATGATCTTAGTGATTAAGGTGAAGTGGCTATTACAATCAGAGAGAACATCATGTACAACCTCCCAGAGACATTCCAGAATATAGCTAATTTTAGAAAGTCTAAAGCTCCCATATGATTGTATTATAGAATATATCTCTCTATATATATTGTAGAATCTATATATATATAAAATCTCTCTATATATAGAATATATATACACATATATGTACACATATATACACACATATACATATATACATATATGTTGATCTGATCTGATATATAGACATACATATACATATGTATATATATAGGTAAAACAGATAAGGAATTATAAAGATAATCCCTCAGCTGTATTCCTGGGTGGAAGGAGTGCAGTGATAGATGCAAACATGAGAGAGAGGATAATGAATACAAGGTCAGAGATATCTATTGGTTGTAGACATTGAATTTTAGGCCCTATGGAATATCTAGGTTGGAGATATGTAAAAAAAGGAATTTAAAACCCAGAATATTGAGTGTAGTGTTTTGTGACCACTCAGTAAACACAACTTAAAGACTAGTGCTGTGATCTTGCATTTTAAAAGCTCTGATAATTTCTATCAGAAATCTATCTGTTATAAATAGGGAAGCAAACAAAAATTGCTTTTAAATCTGTCTCATGCTGTGAACTTATGTTAGAACAAACTACAGTTTGCAAGTTTCAATACCATCAAAGGAAAGGATGTTTTTCTCAGTTAACAAAGGCACTTGGAGAAGATCAGGTGAAAGCTGGCTTCCTGTGGAGAAGGAATTTTGCCTTGAGAATTTCATTATGGTTTCTTCCCACCATATGGAGTCAGAGACATTCCTTTTCTATTACATTTTCTCTTTAATCCAAGGATTTTTAACTGACTTCAGAAATAATTAATTGAAGTTAAATTCACGCACACAAACTCATGTACACAAATGTACCTCATGTACAAAGGGTACCCACATATATACACACTCATATAAATAAGCCACTTACTATATATATAAGTTCATATATATAAGAACTTTGAACTTACTAAGTCTTACAGATCAAAGGACCGATGGTACCAACTTTTACATCTGACTATCTTCATACCATTTTAAAATAAGTAATATCTTGAAACCTGATTTTTTATTTTCTGAATGATGAGCCAGTTTCTTTCAAAGTACTAAGTAAATAGCAAGAATCATCAATATTATATTGTATATTCACCTCCTCCTCCTCATGATGAAATGTCTAAAAAGTAATCACAAACATCAAAAATTCATTTTTGAACTACAATTTGAACTACAGAATTACCTATGCCATTTGGAATAGTGGCCTCTATACCTTTGCAAACTGGCATGTCTCTGCTGCTAAGTTCTTCTGCTTTACATTTGTTTATGCTTTTGCCTTACAGTGAGGTAGTCAGAACTAATATTATTATATTTTACAGATAGGAATGCAACCTTAGAGTGCTGAAATTACTTATGTAAAGTCACACCTCGTAAGAAATAAAACCTGGTCTTCTGTGCGGATGAGTTCTTTTAGGTTCTAACCTATTTGAAAGGTAATGTTTTTCCTCTCCAAGGTGCCTTCTCTAGTTTCAGAAATGAAGTAATAGGGCAAAATACTGTATAACTAATCTTATATTTTTAAACAAACAAAGATTATATTTTTATTATCATGTATACCCTCTTTATTTTGAAGTTTACATTAAAACAATCTGCTGCATAGAAATATACAAGGAAAGAGAAAGTTGCTCTTGAGAGTTGTAGGCTTTATTTCATGGGAATGCTGCTACTTGCTACTTTATTGTCCCATTTTTTAACTTGCACATGTCCTTTATGCACTACTCCAATGCAAATAGTGTTTTAGTAAGTAGGTCATGCATATCCCATACCAGATTAAGAGCTGTCACAATACTTTGTGGCACAAAGAAACATCATCACTGAATATGCAGAAGTAATCTTATTTGGGTTTATTTAGAATCAATCAGTATTTCTTAAACTGATGTGCTTATAAAAAAGGAAGATTTCCTATTCACTTATCCTGATTTAGTACTTCCAGGGTGAGCCTAACAACCCACATTTTGACTGCAGTGTACTGGAGAAGCATTGGGAAAGTTATTTTCTTTGTATTGGAAGATACAAGTAGTAAAAAAAAAAAACAAAGAAATGAAATACATAGATAGAGCCTATTTTAATCAATACTGCCCACCTTGCTCCCTACCAGTCTTTAGGGAAAGCTAATATGACCAACCTAGATAGCATATTCAAAAGCAGAGACATTACTTTGCCAACAAAGGTTCGTCTAGTCAAGGCTATGGTTTTTCCTGTGGTCATGTATGGATGTGAGAGTTGGACTGTGAAGAAGGCTGAGCGCTGAAGAATTGATGCTTTTGAACTGTGGTGTTGGAGAAGACTCTTGAGAGTCCCTTGGACTGCAAGGAGATCCAACCAGTCCATTCTGAAGGAGATCAGCCCTGGGATTTCTTTGGAAGGAATGATGCTAAAGCTGAAACTCCAGTACTTTGGTCACTTCATGCGAAGAGTTGACTCATTGGAAAAGTCTCTGATGCTGGGAGGGATTGGGGGCAGGGAAGGGGACGACAGAGGATGAGATGGCTGGATTGCATCACTGACTTGATGGACGTGAGTCTGGGTGAACTCCGGGAGTTGGTGATGGACAGGGAGGCCTGGTGTGCTGCGATTCATGGGGTCGCAAAGAGTCGGACACGACTGAGCAACTGAACTGAACTGAATAATGAGCAGCAAAATTGAATGGCTTTAGTCTCAGTCACTGTGGCAGTGATAATAAGCATTCAGACCATCCATAGGTGACGACTGGGAAAATAAAAAGAAAACTGCAGTATCTGAATGATCTGTTGTACTGGTGATACCTGAATAAATAAAACTTTCAGATACCAAAGTCTTGTCATAAAATAAACTGTGCTAAAATAATGAGTAAATTTCCAGTGCATTGGAAATACTTTGCTTAAGCTGTTCTTGGATGTGCTTGGGTAGTATAGTCATCCCTATCAAGATTTTCTGAATAGCCATCTATGATTAATAAGACTTGGTGAACTCCAGTTTATACAGTCATTTGTTTTAGTAATCCCCTGCCCGCCTCCTTTTTCTATTCCACCCTCCCTCAATGATGACCCTTGTTTTTCCCAACTTTCTTTTCCCTGAATTCACATCCTCTCACCTGCAAGTTTCTATTAAATTGGGAAAGGGTTAGTGATTTGGTCATTGTTTTGCGCTGATTGATCAGCTCATAGTTTAGCAGTAATAATAGTTCTACTAATCTTGTGACTGCTTATAACTTGTTAGACACATACTCTGTCTTTATCCTCATGTCAATACTAAGAGTTAGGTATGTAGTTTAACAATTCTCTCTACATAGTTACCTACTTGGTTACTGTTATGGCCTCTATTCTACAAGTAAGGAAATTAAACCTTAGAATAATTAAATACCTTGCCCGTGCTACACAGTTATTAATCAGCAGAGTTCTCGGGTTTGGACAGCATGATTTTAGAGCATGAGCTTCTAATCACTATACCATGCCACCAGGTCTTAGAACTTGAAGCCCTTTGTCTTTATGTGAGTAGAGAATGTTTCTTATTAGAGACTTTCTGTATCTTATTCCACTCAGAAGAAGGAGGTTCTATGTCTCTTCCCTTGATAAGCTCCTACTCTTCTGATGAATCATTTGTGATGAATAGTTTTTAGCAATTCCTGAGAAATTATCAGAACAGAAAAGAACAATTATCCTTTTGTCACTGTGTTCTTCCAGAAAGATCTGTCCATAGGCTGCCTTCTCCCCTTCTCTCAGGCTGCTTTTCCCCACCTTGGGTGCTCATCATGTCCTTTTCTCTGATGCACCAGGTTTTCTAAAACTGTACTTTTCTCTCCCTCAACTTATAGCCTTCATTTTATTTAGAACGTACATTTGTTATTCATTTGCCCTGATTTCATAGACAGCCCACTCATACCTTATTAGAATTCTGGTACTTAGGAAAGCCCTGGCAGGGTAAGAAGTAATTGTGGGAAGCTTTGAATAGAGAAGGATACTGGACGGTGGGATGGATGGTTATACCCTGGGCAAGTACCAGTAAGAAGAGGGAGAAGGAGGAGAGAGAGCTAGACTCCATCAACTGATGGGCCAAGGATGCAGGAGTTTCATTAGGCATTTAATTTGGTGTGATTTGGAGGAGAAAATGGCAACCCACTCCAGTACTCTTGCCTGGAGAATCCCATAGATGGATGTGAGTGCCCCCTAGCTGGCAAGGAAATTCTTCAGGAGAGATTATTTATACATTTTAGAACACTTATTTTCTAATTTGTCAGAATTAGAATTTATACTCAGTTTTAACAAGGAGACTACTGCATGCTGGTTACTAGCACAAAAAGAATTTGCTTGAGTCAATTATTTATTATGCTCATAAGTTCAGTTCAGTTCACTAGCTTAGTCATGTCCGACTCTTTGCGACCCCATGAATCGCAGCACACCAGGCCTCCCTGTCCATCACCAACTCCCGGAGTTCACCCAGACTCACGTCCATCAAGTCAGTGATGCAATCCAGCCATCTCATCCTCTGTCGTCCCCTTCTCCTCCTGCCCCCAATCCCTCCCAGCATCAGAGTCTTTTCCAATGAGTCAACTCTTCGCATGAGGTGGCCAAAGTACTGGAGTTTCAGCTTTAGCATCATTCCCTCCAAAGAAATCCCAGGGCTGATCTCCTTCAGAATGGACTGGTTGGATCTCCCTGCAGTCCAAGGGACTCTCAAGAGTCTTCTCCAACACCACAGTTCAAAAGCATCAATTCTTCAGCGCTCAGCCTTCTTCACAGTCCAACTCTCACATCCATACATGACCCACAGGAAAAACCATAGCCTTGACTAGACGGACCTTTGTTGACAAAGTAATGAATCTGCTTTTGAATATGCTATCTAGGTTGGTCATAACTTTCCTTCCAAGGAGTAAGCGTCTTTTAATTTCATGGCTGCAGTCACCATCTTCAGTGATTTTGGAGCCCAAAAAAATAAAGTCTGACACTGTTTCCACTCTTTCCCCATCTATTTCCCATGAAGTGATGGGACCGGATGCCATGATCTTCATTTTCTGAATGTTGAGCTTTAAGCCAACTTTTTCACTCTCACTTTCACTTCCATCAAGGCTTTTTAGTTCCTCTTCACTTTCTGCCATAAGGGTGGTGTCATCTGCATATCTGAGGTTACTGATATTTCTCCCGGCAATCTTGATTCCAGCTTGTGTTTCTTCCAGCCCAGCGTTTCTCATGATGTACTCTGCATATAAGCTAAATAAGCAGGGTGACAATATACAGCCTTGAGGAACTCCTTTTCCTATTTGGCACCAGTCTGTTGTTCCATGTCCGATTCTAACTGTTGCTTCCTGACCTGCATACAAATTTCTCAAGAGGCAGGTCAGGTGGTCTGGTATTCCCTTCTCTTTCAGAATTTTCCACAGTTTATTGTGATCCACACAGTCAAAGGCTTTGGCATAGTCAATAAAGCAGAAATAGATGTTTTTCTGGAACTCTCTTGCTTTTTCCATGATCCAGTGGATGTTGGCAATTTGATCTCTGGTTCCTCTGCCTTTTCTAAAACCAGCTTGAACATCAGGAAGTTCACGGTTCACATATTGCTGAAGCCTGGCTTGGAGAATTTTGAGCATTACTTTACTAGTGTGTGAGATGAGTGCAATTGTGTGGTAGTTTGAGCATTCTTTGGCATTGCCTTTCTTTGGGATTGGAATGAAAATTGACCTTTTCCAGTCCTGTGGCCACTGTTCAGTTTTCCAGATTTGCTGGCATATTGAGTGCAGCACTTTCACAGCATCATCTTTCAGGATTTGAAATAGCTCAACTGGAATTCCATCACCTCCACTAGCTTTGTTCGTAGTGATGCTTTCTAAGGCCCACTTGACTTCACATTCCAGGATGTCTGGCTCTAGGTGAGTGATCACACCATCATGATTATCTGGGCCGTGAAGATCTTTTTTGTATAGTTCTTCTGTGTATTCTTGCCACCTGTTCTTAATATCTTCTACTTCTGTTAGGTCCATACCATTTCCATACAGTGGAAGTGAGAAATAGATTTAAGGGCCTAGATCTGATAGATAGAGTGCCTGATGAACTATGGAATGAGGTTCGTGACATTGTACAGGAGACAGGGATCAAGACCATCCCCATGGAAAAGAAATGCAAAAAAGCAAAATGGCTGTCTGGGGAGGCCTTACAAATAGCTCTGAAAAGTAGAGAAGCGAAAATCAAAGGCAAAAAGGAAAGATATAAGCATCTGAATACAGAGTTCCAAAGAATAGCAAGAAGAGATAAGAAAGCCTTCTTCAGCGATCAGTGCAAAGAAATAGAGGAAAACAACAGAATGGGAAAGACTAGAGATCTCTTCAAGAAAATTAGAGATACCAAGGGAACATTTCATGCAAAGATGGGCTCGATGCTCGTAAGGTTCTGTCTATAGTTTTAATTTATGTAGAAATAGATAATAATTGCCTTACTAAAGATGACAATTTTCTCATTTTAGTCTACAAATGTATGAAACATTTCCTGATGTTTTCATTACCCTTAACTAAGGTATTGTGGAGAAGGCAGTGGCACCCCACTCCAGTACTCTTGCCTGGAGAATCCCATGGATGGAGGAGCTTGGTAGGCTGCAGTCCATGGGGTCGCTAAGAGTCGGACACAACTGAGCAACTTCACTTTCACTCTTCACTTTCATGCATTGGAGAAGGAAATAGCAACCCACTCCAGTGTTCTTGCCTGGAGAATCCCAGGGATGGGGGAGCCTGGTGGGCTGCTGTCTATGGGGTCGCACAGAGTCGGACACGACTGAAGTGACTTAGCAGCAGCAGCAGTAGCAGTAACTGAGATATTATATTGAAAACAGTACATGACACATAGTAGATGTTAGAAGTCATCCTTTTCTCTATGCTTCCTAGCCATCTGCAAGAATTTCATTTAATCACTTAGTGTTTCAAAATTCCAGCAGAGCATAACTTCTTGAAGGAGCTTTTAAAGGACACTCTAATAGAGTTTTCTTGGAAAATCTTTTCCTGTAAACATAAATAGATATGAATACAACTGCCATGGGCTTTGCATATAAACCACTCACTGAATCATTTCTACAAATAAATGAGAGCACATTTACTCAGCTAATGCCTTATGAGTCCCTGAATCAGTAATGCTGTCATCGTGTTTATTTTTATAATACTATGTAATATAAAGTTTTACTAACTGATGTACATTTAAATTAATTTTCATAAATCTATACCTACCTATATCCTAACTTTCTGGATGTAACAACTTTATGTTAACATATACTTATTAAAGTACTGACAAATATTTTTTGAATGTTTGTTATAATTGGCCCAACACATTTATTTCCCCTGATAATTACCACCCTTAACTTAGTACTACAAAATGTCTCAAAAACAATGCTAACAACAATGCTTAGGAAAGCTAAGTAGGAAAAATAATTCAGCTGTCACTACCCAGTACTGTAAAAGGAATGACATGACTTCTAAGTTCCAACATTAACACTGTGGAGATAAGGAAAGCTGTAAGAATGTATCCTCTGAAAAATAAAACTGACAAGATGTCATGATTCATATATTTTCGATTTGGATAACTTGACTTTCGAAACTCATTGAGACTTCTAAAACTTGGTGGATCTACTGGATGTGGAAATCACATCCAGGAGAATCATTTTTAAAGTAGAGCTTGAGTTGCTTATATATTTACCCTTCCGTGCCCCAAAATGCATTTCACAGTCAAGAATTATTTCATAGTTGACTAAATTAAATGCTGACACAATAATTATAAAGAAAGTTATTTAGACAGTGTAGGACAGAATGTAAAGGCAAAGGTAGTTAATGTTTTATCCCATTTTGACTGAAAGTGATAGGTATTTCTCCAATGCACCTTAACACAGTAGAGAAGATGATGGGTTGAGATAAAGCTAGTAATAACTGTGAAGTCATTTTTCTTATTCATAGTTATTATAAAAACAAAACAAATATCTAGTGAGCTATGTGAAATTTAATGAACTATCAAACACTCTGCCAGTGAAATCACCTATTAATCCAGTAACATTTCAAAGTCTCAGCATATATATGAAACACATCTGTTTTTATTTTACCTTGTCAACAGTGAATCATATAGTGAACTGATGGTGCTTCTTTACACTACTCTTGAAGAAATTGAAGCCCAGTTTATGATCCACTTCTAGCAAATTTACAGGATTACGTGGTTTTTTACTACAAGCCTGTTTCCACTCCATATTCTTGTTTTATTTTTCATTTGGTTCATTTTTTCTGGTTTATTTCATCTTTCTCTATTTTACGACTCTTTATTGGACACTTTAAGTACATTTTTGGACATAGTAAAATTATTTTTTAAATAAATGAAAAAAAAGTTTTTTTTTTCCTTGAAGGGAGGAACTATGCCTGGTTCTCTGGGAACTCAATATCAATCATCAGCAAAATCCTCTGTTTCCTCCGCCTCCCCTCTGAACCTTACTTATTCTTGCTCCAAAGGAAAAGAGCTCTCTTCTGAGAACTTTAAATCCCCTGTTATTTTTGCCAACCTTGAACTCTTTCCACAAGTGATTTTTTTTTCCACACTGCTCTTCCTGGAACACCTGGCCTGGCAAGCAATTTTCCTTTCCTTCTCCCTAAAATCCTCTAGCTCTGAGTCTCAAGTTATCAAACTATGCCACTCTTCCTCTCCTAGTTGAAATCATCTACAATCCCCAGGTCACTTCCTCATTCCTTCAGTATTTTAGTTTCTGCTTCATTGTCATTCTTGCCAAAATAACTGTGTACTAGGAAGAATATTGGGGCTTCTCAGGTGGCGCTAGTGGTCAAGAACCAGCATGCCAATGCAGGTAGATGCTAGAGACAAGCATTCAATCTCTGGATTGGGAAGATCTCCTGGAAGAGGGCATGGCAACCCACTCCAGTATTCTTTTCTGAAGAATCCCAAGGACAGAGAAGCCTGGGTGGTGGGCAACAGTCCATAGAATCACAAAGAGTCAAGACACGAGTGAAGCAACTTCACACGCACGCACAGGAAGAATATTTTACAGAGCGGTCAGTATAGTAGCAGATGTCTTTGTAAGGTAGTGATCTCCCTGTCAACAAATAGTCCCAAGAAAATAGTCATAGCATGCCAAATCTTTCGATATGACCTATAACTAAACATCTTAGATAGATTGACCCATTGGGTGCAGATGTGCTATTCTAGCTAGCAGTGGAATTATCAATGTACAAGTCTATTCATACAGAAAATCATAACCAAGGGGTTAAATAAATAAATACATCTATCTCAAATAAATACATCTATCTATACATATCTATGTATGTATTGGACTTGAGACATATACATTAGAGGCATTGAGATGGTTTATATATTTCCTAAATACCTTGACTTTCACAAACTGGATCATTTAACAGGGCAAGTTTCAGACTTCAACCAATTTACAGTCACTGAACCAGTGTGTTTCTGGTTACCTCAGACTACTTCTTTTGTACCATTTGGTTGGTCATGAAGTTGCATGACCTCATTAATGAGATCACTGCCCACCTACATAGTACACTTACTTAAATCAGATTCCCATTTCTTAAACTCCTGAAATTATATTGGGCATTGACATTGGCATTGAAGTTGTTCAGTCGTGTCTGACTCTTTGCGACCCCGTGGACTGTAGCTTACCAGGCTCCTCCGTCCTTGGAATTTTCCAGGCAAGAGTACTGGAGTGGGTTGCCATTAAAAGGCATTAAAACTATAGACAGGGAGAACTGGCATGACAAACACTCTTGCCTTTTTACTGACATTGATTTAATTTCAAAGTAGAAGATAAAAACCAGAAGCTAATTGGTTATAGTTGCTTTCTATAATGTATCTGGACTATCTAGTGTGAAAGTGAACATGTTAGTCACTCAGGCATGTCCTCTTTGCGACCCCATAGATTGTAGCCCACCAGGCTCCCCTGTCCATGGAATTCCCCAGGCAGGAATACTGGAGTGGGTTGCCATTTCCTTCTCCAGGGGATCTTCTCAACCCAGGGATCAAACCCAGGTCTCCTGCATTGCAGGCAGATTCTTTTCTATCTGAGCTACCAGGGAAGCCTGTTTTCTATAATATATCTGGATCATGTGGTATGGAACAGTTTAATTTCAAAGAGACTCTCTGACTTTTGCTATAAAATCGTTTCAGTTCTCTTACTTCAGTAAGTGAGACAAATCTATTAAATACTGCTGCTGCTGCTGCTAAGTCGCTTCAGTTGTGTCCAACTCTGTGCGACCCCATAGATGGCAGCCCACCAGGCTCCCCCATTCCTGGGATTCTCCAGGCAAGAATACTGGAGTGGGTTGCCATTTCCATAGTAAACACTATATTCTCATTATCTTCAGCAATCCTCAGAATGACTCCATATAGAAATATCACTACCATTTTTTATAAAGACCGACATTGGGAAATACAGATTGACCAAAAATCTTTGTAACAGCAGACCCAAGATTCAGATCTTAATTTGAATTCATAGATTCCTCCTAGCATTACATCACTGTGCAGAATAAAGTTTGACCTGATCATTAAGTAAACAGCCAATCTTTGAGGACAATAAAAATGAACAAAGTTGAAGCCCTTTGACTTCAGTGTTAACATGAGGTTTTGTATTTTACACACAGCATATATGGTAACTGGGTAAATTTGCTATCCTAATAACAAATGGAAAATTCAACCCGAGTACAGAAGAACCAACTACAATCTGAATTTCTTCCTTCTCTCAGGAAGTGTTTTTAGAGCAACAAGCCAGAAGTCATTTATTTGGAGAGGCTAACAAGACTGTTGAGAGAATAAGAGAAAGTTACTTGCCCTTCTCAAGACATTTTCCCTATCAACCACGCACTTTGCATTCCTTCCTGTAGGCTGCTGGCTGGGTGGGTTTCTACAGGCAAAGCTTGAGAGATGGTTCTAGTGACTGAGGCCCCACCAACCTCAATGCGATGTCATCAAAGACTTAAAAGGCCCCTCCCCATGGTGTCCAGTGTGTGAAATGCTGTCTACCCTCAGATAAAAAATTAATCATGTTTAAATTATAGCAACTCTTAGTTTTTAGTAAATTCTTTTTGGAAGGAAGAGCAAGGCTTTATAGAGTGATGCTTCCTGATTTGGGATAATCTCCAGTAATAGAATGTAAATGTTGAGGACAAAGAATACCATTTGTTTTCTAATTCTTACAGGTAGCAGCATCCATAATTTCTACTGTGGCCATATATAATTTGAAATTTATACTAGATTAGTTCTGAAATGAGATTCAAATAAATATGATTTTAATGCTATTATACACTTGTTAACAGTTCATTTATTTGTACATTTTAATAACATTTATTGCTTTAAAATGAAAACAAACTAATCTCAGGATTGTAATATATTGTCTGATAGGCAAGGAATTGAAATGGCATATCATAAAATACATGAAATAAAAATATATTAAAAATAAATAACTTTAAACTTTAGTCATATTAATAATGGAACTGCATATAAAGTAAACGTTCTTTTCAAATACCAGTTTTGCAGTCTGCAATTAGTAAATTTAAGTATTTCATATGTTAATCAAATATATTTATGGCAAATATAAATGTATATAGTTCTTTCTGAGAAAAGTAATATACTGCAATGTAATATGTATATATAAAGGGAAGTTTTTATATAGTTTGAAATTATAGACACTGATCATGTTATTAAGTTTTTAGAAGTATTCCAATAAAAACATAAAGGTCTATGTTAATACCAGGATTATAATTTTCAAAGGGCAGCTGAAAAATACTCTCAAAAGCCACCCAGGAATATGTGACAATTGATTTCTTTAAAGGCCAAGGAAAATCAAATAAAATCAGCATATAGCAGGGATCAAGTCAAACCAATTAAGCATTACAGTGAAGACTAATTTGTGCTAATTAATGCTAATTGACTTCAAGTTTTAAAATAAAACTAAATAAAATTGTTTTCAAAAAGAAAAAAGCATATACTTAAAAATTAAACTGGATTATCATGTTAAATTAGAAGTATATAGGATTGACCTAATGGTAACAAAAGCAGGAAGAATGAGTTGTGATAATAGAAGCAGAATAGTGGCTCACTTTCACAAACAAGGAAGAGAGAATTAAGCTATTAGCTAATGAGATAAAACAGCATATGTCCTCAGAGCAGCATCTGATCTCAAGGTAGACTCCTTACATAAACAGACCCACTGATAATGCAGATTCAGGGTGACCCACTCATTCTCCTGGTTCCCAGTAGGAATTGCCAGGACCCTGCCATTGTTGGATGCTTGATGCACCTGTATTTCCCCATCTGCCACTTAATTATCCAGAGTCATCAGCTTCCCAGTAGATTTATTTATAGTCTATTAATAGAATTATGTTGAATCTGTAAAATCAGAAGAAAAAAAAAAAAAAACACCCTGACTGTTGTTGAAAATTATCACAAACCCTGTTGTTCAGCATTACTTTAGGATAATCAGTACTTATGTATTATTTAGGAGCATTTCTATTTTCAAAAAATTTTTATTTAAAAAATTTATTTTTATACAATTTGTAAAGCCTTCTTTCCATTTACAAAATATTGGCTACATTCCCCATGGTGTTCAGTACATCCTTGAGCCTGCCTCACACTCAATAGTTTGTCCTTTTCACTCCCCCACCCCATTCTAACCTCTTTTCCTATTGGTAACTACTAAGTTTATTCTCTATATCTGTGAGTCTGCTTATGTTACATTCACTAGTTAATTGTATTTTTAGTTCCCACCTATACGTGACAACATACAGTATTTGTCTTTCCCTGTAGGAGCATTTGTTAAATGGAGGAAATACTTTTTGAATGCCTACTATGTGTCAGTCCCTTTACCCATATAATTTTTGCTCATAACTTGTTTATAACTAATCAGTGAACCATCAGTAAAATAAAATGGATTGGAATGGGAGAATTTAATTCACATGACCACTATATCTACTACTGTGGGCAAGAATCCCTTAGAAGAAATGGAGTAGCCTTCATAGTCAACAAAAGAGTCCAAAATGCAGTACTTGGGTGCAGTATCAAAAACAACAGAATGATCTCAGTTTATTTACAAGGCAAACCATTCAATATCACCATAGTCCAAGTCTATGGACCACTAATTCCGAAGAAGCTGAAGTTGAATGGTTCTATGAAGACCTACAAGACCTTCTAGAACACCAAAGAAAGATGTCCTTTTCATCATAAGGGAATGGAATGCAAAAGTAGGAAGTCAAGAGATACTTGGAGTAACAGGCAAATTTGGCCTTGGAGTACAAAATGAAGCAGGGCAAAGGCTAACAGAGTTTTACCAAGAGAATGTACTGGTCTTAGCAAATACCCTCATCCAACAACATAAGAGACAGCTCTACACATGGTTATCACCAGATGGTCAATACCGAAATCAGATTGATTATATTCTTTGCAGCCAAAGATACAGAAGCTCTATACAGTCAGCAAAAATGAAACCTGGAGCTGACTGTCACTCAGATCATGAAATACTTATTGCAAAATTCAGACTTATATTGAAGAAAGTAGGGAAAACCACTAGGCCATTCAGGTATGACCTAAATCAAATAATTTAAGATTATACAATAGAAGTGACAAATAGATTCAAGGGATTAGATCTGATAGAGTACTTGAAGAACTATGGATGGATGTTTGTAAGATTGTACAGGAGGCGGTGATCAAAACTATCCTCAAGAAAAAGAAATGCAAAAGACAAAATGGCTGCCTGAGGAGGCCAAACAAATAGCTGAGAAAAGAAGAAAAGTGAAAGGCAAAGGAGAAAAGGAAAGATATACCCATCTGAATGCAGAGTTCCAAAGAAGAGCAAGGAGAGATAAGAAAGTTTTCCTAAGCAAATGATGCAAAGAAATAAAGGAAAACAACAGAATGGGAAAGACTAGAGATCTCTTCAAGAAAATTAGAGATACCAAGGGAACATTTCATGCAATGAAAGACAAGATAAAGGACAGAATCAGTGTGGACCTAACAGAAGCAAAAGATATTAAGAAAAGGTGGCAACAATACACGGAAGAACTATGCACAAAAAAAAAGATCTTAATGACTTGGATACCCATGATGATGTGATTGCTAACCTAGAGCCAGACATCTTGGAGTGTGAAATCAATTGGGCCTTAGGAAGCATAACTATGAACAAAGCTAGTGAAGGTGATTGGATTCCAGCTGTGCTATTTCAAATCTTAAAAGATTATGCTGCCAAAGTGCTGCATTCAATATGCCCACAAATTTGCAATACTCAACAGGTCTGGAAATTCATTCCAATCCCAAAGGGCAATGGCAAAGAATGTTCAAAGTACCACACAACTGCATTCATTTCACATGCTAGCAAGATAATGCTCAAAATCCTTCAAGCTAGGCTTCAACTGCATGTAAACCAAGAACTTCCAGATGCACAAGCTGGATTTAGAAAAGACAGAGGAACCAGAGATTAAATTGCCAATATCCGTTGGATCATAGAAAAAGCAGGAGAATTCCAGAAAATCATCTACTTCTGCTTTATTGACTATGCTAAACCCTTTCACTGTGTAGATTACAACAAACTCTAAAAGATTATTCAAAACATGGGAATATCATTCCACCTTACCTGTCTCCAGAGAAACCTGTATGCAGGTCAAGAAGCAACAGTTAGAGCCGGACATGAAACAACGGACTGGTTCCAAATTGGGAAAGGAGTATGTCAAAGCTATATATTGTCACCCTGCTTGTTTAACTTATATGCAGAGTACATCATGTGTAATGCTGGGCTGGATGAATCATAAGTTGGAATCAAGATTGCCAGGAGAAATTTCAACAACCTCATATTTGCAAATAACTCCACCCTTATGGCAGAAAGCAAAGAGGAACTAAAGAACCTCTGGATGAAAGTAAAATAGAAGAGTGAAAAAACTGGCTTAAAACTCAACATTCAAAAAACTAAGGTCATGACATCAGGTCTTATCACTTCATGGCAAATAAATGGAGAAACAATGGATCAAAAGTGTGACAAACTTTATTTTCTTGGGCTCCAAAATCACTGCAGATGGTGACTGCAGCCATGAAATGAAAACAAAACAAAACAAAACAAACAAACAAAAAGCTTGCCCCTTGGAAGAAAAGCTATGATCAACCTAGACAGCATTAAAAAGCCAAGACATTACTTTTCCGACAAAGGTCCATCTAGTCAAAGCTATGGTTTTTCCAGTAGTCATGTACGGATGTGATAGTTGGACCATAAAAAAGGCTGAGCACTGAAGAATTGATGTTTTCAAACTGTGATGGTGGAGAAGACTCTTGTCAGTCCCTTGGACTGCAAGGAGATCAAACCAATTCATCCTAAAGGAAATCAACCCTGAATATTCATTGGAAGGACTAATGCTGAAGCTGAAGCTACAATACTTTGGCCAACTGATGCGAAGATCTGACTCACTGGAAAAAACACTGATGCTGGGAAAGATGAAGGCAGGAGGAGAAGGGGATGACAGAGGACAAGATGGTCGGATGGCATCACTGACTCAAAGGATATGATTTTGAGGCAACTCCAGGAGATAGTGAAAGACAAGGAAGCCTAGCGTGCTGTAGTCCATGGGGTTGCAAAGAGTTGGACACAACTGAGAACCTGAACAACAACAACATTTATAAGTATAGGGATATTTATCTGCATTTTATGAAAGAAGATGCTGCTGCTCAGAGAGATGTTAAGACTCATACACCTATGAATGGCAGAGCCAGAATTCATAACTAGTGTCCATGTGGTTCTAAGACCCTTTTTCATGGCTCCACCAAGCCACTTCCATAATGATCTTTGACTTTCCTGTGTATCACTGTATCAGAGTATCTGGAACAGTGCCTGACACGTAGTAGGTCCTCAGTAAAAATGTCTCTTGATTAAAAGAAGTCCTGCTCGGTGCAGAGCCTGCTTTCACTCATGCCTCTGGGCAACCCTATGGAATGTAATAAAATAGTGCACTCATAGTCACTGACATTAAGCTTGTTTCAATCTGTTCCAGGTCACAGGTTGTTGCTTGTTTTGTTCTTTGTTGTCTCTGTCTTTCCTTGTATGTGTTTGAAATCTATGAGGTAAGACCTCATGGGGGCAGGATCCGGTCTTCCTTGCTTGTACCACTGCAGCACATCTACACTCAACAGTGCTTCACAGACTGATCAGGCCATGTTAATCATTGACAGAAAGTCTGCTGAAAGAAAGAAATAAATCTGCACTACAAAAGTATCATTAGCCGACACTCCTTTTTCACTTGAAAGAGCTATGCACAGCCTATGAAGATCTAAAAAGTATATTTTCCTTTGTTCCTAGAGAAAGGAGGATAGCAATTTGAGTAGTAAAGTCCTTTATTGTGGTCACTCATTTCTGTGATATTTACATGTGAAGAAGTTCTACTTAGCTTGGGATGAAGTCTTCTTGGGAGAAGCCATGTGCGCATGGCTGAAGATTTAAACTGATCAAGTACAGCCAGAAAACTCCACTGAGGCAATTAGCTCTCTAATTGCAGTCTATTTACATTATGGTTGAGTAAAGAGGCTGGAGATAGAGTGGAATCAAGGAAAACCTGTGGCACCCTCTCTGGGCTTTGAAGATAAGGCTGTAGCCTACAGTACAATTAGTAGGTCAAGGATTTGGATCTGTTTTGTTCACTGCTGAATCCCCAGTGTCTTGAACAGAAACTGGCACATAGATGGTACACAATAAATATTATTTAAATGGAATAGAATATAGAAATAACGATGATTATGAGGAGGAAATATTGGGAAGGTTATCCCTTTAATTGGAGGATATACTTTAAAAGCTCTTGAATTTAGACTTTTTAAGGAATGTTGTCTCCAAAAGGGATAAAAAGATAAATTTAGCTCAGGAGACATGTGAGGGTTCTTTGAAATGTTAGCGCCTTCTCCAAGTAAGTATTTTCTGTTTTGGACAGATTTCAGGAACACAAGAAGTTTTGGGGCAATTACGTTATTGAAGTTTATAAAGAAAGAATAATAAGCAGGCTTTCCTGGTGACTCAGATGGTAAAGAATCTGCCTGCAAAACGGGAGACCTGGGTTCGATCCCTGGGTTGGGAAGATTCCCTGGAAGAGCGTATGGCAACCCACTCCAGTATTCTTGCCTGGAGAATCCCTATGGACAGAAATGCCTGGCAGGCTACTGTCCGTAGGCTTGCAAAGAGTTGAACACGACTGAGCGACTAAGCACAACACACAGCACAGAATAATAAGCAGTATCGCTTTTATATTATATTTGGCTTATGTAAGTATTGCCAAAAGCTTAATTAAATCCCATGAAAATTGAGAATAAGAAATGGGTCCTTGTTATTACTGTTATTTAACATGGTTTTGTAGGCAAGGAAAATGAAAAATTGGTAAGAATATCAAGAAAGAAAATAAAATGCATTCTTGCTTCATTGATAATTACATTCTAATAGATTCAAATTTTTCAAAATAAATGAAACTAAGTTTAGTAAGAAAATTAGGAATTCACTTGTTTGACTTAGTATGAGTAGAATGCTGGAGTCCTAATTAAAAAAATAGATATCCAACAAGCAACAAAGGTTTACTGTATAACACAGGGAACTATAGTCAGTATCTTATAATAACCTATAATGGAAAATAATTCTAAAAATAATGTGTATATGTATAACAAAAAAACCCAAAATTTCATAAGTTGACAATATACAGGCTGTTTCATATACTAGAAATAAGTCAAGAAAATTTATTTTAAAGAAAATAGGAATATATTTAGCAATAAAAGTACTTGGCCTACCTGAAAAGCAATATGAACACTGCAACAGTATCCACAAGTCAATATTTCATAAATATCCTAAAAATCTCACACCTCGCCTTATGTAATTGATTGTGTTGCAATTAAATTACAATAAGAATTCAGAAGAATAAATGTTTGAAAATAATAAAATTTTGAGGGAAAATATACACCTCTGTATGGGTTAGTGAGAATTCTAACGGCCCCTGTTGTTGTTCTTCAGTGGGTAAGTCGTGTCCGACTCTTGGCAACCCTGTGAAAGGCCTCTGTAGCCAAAATCTGACTACCAGTGGCTTAAAGTAGGTTTTCTTTCTTGTTTACTTCATAATCTGTTGTGGGAGGGTTTGACTTCCTTATTTTCTTGTTATGACTGTTATTTAATTTCTAAGCATAGATTCAGTGCATATTCACTCTGTTACAGTCACTAATTACATTTTCTCCTTTAATTCTCACAGAAATACTGTGTGTTAGCCCCGTTTTATCAATAAGGAAACTGAGGCTCTGAGAAATACAATAAATAATTGGTAGAGGAAATTCAGGTTACCTATTAAGCCAACCAAGTATTTTTGACCTCCTCAGATTTTAAGCTTATCTCACAGTAGATAGAAACTATAATATAAAACAATTAGCCAGATGGATATAGCATAAATGGGTAATATATATGCAACATACTATATTATCTTTCATTCTGTTTCTGTTTTATGTAAAAATAACAAAAATGAAGAGTATGTGTCTGAAAACTAAGAGAGCTAGAATCCTAACCTTCGCTGTGCTACTAAAGAGCTTTGTGACCACCTTCTTGGTCCTCGGTTTATATTATCTATAAAATAATGGGAGCTGAATGATAATATCTCCACAGTCCACAACCAAATGGTTCTCTAATGAGGAAATGGATTATAAAGCCTGTCTGGATCCAAAGCCTATGCTTTTGGTTTTCTGTGTAAGTTGGTGTCTTTATATTAATAATACTTCTATCTATAACAACACAGGTGAATGCTCTGCCCTTCACTCCACCTGTCTAAGTCTTCAGATGTGAAGGAAAATTTGACTGTCGAGGGGCCTCTGGGACAGGACAAAAACTCACCACTTTTTATTGTGACCATGTGATTCAAAACTCGGTTTAAGAGACCCTTCCACAGTGCACAATGAGCTGTTTCTTGTTTATAGCAAGTAGATTTGTTTTGGCATAAACTTGGAAATCTTGTTTTGAAAGCAAGAGCCTCTTAAAATAATATACTCTATATTCATGTAAAATAAGAAGACATTACAAGATACAATTTAATAGGAATTTACTACAGTAAAATGAGAATAAATATCAAATGAAATTTAAAAAGTAGACTTTTAAATACTAACACCAATATATATTTTTTAATTCTCTATTAAATCCTGCCCATCCTTTAAAGGATAACCTTTAGAGTATTTAAAGTATATCCTTTCTTCTTTTGTGGATCTATTTTATTTTTTAGAATTGTGGTTTTGAAGATTAAATAATAGATTTAAATTCAATTGATTCTGACCTTTCTTTAGCAATTGACTTTTATGATGAGCTTTTTAAAAATTATATTTCCTGTATTGCTTGGCACTGTGACATGGCAAGTCAGCCAAATAAAGATTATAAAATTAAATATGGCTTATCTACTGTGTACAGTTGAGTAGCTGGACGGTTTAAGTACTGTGGGGTTTTTTTGTTTTTTGTTTTACACATATGCAGTCAAGTTAATACCAAGAAAATTAGCCCCATCCTGTCGGAGTCTCTGCAACCCCGGTTACAAAGATAGTGACGTTCTCATTGATTTTTTTCTGTGCTAAGTTGCTTCAGTCATGTCTGACTCTTTGCAACCCTATGGACTATAGCCCTCCAAGCTCTTCTGTCCATGGGATTCTCCAGGCAAGAATACCAGAGTGGGTTGCAATGGTCCCCCTCCAGGGGATCTTCCTGATCCAGGGATTGAACCCACATCTAGTACGTCTCCTGCATTGGCAGGCAGGTTATTTACCACAAATACCACCTGGGAAGCCCATTTTTTTGTCCTATATAGTTAGAATATCCATTGGTCGTTATGCTACCAATGGTTATTTATTAGCCTTGATGTTAGATTAAGTTTCTATGATGTACAGAATGGAAATTATTTCTCTGTAAAATTTTAAAATAATTATCTATAGAACATATTATCTTACATACAATGGGCAAGTTTTAATGTGATATAAACAAAGCATGTATTCTGTGTATTTGTCATAAGTTAAGCTCTTTCATAGGTTAAATAGTGTCAGATTTCACAGCAGCTAGACTTAGTAACTCTTTAGTTAATTGTTTTGTTTACCTGGCATTTTTAAAAAACCTACAGTATTCATGTTTATAGAATGACTAAAAACATTCGGGAAAGCAAAGCGGGTAGTGTAGTTGGGTCCATATGATGTCCAACACTGCTCTCTACTGGAGAGAAGCAAGTCATAAAATAACTAGCTGTTCAAGTGAAAAAAAAGTCAATTTCAAGTAATATTTGAAAATGAAGGTGTAATCCTCAAACTTTCACATATGTTTCTGAAAAATGCTTGTTTTAGGCATAATGGAATACAATGAAATAACTGGAAGAAATGACTACAGACATCATCTGAGATTAGTTGGAAGAGAACCTGTCATTTTAATTAACTGAAAAATAGTTGTGGGAGTTTTGGAAAGTATTATTAGGCCAAACATGAAACAGCTTAATAGCATTCAAATTTTGAAAGTCTATAAAGTAAATATTTTTGTATATAATAGTGAGTTTACTGATGCTTTATGTTTTTAATTTCAACAAACTGCTGCCATTAAAATATCTGCTGAGTACATTTACAAAGTATCTAAATGCACTGAGCAAAGAGATGTATAGGTTGAAATATTTGCATAGAATATATTAATATAATTAGTTTTAGACTATAAAAATTTGCTCAGTATTTGTCAAAGTCTTTATGATGATTTTCCAAAGACATTTTATAGTTTTGTAAAATCTGTGAAAAATATATGGTACATTGTTATACCTTTAAACATATAGACTAATGCACAAGACATTTTAGATCACTATCATCTTACTTTTCATGGTCAAATATCTTCTAAATGTCCCTTTATGTTTTACATCATTTCTATCTGTGCATATTATTTAGGATTAATTTAATAACTAGTAGCCTTTTAATATGGAGAAGGCAATGGCAACCCACTCCAGTATTTTTGCCTGGAAAATCCCATGGACGGAGGAGCCTGGTAGGATGCAGTCCATGGGGTCGCTAGAGTCGGACACGACTCAGCGACTTCACTTTCACTTTTCAGTTTCATGCATTGGGGAAGGAAATAGCAACCCACTCCAGTGATCTTGCCTGGAGAATCCCAGGGATGGGGAAGCCTGGTGCGCTGCCATCTATGGGGTCACACAGAGTCAGACACGACTGAAGTGACTTAGCAGTAGCAGCAGCAGCCTTCTAATAACTAGTAGCCAAAATTTAAATGCAAACACACAAATGCACTCACACAATAATTCCCAAAATGGAATCAGTAATATACAGTAATTTAAGAGGGTTTTTTTTTTTTTTGTAAGTTTGCCTAATACTGTCACTGGCTGATTGATTGGCAGACTAATTTTATTGTAATGAATTTAAAGCATATTACATTTTCAATGATAACTACCTCTTGATTATGAGAAAGAAGTTGATGCTTATTTTCATTGTTACATTTTTCTGTAGCTTCTAAATTTCCTATAGAGAACATACATTACTATTAAAATAAAATATTTATTCATAAGTAAAAAGAAAAATTTTTTGCAGATTTTCAAAGCATAGGCACATACTTGTGTATGGGATTTACACATGGATTTAGGTAAGGTCTAATGCCTGATCTTAAAAAAAAACAAAGTGTGCTGAAAAGAATGTTGTCTCTTTGAAAATATGAAGAAAAATAATTGATAAAGTCTTGAGTACTTAAAATATTCCGCACCCACCATTATCATGGCCATGGAACAAATAACTGTTTCTTTTGCTCTTTTGCCACACTGAAAAATACCACTCAGAATCTACATGTATAAAGCAAAACAGTCTGATATTATACTCTCTTCTCATCAGTGTTATTTTTTTGCTACCACATGGAGGAGCTAAGACATGAAGTTGCTAAAATATAAAAGTAATGACTTTTACTGAGTTGAAAGTGTTCACCATACCAGTGTTCCATTTTCTGAAAGATAATTTAAAAAAAAATTCCGTATTTTTTATTTGGGTAAATTTCAAACAAAAAAGAGAATTTTTGAGATTGACTTCTTTTATTCAGCATAATTTCCTTAAGAGTCATTCAGGTTGTGTGTGTAACAATAGTCCATCTATTTTTATTGCTGAATAGTGTTCCATGGTATGGATGTACCATAGTTTGTTTAACCATTCACCCACTGAAGGATATTTGGGTTGTTTCTGACATTTGACTTTTACAAATAAGTCTACTGTGAATATCATTTCAAAAATATTTACAAGAATATAAATTGTCATCTCTTTGATATAAATACCAAAAAGTGCAGCTGCTGTGTCTTATGATGAGTTCATGTTAGTCTTCAGAGAAACTACCAAACTATATTTCAGAGTGGCTGTAACATTTTACATTCCTAGCAACAGCAGCATCCTATAATTTTATTTGCTGATCTGACAACCTTACAAATATTAAGGATCTAACTTTCTTGATCATTAAAGAATCTGCCTGCAATGCGGGAGGCCTGGGTTTGATACCTGGGTTGGGAAAATCCCCTGGAGGAGGGCATGGCAACCCACTGCACTATTCTTGCCTGGAGAATCCCATGGATGGAGGAGTCTGGCAGACTACGTACGGTCCATAGGGTCGCAAAGAGTCAGACACAACTGAGCACTTAAGCATACACAACTTTCTTGATTCTCCTTGCCGTTTCCCTCAACGTTTATTTCTGTTGGCAACATTCTTCTCTCTCATCTCCCTCTACAACACGGCGGCTACCTGGGGAAGCCATGGTTCTGACACTTCTCTGTCCTTCCATTGAAACCTCAGTTCCAGGGTCTCCTTAATCCATACCTTTTACCCAGAATACTCCTTCCCCAAGCTCCACTTTGTATACCCTGCTGTTGAGTCTGCTTCTTTAGCTGACACCTCAGAGGAACTTAAACTCAATGTGTTTGAGTGTATGTTTCATTTCTTCCTTTCATTTAGGTCTTGTTAAATTGTCGCCTTTTTTAGAGGCAACCCACTCCAGTATTCTTGCCTGGAGAATCTCATGGATGGAGGAGCCTGGTGGGCTACAGTCCACAGGGTCGCAAAGAGTTGGACACGACTGAGCGACTTCACTTCACTTTCCTGATCACTCAGTCTTAAATATTATATTCTGCCCTATGTTATTATTTGTGTTATTTTTACTTATATAATCTAAGATGTATTAGAAATCTGTTTGTGATCTAGATATAAATATAGAAATATATAGATACATTCATATATACATACCTGGATACATACACACACAAGTATGCTCACTGGGATGTAAGTTACACCAAAACAGGGACGTTTTTCATCTGTTATATATCCAACAATTAGCAAATGCTTGACTCATAGTAAATACTTTTTTTTAAGGAATAAATGAGTATGTGTAACATTAACTTGTTATCATTTGGGGGCTTAATTCAATTTTTATTGTATCAAAGTTTGTTGTAGTTTAGTCATTAAGTCATGTCCGACTCTTTTGCAACCCTATGGACTGTAGCCCACTGTCCATGGGATTTCCCCGGCAAGAATACTAGAGTGGGTTGCCATTTCCTTCTCCAGGGGATCTTCCTGACCCAAGGATTGAACTTGTGTCTCCTGCACTGGCAGGCAGACTCTTTACCACTGAGCCACCAGGGAAGCACTTATCAACGTTATCTATGTCCATTTTAAATATTTCCCCAAGATTTATAATGAAACAACAAAATGTTACCCAGCCCTTTCCCCAAGCGTCACTCACGGACACAACTAATTTCAGCTCGTTATTTTCTTCTTTGTTTCTGGATGACCAGCTTAACTATCGTGCCTCAGTTTGTCATCTTGTAGTGCTCGTCATCCTCCCTTGATTCCTGGGTTGTATTTCTTCCTTTGCTGTATTTTACATACTTTCCTCTTCTCCTATGGAGAACTGGGACACAGGAATTTAAATTTTTAGTCCATCTTAGTACATATTTTTCCCCCTCTTGGTAATCTGTAATCTTGCCCTAAATCTTTTTTTTTTCCTTAGAATTTGAAGTTATTTTTCTTCCATTATTGCTGATGTGAAGTCTGATGTCATATTTCCTGGCCTTTGTGCGATTTTTGTTTCTCTCTGGGGTCTTTTACGGTCTTTTCTCTGTCTCTAGTGTATTGAGGATGAGCCTGATGTGCTGGGTTTGTGTCTCTGTTTTCACTCATTACAGTGGCGTAATCTTGCAACCCACAACTCCCCTGGCCTTGTTTCTCCTGCCTGTTAACAGCTCGATTGAGATGGGATGAATAACCCCTTGGCCATGGCTTGATTCCATTCTTTTCCTTCCCCCTTCAGACACCAGGTAGAGTGGGAAAATACAGAAACTAAAGTCCTTCCTCTGACCTGTATTGTGTGCAAGCCTTTGGAGAGCACTTAGGACCAGAGTATTTAGGCTGTTTGTGGGTTGGTGTGCCAGACTGTGTGTTCCTGAATGTAAGCGTTTAACCCCTTAATAGCGTGGTAAGGCAATTCCTCCCAGAATTAGCGCCTGAGGTTAAGATTTGGGAGGAAGTAGATTGTCAGAAAGTGTTCCCAGGAACAACCAGTAAGGACATGGGAAGGCAGACAGATGAGGGAAAGCAATCAAGTGAATCCCCAGCTGCAGCCTGATTCTGTGAAAAGTTCTGCATCAGGATGTTACACGTTAGAGTTTGCCCCACTTCCCAGCAAAGGGGCCGGCCCTCTGCACTTCTACACCAGTCATTGGTTAAAGAATTGTTGAGATAGCAGAAAACTCCCAGAAGTTTATAGCTCTCAGTACTGGCAAAGTAACCTCACTGACCAAAGGGAATCCTCTGAAAGTCTTGGTGTGAGCCCTTACCAGCAAAGCATGGGGAAGCTGGAGGATGGATCCCAGTGCTGTTCAAGAGGATCCAAGGAAAGCTGAGCAGGCACCAATATCCACTAAATTCTAGTTTCATCTCCAAAGAATCAGTAAATTAAGAAGTGGCCATCCCTCATAATTATAACGCATTTTGCAGTTTACAAGGTTGTTTTTTTTTTTTTTCCCCCTCTCATCTCTTATTGCAATTGGTCTTCAGAGAAATTTTGTAAGGAAAAAAGAACAAAATTATTCTTATGTTTCAAGAATCATGACTTTTCTAACATTTTCAAATTCTAAGCCTAGGGTTTATTCCAGCATGCTGCATCACATTCAAGAGTCTTGTAAATATTTTATATAGACATGGAATGCATACAAATACAAACCTTAATCAGAGGAAGCATTATGACTTTTTTTAACTTAAACTATTATGAGGAATAATCTGCTTTTCAGTTTTAAAACTGTTCCCATTCAGTGCATCCAACATTACACAGAAGAAAAGGGTTAAGTGGCAAGCTCCATATCAGATGTCTTTTTAGTTCCCACAGTCTTTGAAGGCTTCTCCCTGTTTCATTCCTCAGATGACTTAATTAAAGCCAATGTGAAAGAAACATATTAAAAGGTTCCTGGAGCACCACAAGAGGTTGATTCATTTAGAATGTGCTTGGAGTTCTTCCATCATTTCCCATATGGAGCTATTTACATATAACACTTATGACTCATGACATTGCTGTCAAAGTAAGGAATATTTTTCCATAAATATTTTCAGTAACTCTTACAGTCTGTGATCGACACATCAGACACTTCTTGTAGTTCAATAATCACTTATCTATAAAGAGTTTGCTTTCACCTCCCAGTCTGCTAACGCTAGACCAACCACTAATGGGGAATCTTTCAGTGATATGATAAATACAGAGAGGTTGAGAACAGTTTACACCATAGATTTTTCAGAACTAAACAGCTTCTATTGTGTTCGCTCCCCTCCTGTCACTTAGACCCTTTATCCTTTCTGGATGATCTAAAACAGCTTTTCAAATCTGGTGGCACATTAAAATCACCTGGGGAGCTTTAACATACACAGGTGCCCTAGACTCCACCGCCAGCCAATTAAATCAGAGTCCCAGGCACTGGTCTGCATAAACCTCCCATGTAATTATATCATACAGACAAAGTTGAGTACACTGACCTGAAACAGAAGAAAATGTGATGGGTCCATTGGTGTCAGGAATCAGTTTGGTTGTCTTCCATATCTTCAGTTCAGTTCAGTTCAGTTACTCAGTCCTGTCTGACTCTTTGTGACCCCATGAATCACAGCATGCCAGGCCTCCCTGTCCATCACCAACTCCTGGAGTTCACCCAAACTCACATCCACTGAGTTGATGATGCCACCCAGCCATCTCATCCTTGTCGTCCCCTTCTCCTCCTGCCCCCAATCCCTCCCAGCATCAGAATCTCTTCCAATCAGTCAACTCTTTGCATGAGGTGGCCAAAGTATTGGAGTTTCTGCTTTAGCATCAGTCCTTCAAAAGAACACCCAGGACTGATCTCCTTTAGAATGGACTGGTTGGATCTCCTTGCAGTCCAAAGGACTCTGAAGAGTCTTCTCCAGCACCACAGTTCAAAAACATCAATCCATATCTTAGTGGGCAACTTTTCAATTCCTTTTTAGCTGAGAATTTCTTCACTTATTTTGGTCTTTTTTGCAGGTCTGGTCAACCAACTTGAGATCGCTTTGGGGCAAACATAGTGCCTAATGATATTGCATCCAGACCTAGTAGCAGTTTTATGACATAGTTTAAACATATTAGAAACAGAAACTGTTGTATCTTATAGAATCTGAAAACTGAAACCTTTTTGCCTTAATGCTTCTGAGCTTCACTTTCTTTCCATGAGCTCATCAGAAAGGGGATCAGCAATTATCTCCTGTATTTTCATCTCAGCTTTTCTATCAACCTTCCACTATTCTCCTGACCTGTTACTATTTTCTAAGTCTATTCCTTAGATTTTTAGTAAAAGAAATCACCTGTGATGGTTTTAGAACTGTAATTCCCTAGGCCTCTACCCTTATAAAAAGAATTTTCATTGTTATATTTTAACCTGCTTCCTAGGTGATTCTCATTAAAGTAATACATAGAGCCCAGTTTAAAAAACAAAAGTCTAATTTCTTTAGTTATTGTTATTTTTTCAAGAATGAAAGAAGGAATCACATGTGGTTTAAAAGACACTCTTATATTGCTATTTTGTTCCCTTTCATTCTGTGAGTTGACACATGAAAAAGATTCTACTTACTTATTTGATGTAAAGTATATACACATACTGGAGAAGGGCATGGCAACCCACTCCAGTATTCTTGCCTGGAGAATCCCCATGGACAGAGGAGCCTGGTGAGCTACAGTCCATGGGGTTGCAGAGAGTTGGACATGACTGGAATGACTTAGCACCCACACGTACACATATACGTACCCATGCATATGTCTGTTTATTTAAGAACTGATGAATTCATATCTCACTTTGGTGTTATGATTGGTAGTATGTGACAAGAGAAGTCTTTGGAAAATTATATATGTCTAATGAATGTATGATGCTAAAGCTGAAACTCCAGTACTTTGGCCACCTCATACAAAGAGTTGACTCATCGGAAAAGACTTTCGTGCTGGGAGGGATTGGGGACAGGAGGAGAAGGGAACAACAGAGGATGAGACGGCTGGATGGCATCACTGACTCGATGGACGTGAGTTTGAGTGAACTCCAGGAGTTGGTGATGGACAGGGAGGCCTGGCGTGCTGCGATTCATGGGGTCACAAAGAGTCGGACACGACTGAGTGACTGAACTGAACTGAACTGAATGAATGTAATGATTATTTGCTATTTATTTTAAAATATCCTGTAGAATAAAATATCCACATGTCAATTCTAATTTTTCTTGAATGTTTCATGATATTGGTCTTCTGTTTAGGAGGTATTATATTGCTCCAGGATACATATTTTATTACAATGTGGTAATTACTATCAAACTTTTTTCTTTTGGGCAGGATAGGTTAGGTTTTAACTAAAAACCTCTAGGGATCCTTTAAAATTCTAGAGCATGTATTTTTTTTTTATTATTTTTTAATGTACTTTATGGTTTTGATGAGCATTGTATATTAGGTATTAAAAATGTGTGTTTTTAAATTTTATATGCTAATTGGAAAACAAAGAAAAATTTTGATTTACATTATAAACTGCATTAAAGCACATTAAATTTTTAAAATATATTTTTGACAACATGAAAAAAATGTATATACTTTAAATTTTCAGATAACAATTTTTTAATTGTTCACATGTTTTAAATTTTAAATTTGAGATCAACTTTATTCCTTTGGGCCCAACAAAATAACTTTAATTTTCTTTCCATTAAAAATCTGCAAGCAAATTATTTAGGAAAAGTGTAATTTTAAGAAATCTTAGAATAATGGAATTGTATGTGACTAAGTAATGTGTTAATATTTTCATATCATGTAAAATAATATAAATTAGTAACTCCTCTGTGCTGGATTTGGATTTGAATTACTATCACGTCATTCTGTTACCCCATGATATATCTCAAAATGATTTAATGACACATGATGTAGTAAGGCCTGTCTCACAGTAAACATTTTCAGTTTCTTGGCAGCACAGAAGTAGAGCAGCCCAAAGGAACAGAAGTTGTAAGAGACGCTGTAAGGAAACTAAAGGTAAGCAAGCCCTCAAAGTAAGTGTCTCATGTACTGAACTTACCTTTGGCCATCAGTAGACCAATGGAAATTCAAAGCATGAATAGTCTTAGTAAAAATGTGCTGTTTAATGAATACCACTAGATCAAGGAAACGTATTTAATGATAAGTATGCAGACACAATTATTTTTCCGGATGTGGCAGAGTCTTCACAGTTTCATAAGGTGTAATTTTTTATAGAAAGTGAAAGTGAAGTTGCTCAGTCGTGTCCAACTCTTTGCGACCCCGTGGACTGTAACCTACCAGGCTCCTTTGTCCATGGGATTCTCCAGGCAATTCTCCATTTCCTTCTCCAGGGGATCTTCCCGACCCAGGGATTGAACCCAGGTCTCCCGCCTTGCAGGCAGACGCTTTAACCTCTGAGCCACCAGGGAAGCCCTACTCAACAACAAAAAAAAACGTAAGAGCAATATTTCAGAAGTATTGGCATTCTGTTGGAGAAGGCAGTGGCACCCCACTCCAGTACTCTTGCCTGGAAAATCCCATGGACAGAGGAGCCTGGTGGGCTGCAGTCCATGGGGTCGCTAAGAGTCGGACATGACTGAGCGACTTCACTTTCACTTTTCACTTTCATGCATTGGAGAAGGAAATGGCAGCCCACTCCAGTGTTCTTGCCTGGAGAATCGCAGGGACGGGGGAGCCTGGTGGGCTGCCGTCTATGGGGTCGCACAGAGTCGGACATGACTGAAGCGACTTAGCAGCAGCAGCAGCAGCAGCAGTAGCTTGCCTTTACTTTGCTTGGGCAATGTGGACTCATGCCCTAACTCAAAGACAAAACAATCTACTGTAGTTAGAAAATCGAACCCACCAGTTGAAAATGAAGAAGTAAAATTCATTCCAAAGCAGCATTTTGCACTGACACTGTACATTAAAGACATACTAATGGACAAACCCACAAGGGTCTGGCCGTATCCATGAGCAGACTCAGAGAACTGGTGAAAATAAAAGCAGAAATAAACAGTAAGCAGCTCCACATACTCATAATCAGCAAATTTCCTGAGAAAACCTTACATAATTTCCATGCCTCCTTTGCATGTTTTTCTAATTGCATTCCATCCCCAAAGACATTGTTTCCTCTGAGATACTAAAATTCAAAAACTCCTTCAGCAGAATTCTCATGTTTATCACATTAAGAAAATTTAACATAACACTATTTTGTTAACACACTTTATTGTTATCTCTCTGGTTGTTCTCAGAATTTTTTTTTGAGAAACAACCCTCCTCTAACTTTATTTAGTTTTGAGATTATCCAATTATTGTATAGTATGGGTAGGCCTCTGCACCAGGCAAAGCCACAGACATTAAAATGTATTACTTCGCTTTGAGAATGTCATATCGGGTGGAATTTACTGTTTAAATTGAGAAAAAAAAATTGAAGTGAGTTGGCTTGTTTTCTGGGTAAAGAAATAAAAGTAGATAATTTGTGTCCATTTATTTTACATAATTTTTATATTTTTCCTGTTTTTAAAGAAATCTACTAAAAGGTTCCAAGGTGATATCACTCCCATCTGGAAAAAAAAGGCGGACAAGCCAATCATTACTTTTAACAATTCATTAGACAAAAAAAAAAAAATTAAACTTCCCTTGTGGCTCAGCTGGTAAAGAATCTGCCTGTAATGTGGGAGACCTGGGTTTGATCCCTGGGTTAGGAAGATCACCTGTAGAAGGGAAAGGATTCCCACTCCAGTATTCTGACCTGGAGAATTCCATGGACTGTATAGTCTATGGAGTCGCAAAGAGTTGGACACGACTGAGTGACCTTCACTAGACAAAAGTGTACTTGTGCTTGTTTGGCAAATACTTTTAAGCCCTAAAACAGGATTTAAAATGTTTCACAATTTATGGACAACATTTAGAATAAGATTCCATCTAAATGTTCAAAATGTTGCACACTTTGGACATGAGTCCAACTTCACTATAATCAGAATGTTTATAATAGAATAATGATATTTGCACTTAATGTTTCTTTGTACCTAGGAGGTCCTTTATGAAATGAACCCAAATGCAAACCCCAAAGCATTCAATTATGTAGTGAGTGATAATATATAAAAAGATATTTGAGATGAAATGTCTTCTAAAACAAGCTACTATTAGGAAACTTTGTATTTAGTTCTTATGTAGTTTGTGTTTGGAAATGGACTCTGTTAGTAAAGGAATGTGATTTACAATAAGATAAAAATCATCCAATGTAGTTTAAAAAATGTATACTCAGTTGATAATAGCTTTTCTCTTTCAAGTGCCTTTCAGAATACTTAATCCTATAAACAATCTTTAGTCTGTTGATTGCAAAATGTTTGTAGATCAGGGAAATATATATAAAGGTAATAATTCGTGAAATAATTAAAATAATAAAAAGTGTTGTTTATTCATGTCTATCTTAATTTTTTTGTTTATTTGTGTCAAAGGTCAGATGCTACAACTCAAAGTATATAAGAGTGTTTACGTTTAAGAACCTAGACACTGGCTCCTCTTTAATTCTGTTGTCATGTAAAGATAGCCAGAAGATGGTGCTATGGTTCTACTGAAAAAAAAAAAAGAAAAAGAACAATTTGCTTATTAACTGGGTTTTGAGTACACATATCTAATTTTAATTTACTGCTTATTTTTCTTAAACATATGTATTCTGTGTACTATCCACTATATTTCAGTATTTGATTTTATTTTCCCCACAAGGTAACATTTTATTTAAACCTGGTAATTTTTCAGATGTTTGCAACATTAATCTATTAGCTTCTGAATTTAAAGAAATATTCAAAATGTAAGGCTAATACAAGATGATAGAAAACTTCCATGATTCTCAATAATGTATTTTTTATGCTTCTATGATTATTTATGCCTAATTATTTCTCAAGAAAAATTTTAGAACTTTATTTTATTGGGTACTATTTTTCTGTTGTTTTGTGGAGAATTCACAATTTATAACGTTTTGTTCAATATCATAATTTTTATGTGTTTACTTTCAAAAGTTCTATATATGACAAAACAGCATGTTTTCTAGTTCTCGATCACATTCAACAATTTCCATCTCTTAATCATGTTTTAGTCTATGATTTAAGAAAATGCCAAAATTTTCAAAAAGTAATAATTAAAAAAGCCTTTCTACTTCTTATTTTTAGTATCAAAGCTACTTTTAGGAATCTTGTTTTAATAGTGATTTATTTATTTTTAATACAACTACTACAGATGTCAGCAGGCTCATAAACAATGTCAGAGTTTCATAAACAGTCTGTGATATTTACATGTGGATGAATTTTGGTATGCAAGGCCAAAACTTCTTGGATTCTTTGGGAGATAACCAGGGAGCAGCATTCCTGGACCCCAGTTTTAGAGGACAGACCCCCTCACCTAAGCAGAGCTAGCTTAATATTACATGAAGGATTGTGGACTTGGGAATTAATAAAATGTTCTGTTAAATCTAGGCCCACCAGTTTCTCCACTTGACTTCATGCTCCCTGTGTAGCCTACTGCAAACGGGTTTTGTTTTTATCACCAGTTATTTAATTAATGAAATGATTAGGGCTTATTTTAATTGCTAAAACATATACACATAACTGATTTCCCTGTGAGATTATCAAAACTTTTAATTAAATCAACAATTTATAAAAACCACAAAGAGGATTCGAATTAATTCATTAATTTTAATTGCTTAATAATGTGTATTACATTAATAATATAGTTAGATTTCACTTTTTTAAGTCCTTTGAGAAATGAATAGAAACTGTTAGGATGATACTGAAACTCAGCAGTGCTCTCTTTAAATTTGCTTTAGCTGCTCTATTTGCCAGCGGCATACATTTAACGTAGTACTTTATGCAGTACTTTATACAGTACTTCTATTGATACTTCATCATTTCATGATGATAAAAGCTTTATTTTGTTTGTTTGTTGTATCCAGATAGCCTCCAGAATTCTTAGGCTTTACTCCCTTTGAACATTTTTACTCGATTATTATATTCAAGTTTTACTAGTAGATCACTCTATCTAGATTACCAAAAAATGTATTCACTGAAACAAAGATGAGGGAGGAAAAAAAACTTCAAAAAGGCTTTTTCAGCATTAGAATTCAAGTAGTAGGTAGGGAGAGAAAGGAATACAATATAAGCATGAATGTATCTTCAAAATATAAATTACAAGTATTTCAGAATGCAGTTCAGAGATCTGCAAGTAGGAAAAGACTTAGAGGGATCATGCAAGCTATAGGATAAGGTTATCTTTAAAAAATACAAGCAGGAATGAGAATATTAAACTGTTTAAAATACAGATTAAACAAATATATCCTTCAGCTTAAATGTTTTTCAAGGTCTGTGAAACAGTTAAGCCTGATTTCTATAGACCTATTTTATGACCAAAGTAACTCTCCTGAGACTTATTTTCTCATCTTTGAAATGGGCCAATCAGACTGGATGATTTCTGAATCTTCTTTGAGCACAATCACTTTATCTTGATATGAAGCAAAGGAAAAGGCTTCATAAACCATAGATCAAATATTTTATGTTTATTTTTCTTTTTCTGTCTCGTTCTCTTGTTTCCCTCTCCTTCCCTCCTTGCTCCCCTCTTTATTTTCTCTACTTGTAGCCCCTACTTCTTCCCCTTGTTCAAATTTTCCCCTTCTTTCTTCCTTTCTTTTCTTTCTGACAGAAAAGACATAAGTTTAATGTTAGTGGTTGTTTTGTGATGGGCGTTTGGAAACTAAAAGAGGTCAGAGGAACGGTTGTGTCCCAATGTGAAAAAGGCTTCAAGAGCTATTGCTCATTGTCTGTTTCTGGAAAGGAGCAGCACCCAGGAAGCCAGTTCAGACTGCTTCCGCGGCCAGCAATGGGGCTGGCTTTGTTCAGATGCATTCACATGGATGGAAAGCAGCTGATTTGTGTTGTCAGCCTCCATATGTGAAAACCCCCAAATTGTTTTGATTATAGCAATACAGGAAGAAGGTTATGAAGGGAAAAGAAACAAATTAATCCACTTTCTTTGGGAGAGAGCTGGGATAATTTGTAAAGAGTTGCACTGAAGAAAAATGTTTCTTAAACACACACACACAAAAAAACCCTGGCATGAATTAGTCACATTTATGTGCAGAATGTAAGCCTGCTTAATACTGAAGAAAAAAACTGCCTATATTTATAGGATAGTACAGAGAGTAAACTAAAAAATTATACCATCCAAAATGGAATAAAACAAATGGAACTCCTCCACCCACCCACCCTGCCCTGGATATCAAGGCAGACACTTCAAGGCATCCTTATATGCATTAATTATATTATTCTCCATGGCCGTACAAAGCCATGAAAGGAGAAAGAGGCCTTTAACCACTCTCTGTTCTGGGACTGAAGTATACCACATGTGTTTACATCTGTCCTAAATTAGAAGGAAATACACAATGTAAATAAATATGACACACAAAAGATGACCAAACTCCACGTTGCCTTACAGATAATCTATTTTGAATCAAGTTAGGATGATCCATATGCTAAATATATATATGTGTGTGTGTGTGTGTGTGTGTGTGTGTGTGTGTTATACTAGGAAATAACTTTTTGAGCCCTGTAAGAGGGGTTAATAAATACAATTTTTTTCAATAATTTTTTTCTGTTTCTTGAAAAGAAAGGTGGAGGTAGGGGAGGGAGGAGAGAAGGAAGGTCGGGAGAGTAGCACTGCCAGATAAAACCAGTACATTTAAATATCTCTAGAATGAGTCTAGTTCTGAGTATTTTAGCTGGGATAATCATTTCAGTTTGAATATGGTAATCTGTCTCTTTTCATTCATTGATTTCATTAAGTAGGACAGTATACCAAACAATGTAAGTATCTGGAAATGCAAAGATCTAGTGCTCTGGACTGCAAGTTTCCTAAAATCATTAAAAACAAAAGATCCACAGGAAAAGATATTTCTGCTTATTTTCAGACAAAGAGTTTTTATTTTCTGTTTGATATGAATATGATTTTTGAAATATCATGAAAGAAGTATATTAAGTTTTTTTAAAGTTATTGAGAATCAGCCTGATTTTAATGATAGTAATGGTAGATCACTGTGATTTCTAAATATTTGGAGGCTGTGTGGGGTTTATAAAAATATAATGGGCAATAGGCAATAATTTATTTCATGAAATTTCAGCATTGAATGTAAACTCTAAATATATGTTTGTGTTCATTTTCCATAGACTAAATTACAATTTTGTGAATAAATTTTCATTTGTAGTTTGCAAGACATATTAAGAAATCTGAAGGCCAGAAAATTCCCAAAGTTGAGTTGCAAATCTCAATTTATGGAGTAAAAATTCTAGAACCCAAAACAAAGGTAAGGCTTATTTTTGAACATCAGAAGCATTCTTTTTTTTTTTTTTTTTAATCTTTCCATTTTCTTTCTTTTTTTTTCTTGCACTTTTTTTTTTAACTTTACAATATTTTATTGGTTTTGCCATACATCAACATGAATCCACCACGGGTGTACACGTGTTCCCCATCCTGCACCCCGCTCCCACCTCCCTCCCCATACCATCCCTCTAGGTCATCCCAGTACACCAGCCCCAAGCATTCTGTATCCTGCATCGAACCTGGATTGGCAATTCGTTTCTTATATGATATTATACATGTTTCAATGCCATTCTCCCAAATCATCCCACCCTCTCCCTCTCCCACAGAGTCCATAAGACTGTTCTATACATCTGTGTCTCTTTTGCTGTCTCGCATACAGGGTTATCATTACCATCTTTCTAAATTCCATATATATGCGTTAGTATACTGTATTGGTGTTTTTCTTTCTGGCTTACTTCACTCTGTATAATAGGCTCCAGTTTCATCCACCTCATTAGAACTGATTCAAATGTATTCTTTTTAATGGCTGAGTAATAACTCCAGTATGTATAGGTACCACAGCTTTCTTATCCATTCGTCTGCTGATGGACATTTAGGTTGCTCCCATGTTCTAGCTATTATAAAAAGTGCTGCGATGAACATTGGGGTACACGTGTCTCTTTCAATTCTGGTTTCTTTGGTATGTATGCCCAGCAGTGGGATTCCTGGGTCATAAGACAGTTCTATTTCCAGTTTTTTAAGGAATCTCCACACTGTTCTCCATTGTGGCTGTACTAGTTTGCATTCCCACCAACAGTGTAAGAGGGTTCCCTTTTCTCCACACCCTCTGCAGCATTTATTGCTTGTAGACTTTTAGATCACAGCCATTCTGACTGGTGTGAAATGGTACCTCATTGTGGTTTTGATTTGCATTTCTCTGATAATGAGTGATGTTGAGCATCTTTTCATGGTTTGTTAGCCATCTGTATGTCTTCTTTGGAGAAATGTCTGTTTAGTTCTTTGGCCCATTTTTTGATTGGGTCATTTATTTTTTGGGAATTGAGCTGTAGGAGTTGCTTGTATATTTTTGAGTTTAATTCTTTGTCAGTTGCTTCATTTGCTATTATTTTCTCCCATTCTGAAGGTTGTCCTTTCACCATGGTTAGAGTTTCCTTTTTTGTGCAGAAGCTTTTAATTTTAATTAAGTCCCATTTGTTTACTTTTGCTTTTATTTCCAATATTCTGGGAGGTGCGTCATACAGAATCCTGCTGTGATTTATGTCGGAGAGTGTTTGCCTATGTTCTCCTCCTGCAGTTTTATAGTTTCTGGTCTTATGTTTAGATCTTTAATCCATTTTTAGTTTATTTTGGTGTATGGTGTTAGAAAGTGTTCTAGTTTCATTCTTTTACAAGTGGTTGACCAGTTTTCCCAGCACCACTTGTTAAAGAGATTGTCTTTTCTTCATTGTATATTCTTGTCTCCTTTGTTAAAGATAAGGTGTCCATAGGTGTGTGGATTTATCTCTAGGCTTTCTATTTTGTTCCATGGATCTATATTTCTGTCTTTGTGCCAGTACCATACTGTCTTGATGACTGTGGCTTTGTAGTAGAGCCTGAAGTCAGGTAGGTTGATTTCTCCAGTTCCATTCTTCTTTCTCAAGATTGCTTTGGCTATTTGAGGTTTTTTTGTAATTCCATACAAATTTTGAAATTATTTGTCCTAGCTCTGTGAAAAATACCATTGGTATTCAATGCAATACTGATTGCATTGAATCTATAGATTCCTTTGGGTAGTATACTCATTTTCACTATATTGATTCTTCCAATCAATGAACATGGTATATTTCTCCATCTATTAGTGTTCTCTTTGATTTCTTTCACCAGTGTTGTATAGTTTTCTATATATAGGTCTTTAGCTTCTTTAGGTAGATATATTCCTAAGTATTTTATTCTTTTCGTTGCAATGGTGAATGGGACTGTTTCCTTAATTTCTCTTTCTATTTTCTCATTATTAGTGTATAGGAATGCAAGGGATTTCTGTGTGTTGATTTTATATCCTGCAACTTTACTATAATCATTGATTAGCTCTAGTAATTTTCTGATGGAGTCTTAAGGGTTTTCTATGTAGAGGATCATGTCATCTGCAAACAGTGAGAGTTTTTTCTTTTCTAATTTGGATTCCTTTTATTTCTTTTTCTGCTCTGATTGCTGTGGCCAAAACTTCCAAAACTATGTTGAATAGTAGTGGTGGAAGTAGGCACCCTTATCTTGTTCCTGACTTTAGGGAAAATGCTTTCAGTTTTTCACCATTGAGGATAATGTTTGCTGTGGGTTTGCCATATGTAACTTTTATTATGTTGAGGTATGTTCCTTCTATTCCTGCTTTCTGGAGAGTTTTTATCATAAATGGATGTTGAATTTTGTCAAAGGCTTTCTCTGCATCTATTGAGATAATCATATGGCTTTTATTTTTCAATTTGTTAATGTGGTGTATTACATTGATTGATTTGTGGATATTGAAGAATCCTTGCATCCCTGGGATAAAACCCACTTGGTCACGATATATGACCTTTTTAATGTGTTGTTGGATTCTGTTTGCTAGAATTTTATTAAGGATTTTTGCATCTATGTTCATCAGTGATATTGGCCTATAGTTTTCTTTTTTTGTGGCATCTTTGTCAGGTTTTGGTATTAGGGTGATGGTGGCCTCAAAGAATGAGTTTGGAAGTTTACCCTCCTCTGCAATTTTCTGGAAGAGTTTGAGTAGGATAGGTGTTAGCTCTTCTCTAAATTTTTGCTAAAATTCAGCTGTGAAGCCGTCTGGACCTGGGCTTTTGTTTGCTGGAAGATTTCTGATTACAGTTTCAATTTCCGTGCTTGTGATGGGTCTGTTAAGATTTTCTATTTCTTCCTGGTCCAGTTTTGGAAAGTTGTACTTTTCTAAGAATTTATCCATTTCTTCCAAGTTCTCCATTTTATTGGCATATAATTGCTGATAGTAGTCTGTTATGATCCTTTGTATTTCTGTGTTGTCTGTTGTGATCTCTCCATTTTCATTTCTAATTTTATTGAGTTGATTTTTCTCCCTTTGTTTCTTGATGAATCTGGCTAAAGGTTTGTCAATTTTATTTATCCTTTCAAAGAACCAGCTTTTGGCTTTGTTGATTTTTGCTATGGTCTCTTTTATTTCTTTTGCATTTATTTCTGCCCTAATTTTTAAGATTTCTTCCCTTCTACTAACCCTGGGGTTCCTCATTTCTTCCTTTTCTAGTTGCGTTAGGTGTAGATTTAGGTTATTTATTTGACTTTTTTCTTGTTTCTTGAGGTAAGCCTTTATTGCTATGAACCTTCCCCTTAGCACTGCTTTTACAGTGTCCCACAGGTTTTGGGTTGTTGTTTTTTCATTTTCATTCGTTTCTATGCATATTTTGATTTCTTTTTTGATTTCATTTATGATTTGTTGGTTATTCAGCAGTATGTTGTTTAGCCTCCATATATTGTAATTTTTAATAGTCTTTCTCCTGTAATTGAGATCTAATCTTACTGCACTGTGGTCAGAAAAGATGCTTGGAATGATTTCAATTTTTTTGAGTTTACCAAGGCTAGATTTATGGCCCAGGATGTGATCTATCCTGGAGAAGGTTCCGTGTGCATTTGAGAAAAAGGTGAAATTCATTGTTTTGGGGTGAAATGTCCTATAGATATCAATTAGGTCTAACTGGTCTATTATATCATTTAAAGTTTGTGTTTCCTTATTAATTTTCTGTTTAGTTGATCTATCCATAGGTGTGAGTGGAGTATTAGAGTCCCCCACTATTATTGTGTTACTGTTAATTTCCCCTTTCATACTTGTTAGCATTTGTCTTACATATTGCAGTGCTCCTATGTTGGATGCATATATATTTATAATTGTTGTATCTTCTTCTTGGATTGTTCGTTTGATCATTATGTAGTGTCCTTCTTTGTCTCTTTACACAGCCTTTGTTTTAAAGTCTATTTTATCTGATATCGGAGAAGGCGATGGCACCCCACTCCAGTACTATTTATCTGATCTGAGTGTTGCTACTCCTGCTTTCTTTTGGTCTCTATTTGTGTGGAATCATTAATTGCAATCACACTCCTACTTTAATGAATATTTAAAATATGTTACCCAGTGGCTCAGTGGTAAAGCATCCACCTGCAGTGCAGAAGGTGCAGATGTGGGTTCAATCTCTGGGTCAGAAAGATTGCCTGGAGTAGAAAATGGTAACCTATTCCAGTATTCATGCCCGTAAAATCCTATGAAGAGAGTAGCAAGCGGGCCGAAGTCCATGGAGTCACACAGAGTTGGACACATCTGAGCACACACACACTCACCCATTGAAACTATCTAGTTCTCAGTTAATGACAATGTAAAACTCTATAGGATTTATAGGGGGGAAAGCAAAGTTTGAATTTGCTTTCTGAGTGGTTTGTTCTTCAGCCTGTGTCTGGGACGTAACAATCTATATTGAGTGTATGCAAAGGTATTTCATCTTGTATTTAGGAATTTTTCTTCATATGCTTTGAAAGAGATGCATTTAAGTTTGGTTCACGGAGTATGAAAGAAGACAAAAGCTGTATGATGTTCATTAAAGTGCCCTGATTGACCCTTATTACCTGTAGACATAATCAGTGCATTAGTTTACTATGGCTTTCATAATAAAATACCACAGAACCTTGCGGCTCCAACAAGAGAAATTTATTTCTCACAGTTCTGGAGGCTGGAAGTTCATGAGTAAACTGACAGCAGCAAGCTTGGTTTCCTTTGAAGCATCTCTCCTTGGCCAGCAAATGGCAGCCCTCTTGGTGTCTCTTCACATGGTTGTCTGCACATACACTCCTGGCGTCTCTTTGTGTGTCTAATTTCTTCCTCTGATAAGGTCACTTCCTCTTATAAGCTGGCTTAAAACTTAACATTCAAAAGACTAAGATTGTGGCATCTAGTCCCATCATTAGTGGCAAATAGATGGAGAAAAAGTGGAAACGGTGACAGATTTTATATTCTTGGGCTCCAAAATCACTGCAGAGGGTGACTGAAGTCACCAGATTAAAAGACACTTGCTCCTTGGAAAAACATCTAGACAGCATATTAAAAAGCCGAGGCATCACTTGGCTGATAAAAGGCTACATAGTCAAAGCTATGGTTTTTCCAGTAGTCATGTAAAGATGAGAGTTGGACCATAAAGAAAGCTGACCACCAAAGAATTAATGCTTTCAAACTGTGGTGCTACAGAAGATTCTTCAGAATCCCTTGGACAGCAAGATGAAACCAGTTAATCCTAAAGGAAATCAACATTGAATATTCATTGAAAGGATTGATGCTGAAGCTGAAACTCCAATACTTTGGCCACCTGATGCTAATAGCTGACTTACTGGAAAAGACCCTGATGCTGGGAAAGATTGAGGGCAAGACGAGAGGGGGGTAATAGAGGTTGAGATGGTTAGATAGCATCATTGATGCAATGGACATGAGTTTGAGATACTGGGAAATACTAAAGGACAGGGAACCCTAGTGTGCTATAGTTCCTGGGGCCACAAAGAATGGGACACAACTTATGGAATGAATAACAACAACAAACATAAGGACACAAGTCAGATTGGATGAGGAACCATTCTAATGACCTTGTTTTGACTTAATCAGCTCTTTCAAGCCTTATTTCCAATTAAGTTGGAAACACAATATAGTTGTGTTTTGAGGTATGGGAAGTAAACCTTCAACATATAAATTTGGGTAGGAGGACAAAAGTCAGCACGTAACACATGGTAACACTATATATGTGAAGTGCTTGTATATCTCCCCTACAGATCCAATGGGAAAAAAAATAAAAATATAATCTTTTCCAGATTACAAAGTAGGAAAAACCACTAGACCATTTAGGTATGACCTAAATCAAATCCCTTACAATGAAACAATGGAGGTGACAAGTAGATTCAAGCAATTAGATCCAATAGCAGAATGCCTGAAGAACTATGGACAGAGGTTCATGTACAAGAGGCAGTGATCAAGACCATCCCCAAGAAAAAAAAAGGCAAAATGGTTGTCTGTTCAGTTTAGTTCAGTCACTCAGTCATGTCCAACTCTTTGCGACCCCATGGACTGTAGCATTCCAGGACTCCCTGTCCATCACCAACTCCTGGAGTTTACTCAAACTCATGTGCATTGAGACAGTGATGCCATCCAACCATCTCATCCACTGTTGTCCCCTTCTCCTCCCTCTTTCAATCTTCCCCAGCATCAGGGACTTTTCCAGTGAGTCAGATCTTTGCATCAGGTGGCCAAAGTATTGGAGTTTCAACTTCAACATCAGTCCTTCCAATGAATATGCAGGACTGCTTTCCCTTAGGACAGACTAGATGGATCTCCTTGCAGTCCAAGGGGCTCCCAAGTCTTAGGACGCCTTAAAATAGCTGATAAAGGAAGACAAGCTCAAGGCAAAGGAGAAAAGGAAAGATGTACCCATTTGAATGCAGAGTTTCAAAGAATAGCAAGGAGAGATATGAAAGCCTTCCTCGGTGATCAGTGTAAAGAAATAGAAGAAAGCAGTAGAATGGGAAAGACTCTCTTCAAGAGAATGAGAGATAGCAAGGGAACATTTCATGCGAAGATGGGCTCAAATAAAGGACAGAAATGGTATGGATCTAACAGAAGCAGAAGATACAAAAAGAGGTGGCAAGAATACACAGAAGAACTATACAAAACAGATCTTCTTGACCCAGATAACCACAATGGTATGATTACTCACCTAGAGCCAGATGTCCTGGAGTGTGAAGTCAAGTGGGCTTTAGGAGGCATCACTACAAATAAAGCTAGTGGAGGTGATGGAATTCCAGTTGAGCTATTTCAAATCCTAAAAGATGATACTGTGAAAGTGTTGCATTCAATATGCCAGCAAGTTTGGAAAACTCAGCAATAGCCACAGGACTGGAAAAGGTCAGTTTTCATTCCAATCCCAAAGAAAGGCAATCCCAAAGAGTGTTCAAACTACCACACAATTGCACTCATCTCACACGCTAGCAGAGTAATGCTCAAAATTCCCCAAGCCAGGCTTCAACAGTGCATGAATTCTGAAATTCCAAATGTCCAAGCTGGATATATGAAAGGTACAGGAATCAGAAATCAAACTGCCAACATCCATTGGATCATCAAAAAAGCAAGAGATTTCCAGAAAAACATCTATTTCTGCTTTATTGACTATGCAAAAGCCTTTGACTGTGTGGATAACAACAAACTATGGAATATTCTTAAAGAGATGGGAATACCAGACCACCTGACCTGCCTGCTTAGACATTTGCATACAGATCAAGAAGCAAGAGTTAGAACTGGACATGGAACATCACACTGGTTCCAAATTGGGAAGGGAGTACATAAAGGCTGTATATTGTCACCCTGCTTATTTAACTTACATGCAGAGACCATCATTGAGCAATGCTGGGCTGGATGAAGCACAAGCTGAACTCAAGATTGCCGGGAGAAATATCAATAACCTCAGATATGCAGATGGCACCACTGTTATGGCAGAAAGTGAAGAACTAAAGAGCCTCTTGATGAAAGTGAAAGAGGAGAGTGAAAAAGTTGGTTTAAAGCTCAACATTCAGAAAATGAAGATCATGGCATCTGGTCCCATCACTTCATGGGAAATAGATGGGGAAACAGTAGAAACAGTGGCTGACTTTATTTTGGGGGGCTCCAAATCACTGCAGATGGTGACTGCAGCCATGAAATTAAAAAATGCTTGCTTCTTGAAAGAAAAGCTATGACCAACCTAGACAGCATCTTAAAAAGCAGAGACATTACTTTGTCAACAAAAGTCCATCTAGTCAAAGCTATTGTTATTTCCAGTAGACATGTATTGATGTGAGAGCTGAACTATAAAGAAAGCTGAGCACCAAAGAGTTGATGCTTTTGAACTGTGGTATTGGAGAAGACTCTTGAGAGTCCCTTAAACAGCAAGGAGATCCAACCAGTCCATTCTAAAGGATATCAGTCCTGAATATTCATCAAAAGGACTGATACTGAAGCTGAAACTCCAATACTTTGACTACCTGATGCAAAGAACTGACTCACTGGAAAAGACCCTGCTGCTGGGAAAGATTGAAGGCGGAAGGAGAAGGGGATGACATAGGATGGATGGCATCACCAAATTGATGGACATGAGTTAGAATAAGCTCTGGGATTTGGTGATGGACAGGGAAGCCTGGTGTGCTGCAGTCCATGGGGTCACAAAGAGTTGGACATGACTGAGCAACTGAACTGAGCTGACTCCACATTCACATTAATATGTAGTTGTGAATGTAATTTTCACCTAAAATTCCTGTGTTGAAGCCCAACTCACAATATGGCCATAATTGGAGATAGAACCTTTAAGATAATTAGAGTTAAATGAGTTCAAATTAGACCTTAATTCAATAAGACTGGTGTCCTTACAATAAGAGAAGGGGACATCAGGTATGTGTGAACACAGAGGAAAGCTATGTGAGAACATAGCAAGAAGACAGCCATCTGTAAGCCAAGAGGCAAGGCTTCAGCAGAAACCAAACCTGTCAATTCCTTGATCTTGGGCTTTAAGCCTCCAGAACTGTGAGAAAATAAATTTCTATTGTTGAAGCCATTCAGTCTGTGATATTTTGTTATGGAAGCCCTAGAAAATAAACATAGCTCTTTATTCATAATGCCTCAGAATTACTGTTTAGTATTTTGATAAGATCATGAAAGTCAGTTTCAAAAAACTGATTAACATTCAACCCCAATCATTTTACAAATATATATTACCAATGCTTTATTTTAATATGGTAGCATGTTTACTGACCAGGCTTCCCTCGTGGCTCAAATGGTAAAGAATCTGCCTACAATGCAAGACCTAGGTTCAGTCCCTGAGTTGGGAAGATCCCCTGGAGGAAGGCATGGCAAGCGACTCCGGTATTTTTGCCTGGAGAATCCCCATGGACAGAGGAGCCTGGCAGGTTGTAATCCATGAGGTCGCAAAGAGTCGGACATGACTGAGCAACTAAGCAAGCTTACTGACCAGTTAATTCAATTTGAAAGCCCTAGGAAATCTACCTGTAAACAGATTATGGAAATATTTTCATAGATCTGCAGAGTTTACTAATCCATTATTTGCCACTGATATCTTCAGTCAATGTGTGTAACAACCCTTGACAATGTCTTGCTATTCAAAGAGTGGTCTGTATTAATACTGTTAAAACAAACAAACAAAAAAAATATGTCAGTGAGGAAGAGACAGGCCAGTGAGGCAAAGTATAGGAGAAGGACAGTCTCAGGAAAGACGCCTTCGGCAGAAGCCTTAATAAGTTGAACATTTGTACCTCCTTGCTGTTGAAATGGCTGAATCAGGCTATCTAGCAGTGTCTAAACATTACAGTCATACAGCATAGAGCCTCATTTTAATTTTCATGCTGGCAGACAACTCTCTGATGACTTACCTTTGGTTTTGTATGCAAGGAAAGAATGCAGCGTTGTAGACATTTACTTTTTTGCTCATTTTGTGTACTCATTTTCAGCCGATGATCAGTAATGTGAATCAGAGTTATAGATCAAATCTCAGCAAGCAGACATGTCAATCTCTGAACCTGGAAGGATCACGTGACAGATGCTATAGTTACAATCCTTTGTAGCTCAGTTGGTAAAGAATCTGCCTGCAATGCAGGAGACCCAGGTTTGATTACTGGATGGAGAAGATCCCCTGGAGAAAGAAATGGCAACCCACTCCAGCATCCTTGCCTGGAGAATCCCATGGACAGAGGAGCCTACCAGGCTACAGTCCATTGGGTCATAAGAGCTGTACAAGACTTAGCAACTAAACCACCATACTTATATATACACACACACAGTATATATATACTGCATAGACATATATATGTAGTATTAATCTTCAGTTCAGTTCAGTTCAGTTCAGTCGCTCAGTCGTGTCCGACTCTTTGCAACCCCATGAATTACAGCACGCCAGGTCTCCCTGTCCATCATCAACTCCTGGAGTTCACTCAAACTCATATCCATCGAGCCGGTGATGCCATCCAGCCATCTCATCCTCTGTCGTCCCCTTCTCCTCCTGCCCCCAATCCCTCCCAGCATCAGGGTCTTTTCCAATGAGTCAACTCTTTGCATGAGTATTGGAGCTTCAGCTTCAGCATCATTCCTTCCAATGAACACCCAGGACTGATCTCCTTTAGGATGGACTGGTTGGATCTCCTTGCAGTCCAAGGGACTCTCAAGAGTCTTCTCCAACACCACAGTTGAAAAGCATCAAGACTTCGGTGCTCAGCTTTCTTCACAGCCCAAGTCTCACATCCATACATGACCACTGGAAAAACGATAGGCTTGACTAGAAGGACCTTTGTTGGCAAAGTAATATCTCTGCTTTTCAATATACTAAGTTGGTCATAACTTTCCTTCCAAGGAGTAAGCGTCTTTTAATTTCATGGCTGCAGTCAACATCTGCAGTGACTTTGGAGCCCCCAAAATAAAGTCTGACACTGTTTCCACTGTTTCCCCATCTATTTCCCATGAAGTGATGGGACCAGATGCCATGATCTTCGTTTTCTGAATGTTGAGCTGTAAGCCAACTTTTTCACTCTCCTCTTTCACTTTCATCAAGAGGCTTTTTAGTTCCTCTTCACTTTCTGCCATAAGGATGGTGTCATCTGCATATCTGAGGTTATTGATGTATCTTCCGGCAATCTTGATTCCAGCTTGTGTTTCTTCCAGCCCAGCGTTTCTCATGATGTACTCTGCATAGAAGTTAAATAAACAGGGTGACAATATACAGCCTCGACGTACTCCTTTTCCTATTTGGAACCACTCTGTTGTTCCATGTCCAGTTCTAACTGTTGTTTCCTGACCTGCATATAGGTTTCTCAAGAGGCAGCTCAGGTGTTCTGGTATTCCCATCTCTTTCAGAATTTTCCACAGTTTATTGTGATCCACACAGTCAAAGGCTTTGGCATAGTCAATAAAGCAGAAATAGATGTTTTTCTGGAACTCTCTTGATTTTTCCATGATCCAGCAGATGTTGGCAATTTGATCTCTGGTTCCTCTGCCTTTTCTAAAACCAGCTTGAACATCTGGAAATTCATGGTTCACCTATTGCTGAAGCCTGGCTTGGAGAATTTTGAGCATTACTTTACTAGCGTGTGAGATGAGTGCAATTGTGTGGTAGTTTGAGCATTCTTTGGCATTGCCTTTCTTTGGGATTGGAATGAAAACTGACCTTTTCCAGTCCTGTGGCCACTGCTGAGTTTTCCAAATTTGCTGGCATATTGAGTGCAGCACTTTCACAGCATCATCTTTCAGGATTTGGAATAGCTCAACTGGAATTCCATCACCTCCACTAGCTTTGTTCATAGTGATGCTTCCTAAGGCCCACTTGACTTAACATTCCAGGATGTCTGGCTCTAGGTGAGTGATCACACCATCATGATTATCTGGGTCATGAAGATCTTTTTTATACAGTTTTTCTGTGTATTCTTGCCACCTCTTCTTAATATCTTCTGCTTCTGTTAGGTCCATACCATTTCTGTCCTTTATCGAGCCCATCTTTGCATGAAATGTTCCTTTGGTATCTCTAACTTTCTTGAAGAGATCTCTAGTCTTTCCCATTCTGTTGTTTTCCTCTATTTCTTTGCATTGATCACTGAGGAAGGCTTTCTTATCTCTCCTTGCTATTCTTTGGAACTCTGCATTCAGATGCTTATATCTTTCATTTTCTCCTTTGCTTTTCGCTTCTCTTCCTTTCACAGCTATTTGTAAGGCCTCCCCAGATAGCCATTTTGCTTTTTTGCATTTCTTTTCCATGGGGATGGTCCTGATCCCTGTCTTCTGTACAATGTCACAAACCTCTGTCCATAGTTCATCAGGCACTCTGTCTATCAGATCTAGTCCCTTAAATCTATTTCTCACTTCCACTGTATAATCATAAGGCATTTGATTTAGGTCATATCTGAATGATCTAGTGGTTTTCCCCACTTTCTTCAATTTAAGTCTGAATATTGACTTAGTAATTAGGAAGCTGAATGTGTAAATCTTCTTCATTCATTGCTCCAATGGAAATCATTGCAGAAGTTGCAAGGGTGATTTTCCTTAGATAGAAGAGGTTCAAGAGTATTTGAGTTTACCGTGAAGAAATGTACTGTGTAATATGTTTCATATGAAATTGTATACAGATGATGTTATGTTTTAAGCTGTAATATTAGTAGCAATAAAATAAAATGAAAAGATTCTTGTTCAAAGGGTTCTGCCAATTTTTTAACCTTTTGGAAATATATTAATCTGTGTAGACCTCAGTAATCTCCTAAGTAAAATTGCACAGTTGAAGTAATGGTATCCAAAGATCCCTTGTAGCTCAGGAAACCCATGAACCTCTGATCCTCTTTCCCCTTGTGTTTTTCTAAGTGCTATTGAAATGATTTAGCTAAATCCTGAGTCAGAAGGTTTATCTCATTACATTTTTATTTAAGCTGAGGTGTATGTAGTTATAAAACCAGAGTACGACAGATGATGTTTCATAAGTTGTATTATTTGCTCAGCTGGTATTCCAGAAAAAGAAATCTCTTCAACTATGTTTATTTTCATCTGTGTTCACAGGAAGTTCAACACAATTGCCAGCTTCACAGAATATCATTTTGTGCAGATGATAAAACTGACAAGAGGATATTCACTTTCATATGCAAAGATTCCGAGTCAAATAAACATTTGTGCTATGTATTTGACAGCGAAAAGTGTGTAAGTATGCCAGATGTTTTAGGGTGGTTTGCTCTACTTTGTAAGCCAGGAATTGTCTTGTTTCCAGCATTAGTAAAGTATTTAGAAATGAATAAGGTCTGCAAATACTTAACTTCACAAATAGATTCTTCCTGTCATGAGAATATGCTTCAGGATTTCATCCCTAAATAAATTTCACGTTAATGGACACAAGCTTGTATGCAATTTTCTTTCCTTAGAATGTCATCCTATGTCATATGTTTACCTGTCTTACAATCACTTGACTTGAAATTTTAAACTCAAATACAAGTTAGTAATGTGCATATAATGCAAAGGAGTAATGGTAAAGCAAAGTATTTTTTCAGGAATGTCATGGATCTGATGAAAATAAATATTTTATTTTATTTTATTTTGAAAATAAATATTTTTAAATATTTTTATTTTTAAGTATTTTTTAAATATTTTTATTTTTATTTTAAATATTTATTTTAAAATATTTTAAATATTTTTAAACTGTAGGAAATGAAATTTGTATGGCTCTTCAAAAAAAAATCTGATTCTTTAAAACTCTGATTTTTGATTTTCATTATTCAGAAAACTTTTTTTTTTTTTAAACTTTACAATATTGTATTAGTTTTGCCAAATATTGAAATGAATCTGCCACAGGTATACCTGTGTTCCCCGTCCTGAACCCTCCTCCCTCTTCCCTCCCTCTGGGTAGTCCCAGTGCACCAGCCCCAAGCATCCAGTATCGTGCATTGAACCTGGACTGACGACTCATTTCATACATGAAAAACTTTTTATAATTAAATGTGATAGAATTGTGTTTATGTGTGTGTGTGTGAGTGATTGATCTTGGGAATATAATCTAAAGTTCTTAGCAAGTAAGAACAATTAGGATACTCCAAAGTTAAGCTCTCTGACAATTCTTTAATCATCTGGAATTCTTAATGAAAACCCATATCTTGACTATATGCATAAGCTAATACCAATGATAACCTAGTCTGAGATCCTGTTATAAAATGTAATATGTGAATTCCAAGCACACATTGTAGCCATTGATAGCTTTAAATGAGAAAGAACGTTTAATCTCAACAGCAGGATTGCATTAGACAGGAAGAAATTTAGTTTATTTATTGTTCATTTTATCATACTGTCAAAATAGAAGGGAATAATATTGTTATCACTATAATATATGTCTTTAATTTCAGTATGTGGACTTCTTAAAAACAAATACTTTTTTATCTGTCCATGTAACTCCTGCATCAGGTGGAAAATAGATACTCAATGAATTTTTTTCCTTTAAAAAGGTTATGTGGATAAATTGACAAAAGGTAGAGCAAGTTATTATCTCTATCTTTTAAACTATAGTTCTTCAAATACGCAAACTACTGTGCTAACCTATTTGGCATCATAATATGTTTTGAAAATTTGATGAATATTATGAAATATCTTGTCAGAATACTATCCTTATTTGTTTAAGACAGTGTTATGTGAACTATATGGAATTTTGTATGAAATTAAAAAGTTCTATTTGAAATGTATCCTATTGAATGAATGCCATATATTTAACGCTCCAGGTGCCTCTTAACCATGATGACTTGCAGGTATTTTCTATGTGATTGAGAAGATTAAAGTTGATACTTGTTGAATATCTTCTACATGTAAGATATGATAACCTTTTACCACTTATGACAAACAGTAAATTAAATTGTCCTTCTTTCTTGCCTTACATATAGAAATGAACTTCCTTAGGATTTTTTGAAATATTCATAACCCAAGTCCTTTATAAATACTAGTCTTTCTATAATTTTATGTCACGTTTTACCTTTCTTTGATGTCCAAACTTGTTACATAATTATTAAAACAAACACTTGCAAGAATTCCCCATTGTTTTCAAAGTACAAACTATATTTCTATCTAATCGCACTTTTTTTAATCGGTTTCCAAAATTTCACTACCTAGACCCGTTATTCCTCTCTTGATATAGCATATTAGCTTTCTTTTTTCTTGAAGGTTGAAAATATTTTCTTGAAGCCTATACCAGTGGCTCACAAACATTAGTGTGCATGATTTCTAAATTATGATTGACAGCAGAAGCAAAAAATGCTTTCTGATATGATTCTAAATGAATATATAGAAAATATGTAGGGCAAGTATCTGTTGGATTATCGAAAAAGTGAGACATTTCCAGAAAAACATCTACTTCTGTTTTATTGACTATGCCAAAGCCTTTTACTGTGTGGATCACAACAAACTGGGGAAAATTCTACAAGAGATAGGAATACCAGACCACCTCACCTACCTCCTGAGAAATCTGTATGTAGGTCAAGAAGCAACAGTTAGAACTAGACATGGAAAAACAGACTGGTTCCAAATCGGGAAAGGAGTACGTCAAGGCTGTATATTGTCACCCTGCTTATTTAACTTATATGCAGAGTACATCATGAGAAACGCTGGACTAGAAGAAGCACAAGCTGGAATCAAGATTGCTGGGAGAAATATCAATAACCTCAGATATGCAGATGATACCACCCTTATGGCAGAATGCGAAGAAGAACTAAAGAGCCTCTTGATGAAAGTGAAAGAGGAGAGTGAAAAAGTTGGCTTAAAACTCAATATTCAGAAAACTAAGATCATGGCATCTGGGCCCATCACTTCATGGCAAATAGAGGGGAAATAATGGAAACAGTGACAGGCTATTTTGGGGGGGGGCTCCAAAATCACTGTAGATGGTGACTGTAGCCATGAAATTAAAAGGTGCTTGCTCTTTGGAAGAAAAGTTATGACCAACTTAGCATATTAAAAAGCAGAGACATTACTTTGCCAACAAAGATCTGTCTAGTCAAAGCTTTGGTTTTTCCAGTGGTCATGTATGGATGTGAGAGTTGGACTATAAAGAAAGCTGAGCACCGAAGTCTTGATGCTTTTGAACTGTGGTGTTGGAGAAGACTCTTGAGAGTCCCTTGGACTACAAGAAGATCCAACTAGTCCATTCTAAAGGAGATCAGTCCTGAATATTCATTGGTAGGACTGATGCTGAAGCTGAAACTCCAATACTTTGGCCACCTGTTGTGAAGAACTGACTTATGCAAAAAGACCCTGATGCTGGGAAAGATTAAAGGCGAGAAGACAAGAGGAGGACAGAGGATGAGATGGTTGGATGGTATCGCTGACTCAATGGGCATGAGTTTGAGTAAACTCCAGGAGTTGGTGATAGGCAGGGAAGCCTGGCGTGCTGCAGTCATGGGGTTGCAAAGTATCAGACACGACTGAGTGAGCTGAACTGAACTGAACTGAAGGCAAGTATATTATGAACAGAGAAAGTTAAAGGCATATAAATGGAGGTAAGGTTTCTACACCTTTCAAACTGGAAAAATGACAGCATTAGTAGACTGAGATAAGTTGTATAAATGTAATATGAATCTCGGAGCAACCACTAAAAAACGTATAAAATGGGATACATTTAAAAATACATTGGCCCAAGTGAATGTGTTAATATCAGATGAAATGCACTTCAAAGTAAAGAAAATTACACAAAGAAGGCAATATTTAATAATAAAAGGCTCATACTACTAAGAAAACAGCAAGCCTAAACTTGCATTGCCAAATCACAGAGCAGCAAAATTACTGAAATAAAAACTGATAGAAATGAAAAGAAATATAGGGTCAATAGGCAAATACACAGTTATATTGACTATTTTGCCACCACTTTTCTTAAAATTAATGGAACAACTAGACAGGAAATCATCAAGAATATAGGATCACTCAACAGCATCATCAACTAATGGAATCAAACAACCAAGGGGAACTTCATTCAACAACAGCAGGTTGCACATTGTTTTCAAGTGCCAAAGGCACATGTACCAAAATAGACTGTATCCGGGGCTGTAAGACAAATCCCAGAAGTGTAAAAGAGTAGAAATTATTAAGCAAGTGCTTTTCAACAATAAAGAAATCAACCTAAAAGTGAAGAACAGAAAGATTATATGAAAGGCTTCAAAAACTTGGAAGTTTTGTTTATCCATATGTCAAAAACGGCATCAAGTTTGTAAGCACTCTGTAGGTCAAAGAGGAATCTTCAAAGAAAAAAATCTTAAATGTGTGAACTATATAGAAATGAAATAGAACATATCAGTGTTTATGTGATACAGTTAAAGCAATTCTGGGAAAGAAATTTATAACAAGTTAATATATTTAAAAGCAGAACATTTCAAATCAGTAATCTAAGCTGCCAGCTCAAGTACTTAGAAAACAGATTATCAAATTAAAGGAAGCAGAAGGATGAAAATAAGAAAGAGAAGAGAAGAAATTAATGAAATGGAAAACAAAAACAATTGAGAAAATCAATGACACAAAGAGCCGTTTCATTAAAAGATAATAAGAGTAACAAAATTTCAGTTAAGATTAGTAAAGCAAAAAAAAAAAAGAAACAAATTACCAATATCAGACATTAAACAGGGATTTCACTGAAAAACATCCAGATATCAAAAAATATTAAGAGGATGCTAGATATTCAAGCTGGTTTTAGAAAAGGCAGAGGAACCAGAGACCAAATTGCCAACATCCGCTGGATCATCAAAAAAGCAAGAGAGTTTCAGAAAAACATCTATTTCTGCTTTATTGACTATGCTAAAGCCTTTGACTGTGTGGATCACAATAAACTGTGGAAAATTCTGAAAGAGATGGAAGTACCAGACCACCTGACCTTTCTCTTGAGAAATTAGTATGCAGGTCAGGAAGCAACAGGTAGAACTGGACATGGAACAACAGACTGGTTCCAAATAGGAAAAGGAGTATGTCAAGGCTGTATATTGTCACCCTGCTTATTTAACTTCTATGCAGAGTACATCATGAGAAACACTGGACTGGAAGAAGCACAACCTGGAATCAAGATTGCCGGGAGAAATACCAATAACCTCAGATATGCAGATGACACCACCCTTAAGGCAGAAACTAAAGAAGAGGAACTAAAGAGGAACTGAAGAGGAACTAAAAAGCCTCTTGATGAAGGTGAAAGAGGAGAGTGAAAAAGTTGGCTTAAAACTCAACATTCAGAAAATGAAGATCATGGCATCTGGTCCCATCACTTCATGGGAAATAGATGGGGAAACAGTGGAAACAGTGTCAGACTTTATTTTGGGGGGCTCCAAAATCACTGCAGATGATGACTGCAGCCATGAAATTAAAAGATGCTTACTCCAAAAGTTATGACCAACCTAGATAGCCCATTGAAAAGCAGAGACATTACTTTGCCAACAAAGGTCCGTCTACTCAAGGCTATGGTTTTTCCAGTGGTCCCATATGGATGTGAGAGTTGGACTGTGAAGAAAGCTGACAGCCGAAGACTTGATGCTTTTGAACTGTAGTGTTGGAGAAGACTCTTGAGAGTCCCTTGGACTGCAGGGAGATCCAACCAGTCCATTCTGAAGGAGATCAGCCCTGGGATTTCTTTGGAAGGAATGATGCTAAAGCTGAAACTCCAATACTTTGGCCACCTCATGCGAAGAGTTGACTCATTGGAAAAGACTCTGATGCTGGGAGGGATTGGGGGCAGGAGGAGAAGGGGACGACAGAGGATGAGATGGCTGGATGGCATCACTGACTCAATGGACGTGAGTCTGAGTGAACTCTGGGAGTTGGTGATGGACAGGGAAGCCTGGCGTGCTGCGATTCATGGGGTCGAAAAGACACGACTGAGCGACTGAACTGAACTGAACTGAACTAATAATCAACTGTGTACACATAAATTTGACAACATAGAAGAATTAATTTCTCAAAAACAAAAATGGCTGACTACCTATTATTGGATAATTTGAATAGCCTTGTAACTATAAAGGCAATTGAATTTATAATTTCAAACTTACTAAAGTAGAAATCCCTACTCCTAGATAGTTTTACTGAAAGAATCCATAAATGCTTAAAGAGGAGTTAACATTGTTCTGCACAAGCTATTCCAAATAACAGAAGTGAGAGAACTCCTAAAATTCACTTTTATGAAAGTTTTATTTTTCAGACACCAAAGCAGGTAATGATAGTGCAAAAAAAGGAAACTACAGACCAATATCCCTCAGGAATATGGATGCAAATATTTTTAACAGAATATTAAATATAACAGCATATATAAAAGAATTATACACCAAGACCAAGTAGAGCTTGTTCCTGGGATGTAAGTCTTATTCAGCATCAAAAATCCAATAATATAATCAATCATATTAACAGGTTAATGAAGTATATGATCCTATCAACCAACATTTTAAAAAATATTTGAAAATAATCAACACCCATTCATGGTTAAAAATCTCAGAAAAATAGGAATAGAAGGAAACTTCTTTTTCTTGTAGGATTTGGGTGTTTGTTTTTGCTATCTGATTCGTACGTATATAACCAAAATGTTTTTGTTCTAAACAGACAATGTAAAACCATTAAGAGTATGTCATTACTGTCATAAATTTGTAGATATGATTTTAGATGAATTTTAATAGTTTATATTACATAATGTTTATGGCAACAAGTAAATTCTAATATAGAACACTGTGTTTCTTGTAAAGTTAATATCATTAATATTTAACATTATTATTGGTAAAATAAATATAATTGATACAACTGAATCTAATATATGATGAGGAATTTTAGACTTATCAGTTTTTCTCATAATTAAACCTGAGTATCACTATACCCTTATAGCATATGTAAATATATACATATATATATGAGAGGAGTCAAATATATGCAAAATCCATAACCTCCTGAATTATGCACAAATTATAGTTGCTACCTACATGAAGAATAAAGGGAGCCCAGATTAAGAGCTAAAGGAAGCTTTAGATTTATATGTTATGCTCAAAGACTTTAATATTGTTTATACATATATTTTTGGAATTAAAGGAAAAAGAACATAGTAATGAGGAAACAAGTGAAAATTTTAGCATAGAAACAGCAAATGCTAAAATAATTCAATGGTTAGGTAAAATAACTTTAAAAAATTGATAGGCTTAACATCAGATTTGGGATGGCAGAAAAAAAATGGTCAGTAACCTAGAAGATAGATGAGAGAAATTATCCAATTAAATGAACAGAGAAAATAAATGATAGTAATATTAAATGACAGAGCCATAATCACCTCTAGGAAAAAACGGAGTGTTCTAACATGTGTGAAATCAAAATCATAAGAAGACAGCAGAGAGAAAGTAAGACAGCAAAGAAAGTCCTGGCTGAAGAATTCCCAAATGTGGTGAAAACTGTCAACCTACAGATTTGAGAACCTTCAAGCTGAATTAGTTATAAAGAAAACCACTTTTATCACAGACAATCTACAAGAGAGAGAAAGAGAGTGAGAGAATGATTAAGGGAATGAATGAATCTTGAAAGCATCCATAAAAAAATATAAAGACATATTATATCTTTACATAGAGAAAGAAAAAAAAAATATGAATGGCAGCTGACTTTTCATTAGTATCAGTAAAGGTCAGAGGAGACTATGACAATATCTTTCAAGCATAAAGTAAAAGATGTCATAAGAAAATTTTACACTTGTTGAAGTCTCAAAATTTAAATCAAAATATTTTGAAATAAATGAAACTACAGTGACTCACCACTAGCGAACTGTGCTTCAAGATATGCTAAAGGAGATTCTTTAATCTGAAGGGAAATGACACAAAAAGTAAATTCAAATGTGCAAAAGAATAAACAAAAAATAAACACTAGAAAAACTGTGACTAAATGTCACTCTTTTTTAAAACAGAACTGTTAAAAGCAAAATTGTAGCATTGTGTCAGGTCATTGCATCATGATGTTAACATGTGACAGTACTACCACAAAGGCTGCATACTATTGTGGTTCAGACGGTTAAGCGTGCATCTGCAATGCGGGAGACCTGGGTTCGATTCCTGGGTCGGGAAGATCCCCTGAAGAAGGAAATGGCAATCCACTTCAGTATTATTGCCTGGAAAATCTCATAGACAGAGGAGCCTGGTACTACATTCCATGGGATCGCAAAGAGTCGGACACGACTGAGCGACTTCACTTTCACTTTCAAGGTTGTTATTATTTATGTAAAGTAATGCACATTAACTCCAAATAGACTGCTCACTTAAAGATGCATATTGTTATCACTAGAGCAATCCACTAAAAAGTAATTCAAAAGTGTATAGTTAAAAACCTATAGAGAAAATAAAATGGAAAACTATTTTTTTTTTTTTTATGAAAAAGACAGTAGGCAAAGAATAGAAATGGAAAAGCAGATGGACCAAGTAGAAAATAAAGTGAAAGTGAAGTCAAGTCGCTCAGTCGTGTCCGACTCTTTGCGACCCCATGGACTGTAGCCTACCAGGCTCCTCCCTCCATGGGATTCTCCAGGCAAGAGTACTGGAGTGGGGTGCCATTTCCTTCTCTAGGGGATCTTCCCGACCCAGGGATTGAACCTGGGTCTCCCGCATTCCAGGCAGATGCTTTAACCTCTGCGCCACCAGGGAAGCCCAAAAGTGATGTAAATATATAGACTAAATACACCAATCAAAGGATGAGATTATCAGGCAGGATTTTTAAAACATACAACTGTTTGATCTCTAGAAGACACACATTTTAGATATAAAATGATGTGTGTGTGTTCAGTCGCTCAGTGACTGACTCTTTGCGACCCCATGGACTGTAGCCCCAGTCTCCTCCGTCCATGGGATTTCCCAGGCAAGAATACTGGAGTGGGTTGCCATTTCCTCCTCCAGGGGATCTTCCCCATGCAAAGATTAAACCCGTGTCTCTTGCGTCGGCTACATTGGCAGGTGGATGCATTACCACTAGTACCAAATATAGGTAAAAAACAGAAGATTGAATAAACATATGCAGTGCAAACCTTAAGTGTGTGAAAGTTGGTGTGGCTATACTCACGTCATAAAGGTGATTTCAAGGCAAGAATATTATCAGACATCAAGACAGACAGCCCACAGTGATTAAAAAACCAATGTGTTTCATTTAATAACATTGCTTTTTAAGAAATAAAGCAAAAAATTTAATAATTGCAAGAAGAAAAAGACAAATTGACATCCGTAGTCATCGATCATAATGCCTTTTTTAGCAATTGACAGAGAAAATAGAAAAAAATCAATAAAGCTACAAAAAATGAAAAAAAAATGTTATCCACCAATTTGATCTAAGTGACATAAATAGAACACTATCCCAAACAACAACAGAGTATACTTTCTTTTTGAGTGTAAGTAGAATATTTACAAAGATGCATAATATCTTGTACCATACTATAAGACAATGAATTTCAAAACTGAAAATATTGCAAAGTATATTCTCTGGCCACAAACTGTCAAAATGTTTTAAATCAAACACTCTGCATAACAGTAGCTCCAAAAAAGTCTCAAGGGATACTAGATTATTTTTATCTGAATAGCAACCAAATATGACACATCAAAATTAGTAAAAATTTGTAAAAAAAAAAAAAAAACAGTTAAAGGGATATTTATAACTTTTTCTATGAGAAAAGATAAAATGATTAAAAATAATCTCTTGACCTTCAGAAGTTAGATGAACAAATTTAAAACAAAATAAAAAGTAATAATAATAAAGAATAGAATCAATGACGTTGAAAACAGAAAACAGTAAAGAACACTGATAAAGTCAAAAGTTGTTTCTTTGATAAGGATAATAAAATTAGCAATCCTCTAAAAAGACAAATTTAGGACAAAAATAAGAGAAAGGACAAATTACCACTTTCAGAAACAAAAAATTTAAGTGCAGATCCTACAGTCTTTAAAAGAATAGAAAGAAAGGATAGAGAGAAATATTATGTAACTATTATGCCAGTAAATTTAGCATGTAAGATAAAATTGATGAATATTTGAAAAACTTGATTTACATGAAACTGGGCTTATATAGTTGCTCAACAGGGAAATTCAGATTAAATGCATTGTGTTAACTGGGAGAAAAACTTGATTTACTGGAACTGAAGGAATAACAAATCTGAATACATATATAATGAAATATTTTTAAAAAATCTCTTGACAAGTAAAATATAAGAGCCAAATAGTTTAAGTTCTAAAAAATAAAAAAAAATTTTATCACATAGATGCAAAAAAAAAAGCACAAGATTCAATCCAATTGATGATAAAATTCATAATAGCCTAGGATTTAAAGGACATTTCTTATTCCAGTAAGGATGTTAAAAATCCTACGAATGACATCAAAATAAATGGTGAATTATTGAGTGCTTTCCCTTGAGACTGGGAACAGGATAAGTGCTTATTCTAACTCTGGCTGTTTAGTTTAGCATGATATTAGATGTCTTATCTGGTTAATAGGAAAAGAAACAGAAGGCATAAATACTGGGAAAAAGAGAAGTAAAACTATCCCTTTCACAGATATAATTTTTTACAAAAAAAAAAAAAAGTCCCATGAAATCTACAAATTACTTTAATATACAAGAATTAATTGTTTCTATCTATCCAAATCAAAGAATGAGGTCAGGAGGAGAAGGGGACGACAGAGCATGAGATGGGGTCGCTAGAGTCGGACACGACTGAGCTACTTCACTTTCACTTTTCACTTTCATGCATTGGAGAAGGAAATGGCAACCCACTCCAGTGTTCTTGCCTGGGAAATCCCAGGGATGGGGGAGCCTGGTGGGCTGCAGTCTCTGGGGTTGCACAGAGTCGGACACGACTGAAGTGACTTAGCAGCAGTAGCAGCAGCATAGTGTTAAATGTAGACACATCCTATGATTTAGTAATTTCTTTCTAGATATTTGAAAAGAAAATGGCAACCCATTCCAGTATTCTTGTCTGGAAAATCCCACGGACAGAGGAGCCTGGTAGGCTTTAGTCCATTGGGTTGTGAAGATTCGGACATGAATGAGCGACTTCACTTTCACTTTCTTCTAGATATTTACCCAGAAATATAAAAACATATGTCCACAAAAAGATTTTACAGGAATATTTGTAACATCTTTATTTGTAACTCAGAACTGAAAACACCACAAACTTCACTTGATAGACAAATGAAAAAACAATTTGAGATATATTCACTAGTTGGAATGTAATCAGCAATAAATCATAAATGTAAGATCTGAGAAACTAAAGAAGACAAATATAAAAGAATATATAGGATGGCCCACTTTTATAGATACAAAGACAGACAAACTGATCTATGGTGATAGAAATTAGAGCAACAGTTACCTGGAAGAAATGTGATTTGACTAGAAGTATGTATAGGAGGAGAAGGAAACGGCAACCCACTCCAGTATTCATGCCTGGAAAATCCCATGGACTCAGGAGTCTGGTGGGCTACAATCCACCGGGTCGCAAAGAGTCGGACACGACTGAGTGACTTCTGTGTGTGTGTGCATATGTATAGGAGATGCTTCCAAGGTGGCTCAGTCTACCTGCAGTGTAGAAGACACAAAAGACGTGGGTTCAATTCCTGAGTCGGGAAGATCCCCTGGAAGAGAGCACGGCAACCCACTCCACTATTCTTGCATGGAGAATCCCATGGACAAGAGGAGCCTGGTGGGCTACAGTCCATAGCACTGGACAGAGTTAGACATGACTGAAGTGACTGAGTACTCATGCATAGGTATAGAAGAGCTTTGAAGGGTGTTAGAGATCTATATTTCTAATGATATGGTGGTTTTATAGGTATGTACATTTTTTTCAAAACACATCTGGTTGTATAATTGTGGTCTGTGCATTTAAATGTATATGTTTCATCCCCTACCCTCAAAAGTGTGAGGCTTGTAGACTCAGATATTCTGAATCTGAATCCAAGTTCTCCTCTAACTATGAGCCTTTAGACAAGTTACACGAAGAATTGCAGTTGCATAAGTATTGAGGGGTAATAGTAATCCCCACCTCACAGAGTCATGAAAACCCATGGGGGTAATATATGGTGAACATTTACCAGGGAGTTAAATGCTATCTACAAGGGCTTCACTTGTAGCTCAGTTGGTAAAGAATCTGCCTGCAGTACAGGAGACCTGGGTTCAATCACTGGGTCGGGAAGATCCCCTGGAGAAGGAAATGGAAACCCACTCCAGTATCCTTACCTGAAAAATCCCATGGACAGCGGAGCCTGGTGGACTGCAGTCCATGGGGTTGCAAACAGTTAGGCACAACTGAGCAACTAACACTAAATGCCATCTCATTTCACAGTTGTACACATATCACATGCAAGCAAGGTAGTGCTCAAAATCCTTCAAGGTAAGCTTCAACAGTGTGTGAACCAAGAACTTCCAGGTGTGCAAGCTGGGTTTAGACAAGGCAGAGGAACCAGAGGTCAAATTGCGAACATCTGTTGGATCATCGAAAAGCAAGAGAATTTCATAAAACCATCTACCTCTGCTATATTGACTATACTAAAGCTTTCAGCTGTGTGAATCACTACAAACTGTAGAAAATTCTTAAGAGATGGGAATACCAGAGCACCTTACCTACCTCCTGAGAAACCTGTATGCAGGCCAAGAAGCAACCGTTAGAACCTGACATGGAACAACAGACTGGTTCCAAATTGGGAAAGGAGTGCATCAAGGCTGTGTATTGTCATCCTGCTTAGTTAACTTCTATGCAGAGTATATCATGAGAAGTGCTGGGCTGGATGAAGCACAAGCTGGAATCAAGATTGCCAGGAAAAATATCCATAACCTCAGATATGCAGATGACACCACCCTTATGGCAGAAAGTGAAGAGAACTATAAAGAGCCTCTTGATAAAAGTGAAAAAGGAGAGTGAAAAAGCTGACTTAAAACTCAACATTTAAAAAATAAAAACCATGCCATCTGGTCCCATCATTTTGTGGCAAATAAATGAGGAAACAATGGAGACTGTGACAGACTTTATTTTCTTGGGCTCCAAAATCACTGCAGATGGTGACTTCAGCCATGAAATTAAAAGCCACTTGCTCCTTGGAAGAAAAACTATGATAAACCTAGACAGCATATTAAAAAGCAGAGACATTACTTTGCTGACAAAGGTCTGTCTAGTCAAAGCTTGTTTTTTCCAGTAGTCACATATGGATGTGCGAGTTGGAACGTAAAGAAGGCTGAGCGCCAAAGAATTGATGCTTTTGAACTGTGGTGTTGCAGAAGACTCCTGAGAGTCCCTTGGACTGCAAGGAGATCCAATAGTCTATCCTGAAGGAAATCAGTCCTGAGTATTCATTGGAAGGACTGACGCTAAAGCTGAAGCTCCAGTGCTTTGGCCACCTGATTCGAAGAGCTGACTCATTTAAAAAGACCCTGATCCTGGGAAAGATTGAGGGCAGGAGGAGAAGGCGACGACAGAGGGTGAGATGGTTGGATGGCATCAGTGATTCAGTGGGCATGAGTTTTTGCAACTCTGGGAGATGGTGAACAACAGGTAAATTTGATGTGGTGCGGTCCATGGGGTTGCAAAATCGGACACTACTGAGCAACTGACCAACAACAAAAATGCCACCTTAATTAAAAATATGTCATACTATAAAAAGTGAATGTGGTTTTTAAAAATTATTATTGTAAACAACCAATAATGAAGTCAGATATTAGTGATGAATCAACCATGTTATTTAAATAATTCTCTGTCTTATACACCTTGAGAATTTGAGGAAAACACATTGTCTTATTAAGAAGATACATTAAGCTCATTTTAATTTATTCAGTATTATATAGTATTCTTTAACATAGCTTATTTTCCATCTTTTTTGTAAGACAGTCTTCTTATATAAGTGTAGGCATGTATTTTGCATTTTTTAATTCACCAGGTTAGACTCTATAACATTTTTTATGTTTAACAGCCTTTGTAAATGAATAGTGAACTACAAAAATAACAATGTCTTAATTAAGTAAGCTTCATTTATAAAACATTTTTAATTTAGATTGCATATAGAATATAGCAAAATTTTAAGATTTGTAGATTAGTAAAAGCAGGGTATTTACAAGATTTAATATTGCTACCAGTTGTTATGTCATCTGGAGTTCTCACCATTAAATATGAAATATTTGTGATGCATTAAATCAATTAATGCCTTTACCAAATTTTTTTATAATGTTAATTTAATAAATCTTTATTTAGTGTTTACACTGTTCCCACTAAGACATCACATTTCAGTGATATCAGCTGAAATATCATTGGGAAAAAATGAGCTAGTAGACTTAGACTATCTGGGGCAGTTCCTAGTAAATAGGCCAGAGGTAATTGTTTTATGAGGCCAAATTCAGATGACAGATAGTTTTTCAGTCAGCACTGTGTTTTAAAAATTTTGTTTACTACCACTTAAAATTTTCCATATGAAAATTCAGATTTTTGGTCTCATCTCACATATTTAAAATTGACACCTCTGGGTTGGAATTGCTCATTTCCAACAGTTAACTGGAACTGAATAGCAGCTGCTCCCTTTAGAGCAGGCACACCTCAGGTTTTCCACAGACACCACCCAACCAACCTCTTTCAAGTTACCTTCCAGGTTTAACAAACCCTCTTCACTAGGAAACAAAATAAGTAGCAAAGCTACGAGAAAAACTGCAGTTGGCACTGTGCTTTCATTTACTAGGCACTAAATATTTGAGGAAAGGAGAAAAACAAACTAGTAGGGGAAATGCTATGATAAAAGAGATGAGAATCTGGATAGGACTCTTGCTTCGAACTTCAACAGCTATTCATTTAATATCCAAAACACTTCTCTTTTATGTCATGCATGCTTAGGCTTTGAATGATTATGTTAGCATAGATTACTTTTGCTCATTTACTACACTTCTGCGCCTAGACATTGCCCTTTTGAAATATGTCATGTTAATGTTTTTCTTGATTCAAAAAATGTTCTAACAGATTATTATTAAACTGCAAATCTTCTTTGTTTGGTTTGTACAAAGGCTGAAGAGATAACATTAACAATCGGCCAAGCATTTGACCTGGCGTACAGGAAATTTCTAGAATCTGGAGGAAAAGATGTTGAAACAAGAAAACAGATTGCAGGGTTACAGAAAAGAGTGAGTAAACTAAGCTTGTCATTTTGCATTTATATGATGTAAGTACAGGGAAACTTGCATACCATCAAACAAATTTAGAAGCCCTGCCATTCAATTTCCCCCACACCGATTGGAACTGCTTTCACTGTGTTCCTATAATTTTTTGTTCCTGATCCCCTGCACAGTTTTTAACCATTTTATATTGAATTCCCACAAGAACTTAGTGTTCTCATGTGACTTTGTTTCACTTCCTGATGCTTCTCATGGGGATCAGAGCAGCAGAAGCAGCAGATGCTGGGTAAGTGGTTTCCCATGCAGATCAGATTCCTTTATAATTAAATTACACCCTTTCTCCACTCTTCAAAATCATCATAAGCAAGTTTCACTGTCTTGCGGTTGTACTGCACGATTATGGGTACAGCTTGCATAGTGCTACAGGAAAACACAGAGGTATTAGGAACAAGAAATTTGCACACACGTAAAAACATATTTTAAATTTAATAGTATGTCTTTCCAGTGACCTTGAATTCTATGATATAGCTCAAGCTTTATAAAATAAATTTCACCCAATGCACAAAAAAATACATTAAAAGTTTAAATAATGTGAAATCCTATTCATTAATGTAGCCAATTTAACAGCCAATATTTTCCAAGAATAAATGTCTGAAGATTGTTCAATAATCATTTACTTTTTAGATTCAAGACTTAGAAACAGAAAATATGGAACTTAAAAACAAAGTACAAGATTTGGAAAACCAGTTAAGAATAACCCAAGTATCAACACCTCCAGTAAGTATATAGAATACATGCATGGTTTTCCTTAAAGAAACATGATTTCATGATGATAAATCATGTCTGGATCATCAGCTCTGCAATAGTTCAAATATTAATAATATTCTGAGATCAGTCATTTAAAACTAAACCTAGATAGAGATAAAAGGTGCTAAATAAGATTAATTTAAAAGTTAAAATTACCTAGGTAGCTCAGATCAGAGTTGTTTTTCCATGCTGCTCTTTTCTCTAAAATAATTCAACCCTCTATTTGATTTTTTCCTCTTTCTTTCATTCCAATTGATTACTATTTCCTGAAGTTAGATTTAATGACCCAAGCCAATCTACCCTTGGAGTTCTAAACTTCATTATAGAAGCTGGACTCTTAACAAGATCGAATTGGTTTCTCATATTATATAGCAAGGGCTCCTACTGTGACTGACACAGTTATATTTCACACACAAAAACCAGTGATAGTCTATGCAGATAACACTCCGTACATTTATAGTTAAATTATTTATTTTTGGTTTAGCATACATTTGAAATCATTTTCTCATCTTAATGTATGATGCCATTATTTTCTGATTTGGTTAAAGGAATTTTTTGGAGGGGGATAGATAGAATTTAAAACAGTTGATACTTTCTGTAGGCAAAATATACTTCGGAATCTTATTTTCTTTTAGAGTTATCTGTATTGATATTCTCCATTAAAGTGTATATTATATTTTGCATTTAGAAATTTTCATATATATAACTTTTGATATGATACTATGAATTGAAACTCAACTATGGCATTTACAAACCGCTGGAAAGAATTTTCTGCTGCAGATTTTCATTTGCAAGTCAATTTCAGTTGTCCTTAGGCAAACTCTTTATATATATATATATATATATATATATATATACACACACATGATTAATGCTATCTAGAATTGCTACTAGAATATTTCACTTAAAGGAAATCAACCATGAATATTCATTGGAAGAACTGATGCTGAAACTGAAGCTCTAATACTTTGGCCACCCTGATGTGGAGAGTCAATTCATTGGTAAAGACCCTGCTGTTGGGAAAGATTGAAGGCAGGAGGAGAAGGGGGGTTACAGAGGATGAGATGGTTAGATAGCATCACTGACTCAATGGACATGAATTTGAGCAAACTCCAGGAGATGGGGAAAGACAGAGAAGCCTAGCGTGCTATTGTTCATAGGGTCACAAAGAGTCAGACATGACTCAGTGACTAAACAACAACACTAGAGTCTATTTCACCAGTTCATTACCATGAAGAATGCCTCTGTAAGAAGTTTTAAATTTGGTGTCCCCTGGAAACGGATCCAAAAACTTCTGTTTTTTTCTAAACTGACACTTTTCCATCTTCCACACTGAAAGAGTTGTGTCCATCGCTTGGCATATACTTTGTAACCGTGGGGTTGATATAGCCAAGGTGAGAGCAACTTATTTAGAAAGTTGCTGTGTACCTCTGTAATGCACAGCGAGGTGCAGAAGCATTCTCTTCAAGCTCTGACTTTATCACAGAATAGCTCTATGGGTTTTTGTTGTTGTTGTTGTTTAGTTGCTCAGTCATGTCTGACCCCAGGGACTGCAGCATTCCAGGCTTCCCTGTCCTTCACTACCTCCCACAGTGTGCTCAAGTTCATGTTCATTGAGTGTTTATCTTTACTACCATCATCATTTACTTCTCATCAAAATGATGATTTTGTTATTGCCTTCCCCACCACGAGGCAGAACATCAGCTCTTCAACCTTTAGTCCCTTAATGGAGTAACCCTTGTTTGCATCTCATTGAAAGTCTTATAAACCATCCTGTGAAAAAAAGAGAAATAATTTTCTCTAAACCATTCTTTTGTACTTAATACACGTGTAGAAAATTTATTACCTTATTGATCATTTTGCCACTAGCTCAAATTATAATTTTACAATCTACTTACATTCTTTTATTGTGGTAATATCTATGTCTATATTTTTTCTTTAACTTTTAAAAAATTACTTGTCTCATAACTTTTCAACTCCTAAAGTCTTATGTGATTTTTGAAATTGCTAATACACCTTCTTAAGATTAAAAAATAGAATTTGATTCTTTAAAAAAAAGTGACTCAACATTTTCAAATTGCTAAAGATACCTGATTTGAATATTCTGTTATAGGCATTTATTAACTTTTTAACATCTTTTTGAAGAGACTATGCACAAATATTTTTGCCTTTAATTTTCATTGTAGTTATGTAGCTGAGAAATAAATTAATGTAAAACTCAGTCCATCTGTATGCCATCCCTGTTAAAATTATCTCCCTTTTTCTTATATTAAAAATAAAATAAATTAAATTAAATTACCTACCTCGTAGCTTAGTCAGTAAAGAACCTTCCTGCAATGCAGGAGACCAGGGTTCAATTCCTGAGTCAGGAAGATCCCCTGGAAAAGGAAATGGCAACCCACTCCAATATTTTTGCCTAGAGAATCCCATGGACTCCTGCCTGGGATTTCAAGAGTCGGAGACGACTTAGCAACTAAACCACAACCACAATTATTTAGTAATTATGAAATATTCCTATGCTCATAAATATCCACTCTTCTGAAGGTTTACTAATGATTCAAACTTTTGAAATTGAATTTGAAAAATAATGAAAATTCTAAATAATTAAAATATAAATGTAAAATATATGTATCTCTTTTCTAATAGCTTATAATGGGCCTATAGTACAGCAAATTTCCATAAAGTTGGCAATGTTTTACATATGTACTTTCTTATGAAGCTGCTAAGTCACTTCAGTCGTGTCCGACTCTGTGCGACCCCATAGACAGCAGCCCACCAGGCTCCCCCGTCCCTGGGATTCTCCAGGCAAGAACACTGGAGTGGGTTGCCATTTCCTTCTCCAACGCATGAAAGTGAAAAGTGAAAGGGAAGTCGCTCAGTCGTGTCTGACTCTTTGTGACCCCATGGACTGCAGCCTACCAGGCTCCTCCATCCATGGGATTTTCCAGGCAGGAAGTGTGAGCATTAATTTTACAGGACACACTGCTGGAACACCAGGTACCTCACAGAGTCTAGCAAAGTTCACATACAGAAAATCACCGTTGGACTTATAACTCCAGAAATGAGATTCGACACATTTTGTTTGTTTTTTTCTCAGAGGACTGAAGCTAGAATGCTCCAAAATTGCTAAAATTTTGGCAGTTTGTTTAAAAGATTAGCCAGCAATTAATATATTAATTGAAAAGCATAGAAGTAAATTATGAATCCCATTATGCATGCTGAAATTACAATATGGGGGGGTTGTTATATAGGATTAATTTGGCTTCAGATTCTCCATGAGTTTTCGGTGTGTAGTAATGAGAAGAACCCCTAACACAGATGACTCTTCACCCAAAAGAAACCTTGATTCTCCCAGGAGCCAAACTTTCCTAAATCACACAGAAGTAATAATTCTTTTGCTAACTCCAGTTCAAAAATGGTTCTCTATAAATAGTGTGATACCATAATTTGGCTTGTAAAAATAAATACTTAATGCAGCAGTTTTCTGAAATATCAGAATTTGCCAGTCAAACACAATATAGTCCACATCAAGCAACTGCTAGTCAAAGTAAAATAGAAGATTTATCTCTAATCTCAGCATTAATAATCTTTACGAGAGGAAGGAAAGAGAACAAAAGTAGGAACAGAATTTTGGAGTTTTATGGTATTAAAAATAATGTAGAAAATGAAAATAATGTGAATTACTGGTATGGATGCTATTCTTGTCACATCAGTGTATAATGAAGTAGCAGATAAAGTTAATTATGGGAAGAATCAGAAAAATAAACACTTTTGGTAAAATTTATAGATAACTAAAAGATAACAAGCCATCTACCCTAGTAAATGATACACAGTTAAAAAGCTGAATTTCTGTACCATCAATTCAGTTCAGTCACTCAGTCTTGACCCCATGGGCTGCTGCACACCAGGCATCCCTGTCCATTACCAACTCCCAGAGCTTGCTCAAACTCACGTGCATTGGGTTGGTGATGCTGTCCAACCATCTCATCCTCTGTTGTCCCCTTGTATTCCTGCCGTCAGTCTTTCCCAGCATGAGGGTCTTTTCCAAGACTCAGTTCTTTGCATCAGATGGCCAAAGTATTGGAGTTTCAATTTCAACATCAGTCCTTCCAATGAATATTCAAGACTGATTTCCTTTAGAATGGACTGGTTGGATCTCCTTGCTGTCCAAGGGACTCTTAAGAATCTTGTTTAATATCACAGTTCAAAAGCATAAATTCTTAGCTGCTCAGTTTTCTTTATAGTCCACCTCTCACATCCATACATGACTACTGGAAAAACCAAAGCTTTGACTAGACAGACTTTTATCTGCAAAATAATGTCTCTGCTTTTTAATATGCTCTCTCTAGGTTGGTCATAGGTTTTCTTCCAAGGAGCAAGCATCTTTTAATTTCATGGCTGCAGTCACCATCTGCAATGATTTTGGAGCCCCCCAAAATAAAGTTTCCATTGTTTCCCCATCTATTTGCCATAGAGTGATGGGATGAGATGCCATGATCTTAGTTGTCTGAATGTTGAGTTTTAAGCCAACTTTTTCACTCTCCTCTTTCACTTTCATCAAGAGGCGCTTTAGTTCCTCTACACTTGCTGCCATAAGGGTGGTGTCATCTGCATATCTGAGGTTATTGATATTTCTCCTGGAACTCTTGATTCCAGCTTGTGCTTCATCCAGCCAATAATTTCTCATGATATACTCTACATATAAGGTAAATAAGCAGGGTGACAATATACAGCCTTGATGTACTCCTTTTCCAATTTGGAACCAGTCTGTTGTTCCATGTCCAGTTCTAACTGTTGCTTCTTGACCAGCATACAGATTTCACAGGAGGCAGGTCAGGTGGTCTGGTATTGCCATCTCTTGAAGAATATTTCATAGTTTGTTGTGATCCACATAGTCAAAGGCTTTGGCATAGTCAATAAAGCAGAAGTAGATGTTCTTCTGGAATTCTCTTGCTCTTTCGATGATCCAATGGATGTTGGCAATTTGATCTCTGGTTCTCTGCCATTTCTAAATCCAACTTGGACATCTGGAAGTTCACAGTTCACATACTGTTGAAGCCTGCCTTGGAGAATATTGAGCATTACTTTACTAGCGTGTGAGATGAGTGCTGTTGTGTGGTAGTTTGAGCATTCTTTGGCATTGCCTCTCTTTGGGATTGGAATGAAAACTGATCTTTTGGCCACTCCTGAGTTTTCCAAATTTGCTGGGATATTGAATGAAGCACTTTCACAGCATCATCTTTTAGGAGTTCAAATACTTCAACTGGAATTCGATCACCTACACTAGCTTTGTTCATAGTGATGCTTCCTAAGGCCCACTTGACTTTGCATTCCAGGATGTCTGGCTCTAGGTGAGTGATCACACCACCATGATTATCTGGGTCATGAAGATCTTTTTTTGTATAGTTCTTCTTTGTATTCTTGCCACCTCTTCTTAATATCTTCTGCTCCTATTAGGTCCATAGCATTTCTGTCCCTTATTGTGACCATCTTTGCATGAAATGTTCCCTTGGTATTTCTAATTTTCTTGAAGATATCTCTAGGCTTTCCCATTCTGTTGTTTTCCTCTATTTCTTTGCATTGATCTCTGAGGAAGGCTTTCTTATCTCTCCTTGCTATTCTTTGGAACTCTGCATTCAGATGCTTATATCTTTCCTTTTCTCCTTTGCCTTTCACTTCTCTTCTTTTCTCAGCTATTTGTAAGGCCTCCTCAGACAACCATTTTGCCTTTTTGCATTTCTTTTTCTTAGGGATGGTCTTGATCCCTGCCTCTTGTACAATGTCATGAACCTCTGTCCATAGTTCTTCAGGCACTCTGTCTATCACATCTAATCCCTGAATCTATTTGTCACTTCTATCGTATAATCATAAGGGATTTAATTTAGTTTTACCTCAATGATTTTCCCTACTTTCTTCAATTTAAGTCTGACATTGGCAATAAGGAGTTCATGATTTGAGCCACAGTCAGCTCCCAGTCCTGTTTTTGCTGAATGTATAGAGCTTCTCCATCTTTGGCTGCAAAGAATATAATCAATCTGATTTTGGTGTTGACCATCTGGTGACGTCCATGTGCAGCCAATGCTCCAGCGCCATGCAGCTTTCTGTAATATAGAATAATAGTTTAGAGGATCAGATTTTCTATTAGGAAATTTCAGTCTTATAGATGGTAATCCTTCTTTGCTGTTTTTATTCAGTCACTCACTCATATCCAACTCTTTTTGACCCCATGAACTGAAGCATGCCAGGCTTCCCTGTCCTTCACTATCTCCCAGCATTTGCTCAAACTCATGTACATTGAGTCAGTGAGGCCATCCAAATATCTCATCTTCTATTGACCCCTTTCTCCTCCTGCCTTCAATCTTTCCCAGCATCAGGGTCTTTTCCAGTGACTTGGCTCTTTGCATCAGGTAACCAAAGTTCTGGAGCTTCAGCTTCAGCATCAATACTTCCAATGAATTTCTTGTTGTTTTTCAGTCTCTCAGTTATGTCCAACTCTTTGTGACCCCATGGACTGCAGCACACCAGGCTTCGCTATCCTTTACCATCTCCCAGAGCTTGCTCAAACTCATGTCCTTTGGGTTGGTGATGCCATCAAACCATCTTGGTTGGGGATGTCCCCAACTAAGGAGACATCCTCTGTTGTCTCCTTCTCCTCCTGCCTTTAATTTTGCCCAGCATCAAGATCTTTTCTAATGAGTCAGGTCTTCACATCAGGTGGTCAATAATTGAAGCTTCAGCTTTAGCATCAGTCTTTCCAATGAATATTCAGAGTTGATTTCCTCAAGAATTGACTGGTTTGATCTCCTAGGAGTCCAAGGGACTCTCAAGAGTCTTCTCCAACACCACAGTTCAAAAGCATCAATTCTTCAGTGCTCAGCTTCTTTATAGTCCAACTCTCACATCCATGACTATTGGAGAAACCATAGCTTTGACTAGACAGACCTTTGTAAGCAAAGTAGTGTCTCTGCTTTTTTAATGTGCTATCTAAGTTTGTCATAGCCTTTCTTCCAAGGAGCAAATGTCTTTTAATTTCCTGGCTGCACTCACTGTCCACTGCTCCAGTGATTTTGGAGCCCAAGAAAATAAAGGCTGTCACAGTTTCCATTGTTTCCCCATTTATTTGGCATGAAGTGATGGGACTGGATGCCATGTCTTAGCCTTCTGAATGTTGAGTTTTAAGAGAGCTTTTTCACTCTCCTTTTTCACTTTCATGAAGAGGCTCTTTAGTTCCTCATTATTCTATATCAAATCATAGATTAAAAATGTGAGGCCTTGTTGAGTAGAATGTTCCACATGGAGAATCTTTGTACTCTAAGGAGTCACTGTGTAGATGAGAACATTTCCTTCTCCAGGAATCTTACTGATTGAGAGATCAAACTCATATCTCCTGCATTTGCAGGAGGATTCTTTACCACTGAGTCACCTGGGAAGCCCCATGATACAGTAGTTGATTTAAAAGTGCTCTTTTTCTGTCATTATTTGGACTATTGTTTATTGTAGTTAATATACCCAGTATAAAATTTAGTGTTGAGATTTTAGTTCTAGCTTCTCTGGTGGCTCAGATAGTCAAGAATCTGCCAGCAATACAGGATACCTAGACTCAATCCCTGGGTGGAGAAGGTCCTCTAGAGAAGGAAATGACTACCTACTCCAGTATTCTTTGGAGAATTCCAAGGACAGAGCAGTCTGGTGGGCTACAGTCCATAGGGCTGCAAAGAGTCAGATATGACTGAAACTAACACTTTCACTTTCACATAGTTCTAGCTAAGGAAACCAAAATAAGAGACTTTTTTGTGCTCAGTATTATTGTATTATATAATAATATATAATGATTAAATAATTATTATATTAAAGCACATTTCTAACCACAAAACTGTATACCATTATATATCCGAAACTCTTTCACTTGAAACCAATTCCTCATACTAAATGAAAGCCTACTCCTATTTTTCATCTTTTCTTATGTAAATTGGCATGTTGTCTTTAAACTTGTCCTTAACAACCAGAATGCTTATAAGTCTCCTAAACACCACTTGGATGATTCAATTTTGGGTTCCTTTGCTGGCAAATGAAATATCCTTTGATAGTACCCATATTACATACCTCTGTATCATATTGAAATTGTGGAAATCTTTTCATTGGTTTTAGAAACTGGGTCTTTATTTTATACAGTAATTTAGATACACTGAGAAATTTCCGTTGCTTGACTGTGCTGTTTGCTGTGTTCTGGTGGTTTGGCAATAGATTAGAGGTTGGGTTTTCCACCATTTGGTACTAATTAACTAGGGACAATCTGATTTCCATTTGTTACATTCACATGGCAGTGCTGCCTGTATTTATATCAGAAAAAAAAAAAAAAAAAAAGGTTTATTCTGCCCTCTTAGCCTTGTGAGCACTCCAGAAGATCGTTCCATTATAAGATGTGGACATAGCAAGTTAAATCAAATTGTTCATGATTCTTGTGTTTACATGCTTACATTTTACTTTTCTGGCTATAGAAGATTTTAACCAAATCAGATCATTGCCAGGAAGTTAAATGAATAAAATTGCAGTCCTAAGAAATACTGGACTTTCTCTTGCTGAGTAAAATAAATGTCTCCCTTTCAATTAAACCAACTGTTACTGGATAAAAGTCTACCTTTGCGTAATCAACTGTGTGGCCTCTGATTAGACTTGATAGGGCAAATTATACCCTAAACTGTATATTTCGTTGTGGGTAAATAAAACTGCCTATTTATCTTCCTCTGGGGTTGTCTCAACTGCTATTGAAGATGGGTAAGGGCAGATTGTGAAAACTTTCAATTACACAACAAACCAAATGTGAATCTTTAAACAAAAGCATAAAGTTTAAACATGAACATTGATTCAAGAACATTTGAATTAACCAGTTCACAACTTCACTTTCACAACTGTCACTTTTACAAGTGATGGTTGTAAAGAACTAAACCCTGTCTAATGTGAAGAAAAATATATTTCATTCCTGTTCTTACAATGAGTACCTAATCAAGTCATTTGATCTCTTCTTGTTCCGGATACCTGGAAGAGCTAGGCATCTATATTGAAAATATGAATCCAAAGAATTTATTTTTTAAATATAATTCTAAGTAGAATTTTAAATTCTACTATTTTAATGATTGTGATAAATCATGTTTTAATCTTGAAATTATTTTTTTATGTTTTAAAAGAGTCTCTCGAGATTTATACTGCCAAAATAACTAGCAGCATAAAATAAAATTTCAGTATCATTCTAATATTTCTAATCTTTAATGCATTTTTTTGTTATTGTTTAAATGTATTCAATATTAACTGATAGGATTCAAACCCTTTTATGATGTCTCATCATTGTCATTCTTAGGCAGATATCACAGTTGAAATATTCATCATGGCCTAATATACCAAGTCTTTACTCACTGAAAGAAAGAGCTTTAAAACTATAATAGCTATAAATCTTAATTATGGACACTCATTATTAATATGTCTGAATAACCTAACAACTCCTGCATAATTAACATATAATTGTTGAGCATAGATTTCCTCATTTCCCTTAGTATAGTAATTCAGATCCCATGAAACTTCCTAAAGACCAAAGCACTTATAATTGTGAGCATAAAAGGATTAAACGGTAGTGCCATCAACTTCTGTAGCAAAGTTCCAAAATTTTGGTTTCTAGCCATCTATCAAAATATTGACACAACACCCAGCCTAAAAAAATATCAAGCCATTTTTATCTGAGCTGTGTATTTCATTTCTTAAAAAAAAAAAATTCTCAAGCACTTAAAAATGGAATATTAAAGAATGACTAGTTCCTGAACCCTTAACTTCAGAGATACTACTCAAAATATTTATCCAGTGCCCCAAATGCCACTGTATGCCATTTAAGGGCTGTAGTCACATACTCTTATTCTTATTTACCAGGCCTAATAGATTGGGGCAGAATCAGACACTAGTGAAATATGTCTGTGTATTTAAACATGCTGGGTTTAGATTTCATTCTTAAAAGGAATCAGATGGAATATCTAATTCCCTAAGTTGAATTGTTGTAAGTTAAGAATCACAAACACAAATGTCAGCAGAGCCCAGGCTGTGGCATAAATGTGTGTCCTAGTCAAGGGGTTAGAGTGAGGAGTTGGAGGGCAGACACCAACTTAAAAGGCACAGCTATTTCTCAATACCAGTGAATTATTTTTATATAAATTTTGGGGCCCACTTTCTGGATTTTCTAACTTCTAAACAGACTCTCTAGATTTTTAAGGTACAATCTTAAAATTAACCTGTGAACAACTGAATCAATGTTTTAAAGACCTGTATGACCCAAACAAAAAAATCCTAGGGGACCAAATGTAGATTACTGATGACCAAAGGAAACGCATTCCCAGGCAATGCTAGTGGTAAAGAACCCACCTGCAAATGCAGGAGGCATAACAGACATGGGTTCAGTCCCTCTGTCGGGAAGATCCCCTGGAGGAAGGCATGGCTACCCACTCCAGTATTCTTGCCTGGAGAGTCCCCTGTCAGTATTCTTGCCTGACAGAGGAGCCTGGCAGACTACGGTTCATAGGGTTGCAAAGAGTCAGACACGACTGAAGCGACTCAGCACACGGGTACATGCAAAAGGAAAGTAGTAAGAATTAATTAGTGTTAGAATTTTTAAACTTTGGACACTAAAGCTATTGATAGATAGCCCTGCTTTACCATTGAGAGTAAAAATAGTTCTTAACTGGGGTACTGACATATTCTATTATTTTCATATGATATGCATTCTTCATTTATATAAGTATACGTTCTCAGAGGAAGTAGAATGTAAGTATTAACACTATGATAAAACACTAGAGCACTTTTAAGTTAGGTTTTTCTGGGCTTCAGTTTGCTTTGAGGAACCTGGTAATATATTTTGGTCAATACAAATCATAATATAGAGTCCTCCCATTTATAAGCCAAATGATCCCAGGGATAATGTTCTACTCAATTCGGATGTCCTTGTCAAGTTACAATTTAAGTTAAAACAGTTGCTGGAATATAAATTAGATAAAAATATTAATTGACAGTTTATTATATACAAAGTAATCTGTTATACAGAATATTTAGAAAGACAAAGGTTTGTCCACCAGGAACTTACAGTTGTTACCTATAATTACGTAAAGGCTGCCATCAACTACAGAATTTTACAGCAAATTATATAGACCATAAAATAGATCTTAAAATTATACACATACATGCATACATGTACACATATCTATAGATAGGTGTCTATGAAGATCAATAGGGAGAGCAATCATTGTGTAACTGTATATGCACATTAATATCCTTCCCAGGTGGATCAGGGGTAAAGAATCCACCTGCCAATGCTGGAGACGCAAGTTCAATCCCTGAGTCAGGAAGAGCCCCTGGAGGAGGAAATGGCAATCCACTCCAGTGTTCTTGCCTGGAAAATCCCATGGACAGAGGAGCCTGGGGGGCTACAGTCCATGGGGTCACAAGAGTCAGAGGTGACTTAGTGACTGAGCATGCATGCATGTGTGTATTAATAGTGATAAATTATATAATTTGGACCGTCATAGACTTATTTCCACACTGAATGCTTTCCTCAGCTTAAATTTCTCACTTTACACTGCCTTGTTTCCCCCTCTGCTTCCTGAAATGTGTGAAATGACTTCGACTTTAAAGATGCTTTCAAGCTTCTTGTTTCTCCTAACTATAATTTTATTTACCACCTTTCACCATGAAGTTTGTCAAAAGCCAGATTTGTGTTGGCTACCACCAAGTCCTATTAGTGCTGAAAAATATCTGCAGTGTGATTTGTAGCCTAGAAGCCTGGCTCCAGGCCAAATCCTCCAGACCCTACAAAGTTACAAAGTCTTTCTGTGGCAAGTCTCATGGGGGAAAGCTGCCGGCACCACTGCAGATTTAGTGCGTTGCGTGCAGAGGAGTTGCAGGCCAAGACTTGGCCCCTGCCCCACCCAGGCAGCCACACTGTTACAGGTAGCTGCATTTCAGCCCAGGTGCCTCCATTTACAGGCCTCCTTATTGGAGGCCCTTGGCCTAGGCCTCTCTTAATGGTCTCATCCAGACCATCTTTGGGGGGCCCTTGAAAACACATTTTGACACTTCAGTTCAGTTCAGTCTCTCAGTCGTGTCCAACTCATTATGACCCCATGATCTGCAGCACGCCAGGCTTCTCTGTCGATCACCAACTCCTGGAGCTTGCTCAAACTCATGTCCATCGAGTCAGTGATCCCATCCAACCATCTCATGCTCTGTCGTCTCCTTCTTCTCCTGCCTTCAATCTTTCCCACCATCAAGGTCTTTTCAAATGAGTCAGTTCTTTGCATCAGGTGGCCAGAGTATTGGAGCTTCAGCTTCAGCATCAGTCCTCCCAATGAATATTCAAGATTTATTTCCTTTAGGACTGGCCGGTTTGATCTCCTAGGAGTCCAAGAAACTCTCAAGAGTCTACAACACCACAGTTCAAAAGAATCGATTCTTCGGCACTCAGCTTTCTTTATGATCTGACTCTTACATCCACACATGGCTACTGGAAAAACAATAGCTTTGACCCTATAGACCTTTGTCCACAAAGTAATGTCTCTGCTTTTTAATATGCTGTCTAGATTGGCCATAGATTTTCTTGCAAGGAGCAAGCATCTTTCAATTTCATGGCTACAGTCACCATCTGCATTGATTTTGGAGCCCAAGAAAATAAAGTCTGTCACTGTTTCCTCATCTGTTTGCATGAAGTGATGGGACTGGATGCTATTATCTTAGTTTTCTGAATGTTGAGTTTTAAGCCAGCTTTTTAAACTCTCCTCTTTCACTTTCATCAAGAGGCTTTTGAGTTCCTCTTCACTTTCTGCCATAAGTGTGGTGTCATTTGCATATCTCAGGTTATGGATATTTCCCCCTGGCAATCTTGATTCCAGCTTGTGCTTCATTCAGCCTGGCATTTCACATGATGTACTCTGCATATAAGTTAAATAAGCAGGGTGACAATATACAGCTTTGATCTACTCCTTTCCCAATTTGGAACCAGTCCGTTGTTCCATGTCCAGTTCTAACTGTTGCTTCTTGACATACATACAGGTTTCTCAGGAGATAGATATGGTGGTCTGGTATTCTCATCGCTTTAAGAATTTTCCGCAGTTTGTTCTGATCCACACAGAGGATTTAGTGTAGTCAGTGAAGCAGAAGTAGATGTTTTTCTGGAACTCTCTTGCTTTTCCTATGATCCAGCTCCAGCCTGAACATCTGGAAGTTCTCAGTTCATGTACTATTGAAGTCTAGCTTGGAGAATTCTGAGCATTACTTTGCTAGCATGTGAGATGAGTCCAATTGTGCACTAGTTTGAACATTCTTTGGCATTTCCTTTCTTTGGGATTGGAATGAAAACTAACCTTTTCCAATCCTGTGACCACTGCTGAGTTTTCCAAATTTTCTCACATATTGAGTGCAGCACTCTAACTGCATCACCTTTTAGTATTTGAAATGGCTCAGGTTTCATCATCTTGCCCTAGCTTTGTTCGCAATGATGCTTCCTAAGGTCCACTTCACTTTGCACTCCAGGATGTCTGGCTCTAGATGAGTTATCACACTATCATGGTTATCGGGTTCATTAAGATCTTTTTTGTACAGTTCTTCTATGTATTCTTGCCACCTCTTCTTAATATCTTCTGTTTCTGTTAGGTCCATACCATTTCTGTCCTTTATTGTGTCCATGTTTGCATGAAATGATCCCTTGGTATCACTCCACTAGAGAAATATTAGTGGTATTTCTCCAGTAAAGCTCAGTTTTAAGTATCTTCTACTCTTAGTTCTTTTCCTTGATCTTCCCTCTGTTCCCCTATTCTCTCCCCCAAAACCAAACCAAACCAGTAGGAACCTTTTGTTCAGGGCTCCCTGGCAAGACAGAGAGAATGCCCTGCTTCTGTAATGATGCTTCTGACCTTTGCCCAGTGCCATTCATTGAGGAATGGGACCTTAATGAAGCCAGCACTTTCTTTTCGGCCTCTTGCTTACACTATTACAGTAAGTGAATAAAGGCTCAATTATTATGTACTTTCATTTGTGTGGTTGTTTTAACTGACCATTCTGACATCTGACTGTTCAACTCTGTCCAGCTCAGTATTTGACAATAGCTTTCCATGATGTAATGAAAATAGCTTCCAAAAGTCATCCAAAGACTGACCCCATACAGTATACTATAATAGTTGTTTATTATTATGTATCTCTCTGATTTATTTGAAGTCATTCAACAATGCCTCTGTTCATCCCCCCAAAATTTTACCACTTGGAACTCACTACCTATAGAAAGGGCATGATGATTGGAGTCAGATTGTTTTGAATTTTGGCTTTGCTTCTTACCTTGCTGCTCCTGCTGCTGCTAAGTCGCTTCAGTCGTGTCCGACTCTGTGCGACCCCACAGACGGCAGCCCACCAGACTCCCCCGTCCCTGGGATTCTCCAGGCAAGAACACTGGAGTGGGTTGCCATTTCCTTCTCCAATGCATGAAACTGAAAAGTGAAAGGGAAGTCTAAAATCACAAAGAATCCATGGGCCTTGACCCCCCTATCTTTAATATGATAATGATATAATACTACTAATACTAAGACTTTAAAAGAATGATTGGAGGATTAAATCTAAGAGGTATGCTGTACCCCTTTTTGAAAATTCTACAGACTTTACTTTTTACTAGACTTTACTCCCACTGACATTTTTCCTTGTTGCTGTTTTTCCCTTCTCCCATCTCATCACAAAGAAGCTCTCTCAGAAATAAATCTTCAGGCATTTGTCATTTCCCTCTCTACCTTCTTTCTCTTAAGTTATATTGAATGCAGTATTTTATTTAAATATATAAAAATGTAATATTTCAGTAAAAAAGCATCCAATTAAAGAACACAGAATCTGAAGGTCCTGCCGTAGGAAAAAATCTACTCAAACTAGTTGTTTTAATCTTAGAAAAGTTGTTTTGAAATTACTTATCATTTTCACAATACTCTTTCATGAATAAATTTTCATATATTCTTTTTCCTCCATGTCTTCTTTCTTTTCCTTAGTATATTTCTCTGTCATTCCTTTACAGCTGCTGCACAAAATGTCTGATCATGAGCAACACGGGTTTCAGAGATGCTCGCCCTCTTTCTGGCATAGTACTGATGATTCATCTCCCTGTCTAAATATTTCTTCCATTACTGTCACTCCTGTCAACTCTCCTGATTCCAGACTATCATTGGGACTGTTAATACCACCACCTTCTAAACGGGGCCTTCCCAAGCCAGACAGTGACAACAGCATCCCAAGACCGCATGTAATTTGCTAAATAGAAAATTATTTTTATTATCCCATATATTATTTTGAATTCTGCCAATATATGCCATTTACATAGTATTGAAAAAATCAAGTATGTCTTGAGTTGATGATGTGATCTGGGGCCTTTATGTGCCATTTTTGCATACTTGGGTCATCTGACATCAGAGAGTTTCTAGTAGAGAAACTGAAAGTGAAAGTTACTCAGTCCTGTCCAACTCTTTGCAACCCCATGGAATTCTTCAGGCCAGAATATTGGAGTGGATAGCCTTTCCCTTCAACCCACTCCAGTGTTCTTGCCTGGAAAATCCCAGGGATGGGGGAGCCTGGTGGGCTACCGTCTATGGGGTTGCAGAGTCGGACACGACTGAAGTGACTTAGCAGCAGCAGCCTTTCCCTTCTCCAGGGGATCTTCCCCGCCTAGGGGATGGAACCCAGGTCTTCTGCATTGCAGGCAGATTCTTTACCAGCTGAGCCAGAAAGGAAGCCCTTCTAGTAGAGAGTGGTGGTCCAAATCCACAAAAAGATGAAGTAGGACAAGTACTTTCAAGGGTTCATCAGAAAAGAATCTAAAAAACAGTGGATATATGTATATGTATAAATGATTCACTTTGCTGTACACCTGAAGTTAGCACAATATTGTAGGTCATCTATACGCCAGTACAAATTTTAAAAAGAAAACAAAAGATTCATCAAATATGGTAATTGGGAAGTTAGGCCATTGGTGATACTGGCAAAGCTGTTTAAGTACAGCTCAGCAAAAAGAGCAATCTAGAGACTTCTCTGCCAGTCCAGTGGTTAAGACTCCATGTTCAAGGGGCTTGGGTTCCATCCTTGTTTGGGGAACTAAGGTCCACATGCCATGGAGTGGGATCAAAAAAAAAAAAAAAGAACAGTCTAGAATGATCTTAATTGAGGATTGGATGAAGTAAACAGGCAAGAAATGTAATACCTCCTTCAAAGAGCTCAGCTTCAATAGAGAAGAGAAAGAGAAATGAGGGTCTAGAGGAGTAAAGAAGCGCTGAGTAAAGAGCTTTTTGGTTGGTTTGTTTTAACAAAGTCAAGATTCGAGTATCTTTAAATCCTGACAAAGAGGAGAGAGATGGATGCCAGGGGAAATGGAGAGAGATGCTGATTAGGAGAACATTGCTGAGTAGGAGGAAGGTTCCTCCAAGTCTTTGTATAGTGTTTGTGACTGATAAACCATAAAGGGAAAGTAAGTTGCTAAAGAAAGGAAGATGTCAGCTATTTTATTATCCTGCATGAAAAAAATGTAATAACAGTCATGTAAACTGAATAGCAAATCAGTAACTCTTTACACACAATCAGGCTTATTTTTCATTACCTACATCACCTATAAATAAAAAAAAAATGTATTCTGAAAACACAAATTTTAATGTGTACCACTCTAAGCAGTTCCAAGCAATGTTCATGTTCTTATAGGAAAAGTTAATTTCTCCTCACTATTTCTCTCCAAAATGAAAATTCTCTTTGGTTTATAGATGATATATATATATATATATAATTTCTTCCCTGTATGACAATTACATATTATGTAATTTTATATGTAAATTACATATTATGTAAAGTGATGATTGTTTTATTCTGACATTACGTCCAAGTCCAGATTGGCCCAGATAACTTAACCATTTTGGTGGTATACTTAGTGACTATAATTTATTTTACAAGGTACCTATTTATTGTAGAAAACTTGATGAAAACTTATTCTAAGAATAAATGTCACTATAATGAATATAATAGTTGGCAGTCACTAGAGTTATAAATACAATTTAAAATAGACTCCTTGAAAATTTTTTTTAAATCTTTATCAATTGCTTTTGAATGGTTATGTTTAAGATGCATCACGTAAGTTCAGTTATTTCTGTCTAAATCTTATAATCTTATGCAAAATACATTACTGATATCAAGGTTTTAAAGAAATTGTTTATAACATGTTTTCAATTCTTGGATATAAATGGCAATTATTTCTAGATATATAAAAAATCCAATATAAAAGATACATCTCTCTATAATAGTGTTGTCACCATTTTTGCCATCATCTTTGATAACATCTTTGTAGAGATTTTCTTGCCAATGAGCATTTGGCATATGTGGTTCATTCGTATGAAATTGCCTATTTAACCATTTTTGATCTACAGAGTGGCAAGTTCATATGACTCAACCACATGTGTTGGGTTGACATGTCTTTTATATGTATGTGAAATATTTTTCATTATAATGTGTCTACATGGACTACTACCCTAATGCGTGTTATCTTCATTGCAGGCAGGCAGTGTGACACCTAAGTCACCCTCTACTGACATCTTTGATATGATTCCATTTTCTCCGGTATCACACCAGTCTTCAATACCTACTCACAATGGAATGCAGCCGCCTCCAGTACCTAGTCGATCTAACGAGATTAGTAAGCTTTCTAAACAAATCAATATTTTTTGCTACATTTGTGTACATTTTAAATGTTTAATTAGCTCTTTATGTGAAATCATATATCTTAACAAGCTCACTAGAAATTTTAATAACCAAAAATTTTTGTTTATATATATGTAACAAGTTCAGTGAATTATATATTTTACTTTATAATTCAGAGTATACTACTAAAGACATCACTATTTGCATTTAAAACTATTTCATGAAAAATGGTATTTTGGTATAAGATTAATTCCATCATAATACAAGGTACTTAATTATGTTTTTATTGTGTTTGGGGTTATATTTTTAATATGTTTTCAATGATTACAAACAACCCTGGTGGTAATTAATTATCTTTGACATATATAGAGAGATCAGTTTAAGTTTTTATCATAGGGCATGTGGGTAGTCTTAAAGAAACATGTGAATCTATGAATTTCATATATATAAATCTATGAATTTCATGATTTCTTTATAACTAACTCTATGTAAGTGTTCTCTATTTGATATTTAAAAAGCTATAATAAATACATTGCTTTTCTGATTTACTTTCTATATATCTTTCTATATGTAAGTCTTTTTCTGTTGAATTAGAAAGCATCTAGCAGATGCTAATCATCAATGTCTTGACTATATTTTGATCTGTGCCCTCTCACAGAAAGCTAAAGAATGGTTTCCAATGGTCTTGATCAGTCAGCAAATCCAAAGGGTCACTGAAGAAAAGAGTTTTACGTATTATGCTTTATTGCTTCCTCTCTGGTTCACACTTAAGACATTTTCAATGTAGCTCTGAAGTTTTAAAGCTGTGAAGTATTTCAGAGCCTATAGTCTATTTCCCCTGTGGAACTTAACAAACTGCATTGCACATTTTAGTCATTCAGTAAATTTCTGAGGGCTAATTTGTAAATGCAAAATAATAATATTAGGTCAATGTACAAAAATATTTCAATACGTAAGTTGAAATATAGCATATTTAAATTCCTCTGAATATATTTTTTGTTGACGCAAAATATTTTTTCAGGGAAATAATCCATAATATACATGTCATGGTAGACAATCTTTCCAAAATGAGATATTTCTTGTCCTCATGAGTGTCCCACATCTCTTTGTTTGTGAAAATGTTGAGAGGGGTGAAACTGTTAGTTGCTCAGTCATGTCCAACTCTTTGCGACCCCATGGACTGTAGCCTGCCATGCTCCTCTGTCCATGGAATTCTCCAGGCAGGAATACTGGAGTGGGTAGCCAGTCCCTTCTCCAGGGGATCTTCCCAACCTGTGGACTAAACCCTGGTCTCCTGCATTGCAGGCAGATCGCTTCTTTTACCACTGTTTTTTACGTCCTCTGATTTTCTCACTCTTTTACTCATTCATTTATTTCATTCAATATTTATTTGTTTATCATACACAGTAGATTTTGAAATATAAGTTAGCTGTGTATCTACAATGGACAACTTAAAACCAAATAGAACATAAATTGAGAAGCGTGAATAGATTTTAAGACATTTAGAAGGAATGGTAATTGAGAGTTATCCATCAGGATGATGAGTGAATGTTCAAAATCAATTACAATTCAGGATTTTAGACCAAATGTTGTTAATGAGAAAAATTGAGGTAGAGAGGGAGAAAGTGAAGGAGTTCTCTTTTAGACATTTGTGAGTTTGAAACATCTTTGGAAAATCTAGGTAGAGATAGGTAAATTGTTTTAAGGAATTTATTAATGAGAAATTGACATCACATCCTGCTATATTTTTTAATGTCTACCTATGCTGATGTCTGAGTTTAGTAAATACAATAATATATCAATAGATAGACTAGATAGATAATAAATGATAGATATGGAGTTCTGATTACTACTGTATCATTTCTATCTACCAACTATCTATCAATTGTCTTTTTGTCTATCTATACTAACAATTTAAGGACAGATTGTTCAACTCAATTTTAATTGTAAAATTGTCTAAAACTCTAATCCAATGGGATTTTAGTATTATGACTTTTTCTTTAAATAAAATTTTAAATGTATTTATTCATTTACTTTTCTTTATGTTCTAAATACATAAAAGCAGAAACCTACAAGACTCTTTAGTTTTTCTCCTTACTGCCTGAGAACCCTAGTAGTTCTCCAGAGCATATTTTTGATCTCTGAATACATATGAGGTTTTAATTTGTTTCATATCATATTTCCTAATTGGTTATAAGTTATAGGAGGGAAGGCACTTGACTGGAAAGTCCTTTCCTCACTGCTTTAATCCACTGCCTAGCAAAATGTATGGCACATACTGCGTCCAATAAATGTTTAGTTGATGAAGGAAAGAATGACCAAATGAAATATCACCTGTTTTTGTCCTTTTGCTCTTACATTAGATTAAATACTTTTCATGTTATTAATTACATACGAAATCTTTTTAAATTGAAAATTAGACTTACATGACTTTTTATGGGTTTTAGATCCATCTGAGTTGGCCAAAATATGCCAAAGAGCTCTGTTTATTAATTTGCATGATATTAATATATTTGATATTTAAATTAGTAGTTTCTTAACTTGGGGGTTTATGGACCCCAAAGAATATGATAAATTTAATGTTAAACCTCTTTCACCTAAAAGCACAACATGCTCACTCATACAAAATTTCATTGTACTTTAGAAATGTTAAAAGAATCCCTTAAGCCCATCTGAAATCTCTGACGGTTTTGAGTCCCAACTTTAGAAGACCTGTGTAATGAGAATCTCTGTCTCTCCTGACAGACCTTTCTCTTTACTAATTCATTTCTTCACCATGTGTAAAGCATCGCTTAATGTGTATCCTGTTAATGTGTATCCAAGATACTCTTCCAAAGAAAAGTTTCTCCAAGTTCTGATTTATTGCCTATAATAAACATCAGACTGAGGAAAATAAATAGCAACAATAATCATAACACCCATCTGTTATACCTAAGGTAAAAGTAAATCCCCATTCATTTAGAACTGCCCTGGCTTATACCTTTCATCCTGATGAAATTATTGGTAACATTCCTTTCATTCTTAAAAGCGACTTTATTTGGATGTAAATTGTATATCCTTATTTATGTAGTACTTACCAGCACCAGAAACTTCTAAGCATTTTACTTTTCTTAACTTATTTAATACATGAATCTGAAAAAAAAATTTGCAATAAGGTATATAACAATCTTTCATAATGGGAGTCATGGAATGGTTGAGAATATGTTATTCATAGAACTCAAGTAGATAAATATTACTTCTTACAAAGCATTTAATTTAGAAAAGATGGTTTCCTGAAAAGTGAAGTGGTTTCCCATTCCCTTCTCCAGTAGACCATGTTTTGTAAAAACTCTCTACAATGACCAAAAGAGAAAGGAAAGATATATCCATCTGAATGCAGGGTTCCAAAGAATAGCAGGGAGAGATAAGAAAGCCTTCCTCAGTGATCAGTGCAAAGAAATAGAGGAAAACAATAGAATGGGAAAGACTTTATGAAAATTAGAGATACCAAGGGAACATTTCATGCAAAGATGGGCTTAATAAAGGACAGGAATGGTATGGACCTAACAGAAGCAGAAGATATTAAGAAGAAGTGGCAAGAATACACAAAAGAACTGTACAAAAAAGATATTAATGACCCAGCTAACCATGATGGCATGATCACTCACCTAGAGCCAGACATCCTGGAGTGTGAAGTCAAGTGAGCCTTAGGAAGCATCACTACCAACAAAGCTAGTGGAGGTGATGGGATTCCAGCTGAGCTATTTCAAATCCTAAAAGATGATGCTGTGCAAGTGTTGCACTCAACATGCCAGCAAATTTGGAAAACTCAGCAGTGGCCACAGAACTGGAAAAGGTCAGTTTTCATTCCAATCCCAAAGAAGGGCAAATGCCAAAAAATATTCAAACTAGCACACAATAGCACTCATCTCACACGCTAGTAAAGTAATGCTTAAAATTCTCCAAGGAAGGCTCAATTAATGTGTGAACTGTGAACTTCCAGATGTTCAAGCTGGATTTAGAAAAGGCAGAGGGAAAAAAAAAAAAAAGAAAAGGCAGAGGAACCAGAGATAAAATTGCCAACATCCACTGGATCATAGAAAAAGTGAGAAAATTCCAGAAATACATCTACTTCTGCTTTACTGACTATTCTAAAGCCTTTGACTGTGTGGATCACAAGAAAATGTGGAAAATTCTTAAATAAATGGGATTAACAGACCACCTTACCTGCCTCCTGAGAAATCTATATGCAGGTCAAGAAGACATGGAACAGTGGACTGGTTCCAAATTGGAAAAGGAGTGTGTCAAGGCTGTATATTGTCACCTTGCTTAAAGTTTATTCATGAGAAATGCTGGAATGGATAAGGCACAAATTGAAATCAAGATTGCTAGGAGAAATATCCATAACCTCAGATATGCAGGTGACACCACCCTTATGGCAGAAAGTGAAGAGGAATGAAAGAGCCTGTTGGTGAAAGTGAAAGAAGAGGGTTTTAAAAGCTGGGTTAAAACTCAACATTCAAAAAACGAAGATCATGGCATATGGCAAATAGATGGGCAAACAATTGAAACAGTGACAAACTTTATTTTCTTGGGTTCCAAAATCAATGCAAATGGTGACTGTAGCCATGAAATTAAAAGATGCTTGCTCCTTGGAAGAAAAGCTATGAGAAACCTAGACGGCATATTAAAAAGCAGAGACATTAATTTACCAACAAAGGTCCATCTAGTCAAGGCTATGGTTTTTCCAGTAGTCATGTATGGATGTGACAGTTGGACCATAAAGAAAGCTGAGTGCCAAAGAATTGATGCTTTTGAACTGTGCTGTTGGAGAAGACTCTTGAGAGTCCCTTGGACTGCAAGGAGATCAAACCAGTCAATCCTGAAGGAAATCAGTCCTGAATATTCATTGGAAGGACTGATGCTGAAGCTGAAGCTCCAATACTTTTGGACACCTGATATGAAGAAGTGATTCTTTAGAAAAAACCCTGATGCTGGGAAGGATTGAAGGCAGGAAGAGAAGGGGAGGACAGAGGATGAGATGGTTGGATAGTGTCACTGACTTGATGGACCTGAGTTTGAGCAAGCTCCAGGAGTTGGTGATGGACAGGGAAGCCTGGCATACTGCAGTCAATGGGGTCACAAAGAGTCAGACACAACTGGACAACTGAACTGAAAAGTGAAAATCTTGCTACATTATAAATTTTATTGCCTATAGACAGTTTAATTTTTTGTCATTTAAGACTGGCTTTGAATGTATTCAGAGGAAAGAAATTTCTTTAAAAACTTTGGCATATAATAAGCCATAGAATATATAAAACTCCCTGTCTATATGTTTTGAAGTATGCATTGCAATGTATACTTTAAAATATATGCACAGGGATCTTTTTGATATTCTATTACTCTTGTGGATTTTGTTTTTTTTTTTTTTGGCCATGTGGCATGTGGGATCTTAGTTACTCTACCAGGAGTTGAGCCCATTCCCCCTTCATTGGAAGCACGGAGTCTTAACCACTGGGCAGCCAGAAAGTCCCCATTACTGCAATTTTTTAAAAAAATATTTGTGTGGGGAATAGGAGACATTTTTAGAGAAATAGTCTCATTGTGGTTACCTAGGAAGGTGATGTGATTTCATGCTACACAAGGTATTGTTCCTTAATTTTTTTTTTTTTCCTGGCTAAAGGGTGACATTAAAGTGCATGAACTATGAGTTAAGCTACTTACTAATCTACCAGGTCCTACATATTGTGTCACTATTGTGTTTCAGGGTCATCAATAAATGGAATAGGGAAGTTTCAGTGAATAATACATCAATTTCAGTACATTTAAATTGCTTCAAAAGGAATAAAAATGTAAAAGAAAATAAATTGCTTCGGTAAAATATAGGCATTGAAATATACTAATTATCAAACATTTAGTGATTTTGCTATTTCTTACTTAAAGGCTTAAAAACCTCTCTGAATAATAGTCCTTTGCCACCAGATAGTTTTTAAATCATCATAAAAATGGATTTTTGCTTCCTTTTGGTCTTTAACTACTGTGGATAGAGGCTCATTTGGTTATGCAGGTTTTTCTTGATTTAATCTTGCTTCGAAACTTAGGACTTCCCTGGTGGCTCAGCTGGTAAAGAATCTGCCTGCAGTGGGGGAGACCTGGCTTTGATCTCTGTTGTGGGAAAATCCCATGGAGGAGGGCTATGCAACCCACTCCAGTATTCTTGCCTGGAGAACTCCATGGGCAGAGGAGCCTGGCGGGCTGCAGTCCATGTGGTCACAAAGAGTTGGACATGACTGAACTTAACTTACTTCAACTCACTCCTTATTATTTCATTCACTATATTATTTTCTTCCCTTTAGAGCGGGACCTGTTTGGAGCAGAACCTTTTGACCCATTTAACTGTGGAGCAGGGGACTTCCCGCCAGACATTCAATCAAAATTAGATGAGATGCAGGTGATTATTTTAACAGATTGGCCCATAATCTTTTTTTCTTTTTTCTGTGGTTCCTAGAAAATGTTATGTACTATAGTTACCCTTCCCTTGAACTATTATCAACTTACTTAAAATAATTGCTTTAAAATAACAATATACATTTCACTCTAAAAATACTCAGATGCTAAAGATAAGGTTTTGTTGTGTTTTTTTCTTAATGGTGCAATTTACAGTGTCAATAAGGTGGTGCATCTTTTTGATACAAAATTGCATGAATTCTTCATGAGTTCATTATTCAAAATCCAAAAATTAAAAGGTCATTGCATTAGATTTATAAGATTTGATCTCAGTCTTTTAAAACAATCATGAATTTCAAAATTGTGAATGGGTGAATGAAGGAAAAGCTTTGTAAGAGTGAAATCATTCTTTTAAAGGAATCATTGTAAAAGAGGTCAACTGTATGGTTATGGATGGAAACTAAACTTTTGGGCACACTGTAGTATATACAGAAGTTGCAATGTAATGTTGCACACATAAAATTTATATAATGTTATAAACCATGTACCACAATTAACTAAAAAAGATAGCTAACTAAGCTGATAGCTAAAACCAAGAATTCCAAAGAAGTGGGGGTGGGGATGTAGAAAAAGAAGGAAGCATTGTGGGCTCTTCTGGGCTCTTACTGAAGCAGCGGACACCAAATGACCACTTGTTGAGGAATGTAGTCCAGCTGCATTTTCATTTCTTTCTTTCCCTTGTATTTTTCAATTCTGAGTTGTTCTGAAAGTTTGAAGATATTTTGTGTAGTGGGCCATGATTAATAATTAGCATTATAAGTACTATAATAAGATCTTCTCTTTATATTTCCTTATATATCTTGATGAAGTTTTTATGTCCTATTTTTCACCAAAAAGACAATATATATGTGGTAGATTGCAGTCAGAGATCAGCTCATTATATCAATCAGCTTATATGAAGCTGACTGAAAAGATGTGATAAAGAGAAGATGTGATAAATTTACTTATTCGGCCTGGACAATATACTCACTCTTCTATGCTTTGTTTCCTGGAAAAAAAATTAAGGGGTGGATTATGATCTTCTAACACTGATAAAAACACTACTTCTTAGAAAGATCATAAAAATCCTTTCACTGATTTTGGACTGAAGGTATGAAGCAGTTTTTTAAGTATTATGTGATCTTCCTTATTATTCCAGATGTAATTATTCCAGGTGTAATAATACCTCTCTATCTTAAAAGTTGGATTGTTTAACATATCTTGAGATTTTTTAAGAATATGTTAAAAAAAAAATTTCTCAAGTTGAATGATTTATAATTCCCTTTTGCATAAAAAATTATTTTAAATCCTTAATACTGACTTAAACTTTTATTATAACATTTCATAAATACTTACAAAAAGTTGAAAAGCATTTTATCCTTCTAGATCTTATATAACTGTTAATTCAAAACATCAATTAAAAGCAAAATTATAACACCTAATAAAATTCTAATTACAAACTTTAATATAATAGCATGGATTATTTTACTTGGCTGAAGCTAAAACCATCAATATCAAACTTCTGTTGATATCAGCATGTATCTTATTTGATGACACAGTTTTTGCACATCTTTTCTATAGTTCAAATACTAAGAGACTTCATGCAAATAGTGCATGATTATTTAGTGATAATGCTTTATTTATTTCATATGTAAATAATTTACCTTTTCATTAATTTTATCAATTACGCTTATTCTACCTCGGTGCTAATGTTCTTGTAGGAACAGACAAAAACATGGACAGTGATATGGTAGTATTTGTTCTCAAAGGTTATAAAAACCACAAATAATTACTACTATTTTTTTTTAGATTTTCACACAACAAACGTTTTCTATAGATATTTGAAGATAAGCCTATATCTCCAGATTTTTGTAGAAACTTAGTTTGAGAAACAACGTATTGGAATGATTTAACATGTGTTAGATAAATAATGTTACACTGTGGTATTTTTGCTTTTGTTTTTGTTATTTCCTAATGTCTTTTTCATTCTTTTCTGCTTTCATGGTTGGTAGCGCCAGAGATGGTTGGTATATCATTTTCATATTTTAAACAAGTTATGGCTTCTTGAAGTTAAACCTTAATATTTGCATGCTTTATTTAATAAATACTCAAATAGCAGTTCACATGGATATGTCTGATTATTATTTAAAGAGGTTTATACTCATATTTTGAAGTTTTTTTCAATGAATAAGTCACTATGGCATTGTCCATCTCATTGTTTGTCTGTTTCTTTTAATCCATGATTTATTTGCAAGTTTAACTAAAGTAATATCATATTTTATCTAAAATCTATGACAGCTTTCATTATTAATCTTGTTAGCCTGATTAACTGAATGCACACATTTAGTTACTATTTTTATCTTTACATATAATGTAAAAACTTAATACAGTATAGGTGCTAATGGTAAACAATCCTCCTGCAATGCCAGGAGACATAATGGGCTTCAGGTTCAATCCCTGGGTCAGGAAGGTTCCCCAGAGAAGGGCCTGGCAACCACTGCGGTATTCTCACCTGCAGAATCCCATGGACAGAGGAGCCTCACGGTCTACAGTCCATAGCGTCGCAAACAGTCAGCACAACTGAAGCGACTTAGCATGCATGCATATAAATTATATTGAGTTAAGCTTACTGAAATTTTGGATTTTACTGTTTTATTTACAGAGGAAATCGAAAAAACATCTCATGAATGCAAGAATTTAAGCAGAACTATTAAGCCATATTTTTTATAAATTGTTAGAAAATTAGATATTTCTTTAAAATCAATTATGTGGGTATCTGATTTGACATAATTTACATTTCTCATTACCTGTCACTGGCAGGCAAATTAGTGTAATAGTATTGATATTCCAGAAGTGTACCTTATTCATTATAATAATTTAACATGTTAAAAAAGAACCATGGTAAGTCAATGAAAGATGAATGAATTTTGCATTAAATGATGCTAATTCAAGTGGTTAATAATTCGCAAGATCAGTGTATAGCTGAAATATACAACAAATATTCAGATAAATTTTGGAAGCCTTGGATAGTTTAAAATATTTGAAATACAATTACATACTTATCAGACTTTTGAATTATAAAGAAATCTTTATAAGGAAAAGATGTACATGCAGTCTCTTGTAGAAAACCTTCTATACTTCTTTTAATTTTGTTTTAAAAAGTATAACCATATTGTGTATATATAATTAAAATAAGTAGACAAATGATAGGGAAACTAAATAATCAACAGATGAAAAGGCAGTTGCTCACAAAGGACCACAAATGGCTAGTACTTGTAGACACGTTAAATCTAATCAAAGAAAACATGCAAATCAACTACTATAAACGCTACTTTAGTTCAGCAAATTAAGCATTTTATTTTTTACTAATATGAGTACAAATCAAAGTGTGATGAAACAGGCACTCTAAATCATTGCAGGGTCAAGATCAGTGCATAGCATCGCTCGAGCAGGAATTTGTTGCTAATACGTGTATTTCTATGTGGTATCAAAAACTTTAATGCAATCTATCCTGAAGAGAAAATAACTATGAATATGGAAACTCTCTATGTATAGAAACATCCAGTCAACCGTATTTAAAATTATAAAATTCAGGAAACATCATATTAAAATTAATAAAACATCATAAAATCATCAAATTAGTTTTACACGGACTCAAAGAAATTTGTTCTAAGATTAAAAAAATAGAATACAGAAATTTATATATAATGTATGTAATACATCAAATAAATGTTATATATAATATATAGTATATTATTAAATTATTTTTTAAATTTATAGTTAGAGAAAAGGGAGATTCAAAGGACATACTTCAACATGTTAATTGTTACATATGAGTGTTTTTTTTTTCTTGATATACTTTTCTATTTCAAAGTAAGAAAATACAATTGGGGAAAACATTTTATATAACATATATTATTAATAATATATTAATAATAAAATCATTATTTTGTGTGATATTAATTATAGTCTCCATTCCATCCCTACATAAATAAGCTTTATTTTCATTCAGAGGTTTAAAATTCAAGAGGATATGGAACTTTAGAAGGACTGAGCATTTGTTAAATCATGACTTAGTAAATGAGACCTAGAGAGGAAGGGTCAGAAAATGTGTGGGAAATTTTATTTTAGGAGGAAAGAAACCATGCAGCCATGTGACAATGTGTCTGTCAAAAGAGATAATTAAGTTAATGTAAAAGGAATCCAAAAGGATCCTTATAAAAACTTGGAGATATTCTTATAATTAATATACAAATATTTTTTGCTGCTGTTGAAATAATGATCAACTCCTATCTTACTTTGATTACTATTCTGCTTTTCCTATAGTAATAGCACACTGATAAATTATATTTTCAGGGTAATTAAAGAGATAGTGGTTTAATTTCAGAATGAACTGATAACATTTTAAAAACAATGATATCAAATCTTTGCGAAGATAATACATACCCACAGTACTTGTCTATCTATCTAATAATATTCCAGAAGATGATATAGTACATAGATCCTCAGATATCCAAATACAATATTTTAAAAAGAAGTTTATTTACAGTATTTTCAGTTTAAAGTATTGACTTTTCTAACCATTTGGCAGCTGTTTAAAAAATATGCATACAGTTGGCAAAATATTTCTGCTTGTGACAAAATAGGCTTTTAAATATATGGTAAGTACTCTGACTTTTACTTAACTAAATAGAATTTGTATTTCAAATAATGAGAAGTAGTTTTGAAAAACCATTAAAGTGATGGTATTGCCATGTGGACTTTTTGCGGTAGACATAATGAAGAGCATTCTCAAAACACTAATAGCGAAAAAGGTGCAGCTTGCATTTTGTAATGATTCTTTTCCTCTATATGATACTGTTTGCATTGAACTTATAATTAAAGTACATTAGACACCAATTCTATTTGAAGGTAACTCAAATTTCTCAAATTCATTTGAGGAAATGCAAATGAATATGCATTTGGCTGTCATCTAATTAAATGAAAGACAAAGCACGACAGAGGGCAGAAGCCCTCTCTTTGAAAGAGATTTTCTTTTCCTCAGGAACAGACTGCTGTCTACATTTCATGGGCAAAGATGGGTATGGGAGAGATAGTAAGGCCAGAGATGGTCCATCATTCAATTACTTTGTGCAGAAAAGAAGAGAGCTTTGAGAAGAGAAGGACAAAATCCTTTGCCACTGAATTTTTACTAAAACTCTTTGAAAAAAAATTTTCACGCAATTGGGTCCTTGCTATTAATAAATTAAAGGCAGTTTAACTTCCAGAAGCATTTAAAACATGCTATGAAAAACTGTTAGCCTCTCAGTTATGTCCAACTCTTTGCAACCCCATGGACTGTAGACCACCAGACTCCTCTGTCCATTGGATTTCCCAGACAAGAATACTGGAATGGGTTGCTGTTTCCTTCTCCAGGGGATCTTCCTCACCCAGGGATCAAACCCTAGTCTCCCACATTGCAGCCACCAGGGAAGATGCTAAAACATGCTGGGGTGAGTGGGATTCAAATAATTTGCAAATGCAAGCAACTGCAGAACTAGTTGTTGAGCGCTCAATCATGTCTGACTCTTTTGAGATTCCATGGACTGTACCCTGCCAGACTCCTCTGTCCATGGTATTTCCCAGGCAAGAATACTGGAGTGGGTTGCCATTTCCTTCTCCAGGTGTTACCAAGTCCAAGCTTGCTCTCCTGCCGTACAATAGGCCAATGAATCCAAGAGACAGGTGTTGAGGCAAGGAAGAGACTTTAATCGGGGAGCTGGCAGACCGAGAACATGGAAGGCTCTGCCTCAAAATAACCATCTTCTTGGGGTCTGGATGCCAGGTTCTTTTATAGATCAGAGAAAAAGAATCAATGAGGAATTAAAATCAAAAGGCAGAATAGAGAGAGAGATGCAGTGGGAAGTAAAGTGAAAGGGTCTTCAGTCTTGCAAAGCATCTCCAGGGGAATGCCCAGCCTTCAGAAGGGGTATGTTAATCTCTTCTATTCACAGGTGGGCAGGACAAGTGTCTCTCCATGAGCTAAACAAAGGCACTTTAGTTTACCATCAAGCAGAGGGGCAGGGTCCGCCAGGCAAGCCATTTAGTATAATTATAATAATGAAAGCAAGTCAAAGAAACAGTTTCCAACATGGTGTCAGAACTGGCTTCTTCCCTGAAACACAGGAAATATTCCCAATGCAGAGATTGAAGCAGCATCTCCTGCATTGGCAGGTAGATTCTCTACCACTGAGTCACCAGGGAAGCTGCAGAGGAAGCTCTTTCCATGGCAAAGTGGTCTGCAATCCATTGCCACTATAGGATCCCCTACATAGGATACAGCATTGCAATTCCTAAATGCAATGCAGTTTATTTTACCAGGCTCTGGGCAGTGAAAGGTGAACACCTTTCACTTAAAGAAAGGTGAAAACTATTAAAGAAAGAAAGAAAGATGAAAACTATTAAACTGTCATCAACTTGAGATCTAGCTATTGTGCTTATACTTAAATGAACACTGACCTTTAAAGTCAAGGAATCTTTTTAAACTATAGTAGAATGACATAAAGTAGACTTTACTGAAAAGAAACATTTAAGTCTTAAAATTAATTCCATTAGTTCTGTTTTCTTCTGTCTCTTATGGATGCTCAGTTCAGTTCAGTTGCTCAGTCGTGTCAGACTCTTTGTGACCCCATGGACTGCAGCAAGCCAGGCTTCCGTGTCCATCACCAACTCCCGGGGCCTACTCAAACTCATGTCCATAGAGTCAGTGATGCCATCCAGCCATCTCATCCTCTGTCATCCCCTTCTCCTCCCACCTTCAATCTTGCCCAGCATCAGGGTCTTTGCCAAGGAGTCAGTTCGCATCAGGTGGTCAAAGTGTTGGAGTTTCAGCTTCAACATCAGTCCTTACAATGAATATTCAAAAGGATTGATTTCCTTTAGGATGGACTGGTTGGATCTCCTTGCAGTCCAAGAGACTCTCAAGAGTCTTCTCCAACACCACAGTTCAAAAGTATCAATTCTTCAGCACTCAGCTTTCTTTATAGTCCAGCTCTCACATCATAGATGACCACTGGAAAAACCATAGCTTTGACTAGACAGACCTTTGTTGGCAGAGTAATGTCTCTGCTTTTTAATATGCTGTCTAGGTTGGTCATGTCTTTTTAATATGCTATCTAGCTAGCTTATGGATGCTAACCTCATGTATATTTTTAAAACATTTAAAATGTTAATGGATATAAAAGCACTTGATACAAATTTGACAAGTCAACATTTGACATATAATTATTTCTTTTTTGATCAAAGCATGAAGATTTCAACTTTTGTTCATAGTCTTTTTCATTTACAGATTTTTTTTTTCCTATGAGCATTTCCTATTTTAATGATTTTACTTTGTTTTACAGGAGGGGTTCAAAATGGGACTAACTCTTGAAGGCACAGTATTTTGTCTCGACCCTTTAGACAGCAGGTGCTGATGTAAAGAACAAGAGGTCCGGAATCTGTTAAAATTGTTTTGTATACGTATATATATATATATCAGTCATTATTACTTATGTCAGGTATTATAAATGTGCCAATATATTTTTGAGTCTCTTAACTTTTTGAGAATTATTTCAGTAAAATTTCCTGATGCATTCACTGTTGATCTGTAACATTTTGCTGTAAATTAAATCATACTTTTATGTTCCTTTCAGTTTGTAGAAGAATTTGTAATTGAAAGACAGATTATCCAAATATCTGCCTTTGTCTGAGTTCTAAATAATTAGCTTCTTCAAATTTATGTTCATTCTCTAGGCTGCTAGTTTATTATTAATTTCCCAAAAGCTATACATAAATGATACCTTTCAGAATCCTAAGAGATATACCAATGCCAAACTAAATATGTTCTATATTCAAACCAATAAACATGTTACCATTAATTATACAGATATCATTTTATGTATGAAATGTTGTTCATATTATTGGGAAAATGTAAACTTTGAATATAACACCACCATATCATTTTTAACAGGTAAAATAACAGAAATATAAATCCCAAGAATTAAACTAAATGTGTTTAGAGTTGTTATTACTAAGTTCAAGGTAATAATGTTAGCTATTATTATCAGCTATACTCTAAATATTTTATTTCATACATAAAGATTGTGAAAAAATGAAAGCTTGCTATTCACAAAGGACTTAAAATTTAGTTTCTATCAAGATAAGTTACATTACTAAACATCTAAATGTCATTTGATCTGATGTTTTCTCAAAATGATTTTGAATATATACTGTCTATAGTCGCAGCATCTATTACCCGTATTTACTTTACAAAATAAATTTTTTCTCACTGAATAAGACTATTCTTCTTATATTTCTCCCTTGATTAAAATATCTTCTCATCAAGGTTTATTTTGTGATAGCCCATTAATTCTGATAATTTAAAAATTCTGTAACATTTTATTTATGAATTATCAATATTATTTAGCAAATTTAATGTTTTTTCTATTAAAGTCAGGATCTCATTTTTTAAATGAATGGAATTACTGTTCAGTTTAGTCTTTTACCTGAACAATAACATTTTCTTGCACCTGACTCTTGTGCTGGTGAACTTCAGCTTTTTTAAAAAAAAATTGTTTCCTACATCTTCACCTGTTGTGTAACAGACTCTAATTTATACAGAGTGCAGCAAAAATTTACGGTCAAATATATAATTTGGTTCATCTCATTATAAGAAAAGTAAATTAAATTAATGAAAATGTGAGCTTAGATAGAAGGTAGATCTCAAAAATTTTTCTTTTCTTTTAGTCATGGGAATTTTCTTCATGTGCTAAAGGTACATTTTCACTAGGAACAGAAATCAAATATGCTTATGCAATATTATATTTGTATGTATCTTCATAATATTCTATGGTCTATATAAGCCTTCCTGTTTGTTTTCTGTTATCTGTTCATTTGTACCTTAATTAGAGGGTAGTATATGTTTCATAAAGAAGAGTCTTTATAATTTTGTTTGTCATATAGTATTTTGGAATTTGTATAATGAGGATGTTTAGAAGCCCTATCAATGGCTTTTTTTAACAGATAGAATTTGTATTTTTATTGTACTTTAAAAAGCTTTATGTAATAGGTATATATTTAGTGGCAATTTATTATCAATGGCAACACAATAGAGTACTTTGCACATTTAAAATAAGTTACTTTACCAATTTTTAAAAGTAATCAATCCTGCTACTGGCATGATTAAATAGTATATATAATTGGTCATTAATTATGAACATTTTATTTCACCAGTGCATTTTTATGAAGATCCAGTTTCAAATGGTATTTCTATGTAAACTCAATGATATGTTTGATTTTGCTGAGAATAAATGATTTTAAATAAATTGTATAATTTATATTTGTATATATTATAACTCATTAAATAATCTCTAATTCATTTAGAAACATTCTGAAGCTAATTTCATGCCAGATTTTCCTGGTTGTAAATTGGTGCCAAAAGAAAGACAGAAAGAGAAAGAAGGAAGCAGAAATTTCTTACAGCCCACACACATTCTAGCTTTATGGTCAAACATCATTCTGTTGTGAAAACAGGACACTTCATCCTGCTGGTGAGAGAGGTCATAGTTTGCTTCCTTTTACCAGAAGCATTTGGTATAATAACCGTATTATATAAATATCTCTTTTCAGAATGGAGAGCCTTTTTATCCTAGTAATACACGGGGTATGTTGGCTGATAGTCTTATAAAGGTGGACCTGATAATAGAATTTAAGTTGTGGCTAATTAGAATGTCATGAAGTTTTGAACCTATTTAAAAAGCAATGTTAAATATTTTAATGGTACACAAGACACATGCACAGCCTTTGCAAAACAATGAGCACTTTATCCATCTGTTCAATAAAATTCATTTATTCCTCCATGTGAATAACATGTATTAGGTGGGTAAGAAAACATTTGGTAAGTTTCTAGCAGACATTGTTAAACAGAAGATGACCAGATCCCTGCCTTCAGTTAGTTTATTGTCCTAAAGGAAAAGTAAGATATTTATATGAATTAGTAAATGAAAACATATATGTATTAAAGTACAGTGTGACACAAATATTACTGTTTAGCTATGCTTAAATTTGGGTTCCTAGTACTGGCCAGTCTCTATCATGTTAGAAATCCAGGGTCAGACTTATGAAGACAGGCCAGTGAGGATAATTTTCTTCATCTTTTCTCGTTATATTGTGTATTTGATTTTTTTAATTTTAGTCACATTATGGGACTTCACTTTCAGATAGAATTTCTGATAGATTTTGTGTTGTTGCATTTCTAAATACTGACTTCTATTTTTGCTCTTTTTGATGTTACTTAACATAACCATGAAAAAAACCTGGCTGTTAATAATTTTTCTGTTCCAGTGTTTCCATCTATAGTTCCAAATTCAATATTTATTCATGATTTTGGGTTTCGGCCTCTGTTAAATTACTTGAAGAATCTTGGACTCAGTTTTGACAACTAAATCCCAGACTCCACCCAAGCTACACTCTTTTTGGGCGGCTAACGCACTGTTGATATGGGTATGGCTAGGATGCCCTCAGCCACCTGTGACTCATGCAAGAAGCACCTAATTTAATTGTCTTCTGCTTCCTAGATAACCTCAGACAAATATCTCAAGAACTTCTCCCTCTAACACCCATCTCATAAATTTTACACAAAGTTACATACCTTTGTTCCATGTATTAACCTTATATTATTAAGGTCCGAATGTAATCCACTTATAAAATTCTGTCCCTCAAAAGACATTTCTCATCTGAAAAGGTATTCCTTTACTCTAGTGAGGAGACCACCTCTTAAAATAATTTATGGTCTATTTCTTTACTTTCAAGTTCAGTTCATTCAGTTGCTCTGTTTTTTCTGACTCTTTGCAACCCCATGAATCACAGCACGCCAGGCCTCCCTGTCTATCACCAACTCCCGGAGTCCACCTAAACAATGTCGGATTCGTGATCTCTGAAGAAGATTTAGCTTCAGGACCAGGGACCAGTCTTGATCACTCAAGAGTTTTGTGTAGCAGAGTTTTATTAAAGTGAAAAAGGGACTGAGAAAGCTTCTGACATAAACATCAGAAGGGGGCCGAGAGTGCCCCCCTTGCTAGTGTTAGCAAGGGTGTTATATACATTTTAATTAATTATTACAATAAATCAAAAGAATGTCTCAAGATTGTGAAAATTTTACCAGACCCACTCCCACAATTTACATTTTAGGATAACAGCATTCAAATTTAGCAATAGAAAGATCCTACCAGACGCACTCCCATAGTATCAGTTCAGTTCAGTCACTTAGTCATGTCCGACTCTTTGCGACCCCATGAATCACAGCACACCAGGCCTCCCTGTCCATCACCAACTCCCGGAGTTCACCCAGACTCACGTCCATCGAGTCAGTGATGCCATCCAGCCATCTCATCCTCTGTCGTCCCTTTTTCCTCCTGCCCCCAATCTCTCCCAGCATCAGGGTCTTTTGCAATGAGTCAACTTTTTGCATGAGGTGGCCAAAGTACTGGGGTTTCAGCTTTAGCATCATTCCTTCCAAAGAAATCCCAGGGCTGATTTCCTTCAGAATGGACTGGTTGGATCTCCTTGCAGTCCAAGGGACTCTCAAGAGTCTTCTCCAATACCACAGTTCAAAAGCATCAATTCTTCGGCGCTCAGCTTTCTTCACAGTATACAATCTAAAATATCAGGATTAGTCAGAATGTTTTCAGGAAGGAAAAACTGTCCTCAAGCAAGATACATTGTTGTTATATAAACACTAATACAGAGTTTAAACTGAGTTGTTTGGTGTGTAATCATCAGTTCTGGGGAGAAGGCAATGGCACCCCACTCCAGTACTCTTGCCTGGAAAAATCCCATGGACAGAGGAGCCTGGTAGGCTGCAGTCCATGGGGTCGCGAAGAGTCAGACACGATTGAGCAACTTCACTTTCACTTTCCACTTCCATGCATTGGAGAAGGAAATGGCAACCCACTCCAGTGTTCTTGCCTGGAGAATCCCAGGGACAGCGGAGCCTGGTGGGCTGCCGTCTATGGGGTGCACAGAGTTGGACATGACTGAAGCGACTTAGCAGCAGCAGCAGCAGCAGTTCCGGGCTTAAAGAAAAAAAAAAAAATATATATATATATATATATAGTGACTAAGACTAAGGAATGTAGAGAAAAAAATAAAACATTTGTCTTTTCTTCCTCCTTGAGAACCCCAGACCCCTCTCTCCTCCTCAGGGACACCAGACCCCTTATCAACCTGCCTAGGAATTGACTCTCATTCCTCCCTTTTCTTTTAGAAGAATTATGTTGCCAAGGAAAAGGGGCATCGTTTTCATTCCATAACTACTTCCTGCTGTTTAGGGGTGTGGTACCTAAATTATTGAGGCAACATTCTCCTAACACTCATATTGATGGTCTCTGATCCAGGGGCCCCAAGTAATAGTTGGAGGAGATTGTGGCACTCATAGGAGCTTGAACAACCATTTGTAACTTAAAAGCTTTCAGACAGTTAGAAACAAACCCCATTATAAAGTTACAGATGTAAGGCAAAATAGTCATTAGACCAAGTTAAAATCAAAATTTAAAGTCAAATGTGACCATGCCACAGTTATATCAGTCCATTTTAGGGTTACTTCAGTTCAGTTCAGTTCAGTCATTCAGTCATATCCAACTCTTTGCGACCCCATGGACCCCCATGACAGTACGCCAGGCCTCCCTGTCCATCACCAACTCCCAGAGCTTACTCAAAACTCATGTCCATTGAGTTGGAGATGCCATCCAACCATCTCATCCTCTGTTGTCCCCTGCTCCTCCTGCCCCCAATCCATCCCAGCATCAGAGTCTTTTCAAATGAGTCACCTCTTCTCATCAGGTGGTCAAGGTATTGGAGTTTCAGCTTCAACATCAGTTCCTCCACTGAACACCCAGGACTGATATCCTTTAGGATGGACTGGTTGGATCTCCTTGCAGTCCAAGGGACTCTCAAGAGCCTTCTCCAACAGCACAGTTCAAAAGCATCAATTCTTCGGCGCTCAGCTTTCTTTATAGTCCAACTCTCACATCCATACACGACCACTGGGAAAACCATAGCCTTGACTAGACGGACCTTTGTTGGCAAACTAATGTCTCTGCTTTTGAATATGCTATCGAGGTTGGTCATAACTTTCCTTCAAAGGAGCAAGCATCTTTTAATTTCATGGCTGCAATCACCATCTGCAGTGTTTTTGTAGCCCAGAAAAATAAAGTCAGCCACTGTTTCAGCTGTTTCCCCATCTATTTGTCATGAAGTGATGGGACCAGATGCCATGATCTTAGTTTTCTCTATGTTCAGCTTTAAGCCAACTTTTTCAATCTCCTCTTTCATTTTCATCAAGAGGCTTTTTAGTTCTTCACTTTCTGCCATAAGGGTGGTGTCATCTGCATATCTGAGGTTATTGATATTTCTCCTGGCAATCTTGAGTCCAGCTTGTGCTTCCTGCAGCCCAGCGTTCCTCTGATGTACTCTGCATATAAGTTAAATAAGCAGTGTGACAATATACAGCCTTGATGTACTCCTTTTCCTATTTGGAACCAGTCTGTTGTTCCATGTCCAGTTCTAACTGTTGCTTCCTGACCTGTATACAGGTTTCTCAAGAGGCAGGTCAGGTGGTCTGGTATTCCCATTTCTTTCAGAATTTTCCACAGTTTATTGTGATCCACACAGTCAAAGGCTTTGGCATAGTCAATAAAGCAGAAATAGATGTTTTTCTGGAACTCTCTTGATTTTTCCATGATCCAGCAGATGTTGGCAATTTGATCTCTGGTTCCTCTGCCTTTTCTAAAACCAGCTTGAACACCTGGAAATTCATGGTTCACCTATTGCTGAAGCCTGGCTTGCAGAATTTTGAGCATTACTTTACTAGCGTGTGAGATGAGTGCAATTGTGTGGTAGTTTGAGCATTCTTTGGCATTGCCTTTCTTTGGGATTGGAATGAAAACTGACCTTTTCCAGTCCTGTGGCCACTGCTGAGTTTTCCAAATTTGCTGACATATTGAGTGCAGCATTTTCACAGCATCATCTTTTAGGATTTGAAATAGCTCAATTGGAATTCCATCAGCTCCACTAGCTTTGTTCTAGTTTGCATTCCCACCAACAGTGTAAGAGGCTTCCTTTTTTCTCCGCAACCTCTGCAGCATTTATTTTTTGTAGACTTTTTGATAGCAGTCATTCTGACCAGCGTGAGATGGTACCTCATTGTGATTTTGATTTGCGTTTCTCTGATAATGAGTGATGTTGAGCATCCTTTCATGTGTTTATTAGCCATCTGTATGTCTTCTTTGGAGAAATGTCTATTTAGTTCTTTGGCCCATTTTTTTATTGGGTCACTTATTTTTCTTGAATTGAGCTGCAGGAGCTGCTTGTATATTTTTGAGATTAATACTTTGTCAGTTGCTTCATTTGCTATTATTTTCTCCCATTCTGAAGGCTGTCTTTTCACCTTGCTTATAGTTTCCTTCATTGTGCAAAAGCTTTTAAGTTTAATTAGGTCCCATTTGTTTATTTTTGTTTTTATTTCCATTACTCTGGGAGGTGGGTCATAGAGGATCCTGCTGTGATTTATGTCAGAGAGTGTTTTGCCTATGTTTTCCTCTAGGAGTTTTATGGTTTCTGGTCTTACATTTAGATCTTTATCTATTTTGAGTTTATTTTTGTGTATTTTGTTAGAAAGTGTTCTAGTTTCATTCTTTTACAAGTGGTTGACCAGTATTCCTAGCACCACTTGTTAAAGGGATTGTCTTTTCTCCATTGTATATTCTTGCCTCCTTTGTCAAAGATAAGGTGTCCATAGATGCATGGATTTATCTCTGGGCTTTCTATTTTGTTCCATTGATCTATGTTTCTGTCTTTGTGCCAGTACCATACTCTCTTGATGACTATGGCTATGTAGTATAGCCTGAAGTCAGGCAAGTTGATTCGTCCAGTTCCATTCTTCTTTCTCAATATTCCTTTGGCTATTCAAGGTTTTTTTGTAATTCCATACAAATTGTGAAATCATTTGTTCTAATTCTCTGAAAAATACTGTTAGTAGCTTGACAGGGATTGCATTGAATCTATATAGTGCTTTAGGTAGTATACTCATTTTCACTATATTGATTCTTCTGATCCATGAACACGGTATATTTCTCCATCTATTTGTGTCATCTTTGATTTCTTTCATCAGAGTTTTATAGTTTTCTACATATAGGTCTTTCATTTCTTTAGGTAGATTTATTCCTAAGTATTTTATTATTTTCGTTGCAATAGTGAATGGAATTGTTTCCTTAATTTCTCTTTCATTGTTTTTTCATTGTTAGTGTATAAGAGTGCAAGGGATTTCTGCGTGTTAATTTTATATCTTGCAACTGTACTATATTCATTAATTAGTTCAAGTAATTTTCTGGTGGAGTCTTTAGGGTTTTCTACCTAGAGGATCATGTCATCTGCAAACAGTGAGAGTTTTACTTCTTCTTTTCCAATCTGGATTCCTTTTATTTCTTTTTCTGCTCTGATTGTTGTGGCCAAAACTTCCAAAACTATGTTGAATAGTAGTGGTAAGAGTGGGCATCAGTTATAAGTTTATATAAAGGCCAGGCAAGTTCCCATAACCTGGAATCCAAATGAGGCAGTAGCCTGTAATGCCCAAGAATCCTTTCAATTGTCTTAAAGTGATAGGTAGAGGGTGATCTAATATAGGTTTAACTCTAGAAAGCAACCTTCAAATCAATGATTGAAAAATATTTGGCTTGTCCAGGCAGCCCCATTATGGTAGTGGATGGAGAGGAAAGCAGACCAGGGGCATTAGTGAGCAGAAAGTTGCCTCAGTGTCCAAAAGAAATCAACTGATTGGCCCTCCACATTTATTAATACCCCAGGTTCCTCAGGTATAATTAGGACGGGAGCTTGTATGGGGACCCCCGGGCACTTTCAGTCCAGATTGTCTTGAGAGTCCGACTCCTGGGGCCCACAGTTCAGAGGGCAGTCTCTTTTCCAGTGTAGTCCTTTGAAGTCCGGACCTGGAGCCAGGGGTGGCTTAGATGCCTGAGGGCAATCCTGCTTGAGATACGCCTCCTTAACACAGTATAACAAGTCCCTCTCTTTTCACCTGGGTGCCTCTGGGTATTTTCTTCAGGCTGTTTCAGAGCAGATCTAACAGCCATTGTTGAGGCTTCAGTCTTTTGCCTGGTTCTTTTTTGCCTCTTTTTTTCCTCTTTATATTCTCTACCATAAATACCATCTGAGGCAGCTGTAACAGTTTTTTCTAAAGATTAATTTTGTCCTTTCCTCCTCCCTGAGAAGCCCAGACTCTCTCTCCTTAGGAACCCCAGACCTCTTATCAACCTGCCTAGGAACTGACTCTCTCAGTTCTAACTTCTGTTTGTTGATCTGCATACAGATTTCTCAGGAGGCAGATCAGGTGGTCTGGTATTCCCACCTCTTGAAGAATTTTCCAGTTTATTGTGATCCACACAGTCAAAGGCTTTAGCATAGTCAATAAAGCAGAAGTAGATTTTTTTTGGAACGCTCTTGCTTTTTCAATGATCCAATGGATGTTAGCAAGTTAATCTCTGGTTCCTCTGTCTTTTCAAAATCCAGCTTGAACATCTGAAAGTTCGTGGTTCACATATTGCTGAAGCCTGACTTGGAGAATTTTGAGCATTACTTTACTAGCATGTGAGATGAGTGCAATTGTGCGGTAGTTTGAGAATTCTTTGGCATTGCCTTTCTTTGGGATTGGAATGAAAACTGACCTTTTCCAGTCCTGTGGCCACTGCTGAGTTTTCCAAATTTGCTGGCATATTGAGTGTAGTACTTTCATAGCATCATCTCTTAGGATTTGGAATAGCTCAACTGGGATTCCATCACCTCCACTAGCTTTGTTCATAGTGATGTTTCGTAGGGCCCACTTGAGTTCACATTCCAGCATGTCTGGCTATAGGTGAGTGATCATACCCTTGTGGTTATCTGGGTCATTAAGATCTTTTTGTATAGTTCTGTGTATTCTTGCCACCTCTTCTTAATATCTTTTGCTTCTGTTAGGTCCATGCCATTTCTGTCCTTAATTCTGCCTATCTTTGCATGAAATGTTCCCTTAGCATCTCTGATTTTCTTGAAGAGATCTCTAGTTTTTCCCATTCTATTGCTTTCCTCTATTTCTTTGCACTGATCATGGAGGAAGGCTTTCTTATCTCTCCTTGCTATTCTTTGGAACTCTGCATTCAAATAGGCATATCTTCTTTTTCTCCTTTGCCTTTTGCTTCTCTTCTTTTCTCAGCTATTTGTAAGGCCTCCTCAGACAACCATTTTGCCTTTTGCATTTCTTTTTCTTGGGGATGGTCTTGATCACAGCCTCTTGTACAATGTCATGAACCTACATCCATAGTTCTTCAGGCACTCCATCTATCAGATCTACTCCCTTGAATCTATTTGTCACTTCCACTGTATACGAAAATACTACCTTTCTCTGAATCCATTTCTTTCCACTCTAATTCATGGATCCTAAGACCCACTACTTCTAAAATCATAGTTAAATAATGTATGAAATAAGGAATTTAAAAATTCATTTCATATTTTTCTGATAGTACACGACAAATTGAAATAGCTGAATTTCTTATTTCTATATCAAAAATATTGGGTTTTGTGTGAGTTAACAATACCACTCACTCACTTGTCACACCGGGTCATATCCAGCTCTTTGTGACCCTATGGACTAGCCCCCCAGACTCACTTGTCCATGGGATTTTTCAGGCAAGAACACTGGAGTTGGTTACTATTTCTTCCTCCAGGGAATCTTCATGACCCGGGAATCAGATCTGTTTCTCCTGCATTGCATGAAGATTCTTTATTGCTGAACTACTGGGGAAGCCGAATAGTACCACTGCAGATCAGATCAGTCGCTCAGTCATGTCCGACTCTTTGCGACCCCATGAATCGCAGCACGCCAGGCCTCCCTGTCCATCACCAACTCCTGGAGTTCACTCAGACTCACGTCCATCGAGTCAGTGATGCCATCCAGCCATCTCATTCTCTGTCGTCCCCTTCTCCTCCTGCCCCCAATCCCTCCCAGCATCAGAGTCTTTTCCAGTGAGTCAACTCTTCTTTTTTTTTTTTTTTTTTTAAACATTGTGAAGTTTGTCAAAAAGAAGTAATATATTTTAAAGAAAATATTTCATATCTATAAAAATTATATACAAAGTTTAACAGAGAATAAATTGAACAGCCACGTCCCTATGGCCATCCTAAGGAAAAGAATGTTGCCGATATTGTGAGTGATCCACCCTTCCGTGCATCCCTCAACAAGGTCTGTTTCAAGGCTACCGAACTCCAGCGGCAGGGACAATTCAACAGTGTTCAGGGACTGTATGAAGCTGTCTGGCGGAGCATCAGATTTCAAAACTCTTTTTTTTTTTTTTTTTTTTACGTCAGTGTCTCTTTTGCTGTCTCGTATACAGGGTTATCGTTACCATCTTTCTAAATTCCATATATATGCGTTAGTATACTGTATTGGTGTTTTTCCTTCTGGCTTACTTCACTCTGTATAATAGGCTCCAGTTTCATCCACCTCACTAGAACTGATTCAAATGTATTCTTTTTAATGGCTGAGTAATACTCCATTGTGTATATGTACCACTGCTTTCTTATCCATTCATCTGCTGATGGACATCTAGGTTGCTTCCATGTCCTGGCTATTATAAACAGTGCTGCGATGAACATTGGGGTACACGTGTCTCTTTCCCTTCTGGTTTCCTCAGTGTGTATGCCCAGCAGTGGGATTGCTGGATCATAAGGCAGTTCTATTTCCAGTTTTTTAAGGAATCTCCACACTGTTCTCCATAGTGGCTGTACTAGTTTGCATTCCCACCAACAGTGTAAGAGGGTTCCCTTTTCTCCACACCCTCTCCAGCATTTATTATTTGTAGACTTTTGGATTGCAGCCATTCTGACTGGTGTGAAATGGTACCTCACAGTGAGTCAACTCTTCGTGTGAAGTGGCCAAAGTACTCGGGTTTCAGCTTTAGCATCATTCCTTCCAAAGAAATCCCAGGGCTGATCTCCTTCAGAATGGACTGGTTGGATCTCCTTGCAGTCCAAGGGACTCTCAAGAGTCTTCTCCAACACCACAGTTCAAAAGCATCCATTCTTCGGCACTCAGCCTTCTTCACAGTCCAACTCTCACATCCATACATGACCATAGGAAAAACCATAGCCTTGACTAGATGAATCTTTGTTGGCAAAGTAGTGTCTCTGCTTTTGAATATGTTATCTAGGTTGGTCATAACTTTCCTTCCAAGGAGTAAGCGTCTTTTGATTTTATGGCTGCAGTTACCATCTGCAGTGATTGTGGAGCCCCCAAAAATAAAGTCTGACACTGTTTCCACTGTTTCCCCATCTATTTGCCATGAAGTGATGGGACCAGATGCCATGATCTTCGTTTTCTGAATGTTGAGTTTTAAGCCAACTTTGTCACTCTCCACTTTCACTTTCATCAAGAGGCTTTTGAGTTCCTCTTCACTTTCTGCCATAAGGGTGGAGTCATCTGCATATCTGAGGTTATTGATATTTCTCCTGGCAATCTTGATTCCAGCTTGTGTTTCTTCCAGTCCAGCGTTTCTCATCATGTATTCTGCATATAAGTTAAATAAACAGGGTGACAATATACAGCCTTGACAAATTCCTTTTCCTATTTGCAACCAGTCTGTTTTTCCATGTCCAGTTCTAACTGTTGCTTCCTGACTTACACACAGATTTCTCAGGAGGCAGGTCAGGTGGTCTGGTATTCCCATCTCTTTCAGAATTTTCCACAGTTTCTTGTGATCCACACAGTCAAAGGCTTTGGCATAGTCAATAAAGCAGAAATAGATGTTTTTCTGGAACTCTTTTCTTTTTTCCACGATCTAGCGGATGTTGGCAATTTGATCTCTGGTTCCTCTGCCTTTTCTAAAACCAGCTTGAACATCAGGAAGTTCACGGTTCACATATTGCTGAAGCCTGGCTGGGAGAATTTTCAGCAGTAGTCTATTAGCGTGTGAGATGAGTACAATTGTGTGGTAGTTTGAGCATTCTTTGGCATTGCCTTTCTTTGGGATTGGAATGAAAACTAACCTTTTCCAGTCCTGTGGCCACTGCTGAGTTTTCCAAATTTGCTGGCATATTGAGTGCAGCACTTTCACAGCATCATCTTTCAGGATTTGAAATAGCTCAACTGGAATTCCATCACCTCCACTAGCTTTGTTCGTAGTGATGCTTTCTAAGGCCCACTTGACTTCACATTCCAGCATGTCTGGCTCTAGGTTAGTGATCACACCATTGTGATTATCTGGGTCGTGAAGATCTTTTTTGTACAGTTCTTCTGTGTATTCTTGCCGTCTGTTCTTAATATCTTCTGCTTCTGTTAGGTCCGTACCATTTCTGTCCTTTATCGAGCCCATCTTTGCATGAAATGTTCTTTTGGTATCTCTGATTTTCTTGAAGAGGTCCCTAGTCTTTCCCATTCTGTTGTTTTCCTCTATTTCTTTGCATTGATCACTGAAGAAGGCATTCTTATCTCTTCTTGCTATTCTTGGGAACTCTGCATTCAGATGTTTATATCTTTCCTTTTCTCCTTTGCTTTTCGCTTCTCTTCTTTTCACAGCTATTTGTAAGGCCTCCCCAGACAGCCGTTTTGCTTTTTTGCATTTCTTTGCCATGGGGATGGTCTTGATCCCTGTCTCCTGTACAATGTCACGAACCTCATTCCATAGTTCATCAGGCAGTCTATCTATCAGATCTAGGCCCTTACATCTATTTCTCACTTCCACTGTATAATCATAAGGCATTTGATTTAGGTCATACCTGAATGGTCTAGTGGTTTTCCCTACTTTCTTCAATTTAAGTCTGAATTTGGCAATAAGGAGTTCATGGTCTGAGCCACAGTCAGCTCCTGGTCTTGTTTTTGCTGACTGTATAGAGCTTCTCCATCTTTGGCTGCAAAGAATATAATCAATCTGATTTCGGTGTTGACCGTCTGGTGATGTCCATGTATAGAGTCTTCTCTTGTGTTGTTGGAAGAGGGTGTTTGTTATGACCAGTGCATTTTCTTGGCAAAACTCTATTAGTCTTTGCCCTGCTTCACTCTACATAACTAAAACTTTGCTAATTACCTTATATTTACATTTAACCACGTTTTTGGAGTTTATTCAGATGCACACTCAGAATTCATTGAGCCAAATATTTCCAGTTTGCACGCAGCTCTATAGGCACTTTGGAACTTGCATTAGACTTTCCAAGTGTTGCTGTTCTCATTAAAGAGAGTCTGGCTAGAAGCTGTAGAAACTATCTTCTTAAAAGAATTCCCCAGCATGCGCTGGGTCTAATGAAATTCTCTGCTAAAAACATTCTGAAATCTCATCGCATTTTCTCCATAAATCATGGTTTATCAACTTTTCATTACTAGTGTATTTGCAAAATCAATAAAATACTCTGTTGGAAACATTTAAAATAAATTTTTAATAAAATATTTTTTAAACTTTTGTATTTATTCTCCAAAAATGTTATGAAGGATTGCTTTGACAGTTTTGTATCTTCTTTGGTGCCACACACAACATTTTATTCACAAAGTGTTCAGTAAAATGATTTATGATTCTTTAGCATGTTTCTTGCTAATGATGTAAGCTAAAACTTCATATGCTATCTGTGAAAGAAAAGAGCAATATGCCTTCCAAGTAAATATTAGGAGAATATAATCACTTTGTCCTCTGTGATAAAATCTTTACCATAATTTTAACTGTTATTTTATGCAGCAATGATTTGCTAAATAAAAACTTGACATTCTCTATGAGCATCTATTAATCACCATAGATTTCACTATGGATATATCTAAATTTCACTTAGATTTCACTAAGGAAATCTGGCTCAGTCACGGGAGGTAGACAATTGACTATTTATATTAATTATGTTAATAGTATTTATTAATTGATTATATAGCTTCAAAGAGGGTGTGAAGATTCAAAGATTAATGTTGTATAGTTAAGGGGCATTGCATGTACTCAGGAGGTGGAGAACTGTATTTGTTGAGCATGTGAATTAAAGAAGGATACTATTTATAACAGCCAGGATATGGAAGCAACCTAAATGTCCATCAGCAGAAGGATGAATAAAGATGTGGCACATATATACAATGGAATACTACTCAGCCATAAAAAGGAACAAAATTGTGCCATTTGCAGAGACGTGGATGGACCTAGAGACTGTCATACAGACTGAAGTAAGTCAGAATGAGAAAAACAAATAATCATATATTAATGCACATATGTGCAGTCTATAAAAATGGCACAGATGAACCTAGTTTCAAAGCAGAAATAGAGACACAGATACGGAGAACAAATGTATGGACATCAAGGAGGGAAAGTAGGGAATCAGGTAGATTGGGAGATTGGGATTGACATGTATGCACTACTGTGTATAAATAGACAGCTCAGGAGAACCTGCCATAGAGCACAGGGAATTCTACTCAGTGCTGTGTGCTGACCTAAATGGGGAGGAAATCCAAAATGGAGATATAGGAACACTATAGTTGATTCACTTTGCTGTACAACAGAAACTAACACAGCATTGTTTGGCAACTATGCTCCAATAAAAAAAAAAAAAAAAGAATTATACATAAAGATTCAAACTGTGTCTTTTCTTCATTCCCATGTTGTGGTCATACAGTTTTCATTGGCTTTAAGTATTTTTAAGTTCATTTATTTGTCCTTAGCTTTTTACTGTCCTCTTACTTCAAATGACATTTCATAGGAACATGCTGGGGCCCTTCCCAGTTGACTACTCCCTCCCCTCTGTCTGGCCAGTCTGCTATGTTCTAGTCTGTTCCAAAGGTCACTTGTTCCAGTTGAAATAGCTGTCTGGATGGCCTGGAAATAATCCAGATACTGGTTCTTTCCTGTAGAGAAAGCAAAGAAAGATGTTAGTTTCTTGGCTACATTTTGAAAGAAAAAAATTAAAGAATTTTATGGTGAAGTCTACTAATACTTGAAAATATTAATGTAGCTCTGGGACTAATTTAAAATTGTTGCTCTTTTCCAGTGCTTCATGTCACTTCACTTTTTTACATACTTTTTAAAGTTTAATATGAGTGTAATTTAATAATTGGCAATAAATAGCTAAGTACATGTAGGAAGTGTTTGAACACAGATTTTGGCAAAGAATCATCTTAAACCATGTTCTCTCATATACATACACAAACACACATACCTCATTTATCTATTTAGCTCTTCATTTATTTTATTCACAGTATCTACTTTAATTGGAAACAAAATAAAACTTGTACTGGACAGTACAAGGAATGGGAGGAGACAGATAGTGAGGAGACAGTTGTAAATGTTGAGAGGTAAAAACTAACCCACACTTGGCAAAGAACTAAGCACAGATACCTGCCCTGTTCATTTTTCAGACAATTTGGATCATTTGCAGGCTTGGGAGTAAACAGTATGATGCAATTTTGTAAAAAACTGTTTCTCCAGTAAATCTTCTTTAATTCCCCCCTAGATCTCTGGTAAAGGCTTCCAGTTTTCATCTTTTCTACATAAAAGGAGTTAAACAGGAAAATGCCTGAAGATAAGCTGGCCACTTCTTTCATGACTTCCTGACATCCGTGGTGATTAGGAAAATATGTATCTCTTTCTTAGCATGACTAGATTTTGAAAATATCTTAACCATACATTACATGAATTTTTAACTTATTTTTAAAAAGATTACTTATATAAACTGTGTTTGATTTAAAACAACTCAGTCTGATCTACAGTGAATTAATGAATGAAGATTTAAAACTTCATACTGTGATGTGACATGGTTATAGCTCTAGACTGATCTTTGACTTTGGGAATAACATTCTTGAACATTAGCTATTCTTGTCATAAAAGGAAGAAAGTCCTCCAAATAAACCAAAGCTTAAGAAAGTCATAGGAAGCTATATTTCATCTTTTATTTACATTCTAGTTATAAATAAATATTGAATCAATGGCTTCTAGGTTCATGAGGCATCTGGCTGGCCAGAGTCCCTTTAAAAAGGAAAGTAGAATGCACAAAACTGTCCCAGCCTTTGTATCTGTTTATCGTCTCAAAGTGGGCTTCATTGGTGTCTCAGATGGTAAAGAATCTGCCTGCAATGATGGAGACCCAAGTTCAATCCCTGGGTCAGGAAGATCCCACCATCTCAAAATCTGTGTGTACAGTTCTATTGCTGTTGTTGTTAAGTTGCTAACTCATGTCCAACTCTCCTGAAATCCCATGGACTGTAGCCTACCAGGCTCCTCTGTCCGTGGGATTTCCCAACTGAGAATGCTGGAGTGGGTAGTCAATTCCTTCTCCAGGGGATTTTTCTGACTCAGGGATCAAACTCATGTCCCCTGCATCGGCAGGCAAGTTCTTTACCAGTGAGTAACCAGAGAAGAGTTCTGTACCTTCATAATAAATCTGAATGCAAGGCAAAAGCCTGGTTCTAACATTCTCTCATTTCTCAACTTTTCATACTCCTAGGCACACAGACTCAGAGCATATTTACAGGGTAGAAATGGGGTCTATCCTTCTCTTCAAAACTATTACTGTCTTGCTACATTTTCAGGATAACTTCAAGATAAATGATCATGTCCCAAAGGAATTCAGAGGCCCCCTAACTTTTCCAAGTAAACATTAAACCTTAAAAATGCCAGCAAAAAATGCTGACATGTATACAATAAACCTATAATAAAATAGCAAAGCACAAATATTCTTAAATATGTTTACATGAAGTCAAATACCTAAGTTCACAGAGAATTTGTCTTGCTTATATGTGCTTTGGTTTTATAACAAAACTTCATTTGTGAGAAGGTAAATGTTAGAATATTCCCGCGAAACTGATTCACATAGAACTTGCCTTTGACATATGTTGTGTTATACACCTTTGTGTCACTTTTTGGGCAAAGTTTTTCTTATTACTGTACCTATAAAGAAAAGAAAAACAGAGAACATACAAACCCCCAGCATGCCTGTTAGGTCTTCCAAAGGCACCAATTGAATTTCTCATCACTCTGCATCCCTTCCTTAAGGCTTAATCATAGAGCTGAAACTAGAGAAAACAGCTGTCCTTGAAAACCACAAGGGGCTCAAGTATTTATTTTTGCTATGCAAATTGAGCGAATTTGTACAAACCTTTCAAAGTTATCTTGCCAAGTAAACCCTAAAAAGCAGTACCTCTTTCTTAGCAAATAGTTCAGTTTTTTAAAAGAAATAATTAGAAATGTCTATATGATCAAATAAAATTAATTAGAAAGTTTGTAGACATAAAGTCAATGAGACCATGGAAAGCACATGAGTCATATGACCTAGTTGAGTTTATTTAGAACACACACACTTACAAAAATTTGGATTTGCATCAAAACCAGATTGTTTCCCGTACTGTTCCCCAACTAAAAATTAGAAGGTCAAAGGAAAATTGTACAAAAATGTCCCAAAAAGCAATTCATGAAAATTGTCTAACAACTAACAAAACAAAGTAAATGGAAGAGTAAGAACATGTTTTATCATTTTGAATTTTATACTTTAAAGCCTGTTCAACAGCTGAACAGCCTTTAACATATAAAATATATAATTTTTATATCATATATTATGTTATTAACTTTCATGTAATACCATTATCTTTTCCTTTAACAATTATCAGGAAAATTGCTCTAGCAAATTCATTTTTCAGATGTAAAATGAAACAGTGTAACTGGGACTTAAAGAGCACAGAGAGCTATTTTGGAATGTGCTTGCTCTCAAGAAAGGCCAAGTGAGATTAAAATAAATGCATTAATTGATTATTGTTCTTTATGAGAATGAACAATTTCAGGCAGAGAGAAACTTCAGCTCTGTTTCAAAAGGTCAGCAGTGATGGTATTTAAGAGGAAAACTGAAGTCACATTTTAAAAACTTGAGACAGATGCTTTATATTAAAAGCCTTCTCTGATGTCCTTTTATGGTGACTGGAGTCTGTTCTCCTTGGTGGGTATAGACTGAAAGAAAAAACAAGTTATTGTCCTCTACTGATCCTTTTATGTGCCTTAACTGCACATATTTTTAAGGAACAATTGGAATTTCTGCACCCTGGCTGCATCTGCACTCTGACTGCTCACAGTATAAGTCTCTCTCTCTCTCCCTACCACCCTCCCTTTCTCCCTCTCTCTCCTCTCTCTCTCTCTCTCTCTCTCTATATATATATATATATATGATTCTAGAAATGTGACTCTGAAATTGGTCTAAGTCAATTATTAAAGTAGCTTGGGGTATTCAATAGAAAATTTGGAAAAATTTTAGAGACATATTTCTTTTTCTTTCATTTCCTAAAGGCTAAAACATCAAAAGAAAACTGTCTGAATAATGAATATATATTGGCAAGACTAATGTATATTTATGACTGCCAAAATTTCAAGATTACTGATACAGATTGTGGTATGTCTATGTGGCCAGAAAGATCATTGTGAGATGAACAATCTTTTCCATCCAGCACTCATCACAGAATATTTCTTGGTATATGTGAAACCACAAATACATCAGTGGGAACTTACTCGTATGGAAATACTGTAGTCAAACCACTAATCATGGCAGCCAGATTTCCCAGAATAAAGCAGTTACTCTAGAAATTATGCCAACTGCTTGGGTTAAAATATGGTTTCAAAAATTGCAGATCAGCATAATATGGAAAAGTTATTAGCAAACTAAAAAATGTGGATCTAAAGTGGACAGTGTTGAACAGAAATTCCATGTTGCCCTTTATTTTCTTAGCTGTTGAGTCTCAAAAGACAGTTGCAAAGACCATCAGTTATACATTTCAGTCAAACTTATTGCATCTAACTATTTCTATCCTGCCTAAATGAATTGTAATTACAAATTATGAAATACTTTTGTATAGATATAGGGTTCCATATAAAAGCATTTTTTCTAATTAAAAAAAATACTTAATCGGATGTTCTCATAAAGTTATTCTTGGCTTTGTTATTTGACACTTCATATTGATTATAAATTGATATGATTTAGAGCCAAGGCAATTTTGGAGATAGAAGTATGTGAGTTCTACTTATTTATAGCAATAAATAAATAGATTTAACTTGAAAGGCAGAGAAGCCTACTATGTTTAAGCTTTTGTAAAAACTTCAAATTTGGGGGAAAAAAAACATACAATGAATGTGTATATATTCATTAAACATTTTGGTTTTGTATCAAGATTTTGTGAAAATAAATTCACTATAAGTTTCTACTTCTTAATTTTAATGTGATTTTAATGCTATATAATGTTCATTCATTCTACACAATATTTTTAAGTTAGCCTCCACCCATATAAGTGATGCTTTTTCTGATTCCCTATTAATTTAGCACTACATTTTGACAGAAAACTTTATTCAATATCTTCCACTGAACTATTTCAGTAGAGCAGAAATCATCGATTAGTGCTGTGATGAAAGAATCATTTACTATCAACTGTTCTAGCTTAGATTTCTCCCAGAGTGTATTAAATTATCTGGATAGTTTGACAGAAACTTCTGATTACTATGCCATAATCCTTTATTTCTATATATGTGATAGTTCAACATGGACTAATGGGTTTCTATATGAATAGTCAGTCTAAAAACCACAAGTTGTAGATAACTTGTTAAAATGAAGAATTGGAATCTCAAATCATGTGATTAAAAATGGATTAAAGACCTAAGTCTAAGACTTGGAACTATAAAATTTGTACAAGAAAACTTTGGGAGTAAGGTGTTTGGCACTGGTTTTACTATGTTTTTTGGGAGGAGGGGAAACTGTCTCCTTCAACAAGGGAAATAAAAGCAAAAATAAACAAATGGAACTATATCAAACTGCAAAGCTTTTGCACAGCAGAGGAAATGCATCAACAAAATGAGAAGGCCACCTACTGAATGTGAAAAGACTTTGCAAACATTATATCTGATAAGGGTTTAATATCCAAAGAACTCATTTAACTCAACATCAAGTAAACAAACAACGTGATTAGAAAATGAGCAGAGTATCTGAATAAACCTTTTCCCAAAGGCACAAGTGGCGTACAGGCACATGAAAAGATACTCAGTATCACTAATCAGAGAAATGCAAATCAAAACCACAGTAAGATATCACCTCACACCTGGCAGAATGGGTATTATCAAAAAACAAATAACAAGTATTGGCAGGGACAAGGAGAAAAGGGGAGGTTGGTACACTGTCAGTGGGAATGTAAATTTTGGGCACCTACTATGGAAAATAGTATGGAGTTTTCTCAAAAAGTTAAAAATAGAACTACCATATCACCCAGCAATTCCACTTCTAGGTATTTATCTAAAAAGATCAAAAGCACTAATTTGAAAGATAAATGCATTCCTGTTTATTGCAGCATGATTTACAGTAGCCAAGATATGGAAGCACCCTCAATTCCCATCAATAGGTGAATGGATAAAAGAGATGTGGTATGCATACACACACACACAATGGACTATTAGCCATAAAAAGAATGAAGTCTTACCATTTGTGACAGCATGGACGATCATGTGATATTATGCTTAGTGAAATAAGTTTGACAGAAAAAGACAAGAACTGTAAGATCTCACATTTTTGTGGAATCTGACAAAGAAAACAAATGAACAAACAAAACAGAAACAGAGTTATGAATACAGAAAAGAAACACTGCTGCCAGAAGGGAGGGGATGGGGAAAGGAAAGAAATAAGTGGGGGAGATTAAGAGGTACAAACTTCCAGCTGCAAAATAAATGAGTCACAGCTAGGAAATGTACAGTGTGGGAAATATATTCAACTATGCCAAAGCCTTTGACTGTGTGGATCACAAGAAACTGTGGAAAATTCTGAAAGAGATGGGAATACCAGATCACCTGACCTGCCTCTTGAGAAATTTGTATGCAGGTCAGGAAGCAACAGTTAGAACTGGACATGGAACAACAGACTGGTTCCAAATAGGAAAAGGAGTACGTCAAGGCTGTATATTGTCACCCTGTTTATTTAACTTATATGCAGAGAACATCATGAGAAACGCTGGACTGGAAGAAACACAAGCTGGAATCAAGATTGCCGGGAGAAATATCAATAACCTCAGATATGCAGATAACACCACCCTTAAGGCAGAAAGTGAAGAGGAGCTAAAAAGCCTCTTGATGAAAGTGAAAGTGGAGAGTGACAAAGTTGGCTTAAAGCTCAACATTCAGAAAACGAAGATCATGGCATCCGGTCCCATCACTTCATGGCAAATAGATGGGGAAACAGTGGAAACAGTGTCAGACTTTATTTTTCTGGGCTCCAGAATCACTGCAGATGGTGACTGCAGCCATGAAATTAAAAGATGCTTACTCCTCGGAAGGAAAGTTATGACCAACCTAGATAGCATGTTCAAAAGCAGAGATATTACTTTGCCAACAAAGGTTCATCTAGTCAAGGCTATGGTTTTTCCAGTGGTCATGTATGGATGTGAGAGTTGGACTGTGAAGAAGGCTGAGCACCGAAGAATGGATGCCTTTGAACTGTGGTGTTGGAGAAGACTCTTGAGAGTCCTTGGATTGCAAGGAGATCCAACCAGTCCATTCTGAAGGAGATCAGCCCTGGGATTTCTTTGGAAGGAATGATGCTAAAGCTGAAACTCCAGTACTTTGGCCACCTCATGTGAAGAGTTGACCATTGGAAAAGACTCTGATGCTGGGAGGGATTGGGGGCAGGAGGAGAAGGGGACGACAGAGGATGAGATGGCTGGATGGCATCACTGACTCGATGGACGTGAGTCTGAGTGAACTCCAGGAGTTGGTGATGGACAGGGAGGCCTGGCGTGCTGCGATTCATGGGGTCGCAAAGAGTCGGACACGACTGAGCGACTGATCTAATCTGATCTGATGTAATAATATCTTAGTAAGGTAACAAAACTTGTGGTGATTGCTTTAAAATGTGCAAAAATATGGAATTGCTATGCTTTGTAACAAGAACTAACACAGGGTTGGTCAATTATACCTCAAAAACAAATAGGAAAATAGATCAAAGTTGTGTTTAACAGTGGTGGGGAAAGTGAAGGGGGAACTGGCTGAAGGCAACCAAAAGGTACAGACTTCCAATTTAATTTATCCCCAGATAAGTACTGGGGATGTAATATAAAATATGATAAATATAATCAACAATGTTGTATGTTAAATAGGAAAGTTGTTCAGTTCTAATTGTTAGTTTCTAATCAAAGTAATTCTAACTTTGATTCTAGCTTCATTTTATGGTGGAAATAAAATTCGTGCATAGAGATGACTTATTCAGGATGTGTTGTCTTCCCAAATTACTAATGCTAAAGTATTCTGAAGTGGACTTGATGATTCTCAGAAAAAGTATAAAGTGTGAGAGCTTTGTCTATCCTTAATGATACCTGCCTTTTCTAAACTAGAGCTTCTACATTAAATAATGTACATTATTTCTACATTATTCTACATTAAATAATCTTATGGCTTCCATATGATGTTACAGAAAAACCCAAATGAAATTTTTGGTGACCTCAATATTTGGCTAAAATCCAAAATACTGACAGTGCTGACTGCAGACAAGGATGTTGCACAATTGAAACTCCGATTCATCGCTGCTGAAAATGGAAAATGGTACAGCAACTTGGAAGACGGTTTGACAGCTTTATACAAAATTAAATACGGCCCTAGCATTCGATTCAATAAACATTCGCATGGTTATTTATCCAAATCATTTATTTGGAAATTTGTGTTTCACAAAAAACTGCATGTAAATGCTTGTAGCAGCCTTTTTCATAATTGTCAAAAACTGGAAGCAACCAAGATGTCCTTTAATAGGTGAATGTATAAATCAACTGTGGTTTACTCGTACAAGGTATATTCATGTAATACTATTAAAGGGAAAAAAGATATGAGCTATCAAACCATGAAAAGACATTGGTGAATCTTAACTACATGTTTCTAATGGAAAGAAGTCACTCTGAAAATGCTATTACTGTATGATTCAAAGAATATTTTATTATGGAAAAGGCAAAACTGAAGCCATAGTAAAAATATGTGTTTGCCAAGGGTTTGGGGAATGGGAGAAGATTTAATAGATGAAACATTAAAAAAACAATTTAAGGCAGTGAAAATATTTTGTCTTACACTATAATGGTGGATTGGAGAAGGAAATGGCAACCCACTCCAGTGTTCTTTCCTGGAGAATCCCAGGGACAGAGGAGCCTGGTGGGCTTCCATCTATGGGGTCACACAGAGTCGGACACGACAAGCCACTTAGCAGCAGCAGCAGCATAATGGTGGATACATGACACTGTGCAGCAAAAGACTGAACCTTAACGCATGAAAAATTTTAAAAATCACTTAGGATATTGGGGGATCCCAGGACGAATGGCAGAATGTACCAAAACAATCTAACTATATTATGAGCATGTGAAACAAGTTCACTGGAAGGGGAGGGAGTCAATGTCCTGGCCTAAATAAACTTGAAAAGAAGTGCAGTCTATAAGACTAGAGGCAAAGGGAACTACGCATAAACAATATGCTCTAGATATTAGAGTTATTTCACACGGGGGTGGGGATTAATCATTCTGACACCACTACATGTGTATATTGTGATTAAACAATTAAGTGAACCTATGGCCAATGATAATAGCCAGATTTCTCACTTCTGGAATAGAAGATTACAGATAAGCAAAGGAAGAAGACTACAATGATCTTGTGGAAATTGATGGACTTTGGATACATCAGCAATAGACCCTTTTTTAGATTAAAACAGTTACATATAGAAATATTTATAGATATGTGAGTATGTACCAGTTATTATTCACACATATTGTTCCCTGCTTTGTCAGCTTAGAGGATCCAGAAGCAGTGCCCTTTAGTAACAATGAGCATGTTACCCAGATCTTGATTTCTAGTAAAAGGGACTAGGGTACTTCTTGGAAAAAAAGCAGCTGACTCTATAATCTTGGGAAAAAGTATACAAAATGATCCTGAAGTCTTCTGTAGTATCTGAAAGTAAGGGGCTGGTAATAAGAAAAGAAAACCACAATGATGGAGTATATCAGAGGGACACATGAGTCAACTGAAAGAGCTTCCCATGGCCAAAGATGGATAAAAATGAGCAAGAAAATAGAATTCGATTATGATCCAGTGCTAAAAATAAATGTTCATGAGTTTATATTGATATAAATAAGTGATTGAATAAATCAACAAATTGTGGAGAAAATATAAACATTTATATAAAAAATATAAATATAAATTTTATATTCATAAAATATAAAAATATAAATGGAAGGATTCCAAATAATTTGTGCAGATACTTTGTGCTCAAGGGAGTGAAGCATAACTCTCCACTCCTTAAGTGTGGGCTGTTCAGAGAGAAGCACAGCATAGTAAAGAAAGGTGAAAAAGAGCATAGGATCAAAAGTCAGGAAAAGTTAACTGCGTGGTGGAGAAGCCTGATCAACACTATCTCTGACAGGTGAGCAGGGCTCACATCAGAAGTAATCAATCACATTGATAGTATCTACCCTTGAAATGATGTAATGAAGATGACACTTTATCTCTGAGGACTTCCTTTCATAAAACCACAACTCCATCTAATCATGAGGAAAAAGCACCAGACATCAGAATAGAGGGTTATTCTACAAAATAGCTACCCAGTACTAGTCAAGCTATCAAGTTCATCAAAAACTAGGGCAGCATGAGAAATTGTCACAGCAAAGAGGAGCCTAAGGAGACTTAACTACTCTTTATAATGCGGTATCCTGGATGAAATCCAGGAAAAGAGAAGGGACATTAGGTAAAAACTAAGGAAATCTGAATAATTTTTGTGAACCTCAGTGAATACTAATACATCATTCTTAGCCATTTATTGTAACAAATGCACTACACAAAACAAGTTAATAATAAGGGTATATGTGTGCAGTACATATGAATACCTTGTACTATCTTTGTGATTCTTCTGTAAATCTAAGAATATTCTAAATTTTGAAACTTTATTTTAATGAATTTTAACAGTTCCTTGGGATATGTGGCAACCTATGTGGGATATGTAAATCTAAGAATATTCTAAATTTTAAAACTATTTTAATGAATTTTAACAGCTTCTTGGGATATGTGTTTGCTGGATATAGATTTTATGAATATAACACTAAAAATATTAAAAAGCAAAATATAGATAAAAGAAGAAAAATTAAGTACCATTTTTTTCCCTAGACCTAAGCAGCAGAGGAAATGACCTATCTAAAGAGTACTAGAGAATGTGCATTAGAATAAAAAAAAAAAAATGAAAAAAAAAAAAAATAAAAGAGGATGAGAAAAAAAAAAAAAAAAGAAATATAGAAGTGGTGATAAACCAGAATTGAGTAAGTAAGATGTAATTTTACATGAATTCAATACAAATATTAGATTTAAGTTGTAGAAATTACAGAAATATTTTCAGCATTATTTCCAAAGACACTATTTCAAGAGTTACTACTGTCACTTAATATACTTAAGGTTCAGTTCAGTTCAGTTGCTCAGTCGTGTCCGACTATTTGCGACCCCATGAACTGCAACACTCCAGGCCTCCCTGTCCATCACCAACTCCCAGAGTTCACTCAAACTCATGTCCATCAAGTCAGTGATGCCATCCAGCCATCTCATCCTCTGTCGTCCCCTTCTCCTCCTGCCCCCAATCCCTCCCAGCATCAGAGTCTTCTCCAATGGTCAACTCTTTGCATGAGATGGCCAAAGTATTGGAGTTTCAGCTTTAGCATCATTCCTTCCAAAGAACACCCAGGACTGATCTCCTTTAGGATGCACTGGTTGGATCTCCTTGCAGTCCAAGGGACCCTCAGGAGTCTTCTTCAACACCACAGTTCAAAAGCATCAATTCTTCGGTGCTCAGCCTTCTTCCCAGTCCAACTCTCACATCCATACATGACCACTGGAAAAACCATAGCCTTGACTAGACGGACTTTTGTTGGCAAAATATTGTCTCTGCTTTTGAATATGTTATCTAGGTTGGTCATAACTTTCCTTCCGAGGAGTAAGCATATTTTAATTTCATGGCTGCAGTCACCATCTGCAGTGATTTTGGAGCCCAGAAAAATAAAGTCTGACATTGTTTCCACTGTTTCCCCATCTATTTGCCATGAAGTGATGGGACCGGATGCCATGATCTTAGTTTTCTGAATGTTGAGCTTTAAGTCAACTTTTTCACTCTCCTCTTTCACTTTCATCAAGAGGCTTTTTAGCTCCTCTTCACTTTCTGCCATAAGGGTGGTGTCATCTGCATATCTGAGGTTATTGATATTTCTCCTGGCAATCTTGATTCCAGCTTGTGCTTCTTCCAGCCCAATGTTTCTCATGGTGTACTCTGCATATAAGTTAAATTTAGGCAGAAGGAAAGGCATATACATATATTAATATATATGCTGTTATCTGGTCATAGATTAAAAATACAAAACTGAAATCATGAAAGCAATTGAACATAATCTCACAGTAGATGGCATATAAATACTTTAAGTAACTTTTTGATGGAGATAAATATGAATGTGTAATCAGAACACATTTTATTTGCAACAATCATGGGAAAGATGTTGAATTCAAGTCACAGTGACTTCTACTTGCTGATTCTATTGAGTCAGTCAGGCCAGACCATGATACTGTGTCAACAAATGACCCCCCAAGTATCAGAAGAGAGTAACAGTTTATTTTCATTCACACTACATGTCCATTGCAAAATGCTGCTTCTGTTTATCTCAAGGCAGATATAGTCTAGGCTAAAGGAGCTGTCTCTAACTAGGGCATTTCTGATGATGAAGAAAAAAGTCATGATGACCCATTCGCTAACTCTTCACACTTCTGCTTGGTAGCAGCCCACAACACTTTTGCTCAGAAGTGAGCACATATTATTTCACTGGCCAAAGCAAGTACATACCTACTCCTGAGTTCATCAGGAAATGGCTACAGAAGGGAAACTACTAAGGGAGGAAGCCAAATTTTGCATTAATATAGTCCATGATACCTATTAAATGCCTCCAATACTTATTAACTTGTGACCTTTGAAAAAATACTCAGCATCTTTAAGTCTCCTTACCTATAAAATATGAATAGTTTTTAGTCACAGAGGTTAAGGATAAAATGAAATTGAATACATAAAATGTCTAAATTAGTAACTAAATAAATGATAGCTATTATTATAAAAATGAATGCAGAGGTACTGTTACAACCATGAGGTTCTTATGCTTCAAACAAGTCTTAGGTAATGAAAATAAAGCAGTAAGGAAAGTAATATAAAAGGGCTTAACCTTGTATTTCTTTTAATATTTTACATATCATCAAATGACTTAATAACAAATATTGTTTTAATATACTTTTTCAGAATAACTTCATTTTGTCTGCTCCATAAACTGTTCTGCAATTTTGAGCTGCCTGTTTGCTCCATATGATATCTTTAATGAAAGTGGGGTTCAATCTTTCCAGGATTGGATGTCCAGAACTAAATAAATCATAACAAGACCTACATAATTGAAAACAGGAATTTTGGTCTTTTGAAGGGCTTATCCCCGCAATTGCAGCCATTGGCATGGCTTTTGAAATGGGTCTGTGTCTGCCAGAAACCTTTGTGCTGAGCATGGCTACAGAACCCAGAGTCCCACAAAGTCTAACCCAGCTTGCCTTAGTGGGAAGCCAAAAAACGATGTGCTTTTTCTATGGTTTGAAATTTATCCCAAAGAAGAATTCAGACCAAAACCAAACTTGGCTAAAATTCTTTAAAAATGTGAGTACTCAGGCAACTAAAATATGCTGAGTTATAAATGGCTGCTGATAAAACATCAGTCCAGTTTTGCTTCGTTGAACATGGTAGACATGAGTAGAATGTGATTATAGTTTGCTTAGATGCACTGCCCTTGTCTTTCTTCCTCTTGAAAGTCTGAATATTTGGTTTCCATGAGTCTACACTCTTCTAATACTCCCTTTTTTTGCAAGTACAAATTCTTTCTCTCTCACTTAAATCTCCTCTCACATTCTTATAGTTTTATCCATTTCTACTTGGATATTGTTAAATCCTTTAATTTAATGTTATTTTATGTGATATCATCTGCTTTTCATCTTTAGCTTTTAAGAATTTATTCATAGCAAATATAAAATACAATTTATGACATTCAATATCTCATATAGTGCTTTTATAGTCAGCTGCCTATTCATCATTTTTCTTAGTTTTGTTGCTATTCTTTACACAAAATGATATTTTTCTTCAAAGATAATTATGGTCTAAGGGTTGACTCAGAGAAATAGTTGATCAATTTTAACTGAGGAAGCAAAAAATTTTTGAAATATTTTTGAGTGCTAATAAATGGACATTGCTAATAAAGGCACAATTTAAACGTGTATTTTTCCTCCATAATTCCCTAAAAATGAGTATTTAAGGTGTTCCCAGCCTTGAAACCACCAATTGTTCTCCTTGCGTAAAGGCAGAAAGGAGTACAGATACTTTCAGCAAAAATGTGGGAGGTTGGGTAAAAAAGGAAACTTGAGAATTATTAAAGGATGGATTACCCAGAATGGAAGATCTGGAGTAAACAGTCCCAAACCAGGCTTTAAACCACAGAAATAAAAGAGGATGAATACAAGAGTGAAGTGAAGTCACTCAGTCGTGTCCAATTCTTTGTGACCCCATGGACTGTAGCCTACCAGGCTCCTCCGTCCATGGGATTTTCCAGGCAAAAATACTGGAATGGGTTGCCATTTCCTTCTCCAGGGGATCTTCCCAACCCAGGGATCGAACCTGGGTCTCCCACATCGTGGGCAGACAGTTTACCGTCTGAGCCACCACAGAATACAAGTGAGGGCTGCTGAATTGGACAGTTTGATCTGTAACTTAGTAAAAATCTCTCATGAGGTTTCACAATGGGGAGAAAACATAAGCAGAACAGCAGCCTTTAACATGTGGATGAGCCTGAAGGTAAAGACCTCATTTCTCCAGAATCCTGGGAAGAAAGCATGGCCAAAAGGGGCCGGCAGCACTTCCAAGAATCCAAGAATCACCTAAGGAAAGACCACTTTGGAAGGTGTGGCACTGGGAGGTGACAGTCAAATTAACAACACGTTTTAAATATATGCTACAGCAATCGAGATGTAATAATGCCGTAGGGCGAGTTCCATAGGGAAAAGACTCTGAGATGGATATTTGCATGCAGATGGTTCACTGGGGATTGTTTTTGGTAATGACACCTGTGCAGGAATGAGGGCTCTGGATTGGGCAGAAGGAGAAGTTGAACTGTGATGCAACAATGGCTCCAACCATCCAATAAGGAGCTGGGGGGCTGGTATGACCCTTCAGAGATATTCTAAATTGAAGAAAGTGGGCTGTACCTTCCCATGGATTAGAGGTTATATACAGTTTGCTTTGGAGTGAGGCAGTTAATTCTGGTGAGGCATCTCCCTTTGGTCCAAAGTAATTGCTAGGGAAGAACTCAACTAGAAGCCATTAGAAAGTGGTGATTCTGGAGACCACAAACATGAGTGCCTTGGAACATCCTAATGGAGGTATGTGGGTATTTAAGCTCTTCCTGTTTGGGAACAGTCCCTGCATGGTTTGAGCTGTTCTTTGTTTCACGAGGAAATATACTTGAGTAAGATTAGTGGGAAAAATTAGAGCTCCCACCACTACAGCTTATATTTAGAAAGCAAATGATACTCATCATTATCCATTAAGTTCTTGTCATAGCTGGCACCCTTTTCTGTGTACATGTTCACTCTAGCAGGGAAACCAAGATGCTTATTAATGAGACTGAGCCTCTGAGTAACATTTTTTAGTTTATAACTTCTACTTTTGTTTATTTATTATCAACATTGAGCACAGAATTACCAAGCAGTACCCCAGTAAATTATCTGGTCCCATTGTTTAGCAGCAGCCCTATTTCCACCTGTTGATCAGGATCAGTTATTCCTACCAGGATAGTGTCTCCTTTCCTTGCCAGAAGTTTTCCTGTACAAGGAGCATGAAATAAGTGATGGCATAGGTAGCATAAAGTTTAATGGGACTCTTGTTATTTTCCTAGTAGACGTACTTCTGTATCAGGAATCAAAACTTCTGAAGCCACAGAGCTAAAAATTGCAGGACCTAGAAGCATGAATTCTTCATGTGGGTCATTGCAAGTAATTGTAAGCAGGACCACACTTAATATAGTCCACCTGGCAGTGACCTGTCACTGATAATGGCCATTGATTAAAGCCATGTATTACACTGTGGAGGATGACTTGCCATGCTAATAGAAAGTCATCTCCAAATTGGTACCTTAGGTGCATTGGCAAAAGGCCATTTGTATCAGGAGTTCAGTTTTTGGATTATACAGTATGTGATTGAACCGGTGGATCCCATGAATATGTGCCCACACTGTCCCTTCTAGTCTATGAAATAGGTCTCTTGGTCTGATGTGATGTTATTCAGGAATTCTTTGTCAATAGAAAAAGCTCTATTTAAGCACTCAAGTTTTATAGACAAGCAAGGTAAAACCATACCCAATAGTATAGATGGATTGCAATACCTTCCATGGTAAAGAGGTCCAATGTAGTAAAGTTGCCATCAAATGCCGCTTCTTCTCCTCATAGAATAGTACTTATTTGGGGAATTTGGGATATTTCCTGTTGCTAGAAGAATGGCATTAGGCAATGGCAGTGGCTAGATCAGCTTTAGGGAATGAGTGCCTAGGCTGCTGGACTGCATTGCTTCCATCTCTGTCACCATGCTACTCTGTTCTTATAGTTAATTTTCTGAGGACAGAAGCTGCCTGTGTCTACCAAAACCGGGCCAAGTCATTCTGACGACCTGGGTGTATGTTGCCTCTTCCACAGTGGTTGTTAACACACAATACAAAAATCTTGATGCTTCATACTTAAGACTATAAAGCCACCCATGTGCCATAAACCCAGATAGGCTTGTTCTTTCCTTCTTTTTTCTTTGGAGTATAGTTGCTTTCCAACGTTGTGTTAGCTTCTGTTGTACAGTAAAGGATATGGCCACATGTGTACAGATATGCTTGTTCTCAATCTTTCAATATTTCTCTAGGTCTCAGACCAACCAACAGATTGACTCATCACTGCCTATAATTGTGTATATATTATTACAAGAGGGCAACCCTCTTCATAAAGTGGATGAGTAAAAGCATCATCTAAGATCTGCCCATATTGAGGATTTCCCACCCCCATGGCTTGCTGAGTAGCCAAATGGAAAAACATCCATTCTCCAGATAAAAATACATACCATTCACCTGAGATCAAGTTAATCTCTTCTAAAAATTCCATTATCCACACAATGAAAGTGAAGCATAAAGAGTTTAGAATCTCAATACCTCAGAGCTATGTTAGACTAGAGATCTAATATTTCCCAGTTTCCAATTCACTGAGCTAATATTCAGGAAAAAAAAAATGCTCAAAACAGCAACAAAAAGTCTAGATCTGTGCTTGTCTAACTCATAAATAATTAACTTGATCTATCATAAGCAATGATATAGCATTACATTAAAGTAAAATATTATTAACAGAATGCTGTCATGAGCAGCAGACTCTAGTTCTCTAAATCCTGAATTTGACCCCATATCTGCTACTGGTGAGTTGTATGATAGAGAGAATTTACTCAAACTCTCTTATGCCTCAGTGAGTATAACCAAGAAAAAACTTATTCAGTTTAGTTCAGTTGCTCAGTCGTGTCCGACTCTTTGAGACACCATGAATCGCAGCACGCAAGGCCTCCCTGTCCATCACCATCTCCCGGAGTTCACTCAAACTCATGTCCATCGAGCCGGTGATGCCATCCAGCCGTATCATCCTCTGTCGTCCCCTTCTCCTCCTGCCCCCAATCCCTTCCAGCATCAGAGTCTTTTCCAGTGAGTAAACTCTTCGCATGAGGTGGCCAAAGTACTGGAGTTTCAGCTTAAGCATCATTCCTTTCAAAGAACATCCAGGGCTGATCTTCTTCAGAATGGACTGGTTGGATCCCCTTGCAGTCCAAGGGACTCTCAAGAGTCTTCTCCAACACCACAGGTCAAAAGCATCAATTCTTTAGCACTCAGCTTTCTTCACAGTCCAACTCTCACATCCATACATGACCACTGGAAAAACCATAGCCTTGACTAGACAGACCTTTGTTGGCAAAGTAATGTCTCTGCTTTTCAATATGCTGTCTAGGTTGATCATAACTTTTCTTCCAAGGAGGTTCAATTAGTACTGTTCTTTATTATTCTTTTTATGTTTATTACCTTAAAAAACCAAATTGGTATTATTGTGCTAAAAATTGTCCTGAAAATATGCTGTATGTATTGTGCCATACTTTTAAGTAGGTGAAAGACCTGTCTGAAGCCCAAGTGCCATAAAACAGACAAGTCCTCAGGTGAAGGAAACAGTAAAATTGAGGGTCAGCCACCAACAATGGGAACAAATTAGAGTAACTGATAAACATGCAGAAGAGAGTGAGTGCTAATTATACTGACTGTTCAATTTTTATTATATTAAATTAAGATTATTTTAGAAAGTGCTTCCCAATTTGTCTTTACAGTTCTTCAAAATTACTTCTAAATTTTACATTTTCTAGCAGATTTCAACCTCTAAATATTTTTTAAATCAAATTAAATTTGGATTTCAGATAAATATAGCTTGAAGGTCCTTGGTGGTACACCCACTGACTCCTGATGTTCTGCCATTGGTAATTCATTGCTTTCTCTAGAACTCACTATTTTAAAGTAAAATAATTCTGTTCTAAAAATAAAGATGCAATTATCAACATTACTTGATCACTGATTTGCTTGTTGTATCCAACAACCATAGAGCAACAGAAAGATTCTCAATGAAACTTGTAAACATTTATACTTAAATTTGGACAGAGGTAATTGAAACACTTTGTATAATTCAATTAAAAACTCTAGGAAGTTCTGTGTAGTTTAATAGAACAGGCAAATAAGCAACCCCAGATAAGCCAGATTTACCTGACAAAAGCATGTAGGTGACTAGTTTTCAAATTTTCCTCAATTGTTTTCAGGGTTTGGGGAAAGGAAATAGTCGTCTGGTTCCAACTCCAGTTTTGGTGCGATGTGTCACTTTGGTAAATTAACCTCTTCATGCCTGTCTTTTCCATAAAAGAAGAATTGTTTATCTCTGCTTATTTAGTTGAGAAGGTGAAGGTGAATGATATGTAGAATAATGGGTGTTAAAATATTAAAAAGTATAAACTACACCAAATACAAGAAATTGTTCTTATTCATCTTAGTTATGAAGGAATCAAGAAGATTTAAACTTGATTGTTTCATTAATAAATGTATACTTGAGGGAGGAATAAATTAGGAGTTTGGGATGAACATATACACACTACTATATATAAAATGATAACCAACAATGATCTATTGTATAGTACAGAGAACTATACTCAGTATTTTATAATAACCTATAAGGGGAAAGAATTGAAAAAAATATATATATTCAGAATGTATATAATTGAATATTGTTGTTGTTATTTAGTCGCTAAGTTGTGTCTGACTCTTTGCAACTGCATAGACTGTAGCCCACCAGGCTCCTCTGTCCATGGGATTTCCAGGCAAGAATACTGGAGTCAGTTGCCATTTCTTCCTCCAGGGAAGCCTCATATAAATGAATATATATGTGTGAATATATACATACTGAATCACTTTGCTGTATACCTGAAATAGACACAACATTGTAAATCAACTATACTTCATTAAAAAAGTAAAAAAAAAATTAAAAATGAATATAAGCTTGACCTCAATGAATGCTAAATATGCTTGCTTATAGTGAAATAAGAACCTGTATGAACTCTTTTAAAGTATATAAAATAATATAATTGTCTTCATGGGCAGTGCAAGAGGGATGATTATGCCTTTCTGGCTGGGAGAGGGAAAATGTGCTTCTCAAAATAATGCTTTAGGTTTTGTACAGTTATCTGGAAGGACTAGAGAACATGTTGCTTTTCTTTTAGCAGATTTCACACGTTTTACCCCTGCAAGCTGGCCTGATATAAAACTTGACACTGTCATAATAGAAGATGAGATTAGAGAAGGAAGGGAAAAGAAAGAAAGAAAGAAAAAAACCCCTCTAAATCCTTATTGAAGGTATATCTTATTCTGATAATCTATCTCTCATCTTAACAGATCACAATTTGATGACCATGGATGAATCACAATTAGATGACAATTTTCTACAAGCAGAAATGAAGTTTTGTAGCAGAACAATGTATTTTTTGCCTTCCTTTTTCTTGCGTGTCTGACCACAGACTGAACCCGTCACTGCAATTGTGCTGTTTCCACTTTAGTTTATTCCCTGATGTGAAAAGATATCACATTTCCGTTGTTTCTGGATAAACTCAAGCACTGGCTAAGCCACAGCATGTCTTGGGGCTTTGATCTAAGCCTCTGTCTATGGTTCATAAGCCTCAGATGGTGCTATGGTTAAATATTTGCAAACTGTCTATTTTTTATAAAACTGTTAAGTTCTATTGGAGTAAATCTGGTTATTTTCCTGCCTTGATCAGTCTCTGCTTTTCCAGATGCTTGATATGAAAGAACACAGTCTGCCTATCATACAAATAAATACAAAGTCTTTCTCTAAGAAGTAGATATTTCCATTGCAACCTCTAATTCAGCATTTTCTTTCTTGGAAGTAATTGTGTAAGCCTGAAGATGTATGATTTTTATTTGTTCATTTTATATCTCAGCATCACTGATATTTGTTCAATTAGTTTAATAACCTAATTTTTAAAACTTAATCGATCAAAAAATTCAACAAGCAGACTCCAGGTTCAAATTTTATCAAATGATTTATTTTAAATGTTCTAACTATCTGATATTACAGTTAAGTAATTTGAGACTAATTCCCAAAAGTATATTTAATCATGGCATATAGTAGACTTTCAACTTCATAAGACCAGATTTTGGAGGTGAAGTGTCAATGTGAGTGGCTGTTCAATGCCACTTTCTTTCTGCCTCTGATCAGTTCTTGATGACATTATGGAGATTAGCTAAACTCCTGGGACACAGGATAAATTTTATCTGTCAGCTCATCTATGAAGTCTCTACTGTGTACCACTTCCTTGTGGGCTTCCCAGACAGTGCAGAGGTAAAGAATCTGCCTGCCAATGCAGGGGACACAAGAGATGTGGGTTTGATCCCTGGATTGGAAAGATACCCTGGGAAAAAAAAATAGCAACGTGCTCCGGTATTCTTACCTGGAAAATCTCATGGACAGAGGAGCCTGGAGGGCTACAGTCCATGGGGTCTCAAAAGACTGAGCATGGCAGGGCACTGTCTCTTTACTCCATGCCAGCCACTTCCTCTAGAACCCTAGTGTAGATAACTTGAAAACTAATTCCCGTGTATGATTTATATAGAAATATGTTTACATTTTTTCCTTCTTATATTCATCCAGCTGCATATACACACAAACATATACAGTGCTATGAACTATTTGGAAAAGAGTAAATAATATAAAATATTACATTTTATTCTTGTATCTTGATCAATAAAGGATGCACGAAGGCATTTTTGTTAACAGTACATATAACAGTTCCTTGAGCTTTTAATAGAAGCTAAAATTGAAAAAGTTCTAAGCAAGTAAAACATTATTGCTTGTGGCTTAATTTCCCCCTCTTCCTTACTAACAGAGACGATTTTGTTTATGATATCAACTTCCCAGATTAAAATTTTTTACCTCCTCATATTCCTTTGCAGCCATTGTATGCCATTCATGGCCAAATCTATACGATTCATTGATGCAAAGGGGAAGAGTCAGTTGGGTAATTTTTACTTTCTTTTCTCTTTTCCATCTTGGAATGTAAGCATGATGCCTAGATATTCTTAGCTAATTTGTGCCATATGGATAAAAGCTGGATACTACAAATAACAGAAAACATGTTGAACTATCTTTAATGACATGGTCCTTTACCATCATACCAATTTTGAGCTTTTTACCTCTGAGTTTCTTGTTATGGAAGGAAAAAAATAGTTAATCCAGTAGATTAAATTTTCTGATGCATGAAACCAAACACAATAACAAAAATATATATCAGTAAAAACCTATGGGTCTTAAAGTGATAGCCCTATAACTTGAATTTTTGTCTCTTTGCTTTTCAGTATTTGAATTTTCCTGGCTTGAAGGAAAAAAGTAAAATATTTTTCTTTTTTTCAGCTAGCAGAACTCCTTCCTGGAAAGTAGGTTTAAAGCAAAAAAAAAAAAAAGATAAATCAAGGCTCTTTCTTTTTATAAAATGAGTACTGAGTTCAAAAAACAATGTAGAGAATAATTGAAATATCTATATGAAAAACTTAACTACTTTGTGCACACTTTTTTATAACTATAAATTTTTGTCTTTTCTATTAATGAAAGTTTACTGTCTCATACTTTACTTTGTCAACAAAGGTCCGCATAGTCAAAGCTATGGTTTTTCCTGTAGTCATGTATGGATGTGAGAGTTGGACTATAAAGAAAGCAGAGCATCAAAGAATTGAGGCTTTGAACTGTGGTGTTGAAGAAGATTCTTTTTTTTAATATAAATTTATTTATTTTAATTGGAGGCTAATTACTTTACAATATTGTATTGGTTTTGCCATACACTGACATGAATCTGCCATGGGTGTACATGTGTTCCCCATCCTGAATCCCCCTTCCACCTCCCTCCCCATTCCATCCCTCTGGGTCATCCCAGTGTACCAGCCCCAAGAAGACTCTTGAGAGTCCCTTGGACTGCAAAGAGATCCAACCAGTCCATCCTAAAGGAAATCAGTCCTGAATATTTATTCATTGGAAGGACTGATGCTGAAGCTGAAGCTCCAATACTTTGACTACCTGATGTGAAGAACCGACTCATTGGAAAAGACCCTGATGCTGGGAAAGATTGAAGCCGGGAGAAGGAGACAACAGAGGATGAGATGGTTGGATGGCATCATCGACTCAATGGACATGGATTTGAGTAAACTCCATGAGTTGGTGATGGACAGGGATGCCTGGCATGCTGCAGTCCATGGGGTTGCAAAGAGTTGGACATGACTGAGTGACTGAACTGAACTAAACTGTCTCATAGGTAGAATTAGGTTAGGACAGATTTTGAAAGATCATAAGGTCATAAGTGTATTTATCCTCCAGGTATTTCTTGTCTTCAGAGAAATTAGCAGCATTTTGTCTATAACCATATTGGAAATTTCCAGGATAGCTCCAATGTAATCAACACCTGCACCCTGATTTCTTTTTTTATTCATTTTACTCTTTTTTTCTAAAGCTATCCCTGTGAGCTATGTTATTTTTGAAATCAAATATAAAGTCTCTCAGATTTTATTCCTTTTTCTCTTACTCAATAAAACAAATCATTTTGGTATTTTACTCCCCTACAGGAGTTCTAAATTTTTCTTTGAGGCTGCCCTTGAATTTTCCTCTGTGTTTTGGAACACTTCATAAAATTTATGCCCTGCTCAGAACTTTCAATACCCCCATCCACAATCTCTGCTTGACACTCAGTGCCTTATAAGACACAGTGCCAAGCCAACTTTTTCAATTGTGTCTCCTCCTGCATTCCTGTACAAGAGAAGCTTGGACCCTTAGGAAAGTGAACTGCATTATTTCCAATGGTTCATTTTCAATGCAGTTCTGAGTACACAAAATTCATGAAGTCGCTTAGTGTAGTATAGCTCCTAAGCCATTAATTTAAGTAGTTTGTTTAAAAAAAAAAAGCAAACAAACAAACAAAAAAAAACCGAGCATCTCTTAGAATCTATGTGTTAAGGACAGGGATCTGATTTGTTGCCAGATTATGGAACTAAAGTTCATGGAGGGTGAAAGACATATCTCTAAGGTAAATGCATGTGGTGGAGATGTCACAAATCACCTTCAGCTAACTGCCCTCCAGCTGGTTTAGTTCAGTCCTCCAAAGCTGTCCTCAGTGCACCATCACACAATCTTGATGCACATAGAAGCTGTGGGATTATCTACATCAAGTCTGAACAAAGTTTTGTGACACGGTCACATGTTAACTCCTGTGAGGCCATTGGTGGTGGAGGTTAGGGATTCAGTAGTTCAGGGAGATGATCAGCCATACTAGCCCCAGAGAGAAGATGGATGGTCAAAGAAGATGGAAACTCAAGTAAGACCAGACATTGCAACAGTGTCCCTTGAAGGTGTCTTTTCCTTGGTCCCACATTTGACATTTTTCCTCGGCTGCAACTTTTATACTTTCTTAGGTACCATGACTGGGGTTGAGTACCTTAGCTCCCCCATCCTCCTTTCCAGGTTCTTACCGACCTAACTTTTCCCATTTTCTTTACCCTCACTTTCTTTATCCATTTCAAATAACAATAAAGCATAATTATCTTGTCATGGTTTTTCACTGTAGAACATAAAGTCTCAATTACAGACTCAGTCATTTGCAAAAACCTTTCTCCGGTTCCCAGAGGAGCTCAATCACACAACTCCTTGGTTGATACAAACTAACTGTACTCCAAATTCTAATTACACACAGATATACACACATACACACACACACACGCACATCATAAAGCATTAAATTCTAAACTTAGAATAGATGATGATTTCTGTTTTGTCTCGATTAAGCTATGTGTCCTACTTTGCCACATAAGGCGCATAACAGGAAAGAATGGGGGTAAGGCTGTTTCCCTCAGGGACATCCATTTGGGTCTTTAAAGTCTCAGTGCTTATATTACAAACTACAGTCATCAAGACAGTATGGTACTGGCACAAAGACAGAAATATAGATCAATAGAACAAAACAGAAAGCCCAGAGATAGGGACACCTTATCTTTGATAAAAGAGGCAAGAATATACAATAGAGAAAAGACAATCTAACAAGTGGTGCTGGGAAAACTGGTCAACCACTTGTAAAAGAATGAAATTAGAACACTTTCTAACACCATACACAAAAATAAACTCAAAATGGATTAAAGATCTAAATGTGAAACCAGAAACCATAAAACTCCTAGAGGAAAACATAGGCAAAACACTCTCTGACATAAATCAATCACAGCAGGATCCTCTATGACCCACCTCCCAGAGTAATGGAAATAAAAGCAAAAATAAACAAATGGGACCTAATTAAACTTAAAAGCTTTTGCACAATGAAGGAAACTATAAGTAAGGTGAAAAAGCCTTCAGAATGGGAGAAAATAATAGCAAATGAAGCAACTAACAAAGAATCTCAAAAATATACAAGCAGCTCCTGCAGCTCAATTCCAGAAAAATAAGCAACCCAATAAAAAAATGGGCCAAAGAACTAAATAGACATTTCTCCAAAGAAGACATACAGATGGCTAACAAACACATGAAAAGATGCTCAACATCATTATCAGAGAAACGCAAATCAAAATCACAATGAGGTGAGAAGCCGGTCAGAATGGCTGCCATCAAAAAGTCCACAAACAATAAATGCTGGAAAGGGTGTGGAGAAAAGGGAACCCTCTTACACTGTTAGTGAGAATGCAAACTAGTACAGCCACTATGGAGAACAGTGTGGAGATTCCTTAAAAAACTGGAAATAGAACTGCCGTACGACCCAGCAATCCCACTACTGGGCATACACACCAAGGAAACCATAATTGAAAGAGATATATGTGCCCCAATGTTCATTGCAGCACTGTTTATAATAGCCAGGACATGGAAGCAACCTAGATATCCATCAGCAGACGAATGGATAAGAAAGCTGTGGTACATATACACAATGGAGTATTACTCTGCCATCAAAAAGAATACATTTGAATCAGTTCTAATGAGGTGGATGAAACTGGAGCCTATTTACAGACTGAAGTAAGTCAGAAGGAAAAAGATCAATACAGTATATTAATGCAGTAATAATCAATACAGTATATATATGGACTTTAGAAAGATGGTAACAATGACCTTATATGAGAGACAGCAAAAGAGACACAGATGTAAAGAAGAGACTTTTGGACTCTGTGGGAGAAGGCGAAGGTGGGATGATTTGAGAGAATAGCATTGAGACATGTAATATGTGAAATAGATCGCCAGTCCAGATTCGATGCATGAGATGGGTTGCTCAGGGCTGGTGCATTGGCATGACCCTGAGGGATGGGATGGGGAGGGAGGTGGGAGGGGCTTTCAAGACGGGGAATACATGTACACCCGTGGCTGATTCATGTCAATGTATGGCAAAAGCCGCTACAATATTGTGAAGCAATTAGCCTCCAATTAAAATAAATATAATTTAAAAAAATAAAATAATTAAAAAAAAAAAAAGAATTCCAGTGCTAGGGAGCCTGACAATGTTCCTCATATGGGAAACCCCCCAGCTCTAGACTACTGTTGCAGAATAAGCCAGAAGCCTTCAGAAATATGGAAAAAAAAGGATGGATACTGCAGAGGCATGGAATGCTTGTTTTGTGGCTGGCATCATAGAACACAAGAACAAGAGGCATAGTACACACCCGATGGTGAAGATGCCAAAAGCCTCAAATTGGGGCATTACCCATCACCTGACTCTATGAAACTCAGGATTTAAACCCTTTCACCCCGCAAATTTTCAAGGGTAATCCCTGTAATTGAACCTCAGGATCTGGCAGTTGCTCTCCTTCTGTTTACAGAGCTGTTATTCCATCCCTGGCCTCAGTGTAAGAGAGAACACTGCGAGTACTCAGTCTCAGGAACCAGCATTCCAAATCAGACTTCTGCTGCCCTCGGCCCAGGTCAGAGCCCTGACAGAGCGGGCCTCCAGAGACATGCAGGCTGAGGAGTCTAAGGGAAAGTAGGATGCATTCTGGTGTACGCACCCTCGGCCCAGGTCAGAGCCCTGACAGAGTGGGCCTCCAGAGACACGCAGGCTGAGGAGTCTAAGGGAAAGTAGGATGCATTCTGGTGTACGCACCCTCGGCCCAGGTCAGAGCCCTGATAGAGTGGGCCTCCAGAGACATGCAAGCTGAGGAGTCTAAGGGAAAGGAGGATGCATTCTGGTGTACGCACCCTGACAGAGTGGGGACAGGAGCCTGGGCCATGGTGACCTTGACTGAGGCCCTTTAATGCTCTCTCCAAGGCTGTGACATCTGGGTAAGGAAAGCAGGGTGTGGATGGGAAATGTTAGAGAAAATGCAGGATGCTTTTTTTCTTTTGAGAGTTTTAGATACTTTGCTTGAGAACACTGCACCGTGAAAGCCTAGGCCAGTCAGAGAACTGGCAGATAAAATTTGCTGTTTCTTTGTTCTTTGTGTCTGATGAGATGCAGCCCTCTAGAACTCTGCCTAGGCTCTGGCTTGTAAAATCTGGCTCTGCTTGGAGGGGTTTGCTATAGATAAAACGGACGTCGACTGTTTAGGAAAAGCCCAGTGGGCTGATACTCCTTTCAAAATCCTTCATGTAATTCCTGGCCAAGAACACACCTCAAGGGAGGGCAGAGATCAAGAGGAATGGGCTCTCAGAGAACCAGATGCAACTCATTCTCGTGGACTTCCTGTGGGCATTAGGGCTGGCCGTCAAACTTCTGGAGACCTGGAAAGAATAGCGTTTTCATAAAGCTGTTTCCTGTGAATCTCCAAAAAAGAAAGAAAGAAAAACAGAAAACAAAACAGAAGTCTGACAATCAGATTGTGAAAACTTTGTCTCCACTGGGGGGAGAGTGGAAAAGGGTAAAAGCCAGCCATCATTCCATTTCTGCATGTTAGATCATCTTTCTAATTTTCTTGAGAGCCAGCAAAATGGACCTTCAAGGTCTCATATTTTAACAGTTTCATGTTGATACAAAGGCAGTCAATAGTGATGGTTTTACAGATAGCACTTGGCAAAGATTCCAACTCAGATTCCCTAGGCACTGTTCTAGATTCGGAGTCAATGTCAGAGTGGGCAGGAGACTGTATGACTAGGAAGAATGCATAAAGCTCTAGGATTCCAGGCCCCTCTTCTGCTGTAGAACTTCCAGAGAGGCCAGGATGGAGCTCTTCATGACAGTGTATTCTAATGTATTTAATTTCCATTATAACATTTCAGCATGCTGCTGCTGCTGCTAAGTCACTTCAGCCGTGTCCAACTGTATGACCCCATAGACAGCAGCCCACCAGGCTCCCCTGTCCCTGGGATTCTCCAGGCCAGAATACTGGAGTGGGTTGCCACCAATGCATGAAAATGAAAAGTGAAAGTGAAGTTGCTCAGTCATGTCCGACCAGCGACCCCACGGACTGCAGCCTACCAAGTTCCTCCGTCCATGGGATTTTCCAGGCAAGAGTACTGGAGTGGGGTGCCATGCCCTTCTCCAAACATTTCAGCATAAATATTGCTAAATAGGTATAAAATTTAATCTCTACACTAGGGCAAGTTTCTTACTAGGGCAAATATCTATTCAGAATTTGATAGGTAACATTCTAAAAACCCTAATTACCACGCACCAGCAGGAGTTAACAGAGGAGCTTTAAATAACTCTATTTTAGTCTGCATTCCAGAATTGACTGTTTTTTCATAAGAAATGGTAGAAATCCATGTGGATGGGCTAGAAATAATGGACAGGCATCTCAGTCCTTATATAAATAGAAGGAATAATCTAGTTGAATTACATCCTGAGTTAAAATTTCAGTCTGTATGTCTACCTGCAAAGCCACATACAGATGACTCTACTCTGACTCTGATGAGAAGATTAGCAGAATCCTGCCCCTGAAATATTGTTGAATATGCCTCAAATGAATTTTTCATGCAAGGCACTTAGATAAGAATTCCTAAACATTAGAATTCACAGAGTTTATAGACCAGGATTATATAACTTTTCTGGGCCTGCTTGCAAATAAATTGGTATGGCAGAATTTGGTTTTAGATTACTTACATTGTATCTTATTATTGTTTTTGTTTGTTTTATTTAAAATTTAAAAAATTTACAAAATTGTGTTGATTTTTGTCATGTGCTGTGCTTAAAGCTCAGTAGTGTCCGACTCTTTGTGACCCCATGGACTGTAGCCCACCAGGCTCCTCTGTCCATGGGGATGCTCCAGGCAAGAATACTGGAGTGGGTTGCCATGCCCTCCTCCAGGGGATCTACCCAACCCTGGGATCGAACCCAGGTCTCCCACATTGCAGGTGGAATATTTACTGTCTGAACCATCAGGGAAGACCAATTTTTGTCATAAAACAATGCAAATCAGTCATAATGATACATATATCCCCTCACTCTCTAGCCTCCCTCCCCTCCCCCCATCCCATTCTTCCCTTAAAAGTTTTTGCACAGCAAAGGCAACAATAAACAAACTTAAAAGACAAACTTCAGAATGGGAGAAAATAATTGCAAATGAAACAACTGACAGAAGATTAATTTCCAGAATATATAAGGAGCTCATGCAGCTCATTATTAGGAAAAAGATGGTCCGAAGACCTAAGCAGACATTTCTCCAAAGAAGACATACAGATGGCCAGTAAACACATGAAAAGATGCTTAATATCACTAATTATCATTGTGTCTTATTATTTATAAGGCTCAGGATAGGGGTACAAATGGAGGTCCATATGCCATAAATTTAAATATTTAAGATTATAAATCAAATCAACAAACTTTTTAAAATATTTTTTTACTTTTAATTGATTGATGGTTGGTTTACAATATTGGTTTGATTTCTGTCATACATCAACATAAATTAACCACAAGTGTACATATGTCCCCTCCCTCTTGAATCTCCCTCTCACTTCCCACAAATCAACAAACTTTTAAGTAATTTACATTCCATATTTTTACCTTGACAACTCTGAAATGCTATTGATTGATACCACTAAGAGGAAGAATATAATCAATTAAGTTGCCTAAGTTGCCTCCTGCCTAGATCTATCATTCAAATCCACAATACTTGACTTAATTTAGACAGCTCAAAGTTTGTGTAGACCTTTTAATGCTAACATTTCCTGTTGTTTGTTGTTTAGTCACTCAGCCATGTCCAACTCTTTGCGACCCCATGGACTGCAGCATGCCAGGCTTCCCTATCCTTCACCATCTCCCAGAGTTTGCTGAAACTCATGTCCATTGAGTCGGTGATGCTATCCCACCATCTCATCCTCTGTCGTCCCCGTCTCCTACTGACTTCAGTCTTTCCCAGCATCAGGATCTTTTCCAATAAGTCAATTCTTTGCATCAGGTAGCCAAAGTATTGGAGCTTCAGCTTTAGCATCAGTCCTTCCAACGAATATTCAGGACTGATTTCCTTTAGGATGAACTGGTTGGATCTCCTTGCAGTCCAAGGTGCTCAGGAATCTTCTCCAGCACTACAGTTCAAAGGCATCAGTTCTTCGGCTCTCAGCCTTTTTTTTCCAGAAAGCTTTTAGTAGCCAGGTATAGTATACTTCTAAAAATGATATAATGATCGTAATTTTGGAGGATTATTTTCAATGAAATTGTATGTATTTGGCTAAGTTATTCAGAAAATAAATAGACACTGAAGGTAAATAAGTAATAGTAAATTTCTAATATTTAATGATCAGTAATTAAATGTACATTTGTATCATATATGTACATAGTAAAAAACCTTTGTTTTACACTCAATTGAAGTTTCTAGACATTAAAAATATTGTATTAGTGTTGCCAGCTTGTTTCACAATTGTTTAAATTTGTTATTTTTGTTCTTAATTTTATTAAAACATGCTTGGGATGCTTTGTAAATTGATGCAAATATTCTAGTATTGTTAAAGGACAAAGGTTATGTTTTGGAAGAAGCATCTTGCTTTATTATTGTCTTCTCTGAAATTTTCATGTTACTTGAATTTATTTCCTGTAATGTAAGATTTTTACTCCATGCAAATGGAAAATGCAAATGCAAAAGAGAGAAAGACATCTTGTCCTAAGTTTTATTAGTCAACTCTTTTTTTCCTTGACTTTTCTCTGCAAACATTCACCTAATTATGTGCAGAACATTGTGCTGGGTATTTGAGGTGATTAAAAGAGTAGTAAGATACAACTCTTGCCCTTAGAATTGTGCATATCTAAAAAAGTAAGACAAAATCTGCACCTTGTATTAATGAAAGTATATTGTGGACATATCTACATATCAGACTCATATGGACAAGGAAAACTCTTTTGTGTACACTTGTGTATATTCTCAGAGAAAACAGAGTTTGGAATTCAATATCAGTTCAGTCACTCAGTTGTGTCCGACTCTTTGTGACACCATGAATTGCAGCACGCCAGGCCTCCATGTCCATCACCAACTCCCGGAGTTCACTCAGACTCACATCCATTGAGTCAGTGATGCCATCCAGCCATCTCATCCTCTGTCGTCCCCTTTTCCTCCTGCCTCCAATCCCTCCCAGCATCAGAGTCTTTTCCAATGAGTCAACTCTTCACATGAGGTGGCCAAATTACTGGAGTTTCAGCTTTAGCATCATTCCTTCCAAATATCACCCAGGGCTGATTTTCTTTAGAATGGGCTGGTTGGATCTCCTTGCAGTCCAAGGGATTCTCAAGAGTCTTCTCCAACACCACAGTTCAAAAGCGTCAATTCTTTGGTGCTCAGCTTTCTTCACAGTCCAACTCTCACATCCATACATGACCACTGGAAAAAACAATATAAGCAACACAAATAATAAAGCAATGTTTTATGATATTCACAAAATTTAAAGTAATTGCTACTATGTATCTAATGCGGAGAAGGCAATGGCACCCCACTCCAGTACTCTTGCCTGGAAAATCCCATGGGCAGAGGAGCCCGGTGGGCTGCAGTCCATGGGGTCGCTAAGAGTCGGACACGACTGAGCAACTTCACTTTCACTTTTCACTTTCATGCACTGGAGAAGGAAATGGCAACCCACTCCAGTGTTCCTGCCTGGAGAATCCCAGGGACAGGGAAGCCTGGTGGGCTGCCATCTCTGGGGTCGCACAGAGTCGGACACGACTGAAGCGACTTAGCAGCAGCAGCAACAGTAGCAGCATGTATCTAATGAAGTTTAATTTTTGGATTTCATTAGCTCTAATACTCATGCAGTTAAAACTCATAAATATTCTAGAGAATTATAAGAGTTAATTCCCTTATAAAGAGCAAACTAGGGAATTCCCTAGCAGTCCAGTGGTTAGAACTCTGCCTTTTCTTTGCCGCGGGCACAGGTTCAATCCTTGGTTATGGAACAAAGATCTTACAAGCTCCACGGTATGGCCAAAATAAAGAAAGAGCAAATTATTATAAACATTATCACAAGCAGGTAAACCCCAGTTTTCTTAAATTTCTTTTTACCTAATGTTGAAAGTTGAAAGTGAAAGTTGCTCAGTCGTGTCCGACTCTTTGTGACCCCATGGACTGTACAGTGATGGAATTCTCCAGGCCAGAATACTGAGTGGGTAGACTTTCCCTCCTCCTGGGGATCTTCCCAAACCAGGGATTGAACCCAGGTCTCCCAGATTGTAGGCAGATTATTTACCAGCTGAGCCACAAGGGAAGCCTTACTTAATGTAATTTAACTCTATTTTGCCTTTCTTTTATGCCTTTAGCCACAAATTAAAATCTTTATCCATCTGCTCATATGAAAATTTTTATTTGAATTAATGTTCTTCTGTATAGCTTTTACAAATCTCTATTTCATTTAATTTTCATCTCTCTTCAAATCAATTGAGCTGAGTATTAGTAGCCCTTAATAATGTGCTCTGGATATACAGATCTCTAGCCAAGATCTTCTAACCAAAGCTAGAACAATTGCTTGCTTCCAGACTTTTGAAAGAATGCACATCCAAGTTTAAGGTACACAGTCTGTAAGGAGATACACAAAAGTCAGATGAACTGTTGAATCTGCAACTGACTTCAGCCAAATCACTTTTGATTTTATAAAATAAGTCAACTAAAGAAAATTGGATTAAATAGTGTGGCACAATTATTTACTCACAGTTATTTTCAGTAGTAGTTTATAGTCATTGTAATGGTTAATTTTATGTTAACTTGATTGAGGTAAAGGATGCACCAAAGAGCAACTAAAAATTATTTCTAGTAGTATCATTAAAGGTGTTTCCTGAAGAGATTAGCACTTGATCAGTGGACTAAAGTAGATTGCCCCCACCAATCCACTGAGGATCTGAATAGAATAAAAAGGCAGAGGAAGGGTAAATTTGCTCTCTCTACTTGAATGGGACATCCAGTTCCTTCTGCCCAAGTACATCAGTGCTCCCAGTCCTAGGCCTTTTGACTAGGGCTGGGACTATTTTTGCTGTGCCAATGGCTACCCTGGCTCGGACTGGAATTACATCAGCTTCCCTAGGCTGACAGCTTGCAAAAGGCAGATGGTGGGCCTCTCAGCCTCCATAATTCTGTGAGCCAATTCCTCACAATAAATAAAGATATATATATATCTTTTCACATCTTGTTGATTCTGCTTCTGTGGAGAATCCTAATACTTTCATCACTATTATTTCAGGTACTTGTTTGATATTCATTTATTGAAACCCCAAGTGTGTGTTTGGCCCAGGAGTTACAAAATAAGAGTTCTGTTACAGGGAACTTTGGCCAGACTTGTAACTATGCAGAAACGCATGCTGTTCACCAAAAAAAAAAAAAAAATTACCTCACGTTACTTAAGAATTATAAGATAAAAGCATAAGCACAGACTTATGAAATGCATTTCAGTTCTGTCGCTCAGTCGTGTCCTACTCTTGCAACCCCATGGACTGAAGAAAACCAGGCTACTACTTACTATATTGCAACCAATGCACACTTTTACACATTTTAAGTAATCATAAACGTGGGCAGAGATCAGTGTTAAAGGTCCCTTCATTCTTGCTGTGACAAGCCTTGAGAGTCAAGCTTCTCTAAATGTATTTGCTCTTCCTTGGGCTTTATTCAGACTTGCCAGTTTGTTTTTTTCTAACCTCCAAATATACTTCAGCTAAAATGTAGCAATTTTCAGTATTTATTAATATAAATAGTATTAATCAAGGCTCTTAAAAATAGTTATTCAAAAGCAGAAATTTTAGTTTGTTTAAAAATAATATTGCCATACATCTGGATCATTCTAAAGTTTATCAAATTTTTTCACATAAATTAAATTGTGGTCCTTGGGATGGAAATGATTGGAGAAATGATGCTCTCTTGTGTGTTGTCTGAGTTCAGGAATCTCTGTATTCAGAAATTCTACAGCCTTAGAAGAGCTCAGTGTTTTGGCAGAGAGCCATATGGCCCCCACCTCATATATCTTACAGAGAATTTGGCTCTGTCTTTTAAGTGCAGCACACTTAAAATCTCAGGAACACAGTTTTCTTAGTACATGCAAAGATAAAAATACAGCTGGACACACGGGTTAAAATTTCCTTTGGGGAAAACGTGTGATTTATTTCCAAAGACACAAACCTGAACTATGGCCATTTCACAATATTATGGAAAGGTCCTGTTTTTCCCCGTCTTTGCAGAGGACTGACTACCCACTATTTGACCTTGCAGACTTTCCACTGTAGCTAACAATCTTGGTTTCACCTTAGTGCTTCACCTCTACTTACTTCAAGTTTTAATACAATTTTCTTCTACTTAAATAAGGGATGGGAAGGTGAAGAAAGATGTGATGACAGAAAAAGATGATGCAATCTAATTTAGAGGCTTCTCTCACTACCTGGAATATTGCTTCTCGGTGAAGGCTGTTTTAATGATTCAAGCATGCTGTAAGGTAATTTTTCAACCTAACTTATGTAATATTGTGACTCTTCCATCCAAAACAGTGGACAGTTAGTGGCAATCCTGAAGAAAGAGGTCATGCTTTAGGAAAGAAGAGATTGAACTTGTTTAGTGGACAAAATATTACTGGGGGTAGGTCACCATCCCATCTTGCATTAAGGATAATTTCTGAAGGAATAGAATGGGATTGATAGTAAAAATTTGACACCAAACACGTACTACTGTCTCTTCATTCACCATACTTATCGACTATGAACTACGTGACTGTCTATGTGCCAGGACCTGGGAGTTCCACGGGGACTACAGATAAGACTCTGTGCTTATAGTGATGAAACCTCGTGTACCTTGTTGGGAGAGAGAGAAAATGAACATAAATTAATTACATTGCTTCGGATAGTGGTAAATATTATGGAGAAATTAAATCACTACAAGACACAGGGTGACACTGGTGATCAAGGAGCAACCGAGGGTGGAAAGTAGCAAATAATGAGAAGAATCGTAGGAGACGAGGCTGGAGAGGGAGGCAAGGGCCTGATGGCCAGCATTTAATATATTTAAATATAGATCTATGACTAAAATAAATGTGGGAACAACGATGAAAGCACGATGCATAAATATTAGGATACTAACAAAATAGAAATAATTCAAATAAAAATTATAGAATATGAGAAAGAGACGGAAGACAGTAGAATAAGCTCACCGATTGCACAGACAATAATGGAAATCATCAATAATTAACAACCAAGTCAGTAAAATATTAAATATGTAAAACAATGGCCTAATGCCATTTAAAGAGGATACATGAACTAGAACAGAAAAGGAAAACTTCTGTGTATACCAAAAGAAAAATCAAAAGATGTAAGAGAAAAGAGAATACAAGATGCGGAGAAATAAACACAGCAAATATGCAATGGTGTTCATAAATTATGACAAAATAACATGGTAGAAATTAATTCAAACCTAATATTGCATCAACATAGGTGAAAGTGAAAGTCGCTCAGTCATATCTGACTCTTTCGAACCCCATGGACCATACAGTACATAGAATTCTCCAGGCCAGAATACTGGAGTGGCTAGCTTTCCCTTCTCCATCGGATCTCACCAACCCAGAGACTGAACCCAGATATCCTGAATTGCAGGCAGATTCTTTACCATCTGAGCCACAGGGGAAGCACTCAATATAGGTGAGTGGAGTTAATTCGTATTTTAAAAGAAAAGCATTTTCAGTTTGGATCTAAAAGCAAAACTAAATGCTAAGACACCCTTTAGGTTAAAAATTAAGGGAAGGGTGATGGCTCAGATAGTAAAGAATCTGCTTGCAATGCGGGAGATCTGGGTTTAATTTCTGGGTCAGCAAGATACCCTGGAGAAAGGAATGGCTACCCAATCCAATATTCTTGCCTGGAGAATTCCATGGACAGAGTAACCTGGTGAGCTACAGTCCATGGGATAGCAGAGTGTCAGACACAACTGAGCAACTAACATTACTATTACTACTAAATGTACAAAACACTAGACAGATGGAAAACACTTGTCATCCTAATATAAAAAAAAAAAGGAGAATTCAATGTGGAAAAGGATACTTTCAATGCAAACTATTATAATTTGTAATGATTATATTATACATATTATTGAACCAAAAGAACGTAGTGGCTATCTTTACATGTTAAAAGGTATAGGAGAGTCAAGAAGATGTATATAGAATCACATCAAGAATAAGACACTCCTAATCAATATAAGAGGGCAAATTGACAAAAAATAAGTAGAGCTGTAAAAGACAAATCAATGTAATAAGTTGTATTTTATAAACATATATATTTTTTTACACATGAAATTTGTCCTCTGATCATAAAGAAGGCATTTGCTTCTCAACTGTATATGGAATATTACAAAACTTGATAAAATATTAGGTTCTAAATATGCACCAGTAAGTTCCATGGGATAGAAACAGTTTAATCAACAGTATTTGATCATAGTAGAGTACATATTATTTTTTAAATGTTATAAAGGCTCTTCCATATAGAAATTAATTAAAATGTTATATTAAATAAATCTGTCAGTGAGAGAAAATAATTGCTGGATATTAAACTTCTAAAAGACAATGATGATGTAAACACTACCCATAAGAATTTAAAGTATATTTAAAGTAGTCACAAAAGAAGAGTTTCTGGCACTAAACACCAGTAAGAATTAGGAAATAAAAATAAATGAATAAATTCTCAAATCAGAAGCTAAAAAAGGAACAACACATAAATAAATAGAAAACAAGGAAATAATAAGTATATAAACAGAAATCAAGAAGGTAAAATAATTTTAAAGTGTATTCAAAATTAAACAAATGATATATGTTTTTAAAAATTCAAAATGGAGAATTTACAAGAGGGAAACTGCAAGTAAATAAATTTACAAAATGATAAATAATAGTGAACATAAACATTGAAACAGAAGGGAAACAAGTGGGATTTATACAAACAGATTTGAAAACCTGGATGAAATGGGTAATTTACTAGGAAAATAGTCTACCAAATTGGACCCCATTAGATATGAAAAGCTTAAGCAGACTGTATCAGTCTAGGTCCATTTAGCATGATCTTAGCAATGTCAGAGAATAGCACTGTGCCTTGTAGAATACAAAGGCAATCAAAGTCCCTGAAGATTAGATTATGACACAGGAGTGAAATAGGATATAGCCTTGGTTGCGGTATGACCATCAAGTTATATTGCCAATCTGACCAGCTGAAAGCAAAATGTTTATGAAAGTGTAGAGAAAAGGGCCTAGATTTCTAAAAAGGAAGACCACCAGTTAGTCCTGCAGGTGCCTGAAGTAGCACACATTAATTTCCCAAGAAGGTCATTTGTTAAAGTTAGAACATTAATTGGGAAGAAGCAGGATCTTGAATATTGGGATAGAGACACAAATGGAAAGAAGGAATTTAATGATGTAAATTAATCATTTTCTTTCCCCAATTTCTCCAGAGCACTTATAACCTGTCTACCAGCCCTACGATACTTCTTATTTTCAGTAAGGTGTTCTATCAGAGCAAATACTTAGTTACCCAAAGCCATTACTGGTATTGACATCAAATTACAGGCATTCACAGGTACTGTTTATCGGCTTGTTTGCCATGGTATGCAGTAAGCTAACTTTACCACCAAAATTAGTCATTAATGACTTTAAAGATAGCAAGAAACAGAATAAAAAGGCTTCATAAACTGACATCTATACCCACTTAGGGAGAAGGCAATGGTACCCCACCCCAGTACTCTTGCCTGGAAAATCCCATGGACGGAGGAGCCTGGTTGGCTGCAGTCCATGGGGTCGCTGAGGTTGGACACAACTGAGCGATTCCACTTTCACTTTTCACTTTCATGCATTGGAGAAGGAAATGGCAACCCACTCCAGTGTTCTTGCCTGAAGAATCCCAGGGACGGGGGAGCCTGGTGGGCTGCCGTCTATGGGGTCACACAGAGTCGGACACGACTGAAGTGACTTAGCAGGAGCAGCAGCATACCCACTTAGAGGAAATAATGGAAGAGACAATCCCATATATAGTAAGAAAAAAAAAATACCTAAGTAAACCTAATAAAAATATACTCACTGTATATGAAGAGAAATAGAAATTCTTTGGAAGAGATAATAATGAAAAGATATCCTTGTCCTTGATTGTAACAACTCAACATCATAACAATGTCATTCAATTTATTATTATAGTTGTATCCTACTGAAAATATAAATACTCTTTTTTTTTTTACTATGTAAAGCAAACTCAACCTAGAGTTTACATAGCTCAATTATTATACTACAGTAAACATTGAAAGATAAAAGCTGTGAGCACTGAATAGCCAAAACAGATACTAAAATTTGCTAAAAATTCCCATACAAAAGCTGAGCAGGCATGAGTAGACAATCCAGTCTATGAAAGAAAAGATGAATTCCAAAAGTAGATTCATGTAAGTATGAAAATTTAGTGTTTGAAAAAAGTGGCATCTCAAGTCATTATGGCAAAAATAGACTCTTTAATAAATGCTTCTTGGGAAAATATTTATCCTTAAAAATAAAGCAAAGAAAAAAGACAGTAAGAAAAAAAGAAAGGAAGGGAGGAAGAAAGACAGTAATTTAGACTCCCAAAAATGTCCATATCCTAATCCCCAGAATCTGTAAATTTTGCCTTATTTGGAAAAAACGGACTTTGTAGATGCTCTCAAGTTAAGGATCTTGAGAAGGGAAGATTATCCTGGATTATCCATGTAGACCTGGCGCAATCACAAGGGTCATTACATGAGAGACACAGTAGTACTCCAAAATGAAAAATGCAATCTGATGGTGGAAGCGGAGACTGGAGTGATGTGGCTGAAAGCGAATGAATGCCAACATCCTCTGGGAGCTGGAAGAGGAAAGGAATGGATTTTCCCTTGGAGCCATCAGAAGGAATTGACTTTTTATTACCTTGATTAGCCCTATAAATACTCATTCTGTACACTGAACCAATACTGAAGGAGAACATAAGCATATTTTTAAGACACTTAATTTTCTTACAGTCAAAATAAGAAACAAATATAAGAAGTACGGGTAAAAGGGTGAATTCTTCTATAACTCTTTATAGACAAGGTTTTTTCCTCTTTTTAATTATGAATCACGTTAGAATAATGGCCCCCAAAGATGTCCAGATTTAATCCCTGAAACTTGTCAATATGCTACCTTAAGTGACAGAAGGGACTTTGCAGATAATATAAAGGGTAAGAACTTTAAGATGGGAAAAATTCCCTGGCTTATCTAGGTAAATACAATATAATTACATAAATTCTTAAAAGCAGAGAATCTTTCTCAACTACATAAGAAAGAGATATGATACTAGAAGAAGAAAACATGAAGGAATCATACCCAACATTCTAGCTTTAAAAGCAGTGGAAGGGATCACAGCCAGAAGCTGGAGATGGAAGGAAAATGGATTCTCCCATACAGCTTTGAGAAACTAATGCTGTCTTATTGACCCTTTGATTGTACCGAGTAAGATCTACATCAGATTTCTGACTTACAGAGCTACAAAAAAAAAAAAAAAACAAAAAACCTGTATTTTGATTATTTGTTGCAGCAGCAACAGAAAACACTCGTTGTTGTTCAGTCACTAAGTTGTGTCCCACTCTTTTCAATCCTATGAACTGCAGTACGCCAGGCTCTTCTTTCCTTCACTACCTCTTGGAGTTTTCTCAATTTCATGTTCATGGAGTCGCTGATGCTATCTAACTATATCTCATTCTTTGCTGCCTCTTTCTCCTCTTGCCTTAGATCTTTCCCAGTATCGGGGTCTTTTCCAATGAAGAGTCTCTTTGCACAGGTGGCCAAAGGATTAGAGCTTCAGCATCAGTTCTTGCAATGAATGTTCAGGGATGATTTCCTTTAGGATTGACTGGTTTGATGTTCTTGCAGTCCAGGGACCCTCAAGAGTCCTCTCCCAGCACCCCAGTTTGAAAGCATTAATTCTTTGGTTCTTAGCCTTCTTTATGATCCAACTCTCACACCTGTACATCTGACTACTGGAAAAACCATAGCTTTGACTATATGGACCTTTGTTGGCAAAGTGACGTATTTGCTTTTTAATACACCATCTAGGTTTATTTTAGTTTTCCTTATAAGGAGCAAGCATCTTTTAATTTCATGGCTGCTGTCACCATCTGCAGTGATTTTGGAGTCCAATAAAATAAATCTGTCACTGTTTCCATTTTTTATCCTTCTATTTACCATGAAGTGATGGGACCAGATGCCATGATCTTAGTTTTTTGAATGTTGAGTTTTAAGCCAGCTTTTTCACTCTTCTTTTTAACCCTCATCAAGAGCCTCTTACTTCCTCTTCATTTTCTGCCATTCAGTTCAGTTCAGTCGCTCAGTCATGGCTGACTCTTTGTGACCCCATGAACCGCAGCAAGCCAGGCCTCCCTGTCCATCACCAACTCCTGGAGTCCACCCAAACCCATGTCCATTGAGTCAGTGATACCATCCAACCATCTCTTCCTCTGTCATCCCCTTCTCCTCCTGCCCTCTATCTTTCCCAGCATCAGGGTCTTTTCAAATGAGTCAGCTCTTTGTATTAGGTGGCCAAAGTATTGGAGTTTCAGCTTGAACATCAGTCCTATCAATGAACACCTAGGACTGATATCCTTTAGGATGGACTGGTTGGCTCTCCTTGCAGTCCAAGGGACTCTCAAGAGTCTTCTCCAACACCACAGTTCAAAAGCATCAATTCTTCGGCACTCAGCTTTCTTTACAGTCCAACTCTCACATTCATACATGACCACAGGAAAAACCATAGGCTTGACTAGACGGACCTTTGTTGACAAAGTAATGTCTCTGCTTTTCAATACGCTGTCTAGGTTGGTTATAACTTTCCTTCCAATGAGTAAGCATCTTTTAATTTCATGGTTACAATCACCATCTGCAGGGGTTTTTGAGCCCAGAAAAATAAATTCAGCCACTGTTTCCACTGTTTCCCATCTTTTTGCCATGAAGTGATGGGACAAGATGCCATGATCTTAGTTTTCTGAATGTTGAGTTTTAAGCCAACTTTTGAACTCTCCTCTTTCACTTTCATCAAGAGGCTTTTTAGCTCCTCTTCACTTTCTGCCATAAGGGTGGTGTCATCTGCATATCTGAGGTTATTGATATTTCTCCTGGAACTCTTGATTCCAGCTTGTGCTTCTTCCAGCCCAGCATTTCTCATGATGTACTCTGCATATAAGTTAAATAATCAGGGTGACAATATACAGCCTTATCGTATTCCTTTCCCAATTTTGAACCAGTCAGTTTTTCCATGTCAAGTTCTAACTGTTATTTCTTGACCAGCATATAGGTTTCTCAGGCTACCTGGTACATATGTAATACATAATTCTAAGGTGACCTGGTACATATGTAATTCATAATCCAGGTGACATAGAAGACTGATACAACTAGACTCATAAAAATTTAAAAAGTAAACTTGCTGCACATGACCAGGAACTTCAATAACCATATTAAACACTACAAGAAAATATTTTAATATGTATCAGATATGAAGAGTTAAGATTCCTAACATGTGATGGGCTCTTACAATCTAAGGAAAACAAGACAAAAACCAAGTTACAAAAATAGGCAAAAGACAAAAGAGTTCAGGAAAGATATCTAATTAAGGATCTTAAATATAATAAGATAAAGGCAAAATAAGCCTACATTGAGAGGACATTTTCTGCTTCCAGAGAGATGAAATAGACATACTTTACTCTTTTTCTGTAAAACTGAATGCCCTGGTGTATGTGTGTCCTCAGTCGTGTCTGACTCTTTGCCACCCGATGGACTGTAGCCCACCAGGCTCCTCTGTCCATTGAATTTTTCAGGCAAGAATATTGCAGTAGTTTGCCATTTCCTCTTCCAGGGGATCTTCCCGATCCAGGGGTGGAACCCACTTCTCTTTCATCTTCTGCATTTACAAGTAGATTCTTTACCCTTGCCACCTGGGAAGCCCTCGAAAGCCCTGGACATTATACATAAAACATACGTAAGACTCAGAAGCGTTGAAAGATGGCTGACTGGCTAGGAGTCTCCAGATCCAAGAAAGAACACAGTAGTAAATTCCTTTGGCTTCCTTTTTGACTAATGTATCTCAGAGTTGGGGCTGAAAGAGCTGGTAACCCAGAAAAACAAAGGCACACAGACAAAAATGACCCCAAAAAAGCCTGTTCTCTGTAACCAAATTCCCAGAAAGGTGAAGTGTAGCAAAACAAACACTACTCAAGGTAAACATCACAGACAAAGCTGTGTCCTGACATTTCCCCAAGTCAGCAAATGTTGAAGGGAGAGCCTAGACTTCCACTGTTTCCAGGGGAGCCAAAGCTTCCGCTTTCTACCTCCTGCAGTGAAGCATTTCAAGCCCTCTGTTGGGAAGGTATAGGAGACCTGGTAAGGAGCTAGAACAATGTCACCACAGGAGGTAAAGACTCCCCAACCTCACTCTCCTGTCAGGAGAGACTGATCAATTAGATAAATTGAACTTTTATCCTCCACCTGGAAGTGAAAAAGCCCTCCCCCACCCCCCACTAAGGTGGTATTAAAGGAGGCCTAGGGGAATCAGGAATTTCACCACCACCCAGCTCTAATAAGGCCCCACCCATCCCTGGTCTCAGTGGAGGTCTCAGTGTGTTGAGTAGTGATGAGTCCCCATGCCCCACCCCCACCCCCTGCCCCCACCCAGCAGCCTGGGAGGTATCAGTGAACTCTCATTCAGCAGTAAGGAGGAGCATCCCACTCAGGTGTCAACAGAGCTGGAATACTAGAGCAGAGAGAAGCAAGCCAGCTAAAACAGAAAATTTAATAAGACATAGAAAGTTTAAGTAACATCATAGCATGATACCCAAACTTTCTAACTTTCAGTTATCATTAAGAATCAGGAAGATCTCAACCTCAAGGGGAAAACAAAGACAAATGGAAACGATAGGGGTAGTAAAATTATCTGACATCTAAAACAGCCGTCATAAAGAATGCTTCAATGAGAAATTATGAACACACGAGAAACAACCATAGTAGAAAGTCTCAGCACACAGATATGAAATATTAAGAAAACTTGAATGGTGGAAGTGTTAGCATTGAAAAATGTACCGGCTCAACAGCAGAATGGAGAGGAGAGAGGAAAGAATCAGTTAACTGGAAGATATAAGAGCAGAATAGTAGAAAGAAAATGACATAAAAAGGAAGAAGCAGAGCCTCAGGTCTGTGTGAGAGGATAATAAAAGAACAAGTATTTTTTATGAAACACAAAGGAGAGGATAAAGAGGGGAGGGACTGGAAAAATATTCAAAGAATGGTTGAGAACTTCCCAATTTAGCAACAGACATAAAGATTCAGGTATGAAAAACTCAGCAAATAGCAAATAATTTCACACAAAGAAACACCATAGGTGAAGTTCTAAAAGCTAAAGACAAAAATTCTTGAAAGCAGCAAGAAAAAAAATTGCCATTAGAGAAAAGAAATATGAATGACAGGGTATTTCTTTAGAAACTGTGGAGTCCAGAAGGAAACGGCAAAACATTTTTTCAAGTTCTGAAAGAACTGTCAAGAATTCCGTATCTGACAAAAACGTCCTTGAGGAATTCAGGGGAAATTAAGACATTCTCAGAAGAACAAAACTGAGATTATTTGTGGTCAGTAGACCTTTATTAAAAGAATGACTAGGGGCCTCCCTGGTGGTCTGGTGGTTAAGATTCTGCAGGGGAATGCAGGGGGCACAGGCTCCATCCTGATCAGGGGACTGAGAGAGGTACTCTAATCAGAAAGTGAACGACAAAGAAATCTCGGATCATAGAAGGAAAAAATGAAGTTTAAAAAAAAAAATAAAGGGAAGTATGGTGGACTTTCTCTTGTTGAGTTTTCTAGATTATTTTTGATTATTGAAGAAAAATGTATAATATACTGAAAGTGATTCTCAATGAATGTAGAAGAAATATTAAAGGCAATTAAATTATAAATGTGTGAGCGTAAATGGATGTAAAGGGGGGAAGTTTTTATAATTTATGCAAATTAGTAATATTATGACATTAATGGACTGCGAAAAAGTTATGTTGTTGTTTAGTCACTCAGTCGTGTCTTACTCTTTTGCGACCCCATGGACTGTAGCCTGTCAGGCTCCTCTGTTTATGGGATTTTCCAGGAATACCACAACGGATTGCCATTTCCTTCTTCAGGCATCTTCTCGACTTAGGGATGGAACCCTTGTCTCCTGCATTGGCAAACAGATTCTTTACAAGTAAGCCACCACTTCCTTGAGTATTCTGTAGTGATAAAAGTGTCATAGCAACAAGAAAATATCACAATTCTAAAACAGAGAGCTGCCCAATATGTATAGCAAACCTGATAGAAAAGATAGAAAATTAAAGTTGGAGACTTCAACACCTGTGTCTCAACAAGAATTACTTGGACAGAAAGTCAACAGGAATACACAAGAATTTAAAAACACCATCAACCTGGCATGCTACAGTCCATGGGGTCACAGAGTTGGACATGACTGAGCAACTGAACTGATTGAACTGATCAATCAACAGGATCAAATAAGATCCTGTTTTATAGACTGTTTTATAGTCTATAAATTTTATAGACTATTCCTCCCATCAACAGTAGAATGCACCTTCTTTTCTAGTGTCTACAGAAGAGGAGCCTGGCTGGCTACAGAGTCAGATACTACTGAGCGAATAAGCAACAGCAACAGAAGATTTATGGCCGTAAAATAATATTCAAGAAACTTAAAAGAATTGATATCACACAAAGTATTTACCAGATCAGATCAGATCAGAGGCTCAGTCGTGTCTGACTCTTTGCGACCCCATGAATCGCAGCACGCCAGGCCTCCCTGTCCATCACCAACTCCCGGAGTTCACTGGGACTCACATCCATCGAGTCAGTGATGCCATCCAGCCATCTCATCCTCTGTCGTCCCCTTCTCCTCTTGCCCCCAATCCCTCCCAGCATCAGAGTCTTTTCCAATGAGTCAACTCTTCGCATGACCAACCACTATAAAATCAAACCAGAAAGCAATTAGAAATAAGATGAAAAGCTCCAAACACTTGGAAAGTGAACAACATAAATAGCTTTTGTTAAAATCTAATATTGGGAAATTGCAAAAAAATGGACTGAATGGAAATGAAAATACAATATGGCAAAATATGTGAGACATAGCTAAAGCAGCATTGAAAAGAAAATTTATAGCACTAGCATGCATACTGCTGCTGCAGCTTAGTCGCTTCCGTCATGTCTGACTCTGCGGGATGCTATGGACTATAACCAGGCTCTTCTATCCATGGAGTTCTCCAGGCAAGAATACTGGAATGGGTTGCCATGCCTACCTCCATGGGATCTTCACAACCCAGAGATCAAACCCAGGTCTCCTGTATTGCTGGCAGATTCTTTACCACTGAGCCCTCCCCCCACCCCCCGCCCCGCCCCACATCCCGCCCCCCCCCCCCACCCCCGGCCCGGGAAGCCCAACATGCATACTACATATTAGAAAAGTAGAAAAGTCTCCAATCAATAATCCAAGTCCCTAGCTCAAGAACTTTGAATAGCAAAATAAACCCAATGCAAACATAATGAGGGAAAGGATAAAGGTAAAATTAGAAATCAATGAAACTGAGTGACTGAGCACACAGCACATGCTGGAGCAACTAGCTATGGGGCTCAGCTGGTAAAGAACCTGCCTGCAATGCAGGAGACCTGGGTTCGATCCCTGGGTTGGAAAGATCGCCTGGAGAAGGGAAAGGCTATCCACTCCAGTATTCTGGCCTGGAGAATCCCATGGACTAAAGAGTTGGACATGACTGAGTGACTTTCACTTTCAGAGGGGAAAAAGGTTTCCCAGGTGGTGCTAGTGGTAAAGAACCCGCCTGCCAATGCCTGCCAAGGTCTAAGGGGGCCATGGGTTGGATCTTTGAGTAGGGAAGATCCCCTGGAGGAAGGCATGGCAATTCACTCAAGTTTTCTTGCCTGGAGAATCCCATGGACAGAAGAGCCTGGCAGGCAGCAGTCCATAGGGTCACAAACAGTTGGACGTAACTGAAACGAATTCACACACACACATACGCAGTGGGGGTAATACCTGACCTTTATCTGATACATTTTACAAAATATTAATTTCTCATACTGTGTACCTAGTCTTTCTTTTTCTCTTTTTCCTTTGCTGTCTTCCTCCTTTCTTTCCTACCTTGCTCCCTCCTTCACTCTCTTCTTCTCTAGGAGCATTCCTTTTGCTTCCATGCTCTTTTCTCTTACTTACCTCCCTCCTAGGTCCTCCCTCCATTTTTGTTTTATTATTTTTCCTTTCCTCTCTTATTTTCCTGGTTGCCTCCAAAAATTATTTGGAGACACTTTCATATTAAACATTACACACAATAAGAATATTAGGGATACAAAATAATGGAAACTAAATGAAGCAATAACTTTATTAATAATAAATAATAAATTCATTAATAATAAATTAAATTATATTTGTGAGGATTTTAGGAGTTACAGCCTATGATAGTATCTAAAATTGACCCTAAATTTTCTGGGTTAGTATAAGAAGAAAAGCTATACTAAGGTATATAGTTTTATTATCTAAAATATTAAAATGTATCTTAGCGTATAAAAAGACATTTCCCCTGAAATTTACTTAGCAGAATATTTTTGCAATGGGTGGGTTTGAGAAACATTAGAGAATGAAGTGAACTTGACTTTAAAAAAAATATTTTTTGGATGGAGCTATCTTTCACTAAAGTTATGCTTTATCACTAGCATTAATTCTAACATTTATCACTAACACATTTGAGGATCATTCCTGGATTATTCATTCCTTTAGTATAACTGTGTGAAATGGAGTGAACTGGGAATACACTCAAGCTGACTGCAGCTGCCTTGGCATTAAATTTGCAATTCCCAGTATTGACGAGCTTTCCAAGTATTTTCTACTCACAGTATTGTGAGAGTTCATAGAGAATGACCTTCCAAGTTCTTTACAGTTAGGGTTCTACTAATAATGGCTCACTACTCAAAGTGTGATTTGAGAATCAGCAGCAAGCATCATATAAGTTCAGAAAAAAATATACAGTCTCAGGCCCACCCTAGACCTACATTTTAAGAATATTCCCCAGGTGACTCATATGTATATCAGATTTTTTTGCACATTCTTGCTGCTGCTGCTGCTGCTAGGTCGCTTCAGTCGTGTCCGACTCTCTGCGACCCCATAGATGGCAGCCCACCAGGCTCCCCTGTCCCTGGGATTCTCCAGGCAAGAGTACTGGAGTGGGTTGCCTTTGCCTTCTCTGCTTGGGGGCTCATAATTTAGGGACAGACCCGCTTGTTGCCAGACTGGTAGGAGGAAACTTCCACTTGTCTAGACTATTGTTAGGAAGAACAAAATATTGTTTTATGTGAGCTTATATCAAGGAGTAAAGAAAAACTTATCAAGTACAGGCATAACTTATTTCATTGTACTTCAGTTTATTGCACTTTACAAAATTTTTTTTTAACAAATTGAAGGTCTATGATAACCATGCTTTGAGCAATATTTCAAATTTTTCCAGCTTTATTATATGTGTTATAGTGATCTGTGATCAGTGATCTTTGATGGTATTGTTGCAGTTGTTTGGGAGAGACATGAACCACCTCATAAAACAGTGAATCTCATTGATAAATGTTGTATGTGTTCTGACTGCTCCTCTGACAAGCCATTCCTCCATCTCTCCCTCTACTCAGGCCTCCCTATTCCCTGAGACACAACAATATTGAAATCATGCCAGTTAATAACCCTACAATGCCCTTCAAATGATGGGAAGAATCACACATTTCTCACTTTAAATCAAAAGCTAGAAGTGAGTAAGCGTAGTGAGGAAGGCATGTTGAAAGCCAAAATACACCAGAAGCTAAACCTTTAGTATCAGTTAGCCAAGTTTTCGGAGAAGGCCATGGAACTCCACTCCAGTACTCTTGTCTGGAAAATCCTGTGGACGGAGGAGCCTGGTAGGCTGCAGTCCATGGGGTCGCTAAGAGTCAGACATGACTGAGTGACTTCACTTTCATTTTTCACTTTCATGCATTGGAGAAGGAAATGGCAACCCACTCCAGTGTTCTTGCCTGGAGAATCCCAGGGCGGGGGAGCCTGGTGGGCTGCTGTCTATAGGGTCGCACAGAGTTGGACATGACTCAAGAGACTTAGCAGCAGCAGCAGCCAAGTTTTGAATGCAGAGGAAGCGTTCTTAAAGAAAAACTTAAAAGTGCTATTTCAGTGAACTCATGAGTGATTTAAAAAAATGTGAAAAGCTTTGTTACTGATATGGAGAAAGTTTTAGGGGCCTGGATTGAAGACCAAACCGGCCATAACATTCCCAAAGCCTAATTCAGAGCAAGGCCCTGCTGCTGCTGCTGCTGCTGCTGCTGCTAAGTTGCTTCAGTCATGTCCAACTCTGTGCGACCCCATGGACTGCAGCCCACCAGGCTCCCCTGTCCCTGGGATTCTCCAGGCAAGAACACTGGAGTGGGTTGCCATTTCCTTCTCCAATGCATGAAAATGAAAAGTGAAAGTGAAGTCGCTCAGTCGTGTCCGACTCCCAGCGACCCCATGGACTGCAGCCTACCAGACTCCTCCGTCCATGGGATTTTCCAGGCAAGAGTACTGGAGTGGGGTGCCATTGTCTTCTCTGGAGCAAGGCCCTAATTCTCTTTAATTCTATGAAGGGTTAAAAGGTGAGGAAGCTGCCAAAGAAAAATTTTAACCAGTAGAACTTAGTTGGCAAAGTTTAAGGAAGGAAGCTGTCTCTACAACTTGCAAGGTGAAGCAGCAAGTGTTGATGTAGAGGGCACAGCAAGTTATCTAGAAAATCTAGCTGAGCTAATGAATGAAGGTGACTCCACTAAACAAATTTTCAATGTAGACCAAAGAGTCTTCCACTGGAAGAAAATACCATCTAGGACATTTAGAGCTGGAGAGAAATTAATGTCTGGTTTGAAATCTTCAAAGGACAGGCTGACTCTCTTGTTAAGGGCTGATGCAGTTGGTGATTTGAAGTTGAAGTCAATGCTCCTTTATCCTTCTGAAAATCCTAGGGCCCTTAAAAATTATGCTAACTCTACTTTTGGCTCTATAAATGGAACCACAAAGCCTGAAGGATAGCACGTTCATTTATAACATAGTTTCTGGAATATGTAAGTCAACAGTTGAGACATTTTGCTCAGAAAAAAAGATTCCCTTCAAAATCTTACTCCTCATTGATAAGGTGCTTAGTCATACAAAAGCTTGGTTGGAGATGTACAGTGAGATTAAGGTTATTTCCATGTCATTACCATAATATTCATTCTGAAACCCAAGGATCAAGGAGTAATATAAATTTTCAAGTCTTATTATATAAGAAGAATGTTTCATAAATTTATAGCTGCCATACATAGTGCCTGCCCTGGTGGATGTGGGCAAAGTAAATTAAAAGCTTTCTGGAAGATATCCACCATTCTTGATTTCATTAAGCACATTCATGATACATAAGAAGAAGTAAAAATATCAACATTCACAGGAATTTGGAAGAGGTTGATTCTAACTCCGTCTTCATGGATGACTTTGAGTGGTTAAAGACTTTAGTGGAGAAAGTAAATGCAGATATGGTGAAAACTGCAAGAAAACTAGAATTAAAAGTGGAGTATAAAGAATAGCAAGGAGAGATTAAAAAGCCTTCCTCAGTGACCAATGCAAAGAAATAAAGGAAAACAATAGAATGGGAAAGACTAGACATCTCTTCAAGAAAATTAGAAATACCAAGGGAAAATTTCATGCAAAGATGGGCTCGATAAAGGACAGAAATGGCATGGACCTAACAGAAGCAGAAGATATTAAGAAGAGGTGGCAAGAATACACAGACAAACTACACAAAAGAGATCTTCATGACCCAGATGACCACATGGTGTGATCACTCACCTAGAGCCAGACGTCCTGGAATGTGAAGTCAAGTGGGCCTTAGGAAGCATCACTATGAACAAAGCTGGCAGGGGTGGTGGAATTCCAGTTGAGCTACTTCAAATCCTAAAAGATGATGCTGTGAAAGTGCTACACTTAATATGCCAGCAAATTTGGAAAACTCAGCAGTGGTCCTGGGAATGGAAAAGGTCAGTATTCATTCTAATCCCAAAGAAAGGCAATGACAAAGAATGCTCAAACTACCTCACAATTGCACTCATATCACATGCTAGCAAGGTAATGCTCAAAATTCTCCAAGCCAGGCTTCAATAGTATGTGAACTGTGAACTTCCAGATGTTCAAGCAGGATTTAGAAAAGGCAGAGGAGCCAGAGATCAAATTGCCAACATCCACTGGATCATCAAAAGAGCAAGAGAGTTCCAGAAGAACATCTACTTCTGCTTTATTGACTATGCCAAAGCCTTTGACTGTGTGGATTACAACAAACTGTGGAGAATTCTTATAGAGATGGCAATACCAGACCACCTGACCTGCCTCCTGAGAAATTTGTATGTCAATCAAGAAGCAACAGTTAGAACTGGACATGGAACAACAGACTGGTTCCAAATTTGGAAAGGAGTACATCAAGACTGTATATTGTCACCCTGCTCATTTAATTTATATGCAGACATCATGCGAAATGCCAGATTAGATGAAACACAGCATGGAATCAAGATTGCCAAGAGAAATATCAATAACCTCAGATATGCAGATGACACCACCCTTATGGCAGAAAGTGAAGAAGAACTAAAGAGCTTCTTGATGAAAGTGAAAGAGGAGAGTGAAAAAGTTAGCTTAAAACTCAACATTCAGAAAACTAAGATCATGGGTCCGCTCCCATCACTTCATGGCAAATAGATGAGGAAACAATGGAAACAGTGACAGACTTTTTTTTTGGGGGCTCCAAAACCACTGAAGATGGTGACTACAGCCATGAAATTAAAAAACACGTGCTCCTTGGAAGAAACACTATGACCAACCTAGACAGCATATTAAAAAGCAGAGACATTACTTTGCCAACAAAGGTCCTTCTAGTCAAGGCTATGTGGTCATGTATGGATGTGAGTGTTGGACTATAAAGATAGCTGAGCACCAGTGAATTGATGCTTTTGAACTGTGGTGTTGGAGAAGACTCTTGAGAGTCCCTTGGACTGAAAGGAGGTCTATCAATCAATCCTAAAGGAAATCAGTCCTGAATATTCATTGAAAGGACTGATGCAGAAGCTGAAGCTCCAATACTTTGGCCCCCTGAGGCAAAGAACTGACTCATTGGAAAAGCCCCTGATGCTGGGAAAGAGTGAAGGCAGTAGGAAAAGGGGATGATAGAGGATGAGTTGGTTGGATGACATCACCAACTCGATGGACATGAGTTTGAGTAAGCTCCAGTGTTGGTGATGGACAGGGAAGCCTGGAGTTCTGCCGTCAATGCGATCACAAAGAGTCAAACACGACTGAGCAACTAAACTGAACTGAAGTTGTGACTGAATTGCTGCAATCTCAGGGTAAAACTCGTGGATGATGAGTTGCTTCTTATGGGTGAGCAAAGAAAGTTGATTCGTGAGATGAAATTACTCCTGGTGTGGAATGCTATGAAGATTGTTGAAACGACCACACATGATTTAGAATATTACACAAATTTGGTTAAGCAGTAGCAGGGTTTGAAAGGACTGACTCTGATTTTGAAAGGTATTCTATTTGTGGAATTGCTATCAGAGAGCATGACATGCTATAGAGAAATGGTTGGTGAAAGGAACAAGTAGTGAGGTTAACCTCATTGTTGTCTTATTTTAAGAAATTACCAAATTCCCCTCAATTTTCAGCAAGCACCACATTGATCAGTCAGAAGGCAAATAGGTTCACCAGTACCATTTTGTAGAGTCCATGTGCATGTGAATGATCACTTTATATTCACATCACTTCTAAGTTTCTAAACCACCTCCACTATCTCAGAACAAAAAAAGTTCTAATGTAAAAATAAAATTTCACAAACACATGTCCTTCTTTGAAAATAGAATAAGCTACCTTATTTGAAAGAAATGGGTGTTTGAAAGCCAAATGTGTAGACAGTTGCATTTTTCCAAAATAAAATTTGCATGTGACTTTCCTTTTCTGAAAATGAATAAATAAAACATCTAATTTAGAGAAAAAGAAAAACAAACAAACATGAAGGCAAGACCCTCCTCCAGCAAAAAATTACAACTCATTGAAAACTCAAATGATGGCAAACATTTTTCAGCAATAAATTATTTTTAACTAAGGTACGTGCACTTTTTTAGACATGGTAATATTCCACACTTAAGAATGTACTGCTGCTACGTTGCTTCAGTCGTGTCCAACTCTGTGCGACCCCATAGACGGCAGCCCACCAGGCTCTGCTGTCCCTGGGATTCTCCAGGCAAGAACACTGGAGTGGGTTGCCATTTCCTTCTCCAATGCATGAAAGTGAAAAGTGAAAGTGAAATCGCTCAGTCGTGTCCAACTCCTAGCGACCCCATGGACTGCAGCCCACCAGGCTCCTCTGTCCATGGGATTTTCCAGGCAAGAGTACTGGAGTGGGGTGCCATTGCCTTCTCTGGAAGAATGTACAGCGCAGTGTAAATATAATTTTTATATACATAGGAAACAAAAAACTTCATATGACATTTTAATGTAATATCTAATTTACTGCAGTTGTCTGGAACCAAACCCAGACTCCAAGGTGTGCCTGTAAAAGCATCATATGCAACTTCGTAGTGGAGAAAAAGTTATATTTGGAGACAATAGACAGGTTAGACATATTTTTTGTCATAGGTGTATGAGTCTACCTGTTGATTTTCTGCATTTAGTATGAAAGTAAACTTCAAAGATATTAATATTATTCACCAGTAAACAAGCCACATACTACTCTTTAAAAAAGTTTTGTATGGAGCTATACCCTAGGCAAGAGGGATGTTATCACTAACTAAAGCCACACACTACTCTTTAAAAAAGTTGTGTGTGGAGCTATACCCTAGGCAAGAGGGATGTTATCACTAACTAACTAACATTGGTACTATCACTTATCACTAACATTTTTTAAGCTCTTTTGTGGATTATTTATTCCTTCAGCCTCAGTTACGTGGGAATGCTTTGTGGTTTGACTTTCTTTGGGCAAATGATGGAAATTTTATTCATCATTGTGAAGTATAGAATAATATAGAACTACACTCTTTTAGTAATACATGAAGGTAATATTTATAAAATAATTTTTTACATGATTTTGGTAGAAAAGTTAGAAATAGGGCCAGACTGATTTTTCATTAACAGTTATTTGCTGGGCAGTCTCAGAAGTCACTTAGCTTCCTTGATCCTTTTGTTTCTTCTTTCGCAAAATGAAATAATAAATGAAGAATAAAATTCATGTTTTAATTTTATAGAAGCAATACATATTATAGTAATATGAGTTATTAATTTGGCTTTTATTTTGTTTGGAAATCCAAGATTTTATGGTATATTTTGCTTTGGGGATATGATATGTAAGCAGAATAAATTCATGGTTATAAAAAATGATTTGACTTCTTCATTTAGAAGTCATGTATAAAAACTAGAAAAATGTACATATTTCCTGATATTCAGTCTTAGGGAATTGTAGTTCAAGCTGCAAAGTTTTGATTTTGCAGCTGTGTTTATTGAGATAACTTTGGACTAAATCTTGGGGAAAAAATATCTCTGCCAGGAAATCTACCACTAAAGATTTTAAGTTCCACTGAAACTGTTAGTATGGGGTTTCTCAAACCCTGAGATTACAGTGATAATGCAAAAGTTCTCATTACACCACATTTTATAAAATAAAAAAGTGACCAACAAATCTTGATAAATGTTAAAGAAAAAAATAGTTCCGTTCCAGTGTTTGAACATCTGCATTTCTTTTAATTCAAATGGCTATATTGGACACTTTCAGTGCAAGCTGAAGAGAGTTTTGGAGATTAGATTTAAGAAACGCTGCCAAGTAAGCTGACCGATAGCAGATTGTTAGCATTATCTTGCAGACAAGAGCACACTGCAACTGATTTCAACATTCCTTTCCTCCTTGTCCTATAAAATGTTGCTTTCTGAGATAACATATTTGGTATATGCACTTACTAGAGACTCTGAGGTTGGAAACAAGGATTTGGCATCAAAAGTGTAACAGGGTACTATGATGGTGATAAGAAGAAATTGCCAATTCCTGAGAAGAGTTGGGAGTTTGGGAGTTTTTAGTGCTATCAGAATCTTCGTGCTTTCATGGAAAGTTAACTAAGTAGTTTGTTGATACAAAAAAGTCAATACTATGCATTTCTGACTAGAACTTCTGTAAAAGATACAAAGAGACACATGACATTAAGAGGAAGAAGATATGGGTTCTTCAAATCTTTGAGTCTGGACCACAAGCATCTCACAAGTGTCCCATATGACCTGAGGAGCAGAACGCCTTCTACTCAATATCTTAGCTGCTGGGCTCTTATTACCATAGTACCTTCAGTTCAGTCACTTCAGTTCAGTCGCTCAGTCGTGTCCGACTCTTTGTGACCCCATGAATCGAAGAGTGCCCTAGTACCTTCAGTCCTTCACAAATAACAACTGATACTGAATATCTCAAGATTATTAGGAATGGAAGCAAGCCAAGAATTAATGTGATAAAAATAAACTAATATTTCATTGTAGCAGGCAAAACAACAGATTTTGATACTAGTAACATATGCAAAATTATGTTAGCAATTTAAAACTATAATTTATTATGAAAATAAGAAATGTGTATTTGCTATTCATCCAAAAATAAAAATACATTAACAGATATCCTGTGATTCATTCACATTTTAAAAGGAAATGATCAGAAAATAAAATTTTTAAATAAATATGCTAGATTAAAATAAGTTCAAATCAGTATAAACATACAATTATTGTCATCCTGTTTATGAGGATATTCTGACCATCTATGGCAAGCAGATATTGTAAAGCAGGCATAGGCCTGAATTACAGAAGATAATAATATAACCCAAATAATTCAATGCTAGCACAGGCACTAAAAATACATGCATACTCGGTGAAGCACAAAAGTTTTGAGTAGTGAGTTGAATAAATCCCAGCCAATTTTTGTCTAATTTATTAATTAAAAAGTAAGTGCCATCTTTTCAGGCACCATAGCAAATGTATCACTTTCTTAGGCAGACTTTCTAAAAAGGACAACTTGTGCACCAAAGTGGTGAATAAATGAATACAAGAAGTCCATTAGCATTATAGAAATTTAAGTAAGTGGATATTACTCAATAACAAATACAGTTGTTTTTTTCTTTGTTTGGTTTTTATCATGTGTCTTTGAACAAAATAAGGGCAAGGGGACCTTCCAAACTTTTATGGGTTATAAAATGTGAGGGTCATAAAACAGCATTGCATAAACTTACTTGATAGAAGTGATAATAGCAGACATATTTGATTACCAAGAATTAAAGAGTAAAGTAAACTGTGAAAACTTGAGAACTAACTGAAGATCCCTCATATTGCTCTGCACTACAAAAGGAAGTCAAATTATTCTAAATGGTCACATCTTAGACCTCCCAGGATCACCTGACACATGAACCATCTCATCCATCTTCTAACTGATACTCTGACCCATCAGTGATGGTCAATGACTAGATTAATCTTATTTAAACTTTGATTCATCATACTTTTACACTTTTTATCTCTCTTTTTGCTTGACTGCACTGGGACTTCTTTGTGGCATATGTATTTTTTTTTTTTTTTTTTTTTTTGCTGCACGAACGGTGAGCTGGGGTTTCTCTCTAGTTGCTGCGCTCAGGCTTCTCATTGCAGTGACTTATTTTGTTGCAGAGCACAGACTCTAGGGCTCACAGGCTTCAGTCGTTGCAGCACACAGGCTCAGCAGCATGTGAGATCTTAGCTCTGGGGCCAGGGATTGAACCCTTTGGCAGGTGGATTCTTAACTGCTGGCCCACCAAGGACATCCCTATTCATCATATTTTTGCTGGTCCTTCTGTGCCATGGAGCACTCAACGACCCTTCATCTCTACAATTAAGGTCAGATGCCTTAGTCTGATGTTCACAGTCCTCTGTATTCTCACTATAAATAACTACTCTGCAGCTTTATCTTCTGTTGCAGTGGAACATGGAACCTCTATCTCAGCCATCCTAGGCTTCTTGTATTTTCTAAACATACATCAAGCTTTCCTGCTTTTAATGGCTCTACTGCCTGTGTTTGAAACACTTCTCCACCTTTTTTGTCTAACAATGTATTCATTTCAAGATGCATCCCACATGTCAGTGATCCCTTGAGTAGACATAAATTCAGATCTGTACCAAAGAGTGTGTTTTACATCTGTTGTTATGTAGGTTTATCAATAAGATCCCTTCAATTCTCAGAAATATTCCACTTTTGGTCATGTATCTGGTCATTTCAATGATTTAAACTACTTTGGTAGGAAGAGAATCTTCCATGACATCAAGCCTTAACCATAATAAGTTAAAACTGTGTAGAAGTGAGTGAAGGAGGCGAGGCTAGAGTGGAAGAAATAATGCAGGAGTACTGATTAGTATGAAGATTAATTTAAGTAAAGAAAGCCCACAGTCTGAAATAACTCTGGTATGACAGAGAAGAAGAATAAGTAAATTAGCAAATTAAAAAATAACAATGTATTCAAAGAATACAAATATGAAACCATGTATAGCTTAGAGTTATTACTTACTTGTGTTTATGGCACCATGCTTTCTTGTTAATATAATGTTGCATATAAATGACTTAAATTGAAAACTACTGTATTTTAAAATGTGTAACAAATACAGAAAGAGAACTACAAAAGAAACAGTAGAAGATAATGACTGGGAAGACAGCCTCCAAAAGTGGACTGCAGAAATCAGAGTCCTAGCCTTCTCCTCATGAGCGGTATCATCAAAACTGTGTCAACGATCTCCTACCCTCTTAGTGTCTCGGTTTCCTCACTGTGAAATGGAAATAATATATCAGTAACCAGCACATCAAGATAGTCATGAGATTTTAACATCACTATCCAAAACACATTTCGTATGGTACTTGGAAATTGGTAAGCCCCGTATGAATGATTGCAAATAAGATAATTATATTTGAGTTGAAGGACAGAGTTGAATGTCAAAGGTACTAAAAGTGTTCTATTACTTCTTACTAATCTGATTGACAGTAGGGTACTGTATCAATAGTGCTGTTTTCGTATGATAAGGTTCATAATATGAAACAGTTGTATATTTAGCTAAAAGTTGGTCATACAAATTATGATTAAAAAGAGCCAAAATAAAATTTGTGATTGTTTCTAGCTAATTAATAGCTAATTTTTAAATGATAATCCATATTTTCAACCTGCCATTTTTCTTTAAAACTGTACATAAAGATTATCATTTACACATGCTTACTTCTACATTATATTAAAATAGTTGGAAGAATATTAATCAAATATGTGGTATATTTAATTTGTTTTGATATAAAATATAGGCTAAAAGCTCCATTTTGTACATTTAAAGATTCTAAATTTTTAAATTAAATTTAAAAATTTAATTTTTTTTAACTTTAAAATTTTTAAATATTTTAAAGTTCTTTATCTATTGATTTAAAGATGTGACAGAGTTTGGGAGCACACTTAAGTGCCTTTTCAAAGTAATTGAAAATACTTAGTACGTATCTATCTGTAGATTCACATGCAAGATTATGACAAAAAAAATGCCATGTTACAGATGAATTAATTTTATTTCCATATCATCAAGACCTAAAAAGCAATGAGACTTGTAAAGGAATAAAATTTCAGGTGTTAAAAAACAACATCAGGATCGACAATAAGGAATTTCAAAATTATGAAGTAAAAAAGGATCTGTGTCTATTTGGGGCATATGTTTATCTTATAGGTTCACATTTACTTCTCTACTTCCTACTTGAACAGTGGTGGTGACAGTTATTTCATCTATGGAACAGTATCATTACCTAGATTCTTTTGTATGTGGATTAAAGAAGTTGGTATGTGTAAAATTTCTCTCTCTCTCTTTTCTGGAAGTTTCCCTGTCTGCCAACAGTATATTATTTAAAACTAAGTTTACAAAGAATTCTGTGTGTGTGTTTTAAATAGTTTAATCTATTCCAGCCTTGCAATGTGGGTGATCTGGTGCCTAAGCAATTTTTAAGCGTAATATAGCTTGTGAATCCCTTAGGACCTTTATAGGAGGGGAAGCTATCATATTTAGTACAACATAGTCCTTAGTTTCTGGTTTCCTGATGGTATTAATATCAGATTTTGGGCTCTTTTCCAAATATAGTATGCTTTCCTAGCTTTTTCTTATAAAGCCTAAAGGAAATGAGAGAGATCCTTTTTACCTCCTGAAATGACTGAAGAAGCCTCTCTTGATCACTAAAAGCTGGAAATAGGCTGATTAAAAAAAAACACTCTGGTGTGTGGGGGTGTTTACTAAGATTTGTTTTATGACTTAGTAATATCTCCCATCTCCAAATCAATCTAATGTGTTGTGATCCAGGGCATTTGTAGCTTGGATTCACTTCTTGAAGATAATACTAAGCTATAGGAGACTAGGCAGATGCTGCAATGGTATAAGTTTCATGTTGGCATCCTTTGAGACACAAGGCATCTCTGGCATACTTTTATTCCTTATTGACATTAACGGGGGTCCTTATCAATTCCCTGGTTACATACCCAGTCTGCAAGATCTCCAAATTTCGCTTTTAGAAGAAACTTCCACTTCCTCCTGCAGAAGAAGGGTGGAGCCAGGAAATTTTCGGTGCTCTTAGAGGGTGCTGGTCTGGTCCACTTATGCTTGGGGTAGTATGCAGCTAGTTCTCCTCTAGCAATCACACAGCACTGTTTCAGGAGATTATCCAATGAGACTTGACATCTTCCTGGACTCTGAAAATCATCTGCATGGGGTATCTTCCATCTTGGATCTCCAAACTTTTAAGAGGCTTCTCTCATTTACCACCCTTTCCCATGGAATCAGCCTAAGGCAGGCAATAAGCTGGTAGAAAACTTCTATTCATATCTCTTACTATTTTTTTTTCCCTCCAACATGTTGTTGTCTCCAACATTTCCTGATCCCCTCTCCAGTTTAGACAATCTTATCTTTTCAGAGACTGTAGATCATTTTGCTATTGCCAAAACAATGCATGGAACAAATCACCTTTAATTCAGTGACGTAAAAATATGCTTGCATGACTCTTGGTTGGTGGAAGTTTGATTCATCAAGTCTGGGTTCAGTTGGGCTTGACTTCAAGTTGCAAATGGGATCTAGGTCTGTTCCACCTTGGGCCAGTGGCTACTCAAGTTATGCTCTCATAGTGAAAAAAACATAAATGAATGACCAGAAACACATCCACACAAACACATCTTAAGCTTCTGTTCACATTGTGTCACTAATATCCCATTGGCTAAAACAACTCACAAGGCTATCCTCAATTTCCAGAGGCTGCAAAATACACTATCCATCATGAGACTATTGCAATGTCTACAGGGAAGGGGAGAATCAGGACTAATAAATCAAATGATCAGAGATATAAAGAAATGAAACTTCACTCAGACACCAGTAACCCTAATTCAATTAAAACATCATATTTTGTTTCTTTTTTCATCTTTTCCTTGGATCAGGAGAGACCAAAGTCTAGTTTGAATGGAGAGAACAATGGAGTTAGTGAAGCTTTCTTAAGGATAATGCCACTCAGCAAAAATATACAAATGTAACGATGGATTTCATCATACATATGAGTCTTCTCTATCTTCTCCAGAACTTTCTCCTCTCTTCCTCTCCTAGATGAGTAATATTTGGAAATTAAAATTGTTTAATCTTCTTTCCCTCCCTCTGAAAAGGGTGGAGATCCTAAAGTTCTTACTTGACCTAAAGACCCTAGAAGAGGGAGCTGTTTTCAGGAAGGAGCAATGTAAGTCTCAATCCATGCCAAGACTCTGGAAAGCAAGGCTTGATTTAGGCAGTAAGTCCAAAGGGCAGAAGGAGAGAAAGAACTAGATTTGAAATGGGAAGTTTATATTGAGAAACAGGTAAGATTGAGTGAGCATTTAAATAGGTAAATCTGGAGATAATATATCCTAAGTGCCAAGAGATAGAGCGTATTTTAATGAATGCCTGCAGCTAAATCTGTTCATTGGGGAGGGTGATCTTGAAAGTTTTGAGTCTGCTTATGTACATGTGTTGTTTTCCTTGCAGGTTCCTTTGATTATAAATATAAGGGATAGGAGAATAAAAGTGGCAGGCTGGCTGGTTAACATTGCTTAATTTCATGTTTCATGGAAAGGAGGTACTCCTGAGGATTTTTGCCCCAATATTACTTCAAACCCAAGGTTTCAAAACAGATACTACAGCTAGGAATATAAAATATTTTTGTGCTTGAAGTAACTATTTTGTCATATATTTTAACAGGGCAGTTATTCAGGGGCATATATGATTGATGACATGAAATCTTAAGATATAGTTCATCCCTACAACTCACTTCTGCATCCTAAGCTTACAGAGACTTAAAGATCCAAAGATCCAATAAAGAAAGCTGAGCATCAAAGAACTGATGCTTTTGAACTGTGGTATTGGAGAAGATGCTTGAGAATTCCTTGGACTACAAGGAGATCAAATCAGTCAATCCTAAAGGAAATTAGTCCTGAATATTCACTGGAAGGACTGATACTGAAGCTGAAACTCCAATACTTTGGGCACCTGATGCAAAGAACTTGCTGCTACTGCTAAGTCGCTTCAGTCGTGTCCGACTCTGTGTGACCCCAGAGATGGCAGCCCACCCGTCCCTGGGATTCTCCAGGCAAGAACACTGGAGTGGGTTACCATTTCCTTCTCCAATGCATGAAAGTGAAAAGTGAAAGTGAAGTCGCGCAGTCGTGTCCGATTCTTAGCGACCCCATGGACTGTAGCCCACCAGGCTCCCCCGTCCATGGGATTTTCCAGGCAGGAGACTGGAGTGGGGTGCCATTGCAAAGAACTTACTCATTGGAAAAGACCCTGATGCTGGGAAAGATTGAGGGCAGGAGGAGAACGGGACGACAGAGGATGAGTTTGTTGGATGGCATCACCGACTTGATGGACAGGAGTTTGAGCAAGCTTTGGAGTTGGTGATAGATAGGGAGGCCTGGCATGCTGCAGTCTACGGGGTCACAAAGAGTTGGACAGGACTGAGAAACTGAACCGAACTGAAAGATCCAAAACACTAATGAGACATCAACTCCAACAACATGACCATTTTTGCAGTGTTCCTCGGCATGCTTAAAAGTATCCTCAGTGAGTGTACTTGTCACTTTCTTTGCCTTCGGCTTCCTGTTAGAAAGTACTTAATCTTCCATCTGTCTCCATTTCTTGCATATGTATGCACAATACAAAGTTCTTTTCTTTTTAAAAAGCCATCATCCTTTTGTCCCATCTTGATTTTTTCTTACCCTGCATGCATGTATGCTCAGTCATGTCTGACTCTTTGCTACCCTATGGACTGTAGCCCACCAGGCTCCTCTGTCCATGGGATTTTCCAGGCAAGAATATTAGAGTGGATTGCCACTTCCTCCTCCAGGGGATCTTCCCAACTTAGGGATTGAACCCATGTCTCCTGAATTGGCAGATGGCTTCTTTACCACTGAGTCACATTAGCCCACGTACCCCCATTCTAACGAGGAGATATTATTATACTTAGCTATATTGATAGAAACAAATACATTATAATTAATCAGAAACTGAAGGTACATCTGTGAAACATTTTCAGTGCAATTGTATGCCAAGTTAGACTTCTTGAAAACCACTGAGAATCACTAAGGAATAACAACACAGAGATTTATTAAGAAAATAACCTAGTTCTAGCACCTGGCTAGAACTAGAATTAGAACTAGAATTAAGAGCAAATTCACTTAAGCAATATTAGTCAAAAGATCATTCTTCCATTTGTATAAGCTTGAACATTAAGGGTCCCCTGGAAGGAGCAATATTTTGTATTTGAGGAGGTAGGTAGCTGTAGACTTTCTAGGGTTACTTAAGTAGGATCCAAGGCATTCTGAGGGTTTAGAAACCGAAAGCATCACTTTGCTATGCCTACCCTGCTGAAAGATCAGCTGCCTTAATTCATTTTGGAATGAGGTTGGCCATGATTAAATAAATAAGAATATGCAAAGTGCTGAATTTTTAATGAAATAAAATACCTTACTCTTGCCTGGAAAATCCCATGGGCAGAGGAGCCTGGTAGGCTGCAGTCCATGGCGTCGCGAAGAGTCAGACACGACTGAGAGACTTCATTTTCACTTTTCACTTTTCACTTTCGTGCATTGGAGAAGGAAATGGCAACCCATTCCAGTGTTTTTGCCTGGAGAATCCCAGGGACGGGGGAGCCTGAGCCATCTATGGGGTCGCACAGAGTCGGACACGACGGAAGCGACTTAGCAGCAGCAGCAGCAGCAGCAAGATGATCTTATGCATATCTCTTGCCTCAAAGGAATGTCCTCCATATAACCAACATAAGAAAGATTATATTAGGTCTTGAAGTAATTTCCCATTCTTTCCTAACTTCCAGTTAGTAGGACAGATGGCATTTTGGCATATGGTAGGGTAGACAAATGGTCAGTGTTTGTTCTGAGATGATCAAATGAACATTGAAGAGCTCAAGAGATAGAGGGACTCTGTTCCTGGCCTTTTTGGTGACAAAAGAACCAGGGCCTTTTTATCATATGAGAAAAATAGCTGGTGTGAGAGACCCAGAGATCAGTACAGGAAATCCTGATAATCAGGAATTTCCACTTGTGCCTTCCATTCCTGTCATGTAAAAACCATGACAGATCAATTGTATAAACATAAATCAATGGAGGTGATCAATACTTTTAAATGTCACATTTAGATAACACTCACAAGGAACTAACAGCTCAAATGAATGTTATGTTGTTTGGCAATTAGTCTTATGTGGTTTGGTTATCTGGCAGTTGGTGATGGACAGGGAGGCCTGGTGTGCTGCAATTCATGGGGTTGCAAAGAGTCGGACACGACTGAGCCACTGAACTGAACTGACTGAATGACTGTAGACAAAAAATATGTTTATCCTTTCCTCATCCTTGAGAATTCCAGACTTCTCTGTCCTTGGGGACCACTGGACTTCTTATCAACCTACCTAGGAATTGACTCACTTGTCCATTACCAACCCCTGGAGTCCACCCAAACTCATGTCCATTGAGTCAGTGATACCATCCAACCATCTCATCTTCTGTTGTCCCCTTCTCCTCCTGCCCTCAATCTTTCCCAGCATCAGGGTCTTTTCAAATGAGTCAGCTCTTTGCATCAGGTGGCCAAAGTACTGGAGTTTCAGCTTCAGCATCAGTCCTTCCAATGAACACCCAGGACTGATCTCCTTTAGAATGGACTGGTTGGATCTCCTTGCAGTCCAAGGGACTCTCAAGAGTCTTCTCCAACACCACAGGTCAAAAGCATCAATTCTTCAATGTGCAGCTTTCTCACAGTCCAACTGTCACATCCATACATGACTACTGGGAAAAACGTAGCCTTGACTAGACGGAACTTTGTTGGCAAAGTAATGTCTCCGCTTTTTAATATGCTGTTTAGGTTGGTCATAACTTCCCTTCCAAGGAGTAAGCGTCTTTTAATTTCATGGCTGCAGTCACCATCTGCAGTGATTTTGGAGCCCAGAAAAATAAAGTCTGCCACTGATTCCACTGTTTCCCCATCTATTTGCCATGAAGTGATTGGACCGGATGCCATGATCTTAGTTTTCTGAATGTTGAGCTTTAAGCCATCTTTTCACTCTCCTCTTTCACTTTCACCAAGAGGCCCTTTAGTTCTTCTTCACTGTCTGCCATAAGGGCGGTGTCATCTGCATATCTGAGGTTATTGATATTTCTCCCGGCAATCTTGATTCTAGCTTGTGCTTCCTCCAGCCCAGCATTTCTCATGATATACTCTGCATATAATTTATATAAGCCTGGTGACAATATATAGCTTTGACATAGTCCTTTTCTTATTTGGAACAGTCTGTTGTTCCATGTCCAGTAATCATAGTCATTTTGAATATGGGATTTTTGTGGGTTTAGTTTTATAAACTTTACATCTTTTAATAGGACAAAGGAATATTTGTGGCAATTTTAACACCAGGAATTACTATAAGTAATGGCCCAAATCATTAGAGATTAATCTCTCATAAAGAATTATTAAAACCTGCTTAGAAAAATAACAAATTCTTAGATGCTTGTATGAAAAATGAAACTGTATTGATCCTACCAATTTTAAAATTATAGGAATTACATAAATACTCCAATCTAAGCCAGTTCATCATAATACCAGTTTATTAAATAAATTACTTCCTCAAGTGAAAATTAAAAGCAAACATCAGGTAAATCTAGCAAAGTCAGCATCATGACTGAAAAAAACATCCCTCATTTATGCGCTATCATCCCCTGAAAATCAAAAAAATTGGCATCGATCCATGGGCAAAAGTGTGTTTATGGCTCTGTGGTATTCAGCTACACACACCAAAGGACCTAGGAGGAGTCTGGCCCACCTGTGTATTGGGTATTAGGCATAAACACTTTGATCCCATCTGTGCAAACTGGCTCCAGCCCCTCTCTGCCATGGTCCAAGAGCCCTTGGAAAGCATTATCTTAGACAAACACCCACAATTTATAGAACCTTTTTTAAAGGCTAGGTTTCAAGTGTAGAAGTTCCACACAACACTGAAGCCAAAAAGTTTGAGTTTGGACATAACGGAGAGGCTACAAGGAAGAGTTTGACTTCACCTGCCTGCATCATCCTTCCCTCAAAGCTGCAGAGCTTAATGCCAAGACAGATCTTTCTAGGTGAGTGAGAGCTTGTGAATGAGCCCCCGGCTACCCCAGCTGTGCACAAATGTCTCCTTTCTCTCTCACCTAATCCAGATTACCGAGTCATGAGGTGGATGACTGGATGCAGAAAGAAGCTGGGAGAGTGGAAGGTAGAATCTCGAAGGGCATTAAAAAGACTCAGATCCTACTAATTGTGTGGTGGACTATAGCAAGAAGCCAGACCACAAATCACTGGGGATTCCCCACCATGGATGCCCCCAGTTGGCCAACAGACACCCACAGCACTCTGTGCCTCACTCACACACCCTTTCGTAAGCCAAAATTTCATATGCATTCCCAGTGATGATGGTTAGAGCAAGCTTTCATAGATGGTTAGTGAGCATGTGGAGAAAGCCAGCTAGAATCTGCAAGCCAGGAAGAAACCACAAACTTGAGTTTTGCACCCAGGATCAAAAGTCTTCCCTGATTGAATTTCACCATTTAGAGAACACCAAGCCTTTTTAAGCTCTTCAAATAATGTGCAGAGGAAGTGACACCCTCAAACTCATTTGAGGAGGCCAGCATTACCCTGATACCAAAGCTATTTAAGGACAATACAAGAATCATAGGCCAATATTTCTGTTGAACACAGGTGAAAAAATTCTCAACGAAATTTTAGAAAACTAAATTCAAGAGCACATTGAGAGGATCATTCACAGCAATCAAAGGGAAGTGAATTTATTCCAGGGATGCAAGGATGGTTCAACATACATACATCAATAAATGTGATAAACCATATTTGTAGAGTGAAAGAAATCATATGACCTGCATTTCTCTAATAATGAGCAATGTTGAGCATCCTCTTACTTGCTTATTAATCATCTGTATGTCTTCTTTGGAAAAATGTTTGTTTAGGTCTTCTGCTCACTTTTTGATTGGGTTGTTTGTTTTTTTTTTGATACTGAGTTTCGTGAGCTGCTTGTATATTTTGGAGATTAGTCCTCTGTCAGTTGTTTCACTTGCTATCATTTTCTCCCATTTGGAGAGTTGCCTTTTCACCTTATTTATAGTTTTCTTTGCTGTGCAAAAGACTTAAGTTTAATTAGGCTCCATTTATTTATTTTTTACTTTTATTTCCATTACTCTAGGAGGTGGGTGATTTAGGATCTTACTGAGATTTATGTCATAGAGTGTTCTACCTGTGTTTTCCTCTAAGATTTTTATAGTTTCTGGTCTTACATTTAGGTCTTTAATTCATTTTAACTTTATCTTTGTATATGGTAGAGAAGCTGAAGTTGAACAGTTCTATGAAGACCTATAAGACGTTTTAGAACTAACACCAAAAAAAGATGTCCTTTTCATTATAGGGGACTGGAATGCAAAAGTAGGAAGTCAAGAAACACCTGGAGTAACAGGCAAATTTGGCCTTGGAATATGGAATGAAGCAGGACAAAGACTAATAGAGTTTTGCCAAGAAAATGCACTGGTCATAACAAACACCCTCTTCCAACAACACAAGAGAAGACTCTACACATGGACATCACCAGATGGTCAACACTGAAACCAGATTGATTATATTCTTTGCAGCCAAAGATGGAGAAGCTCTATACAGTCAGCAAAAACAAGGCCAGGAGCTGACTGTGGCTCAGATCATGAAATCCTTATTGCCAAATTCAGACTTAAATTGAAGAAAGTAGGGAAAACCACTAGACCATTCAGATATGACCTAAATCAAATCCCTTATGATTATACAGTGGAAGTGAGAAATAGATTTAAGGGCCCAGATCTGATAGATAGAGTGCCTGATGAACTATGGAATGAGGTTCGTGACATTGTACAGGAGACAGGGATCAAGACCATCCCCATGGAAAAGAAATGCAAAAAAGCAAAATGGCTGTCTGGGGAGGCCTTACAAATAGCTGTGAAAGAATAGAAGCAAAAAGCAAAGGAGAAAAGGAAAGATATAAGCATCTGAATGCAGAGTTCCAAAGAATAGCAAGAAGAGATAAGAAATCCTTCTTCAGCGATCAATGCAAAGAAATAGAGGAAAACAACAGAATGGGAAAGACTAGAGATGTCTTCAGGAAAATTAGAGATACCAAGGGAACATTTCAAGCAAAGATGGGCTCGATAAAGGACAGAAATGGTATGGACCTAACAGAAGCAGAAGATATTAAGAAGAGATGGCAAGAATACACAGAAGAACTGTACAAAAAAGACCTTCATGACCCAGATAATCATGATGGTGTGATCACTGACCTAGAGCCAGACATCCTGGAATGTGAAGTCAAGTGGGCCTTAGAAAGCATCACTACGAACAAAGCTAGTGGAGGTGATGGAATTCCAGTTGAGCTATTTCAAATCCTGAAAGATGATGCTGTGAAAGTGCTGCACTCAATATGCCAGCACATTTGGAAAACTCAACAGTGGCCACAGGACTGGAAAAGGTCAGTTTTCATTCCAATCCCAAAGAAAGGCAATGCCAAAGAATGCTCAAACTACCGCACAATTGCACTCATCTCACACGCTAGTAAAGTAATGCTCAAAATTCTCCAAGCCAGGCTTCAGCAATATGTGAACCGTGAACTTCCTGAAGTTCAAGCTGGTTGTAGAAAAGGCAGAGGAACCAGAGATCAAATTGCCAACATCTGCTGGATGATTGAAAAAGCAAGAGAGTTCCAGAAAAACATCTATTTCTGCTTTATTGACTATGCCAAAGCCTTTGACTGTGTGGATCACAATAAACTGTGGAAAATTCTGAAAGAGATGGGAATATCAGACCACCTGACCTGCCTCTTGAGAAACCTGTATGCAGGTCAGGAAGCAACAGTTAGAACCTGACATGGAACAACAGACTGGTTCCAAATAAGAAAAGGAGTACGTCAAGGCTGTACATTGTCACTGTGCTTATTTAACTTATATGCAGAGTACATCATGAGAAATGCTGGACTGGAAGAAGCACAAGCTGGAATCAAGATTGCCGGGAGAAATATCAATAACCTCAGATATGCAGATGACACCACCCTTATGGCAGAAGTGAAGAGGAACTCAAAAGCCTCCTGATGAAAGTGAAAGTGGAGAGTGAAAAAGTTGGCTTAAAGCTCAACATTCAGAAAACGAAGGTCATGGCATCTGGTCCCATCACTTCATGGGAAATAGATGGGGAAACACTGGAAACAATGTCAGACTTTATTTTCGTGGGCTCCAAAATCACTGCAGATGGTGACTGCAGCCATGAAATTAAAAGACGCTTACTCCTTGGAAGGAAAGTTATGACCAACCTAGAGAGCATATTCAAAAGCAGAGACATTACTTTGCCAACAAAGGTCCGTTTAGTCAAGGCTATGGTTTTTCCTGTGGTCATGTATGGCTGTGAGAGTTGGACTGTGAAGAAGGCTGAGTGCCGAAGAATTGATGCTTTTGAACTGTGGTGTTGGAGAAGACTCTTGAGAGTCCCTTGGACTGCAAGAAGATCCAACCAGTCCATTCTGAAGGAGATCAGGCCTGGGATTTCTTTGCAAGGAATGATGCTAAAGTTGAAACTCCAGTACTTTGGCCACCTCATGCGAAGAGTTGACTCATTGGAAAAGACTCTGATGCTGGGAGGAATTGGGGGCAAGAGGAGAAGGGGACAACAGAGGATGAGATGGCTGGATGGCATCACTGACTCGATCGACATGAGTCTAAGTGAACTCCGGGAGTTGGTGATGGACAGGGAGGCCTGGCGTGCTGGGATTCATGGGGTCGCAAAGAGTCGGACACGACTGAGCGACTGAACTGAACTGAACTAATGGTGTTAGAAAGTGTTCTAATTTCATTTTTTTACATGTAGCTGTACAGTTATCCCAGCATCACTTATTGAAGAGACTATCTTTTCTGCATTGTATACTCTTTCATTCTTTGTAAAAGATAAGGTGCTCATAGGTGTGTGGGTGGGATGGGGTGAGAGATAGGTGTGAGTGTCTACAGGGTGGGGACATATGTATACCTATGGTTGATTCATATTGATGTATGGCAGAAACCAAAAAATATTGTAAAACAATTATCTCTCAATTCAAAATAAATAAATTAAAAGCAAATAGACAAAAACTCATATGGTCATCTCAATAGGTGCTGAAAAAGGCTATTGATGAAATAGAGCAGACTTTCATGATAATTTGGTGTGATTTGGAGGAGAAAATGGCAACCCACTCCAGTACTCTTGCCTGGAGAATCCCATAGATGGATGTGAGTGCCCCCTAGCTGGCAAGGAAATTCTTCAGGAGAGATTATCTATACATTTTAGAACACTTATTTTCTAATTTGTCAGAATTAGAACTTATACTCAGTTTTAACAAGGAGACTACTGCATGCTGGTTGCTAGCACAAAAAGAATTTGCTTGAGTCAATTATTTATTATGCTCATAAGTTCAGTTCAGTTCAGTCGCTCAGTCATGTCCGACTCTTTGCGACCCCATGAATCGCAGCACACCAGGCCTCCCTGTCCATCACCAACTCCCGGAGTTCACCCAGACTCATGTCCATCGAGTCAGTGATGCAATCCAGCCATCTCATCCTCTGTCCCCTTCTCCTCCTGCCCCCAATCCCTCCCAGCATCAGAGTCTTTTCCAATGAGTCAACTCTTCGCATGAGGTGGCCAAAGTACTGGAGTTTCAGTACTGTTTCCCCATCTATTTGCCATGAAGTGATGGGACTAGATGCCATGATCTTAGTTTTCTGAATGTTGAGCTTTAAGCCAGCTTTTTCACTCTCCTCTTTCACTTTTATCAAGAGGCTCTTTAGTTCTTCTTCACTTTATGCCATAAGGGTGGTGTCATCTGCATATCTGAGGTTATTGACATTTCTCCTGACAATCTTGATTCCAGGTTGTGCTTCTTCCAGCCCAGCGTTTCTCATGATGTGCTGTGCATCAAAGTTAAATAAGCGGGGTGACAACATACAGCCTTGAAGTACTCCTTTCCTGATTTGGAACCAGTCTGTTGTTCCATGTCCAGTTCTAACTGACCTTTTCCAGTCCTGTGGCCACTGCTGAGTTTTCCAAATTTGTTGGCATTAGGTATGCAAAAATAAAAAAATTTATATATTTTTGTAACTAAAGATATTTGACAGTCAGTTATTTTTAAATATGGTTTGTGAAAATAATAATGATTTGGGCATGTTTTAAAAGCAGAGACTATATATGCCAAGTAGTATTTTCATATCAGAGGAATAGTACCAAAAAAAGAGAAATATATCTTTTATTAAAATGCTTTCTTGATGGCCTCAACACATAGAAGTTACATGGAATAAAATCTTAAAAATACTACTTTTGTTATTTGGTGTTATTTAACTGTGAAATTTAATCATTTAGCCAACTAAGACGATGTGTTTATTTGTGAAATTTGGACAGTTATCTAAATCAAAATGTAGATAAACAGCTGCTTTATCAGTTGAGGCTTTGCTGTTTTCTATTCTTATGACTTGATAAACTTCTAAATATTTCAAGAGAAATTGAAAATTCTCCAAACAAGACTAAGTTTAATTTTAACAAATATATTTTAATCAAATTGATCTTATTCTAAGGAAGTTCTCCTCTAATAATATGTATCAGGACCTAAAACTTGAACAGTTATGGAATCAATTGAAGAGATTTCAGAGTCAATATTTTTTAAAGTTCAAGAAGTAAGTTAGTGCAGTGACAATATTGAAAATATTAGAAAGTTGCTTAATATACTGTCAAATATTCTGAATTTTTTCAGTACCTTGGAAAATATAATCATAGCACTTCAAAGGATTTATGTGTACATACTTTGAAGATCACAGGATTCTGTGAACAAACTGTCAACTTTATTTTGTTAAAAAAATTCCCAGAATAATTCAATATTTCCTTAGGTTTAGAGGATAAGGGGAGAAAGCAGTCATTCAACCCAAAATAGTTTTCTTTTGCTTTACACAAATTGCTTAGTTTTGTTGTGTTTCATTTACTAGGAGTCATGTTCCAAAGTTTATAGATTTCTTTGTTGATCATATCACAGTTTGCTTTACAAAAAGGCACATTAAAATGACACTAGATGTAAGTCACAGAAATTGGTTTTGTTTAGTCAGCTAAATTTGAGTTTATACTAAAAATACAAGGAGGAGCAAAGGAGAGCAGAAAACAATTGCACAGCCACTAGTATTGATAAACTCCTTAACAGACTGATCAAGAAATAAAAAGAGAGAAAATACAAATTATCTAACAAGAAAGGAAAGAGGGAGCATTATTACTGACCCCACAGACACTGCAAAGGACAATAATAGTGTAAACAATGCATGCAAATCCAGCTACTTAAATGAAACACACCAGTTCTATGAAGACATGAGCTAATAGATAATCTGAACAATTCACACGTATGATAAATTGAATTTTTACTTAAAAATTTTCCCCTCAAGAAACTTTGAAAGTGAAAGTGAAAGTCGTTTAGTCGTGTGCTTTGCGACCCCATGGACTATACAGTCCATGGAATTCTCCAGGTCAGAATACTGGAGCCTTTCCCTTCTCCATGGGATCTTCCCAACCCAGGGATCGAACTCAGGTCTCCCACATTGTAGGTGGATTCTTTACCAGCTGAGCCACAAAGGAAGCCCTGAAGCAGAAATTCAAATTAAGTTTTCCAGTTTGACTATCCAAATAAAGTGAAGTTGCTCAGGCATGTAGGACTCTTTGGGATCCCATTGACTGTAGCCTACCAGGCTCCTCTGTCCATGGCATTTTCCAGGCAAGGGTACTGGAGTGCATTGCCATTTCCATCTCCAAGGGATCTTCCTGAACCAGGGATCGAACCCAGGTATTCCTCATTGCCAGGGAGATGCTTTACCCTCTGAGCCACCAGGGAAGCCCAAAAAAACTTTCAGTTCAGTTCAGTTCAGTCGCTCAGTCGTGTCCGACTCTTTGCGACTCCATGAATCGCAGCACGCCAGGCCTCCCTGTCCATCACCAACTCCCGGAGTTCACTTAGACTCACGTCCATCGAGTCAGTGATGCCATCCAGCCATCTCATCCTCTGTCGTCCCCTTCTCCTCTTGCCCCCAATCCCTCCCAGCATCAGAGTCTTTTCCAATGAGTCAACTCTTTGCATGAGGTGGCCAAAGTACTGGAGTTTCAACTTTAGCATCAGTCCTTCCAAAGAAATCCCAGGGCTGATCTCCTTCAGAAGGGACTGGTTGGATCTCCTTGCAGGCCAAGGGACTCTCAAGAGTCTTCTCCAACACCACAGTTCAAAAGCATCAATTCTTTGGCGCTCAGCTTTCTTCACAGTCCAACTGTCACATTCATACATGACCACAGGAAAAACCATAGCCTTGACTAGACGAACCTTTGTTGGCAAAGTAATGTCTCTGCTTTTCAATATGCTATCTAGGTTGGAAACTTTAGGCCTAGATAATTTCATGGGCTCATCTAACAAACAGAGAAGGAAATGGCAACCCACTCCAGTATTCTTGCTTAGAGAATCCTGCGGACACAGGAGCCTGGTGGGCTGCCGTCTATGGGATTGCACAGAGTTGACATGACTGAAGCAACTCAGCAGCAGCAGCAGCAGCAGCATCTAACAAAGGTTTAAGGAATCACACCAATTCTACAAAATCCCTTCCAGATAATAGAGAAAGATGGAATACTTCCGAAATCATTTTTGTTGTTCAGTCATTAAGTCAAGTCCTACTCTTTGTGATTCCATGGACTGCAGCACACTAGGCTTCCCTGTCCTTCACTATCTCCCAGAGTTTGCTCAGACTCATGTCCATTGAATTAGTGATGCCATCCAACCAACTCATCCTCTGTCCTCTCTTCTCTTGCCCTTAGTCTTTCTCAGCATCAGGTCTTTTCCAATAAGTTGGCTCTTTGCATCAAATGACCAAAGTATTTGAGTTTCAGCTTCAGCATCAGTACTCCCAATGAATATTCAGGGTTAATCTCCTTTAGGATTGACTGGTTTGATCTCCTTGCTGTCCAACAGACTCTCAAGAATCTTTTCTAGCACCACAGTTCAAAAGCATCAATGCCTTAGCTCTCAACCTTCTTTATGGACCAACTCTCATATCTATACATGATTACTGGAAAAACCATAGCTTTGACTCCACAGACTTTTGTCAGCAAAATGATGTCTCTGCTTTATAGTATGCTGTCTAGGATAGCAAGGAGACCAAATCAGTCACTCCTAAAGGAAATCAACTCTAAATATTCTAAAATTGTAAGGACTGACTTTGAAGCTGTAGCTCCAGTGTTTCGGCCACCTGGAGGAAAGAGCCAACTCATTGGGAAAATGCCCTGATGCTGGGAAAGACTGAGGGCAGGAGAGACATTAGCAACAGAGGATGAGATAGTTGAATGGCATTACTGATTCAATGAACATGAGTTTGAACAAAGTCTGCGAGATAGTGAAGGACAGGGAAGCCTGGCATGCTACAGTTCATGGGGTCACAAAGAGTTGGATGTGACTGAGTGACTGAACAACAAGAATAAAAGCTTTGTCATAGTTTTTTCTTCCAAGGAGCTAGTGCCTTTTAATTTAATGGCTGTGAATTTCATCATTCACAGTGATTTTGAAGCCCGAGAAAATAAAATCTATCACTGTTTCCACTTTTTCTCTATTTTCCATGAAGTGATGGGACTAAGTGTCCGTTATTTTTTTCAATGTTGAGTTTTAAGCCCATTTTAGGGAATTGCAATATCCTGAAACTCAAATAGGACAAAAGACATCATTGGAAAGAAAACTATAGACAGATGCTTTTGAAAAAGAGTGTTTTCTTTCCTCCAAGATTAGAGTAAAATTTAAGACTAACATACTGTGATTTAAAAGTTTATATTTTATCTAAATTTAAATATCTTTATAGATTTGTTTAAACAAAGGACAGCAATTAATAACCTTTTAAACTTTTAAGAGTTGTTCTGTCATTTTGTTTATTTTGGCATATGACACTAGAGTTTTCCACTCATAGAAGACTAACCAAGTAAAGTCAGACACTTTATTTATTGAAACTAAGTTTTGGCATTGTTATCCAAAATATTAATTTCTGTGTTCTAAAGCTCTGAAAACTTTTAGTTATAGAGTGGAGTGCAAAGTTAAGAAACTCAGATAAGCTTTTAGTTAATGGATAAGGAAAGCAATATTAGAATTGAAGAAAATAGAAAATTTTGGTACATGGAGTCCTTGTATGCTTCACTATAGTGTTCATTGATCAGATTGTGCATATTATTTGCTCCATGTTTCTAAGGTAAATAGTTAGGTTAAAAGGAGATTAAACCAGTACAAATGCCTAAGCCTGCCCATGTCCCAGTCTCTCTACGTTAAGATTACCACACCCTTGGGCTGCATCTTTATTAGGCGCTTGACTTAATCTTTCAAATTTCTGATACAGACTACCCATTCTCTGTACCAAATCTCACTACACCCTCTAAACCCATAGATCAGTGAATCATGGATAACTAGAACTTAAAAATATTCAATGTAGAAGGCTATCTATACCATGTATAAACTCTAAAATTCCAAATGTATACATGTGATTACAATTTACTAGAGACATGCATATGAAGATAGTATAAGGACTGCTTTGGAAGAATTCAAACATGTGCATATTTGAAATAGCAAAACTGTTTACATTCCAGAATCTTTATGATTCTTTTCTTAAAACCCTTTGCTTGGTGTTGCAACTGTATTAAGGTTCTCAAGGGAAAGTAACTTTCATTTAAAGTTAACATAGATTCTTTCTTCTTGTTTCTAAACCAGACTCTGGATTTATTGCTGTAATTCACACGCAGGATGACAGCATATTTTACTAAGACTCTGAAGGTTTTTGATAGAAATAAAACTTGTTTTACAATATTCAGAGGCAATGCTTAGGAGGTAAATTTTTTCACTATGAAAATTTTAGCAGAAATCACACATAATCATAATCTTTCCATATATATTGAAATTTCTTCATGGTCTCTACTGTTAGAGACAGACTTCTATGGTGAATAATAATGAATCCAGCCTCTTGAAATGCCTCTGGACAAAGGCCACTGTTCTTTCTTTAGAAAATTAAGGCAGAATTCAAAATTTATCTTTGAGTATAAAATATTTTGCCTGCTGCTGCTGCTAAGTCACTTCAGTCATGTCCCACTCTGTGCGACCCCATAGACAGCAGCCACCAGGCTCCCCCGCCCCTGGGATTCTCCAGGCAAGAACACTGGAGTGGGTTACCATTTCCTTCTCCAATGCATAAAAGTGAAAAGTGAAAGTGAAGTTGTTCAGTCGTAGTCCCAGTGGACTGTAGCCTACCAGGTTCCTCCATCCATGGGATTTTCCAGGCAAGAGTACTAGAGTGAGTCACCATTGCCTTCTCCAAATATTTTGGCAATAGTATTCTAATTAATTTTCATACTCTCATCTACATATTTTATTAACATAAATTGGAGGGCAGATGTTGGGACTCAACATTTTCTGCCATGTGATCCATCAATTTACTTCCTGGCTTCCTAAATATTGTGGATAATTACTTCTTGCTGATATTAGTTTACCCTTAGTCATTGTTAGTTCATATCCATTTTCAAATTCATTTATATAATTTTATAATTTCATGAGAGAGCAGAAATAGTCTTTCTTTGAGCTTTTTTCAGTATAAAATTGTTATAGAATTCAATATACAAATGCACAAATTCTTAAGTAGACAGTCATATGACCGTGGCTGTCAAGATATATTTCTAAAATGTTAGTGTAAGACACATGATATAAAATTTACTATTTTAACCATCTCAAAATGTACAATTAAATGGCATTTAGCATTTTACAGTGTGGTCCACCATCATCACCATTTAGTTCTATAACATTTTCCTTATTCCAAAAGGAAACTCCATACCCGTTGAATATTCATTCCCCATTTCCATACTCCTCAGCTGCTGGCAACCATTATTCTGTTTTCTGATCCTATGTGTTTGCTATTGGGATTAATTTATATAAATTAAATTACATAATATCTCCATTTGTGTCTGGCTTATTTCACTTAGCACAATGTTTTCAAGATTTACTCTGTAGCAAATCAGCACTCTATTTTTTCCATGGTTGAGTAATGTTCCATTGAATGGAAGTAACACATTTATTTATCTATTCTGTCGAAGAATATTTGGGTTGTTTTATGTTGGACTATTGCAAAAAAATTGCTACTATGAACATTCATTTTGTTTGAACAGCTGTTTTAATTGTTTTGAGTATCTACTTAGCAATGAAATTTCTGAGTCATAGGCTAAATTTAAGAGCCACCAAACCATGTTGTACAATGGCTGCACCATCTTACATTCTGACCAACAATGTATGGGCATTCCAGTTTCTCTTCATTTTTCCATTTTCCATTTAAAAATTCTAGCCATTCTAGTGACAAAATAGCATTGCATTGTGATTTTGATTGAAAAAATATATTTTTAACAATATTTTATGCACTTAGGGAGAAAAACTGATACACCTTATCAACTTTGAATTTATTTTATTGTACAGAAATATTGACTAAGTACATTAGAAATGAGGCTATGGAAGAAATTGTTTGTTCAAATTTTTAAAATATGCCAACTTAGAAAATTGTGGTGGTAATTTTAACTAAATTCAATCTTATGTATAAACTATATGTGCATTACCCTCTGGTGATTAGCCATTATTGCAATTATATTCTCTCATGCACTGCTAATGAGAAATAGAACTTAAGAGTATAAAAACATGTGAGATAAAATCGGAATTTCCCAACTTTGATATTAAGTACATTTTCTCTTTTTCATACTGCTAATGAAATGATCAGATGTATTTTTAAAAAGTATATTCCCATCTTTATCCTTTCTATTCTGGCAATGAGTTCTCATATTTGCAAACCTTAACACATAGTTTATGTTCTTTGCCTGAGGGGTCCAAAACTTTTTTGCTTCAGTGAAGATATATCTTTTTGATACTCTTTTACATATCAGAATGAAGTGCTGACACAAATTCTGATTTACAGAATTGAATTATAAAGTGTTCAGCAAATCTGTGCTTCAAATTGAGGTTTTCTTTACATTGAAAAAGTGAAATTAAAAAATGGGTGTGTTTCCCTTTAACTATATAACTTAAGCATCCCACTGTGACGTTAGTAGGTCCCAAGAAGCTTATCTCAAAATATCTCTATGGATACACTTAGAGATTCTGTGGGTCTTCATTATCCATGTATTTACTGTCTGTATAATTATTTTAGTAAACAGAGCCCATAAAATGAGCAGCTGCACTGATGGTTTTAACAGTTTCAGAAAGATACCTTATGTAGTCCCAGGTCAAGTTTTGCTCTGCCTGACACATGTGGAAACAAGTGTATAATACGCCAAATAGCCCTAGAGACACTTTTTATTTGACAACACATCTGGAGCCCATAAAGATAATTTTGTATTTATAAACTGCTTGAGAAAAAGATACCATTAAAAGATACTCTGAAACCTAGATATTCAATGTGAAATAGTTATAATCACTTTCCTTTCTAAAGTTTCCCCCCCACCCATTTGTACATTTCCACACAAGATGGAAAACCTAATAGAAGTAAATTTCAACTTCAATTTTATAACTGAATACTTTTTAAAAAGAACATGAAAATGGACAAAGGGATGAGTAATAGATTCCACAAAAGATAAGCAATTCAGAGTAAATAGCAAACAACAAATAAGACTACAAAAATAGGAAAGAACAAAAATGTGAGTACATAAACATAATAATCAGTTCAGTTCAGTTCAGTTCAGTTCAGTTGCTCGGTCATGTCCGACTCTTTGTGACTCCATGAATCGCAGCACGCCAGGCCTCCCTGACCGTCACCAACTCCCGGAGTTCACTGAGACTCACGTCCATCGAGTCAGTGATGCCATCCAGCCATCTCATCCTCTGTCATCCCCTTCTCCTCCTGCCCCCAATCCCTCCCAGCATCAGAGTCTTTTCCAATGAGTCAACTCTTCCCATGAGGTGGCCAAAGTATTGGAGTTTCAGCTTCAGCATCATTCCTTCCAAAGAAATCACAGGGCTGATCTCCTTCAGAATGGACTGGTTGGATCTCCTTGCAGTCCAAGGGACTCTCAAGAGTCTTCTCCAACACCACAGTTCAGAAGCATCCATTCTTCGGTGCTCAGCCTTCTTCACAGTCCAACTCTCACATCCATACATGACCACAGGAAAAACCATAGCCTTGACTAGATGGACTTTTGTTGGCAAAGTAATGTCTCTGCTTTTGAATATGCTATCTAGGTTGGTCATAACTTTCCTTCCAAGGAGTAAGCGTCTTTTAATCTCATGGCTGCAGTCACCATCTGCAGTGATTTTGGAGCCCCCAAAAATAAAGTCTGACATAGACCCAAATATAGATAATTTATTATACAATAGATTATATTTTAAATATATATTTTGATACTTATTGTATCTCAAGCTCTGGAAAAGTATAGCTGAGGAATTATATGGCCCCTTTTCATCAGTCAACTCATGAATGATTTAGTGACTTCTTTTTTGCTATCCTTTTCATGTAATAGTACATGCACAATTACTTTTGAAATTAAGGATAGCATAAAATCAAAACCTTTGGGGATACAAGGATCTTAAGCAAGATATCTAAAGATTTCACTATCTATTAGAGAAAAATATTTTTCTCTATTTCAATAGAACTAGGCTGTGCTCTAGTTCTTCCCCTTCAGTGACTCACAGGGTGAAGGATTCTGAGAAACTTTCTCATTATGTGTGATGTCATCCCTTCCTCCGAACTCTTCACTTGATGCCTGTGTAATGTACAGTGGTGCTTTTGGCCTCTTCCAAAGCACATAGAGTTTGAACTGTTTTTAATGATTTCATTAGGTGTCAGCTTGAGATGTGTGTATATCTAGAGCACAGTAACTAAATGCAGCTGCGTCTTTGGGAATTATGACATATTCTTATTGTTAGGAGCCAAAGAACATGGCTGCAGAGTAACTGGGTGGCTTGAAGGGGGATGCCATAACAAAGAGCCCTCCTCCAGCAGAAAGGAGAAGGAACTGTCCATGTTCTTGATAAGTTTCACTCTTCTTTGAACCAGTTTACCATGTCACAGATGTCCACTTCCAAGAGACTGTGTAAGAATGAAAATAATGATAAAATTGAGCCTCTTAAGAAGTAGAATGACTCTACATCTGTCTCTATTGTTTATACAGTTTGGTAAAGCTGAAACATGTACTTTCAAGATCAATACAAGCTACAAGGAATCAAAATATTCTGTCACTTTACCTTATCATTACTGGAATTGAGTCTTTTCTTGTTTTGCTAATGTCTTTGGGAAAAGTAGCTGAGGGTTGGACCCGACTGAGTGACTTCACTTTCACTTTTCACTTTCATGCATTGGAGAAGGAAATGGCAACCCACTCCAGTGTTCTTGCCTGGAGAATCCCAGGGATGGGGGAGCCTGGTGGGCTGCCATCTATGGGGTCGCACAGAGTCGGACATGACTGAAGTGACTTAGCAGCAGCAGCATCTTAAATGAATGGATTTTCCAAGCACCAAAACATAGTCTTCTAAGCACAAAGGCTTCTCATTATTTTAAAACATCTAGCTCTTGAAAATCTTTCTAAAAATAACTGTCCCCTGTTTTATAAAATAACAAATATAGAAATATTATTTATGAAAACTAATTTATAAAATTACTCTTTATTTTATTTTATGGTGGTCTGTGTTGTCCTTCTAAGCCTTTTTCTTGGTCATCTTCTTCCTCTTTTCTCCCCCTTCCCTCTTAACAACCCCTCTCTACCTTTTTTCTCTCTCATTTCCTTATCTTTTTCCCTTTCTTTTTACTCCTACTTTTCTCCTCATTTTCCCCTTTATTTCCTCTCTTCCCTCCAGCCATGATTTTTCACCCCTCCTCCCTTCTCCTTTTCGCCTCATCTTTCTTCCCACCAAGGACTGATTTATTTGCTCTTTCTTTAAGTGTCTTCCCACTGATCATTCCTTGTTGACTTTACCCTAGTTCTCTTTATCCATCAGTCCCTATTCATTCTGCCTCAGGTGATGACTTTAACCACTGGTGATGATTCCTCCAAGAATCACATCAGTTGCTAATTTGGGATCTGGGAGTGAATACAATGGGGCAGAGAGAGGAAGACACAGTAAGGGTTGTGTGGGTATATGCAGAGAGCTGGCTCCAGGCAGCTGCCCGAAGGCTGAAGACAAAGCATCTAGTTCTTTCAAGCCCTGGCTTTGAGTTTTTCCTCTAGGAAGCTTGGTCGCAGCCTGGCCCCTATCTGCCATCTAAGCCCCAGTGCCCAGAAATGGACCTGGCTCTTTGTCAGCCCACAACAGATGGTGGTTGAGCCAATTCTATCCTTTGAGGGAATGGCATCTTATCCCTAAAGAAAATGTCAATAGTGGGATCAGCTTTAGGAGAAGGTTGGTAATAGGTCCAGATTCAGTCAGAGTTGAGTTAAATAGAGTGTCTCTGTTAGGATAGACGGAGAAGGCAATGGCACCCCACTCCAGTACTCTTGCCTGGAAAATACCATGGAAGGAGGAGGCTGGTAGGCTGCAGTCCATGGGGTCGCTAAGAGTCAGACACGACTAAGCGACTTCACTTTCACTTTTCACTTTCATGCATTGGAGAAGGAAATGGCAACCCACTCCAGTGTTCTTGCCTGGAGAATCCCAGGGATGGGAGAGCCTGGTGGGCTGCCGTCTATGGGGTCACACAGAGTCGGAAACTACTGAAGTGACTTAGCCGTTAGGATAGAGTCAGATCTAAGATCTGCTTCAGGATTAACCATTTGCTGGCTCATTCATCCATCAGACATTCACTGACAGCTTCTATGTTCTGTGTCTTCTCTAGATGCTGCACCTCAAAGATGAGTAAGCTTGCCCCTGCCCTCAAAGAGAGACATAAATGCAATCAAATGTAACAAATATTACATAAAGTTGTAGGGGACCAAAGATGGAAGTAATTATTTCTACCTGATAGAATGATTTGTTGACTACTGTCATGTTAGAGATATTTCTTCATTTCTGTTATCAAGTTGCAAAATACAGTAGTTTTACCAGGATTTATTTTCTTCTTCAAGGAATTGGAATTTAACAATGTATAACATTTTTTCATCATATATTTCAATTCTTATTAACTCTGTTGAGTAAAAAGAAAAGACTCATCTCTGCCCTCATGGAGCTTACAATCTAGTTGGTAGAAACAGAGTCGTGATTTCACACTTATTCACATATCAGAAACTCTAATAGCTCAGCAATTAGTAAAATAGAAACTGAAATCAACTTTCCTTCATTAATGAACAGAAGATGCATTTCTATCTGCTGATTACATTATTGGCAGAAGCACTATGGTAGCTTCTTTAATTTCTTCTTTCTTCCCTCTTTCTGCCTTCCTTATTTACTTCATCTTTTTTTTTTTTTTTTTAGGAATGAAAGATTAAGATATGTTTTTTACCAATATATAAAAGAAACTGGTAACAGTATCTTCATAATCTTCTTACTAATAAAAATGGTTTCTGTTCATCGAGCACAGTTTATTCCAGGAACTGTTTTAGGCAGTTTCTTTTCTACCGTTTTAAATTCTCACAACCCTATGAGGTATCCACTACTATTACTGGTATGATTTCACTGATGAGAAGACCAAGACTGAAAAATATTCAGAAAACTATGCAAGGTCTACCAGCTTGTCAATGACAGAGACGTTATTGAGTCCAACGTACAGTAGATCTTTGCCATGCCAATATGCTGCACTTCATGTATCATTGTCTTAGGGTGGTAGCTCTTATGACTTTATAAAGCAGTTCTTTTTCATTTGTTATATTTTTTAATAGATAACTAATTGCATTTCTACATATTTACCATAATTCATTGGCTCTAAGTCTACACTGATAGCCTTATGCAACTATCATTATATGTGCCAATCAGAAAGAAAAAAAGTAAACAGTGATTCATCATTGATTATAAGTCACACCTAACTATAGAAATGTTAAAGCATGAACAGTGTCATATTATAATTCATCAAAAATGTATGATGTATATAAAAAGGAAGGGGACAATATTGCACACAATCAAATTTTGGGGAGGAAGTAGAAGGATGAAGGTTGATTTAAGTAGGATCACCTGGAATGACTGGAGGTATTTGCGAAAAAGAACAAAAAGTTCTTAGCCCAAATATGTTTAACTAGGGCAGTAAATAAAATTCCAATCACATATCGCAGGTTTTAAGATTATTTACTTTATTGATAACCAATGGAACATACATTTTTAGTAAATTATACACAGCAAAATGTTGATTGTCTTCTGGGAAGCAGTTAACTTCCTGGATGATGACTTTGAACCTTGCAAACTTGGCTTTAGGCTTTGTTGGCTTGTCTCTTTCAAGTTTTCCTGTCCTGTTGGACGCAGCACTTAACTCTTAGAGCAAGATTCTGGGAACAAGGATGTGACTTTTTTGTCTCAACTGAATGCCTAGTAAGTGTTCACCTGGGCTTCCCAGGTGGCTCAGTGTTAAAGAATCTGCCTGCCAATGCAGGAGAGATGGGTTAGATCCCGGGCTGGGGAAGATCCCCTGAGAAAGGAAACGGCAACCCCCTCCAGTATTCTTTCCTGGAAAATTCCATGGCCGGAGGAGCCTGGAGGGTTACAGTCCATGGGATTGCAAAAGAATCAGACACAACTTTGACCAAGAAGCAGAATAAATTTTTACACAGGTTTTATGGTTTCTTCCCTGTGGATCCTTCCTCTCTAGTACGACCCTCAAATTCCAGCTGTGTTGACAGTCTCGAGTGTTGATGTTAGTTTACGCCTAGAGAAGGTCACTCTCTACCTGCATTTCTTGAACTCCCTTTTTCTGTCCTGTGGCTTAGAAAACTACCTAAAGGGTATTGAATGCCATCAGAAGTCAATAATCTCAGGTTCATCATTCAATTTTAAAAATAAAATGTAAAATGAAAACATTTTAAATCAAAAGAATAAGAGACAACGTATGTGACCATAAACATTTAGATTTTAGGCATGAGGTTTCATTAAGCATATGGTTCTTTTATCATAGTTAAAAAATGTAGCAGTCTGGATTTGCCTATTTTGAGCCTGGACTATTTTATCTATGAAAAACTAATGTAAAAAATGTGGGTATTAAAATTTTTAATCTAAAAATTTGAGAAATGATATAGAATTCAAATGCTTAAACTCATAAACACTTCATCAGTTCTCATGCTGAGACTACTTTCCCCATTATTTTTTCAAGATGATTGACACACAGAACATTTAAGGTGATTTAATTTCAGTCTGTTTCTTTTTGGCTTGCACCTGTGACTTGCGTCTGTGCAAGACTCTTGGTCGTCTGATACTTACAGTGTTTTGGAGGATTTTAGAAAATATTAGAATGATACAGATGTTATATTAATGTACTACTCCATATGGGGGATAACTTAAAAAATAATGTTAACCTAATATACTGGAAGACTTCTGTTACTAGTATTCTAAGTGGAATATAAATAAAAATGCTAATTGATGTCATACAGTTTATTTTGTTACCATTTAGCAATGTACATAAATAGATAAAATTTACCTTCAGAATTTCAATGCTATTTTAAGCACGTAATTATATGTTGATTTTTACTCTCAAATGTAAAAACTCAAGTTTTTATTTTGCTAAATATAGGTGTTATGAAATTCAGTTCACTTCAGTTCAGTCGCTCTGTCACGTCTGACTCTTTGTGACCTCATGAATCGCAGCACACCAGGCCTCCCTGTCCATCACCAACTCCTGGAGTTCACCCAAACTCATGTCAGTCGAGTCGGTGATGCTATCCAACCATCTCATCCTCTGTTGTCCCCTTCTCCTCCTGCCCTCAATCTTTCTCAGCATCAGGGTCTTTTCAAATGAGTCAGCTCTTCACATCAGGTGGTCAAAGTATTGGAGTTTCAGCTTCAACATCAGTCCTTCCAGTGAACACCCTGGACTGATCTCCTTTAGGATGGACTGGTTGGATCTCCTTGCCATCCAAGGGACTCTCAAGAGTTTTCTCCAACACCACAGTTCAAAAGCATCAATTCTTTGGTGCTTAGCTTTCTTTATAGTCCAACCCTCACATCCATACATGACTACTGGGAAAACCATAGCCTTGACTAGATGGACCTTTGTTGGCAAAATAGTGTCTCTGCTTTTCAATACACTGTCTAGGTAGGTCATAACTTTCCTTTGAAGGAGTAAGTGTCTTTTAATTTCGTGGCTGCAGTCACCATCTGCAGTGATTTTGGAGGCCGAAAAAATAAAGTCAGCCACTGTTTCCACTGTTTCCCCATCTATTTGCCATGAAGAGATAGGACTGGATGCCATGATCTTAGTTTTCTGAATGTTGAGCTTTAAGCCAACTTTTTAACTGTCCTCTTTCACTTTCATCAAGAGGCTTTTTAGTTCTTCACTTTCTGCAATAAGGGTGATGTCATCTGCATATCTGAGGTTACTGATATTTCTCCTAACAATCTTGAATCCAGCTTGTGAATCCTTCAGCCCAGCGTTTCACATAATGTACTCTGCATATAAGTTAAATAAGCAGGGTGACAATATACAGCCTTGACATACTCCTTTTCCTATTTGGAACCAGTCTGCTGTTCCATGTCCATTTCTAATTGTTGCTTTCTGACCTGCATACAGGTTTCTCAAGAGGCAGGTCAGGTGGTCTGGTATTCCCATCTCTTACAGAATTTTCCACAGTTTATTGTGATCCACACAGTCGAAGGCTTTGGCATAGTCAATAAAGCAGAAATAGATGTTTTTCTGGAATTCTCTCACTTTTTTAATGATCCAGTGGATGTTGGCACTTTGATCTCTGGTTCCAGTGGATGTTGGCACTTTGATCTCTGGTTCCTCTGCCTTTTCTAAATCCTGCTTGAACATCTGGAAGTTCATGGTTCAAATATTACTGAAGCCTGGCTTGAAGAATTTTGAGCAGTACTTTGCTAGCATGTGAGATGAGTGCAATTGTGAGGTAATTTGAGCATTCTATGTCATTGCCTTTCTTTGGGATTGGAATGAAAACTGACCTTTTCCAGTCCTGTGGCCACTACTGAGTTTTCCAAATTTGCTGGCATATTGAGTGCAGCACTTTCACAGCATCATCTTTTAGGATTTGAAATAGCTCAACTGGAATTCCATCACCTCCACTAGCTTTGTTCGTAGTGATGCTTTCTAAGGCCCACTTGACTTCACATTCCAGGATGTCTGGCTTTAGGTCAGTGATCACACCATCGTGATATCTGGGTCGTGAAGATCTTTTTTGTACAGTTCTTCTGTGTATCCTTGCCACCTCTTAATATCTTCTGCTTCTGTTAGGTCCATACCATTTATGTCCTTTATTGAGCCCTTCTTTGCTTGAAATATTCCCTTGGTATCTCTAATTTTCTTGAAGAGATCTCTAGTCTTTCCCATTCTGTTGTTTTCCTCTATTTCTTTGCATTGATTGCTGAGGAAGGCTTTCTTATATCTCCTTGCTATTCTTTGTGACTCTGCATTCAAATGGGTATATCTTTCCTTTTCTCCTTTGCTTTTCTCTTCTCTTCTTTTCACAGCTATTTGTAAGGCCTCCTCAGACAGCCATTTTGCTTTTTGCATTTCTTTTTCTTGGGGATGATCTTGACCCCTGTCTCCTGTACAATGTCACAAACCTCCATGCATAGTTCATCAGACACTCTATCAGATCTAGTAGCAAGCATTAATGGTACTTAGAAATATTCATTTTTAATATTAAATTTAATAATTTTCATGGAAACAATTTTAGTTGCTTTGAACATACTTTTATGATCATGAACAAGCTGCTTTCTCTTTCTTATTTTCTTTATTTCTAGAACAACAGAGATTTTAAAGTTTAGGAAGTATGAGAAAACCTCAGTTCTTGTTAAAAATGTGGAGAGGTGGGAGGGGGGTTCAGGATGGGGAACATGTGTACATCCATGGTGGATGCATGTTGATGTATGGCAAAACCAATACAATATTGTAAAGTTAAAAAAAATAATAATAATAAAATAAAAAAAGAAATATAAAAAAAATGTGGAGAATCTCTGTATAGTGGGAAATGAGAAACAGATCATTCTCAACATATATTATTCCACACATTTTAATAAGAGAGTTATTATTATGTAGCTGACAATGGTGATGATACTTAGTTTGCTCGATTTTGAGTTTAAATGAGTTTAAAAGGGCATTTGGGGCCCTTATTATGCATACAGCCATGTTATTGATTTTAAATCAATGAGTTTTTAAGTAGGTTAGCAAAGCCAGTAGCAAATAGTTATAAGGTGCAAAATATTGATGCTAAGATTCAAAACGGAAACTATTACAGCATAGAGAACAGAACTAGATTTCAAAGGACTGGATATCTTCCAAAGCGCTTTTAAAATGCTCAAGTCCCACTTACCTATGTCTTCCACTTATAACAGACTCCTAAGGAAAAAAAAGAGGCTCAGTGAATACCATGTGTAGCAACAAGCTTCTCCTTTACAAAAGCAAAACTGAAGGAAAGAAAAGGTTAAAACTTTATTCTTCAGTTTGGAAGCAATGAGTAAAAGGGGAGACCAAGGATTTCTATTTCCTGTAAGATCTAAAATGCCATGAACACTCTAACTCACTTTGGTTAGAGCCACGCCAAGTAGATATCTTGAATTTTATGCCACTGTTGATATTTGCCACTGTGGAACGTTATCTTTACCTATAGACTGGATCTTTCCAACAACCTGTTATTTGAACATAACAAATGAATACTTTTGTGGGTATGTGGCAAGATTCTTGATTCCTAGAGCATCTCAGAACTCAGCCTGGTCCCTATGTATAGAGGGCACATAGTAAATGCTGTTATTCATATTCATTCTGTTTTATATAAGTTTTGCCATCATTTAATATGCATTATTTGTTTAACACAATGATAGTCAGTTATGTCAATTACTTTTTGCTGTCTAGCAAATTATACCCAAATATAGCTTAAAAATAACTTTGATTTACCCCAGGATTCTGTAGATCATCAACTTTAGTGCGACAGGCCAGCTGTTCTAACCTGGTCCAGGCCCACCTGATCTTGGCTAAGACTTTTCATATCTGTAGAGAGTTCTCAGGTTAGCAAGGGGGATGGCTGAGGGCTTCACAGGTGTCTCGGCAGTAAATAATCTGCCTACAATGCAGGAGACGTGGGTTCGATCCCTGGATTGGGAAGATCCCCTGAAGAAGGAAATAACAATCCATTCCATTATCCTTGCCTGGGATATTCCATGGACAGAGAAGCTTGGTGGGGTATAGTCCATGGGGTTGCAAAGAGTCAAACACGAGTTAGTGAATAAACAGCAACAAAAAATGGACTGGGTGGTCAAAATGGTTAGATATCACAAATTATACTTGGGGGAGCAATAACCCATGTTTTTTTTTATTGCTACCAGCTGAAATATATTTTGACAATTATAAATTTAACCAATAATTTCCATTTTTTTTTAATCAACCTTACCTTCTAGTAGCAAGTCAACTGATTTTCAGATCTTCAGCCCTTTTGGGGAATTTTGGTGATGCCGGCAGATGTTTAAGCTGTGTAATCCTCTGATTCAGGGACTTATATCTATAGCTCACAAGCAAAATCTAACCCACCACCTACTTGTGTGAATAGTTTTACTGGACACAAGCCACAATGGTAGAGTTGGGCAGTTGTGATAGAGAACATATGTTTTACAAATCCTAAATAATTACCACCTGGATCATAGTCTATTCGATTTCTCTTCTGAATAATGATGAATATTGACACATATTTTTAAGGCTTTCAATGTTATTATTGTAAATAATAGCAACAATAATATAAATAATTGTTAATTACAGAGCACTTCCTTTGTCCTGGATAGTATTTTAAGTTTACTTATTTCAACTAATTTAATCTTCATAAAAATCATATGATGTATAGTTATTATTACTACTTTACAAATGAATAAACTGAAACAAAAGCTACACATTTTTTAACTAAATTTAGAATTAATTAAATTTATGTTCCATCACTTAAAAGACATAATTTGTCTTCTACACTACTATTCCTGTTTCATGTTATGACAGTCACCTTTCTCAACTGTTTTAGCTATACTTTCTTTGAATTCCTAAAATATACTGTGCTTTTAGCTTCTTTATGATCTTTATATGTGGAATTTGCTCTTTTTTAATGTTCTTTATACTACTATATCTAGATTCTCGTTATTTGTATCACAGCTCAAATGTCAGTTTCCCAAAGTAGTATTCCTTAACAACCCATCTAAAGAAAAAAACCTTCGCCCATCTCGTTACTTCCCAAATGTCTATTTTCCATCACACTTATCAAAACTTGCAATTTCACATTTATTTGTTTATACACCTATTTATTTTCTATCTTTATCAATATAATCTCATGAGGGCAAAAATAATTTGAACCTTATTTGCCATTTCTAACAAAGTACTTGACACATAGTAGGTGTCCAGCAAATGTTCACTGACTAATGAAGCAGTAAATTGCAACGTGGTATCTCAAAAACTAGAGGTTACATATGAGTAAAAGTATAGGATTTTTCTACAGTGTTTAAACATCTCACATTCACCAAGAGCTACTGTTAAAGAGATACTTCTAAGTGTGCGTTAGTGTGTGTGTGTGTGTGTGTGTGTGTGTGTATAGCATATGCTGCTGCTGCTGCTAAGTCGCTTCAGTCGTGTCCGACTCTGTGCGACCCCATAGACGGCCTCCCACCAGCCTCCCCCGTCCCTGGGATTCTCCAGGCAAGAACACTGGAGTGGGTTGCCATTTCCTTCTCCAATGCAGGAAAGTGAAAGTGAAGTTGCTCAGTCGTGTCCGATTCTTAGCGACCCCATGGACTGCAGCCCACCAGGCTCCTCCATCCATGGGATTTTCCAGGCAAGAGTACTGGAGTGGGGTGCCATTGCCTTCTCCATAGCATATAATATATGCAAAATAAAATGTATACAGTATATATGTGCAACACACATGCACAATATTTCACTGCTTCTTTTTTATTAATTTATTTATTTTAATTGGAGGTTAATTGCAACATTGCCGTGGGTTTTGTCATAAATACTCTTTTCTGAGCATGAATTACCTCTCTAACCACTAATCATCCACCCACACAAACTCATCCATTTTTCCTTTTACTATTGTAATTGTCAAGCCAATGATTTTCTGATTTAAAATCTAATTACTGCAACAAAATTTTAAAAACTAGAGTATTTTAATGATTTCTTCGTACATTCAAATCTGTTCCAAAATCTCTAGTATATCATTCCTGTTGATCCTGACTTCAGGCTCCATCAGACACCAAATCTTTTATGGGCCCTGTTTTAAATTACATTATATTCATATTACTTCTCAGTGTTATTCTCATAATTAATTAATATAATTTTATTATTAATATTCATGAAGTTAGCATATCTTGTCACAAGTGTCTGATATAAGCAATTTTACTCATATGTATAATAGCAGAAATTGTTAATTAGCAGCATCTACTCTTAAATCTATGTTAAGATGTTATTCATATGTATATAATTCAGACTGCCTTGGAAGTCCAGTGGTTGAGAATCTGGGGATGCAGGTTTCATCCCTGGTGGAGGAACTAAGATCCCACATACCATGGGGCAGCTAAACCTGCGTGACACAAGGCCCAGCAGGACCAAAGAAACTTTTTTACATTTTCCTTAATATACAGTAACAGTGAAAATTGTGATATATGGTTTATGTATCTTACTGCAGGATATACTTGGCAGATAGTCTTTAGTCAGCTCTGTATGTTTTAATTTCTAATGTTATAAATTTAAAACATGGATAGATGTGTTTCCAGGAAAAAAAAAAAAAAACCTGCTGTGGGGCATTTCAAGTATTTAGCTTGTTTAGTGTCTCAACACTAGCAATGCCCTTTTTGGAACAAGTGGGTAAAAATCTTGGAGGAGTTTCAACAGGTACCACATCATTCATTCCCATTCTTTTCATGCCATAAGCTCAAGGGACTAACTAGATCATTTGGGACTATTTTTAAACCTGCATATTTATGGTTAATTCTTGATGTGTAAGAATGAAAACCTCAAAGTAAAAGCAAAACTTCATAAGATGGAATCACAATTACCATGTTGATAAAATACATGCAAATGCTTTTGGTGATTAAAAAAAAAAAGTGAGACTCCCCAGGCATACATCTGTCATTAGTCTCTCACAGGACTTGTCCTATTTTAGGCTTTGTTCTACTTACAATACACACAAAAATCTGAAAGTGGAGTTGGATCTTCAATATTTCATTTCCTTACTAATGTCAAGCCCTCCAATATTCCAAGATATTTATTTAAAATGCTGAAGAAAGAAATTAGTAATTTATCTTAATGTTTCTAAATTGCTGATCGTTAAGTTGTATAGACATTAATATAGATTCATTATTAAAAATTCTATTTTATTGACATGTACTTGATTTGCAATGTTAATTTCTGCTGTTCAGTGATTTAGTTATACATATATATATTATATTTCTTGTTCTTTTCAAGTATGGTTTATCACATGATATTGAATATATTTCCCTGTGCTATAGAGTAGGACCTTGTTTATCCATTCTCTATATCATTTATCCATTCTCTATATAGACAGCAGTATCTAGATGACTGATTACATTTCCTACTGATCATCAGATGTGATCTGTATGATGAGGATGACATCAGAACTTAAAAAATAAATGGATAAAAAGGAGACAGTTAATCTTATTGTATACATCTTAGGTGCTATGAATATATCAAAAATCACTATTTGTAAGAAATCTCATTTTATTTTCAAGAGAAGCAGAAAAAAGTCTGTATCACAACTTCTTTACCTGTGAAGAATATAAATATCTGTCAAACAAGGGTTTTTGTAATTGTAGTAATAATTATCTTATTCACAAAAGGGTTTAATAAATGTTTGTGGAATGAAGAAATAAACAAATTGGTAAGCATACATATTAATGACTAATAAGATTATAAAGGTTGGGAAAAAGAAAAATGAAATTGAAAATTGGACATAACAATAATTGAGACCAAAACTAAAAGATGAAGTTTATAGTTATATCACAGTAACGTACTAAAAATTATTTTTTTAATTGCTTTTTAATCTGATAGTTTAATTATGGAATCCAGGTCATTTTCGGCAAAGTGGTGGATGTCTTCCAAAATTTTGTGCTTTGAAATTTCTAATAAGTCACTCTCTGGCAGATATGTTTATGCAGTGTCATCTAGTCCTAAGAATCCACCCAATAATGTTCTGAACATTTATTTAACACCTACAAAGATTGATGCTTTTGAACTGTGGTGTTGGAGAAGACTCTTGAGAGTCCCTTGGACTGCAAGGAGATCCAACTGGTCCTTTCTGAAGGAGATCAGCCCTGTGATTTCTTTGGAAGGAATGATGTTAAAGCTGAAACTCCAGTACTTTGGTCACTTCATGCGAAGAGTTGACTCATTGGAAAAGACTCTGATGCTGGGAGGGATTGGGGGCAGGAGGAGAAGGGGACGACAGAGGATGAGATGACTGGATGGCATCACTGACTCGATGGACGTGAGTCTGAGTGAACACCGGGAGTTGGTGATGGACAGGGAGGCCTGGCGTGCTGCGATTCATGAGGTCGCAAAGAGTCGGACACGACTGAGTGACTGATCTGATCTGATCTGACCAAGAAAGATGAAGAGGGCATTGTTTTAAAGAACTCATCTAGAAGCTCAGACAGACATGTAATTGTAGCTTTTTCTCTCCTTTTTAACTTGGTTGATGCTTTTATATCATTCAAGTTTCTGCAGAGCTCTCACTCTTCAGAAAAGCAGTTTCCTTATATATGTGTGCTGATTCACCAGTGGCTAAACACAGTAATTGGGCTTCCCTGGTGGCTCAGAGGTTAAAGCATCTGCCTGCAATGTGGGAGACCCGGGTTCGATCCCTGGGTCGGGAAGATCCTCTGGAGAAGGAAATGGTAACCCACTCCAGTATTCTTGCCTGGAGAATCCACTAATTAATCTTTTAACTGTTTGAAAACAGCATTGTGTTTTCTTTAGAATGAATATGATAAAATCAGAAAAATGCGCTTTTCTCACACAGGGCTTTAGAGTAAATAGGATGTGTATATATTTATATATACATGCATATAAGGGCTTCCCTGCTAGCTCAGATGGTAATGAATCTGCCTGCAATGCAGGAGACCCAGGGGCAATATGTGGGTCAGGAAGATCCCCTGGAGAAGGGCATAGCTACCCTCTCCAGTACTCTTGCCCTTCTCCAAGGGATCTTTCCAACACAGGGATTGAACCCACATCTCTTACATCTCCTGCATTGGCAGGTCGGTTCTTTACCACTAGTACCACTATTTTCTTTGGATGTTTTAGAGTTTTTAAACTTTTAACCCTACAAGGATCCGAAATTTTTGATTTTCTGTACCCCTTAAATTTTGCTTGCAATCCAGCAAATTTACTTCTGAGTTTGTCCCTGTCTTGTAGAATTTTTTTAAATGCAACCAACAGCTCCACAGCAAGCAACCTACAATGAGTTTCCCAACACACTAAAGGCACAAAGTCAGTCAGTACATTATCTTCATTCAAAATGACAACCGGTGACAGTTTTAAAATGTTTTATCACTGCATACCATCACTATCCTTCTAGAGTAATAATTTTCTCAATGCCCACTGGCTGCTCATGAGGCCAGTGACACATATTTGAGGTTTACTGCTATGGTAACATCCAATTTGTGTATAACCACAAAGCACAAAGCTTTACCTGCAACAATAAAACTTCGACCTCTCACAAAACAGTGGTGCAAAAACATTATTTTCTCACACTCTCTACATACATATCCATTGAGGGTTACACCTGGCAAGAATGATGAGAAATCTGTTATTAGATTCTGGAATATTGTGCCGTGACAAAATGTTTTGATAAATTGTAACCTCCTATGAGTTTTCACTGTAGGACTTAGGCTAAGAAATAGCCTTTATTGCAAATCTAGAGGTAGACGGGGAAAAGTAAATTGGACTTAAATGTTTCTGTTCAGAAATGGCATACATGACTTTTGCAAGTGGTTAATTGGCTAAAGCAAGTCACTTGGGCTTCCCAGGTAGCCCAGTGGTAAAGAATCCACCTGCCAATGCAGGAGACACAAGAGATTCGGGTTGGATCCCTGGATCAGGAAGATCCCCTGGAGAAAATGGCAACCTGCTCCAGTATTCACTCCTGGAAAATTCCATGGACAGAGGAGCCTGGTGTGCCACCATAACTGAGTGGTTGAGCACGCATGCAGGTTACTTGCAACTCCTGGGTTTGACAAGGCAGAAATGTATACTCTGGAAGTCAGAGGAGGAAATGTTCGTGACAATAATAAAAATGATCTACATTTCCTTGAAATTCACCCTTCCCCTCCATTGTCTCTCTCTCTCTCTTTTTTTTCCTATGGAATTCTTCCCTGGTCTTAAGGTAGTTTGCTGTATGTTCTAGGATACTTCTTTAAATTTATCTTCCACAGGACTAATTGTCAATAACATTTATTCTATTATTTTTCTATTTAGTTTAAATATTGCAATTGCAATTAATACCAATGGACTTATTTCTGTTCCCTTAATTGCTTCAGTTCATAGGTGCCCAAGAAAGGCAATGCCAAAGAATGCTCAAACTACCGCACAATTGCACTCATCTCACACGCTAGTGAAGTAATGCTCAAAATTCTCCAAGCCAGGCTTCAGCAATATGTGAACCGTGAACTTCCTGATGTTCAAGCTAGTTTTAGAAAAGGCAGAGGAACCAGAGATCAAATTGCCAACATCCGCTGGATCATGGAAAAAGCAAGAGAGTTCCAGAAAAACATCTATTTCTGCTTTATTGACTATGCCAAAGCCTTTGACTGTGTGGATCACAATAAACTGTGGAACATTCTTCAAGAGATGGGAATACCAGACCACCTGACCTGCCTCTTGAGAAATTTGTATGCAGGTCAGGAAGCAAGAGTTAGAACTGGACATAGAACAACAGACTGGTTCCAAATAGGAAAAGGAGTACGTCAAGGCTGTATGTTGTCACTGTGCTTATTTAACTTAAATGCAGAGTACATCATGAGAAATGCTGGACTGGAAGAAGCACAAGCTGGAATCAAGATTGCCAGGAGACATATCAATCACCTCAGATATGCAGATGACATCACCCTTATGGCAGAAAGTGAAAAGGAACTAAAAAGCCCCTTGATGAAAGTGCAAGAGGAGAGTGAAAAAGTTGGCTTAAAACTCAACATTCAGAAAATGAAGATCATGGCATCCGGTCCCATCACTTCATGGGAAATAGATGGGGAAACAGTGGAAACAGTGTCAGACTTTATTTTTCTGGGCTCCAAAATCACTGCAGATGGTGACTGCAGCCATGAAATTAAAAGATGCTTACTCCTTGGAAGGAAAGTTATGACCAACCTAGAGAGCATATTCAAAAGCAGAGACATTACTTTGCCAACAAACGTCCGTCTAGTCAAGGCTATGGTTTTTCCTGTGGTCATGTATGGATGTGAGAGTTGGACTGTGAAGAAGGCTGAGTGCCGAAGAATTGATGCCTTTGAACTGTGGTGTTGGAGAAGACTCTTGAGAGTCCCTTGGACTGCAAGGAGATCCAACTGGTCCTTTCTGAAGGAGATCAGCCCTGTGATTTCTTTGGAAGGAATGACGTTAAAGCTGAAACTCCAGTACTTTGGCCACCTCATGCAAAGAGTTGACTCATTGGAAAAGACTCTGATGCTGGGAGGGATTGGGGGCAGGAGGAGAAGGGGACAACAGAGGATGAGATGGCTGGATGGCATCACTGACTCGATGGACGTGAGTCTGGGTGAACTCCGGGAGTTGGTGATGCACAGGGAGGCCTGGTGTGCTGTGATTCATGGGGTCGCAAAGAGTCAGACACGACTGAGTGACTGAACTGAACTGATAGGTGCCCAGTCTTATTTTATTGATGCTGTATTTCCTTGATCTTATTTAGACATAAATTTATATTTAAAATTTATTTTTTATTTCTTGAAATAACTTTTCTTAAATCAATATCTTGATCTTATCTTGTTGTGCTGTGCTCTGTTGCTCAGTCATGTCCAACTCTTTGCAACTGTATGGACTATAGCCCACCAGCTCCTCTGTCCATGGGGATTCTCCAGGTAAGGAGGGTTGCCATGCCCTCCTCCCTGGGGCTCTTCCCAACCCAGGGATCGAACCCAGGTCTCCCACATTGCAGGCAGATTCTTTACCATCTGAGCCAGCAAGGAAGCCCAAGAACACTGGAGTGACTAGCCTATCCCTTCTTCAGGAGATCTTCCCAACCCAGGAATCAAACCAAGATCACGTGTATTCCAGGCAGATTCTTTACCAGCTGAGCTACCAGGGATGTCCCTTATCTTACTTGATCTTATCTTAAATATTTGGTGATATGGTCATCCATTTATCAATGAAAGCCAATGTTAAGCCTAGTGTGCTGCAGTTCATGGGGTTGCAAAGAGTCAGACATGACTCAGCAGCTCAACAGCAACAACAATGCTGTCAGTACAGGTAAATGAGGTAAGCTTTCTCTGCTGTCTGTCTCTGGGTCTGACCTCTTTCTTGAATTTGAGGGTAACTGAAATCTAACTAAGATCATGACATCCGGTCCCATCATTTTATGGCAAATAGATGGGGAAACAATCGAAACAAAGAGAGACTTTATTTTGGGGGGTTCCAAAATCATTGCAGATGGTGACTGCAGCCATGAAATTAAAAGATGCTTCCACCTTGGAAGAAATGCTATGACTGACCTAGATAGCATATTAAAAAGCAGAGACATTACTTTGCTAACAAAGGTCCATCTAGTCAAAGCTATGGTTTTTCCAGTAGTCATGTATGGACGTGAAAGTTGGACTATAAGGAAAGCTGAGTGCCAAAGAATTGATGCTTTTGAACTATGGTGTTGGAAAAGACTCTTGAGAGTCCCTTGGACTGCAAGGAGATCCAACCAATTCATCCTAAAGGAAATCAGTCCTGAATATTTATTGGAAGGACTGATGTTGATGTTGAAACTCCAATACTTTGACCACCTGATGCAAAGAACTGACTCACTGGAAAAGACCCTGATGCTGGGAAAGATTGAAAACAGGAGAAGAAGGGGATGACCAAGGATGAGATGGTTGAATGGCATCACCAACTTATGGACATGAATTTGAGCAAGCTCCAGGAGTTGGTGATGAACAGAGAAGCCTGGCATGCTGCAGCCCATGGGGTCTCAAAGAGTCGGACATGACTGAGCAACTGAACTGACTGAAATCTGTGCAAATGTGTGAGGCATACTGATGGCCAAGACTCACTTTACATATAGGAATAAGCATCTGGGCTACTCTTTTCAACCGTTAAAATAAGGAAAAATTTGCCCAGGAAAGAGAACACCTTCATGTTTTTCTTTTTCTTCTTGGCACCTTCAGATAAGACTTCAAAATTTTGTGGATTTCTCCAATTTTTATTTAGCAAAGCAATAAGAAAACATGAAGCATTAATTGTGGAGTCCTATCCCAAGGTCACAGGTGCAAGGCCTTGCACGAAGGCCACAGAAATGGAGCCTAGAACCAAGGTTGCCTCTGGAACTGATTGAGCTCTATTGCAACCATTACCAAATGTCCCCCTGACCTTACCAGCCAGCTTCCTGACCCCAAATTAGGCACAAATGCCCACCCCAGTAATTCTCACCCAATAATGCCCTAACCAATCACCTAATGCCACCATTACAGCTGAAATTTTCTTTATCATGAGGCTATAAAAATTGGCTACTAACCCATGAAAAGCATCAGCTCTCTCTTGAGCTGACCTGCTATTCAAATAGTGTTCCTTTGATTCTCCCCATTCTGTCAGGAGGTCAGCCTGCTGAGTTAGCAGCACCCTCATTGTCTATGCTCTTTGTTCTTGGTAAACTCACTCCTTTCTGCTTTACTCTGTGTCTGGAAATTCTTTTCCAACCCAAGTTCAGACTGCCATGACATTAATGAAGAAAGAAGTGTGAGACATGAAGGTCTCTGTATTTTACCTTGAAAACTCAACCCGATAATATTTGGATGAGAATACTAAAACTCCCTGGCCCTTTTACTTATACTGTACAATTAAATGACTAGGCAAAGGCCCTTACTCATTCTCCCAGGACAACATGATAATTTAGGGGGCTAGATGAAAAATCTGAGTCATTCTGTTATTGTTGGGATGGATAATTTTACCAGAGTCTGAGCCTGGTAATTTAGATGTATAGTGGTAAATAAATGACTTCTAAACTTGTTGACCAAATCTTTTATACGTTTATTCTTTTCTCTTTATGTTTGGTATTTAAATGTCAAGTTACTGTATTTACATCATTGGGTTTGTGAGTAAACAGTGAAGGTTTGGTTGAAAGGGAAAAAAAGGGAATTTAGAATGTTGAGGATGCAATTTCTTGCAGCAGCTAGGATAGCAAAAAATGAATGTTTAGACATAAAAATATCTTGATATCTGGCTATGGTCTGTCTTAGATGGATTACTTTTGTGGCTCTGACTCAGACTCATGTGCTTCTCAAAATCCCTTTTCAAAGGAGATTATTCCGTTTTTCTTGTTATGTACCAGATTCTTTTCTTTACCAATGGTCTGTTCCAGCTGTCATTGGCTCCACTCCATTACTGGATTATGTTTCTGTTTCTTCAAATCATTCTACTCTTCTATGATTTTATGACAGTGTTCTGTTTTCTGCAGTGCTGCATACCCATATGCCTGGAACATAGTAAGCATTTAATTCATTTCACTGAATAAATTAAAAATGCACAAATCAGGCAGCTAGTTGTACATGTAGTAATAAGTAGTTCCATAAATGTGCATTTTTCCAGAAGAGCAGAATCATAATTAAAACCACCTCAACATCAGTCACCAAACTCTTTGATGGTGAAGCCATTTTGTCATGCTTATTTAATTATACTGATGCTGGTCATACTGCTCTAGAAATTTGATGCCCAGATTTTGATTGATTCATGTCTTGCTGATGTACTGGGGGTTGGATTTTATCTTTGTGGATTTTTTATATTGAATTGATTATATTTTGCCATATATTTGAAGGCATTTTGCCATATATTTGCCATATATATGTTTGCTTCTATTGTTTATAATTATCAAGTGTCTACATCTTAATTAACATTTTAATTTTAAGATAATTAATATTTACTAAATCAATATTTGAGTTAAAACAACTAAGACAGACATAATTTAATTCCCACTTACTTTCCCAATTTATTTTTTAAGGATTTAAGATTTTCTTGGTTATAAAAAAAATAAAAATATAAAATTCTCTTGATTTTTTGATTTATCTAAGGAGGAAAAAGTAAATTAATGCAACCAGCTGTTAGACACAATGTATATTGCTATAGCTAGTAACATGCCCTGCTTTTTTAGTGAAAATTTCCAAGTATATTTTTTGCCTAAACCCTAAGTCATTGCAATACAAATTGATGACTCTGTTTAAAGAAATGATTATAAATCAATATATAATTAAATCTTTTCTTTATTCATGTTCTTCATCTGTTCATACTCTCAATGGGTGCATACACATATTCAGGAACATACTGAATCATGCTTGTAAGCTTGGATGGGTAGAGTCAGAATAATATAAGATCAGTGGGCATTTAAGAAAGGACAAAACATGCTTGAATTTTATGAGCTAGGAACACAAAGATGCAGATTCCACAATAGTAAAGATTATTGTCTCTGAAGCCAGAATGCCTGGATTCAAATCTTGGCCCAATTACCTACTTAGTGTGAGACTGGGCAAGTCACTTAACTTCTCTATGTCCAAGTTAACTCCTCTGTGAAATAACATCTAACAGGTAATCGTGAGGATTAAATGAATAATATGTGTTGCTCAGAAGAGTGATTAGTACATAGTATACAATGCTAAGAATTATTTTTATCACTCTACCCGAAGGAATGTATTATGGTATTTGCAAAGGTGATAGGTAGGTAGGTAATGTCTCAAAGTTGAACTTAAGGATTATGTATCCTTTTCCATGGCTATTCCAAAAATATCCATTGGTTGAACTCTGCTACACGGGTAATTCAAAATTCTTTGAATTTTTAGGGGAAAGCATAGATTAAAAAAAATATAAATACTCTAGTCAAAAATTGTTGATTACTAATCTATTTGTCCCTTTCTAATGGAAACACTATTTCTTTCAGTTATCCAACCCTCAGCTAAGTAAACATCCATTATGCTTGAAAGGAAGTTGACCCCATCTTTATTAAGTGGATTTCATTTGTTTTAAAGATGATTCTATCCTCCATTCTCTCTGCAAGTGTTTAGCAACTAAGGTTTAAGTTAATCATCCTGTAGTACTTCCCTTAATTTTCTGTTGCTGCTGCTTAGTCTCTTCAGTCATGTCCAATTCTGTGCAACCTTATGGACTGTAGTCTGCCAGGCTCCTCTGTCCACGGGATTCTCTAGGCAAGAGTACTAGAGTGGGTTGCCATGCCCTCCTCCAGGGGATCTTCCTGACCCAGGGATCAAATCCGGGTCTCCTGCCTTGCAGGCAGATTCTTTACTGCTGAGCCACTAGGGAAGCGTAGTGTCTGATAAAACACCCAGGGAAGCTAAAATAGGTTTTTTTGTGTGGAATACTTGCCTGATGCTAAGACAGAGTCAAAATAATCATCAAAAAGACAGATAACAAGTATTGGCCTGAAAGTGGAGAAAAGATAACACTTGGGCCCGAAAGCCATATGGAAGTTATTGAAAAAATTAAAATCAAGACTACCATATGATTTGGCAGTTCTACTTCTGGGAGTATATCCAAAGGAAACAAAAACAGTAACACAAAAAGCTGTAGTTCCAGGTTCATAGTAGCATTATTTATAATAGCTAAGACATAGAAACAACTTAAGTATCCATCAATAGATGAACGGATAAGAAGTTGGGTATACACACACACATATTTACAGATACAATACATATAAAATATATATTATGTTCACATATAAATATGTACATAATATATTATATATATATATATTATTCAGCCATAAAATAAGGAAATCTTAGCATTTGCAACAACATGAATGGAACTTGAAGGCATTATGCTAAATGAAATAAGTCAAAGAAAGACAAATACTGTATTAACTCATAAGTATAATCTAAAAAAAAAAAAAAAAACAAAGCCAAAAAACCTCACTAAACTCATTGAGAAAGAGATTTGTGGTGAAAAAAGATATGGAATGGGGGTGGGGAATTAAAAGAAGAGACCAAAAAGTACAAAATTCAGTTGTAAGATAAATAAGTGCTAGATATGTAATATACAACATGATGACCATAGTTAACACTGCTGTGTTATATATAAGAAAATTGCTGAGAGTAGATCCTAAGAGTTCTCATCACAGTTTTTTTCTTTTCTTTTTATCCTATCTGTATGATATGATGGATGTTAACTAAACCTATTTTATGGTGGTGATAGTTTTATGATGTATGTAAGTTAAATAAGTATGTTGTACACCTTAAACTTAAACATATTTAAGTATGTCAATTATTTCTCAGTAAAACTGGAAAAAAAGAACTGATGAAAGTTCATTACATTCCTCTATACTTTCCTGTGTATAAAAATGCAGTGTAGAATTACCACAACCCTCCTGCTACTGTCATGAAGATGAAGGGGACACATGGAGAGGAGAGAGCAGAGAGAATAAAGGAAGTCAATCTAGACCCCTTACAGAATGACAACAGATTATTGACTCAGCTATAGACTTTTCCAGTTATGTGTTGTAAGATAACACTTTCTGTCTTCAAATTTGTTTTCTACTTTTGTTTATTGCAACTGACAGTACCAATGTACATACACATTCATATGCACTCTGTGCATTTATGTTTCAGAAGAAAATCTGTGATAGTTTTCATTTGATGACAAATAACAGAAAACCCAAGCAAAAACAAGCTTATTATGATATAAAAATCAATCAGATCACATATTTGGAAGTTAAGTGGCATGGTATACAGGAGAACTAATTTAATCAACCATCAATAAGATGGCTGACAAGGCTCCACACTTTATACTTTATACATGTGTACTTTAGATTTTATACATGTCCTGATATCAAGCATTATGATAATGTCTTTCTTTCAAATAAACTGAAACTTCTTTATTTAGGGGCATTCATTGAGCATTCACTTGTGTTTTATTGATATTATAGTTTCACCTCCTGGAGAGTGCTAATTTACTTACTAAACTTCAATCAGTTCTTGACTAGGGGAATGGAAGGGCTATGGCTAACTTTAACTATAAGCCAAAGTAAAACCCAATTGCATATACTGAGAAAAACACAGTATATACTAAACTACTTTCAATTCAAAAAAGTTAATAGCGGCTAGAGAAAAGGAAAGATATAAGCATCTGAATGCAGAGTTCCAAAGAATAGCAAGAAGAGATAAGAAAGCCGTCCTCAGCCATCAATGCAAAGAAATAGAGGAAAACAACAGAATGGGAAAGACTAGAGATCTCTTCAAGAAAATTAGAGATACCAAGGGAATATTTCATGCAAAGATGGGCTCGATAAAGGACAGAAATGGTATGGACCTAACAGAAGCAGAAGATATTAAGAAGAGGTGGCAAGACTATACAGAAGAACTCTACAAAAAAGATCTTCACGACCCAGATAATCATGATGGTGTGATCACTCATCTAGAGCCAGACATTCTGGAATGTGAAGTCAAGTGGGCCTTAGTAAGCATCACTACGAACAAAGCTAGTGGAGGTGATGGAATTTCAGTTGAGCTATTTCAAATCCTGAAAGATGATGCTGTGAAAGTGCTGCACTCAATATGCCAGCAAATTTGGAAAACTGAGCAGTGGCCACAGGACTGGAAAAGGTCAGTTTTCATTCCAATCCCAAAGAAAGGCAATGCCAAAGAATGCTCAAACTACCGCACAATTGCACTCATCTCACACGCTAGTAAAGTAATGCTCAAAATTCTCCAAGCCAGGCTTCATCAGTACGTGAACCGTGAACTTCCCAGATGTTCAAGCTGGTTTTAGAAAAGGCAGAGGAACCAGAGATCAAATTTCCAACATCCGCTGGATCATGGAAAAAGCAAGAGAGTTCCAGAAAAACATCTATTTCTGCTTTATTGACTATGCTAAAGCCTTTGACCATGTGGATCACAATAAACTGTGGAAAATTCTGAAAGAGATGGGAATACCAGACCACCTGACCTGCCTCTTGAGAAATCTGTGTGTAGGTCAGGAAGCAACAGTTAGAACTGGACATGGAACAACAGACTGGTTCCAAATAGGAAAAGGAGTATGTCAAGGTTGTATATTGTCACCCTGCTTATTTAACTTATATGCAGAGTACATCATGAGAAATGCTGGACTGGAAGAAGCACAAGCTGGAATCAAGATTGCCCAGAGAAGTATCAATAACCTCAGATATGCAGATGACACCACCATTATGGCAGAAAGTGAAGAGGAACTCAAAAGCCTCTTGATGAAAGTGAAAGTGGAGAGTGAAAATGTTGGCTTAAAGCTCAATATTCAGAAAATGAAGATCATGGCATCCGGTCCCATCATTTCATGGGAAATAGATGGAGAAACAGTGGAAACAGTGTCAGACTTTATTTTTGTGGGCTCCAAAATCACTGTAGAGAGTGACTGCAGCCATGAAATTAAAAGATGCTTACTCCTTGGAAGGAAAGTTATGACCAACCTAGATAGCATATTCAAAAGCAGAGACATTACTTTGCCAACAAAGGTCCATCTAGTCAAGGCTATGTTTTTTCCAGTGGTCATGTATGGATGTGAGAGTTGGACTTGAAGAAAGCTGAGCACTGAAGAATTGATGCTCTTCAACTGTGGTGTTGGAGAAGACTCTTGAGAGTCCCTTGGACTGCAAAGAGATCCAACCAGTCCATTCTGAAGGAGATCAGCCCTGGGATTTCTTTGGAAGGAATGATGCTAAAGCTGAAACTCCAGTACTTTGGCCACCTCATGTGAAGAGTTGACCATTGGAAAAGACTCTGATGCTGGGAGGGATTGGGGGCAGGAGAAGGGGACGACAGAGGATGAGATGGCTGGATGGCATTACTGACTCGATGGACGTGAGTCTGAGTGAACTCCGGGAGTTGGTGATGGACAGGGAGGCCTGGCGTGCTGCGATTCATGGGGTCACAAAGAGTCAGACAGGACTGAGTGACTGAACCGAACTGAACAGAACTGAATATTTAGTGAGTGTGTAGTGTATTTCAGACACTACTGTAAGGATTTTGCATTTATGTTGTCATTTAGTCCTCACAGAAAACTGCAATTTAGGTATTATTATGTCTTCTTTTCAAAAAAGAGAAAAATAAGGGACAAGAAGGATGCAATCATTGGACCAGGTCACACAGTTTGCAAATGTCATGACATACACCTATATTCCTATCCAGTTGCAAAGACCGTGCTCTTTTTTACTAGGCCAAGTATATTTCTGATACTCACAGAAATGGAAGAAGATAAGCTACAGAACATGATGAATGAGAGTTCATTCTGCCCCTTGTCATTTACTGTAAATCAGTTTGGTTGAAATCAACAACTATTAGCACAGTACAAGTACGATGTGAACAAGTTCATGGAAGGGAGAGCGTATCTGTATCATTTGGAGAGTAGAGCTATCAAGACTTGGCTATTGCCTAAGGGGCAAGATATTCACTGCAGATGATACTCTGGAATTGCTCTTTGAAGGAGATACCCCCAGTTTAAGAATTCGGCTTTAATTTTCATGAGACATTAGGACTGTGGCTTTTTTTTAAATAAATAAGAAATAGAATGTCAGATATATACACAGTATGGAAAAGTACAGAATAATCACATAATGGCCTTAACAAACAAAAGGTCTATGATGAAGCTTTTGTTTGATAAAAAATTCATTAAAATTAAATTGATAATCCTATTTAATGATGAAAATATTTAACATAAGCATTGTGAGAAGAACATAGAATGGTGAAAGATAAAATTATTTCTATGATGACCAAAAATGCAGCCCAGCCATATATAAAAACTTGTGTGAAACCTCATGTTCTCCAAGGGAAATACACAATAAATATGCTGCTGAAACTATGTTCTCTTCTCAGTAAACATTGTGTGTCTGTATGTGTGTGTGTTCATGTATTTTTTTCACTAAATAAAAATTTGTGTGAAACTTCACCTTCTGCAAGAAAAACATACAATAAATATACCGTTGAAGCTATTTTCTTTTTTCTGTAGATACCCTGTGTCTGCATGGGTGTGTGTGTGTGTTTGTCTTTTATTCACTAGGAGAAAGGGTGTACCTCTTGATAACACTAAACTGGGCCCTACACATACTTTAGCAACTAATTTCCTATGGTTTTATCTTAAACTACAATTATTTTAAATCAAGAATGGACTGGCATATATCAGCATACCCAGAATGCAAAATCGGAGCTTCTTCGGTTCTAGGGATACTCGTTGGTTTCACACATGGAAACTGAGGCTGTGTAAACTGGGTGAAAAATTGAGTAAACAAAGTTAATGGATTTTTTAATGTAATAATAGAACTTTATATATAATAACAAAAGTGTCTCTGATCCTGATAATTATTGAGCCTCCTATTTGCCTACACTGCGGGAGACCTGAGTTCGATCCCTGGGTTGGGAAGATTCCCTGGAGAAGGGAAAGGCTACCCTCTCCAGTATTCTGGCCTAGAGAACTCCATGGACTGTATAATCCATGGGGTTACAAAGAGTCAGATACACTGAGCGACTTTCACTTCACTATCTGAGAAAAGAGGATTATTCATGGAGAGTCTCTTTGCTTTTCTTTTCTGTTGGCTTACCAGTGGTATCTGTGGCAACAAAAACAGTGTTCCATTAAGATCTCCCTTCAAGATAGAATGTGTTGTGAGGAATAAAGTTAGTTGTGAGTCTAGTCAAAGCTATGATTTTTGCAAACCATAGTCAAAGCTCTGGTTTATGGTTCTTCTCATCAGGTGGCCAAAGTATTGGAGCTTCATCTTCAGCATGAGTCCTTCCAGGACTGATTTCCTTTAGGATTGATTGATTTGATCTCCTTGCAGTCCAAGGGACTCTCAAGAGTCTTCTCCAACACCACAGTTCAAAGCATCAGTTCTTTGGCGCTCAGCTTTCTTTATGGCCTCTTACATTCATACATAGCTGGAAAACCATAGCTTTGACTGGAAAAACCATAGCTTTGACTAGACAGACCTTTGTTGGCAAAGTAATGTCTCTGCTTTTTAATATGCTGTCTAGGTTGCTCATAGATTTTCTTCCAAGGAGGAAGCATTTTTTAATTTCATAGCTGCAGTCACCATCTGCAGTGATTTTGGAGCCCAAGAAAATAAATCCTTTCACTGTTTCCCCATCTATTTGTCATGAAGTGATAACACCGGTTGCCATGATCTTCGTTTTTTGAATGTAGAATTTTAAAGCAGTCTTTTTACTCTCCTCTTTCACTTTCATCAAGAGGCTCTTTAGTTCTTATTCGCTTTCTGCCATAAGGGTGGTGCCATCTGCATATCTGAGGTTATTGATATTTCTCCCGGCAATCTTGATCCCAGCTTGTGCTTCACCCAGCCCAGCATTTCACATGATGTACTCTGCATATAAGTTAAATAAACATAGGGACAATATATAGCCTTGTGGTACTCCTTTCCTAATTTGGAATCAGTGTGTTGTTCCTCGTCCAGTTCTAACTATTACTTCTTGACTTGCATACAGCTTTACTAGGAGACAGGTAATGGGGCCTGGTTTTCCCATCTCTTTAAGAATTCCCACAGTTTGTTGTGATCTACACACTAAAAGGCTTTAGTGAAGTCAATGAAGCAGAAATAGCTGTTCTTTTTGTGGGAAAGATGTTTTTCTAAACATAAAGAAAATTGATTACAAAAATATACTGTTACTAAGATATAGGAACTTCTGCACTTCAAAAACACGGTCATGATTTCTAATTCAGGTTGTGAGTACCATGATAACATCTTTTAATGGAGAATCACCATATTCTTCCCAATTGCATTGGAGAGATGGAAGACTGACCTCAGAAGGGCAAAGTGATCTTCCAGAAAAATGAATAAATCTACAGAAATTAAGACAAACATTCACAGTTTACACAGTTTTACATCTTGCAACAAATATCAGGTATTAAAAGTACTTCATCGGTGGTATTAAAAAACAGCCATGGGATTTCTCTGGCAGACCAGCAGTTAAGACTCTGCTCAAAATGCAGGAGGTGAGGGTTTGATCCCTGGTCTGGGAACCAGGATCCCACATGTCCCCACATGCATTGCAATGCAGCCGAAAAAACACAAAGACAATCATAACCTCAAACCACAAACCATGGGACACGCTTGCCAAAACTGTAAAGCCTAGACTGAGATGAGGAACGTATTGAACATTATTGCCTTTAAACTTTAGTAAAGTACAGATTCTCCATAAGTATCATCTTCATGGAAGGCATATGTGAGTGTAGCTTGATTAGAGATTAGATCTAGTTCAGTATAGTCTTAGGTTTTAGATAGAATGTCCAGAAAGTAACTCAGTTAAAATAACTACATAGGGAAACTAAGAGAAAAATTAAGACGATAAGCAACTTCTTTTATTTAGGATTTGGATGCCTAACTCCAGGATACGACAGAGTGTGAAGTGGAGTGAAAGAGGAAGAGCCAGATCATCAAACAGATGGTCTGGGCCTGAACAGGAATTGCTATGAGGCCCATGAGTTTCTTAAACAAGACTTGAGGGGGATTATGTCCCTTGTACAAAGAGCGTTATCAGATACAAAGAAAATGGAAGGGTGTGTGTTCCAGAAAATAAGTGCTCTCTGTGCTTTATTTCCAATTGCCTCTCTGTACATTGTATTTTCTGAAGACCATTGTTAATTCAAAGATGAATCTTAATGGGAAATAAACTAATAAAATTTTGATGCATTAAAACTGCTAATCATAAAAAGAATAGACACATAATCAAAACATAAACATCATGCACCTCAAGAAAAATGCTTACATAAAAATATAGGGAGACATTAGAAATTATCCTTCAAAATCCCAAAATAATGAAAGAAAACTTTTTTTTTTAGTAGTAAAGAACTGAAAGAAAAGTCTTAAGATAGCAGAAGACAATACATCAGTGCAAAAGAAAAGTTTGTGAATAGAGCATGGGGAAGAAGTGGGAGTGAATTAAAATATTTAAGATACTATGGAAACAAAAAAAGATAAAGTAAAATGGTTGAAAAGAATGTCAGAAATATGTGGGTAGCTTTGAGCCAAAACACATAATAAAAGGAAAATCCTTACTAATTAAATAGGACTACAAAACATTAAAAATATAGTAACAAAAGACATCTGGACCACACAGAATTAGTGCTTTTGTCGAGAACAGAATACATACAATATAAAAATCTATTCAAATTCAAATAATAGGTGAGAATTCTGAAACAAAGACTGAAATCTGTAGATTTGTGGAGCATGCTATTTACCAGGGAAAACTGATAGAAAAAAACAAGCACCAGACATGTCTTGAGGATTTAACATCCTTAATAGATGGTATCCAGACAGACAGGAGCAGCCTCTTATGCCAGAAGACAGTGTTTTCTAGCTAGTAAATGATGTCTACAAATATGAGAGATATGAAATATAACCCCAGGCTTTTTCTTAGGTAAATGTTCATCATATTAACAGCAGCAGATAGAAGATCACAGTGTCTAAGAATTTTAGCAAATTTAGTGTCAAATAGACAAACAAAAGTATTCTGCAACAACCAGTATAGCAAGCACAGTACTTTAGAAACTCCCTTGAGGAGATGGGAAGAGAAATTGTTGGGAGTAATTTTAATCCTTTTAACTACAAAACTGAATTCAGTTATAGTAACTATCAGTTTAGAAAGAAAGTATTCAATATGAACATAAGTATATTAATAACATAAATCAAAGGAGTAAGAAAAAGAGACATATAAATGTACATTATATCATCTTTCCTAATAGTAAATAAAAGCTATATTAATTGAAACAATTTTTTTAAAAGCCAGAAAATGCCAATGATTCCATAAATCTTTGAAAGAGTATATGGAGTCTTTGTTTTACTGTTATTGTATATTATCTACGAATTTCAAAAATTTCAAAATAAGTTGTGACAAAATGTGAAAATCATTTAAATAAAACTCCAATCACTTCAAGTTTTCATTGTATTTCTAAATCTTAACTTTAGAAGAATATTTTAGGGAAAAAAATGTCATTTTTGGTAAGGAAGGAATTGCCTAGTTCTAAAAGTTTTATGGAAATTTGGAGTTATACACAATTAAAATTAAATATAATTTTATTAAGACTAAAATACACCTCTAAAATTAAATCTGTATTTCTTTCTCTCTAGAGAGTTATCTGGAATAATGCTGATCAAATATTACAGATGTTTCTAGTAATTAGAATTTGGATGATCTTTCTTAAAAAGACTATCTCATATTGCTGAAAAGCATGATTTTTTAAAATTAAATAATATGTAAGTAAAGTTTTATACACACACATGCACATATTGATAAACTGTCAGAAATATAATAGCAGTGAGAGGATACACATTTTAGACTTTGAAAAGCATTTTTTATGATTTGGAAAGTACCTTTATTAAGTTTGTTACATGTTCAGCTACTAAAGGACATACCTTCTTTTCAACTAACAACAACAACAAAAAAGAATTAAAATTATAAATGTCAAGATTTAATATAACAGAAAAATTTAGGAAAAATTATCACAAACATGACAGGAAATGGGTTTCCTTAGCATTTAAAATTTCATCATATTATAAAGAAAATATACGTTGGTGAAGAATATAAGACATGAATAAAAAGTTAGAAAGAGTAAAAAAGAAAATAATTGTTAAATATTTTATAAGCCCTATAGTACTTAAAGAAATTGAATATAAAAATGACGACACAGCACCTTTGATTTGGGCTACTTAAAAAATTTCTTAAAATAATGGTGCACTAAGATGACCCAGCGGGATGGTACGGGGAGGGAGGAGGGAGTGGGGTTCGGGATGGGGAACACGTGTATACCTGTGCCGGATTCATGTTGATGTATGGCGAAACCAATACAATATTGTAAAGTAATTAACCTCCAATTAAAATAAATAAATTTACATTAAAAATAATATTTATTTATTTATTTATGGTTGTGCTGGGTATTCATTGCTGCATGGGCTTTTCTTTAGTTGCGACAAGCAGGGACTACTCTGTAGTTGCAGTGGGCAGGACTCTCATTTCAGCGGCTTCTCTTAATGCAGAGCACGGGCTCTCGGCCATGCAGCCTTCAGTAGCCGCGGTATGTGGGATCAGGGGTTGTGGCTGCTTGGCTCAAGAGCACAGGCTCAATAGTTGTGGTGCCCAGAGCGCAGTTGCTGTGTGCCATGAGGGCTCCTCCCTGATCAGTGTTCAAAGCCCTGTATCCTGCATTTGACATGCCAATTCTTTACCACTGAGCCACCAGGGAAGCCCCTATTTGGGCTATTTTTAAAGTGAGAATTAGCAAGTTTTAAGTTAGATTAGAAAGACAATCTTCATTACCTTCCCACTAGTCTTAACATTGGAACAGTGTTAAGGAAAAATTTTTTCCAGCACAGTAGATTCTTTCAAAAAATATTCTTTATTACAATGTGTTTCAAAAATATGACTTCTAGGAATTTATCCTAAGGGAAAAAAAAAAAAAAACCCTAATAGACACTGATACTGTTGGAGGCATTGTATGAAATAATGGGAAAAGGATGGACTCTCCAGCAAGGCTGCCGGAGCTCACATCTTATGACCGCCTCTTCCTAGCTGTGTGAACATCACTGTGCCTCAGTTGCTCATCTGGCAGTAAGTATAGCCACAGGGTTGTTATGAAGGTTAAATCAGTCCAAGTGGAAATGTGGTAAGAAGATCTAGTGCTAGCTGTTATTATATGCAAATATCCCATATTCATATTTTTAACAGCGAAAGTTATAACAAACTTAATGTTTAAAGATACTGGAATGATTAAATACATTATAGTCCACATATGTTGGTGATGGGCAGGGAGGCCTACGTGCTGCAGTCCATGGGGTCGCAAAGAGTCGGACACGACTGAGCAACTGAACTACTACTACTACCGCATACTGCATTCTGAAACCACTGTAAGGGCTTCAGTTAATAGAAAATAGTAAGAAAATTTTAAAAATATAAACATTCAAATCCTTTATTAATTCTAGAAAAAAAACAGGAGTTACACATGAGAGACATGATTATAACATTCAACATGTCTATGTATAATGTAGATAATCTAGGTATAATGTAATCTAAGTATAAAGTAGATACTAGATATTGAACTAATCAAAAGTGCAAATTAACTAAGGCATATCTTGGACATATTGTGGGCTTGGTTTCAGATCACTATAATAAAGCAAATATTGCTATAAAGCAAGTCACACTAATTTTTATGGTTTCCAAGTGCATAAGTTATATTTACAGTATTCTGTAGCCTAACTGTGCACTAGTATTGGCTAAAACAAATGCACATACCTTAGTTAAAAGTGCTTTATTGTTGAAAAATGCTAACCATCGTGTGAACCTTTGGCAAGTTTGTGCTGGTGGAGGGTCTTGCCTTGTGATGACTACTGAATAACCAGGATGGTGGTTGCTGAAGGTTGGGCTAGCTTTGTCAATTTCTTAAAATAAGACAACAATGAAATTTGCCACATTGATTGACTCTCCATTTCATGAATGATTTCTCAACAGAATGTAATGATTTTGACAGCATTTACCTACAGAACTTCTTTCAAAATTGGAGTAAGTCCTCTCAAAATCGGCCACTTCTTTATCAACAAAGTTTATGTAATATTCTAAATCCTTTATCGTCTTCTCAACAACCTTCACAGCATCCTCATCAGGTGTAGATTCTATCTCAAGAAGCTACTTTCTTTATGCATCCCTAAGAAGCAACTCTTCCATTTCCTAACATTTTCAGATTGCAGCAATTCACTCTTATCTTCAAGCTCCACTTACAATTTTGCTTCTGCTGCTATTTTCACCATGCCTGCGGTGTTTTCACCATGCCTGCAGTTACTTCATCCACTGAAGTCTTGAACATTTCAAAGTCATCCATGAGGGTTGGAATCAACACCTTCCAAACTCCTACATAAAGCTGACATTTGGATCTCTTCACTAATGTTCTTCACAGAGTCTGAAATGGTGATCCTCTTCAGAAGGTTTTCAATTTACTTTGCCCAGATTCATTGCAGAAATCACTATCAACCACAATGGCAGCCTTACAAAATTTCAAGAATTAGATTTGAAACTCAAAATTGCTTATAATCCATGGGCTGCAGAATGGATGTGTTAGCTGGCACGAAAACAATATTATCATTATATATCTCCATCAGACCTCTTGGGTGACTAGCTGCATTGTCAGTGAGCAGTAATATTTTGAAAGGAGTCTTTCAAAACTGAAGACATGGTGGAAAAGCAGCAGAAGCATAATTATAATTGGAGCCTGAAGATGAGACTGAATTGCTGCAGTCTTACAACAACAAACAAACAAAAAAGGCCCCCAGTCGTGTCTGACTCTTTGCAACCCCATGGACTACACAGTCCATGCGATTCTCCAGGCCAGAATACTGGAGTGGGTAGCCTTTCCCTTCTCCAGGGGATCTTCCCAACCCAGGGATCAAACCCAGGTCTCCCACATTGCAGGCAGATTCTTTACAAGCTGAGCCACAAGGGAAGCCCGATTCCACAAGGGAATCTTACAATAAATGTTAAAAAATGAAGAGTTGCTTCTTGTGGATAAGTAAACTAGTTTCTTGGGATAGAATCTTCACCTGGTAAGGATGCTGTGAAGATTGTTGAGAGGAATCTTTCGCAATAGGAAAGAAATCTTTTCTGAACGGTCTCAACTTTAAATATTCAATGAACCGTGTTGCCAATAGATGTGCTGTCATCCAGCACATCTATGTGTTTCATTTATAGACAAGGCAGAGTAGGTTTAGCATAAATCTTAAAGGTCTTAAGAGTTTCAAATAGGTAAATAAGCATTGGCTTCAACTTCAAATTCCCCACTGCATTAGACCCTAACAAGAGAGCCAATCTGTCCTTTCAAGATTTTTTTGATTTTAAATTAATTTATTTTTAATTGAAAAATAATTACTTTACAGAATTTTGTTGTTTTCTGTCAATCCTCAACATGAATACCTCAACATAGGTATTATTTTGCCAACAAAGGTCCGTCTAGTCAAGGCTATGGTTTTCCCAGTGGTCATGTATGGATGTGAGAGTTGGACTGTGAAGAAAGCTGAGCACCAAAGAATTGATGCTTTTGAACTGTGGTGTTGGAGAAGACTCTTGAGAGTCCCTTGGACTGCAAGGAGATCCAACCAGTCCATTCTGAAGGAGATCAGCCCTGGGATTTCTTTGGAAGGAATGATGCTAAAGCTGAAACTCCAGTACTTTGGCCACCTCACGCGAAGAGTTGACTCATTGGAAAAGACTCTGATGCTGGGAGGGATTGGGGGCAGGAGGAGAAGGGGACGACAGAGGATGAGAGGGCTGGATGGCATCATGGACTCGATGGACATGAGTCTGGGTGAACTCCGGGAGCTGGTGATGGACAGGGAGGCCTGGCATGCTGCGATTCATGGGTTTGCAAAGAGTCGGACATGACTGAGTGACTGAACTGAACTGAACTGAACTGATACATATATCCCCTGCCTTTCAAACCTCCAAGCTTTGAAGCCAGGCAGTGACTTCACCTCTTTTGCTGTGAAAATCTTAGGTATTATTTTTCCCAATATAAGCTGGTTTCATTGTTTATCTTAGCTAGATCTTATGGATAACTTGCTGCAGCTTCAACAACAGCATTTGCTGCTTTACTTTGTACTTTTATGATATGAAGTTGGCTTCTTTCCTTAAACCTCATGAAGAAACTTCTGTTATCTTCAAACATTTCTTCTGCAGCTTCCTCATTTCTCTCAACCTTCAAAACATTGAAGAGAATCAGGCTCTTGTTCTGGATTAGGCTTTGGCTTAAGGGAATATTGTGGCTGGTTTGATCTATCTAGATCACTAAAACTTTCTCCTTATCAACCATAAGGGTGTTTCACTTTCTTATCACTTGCGTGTTCACTGGAGTGGTACTTTCTATTTTTTTCAAGAACTGTCCCTTTGCATTCACAACTTGGCTAACTGTTTGCTTCAAGAAGACTAGGTTTCTGCCCATCTCAGCTTTGGACATGACTTCTTTACCAAGCTTCATCATTTATAGCTTTTGATTTAAATTTGAGAGACACGTCACTCTTTTCCTTTCCTTTGAACACTCAGAAGCCACTATAGGGTTATTAACTGGCCTAATTTCAGTATTGTTGTGTTTCAGGGAATGAGTAGGCACAAAGAGGGAAAGAAATGAGGGAAAGGCCAATGGGTAGAGCAGTCAGAACACATACAACATTTATGGATTAAGTTTTCCATTTTATATGGATGTGGTTCATGGTGTCTCAAAACAGTCAACAGTAACATCAAAGATTTCCTGGTCACAAATCAAGGTAATAAATATAATAACAATGGAAACATTTGAAATATTGCTGCTGCTGCTGCTGCTAAGTCACTTCAGTTGTGTCCGACTCTGTGCGACCCCATAGATGGCAGCCCACCAGGCTCCCCCATCCCTGGGATTCTCCAGGCAAGAACACTGGAGTGGGTTGCCATTTCCAGTTACCAAAATGTGACACAGCAAATGCTATTGGAAAAACTGAGCCGATAGACTTGCTTGACACAAGGTTGCTACAGAATTTCAATTTGTAAAAATAAGCAGTATCTTCAAAGAGCAGTGAAAAGAGGTAAGCTTGTATGTTGGAAAGAAGGATACTTAAGTAAGATGCAATTAAGTGGGAGAAACTAAATCTACATCTTCCACAGTGGTAAGTAAAGCTTACAATGGGAAATCAAAAAGTAAAAAATTAAGCTTGCTATTCACAGAGTATAAAATGTATTCATCAGTATACAATAAGACTAATGCAGCATTAATAAGGCTCTTATTTACCACTCTCATGCCAGGACACCCTGTCCTAAGTACTTTTCTGAATTTATTTCTGCAAAAGTAGAACAAAGGCCAATTATCTAGACACTTCTGAATAGCTCAGGCTAACAGACCCTTAGATCAATTATGGGTCATATTTGATGGGCCCTAAAACAGAAATAAACACAGCATGCTTAAAAAACCGAAAGAAGGCTCATGTGGTTTGTGCACTATGAAATAAATTTTATAATACAAAATTCAGAGGCTATTCAGGTGTGTGATGAGAATAAAACTTTCAAAAGATAGCTGAACACTACTTTATGACGTCTGTTATGTGAGTGAAAAATCAGTATGTATATATTATTGCAGATTATCATTAGGTACAGACAAATTAAGCCTCATGAATACAGGAATTATGGATTGAAACTGTAGGGAGAACCATATATTTCTTTTTTTTTTTTTTTTTAGTATTCCTAAACTCAGCCAAAATATAGAAACTTATGCTCCTTGAGAAGTAGTGGCAAGAAAGAACCTTCCTATCCTTCCATGTCATTCTCGCATACCTACATTGATTGCTGAATCTGCAAGCGGTATTGTGGCATGCAGAGCTCCAACTTCTTTCTACCTCTGTGCTCCATGAAGTAAGTGAACTTAGGTTACAGGTCATGCTAGACTGGAGTTCTGCCTGACTTGCTCCTGGTTCTTAGGGTCTCATTTAGTCTAGAGAAAACCTTCATGCCTCATGTAGCTGCCTAAGAAGTTACAACAAAAGATGTAGAATAACCCAGCTGACACCTACATAATATAAACTGCTGGATTAGAATCTCTATAGCAAAAATCCAAAACAGAACAGCGTAAAACAGAAACATTCAAAAGGTCTTCTTGGTATAGTTTTTGCCATGTATGCTCATGTCATAATCAAAGGGTTAATTTGAATTTCCAAAGAAAACAAAATTTTCTAAACCACTAAATTTTATTATGTACCTACGAAACAACTTGCATGACAAGAACTTCCTATAAATTTTGTACTCTATATCCCTGAGAGATTATTCAATTTAACTCAGTTTTTGTTCGATTGTTTTCTTGTATTGTCCTCAGCCATTCGTTGAAGTCTTATGTACCATCACAATTTGGTTACCATAACCAGGAAAATACATTGTAGGATGCATTGGGCCCATACATAGAGAGAAGCATGTATAGTGTAAGTAGCAGAAATCCTAGGAATCCTTACCTTGGGCCTGCAGGAGGTGACCTAAGGGCAAAGCTTGTTAAAGGCCCAGATGCTAACTGTAAAGTTAGCAGCATTGAAGATGGATTTGTCTTGTAAGTAAGAATTCCAGGAATTATTAGGAAATGGGATTCTGTTAAGACTCAGATATTCTAAAAATGTTTTTCCTTAATGCCTGAACATTATATAAAATTGTGAATTTTGAGTTCTGCAAAATGTGACTAGAACAAAAGTTATATTAATTAGTTTGTATTCATGATATTCCCTACTCAAAGAGAATATTGCTGTTACCAGATTAATATTTCTTTTTCTCCTCTCCCTGAAATTAAAAAGATTCTAGCTTATTAAAGATTGACTAAATTGACTTTCATAATAAAAGACAGGAAAGAAAAGGAAGTGGAGGAAAAGAAAAAAAAATATTTGTTGGGGATGGAGGAAGAATGATGACTATACATGTCATCATTATAGGAAGGGTGTTGTAAGGGGAATGTTATAAATATTGATGAGAATGATACATTTTGATTCTCTTCAGAATCCTCTGAAAAATATAAGCCAGTGGTTTTCAACTGTCTTGAAAATAGTTTAGTTGCTGAACTGTATCTGCTTGACTTCTAAATGATTTGGACACACCTACTAATCTAAGTAACATTGCATCTGTAAATCAGTAGATAAATTTATTTATACCTATAGATAGCTAACTCTATTTCACTTTAGCAAAATATTCATAAGCATTGCTATAATATATACAGGATGGAAACTGAGAAACAGCTCAGCAATAATTTTTCTAACAACATTATTGCCACCAATCTCAAGCTGATTAATTTATCCAATACTTAGCCATGCATCTCTACAAATTTTTCTTACTTAAGAATCCTTGGAACAGTATGTTGTATTTTTATGCTTTAAGTTCTCTTGATACTGAAACTGGATTTGCCTTTCAGGAATCATCTGGTAACTTTGGGCTATAGTAATTCTAAGCCATCTTATGCATTCTATAAACTAATAAGCTACTAAAGAAAATTCTCATATACAAAATTTTGAAGCCAGCTGCTTTCCATTTTCATGTTTCATGTACAAACTTGCTTACAAGGCACCAAAATAGAATTATGTGACTCATAAGGAAATACTTTCTCATATTCTGAAGACTGTTAGAAAATAGTCATTGACCATGGCCAACTTATTTTCTTGGAGAAGGAAGACAAATTCATGAAGTAATATAGCTCATGTGAACTTTTGGTTCACACTTTTCTAGAAACAAGACTTTAAAATATATATTACTCTAATACCACCTCAGAGCTAAGTTCTTTTCTGCAATCTGGGTTAATTCACTGCTTATCTCTTGCTGCATCATTTCCAAAATTGTTTAGATTCCTATTTAGCTCGACTGCTTATATGTGAATACAGTTACTATTGCTGTACCTTCAAGAAAGACCTTGCCATTTAGTTGCAATTTTAGCTGACAGCCTCCGGCTGTTAGTGCCTGAAGGATGGGCCTCACTTTCAAGCCAAGGTCAAGTACTCCCAGAGTAGCTCCCTGTCAATGACTGGGCAGAATGAGGACAGCAGAGCCTGGCGATTTCTGCAATGAAAGACTTACCTGATGTGCCAGCTGTGCTCCTGAGTTATCCTTTGGGTTGACTAAGATTGTCATAAGTGCGTTATAATCCGAGTCTCTCTCTGCCCAGTCCTGCTTCCTATGATCCTGGGGGTTATCTCTCACTAAATCTCTTACACTACTAACTTCATTTCAGCATCTGACCAGAGATTATGAAAGACTCCATACATCCAACTTCAAAAATACATGTCTGAACCTTATTTGCACAGTTGATGATGTGAGAGGAAAGAACTTTGGACTCATAGCCAGAGGTTATGGGTTTAATTCTTGTTGCCTACATTTTCTAACTTTCTGCCTGGCGAAATCATTTAACCTGTCTAGTAATTAGTGTCTTCATCAGTAAAATAAGTAAATATCTCCTTGTCCAGATGATAGTTTGAGGCTAAAACGAAAGCATGTATGGTGATGGGATTTTGAGAAATGCTCTAATACTTGTGTTTATTCCCTGGCGGCTCAGATGGTAAAGAATCTGCCTGCAATGCAGGAGACCTGGGTTTGATCTCTGGGTTGGGAAGATCCTTTGGAGAAGGGAATGACAAGCTATTCTTGCCTGGAAAAATCACATGGGCAGAGAAGCCTGGTGGGCTACAGTCCATGGAATTGCAAAGAACTGGACATGACTGAGTGATTAACACTAATAGTGTTGAGTGAAGCAAATGATCATCAAACTGTAACTTGTTGTTTTCAGATCTCACTCTCATCCCATCCTGTCAGTATTTTTGTCCTTAAGGTATTAGAGAAATGGATCCGTTCATACACTGACACTCATCATGCTTTAGAAAATATTATTTCTCCAGTCTTTTAAGGCATAGTGGGTATATTTCCAGGTCATCATTTGTACAAAAATGTCCAAGCAGAGTGACAAAGTGCTGAGAAATCAAACATGAATAATATAGGATTTCTGCACTTACCTTTCTCCAAGTCTAGTGAGGAAATCTGCAAAGTCGACAGTCACAGACGAACTGTCAGAAAGAGAAGTAGGTACATAAGCTACCATGATAGCACAAGGAAGTGTGCTTAGTCACTCAGTCGTGTGTCTGACTCTTTGTATCCCCAAGGACAGTAGCCCACCAGGCCCTTCTGTCCATGGGGATTCTCCAGATAAGAATACTAGAGTGGGTTGCATGACCTTCTCCAGGGGATCTTCCCAACCCAGGGATCAAACCCAGGTCTCCCGCATTGCAGGCAGATTCTTTACCATCTGAGCCACCAGGGAAGCCTGAGGGAAGCACAAGGAAGGATTGATAATCTTTCAGGGGTCAGGGTGATTATATTAAGGAGGTGATATTTAATCTTAATGTGAATGCATCACCCCAACAAAAGCAAACTGTGGAAAAAGGAGATAGGTGAACTGGCATTTACAAAGGGCTGGAGTTATAATAGAGCAAGATTCTTTCAAGTAATTTAATTTCTTATATACATATATAATGTTGGTATATATGGTGTTTGCATAGGACAGAAAGCCACAAGTATAGGGGAGAGATGGGAGTATAATGAAGCAATAAGGTGATCAGGTCATGGGCCTCTTATACATTACACTAAACTTTGAATCTGATGGAATGGAAAGCAGAGGACAGTATTTTTAAGAGATAAGATTAGCTTTTTTACACTGAAATAATTTTACTCTGAAAGTAGCATAGAGATGAGATATACGTGGGGGATGAAGAGATAAAAACTATAATTATGAAATCATGATAGTGGTGACAGTTCTACCCACCCTCCCCCCCCCCCAAAAAAAAGCCAAATGTTAAGTGACATCAGTGACATGTATTGGTCACTAATTGGGCGTAGCAGAGGGAGTGATATGGGCTGAAGAGGGCTCCTGAAGTGGCTTTCTGATTTCTAGGCTGACATTAGATCGTGATAATGAAGAAGAGGGGAGATAGTTTTTATTTATGTTTTTATTTTTAGGAGGAGTATGGATTAGAGTTCAGTTCAGGATGTAATAAATCTGCGTTGTCCTCAAGATATCCTGAGATGTGCATGTGTAGTGGGATTTATTTCTCTTACTCCAGAGCTTATCTGTGCTTCAGCCTAGGTTGGCGTATTCAAGAGACTTGGGAATCAACAATATGGAAATGAAGATTAAAATATAGGAGTCTATTAATTTGTCTAGAGGCAAAGGACAGTGATAAAAAAGCGAATTTTCATGTCACCATAAAAAAAAAAAGTTAAAAAAAGGAAGAAATATACTTGTAACACAAATTGAAAAATGGTTCACTTCTTTTTTCCACAACAAAACTGATTGAGTATGTTTCTGCCTTTTTGCCCAATGAAAACATTCAATTATATGAGTTGACGAAAAGTCTTTATTTAATAATACATTTCCTTAAATTCACTATTTTGAGTGAGTTCAAAATATATTTCTTGAACTACCATGAATTTTGACATAAAAATAAGTTCAAGTAATTTTATTTCCCCCGTTTAACGTTTCAAGGCAAACTTCAGAGATGACAACCTGAACTATAGCTTAGGGATAACGCCTGGCTGCTGGCAGCTGTGGCTCTTAATCTTCAGGTTTGGAACCTTGGTTTCTCCAGCTTTGTCCCTAACATTCACTCGTGGGAGCCAATCAGGGACCCAAGGGAAGCAGGATTGCCTGCGTCACCAGCCCCGGCAAACAGATGGCTCCCCTTGCTCTTAGTTTCCAAATGAAAATGAAAACAGGAAATGCAATATGCTTCTTTACAGAGCAAGCTTCTAACTGGAATAAAGCAAATTCTCTTGGAAATAAAAACAATTAAGGCACAATTATCTGTACCTATAAGACTTTCTTTGGGTCTTACAAGTTACTCGGCATCATATTAGATGAGCACATGGCACCTTACTTTAAGCATCGCTATGGCAAAATCAGACACTTGTACTACATCTTAAACAACTGATTGAAAAGGTCACAAACACCTTTTCCTACCTTTCAGTAACTAGCATTTATCATTAGCATGGATTTAAACTAATACAATTATGTAAAGTTTAAAAATAAAATAAAATTTAAAAGAAAAAAAATAAAAAAAAATAAAGTCATAGTTTAGACTGATGCAAAGTGAAGGTTTTATTACAAAAATGCCTTTCAGTATATGCTAGATGTCTATTTCCATTTAACTAATAGAAAGAAGCCCTGGGTTTCTCTGAACACAAACTATCTATTTAATAGGTGCTTCTAAAACACAAAACTATGCATTTTATGTCTTGTTTCTGATAGATTTCCATCATTATTTTCAAATATACTTATTATATTGCTTAATTTCTTTGTGCTTAACTTATAGACAAGGTTAGAACCTATGTTCTGGCAGTTTACAAGTTCTTCTAACACAGTCTTGAAGTCTTATACTGCCATAAATAGATTAGGTAGACATAAGATAAAATAATTCTGTTTAGATACAGGGAAATGTAATTTGTATTTAATTATCCCTTTCTTTGACTTCTCAAGAACACCAAATGGTGAGCAGATCTAAAGATCTAAAAAGGTACTGATATTAAAAAAAGTATTCCATTTCTGTTGGCTATGTGACATTTCTGCAAATGTTTCCATGTGTTTTGCAAATGCTTTTTAATAAACATTCTGGAATAATTTGAAAAAAATAAAGATGCTTTTGGGAGTGAGAGGGATGCTTTGGACATCATATTCCAAATTTTTATTATCTCTTCAAGTATGACCTACATCATTTATGGATAATAATATAAAGAAGAAAAGAAAGCTGTGAGATCATCAAAGTCTGCCTTTATGTAGGAGACCTCACTGCACAGTGAACAAATGAACAGGTATATATACCAGGGATGGGCTTCCCAGGTGGCTCAGCACTATAGAGATTGCCTATCAATGCAGGAGATGTAGGTTCCATCCCTGTACTGGGAGGATCCCCTGGAGAAGGAAATGTCAACCCACTCCAGTATTCTTGCCTGGAAAAATCCCAGGGATAGAGGAGCCTGGTGGGCTATAGTCCATGGGGTCACAAACAGTCAGATATGACTGAATGACTGAGCACACAGCACATAAACCAGGTAGCTTATTTTTACTATTTTTTTCCTGGTTTCAACTTACTCAAAATACACATTACCATAAAAATGTCAAGTTAATCATTTAAAAAGTTTGAGTGATTTATTTTTCAGTGTGATTCTGTGATGTATGACTCATGAGGAAAGAACTTATTGCATAGAAATATTCAGGGGGTAGACATAATTGTGGGGGTTTTGTTTAAGCATAAAGTTAGTTGCAAAACCCTTTATAATCTAAAGCTGAATATTTAAAGAAAGCTCCTCAAATACAAATAAGACATTATTTAAGGAGGCTTTATGGCAAAGGTACTATAATTATACATTTTTAAGAGAACTTCAGCACATTTTATAGACTGTTAACCTTGATAAGGTAGATTTTAAACTATAAAAGTCAAATCATGGTTGATCATTGGAAAATGAGTTAAAATATAAATAAATGAAAAAATAAAGCAAAGTCAGTGAGGTATTTAAATGGTCACTTCCTATTTTCAAGTTTTTGAGCAGTTAAGTAAACATGACTCTTTTACTCTATCTCATTCTCCCCAAAAGAATTGATATCATTAAGTACTGAGAAGAACTAAAACATCAAAAGTCAGTGGGAGATCATATATTTCTGTGCTGGAAGAAATAGAATAACTAAAATGATGGCCAGACTGTATGGAATCAATTATACCTGGCAATAAAACTAAAAGGATAGCATTTCTTTTGTGCAATATTTTCCACATTGGTTCCAGCAATTTATGCATCATTAGTAACATCTGTGACAGAAAAAAAATCAGTTAAGCTAAAGCCAAAATTGAAGAACAAATCAGTTAAAGCAAGGAAGAAAGGACTGAGAGAGAGGAAAAGCTTTGGCTTATCTGGTTTTCTTACTTCACCCCCAGTTTGCCCTAAGTTATTTCCAGGAACATGAGTTCATAAAGGAAGCTGGGGAAGGCTAGCTACATGAACTGTGTCTACCATATATACACACTGGAATTTTCTACAGACAATCATATTTTCACTCCCTTTAGCAAAGTGGGGAGGGTGGCAATTCTTTGGATATTTGCTTGTTTGCTGCTGCTGCTGCTCCTAAGTCACTTCAGTCGTGTCCGACTCTGTGCGACCCCTAGACGGCAGCCTACCAGGCTCCCCCGTCCCTGGGATTCTCCAGGCAAGAACACTGGAGTGGGTTGCCATTTCCTTCTCCAATGCATGAAAGTGAAAAGTGAAAGTGAAGTTGTTCAGTCTTGTCTGACTTGTAGCGACCCCATGGACTGCAGCCCACCAGCCTCCTCCCTCCATGGGATTTTCCAGGCAAGAGTCCTAGAGTGGGGTGCCATTGCCTTCTCCGATTTGCTTGTTTAGGGCTAACCAAACATGGACCACTTTACTCCTTACTCCTGTTTGCTGTTTTGTATAAGAGCTACTCCTGCTGACAAAATGCTTGTTGATCAGCAGATGTAAATTATTTGTTACAGCAACATTTCCATCTACATGAACATGTTCAGTGTTCATCTTACTTATATAGGTAAATAGTTTTTCATGGGAAGTAAATGTAATGACTAGTCCTTCAAGTAAATTCGCGCCCCCCCCCGCCCTCCCCGCCCCCCCCCCCCCCCCCCCCCCCCCCGCTTTGGAGTCAGGTTCAATCGTAGTTTGTCACCCACACACTGGGCCCGGGTTTTCAGATAGCTGTTTTGAGGGCAAAATTTCAGTGTGAGTCCCAAGCTCAATGCCTGGATGTTATCTTTAAAGCCATCATTTCAAATGCACCCTTTCACGGTCCCAGCACTAATGCTTCAAAGAAGCATATCTTTCTCTAAGGATTTCACTGAAAGAAGAACACAAAGCATGTTCAATGAAACTTATTTATCACAGTTTCAGTTCCTACTATGTGCCAGGTACAGTGTTTAACACAGAGGCTAATGAAATAAAGCACAGAATTTTAATAAAGAACCCAAAATGCATAATAAATTTCAAACTGAAGCCAAAAAAGAAACTCATGAGGTTGTGCTGGTCTCCATGGTTAGCAGCTGGTATGCCATGAGCCTGACAGGCTGCAGTCCATGGGGTCGCAAAGAGTTGGACACGACTGAGAGACTTCACTTTCACTTTTCACTTTCATGCGTTGGAGAAGGAAATGGCAACCCACTCCAGTGTTCTTGCCTGGAGAATCCCAGGGATGGGGGAGCCTGGTGGGCTGCCATCTCTGGGGTCGCACAGAATCGGACACGACTGAAGTGACTTAGCAGCAGCAGCAGCAGCATGCCATCATGTAAAACCTGTTGCTAAAATTAATTTTGAGATGAACTGTTCTTTGTTCTGGAATATTTCAACCAGTTTGGAGTAAACTAATGTAATTTATTTAAGGCTAGATTGAGTGTAGTGGTCAAAATCATTTCAAAGGTTAACTTGGGATAAACCCACTATTTATGGATTTTTACATCATATGCCTTGGCTATTTCCTGGCAATGAGAACCAGGAAGACTCTTCTCATTTGAAGAGTTAATAATATGGGGCAGTGTCTACAGCAATCAGACTGAAATGACCAATTAGGGCTAGCACTTGCACTAGTCCCTTGATATTATTAGAAGATACTCTTTTGTCTATTCACTGTGGAAATACGGCAATATTCACAAGACACAGACACCGATGTGGGCATTGCCTCGGTGACTTCTCATCTCTGTTGCACTCTCAATGTATATGCAGGTTATCTCCCAGACAGGTTGGAGAGAAGTTGAGTAAAACTTTTTAACTTTTAGAAGATGTAAATTTATATTATTTAATAAAATTTGTCACTTTGTCTCTAATTTAGAATGATAGTTGCAGACTGGTATAAGGCTTGGAAAGAAAGAAGCAATCATTTAAGAATTCTATTTTGTGGGTTATTTTTTTAACTGCCGTGTAGAACCTTCTTGAATGATTTGATAAAAGCTGAGGAGCTAATAAATATGTTAAATTTCTTAAATGTCATGATATGAATGTTAAGAGAAGATGCAAGTAATAAGTTTAGAGGAAACGTTATCTCTAAACTATCAGGACTGCTATGGCTGAACTTGAATAATCTGGAGCAAAACATGTAGGAACAAGCCAAGAATATTAAAATTTAAGAGATTGTTAACACTGGGCTAGTTGAAAGGTATCTTGAGGCTTTTCACTTACAGGAACAATCTCACCTCCCACTATATAAACAATATTTTTCTCTGATCTGCATTTTGCAGTTAAGTGCATTCCTCTGGCATTTTTAACTATGCAAGCATGATAACCTACTGGATAGAATGAAAAACCACAGAAAAATGTAACTGGCCTAGCTAAAAAACATTTGAAATTCATTCTTATTTTCACTGGATAGCCCTAAAATATTGATTTTTTTTCTTCTATTAAAATTAAGCCATAGTTTTCACATTTCCCTACTTCAGCCAGGCTTCAGATCCACTTTCAAAAAATGGAAAGGAGATTCTAGGTTCTCCAAGTCTAACATTTGAAGTGAATAACATAATAACATAATAAATCTTATCTAAGATTTTATTTTCGCTAGAATTGCTTCTTTTTTAATGTTTATATATTGGTCTGTTTTAAACACAAATTTCCCTCAGTTTTATCCAAACAGTGATGCTTTGAAACACACATTCTGAATGTATATTCATTTTTTTGATGTACACTGTGATTTTAGAGTAAAAATTTCCAAGACTTATTATATTTAAAACCAGAATGTAACTTTAAAAATGTTATTGTAATATATAATTGTTATTCTGAGTTTCTTAATGAAAAGAACAACAAAATCTTCTGACTACTAGCACCAGATTTTGGAATACTGAAACCACAGATCAGCTGCATAACACACATAGGGGAAAGACTTTCTGTTTCTTTATTCTAGAAAATAAAGGCTTTCTTTAGGCACAGGTATGATGGGAATTTTGCTCTAGGTTCCCGAAATGAAGGTGCCAAGGTGACAGATTAACGGAAAGAAATATACTTAAGTTATCTGTTTGATGTACATGTGCTTAGTCATGTGCTACTCTTTGTGACCCCATGGACTATATGTAGCCCTCCAGTCTCCTCTGTCCATGGGATTTTCCAGGCAAGAACACTGTAGTGGGTTGTCATTTCCTTCTTCATGGAATTTTTCCCACCTGGGGTTCAAACCCCAGTCTCCTACATCTTCTGAATTGGCAGGCGAATTCTTTACCACTGAGCCACCTGGGATGCCCATATATCTGATACTGAGTGATAAACATTTGGGGCTTCCCACATATACAAAATCCCTGGCATATCTAGTGACTGCACTAGTACCAGCATGGCTAGGTCAAGCTAACTCACTCAGTTTCTCACTCTGTGCTTAGACACAATTTGGTCTCCTCCTTTTTATTCTTCCCACCATTATTCACTAAACCGATAGCCTGTGTACTATGTGAATTACTGGAAATGTAAAAATGAAAAAGCATATGTTTGCCATTAGCTCACCTTCAGGGGAGTATAGTTTGTCAACAAACAAGTAGAGCCCATGTGAGAAGCTCGAATTTCACCCACAGATATTTGGAGGCTGGACCCAACACTTGTCATATATTATCTCACTATCATCCCCACAACTATTGCAGTTTGGAAATACTTCAGTATGTAATGCATTTTCTTTCACTTTTTTAAAACCTGAGAGTTTTGTTTTATTTTCTAGGCTTGTTATCTCCCTACTTTTATCTACTTACCCAACTTCTCTCCTCCTCCTTTACAGTATCAGGCAATTCGGTACTGGCACTCAACTTGCATAACCCAGTCAACAAAATTAAAAAGCAGCCTGGCTGCTTTCTTCACTGAGAAACATTTCTTCAACTTAGGAGCATTTCAGGCCATAACTCCAGCAACTTAGAAGTACTCTCTTTTTCAGGAACAGGGGTTGAACTCTTGCTTTGTAAGAAAATCACATCTTCATGCTGGTAACACAAAACAGCGTAATACTTGCCTTTATTGAAGTTTGTGTAAAATCAAATAGAAATAATGCTTTGCATGGGGTTGCAAAGAGTTGGGACACGACTGAACATGCACTCACACACACAAGGCGCTTAGTCACTCCGGGAGCAATCATGAAAGATTGCATAGAGAAGGTAACAGCTGAATTGAGGTTTAAATGATGAGCAATGGTTCCCTGAGCAGAAAGGCAATGGGAATAGGCTCCAGACAGAGAGTTCAATTCTTGCACTTCCTTTCCTTTCACAGATGCCAGAAAGCTCTCTGGTCCCTGCCCCTGCCCTTTGTTCCTCCCTCTTGCCACTTTTTACCACTGTAGTCTTGTTTCTACTCTTAGCCCATAGCTAGGGCAATGTGTCGAAGGCAATGGCACCCCACTCCAGTACTCTTGCCTGGAAAATCCCATGGACGGAGGGGCCTGGTGGGCTGCAGTCCATGGGGTCGCTAGGAGTCGGACACAACTGAGCGACTTCACTTTCACTTTTCACTTTCATGCATTGGAGAAGGAAATGGCAACCCACTCCAGTGTTCTTGCCTGGAGAATCCCAGGGACGGAGAGCCTGGTGGGCTGCCGTTTATGGGGTCGCACAGAGTCGGATACGACTGAAGCGACTTAGCAGCAGCAGCAGCAGGGCAATGTGTTGTTCCCTACCAATGAGGCAACTTGCAGATTTTTTTTCCCTCATTCAAAATGAAAAACAAGGAACAAAACTCAACATTTCTTTGACTTATCGAAGTGTTATGGTGTCTGTGGCAGGGCTGGGTGGTACATATATGTACTGGGAGGAGCACCAAGAGAATGGTACAAATTGGCGAAAGACAGGAATATAAGGCGGCCTGTGACATTTTGAAGGATCAGAGAGAAACAAACGCTTAGAGGACTTTGGAGTTAAATGAAATAGTACTTGTCTTTCCCATGTGTCGGTGACTCATGAATAGAAAAGATTCAACTATGTTGCAGGGAAAGTTGCCAAAAACCTAAGTAACAACTAAAAAAAAAATTTTTTTTTAATTACAGTAATTCAAACTTTATGTAAGATGCATTAACTTTTAATTTTTCCTAGTTACTATGATGAATATAATGCACACACAAAGCAATAAATATCATAGCAACATTTTTATCATTATTTTTAAATTTCAGAAGTAAGATTTTAAATTTCTCATCAATACCTTTACTAATACCACTGAATATCAAATTGATAAATATATGGATATGTGTTCTCATCTTAATTTTATTCTCCAATAAATCTGGACTTCTAGAAAGGAAACACCAGAGAAAAATTTTTTATTTCACCAAGGAGTTACTAAACAATCTCGTTAAATCATATAAGTTCTTCTAGGACTTTGCAAAATATGTATTGATTTGAAAAAAATTAAGGAACATAACTGTAAAAAGAAAGAAAAAGAGAGAAACAGAAAGAAAGAGGAAGCAAGACAGAAAGGAAACATACAATTTTGCAGACAATATTTAAGTATCAGTCTTATATAATGTGCATAAAATGCCAACTCAAGGAAATTTTTTTAACCCACAAGTTGGAATTAGTTTTTTCTTCTTCCTTGCCTCTGCTGAACTTTATTTCTTATAATGTTTACCACTTCTGTCCTAATATCTTTGCTGTTTGTTATATACAAGTCTGCTTCCCCAGCCAGATTTTTGAGGGCTAAGCTATACCATATTCATTTTTTTCTTCCTTATAATTCACAGCAAAGGTATGAAACATACTAAAGGCATAGTTAATAATTGACCTGAACATGGGAGTAATTAAGATACATGTTAGAATTTAGATATAGAAATTGAAGGAGACAAGATAGGAAGAAAAGAATATGTTATAACTGAGCCTGTTTTAACAGCTATTTTAGGAATGATTTAAACTAGACCTTTATTCTTTGGAGTTGATTTCTAAGCCAACAAATATTATATACATATATATCTCAAATGTTTCTATTTTGGTTTAGTAAGAAGAAAATCCCAGGGATAAATAACTATCAAAATCCCATATTATCTAGAATAACACTTTTAATGTCATCTAAATGGGGCAAGGAAATGTGTTTTTGAATAAATAATTCAATCCAGAGGTGTGAGTAAATACTTTTAGCAATAACTGAGTAAAAAATTAAATCTATTGTGTGTGTAAAATAATACCAGGTGCAGATAATGGCAAGTGAATTCGAGATCTAGATTATCAATTCAAACTATTTACATTTTAGGAAATTAACATATTTTTTTACTCAAATTTCCTTACTAAAAATCTGTCTGATTTCTGCTCCTTCTAACATTATGAGAAAGAAGTCTTGTTCTGACACTCATCAGTTCAGTTCAGTCGCTCAGTCGTGTCCAACTCTTTGCCACCCCATGAATCACAGCACACCAGGTCTCCCTGTCCATCACCAATTCCTGGAGTTCACTCAAACTCATGTCCACTGAGTGGCCGAGCTGATATATCTTTTTGTAAAATTTTGTCACTATGATAAATTAAAAAATTATTTCTAACTATTTTAATGTACATTTCTATAATTATTTCAGCTAGTTTAGTTCAATCACTCAGTCATGTCTGACTCTTTGTGACCCCATGGACTGCAGCTCACCAGGCCTCCTTGTCTATCACCAACTCACAGAGTTTACTCAAACTCATGTCTGCTGAATCCATGATGTCATCCAACCATCTCATCCTCTTTTGTCCCCTTGTCCCCCTGCCTAAATCTTTACCAGCATCAGAGTCTTTTCCAGTGAGTCAGCTCTTTGCATTAGGTGGCCAAAGTATTGGAGTTTCATCTTCAGCATCAGTCCTTCAAATGAATATTCAGGACTGATTTCCTTTAAGATGAACTGGTTGGATCTCCTTGCAGTACAAGGGACTCTCAAGAGTCTGCTCCAACACCACAGTGTAAAAGAATCAGTTCTTCGGTTCTCAGCTTTCTTTATAGTCCAACTCTCACATCCATACATGACTACTGGATAAAGCATAGCTTTGACTAAACGGATATTTGTTGGCAATGTATCTGCTTTTTAATATGCTGTCTAGGTTGGCCATAGCTTTTCTTGCAAGGAGCAAGCGTCTTTGAATTTCATGGCTGCAGTCACCATCCGTAGTGATTTTGGAGCCCCCAAAAATAAAGTCAGCCATGGTTTCCACTGTTTCCCCATTTATTTGCCATGAAGTGATCGGACCAGATGCCATAATCTTAGTTTTCTGGATATTGAGCTTTAAGCCAGCTTTTACACTCTCCTCTTTCACTTTCATCAAGAGGCTTTTTAGTTCCTCTTCACTTTCTGCCATAAGGGTGGTGTCATCTGCATATCTGAGGTTATTGATATTTCTCCCGGCAATCTTGATTCCAGCTTGTGCTTCATCCAGCCCAGCGTTTCTCATGATGTACTTTGCATATAAGTTAAATAAGCAGGGTGACAATATACAGCCTTGATGTACTCCTTTTCCTATTTGGAACCAGTCTGTTGTTCCATGTCCATTTCTAACTGTTGCTTCCTGACCTGCATACAGGTTTCTCAAGAGGCACGTCAGGTGTTCTGGTATTCCCGTCTCTTTAAGAATTTTCCACAGTTTGTTGTGATCCACACAGTCAAAGGCTTTGGCATAATCAATAAAGCAGAATTAGATGTTTCTTCTGCATCTCTATTGCTTTTTCCATGATCCAATGGATGTTGGCCATTTTGATCTCTGGTTCCTCTGCCTTTTCTAAATCCTGCTTGAACATCTGGAAGTTCATGATTCACGTACTGTTGAAGCCTGGTTTGGAGAATTTTGAGCATTACTTTACTAGCGTGTGAGATCAGTGCAACTGTGTGGTAGTTTGAACATTCTTTGACATTGCCTTTCTTTGAGATTGGAATGAAAACTGACCTTTTCCAGTCCTGTGGCCACTGCTTAGTTTTCCAGATTCGCTGGCATATTGAGTGAAGCACTTTCCCAGCATCATCTTCTAGGATTTGAATTAGCTCAACTGGAATTCCATCACCTCTGCTAGCTTTGTTCGTAGTGATGCTTCCTAAGGCCCACTTAACTTTGCATTCCAGGATATCTGGCTCTAGGTGAGTGATCATACCATCGTGATTATCTGGGTTGTGAAGATCTTTTTTGTGTAGTTCTTCTGTGTATTCTTGCCACCTCTTCTTAATATCTTCTGCTTCTGTTGTAATTATTAGTGGGGCTGAACTTTTTAAAAATGATTATTGCCATTACTATTTCTTCTTTTGTGATTTATTGGCTCATATTTTGGCTTCTTTCCCTAAATTTTTCCTTAAAACAAGAATTTTTGATCTTTTAAAATATATTTTAATCTTTTACTATAAATATGCAAATATTTAACCAGTTTTTTCACTTAGCTTTTAATTCATTTATATATTGTTGTACAGATATTTTTATTTGTCTTGCTAATGTATCTGTCTTGCTAACGTATCTGTCTTGCTCCTTAGAGTTTGCATTTTGAGTGTTATTTAATATGATCCCTAATTACATATCTCAAAATTATGATTATATCCCTCAGTTCTGCAGTTAATATCATATAGGTTTTTAAATAAATGCTTATATCTTTAGCTGAAATACATTTTTATTTTGTGAATATTTTAGGGTAGAAATTTAACACTACATTTTTCTCTAGTTCAAAGTCAGCAAAATAACACAATTTAATTTCTTCTCCATATACTTCTTAAAAAAAAAAAAGAACAGTTTTGTAGGACATATAGAATGGACATATCTGAAAACGATTATGGATAAAGGGGAGAAACATAGATTCTTTGGTGGGTAAGAGTATAGGAGGTTAGAAGGAGATTAGGTCTGTTTCCTAAATTAGCTGGAACACCATAGTCTCATGCTATTCAATGAATACCTAGAAGCAAATTGATCCTTCCTTCTTGTTAAGGGAAATGGGTGCCTGAGATGATGGGCAGACCTGATGTTGCAGCCAGAGGACAAGCTTGAGTGTTCTGAATCAGTGCACAGGTGTGGTGGGCATTGCTGGTGGCAAGTAACAGGAAACCGGCCTACTACTCCTGTGCTTTGTGGGGGACAGTGATGTTTGGAGGCTGCAGGTAAGCCTCAAGCAGTTTAGTAGGTGGCCAAGCTGTTTCCCTACGTGAATGAGAAGGAACAGACCTAGCTGAGTACGTTGGATAAATTCATTCCATAAAACTTTCCAATATGTATTCAGCTAAGATCTCTGAGAGGAATGAGAGTAGATTGCGGTCAAAGAATAAGTAAATAAGGTGTATTCCATAAATGAAGTTTTATCAGTGGAAACATTGCTTATGTTCCCAATAACATTTGGAGCATCTTCTTAAGAGGATAAATTGTTTGTGTACCAAAATTGAACTTTTTCTACCAAATTGCAGACAACAAAAGATTTCTGATTCACTTGTGTAACTTGATTTCTAAGGAATTGCTGAAATTTAGTGTCATACCTTAATTTTCAGTATTAATATTGTGTGTTAAAAATTACCAAGGAAATTTAACCTTTATTTATGGCATGATAAAAACTATAGCTTAATATAATAATACATTTTATTTTATAGAATTATAGACTCAAAGTGATTTTTTCTTACTGATATGTTATCTCATGGCCCTTAGTCTTAGCATCTGAGTTGACACAAATTTGAAATCCCAAGTCTAAATTAATGTGCTTTGTATTATTAGGTAGTCTTGAATCATCAAGTTGTCTTCATGCCAAGAAGCAATAGTTCTGGCAATAAAGGTAACACCATGAGTGACTTAACTTTATATGTGTTAATGTAAATACTGCTATATACTGAGAGTGGAAGACAAAACTGTGGCAGAACCTCATAAAAGAGAAAACAGCTTACAGTGTGGCTGGAGGCTTGCAAATATTGAGTGGGAAAGAAGGAGATTTTAAGTACATCATCACCAATGTTATTAATATACAAATTAACAAATTGAGTTAATTTGTTAACAAATTAAAGTGAGTTGCCTATAAAACACAGTTAATTTATCCAAGCTGAGGTCAGCCCCCAGACTCCTGAATTCTAACACTCCAGGAATGTTTCCTGATATTTACTACCTGTTTAAATATAATATGCTCCAATTTTTGAATTTAAATAATGTTTTATTTATACTTTTTACTGTAGACAACATTTGATAGTTTATGGTAAAGAATGAGTTCTAGAGATGGATGGTATAGAGCAAATCCTAACTATTGTTTCCTAGTATGACTCTGGTATGACACTTGACAAATTTCTCGTCCATTGGCAAAAATGGGAATTATTATTTTATCTACCACGAAATCCATTGTAGGACTCCAATGAAGTAATCTGTTTTAAAGAATGTATATTAGTACCATAAATAAGTTGATCACTGATTTATTCCACCAGTCTCAAACTTCGACAGTCGATGTGACTGTTTTTTAGAACTCGTTTTTGATTGTATTCGGTTTATCCCTTATACTATTCTCTGACAAATAATCTGACTCATTCTGGAAATCAGCATATACATCAACTCAGATAAATCTTTTATCATGAATCCACAGGAAGTGTCCATTTTTCTTTGAAAATTACAATTTATATAGCATTATTTTACACATTCTTCTGTGTATTCTTGCCACCTCTTCTTAATATCTTCTGCTTCTGTTAGATCCATATCATTTCTGTCCTTTATCGAGCCCATCTTTGCATGAAATGTTCCCTTGGTATCTCTAATTTTCTTGAAGAGATCTCTAGTCTTTCTCATTCTGTTGTTTTCCTCTATTTCTTTGCATTGATCGCTGAGGAAGGCTTTCTTATCTCTCCTTGCTATTCTTTGGAATTCTGCATTTAGATGCTTATATCTTTCCTTTTCTCCTTTGCTTTTTGCTTCTCTTCTTTTCACAGCTATTTGTAAGGCCTCCTCAGACAGCCATTTTGCTTTCTTGCATTTCTCTTCCATGGGAATGGTCTTGATCCCTGTCTCCTGTACAATGTCATGAACCTCCGTCTATAGTTCATCAGGCACTCTGTCTATCCAATCTAGTCCCATATATCTATTTCTCAATTCCACTGTATAATCATAAGGGATTTGATTCAGGTCATACCTGAATGGTCTAGTGGTTTTCCCCACTTTCTTCAATTTAAGTCTGAATTTGGCAGTAAGGAGTTCATGATCTGAGCCACAGTCAGCTCCTGGTCTCATTTTTGCTGACTGTATAGAGCTTCTCCATTTTGGTTGCAAAGAATATAATCAATCTGATTTTGGTGTTGACCATCTGGTGATGTCCATGTGTAGAGTCTTTTCTTGTGTTGTTGGAAGAGGGTGTTTGCTATGACCAGTGTGTTCTCTTGGCAAAACTCTATTAGCCTTTGCCCTGCTTCATCCCATATTCCAAGGCCAAATTTGCCTGTTACTCCAGGTGTTTCTTGACTTCTTACTTTTGCATTCCAGTCCCCTATAATGAAAAGGACATCTTTTTTGAGTATTAGTTCTAAAAGGTCTTGTAGGTCTTCATAGAACTGTTCAACTTCAGCCTCTTCAGTGTAACTGGTTGGGGCATAGGCTTGGATTACCGTGATATTAATTGGTTTGCCTTGGAAATGAACAGAGATCATTCTGTTGTTTTTGAGATTGCATCCAAGTACTGCATTTCGGACTCTTTTGTTGACCATGATGACTACTCCATTTCTTCTAAGGGATTCCTGCCCGCAGTAGTAGATATAACAGTCATCTGAGTTAAATTCACCCATTCCAGTCCATTTTAGTTCGCTGATTCCTAGAATGTCGACCTTCACTCTTGCCATCTCCTCTTTGACCACTTCCAATTTGCCTTCATTTATGGACCTGACAGTCCAGGTTCCTATGCAATATTGCTCTTTACAACATTGGACCTTGCTTCTAACACCAGTTACATCCACAACTGGGTATTGTTTTTGCTTAGGCTCCATCCCTTTATTCTTTCTGGAGTTATTTCTCCACTGATCTCCAGTAGCATATCGGGCACCTACCAACCCAGTGAGTTCCTCTTTCAGTATCCTATCATTTTGCCTTTTCATACTGTTCATGGGGTTCTCAAGGCAAGAATACTGAAGTGGTTTGCCATTCCCTTCTCCAGTGAAACACATTCTGTCAGAAAAAGAGCTTCATGACGCAGATAATCACGATGGTGTGATCACTCACCTAGAGCCAGACATCCTGGAATGTGAAGTCAAGTGGGCCTTAGAAAGCATCACTGCAAACAAAGCTAGTGGAGGTGATGGAATTCCAGTTGAGCTATTTCAAATCCTGAAAGATGATGCTGTGAAAGTGCTGCACTCAATATGCCAGCACATTTGGAAAACTCAGCAGTGGCCACAGGACTGGAAAAGGTCAGTTTTCATTCCAACCCCAAAGAAAGGCAGTGCCAAAGAATGCTCAAACTACTGCACAATTGCACTCATCTCACATGTTAGTAAAGTAATGCTCAAAATTCTGCCAGCCAGGCTTCAGCACTTTGTGAACCATGCACTTCCTGTTGATCAAGCTGGTTTTAAAAAAGGCAGAGAAACCAGAGATCAAATTGCCAACATCTGCTCAATCACGGAAAAAGCAAGAGAGTTCCAGAAAAACATCTATTTCTGTTTTATTGACAATGCCAAAGCCTTTGACTGTGTGGATCACAATAAACTGTGGGAAATTCTGAAAGAGGTGGGAATGCCAGACCACCTGACTTGCCTCTTGAGAAACCTATATGCAGGTCAGGACGCAACAGTTAGAACTGGACATGGAACAACAGACTGGTTCCAAATAGGAAAAGGAGTACGTCAAGGCTGTATATTGTCACCCTGCTTACTTATATGCAGAGTACATCATGAGAAATGCTGGACTGGAAGAAGCACAAGCTGGAATCAAGATTGCCAGGAGAAATATCAATAACCTCAGATATGCAGATGACACCACCCTTATGGCAGGAAGTGAAGAGGAATTAAAAAGCCTCTTGATGAAAGTGAAAGATGAGAGTGAAAAAGTTGGCTTAAAACTCAACATTCAGAAAATGAAGATCATGGCATCTGGTCCCATCACTTCATGGCAAATAGATGGGGAAACAGTGGAAACAGTGTCAAACTTTATTTTCTAGGGCTCCAAAATCACTGCAGATGGTGATTGCAGCCATGAAATTAAAAGACGCTTACTCCTTGCAAGAAAAGCTATGACCAACCTAGATAGCATATTGAAAAGCAGAGACATTACTTTGCCAACAAATGTCCGTCTAGTCAAGGCTATGGTTTTCCCAGTGGTCATATATGGATGTGAGAGCTGGACTGTGAAGAAGGCTGAGCACCAAAGAATTGATGCTTTTGAACTGTGGTGTTGGAGAAGACTCTTGAGAGTCCCTTGGACTGCAAGGAGATCCAACTCGTCCATCTTAAAGGAGTTCATTCCTGGGTGTTCCTTGGAAGGACTGATGCCATAGCTGAAACTCCAATACTTTGGCCACCTCATGCAAAGATTTGACTCATTGGAAAAGACCCTGATGCCAGGAGGGGTTGGAGGCAGGAGGAGAAGGGAACGACAGAGGATGAGATGGCTGTATGGCATCCCCAACTCAACGGACATGAGTCTGAGTGAACTCCGGGAGTTGGTGATGGACAGGGAGGCCTGCCGTGCTGTGATTCATGGGGTCGCAAAGAGTTGGACACGACTGAGCGACTGAAGGGAACTGATTTTACACGTTGGGAATAAACATATAGAATGCATTTTTAGTCATTCAGTGACTACTTACTAACTTCCTTTTCAGTAAAAGAGGATATCACTTGCACATATTTAGACCTGAAATAAAATCATCTGTTGTATATTCACCAAACCCAGATTCTGAAGCATGGTATACATGTAGAATAAAGTATATTTTTGGAATTTTTTGATGTAGCATATATGTGATTTCATAGCTTAATTTTGTTGATTTTTCTACACTTGTTTCTAAATAGTGTGATTTTTTAATATGTAAAACTACTTTTTCAACAGTGGGAACATCTAAATATATTGCTGAAATTTATAATTTATATTTGGTCCAAGACATATTTGTCTCTTAAAAAAACTGTCCTTGCCAGGTACTGCAGAGATAAAATATGTTGGAGTAAAAGAATGGGAAAATCATTTTTAAAATGCTTACAGATATGATAGCTTATATATATTATATAGCGATTAATGCTAAGCTTATCTATCTAGGATGTTAAAAAAGAAAGTATAGGGAAAGAGCTATCCTAAACTAGTAATCTGGATGGTTTTGATTGTATGTTTCTATATTTGTAAAGTTGACTTACCTGCAAATTCTTAGTTTTCTGCACATGAAACTCAAGATTTAAAGTTAGCATAGAGCGGATACTGGTTAACAGCCTGGGTTCTGCCATCAGACATATCTTGTGTGTGTGCTGAGTTGCTCAGTTGTATCTGACTCTTTGTGACACTGTGCACTGTAGCCCGCCAGGCTCCTCTGTCCACAGGATTCTCCAGGCAAGAATACTGGAGTGGATTGCCATTTCCTCCTCCAGGAGATCTTCCTGACCAAGCAATTGACCCCACATCTCCTGTGTCTCCTGCATTGGCCGGCAGATTCTTTACCATTGAACCGCCTGGGAAGCCCACAGTGACTCTTTTTTCACTGTTTATTTGATTAAATTGGGCAACTTACTTAACTTCAAGTACAGATTGGATTTCTATCTGGATCAAATTAGAAGTGATAACGCATGCGAAAGTCTTAGCCTGGTGTCCGACACTAGTAGTCACTCATTAAATGTCAATTATAATTTTATGAACATGAAATGTTGACACAGTGTCAATCATCAATGAAAGATATCATGTTTATTTTTGGATCTTAATTTTTGTTCTTGCACGTACTTCTCGAATCTCTAGTAAATAAGACTAGACAGTCTATAAAAACTTTTAAGTAGCTTCACACAACATAATGCATTCTTGCCATATACTGCATTTTCATGACTGACATAAATTCACGGAGATCATCATAAGCAGCTGGACAGCAAATGATAAAACAATAGTGACCCTTTGAACTTACATTCTTAATATTCCTAATTACAAGTATTCTTTTGTTTCTAAGAATATAGTCAATGCCATTACTGTTTTTTTAATGTCATTGTTGATTTTATAAAATATTTTCCAAATTCTCTTACAGTAAATAATAAAAGGAGCTCTGTCTATTTGTGTAAGCTTGAAGTCAAATAGGACTTCTTGCCAGTGACACAAATAGAATGCTGTTATGTTCAACAACACGCAGTCCATTATTCAAAGAAGAACATAAATGGATGAGAAATTCTACTGGATGAAAATGTTAAAATATCATCATCCTCTATAAAATGACAGTTTAAAACATGATTTTGAAACATGTAAAATTTAAGCTTGACAATGGTAAACTTGCTTAAGAATTAACTAAATAATGTACTATATGAAGCAAGTAATTTTCTCACTATCCAAATTATTTCTTCTATAACTTCAACAGAGCAATATAAAACCAATGCCATAGAAGAAAAACAATTCTAATCATTATTTTTTAATTTATTTATTCCCTGTTAATTTGATATGAGTTGAATTGTTTAAGACTGAAAATTTATTTTTTACTCTTGTTCTTTGTAATATATGAGGACTTAAGGAAACTTCCAGAACTCTAAACTACATTATGACAAAATATTTTTCTTCTTAGCCAACAGTGTCTTCTTAGATTCAGAAACAATGGACTTTCAGGACTGAAGTAGGTAAATTGCACTGGGACAAGGAAAGTGATGCAAAGAAGGCATGAATTAAACAAAAGAAAACATATTTTTAAATTTAATTTAAATATCACATTTCTGGGTTTTATTTTTATTACATTTCAAAGAAATGCATAGGGTCGGATATTCAATTTTTTTGGTATCTCAATTTCTTTAGGATTTTGTGAATATATCTGAAAGACTTAGACATCAGGAATGGACATGGTTTCTGAAGTTTAAAGTACAACTCAGCTATGAAAAATATTAATTCTGTGCTTTATTGAGATAGTAATGCTTATTTTACATTATATCAAAGAAAATTGCATTATACATTTAGTCAAATTTTCTGCAAGGAATTTTTTTTAAATTGAAAATTCAATGCAGCCCCTCAAAAATATATACTTTTTAGGTTTATTAGGAAATGTTGGTATAATGGTAGATTTATTTAACAGTATAAAAAATCAGTATAAAATTATGCCTAGAAAAGAGAAGCCTAAAGTAAGGATCAGATTCTTCACATTAAAAAGTTAGAAAAAAAATGAAAAATTAAATTTAAAGTATAAAGAAAGAAATGATCAATAGAAATATGTTAAACAATAAGGCAAATAGTAAAACTAAAAGCCAACTGTTTAGAATTTTGACAAAATTGATAGTCCCCCACTTAAAATGACCAAGGGCAAAAAATAAGAAATGAAACATTCAATGTAAAAAATGAGAGAATTATTAAGTTGGTGAAAACATAATTGTGGTTTTGGACCCTGAATTTTAAATTACTTTAACTAGGCTCAAACACATCTTCATTAATCAAGGTAAGAACTATTACAATCAACATATTTTTGCCAATAAGAAAAAAGTTTGTTTTTTCCTAGAGCATAAAAATCCATGCTCTGGGATTCCGTGAACTCTTGGAAAGCATTTTCTGCCTATTGCTGGTTGTGGAAGTGTTTTACTGGAAAAAAGTTGTCTTGAAAAAAAAAAACAAAAAAAAAATTACCTGAAAAAAGAGGCTTGAAGAAGTGGTAGTCACTCGGCAAGAGGTCCAGTGAATATGGACGATGAAGCAAAACTCCGTAACCCAATTCATTAAACTTTTGAAGCATCAGTTGTGTGACATGTAGTCAGGCACTGTTGTGGAGAATAATTGGGCCCTTTCTGTTGACCAACGCCAGCTACAGACATTGCAGTTTTCAATGCTTCTCATCAATTTGCTGAGCATAGTTCTCAGATGTAATGGTTTCACGGGGATTCAGAAAGGTGTAGTGGGTCATATTGGCAGCAGACCACCAAACAGTGACCATGACCATTTTTTGATGCAAGTTGGCTTTGGAAAGTGCTTTAGAGCTTCTTCTCAGTCTAAACACTAGCTGGTCACTGCCAGTTGTCATATAAAGTCAACTTTTCATCACATATCACAATCTGATTGAGAGATGGTTCATTGTTGTTGCATAGAATAAAACAACATGTCAAAAGGATGATTTTTTTTTTTTTTTGCTTTGAGGGCAGCTAATGAGGCACTCTGGAGAAGGCGATGGCACCCCACTCCAGTACTTTTGCCTGGAAAATCACATGGATGGAGGAGCCTGGTGGGCTGCAATCCATGGGGTCTCGAAGAGTCGGACATGACTGAGCGACTTCACTTTCACTTTTCACTTTCATGCATCGGAGAAGGAAATGGCAACCCACTCCAGTGTTCTTGCCTGGAGAATCCCAGGGACGGGGGAGCCTGGTGGGCTGCAGTCCATGGAGTCGCACGGAGTCGGACACGACTGAAGCGACTTAGCAGCAGCAGCAGCAGCAATGAGGCACTCACTTAAGAGCTTTTCCACCTTTCCAAATTGCTTCACATGCTGAACAACTGTAGAATGGTTGACCTTGAGTTCTTTGACAACTTCTCGTGTTGTCATAAGAGAATCGGCTTACATGACTGCTCTCAGTTGTTTGTTGTCAACTTCTGATGGCCAGCCACTACAGTCCTCATCCTCAAGGCTCTCATCTCCTTTGCAAAACTTCCTGAACCACCAGTCCACTGTATGTTTGTTAGTTCCTGGGTCAAATGTGTTGTTGATGTTGCAAGTTGTCTCCACTGTATTATGACCCATTTTGAACTTAAATAAGAAAACCACGTGAATTTGCTTTTTGTCTAACATTATTTCCATAGTCTAAAATCAATATAAAATAAGCAGCAAGTAATAAGTCATTAGCAAAAAATAAAGCAAAAAAACACACATTAAAATTATATTACACAACCAGATTTATTTAAAAATGTATTCCAATATCAAACAGCAAATTTCAACAATCCAAAACCACAATTACTTTTGCACCAACCTAATAGAATACATTCCAATTCATTTTATAAGTCTAATCCTGATTAAAAAAAACTTGACAAAGATACTATAAGAAAAGAAAATTAAACAGAATAATATTTTTTTAATGAACAAGGATGCAAATATTCTCAATAAAATTTTGGAAATTAAAACTAGAAATACTGTAAAAATACAATAGTTTCCCACCGATTCAAAGTTAGTTGACTTGAATATCAATCTATGAGATGAAAGACATTAAGAGAAAATTAAGAAAAAGTATATGATCATCTGAAAACATGCAATGAAAGTATTTGAAGAATCTGAAAGCCATTCATGATTAAAAGTTCTCAGCAAAATAAGAACAGAAGGACATTTCTGCAGCCTGTTGATAATTGCAATAAAACACTCGTGGCTGAGAAAGCAGTTTCCAATTTTGCATATAAGGAGCTTGGAAGTCTACTCCATCTTAACAGTAAGTGAAAAGCTGAACAGATTGAATAACCAAAAACTCTGTTGAATCCATTAGACAGCAGAGGACACAGGGCCAAGTTCTGGCCCCAAGACTGGAACAGGGAGTCATGGTTTATCAGACCAGGGACTCAAAAGCAGAACCCCCCACAGGAACCAGTGCCAGAAGGATAATCTTAAGTGGTAATTGGTGCATTGCTGGAGGCTCACGTGGGCAAATCTGAGAGTTAGAAATTTTAGGGAACTCATCATAAGGGGAACGCCATAATTTTGTAGTACTTACCTCTTACAGCTTAACCAGATTACCATACTAACATCTGAGTAACATCCCCTTGTACTTCCAACAAGAGGTGGGAAAAGGAACCATTTTGATAAACCCCATAGCAATCTGTTCTTAAAGGGCTGACATCAAGGGAAGCAAGTTAACCAGACCCTACATTATAGGGGTTTCATCAGAGCCTAACCGACAAGGAGGAAAGAAAATACCCAACACTACTCTACTCCACATGTCTAGTCCCATCTGGAGGAGGAGCAAAAAAAAAACTGAGAAATTATTGTGAAGTTTACTACCTTGAGCCATAGACTCATTAAAAGACTGATAACTGTCCACATATGCATAATGGGAATATCACAGAAGAATAGAAAAGAGAAAGCAGTAGAAGAAATATTTGAAACAATAGTGACTGACAATTTCTCCTAAATTAATGTCAGACATCAAACCACAGATCCAGGAAACTCAGATAAGCAGGATAACTGCAAACCAAAACCAAGGAAAAACAAAAAAGCCTACACTGCACCTCGGCATATTATTTTCTAACTACAGAACTCAGAAGACAAAAACACTTCAAGAAAAGAATGAGATGAAATAATAATATTGATAATAATGAGTAATAATAATAATAATGAAATTAAGGGCTGAGATTAAAAATTTCCACCAACCTAGAATTCTGTGTCCTACAAAATTGTGCTTGAAAAGTGAAGAAAAATAAACACTTTCTCAGACACACAAAAACTGAGTATTATGCCAGTAGACATGCCTTGCAAGAAATGTTAAGAGTACCTTAGAGGGAAAGAAGATAATTTAGGATGACCCAGAGGGATGATATGGGGAAGGAGGTGGGAGGGGGGTTCAGGGTGGGGAACACGTGTACACCTGTGGCAGATGTATGTTGATGTATGGCAAAACCAATACAATATTGTAAAGTAAAAAACAAAAAAAAGTAAAAAAATAAATTAAATAAAAATAAATAAAATTAAAATAAAATTTAAAAAAAGAAATTTGAATTTATATAAAATAAGGAAGATCATCAATTAAACTTTTATTTTTCTTATTTTTAATTAATCTAAAATGTAACAGTTCAATGGAAAAGGAAATGGCAACCTACTCCACTGTTCTTGCCTAGAAAATCCCTTGGACAGAGAAGCCTCACAGGCTACAGTCCATGGGGTTGCAAAGAGTCAGACCTGACTGAGCAAATAACAACAACAATAATAGTTCAAAATAATGATACCAGCAATGTATTTGATTATGACTGTGTATATATGTTTATATATGTGTGTGTGCATGCTAAGCTGCTTCAATCATGTCCAGCTCTTTGTGACTTTACGTATTGTAGCCTGCCTGGGGTGCCCCTCTGTCCATGGGATCCTCCAGGCAAGAATACTGGAGTGGGTTGCCATGCCCTCCTCCAGGAGATCTCCATCCAGAGACTGAGCCCTCCTCTCTTACATCTGCTGCATTGGCAGGTGGCTCTTTAACACTAGCACCACCTGGGAAGCCCCTATACATATATATATATATATATATATATATATATATATGCTTATATATAAGTTCAATGAATCACAGTAATGACAACTGACGGGAGAGAGGAATTAGGGTTGTTTCGCTAGTATACATTGCACACACTATCTGTAAAGTGGTTCTACATCACAGTTAATGCTTGGACAAAATAGGAGTTAGGGAAGCCAACCCCCATGCAGTCAGAAATCTGCATATAGCTTTACAGTTGACCCTCTTTATCCGTGGATCCACATCTGAGAAATCAACCAACTACAGATTGTGCAGTACTGTAGTAAACATCTTGAATGTGGACCTGTGCAGTTAAAACCTGTGTTGTTCAAAGGTATTTGAAAGTGAACTTGGATTAGTGGTAAGTGAATATTGCAATCTTTATGGCAGTCACTAAAGAAATAAAAAAAGAAGTATAACTGATATTCCAAGAAAGGAGAAAAATGCAACAATATAAAATGTTCCTTTTGGAATTCCCTGGCGGTCCAGTGATTAGGACTTGGTACATTCACTGCCAGGGCCTGAGTTCAATCCCTGGTTAGGGAACTACAATCCTGCAAGCTGTGCAACCCAGCCAAAAAAAAAAAAAAATGTTCAATTAAAACTCACAGAAAGGCAGAAAGAGTGGGAGACAAAAATAAGAATAAAGAACAAGGGCAACAAATAGAAAATATTAATAAATATGGTAGCTATTACTCCAACTATGTCAAATAATCACTTTAAATGTCAGTGGGCTAAATGCACCAATTATAAGACAGAATATCATAGTGGATCAAAAAGCAAGACCCTACTGTGTGCTGTATACAAGATAACCACTTTAAATACAAAGACACATGCAGATTAAAAGTAAATAGATGAAGAAAAAATGTACCATGCTAACATGAATCAAAAGAAAGTGGAAGTAGCTCTATTTCAGACACAGCAGACTTCAAAGCAAAGGAAGTTATCATGAATAAAAGTGGGCATTACATAATGGTAAAGGGATCAATTCTTAAAGAAAACATAACAATCATTAACACAGACATGCCTAATAACAGAGCATGTCTCAAACTGTGTGAGATTAAAAACTGGTAGAATTGAAAAGAGAAATAAACAAATCTAGTAACAATTTTAGAGATTTTAAAACTCCTCTCTCAGAAATGGATAGCACAAAGAAAACAGTAAGGAGATAGTTAAACTCAACAACACCATCAGCCAACTGGATGTCATTAACATCCTTCATTATTTCATTCAACAACAGTAGAATGCACTGTCCTCTCAAGCTCATGTGGAACAGTCTCCAAGAGAGGCTGCATTCTTGGCCATAAAATACATTTAACAAACTTAAAGGAATCAAATAGAAATCGTATGTGTTTAGCCTCAGACCACAATGGAATTAAAGCTAGAAATCAATAACAGAAAGATAACTGGAAAAACGTATAGCTAACTGAATACTCATTGTATTATTAAAATACACTTTCCAAACAGGACAAAAGTGTATTTATTCACATCCTTTCCATTCAAATAATATCTTTTTCATAATCTGTTTCTGACCTGCATCATGTGGAAACAATACTTGGGAAAGGTCTGAGGGTTTCAGGAGAAAGATATGAAAAGGCTAAGTGGATAAGCTCCAAGAAATACTTCCCAAATTTAATTATAGCAATCTTGTCTATCTGTTGTATATATTGGAATACTTTGTAAGAAATGTTTTTAAAAGGAAAAATTTTAACTTTAAAAATATTGGAACTTTACTGGAATAAATCATCTCTTAAATAGCTCAAATTATGTGATTTGAGTTAAAGATAATCACTAAGTAGTTAGACAAAAAATTTTAAGAAGAACCATTTCTTGCAAAACTCTTATATGCTAATTTATATCTTACATTATCTAAAATATTTAGTTAGTACCTCTGTAATAATAAATAAATCTCTCATTTCAAAATAGTCATTTTAGTAATATTCCTGATTTTGGGGTGGATCTTGCCTACAACAAGTTGGGTAACTCTTGATATATTTGTTTTTATTTGTACAATGTAAACTTAAAATGGATAAAATATATATTTGTCTGTCATCTTAACTATGTTATTCACTTTGATGGCACTCCATGAAATGAAATTTGTTGTCAATTTGAGCAGCAAATTTGTAATTTAAATGCCTTCAAATGTTGTAACAGTGAGGAAAAGAATTACTATATGCAGAATCCGTTTATCACTATAAGTAGACAATTAAAATACTGCAGAATTTCTTGTAATAGTTTACAGGTTTTCTTAGTTAGGTAAATTCATAATAGATAGTTCAACCATTCTAAAGACAAGAAAAGATCAATTCTCTATATGTCAAAAGCTGGATTTTCCTAATGGCTCGGGTGGTAAAGAATCTGCCTGCATTGTGGGAGACCTGGGTTCGATCTCTGGTTCAGGAAGATCGCCTGGAGAAAGGAATAGCAACCCTCTCCAGTATGCTTGCCTATAGAATTCCATGGAGAGAGGAGCCTGGCAGGTTATAGTCCATGGATTTGCAGAGTTGGAAACGACTGAGCAACCAACACACACATGTCAAAAGTTACTGACTTTTAATAGAAGCCATTAATCTGCCAGAAATATAGAATTTATTTAGAAGGAAAAATAAAGTTAGTTTAACAGAATATGAAATTCTAATAAAACACTGTTGTTCTTCACTATAACTCAAAATTACAAATTTAATTAAAATATGAAAAAAACCTCAAAAACAGAAACAGAAAATACAAAGCATGTCCATATGTATTCAAAAGTAATTCAGAAAGTGGTTTAGCTTTTGAATATGAAGAAGGCCCAGATACAGACTTTCACTGGAATCTGCAAAAGAAAGTGATACGTGACTGTGACAGCCGTACTGTAACTGCTCAGTTCTGAGGCTACGACTGCGACTTCCATGAAAAAGCTCCACTTTTTAGGGGCCACTATCAACCAGTGATTGAGTGAGGCAGAGACTCTAAGCCAGAATTGTTCCTGGGAATTCTGTCTTCATCCTACAAGCCATTGTGAATTGAAGAGCCCTTATTGGTCGTGATTTATCAGAACTGCACTTCAGATTCCTCCCAAATTTTGCTTCCTTGCTTTTCTCCTGCACCAGACTTGGACCTGCTCCATGGTCTGAAAAATCTCTCATCTTCTTCTGGCCCTCAACCCATTTTCCCTCACAAATGTTTTCCTGATGAATCTCTTACAGGGTTCATCTCAACACAGGATCTCCTCAGAGAATCTGAACTAACACAGTAATTTAAAATTCAGTTGGCAAATGTTTCCTATTGTTTCTAAGGTAATAAAAAAGAGAAGTGAATTAATATTTATTTCCAGAAAAAATGTATTACTGTATTTATCATGTGTCTTATAATTTATAGCTTCTTAGAATTGAGAAATTACGTTAATGGGAGTCACAGTTTTCAACAAATGTCACACCATCTTTTGAAATTTTTGTGAAGCTCTCACAAACCCTCTAACTCATTTCTGTGTGAAGTAGAGTGTTCTGCCCAAGATTTCTGCAAATTCCCTTGTGCTTATATGTGCGTGATCATTGCTAGTTCTCAGTTACTGCTTCCTTTGTATTCTTGATTTCATTTCTATCTCCTCTTGCATAGTATAATTTTCCCTTTCCTTCTTCCCAGGTGAAATATAGAATTCAACTACTTTTCTGTGACTTCTATTTAAACAAAAAAAAAGTACAGATAAGGCATTTGTATATGCATAATCAAGTTTACAGAGATTTTGGAAATCGGGGAGATAGTATTAAAAAAATACAGTGCTTACTTGAATATTTAGATCCCAGGTGGCACATTGTAAAGAATCTGCCTGCCCATGCAGGAGGCACAGGTTTGAACCCTAGACCAGGAAGATCCCCTAGAGTAGGAAATGGCAAACCCCTCCAGTGTTCCAGCCTGAAAAATTCCATGGACAGAGAAACCTGCTGAACTACGGTCCATGGGTCTGCAAAGAGTCAGACACAGTTGAACAACTGAGTACACACACAGAATATTAGATATGTCTATTTTTAAAAATCTTCTATCAACCTGATAACAGAAATTTTTCACTAGTCTTCTTTCTCTTCACATTCCAACCTTCTGCTATAATACCCACATCTCTCTGTCTCTGCATCTCTTTCTTTGTCTTTCCCTTCTTCCTCTTCTCTACTTTTCTCTTCCCCTCAAATTTATATCTATTTCTTAAGGAGAAGACTTTTGCCACTTCTTTATTGACTTTGTTAATTCATGCTTTCAGACTCCCTCCATGCCCCGTCTGGATTAGTCAGCAATTTATACAAAAATACTATATAATAACATCAAAATCTTGTTCAATTACAACACAGTACATTTTTCTCTTTTGTGAGTCTCATTTGGTTACAGTTTAGTTGATCCAGGCTAAGTTTACCTCGATTTAGCTGTACCACAGATTGGTATCATTTCTTATCATTGTGGGAATAACAGCTGCCAAGGGTGGGTTCTTTTCTTAGAGGGCTGTGGAAACTTAGAAGGCCAAGGTGAATAATATATTCATAAAGTCTTGCCTTTTGTCACATTTGCTAATATTTTATTTGGCCAAAGCAATGTATAAGGCCAAGCCAAGCGAAAACCAATAAAGATAAATATTCTCTACCTACTCTAAAGGGAGGTACTGCAGTCACATGGACCAGTGTGCTTACATATAATTTCTTAACAGAAGAGTGATGAGTAGAGAAAAATAATCCAATCTATCATAATACCCAACTCCCCAAAAGTATTTTCCTAAGTAAAGTAAGGTTGTTACCTAAGAGCAACTCTCTTATGTCAATTATTAAAATAATAATTTCAGCACTTTTTAACATAAGGTGTTCAAATAATTTGAAGTTCAAATAAAAGATCTGGTTCTGACTTGTGGGATCTGGGGATCTGCAAGGAAGTAATGACAAAGAACAAGTGAATAAAATCCTTCCTATTAAATATTAGTATATAAGTCAGAACTCCAAAATATGTAAAGGAAAGTAATGCTATAATGGTTTAAACAAAAATCAATACTTTTAAAGTTCACTCCAAATAAAATAATAAAGCAATATGAAACTGATTTTATAAGAAATATGATTCTTTAAAAGATTACTAAAAGCCACATAAAAATTTTTTATTTTATTTTATTTTCTAACTTCACAACATTGTATTGGTTTTGCCATATATCAACATGAATCCGCCACAGGTATACACGTGTTCCCCATCCTGAACCGTCCTCCCTCCTCCCTCCCCGCACCATCCCCCTGGGTCGTCCCAGTGCACAAGCTCCAAGCATCCAGCATCGTGCATCGAACCTGGACTGGCGACTCGCCTCATATAAGATACTACACATGTTTCAATGCCATTCTCCCAAATCATCCCACCCTCTCCCTCTCTCACAGAGTCCAAAAGACTGTTCTATACATCAGTGTCTCTTTTGTTGTCTTGTAAACAGGGTATTTTACCATCTTTCTAAATTCCATATATATGTGTTAGTATACTGTATTGGTGTTTTTCTTTCTGGCTTACTTCACTCTGTATAATAGGCTCCAGTTTCATCCACCTCATTAGAACTGATTCAAATGTATTCTTTTTAATGGCTGAGTAATACTCCACTGTGTATATGTACCACTGCTTTCTTATCCATTAATCTGCTGATGGACGTTTAGGTTGCTTCCATGTCCTGGCTATTATAAACAGTGCTGCGATGAACATTGGGGTACATGTGTCTCTTTCCCTTCTGGTTTTCTCAGTGTGTATGCCCAGCAGTGGGATTGCTGGGTCATAAGGCAGTTCTATTTCCAGTTTTTTAAGGAGTCTCCACACTGTTCTCCATAGTGGCTGTACTAGTTTGCATTCCCACCAACAGTGTAAGAGGGTTCCCTTTTCTCCACACCCTCTCCAGCATTTATTGCTTGCAGACTTTTGGATCGCAGCCATTCTGACTGGCATGAAATGGTACCTCATAGTACCATTTTTTGCATTTCTCTGATAATGAGTGATGTTGAGCATCTTTTCATGTGTTTGTTAGCCATCTGTATGTCTTCTTTGGAGAAATGTCTATTTAGTTCTTTGGTCCATTTTTTGATTGGGTCATTTATTTTTCTGGAATTGAGCTGCAGGAGTTGCTTGTATATTTTTGAGATTAGTTGTTTGTCAGTTGCTTCATTTGCTATTATTTTCTCCCATTCTGAAGGCTGTCTTTTCACCTTACTTATAGTTTCCTTTGTTGTGCAGAAGCTTTTAAGTTTAATTAGGTCCAATTTGTTTATGTTTGCTTTTATTTCCAATATTCTGGGAGGTGGGTCATAGAGGATCCTGCTGTGATTTATGTCAGAGTGTTTTGCCTATGTTCTCCTCTAGGAGTTTTATAGTTTCTGGTCTTATGTTCAGATCTTTAATCCATTTTGAGTTTATTTTTGTGTATAGTGTTAGAAAGTGTTCTAGTTTCATTCTCTTACAAGTGGTTGACCAATTTTCCCAGCACCACTTGTTAAAGAGATTGTCTTTAATCCATTGTATATTCTTGCCTCCTTTGTCAAAGATAAGGTGTCCATAAGTGGGTGGATTTATCTCTGGGTTTTCTGTTTTGTTCCATTGATCTATAGTTCTATCTTTGTGCCAGTACCATACTGTCTTGATGACTGTTAAAAGCCACATAAAAATTATAAAATCATGTAGAATTGACATAGGAAGCAATTGGCAACCTGAAGATGAAATATAGAATCACTGAAAGTAACAACAATGCTAACAGGTAAGTTCAGAGATAAGACTAAGGAAATCTCCCAGGATGCAGTGTAAGAGATAAAGACATGAAATATATGGCACTGATGCTGGTAAAGCTTGAGGACAGGAGGAGAGGGGGGCGACAGAGGATGAGATGGTTAGATGACATCAACTCAATAGACATGAGTTTGAGCAAACTCTGGGAGATAGTGAAAGACAGGGAAGCCTGGCATGCTGCAGTCCATGGGGTTGCAAAGAACTGGAAACAACTGAGTGACTGACCAACAACAATGAAAGAAATGGAGGGTAAGTTTATATGTGTCAACATAGGTTTAAAGAAGTTCCAGAAAAAAAATTGCAGAGGAAAAGGCAGAAAATAAATTTTTGAAAAGAAAATGGATGAGGGCAAAATATTTTTATAGAATTGAAGACATGTAACCTCAGACTGAAAGTATAAAGCAAAATATAAATAATAAAGAAATACTATCTGCTAAAAGCTTTGTAAATAAAATATCAGGGTAAATGAGAGAGGAAAGACAGGTCAAAAACAAAAACCATATCAACTAAAGAACCATTAACCTGGAATCTAACATTCAATTAACCTACCATCCAAAAATGTATGTCAAATAAAGACAGTTTCAGATATCCAAAGATGAAGAGAGTTTTATGACCCACAGCCCACACTATGAGAACTATTTTAGAAATATGCTGGGTAACAACAAACAATTTCACATCATTTAACAATTTGAAAGTGACCAAACATTTATAATTTTATTCAAATTCTCAATAAATAATAAAATTGAAGTGGCAGAAGTGCTAGATAACATGCTCAAATTCATCCCCATAGTGCCAACACTCTAATACAGGGTTTGTGAATTCAATTCTCACGCTATCTCTAACATACAAAAGAAAAAATTACCTGTCATGGATTTGACCATCCAGATAAAAGGACTGATCCTGGAATTGCAACTGGTTGGTAAGAACATATTCTGAAAATTTAAATTACTATGCATCATCTACTGTTAGAGAGAAATCAGCTAACATTTTCCTGACCTGTTTGTCTAGAAAACTCTAGAAAAAGTTCTCATCTGATGAGGATTGTTTTCTGAGGATTTGACATGACTGTGTGTGTGAGCATGTGTACGTGTGTAATGATTATTATATTCACTTATTATTTATCTTGTCTGCTTCCTTGGGTTCACTATTAACTGGACAAGAGCAATGATCACTGGAGAGTCTCTTGTTTGCCTTGCTGGTACAGTACAGTCATCACTCAGCTCACATCTTATTCTTGGTTACTGATAAAGAAGGATTTACATATCAGTTACAACAGACATAGAAACCAGAGAAATTCCTTCTTGGGACTGTAATACTGTAGATTTCTAAGTCTTTTAAGAAGATGAAAAGGAGATTAATTCCCCTAATTCTGCATAAATTCATGTTGCATTTCTCTCCTAGAGAGGAATTTCTTTCTCAAAAACAGGAAGCTCATATAATTGGCCATATGTTTTAAAATAATCAACTACTCAGACCTCATGCTATGAATAGGGAACGTGGTTAGTTGATACCAGTCATTATTATTATAAAATATAAATCTATTCCCTCAAATCACAAAAGAATTAACCACTGATTGTTTTAAGGTGTGGTATGAACTCAAGGAGATCCAACCAGTCCATTCTAAAGGAGATCAGCCCTGGGTGTTCTTTGGAAGGAATGATGCTAAAGCTGAAACTCCAGTACTTTGGCCACCTCATGTGAAGAGTTGACTCATTGGAAAAGACTCTGATACTGGGAGGGATTGGGAGCAGGAAGAAAAGGGGACGACAAAGGATGAGATGGCTGGATGGCATCACCGACTCGATGGACGTAAGTTTGAGTGAACTCTGGCAGTTGGTGATGGACAGAGATGTCTGGCATGCTGCACTTCATGGGGTCGCAAAGAGTAGGACATGACCGAATGACTGAACTGAACTGAACTGATGCCTCTGAGACAAGTGTACTAAAAATCTGAACTGTTCGCAGAGCTGGTGCATGTTACTCAGAGTACACGTAGTAACTGAGAATTGTTATCATTAGAAAAGGAAAAGCATTTCCAGTGCCCTCATCAAAATGTAGCTGTGTGCTAAAACATACCTGCTAGATTTTAATAGGACTGGTATTTACAAAGCTCTCTGTGGTTGTGTGCTCATGTCTATAAAGATTATAAAATTTATTGAAGTTGGTTAACAAACTGCAAAATGAGAGATTCAATTACTTCAGTGTTGACATATTTCAGAGGCGATTTCCAACAAATGTTATTTCTAAATGTCAATACATATTTGAGAAGCAGAATGAATATATATAATTGAAATCCTCCTACTGCAAACTATTATGGACTCTACAGATCAAAACTATGAAAGCAGGTATATTTAGAGCAAGGGGACAAATACCAATAGAATCCAAGACAGAGTGTGGGAAGTTAAGCCTGAGAAGTCTCTTTAAATTCTAGCATGAAATAAGGAATCAGATAGCCAGGCAGATACTGGCAAAGTAAAGAATATTGAAATTGGCTCAGGATAATATTGGATGAAACAGTCTTAACCCTGGCAGAGCTTTTATGTGTTCTTTATAGCGTGACTCATGGGAAGGCTTAGAGATGAAATAAAACAATAAAAATCATAGTTAACACTTAATGGTCTTTACTGTGTACTGGGAGCATATTTCGTTTAGTTCTCCACCAGATGATTAAGAGGTTAGTTTTAAACCCTTTTATACACTTTCCCTCTTTGCTTCACCATACATGAGGCTGAGTCTAATATAATTTCTCATTGTACATCCATTTTCTTTTATTACTATGAAGACTGACTTTTCTTTTAATTAATGTTAGCATGGTATATTCTCCTCTGTCTACTTACTTTTAATCTATATGCATCTTTGTATTTAAAGTGGGTGTCTTTTAAACAACATAGAGATGGGTCTTGTTTTTTCATGTTTTTTCTGACAATCTCTTTTACTTGGTACACTTAGATCATTGACATTCAGAGAGATCATTTTGTCATAGCCGGAGCATTGTCTACTCTATTAATTACTATTTTCTATTTGTTGCCCTTGTTCTTTGTCCCTATTTTTGTGTTCAACTCTTGTTCTGCCTTTCTGCAGTTTTAATCACATTTTTTTTCTCCTTTCTTGGAATATTAGTTATACTTCCTTTTAAAAAAATATTAGTAGTTGCCATAGAGTTTGCAATATATTTATACCTAATCCAAGTCCACTTTCAAATAACACGACACAACTTCATGGATAATGTGAGTATGTTGTAATAATAAAAGAATTCCAATTCCTCCCTTCTATCAGTTGTGTCACTGTTTATCATTTTACTTACATATAAACATGTATGTACACATAATAAACACACTGTTGAAATTATTGTCTTGAACAAACTTTTACCTGTTAGATCAATTAAGAATAAGAAAAAAATATATATTTAAAATTTTTCACTTCACTTATTCCTTCTTTGACACCCTTACTTGCTAAAGATATGTTTCTGACCTTTATTATTTTCCCCCTCTCTCTAAAGCACTCTTAAATTTTTATGCAAGACATGTCTACTGGAAACAAATTCTCTCAGTCTTTGTCTAAGAAATTATTTCTCTTTCACTTTTGAAGGATAATTTTGTAGGGTACAGAATTCTAGGTTGGTGATGAGGTCTTTTTTCCTCAAAACTTTATAATACATCATTCTCTTCTTGCTTAGATATAATTCAAGAGAAGCTGGATATAGTTCTTCTCTTTTGTTCCTCTATAGATGAGATGATATTTTTCCTCAAGCTTCTTTTGATATTTTTTATTTATCTTTTCTTTTCAATAGTTTGAAAATAATATGTCTAATTATAGATTTTTTTTTTTTGGTATTTTCCTGCTTGGTATTCTCTAAACTTTCTAGATCTGTGGTGTGGTGTCTGAACTTAATTGGAGGAAATTCTAGACCATTATTATTTCAAGTATTTTTTCTCTCATTTTCCCTCTTTCTTATTCTGGTATTTCCATTATACATGTGTTACACTATGTCACACCATTGGCCCACAGTCCTTGGATATTGATTTTGTTGTTGTTTGTTTTCAGTCTTTTTTCTCTTTGCTTTGTGGTGTTCAAGAATTTTACTGATATATCTTGTAGCTCATAGATGCTTTCCAGTCTGCTATTAAATCCATAGAAGGCACTTTTCATTTCTGTTAAAGTCTTTTGTATCTTTCGGATTAATTTCGGTTCTTTCTTAAGATTCCCATCTCTCTGCTTACATCACCCATCTGTTCCTGTCTGCTGTCTACTTAATCCTCTAGAACCCTTAACATATTAAAGTTGTTTTAAATTCCTGATCTGATAATCCTAATGTCATTGCCAAGTCTCAACCTGATGCTTGCATTGTATCTTCAATGCTTGCCTTTTGGCATGCTGTGTAATTTTTTCCTGATAGCTGGACATAATGTACTAGGTAAATGGAATGGCTGTAAACAGGAATTAGCACATGTAGTGGTGAGCTATAGGGAAGGGGAAAGTCCCAGAGTCCTGTGATTGGGTCTCAGTCTTTTAATGAGCCTATATATTTTGCTTTCTTTGGATGAGACAGAATGGCTAGAGCGTGCTAGAGCTGCATAGTTCCCTTCCTCCTGGTCAGTTAGGCTTTGACAACAGCCCAGCCGGTTAGGCTCTGGGTAACTCGTTTCCCTTGATGGGAGGCCTTCTTAAAAAGATGCTGTATTTCAAAACTGTTATTGTACCTCTCCCTTTGCCAGAAGTACAAGGAAATTTTTCTCATATTTACTGGGGAAAATTGGTTGAATTCCTGGGGAAAGATCTCCTATGACTGCATCCTCTCGAGTTTTTAACTCTCAGAATTATCCATATTGAGCCTCCAGCAATTCGTTATTATAGCTCAGATTTTTCTACCCCAGCATGTGATTTCTGAATGTGGGCCTTTGCTCTGGAAAGCCATGACAGTGATTTGCCCTGTATCCTCTGCTCTGTCATGGATTCAATAAACATTGGTGATATTTCAGTCTATTCACCTTTTTACTTGTTGTTAGGAAGGAGTAGAGACTTTCAAACTGCTTACATGTGGAAACAGAAACTCTCAAGATAAACTTACAGTTTATGGTTTGCTATCTTGCTGTCTATCTCTACAGCATAAAATATAATTTTTCTTTATTCTTTCAAACAACACTCTTCTCTAAACAAAATTCAAATACATAAAACTTTACTGATTTTTTAAGTTAGTTTTAAATTTGGGGATAAGATAAATATATAATCTTATATAAATAAGATTATATATTTATCACTAAATGATAAAATTCAGTGATATTGTTAAAAGTTTCAGGAATTTTATTATAAATAATATTCTCTTCATATATATGATTTCTTTCTTCTGTTATTAGTTTTGAATATGTGCCATGTACTTGCTGAGTTTAGTATTAGTAGATTTAACAATTTAACATTTTTGCTACTTCCTAACTTACAGCATTTAGGCCCAAATTTCTCAGAACAACGCATATCACTCATTCATGATCTATCCCTACAATTCATTTCCTTCTAGTCCTTGTTTTGTATTTTATATTTTAGCTAAATAACTACATAATAAAAATTAGCCACTTCATATTATGTCTTTATTCTTGCTGTCGTCCTACTTTCTTCATTTTTAGTAACAACTTTTTTTTACTCTCAGAAGTTGTATTGATGTCTCTCTTTTATGAGCAGGGCTTCCCTAGTAGTTCAGTTGGTAAAGAATCTGCCTGCAGTGCAGGAGACCCCGGTTTGATTTCTGGGTTGGGAAGATCCCCGAAGAAGGGACAGGCCACCCACCATAGTATACTTGGGCTTCCCTGGTGGCTCAGTGGGTAAAGAATCCGCCTGCAATGCGGAAGGCCTGGATTCGATCCATGGGTTGGGAAGATACCCCGGAGGAAGGCATGACAACCCACTCCAGTATTCTAGCCTGGAGAATCCCCATGGACAGAGGAGCTTGGGGAGCTACAGTCCATGCAGTTGCAGAGCATTGGACACTACTGAGCAACTTTCACTTTTCACTTTTTTTTTTTTTAACTCTCAGAAGTTGTACTGGTGTCTCTCTTTTATGAGCAACCTAATGAAAGTATTTGCACATACACACATAACACTCAGAAAATATTTTAGCAAAATTATCAGTATTTGAGTCAATATTCTCCCTAGTCATTCTAACTCTTTGAAATGAGACACAGACTCTCATGCAATCCTCTGTCTCCAGTCTTATTCAACGTCCAAAACCCTCTGCACATGGACCTAAATTAGAGCTCACATTCCTTGTTTCTCTTTTACATCACACTGTCTCATGACATAATACAATAAACAATGTGTATTGATGGAGTACAGTTTTTAATTTTGGAATATTCTAATCTGTGTCAATTATGTGATTTTTCACTCACAAGCATCCAACATCTCAATTCAAACTTTTTTAAATCATCATCTAAGCTTAAAATTTTAGAAATGGGAGGGTTTCGGGGATTATATAATAAGAGTTTTAACTCCATTTCCCAGTGACTCCTTCATCTCTCTCTTCCTGGGTCACCTTTGATGATAAGATATTTCCCATAATGGTGGCAAAATAGATACCAAATGCTGGTATCACCCATATTACATTACCCCCAAAAAGAGACAGAAAACATGTCTCCTGTTCCCCAGGAAAGGGTGACTTTATGGCAGTAAGGCCCACAGCAAAAGTTAGTGGCGCTACATTATTAAAATCAGGAATCGTTATTCCAGCACTAATCTATGACCATTTGTAGAAAATCATAGTATTTTTGTCTCTTTATAAGATAACTAAAGTAAAAATTAGATTTTATTTTGCATTGTGCTATTCCTAGAATCCCTTATGTGTCAGAAAAAAAACCTAAACTTTACTGTTAAAGCATTTTTATATAAGTTTTTACTTTTATGCCTGGAATGTTCTAGAAATATTACAAATTTCTTACTCAAGTAAATCTTTGGTGCGGATTTCCCCTCAAACTTTCCAGGATAAAACAGAACAATAGACAAAGCAACAAACAAGCAAGCCTACTACTATACCCTTTGGTATGTAAAATATTAAAATTAGAAATTAAAATATTTTTGAAATATATGAAAAACATACTGTATATTCCAATGAAATAGGTGTTATTTCAGCTACAATACTTCTCAATATAAATATGATTAAAAATGATGGGTAAAATTTCCAGTTGATGTAACATTCGATGAAATAGACTAAGTGAAATCTTAGTAATAAGAATAAATACTGAACAAAAAGCTAATATAACTATGATTCAGAAAAAGTAATCATTTTATTGGAATCTGTGCTCAACAAAGTTTATGTACATCAAAGAAAAATTTAATTTTTACCTATGCCTCCTTTTTTAAAAAAGATATTTTAGAACATATATTATAACCACCCTATCTTCATGTTGGGTGTGCACTATAAATAACATATTAAATCTTTTGGAGGTAAAATAATTCAATCTTTAGGCCAAAGAGAGAATAGATTTCTTCTAAACATTATAAGGAGGAATCATTTTTTTTCCAGTATTCTAACACTGAAAGCTATACACTGCTCATTGCTGTATTCATAACATATAATTTATGAAACATATATGACTTCTTCTCACTCTTCCCATAGTCCACATGCCTTCCCTGTGAAATCTGTTTACCCCTTATATTTTTTTTTCACTCTGCAATATTGTCTTTATAAAATATTTCAGCGTGTTTGTACCAACTATTCTTTTGGTATTCATTGTCCTCTCCTCTTCTCTAATTAGAAAGAATTCTCTTTTAAGAATCAGTCCAAATGTAACCCTCAATGTAACCCTCTGTTTTTTAATATGCTGTCCAGGTTTGTCATAGCTTTTCTTCTAAAGAGCAAGTATCTTTTAATTTCATGTCTGCAGTCACCATTTGCAGTGATTTTGGAGCCCAAGAAAATAAGATCTCCCACTGCTTCCACTTTTTCCCATTCTATTTGTCATGAGGTAATGGGACCAGATATCATGCTCTTAGTTTTTTGAATGTTGAGTTTTAAGCCAGCTTTTTCACTCTCCTCTTTCACCTTCATCAAGAGACTCTTCAGTTCCTCTTCACTTTCTGCCATTAGTCTGCATATCTGAGGTTGTTCATATTTCTCCCAGCAACCTTGACTCTAGCCTGTGATTCATCCAGCCTGACACTTCACATGATTTACTCTGTGTATAAGTTAAATAAACTGGGTGACAATGTACAGCCCTGTCTTACTTCTTAGGCAGTTTTGAACTAGTCCCTTGTTCCATGTCCAGTTTTAACTGTTGCTTCTTGACCCGCATACAGGTTTCTCAGGAGACAGATTAAATGATCTGACATTCCCATCTTTAAGAATTTCCCACAGTTTGTTGTGATCTACAAAGGCAAAGGCTTTAGCATAGTCCATAAAGCAGAAGTAGATGTTTTTCTGGAATTCCCTTACTTTTTCTATGATCCCAGAAAATGTTGACAATTTGATCTCCGATTTTTCTGACTTTTCTAAATCCACCTTGTACATCTGAAAGTTCTTGGTTCATGTACTCCTAGCTTAGAGGATTTTGACCATAACCTTACCAGAATGCAAAATGACCATAACTGAGCAATAGTTTGAGCATTTTTCTGCATTGCCTTTCTTTGGGATTGGAATGAACACTGACGTTTTCCAGTCCTGTGACCACTGCTGAGTTTTCCAAATTTGCTACTGACATACTGTGTGTGTGTATGTTAGTCGCTCAGTCGTGTCCGACTCTGCGATCCCGTGGACTGTATGTAGCCTGCCAGCCTCCTCCGTCCGTGGGATTCTCCAGGCAAGAATACTGGAGTGGGTTGCCATGCCCTTCTCCCAGTGAGTGCAGCACTTTAACAACGTCATCTTTTAGGATTTTAAACAGTTCAGTTAGAATTCCATCACCTCCATGAACTTTGTTTGTAGAAATGCTTCTGAAGCACGACTTGACTTTCCACTCCAGGATGTCTGGTTCTAGGTGAGTGATCCGGGTGATCTAGGTGGTTATCCAGATAATTAAGATCTTTTTTGCATCATTTTGTGTATTCTTGTTATCTCTTCTTAATCTTTTCTACCTCTGTTGTGTCTTTACCATTTCTGCCCTTTATTGTGACCATCCTTGTATGAAATATTCATTCCCTTGATATCTCCAACTTTCTTGAAGAGATCTCTAGTCTTTCCCATTCTACTGTTTTCCTGTCCTTCTTTGCATTATTCATTTAAGAAGGCTTTCATATCTCTCCTTGCTCTTCTCTGGAACTCTACATTCAGTTGGGTATATCTTTCTCTTTCTCCCTTGCTTTTCACTTCTCTTCTTTCCTCAGCTTTTTTAAGGGCTTCCTCAGACAATCATTTTCCTTCTTGCATTTCTTTTTCCTCAGGATGGTTTTGGTCACTGCCTCTTGTACAATGTTATGAACCTCTATCCATAGCTCTTCAGGCACTCTGTCTGCCAGATCTAATTCCTTGAACCTATTCAGCACCACCATAATGATAAGAGATTTGATTTAGGTCACACCTGAATGGCTTAGTATTTTTCCCTACTTTCTTCAGTTCAAGCCTGAGCTTTGCAATAAGGAGCTGATCATCTAAGCCAGAGTCAAGCACCAGATTTTGTTTGTGCTGACCATATAGAGCTTCTCCGTCTTCTGCTGCAAAGAATATAATCAACCTGATTTCAGTACTTTTGGTGATGTCCATGTGTAAAGCTGCTCTTGTGTTGTTGGAAAGGGGTGTTTGCTATGACCAGTGCATTCTCTTGGCAAAACTCTGTTGGTCTTTTCTCTGCTTCATTTTGTACTTCAGGCCAAACTTGCCTGTTATTTCAGGTATGTCTTGACTTCCTACTTTTGCATTCCAATCCCCTATGACAAAAAGAACATGTATTTTTGGTGTTAGTTCTAGAAGGTCTTTGTAGGTCTTCATAGATCCATGTAACCAACTTCAGCTTCTTCAGTGTCACTGGTTGAGGTATAGACTTAGATTACTGTGATGTTGTATGGCTCGCCTTAGAAATGAACCATGATCATTCTGTCATTTTGAGATTGCATCCAAGTACTCATTTTGGACTGTTCTGTTGACTATGAGGGCTATCCCATTTCTTTAAAGTTATTCTTGCCCACAAGAAGTGGATTTAATAGTCAACTGAATTAAATTCACCGATCCCCATCCATTCTAGTTCATTGATTCCTAGGATGTTGATGTTCATTCTTGCCATCTCCTGCTTGGCTATGTCCAATTTACCTTGATTCATGGAGCTAATATTCTAAGTTCCTATATAATATTGTTCTTTACCACAGTGGTCTTTACTTTCACCACCAGACATATCCACAACTGAACATCATATCCAGTTTTGCCCAGCTGCTTCATTCTGAAAGGTTGTTGCTGAGCCATGAAAGATGCCAGGATTCTTGGCTTTCAAAGGGGAAGAATTCAATCTGGGGCCAGTGATGAGGCTTGATCACTCAGAGCTTTTGTGTAAAAAAGTTGTATTAAAGTATAAGAGAGATAGAGAAAGCTTCTGACAGAGATCAGAAGGGGGCAGAAAGAGTGTGCCGAAAGGGAATGTCTAAAAACTCAGAGAATGGCACCAGCCCCCTCACCCACAACATGCACTTTGAGGGAGCATTGGCACAAGGTGAGTTGTCCCAGGCCATAAAATGATTGACATGAATCTTGAAGAAAGGCAGGTTTCCAAGCAAATACAGTCTCATTAACATAACTTGAGAGAACGTTTGCATGAGTAAAACATACTGGTTTGTCAAGTCAGTTCTGAGTCTTAGGTAAACTGACTTGAAGACAGAGTCTAGAGTATATTCATTAACGTAGCTTAAGACAAACTTTTCTATAAGAAAAATGCATTGGTTAACTCAAGGTTTGAGAAAAGTTAAGTTTAGGTGGAACCAAGTGCCATCATGGCAACACAGAATTTTAAAAGAAACCTCTGTTTAAGCTTGTATAGAGAAGGGGGAAAAAATCTTAACACTTGTAGCTTGTTTCCTCCTGCCACTTAAGAGAGCGATAAAAAACTCCTGACACTTGCAGCCTATTTCCTCCATTTGGAGACCCCTGGCCTTCCTGACTGTTACCCTCTCAGTTCTTTCTGGGGCCAGCCCTCTGCTCTTCCCCAGTAGCATATTGGACACCTGACCTGGAGGGCTCATCTTCAAGTGTCATATCTTTTCGCTTTTTCATACTGTTCATAGGGTTCTTTCTCAAGGCAAGAATGCTGGAGTGTTTTGCATTCTCTCTTCCAGTGGACCACATTTTGTCAGAATGCTTCACTATGACCCGTCCATCTTTGGTGGCCATGCAAGGCATGGCTCACAGCTTCACTGAATTATACAAGCTCCTTCATTACAAGACTATGATCCATGAGATTTTCCTATTAATAGATTTTCACGTGAATGGAATCATATGGTATGCAGTTTTTTTGTGGCTTTCTTTTTTCATGTAGCATCATATATCATGATTGATCTATGTGTCAGTATGTACTTTCTTATGGCAAAATAATATGTATTGATATACTATGCTTTATCTATCCACTTTCAGATAATGAACACTTCCATTGTTTCTACCTTCTGGCTTGTATGAATAATGCTTCTAAAGCATTGGTGTACAAATTACTTAATATGTGTGAATATATGTCTTCATCTTTCTTGGGTATATACCTAGGGGTGGATTTGCTGAATAATATCATAATTCTATGCTTAAATATTGAGAAACCCCCAGATTATCTGCTGGAATAAGCCAAACTGTTAGGGGAAGCACACTGACCTAAACCGCCCACCCTGGCCAGGCACCATAATGGCTATTTGGATGAGTTGTTTTACAACAGGAGGTCCTGGTAAGGAACACAATAAGCCACCACCAACCAGAAGAGTTCTGGAAAGGTCAAAAGGAGACACCGCATGTCCAACCACCTCCCAGAATCCTTCTCGCTGGCATCCATCTTGGCTGAACAAGGCATGCCCAACCAGGAAGGACTCTAAGTCAGAATGATTGGTAAAGACAACCCAGAAACTAATCCCATCACCACGACTGCCAGAGCCACGTGGCAGAGCTGTTCTCCTGGGTTCCCTTACCCTACTGTCTCTACTCGGGGGCCCTTTCCCAATAAAATCTCTTGCTTTGTCAGCACATGTTTCTCCTCAGAATCCTTGGACAATTCATTTCTGAGTGTTAGACAAGAGCCCAGTTTCAGGCCCTGGAAGGTGTCCCCCTTCCTGCAACAAAACTCCCAAGAGGTAAGTTTCATAAATTTACAAAATTTTGAGATTATGACTTGCTCTATGTTCCTTTCAATTTATGTTTAGGAAATTTTATCAAATTTTTGCTCACTCTAACTGTATATAAAAGGATGTTACAGATTTGCAATATTAATCTACATGAATGAGATAAGTCATATCATGTTACTTTGCTATAACATATGAAAAAAGGGATCCATTATATAACTTAAATATTTGGAAAGAAAAAAGTCAGATGTTGTGATTTGCAACGCTAAAAGATTTAATCCTTAATTTTCTTAAAGAAGAAACTTTTCTGCATGGATTTTCAGGAAAAAAACTAAAAAGTTTTTTTAAGAAATGTTAATTAAATAAGAAAAATTACATACACTTTTATTTACATCTTTTGGCTGCTAAAAACACTGAAAAGGGGGTGAGAAGTAAGGAAATAAAAGCACAGTGTTCTTTGAGTAATCCTTGTTCAGTTGAGTTGCATTTGGCTTAGATCCACTGGAGGGACTGTTTTAGAAATGTACTATATGTCTGAAATTTTATGGCTAGTGTTTAAGGTATGGAATATGTTCCATACTATTTATAATCATAGTGTATCAAACTAATGAATTAAAAGCAGTTTACCAACTAATGGATTAAAAGTAGTTAATGTTGGAACTAGGAACAAAAGTCTTAGCCAAGTTGAAAGAAGTGGATTTAGACATGCCCGAGCAGTGAGGAACAGAGATATCTATCATGTGTTTCTGCCACTTTTTGTGTGGGATACATGGCAGGATGGCTATAGGTCATAATTTATAACAAATGCTAAAGTAGAAAATACTTACTTAATCTTTATAAAAATTTTACATTTAAAGGAAATCATACTTGGCTGGTTATACTATGTTAATAATTTAAATATATTTTATGATACTTTTATAGAGAGAAATATTTTTAAAGTTATTAATTCTTGAATGAAAGAAATTTTAACAAGATAAATATAAACTCCGTCTATGACCAGGAGTCTGTTTGGGGGCACTCTACCTTCAATCACAGCCCAGACTGAGATACATTAATGTAACTGGCCTCATGACCTCCTGATTCTGCTGCTTCCCCATGGGCCAGTGGATAATGCCTTTCATTGTCAGGTAAATTTATTTCTCATTTATTTTTGTTTATTGTAAATAAGAACTTTCCCTAAATGCGAAAAAAAAAAGATATTTCATTTATAGCAATAAATATTCACATGTGAGAGATAATGAACTTTTTTTTCTAGTTTAAATAAATTGAATAAAATTTTTTAAAAATAAATGAGATAAATGTTTTTGCTATATACACACACACACACACACACACATAATCTATTGATTTATTTATTTCCGTTGTCCTGGGTCTTCATTACTGCCAGCCTTTTCTCTAGTTGCAGCAGGCAGGGACTACTCTCCAGTCAAGGTGCACAGGCTTCTGACTGACGGCTTCTCTTGTTTGGAGCGCAGGCTCTAGGGCACTTGGGGTTTAGTAGTTGTGGTTTCCAGGCTCTAGAGCACAGGCTCAGCAGTTGTGATGTAAGGGCTTAGTTGTTCTGTGGCATGTGGGATCTTCTTGGACCAGGGATTGAACCCGTATTTCTTGCATTGACGGGTGGATTCTTTACCACTGAGCCACCAGAGACACCTGAGATAATGATCACTTGACCAGGCAGACACTAAGCCAGAAATACTTGTGATCTTATATATTTTTTCTGACTTATATCCAAATGACACCCATTGATTTTACTTCTTAATTGTATTTTGAGTATACCACCCAAACTAAGATACTCATCTCCTATCTATGTTACTGAGATACCTTTTGTTTTAATTTTATGTATAACATACATTTGATAAGGAAGAGAGATTAGCCTCCTCTATAAATGTATGATTATATATTTGATACAGGATACATGTATTTTTAAATTTCATTTTGCAAATATATTATAGAATAAATGACCCTTATTAACAGATATTTGATATATTTCCACATATTTTGGTTATTATAAACAAACATGTTTCAATGAACATGCATAGTCTTACACTTTTAGATGCTTGAAGAGAAAAATAAATTGTTGGAAGTGATTTATATATTTTATTCTTTGATTAATATTGACAAAACTATCTCCGAAGATGTTGCATCAATTTGTTCTCCTACCAGTAATGTATGAGGTTGCCTGTTTCCTTTCCTCATTGTTAACAGAAGTTGTAACATTTTTTTTTTAATTCTTACCAGTATGAATGGAAAAAATTTACAACTTTAGCTTAATTTTCCATTTCATTTATTACAAGTGAGGTTATATGTCTTTTCACAAGTTTAAAACTGATTTGTTTTTCCTTTTATATGTACTTTTCATGTCACTTTCCCCATTTTCAACCAGGCTTTGAGCTGTTGGGATCTTGCTTTTAGAAAATTTTATATACGAATAAAATTGACTTTTTGGTCATATATGAATATTTGACTTTTGACTTTGTTTTTGGTGTTTTCTTCCCCAATCACTTTATAATTTTTTGTGAAGTCACATTTATACTTTTTGATCTCTTAGGATTCTATCACTCTCCTTATGGTTGTGTCTGTCTGCACCGAATACAGTACGTGGCCAAAGATGACACTATATACATATTTGTTTGAAAAAATTGCTGAATTAAAGTGTAAAGTTATGTTTTTAAACAACAAATTCAATCTATTTATTTTCAGTTTCTATTAGATCGCAAAGTTTTTAATGAGAAAAACCATTTATTCAAAGTTTTATTCCCCATTTTCCTAATACAGATTAAACTAAAATTAGAATGAAACTATGAAGCAATTTGTACAAACTAATATATTTAAATACTGAAAATTTAATTTTATTTTTAATAATAACATTGTCTATATTTTGTAAACACAACTTATTTGAATTATTTAAGTCTCAGGAGAAAAATATTTGAAATTACTTTAGTATCTGACTAAAAGTTATGACCAACCTAGATAGCATATTAAAAAGCAGAGACATTACTTTGCCAACAAAGTTCTGTCTAGTCAAGGCTATGGTTTTTCCAGTGGTCATGTATGGATGTGAGAGTTGGACTGTGAAGAAAGCTGAGTGCTGAAGAATTGATGCTTTTGATCTGTGGTGTTGGAGAAGACTCTTGAGAGTCCCTTGGACTGCAAGGAGATCCAACCAGTCCATTCTGAAGGAGATCAGCCCTGGAATTTCTTTGGAAGGAATGATGCTCAAGCTGAAACTCCAGTACCTTGGCCACCTCATGTGAAGAGTTGACTCATTGGAAAAGACTCTGATGCTGGGAGGGATTGGGGGCAGGAGGAGAAGGGGGTGACAGAGGATGAGATGGCTGGATGGCATCACTGACTCGATGGACATGAGTTTGAGTGAACTCCGGGAGTTGGTGATGTACAGGGAGGCCTGGCGTGCTGCAGTTCATGGGGTTGCAAAGAGTCGGACACGACTGAGCGACTGAACTGAACTGAAAGAACTATTATAACATAATTTACTATGACAATTCATGAATTAAAATTATCCTATTAGATTCATTGAATTAAAGCTACTTTGTTATTAAAGGATTATATCAAGTCATTAACATGTGTTGAACACAGTATTTATTATTTTCTAAAGAATTTAAGATTTTGAAAAGGCATTCATGGGTTACATTAAAATAAAAATAAATTTTGATGCTAAAAAGAATCAATGACCTTGTCATCCATATATTGATTTAATGATACCAATAGTGGATCCTGAGTATGAAATAAATTCAATTATTTGCTCAATAATCTAGTATTTTCTTCATCATTAATTCCTCTCCTTTATTCTTTAGCAATTTCAAAGAACTCAAGATGAAGAAAACTAACATTGACTAAGTATTTTTTTAAAAATTTAAACTTAAAATGCATAAATTATTCTTAATAAATTGTCAATGTACCTTGTACTTTATTTAATCCTAGAAGTCATATTTTCAGAATCAGTTGAGAAAGACTTTAGTTTTGTCTTAAGATACAGAAAACGTGAAAAAGCACTCCTCCCCATCCTTAAAAATGACAAGTTGGATAATTTGTTGTTCAGTTTCTAAGTCACGTCTGACTCTTTGCGACCCCATAGATTGCAGCACACCAGTCTTCCCTGTCTACTATCTCCTGGAGTTTGTTCAAATTTATCTCCATTAAGTCAGTGATGTTATCTAACCATTTCATCATCTAGCCACACTCTTCTCCTTTTGCCTTCAATCTTTCCCAGCATCAGGGTCTTTTCCAATGATCTGACTCTTCACATCAGGTGGCCAAAGTATTGTAGCTTCAGTTTCATCATTTGTCCTACCAATGAATATTCCTTTAGGATTGACTGGTTTGATCTCCTTGCTGTCCAAAAGACCCTCAAGAGTCTTCTCTAGAACCGCAGCTTGAAAGCTTCAGCACTCAGCCTTCTTTAGAGTCCAACTTTTACATCCATACATGACTACTAGAAAAATCATAGCTTTGACTATATGGACTTTGTCAGCAAAGTGATGTCTCTGCTTTTTAATATGCTGTGTAGGTTTGTCATAGCTTTTCTTCTAAGGAAAAAGTATCTTTTAATTTCATGGCTGCAGTCATCATCTGCAGTTTTGGGGGAGCCCAAGAAAGTAAAATCTGTCACTGTTTTCACTTTTTACCCATCCATTTGCCATGAAGTGATGGAACAAGATGCTGTGATATTAGTTTTTTGAATTTGAGTTTTAAGCCAGCTTTATCATTCTCCTCTTTCACCCTCATCAAGAGACTCTAAAGTTCCTCTTCACTTTCTGTCATTAGAGTGATGCTGTGCTGTGCTTAGTCACTCAGTCATGTCTGACTCTTTGCCACCCCATGGACTGTAACCCACCAGGCTCCTCTGTCCATGGGGATTCTCCAGGCAAGAATACTGGAGCGGGTTGCCATGGCTTCCTCCAAGGGATCTTCTCAACTCAGGGATCAAACCCAGGTCTCCCACATTGCAGGCGGATTCTTCACTGGAGGAGCCACCAGAGAAGCTAAAGAATACTGGGGTGGGTAGCTTATCTGTTCTCCAGGGGATTTTCCTGATCCAGGAATCGAACTGGGATCTCCTGCATTGCAGGTGGATTCTTTACCAGCTGAGCAACTGGGAGAGCTCTAGAGTGTATCATCTGCATATCTAAGGTTGTTGATATTTCTCCTGGAAATCTTAATTCCTTCTTGTGATTCAACCATCCTTACATTTCACATGATGTACTCTGCGTAAAAGTTAAATAAGCAAGGTGACAATATACAGCCTTGATGTACTCCTTTTCCAATTTTGAACCAGTCGATTATTTCTTATCTCACTTTAACTGCTTGAACCCAGTAAATTGCTGAGGCCACAGGCAGTCAAATAGTCCAAAGTCTAAGGGAATACAGGTCCCTCCAAACAGAGGCAAGATAAGAGCCCTGGCTCATCTGTAGAAAGCAAGCAAGGAAGGAAGATGGGGTGACAAAAATGTTAGTCATTCAATTGTATCTGAATCTTTGTGACCCTATGGACTGTAGCTTGCCTGGCTCCTGTGTTCATGGGATTCTCCAGACAAGAATACTGGAGTGCATTGCCGTTCCCTTCTCCAGGGGATCTTTCCAACCCAGGGATTGAACACATGTCTCCTGCATTGTAGGTGGATTCTTTACTGTCTGAGCCACCAGGAAAGCCAAAGGGTTGCAAAAATTGTAAGAAAGCTCAGCTAAGAGTTTTGACTGATTTATAAACGTTGAGTGTTGGCTACTGTGAAACTACGGAATGCTTCAAGCCAAGTATAAAACTCCTTCAAGAAGTAAGAAGGTTGTACTTAACCTCAGGTTTTATCCATTGCCATTTCCAGGTGCTCTGGAGAAAGATGCGGGTAAGGCGGAGAGATCAGAAATTGTCTTCTGCTCGGTGACGAAAAGCAGCATCCACTGGGCAAAGAATGAAACCTCAGTTGAATTATTATTTCCATCTCTGCTACTGAACATATGCCTTGTGCCGCGCTAATTTTCAACATTCAGCTTTGGTAGCAACCCACTACAGAATATCTACATTTCAAGGTGAAAACTTCTATGCAGTACTCTCCTTAGAATTCTACTAATAAGAAGCTAGAGGAAAGATGGTTAAAAGCAATAAATCTATGTCACCAAAATGTTCATGGAATTTAGCAAAAAATATAATTTTTTCTCTTTTAGCTTTACTCCACCACTGCATCATTTAGAAGTCAGTGTGTAGTTCTCACATCCAAGGTTATTGTAACTCACAGAAAGAACATTCTCAGTGATGAAAATTTCTAACTTGTCAAACATTGAGTTGTTTTATTTCTTATGCAAGTTGTTCTGGCAAGTGTATCTGTGTGAGGCAATATTTACATATTCTTCTGGACCATTGTGGACAAGAAGTTTTCAACTAAAAAACAAAATATAAAATATATCATAAGATATTATACTTTGCAAAAACATGGGACTTTCAAACATAGTCCATCAAAGTTATCGTGTGAGATTTTTCAAAAAAAAAACAAAACCACACAGTATCTGTAAAGCAGTGAAAAATTGTTACTGCTATCAGCCTTATTAAACAAGGATATGATAAAAAGTGCTGGTCTGCAAAGAAAATGCCTCAGGCTTCTTAGGGAAAGTAATTCCAATTTAAGCCAGAATTTGCAGAAATGATTGTCTGGTCTCACAACTATACCAAGTATAGCTTTCACATTTCTGGGGGGTTGATTTTTGCATAGTTGAAATTAGTTAGTTGGTTAAATATTATGTGCTATTAAAATTCCCTTGTAAGAAAACAAGCTTTCTACAGTGACTTTCTTCATGATAATTGGCAAGCAAAATAAAATGAAAGCATGGGAATTTTGTGAAATGTCTTCACTCCACCAAGATTAATGTCATGTGTATCACGTAACTTCAGCTCAATTCAGTTCAGTCCAGTTGCTCAGTCATGTCCGACTCTTTGCGACCCCATGAATCGCAGCATGCCAGGCCTCTCTGTCCATCACCAACTTCCAGAGTTCACTCAGACTCACGTCCATCAAGTCAGTGATGCCATCCATCCATCTCATCCTCTGTCGTCCCCTTCTCCTCCTGCCCTCAATCTTTCCCAGCATCAGGGTCTTTTCAAATGAGTCAGCTCTTTGCATCAGGTGGCCAAAGTATTGGAGTTTCAGCTTCAGCATCATTCCTTCCAAAGAAATCCCAGGGCTGATCTCCTTCAGAATGGACTGGTTGGATCTCCTTGCAGTCCAAGGGACTCTCAAGAGTCTTCTCCAACACCACAGTTCTTACTGACTCTGAAATTTCCAGATGCCACTTTAATTTTTAGGTGTTGCATCAAATTATGAAACTTCAGGACCATCAGTTTTCTTAATGAAATATGGAAGGATTTGCTATTTTAGAAGGATTTGTTTTGGCAGTCTCTTTAAGCAATTAAACTCAACGTCGTCTCCTGCACATACTTTAATGTATTGTTTAATAGGCCCGAGATCACCAGGAGATGAATACAAAGTAATTTGGGAAATTAAAAAAAAAAATTGAACGTATGTTCTTTTACACAATAAGGGAAAATAATCATGAGGATGAGAAGCTTCTTTATCAAAATTAGAGGCAACAGATGTATTGGGAAGAAATTGACAGAAAACACCAAATATAACATCAAGTAGAAAAAAAAAATGAGCTAACTATACATTTCATCTCTGTTTACTACAGAAGTAAAACCTAATTTTAAAGAAATGGAAAAATATAGTGAATGCCAAGAGGATTTTTCCATGCATTATAGCTGTTTGGCATAGACTCTCTCTATATTTATCCAGATGTTACGGGTGGAAATTATGGGGTTTAATTGTAACTGGAAGTGCATTTGAAGTACAGAATAGTAATAAAATGAAAATAGATAACTAAATTTGAAAAAAAATCTATTTTGCTCTTAAAGGAATTTAGGATCACATTGTCTTATAAATGTTGTTATAAAAGGCATTGGAGATAAAGACACAAACACAACATTGCTTTCCTTCTGAAGTTCACACAAAATGAAATGATGCTACAGGGAAATTTCCTAAGTACATGTTTGATGAAAAGCATTCAATGATCTCTAAAAGATGCATTTTAATAATACATATTTTTAAAAGCATCTTCTGACTGGGCTCTGGTGAAGATTTCTTCTATAGGAAGGAGCAGTTGCGCGAGACTAGACCCCAGTGGGTAAGAGCATGTGCTCTGGATCACACAGACCAAGGTTAAAAACCAGTTCCACCCTGTGTGAACTGTGTGACTAGCCTTTCAAATCTCAATTTTCTTATCTGCAAAAGATAACAGTACCCACCTCAAAGAATTCCTGTGAGGCTTAAAGTTTATTAATGCAAATGACTGCAATTATTACCAAGAAATTCTGTAGAGTTTACTCAGGTTAGCATGATTATATTGACCATTTATGAAGCCAAGTAGATGCCAGCATAATTATACTCTTCTTGTCTGGTGAATGATATTATATCTGATGGTACCTGAGGGCTCCACTGATATGGCTGAGAGACCTATTGTCACACTGGGGCTGCTCCAAGCAACTCAGTTTCTGGAGGGTGAAAGATTATATTCCCTCATTCTTCTTGACTTTCCAAATCTCTTACTTTCATTAGCTTCCTTAACCTTCAGGAGTGTAAGGAGTATGTGTGCATGCATACTAAGTTGCTTCAGTCATGTCCAACTCTTTGCAACCCTGTGGACAGTAGCCCACCAGTCTCCCCTGTTCACGAGATTCTCTAGGCAAGAATACCAGAGTGGATTGCCCTGCCCACCTCCAGGGGATCTTCTCCATCCAGGGCTTGAACCTGTGTCTCTTACATCTCCTGAATTGGTAGGTGGTTTCATTACCACTAATGCCACCTGGGAAGCCCAGTAATGAGTATGGGAAGAAGCTAGTGAAGAGATGAAGAGGTTGAGAAAGTAGGGATTGGGTTCTTGTGAATTCTTGAAGATCATATTATGAAATTATAATTTTATTCAAATATAATGATAAAGAGGAGAGTGAAAAAGTTGGTTTAAAGCTCAACATTCAGAAAACAAAGATCATGGCATCAGGTCCTATCACTTCATGGCAAATAGATGGAGAAACAGTGGAAACAGTGGTAGACTTTATTTTTCTGGACTCTAAAATCACTGCAGATGGTGACTGCAGCCATGAAAATTAAAAAAAATGCTTACTCCTTGGAAGAAAAGTTGTGTCCAACCTAGACAGGATATTAAAAAGCAGAGACATTACTTTGCCGACAAAGGTCCATCTAATCAAGGCTTTGGTTTTCCCAGTAGTTATGTATGGATGTGAGAGTTGGACTGTGAAGAAACCTGAGCACCAAAGAATTGATACTTTTGAACTGTGGTGTTGGAGAAGACTCTTGAGAGTCCCTTGGACTGCAAGGAGATCCAACCAATCCATCCTAAAGGAGATCAGTCCAGGGTGTTCACTGGAAGGACTGATGTTGAAGCTGAAACTCCAATACTTTGGCCACCTGATGCGGAGAGCTAACTCATTTCAAAAACACCCTGATGCTGGGAGACATTGAGGGCAGGAGGAGAAGGAGACGACAGAGGATGAGATGGTTGGGTGGCATCACTGACTCAATTGACATGAGTTTGAGTAAACTTTGGGAGTTGGTGATGGACAGGGAGGCCTAGCATGCTGCAGTGCATGGGGTTGCAAAGAGTTAGACACGACTGAGCAACTGAGCTGAACTGAATGATAAGTGCATGGAAAGATCACATTGGTTGCTGAAAGGACAGGAGGAAATAGAACTAACACTTATTTAACACAAATAGTGCAATGTTAATTGTGCCGATTTGTGTGACAGATTAAAAGAAAATGGGGAATTTTGATCCTTCCTGAAATCCCATAGGAATTAAATAAAAATATATTTTAGAAAGAAACAAAGTAGAAATTGCCTAATTCACTTTTTAAGATTTAAATTTTAGTCAGAACCTATCTTTGAGTAGTGATTCAATTGAATGAGCTAATAAAAATTTAAATTGACTCACATGACTTCTGAGTAATTCATGCTTTACAACCTGCATTTTATTTCTGTTACTTATTTTTTTTTTTTTCCTTGCTCTATTCACTGGTATGGGGGAAAAGGTCATTTAAATGATACTATGCTATGCTAAGTCACTTCAGTCATGTCCCACTCTGTGCGACCCCATAGACGGCAACCCACCAGGCTCCCCCTTCCCTTGGATTCTCCAGGCAAGAACACTAGAGTGGTTTGCCATTTCCTTCTCCAGTGCATGAAAGTGACGTGAAAGTGAAGTCGTTCAGTCGTGTCCGACTCTTAGCGACCCCATGGACTGCAGCCTACCAGACTCCTCCGTCCATGGGATTTTCCAGGCAAGAGTACTGGAGGAACACATTAATCCTTGATATCATCAACTACAAACTGGAACTTGCCAGGAGCCTTGCCAGTCACTGAACAACAACAACAAGGGCATTTGCCATTGGGCAAACAAGGGCCTCTGTTGAGGTTGAACACTGCTGCTGCAGTTGCTGATCTTCAACACCCTCTGAGGGGAATCCAGGATGGAGAATGAAGCACTCTCTGCTCCAGGCAAACTAGTGGAGCAGGTCTTTAGATAGTTAAATATTTTCAGGAACTGATTTCATGATCCTAATCTTTGCTTACTCCTTGGAAGAAAAGTTATGACCAACCTAGATAAAATATTGAAAAGCAGAGACATTACTTTGCCAACAAAGGTCCATCTAGTCAAGACTATGGTTTTTCCAGTGGTCATGTATGGATGTGAGAGTTGGACTGTGAAGAAAGCTGACCACCAAAGAATTGATGCTTTTGAACTGTGGTGTTGGAGAAGACTCTTGAGAGTCCCTTGGACTGCAAGGAGATCCAACCAGTCCATTGTAAAGGAGATCAGCCCTGGGTGTTCTTTGGAAGGGTATGCTAAAGCTGAAACTCCAGTACTTTGGCCACCTCATGCGAGCTGACTCATTGGAAAAGACTCTGATGCTGGGAGGGATTGGGGTCAGGAGGAGAAGGGGACGACAGAGGATGAGATGGCTGGATGGCATCACTGACTTGATACAGTGAGTTTGAGTGAACTCCTGGAGATGGTGATGGACAGGGAGGCCTGGCGGGCTGCGATTCATGGGGTCGCAAAGAGTCAGACACGACTGAGCAACTGAACTGAACTGAACTGAACTGAACTGAATCTTTGCATCTCTTCCTATATAGAAAGTCATTAAATCCCTTCAGGATGACATCAGCTCCTCATGACTAGCAGAAAATGTTTTGTAAAGTAAGAGTTTGATTGCACTGAACTCCACCTTCACCAAAATCTTATATATTGACGTTCCCCCACTCCTTCTTTGGAGCAATATCTCAGACCTATCTAAGGTGTTGTCTCCCGGGCTGCAGTCCTCATCTTGGCCCAGATTAAACTTAAGTCACAACTCTCATGTTGTGCATCTTTTTAGTCAACAATATTTGTTTAATAATTATATCATTCTGAAAGCTGTAGTTCACACTAAATGCACAAGTTCTCATGGAAAAATCATGTCACTGTTTTGATCTCTGTAGGAGATCAAATAATTTATCTAAAGCAAAATTCATGGTCTCATCCTCACCATTAATTTACCCAAGCACATTATAAAAGTTTGCATTGATTAGCAGTTGAGTTCCAGAGCTTTACTATGTCAACTACAAATTGGCACTAGACAAGAGCATTGCCAAAAACTGCATAGCAAGGGCATTTGCCACCTGCCTCTGTGGATACTGAGCCCTGTGCTGCGGCAGCTGTTGACCTTCAATACCCTCTGAGGGAGTTCAGTGTGGAGTGAAGCACTGTGTGCTCCAGGGAATCTGATGGGACAGGTCTTTAGATAGTTGGATGCTTTTAGGAACAGATTTTATGGTTTCAATCCTTGTATATCCTCATATCTAGAAAATCACTAAATCCCTTCATGATGACATCAGCTCCTCCTGACTAGCAGAAAACCTTTTGTAAAATGAGGGCTTAATGGTATTGAACTCCACCTTCAGCAGTCTCTCAGAGCTATCTGAGATGCTGCCTCCTGGACTGCAGTCCTCATTTTGCCCCAAATAAAACTTAACTCACAACTATCACATTGTGCATCTTTTAAACTGACAATATTCTTTTAATAATTACATCATTCTGAAAGCAGTAGTTCTCCATAGGAGAACAAATAATTTATCTAAAGCAAAACTCATGGTCTCATGCCCACCATCAACTTATCCAAGCACATTATAAAAGTTTGCATTGATTAACAGTTGAGTTCCAGAACTTGACTAGAATTCCTAGAAATCAAGAACTGGAGGGGCCTTTAGAGATGACTTATTCCTTTCTTCACCAAAGAAGCAGAAACTCAGAAAGGAAAAGTGACTCCCAGTTAAAATAAAAAGAAACATATTGAAAATCAAGTGACTTGGTTTCCAGGCTCAGTTTTGTCATCTAATTTCAAAGAATGATTATTAGCTGAAAAAATAAAAGAATTAGTAATAAGAATAATTAGCAGAAAAATAAGAGTTTACTTCCTTAAATTTATCAAAAAATAAATGAAGCTCATGGAACATAAGTCTAACTTTTGTTGAAAGGAAGTTCAAAGTCATATTTAGCAAAGAACCTTATCTTCTAGTTCTTATGCGTATCCCCAGTGGGTCCATCATAGATTTACTTATTTTACATAATATGATTCTGTTAGGTAGGTAGAATAGGGAAAAGGAGTCCAAAATGGCGGTGGCTAAAAGAGAAGGAAGGTCAAAGGAAGGTCCGAGGACCAGAGTGAAGACTTCAGGCAGAACAAACAGCATGCCTGGCTAAGCCCAATTTGCATAGGGCAGGCCCAGGTGGAGGAAAAAACATATAAAAGGAGGAGCAAAGCGCTTTCTCTTGGACTCTCTCTCCTGCGTGCATGCGCTCTTTTCTTTCTCTCTCTCTCCTTCCTGCTATCTTCTAAATAAAATGGAGCAGTAACACTGATTTGCCTAAGAGCTGTAGCACAGTTTGTCCAAGTCCCGAGAGCTGTGACGCGCCGAGGGCTTTAATGTCCGTCGCTCCATATCTTTGTTGTGACGAGACAAAGAACCGAGGAACACACACTCGAGTGACAATTCCCTAGTTTAATGAAGAAGAAAGTCTCTAGCGTCCAAGGAAGCAATTCCTTAGTGTTCAGCAACAAAGAATGAAACAAATAAGGCCAAAGCTCCCAATTCTACCCAATGCAAAATACAGGAAAGAAAAAAAAGCTCTCTTTGGCTGCTAATGTCTTATGATGATAGTCATTTAGGGAATAGCACAAGCAAAAATGTGTGAGAAAGCAATGAGAGAGAGAAAAATGGAGAATATAGGAGAAAAGAGCAGTGTTACCATACTGCTAAAAGAAGTGCTACCATACCATAAAGAAGCAATCATTACTTAGTCTCTGCCCCATGATACACACAGCTGAATCTCTAGGTACGTGTACCCAGACAATGCAGTGAGTTAAGAAAATGATGATGCATAGTATTTATTCAGAAAATAGTTCCACTGGGAAAGGTTTAAATTTAAAATAAAAAAATAGGAAGAACTAAAGCTATACAGAATAACAGCTTGTCTAACATTACTTATTGTTCAGGAATGCTGTATAGTTGAACTCTTAACTTTCTCTGTCAGTGACATAATGTGGATTGTTGCATTTATCATCATTATGTTCTTATGCATTTATGGAATTCTTGGTTTCTAAGAATTATTTTTTTAAAAGGGATTATTTCTTTACAGATGTATTATTTAAATTCTTCAAAAAGTAGTATAACAGCATGTACTTTGTAAACCTGTATTACTTGTAGATTTTATCTCAAATGACTCAACACGATGAAATTACATTTATTCCTACCTTCTTATGCATGTGGGCTCAGTTGCAGCTGACTCTTTGTGGCCCCATGGACTCTAGTCTGCCAGGCTCCTCTGTTCATGGAATTTTCCAGGCAAGGATACTGGAGTGAGTTGACATTTCTTCCTCCAGGGGATCTTCCTAATCCAGGAATTGAACCCATGTCTCCTGCATCTCCTGCATTGGCAGGTGGATTCTTTACCATTGAGCCACCTGGGAAGCTCCCTACCTGCTTATACCTACCTACTTATACAAAACCCTGAACTCATTCATTTACATTCTAATTAAATATTGAATTTTTAAAAAATGAAAATTATAAAAGTATACCATTAAATATAAAGCACATTGTTAACATCTATTGAACTGTTAAAAATGACTAGATCTATTTCATTATTGTAACATTATTTGTGAAAATACTTCTAAACATTATGCAATGAGATTTACTGGCAGATTCCCCAATCAAGTATGCTGCTAAGATGCTAAGTCATGTCAGTTATGTCTGACTCTGTGCGACCCCATAGATGGCAGCCCACCAGGCTCCCCCATCCCTGGGATTCTCCAGGCAAGAACACTGGAGTGGGTTGCCATTTCCTTCTCCAATACATGAAAGTGAAAAGTGAAAGTGAAGTCGCTCAGTCGTGTCTGACTCTTCGTGACCCCATGGACTTCAGCCCACCAGGCTCCTCCGTGGGAGTTTCCACGCAAGAGTACTGGAGTGGGTCGCCAGTGTCTTCTCTGCAACTCAAGTATATTTTTATTAAAAAAGATTCTATGACTTTTAAGATTATACAGTGGCTCAGGATTATGAAGCAACCTTCATCTTTTAGACACTTCAACTCTTCCTGTATATCTCTGAAAAATTAATTGCTCTAAAGCATTTATTTCGTGTACCACTCACCTGTTGAGAAACCCAATTGGCTTTCCTATGGAATAAAGTACACACTTTTCATCCTAGCCTTTAAAGTTTCCCACGATCTGGCCACAGTCTAGCTTCAACACTGGCTGTGTTCCAGCCAAACTGAACCATGAAATATTCTATAAACTACTCATGACCCATGAATATTTGATCCCATTCTTGCCATCTGGAAGGCCTCTCCTTCCATATGTATTTTTGTATGCTGAAATAGTCTGCCTCAGCAATGAGCTAATTACCTTCCTTACCAAGAGCCTGCATTCGGGTCACAGATATTGCTTTTATCAATCTATCATAGTTCTGTGAATATGTTTTATGTCTACATCTATTTGCTAAATGCCTATTTACTGACAGTTACTTCTGTTTTCTTTGCAACCCACATCTGCTCAGCACTGTACCTTATCACAGCAGACTCACTAAATATTCAACTAAAATCACTGAACTAAAATGTGATTGCACCTTAGTTTCCTCTTTCGTGTTTTCCAAGGTGCCATGCACAGAACTGAGTACTAAATGTTCTAAAGTTGACATGATTTGTATTCTTATGTTATTAAACCAAAACTAAAATTGTCCCATTTTGCATTCATTTTCATTATGTTCTATGGGATTGTCAAATGCTAAAATCCGATCTCACTTAGAAGAAATAGATAATCCCTATACTTGGTGGTCATGGAAAGGATAAAAACAAAACAAAACAAAAGCAAGCCACACTACTATATCATTAGGAGTATGGAAATCTGACTTTTGGAGTGCCAACTTACCATGAACCAAATCACTGGGAGAATTTTTACCAAAAAGCAAAGTTTCTCATTCAGTGGTTATACTCATTGCCTAAAACAGTGATTCTTAAACTTTTGGTGCTTGCTTTTATTTCATGATATCCATCTTCCTAAATGAACTGCTTTTTGAATACTACTGATTTTTTAAGAAATAATTAAAATGAATTAAGATCTACTTTGTTCTGAATACATTGTTCTGAAATGTATTTAGGGAATGGTGAAGTTTGAGATTTCTACAACATTCTTGGACATAACTTTGGGCATCCTGTTATTGCACAAGAAGATTAAGAAACTGTGTCTTGTATCATCTGATGTCGTCAGTTTCCCAACAGATACACATATTGCTCATTTTATAAACATCTGTCCAGAATTAAATATGCAACCAGATATAATAAGATTTTCCACGTTTTTTAGTCAGAATTTAATGATATGGTGAAAGGTGATGTCTGAAAAACTTCTGTTTAATTTGCATAATCCATTAAGTCTCCATACATGACATTTCTACATTTCCTACTAGCTGCTAAAACATTTGACATTTCTTATTTGCTAAGTTTAATTCAGACAATGACTTTTCCATCCCTTGACAATTGTTTTTATCTAAATATCATTTTATTAGAACCAGAATTTATCCTGCATGATGCAGTGAACATTTGCATAATGCTAAACACTTGTCCATATTTTTGACAATATTTGCATAATGAACACTACAAATATTTGCATAATGCTAAACATTTGTTGTCAATGTTTTTTGTTCACACCCTTCACATTCTTTTAGCCCTCTTCCCTCTTACTCATCAGTTGGCCTAGCTGAAAGATTTAGTTCTTTTCATCTGTTTAAATAAATCAATACCATATTTTTAACAGAATATTTCTATTCTTCATGTATTCTTTGCATTCTCATCAACTTTTAGAAGACTTTCTGATACAAATGTCCCCAGAAAAATATTTAATGTATTTTCAAAAGAGAAATATAGAAACAAGAATAATCTCTAAATCAATAAGTTAAGGGCAAAAATGGCTTCTGGCAAGCGTTCCATTATCAAGTTGCATAATTAAGATCAATTTGTTCTCTACTATCTCACAGGATTTGGGAGAGGAAGACTTTGAACTATCAATTGAAGAAGAGAGAGAAAAAAACACTGAACAGATAGCTTACAGATGTGCTCAGCAGATTTTTACTAGTGTGCAGTAAAGTCTGCGGGCTTCCCAGGTGGCTCAGATGGTAGTGTCTGCCTGAGATGCGGGAGACCTGGGTTTGATCCCTGGGTCGGGAAGATCTCCTGGAGAAGGAAATGGCAACCCACTCCAGTACTCTTGCCTGCAAAATTCCATGGATGGAGGAGCCTGGTAGGCTCCAGTCCATGGGGTCACAAAGAGCTGGACACAACTGAGTGACTTCACTTTCAATAAAGCCTGCAGAAAATAACCTATTGTCCTTTGTATTTCACATGCTATTTTATATCAGTATGCTAAAGTTTCCATGGGTATAATTGATTTTACATTAAATTTCAACTTCCCACTCTTGTTTGTGAGTGGAACAACTACACATATTGATCATCATTTATCTTTGACCATCTTACATCTTTTTAAATTGAAAGTGAACATTAGGTACGTAGAATTTCATGGTGGCCTCCTATGACCTATGTATTTTTGAAGAATCAGACTTAGTGTGGTGGATGACTCTAACTTTCTTCCCCAGATAAACTCTACCTTCTAACAAAAGAAAAACACTGTACACTAAAGTTATGAACATTTTCTAATGTAATTTGTGAAATTTAAAATATAAAGAATTGTAGAAAATGTTCCTTATACATTATATGAAATACCATCAACATAGATTTATTTAATGATTTTTACTGACCTCAGTTATTTAAAACAACAAAATACAGATTTCATTATTTATAAACATTTTCTCAAAGAAAAGATGTTCTAAGATCCAAATACATAGCTGACTCTTATTTTTTACTGTGAAACAAAACTTACTCATTTGAGCATACAACCCTTCACAGCTCTACAACACTGCAGGCTTCATCTGCTTTTGAAAACATCTTACCATTAAAATCACTTCCTATAATTATACAATAAAGACAGAACTTTTTATTAAAAGCATCCATTAAATTTGTACATATTGCTTGGGATTGGAGGTCAAAGAAAGTCTTATCCTATTCTCTGTTAATCTTTGTCTTACCAGTGAACCAAGAGCCTCTAATCTTTACAGTCAAGAGAACATACTGGAGACACAATTATTTATTGGTTGCTTATTCAACCATCATTTATTACAAGTCTTCTTTGTACCTGGCACTAAATTAAGTGCTGGGAAAGTGAGGGAAAATAAACACACACATGTACTCACTTCCCACATAGTTTCTGTCCTGTGAGACTCTCAGTTCAGTCAGGAATATAGACCAATGAACATATTATTATTATTATTGTACTGAGAGGCTTGTACATCACACAAAGATTTTGGATGGTAAAGTGCAGAGTAATAGAATGATTATCCTGAAAGTAGGAAAAAACGGTTAGTAGACATAAGGAAGATGTATTGAAGCAGGAGAAGGAAGAGGCATTACTTTCTCCTTATTCTCTAATTTTTTTCCTTATTATTCTTCACCCTGAAAGAAAAAAAGAAGAAGAAGAAATGCAACAGAGAGAAAGGGAGCAAGGAGAGCTTTAGGGGTTGAAAGTAGGGTATAGGGAATACAAGAGGAAAGAGACAGCAAACAAAGGTGAAGAAAGAAGACGGGGTATAACTTTCTTGGTGCTCTTCATGTGTCCACAGCCAGATCAAGGCAGGGCAAACAGGGCACCCAGACCATATATCTATTAGGGATTGCTAAAAAATCACGTGAACAGGTCAAAAAATATGGTGGCTGCTACCTAACTAAGGTGTTCTCCTTCAATTGCTGAAATATAAACTGAAATGGCCTCTCCCAAGAAAGACAGCATTTTAATAAGAAATTAAATAAATTAATTTAATTTTAATTGATTAAAAATTAATTTTAATTAAGTTTATTTTAATTTTAATTTTAAAATTAAACTTTTAATTAATTAAATTCTAATTAATTAATTAATTAGAATGCTCTTTACATTCATTAACTCTGATGCTATTGTATAATGCTGATTATATTTTTAAATAATAGCAGTTTTAAGAACAAACAATTATTAGCCTGGCTGTTGCAGCAAATTATAATTTTGGCTGGGGAAGCCCCATATCTCTGTCAGTCATTGAACATGCATTGAGATATTTTGTCTTTTCTATAGGAATGAAGAAAAAGGGAAAAGAGAGGTCAGAGAGGAGCAGCAGTTTGGAGCAAGAGAAACTGGTATTAGTCCAGCCACACATCAGTATAAATATATCTAACATGGCTTTTGAAAAATTGACACTCATAGAAACAAACAAGATCCAGTGGGAATCAGAGAGGAAATTCAGGACCTCAAAGAGAAGTTCAGCTCAGTCGCCCAGTTGTGTCCGACTCTTTGTGATCCCATGAACTACAGCCTGCCAGGCCTCCCTGTCCATCCCCAACTCCCGGAGTCCACCCAAACTCATGTCCATCAAGTTGGTGATGCCATCCCACCATCTCATCCTCTGTCATCCCCTTCTCCTCCTGCCCTCAATCTTGCCCAGCATCAGGTCTTTTCCAATGAGTCAACTCTTCGCATCAGGTGGCCAAAATATTGGAGTTTCTGTTTTCAGCATCAGTTCTTCCAATGAATATTGAAGACTGATTTCCTTTAGGATGGACTGGTTGGATCTCCTTGCAGTCCAAGGGACTCTCAAGAGTCTTCTCCAACACAGTTCAAAAGTATCGATTCTTCGGCGCTCAGCTTTGTATATAGTCCAACACTTACATATATGACTACTGGAAAAACCAGTCTTGACTAGACAGAGTTTTATTGGCAAAGTAATGTCTCTGCTTTTAAACTGCTATCTAGGTTGGTCATAGCTTTTTTTCCAAGGAGCAAGTGTCTTTGAATTTCATGGCTGCAGTCACCATCTGTAGTGATTTTGGAGTCTAAAAAGTAAAGTCAGCCACGGTTTCCATTGTTTCTCCATCTATTTGCCATAAAATGATGGACTGAATGCCATGATCTTAGTTTTCCGAAGGCTGAGTTTTAAGCCAACTTTTCACTCTCCTCTTTCACTTTCATCAAGAAGTGCTTTAGTTCCTCTTCTCTTTCTGCCATAAGGGAGGTGTAATTTGCATATCTGAGGTTATTGATATTTCTCCTGACAATCTTGATTCCAGCTTGTGCTTCATCCAGCCCAGCATTTCACATGATGTACTCTGCATAGAAGTTAAATAAGCATGTTGACAATACATAGCCTTGATGTACTCCTTTCCCAATTTGGAACCAGTCTGTTGTTCCATGTCCAGTTCTAAATGTTGCTTTTTGACCTGCATACAGATTTCTCAGGACGCAGGTAAGGTGATCTGGTATTTCCATCTCTTTAAGAATTTTCCACAGCTTGTTGTGATCCACACAGTCAAAGACTTTGACATAGTCAATAAAGCAGAAGTAGATGTTTTTCTGGAACTCTCTGGCTTTCCCTCTCAAAGAGAAGATATTCTTACTAATAAAAAAAAGCACATTAAAATTATCTTATCAAAAGTCATAGGAAAGAATAAAACTGCCAAAGTCATTGAAAAATAAACAGAAAACAGTGAGTAACCCACGTAGGAGGTGCATTACAGAGACACAATAATCTTAAAAATATATTAGGTTTAAAATTATGGCATTTAGTTGTTTGTCTATGAATTTTGATATTAATAAAATTTAATCTCAATCATGTATACCTTGTCATATAGACACTTATATTAGCTCCTTTAAATTATAAGAGAACTTGATATGTATGCACTACAGAATTGCCTAGAAACTTGACAAATATTAAGTGAGCCTACTTCCCAAGTAAATTTCCTTTACACTAAACAGTGAACACTTTACAATGAAGCATCTGATGTTATCTATAAATCTTGTTGGTTCTCCTACCCTTACTTATAAATAGTTCTACCCTTATAAACAGCTTCCTAGACTTGGGTGTTGCACAATATCCCCACAAATGCCATAACCTTGCCCTACATTGTAGTATATAGAAAAGGAAAAATGAAAGAACAAATACAAAAATAATTGAGAAAAAATAAAGGATGTGTTGGGAAACCAAACATACAAAACTACACACGTTCTCACCTATACCCACTGTAACTCATTTCTGAACATTCTCTTAACACAGCCAGTCCCCAGGCAACAATGATGCCGAAGTGTATACTTAATGTATGTTCATAATATGGGATTCTAATTCTTATAATAAAGTTCGACTCACTCCACCACACTTGATTTGTTACTTAAAACATATTCTTGGGGAAAAAAGAATTTAAAAATTTTTTAAGACTTTCCTGGAGGTGCTGTAGTTAAGACTCCCCATGTCCACTTCAGGGAGCACAGGTTCATTCCTGGTTGGGGAAGTAAGGTTCTGCATGCCACACGGCATGGCCAGTACAATAATTTTTTTTTTTCCCACTTCCCAACATTAGAATTTATCATGCCTGTTTTAAACTTAACAACAGACAGTTTTGAGGTGTCTTGTTATGAATAGATCCAAATTTTGATAGAATATGTTATTTCAAATGAGATTTGGGTGAAAGGGTAGAAACGGGAATAGGTGACAAGAACAGAGCTGGCTTGTCTCCCTGACACAGTTATATTGGGAACAGAATATAAGAAAGAGTAAAAGTAGCTTTGAGAGGTACATATCCTTAATGATGGTCTTTGTCAAATTTAGACAGTTATGTTTTCATGTCTTCAGAATTAGGTTATTTGTTCTTCTATTCCATGAAAGCTAACTAGCACTAATTAAAATACAGACATGGTGAACAAAGTATTCATGGAATTTACTGTCTAGTGGGAAATAAAGATATTGATCAAACTAACACACATGTAAAAATATAGCTTGATAGACTGACAGTCTAGTGGGAAAGACATTAATCAATGTCTATCTAGCATATGTATAAATATTTCATTTTATTTATAGCAATAAATATTATTATTAGTTGCTCTGAAGATTTAGATATACAGTGCTAGGAGGATTTAACACAAGAATACTAGTGTTATTGTGAACATTTTGGATGTCCAGGGTATGTTGGACTGATCCTTTGTAATGTAAAAGACAACTGCTGAGAAATCTAACACTAAAAAGATAACAGTTGAAAAGAGGTGTAGTCATAAATCAATGATCTAATCTCAAGAATCTGGAAAGAGAACAAAATAAACCCAAACCAAGTAGAAAGAAAGAACAAATAAATACAGATAGACATCAGTGAAGTTGGACACAAGCAAAAAAAAAAAAAAAAAAGGAGAAAAAATGAAACAAAGCTTATTATTCAAAGACATTAATAAAATTGACAAGTGCCTAGCAAGACTGACAAAGAAATGAGGAGAAAAAGGCACAAGGTGTCGTATCAGATATGAAACATATCACTACAGATCTATTAATATCAATAAGGTAAGTGAATACTATGAACAGCTCTCGACTGTAATAACTATATTAATGTCAATATTGTGGTTTTGCATTATGTTACTATTGAGGCAAACTATACATGGGATGTACATAAATATCAGGCAATATATGTTTGATTTTAATTTTTCAGAGCAAATTGATTGAGACTGTAGGTTGTGGACAGACCACAGGGAAACCTTGAAAGACAGGATAAAGAATCTGGAATATATTCTCTAAGATGTTAAAAAAAAAAAAATGGTGGGTGGTTTTTAAACTGAAGAACAGATGTTCAGTGCCTTAGTTTAGGATGAAAAACACTGTATATTAGTGTGGAAAAACTTTTAATTCCAAACTATGGCAGTAAGAAATACAGAGTAAGTGCTCTTAAAAGAAAACATAACATTGATATACGGATTTTAAATGCAATTCATCAGTATTGGCAAAAGGCCTTCCACTGTTTCCACCTCTGCCTCTTGTCTGTTGGTGAGTCATTCTATGGCCTCGAAGAATTTGAGTTTTTATAACCCAAAAAATTAGTTTGATTTTGCAAGGAAATACAGAGAATTTAGCTTCTTATATAAAAGCTATAAATAGTAGTAGGACTCAAGAAAATATAGACTTTAAGTTTACACATTTATTACTAACCTATAATATTGAACATTTTTATATCTCTTTATAAACTGAAACTATAGCTTTATAGCTAAGTTCTGAGATAACATCGGCATTATAAAGTTAACACTTCCAGGAAACTTTATTTATGTGCTTTCCCCATACGTTATCATTTCCAAATAAATTTTCTAGTCAATATGACATTTTTTTTAACCTGAAGCAGAAAAATAGAATATTTCAAAGGAACATTAAACAAAATCTTGGTAGATCAATTTGAATTTAGAGGATTTATTTAATGATTTTTCTAAAGTTAAAATGAAATTTATTATGTGACTTCTTAGGCATTAATAACTCATTAACTTGCCATTTAGGACTGATTTACCAAAATAACAGCAAGCACACTACTTGTCTACTCTGAATATAAGTAAACTAATTCTGTGAAACAATTTTGCTGCCCAGTCCCTTAGGTGTTGTTATGACTTGGGGTTCATTCTAGTCATCTCTCAGACACTGCTCTTAATCTTTAGTAAGTCACATTGATCTAGGAACACAGTTCCATAGGTAAACCATCATTTTGACATCTATCTTTGAATTTTGTAGGCTGACTATAGCTTTGCCTGTAAAATTTCACTCATTGCAAGTAATGTATAATTTCTATCTCAATTTTTTTTTAAATTTTAATCAAATAACCAACACTTGCAGAGCACAGAACCATTTGCAGGAAATGGAGATTTATATGGTACATTCTTCCATGGAATCTATCATATATATCTTAGAATTTGGTTTTACTAACACAGAGGTCCTTAGATGACAAATGCTGCTATTTCCGAGGAGTTTATCTGCCCATTACAATCAATCTACCTACAAAAATGAAGAGAGTATTAAATCCAGGAAAAAAAACCCTCCTCTATTAAATCATAGTTAGGTCAATCAGAATTAGATAATGTAAAAAAGTAGTAGAAAGCCTGAAATAGTTTCTTCATGGGCAGCCATAAAATCTCAAAATAGATTGTTCAGTTCAGTTTATGGGCATTATCTTACCAGAAGATGAAAATAATTTAGAATTTATATGCCTTTTGTAATTTTAAATGGCAATCAAATTTAGTCTTTTTTTTTTTTAAATAACTTGAAAAGCATTACAGGGAAAAGAAACAGCCAAAAAGAGCTTTTTCAGCCCTTGTAACTGAAAAGATTTTGGTTTTCCCTGCTTTGGTTTAAAACATAAAAGCAAACAAACCCAAATTAAAAAGTAATTATAAGGAATCAAAATGTTCTGATTTTTGGCATAAAAACAAGTTCAACAAGTTTTGAAATAACAAAAATCAAGTTATCTCAAAAACATTTTGGTGCTGTAGCATGCAATTGGCCACTCTGTGGGTTAGACTAGTGGTCATGTCAGGACATATTTTTCTAATAGGTCTGACTGTCTCTGAAGTCACAACATAGCACCTTTTATTTTGGGGGGAGAATGGGCATGCAGTGATTATGAGTGTGGTATGAATGGGGAAACCAAGAGAAAAAGAACAGTTTTATAACCTCCCCTTTAAGCCACCAGATGTTACTAGTCCAAAGGAGAACTAGCCAATGCATCAACTTGGTCACACATTAAGTTGACACCAACCCTTTTTACAGTTCTTAGAATGCCATGGGGTCGCGAAGAGTCCGACACGACTGAGCGACTTCACTTTCACTTTTCCCTTTCACGCATTGGAGAAGGAAATGGCAACCTACTCCAGTATTCTTGCCTGGAGAATCCCAGGGACGGGGGAGCCTGGTGGGCTGCCATCTACGGGGTTGCACAAGTTGGACACGACTGAAGCGACTTAGCAGCAGCAACAGCAGCAGCAGCAGCAAAATGCTAGAAATCTATAAAAGATATTAATTCTAATAATAAATGTTTTTTCAAATACATTTATGAGGATGGGTAATATAATTTGAAAACCTTGGATATCAAAATTGAAATCAATTTGTTCTCTATGTATACGAGGTATAGAACACAAGTTTTATTGTGAATAGAAAATGTCAAAAGCCTTCTTGAACTGAACTTGGTGAGTATATTTCTAATGCTCTATCCTTACTAGTTTTTGGATTTTATCCTTATATTCATCCTTAAATTTCCTTCTCTGCCTGACAAATTTTACTCTATTCAAATTTTACTAATGAACCTGTTTCCCCACTAGATCAGAAAAAAAGTTTAGTCTATCTTATTTTAAAAGGAAGGTAACTTTCCATGGGGAAATAAGTGAGATTTTAATTCTCTGCAGTCTGTGTTCACAAATTTGTAAAGCAAAATTCCTTTCAGCTGACAGTGTGAGAATGAGGGGTTTTTGTAACAAAACTTATCTGTGCAGGAATGCAATGCACACTGAGTGGAAACTATCATGTAGCTAATGACATACAGGACCTGGGTCAGAGGTCTGAATTCCAGTCTCTTTCTGCTACTTTTTGTTGCATGAGTTTACATAGTAACAGCTTCTCTCACCCAATTTCCTTCCTGTGAAAGATCAACAAATGCTAAAGTAAATGTAAGGTGATAATGATTTAAAAAGACATTTTATATTATTTCGCTGTGAAATTTTGAACACCCTAATGGCACCCCACTCCAGTACTCTTGCCTGGAAAGTCCCATGGATGGAGGAGCCTGGTGGGCTGCAATCCATGGGGTCGCTAAGAGTCGGGCACGACTGAGCGACTTAACTTTCACTTTTCACTTTCATGCATTGGAGAAGGAAATGGCAACCCACTCCAGTGTTCTTGCCTGGAGAATCCCAGGGACGGGGGAGCCTGGTTAGCTGCCGTCTATGGGGTCGCACAGAGTCGGACATGACTGGAGTGACTTAGCAGCAGCAGCAGCAGCAAACAGACTCTGCTGCTGAGAGGGATTGGGGGCAGGAGGAGAAGGGGACAACAGAGGATGAGACGGCTGGATGGCATCATGGACTCGATGGACGTGAGTCTGAGTGAACTCCGGGAGTTGGTGATGGACAGGGAGGCCTGGCATGCTGCCATACCTGGGGTCGCAAAGAGTTGGACACAACTGAGTGACTGAACTGAACTGAACTGACTGAACCTCTTACAAAACTATAGTACAATTTCAAAAACTGACAAAGTATATCTACCAAGGGGCTTCCCAGGTGGTGCTGGTGGTAAAGAACCCACTGGCCAGTGCAGGAGACGTAAGAGACATGGGTTCAGCCCTTGGGTTGGAAAGACCCCCTGGAGGAGGAATATGGCAACCCACCCCAGTATTCTTGCCTGGAGAATCCCACGGACAGAAGAGCCTGGTGAGCTGCAGTCCATAGTGTCCCAAGGACACAACTGAAGCAGTTTAGCATGCAGGCCAGAGTCAAGATGCAAAACATTTCTACCACTGCTAGGATCCTTCACTGACTGTTGCTTCTCCATGAGTGAACTGTGTGATTGAATTGCTTAAAAAATCATGAAAACTCATGTTGCATTTGTGGTCATGTAGAAAACAGAGGTCCTTATCTATAGGACTGAGATGTTACCAGAAATTATTGAAGGAAACTTCTAAGTGGTTAAATGATTCCCTGTCTTTATTACTGCTTCCCTTTTCTAATTCTTTGCACCCAATCACAGAATGACATTTTGAAATTTTAATAGGAATCTCTCCAGCATAAAAGGAGTCCATCATTCTCTGCTGCTTTAGGTCCACATGTCCAAACTCACTCAGTTCAGTTCAGTTGCTCAGTCGTGTCCGACTCTTTGTGACCCCATGAATCACAGCACACCAGGCCTCCCTGTCCATCATCAACTCCTGGAGTTCACTCAGACTCACGTCCATCGAGTCAGTGATGCCATCCAGCCATCTCATCCTCTGTCATTCTCTTCTCCTCCTGCCCCCAATCCCTCCCAGCATCAGAGGGAGAGATTTTCCAGTGAGTCAACTCTTTGCATGAGGTAGCCAAGGTACTGGAGTTTCAGCTTTAGCATCATTTCTTCCAAAGAAATCCCAGGGCTGATCTCCTTCAGAATGGACTGGTTGGATCTCCTTGCAGTCCAAGGGACTCTCAAACGTCTTCTCCAACACCACAGTTCAAGAGCATCCATTCTTCAGCGCTCAGCTTTCTTCACAGTCCAACTCTCACATCCATATATGACCACAGGAAAAACCATAGCCTTGACTAGATGGACCTTTGTTGGCAAAGTAATATCTCTGCTTTTCAACATGCTATCTAGGTTGGTCATAACTTTCCTTCCAAGGAGTAAGCGTCTTTTAATTTCATGGCTGCAGTCACCATCTGCAGTGATTTTGGAGCTCAAAAAAATAAAGTCTGACACTGTTTCCACTGTTTCCTCATCTATTTCCCATGAAGTGATGGGACCAGATACCATGATCTTCGTTTTCTGAATGTTGAGCTGTAAGCCAACTTTTTCACTCTCCTCTTTCACTTTCATCAAGAGGCTTTTGAGTTCCTCTTCACTTTCTGCCATAAGGGTGATGCCATCTGCATATCTGAGGTTATTGATATTTCTCCCGGCAATCTTGATTTCAGTTTATGCTTCTTCCAGCACAGCATTTCTCATGATGTACTCTGCATATAAGTTAAATAAGCAGGGTGACAATATACAGCCTTGACGTATTCCTTTTCCTATTTGGAACCAGTCTGTTGTTCCATGTCCAGTTCTAACTGTTGCTTCCTGACCTGCATATAGGTTTCTCAAGAGGCAGGTCAGGTGGTCTGGTAATCCCATGTCTTTCAGAATTTTCCACAGTTTATTGTGATCCACACAGTCAAAGGCTTTGGCATAGTCACTAGCATGACATAAACATCTCCCTGGAATAAGACTTCTTTTAAACCTCCTGGCCAAATCTGTGCCTATTTCCTCTACTCCTGATCCTGGACACCACGACAAGCTAGCCTCTAACACCAGACTGGGCGTGCATGCTGAGTCACTTCAGTTGTGTCCCACTCTTTGTGACTCTGTGGACTGTGGCCTGCCAGGCTTCTCTGTCCATGGGATTCTCCGAATGAGTTGCCATTTCCTCCTCCAGGGGATCTTCTCTACCCAGGGATCGAACCCATGTCTCTTGAGCTCTCGTATTACAGTTGGATTCTTTACTGCTGAGCTACTAGGGAAGCCCATTACACAAGATTATCTCAGCTTTTTGTATCTATACACTATTTACCCATAATGCATCCTCTGTCAGGATTTCCTCTCATTCTCTTTCATTCCTCCCTCTGACTCAGTATACTTGGAATAATTCTATTTATCTTTCATGGTGCAACTTAGTTATCATTTGCCTTAAAAACGATTTTCTGATAGTTGACCATCTCTATGGCTCTTGCTTTTTTTAAAACTTAGGTTTTTGTTTATGTGTTTATATATTATTATTATTCGTGTAAGAGCAGTTAACATGAGATTCACCCTCTAAAATGTTGAAATGCACACCACCACAGTGTCAATTATGGGCACTCTGATCTAGAGTAGATCTCTAGAACATTTTCATCTAGGATAACTGAAGCTTTATACCCACTGAACAATGCCCCATTTATCCCACTTCCCAAACCCTAGGCAACTAGTATTATATTCTCTGTTTCTTGCAAGCTATAAGTTTGTGAGCCCCTCAAAGGTATCATATTTTTCTTATTTCATGGATCCCTAAATCATGACCAAGTATACACATGACACATACATGTGCTACGTGTATGTCTATGTTTTAAGATAAACATATCAATTCCATTTTGGTCAGATGAAATTGTGCTATAATTTTCAACAGTAAAAATGTTTAATGAAATGTTTGGATAGATGAGAAATTAGATTCAGTTAAGTTCAGTTCAGTCACTCAGTTGTGTCCGACTCTTTGCGACCCCATGAATTGCAACACGCCAGGCCTCCCTGTCCATCACCAACTCCCGGAGTACACTCAAACTCAAGTCCATTGAGTCGGTGATGCCATCCAGACATCTGATCCTCTGTCATCCACTTTTCCTCCTGCCCGCAATCCCTCCCAGCATCAGAGTCTTTTCCAATGAGTCAACTCTTTGCATGAGGTGGCCAAAGTACTGGAGTTTCAGCTTTAGCATCATTCCTTCCAAAGAACACCCAGGACTGATCTCCTTTAGAATGGACTGGTTGGATCTCCTTGCAGTCCAAGGGACTTTCAAGAGTCTTCTCCAACACCACAGTTCAAAAGCATCAATTCTTTGGCATTCAGCTATTATCTAAATTAGATTAGATGATATCTAAATAAAAATGTGTGTGTGCCCAGTTGTGTTCAGCTCTTTGCAACGCCATGGACTGTAGCCCTCCAGGCTCCTCTGTCCATGGAATTCTCCAGGTGAGATTACTGGAATGGGTTGCCATGCCCTCCTCCAGGGGATCTTTTGGACCCAGGGATCAAACTGTGTCCCCTGCACTGTCAGGCAGATTTTTTACCACTGTGCCAACTGGGAAGCCTATCTAAATAACAATAATAATAGCATAATAATAGTAATAATTTTATTCATGTATCACCTCCCACAGCAATTAATAAGTATTTGTTATGTGCCAGGCACCGTGCTAAGTATTTTACATACATTATTTGAATTGATTCAACTTTGTTGTAACATGATTGTGTGAAGAAAAAAAAAAAGTCAAAGCCATGGTACCTCCCCTGATGATCTCTAGGACCAAGACCTAGGTCAGCATCTGGGACCAGGAAAATTGAGAGAGACTCATGAAAGTATAAAAGATTTCACGAATCCAGAGGTCTCAGGGAAGAGGGACAGGAGCTAAGATTCAGGTTAATACGAGCTGGCAAAACGTAGAGGCTGGTGCTGCTCCCTCTGTCCTCTTAAAAAACAATAGAAACCACCACAAGGCTTAAGCTTAGGCAGTTTGGCTTACAGAGTTCAAAAACAAAGAGCTTTCCTTGGATCTTTAGTCCCTTTGGCACCGCTCCCATGTTCTCATTCGACCTACACTCTCTTGTCTAATAGCTTTTTTTAAAGTACAAACAAATCTTCTTAGTTTACACTAAAACATAAAGTTTGGAGAATTATGCTTTGGTCTTGGAGCAACCTGTTAGTTTATTACATTGTTAATATCCAAAATATAAGTTTTTTGGTGTTTTTTTTTTTTTGCAGAAAGTCAAATGATTGCTAGACTGCACTATGTCATTTCCTGGATACATATATAATATATTTGGTTTCCTACCTTTAGTTTTATCCTGGAGCATAAATAGAAGGAATTTGAGCTTGGGGCCAAGCTTTGGAAATAGAAGAAAAGAGTATGTTAAATCCTTGTTCATGGATCATTAGACATAACGAAAATGAATCTTCCAGATGCCATTATTGCCACTCTAACCGAAGCAAGGGATAATATGTCTTGAGAATTGCAAAGAAAGGCCATATAACCCAGCAAGGCTCAGCACAGATCTGATTATACAGCCTCCTCTGGGAATTCTGCTCTTCCCTTCCCCATCATGACCCTCTATGCCATTCTCATCTGTCCTTTAAATTACAGTTATGTTTCACTCCATAATCAATTTACTTGAATAGAGCAGGATTATGTTAGAACTTTGTTCTTAATATATTCCTCATCATTTAAAACTTTCTTCATTTTTCCCCAAATTATGTTGACTTCAATTCAAAGTAAATTCTGACCCACTGTGAGATGAATGAGAAATGGAAAATATAACTATTTGTTACTTCTCAATAATCTTATCACGGATTATATCTCATTTTCTGTCAAAGAACTTTTTCATTAATAAAGCATAACTCATCAAATATCAAAATGATTCTCTTAAAGCACCTGTAATGGATTACTTACAAAATTCTGTTAAACTTTTTCTCATAGTAATACTGTGGTGTAGGAAGCATTGTTTATAATTTTGCCAGTATGTGTGTTTGTATACATTATAATTATAATAAAATACATTACATAAACAAATGTATGTTCCTTACAACATATAAATAAATAGAAATGTGTAATAATATATATAAACATACTATGATAAGATATATCTAAATTTTTTCTCTATCCATCATACTCTGTACTTCTTAAAATAATGCTTCACATCATCAGATAAATCTTCTGGTAAATGTCATCTTTTCTATTCACTTACATGATATTTGAAAATATATGTGTGTGTATATATATATATATATATAATGTATTTATATAATACACGGTTCAGCAGGTAGAGAATCTGCCTGCAATGCAGGAGACACAGGAGACTTGACTTCAATCCCTGGGTTGGGAAGATCTCCTGGAGGAGGAAAATGGTAACCCACTCCAGTATTCTTGCTTGGAGAATTCCATGGACAGAGGAGCCTGGCAGTCCACAGTCCAAAGAGTCACAAAGCGTTGGACAAGACTAAATGACTAAGCAGTATATATTTTATAATACATATTACAGAGAGAAACATGTTTAAAATACATATGAATCATGTCATATTTTGGCAACCCAGATAAAACGCAACACCTGATATCAAGGAATTCAGTTTGGTTTTACTAATATTCCAAGCTCTGTATCACATAACAATGCTCTGAATGATCATTCCAGAAGTCAACATCTCACATGCTTTTTCCAGTTATCATGACCCACAGGTCTAGCTAAAATCACCAAAGAATCATCTGTGGATGCTTATAGAACTAAATAGAAAAACTCTGATCCTTTAAGGGGATCTCAAACTGAAAGTAAAAGGTGTCTCCTTTTTCATTATAATATATACCTCAGTCAGAACTGTAATATTCTATCTGACCAAGTAACTACAATAAAAGAGAACAAAGAGCCTCAGTTTACCCTTGAGGTATCTTGGTGTATAAGTAGCAGCCTTAATGTATACAGTACTGTGGAAAATAAAATACATATTTCAGCTTTGGAGATGTGATATGCTCCTATTTAGGTTCTGACCATGAATGCTGACAGGAAAATGAGACTTCATGAACTCAGACTCTAATTCTGGAGAGTCTCACTTTTATTGGAATTAAAATCATCAGGGGATAAAAATCAAAAGTAAAAATATTCCTCAACACCTTAGAGTACTTTTATACACTTCAGAGAACCCATAATTCTGTCTTACAAATAATTTGGAATTTTTTTTAATATGGCTGATTTTAGTGCAAAATAAAAGAAGTGAAAATCTATGTTATAATCTTTACAGGCTGTTCTCAGAAGTGTGTTATTGGGACCTATGATCACTCACTGGGTTAAATGTAAATGCATGCCTATCTATTTATATTATTTGCATAAACTGATCAAATTATAGCTCCCAAAGATACTTTTCTATCTTAAAATATTTTTAAAAATTTGAGTAATTCACTTATTAACATTTCTCTGAATTATTTTATTAATAAATTTATTCAAGTGACTATTAAATATTAGGCACTCCAAGCTGCCAAGAGAGTCAATACATAGCCAACCTTGAGGAACTTAAAGCTTATTCAAATCAGCTTTATAAAATCATATTAAAATACTCATTTAAACTGGTCTAGACAGGTAACATAGTTCTAATTAATTCTTTGTTCATAACTCGCAAAACTCCATAAAATGTGTCTGTTCCTTTTTCTTAAAGGTAAAAGATTCAAATTTTTCATATATCCCCAGTCTCCAGTCTGTTTATCTATGAACACTTAAAAGATATGGAAATGAATGTTAAATATGTGTAGCTCCCTACCCATGCCCTTGAAGACAGTACAGAGCTTTCCCTCTTAGACGACTAGGCACATGTCTGAGGCTGAAGCTGACACAAACCAGCCCTTTCTTTTCCCTTTAGCAACATAATCCTCTGAACTAAGACGCCTCAGATGGGCAACAGACCGTCTCCTCTCTTTGGTTACGCGCTCGCTTCTCCCATCTTCTGGGTTCCCTCAGATGAAAAATGATTTGCTTTCTAAACCATTGGAAGCTCATTACTTTAGAAACATAATTCATAGTTATTTTGGAGTTCTAATTTTATATTTTCCACATCCTGAAATAATTTGATAACATGTTTTCCTAGGTAATCTAAATGTCTCCAAATCCTCTTTCATCTAAGGTAACTGTACTAAGTCCTGAGCCCTCTGCCATAATTCTGAAGTATACCAGGACACATATCTTTTCTCTTGGTCACTCTTATCTCTCCTACTGAACTCCTGGCTTCCCTTTAATCCCCATGGCCTCATTTCTCACTATTGATGCCAGATGCTACCCTATCTCCATATCACTTGGTCCCCAATGTGGAAATAAATCATTAATTCCTCATTAATACTGAGTTAGTGTATGTATTAGACAGTACCCAAACTGTGAAGCTGATGGAGGAGAATCACAGTTCAGGATATTAAATAATTGAAAACTGGATATCAATATCATTTTCTCAAGTTTCTTAACCATTCTTAGAAAAGAGGGCTTTATTATGCCCTCTCTTTAGGCACAGAGCTGTTCTGAGGCCTTTAGAACTTCAGAACAGAAAGATGTTCTCTGCTCATCATCTTGCCTCCCCATTCCACTAACTGACAACACAGTATAAATCCAACGCAGAATAAACCCACATATAACAAATCATATAAACAAAAATGAAACACTCTAAGGCAACACCTGTTACTTCATTATATAAAAGTTTGTGTATTTTCCTAATTTTTCCCTATATATGCTTTATTTCCTATACCTACAAAGCCTATTAAAGAGTTTCCTAAATGAGAGTAGTGTGTCCCAGAAATGAATTAGTCACTATAGAAGATGTAAGGAATCCCACAGATGATACTCTGCATTTTATTAAATAACACTTTTTTCCTCCTCCTTTCATGTGACATTGTATTTATTTGCTTGCATAATCTCTGTCTAATCTACCTGGAAAAGTGTCACTTCAAATAGCATTTCTGAGAAGTGGCAATCGTGTTCTCTGGGAAAGGATCATCTGAAATAAAAGTGAGTCATTTGGAAGAAGCAGACTGGGCTGGCTGGGAGAAGGTACTGAAACATGACAAGGGAAATTCAAACTTCTTATTGGAATGAGAGTTTGGAACACTTGTACTTTTTGAGCAGACTTAGAGATATATAAATATATTTACAGGCTTATTAATCCTCTGTCTTTGAGCCAGCAGTTGAAGATGAGTTCTTAGCAATGATCTGTCTGTTTTGATCTCTGTGTGCCAACCTCACCTTTCAGCACTTTCAAGACAAAATTGCCTCCAGACCAAAAAGCAGTAAACACCTCTTGTTGGTTAGTGTTAGTCACTCAGTCGTGTCTGACTCTTAGTGATCCCATGGACCATAGCCCACCAGGCTCCTCTGTTCAAGGGATTCTCCAGGCAAGAATACTGGAGTGGGTTGCCATGCCCTTCTCCAGGAGACCTTCCTGATCCAGGGATTGAACCCAGGTCTCCCACATTGCAGGCAGATTCTTTAACATCTGAGCCACCTGGGAAGCCTGCGTACCTCTTACCCCAGAGCAAAAGCTTGCAATTGTCAATGGCTACTCTTGGCTTTGGGCTTCCCCAGTGGCTCAGCGGTAAAGAATCCCCAGCAATGCAGGAGACTCTGGAGAAGTGGGTTTGATCCCTGGGTCAGGAAGATCCTCTAGAGAAAGAAATGGCAACCCACTACAGAATTCTTGCCTGGAAAATTCCATGGACAAGGAGCCTGGCAGGCTACAGTTCATATAGTTGCAAAGAGTCGGACACAACTAAAGCAACTGAACACTCACACACACACTCTAGGCTTTAGGGGCTTCCCAGGTGGTACCTTGGTACCACTCGCCAATGCAGGAAATTCAGGAGAAATGGGTTCCTGATCCCTGGGTCAGGAAGATCCCCTGGAGAAGTAAATGACAAGCCATTCTGGTACTCGTGCCTGGAGAACTTCATGGACAAAGGAGCCTGGAGGGCCATAGTCCATAGAGTTGCAAAGAGTCGACACGACTGAGTGACTAAACATGCACTGTAGACTCTAGAATTCTCTCTTCCATCCCTCTGCTTCCCCCCAACCCTTCCAGTTTTCCTTCTTGTCTCTTTTTGTTTATTCCATGAAAACCGTCCCATCTCTTAGTTTCCTAATACATGCTCTTAAATGGATGAAAGGGAAACATATGGGCAAAAGAGGACCAGGGAAAGGCTGCAATACTCACTGTTCTCTTCTAAGATAGACATTTTTACTGTACTTCACAACTTTCCTTCTCTCTAATAGGTTTGCTGTTTTCATGACAACTTTGTAAAATTGCATTCCTAAGTTAGTTCATCACTGTTTTTTATTATATGCACTTGAAACTTTCCAGAACCCTTAACCGAAGAGGCTTCAGTAAATGGAATTAGCTATTGGGTTCTACAAAGAGTCAGAGAAAAAAATAACGGTAGTCACTTGGTCAAGAATATTTACACAATACTTAACCATCTGAGCTCACAAGATAAAGGACAGTAACTGTTTCTAACATGATCAGTAAAACTGGACTTGTAGCAGGCTTTTTGGTCCTTATTGCTGGAACACTGAGTTTTCAAAGGAGAACTCTATATTGAAATAAACTTATTGACACACAAAGTATGCATCACATAAATATTTAATTACACAACTACATAGTTCTCATAGTGAACCCATGTCCCCATTCTTTACATTTAGCTTTCTTACAATTAGCTTTGCATCTAGGCAGCATTGTCCACATTACAAAAGGCAAAATTAGAGCTCTCTTTTTTAAGAATGTAATTAATAAAGCTATAAAAACAGAATGGAAAATCTAACATAGTTTGGAAATCATTGCAGAGAGATCTCAGTTTCCTGAACTTTTAGAATATAGGATTTATGCCTTTATTTTCTGAAAGATATGGCCTGATTTTTTTTTTTTTTCCTGAGAAGCTACGTGGCATTACTTCATCCTCAGATTCACTTTTGCCCTTGGACTCTTTCTCACCCTTCTCCTCCTTTGGGAGCAAGGGAGAGAGAAAAAAAGAAATGTTTCAGCCAACTGGCTTTATTAAAGCTTTCTCATCTACAAGGCATGAGAATATGTTTATGAATCTGTTTCTCTTCTGATTGGCAATAAGATGTACAATTGTTCTTTAATTAGAACCTTCTGAGTCCTGTCATATTGTTTAACCCGAGTGTTTAACCTACTTAAATCCAAGGGCAAGTTATGACATGGGCACCTGATAATCTAATTATCAGACAATGTAGGACAAACTAAACACTGACACCAATGATTCACTGAGTTATTTTCTTTGCTGATTACTAGACCAAGGGAATTACAGAGGGAGTGTACTGAAAATCACGGTAAACTAGATTATGAGATTGAGTTCGAGCTTTGATCCTGACAAAATTTATCGGTATGGGGCTGAGTAAACCCCTTAAGGTTACTAGAACTTGATGTTTCTATCTTTAAAAATATATTTTATAAGATTATCTCCAGGTCTCAGATTCTATAATTCTAATCAATACATGAACAGAGATTGAAGGACAGAAAGAAATATACACGTATGTTACCAAATGGTTGTATGGATTTGAGAAACCATATTTAGTTAATACTTTCTCAGTGATGTTTTGCCTTTGTGACATTTTAATGAAAACATTTGCTAACATTGGCAAGAGATTTCCTACTTCAAATATAATCAAGACATATCTGTGAAGACTATTTCTTCCAATTCCATCTCTTGTACAACTAGCAGAAAATATCAACGTCATACCTCATTGAAAATCACACACTTGCCTCCTTTCCCTGATGTCTGGCTGTAAACAAAATCCAAGAGCAATGTCTTTTACTTTTGTGTGTGTGTTAGTTCCTGTTCGTGTGTGAACATCAGGCAGTGATTCATACTCCTGACACCCCGCCAGCACAGCTGGGTAGGCACACAGTTCATTTCATAACAAGGGGGACAAAGGAAGAAAGACAGGGAGAAAAGTTAGCTTGCTGCTGCAAACTTTCCTAAGAAAACAGCTTAAAGGAAATGCAGGTTGTTGGGAGCTAGACAAAGTTATGTTAATAACAGTTAATATGTTTTATATGCCTTGAAGTTACCTATTCCCTCTGGAAACCTCACTCTTTTCCATCAAAAAGAAGCAACCATCTATGAATATTACCAGGATTTCACTAAGATGACAAGTTGGAGATACAAACAATAACATAAAAATACTCCACAATAATTTGGAACTTTTTTGAAAGAAAGCTAGAAATAGAATATTAAATGTAAGCGGAAAGAAAGATATTGTGCAAGCGTTGAAAACACAACTGAGAAATATGTGCATTTTAGCTTTCAGAGTGTGAGTAGATTGATATAGTAGAATGTCAAAATGACATGTTTAACAGAGCTGTCCATAGGTGAAGGCCTTCTTAGGTGGCACAGTGGTAAGGAATGCAAGAGATGAAGGAGAAGCGGGTTCAATCCCTGGGTCAGGAAGAGCCCCTGGAGGAAGACATGGCAACCCACTCCAATATTCTCTTGCCTAGAAAATCCCACAGACAGAGGAGCCCGGTGGGCTGCAGTCCATGGGGTCACAAAGCCTTGGGCACAACTGAGCATGCATGCGTGCATGTTAGGGTTTTCTATATATAGTATCATATCATCTGCAAACAGGAACAGTTTTGCTTCTTCCTTTCCAGTTTGGATTCTTTTTATTTCTCTTTTTGGTTTTATGATTGCTGTGACTTGGGCTTCCAATTCATTGGAAAAAAAGTGGGGAGAGTGGCCATCTTTGTTATCCATATCATCTCTGCTGTTAATTCCCTATAGATTTTTTTTTCAGTTAATATATTCATTTTGATTCTTTCTAATATTTCTCAATCTTTGCTGAAGTTTTCACTGAGTCCCTCCATCCTTCTCCAGGTTTCATGGACATCCTTATGACTGTTTTTTTGAATTCTTTATCAGATAAATTATTCATCTGCTTTTCATTAGTTTTTTTTCCTTAGAGCTTTATCTTGTTCTTTAATTTGGAACATATTCTTCTGTCTCCTCATTTTGTTTGACTTATGCTTTTTGTTTTTATGAATTAGGCAAAAACAGCTACCTTTCCTGGTCTTAAAGGGATGGCCTTGTGTGGGAGCTCACCCTGCGTAGACTGCTTGCGCCTAGTGGATATGGCAGGCCAGCTGGGGCTGGAGCGAGTCAGGACGGAGGCAGGCCCTTGGAGTGCTGTGCCCAAGGCAGCCTTGGTCGGATAGCTGGAGCTGAAGCTGGAGCAGTTGGGGGCAGTCCTGAGGGGACTCAAATAATGACACTTATCAGCGCCCCCAACCCTAGCAGGGGCTCTAGAAGTTCCCTGCTTATTTGGCAGAAGCCCTAGGGTTAGTAAATAGATTTGTTTCATGGATAGTATAGATGCCCCTGAAGCTGTTGGGGTTTTTTGCTGTATCTCAGGGCAGGCTGGCAAGACTATGATTAAGTCCCTCAGCTTATCTCTGCTCACTGCAGGTCGCCCTCCTGTAGGGTGGGGTTCCCATGGATACAGTGTCTCTGTCTTCTCACTCAGTACTAAGTGGTCCTTCTTTGAGCGATAGCTGTTCAATTAGCCCTCAGGTCTTTATTAGGAGGCATTGCTCGAGACATAGGTTAATATTCAGTATGTTCATGGGAGAAGGTGAGCTCAGGGTGTTCTACACCACTATCTTGCCTTTTCCTTAGAGGATTGTTTTTAATTACATGGTCCTCTAACTTACTTAGAAATAGTTGCTGCTACTGCTGCTAAGTCGCTTCAGTCGTGTCCGACTCTGTGCGACCCCATAGACGGCAGCCCACCAGGTTCCCCCGTCCCTGGAATTCTCCAGGCAAGAACACTGGAGTGGGTTGCCATTTAGTTAGTTGACACTTATTTTGTAATATTTGCTTAAATGAAGCATATCTTTGGGTTTCTATTTTAAATGTTGAATAATTTAAATGTGTATTTGGTTTGGGAGGTTAAAACAGAAAATGTGCTTGTTTTTTTAAGATTTCTCAGAAAACTGTAAAAATCTTTACTTTTGGAAACAGGCCTAAAGATAGAAGTAGTTCTTCAAGTTGAATAAACCTTCAGTAAAAGTTGCTCCCTTTGCCTTTTCCACCACCCATTAGTCAACTGTCATTATTCAAAACTTGGCTCCTGTGGCATCTGCTATGGAAGCCTTTTCTCATACCCTTCCATGGACTAGTAAGGTTCTACTGAGAATTTCAAGAGCATCATAAAGCAGTGAACACGTGATTAAATGAGTGGGCTGTGGAGATGTTTTGCCAAAGTTTAATTCCAAGCTCTACTACTTATCTTCTGTGTACTTTCGACAAGTTTCCTAAACAGTTTGTTCCTCAGTTTTATTTGTACCTACTACATGGGGTTGCTGTAAGGACTAAATGAACTGATGATTGGAAGGCACTGGAGAAGTGCCTTTCCCAAAGTAAGCACTCAATAAAACATTAGCTGTGATAAACATGATTCCAGGCTTAGCAGTGGAGAAGGAAATGGCAACCCACTCCAGTGTTCTTGCCTGGAGAATCCCAGGGACGGTGGAGCCTGGTGGGCTGCCGTCTATGGGGTCGCATAGAGACGGACACGACTGAAGCGACTTAGCAGCAGCAGCAGCAAGCTAAGCAGAGATTGTGGCAACACTGATTGTCCTTGTCTGTCTTCCTAAATACGTTTGTGGGCTGAAGGAATTCAAGGAGTTGGCCTGCAGTCCATTCGTTCCCTTCTCAGGGAGTGGTAGAATACTTTGGGGGATAAAAGGAAGACAAGTTATTCAGTCTTACTGCCTTAATCTTTGGCCCTCGGAGTAAAAAATCTAATAATAGTTACTAGGAGGAAGAAAGCTTATCTGAATATTCTTATCCAGATGCCCATAACTAAAGGATTATTGATAATAAGTAAATCCAGATTCTATTAGGCATCTATTAGGCATAGATCTCTAGAGAATGTGATATAAGCTATGTAACTCAGAATATATATATATATATATATAAAAGATGTTTCATACTTAAATAACTTAATGTTCCTTGCCATATGAAGAACGCTGCCACACCTTGGTTGGTGCCCTCATCCATTATTCTGGACCAGACAGAAAGTGTCCACATAGAAATGAAAAAGAGGGAGAAGCACAGGGAATATCTTGAACCTCTCCCTCCCTGCCTTCTTGGTGTGTTGTTTTTTTTTTTGATAGCCTATACCTCTGAAATTATTAGTACGATGTCTCTTCTTGTGTGTCTTACTTGGCAATCTGTACCTGTCTTTGCTCAATTATAAATTATTCTAACTTAGAGGCTTTGCCTTTGATTTTATTAATGTATCTGATTCAGAACTCAGAATAGATACTAAAAGACTTCTAAGAAAAAAATTTTTTCCCTGTTGTCTTGAGCAGTTTTCTTGCATCCAAGGGCTCAGTTTGTTGGGGGTTTTTTTCCTGGATGTTTCAGTGAGGAAGAAAATCTCTGAAATTCTGCCCAGTACCTGATGAAATGATCAGTGTTGTTATACTTGAGGCTATAGATCCATCAGAAGCACCAAAAATCACACATTGTCATTCTATGAAACATAATCACCCTTGTTTCTTAAATAATTTAAAGATGAGGTTGCTGGATTTGTTCACAGACTATTACATTATATTTAGAAACTTAACTTCTATCCTTGTTTCCTGTCAATTTGATAGTGTTAGCTGGCCACTTCTGTCCAACTCTTTGAGACCCCATAGACTACAGCCCGGAGGCTCCTGTGTCCATGGAATTCTCCAGGCAAGAATACTGCAGTGGGTAGCCATTCGCTTCTCCAGGGGATCTTCCTGACCCAGGAATAAAACCCAGGTCTTCTGCATTGTAGGAAGATTCTTTACCATCTGAGCCACCATTTGTTCACAGATTACTACATTCTATACCTGTCTCCTGTCAACTGGATAATCTCAACACTGATGTTCATCCTGTATCCCAGCAGAAGGTTTTGGACCACCTGGACATACATGCCACATTCAATCAGAAGTTGGCACAGCTTAATTATCCTGAAAATGTATTCTTCTTTGGAACAATAGTTAGATCAGACTTTACCAGACTAATTATGGGAATATAAGTGTAATTTTCTGTATGTATTTATCATATATATTTTTCTCTATTTTAAAAATCCCTCAGTTATTGAAGCACAGTGGAGTATAGATAGGTAAATAGATGATTGATAGATAAACAGGAGACGAGTTCAGTGACCACAAGGATTGTTATCCTGGTTTTATAAAACTTTAATCTGATTTAAATTGTTATTTAAGCTTATTTTAATTTCTATCTGTTTAAATATTACTTAATTTAAGATGAACAGACTAGACAGACCTCAGCCAAATAAGGAGCATTAAGATTTCAATGTGTAATTACAAGAAAACAATTATTAGAAGGTACTGGCCAGTAGCAAAGTTCTTTCCCTGGCTCTGCTAAAGGCCCAGTCTTCTGAATGGTCCTTTGTAAACAATTTTCTTGGTCTTTGTCACATACTGTCAAAACAGATTGTGTGATGATAGAATCATTGAACTAAGATCACACCTACGTGTACCCTAGAAATCTTTTGCTAAGAACACCAGCTAACAACCATCCTTCCGTTTTTGCTTTCTTGCCTCACTTACAGTTCAAGTCTTACTGGGAAAGTAAACCTAAATTCCCAGAGCACCCATTGCACAGCGAGCATCCAGGAACTTGTGGGAAGATGGATGGAGATGGAAGGGAATCGGTGTTCCTTCCTATTTAATAATAGGTTTTAAGTTTTTCCCCCTTCATATACAGTTTTTTGGGTGTTTTATCTGTAGGTTCTATGAGAACATTATGTGAATTCTAATACTAAATTCCTTTCTAACAATTTATTTTGACTAAAAATCGCAAAGCTTGTATTAAATTCATCATTATGTGGTTTTGCATATGAATGATGACACATAGACTCTACAAAAAAAAGAATAATATATATTTGCATCGTTTTTCTTTCTAGCTCATGTTAAGGAGAAATGAAAGAAGATGCCAAATAAATGAGAGAGGATATCTAAAAATGAGAAGCAAATATTTGTGTGCCTCCCCAAAATACTCTATACTGGTCATGCATCTTGGTTTTTAGAATATGGTAAAGAATCTGCCTGCCAATGCAAGAGACACAAGAGACTTGGGTTTGATTCTTGGGTCAGGACTATCCCCTAGATAAGGAACTGGAATCCCATTCCAGTATTTTTGCCTGGAAAATTCCACAAACAGAGGAGCCTGGCAGGCTAGTCCATGGGGTCACAAAGAGTCAGACACAACTGAGCACAAGCATCTCATCTCAATGCTTAAGTTTCAATTGTGTAACATGACAAAGCCTAAAAATCTATCACAGCATTTTAATCTACTTCTCGTATTTTAAGACAAAAATTTTTTCATTTCTTTACCATACGATCTTTAGCTTTTTAAGAGAGTTGAAATGTAACTGATAGATAATATCATGTTAGTTTCGGGTGTACAAGACAGTGATTCAACATATAACTATATTATAAAATAATCATCCAGTACCATCACTTCATGGCAAATAGATGGGAAAACAATGGAAACAGTGAGAGATTTTATTTTGGGGAGCTCCAAAATCACTGCAGATGGTGATTGCAGCCATGAAATTAAAAGATGCTTGTTCCTTGGAAGAAAAGCTATGAAAAACCTAAACAGCTTATTAAAAAGCAGAGACATTACTTTGCCAACAAAGGTCTATATAGTCAAAGCTATGGTTTTTCCAGTAATCATATATGGATGTGAGAGCTGAATCATAAAGAAGGCTGAGCACTGAAGAATTGATGCTTTTGAACTGTGGTATTGGAGAAGATTCTTGAGAGTCCCTTGGACAGCAAGATCAAACCAGTCAGTCCTAAAAGAAATCAGTCCTGGATATTCATTGGAAGGACTGATGCTGAAGCTGAAGCTCCAATGATTTGGCCACTTGATGTCAAAAGATCCTGATGCTGAGAAAGATTGAAGGCAGCAAGAGAAGGAGACAACAGAGATTGTCTGTTGGATGGCTCACTGCCTCAATGGACATGAGTTCGAGCAAATTCCTGGAGATGGTGAAGGACAGGGAAGTCTGGCATGCTGCAGTCCATGGGGTGTCAAAGAGTCAGACACGACTGAGTGACTGAACAACAACATCCCTATAAGCCTACTAATGATTTTCCCCATAAAAAGATGCTACAATATTATTGGCCAGGTTTTTATGCTTTGTATTACATCCCATGACTTATTTATTTTACACTGAAAGTTTGCAGTTCTTTATCCTCTTCACCTCTTTGTCCAATCTGCACTCCTCTCCTTTAGGAACCTCCTATTTTTCTCTATATCCACGTCTGTTTTCAATTCATTTTGTTTTGTCTCTTAGATTCCAGATTTAAGTGAAATCATATGGTATTTGTCTTTATTTATAGGACTTAGTTCACTTTGCATGATACCCTCTACATCCATCCATGTCCCAGTTGGTAAGATTTCATTCTGTCTCTCTCTCTTTTTTTTTTTTGGTTGAGTATTATTTCATTGTATATATGTACCATATCTTCCTTATTCATTCATTTGTTGAAGGACACTTTGGTTGCTTCCTTAGTTTGGCATTTGTAAGTAATGCTGCTATGAGCATTGGAGGCATGTATCGTTTCAAATTAGTGATTTTGCTTTCTTGAGAAAAAAATACTAGAAGTGGAATTGCTAGACTGTGTGGCAGTTCTATTTTTAATTCAGTAAGGAACTTCCACACTATTTCCAAACTGGTTGCGTGAATTTTGAGTCCTACCAACAATGCCCAAGTGTTCCCTTTTCTCCACATCCTCACCAATGTTTCGTATTTCTTGCCTTTTTGGTAATAGCCATTCTGACAAGTGTGAAGTAATACCTCATTGTGGTTTTGATTTGCATTTCCCTGATGACTATAGATGTTGGGCATCTTTTCATGTGTCAATTTGCCATACATATGTCTTCTTTGGAAAGATGTCTATACAGGTTTCTCTTTCCATTTTTTAATTATTATTATTATTTTTTTTTTCAGATATTGCTTTGCATGAGTTTTTCACACATTTTGAGCATTAACCCCTTAATGAATGTATTACTTGCAGATATCTTCTCCCATTCAGTAGGTAACCTTATCATTTTATTGATGGTTTCTTCTGCTGTGTAATTTTTAGTTTAATGCAGTCCCATTGGTCTACTTTGGCTTTGTTTGCCTTGTCTGAGGAGATGGATCCAAAAAACTATTGCTAAGACGGCTGTAAAAAACTTGCTGCCTGTTTTTATCTAAAATATTACGGTTTCAGGTCTTACATTTCAATCTTTAATCCATTTCAAGTTTATTTTTGATTATGATGTGGGCAACTAGTCCAGTTTGGTTATTCTGCATGAGCCAGTTTTCCTCATTGTATATCCTTGCCTCCTTTGTGTTTGAGTTCCCTTGTGTGTGACACTTTGTTTTTTTTTGTTTTTTTTTTTTTGTTTTGGCTGCCTTTAAAATTCTCTTATCTTTAACTCTTGCCATTTTAATTATGATATGTCTTAGTTTGGGTGTCTTTGGGGATCTTGTTTGAGACTCTCTGTGCTTCCTGGACCCGGATATCTGTTTTCTTCTCTAGGTTAAGGAAGTTTCCAGCAATGATTTTGTAAAATACGTTTTTCTTGCCCCTTTTTCTTTCTTCTCCTTCTGAGATTCCTGTAGTATTGAATGCTGGCTTTCCTGATGTTACTTCAAAGGCCTCTTAAACTATCCTTTATTTAAAAAAAAAAAAATTTCCCTTTTCACTGTGCCAATGGGTGATTAACACTATTCTATCCTCCAGGTCCCTTGGACAGCAAGGAGATCAAACCAGTCAATCTTAAAGGAAACCAACCCTGAATATGCACTATGAGGACTGATGCTGAAGCTGCAGTATTTTGGTCATCTGATGTAAAGAGCTGACTCATTGGAAAAGACCCTGATTTGGGGAAAGATTGAAAGCAGGAGGAGAAGGGGATGACGAGGACGAGATGGCTGGATGGCATCACCTATGCAATGGACTTCCTGGGCAAACTTCAGGAATAAGGGACAGGGAGGCCTGGCATGCTGCAGTCCATGGGGTCACGAAGAGTAGACATGACAGAGAGACTGAACAACAGTCCTCCAGGTAGCTCACACATTCTTCTGTATTACCTAATCTGTTAATCCCTTCTGGTATATTTATCTCAGTTATTGTATTATTCAGCTCTCATTGGTTCTTTTTTATATTTTTTTTCTCTTGAAATTCTCACTATGTTCATCTCTTCTTTTCTCAAGCTCAGTAAGCATCTTGATTATCTTGATCTATTTATTGGCTAGATTGATTTTCTCATTTTCTTTAGTTCTTTTTCTAAGGTTTTTGTCTTGTCTTTCATTTGGAAGACATTCCTTTGTCTCTCATTTTCCAAATTCTCTGTGTTTATTTCTATGTATTATGTAGGTTTGTTACATCTCCCAAGCTTGAAGCAGTGGTCTTATGTAGCTGTCCCCTGGGTCACGCGCTAGGCTCCCCGCTGGGCAGCAGGGCCAGGTCTTCTAGTGGTGCCCCCTATGTCAGCGGCATTCCCTCTTCGGCTGTGGTAGAGCCAGCTACCGTGGGTGGGATAGTAGGCGTGACTGGCCCCTGCCCTAGCTGGCTGGTCTTGCCTCCTGCATTTGCTGCAGATACTCTGGTGGGTGGCGCAGGACCCCAGCATGGCTGGTTGCACGTCTGGCATGTGCAGCTGCTACAGGCTCCCTGGCAGATGGAAGAAGCCCCCGCTAATAGGCTGGAGGAAAATTTCCACAAGAGTGCTTGTGAGCACCAGTGTTGGCACTGGACAACTGCTACTGCTCTTTTGCTTAGTTGTATCCAACTCTTGTGCAATCCCATAGATGGCAGTCCACCAGGCTCCTCAGTCCATAGGGTTTCCCAGGCAAAGACACTGAAGTGGGTTGCCATTTCCTCCTCTGGGGGATATTCCCAACCCAGGGACTGAACCTGCCTCTCAGGTGTCTCCTGCATTGGCAGGCAGTTTCTTTATCACTGTGCCACCTGGGAAGCACAAAAAGAGCTGCCACCAATATCTCAATCCCTAGAGGTAAACAGAGTCACAGACAGACATAGAAAGCAAACTTCTGGTTACCAAAGGGGAAGGGAAAGGAGGGATAAAGCTTGGGACTGGCAAATATAAGCTACTATATATAAAGTACATAAACAGCAAGAACCTATTGTCTAGAACAGGGAACTAGTGACACATTCAATATCTCCTAATAAACTATAATGGAAAAGAAAATGAAATATATATATATATATTATATATATTTATGTAATACACACACACATATATGTAACTGAATCACTTTACTGTAGCCAGAAACCAATGCAACATTTTAAATTAACCATTCTTGAATTTTAAAATAAGAAACCAAATAGAGTAATATACTGGGGGCTGATAATAACAGCTCTTAATTAATGAGTTTTACTTTTTAATTTATCCATTCAACAAAAGTTTATCTAATACAGAGTAGGCAATTCATTATATGACAGAGGAATGCTAGAGGATTTCATTTTTACTAGGTCTATTAGAAAGAGATTTTAACTCTGTTTCACATGAAATATTGTCCCACAACTACTACCCAAAGGATAACATTACATTCACATCTCATTATAGAAATTTACCAGATTGGAAATGACCTCCTCATAGATGAAACACTGTATGTACATCTATTTATTCTCATCATATGAATATAAAATCCGCAGCATTTCTGCTAAATAAAAAGGTGAGCCCAAGCATTAACCTGTCCATATAGTTACTGTAGGTGTTTGGTAAGTTGCTTCAATCATGTCCGAGTCTTTGCTACCCTATGGACTATAGCCTGCCAGGGTCCTCTACCCATGGGAGTCTCCAGGTAAGAATACTGGCATGGATTTCCATGCCCTTCTCCAGGGGTTCTTCTCCCACCCAGGAATCAAACCCATGTTTATTGCGACTCCTGTGTTGTAGGTAGTTTCTGTACCACTGAGCCACCAGGGGAGCCCCGTATGGTTACTACATAAGGATAATTAAGCCAGTGTGTTCTTTTACAACACATGCTTCTGTAAGTTGAATGAGTACATGCGCAATTGGTAAATGCAGGGTGATGTCAGTACAATATGAATTCATGTAGATCCCTATAAGATTTTTCCTAGCACATTAATCTGTAAGCTATCATGGATTGCTAGAACAGTTAAGGTACCAGACCATAGAGGGATACACTGTCATTCAAAAAGCTCACTCATTCTAAAACAGAGCAGGATCCTTTGGTTCTTGCCCCCCACCCCATGTCCTCAGCCTGCCTTTTATCTGTGGTAAAACTTTAGCCAAAGAAAACATTTAATCAGAGAAGTGAGAAAATGCTGAAACAAAAGAAAACAGTCAAAAGAGGCCAAATAATAATAATGTAGTCACTAAGCGAAGTCAGATACTTTTAGTTCCTTCTCAAGGGCTATAGATAATATTCTGAACATATCCTGTGAGCTATCTTTTAAGTACTGAAACCCCCACCAGGTGGGAAAAATTATGTGATGATCAGACTATAGCCATGAAAAAGCTGCCACAATTCCGAGAATTAGTCTCAAAGAAATGGGAAAAAAAACAACCCTGGACTTGACTATCTAAAACAATCAGGAGGATGCTGGTCGGACTAACAATGACAGACTTCAAGATAACTGTCAGAGCTGACGATGCTGTGTCTGTACGCCGCACCCTTCTCTGTCTGGGGGAGTTGGCCTTTGAACAGATATCTGCCCTGAGCCTCACCACCCCATTCCCTGGTTGCAGACATCTAGAATAGACCAAAGTTTCCTATCCACCAACCTGGCCTCTTTATTGACTTTTGAGCAACAAGCAGCTAGACCCTGCTTTCGGTAACAATTCCTCATTCTTTCTCTTGGATTAGGTTGATCATATGTTCAGGTTTTGAAGAAGACAATTGGTATGTAACCTCTGAAAAGCTAATAATTTCCTTCAACCATTTAAATCTAGAGCACATACCACTTTTAATTACATTCAGAAATATTGGCCCTTCTCCCACACATTTTATTTCAATGATGCATCTTGCTTTAATTTTAATTACTCTTCTGCGTGTGCTGGTCTATATTTGTCACTGACAATAAATTATTAATAAGCAGTGAGTCAGGATATAACAGTTCCTTGGTTAGCTGTTTCATCCATGTGTTTGCAATGTGCTAGGTCACACGATTTGCAAGATGTTTGTACAGTCGCTGGGGAGCCATGAACAATGGAACTGTTGGAAATATCTGGCTTCATTTTGTATTATAGAAAATGAAATATTCTAAGGACAACTGTGTGATATAAGCCACAGCTGGAACAACTCTGTCCTAGAAATGGGAGACTTGGGTCCCTTTGGTATCCACCAAGTAAAATAAATATAATGCTCTTTCCCAAGTTGAATATTTAAAGTTCATTTTCATAAGATTTAGAGTAAATTTTATAAGCACAGTTGACACAGTATATTTCTACTTATTTTATTATGTGTACATACATACCCTACTTACTGCAAAATACATAATAAATGCTAATGTAGATAAAATACAAAGGAACACTGACTTCCTGGTTGTGTGCCTTAAATACAATTTTCTACTAAAACCAAGATTCTTTTGGGAAAATGTTGATTACAGATCTGAGGCAGGAAACATTAGCTAATGTTTCAGGCCAAGTTGAGCCTGAGATAGCTTTGTATTGAATGCAAGAAAGCTGTTAAATATTAGTGGAGTCTTAAATATTAGTGGCAGAATGAAATGGGTGCTAACTTGAAGGGACTACTACTGTTCAAATGTGGGACAATTAAACATCAGAAAGAATAGTGATTGAAGTAACTGAAGCATGTCACGTACATAAAACTTCATAGGTTCTATTAATGTTCAAAAACTTTGATATTTCTAGAGTTTGCTATGGTGAAAATTCAAAGCTTTGAATATCGATAAATATAAGAAAAGACTCTAGTGTTTATTCTATCCTTTTTTGTAGACTTATTTCAAGCTAACCAAATAGTTAATGGAAGGAATATGCTTTTTGTTTTTATTTTAATAGAAGAATCACAGTTAATGAAAAGATAAGAAATGATAAAAGCAAAATGTTATCATTTTCAAGCACCAAGGGAGCAATGGATATATACATCAATAATCAATGGCTGCTAAATCATTAAGAGACAAGCTGATGGGAAAATCTAAAAAAGAGCTAGGATGACTTTACATGAAAGTAAAAATGTTAGTCTCTCAGTCATTTCTGGCTCTTTGTGACCCTATGAACTATAGCCTGCCAGGCTCCTCTGTCCATGGAATTCTCCAGGCAAGAATATTGGAGTGGGTAGCCATTCTCTTCTCCAGGGGATTTTCCCAACCCAGGAATCAAACCAGGGTCTCCTGCATATCAGGCAGATTCTTTACTGTCTGAGCCAAGAGGGAAGCCCCAACTTTACCTGAACCCGCTGATAAATTTTAGCATCACTAAAAGTGAATATCGACTCCTGTAGTGCTTCCCAGTGTGAAACAATAAGAAATAAATAGCACTCTGGGACTTCCCTGGGAGTCCAGTAGATAAGACTCCATGTCTCCAATGCAGGCAGCCTGGGTTCAATTCCTAATCAGGGAACTAGATCCCATGTGCTACAAGTTAAGATCCAGCACAGTCAAATAAATAAATGAAAAAAAAAAAAAATTTTTTTAAGAAATAAACAGCATTCCAGATGAAATGTTCTTGCTAAAATACAATCAAGCCTCTAAGCACTTTACAAGATACAAGGAAGAGGGGGTCATTTTAAATGACTCTGTGAAGACTCAGTAATTCAAATTAAGAATCAGAGAGGTTCTTGAAAAACAATATCTCAGTTTTGACTTGTAAAAGGCACAAAAAATGAGAGAAGGCTAGTATAAATATTTAAATTTAGATACAAAATTTTAAATAAGTTAAAATTTAAATTTTAGTATATATATAAAATTATAATTATATATATAAATGTATGTATATATATATATATATAATTGGTGTTGAATCAATTCAGTCAACGACTGCGGTGTTGGTGAAGACTCTTGACAGTCCCTTGGACTGCAAAGAGATACAACCAGTGCATCCTAAAGGAGATCAGTCCTGAATATTCATTGGAAGGATTGATGCTGAAGATGAAACTCCAATACTTTGACCACCTGATGCAAAGAACTGACTCATTGGAAAAGACCCTGATGCTGGGAAAGATTGAAGGCAGGAGGAGAAGGGGATGACAGAAGATGAGATGGTTGGATGGCATCACCAATTCAGTGGACATGAGTGAGTAAACTCCAGGAGTTGGTGATGGACAGGGAGGCCTGGCATGCTGCAGTCCATAGGGTCACAAAGAGTCAGACACAACAGAGCGACTGAACTGAACTGAGTTCATGATATTTTGTTATAGTAGCCCTAAGAGTCCAAGGGAATGACCATTATTAATGAACTCATGATGTAATATTCTCCATCAAAGAAATGTATTTACTCAGTTCACTGGAAAGGTTTAAAAGCAATGACCAACTCAGAAGTGGTGGTTATCACAAATACCTAGGTTTTGATCACTGCTGTGGACAAACCCTAAGGGGACCCTAAATGAGCCACACCCTTGTATAGCCTCAATACCTCGAGGGCAAGCATTTGTGCTTCTAACCAATAGGATGGACAAAGATGAGGGAATGCCATTCTCATGATTATACTATATTATATAAAATTCCAAGCTATCTGACTTTAGTTAGAGAGATGCCCTGTGGCCTTGAAGAAGAAAGCTACTGAGGGGTGACAATTCACAGAGAAGACCATGCAGCAGGGAATTGTGGGTGATCTCCAGCCAGGAGCTAGTAAGAAGGTGGGCCCTTTGTCACACAGCCACAAGAGAATGAGTTCTGAAGACAGCCTAAATGAGCTTTAAAACAAATTCTTCCTTAGACAAGCCTCTAAATAAGAGGATGTGTGCGTATGCTCAGCTGCTTCAGTCATGTCTGACCGTTTGCGATTCCACGGACTGTAGCCCTCCAGGCTCCTCTATCTATGGGATTCTCCAGGTGAGACTACTGGAGAGCGTTGCCATGCCCTCCTCCAGGGTAACTTCCTGACCCAGGGATTGAACCCTTGTCTCCTGCATTGCTGGCAGATTCTTCACCAATGAGGCACCATGGAAGCCCAAATAAGAGTACAACTCAGCTAAATCCTGGAGTTCAAACTTGTGATACCATAAGCAGAAGACTCGGTTAAGTCATACCCAATTCCTGACCTACAGAAACCGTGAGGTTTAATTCTTACCTTCATATATTTACATATGTATATATATTATATGTGTGTGTGTGTCTTTTAAGTCACTAGTCTGTGGTAATTTGTTACAAATGAAAAGCTAATATAGACCTTCAGTACTTTTTCTCACTAAGAGGCACCAGGGATCCATGAGGGAATGACTATGTTTAGTGTTTGGGTCAGAAAATATACTAGGTAAGTCTAGAGCATGTCATCATACCAGGAAGAAAAGCAATACTCAAAGACTATGGTGGTTTTGTTAAAAAGTACATGTGGACCAACCTGAAGGAGCTCACACTGCCTAGTTATGAAGAAATTTGATATAAAGGATAATAATGACAGTTACTTATTGAAATTTGTTACATTCTAAGGGTTCAAAACTACCTGAAAAAAGATTCTTAGTACTTTTGGAAGTTATTGTGGAGTCATCTCATTTTCTTAAAAATGACTACAGAGACAGAAAAAGGCATCTATATTATCTTTACTAAATGAATCATTGTCAATTGCTGCTAAAAAAAAAAAAAAAAAACTAAGTGAAAAGCTGGTGATATCTTTACCATAGGCTAAGATTGACACCTAAACTCGCTTATCAATCTTAATTAAATCATTTGAGAAACAATCAGACATGATGTCCTTCCTTGTTGAAATATAAAGCTCAGAATCACCACCTGTGAAATTCTCTTGCCAAATTTATAACATGGATCCCCTCAAGCCCAAGATCTGTCATGTTGTTAAACTTTTATTTTGTGATAGCAGACATTCAAAAAAGTTGCACAAACAGGACAAAGAAGTTGCATATTCCTTTTTTCCAACTCCTCAAATCTGAATATTTCTGGCATTTATTTTATTTTCCACTTGCTCCTCCTCCTCCTTCTCACTCTGACTGTATATGTATGCATAAATATATAGATATTGACATATTAAAATATACGTATTTTTTCTGAACAATTTGAGAAATGTTATAGATATGACATTACATCTAGACTCTTCAGTATGCATTTTTTAAAAACTAGGACAATCTCTTACTTAGCCACAGTTAAATGATGAAAACAAGGAGATAATTATAATATAAAGTATGATTTTTTATATAGATCCTATCAAATTTTGTCACTTATCACAATGTCCTTTGTAGCAAAATAAAATTTCTCATTATGCATTGCTTTTCATTTTTATGCCTCTTTAATGGATGGAGGAGCCTGGTAGGCTACAGTCCATGGAGTCTCAAAGAGTCAGAAACGACTCAGTGACTTCACTCACTCACTCACTCACTCAACACCCTTCAATCTATCACAGTTCTTCAGTCTTTGTCTTTTATGATACTAGCATTTTTGAAAAGTACAGCTGACTTATATTTTTCTTCTTTGTGTTCTATCTTTGGATTTGGGTATCTTCAACTATATGGGAAATACAGGAAATAAAAGTACATATTTTTAAAAAAATTACACAGAAAGCAGTCCAGAATATGAGAAATTCCACAAAACAAAAGACCTGGTTTCTTCAAAAAATAAATGACAATAGAAAAGAAAGGGTAATTATTATGAATTTTTAAAACTTAGGAAATATGTCCTAATGCTATATGTAGAACTGGTTTGGACTTTAATTTTAACTAGCCAATTTTAAAATACATATGTGCAACAGTAAGAGAAATTTGAAACTGGATATTAGACGATAAAGAATGCATTAATTTTTAGGTATGATAATGGTATCATTATATTTTTTTAAATACCTCTTATCCCTTGGAGATACACGTGCCTTATTTATGGTTAATATGCAGACATGTCTGATATTTGTTTAAAAAAATCTAGTCAAAGTTGAAAGTTGCAGGCATAGATTGTCGCTGCTGTCCAGTGTGTCAGTCTGTCTGACTCTTTGCGATCCCACGGACTGCAGCAGCCAGGACTCCCTGTTGCCAGGCATAGATAAACGCTGTTAAATGTTAAATGTTAATTGCTTAGAGTGACAGGTACTTGGGAGTCTGTTATACCATTCTTTTATTTTTGTATATATTTGTATATATATATATATATATACAATATACAAAATATATATTGTATATATATTTCCATAGTTAAAAGTTAAAAACAAAGGGCTGAATGCCTTACCATGAGACTATTAAGGGATCAAAATCCTTCAGCTCATGACGTACAGGTTATCTGATGCCTGCATGCTAAGTTGCTTCAGCTGTTTCCAACTCTTTGTGACCCTGTGGACTGTAGCTCGCCAGGCTCCTCTGTCCTGAAACATGCTAAGACTGAAACATAATTCTCCCAGGAGGTCATAGTGATAAACAGTAAGATTTATTTCTTGGGTCATCAATGGTAAGGAGCTGATGGTAGCACCCAGAATCTAATATATTCAAAGTGGGTTTCAGTTCAGTTCAGTCACTCAGTCGTGTCCGACTCTTTGCGACCCCATGAATTGCAGCATGCCAGGCCTCCCTGTCCATCACCAACTCCTGGAGTTCACTCAGACTCACAGCCATTGAGTCAGTGATGCCATCCAGCCATCTCATCCTCTGTCGTCCCCTTCTCCTCCTGACCCCAATCCCTCCCAGCATCAGAGTCTTTTTCCAATGAGTCAACTCTTCGCATGAGGTGGCCAAAGTACTGGAGTTTCAGTTTTAGCATCATTCCTTCCAAAGAAATCCCAGGGCTGATCTCCTTCAGAATGGACTGATTGAATCTCCTTGCAGTCCAAGGGACTCTCAAGAGTCTTCTCCAACACCACAGTTCAAAAGCATCAATTCTTCGGCACTCAGCCTTCTTCACAGTCCAACTCTCACATCCATACATGACCACTGGAAAAACCATAGCCTTGACTAGATGGACCTTTGTTGACAAAGTAATGTCTCTGCTTTTGAATGTGCTATCTAGGTTGGTCATAACTTTCCTTCCAAGAAGTGTCTTTTAATTTCATGGCTGCAGTCACCATCTGCAGTGATTTTGGAGCCCCAAAAAATAAAGTCTGACACTGTTTCCACTGTTTCCCTATCTATTTCCCATGAAGTGGTGGGACCAGATGCCATGATCTTCATTTTCTGAATGATGAGCTTTAAGCCAACTTTTTCACTCTCCACTTTCACTTTCATCAAGAGGCTTTTTAGTTCTTCTTCACTTTCTGCCATAAGGGTGGTGTCATCTGCATATCTGAGGTTATTGATATTTCTCCTGGCAATCTTGATTCCAGCTTGTGTTTCTTCCAGTCCAGCATTTCTCATGATGTACTCTGCATATAAATTAAATAAGCAGGGTGACAATATACAGGCTTGAGAACCCCATGAACAGTATGAAAGGGTGAAGTGGGTTTATGTGAAAACTAAATGAATTTTTATGTGTAATTGTGTTGCACAGTGTCCCGACTGGTTGTGCTCTTAATAGCTCATTCATGCCATTGAGATATGGTTGCCACATTAATAATAATTATGATTAACTTTCAGTTCAGTTCAGTCACTCAGTCGTGTCCGACTCTTTGCGACCCCATGAATTGCAGCACGCCAGGCCTCCCTGTACATCACCAACTCACGGAGTTCAAACTCACGTCCATAGAGTCAGTGATGCCATCCAGCCATCTCATCCTCTGTCGTCCCCTTCTCCTCCTGCCCCCAATCCCTCCCAGCATCAGTCTTTTCCAATGAGTCAACTCTCCACATGAGGTAGCCAAAGTACTGGAGTTTCAGCTTTTGCATCATTCCTTCCAAAGAACACCCAGAGCTGATCTCCTTTAGAACGGACTGGTTGGATCTCCTTGCAGTCCAAGGGACTCTCAAGAGTCTTCTCCAACACCACAGTTCAAAAGCATCAATTCTTTGGCGCTCAGCCTTCTTCACAGTCCAACTCTGACATCCATACATGACCACTGGAAAAACCATAGCCTTGACTAGACGGACCTTTGTTGAACTTTAAGGACACTCAAGTGTTCTGTTTCTCTCATTTTCTCTTGTTGTTCATACTTAATTCTTTTGGTTCTGCCCTCTTCTTATTGGTGATCTGGTTGAAAGGAATGTCTGGACTTGGTTTTGTCCCCGAATCACCTTTAATTACATTATTTGTCCTTTGAGTGAAAGTCTTTCTTGTTCCTTTATTTAGCCAGACTTTCAAAATACACTAATCTAGACCAGGTACAAACACTGGGTTCCCATTTATCCATAAAAGGGGATCTAACAATGAAAACAAAGTACTATGAAAACAATCTAGTAGACTTGTTTTATCCATTTTAACTTTCAAGTATTTGAAAGTTAGAATAATAGAAGAATTATTAAAATGCTGGTACCAAAGGAAGAAAACTATGGCAGACACAAAGATGGACTATACAATATCAGAAGGTAAAAATTATTATTTATAGTATATTCAATTGAATCAATGTTTAATGTGATTTTAAAAAGCTAATATTCCCTGCCTGTCTTCTTATTTTTTTTTTCTTAGATTGAAACATAATCAATCAGCCCATCAACAGCTACTCTAAACAACTAATTTTTATCTCTTGCTGTTTAGATTTAGGATTGTGGACTTGAAAACAGAGAAAGAACCAGAACTTAGAGGCGAGAAAGGGCTACTACTGAGGATGAAACAGTAGAGTAAGAAAAGGCAAGTGACAGAGTATTGACAATTAAACCACCCTTATAACCACCCATCCTCCTGCTATGTATCTTCACCTGATCACAGACAATGGCAGCACATGGAGACCATTGTGTGACCTCATACTTTGGAAGGTTAACAGAGTGTTCTTATTGAACTGAATAAAGTAAGTCAAAGTTTATTATTATTTTATAAGCTTGGTGACATGAAATGAAATGAAACAAGACCAAGTAATCAAAAGACTTTGTCTCTACCTGCCAGGAGCCAGCGTGAGGAACTCTGCCCGTGGCAAAGGTGATGAGGAAGGAGGCTCGGCATACGCAAAGGTGGGATCGAGCCTCAGGAGTCCCCCTGGAAATTCTCAAGTGTCTACCCCCAAAACCAGAGTCTGCCCACTTTACTGCTTTGTGCTCTCACTTACACCTTGACTTTATGGGGGGCTGTCCCCCACCACCTCTCTCTGAAAAAGAGTTAACTTACAACTCCAGTTAATAAAATTCCTGGGCGTGACAAGAGTGTTTCAACCTACAAACTCCTCTGAAGGTTATTCTGGCCACATGTGATTGTTCACAGCCTCCCAACTGTGAGAGGCATGAGATGTTCTAAACTGTCTAAATACAGATTCCTTTCAGCAGTTAAAAGATTGATTAGAAACTGTCTTGGTGAAGGGTTTTTCACTTGTTGGGCCAATGTTTGCTGCTAAGTTTCCATATCCCTTACCTACTGTGTCCCTGGTAGTGTATTGATTGATATAATTGGTGTATAGGAATGTAAGTAATAGCTTTAATGTTTGTAACCTTGGACCCTTGAGTTAATTCTTTTCTTGTTATAGCCCACCACACCTTTGCCCTATAGGAATGCAACTTTATCTAATGCTCTCAGAGGGTAGCACCTGACTTTAGAATAATCACCTTTAGAGAAAAATAAGTTTTCTGAAGAAAGGGTCTTAAAATGTTAACAGGCCTCTTGGCCAGAAGATGATGTAATTCACCTAAACTTTTGCATATGATAAGTTTGCAGGAAGAAAGCCTGGCTTACTGCTGACTCTACCCCTTCCCCCATTATCCCCTATGCACAATTTAAGGTATAAAAACTACTTTGGAAAATAAAGTGCAGGCCTTGTTCACCGAAACTTGGTCTCCCCATGTCGTTCTCTCTCTCACCTTCCGGCTGAATTCCCATCTTGAGCTTGGAGGCTCGTCAAGCCTACTAATTATGTCTAGGCTTCTAAGATCTGACCGGGGAGGACTTAGTGTCTCCTCTCCTTCTGGAGAATGGGAGGACGCCTGCGGCCTACGTAGGTGACGCAAATTCCTTATTTTGGAATTTTATTAGCTTTCCACGTAAACCAAGTTATTCAGCCTCTTTTCTCCACTGAATTTTCCTACTGAGCTATCATTATTTAACCATTCTTTATATCTTTAATTCTATTGTATCCTGATCCCCGAAGCCATCTCCCCTTCGAAACCCCTGACTCCACCAGGGCTGGACCCCGGTAAGTGGCACCCGAACAGGGATTCAATTTAATTGAAATACTGCTGTATTCTTTGCTTTCCAAATTACTGAAATCCACACAAGTTAAAAAGCATAATAGTGGAGTCTTTGCATCATGGGCCTGATTTCACTCACAGATTCCTAAGGAATTCCTTGGCAGCCCTTAAAGGAAGGTTGTAGAGAACCTTCCACAAGAAAGAAGCAGTGGTAACCCAAAGTAAATGAATTTTTTAGTTTCATCATGGCCTAACAGAGACTATCATGAAGACTTACTGACTTACAGGGTGTTTAGTACAATAGCACTACTTTTTTACTTTTGAGGGTCTACTACTATAGAAAATGGGGCTATCTGTTACTTTTTTTATAAATAAAATGTCCTTGAATTGTTCAAATGCTTTCCTTCTCACTGAACATAGATGGAGGCTACAGGGAACAACTGAACTACAATACTATTTATCTCTTTTTGGCTGTACAACAGGAAATTGTATTGATAAGACTTTAAACTGCTGACTAATAATGAAATGAGTGATGTATATTTTTTCTTTTTTAAATTATTTATTTTTTATTGAAGGACAATTGCTTTACATAATTTTGCTGTTTTCTGTCAAACTTCAACATGAATCAGCCATAGGTACACATATGTCCCCTCCCTTTTGAACCTCCCTCCCATCTCCCTCCCATCTCACCCTTCTAGGTTGACAGAGAGCCCCTGTTTGAGTTTCCTGAGCCATGCAGCAAATTCCCCTTGGCTATCTATTTGACATATGGTAATGTAAGTTTCCATGTTACTCTCTCCATACATCTCACCCTCTCCTCCCCTCTCCCCATGTCCATAAGTTTATTCTCTATGTCTGAGGCTTTCTTCCTAGTAGAGTTCTGAATTTTTACTAATGCTATGGTGGCTTTTTCTAATATTGTATTGTATATCTCTATGAATAAAGTATGCTGCAAAAATGTTCTCATGTTGGTTTCACAGGGGTGGGGTGGGATGGGGAAGGAATATAGCCGTTAGCAGATAATTTTAAACCCACAGTGATCTGTCATAGGCAGGAAAATATTTTGATGACTAACTGTGGTTATCTTGACTAAGCATCTCCTTATTTATTAACTTTCTATCTAGTCTCTTTAAAGACATTAAATTAACTTAGAGATCCTCTTACCATGACAAGCAAGTGGCTAACGTGTTTTTCCAAAACTCTGTGGGAAGTTGTAATTGTCTGTGAAGGATTTTCCTAAATGTTGAAATGCCCTCCCTGGTTCCCAATGACTAAGTTCCAATTTGGCTTCAACTTTTACAGCAAGACTTTGGAAAACCATTATTCCCAGAGAAACATCTTGTGCTTAACTAATGTTTCTACAAAACTCAAGGTAAAACAAAGATAACTGAAACCCAATGCTCTCAACATTTAGACCATATGTCCATAATGTGGTTCAGGCTGAGGTGACATGTATTTCTCACTCTTAGCAGTAAAATTTAAAGTGAACAAACCAGGCACCTTCAGCTCTTCTAAGTCAGGGAATCAGGCTAGGAATGTGTCGGTGAGACAGGCTTAGTTCTGGCCAAAGTCTGGAAAGAGCTGAGAGTCAATATAACAGTGTGAGCGTCTGGGGCTGGGTCCAACACTGACTTAAAACAGGAAATGTGTGCTCTGAAGCCATTCGGTCAGACCCAGTTGGGTCTGAGACGTGCAGAAATCACAAAAGGTACTTGAGGCTTTATAGCTCCAACTGTTAAATTCAACATTAAGCCTCTCTTTCCTGCTTTCTGACCTAATAGGAATTCTCGCCCTTAGTTGTGTTTAAAAACTACCAAGTGTATTTTGGCTTTCGGTAAGTAGAAAAGCAGAAGTCTACCATGTGTGCCATGTCTCTGAATTTGAGACTGCAATGATATCATGACTAAAGGGAACACCATTAATCACATGGGGCAGGCTAGAAAAACCAGGGAAGGAGACTTTTTGTGTAATAAAATCCAGACTAAAATTAAAATGGTGAGAGGAAAATGCTGAGAGAAAAAAAGTCTTAAGGTATACTTTAGCACTTGGAAATATTTAAACTGAGCTATTTAAAATGTATTCACATATGTATGCATATATTATATACATGGAAAATATATACACATATGCAATGTACACATATCTAATATATACATAAAATATAATTGCTTTATACTTACTACAACTTTGTACATAATATTTACATATTTTTAAAAATTTAAGTACATTTTAAGTTTAGAGAAATGCATTTTGCCTTAATTTTAAAAGATGCTTATTCTTATTTTTAATAATCCATTTGTAATTAGAGATACTACTTTTAAAATAGTCAACCCTTAAGACTTCCCTGGTGGTCCGATGGTTAAGACTCTGCACTGCCTATTCGAGGGGCAGGGGTTCAATCAATCCCTGGTCAGGGAATTAAGATCCCACATGCTGTTCAGCATGGCCAAAAGATTAAAAAGAAAAAAGCCAACTTCCCACTTTATTAAGTTTAAGGATGAAACAGAAACTATATCAAAGAAAGTATGCAGAGGCAGTAGCAGTGATAAAAGTTGAAAGTAAAGTGGCTTTGGTGGTAAATTCCAGCAGCTTTCTCCCAAAGAAGTGAGTAAAAAGTGAAAATGTTAGTTGCTCAGTCATGTCCAACTCTTTGTGATCCCATTGACTGTAGCCTGCCAGGCTCCTCATTCATGGAATTCTCCAGTTAAGAATACTGGCGTGGGTAGCCATTCCTTTCTCCAGGGGACCTTCCTAACCTAGAGATTGAACCCAAGACTCCTGCATTGCAGGCAGATTCTTTACCATCTGAGTCACCCTCAAAATCTAATGCCAATCATATGATTTGTTTTCTCTGTAATTTAAAAGAATGACTTAATAAGCACATAGAGTAGAAAACTTTATTCATGTACATGAGCATATATTATACAGAAAAAGAAACATTACATTCTGTGGATGAGACAAAAATCCTGAAACATGACTTTATTGAACTGAAAACTTAAAATCTCAGAGCTAACTAGTTCTAATAAAAATGAGCAAAACACTAAAATTTGAAATATTTGTTTTCTTTTACAGACAGCTTTGTTTATAGACAGACAACATCTAAAGCTTTCTTCAGTGTTCAGGTCCCAGAATAGTTGACGCATCATTACTTCTATGAACATTTATAATTTCTAGCAGAGTTCATTAGTATTCTATGGTTTTTAATTATGTTGGACAAAGTAGATTGTCTCCAAAATTCATTAGTCAAATCCAGAACAAAATTTAAAAAATAAGTCAACCATGCCATATTCCAGTTATTTCTATTATATAAGTTCATTAAAGGAAGTGAAAGCCAGGATTTCATATTTCATTGAGATGAAACTTAGTCTCGCTGCAAGGTGACCATAAAACACAATACATCTTAATACATGTAAACGCATTCATCCACATTTCCAATTATTTAGCAAGGCATTCTACTGGGGGTTTGTGAGCAGTTTGGCTAAAATAAGAAAAACCATGTTCCACAACAACACAGATGTTGTGTCTTGAGTGACCAGAAGAAATTTGAAAGTTATTCTTACAAATGAGATAACTTACTACCAATTTACCCTCATTCGTCTCCTTAGACAAGATACGATGTGACATGGGGGTGGAATGGGAAGCAATATGGTGGAAGGGAGAAGGGAAGTGGGATGAAAGGAGGTAAAATGTGCATAACTAGAAGAATTCAGAGAGGGAAGGCAATCAGTGTTTTGTTTATTCATTTAGATCTGTCCAGTGTGATCAGTCTTTATTTCAATATTTATTTTAATAGCTTGTTTCTTATTTTAGATCTGTGGAAGCTCATTCAGGAGTTCTTATGTTGTTTACCATAAAAGTAGTTATTCAATATACACACACAAAAATGGAAATCTGGTACTCAAACAGATACATGTACACACGTGTTCATCATAGTATTATCCACAGTAACCTAAAGGTGAAAACAGTCCAATGTCCATCATTGTATAAACAGATAAACAAACGGACAAATGATGGTACATATACACAATAGAACACTATCCATTCATAAAAAAGAAGTGCTGATAATGCACTTATCATATATCACGGATATATCAAAAAAAGTGGATGTATCAAAAAGTACAAAGTAACATATAATTTTATTTATGTAAAATAACCAAAAAAGAAGCAAATTCATGGGTAAGAAATGCAGTGGTTGCCAGGGGTAGAAAACGGGGGTATGGAAGCGACTTCTTAATGGGTATACACTTTTCTTTTGGGGTGATGAAAACGTTTTAAAAATGGATAGAGGTAGTGATAGTACAACATCATTAGTGTCTTAAATATTACTGTATTGTTCACTTTAAAATGGTTAATTTTATATTATGTGAAATTATACCTGTTAAAATGTTCTTTAACTATTCTTTAAAGTAACACTTCTCGTTAGTAAGATGCAAAGTATGTTGGCTCAGTTCAGTTCAGTTCAGTCGTTCAGTCGTGTCCGACTCTTTGCGACCCCATGAATTGCAGCATGCCAGGCCTCCCTGTCCATCACCAACTCCCGGAGTTCACTCAGACTCACGTCCATCGAGTCAGTGATGCCAGCCAGCATCCTCTCTCGTCCCCTTCTCTTCCTGCCCCCAATCCCTCCCATCATCAGAGTCTTTTCCAATGAGTCAACTCTTCCCATGAGGTGGCCAAAGTACTAGTTTCAGCTTTAGCATCATTCCTTCCAAAGAAATCCCAGGGCTGATCTCCTTCAGAATGGACTGGTTGAATCTCCTTGCAGTCCAAGGGACTCTCAAGAGTCTTCTCCAAACCACAGTTCAAAAGCATCAATTCTTCGGCGCTCAGCTTTCTTCACAGTCCAACTCTCACATCCATACATGACCACTGGAAAAAAATAGCCTTGACTAGATGAACCTTTGTTGGCAAAGTAATGTCTCTGCTTTTGAATATGCTATCTAGGTTGGTCATAACTTTCCTTCCAAGAAGTAAGTGTCTTTTAATTTCATGGCTGCAGTCACCATCTGCAGTGATTTTGGAGCCCAGAAAAATAAAGTCTGACACTGTTTCCAATGTTTCCCCATCTATTTCTCATGAAGTGATGGGACCAGATGCCATGATCTTCGTTTTCTGAATGTTGAGTTTTAAGCCAACTTTTTCACTCTCCTCTTTCACCTTCATCAAGAGGCTTTTTAGTTCCTCTTCACTTTCTGCCACAAGGGTGGTGTCACTGCATATCTCAGGTTATTGATATTTCTCCTGGCAATCTTGATTTCAGCTTGTGTTTATTCCAGCCCAGCATTTCTCATGATGTACTCTGAATATAAGTTAAATAAGCAGGGTGACAATATACAGCCTTGACGTACTCCTTTTCCTATTTGGAACCAGTCTGTTGTTCCATGTCCAGTTCTAACTGTTGCTTCCTGACCTGCATACAAATTTCTCAAGAGGCAGGTCAGGTGGCCTGGTATTCCCATCTCTTTCAGAATTTTCCACAGTTGATTGTGATCCACACAGTCAAAGGCTTTGGCATAGACAATAAAGCAGAAATAGATGTTTTTTTGGAACTCTCTTGCTTTTTCCATGATCCAGCGGATGTTGGCAATTTGATCTCTGGTTCCTCTGCCTTTTCTAAAACCAGCTTGAACATCTGGAAGTTCATGGTTCACGTATTGCTGAAGCCTGGCTTGGAGAATTTTGAGCACTACTTTACTAGCGTGTGAGATGAGTGCAATTGTGCGGTAGTTTGAGCATTCTTTGGCATTGCCTTTCTTTGGGGTTGGAATGAAAACTGACCTTTTCCAGTCCTGTGGCCACTGCTGAGTTTTTCAAATGTGCTGGCATATTGAGTGCAGCACTTTCACAGCATTGGAGTTTTTCAAATGTGCTGGCATATTGAGTACAGCACTTTCACAGCATCATCTTTCAGGATTTGAAATAGCTTAACTGGAATTCCATCACCTCCACTAGCTTTGTTTGTAGTGATGCTTTTTAAGGCCCACTTGACTTCACATTCCAGGATGTCTGGCTCTAGGTCAGTGATCACACCATTGTGATTATCTGGGTCTTGAAGACTTTTTTGTACAGTTCTTCTGTGTATTCTTGCCACCTCTTCTTAATATCTTCTGCTTCTGTTAGGTCCATACCATTTCTGTCCTTTATCAAGCCCATCTTTGCATGAAATGTTCCCTTGGTATCTCTGATTTTCTTGAAGATATCTCTAGTCTTTCCCATTCTGTTGTTTTCCTCTATTTTTTTGCATTGATCACTGAGGAAGGATTTCTTATCTCTTCTTGCTATTCTTTGAAACTCTGCATTCAGATGCTTATATCTTTCATTTTTTCCTTTGCTTTTTGCTTCTCTTCTTTTCACAGCTATTTGTAAGGCCTCCCCAGACAGCCATTTTGCTTTTTGCATTTCTTTTCCATGGGAATGGTCTTGATCCCTGTTTCCTGTACAATGTCACAAACCTCAGTCCTTAGTTCATCAGGCACTCTATCTATCAGACATAGTCCCTTAAATCTATTTCTCACTTCCACTGTATAATCATAAGGGATTTGATTTAGGTCATACCTGAATGGTCTAGTGGTTTTCCTGCTTTCTTCAATTTCAGTCTGAATTTGGCAATAAGGAGTTCATGATCTGAGTGCCAGTCAGCTCCTGGTTTTGTTTTTGTTGACTGTATAGAGCTTCTGCATCTTTGGCTGCAAAGAATATAATCAATCTGATTTCGGTGTTGACTATCTGGTGATGTCCATGTGTAGAGTCTTCTCTTGTGTTATTGGAAGAGGGTGTTTGCTATGACCAGTGCATTTTCTTGGCAAAACTCTATTTGTCTTTGCCCTGCTTCATTCCATATTCCAAGGTCAAATTTACCTGTTACTCCAGATGTTTCTTGACTTCCTACTTTTGCATTCCAGTCTATGGGCGGGTCATGGTGGAGAGGTCTGACCGAATGTGGTCCACTGTAGAAGGGAATGGCAAACCACTTCAGTATTCTTGCCTTGAGAACCCCATGAACAGTATGAAAAGGCAAAGTGATAGGATACTGAAAAAGGAACTCCCCAGGTCAGTAGGTGCCCAATATGCTACTGGAGATCAGTGGAGAAATAACTCCAGAAAGAATGAAGGGATGGAGCCAAAGCAAAAACAATACCCAGTGTGGATGTGACTGGTGATAGAAGCAAGGTCCGATGCTGTAAAGAACAGTATTGCACAGGAACCTGGAATGTCAGGTCCATGAATCAAGGCAAATTGGAAGTGGTCAAACAAGAGATGGCAAGAGTGAATGTCGACATTCTAGGAATCAGCGAACTGAAATGGACTGGAATGGGTGAATTTAACTCAGATGACCATTATATCTACTACTTCGGGCAGGAACCCCTCAGAAGAGATGGAGTAGCCATCATGGTCAACAAAAGAGTTCGAAATGCAGTACTTGGATGCAATCTCAAAAACGACAGAATGATCTCTGTTCGTTTCCAAGGCAAGCCATTCAATATCACAGTAATCCAAGTTTATGCCCCAACCAGTAACGCTGAAGAAGCTGAAATTGAACGGTTCAATGAAGGCCTACAAGACCTTTTAGAACTGACACCCAAAAAAGATGTCCTTTTCATTATAGGGGACTGGAATGCAAAAGTAGCAAGTCAAGAAACACCTGGAATATATTGGCTATTGTAAAGGAAAAGAAATATTGCCCATCATAGAAAGTATATAAATATAAAAAATTTTAGAAAATTTGTAGAGCACTTAATATACATGCCTATGAGCATACCAATTTTCTCATTCCAAAATATCTTCAAGAAAACTTTGTTTTCTCAATAGAACCTGGGGATCTAAGGCCATCAATACATACTTTGTTTCCAGTGACTTAATTAAACAGCCTTCTAATATAAGTGACTCTACAGTATAGTAATTTTTTCCTATGAATACCTTTAATTTTGTAAGATATTTAATCCCTCTAGTACTGGGTTCCTGTGACTATAAATGGAAGAGGCTAACTTAACAGTGGGTGTGAGCCAGGGGCATACAATAGAAATATTCACATATACACTCTGTTTCAAATCTTGTGAATCAGAAATAAGGGATCAGTGTCTAGGCAGGCATGTTTTTAAAAGTTTAAAATATTCCCATTATTTCTATCATATAAGGTCATTAAAAGAAGTGAAATCTTTTCTCACATTTTGACTATTAACTATGAGATCCAATGGTCTCATAGTTAAACTGTCCTTTATTTTTCATATTCCATATTGAAAATAACATGTTGCTGCTGCTGCTAAGTCTCTTCAGTCGTGTCCGACTCTGTGCGACACCATAGACGGCAGCCACCAGGCTCCCCTGTCCCTGGGATTCTCCAGGCAAGAACACTGGAGTGGGTTGCCATTTCCTTCTCCAATGCATGAAAGTGAAAAGTGAAAGTCAAGTCGCTCAGTCGTGTCCGACTCTTCCCGACCCCATGGACTGCAGCCTACCAGGCTCCTCCATCCATGGGATTTTCCAGGCAAGAGTACTGGAGTGGGGTGCCATTGCCTTCTCCAGAAAATAACATATTTATGACCAAATTATGAGTCAACACTATTGGCAGACTTTCATACATTCAAAATATAATCAGAAATATCTTCTCAATAATACTCTATTTTGTTTTACATGATTAACTATAGAAATTGCCTACCCATTTTAATTTTGCATGTGTAGATAAACCTTATATTTTAAGTGTTGGATTTTATTTTTATTTTAGGAGATATATATATATATATATATGACATTTACTAAGTATATAAAGAATCCACTGCTTGCAATTATTGCAAAATTTCTATTTTCCCATAGACTGTTCACTGAAGAATGTAATAATTACTCATAAAATTACATGAAGAAGTTGTATTTTTGTGGGTAGCCACAAAAATAGGCAATCAGACAGTCACTTATTGCAACAAACAGTTTTTGACGAAGGGCATTCTGAAGACTATAGAAGCCAACCACAAGGATTTAGAAATTACCCCAAACACTACTATTGAACCAGAATGGAAAGATAATAGATAACATATAAAACTTAAAGACCAAAAACAAGCCATAGACTTCCTCTAATTCTGAATCACTCCAAGAACCCTCCCAAAGTGAATCATCTAATCATCAAGGTCTTGTAGGTCTTCATAGAACCGTTCAATTTCAGCTTCTTCAGCGTTACTGGTTGGGGCATAAACTTGGATTACTGTGATATTGAATGGTTTGCCTTGGAAACGAACAGAGATCATTCTGTCGTTTTTGAGATTGCATCCAAGTACTGCATTTCGAACTCTTTTGTTGACCATGATGGCTACTCCATCTCTTCTGAGGGGTTCCTGCCCGAAGTAGTAGATATAATGGTCATCTGAGTTAAATTCACCCATTCCAGTCCATTTCAGTTCGCTGATTCCTAGAATGTCGACATTCACTCTTGCCATCTCTTGTTTGACCACTTCCAATTTGCCTTGATTCATGGACCTGACATTCCAGGTTCCTGTGCAATACTGTTCTTTACAGCATCGGACCTTGCTTCTATCACCAGTCACATCCACACTGGGTATTGTTTTTGCTTTGGCTCCATCCCTTCATTCTTTCTGGAGTTATTTCTCCACTGATCTCCAGTAGCATATTGGACACCTACTGACCTGGGGAGTTCCTTTTTCAGTATCCTATCACTTTGCCTTTTCATACTGTTCATGGGGTTCTCAAGGCAAGAATACTGAAGTGGTTTGCCATTCCCTTCTACAGTGGACCACATTGTAATGCTCAAAATTCTCCAAGCCAGGCTTCAGCAATAAGTGAACCATGAAATTTCAGATGTTCAAGCTGGTTTTAGAAAAGGCAGAGGAACCAGAGACCAAATTGCCAACATCCGCTGGATCATCGAAAAAGCAAGAGAGTTCCAGAAAAACATCTATTTCTGCTTTATTGACTATGCCAAAGCCATTGCCTGTGTGGATCACAATCAACTGTGGAAAATTCTGAAAGAGGTGGGAATACCAGACCACCTGATCTGCTTCTTGGGAAATTTGTATGCAGGTCAGGAAGCAACAGTTAGAACTGGACATGGAACAACAGACTGGTTCCAAATAGGAAAAAGAGTACGTCAAGGCTGTATATTGTCACCCTGCTTATTTAACTTATATTCAGAGTACATCATGAGAAATGCTGGGCTGGAAGAAGCACAAGTTGGAATCAAGATTGCCAGGAGAAATATCAAGAACCTCAGATATGCAGATGACACCACCCTTATGGCAGAAAGTGAAGAGGAACTAAAAAGCCTCTTGATGAAGGTGAAAGAGGAGAGTGAAAAAGTTGGCTTAAAACTCAACATTCAGAAAATGAAGATCATGGCATCTGGACCCATCACTTCATGGGAAATAGATGGAGAAACAGTGGAAACAGTGTCAGACTTTATTTTTCTGGGCTCCAGAATCACTGCAGATGGTGACTGCAGCCATGAAATTAAAAGACGCTTACTCCTTCGAAGGAAAGTTATGACCAACCTAGATAACATATTCAAAAGCAGAGACATTACTTTGTCAACAAAGGTCCGTCTAGTCAAGGCTATGGTTTTTCCAGTGGTCGTGTATGGATGTGAGAGTTGGGACTGTGAAGAAGGCTGAGCGCCGAAGAATTGATGCTTTTGAACTGTGGTGTTGGAGAAGACTCTTGAGAGTCCCTTGGACTGCAAGGAGATCCAACCAGTCCATTCTGCAGGAGATCAGCCCTGGGGTTTCTTTGGAAGGAATGATGCTAAAGCTGAAACTAGTACTTTGGCCACCTCATGGGAAGAGTTGACTCATTGGAAAAGACTCTGATGCTGGGAGGGATTGGGGGCAGGAGGAGAAGGGGACAACAGAGGATGAGATGGCTGGATGGCATCACTGACTCGATGGACGTGAGTCTGAGTGAACTCCGGGAGTTGGTGATGGACAGGGAGGCCTGGTGTGCTGCGATTCATGGGGTCGCAAAGAGTCGGACATGACTGAGCAACTGAACTGAACTGAAGTGAATCATCAAGGAAAGAGAATAACAACATGTACAACTCAAACATAAAGATGTCTGGTATTTCTGATTTGAAGTATTTTCTTATATTCTTAAAAGCCTGTTTGAGTGCTATGGAATATAGCGCAATGTAGTGTATCATTTTCTTCTGTTCCATGATTATTCTAGGGGGAGTGGAGGATTGCCCTGTCTTGAGATACACTTCCTATATCAGTTCTGAGCTTTTTTATATGGTTTCCTTAAAGGGTAATGTCAGGGGGAAGGAAGTTGTATGCTGTTTCTTATTTGCTAGTGCTGGAGAACTAACTTTTCCGTCTTTATATGGCCACATTACTATAAGATAACACCACTTCTTCTTATCTTTTTTTTTTTTTTTTAAGCTAGGAAAACGTTTATTTTATTTATTTATTTATTTTTACTTTACAATATTATATTGGTTTTGCCATACATTAACATGAATCCACCACGGGTGTACACCTTTTCCCCATCTTGAACCCCTCTCCTACCTCCCTCCCCATACCATCCCTCTGGGTCATCCCAGTGCATCCCTGCATCGAACCTGGACTGGCAATTTGTTTCTTATATGATATTATACATTTTTCAATGCCATTCTCCCAAATGATCCCCCCCCCTCCCTCTCCCACAGAGTCCAAAAGACTATTCTATACATCTGTGTCTCTTTTGCTGTCTTGCATACAGGGTTATCATTACCATCTTTCTAAATTCCATATATATGCGTTAGTATACTGTATTGGTGTTTTTCTTTCTGGCTCTGTATAATAGGCTCTAGTTTCATCCACTTCATTAGAACTGATTCAAATGTATTCTTTTAATGGCTGAGTAATACTCCACTGTGTCGGAGAAGGCAATGGCTCCCCACTCCAGTACTTTTGCCTGGAAAATCCTATGGACGGAGAAGCCTGGTAGGCTGCAGTCCATGGGGTCGCTAAAAGTCGGATATGACTGAGCGACTTGACTTTCACTTTTCACTTTCATGCATTGGAGAAGGAAATGGCAACCCACTCCAATGTTCTTGCCTGGAGAATCCCAGGGATGGGGATCCTTGTGGGCTGCCGTCTATGGGGTCACACAGAGTCGAACATGACTGAAGTGACTGAGCAGCAGCAGTAGCAATACTCCACTGTGTATATGTACCACAGCTTTCTTATCCATTCATCTGCTGATGGACATCTAGGTTGCTTCCATGTCCTGGCTATTATAAACAGTGCTGTGATGAACATTGGCATACACGTGTCTCTTTCCCTTCTGGTTTCCTCAGTGTGTATGCCCAGCATGGGATTGCTGGGTCATAAGGCAGTTCTATTTCCAGTTTTTTAAGGAATCTCCACACTGTTCTCCATAGTGGCTATACTAGTTTGCATTCCCACCAACAGTGTAAGAGGGTTCCCTTTTATCCACACCCTCTCCAGCACTTATTGCTTATAGACTTTTGGATCACAGCCATTCTGACTGGCGTGAAATGGTACCTCATTGTGGTTTTGATTTGCATTTCTCTGATAATGAGTGATGTTGAGCATCTTTTCATGTGTTTGTTAGCCATCTGTATGGTAACAATGATTATATGAAATATTTGATATGTTGGTATTCAGTTGCTATTCTTTGTGACCCCATGAACTGCAGCACACCAGGCTTCTCTGTCTTTCATCATCTCCTGGAATTTGCTCAGACTCACGTCCATTGAGTCAGTGATGCCATCTAACAGTTTAGTATCACATCAAATATTATACTGAAAAGGACTTTTAAAATCTAAAGCTCAAAAAATGTAGGCAGAATATGAAGGTGAAAGTTACTCAGTCATGTCCGACTCTTTGTGACCTCATGGACTATGCAGTCCATGGAGTTCTCCAGGCCAGAATAATGGAGTGGGTGGCCTTTCCCACTCCATTTCCAGGGATCTTTTGATCTTTCCAATCCAGGGATCAAACCCAGGTATCCTGCATTGCAGGAGGATTCTTTACCAGCTGAGCCACAGGGAAGCCCATTTATGATTTAATTATTTAATTATTAATCAACAGAACCAAGATAGATATATATGTGTCCCTTACTTGGAGGGCAACGTTTTTCTCTTATAACATGCTAGTATATTTTATAATATATGTGTTTTATTTGTTGAAGACCAGCAAGACAGAAAGTCAAGTCATTGCTATCAAAATTATTATCACATGTGAGTATTTTTTATGGATGACTGTTTTTAAACGTTGAAAAAGGAGTTAGGGAAAGAATAAGGATTCCACATTTAGTTTTAAGAACCATGTATGAATTCAGTAAGGAAGCTAATATGACAGAGTAAAAACATATTAGGTTTCCCTGGTGGTTCAGTGGTAAAATATCTGCCTGCCAGTGTCGCAGATGCAGGAGATGTGGGTTTGATCCCTGGATTGGGAAGATCCCCTGGAGGAGGAAATGGCAACCCACTCCAGTATTCTTGCCAGAGAATATCCCATGAACAGAGAAATCTGGTGAGCTACAGGTCATGGAGTCACAAAGAGTCAAACATGACTGAGCATAGTAATGTTAGTCTCTCAGTCGTGTCTGACACTTTGCAACGCATGGACTGTAGCCCACCAGGCTCCTCTGTACATGGAATTCTCTAGGCAAGAATACTGGAGTGGGTTGCCATTCACTTATCTAGGTGACTGAGCATGCATATATTGCCTTTGAAGTTTTACTTGTGTGACCTTGCTGTTAGCAGATAACTTAATCCTATGAAACCTCAGTACTCTCATTTGTAAATTGGATGACTTTGACTGTAAGGATTAAATGAGGTGAACTCATAGTCATACACACATGCCTTCATGCTGTCCCTCAATCATGACCTAACTCTTTGAGACCCCATGAACTGTAGTCCACCGACTTTTTTGTCCATGAAAATAACCAAGCACATTGGAATGGGTTGCCATTTCCTACACCAAGGAATCTTTCTGACCCAGGTATCAAGCCTGCATTTCCTGCTTTGGCAGGTGGAATTTTTACCACTGATTCACCTGGAAAGACCCAGTCATATACATTGTTGTTGTTCAGTTGCTAAGTTGTGTCCAGCTCTTTGCAACCCTGTGAACTGTAGCTTCCCTATTCTTCCCTGTCCTTCACTGTCTCCTGGAGTTTCCTCAAACTCATGTCTATTGAATTGGTGATGCCTTCCTACCATCTCATCCTCTGTTGCCCCCTTTTCCTCCTGCTCTCAATCCTTCCCACCATGAGGGTCTTTTCCAATGAATGGGCTCTTTGCATCAGGTGGCCAAAGTATCAGAGCTTCAGATTCAGCATCAGTCCTCCAGTGAATATCCAGGACTGATTTCCTTTAGGATTGACTGCTTTGATCCTCTTGCTGTTCAAGGGACTCTCAAGAGTCTTCTCTACACCATAGTTCGAAAGAGTCAATTCTTCGGTGCTCAGGAGTCTTTACGGTCCAACTCTCACATCCGTACATGACTACTGGAAAAACCATAGCTTTAAATAAACAGATCTTTCTCAGCAAAATGATGTCTTCACTTTTTAATACACTATCTAGGAGAGTTTCATAAAAACATCTATTTCTGCTTTATTGACTATGCCAAAGCCTTTGCCTGTGTGGATCACAATAAACTGTGGAAAATTCTGAAAGAGATGGGAATACCAGACCACCTGATCTGCCTCTTGAGAAATTTGTATGCAGGTCAGGAAGCAACAGTTAGAACTGGACATGGAACAACAGACTGGTTCCAAATAGGAAAAGGAGTTCTTCAAGGCTGTATATTGTCACCCTGCTTATTCAACTTATATGCAGAGTACATCATGAGAAATGCTGGGCTGGAATAAACACAAGCTGGAATCAAGATTGCCAGGAGAAATATCAAGAACCTCAGATATGCAGATGACACCACCCTTATGGCAGAAAGTGAAGAGGAACTAAAAAGCCTCTTGATGAAAGTGAAAGTGGACAGTGAAAAAGTTGTCTTAAAGCTCAACATTCAGAAAACGAAGATCATGGCATCCGGTCCCACCACTTCATGGGAAATAGATGGAGAAACAGTTGAAACAGTGTCAGACTTTATTTTTCTGGGCTCCAAAATCACTGCAGATGGTGACTGCAGCCATGAAATTAAAAGACGCTTACTCCTTGGAAGGAAAGTTATAACCAACCTAGATAGCATATTCAAAAGCAGAGACATTACTTTGCCAACAAAGGTTCGTCTAGTCAAGGCTATGGTTTTTCCTGTGGTCATGTATGGATGTGAGAGTTGGACTGTGAAGAAAGCTGAGTGTTGAAGAACTGATGCTTTTGAACTGTGGTGTTGGAGAAGACTCTTGAGAGTCCCTTGGACTGCAAGGAGATTCAACCAGTCCATTCTGAAGGAGATCAGCCCTCGAATTTCTTTGGAAGGAATGATGCTAAAGCTGAAACTCCAGTGCTTTGGCCACCTCATGCGAAGAGTTGACTCATTGGAAAAGACTCTGATGCTGGGAGGGATTGGGGGCAGGAGGAGAAGGGGACGACAGAGGATGAGATGGCTGGATGGCATCTCTGTCTCGATGGACGTGAGTCTGAGTGAACTCTGGGAGTTGGTGATGGACAGGGAGGCCTGGAGTGCTGCGATTCATGGGGTCACAAAGAGTCGGACACGACTGAGCAACTGATCTGATCTGATCTGATCTAGGTTTGTCATAGCTTTTCTTCCAAGGAGCAAATGTCTTTTGATTTCATGGCTGCAGTCACCATCTTCAGTGATTTTGGAGCCCAAGAAAACATAAAAGGCACTTAATACCTGTTATTTCCTGATACTCCCATTCTGCCCTACCCCAAACACCAACTCTTGTATAATAAAACTGTAGAATATACAAAATATAATTCTATGTTATATTTGTATTTATTTTTAATATCTATCATTTGCATAATACTTTATTAAATGCATTAGAAATTATATAACTTGATATTTGATCCTTTCATGAACTGATCATGAAATCTTATAAAAGGCAGATATGTAAAACATTTCATCATACAAATGATTTTTAAGTAGTAAAACTAAAGGATGTGAAAGACTTTAAATTCAATATAAGATTTATGCTTACAAAAATATATGAAGCAGATTATTTTTAAAAACAAGGACAAGCAAAGAGTATTATGCTAATTTTTAAATGGCCAATAAACAGAGTATTCTTCCTAACAGATGACACAGACAGGATTTCCTGGGAAATAGGAGTGTGTTGAGATTTTTAACCTCTTGAGTATTTTGAACTACTTTGGAGTGAGATTGCTGCAGAGTTCCTTAGATTATTAGGCAATAGCTCTCTTTTCTTCCCCACTTTCAGCATAAATCGAGAACAGCCTTTAGGTATTAGCATCTTGATTTTCACCCATCATCACAACCAGCCATTCCTTAGACGAAATGAAACACTACAGTCTCACGGTGGTATTCTCTGAAATGCCATCAACTCTTAACTCCTTTGGAATTAATAAAAGCTGACATTTGTTTCTGGCTATTAGAGAAAAAAAAAAAGACAATGTTCTATTTTTTTGTCTTCTCCCGCTTAGGAAGCTCCTTAATTACAGAGACCTTTGTCTTTTTGTTTACTGATGTATTCCATGCATGTAGATCAGAGCCACTCAGATGCGCAGTAAATGTTCCTTTAAACAAATTTTGAATGAGTTCAATAGATAATGGTTCCCATGATATGATCAAGGAGGTTGTTGTGAGTAAACTGAAACATAAAAATTATCCTGACAGATGGGTGAGTTTGGATAAGTAGTGAGATAGGAGGATGATCTGGGTGGAATGACTGTCTTAGATATTTGTGAGTACTTCTTATTATTCAGAAACTGACATCTGATATATTATACAAACTAGCAGGGAGGACAGCCATCAACTCTGACAAATACTGCCAAGAGGCCAATTAAGGAAGGAGAATAGCCAATTGGCTTTAGCAATAGGATTCCTTGTAACTTTAAGATTACTTTCAATAGAGTGTTGGAGATGGAGGCCAGATTGTAGAACAGTTATGAAAGGGGGACAAAATGGAGACAATAGGTCTTTCAAAACAATTGGAAATGAAGAAATCATATATAGGTCAGTAGAAAATTTCAAGGAATCTTTGAAAATATTGTCTTTATAATAAAGAAGGTCAAGGGGCTTCTCTGGTGGCTCAGTGACAAAGAATCTGCCTGCAAATTCAGGGGACACAGGTTCGATCCCTGGTCTGGGAAGATTCCACACGCTGCAGAGCAATTAGCCCATGTACTACAACTATTGAGCCATTGCTCTAGAGCCTGGGAACTACAGCTATTGGGCCCCGATGCCACAACTACTGAAACCCATTGCAGCTAGAGCCTGTGCTCCACCTGGTGAGAGGCCACCACAATGAGAAACATGCACATGGCAACCAGAGAGTGGCTCTGCTTGTCCCAAATAAAGAAAGTCTGTGCACAGCAATGAGGGCCTAGGGAAACCAAAAATAAATAAATAAGTAAACATTAAAAATAAAAATTTTAATCAAAAAATAAACAAGATTGAGCATGTTTAAACAGTAAAAGGAGACAGAAGTTGAAAATATCAAGTGAATCAAGGGAAAATTGCTACCATAAGATTCCTCAGAATTAAGGAAGGTATCTAATTCAGATGAAAAGGGAAGGCATAAACCTGGACAGGAGTCCAATACTATGGTAAACAAATTAGTTACATATTTTTTTAAATTGTATCATAAAATTGTTCAAATATTCAGAAAGGCTATAAGAATTATATATAGACACCCATATTCTCAACACTTTGATTTGTGATTAACACTTGGTGATATTAATTATGTATCTATCCTTATTTCCATCCTATTCTTGCAGAAATCTACCTTATTTTTGACATTTTTCAAAGCTGCAAATGTCAGTACATATCACTGCTAAAGTTTTCAACATGTGTGTCATTAACTATGGTGCAATATTTAAAAAACCTTTTGTGATAAAAATATACAAATGTAAAAAGCACAAAATGGATTGCTTCATTGACTGAATAAGTTTGGAAAATGTATTTACTAAGTAAGCTAGACATTTATCAAGTCATAAAATATATGCATTACCTCCACAGCATTCCTTTGTGTTGTTACCCAGTGATTCCTTGCCTTCATTCCCACTCTTCTGGCATATTTTAACTACAGATTAGTTTTGCCCATCCTGAAGCCTGATATAAATGGAATATTTAATAGATATCTACTCTTTCGCATACTTTTTGTTTTGAGTTTCACCCATGTTATTGCAAATATTTGCAGTTTGTTCTGTTTTATTACTATATACTTATTCATTTGAATTACTAAGACAGACCTTTCTTATTTTCCTCTTGATGGATACCCGAGCTTCAGACAGATTTTTGCTGATTAATAAAACTGATATGAAAATTCTTAAGCAAGTCTCTTTATGAACATTTGCTTTCTTTTCGGGGGTAAATACCTAGGAATGAAATTTCTGAGCTTATAAATGTATGTTTAATCTTTGAATAACTGAGCACCTTTTTTCAAAATATGGTAAGAGGATTAATAACTTTTGCCATAATTATATAATATGTCTGGGTTATTTTATATCTAACTTCAGTCATTCTAATTGATATATATATCTCAATGCTATTTTATTTTACATTTTCCTGATGTTATGCAAAGCATCATTTCAAATGTTCTGTCTATTTTTACTGGATTGTTTGTCTTTTTACAGTGTGTTTGTGTATATATGACAAGAACACTTAACACAGTTCAGTTTATTTCAGTTCAGTCCAGTCATTCAGTTGTATCTGACTCTTTGTGACCCCATGAACTGCAGCACACCAGGCCACCCTGTTCATCATTGACATTTGGAGTTTACTCAAACTCATGTCCAATGAGTCGGTGATGACATCTAATCATCTCACCCTCTGTCGTCCCCTTTTCCTCCTGCCTTCAATCTCTCCCAGCATCAGGGTCTTTTCCAATGAGTCAGTTCTTCTCATCAGGTGGCCAAAGTACTGGAGTTTCAGCTTCAGCATCAGTCCTTCCAATGAATATTCAGGACTGATCGCCTTTAGGATGAACTTGTTGGATCTCCTTGCAGTCCAAATGACTCTCAAGAGTCTTCTCCAACACCACAGTTCAAAAGTATTAATTTTTGGCACTCAGCTATCTTTATAGTCCAACTATCACATCCATATATGACTACTGGAAAAATGACAGCTTTGACTAGATGGACCTTTGTTGGCAAAGTAATGTCTGTGCTTTTTAAACTGCTGTCTAGGTTGGTCATAACTTTCTTTCTAAGGAGTCAGTCAGTTCAGTTCAGTCGCTCAGTCGTGTTTGACTCTTTGCTACCCCATGAACCACAGCACGCCAGGCCTCCCTGTCCATCACCAACTCCCGGGGTTCACCCAAACTCATGTGCATAGAGTCGGTGATGCCATCCAGCCATCTCATCCTGTCGTCCCCTTATCCTCCTGCTCCCAATCCCTCCCAGCATCAGGGTCTTTTCCAATGAGTCACTCTTCATACGAGGTGGCCAAAGTATTGGAGTTTCAGCCTCAGCATCATTCCTTCCAATGAACATCCAGGACTGGTCTCCTTTAGGATGGTCTGGTTGGACCTCCTTGCAGTCCAAGGGACTCTCAAGAGTCTTCTCCAACACCACAGTTCAAAGCATCAATTCTTCATCGCTCAGCCTTCTTCACAGTCCAACTCTCACATCCATACATGACCACAGGAAAAACCATAGCCTTGACTAGACGGACCTTTGTTGACAAAGTAATATCTCTGCTTTTGAATATGCTATCTAGGTTGGTCATAACTTTCCTTCCAAGGAGTAAGCGTCTTTTAATTTCATGGCTGCAGTCACCATCAGCAATGATTTTGGAGCCCCCCAGAATACAGCTTCTCACTGTTTCCCCTGTTTCCCATCTATTTGCCATGTGATGGGACCAGATGCCATGATCTTAGTTTTCTGAATGTTGAGTTTTAAGCCAAAATTTTCACTCTCCTCTTTCACTTTCATCAAGAGACTATTTAGTTCGTCTTTGCTTTCTGCCATAAGGGTGGTGTCATCTGCATATCTGAGGTTATTGATATTTCTCCCGGCAATCTTGGTTCCAGCTTGTGCTTCATCCAGTCCAGCATTACTCATGATGTACTCTGCATATAAGTTAAATAAGCAGGGGGACAATATACATACTTGATGTACTCTTTTCCTGATTTGAGACCAGTCTGTTGTTCTATGTCCAGTTCTAACTGTTGCTTCTTGACCTGCATACAGAGTTCTCAGGAGGCAGGTCAGGTGGTCTGGTACTCCCATCTCTTTCAGAATTTTCCACAGTTTATTGTGATCCACACAGTCAAAGGCTTTGGCATAGTCAATAAAGCAGAAATAGATGTTTTTCTGGAACTCTCTTGCTTTTTCTATGATCCAACAGATGTTGGCAACTTGATCTCTGGTTCCTCTGCCTTTTCTAAAACCAGCTTGAACATCTGGAAATTCATGGTTCATGTATTGTTGAAGCCTGGCTTGGGGAATTTTGAGCAGTACTTTGCTAGCATGTGAGATGATGCAATTGTGCAGTAGTTTGAGCATTCTTTGGCATTGCCTTTCTTTGGGATTGGAATGAAAACTGACCTTTTCCAATCCTGTGGCCACTACTGAGTTTTCCAAATTTGCTGGCATATTGAATGCAACACTTTCACAGCATCAAATTTTAGGATTTGAAATAGCTCAACTGGAATTCTGTCACCTCCACTAGCTTTGTTCATAGTGATGCTTCCTAAGGCCCACTTGACTTCACATTCCAGGATGTCTAGCTGTAGGTGAGTGATCCACCATCATGATTTTCTGGGTCGTGAAGATCTTCTTTGTATAGTTCTTCTGTGTATTCATGCCATCTCTTCTTAATATCTTCTGCTTCTGTTAGGTCCATACGATTTCTGTCCTTTATTGTGCTCATCTTTGCATGAAATATTCCCTTGGTGTCTCTAATTTTCTTGACAAGATCTCTAATCTTTCCCATTCCATTGTTTTCCTCTATTTCTTTGCATTGATCACTAAGGAAGGCTTTCTTATCTCTCCTTGCTATTCTGTGGAACTCTGCATTTAAATGGATATATCTTTCTTTTCTCCTTTGCGTTTTACTTCTCTTCTTTTCTCAGCTATTTGTAAGGCCTCCTCAGACAACATTTTTCCCTTTTTGCATTTCTTTTTCTTGGGGGTGATCTTGACCACTGCCTCTTGTACAATGCAATGAACCTTCGTCCATAGTTCTTCAGCCACTCTGTCTATCAGATCTAATCCCTTGAATCTATTTGTCATTTTCACTGTATAATCGTGAAGGATTTGATTTAGGTCATACCTGAATGGTCTTGTGCTTTTCCCTACTTGCTTCAATTGAAGTCTTAATTTTGCAATAAGCAGTTCATGATTTGAGCCACAGTCAGCTCCCAGTCCTATTTCTTCTGACTGTATGGAGCTTTTCCATCTTTGGCTGCAAAGAATATAATCAGTCTGTTTTTAGTATTGACCATATGGTGATGTCCATGTGTAAAGTCTTCTCTTGTTGAGGGTGTTTGCTGTGACCAGTGCATTTTCTTGGCAAAACTCTATTAGCCTTTTCCCTTTTCATTCTGTACTCCAAGGCCAAATTTGTCTGTTACTCCAGGTATTTCTAGACTTCCTACCTTTGCATTCTAGTCCCCTATAATGAAAAGGACATCTTTTATGGATGTTAGTTCTAGAAGGTCTCGTAGGTCTTCATAGAACTGTTCAACTTCATTTTCTTCCTGACCATTTTCTGGTCAGGGCTTAGACTTGGATTACTGTGATATTGAATGGTTTGCCTTGAAAATGAACAGAGATCATTCTGTCATTTTTGAGATCACATCCAAGTACTACATTTCGGACTTTTTTGTTGACCATGATGACTACTCCATTTTTTCTAAGGGATTCTTGCCCACAGTAGTAGATATAATGGTCATCTGAGTTAAATTCACCCATTCCAGTTCATTTTAGTTTGCTGATTTCTAAAATGTTGACACTCACTCTTGCCGTCTCCTGTTTGACCACTTCCAATTTGCCTTGATTCATGGACCTCACCTTCCAGGTGCCCATGCAATATTGCTCTTTACAGCATCGGGCTTTATTTCCTTCACTAGTCACAACCACAACTGGGTGTTGTTTTTGCTTTGGCTCCATCTCTTCATTCTTTCTGGAGTTATTTCTATACTGATCTCCAGTAGCATATTGGTCTCCCTACCAACCTGGGGAGTTCATCTTTAAGTGTCCTATTTTTTTGCCTTTTCATACTATTCATGGAGTTCTCAATGCAAGAATACTGAAGTGGTTTGCCATTCCCTTCTCCAGTGGACCACATTTTGTCAGAAATCTCCACCATGACCTGTCCACCTTGGGTGGCCCTACACTGCATGGCTCACAGTTTCATTGAGTTAGACAAGGCTGTGGTCCATGTGATCAGATTGGTTGCTTTTCCATGACTGTGGTTTTCAGTCTGTCTGCCCTCAGATGGAGACGGATAAGAAACTTATGGAAGGTTCCTGATGGGACAGACTGCTTGAGGGGGAAACTGGATCTTGTTCTGATGGGTGGGGCCATGCTCAGTAAATCTTTAATCCAATTTTCTGTTGATGGGTGGGGCTGTGTTACTTCCCTGTTATTTGACCTGAGGACAAACTATGGTGGAGATAATGAAGATAATGACGACCTCTTTCAAAAGGTCCCACGCATGCACTGCTACACTCAGTGCCCCCAATCCTGCAGCAGGCCACCACAGACCCGCACCCCCGCCGAGACCCCTAAACACACACAGGCAAGTCTAGGTCAGTCTCTTGTGGGGTCACTGCTCCTTTCTCCTGGGTCCTGGTGTGCACAAGGTTCTGTTTGTACCCTTCAATAATCTGTTTCCCCAGTCCTGTGTAAGTTCTCTAGGCTCTACACTGGGGTTAAAGGTGACCTCCTCTAAGAGGGCCTATGCCATATCCAGAGCCCTTACCCCTGTGGCAGTCCACTGCTGACCCGGACCTCCACAGGAGACACTCAAACACAGTTATGTCTCAGTCTCTGTGGAGTCTCTGGGCCCTGGTGTCACAAGGTATATCTGAGCCCTCTGAGCATCTCTGATGGGTATGGGGTTGATTTTAAACCAGATTTTGCCCCTCCTACCGACTTGCTAGGGCTTCTCTGCCCTTGGACATGGGGTATCTCTTCACAGTTGCTCCAGCTCCATGCAGCCACTGCTCCAGCGCTTGTTCTTAACACAAGAACACCTCATACCAAACAGTCTATTGACTATAGGCCCAGTTCTGTACAAGAGATATTTAGGACATATTTATCTTACATAACTGAAACTTTCTACACTTTGACTAGTAACTCCCAATTTCCCCCTTCTCTCAGCCCCTGGCAACTACCATTCTACTCTCCTTCTATGAGGTTGACTGTTTCAAATTCTTCATATAAGTGGTATCACGTAGTATTTGCCCCATGTCTGGCTTATTTCAGTTAGCATAATGTCCTCCAGGTATATCCATATTGCTACAAATGGCAGGATTTCTTCCTGAATGATATCCTACTGTATATATATACCACCTTTTATTTATCCACTTGTTCATTGAGGGACATTTATAATGTTTTCATGTTTTGACTATTGTTAATTAAAAAAAGAAAAAAGCTTCAATGAATATGGGAGGCCACTATCTCTTTGAAATACTGATTTCAATTCCTTTGGATATGTACCCAGAGTGGGGTTTTTGGATTGTTCAATTTTTAAATTTTTGAGGAGTTTCCATACTGTTTTCCAAAGTGGCTTCATCAATTTATATTTCCTTTTTTTTCTGTACAATTTATTCTTGTTATAGCATCCTTTTTCAAAGGCATAGTCTATAATAATTCATTATAGTGTTTGTAATAAAGAAGTAGGTACATATCTTTCACCCATTATGATTAAGAATTGTGATTATGACCTTTGGTTTCTGATCACTCACTTGTGATGGCTCGTACTAAGCAGACTGCTCGGAAGTCCACCGGTGGCAAGGCGCCGCGCAAGCAGCTGGCCACTAAGGCGGCCCGAAAAAAAAAAAAAAAGAATTGTGATTATATGTGTGATCAAATGTATGAGTGAACACAACTTAGTTTGTAAACAATTTTGTATAACAAAATTTATCCAAAAAATAAAAGCTTATCATGTTCTTATATCTAGATGTATAAATTTATTTTTTCTCCCAATTTATGTGATATGATGTCATAAGGATACAATTCAACTTAAGTATGCAGAACATGATGCAGTACGTGGTATGGTATTGTAGTTATGAATTTTCAATTGATATGTAAATCTTGTATTCTCCTTCTCTAAGAGTGCCTGGGAGTGTTCACAATATAAATCATTAACAAGAAAGAAACTGGTTGCAATTGGTGTTTTATCTCTGAGGATCAACTGGCAGAATGAATTTTATTGTTAAAGTTACAAAGAAAATAAAAATGAGACATCAAATTTCTGACTGCTTGAATGAAATCCTTCAGGTCTAGTATCTACACCAGTAAGACAATCACAGCAAAATTTTTATGCCTAAAGACATTTCCGCTTTCTCCAGCTGCCTGAGTTGAGTCATTACCTCTGAGAGAATCCATTTGGTGGCAAGGGAGAGATTGGTTATGTTCACTATGTGCTTTGTCTGAGAGCCAAGGTATATTTTCCTTCTCAATGCTGCAGTTATGGAATCAATTTCTACTGTATTTATACCATAGAATGTTATTTCCAGCATGTCTAGTGTTAGTAGACCAAATCTGCCTCTTGGTTTCTGTTTGCTTTCCTGAGAAATCAATAAAGTCAGTTAGTGATGGAAATCCCATCTGTCCAGATCTTTCAACAAGTCTCAAAATAACATTAAAAGATGTAAAGAGTAACCTAATTTCATCTCTGGATGTAATACAATAACAACTATTTGGGGCAACAAGTGAGGATCTAGGTCCTCTAAACTTAGGAAAACCTTGATTAGATTGTGGCCAAACATCAAGTAATAGTATCTGGAAAATTATTTCACAAGACTGTGGTTGACAGGATTCAAGTATGGAAAAATATGTGGATAATTCAGATTTTAGATTCTCTTAGGATTGAAAAAACACTCTCCTCTAGAAAATACAACTCCAAACTCTGTAACTAATTTAAAGAAAAGACAAAAGATATTATTTTAATGAAATGTCTACTGTTTGTTTCTGGAGTTATCAGCAACTATGATGTACTAAAACCATTACATCAAAATGGTTTCAATAAGATTACACATTAGAATATATTATTATCAAACGCTTCCTTAAAGTATCTATATATTCCTTAGAATATATTATTATCAAGCACTTCCCTGAAGCATATGTAAACAGATATATCATTCATAGAATAGGACTGAGGAGTATATATATTACATAATTATCATAAATCCCCAGATTTTTACCTCCCACAATTATTGTCTATTATTATGCTAAAATCATCTCTTTACTGACAAGATTATGCTTGAAAGCCTCAACATTAGAGTTACTTTTTTGAGTGAAGATGTAGTCTTAGAGTGGTAAGTATCAAACTATAGAATTTCAGGAATGAAAAGCTATAAGGCTTGCATTTATTTCCTGTTAGTTTTTCACTTATTTCCTATTGGTCTGACATGTATGGCTTAATATATCAGGTTGTCTCATACATCCTTGAAAAAAATCATTTATGTATAATACTTTGAGCAATATTTAATACATTTGACTTAATATAACCAATTTAGAAAGCTGCATTTCATAACTGCAAAATAAGCATTATCTTCAAATGCATATAAAACATTTACCAAAGTGACTATTATTTTTCCATAAAGCAAGTCTCAACAAATTTTGAAAGCCTAATATCCTACAGAGTATGTCCTCTAAACATTGTTTGATTAATATAGAACAAACTAAATGTTAGAAACTAATTGATCCAGAAATATTTGGAAAATAAACAGTATGATTCTTAATAATCTATTGGCCCCATTACAAGGAAAATTAGAAAATGCTTGGAACAGAGTACTTATGAAAATATGATATAACTTATATCATTACTCAGAGGGAAAAGTTTTGGGAAAAGTTTTATTAGATGCATATGAAACAGTGTAACTCAGGTTGGGGTTTAAACCCAAATACAAGGATTCAAACCCGGGCAAAACCCTGGTTGTTGGGCCTTGAACACACTCAGCAGGGACTTAACGTGGCCAAAACTCACAGTCTTCCAACTGAGGTCACACACCTGGTTTTAGGACTCAATGAAGTTCAGGTTCTTGATGTCTCATCAGCAGAAAGAATTGAGTAAAGGACAAAGTGATGGATGAGAAGTGGGTTTATTCAGAGAGAAACACACTCCACAGATAGAATGGGCCATCTCTGAAGGCGAGATCAGCCCTGAAATATGACATGCTTAGTTTTTATAGGCTGGGTTATTCCATAGGCTAACGAGGGAGAGGATTCCAACTAGTTGGGGAAGGGGAGGGAATTTCCAGGAATTGGGTCACTGCCCACTTCTTGGTCTTTGATGGTTCACCTCAGAATAGTCAGGGCATTTCCAGGTATGTCATTTAGCTTGCTGATGTGCTTCAATGACTGTATACTCAGGCTCAAGATCCAGTGGAAGTTGCTTTGTCTGTCATCTGGGACCCATTTGGTTCTAAACAGTTTATGTTTGTCCTTCTAATCAGTCATATCAGGCCATGTCATTTTTTAAAATTTGTGCCCTGCCCAATTCCTTCCTGTTTCAATATTAGAAACTTCGTCTCCCAAACCATTAAAAGATAAAATTCATAGCCACAATGAAAGAAACTATTTTTAATATACAAAATAAACAGAGAAAACAACATATAAAGAATCCCCAAACACACATTGAAATTCTAGTTTCCGACATGTAAAGAGTTTGTAAATTATCTCTCCCATCCTTAGAAGAAAAAGCTGGACAATCTGACAATCAACAAATTTAGTTTGACCCATCGGAGAATGGAGGTTTCAGGGGAAACCACTACCACAATCTGGCTGCTGCTGCTGCTGCTTCTAAGTCGCTTCCACTGTGTCCGACTCTGTGCGATCACAATCTGGAAGGATAGGCAAATCCGGAAAGTCACCTGGAATAGAAGCCACAGGAGCCATATATTGGTAAGACTTCCTAAATGATAAATATGCATTGCTAGAGGCTGAATGTAGGAGCCAGAAATGCTTGGAGGCCTCCACCCTTTTGTAGGCTTTACTTCCAGGAAGGCCACCAGGTTCTCACTGTGAACATCTTAAAAAAAAAAAAAAAAAAAATCCCTTCTTCCGTCTGGAAAGAAGAAAGAAAGAGTAATCAATTTTGAAATACTCTGTTAAAGTCTTCTCCATAACAAAAAGTCTATCTAAAAAGAAAAGGAGTTGAGACCAACTCTTTGCGACCCTATGGACTATAGCCTGACAGGCTCTTCTGTCCATGGGATTCTCCAGGCAAGAATACTGCAGGGGGTTGCCATGCCCTCCTCCAGGGGATCTCCCGACCCAGAGATTGAACTTGGGTCTCCTGCATTGCATGCAGACTCTTTACTGCTGAGCCCCCGGGAAGGCGAAAAAGTGCTTTACTAAGCCTTATTGTTATCCTATCTGGGGAGAGATCCTCCAAATCGGTCTACCCCTAACCTTTCTGCTTCTCCAAAGGTGTGTGTGTGGGAGGCAGGGTGGGTTGGCAACAAAATGTAGTCACAGGTGTTAAGTCTTAGAGGAAACAGACTGAGAATGCCAAAGGCAGAGGAGGGAGTTAGGGAATGGGGGAAAAAAAAGTATCACTGGCGATAGAATTTGTGAATGTCACGGCCCTGAGACACAGATCCATGAAAAGGATTAAGATTTAATTAGAAGTCAAAGAATGTTCCACTCACTCACACCTCACCATTTATAGACTACTCCTTCATATTTATAGAATACTCCATCCAACAATAGCAAGACACATTCTTCTCTAGCTCATATGGAACATTCACTCATATAGACCATAAAACACACCTTAACACATTTAAAGGACTAGAAATCATACAAATATGCTCTCTGACCACAGTGGAATTAAACTAGAAACAAATAACCAAAAAATAGCTGAAAAAATCCTGCTAAATATTTGGAAATTAAACAACATACTTCTAAATAACCCAAGGGTCAAAGGAGTTTCAAGAGAAATTTTAAAATCCTGAGAGATAAAAAGCAAAGGCAAGTTAAATTTAATCAGGTGAGGAGAAAACCTTAAACAGACAGTTCACAAAAATGATTTTCCAAAAGCTGATAAATATGTGAAAAAATTCCTCAACAAAGTCACCAGAGAAATGCAAAGTAAAATGATAAGATTTTTTACATGACAATTTTAGATGATAAGAAGGACAGAAGTCAACTGGAATGCTGATGAGAGAATAAACTGGTATGATAACTTTGCAAAATTTTTTCACAGTATTTGAGTATGTGCATACACTGTGATCCAAGCCATCCTCTTCAAGGAATATACCAAGCAGTAATAAATCAAAAATTTTTTTAAGTACAAGAATTTTCATGGATTGATTCTTAATACCCAAACCAGAACATAATCTTATCTAAGTATCCCTCAGGAGTAGAAAACATAACTGAATTGTGGCACAATAACACCAAGGATATGATTAGCAGAGAAAATAACCAAACATGCTACATGCAACAACATGAATGAATCTCAAACCAAAAACCTTAATGAAAGACTGAACCCAAAACAATACAAATGGTATGATTCCTTTCATATAAAGTTCAAAAAGAGCCAAAAATAATAACTAGAAAGCAGAATAGTGGTTACCTTTGAGAGGGACAGGTGACTCAGACAGTAAAAATCCGCTTGCAGTGCAAGAGACCTGGGTTCTATCCCTAGGCTGAGAAGATCTGCTGGAGAAGGGAATGGCAACCCACTCCTGATTCTTGCTTGGAGAATCCCATGGACAGAGGAGCCTCATGGGCTATAGTCCATGGGGTCAGAAAGAGGTGGACATGACTGAGCGACTCACACCCACACACACAGGAGAGAGGATAGAGCAATAAGCTGGGTGATACTGATGCCTGAAGAGTGTTTCTAAGATGCTGCTGCTAAGTCACTTCAGTCTCTCTGTGCGACCCCATAGATGGCAGCCCACCAGGCTCCCCTGTCCCTGGGATTCTCCAGGCAAGAACACTGGAGTGGGTTGCCATTTCCTTCTCCAATGCATGAAAGTGAAAGTGAAGTCGCTCAGTCGTGTCCGACTCTTAGCGACCCCATGGACTGCAGCCTACCAGGCTCCTCCATCCATGGGATTTTCCAGGCAAGAGTACTGGAGTGGGGTGCCATTGCCTTCTCCATCTAAGATGCTGGTGATGTTTTATTTCTTGACTTTGCTGGGAACATGATCAGTTCTTTTTGTGACAATTCACCAACCAATGGACTTGATTTTATATATTTTCCATAGCATGCTTCATCTTGAAAAACAGGTTTTATTTTAAAAATTGAAGATAGAATACTAAATTTCATGATGTGGAATATAATCCTTATTCTTCCAAGATTTAAGGCTCCATGTCATCTAAGGCATTAACATACTCTTAAGAAATTTAAAGAAATGTTTTAGTCAACTCTGACTTTTTAGTAGGAAAAAATAAAGTTTTCATTTTGAAAGTTTGGCTTATGAAGAAGATACATAATTTCCTGTCTGATAGAGGAAAGAGTCTTGTTTAAATAATAAATGACCTCTCTGTGTTCTCTGCAGTATTAGAAAAAATATCCTTCTGTAAAATTCTTTTTAAATTTTGGTTTCTTTTTGGGGTTATTGATGTTCCATCCAATGTCAGAGAAGTGGGCTGAAATTCCTGTCGTTGACTTCTGAAAGCTCAGGCCACGGTCCTCAGAGTTGCTGGCTTAGCCGCCTGTGTTTCTTCTTACAGGTGTATCTAATCCACCTTAATGCATTAATAAAGCTTGACTAGTCTTTAAAATGACATTTTTTTTTTTTTGTCCATAGAAAAAATAAGAAAGTATAGAATTTTAAATCAAGTTACAATTTGATAAATGTACCTGGTCTTTGATGATTAGATATTAAAGATTAAAGTGTAAGTAATTTATTTTTATTAAGGATTTTCTCTTGGTAGCTACACAACAAATTGCATTCTTGTATTAACATATGATAACTAGAACTCTAATTCAAATAGTAAATTCTCACAAAAATATTTTTCATTATTTTGGGGACAAAGTGACCCCAGATTTTTTTTTATTATTGATGTTTTGTCCTACTAATTGACTAATAACAACCAAACTCACTTTATAATAGTTATGTACACTGAATGCATTAGTTCATCAAACTATTTCATTCTCTAGAAAAAAAAATGGTTAATAGAAAATAATCTGAAAAGCACCAATTTTATATCTTGAGTTTTGAAACTAAAGTGAGAAATGGGAGCTATGTTTTGTGGTTGGGGAATATGAGAAGTCTTCTCATACTAACATAGCTTGTGGGCATCAGACTATTGTCAAAAAATGACAATATGGCTATTGTCAAAAAAAATGAATTATTGCAGTCTCTTGAGCTGCACACTATACATTGTAAAATGTTAATTGTATCAGTCTTTGCCAGGCTTATATCATTCACCCAGTCTCAAGCATTAAATGATTTACATACTAGTGAGCCAAGCACTACCTCATTATATAACAGTCCACGCTAGCTTTTGTTTTTATTTTTTCTTTTTCCATTCCTCAAATATTTATTTTCCCCTCCTCTTTCAAATTAAAAATAAGCCTGGATGACTCCTGTAAGATGAAGAAAGAGACAGTGTTGAGTAATGGAAAAATGAATAAATTTGGAATTTGGAATCTTGGCTTGCAGTCCTGGCATTACATTTCAACATTTCTTTGGGCACCTCAGTCTTTCTGAGTCTCAGTTTCCTCATTCGTAAAGTGTAGGTAATGACATTTATTCCACTTACCTCACTAGTTGTTGTGAGCGACTGAGGTAAATGTGAAAGCTCTGCGAACCCCTATTACACAAACGGAGGGTGTTATTATTACCACTTTTATAACTTAGTAGAACTAGACTTCTGACACGGTGTCCCTGTGCCAGACTCAAGTCACATCACTCACACCGAATTTATTTTGTGATGGACCTGGAAACTTCAAATATCTATCCTGTAGGGAATATTTATTTAAAACTTTTGAAACTAAGTTTATTTGGGTGAAAGTGGTTTGCAAAGACGACCCAATCATCTGCTTTAAATAGTTGTAAGATTAAAACAAAAAAAGAGGGAGGTGTCTCTTATGAAATCTGAAGCACTGGCAACCTCTGTGTATCAGACTAGAGCAGAGGGGCTCTCCCTTGTAAATGTGCTACCAGAGGGCACCCAAGGCCATTTGCTGAAAGATATTGGCTCTAGTTCAGTTACTTCTAAGTAACTTCCAGATCTTTCTCCCTGTAACCTTACAATTTGGCTCCCTTTGCAAGTCAGCACCCGTCTCCAGGCTCTCCCTTTTCCAGACTCTAGTGGTGCTCCCCACCCTTCTTTGCTGGCCTCTAAATGCCAAAGCTTTGAGGTTTCCAAAAAGCAAACTCAGCCTGGTCCTTCATCTGGTGGCGGTGTTTGAGTGTCTCAAGCCATTTATTCCATTTATTAGACTTGGATTCACAGAGTAAAGAAAACTTATGGAAACACTCCTAGAGTTTTGACATGGGCTGACTCATGTGCCCTAGGTCACAATGACCTTTTGGAGTCCTCAGAACTTTCTTACCATACCCTCAGATCTCTCTGACCAGTTGTCAGTAGCAGCATCAGAAAAGTAGTAGTCCATAGCTCCCAGCAGACTGGTGCAGCCCGCAACCACAGTATGGAAGGACAGCCCTCATGGCTCAGTGGTAAATAATCCACCTCCCAATGCAGGAGACTCAGATTTGATCACTGGGTCAGGAAGATCCCCTGGAGAAGGAAATGGCAACCCACTCCACATTCTTGCCTGGGAAATCCCAGAGAAGGAGAACAGAACAGAGGAGCCTGGTGGGCTGCAATTCATAGGGTCACAAAAGAATCGGAAATGACTGAGCAATTCAGTTCAGTTCAGTCACTCAGTTGTATCCAACTCTTTGCAACTCCATAGACTGCAACATGCCAGGCTTCCCTGTCCATCACCAATTCCCGAGCTTGCTCAAACTCACGTCGATGGAGTCGGTGATGCCATCCAACCATCTCATCCTCTCCTGTCCTCCACTCCTCCTGCCTTCAATCTTTTCCAGCATCAGGGTCTTTTCCAATGAATCAATACTTCACATCATGTGGCCAAAGTATTGGAGTTTCAGCTTCAGCATCAGTCCTTCCAATGAATATTCAGGACTGGTTTCCTTTAGGACTTACTGGTTTGATCTCTGCAATCCAAGGGACTCTCAAGAGTCTTCTCTAATACCATAGTTCAAAAGCATCAATTCTTTGGCACTCAGCTTTCTTTATAGTCCAACTCTCACATCCATACATGACTGAGAGACTAAACAACTGCAAAAAGCTTGTCAAGGGGATTTAAAGTGTGAAATGGAAAACAGTGGCCTTTTTCTCACTTGCACATTATGGATTTCTTATTTAAAAAATCCTAAAAACGATGCTGTTAAAGTGCTGCACTCAATATATCAGTGACTTTGGAAAACTCAGCCATGGCCACAGGACAGGAAAAGATCAGTTTTTATATGAATCCCTAAAAAGGGAAATGCCAAGGAATGTTCAAACTACCTTACAAATATGTTCATTTCACATGCTAACAAGTTAATGCTCAAAATCTTTCAAGCTGGGCTTTAGCAGTACATGAACCAAGAACTTTCCAATACAAGCTGGATTTAGAAAAGGCAGAGGAATCAGAGAATAAATTGCCAGCATTGGTTGGATAATGGAGAAAGCGAGGGAATTCCAGAAAATCTCTACCTCTCCTTCACTGAATACACTAAAGCAATTGATGGTTTTGAACTGTGGTGCTGGAGAAGACTCTAGAAAGTCCCTTGCACTGCAAGGAGTTCAAACCAATCAATCCTAAAAGAAATCAGTCCTAAATGTTCATTGGAAAGACTGATGCTGAAGGTCCAATACTTTGGCCACCTCATTGGAAAAGACCTTATGCTGGGAAGGATTGAAGGCAGGGAGAGAGGGGGGTGGCAGAGGATGAGCTGGTTAGATGGCATCGCTGACTGGATGGACATGAGTTTGAGTAAGCTCCGAGAGTTGGTGATGGACAGGGAGGCCTGGTGTGCTGTAGTCCATGGGTTGACAAAGATTTGAACACTACTGAGTGACTGAACTGAACTGAACAGAAAGCTATTAACTGTGGGGATGATAACAAGCTGGAAAATTCTTAAATTGATGAGAATACCAAACCACCTTACCTGTCTCCTGAGAAACCTCTATGCAGGACAAGAAGCAACAGTTAGGCCCTGAGATGGAACAATGCACTAGGTCCGAATTGGGAAAGGAGTACCTCAAGGCTCTATATTGTCACTCTGCTTATTTAACTTCTATACAGAGTACATCATGCAAAATGCCTGGCTAGATAAATCACAACCTGGAATCAAGACTGCCAAGAGAAATATCAATAACCTCAGATATGCAGATGATATCACTCTAATAGAATGTGAAGAGGAACTAAAGAGACTCTTTTTTTTTTTTTTAAACTTTACAATATTGTATGAGCTCTGCCAAACATCGAAATGAATCCGCCACAGGCACACCTGTGTTCCGCATCCTGAACCCACCTCCCTCCTCCCTCCCCTACCCTCCCTCTGGGTGATCCCAGTGCACCAGCCCCAAGCATCCTGATGAAGGTAAAAGAGGAGAGTAAAAAAGCTGGCTTGAAACTCCACATTCAAACAAACAAGATCACAGCTTCCTGTCCCATTCAGATCAGATCAGTAGCTCAGTCGTGTACGACTCTTTGCGACCCCATGAATCGCAGCACGCCAGGCCTCCCTGTCCATCACCAACTCCCAGAGTTCACTGAGACTCACGTCCATCGAGTCAGTGATGCCATCCAGCCATCTCATCCTCTGTCGTCCCCTTCTCCTCGTGCCCCCAATCCCTCCCAGCATCAGAGTTTTTTCCAATGAGTCAACTCTTCGCATGAGGTGGCCAAAGTACTGGAGTTTCAGCTTTAGCATCATTCCTTCCAAAGAAATCCCAGGGCTGATCTCCTTCAGAATGGACTGGTTGGATCTCTTTGCAGTCCAAGGGACTCTCAAGAGTCTTCTCCAACACCACAGTTCAAAGGCATCAATTCCTTGGCGCTCAGCCTTCTTCACACTCCAACTCTCACATCCATACATGACCACAGGAAAAACCATAGCCTTGACTAGACGAACCTTTGTTGGCAAAGTAATGTCTCTGCTTTTGAATATGCTATCTAGGTTGGTCATAACTTTCCCTCCAAGGAGTAAGCGTCTTTTAATTTCATGGCTGCAGTGACCATCTGCAGTGATTTTGGAGCCCAGAAAAATAAAGTCTGACACTGTTTCCACTTTTTCCCCATCTATTTCCCATTAAGTGATGGGACCAGATGCCATGATCCTCGTTTTCTGAATGTTGAGCTTTAAGCCAAATTTTTCACTCTCCATTTTCACTTTCATCAAGAGGCTTTTTAGTTCCTCTTCACTTTCTGCCACAAGGGTGGTGTCATCTGCATATCTGAGGTTATTGATATTTCTCCTGGCAATCTTGATTCCAGCTTGTGTTTCTTCCAGTCCAGCATTTCTCATGATGTACTCTGCATAAAAGTTAAATAAGCAGGGTGACAATATACAGCCTTGACGAACTCCTTTTCCTATTTGGAACCAGTCTGTTGTTCCATGTCCAGTTCTAACTGTTGCTTCCTGACCTGCATACAGGTTTCTGAAGAGGCAGGTCAGGTGGCCTGGTATTCCCATCTCTTTCAGAATTTTCCACAGTTTATTGTGATCCACACAGTCAAAGGCTTTGGCATAGTCAATAAAGCAGAAATAGATGTATTTTTGGAACTCTCTTGCTTTCCCCATGATCCAGCGGATGTTGGCAATTTGATCTTTGGTTCCTCTGCCTTTTCTAAAACCAGCTTGAACATCAGGATGTTCACGGTTCACATATTGCTGAAGCCTGGCTTGGAGAATTTTGAGCATTACTTTACTAGCATGTGAGATGAGTGCAATTGTGTGGTAGTTTGAGCATTCTTTGGCATTGCCTTTCTTTGGGAATGGAATGAAAACTGACCTTTTCCAGTCCTGTGGCCACTGCTGAGTTTTCCATATGTGCTGGCATATTGAGTGCAGCACTTTCACAGCATTATCTTTCAGGATTTGAAATAGCTCCACTGGAATTCCATCACCTCCACTAGCTTTGTTTGCAGTGATGCTTTCTAAGGCCCACTTGACTTCACATTCCAGGATGTCTGGCTCTAGGTCAGTGATCACGCCATTGTGATTATCTGGGTCGTGAAGATCTTTTGTACAGTTCTTCTGTGTATTCTTGCCATCTCTTCTTAATATCTTCTGCTTCTGTTAGGTCCATACCATTTCTGTCCTTTATCGAGCCCATCTTTGCATGAAATGTTCCTTTGGTATCTCTGATTTTCTTGAAGAGATCTCTCATCTTTCCCATTCTGTTGTTTTCCTCAACTGCTTTGCACTGATTGCTGAGGAAGCCTTTCTTATCTCTCCTTGCTATTCTTTGGAACTCTGCATTCAGATGTTTATATCTTTCCTTTTTTCCTTTGCTTTTCACTTCTCTTCTTTTCACAGCTATTTGTAAGGCCTCCCCAGACAGCCATTTTGCTTTTTTGCATTTCTTTTCCATGGGTATGGTCTTGATCCCTGTCTCTTGTACAATGTCATGAACCTCATTCCATAGTTCATCAGGCACTCTATCTATCAGATCTAGGCCCTTAAACCTATTTCTCACTTCCACTGTATAATTATAAGGGATTTGATTTAGGTCATACCTGAATGGTCTAGTTGTTTTCCCTACTTTCTTAAATTTAAGTCTGAATTTGGCAATAAGGAGTTCATGGACTGACAGAACGTGGTCCACTGGAGAAGGGAATGGCAAACCACTTCAGTATTCTTGCCTTGAGAACCCCATAAACAGTATGAAAAGGCAAAATGATAGGATACTGAAAGAGAAACTCCCCAGGTCAGTAGGTGCCCAATATGCTACTGGAGATCAGTGGAGAAATAACTCCAGAAAGAATGAAGGGATGGAGCCAAAGCAAAAACAATACCCAGCTGTGGATGTGACTGGTGATAGAAGCAAGGTCCTATGTTGTAAAGAGCAATATTGCATAGAAACCTGGAATGTCAGGTCCATGAATCAAGGCAAATTGGAAGTGGTCAAACAAGAGATGGCAAGAGTGAATGTCGACATTCTAGGAATCAGCGAACTGAAATGGACTGGAATGGGTGAATTTAACTCAGATGACCATTATATCTACTATTTCAGGCAGGAACCCCTCAGAAGAAATGGAGTAGCCATCATGGTCAACAAAAGAGTTCGAAATGCAGTACTTGGATGCAATCTCAAAAACGACAGAATGATCTCTGTTCGTTTCCAAGGCAAACCATTCAATATCACAGTAATCCAAGTCTATGCCCCAACCAGTAACGCTGAAGAAGCTGAAGTTGAATGGTTCTATGAAGACCTACAAGACCTTTTAGAACTAACACCCAAAAAAGATGTCCTTTTCATTATAGGGGACTGGAATGCAAAAGTAGGAAGTCAAGAAACACCTGGAGTAACAGGCAAATTTGGCCTTGGAATACACAATGAAACATGGCAAAGACTAATAGAGTTTTGCCAAGAAAATGCACTGGTCATAACAAACACCCTCTTCCAACAACACAAGAGAAGACTCTATACATGGACATCACCAGATGGTCAACACCGAAATCAGATTGATTATATTCTTTGTAGCCAAAGATGGAGAAGCTCTATACAGTCAGCAAAAACAAGACCAGGAGCTGACTGTGGCTCAGACCATGAACTCCTTATTGCCTGTCCCATTACTTCATGGCAAATAGATGGGGAAAGTGGAAACAATGAAAGATTTTCTTTTCTGGGCTCCAATATCACTGCAGACTGTGACTGCAACCATGAAATTCAAAGATGCCTGCTCCTTGAAAGAAATGCTATGACAAACCTAGATAGCATATTAAAAAAACAGAGACATCACTTTGCTAACAAAGGTCCATTTAGTCAAGGCTATGTTTTTTCAGTAGTCATATATTGATGTGAGAGTTGGACCATAAAGAAGGCTGAGAACAGCAGAATTGATGTTTTCAAATTGTGGTGCTTGAGAAGACTCTTGAGAGCCCCTTGTACTGCAAGGAGATCAAACCAATCAATCCTAAAGGAAATCAGTCCTGAATATTCATTGGAAGGACTGAGGCTGAAGCTGAAGCTCTAATACCTTGGCCACTTGATGCAAAGAGCCAACTCATTGTAAAAGACACTGATGGTGGGAAAGATTGACGGAAAAAGAAGAGAGGACATCAGAGGATGAGATGGTTGGATGGCATCACCAACTCAAAGGACATGAGTCTGAGCAAATTCCAGGAGACAGTGAAGGACAGGGAAGCCTGGCGTGCTGCAGTCTATGGGGTTGCAAAGAGTCATCAGACATGACATATCGACTGAACACCAACAATGGGTTTATTATTATCTATTATTTATTTATTATTATTCGATTTCATATAGGTCTAAATTATATTTTCAGTGCTTAAATTAGGTGATTTCTAATTGTGTTTCGGAGAAAATTGCTGAAAAGTGGCATGTGGAATATTGGCAATAAGGAGAAAGAAGTGTGTCCTGAGTGCCAAGAGTATCACTAGTAACATGTTGGGCACCTCAGTTAGGAGGATTTAATAATCTATTCAGTCAATAGATAAATAGGTTATTAATACTTCATCCAGGGATCTCCAAGAAAGGCTTTCCATTCCCCACATGGGTCTCAGCAACAATATCTCTATATTAGCATCACTTTCCACTTGTTCACACTATTCACTGATGGGAAAATACAAAAATCCATAAGATTGTTCATATCAGTCAGTGGGGAGAAAAAAAGTGGGGAAAAAGCAATTCAGTTGTGTCTGACACTTCACTATCCCATGGAATGTAGCCCTCCACTTCTTCTGTCCATAGAATTTTCCAGAGAAGAATATTGGAATGCGTAGTTAGTTCCTTCTCCAGGGGAATCTTCCTGAACAAGGCATTGAATCCAGGTATCTTGCATTGCAGGCAGATTCTTTAGGGTCTGAGCCACCAGGGAAGCCCAAACCAATCAGTATATAGTATTTGACTACTGGTTATTTTATAATATTACCTATATTTTATAATGCATCAGATTATCTTATATTTATGTTCTTGTTCGAATTTCAAAATTTTCTGATTATTTCACATATATTTTCTTTGTGTATGTCTGTGCTACTTCAAGTGGTAAGGATTTCCAAAATTGTTTTCTTCTTAAATTTATTTATTTTAATTGGAGGCTAATTAAAATATTGTATTGGTTTTGCCATATATCAACATGAATCCGCCACGGGTGTACACGTGTCCCCATCCTAAACCCCACTCCCACCTCCCTCCCCATACCATCCCTCTGGGTCAGCCCAGTGCACCAGCCCCAAGCATCCTGTATCCTGCATAGAACCTGGAGTGGAGATTCATTTCATATATGATATTATACATATTTCAATGCCATTGTCCCAAATCATCCCACACTCTCCCTCGCCCACAGAGTCCAAAAGAGTGTTCTATACATCTGTGTCTCTTTTACTGTCTCGTATACAGTATTGGAAGAAAAGTTATGACCAACCTAGATAGCATATTGAAAAGCAGAGACATTACTTTGCCAACAAATGTCCATCTAGTCAAGGCTATGGTTTTTCCAGTGGTCATGTATGGATGTGAGAGTTGGACTGTGAAGACAGCTGAGTGCAGAAGAATTGATGCTTTTGAACTGTGGTGTTGGAGAAGACTCTTGAGAGTCCCTTGGACTGCAAGGAGATCCAATCAGTCCATTCTGAAGGAGATCAGCCCTGGGATTTCTTTGGAAGGAATGATGCTAAAGCTGAAACTCCAATACTTTGGCCACCTCATGGGAAGAGTTGACTCATTGGAAAAGACTCTGATGGTGGGAGGGATTGGGGGCAGGAGGAGAAAGGGACGACAGAGGATGAGATGGCTGGATGGCATCACCGACTTGATGGACGTGAGTCTGAGTGAACTCCGGGAGTTGGTGATGGACAGGGAGGCCTGGCGTGCTACAATTCATGGGGTTGCAAAGAGTTGGACACTACTGAGTGACTGAACTGAACTGAACTGATACAGGGTTATCGCTACCATCTTTCTAAATTCCATATATATGCATTAGTATACTGTATTGGTGTTTTTCTTTCTGGCTTACTTCATTCTGTATGTCCAGTAGTGGGATTTCTGGGTCATAAGGCAGTTTTATTTCCAGTTTTTCAAGGAATCTCCACACTGTTCTCCACAGTGGCTGTACTAGTTTGCACTCCCACCAGCAGTGTAAGAGGGTTCTCTTTGCTCCACACCCTCTCCAGCATTTATTGCTTGTAGACTTTTGGATTGCAGCCATTCTGACTGGCGTGAAATGGTACATCCTTGTGGTTTTGATTTGCATTTCTCTGATAATGAGTGATGTTGAGCATCTTTTCATGTGTTTGTTAGCCATCTGTATGTCTTCTTTGGAGAAATGTCTGTTTAGTTCTTTGCCCCATTTTTTGATTGGGTCGTTTATTTTTCTGGAATTGAGCTGCAGGAGTTGCTTGTATATTTTTGAGATTAGTTCTTTGTCAGTTGCTTCATTTGCTGTTATTTTCTTCCATTCTGAAGACTGTCTTTTCACCTTGCTTATAGTTTCCTTTGTTGTGCAGAAGCTTTTAATTTTAACTAGGTCCCATTTGTTTATTTTTGTTTTTATTTCCAATATTCTGGGAGGTGGGTCATAGAGGATCCTGCTATGATTTATGTCAGATAGTGTTTTGCCTATGTTCTCCTCTAGGAGTTTTATAGTTTCTGGTCTTACATTTAGATCTTTAATCCATTTTGAGTTTATTTTTGTATATGGTGTTAGAAAGTGTTCTAGTTTCATTCTTTTACAAGTGGTTGACCAGTTTTCCCAGCACCACTTGTTGAAGAGATTGTCTTTTCTCCACTCTATATTCTTGCCTCCTTTGTTAAAGATAAGGTGTCCATAGGTGCATGGATTTATCTCTGGGCTTTCTATTTTGTTCCATTGATCTATATTTCTATCTTTGTGCCAGTACCAAACTGTCTTGATGACTGTGGTTTTGTAGTAGAGTCTGAAGTCAGGCAGGTTGATTCCTCCAGTTCCATTCTTCTTTCTCAAGATTTCTTTGGCTATTCGAGGCTTTTTGTATTTCCATACAAATTGTGAAATTATTTGTTCTAGTTTTCTGGAAAATACTGTTGGTACCTTGATAGGGATTGCGTTGAATCTATAGATTGGTTTGGGTAGTGTACTCACTTTCACTATATTTATTCTTCCAATCCATGAACATGGTATATTTCTCCATCTATTAGTGTCCTCTTTGATCTGTTTCACCAGTATTTTATAGTTTTCTATATATAGGTCTTTAGTTTTTTTAGGTAGATATATTCCTAAGTATTTTATTCTTTTCATTGCAATGGTGAATGAAATTGTTTCCTTAATATCTCTTTCTATTTTCTCATTATTACTGTATAGGAATGCAAGGGATTTCTGTGTGTTGACTTTATATCCTGCAACTTTACTATATTCATTGATTAGCTCTAGTAATTTTATGGTGGAGTCTTTAGGGTTTTCTATTTAGAGGATCATGTCATCTGTAAACAGTGAGAATTTTACTTCTTTTCCAATTTGGATTCCTTTTATTTCTTTTTCTGCTCTGATTGCTGTGGCCAAAACTTCCAAAACTATGTTGAATAGTAATGGTGAAAGTGGGCACCCTTGTCTTGTTCCTGAATTTAGGGGAAATGCTTTCAATTTTCCACCATTTAGGATAATGTTTGCTATGGGTTTGTCATATATAGCTTTTATTATGTTGAGGTATGTTCCTTCTATTCCTGCTTTCTGGAGAGTTTTTATCATAAATGGATGTTTGATTTTTGTCAAAGGCTTTCTCTGCATCTATTGAGATAATCATATGGCTTTTATTTTTCAATTTGTTAATGTGGTGTATTACACTGACTGATTTGCGGATATTGAAGAATCCTTACTTGCTCGTAGTGTATGATCTTTTTAATGTGTTGTTGGATTCTGACTGCTAGAATTTTGTTAAGGATTTTTGCATCTATGTTCATCAGTGATACTGGCCTGTAGTTTTCTTTTTTGTGTGGCATCTTTGTCAGCTTTTGCTATTAGGGTGATGGTGGTCTCATAGAATGAGTTTGGAAGTTTATCTCCCTCTACAATTTTCTGGAAGACTTTGAGCAGGATAGGTGTTAGCTCTTCTCTAAATTTTTGGTAGAATTAAGCTGTGAAGACATCTGGACCTGGGCTTTTGTTTGCTGGAAGATTTCTGATTACAGTTTGTTTTCCGTGCTTGTGATGGGTCTGTTAAGATTTTCTATTTCTTCCTGGTTCTGTTTTGGAAAGTTGTACTTTTCTAAGTATTTGTCCATTTCTTCCACGCTGTCCATTTTATTGCCATATCATTGCTGATAGTAGTCTCTTATGATCCTTTGTATTTCTGTGTTGACTGTTGTGATCTCTCCATTTTCGTTTCTAATTTTATTGATTTGATTTTTCTCCCTTTGTTTCTTGATAAGTCTGGCTAATGGTTTGTCAATTTTATTTATCCTTTCAAAGAACCAGCTTTTGGCTTTGTTGATTTTTGCTATGGTCTCTTTTGTTTCTTTTGCATTTATTTCTGCCCTAATTTTTAAGATTTCTTTCCTTCTACTAACTCTGGGGTTCTTCATTTCTTCCTTTTCTAGTTGCTTTAGGTGTAGAGTTAGGTTATTTATTTGACTTTTTTCTTGTTTCTTGAGGTATGCCTGTATTGCTATGAACCTTCCCCTTAGCACTGCTTTTACAGTGTCCCACAGGTTTTGGGTTGTTGTGTTTTCATTTTCATTCGTTTCTTGCATATTTTGATTTCTTTTTTGATTTCTTCTGTGATTTGTTGGTTATTCAGCAGCGTGTTGTTCAGCCTCCATATGTTGGAATTTTTAATAGTTTTTTTTTTCCTGTAATTGAGATCTAATCTTACTGCATTGTGGTCAGAAAAGATGCTTGGAATGATTTCAATTTTTTTGAATTTACCGAGACTAGATTTATGGCCCAAGATGTGATCTATCCTGGAAAATGTTCCGTGTGTGCCTGAGAAAAAGGTGAAGTTCATTGTTTTGGGGTGATATGTCCTATAGATATCAATTAGGTCTAACTGGTCTATTGTATCATTTAAAGTTTGTGTTTCCTTGTTAACTTTCTGTTTAGTTGATCTATCCATAGGTGTGAGTGGGGTATTAAAGTCTCCCACTATTATTGTGTTATTGTTAATTTCCCCTTTCATACTTGTTGGCATTTGTCTTACATATTGTGGTGATCCTATGTTGGGTGCATATATATTTATAATTGTTATATCTCTTGCATTGATCCTTTGATCATTATGTAGTGTCCTTTTTTGTCTCTTTTCACAGCCTTTGTTTTCAAGTCTATTTTATCTGATATGAATATTGCTACTCCTGCTTTCTTTTGGTCTCTATTTGCATGGAATATCTTTTTCCAGCCCTTCACTTTCAGTCTGTTTGTGTCCCCTGTTTTGAGGTGGATCTCTTATAGACAACATATATAGGGGTCCTGTTTTTTTATCCATTCAGCCAGTCTTTGTCTTTTGGTTGGGGCATTCAACCCATTTACATTTAAGGTAACTATTGATAAGTATGATTTCATTGCCATTTACTTTATTTTTGGGGGTTTGAGTTTATACACCCTTTTTGTGTTTCCTGTCTAGAGAAGATCCTTTAGCATTTGTTGGAGAGCTGGTTTGGTGGTGCTGAATTCTCCTAGCTTTTGCTTATCTGTAAAGCTTTTGATTTCTCCTTCATATTTGATTGAGATCCCTGCTGTGTACAGTAATCTGGGCTGCAGGTTATTTTCTTTCATCACTTTAAGTATGTCATGCCATTCCCTCCTGGCCTGAAGAGTTTCTATTGAAAGATCAGCTGTTATCCTTATGGGAATCCCTTTGTGTGTTATTTGTTTTTTCCTTGCTGCTTTTAATATTTGTTCTTTGTGTTTGATCTTTGTTAATTTGATTAATATGTGTCTTGGGGTATTTCACCTTGGGTTTATCCTGTTTGGGACTCTCTGGGTTTCTTGGACTTGGGTGATTATTTCCTTCCCCATTTTAGGGATGTTTTCAACTATTATCTCCTCAAGTATTTGCTCATGGTCTTTCTTTTCATCTTCTTCTGGGACTCCTATGATTCAACTGTTGGGGTGTTTAACATTGTCCTGGAGGTCTCTGAGATTGTCCTCATTTCTTTCATTCATTTTTCTTTTTTCCTGTCTGATATACTTATCTCTACCATTCTATCTTCTACTTTCTATCTTCTACTTCACTAATCCTGTGTTCTGCCTCCATTATTCTACTATTTGTTCCCTCCAGAGTGTTTTTGATCTCATTTATTGCATGATTCATTATATGTTGACTCTTTTTTATTTCTTATAGGTCCTTGTTAAACCTTTCTTGCGTCTTCTCAATCCTTGTCTCCAGGCTGTTTATCTGTGATTCCATTTTGATTTCAAGATTTTGGATCATATTCACTATCATTATTTGGAATTCTTTATCAGGTAGATTCCATATCTCTTCCTTTTTTGTTTGGTTTGGTGGGCATTTATCCTATTCCTTTACCTGCTGGGTATTCCTCTGTCTCTTCATCTTATTTATATTGCTGTGTTTGGGGTGGCCTTTCTGTATTCTGGCAGTTTGTGGAGTCTTCTTTATTGTGGAGTTTCCTCCCTGTGGGTGGGGCTGTACGGGTGGCTTGCCAAGGTTCCTGGTTAGGGAAGCTTGTGTCAGTGTTCTGGTGGGTGGAGCTGGATTTCTTCTCTCTGGAGTGCAATGAAGTGTCCAGTAAGGAGTTATGAGATGTCAATGGGTTTGGAGTGACTTTGGGCAGCCTGTACATTGAAGCTCAGGGCTGTGTTCCTGTGTCGCTGGAGAATTTGTGTGGTATGTCTTGCTCTGGAACTTGTTGGCCCTTGTGTGGTGCTTGGTTTCAGTGTAGGTATGGAGGCGTTTGATGAGCTCCTGTCAATTAATGTTCCCTGGAGTCAGGAGTTCTCTGGTGTTCTCAGGATTTGGACTTAAGCCTCCTGCTTCTGGTTTTCAGTCTTATTTTTACAGTAGTCTCAAGATTTCTCCTTCTATACAGCACCATTGATAAAACATCTAGGTTAAAGATGAAAAGTTTCTCCACAGTGAAGGACACCCAAGAAGGTTCACAGAGTTACATGAAGAAGAGAAGAGGGAGGAGGGAGTTAGAGGTGACCCAAATGAGATGAGATGGAATCAAAAGAGGAGAGAGCAAGCTAGCCAGTAATCACTTCTTTATGTGTGCTCCACAGTCTGGACTGCTCAGAGATGTTCATGGAGTTATATAGAGAAGCGAAGAGGGAGGAAGGAGACAGAGGTGGCCAGGAGGGTAAAGGGGGGGATCAAAAGGAGAGAGACAGATCCAGCCAGTAATCTGTTCCCTAAGTGTTCTCCACCATCTGGAACACACAGAGATTCACAGAGTTGGGTAGAGAAGAGAAGGGGGAGGGAGGAGACAGAGGCGACCTGGTGGAGAAAAAGGAGAGTTCAAAGGGGGAGAGAGCAGTCAAGCCAGTAATCTCACTCCCAAGTAAAAATGGGTGCTGAAGATTGGGTTCTTAAAGGTACAAAATTGATAACAAATACAAAAAAACAAAGATTAAAAATCTAGAGTAGAGGTTCGATTTCCATAAATATAATATTAAAGAAAAGAAAGGGGGGAAAAGTCACAAAAATTATAAAATATATATATACACACACACATATATATGAAGGTTGCTTTAAAAAATAGGGTCTCTCTTTTTTTTTTTTTTTGCAAAGTAATAGTAGATTATAAAAATGAAAATTAAAGGAGTAATAGAGGACTTAAAAATTTTTTTTAATTTTGAAAAAATGAGAGAATGGTAGTAAAAATAGTAAAAATATATCTAGGACTTTCTCTGGTGTTGTTGTGGGCAGTGTGGGGTCAGTCCATTTTTGGATAGTTCCTTGGTCCGGGTAATATTTCTGAAGATCTATAGGCCCCTTTCTATGTAGTTGGTACTAACTACAGGGTTTTAATCTATTGCACCTGTCACTTCCAAGGCAGTTCCCTCTGTTTTAGCTATTTCTGTTTGCTGGTCTCTTCAGTGTCCGATTTCCACCCTGACACAAGCGGGCGGTGGTGGACACTTTTTTAGGCTCACTTGTTCAGTAGCGCTGTGGGGTTGGAGGGACGCTGCAAGCAGATAACACTGGCGTGTGCTTGCAGTATCTCAGACACTGGGCCTGTCCCCGCTCATGGTGCGTGTGCCCTCCCTGTCCACACTGCTCAGGCTCTAGGTTGCTCGGCCAGGAACTGTCCGAGGCCGGCCCTGAGCTGCATGCACCTCCCAGGTCCAAGCTGCTCAGGTTCAGGCACTCTGGTAGTCCTCAAAGGCGCAGACTCGGTTGGGCCTGCGTTTTGTGCCCTTCCCAGGTCTGAGCAGCTCAGGTGATGAGGTGTTTGGTGAGCGCAGTCGCTGTGACTTATCGCTTCCCCCACCCCTGCCACTTGGTTTTCTGGGTGTACACCGGCGCACCTTCTCAGGCAGATGTTGACCATCCAGAAACCCAAGAAGTCTTGGTTAGCAAAGAAGCCTGCTTGCACTTTGGTAGATAATGCCTGTCTGGTGCTGTGATTGCCCCCTTCTGTCTCTGGCTGCCTGTCACTGGAGGGGGATGATCTGCCACCTGATAGCTCTGTTCAGTCCTTTGATCTGTGAGCGGGCCTGGCAGTCTCTTAGGTTAGGGCTTTTGGCATAGCTCTAGTCAGACCTTTGTTCTGTGCGTGGGCCTGGCAGTGTCTTAGGTTAGGGCTTTTCACGTGGTAGCTATCCCACAGTCTGGTTTGCTCGCCCAAGTTAGTTAGCTCAGATTGCCCTCAGGGCATTCAGGCCCCGTCCTTACTCTGAGCAATGCAGCCTGTGCCTCCCTGCCCAGCCCCCACTTGCTAGTGGCAGATACAGGTATCTGCACTGCTTCTCTGCTGTGAGTTACCGTTGGGCACATAATTTGTGGGTTTTAATTATTTATTTATTTTTCCTCCCAGTTATGTTGCCCTCTGTGGTTCCAAGGCTCGCCACAGACTCGGCAGTGAGAGTGTTTCCTATGTTCGGAAACTTCTCTCTTTTTAAAACTCCCTTCCCGGGATGCACCTCCATCCCTACCTCTTTTGTCTCTTTTTTTGTCTTTTATATTTTTTCCCTACCACCTTTCGAAGAAAATGGGCTGCTTTTCTGGGTTCCTGATGTCCTCTGCCAGCATTCAGAAGTTGTTTTGTGGAATTTACTCAGAGTTTAAATATTCTTTTGATAAATTTATGGGGGAGAAAGTGGTCTCCCTGTCCTATTCCTCCACCATCTTAGGACCGCCTACCCTCTTTTCTTTTCTAAATAATATTTTTCCTTTCAAATTTTTTATTTAGGTGCAATAATCTGAGAAAATAACCTCCCCTACTTCCAAAGTCAGTGCTTGAGCCAAACACTTGCATTTTCCACTCTGGTTCACTACTTGTCTGGTTTCATCCATTTTTTCAGAACTGAAGTGAAATAAATGTTCCCTTTTTAGAGAAACTTCCCATAAATTTTAGAAATAGTTCAGGTTTTTCTGTAATATACATACATAGGTGGACATCACCAGATGGTCAACAGCAAAATCAGATTGATTATATTCTTTGCAGCCAAAGATGGAGAAGCTCTATACAGTCAGCAAAAACAAGACTGGGAGCTGACTGTGGCTTAGAAAATGAACTCCTTATTGACAAATTCAGACTTAAATTGAAGAAAGTGGGGAAAACCAGTAGACCATTCAGGTATGACCTAAATCAAATCCCTTATGATTATACAGTAGAAGTGAGAAATAGATTTAAGGGACGAGATCTGATAGATTGAGTACCTGATGAACTATGGACTGAGGTTCATGACATTGTACAAGAGACAGGGATCAAGACCATCCCCATGGAAAAGAAATGAAAAAAAGCAAAATAGCTGTCTGAGGTGGCCTTATAAATAGCTGTGAAAAGAAGAGAAGCAAAAAGCAAAGGAGAAAAGGAAAGATATAAGCATCTGAATGCAGAGTTCCAAAGAATAGCAAGAAGATATAAGAAAGCCATCTTCAGCGATCAATGCAAAGAAATAGAGGAAAACAACAGAATGGGAAAGACTAGAGATCTCTTCAAGAAAATTAGAGATACCAAGGGAACATTTCATGCAAAGATGGGCTCGATAAAGGACAGAAATGGTATGGACCTAACAGAAGCAGATGATATTAAAAACAGGTGGCAAGAATACACAGTAGAAAAAAGAGCTTCACAACCAAGATAATCACGATGGTGTGATTACTCACCTACAGCCAGATCCTGGAATGTAAAGTCAAGTGGGCCTTAAAAAGCATCACTACGAACAAAGCTAGTGGGGGTGATGGAATTTCAGTTGAGCTATTTCAAATCCTGAAGGATGATGCTGTGAAAGTGCTGCACTCAATATGCCAGCACATATGGAAAACTCAGCAATGGCCACAGGACTGGAAAAGGTCAGTTTTCATTCCAATCCCAAAGAAAGGCAATGCCAAAGAATGCTCAAACTACCACACAATTGCACTCATCTCACATGCTAGTAAAGAAATGCTCAAAATTCTCCAAGCCAGGCTTCAGCAATACATGAACCATGAACTTCCAGATGTTCAAGCTGGTTTTAGAAAAGGCAGAGGAATCAGAAATCAAATTGCCAACATCCACTGGATCATGTAAAAAGCAAGAGAGTTCCAGAAAAACATCTATTTCTGCTTTATTGACTATGCCAAAGCCTTTGACTGTGTGGATCACAATAAACTGTGGTAAATTCTGAAAGAGATGGGCATACCAGATCACCTGACCTGCCTCTTGAGAAACCTGTATGCAGGTCAGGATGCAACAGTTAGAACTGGACATAGAACAACTGGTTCAAGATAGGAAAAGGAGCATGTCAAGGCTGTATATTGTCACCCTGCTTATTTAACTTATATGCAGAGTGCATCATGAGAAACACTGGGCTGGAAGAAGCACAAGCTGGAATCAAGATTGCGGGGAGATATCAATAACCTCAGATATGCAGATGACACCACCCTTATGGCAGAAAGTGAAGAGGAATTAAAAAGCCTCTTGATGAAATTGAAAGAGGAGAGTGAAAAAGTTGGCTTAAAGCTCAACATTCAGAAAATGAAGATCATGGCATCTGGTCCCATCACTTCATGGGAAATAGAAGGGGAAACAGTGGAAACAGTGTCAGACTTTATTTTTCTGGGCCCCAAAATCACTGCAGATGGTGACTGCAGCCATGACATTCAAAGACGTTTACTCCTTGGAAGGAAAATTATGACCAACCTAGATAGTATATTGAAAAGCAGAGACATTACTTTGTCAACAAAGGTACATCTAGTCAAGACTATGGTTCTTCCAGTGGTCATGTATGGATGTGAGAGCTGGACTGTGAAGAAAGCTGAGCGCTGAAGAATTGATGCTTTTGAAATGTGGTGTTGGAGAAGACAGAGTCCCTTGGACTGCAAGGAGATCCAACCAGTCCATTCTAAAGGAGATCAGTCCTGGGTGTTCTTTGGAAGGACTGATGCTGAAACTGAAACTCCAATACTTTGGCCACCTCATGCAAAGAGTTGACTCATTGGAAAAGACCCTGATGCTGGGAGGGATTGGGGGCAGGAGGAGAAGGGGACGACAGAGGATGAGATGGTTGGATGGCATGACCGACTCAATGGACATGGGTTTGGGTGGACTCCGGGAGTTGGTGATGGACCAGGAAGCCTGGTGTGCTCTGATTCATGGAGTCGCAAAAAGTCGGACATGACTGAGCGACTGAACTGAATGAAGTGTCAATATGTCAGAATCATGTCAAATCTTACTGTTCTTAGTAAATCAGTTTAGCTCAGTCTCTCAGTCGTGTCCGACTCTTTGCGACCCCATGAACCACAGCACGCCAGGCCTCCCTGTCCGTAACCAACTCCCAGAGTCCACCCAAACCCATGTCCATTGAGTCGATGATGCCGTCCAATCATCTCAGCCTCTGTTGTCTCCTTCTCCTCCTGCCCTCAATCTTTCCCAGCATCAGGGTCTTTCTAAATGAGTCAGCTCTTCGCAGCAGGTGGCCAAAGTATTAGATTTTCAGCTTCAGCATCAGTCTTTCTAATGAATATTCAGGGATGATTTCCTTTAGGATGGACTGGTAGGATCTCCTTGCAGTCCAGGGAACTCTCAAGAGTCTTCTCCAACACCACAATTCAAAAGCATCAATTCTTCGGCACTCAGCTTTCTTATCTTAGTAAATGCCCAGTTATATAATTGTCTGTGAGCACGTAATGCCTTCATTTTTGGACTTTAAGCTCCATGAGGGCAGATCGCACACTGGTCTTGAACACTGCTGAATTCCTTTGTCTACCAGGGCACCTGACACTCAAATAGTAGCTCAAAGAAGAATGAACAAACCAACATCTCCCTGCACACAATTCCTGGTGAACCTAAAACATGTATCTTCATGACACTTGGAATAAAATCAGGAATATTTATGACCACAGGTAGAAGCAAAGGTGGCAGAAAAGTCTGCTGTTTGAGTCTTGCCTCAGTTCACAAACATTTCATATTAATTCCCCCAATCTTTTCAAGCTAATTGCCAAATCTGCAGCTGTGTAGAGAGGATCTGTGTTTTGTACATATGACACCCTCTGATGGACCAACTGCCAGATTTTACTCAAATACTTTTAGAACATAGACCCAAGAGGTGGCAATATTCTCAGTGCTCAGTCCCTGCAACCACTATTGTGTGTGTGCTTAATCACTCAGTCATGTCCAATTCTTTGATACCCCATGGAATGCAGCCTGCCAAGCTCCTCAGTCCATGGGATTATCCAGGCAAGAATACTGGAGTGGGTTGCCATGCCCTCTTCCAGGGGATCTTCCCAACCCAGGGGTTGAATCCAGGTCGCCCACATTGCAGGTGGATTCTTTACCATTTGAGCCACCAGGGAAGGCTAAGAATACTGAAGTGGGTAGCCTATCCATTCTCTAGGGGATCTTCCTAGCCTAGAAATCAAACCAGGGTTTCCTGCATTGTAGGTGCAAAAGTAATAGAGTTTTTGGACCCTGGATTTTAAAATTATTATAAGAGGTACAAACACATCTTTATTAATCAAAATAGGAAACATTACAATCAAACCATTTTTGCCAATGAGAAATAAGTTTGTTTATTCCTATAGCAAAAAAAAAAAAAAAAAGTCCATGCTTAGGGATCTGATGAACTGTTGACAAGCAATTCTGCATATTACTGGTCATGGAAACATTTTCCATACAAAAAGTTGTCAAGATGCTTGAAGAAGTGGTAGTTGCTTGGCGAGAGGTCAGGTGAATATGACAGATAAAACAAAACTCCGTGGTCCAATTCATTCCATTTTTGAAGCATTGGTTGTGTGATATGCAGTCAAGCATTTTCGCAGAGAAGAGTTGGGCCCCTTCTGTTGACCAATACTGGCTGCAGGTGTTGCAGTTTTCAGTGCATCTCATCAATTTGCTGAGCATACTTCTCAAATGTAATGATTTCACTGGGATTCAGAAAGCTGTAGTGAATCCGACTGGTAGCAGACTGCCAAACAGTGACCATGATCCTATTTTTTTTAGTGCAAGTTTGGCTTTGGGAAGTGCTTTGGAGCTTCTTCTCAGTCCAACTACTGAACTGATTATCACCAGTTGTCATATAAAATCCACTTTTCATCACACCACATCACAATACAATCAAAGAAGAGTTTGTTTTGTTTCATAAAATAAGAAGCTATTTCAAAAGGATGATTTTTCTTTTTTAATTTGAGATCAGCTCATGAGGTATCCACTTATAGAGCTTTTTCACCTTTCCAGTTTGCTTCAAATGCAAAACAACAGTAGAATGATTGATGTTGAGTTCTTAGGCAACTTCTTGTGTGGTTGTAAGAGGATCAGCTTCAATGATGCTATTATTTATTTGTCAATTTCTGATGTCTGGCCCCTTGCACTTCTCATTTTCAAGGTTCTTGTCTCTTTTGCAAAACTTCTTGAACCACCACTGGATTGTATGTTCATTAGCATTTCCTGGTCGAATGTGTTGTTGATGTTGCTAGTTGTCTCCACTGCTTTAAGACCCATTTTGAACTTAAATAAGAAAATTGCTCAAATTTGCTTTTTGTCTAACACCATTTCCATAGTGTAAAATACATTTAAAATAAACAGTAAGTAACAATTAATCAGCAAATAACATAAAGCAAGACATGTGCATTAAAATGATGTATAATATAACCACATTTTTAAAGAATGTATTCCAATATCAAATGGCAAAATTCAACAGTGCAAAATTGTAATTACTGCTTCTAGAAACTGTCAATAAGTGGAGGTAAGTGATGGGTGCATGCACGTGTGCCAACTCACTTCAGTCATTAAGTTGCTTCAGTCATAACTGACTCTTTGTGACCCCATGGACAGTAGCCCACCAGGCTCCTCTATCCATGGAATTCTCCAAGCAAGAATATTGGAGTGGGTTGTCATTTTCCTCCTCCAGGGGATCTTCCCAAACCAGGAATTGAACCAGTGTCTCCTACAGCTCCTGCATTGCAGGCAGATTCTTTACTGCTGAGCCACTGATGAAGCCCAAAATGGATAGGACATTTCTTTAATTCTCCTTTTCACCATTTCAGTTAAAGAGATTACCAACAATCATACTTTTTTAGGTCTTATTGCACATATTAATAACTTTTCATTCCTTCTGATTACTCAATTATACTGAGGCAGTTATCAACTGAGTCTAATTGTTTGCCAAACATTGAGAAATGATCAAGAAAAAAGCCAGAGATAAGGATGGCAAGACAGCAAATCCTTTGAGCCATTTTATTAGACTCTAAAGAGCCATTTTTATGACAATATTCCCTTACTTTAGTGGAAACAGACTAAGACCAAATTCTCTCTTGATTTCTCAGTTAAGAAACTACTGCATTGTATACCCACAAAGTAGAATTCTTATATGCCCTCTTTGATAAAAACATGATACAAAAGGCTTGAAGACCCAAATGACTGTCATGCAGTCTTTCCATCCTAGGTAAACTTGAAACTTTGACATTTAACTTTGTTTCTAAACAAATTAAACAACCCAAGACCAGTTTGTTTATTCCAAGTGTCATTGTTATTTGTTTTGAACATATGTTTTGGAAAATATGCTTTGAGCACAATATGTACATTTAGCAATTATTAAACAACAAATAATTGTAATTGTCATTGTCTTTATACTGAATTTTATTTGAAAATGTGAGACTTGGTTGTGAATTTGAAATGTTTGGTAATCTTTTGTTTCCCTTCACCATAGTGCTTGTGCTATCAAAATCAACACGTGGCAGAACTGTAAGGACTAATGCCAAACATGTGGTATCCACAACAAGTCAGCATAATCTTTGGAATTCTAATTGCAAAGAAGTGCCAAATGAAAATGCTTAATAGCATACATATGGCCAGTTGAGGATTTCCTAATAGGCTGACTTCTCTAAGGCCTGTAAATATCTTTGTCATGTAGAACAGACAAATTTTAATGCTGCAAGAAAAACCATGATTAAATACGGTCTTTTAACAGTTTTATGTATTTTTTGAGATGTAAAAGTAAAATGTAATTTTCACATCTTTATTAAACCTTTAAAGTGCCTTTTCAAAAATGTATGCACTGTAGAAGTGCCTGCTAATTACCCTATCCATTTTAGCCCAAGGTTAATATAATTACAATTCTCCTTGAACTAAATATATAATCATTCCATGACAACAACTACCACAGAAGCATAAATCTAGTGTCTAGCTAATGCTGCATTTATATTAAACACAGTCATGGAATCAAGACTTTTGAGTACATGGGACTATGTCACCTTCTGCTCTAGTTCTGCACCTGATACTAGTTCATACAGTACTTGCAGAATCCTTGGATTGAGGTTAACATATTAACCATCTGATAGGCAAAATTACTCTATATTTAGTCTTTCCTACACAAAAGATATCTTCTTTCTGTAAAAGCATAATTTTTAGAGCAGTTTTAGGTTCACGGCAAAGTTCAGAGGAAGATACAGAGATTTCCCATAAACCTTCTGCTCCATTACAACATTGCCCACTAGACTGGAACATTTGTCTCAATTGACAAACCTAAATTAATACATCATAATACAGTCAGGAAAAACAAGACCAGGAGCTGACTGTGGCTTAGATCATGTACTCCCTATTGCCAAATTCAGACTTAAATTGAAGAAAGTAGGGAAAACCACTAAACTATTCAGGTATAACCTAAATCAAATCCCTTGTGACTATACAGTGGAATTGAGAAATAGATTTCAGGGACTAGGTCTGATAGATAGACTGCCTGATGAACAATGGACGGAGGTTCGTGACATTGTACAGGAGACAGGGATCAAGACCATCCCCATGGAAAAGAAATGCAAAAAAGCAAAATGGCTGTCTGGGGAGGCCTTACAAATAGCTGTGAAAAGAAGAGAAGCGAAAAGCAAAGGAGAAAATGAAAGATATAAGCATCTGAATGCAGAGTTCCAAAGAGAGTTCCAGAGTTCCAAGGAGAGATAAGAAAGCCTTCCTTAGCAATCAATGCAAAGAAATAGAGGAAAACAACAGAATGGGAAAGACTAGAGATCTCTTCAAGAAAATTAGAGATACCAAGGGAACATTTCATGCAAAGAAGGGCTCAATAAAGGACAGAAATGGTATGGACCTAACAGAAGCAGAAGATATTAAGAACAGGTGGCAAGAATACACAGTAGAAAAAAAGAGCTTCACAACCAAGATAATCATGATGGTGTGATCACTCACCTAGAGCTAGACATCCTGGAATGTGAAGTCAAGTGGGCCTTAAAAAGCATCACTATGAACAAAGCTAGTGGAGGTGATGGAATTCCAGTGGAACTATTTCAAATCCTTAAAGATGATGCTGTGAAAGTGCTGCACTCAATATGCCAGCACATATGGAAAACTCAGCAGTGGCCATAGGACTGGAAAAGGTCAGTTTTCATTCCAAGCCCAAAGAAAGGCAATGCCAAAGAATGCTCAAACTACCGCACAATTGCACTCATCTCACACGCTAGTAAAGAAATGCTCAAAATTCTCCAAACCAGGCTTCAGCAGCACATTAACTGTGAACTTCCAGATGTTCAAGCTGGTTTTAGGAAAGGCAGAGGAACAAGAGATCAAATTGCCAACATCCGCTGGATCATGGGGAAAGCAAGAGAGTTCCAGAAAAACATCTATTTCTGCTTTATTGACTGTGCCAAAGCCTTTGACTGTGTGGATCACAATAAACTGTGGAAAATTCTGAAAGAGATGGGAATACCAGACCACCTGACCTGCCTCTTGAGAAATTTGTATGCAGGTCAGGAAGCAAGAGTTAGAACTGGACATGGAACAACAGACTGGTTCCAAATAGGAAAAGGAGTATGTCAAGGCTGTATATTGTCACCCTGCTTATTTAACTTATATGCAGAGTGCATCATGAGAAATGCTGGGCTGGAGGCAGCACAAGCTGGAATCAAGATTGCCAGGAGAAATATCAATCACCTCAGATACGAAGATGACACCACCCTTATGGCGGAAAGTAAAGAACTAAAGAGCCTCTTGATGAAAGTGAAAGAGGAGAGTGGAAAAATTGACTTAAAGCTCAACATTCAGAAAACTAAGATCATGGCATCCAGTCCCATCACTTCATGGGAAATAGATGGGGAAACAGTTGAAACAGTGGCTGACTTTATTTTTCTGGGCTCCAAAATCACTGCAGATGATAATTGTAGCCATGAAATCAAAAGATGCTTACTCCTTGGAAGAAAAGTTATGACCAACCTAGACAGCATAGTAAAAAGCAGAGATATTACTTTGTCAACAAAGGTCCATCTAGTCAAGGCTATGGTTTTTCCATTGGTCATGTATGGATGTAAGAGTTGGACTATAAAGATAGCTGAGCGTTGAAGAGTTGATGTTTTTGAACTGTGGTGCTGGAGAAGACTCTTGAGAGTCCCTTGAACTGCAAGAAGATCCAACCAGTCCATTCTAAAGAAGATCAGTCCTACGTGTTCATTGGTAGGACTGATTTTGAAGCTGAAACTCCAATACTTTGGCCACCTGATGTAAAGAGCTGACTCATTTGAAAAGACCCTGATACTGGGAAAGATTGAGGACAGGAGGAAAAGCGGACAACATAGGGTGAGATGGTTGGATGGCATGACCGACTCAATGGATGTGGCTTTGGGTGGATTCCGGGAGTTGGTGATGGACAGGGAGGCCTGGCATGCTGCAGTTCATGTGGTCGCAAAGAGTCAGACATGACTGAGCAACTGAACTGAACTGAACTGAACTCAGTCTCTTCAGTCATGTCAGACTCTGCCACCCTATAGCCCTGTAGCCCGCCAGGCTCCTCTCTCTATGGGATTCCCCAGGCAGGAATAATGGAGTGGATTTCCATGCCCTGCTCCAGGGAATCTTCCAAACCTAGGGATGAAACTTGTATCTCCTGAACTGCAGGTGGCTTCTTTACCCACTGAGTCACCTGAAAATATGTTTAGTTCTGTATAAATTTCCAGAATGTCTTTCAAAGTGGCTGAGCCATTATGCATTCCCATCAACAATGAATATGAGCTCCTTGTTCTCCACAGTCTTGACACAGCATTTAGTGTTATCAGTGTTTCAAATTTTGGCCATTCTAGTAGTAGTATAATGGTGTGTTGTTTTAATTTGCATTTCTCTGAGGATGTATGATCAGGTCATCTATTTGTATGACAAATAGATTCAAAGGACTAGATCTGATAGACAGAGTGCCTGAAGAACTATGGACGAAGGTTCATGACATTGTACAAGAGGCAGTGATCAAGAACACCTCCAAGAAAAAGAAATGCAAAAAGGCAAAATGGTTGTCCGAGGTGGACTTACAAATAGCTAAGAAAAGAAGAGAAGTGAAAAGGAAAGGAGAAAAGGAAAGACATAGCATCTGAATGCAGAGTTCCAAGGAATAGCAAGGAGAGATAAGAAAGCCTTCCTCAGTGATAAAGTCAACAAAATAGAGGAAAAAAATAGAATGGGAAAGACTAGAGATCTCTTCAAGAAAATTAATGATACCAAGGGAAACTTTCATGCAAAGACGGGATCAATAAAGGGCAGACATGGTATGGACCTAACAAAAGCTGAAAATATTAAGAAGAGGTGACAAGAATACACAGAAGAACTATACAAAAAAAAACCCTTCATGACCCAGATAACCACGATGGTGTGATAACTCACCTAGAGCTAGATATTCTGGAATCCGAAGTCAAGTAGGCCTTAGGAAGCATCACTATGAACAAAGCTGGTGGAGATCATGGAATTCTAGTTGAACTATTTCAAATCCTAAAAGATTTATTATTACTAGCACATTAAGTATAATTTATCATTGTTTCCATTTTAAATCACATGTAGCAGGTTTGCATAGTTTAAATCCTCTTATTTGGGGGGAAACCTCTTATTTTAAGCAATAGTTCTTTATTTTCTGAGTTTTTTATTTATAAATTTGTTTTCTAAATTTATAAACATTTCTTCTCTGTCAATTGTAATTAAAAGAATTATCTCAGAAAATCTGTCTGAATTATGACCCTTAATAGTGAGTGGTGTGTGAATATTTTAGACCCAGGTCATAAACAGCAGTTCGAATATACTCTGTGAAATAAGAAAGACTAATCTTTGCACCTATTTTTGCAGTTTTTAAAAATAAGTGTTCAATAAAAACAGTCAGACCTTAAAAAAAAAAAAAAAAAAAGATAATGCTGTGAAAGTGCTGCACTCAATATGCCAGCAAATTTGGAAAACTCAGCAGTAGCCACAGGACTGGAAAATGTCAGTTTTCATTCCAATCCCAAAGAAAGGCAATACCAAAGAATGTTCAAACTACTGCACAATTGTACTCATCTCACATGCTAGTAAAGTAATTCTCAAAATTCTCCAAGCCAGGCTTCAACAATACATGAACCGTGAACTTCCAGATGTTCAAGCTGGATTTAGAAAAGGCAGAGGAAACAGAGATCAAATTGCCAACATGTATTGGATGATAGAAAAAGCAAAAGAGTTCCAGAAATACATCTATTTCTGCTTTATTGACTATTCCAATGTCTTTGACTGTGTGGATTACAACAAACTGTGCAAAATTCTTAATGATTTGGGGGTACAAGACCACCTGACCTGCCTCTTGAGAAATCTGTTTGCAGGTCAGGAAGCAATAGTTAGAACTGGACATGGAACAATAGACTGTTTCCTAATTGGGAAAGGAGTACATCAAGGCTGTATATTGTAACCTTGCTTATTTAACTTCTGTGCAGAGTATATCATTTGAAATGCCAGGCTGGATGAAGCATAAGCTGGAATCAAGATTGCTGAGAGAAATATCAATAACCTCAGATATGCAGAGGACACCACATTTATGGCAGAAAGTGAAGAAGAACTAAAGAACCTGGTGATGAAAGTGAAATAGGAGATTGGAAAAGTTGGCTTAAAACTCAACATTCAGAAAACGAAGATCATGGCATCTAGTCCAATCACTTCATGGCAAATAAATAGAAGGGGAAACAATGGAAACAGAGAGAGACTTTATTTTCTTGGGCTCCAAAATCACTGCAGATGGTGACTGCATCCATGAAATTTAAAAACGCTTACTTCTTGGAAGAAAAACTATGACCAACAGCATGTTAAAAAGCACAGACGCAGGGGGTGGTCCTAAGATAGCGGAGGAATAGGATGGGGAGACCACATTCTCCACCACAAATTCATCAAAAGAACATTTAAACGCTGAGTAAATTCCACAAAACAACTTCTGAATGCTGGCAGAGGACATCAGGCACCCAGAAAAGCAGCCCATTGTCTTCGAAAGGAGGTAGGGAAAAAATATAAAAGACAAAAAAATAGACAAAAGAGGTAGGGATGGAGCTCCGTCCTGGGAAGGGAGTCTTAAAAAGAGAGAAGTTTCCAAACACCAGGAAACACTCTCACTGCCGAGTCTGTGGTGAGCCTTGGAAGCACAGAGGGCAACATAACAGGGAGGAAAAATAAATAAATAATTAAAACCCACAGATTACGAGCCCAATGGTAACTCCCCATCAGAGAAGCAGCACAGATGCCTGCACCAGCCACTAGCAAGCGGGGCCTGGGCAGGGAGGTACAGGCTGCATTGCTTAGAGTAAGGACCAGGCCTGAATGCCCCAAGGGCAATCTGAGGGAACTAACTTGGGCTAACAAACCAGACTGCGGGATAGCTACCATGCGAAAAGCCCTAACCTAAGAAACCGCCAGCCCAGTGCACAGAACAAAGGACTGAACAGACTAGCCGGCTGCAGACCATCCCTCTCCTGTGACAGGCAGCCAGAGCCGGAAGGGGGCAATCGCAGCCCTAGAGAGACATTATCTACCAAACTGCAAGCAGGCTTTTTTGCTAACTAAGACTTCTTGGGGTTCTGGACAGTCAACATGTGCCTGAGAAGGTGCGCCGGGTGTACACCCAGAAAACTGAGTGGCAAGGATGGGGGAGGTGATAGGTGGCAGTGACTGCACTCACCAAACACCTCATCACCCTGACACAAGGGTGCTCAGACCTGGGAAGGGCACAAAACGCAGGCCTAACCGAGTCTGCACCTCTGAGGACTACCCGAGTGCCTGAACCTGAGCGGCTTAGACCTGGGAGGTGCATGCAGCCCAGGGCAGGCCTCGGACGGTTCCTGGAAGAGCAACCTAGAGCCTGAGCAGTGTGGGAAGGGAGGGCACACACGCCGTGAGCAGGGGCAGGCCCAGTGTGGCTGAGACACTGCAAGAACACGCCAGTGTTATTTGTTTGCAGCATCCCTCCCTCCCCACAGCACGACTGAACAAGTGAGCCTAAAAAAGTGTCCACCACCGCCCCTCTTGTGTCAGGGCAGAAATCAGACACTGAAGAGACCAGCAAACAGAAGAAGCTAAAAAGAGGGAACCGCCTTGGAAGTGACAGGTGCAATAGGTTAAAAACCTGTAGTTAGTACCGACTACATATGAAGGGGCCTATAGATCTTGAGAAATATAAGTCGGAACAAGGAACTGTCTGAAAATGAACTGACTCCACACTGCCCACAACAACACCAGAGAAAGTCCTAGATATATTTTTACTATTTTACAATCATCCTTTTTAAAAATTTTTTAAGTCCTCTATTACTCCTCTAATTTTCATTTTTATAACTTACTATTACTTTGCAAAAAAAAAAAAAAAGACCCTATTTTTTAAAGGAAACTTCATATACATATTTTTTAATAATTTTTGTGACTTAGCTTTTTTCTCTTTTTCTTCTTCTTTTCTTTAATATTGTATTTTTGAAAATCCAACCTCTACTCTAGATTTTTAATCTTGACTTTTTGGCATTTGTTATCAATTTTATACCTTTAAGAACCCAATCTTCAGTACCCATTTTACTTGGCAGCGAGATTACTGGCTTGACTGCTCTCTCCCCCTTTGGACTCTCCTTTTTCTCCACCAGGTCGCCTCTGTCTCCTCCCTCCCCCTTCTCTTCTCTACCCAACTCTGTGAATCTCTGTGTGTTCCAGACCGTGGATAACACTTAGGGAACAGATTACTGGCTGGATCTGTCTCTCTCCTTTTGATTCTTCCCTTTTATCCTCCTGGCCACCTCTGTCTCCTTCCTCCCTCTTTTCTTCTCTGTATAACTCCGTGAACATCTCTGAGCGGTCCAGACTGTAAAGCACACATAAGGAAGTGATAACTGGCTAGCTTACTCTCTCCTCTTTTGATTCCATCTCATCTCATTCGGGTCACCTCTAACTCCCTCCTCCCTCTTCTCTTCACGTAACACTGTGAGCCTCTCTGGATGTCCCTCACTGTGGAGAAACTTTTCATCTTTAACCTAGAAGTTTTATCAATGGTGCTGTATAGAAGGAGAAGTCTTGAGACTACTGTAAAAATAAGACTGAAAACCAGAAGCAGGAGGCCTAAGTCCAAATCCTGAGAACACCAGAGAACTCCTGACTCCAGGGAACATTAATCGACAGCAGCTCATCAAACGCCTCAATACCTACACTGAAACCAAGCACGACCCAAGGCACAACAAGTTCCAGAGCAAGACATACCACGCAAATTCTCCAGCAACACAGGAACACAGCCCTGAGCTTCAATATACAGACTGCCTAAAGTACTTCAGCCATGAAATTAAAAGACACTTACTCCTTGGAAGGAAAGTTATGACCAACCTAGATTGCATATTGAAAAGCAGAGACATTACTTTGCCAACAAAGGTCCATCTAGTCAAGGCTATGGTTTTTCCTGTGGCCATGTATGGATGTGAGAGCTGGACTGTGAAGAAGGCTGAGCACCAAAGAATTGATGCTTTTGAACTGTGGTGTTGGAGAAGACTCTTGAGAGTCCCTTGGACTGCAAGAAGATCCAACCAGTCCATTCTGAAGGAGATCAGCCCTGGGATTTCTTTGGAAGGAATGATGCTAAAGCTGAAACTCCAGTGCTTTGGCCACCTCATGCGAAGGGTTGACTCATTGGAAAAGACTCTGATGGTGGGAGGGATTGGGGGCAGGAGGAGAAGGGGACGACAGAGGAGAGATGGCTGGATGGTATCATTGACTCGATGGACGTGAGTCTGAGTGAACTCCGGGAGTTGGTGATGGACAGGGACGCCTGGCGAGCTGCATTTCATGGGGTCGCAAAGAGTTGGACACGATTGAGCGACTAAACTGAACTGAACTGAACTGAAAGTTACTCCTAACCCATTCACATCTCATAACTCATTACTGGACACTTCATTGCACTCCAGAGAGAAGAAATCCAGCTCCACCCACCAGAACACCGACACAAGCTTCCCTAACCAAGAAACCTTGAGAAGCCTCCTGTACAACCTCACCCACAGTGAGGAAATTCCACAATAAAGAAGACTCCACAAACTGCCACAATACAGAAAGGCCACCCCAAACTCAGCAATATAAACAAGATGAAGAGACAGAGGAATACCCAGCAGGTAAAGGAACAGAATAAATGTCCACAAAACCAAACAAAAGAGGAAGAGATAGGGAATCTACCTGATAAAGAATTCTGGATAATAATAGTGAAAATGGTCCAAAACCTTGAAATCAAAATGGAATCACAGATAAATAGCCTGGAGACAAGGATTGAGAAGATGCAAGAAAGGTTTAACAATGATCTAGAAGAAATAAAAAAGAGTCAGTATATAATGAATAATGCAATAAATGAGATCAAAAACACTCTGGAGGCAACAAATAGCAGAATAACTGAGGCAGAAGATAGGATTAGTGAAGTAGAAGATAGAATGGTAGAAATTAATGAATCAGAGAGGAAAAAAGAAAAACTAATTCAAAGAAATGAGGACAAACTCAGAGACCTCCAGGACAATATTTAACACCACAATAATCCAATCATAGGAGTCCCAGAAAAAAAGACAAAAAGAAAGACCATGAGAAAATACTTGAGGAGATAATAGTTGAAAACGTCCCTAAAATGGGGAAGGAAATAACCACCCAAGTCCAAGAAACCCAGAGAATTCCAAACAGGATAAACCCAAGGCAAAACACCTCGAGACACATATTAATCAAATTAACACAGATTAAACACAAAAAACAAATAATAAAATCAGCAAGGGAAAAACAGCAAATAACACACAAAGGGATTCCCATAAGGATAACAGCTGATCTTTCAATAGAAACTCTTCAGGCCAGGAGGGAATGGCAAGACATACTGAAAGTGATGAAAGAAAATAACCTTCAGCCCAGATTACTGTACCCAGCAAGGATCTCATTCAAATATAAAGGAGAAGTCAAAAGCTTTACAGACAAGCAAAAGCTAAGAGAATTCAGCACCACCAAACCAGCTCTCCAACAAATGCTAAAGAATCTTTTCTAGACAGGAAATACAAAAAGGGTGTATAAACTCGAACCCCAAACAATAAAGTAAATGGCAACAGGATCAGACTTATTAATAATTACCTTAAATGTAAATGGGTTGAATGCCCCAACCAAAAGACAAAGACTGGCAGAATGGATACAAAAACAAGACCCCTATCTATATATGTTGTCTACAAGAGACCCACCTCAAAACAGGGGATACATACAGACTGAAAGTGAAGGGCTGGAAAAAGATATTCCACGAAAATAGAGACCAAAAGAAACCAGGAGTAGCGATACTCATATCAGATAAAATAGACTTGAAAACAAAAGCTGTGAAAAGAGACAAAGAAGGACACTACATAATGATCAAAGGATCAATCCAAGAAGAAGAGATAACAATTATAAATATATATGTACCCAACATAGGAGCACCACAATATGTAAGACAAATGCCAACAAGTATGAAAGGGGAAATTAACAATAACACAATTATAGTCGGAGACTTTAATACCCCACTCACACATATGGATAGATCAACTAAACAGAAAATTAACAAGGAAACACAAACTTTAAATGATACAATAGACCAGTTAGACCTAATTGATATCTATAGGATATTTCACCCCAAAATAATAATTTTACCTTTTTCTCAAGCGCACACGGAACCTTCTCCATGATAGGTCACATCCTGGGCCATAAATCTTGCTTGGTAAATTCAAAAAAATTGAAGTCATTCCAAGCATCTTTTCTGACCACAATGTATTAAGATTAGATCTCAAATATAGGAGAAAAACTATTAAAAATTCCAACATATGGAGGCTGAACAACACGCTGCTGAATAACCAACAAATCACAGAAGAAATCAAAAAAGAAATCAAAATATGCATAGAAACAAATGAAAATAAAAACACAACAACCCCAAACCTGTGGGATACTATAAAAGCAGTGCCAAGAGGAAAGTTCATAGCAATACAGGCTTACCTCAAGAAACAAGAAAAAAACTCAAATAAATAACCTAACTCTACACCTAAAGCAACTAGAAATGGAAGAAATGAAGAACCCCAAGGTTAGTAGAAGGAAAGAAATCTTAAAAAATAGGGCAGAAATAAATGCAAAAGAAACAAAAGAGACCATAGCAAAAATCAACAAAGCCAAAAGCTGGTTCTTTGAAAGGATAAATAAAATTGACAAACCATTAGCCAGACTCATCAAGAAACAAAGGAAGAAAAATCAAATCAATAAAATTAGAAATGAAAATGGAGAGATCACAACAGACAACACAGAAATACAAAGGATCATAAGAGACTACTATCAGCAATGATATGCCAATAAAATAGACAACGTGGAAGAAATGGACAAATACTTAGAAAAGTATAACTTTCCAAAATTGATCCAGGAAGAAATAGAAAATCTTAACAGACACATCACAAGCATGGAAATCAAAACTGTTATCAGAAATCTTCCAGCAAACAAAAGCCCAGGACCAGACATCTTCACAGCTGAATTCTACCAAAAATGTAGAGAAGAGCTAAAACCTATCCCGCTCAAACTCTTCCAGAAAATTGCAGAGGAGGGTAAACTTCCAAACTCATTCTATGAGGCCACCATCACCCTAATACCAAAACCTGACAAAGATGCCACAAAAAAGAAAACTACAGGCCAATATCACTGTTGAACATAGATGCAAAAATCCTTAACAAAATTCTAGCAGTCAGAATCCAACAACACATTAAAAAGATCATACACCACGAACAAGTGGGCTTTATCCCAGGGATGCAAGGATTCTTCAATATCCGAAAATCAGTCAGTGTAATACACCACATTAACAAATTGAAAAATAAAAGCCATATGATTATCTCAATAGATGCAGAGAAAGCCTTTGACAAAATTCAACATCTATTTATGATAAAAACTCTCCAGAAAGCAGGAATAGAAGGAACATACCTCAACATAATAAAAGCTATATATGACAAACCCACAGCAAACATTATCCTCAATGGTGAAAAATTGAAAGCATTTCCCCTAAAGTCAGAAACAAGACAAGGGTGCCCACTTTCACCATTACTATTCAACATAGTTTTGGAAGTTTTGGCCACAGCAATCAGAGCAGAGAAAGAAATAAAAGGAATCCAAATTGGAAAAGAAGAAGTAAAACTCTCACTGTTTGCAGATGACATGATTCTCTACATAGAAAACCCTAAAGACTCCACCAGAAAATTACTAGAGCTAATCAATGAATATAGTAAAGTTGTAGGATATAAAGTCAACACACAGAAATCCCTTGCATTCCTATACACTAATAATGAGAAAATAGAAAGAGAAATTAAGAAAACAATTCCATTCACCATTGCAACAAAAAGAATAAAATACTTAGGAATATATCTACCTAAAAAAACTAAAGACCTATATATAGAAAACTATAAAACACTGGTGAAAGAGATCAAAGAGGACACTAATAGATGGAGAAATATACCATCTTCATGGATCAGAAGAATCAATATAGTGAAAATGAGTATATTACCCAAAGCAATCTATAGATTCAATGCAATCCCTATCAAGCTACCAATGATATTTTTCACAGAGCTAGAACAAATAATTTCACAATTTGTATGGAAATACAAAAAACCTCGAATAGCCAAAGCAATCTTGAGAAAGAGAATGGAACTGGAGGAATCGAGCTGCCTGACTTCAGGCTCTACTACAAAGCCACAGTCATCAAGACAGTTTGGTACTGGCACAAAGATAGAAATATAGATCAGTGGAACAAAACAGAAAGCCCAGAGATAAATCCATGCACCTATGGACACCTTATCTTTGACAAAGGAGGCATAAATATACACTGGAGAAAAAACAATCTCTTTAACAAGTGGTGCTGGGAAAACTGGTCAACCACTTGTAAAAGAATGAAACTAGAACACTTTCTAACACCATCCACAAAAATAAATTCAAAATGGATTGAAGATCTAAATGTAAGACCAGAATTTATAAAACTGCTAGAGGAGAATGTAGGCAAACACTCTCTGACATAAATCACAGCAGGATGCTCTATGACCCACCTCCAGAATATTGGAAATAAAAGCAAAAATAAACGAATTGACCTAATTAAAATTAAAAGCTTCTGCACAACAAAGGAAACTATAAGCAAGGTGAAAAGACAGCCTTCAGAATGGGAGAAAATAATAGTAAATGAAGCAACTGACAAACAACTAATCTCAAAAATATACAAGCAACTCCTGCAGCTCAATTCCAGAAAAATAAATGACCCAATAAAAAATGGGCCAAAGAACTAAACAGACATTTCTCCAAAGAAGACTTACAGATGGCTAACAAACACATGAAAAGATGCTCAACATCACTCATTATCAGAGAAATACAAATCAAAACCACAATGAGGTACCATTTCATGCCAGTCAGAATGGCTGAGATCCAAAGGTCTACAAATAATAAATGCTGGAGAGGGTGTGGAGAAAAGGGAACCCTCTTACACTGTTGGTGGGAATGCAAACTAGTACAGCCACTATGGAGAACAGTGTGGAGATTCCTTTAAAAAAACTGGAAATAGAACTGCCTTATGACCCAGCAATCCCACTGCTGGGCATACCACCGAGGAAACTAGAAGTGAAAGAGACACATGTACCCCAATGTTCATTGCAGCACTGTTTATAATAGCCAGGACATGGAAGCAACCTAGATGTCCATCAGCAGATGAATGGATAAGACAGCTGTGGTACATATACACAGTGGAGTATTAGCCATTAAAAAGAATACATTTGAATCAGTTCTAATGAGGTGGATGAAACTGGAGTCTATTATACAGAGTGAAGTAAGCCAGAAAGACAAACACCAATACAGTATACTAATGCATATATATGGGATTTAGAAAGATGGTAACGTTAACCCTGTATGCCGGACAGCAAAAGAGACTCAGATATATAGAACAGTCTTTTGGACCCTGTGGGAGAGGGAGAGGGTGGGAAGATTTGCGAGAAAGGCTTTGAAACATGTACAGTATCATATAAGTAATGAATCACCAGTCCAGGTTTGATGCATGAAACAGGATGCTTGGGGCTGGTGCACTGGGATGACCCAGAGGGATGGCACCGGGAGGGAGGTGGGAGGGGGGTTCAAGATGGGGAACACGGGTACACCCGTTGCAGATTCATGTTCATGTATGGCAAAACCAATACAATACTGTAAAGTAATTAGCCTCCAATTAAAATAAATAAATTTAAATTTTAAAAAAGAGAGAGAGAGAAAATATATTAAAGCACAGAGGTTACTTTGTCAACAAAGCTCTGTCTAGTCAAAGCTATGGTTTTTCCAGTTGTCATGTATGGATGTGAGAGTTGGACTATAAAGAAAGCTGAGCACTGAAGAATTGAGGCTTTTGAACTGTGATATTGAAGAAGATTCTTGAGAGTCCCTTGGACTGCAAGGAGATCCAACTCATCCATCCTAAAGGAAATCAGTCCTGAATATTCATTGGTAGGACTGATGCTGAAGCTGAAACTCCAATACTTTGGCCACCTGATGCAAAGAACTGACTCATTGGAAAAGACGCAGATGCTGGGAAAGATTGAAGCCAGTAGGAGAAGGGAGCGACAGAGGATGAGATGGTTGGATGGCATCACTGACTGTATGGACATGAGTTTGAGCAAGCTTCTGAAGTTGGTGATGGACAGTGATGACTGTCATGCTGCAGTCCATTGGGTTGCAAAGAGTCAGCAACGACTGAGTGACTGAACTGAACTGAACTGATGATATATGATATGGACAATATCTTCATATGTCTATTTTCCATTTGCATATCTATTTTTATGAAGTGTCCAATAAGGTCTTTGGATATTTTTTCAATTGGGTTGTTTTCTTATTGATGAGTTTTATGAGTTCTTTTTACATTTTGGATAACAATTTTTTTTATCATGTGTCTTTTGCAAATATTTTCTCCAGTCTGTAGCTTGTCTTCTCATATTCTTGATACCGTTTTTTACAAAGCAGGAGTTTTAATTTTAATAAAGTCCCACTTATCAGTTATTTCTTCCATGGATCCTGCCTTTGGTGTTGTATCTACATAGTCCTCACCATCCACAGGTCATGTAGGTTTTCTCCTATATTGTTTTCTAGAAGTTTTTTTTTATAATTTTGTGACTTATGTGTAAATCTGTGATAGATTTTGAGTTAATTTTCTGTAAAAGACGTAGCGGGCTTCCAGGTGGTGCTAGTGGTAAAGAACCCACCTGGCAATGCAGAAGACTTAAAAGACGTGGTTTCAGTCGCTGGATCAGGAAGATCCCCTGGAGGAAGGCATGGTAACCCACACTAGTGTTCTTGCCTCTTGAACGCTATGGACAGGAGAGCCTGATGGGCTACTCCATTGAGTCCCAAAGGTTTGAACATGACTGTAGTGGCTTAGCATGCACATAAAGAATACAACATCTGTGTTTAAATTCATTTTTTCAAAAAATGATGTCCAGTTGTTCCAGTACCATCTATTGAAAAGACTGTCTTTGCTTTACTGTATTAGCTTTGCTCCTTTGTCAACTCTTATGGCACAAGTCCATCATGCATAAGAAAAGAAGGTGGTAACTCCCTCCAATGCAAACTACTCTACCACTTTTCTCTGAAAAATGATGATAAATCTGGACTGTGAAATGTCCTTGAATTATGGTTTCCCCCTATAAAATGATTTTAAGGGAGAAATTTTCATCTACTTTTCTGACTTTAATTTGGGAATAAAAGTGTTCATTTTAATCTAGAAGATTATACCTTATTTTCAAATTTTATTTACTGTATATTTCCTTGATTCCTTTGTTAATCTCCCTCTATGTCTGTTTATACCACTTACACATTCCTCAAGATGTAAACAACTTTCCTTGATGAGAGTTTGCTATTCATTTATTTTATGTTTACTATGTACAGGAATCATTTAAACTTATATACCAAGTAAATTTAGTAGTGTTCAAGACATATTTTATTTCTATACCAAATAAAGGCATAACCATTCATGCTAACTAAAGGGTCAGGGATGCCTTCCCTGAAGAAAGAGATGAGACATTCCAGGCTGAGAGAGCAATGTGAATCCATGCATGTGTCTGGAATGTGCAAGGAATGTTCAGGAAATAGTGAATGACCCTATACGATTAAAACAGGCTTAAACATACTGCATGAAAATCAGATCTAATTTATCAAATGCTTAGGCAGAGTGAGGTTTTTAAAATGTTTGAATTATTTGTCACTATTTAATAACTGGGAGGTTTCATATTACACTTTAGATCCCTGGTTTGTCTTGAAACCCTGAAATAGAGCCTCTGAGCTTGCTTTTCAGCATGGCAATATACATTTATCAGGCCAGGCTGAATTCAATAATAACTGTAAATTTTTAATAACTTAACACAATTAGCATTTATTTCTTCCCAAAACAATGGTTCAACAAAGGTGTTCCTGGTCTTGTGTCTTTTCTGAATAGCTCTCCACTGAGTTATATATCAAGGGCACAAATTTATTTTATTTTATAGTTTTACCCTATTCTAGGTCTTTGGAGTTATTTCTATTCAGCAGAGGAAAGAAGGAAGGACAAAAGAGAATTGTACATGGTGGATTTTATGGTCCAGGCCTGGATGTGGTGTTCGTCACTCTAACTCATGTTTCATGAGCCAGAAGTCAGCGACATGCCTCACCTAATGGCAATGAAGGCTGGGAAATATATTTTAACTGTGCACACAAAAGGAAAATAAAATGGCTTATGAACAATTCTTTAATTTTTAATACATGACAGCTGGTTGGAGGTAAGTAATCCCTACTCCCTTTATTAGGGTGTGTGTCCACTCTTTCATCACATCCTCACCCACCCTGCTCAACTTTTCTGTGTTGCCTTTCTGACTGCTATAGGCATTTGACTCTATAACTCATAGGATAGAAAATGAAAAGTATATATTTCGAACTAGTTAAAAGGTTTTCTCTGGAAAGGGAAAGAACTTAGCATAGTATGGTGGTGGTGGTTTAGTCACCAAGTCATGTCTGACTGTTGTGACCCCATGGACTGTAGCCTACCAGGCTTCTCTGTCCATGGGATTCTCCAGAGAAGAATATTACAGTGGGTTGCCATTTTTTCTCTAGCATAGTATACTTTGCATTAAACAGTAATTTTGTTCTGCTGTTTTTTTCTTTAAGTGAGAGTACAATTCTCTCTTTAGGCCAATGGGTCATGTGAAGATGTGCATGCATGCATGATCAGCCATTCAGTCATGTCCAACTCTTTTCAAACCCACGGATAGTAGCCCACCAGGCTCTTTTGCCCATGGAATTTTCCAGGCACAAATACGAGGGTGGGTTGCCATTTCCTACTCCAGAGGATCTTCTGGACCCAGGGATTGAACTTGTGTCTTCTGCGTTTCCTGCATTGGTAGGCAGATTCTTTACCACAGAGCCACCTGGGAAGCCCATGTGAAGATGTACTGAAAACAATTATATGAGCTTTTCATCAAACACTAAATAATTTATGTTTTCCAGCATTGCTTTTGCTGTACTTCTAAATAAAATGCAATATTTGTGCATTTTTATGGTGCTGATATTTTTCTCAGAGTCAAAGCACTCTGATTTATGGACTGTGATTTTGTATGACAGAGAAATATTTAATACATAGATTAGTTGTTTGATATTTTTCTCTTTAAACTTGTCAATTTCTTAATTTCTCAGACCAAGTTTATAAACACCAGGATAAAGTTAACATTTTTTGAAAAATCTTGCTTTTTTAGGCATAATTTTTTTTAAGTTGTATCTCTCAGACCTGGGAAAATGTTAAGAATTTCTATTTAAATCTTCCTTTTTGCACTTGCTAAAAAGAATACCAGTTGGCCCTCTGTATCCATGGGTCCATCAATTCAACCAACCACAGGTCAGAATAGTAAAAAAAAAAAAAATCCAGAATGTTCAAAAAAGCAAAACTTGAATTTTCCTGTGGACCAATTGTTTCATGCAGCATTTACAGTGTATTTACAAACATTTATACAGCATTTAGTCATTCAGTCATGTCTGACTCTTTACAACCCCATGGACTTTAGCCTGCCAGGCTGCTCTGTCCATGGAATTCTCCAGTTAAGAATACTAGAGTGGGTTGCCATTTCCTTCTCCAGGGTGTCTTCCCCACCCAGGAATCAAACCTGGGTCTCCTGCCTTTCACACCAATTCTCTACCATCTGAGCCACCAGGGAGGAAATTAACTGTGAACATTCATCAGAAAAACTAATACTGAAGCTCCAATATTTCGGCCACCTGATGTGAAGAGCTGACTCACTAGAAAAGACTCTGATGCTGGGAAAGATTGAAGGCAGGAGGAAAAGGGGATGACAGAGGATGAGATGGTTGGATGGTATCACTGATTCAATGGACATGAGTTTGAGCAAACTCCAGGAGATAGTGAAGGACAGGGAAGCCTGGCATGGAGTCACAAAGAGTCAGACACGACTGAGTAACTGAACAACAACAATATAGCATTTATAATATACTAGGTATTATAAGTAACCTAGAGATGATTTAAGTGCATGGGAACTGTAGATTATATGCAAATACTATACCATTTTATATAAGGAACTCAAGCATCTGCAGATTTTGGTACCATCAGGGGTTCCTAGAACTGATTCCCCATGAATACCTAGGGATGACTCTACATGGTAAATGTTCAAATGGAATTTTAGTTATACTAAGGAACTTGAGCACCAGTCGATCTAACCTCACTTCAAAACGAAGTCACTGAGGTTACAGAAGGTAAACAGCTTTGTCCAAGTGCTCAGAGACATTTAAGCTTTGTAAATTCCTTTGTTGTTTTACAGCATAGTCCTTTCATTTATCGCCAAACCATCATTAAATTCACTACATCTTTGAGTTGATAGTTAGGGGGCACTCTGATGATGTCAGCAAAAAAAGAAGATGCTTGAGGTGGGTGTCACAAATAGACACAGATTAGGAATTACAGCATGGACCCAAATAAAAATGAATATATATTTCCAAACACACTAGAGGTAGATAATTTATGAAGAGACTTTTTAAGATGTTGGAGCCTTTAAATACCATAAAACAAATAATATCATCTCTTACTATTGCCCCTTCACTCACCAGTGGTGAATTATTGTTATCCAGCCACTACTGTCCTTGCTGGTTACCCATATCATGAATATGGGCTTCCCTTGTAGCTAGGTTGGTAAAGGATCCACCTGCAATGCAGGAGACCCTGATTTGATTCCTGGGTTGGGAAGATCCTCTGGAGAAGGGATAGGCTCCCCACTGCAGTATTCTTGGCCTTCCCTTGTGACTCAGCTGGTAAACAATCTGCCTGCAATGTGGAAAACCTGGGTTCAATCCCTGGGTTGGGAAGATCTCCTGGAGAAGGGAATGGCTACCCACTTCAGTATTATGGCCTGGAGAATTCCATGGACTGTACAGCCCATGAGGTCACAGAGTCAGACACAACTGAGCGACTTTCATTTTCACTTTCATATCATGAATATACTGCTGCTGCTGCTAAGTCGCTTCAATCGTGTCTGACTCTGTGCGACCCCATAAACGGCAGCCCACCAGGCTTCCCCATCCCTGGGATTCTCCAGGCAAGAATACTGGAGTGGGTTGCCATTTCCTTCTCCAATGCGTAAAAGTAAAAAGTGAAAGTGAAGTCGCTCAGTCGTGTCTGACTCTAGCGACCCCATGGACTGCAGCTTACCAGGCTCCTCCGTCCATGGGATTTTCCAGGCAAAAGTACTGGAGTGGGGTGCCATTGCCTTCTGGAAGCCATTAAATTGGACACTTTAAATAAGTTATTTGTATGGCATATCAAGTAAACCACAACAAAGCTATTAACGTATACAATAAAGTAAATTATATTTTTCTCCATATAGGCGCACACCCCTTCTTGCCAGGCTTCTAGGATGAACGCTGAACCAATGCACTCTAGGTTGAGCTGGGTCGGAGTTTGGTTGAAACTTTAGTTTGCTTCAGTTCACTAGTAGATTTAGATGTTTCAATGGCAGTGTTGGGACTTGTCTTCAATGGGGTCTTCAGTCTGAGCATTGATGGGCTCCCAAATTCTGCTTGTTCCTCATGGTTGTGGATATGTTTTCTAAAGTTGAGCAATCTCTGTTTTACATTCTACAGACAACGTTTTGTGTGGCTGAGGATTTCTCTTGGCTCTCCAGTCCTGCTTCTGGTCTTGGGAAAGTTGTTCTCAATCTTCCAGCCTGCCCTTGGCCTCAGAGGTCAACTGAGGACCCCATATTCTGAAAAGACAGAAGTTGTCTTATAGGGGTTTCACTCAGCCCTCCTGTTCCAACTCAGGACTTCTGAGCTAAGCTCAGAGTGCCAGAAGGAGACAGGGGTTCTCTGAGCTTCCCGTTCCTCCTCCAGTGTTCCTTAGCTCCAAGACTGTCATCTTTATGAGTTTCCCTCAGCTTTCTTTCTCCACCCATATTTTTAACACTCAGTAAAGATCAAAGGACAGAACTGGCAGTAATGCTGATTTGTTTCATGTCTCAGGCTCTGGTGGAATTTAACCTGTCATGCCAGCTCACATTAGAAATGTCGGGGTAGGCTCATTTTCCCTTATGCCCATTTAAGGGGGACACCTTTTCTCCCCCCATGTCAGTTATGAGAGGTCTCTTCACTCTTCTCTCTTATGAAGGGCTTTTCACTTTCTGGATTTTAGTTTATTAAGGTTATTTTGTGTTCTCTACTTCGTGATGCGCTTATGGGGAACACATGTATACCTGTGGCGGATTCATTTTGATATTTGGCAAAACTAATACAATTATGTAAAGTTTAAAAATAAAATAAAATTAAAAAAAAAATAAAGTACTAAGCAGTACCTAAAAAAAAAAAAAAATTTATCATTATCTACTTTTCCAGTGTCTCAATTGAAAGACCAAGGATAGCAGTCTTGGGGGCTTCCCTGATGGCTCAGTTGGTAAAGAATCCACCTGCAACATGGGAGGCTGCGTTGGCTCCTGGGTTGGGAAGGTCCCCTGGAGGAGGGCGTGGAAGCCCACTCCAGTATTCTTGCCTGGAGAAGCCCCATGAACAGAGGAGCCTGGCCAGCTACAGACCATGGGGTTGCAAAGAATCAGACATGACCGAGTGACAAAGCACACACAACAGTCTTACAACTTCCAATATCTAAACTGGAAGTAAGACTCCTACTAAAAGCTAAGGAGAGAAAAGCAAGTTACTGAAAGGTTTTTAAGTACATGTCGAGCATTTTCAATCTTTAGGTTCTATAAATATAATTTAAGAAACAAGCACGCAACAAAGTTCTCAGGCCTCAGATTTGCTCTTTTCAGGTACCTCTCTCTCCCCAGTAGAGTCTCATAACTCAGGTATAACCCCTACCTTTATACACTAGGAACACGACATAGCCAAAGAGGCTCTTGGAACCATATGAGTCAGCTTATCCAGTCTTCTGCAGTCTTGCTGCATCTGTTTAGAGCTAACATGGTCGAGTTATTCAGGAAGTATTCAATAAAGTGAGGATGGAGTCACTTCTGTTGTCTACTCTGGTCAAAAATGGTCAGGCTCACTAACGCAATAAGAAAGAGGTCATGGAGGTACATTGTTTTTCTTGAGCAAGAATTTCCTTATATGCTAAAAGAATAAAGTCTTAGATTCCACACAACTCTTTCTATACCACTCACATAAAATGCACAAGGATAGACTGGAATCCTCTCATGTGAAAGAATCCTCATATCTCATGTCTAAAACCGACCCATAAACATCAAGTGTCCCTCTATGAACAAAAAAAGATAGAAGAAGCTGTGGTACCCAACTGTATCCTTGATAAGGTATATATCCCAGAAACAGGTTGCTCAGTTTAATTCTTTGATCATTGGTAAATCAAAGTGAAAACCATCATGAACAGCATCTAAGGAATCCATATTTATTACAACCAAGTGCTGCCAAGTCGCTTCAGTCATGTCCGACTCTGTGCGACCCCAGAGACGGCAGCCCACCAGGCTCCCCCGTCCCTTGGATTCTCCAGGCAAGAATACTGGAGTGGGTTGCCATTTCCTTCAATGCGTAAAAGTGAAAAGTGAAAGTGAAGTCGCTCAGGCGTGTCCGACTCTAGCGACCCCATGGACTGCAGCCTACCAGGCTCCTCCGTCCATGGGATTTTCCAGGCAAGAGTACTGGAGTGGGGTGCCATTGCCTTCTCCGTTACAACTGAGTAGCTGACAATAATGAATGAAGTGAAGTGAAACTCACTCAGTCATGTCCAACTCTTTGCTACCCCATGGAATGTAGCCCGCCAGGCTCCTCTGTCCATGAGATTCTCTAGGCAAAAATACTGGAGTAGGTTGCCATTCCCTTCTCCAGGGGATCTTCCCAACCCAGAAACTGAACCCAGGTCTCCATCATTGCAGGCAGATTCTTTACCATCTGAACCACCAGGGAAGCCTGATGTAATACGCAGGTGAAAGTGAAAGTGGCTCAGTCATGTTCAACTCTTTGTCACCCCATGGACTATACAGTCCATGTAATTCTCTAGGCCAGAACACTGGAGTGGGTAGCCTTTCCCTTCTCCAGGGGATCTTCCCAACCCAGGAATCGAACCTAGATCTCCCACATTGCAGATGGATAATTTCTTACCAGCTGAGCCACAAGGGAAGCCCAATACTCAAGCAGTACATTTTATGTTCCAGGTGCTATTCTAGTTCTTAATATTTAGGCCTTATCAAAACAAAACAAAACCCTATGAGTTATGTACAACTGTTATCTCCATTTTGCTGATGAGCAAATTGAGGCAAAAAGTGGTCATGGAGTTTGCTCAAGCCACAGATAATGGTTTATATATATAGTATAGATACAATAAACTCTTCCCTATGAGTTTCTTCTCATTGGGAAGAAACTTGAATTACGTTACTATTCAATTGCAATTTAGAGTAACTCATTGTCTTAATTATCAGACATTATTTCTTGTTATGATGCTGATAAAGATCAGGAGTAACTCTTCTGACAATGTACTGAATAGAATCATTTTTTCAACTGCTGACTTATGAAACATTCACCCCTGCCTGTGTTCTTCCCCCTACCTCATTTATCTTTATTCTGAAATGAAAGGGAAGATGTTCATGGAATAGAGACAAAGTCACATAGGAAAAAAGCCAAATTGTGCACATCTTTAAATTTATCATTCTCAAGGAGCAAATACACTTGTATTATACTATATTGCTTTCATTCTTTTACAGCTGTGCCTTTCGAACAATAAAAGAACAATGCTGTAAACTAAACAAATCTTTTCCAACTTTGTATTATACCCATAAATTACATGTAAAGGACCGCTTTAATGATATCTAATACTCACCCTACACTACTATGCTGAGAAACACTCCAAAAATCAGAACTTAACCTAAAGATACATTTTAACTGCCAGAAAGCTCCCAACCTAATTACTTTGTTTAAAAAAAAAGAAAGAAAGAAAGAAAGAATTCCTTTTGCTTGAGACCAGACATGGGTGTGGTGAATGTGAGATTGAGAAAAATCCTTTGGAGAGAAAAGAATTGAGAAACAACTTTAGATGATAGTTAACAAAGGGCAAACAGATTTATATTTCATATGAAATATGTTTGAAATAAAAAGGCTATGATAAGATAATTTTTTTAAAAAACTATGATCATATGTGTACATTCCTTTTCACACAGAGTATTTGTCAATAATTTTAACATCAATCAGCCCTACTTGGAAAATACTACATGTGATTCCATACTGCAAAACAGTCTATTCTACGGTAAACACTGGGTCAAACACATAATCAATAGTAAAAATCAAAAACATGAACACAAGCAACAGTAAAACACTCACCCTTTCAAGTGTCAGTGAATTGTATCTTTACAAAAAATATTTGGCAACCAATTCCCACAATTATGTGACCTAATGAATCACTAGTGTGACTGAATATAAGACATCAGTCTAAGAAACTGTAGAAAGTTAATCTTTCCAAAATTTCAACTACAGCCCTATAAAACTGTACCAAGTTTTATCAAATCCAATTCTTGAGTTAGCATATCTTAAATTTATATTTCTTGCATATATTCATTGTATATATGAGTAATAAAAACTTCTAATATAATTATATATATATATATATATATATATATATACATTTTTATGCTTCAGAACTCAAAATTTGTCAATCAAAAGCAAGGTATTTAACCAACAATTAGAGTAGGAGGGTAAAAAGAGGACTAAATTATCTATAAGATACCACAATAGTTTTAAAAATATACATAAAGCTAACAACTGAAAATCCTTTATCATTTTCAAATGAATACTATGTCTGGTTTCTAAATTTCTATTTGCATTCTTCCTTCTGTAATCAATTCCACACACAGCTACTAGAATAACCTTTTAGGGTAGTAGATACACAGTAACCTATCATGCATCATATCAGAATCACTCAAACTTGGGTATTTTCTTACTAACTCCTTTCTTATCCTATATTTTGCTGCCTTCTTTTCTTCCATTCAATTTTAGCATTTTTTATATTATATTTCAATGATACAGAAATGCTTGCATTCAGCCTCCATTCAATCTGCTCCATGGATCAGTTTGTATTTGTCAGTCCCCCCTTAAAAGTGGAGGCTAGTGGAAGATCCTCACATCCATTTGTATTCATGCTTAGTGAAATCATAAAGCTAAAATATAGTTTTCATTACTTTATTTATAAAAGTAAATCCACAACAAATGATTCTACTTAAAATCATCCAATCATGAATTTGGCAAATCTTTCTTGAAACACTGAATTATATAAAGAACAGCAAAATCAGTGGTTTAATCATTCATTAGACTAGCATAAATTTTGGAAGCATGACTATATGTGGAGGATGCAGCAAGACAGTATTTTCACTGCCTGTTCATTGAATGAGTCTTGCTTTCCCCATGGGTTTTCATACCATTTATAAAATTATAACTATATGTATATATATATATATAATATTAGTCTACTTCTGGGATCTAAAAATTATATTCTCCTTGCATCTGGCCTCAAGATGAGCATCACTGCATGCAGACATTTTCTTTTCAGGGTACAAAGGATAGAATTCATCTTGAAAAAAGAACTGGCCCTAAATGTAGGCAGCTGTTTTCTAGAACTCTGTGATCCTAGAAATAGTTGAGCAGCTAGAAGGCATTTAAGCATGGGTAAACTGACGAACTTCCACCTGGAAGCTTTTCAATACAATGTATCTTTTAAAAAAAAAAAAGTAATGTTCTTTTCTCATCTGTATATTTGTGTACCTGATCTTATCTCTTGAAATATTTAAGATTTTTAGAGCAAGAATGTAAAAACAGTGTTAATATATTGCTTTTTACATTCAAAATGGAATTTTACAGCAAAGTATTGTTGACAGAAAGAATTTTCTAAATTTCTTCTCCATCTATGCCCCACACACCTCATATTTCCCCCTGAAACATCAAAAGTAAATCTTGGTTGATTTAATCACAGAGTTGTTCATAAGGAATTTTCCCACAGGAAGAGATACAGACAGAATCCATTTCCAACCTGCCCTAATTGTGGGAAATGAATGGGGACAGGAAAAAAAAAGAGTACAGGAAAATGTCACATTTTGTCTCTTCCACTCTCTGGTTGACCCCAGGACAGATGAATGTTTAAACATACACACACACACACACACACACACACACACACACAATAAAGGAAATTAAGCACAGAATGCTTTTGCTATGATGTCCCATACCAAAGATTCTGGAGTAAAATTGCTTCCTGGACAGCCTCTGCAAGGTGAAAATAAACTTGATAGTGACTTGTGTGTTTGGACAGAAAAGTCCTTGATATTCATCTTTCTGACTTGAATGGATGGAAGCAAGAAGCAGATGCAAATGGACCTAGAGATTATCGTGCTAAGTAAACCAGACAGAGAAAGACAAATATAGAATAATATTGCTTATATGTGGACTCTAAAAAATAATGATACAAATGAAATTAGATACAAAACAGAAATAGAGCCACATAGAAAACAAATTTATGGTTACCAAAGAGGAGAAGAGCAGGGACAGAAGGGATAAATTAGGAGTTTGGGATTAATATGACAATATTAATATGTAAAAGTGGTAACCAACAAGGACCTACTGCATAGTACAGAAAACTACATTCAATATTTTTTTATTTGGTAACAATTTATAGGAACAGTCTCTCAGAGTTATTTGGGATCTAGCAAGATGGCAGAGTAGAATGATGTGTGTTCATCTTCTCTTGCGAGAATTCCAAAATTACAGTTCAGTTCAGTTCAGTTGCTCAGTCATATCCGACTCTTTGCAACCCCATGAATCGCAGCACGCCAGGCCTCCCTGTCCATCACCAACTCCCCGAGTTTACTCAAACTCATGTACATCGAGTCTGTAATGCCATCCAGCCATCTCATCCTCTTTCGTCCCCTTCTCCTGCCCCCAATCCCTCCCAGCATCAGGGTCTTTTCCAATGAGTAACTCTTTGCATGAGGTGGCCAAAGTATTGGAGTTTCAGCTTCAGCATCATTCCTTTCAATGAACACTCATCTCCTTTAGAATGGACTGGTTGTATCTCCTTGCAGTCCAAGGGACTCTCAAGAGTCTTCCCCAACACCACTGTTCAAAAGCATCAATTCTTCCGTGCTCAGCTTTCTTCACAGTCCAACTCTCACATCCATACATGAACACTGGAAAAACCATAGCCTTGACTAGACGGATCTTTGTTGGCAAAGTAATGTCTCTGCTTTTCAATATGCTATCTAGGTTGGTCATAACTTTCCTTCCAAGGAGTAAGCGTCTTTTAATTTCATGGCTGCAATCACCATCTGCCATGATTTTGGAGCCCAGAAAAATAAAGTCTGACACTGTTTCCAATGTTTCCCCACCTATTTTCCGTGAAGTGATGGGACCAGATGCCATGATCTTCGTTTTCTGAATGTTGAGCTTTAAGCCAACTTTTTCACTCTCCTCTTTCACTTTCATCACGTTCTGCCATAAGGGTGGTGTCATCTGCATATCTGAGGTTATTGATATTTCTCCCAGCAATCTTGATTCAACTTGTGCTGCCTCCAGCCCAGCATTTCTCATGATGTACTCTGCATAGAAGTTAAATAAGCTGGGTGACAATATACAGCCTTGACGTACTCCTTTTCCTATTTGGAACCAGTCTGTTGTTCCATGTCGAGTTCTAACTTGCTGCCTGACCTGCATATAGGTTTCTCAAGAGGCAGGTCAGAATTACAACTCGCTGCTAAATAATCATTGACAGAAGAATGTTGGATCCCACCAAAAAAAGATAACCCATGTCTAAGGGCAAAGAAGTCCCAGCAAGACTGTAGGAGGGGGGAAATTGCCTTTAGAATCAAACTCCATCCCAGCCAGAGATGCTTGGAAGGTTCAAACAAAACCTTGTATGCACCAGGACCCAGAGATCCCACAAAGACTGAGCCAGACCTGCCTTTGAGTGTTTGTATTTCCTGCAGAGGCACAGGTCAGCAGTGGCCTGCCACAGGGGCAGAGGCTCTATGTGTAGCAGACCGGACTCACTCAGTGTGTGGCAATAACCTTCTTGGAGGAGGTAGCCATTAACCCCACCATAGAGCCTACTTCTATCCTTCTTCTACAACTACTACTGCTTTATTAACTATGCCAAAGCCTTTGACTGCATGGATCACAACAAACTGTGGAAAATTCTTCAAGAGATGGGAATACCAGACCACCTTACCTGTCTCTTAAGAAATCTGTATCCAGGTCAAGAAACAAAAGTTAGAACCAGACATGTAACAACAGACTGGCTCCAAATCAGGAAAGGAGTATGTCAAGGCTGTATATTGTCACTCTGCTTATTTAACTTATATGTAGAGAACATCATGTGAAATGCCAGACTAGAAGAAGAACAAGCTGTATTCAAGATTGCCGAGAGAAATATCAATAACCTCAGATATGCAGATGACACACCCTTATGGCAAGAAGTGAAAAAGAACTAAAGAGCCTCTTGATGAGTGAAAGAGGAGAGTGAAAAAGTTGGCTTAAAACTCAACATTCAGAAAACTAAGATCATGGCATCTGGTCCCATCACTTCATGGCAAATAGATGGAAAAACAGTGAGAGACTATTTTCTTTGGCTCCAAAATCACTGCAGGTGGTGACTGCAGCCATGAAATTTAAAGACACTTGCTCCTTGGAAGAAAAGCTATGACCAACCTAGACAGCAGTTTAAAAAGCACAGACATTACTTGGCCAACAAAGGTCCATCTAGTCAAAGCTATGGTTTTCCCAGTAGTTATGTATGGATGTGAGAGTTGGACTATAAAGAAAGCTGAGAACCGAAGAATTGATGCTTTTCCACTGTGGTGTTGGAGAAGACTCTTGAGAGTCCCTTGGACTGCAAAGAGATCCAACCAGTCCATCCTAAAGGAAATTAGTCCTGAATATTCATTGAAAGGAGTGATGCTGAAGCTGAAACTCCAATACTTTGGCCACCTGATGCAAAGAACTGACTCACTGAAAGGTCCCTGATGCTGGGAAAGACTGAAGGCAAGAGGAGAAGGGGATGACAGAGGATGAGATGGTTGGATGGCGTCACCAACTCGATGGACATAAGTTTGAGCTAGCTCAGAGGTTGGTGATGGACAGGGAAACCTGGCATGCTTCAGTCCATGGGGTCATCACAAAGTTAGACACAATTGAGCAACTAAACTGAACAACTTACAAGGGAAAAGAATCTAAAATAAAACAGATATATACATATATAGATATAATCAGATTACATTGCTATACACATGGATCATCGAAAAAGCAAAACAGTTCCAGAAAAACATGTATTTCTGCTTTATATGCCAAAGCCTTTGACTGTGTGGATCACAATAAACTGTGGAAAATTCTGAAAGAGATGGTAATACCAGACCACCTGACCTGCCTCTTCAGAAACCTGTATGCAGGTCAGGAAGCAACAGTTAGAACTGGACATGGAGCAACAGACTGGTTCCAAATAGGAAAAGGAGTACGTCAAGGCTGTATATTGTCACCCAGCTTATTTAACTTCTATGCAGAATACATCATGAGAAATGCTGGGCTGGAGGCAGCACAAGTTGAATCAAGATTGCTGGGAGAAATATCAATAACCTCAGATATGCAGATGACACCACCCTTATGGCAGAACGTGATGAAAGTGAAAGATGAGAGTGAAAAAAGTTGGCTTAAAGCTCAACATTCAGAAAATGAAGATCATGGCATCTGGTCCCATCATTTGATGGCAAATAGATGGAAAAACAGTATCAGACTTTATTTTTCTGGGCTCCAAAATCATGGCAGATGGTGATTGCAGCCATGAAATTAAAAGACGTTTACTCCTTGGAAGGAAAGTTATGACCAACCTAGACAGCATATTAAAAAGCAGAGATATTAGTTTGTCAGCAAAGGTCCATCTAGTCAAGGCTGTGGTTTTTCCAGTAGTCATGTATGGATGTGAGAGTTGGACTATAAACCTGAGCATGGAAGAATTGATGCTTTTGAACTGTGGTGTTGGAGAAGACTCTTGAGAGTCCCTTGGACTGAAAGATGACTCCAACCAGTCCATCCTAAAGGAGATCAGTCTTGGGTGTTCATTGGAAGGAGTGATGTGGCAGCTGAAACCAATACTTGGGCCACATGATGCAAAGAGCTGACTCACTGGAAAAGATTCTGATGCTGGGAAAGTTTGAGGGCAGGATTAGAAGGAGACAACAGAGGATGGCATCACTGACTCAATGGACATGGGTTTGGGTAAACTCCAGGAGCTGGTGATGGACAAGGAGGCCTGGCATGCTGGGGTTCATGGGGTTGCAAAGAGTTGGACACAAGTGAACGACTGAACTGAACTGATACACCTGAAGCTAATACAACCTTGTAAATCAACTGTACTTCAATAAAAAATTGTTTTTTAATTTTTTAAAAAAGAAGTAGATGAGTACCTGGAAAGGCAGATTTCTGAGGAGGCTGCTCTCAAGGAGGAAGCAAGGGTCATGTGTGGATCATCTGGTCAGTGGTGTCACAGTCAGCCGTAACAAGTTCTTCAGTAAAGCTGAGTCAGTCAGTGGGGACTTCATGTCCCATGTGAAGACAGGAGTGATCAAGACACAGTTCACACAGATGTTGCCTTGGCAGATGAATGTCAGGTAGCTAGAGGTATTTAGAAGCCAGAAGACCCAGAAGACACTGTGCAGATCTCAGGACCCTCCCTTATCAATGCCAGAAGTTTCCATGGTCTCCTGCCACTAAACCGAAGTTTTGTCCTGAAGAAGAACAGGACTGGGGATGGAAGTATGAAGGAAAAATGTTTAAAATACCTAAAGGGACTGTGTTTGCCAATTAGATTAAAAATTAGACGGTCGTGTGTTTTTTTTGCTTCTTATTTACCAATGTGCAGACACATGAGGAAGACCATCTTTTTATAGGCCAAACAAAGATGCTAAAACTGTCCATTTATATCTTAGTGCTATTGTTTGTAAATATGCCCTCAGTTATATTAATTTGGGGATATGGATTATGTATTTTTAAATTTTGATCTATTGCTACGTTATATTTAGTAGTTATTATCATTTACATGAAAATTAATAAAAATAATAACAAATGCTACATTATGTGCTAAATATAAGCCAAATTTATTTACATGAGATAGATTATTTATTCTTCACAAAAAATCTGGTGAGGATATTGTTATTATTTTCATTTTTTTTTTCAGATGAAAAAAGCAATCAGGGAATGGTTAAATCATTTACCAAAGGTGTAGCGTCAGGCTTCCAACCAAGGCATCCTGACTACAAAACTTGTTTTTTAAATCACTGGCTTTAAGACTTTTATTACACTGTTCACTAGGTCTGAAACTGTGTCAAGTAGGTTCATTGGCAGCAAGTAGGGAAAATGTCTGGATGAAGAAAGAATTTTTTATTGAATTAATCATGTCTATGTCTGAACATGGCAAATACATTTTGGGTGGTTTCCATATGGCCTTAACAAAATATTGCACTTGTTTAAACTCTATAAGCTAAAAGCTCCTGTGCTGGTGTCTTAGATTATAGTGTTTATATTGACCTATTTTAGTCCCATGTTTTGACTGAGAAGATTCATTCAAATCATGAAGTGGAAATGTTTCAACATAGGATTAACCTCAGGTTAATCATAATTTTATTATTCCCCTTATTGTGGTTTTCTTTCCCCCTTTCTCCAGTCCTTCCACTCATTGGTTTTCATCTTCTCTTTTCTCTATACGTTTATTTTTCCACTCAGATTCACTAATCAGTTTCCTTTGGAAAAGGCTATTTTTTTTTTCCAGGGCTTCCCTGGTGGCTCAGATGGTAAAGAATCTGCCTGTAGTAGAGGAGACCCAGTTTCCATTAATCTTTTGCCCTCTTCTACCAATATGATCAGCTCAACTATGGTAGAAAGCATATTAAAATAAGAGGTAGGGTTCTAAGTTATTTGACTTTGGCTAAGTCTTTAATTTTCTAAGACTCCGTTTCCCCATCTGTAAAATATAGGGATTAAGCCAGAATGTTTCTAAAATCTGCCTGCAGTGTGGGAGATCTGTGTTGGATTCCTGGGTTGGGAAGGTCCCCTGGAGGAGGGCCTGGAAACCCACTCCTGTGTTCTTGCCTGGAGAATCCCCATGGACAGAGGAACCTGGCAGCTTACAGTCCATGGGGTCACAAAAGAAGGACACGACTGTTTGACTAAGCACAGCACAGCACATAGCCCCATTTAAATGCATGTGAAAACAACTAATATTAAAATAGGAGAGGAAGCCAGAGTTGAAAAAAATAGACATTTAAATGAAGTTTTCCTTTAACTACCACCAAGTAGTTAATAAACATGATGAGAATCTCCTTTCACTCTGAATAAATAGTTGTCTATAGTTTTAATGTGCTGGAAGTATAACTGCCTGAATTTAGGTACACACAAATGGTAAGAAAAATGTATCAAAGAAATTTCATGATTTGCACACACAAAAAATGTGACACATAGGCAATGTTGGTCGCCATAACATCCAGATGGAATGCATGATGCTAGCTAATGTTTGAAAATTTTTCCACTCAAGACAATGTGATGACAAAGTAAACATGCTCTTCCTCCCCTATAAGACTATGATACATATACATCTGTCACCCAGCTGTGTAAAATAGATTTTCTAAAAATAAGAAGTGCTATTTTCAAATTAAAAAATCTTAATAACTTTAATTTTTTGGATAAATATTTTGAGCCAGATAAATTCCATATCAAATGCCAAGTTTTATCCTTTCAGTCCCTTATGGTTTTGCCATGAATCCATAAGGGTGGCTGTGTTGCTGTTCAGTCGCCCAGTTGTGTCTGACTCCTTGCAGAAGAGTTAAATGGCATTATAAATTAAGAAATGTTTTTTGTAGTCTGTCCCTAAATAACTCTTGTACTAAAAAGATAACTTAGCCTCATAAACACTCGGTAGAAGTTCAGGTTGTAGGAGGCAGCAGCACCATATAACTTTGAACTTGAAAAGTTCCAACAAGTAAAGCTGTCAGCTGGGAGAGTCACAAAAAGAAATAGAACTAAACAAATGGTATTTAACATTCTGTTTGTTTGCTTAACACATTTTCTTTTGTGCCTATGTTCTAGACACTGGACCAGTCATGGTAGATACCATGTTGAAGAAAACCAAACAAGGTCCTTACTCTCATGCAGCTTGCATTCTAGTAGAAGAGAAAAGCATTAATCCAAGAATCAAGTGCAAAACTGTCTTCTGTCAAATGTGATGAAGGAGACTTGATCTGGAGAGGGGTGGCCTTCTCAAGGAAATGAGGTTTTGCACTGAAATCTGAAAGACAATAAGTGATAACTAAGTTAATCAATCTCTATTAAATATTGAAATTGTTTGTTGTGGGTGATGAGTGGTTTCTTTTTTTATGAACCCTTCAAACCTAAAACAAAAGTAAAACTTTCAGCAAAACATTTGCCTCAATGTTAATTGGCTAAACTTAGCCAATACCTTGATTTTGGACTTCTAACTCTAGAACTGTGAGAAAATACAGTACCATATAGTCTGACATTTCATCATGGTAGCCCTAGCAAACTAACTCAACTGTCAGCTCTGGGAATGAGGGAAATGTGAATGTGAACAATTTTGCTAGGTTGTTTAACAGATTAAATAGTGATAAAAATAATCCCCGTTTCCTTGGGCTGTTATAATTATTAAGTTAGCGAATCTATGTAAAATTTTACATACTAGTAACTTGCATACAGAAAGCATGATACCCATACATTTATCTGTGTTATCTTTCTGAACCATAGGTTAAGGTCATCTTTTGAAGGTGAGGGTGAAAGAGTTGAAGGTTTTGTGACAGGGCAGAGGGTTAGGGATGGCACTACTGAGAGTGGGAAAGTTCAGTACGGTTGTTGGTAATGTTGGGAGCCCTTTTAAGGTCAAGATCATAAATTTGTAATGGACCCAGGCTACTATATTCAGCAGTTTTTAGCAATTCAGGAACAGCAGCAGAAAAAGCAGAAACCACTCTGGGTTTTGCTTGACAGACTGGTAAGGCAAAAGTACAATTGAGCAAAGGAGCTGAAGCTTATTGCAGAAAACTGTATGAACTGTGTTCACATGAGGTTGGATAAAGAAGGACTTAAAGGAAGGAGATAGATGTAGGATGTAGATAAAGAAGAGGGACCTCTTTTACAATGACCACAGATAATAACAACAAGGGACATTTTGCTTGTCAATATGATTACATTTTGTCTCTGATTTAAACCTGTTTTGTGTGGAAAATTCTTCAAGAGACAGGAATACCAGACCATCTTACCTGCCTCCTGAGAAATCTGTATGCAGGTCAAGAAGCAACAGTTAGAACTGCACATGGAACAACAGACTGGCTCCAAATTGGGAAGGAGTATGTCAAGGCTGTATATTGTCACCCTGCTTATTTAACTTATATGCAGAGTACATCATGAGAAATGCTGAGCTGGATGAAGCACAAGCTGGAATCAAGATTGCCGAGAGAAATATCAAAACCTCAGATATGCAGATGACAGATGACACCACTCTTATATCAGAAAGCAAAGAAGAACTAAAGAACCTCTTGATAAAAGTGAAAGAGGAGAGTAAAAAAGTTGGCTTAAAGCTTAGCATTCAAAAAACTAAGATCATGGCATCTGTTCCCATCACTTCATGGCAAGTAGATGGGGAAACAATGGAAAGAGTGAGAGACTTCATTTTCTTCAGCCCCAAAATTGCAGCAGATGGTGAATGCAGCCATGAAATTAAAAGATGCTTGCTCCTTGGAAGAAATGCTATGACCAACCTAGACAGCATATTAATAATCAGAGTCATAACTATGCCAACAAAGGTCAATCTAGTGAAAGCTATGGTTTTCCCAATAGTCATGTATGGATGTGAGAGTTGGACTATAAAGAAAGCTAAGTGCAGAAGAACTGATGCTTTTGAACTGTGGTGTTGGAGAGGACTCTTGAGAGTCTTAGACTGCAAAGATATCCAACCAGTCCATCCTAAAGGAAATCAGTCCTGAATATTGGAAGGACTGATGTTGAAGCTGAAACTCCAATACTTTGGCCATCTGATGCGAAGAGCTGACTTATTGAAAAAGACCCTGATGCTGGGAAAGACTGAAGGCAGGAGGAGAAGGGGATTACAGAGGATGAGATGGTTGAATGGAATCACCAACTCAATGGACATGAGTTTTAGTAAGCTCCGGGTGTTGGTAATGGACAGTGAAGCCTGGCCTGCTGCAGTCCATGGGGTTGCAAAGAGTCAGACATGACTGAGCGACTGAACTTAACTGTGTCAGTTGAAATAGAATTTAATGCTATTCAAACAAACAATAATGTTGTGAGGTGATGTTGCCAAAATGGTGTCACAGAAGCTCTGTCTTAAGATCAACAGTTAGATGGCTACTGATGAACAAAAGCAGCTCTGGGAGAACTCTGAGGTCCCTTCAAGAAACTTTAGCAACACACTAGGAAAAAATCAAACTAAAAAACAAACAAAAACAAAAATCTGAGAGTAGCTACACAAAAAGAGAAGGAAGACAGTTTCATTTTGCCTTAAACCATTCTATCCACCAAGCTGGCATTGCTCAGTACCAAGAGGGAATTCTCAACTAGAAAGTGTTCCCCTTGTTAAGAAAGGAAGAACAAAGTGGGCAGCCAGTTTCCTCAGCTTTTGAGGGCACCACAGAAAGGTCTGGCTTTGATTTCACTCGACTCAGACCAACAAAACTGAGGTGTATAGACACAGTTAGGAACAAGGAAGAAAAGCAGGGGTGACCAATGGCAGCCATGATGCTGGAGAGATCATGGTTCATAGCCTATTCTCTCCTTGTTCCTTCCCCCCACCCACTCCGATTGGAACCTGGAAACTGTATTAGCAGCCAACCATACCTTTGCTGCTTTGTGGCTGTAAGATGCCAGCTTAGACCTCCAAGACTGACCCACACAGCCGTGTGCATGCTTGGCCTAGTCCCTCCAGCTGAGCACTGGTCTCCAGTGCCTTGTAAATGCCCAGGGGAAGGCAACAGCCATGGGAAAGCATGCAGACACACAAAGCAGCTATTGGTGGGCCTGGATCAGGCCCTATCTTCTCTCACTGGCCTGCACCACTGCACTAACCTTCAGCTGGCCCATCTAGCTCTGCACCTGAACATGCTCAACTGTGGAGAGTCGCAGCAAGTAATGCACACCAACAGCAAGACCCCGAGAAGCTGCCAGTGAGCCCGTGATTGTTCTCAACTCTTGCTAATCAGGCCTGCTCTCCTGCTTCTGAAGCCTGAACAAGACTTCCTCCATTTTAATTTCCCTAACAACATATAAGCAATCCCATGTAACATTTGTCTTTCTCTGTCTGAATTCGCCTCATTCAGTATGACAATGTCTAGATGCACTAGTTGACTGCTTGAAAGTCCGTTAGGTGATATCCTCAGGATAAGATGATTTCCTTGAGATATTATAAGAAAAAAGAAGGAAAGAGTGAAATAGAGAAGGAGAGAGGAAGGAAGGAAGGAAGAAAAGAGGGCTTTAACCTGGCATTACTACCCACAGGAAGAGGAATTTGCCACATGGAAAAGAGAGGAGCTATTGAGAAGATTTTCAGAAAAGGAAAGCATAGAAGAGTATTCAATTAATCTGCTTAGACTTGCAGTAAAAGTTTAAGTTTAAAAATGAGCCTCAATGTTACTGTTCAAAGGAAGAGGTCATAGTTTGATTTGAAATGTCAAGATCCTCTTGGTGAGAGAGTCAAGCTAACGTGTCCTTAATCCTCTAACTTCTGAGACACTCGAGACATTCTCTGTGTGATATCAAATCAGTTCATCCATTGCATCCCAGGGATTTAGCAAGAAAAGTAACAGCTACTCTTCTCCTGGAAGAGGGAAATTTTGTGTACACAGCCTAGAGTTACTCTAGATATGAGGTTAAAAATCTGGAACTGTTTATTTGGAATACCAAATTTTAATGTGTTGCAGCTTTAAATTTCAGAACACAAGAAAGAAATTTCTCAGTGCCATTACTTATTGATGGATTTTTCATAATATATTGAATATAAAAATTCATAATTACTATTATTATTCATAGATCTTATGCATAAATGATTGAAATGTATACTCATGTTGCAAAAATTCATGCATTAATCACCAGAGATTTCTCTTGAAACCTAGGAAAACAGTGTTATATCCAACAAAATATTGAAAGATCAGTGTGAATTTGCTCTCACACCAGGACAAGGCAACATTTCAGCAGCTCTTTTGGATCAGAAGATGAGGAACTATGTTCCAGGTGGAAAAGGCTTGCTAGTGTTAAGTATTTAAAGTGGATTCTAACATTATTTGACACATTCAACTAACTGATGATATGGAATGGAATACTTGCACAATTCAGAAAATGGAGTCTTTGTTGGGTTCAGTGTTTAGTGATAAATTCAGTAGGAGCATGGTGGTCCATTGGAGTGGATTCTGGCTGAAAACCAAGACAGCAAGTCTTATTTTGATTCTTATGTTAACCATGAGCAAAAGCTCAACCTCTCTGAGCCTTAGTTTTCCCATCTACAAATAGTGCTTGGTTTTAATTGATCTCTAGGACTCTTTTCAGCTCTAAAATCTGTGATCATGTCTTTTCTAGGTTAGCTACAACATCATTCCTTCAATAGAGTTCAGTTCAGTAGCTCAGTCATGTCCAACTCTTTGTAACCCCAATGGGCTGCAGTACACCAGGTTTCCCTGTCCATCACCAACTCTGTGTGCTAAATAACTTGGATGCTTTCGCAAGCAGGGACTTCCCAGGTGGCACAGTGGTAAAGAATCCACCTGCCAAAGCAGGAGACACAAGAGACGCTGATTTGATCCCTGTGTCAGGAAGATCCCCTGGAGTAGGAAATGGCAACCCACTTCAGTCTTGCCTGGAGAATCTCATGGACAGAGTCTGGCCAGCTACCGTCCAAAGGGTTGCAAAGAATCAGGCATGACTGAGCACAGCACAACACAGTATTCACAAGCAGAAGATTCATCTCTTTCTTGCTGTAGACAGAATTCAAGAAGGGCTTAATTTCATCATTTTAAAGAGGCCCAAGGAAGAGTATTTCCTCCATGTGGTTTTGGTTATAGAAAAATGTATAAAGTACATCTCTGACTCAACTTGTGGGTGGTCAAATAGGGGGAAAGTAAACAAAAACTGGATCTGTAATATGTAAGGTCACTGCAATTTTGTGTTTGTAAAAACTGCCTGAGAAAAGATAAACAAATAAACTCTCAAATCAAGTGAAAAAAGAAAACTTTTTGCTATATGCAGCTAAAATCATACAGAGCATACTACTTCTTAAAATGGAGAAAGCTAAAGATGTCAAACTTTATTCATTTTTTATTCTCTTCCACTCCCACATTGTCACAAGCAAACACACAAAGAAACCCTCCTTAAAATAAATTATCTTTGAAGCATTAATAATCTGCAGCTTCACTTCAAGTAAACCAAAACTGCATTTTATATTTTCTTTGCCAAATATATACGTACATATATATATATATATAATAAAAAATTTTAAATATATGAAGTTTTACTATAGCACTCTATGATAGAGGGGCTGCCCTGGTGACCCAGCAGTAAAGAATCTGCCTGCTAATTTAGGAAGTGCTTGTTTGACTCCTGGGTCAAGAAGATCCCCTGGAGAAGGAAATGACAGCTCACTCTAGTATTCTTGCCTGGGAAATTCCATGGACAAAGGAGCCTGGTGGGCTATAGTCCATGGAGTTGCAAAAGAGTTCAAAAACAACATATAATAGAAGCCAACATAGAATCTATATGCTTTCTTCACAAAAAGTCACAGCATTATGGAGTTGAAGCTTGTCTGAAGAAAATGTCAACTGAAAATTTTGGAAATATATTGTAAGAGTTTCCTATTAGCTAAATAAACTCTGTGTTTTGATCATTGACTCAATTAATATAGATCATTTACTGTACATCAATAAAAGAAACAGATGAGAATTCAGATTTTCATAGATTACATTATTTAAAATTGTGCAAAATTTATTTGAGTCTCTGAATATAAATACTCATTAAATTGTGCAAAATTTATTTGTTGAGTCTCTGAATATAAATACTCATTAAAAATCAGTTTAATGCTATTTGGCTGACAAATACAGAAAAATCAATCTGTAAGGTAATCTCTAAAAAAAGTGGCCTCATTCACATGATCTGTGCCTTTCCCATGGATGGTTTTGTGGTATTTCTCCGTAACTATTTCAATTAATTTAAGGAATTTTTGAATGGAAATTATTGGTGCAATTTGGGATCATATATCAAATCTCACAGTTAGAAGTGTTGGAAGTATCCCTTTTATTTTAAGAATAGTTTCTTTATCTTTCATAAGTACCTCCTTTTATTATCAGATGCTGTCTCTGAAATAAAAATGTAGCATATTGAAATCTTAAAAGAGGAAGATATATAAACATTTTAAATGGTATGAGTCAACTTTTTTGTTCTTTGTTTTTTGTGAGTGGCTCAGTTGTGTCCAACTCTTTGTGACCCCATGGACTGCAGGTAGCACTGTCCATGGGATTCTTCAGGCAAAAATACTGGAGTGAGTAGCCATTTCCTCCTCCAGGGGATCTTTCTGACCCAGGAATTGAACCTGAGTCTCATGTGCATCCTGCTTTGGCAGGTGGATTCTTAATCATGTTGTTTATTACATCCCTAGTACTCATCTATCTTATAACTGGACGTTTGTGCCCTTTGACCACCTTCATCCAATTACCCTTCTCCTTGCATCCTCTGTTAACCAGAAATCTGATCTCTTTTTCTATTTGTTTGTTGAACTGTAGTTGACCTACAACACTATGTAAGTTCCTGATATACAACATAATGGATATATATGGTTATATATCTATCTGTACATTACAAAATAATCACTGTGATAAGTTTAGTTACCATCTGTCACCATATGAAGATATTACAATCAGTTCAGTTCAGTTCAGTCACTCAGTCATGTCCGACTCTTTGAGACCCCATGAACCTCAGCATGCCAGGCCTCCCTGTCCGTCACCAACTCCTGGAGTCCACCCAAACTCATGTCCATTGAGTTGGTGATGCTATACAACTATCTTATCCTCTGTCATCCCCTTTTCCTCCTGCCCTCAATCTTTCCCAGCATCAGGGTCTTTTCCATTGAGTAGGCTCTTTTCATCAGGTGGCCAAAGTACTGGAGTTTCAGCTTTAGCATCAGTCCTTCCAATGAACACCCAGGACCGATCTCCTTAGGATGGACTGGTTGGATCTCCTTGCAGTCCAAGGGACTCTCAAGAGTCTTCTCCAACACCACAGTTCAAAAGCATCAATTCATCAGCACTCAGCTTTCTTTATAGTCCAACTCTCACATCTATACATGACCACTGGAAAAACCATAGCCTTGACTAGATGGATCTTTGTTGACAAAATAATGTCTCTGCTTTTTAATATGCTGTCTAGGTTGGTCAAAACTTTCCTTATTCTCAACTATATTCCTCATCCTGCATATTTCTTCCCCATGACTCATTTGTTTTGTAAACGGAAGTTTGTACCTCTTAATTTTCCTCACCTACCTTACTCTTTCTCTCAGTCTTTCCCTTTCAGTGATCACCTGTTTGTTCCCAGTATCTGTGACTGAATCTGTTTTCTTATGTTTGTTCTTGTTCTTTTGCTTTCTTTTTAGATTCCATGGTACATGTTACATCATACTATATTTGTCATTCTGTCTGACTTGTTTTAGCATAATATCCTCTAGGTTCATCCATGTTGCTTCAAATGGCAAGGTTTAAGTCTTTTTTATGACTGAGTAATATTCTGTTGTATGTATACATATAAAATCTTCTTTATCTATTCACCTATCAGTGGGCACTTAGATTCCTTCTATATCTTGACTATTATGAATAATGATTCAGTGAACATAAGGGTATCTGTATCTTTTCAAATTAATGTTTTTATTGTCTTTGGGAAAATATCCAGAAATGGAATTGTTTGATTATATGGTAGTTCTATTTTTAGCTTTTTGAGGAACCACCATACTGTTTTGCATAGTGCCTTCATCAATTTGTGATCTTTTTGATGATAGACATTCTGACAGGTGGGAGGTGATATCTCATTATAATTTTGATTTGCATTTCCCAGGTGACAGTAACATTTAATTGATCAGTAGAATATTATCCCCAAAAAGGTTTAGGAGTGGTCATGGGTGAAAAAGAGGAAAGAGCAGCATCATAAAAGAGGGACAAAAGACTTTTGTGAAGGATATTGGCTAGATTTCACCAAAATGTCTCTTCTTTTTTTTTTTCTTTTTCTCCTTTGCATAACAAGAAAAGTATTTTAAAAATAATCCCCAATTTACTTTATTTTCTCCAAAATCACTGCAGATGGTGACTGCAGCCATGAAATTAAAAGACGCTTACTCCTTGGAAGGAAAGTTATGACCAACCTAGATAGCATATTCAAAAGCAGAGACATTACTTTGTCAACAAAGGTCCGTCTAGTCAAGGCTATGGTTTTTCCTGTGGTCATGTATGGATGTGAGAGTTGGACTGTGAAGAAAGCTGAGTGCTGAAGAATTGATGCTTTTGAACTGTGGTGTTGGAGAAGACTCTTGAGAGTCCCAGTCTTGAGAGTCCCTTGGACTGCAAGGAAATCCAACCAGTCCATCCTAAAGGAGATCAGTCCTGGGTGTTCATTGGAAGGACTGATGCTGAAGCTGAAACTCCAGTACTTTGGCCACCTCATGCGAAGAGTTGACTCATTGGAAAAGACTCTGATGGTGGGAGGGATTGGGGGCAGGAGGAGAAGGGGATGACAGAGGATGAGATGGCTGGATGGCATCACCAACTCGATGGACGTGAGTCTGAGTGAACTCCAGGAGTTGGTGATAGACAGGGAGGCCTGGTGTGCTGTGATTCATGGGGTCGCAAAGAGTAGGACACGACTGAGCTACTGAACTGAACTGAACTGGAAACTAGTTTTTCTCCCCATACTCCAGCTGATATTTCAGTTTCAGTGAAGTAGATAGAAAAGATGTCAATTCAGGGAATCAGAGAAAACCATGGCATGTAACCAACTACCTCCCATCTTAGGAACTGTGATAAAACAGAGGAGAGAGCAAAGCGATGGCTCGTGGGTGGGCTATACGGGTCCAAGCCTCCCCTCTGTGGACAGTGGCCCAGAATGTGACAAATGTGTTAGATAAATTGAGGAGAATGCCAAAGGAATGAGGCTTTTGGAGAAGTAACTGATCTACAATGTGATTTCATGCAAACAAAAGTCCTTGGCTAGTAAAACTATGAGGGAGGCATGGTGTAATCAAGCTGGGGAAAATCCTCATTTTATAAGAATCATAGATAACCAATTTAGAGCCAGCAGATCTGTCATGGGGCCTGGCATGCTGTGGCAAAGTGAGAGATCAGAGAGCAGAGAACACTGGAGGATGAGGCAAAGACTCAGAGAGCTGTACAGCATCAGCAGGAGTCCAAGGGAGGACAAGTCCGCAAGGAAGGAAACCCCAGGGCTAAGCAAACCAAAAAAAAAAAAAATAGGTCACAGCTTAATCACCAATCCCAACAGAATGACCTTGGGCAAGTCAGATCACCCATATTTCAAGGGAAAATCCCAGTTTGCATCTAATTAGTAACATAAAGTGAGAGGATTCTTTTTCTCTTGTCATCAAAAAGTGATGTGTCTCTCTGATGTATCTCAGGGGAGGAATCTGAAAGGTCTGGGCTCTTACTCAAAATGATCAAGTTAAATCTACAGAGACTCTTCAAACTATATATTCTAAATATTTAACTAAATTGATCTATATTTAATTCCTCCAAACCCCTGCCTTACAACTACTTAGCAGATGAGAGTGATAGCAAATCAGTTTTAGAAAGTAAGGAAATTGTATAGTTTTTCTGCACAGGCAGTACGAAGTGAGTAATTTTTCAATCAAACAATTGTGCATCATTTGTTTTGGTTTCTCATCCTTCAATAGAATTTTTTTGCAAAATTGATCCTTTATTTAAAAAAGAGGTAAGTAGAGTGAATAGATGAGGTCATAAGTCTCCATTGTCCCCAAAACTGTCTGTCCTCAAGCACATACGTATTTTTTGGATTACTAGACATCTAAAAATCTTTGATTAATGACTGATGTCTTTTGTGAGAAGACTCTTAGCAAGAGAGATGCAATTGGTAGCTATTAGTAATTCAGTATATATTGACTATTTGGTATGTGGTAATTACTTCTAGATAAAACTTGGAAAACATAGTATGCAGGAAAGGAGAAAGGCAACTGATATATGAGTATTCCTAGGGAAAATGAATACAGATGGAGTATTGAGTTAAGCATGTCCAGTTAAATTGTTGGGACCTTGGGCTATTCAGACAGGGAGAAACTCTAAAGCATAAGAGAAGATATTTAAATTAAAGGAAAGAGATACTGAAGGGTAGTACTATTAATCTTTATTTTTATTTAAAGTGCACGAAGGTTTTTAATCATACATAATATTCCATTTGATCTTCACACCCACTTCAGGACATTGTATCATTTCTATTTTATCAGTGAAGAGCCTAAGTTTCCAAGTGGTGATTTCACCTATCCAAGGTCACATCACATTAATTGACAGAATCAGACCTGGAATCCCTGTCTCCTGTCTCCATGCCCATTTCTCTTCAGATTGCAATCACAGCAACAACTTTGCAAATGTCATAATTTTGCACATGTCAAGCTACATGATTCTGAAAAATCCAGAATGTGAATAAAGTCTGAAACAATCAATGGGCCATCAACTTCTAGGACTATAAGCAAAGCACTTTAGCTCATGCAATCCAATCTAAACTCTTCAGCTCTGTTTTTCATTAATATTTAGATTTGCTAACATGTGCCTAAAAACTAGGATTAGCGTTTTTGCAATGTTTTTAGTAAAAAATGATTTCACTTTGTTTAATGCAAGAAAAAAGATGACATGACATATGAGAGCTGCTTGCCTTCCAGACTTGTCAGGAGAAGGACAATTGAAATATAATTAAGACTATAAAGAAAGCTGAGTGCTGAAGAAATGGTGCTTTTGAACTGTGGTGTTGGAGAAGACTCTTGAGAGTCCCTTGGACTGCAAGGAGATCCAACCAGTCCATCCTAAAAGAAATTAGTTCTGAATATTCATTGGAAGGACTGATGCTGAAGCTGAGACTCCAATACTTTGGCCACCTGATGCAAAGAACTGACTCATTGGAAAAGACCCTGATGCTGGGAAAGGTTGGAGGTGGGAGGAGAAGGGGACGACAGAGGATGAGATGGTTGGATGGCATCACTGACTCAATGGACATGAGTTTGAGTAAATTCCGGGAGTTGGTGATGGACAGAGAGGCCTGGCGGGCTGCAGTCCATGGGGTTGCAAAGAGTCAGACAAGACTGAGCAACTGAACTAAACTGAACATGAATTGATAATAGCTCTTGGGCAATGTTCAGCTGCATTTGAATCTGTAAAGATACGTGATACGTTGCAGTGCACTAGTAGTGCTCAATCACTTATTCATGTCTGACTTTTTGCAACCCTGTTGATTGTAACCCACCAGGCTCCTCTGTCCGTGGAATTTTCCTGGCAAGAATTATTCAGTAGAGATGCTTGAAAATAACAAAATACACTTTTACAATTGTAAAATGAAATACTTTTACCTTCATGGTTAAAGAAAAAAAGGATTTTTACAACTGTTAAATGGACATTTAATAATAGATGTATTTTGAGAAAATCCCAGGTAATTTATTAAACACAGGGAAGATTCATTCAAAAGAAGCAAACACAGAATTAAGAAAAAAGGTTAAAAATGAAAGCTATTCTCACCTGACTGATTAGTATGTTCATCACCATTTTTTAATCTATCTTGTGAAAGATGTTGAGTTACACATCTTTCATTTACCTAAGTGTTTTTATAGTATATTTTTTCATCTTCCAAATTTTAATTTTTCTGTATGTTCTGTTCTAGATGTATCTATTCTAAATAGTTTATAATTAGATTGTTGTTCATCTAGTCAGAAAATCTGTCTTTTCACTGGTACACATTTGGTACACTTATACTAAAATGCAATATTGTTTTACAATATTGTAAAAGGTTGAAAATCAGCTAATTATCACAATTTTGATGGAAATAGGTCCCCCTTTGCTACACTTAAATTTTCTCTTTGTCTTTGATTTCATTTATTTATTCATTAATTTATTCATTTGAGGTTGTTTAGGCTTCTTGAAATTGTGATGGATGTCTATGGCATGTTTTATTATAGCCTCAAAATGCCTCCTTTCCTGTTTAAGAATACTTTTGTTTACAGTGAGCAGAATAAATATCCTCATCTCACTAATAGGCTTGTCCATGTATTAAACTTTGATCAAGAAAACGTAGAAGGAAGTGAGTGTGTCAGTACCTAGCCAACACTCTATGAAGGATGAAGTGCTTCTGTTTTTCAGATTAGACTTCTAATCTGAAGTCCTTATAGTCAGTCTCCTTTTTCTTATTTCTTCTAGTTCACAGTCATTTTCTTTATGGCTGATTATCTTTTATCACTGTTACACTTTTAAAAATTTGAACCTATGGAAAAGATTCCTTTTTGTAGATAAGATTTATGTTCTTTTCTGACAGATGGCTAGGAGCACTACTTGTCCATGTCCATTTTAATCAATGTAAATGTTTCCAATTTCTTGGATCACATGTCTGTGTGCTCAGTCATGTCTGACCCTTTATGACCATGATCTGTAGCCCACCAGGCTCCTCTGTCCATGGAATTTTCCAGGCAAGAATACTGGAGTGGATAGATTGTAATTCTATGCAAATATTAGTTCTCTTCCTAACTAAAGATTAGTTCTCTCTACCAAGAGCTAGTAGCCCTTAGTCCAAACTGACATGAAGATCTCCCAATAGACTCTCCACTTTACATATGCCCTCAGTTTTGAAATCTGTCCTCTTCATTATAGTCAGTTTTAAATTTTTCGGTCAACAAATGCCAATAGGCAAAATTAGCTTCTATGCTTGCTTTCCTACTTGATTTATAGCATTCTGTTTATTTTGTCATTGGTAGTTTTTTACAATTTTGTAATTTTGTCACACGAGTGTATGTTCCTCGGTTCTTTGTCTCGTCACAACAAAGATTTGGAGCGACGGACATTAAAGCCCTTGGCACATCACAGCTCTCGGGTCTTGGGTAAACTGTGCTACAGCTCTTAGGAAAATCAGGGTTACAACTCCATTTTATTTAGAAGATAGCAGGAGAGAGAGAGAGAGAGCGCGTGCGCGCACGCACGCGGGAAAGAGAGTTCGTGAGAAAGCGCTTTGGGTCCTCCTTTTATGTTTTTTCCTCCACCTGGGCCTGCCCTATGCAAATTTGGCTTAGCCAGGGGTGCTGTTTGTTCTGCCTGAAGTCTTCACTCTGGTCCTCGGACCTTCCTTTGACCTTCCTTGTCTTTTAGCCACCACCATTTTGGACTCCTTTTCCCTATTCTACCTACCTAACATTCCCCCCTCAAGAGATGGGAGGCCCAATTCTTTGAGAATAGGGACGTCAAGGTCTTTCTGGCTACTTCCTACTGAACTGGGAGGGCGAGGGGTATTGGGCCTCCCCGTCTTGCTAGTCTCAATCCTCAGAGTCCTTATAGTGGTGTCCAAGGCTGTGTGATATTTTCCGTGGTGGGCTGTAGTTTTATATCTTTGTTGAACCGGCACTGCATGTTGTAGTTGGTTGACCTGGGCCGAGACAAAACAGGTTAGACAATTGACAGTACATGGGATAATCATAAGCATCATCAATATAGCACAACAAGGACTAGTAGGGGCATTAGTCAATTTTAAATTCACATCACCAGGATGGCTCAAGTCCCTCCTTGTTCAGGGATCAGAAGATCTATCTCCTGTCTGTCTTGAAGTACGTCTCTGTCAAGCTGTGTTGGCTCCTTAGAGTTATCCTGAGAAATCTTATCCCCAGAAACCAGATTTTGGGAGTGTGCATTAGAATGGCACACACTGGTAGTCCTGAATAGGTATCTGAAATTTCCCAGGGCCTCACAGGTGTATTGAGTGTCCTCTTCTGTTTTCTTCCACAGCTTGACTCATGAGTAGTTAATCCAGGAGTCATGTCCTGGTACCTTGACTGCTGTGAGGGTAGAAAGTATTACAGGGTAGGGGCCCTTCCATGTGGGCTGGAGTTGAGCCTTTGGGGACCCACCTTTCCAGACTTTAATTAGGACTTGAGTCCCTGGAGCATATAGTGGTGACTCTTTAGAATCTTTTGGGTCCTGGTTCATATCCCACAAGCATATATCCTGTTGGAGTTGCCCAATGGCCACGGTATAAAACTGGAGGGTCTGAACCTTTGGATCTAGGAAAAGGTCATTGACATAAACAACAGGTCTCCCATATAGCATCTCATAAGGACTAAGACCAACCTGTTCCTTAGGGGCAATGTGGGTGTGGAGGAGAGCTATTGGTAAAGCCTCCTTCCATCCCAGGGAGGTCTCTTGGGTTATCTTTTTTATCACTGATTTTAAGAATTGATTGGCTCTTTCTAGTTTTCCTGAAGACTGAGGCCTCCAGGCACAAAGGAGATAATAAGTAATGCCCAATGCTTTCAAGACCCCTTGGGTGACCTTAGAAATAAATGATGTCCCATTGTCACTTTGTAATGACCTGGGCAGACCAAATCTTGGAATGATTCCATGGAGCAGTTTTTTTACCACCTCCTCAGCCTTCTCAGTCTGGGTGGGAAAGCCTTCAATCCATCCTGTGAATGTATCTATCATAACTAGGTATTTATACCCTTGAGAAACTGGCATCTGAGTGAAGTCTATCTGCCAGTCCTCTCCTGGGTAGGCCCCACGTCGTTGGACGGGCTGGGCCAGCTGGGGTCTTTGAGCTCCTTGGGGGTTGTTTAATTGGCAGGTGGGACAAGAGGAGACCACCTGTCTTATAGTTTGGAAGCCTGTTCCTCTGAAGGACGTTTCTAGTAATCTGTGGAGGGCGTTTTCTCCTAAATGAGTAGTGGCAAGTAAGGAGTTAACCAACTTCCATTGGAGGTTTCCAGGCAGAAAAAGGAGTCCCTTCTTTTGGAACCACCCCATATGATCTTCTTGAAAGCCCTCGCTCTTAGCTTTAAGAGTCTCACCTTCAGAATATGGCAAAATTAGTCTGTGGAACTAAAATGGCAATCCCTATTAGGTCATGATTCTGTAATGCTGCTCTCCTAGCTGCCTGATCAGCTGCTTGGTTCCCTCGTGCCACTTCTGTGCTCCCTTTTTGGTGTCCTTTACAGTGGGAGACTGAAACCTCAGTGGGCAGATGGACTGCCTCCAAGAGTCAAAGAATCTGATCACTATATTTGATTGGGGACCCTCATGTGGTCAAGTGGCCCCTTTCTTTCCAAACAGCCTCATGTTCGTGTAGCACCAGAAAGGCATACTTGGAGTCAGTGTAAATGGCTATTCTTTTTCCTTTTACCAGCTCTAAAGATCGAGTCAGGGCTATGAGCTCAGCTAAGTACCTGATGGCAGAGGCCTAGCCTCTATGGTCTCAAAATTGGAGACTACTGCATACCTGGCTCTTCTTTTTCCATCCAAGACAAAGCTGCCTCCATCAGTGTACCAGATTTCCTCAGGATTGGTCAGAGGATCTTCTGACAATCCCTCTCAGGGTTTTGTCCAGTCGTCCAAGGTTTCTAGACAAGAGTGAAAGGGGAGAGAGCCCTCGGGGGGGGGGGGGGGGGGGGTAGGAGGGTGGCTGGGTTAAGAACCTCACAGGGGGATATAGTGAGGCCTGGATTTTCCATCAGCATTACTTGATATCTAAGGATTCTTTAATCAGACATCCATAAATGGCCTCTCCCATTTAGGAGTTGTTTTACTTGGTGGCTGGTAAAAATAGTTAGTTTGCCCCCAAAGGAGAGTTTTAAAGCATCTTCTATCATGATTGCAATAGCTGCAAGATTTCGAAGGCAGGGGGGCCAACCTTGGGAAGTTGGATAGAGCCTCTTGGATAAGTAAGCTACAGGCTGGGGCTCAGATCCCAACCTTTGAGTTAACACTCCCAAGGCTATTCCCTCTCTTTCATGGACATAAAGTTGGAATGCTTTTTCTGGGTCTGGCAACCTCAAGGCAAGTGCCTGAGTTAAGGTCTGTTTTAGTGTAGCCTCTGCCTTCTTAAGTTCCCCACATCAGTGGGATTGAATCATCTCGTCCCTTTAAGCTTTCATATAAGGGCTGGGCAATTAGACCGTAGTTGGGTATCCAGATTCTACAATAACCAGTTAGCCCCAGGAAAGCTCGCAATTATTTTTGAGTTGTGGGGGAGGGCAACTGGAGGATTCCTTGTACCCGATCAGAGGACAGCCTCCTGGACCCGTGTGTAATCTTAACTCCCAGGTAAGTGACCTTTGTCTCGACCATCTGTGCCTTAGCACGGGAGACTTTATATCCCCTTTCTGCCAAGAAGTTTAGAACCTGAACTGCATGTTGTTGGGCACTTTTCTCATCTGGAGAGCAGATTAGTAGGTCATCTACATATTGTAATATTTTCCCACTAGGTCCCAGGTCCAGATCTAGGAGATCCCAGCTAAGGGCCTGTCCAAACATGTGGGGGCTATCTCTGAACCCCTGAGGTAATACTGTCCAAGTCATCTGTTGGTGTTTTTCTCCTGGGGCTTCCCACTCAAAGACAAAAAGGTATTGGGATTCTTTAGCCAGTGGTATGCCAAAAAAAAATGCATCTTTGAGATCCAAGACTGTAAACCACTTGGCACTGGGTGGGATTTCTCCCAAGATTACATAGGGATTGGGTACTGTGGGATGGGGGGAGACTACAGCTTCATTTATGATCTGGAGACCTTGAACCATTGGCCAGGTTCCGTCTTTTTTCTTTACTGAGAGGATTGGGGTGTTACATGGCGAACTCGTGGGGACCAATAGCCCACAACCAAGGAATTTATTTATTAAAGGCTGTAGTCCCTCCCGAGCCTCTCTTTTGAGAGGATATTGTTTCCGGTTAGGAAACCGAGTGGGATCTAGGAGGACAATGATGACCGGTTCAGCTTGGTGGGCTCGTCCAGGAATCCCCTGGTTCCACACCTGGGGGTTAATTTTGTCTTCCCATAGTTTTTGGTCCCTCTCTATTGAAGGTGTAATGGGTTCTTCAGTAGTAACCAGGAGCTGTAGAGCTCTAGGGGCTGAAAAACTTCCCATCACAAGGGTGGTCCCCAGTTTAGTGAGTATATCTCTTCCCAATAAGGGAGTAGGACACTCAGGGACCACCAGAAACTGGTGGGAAAATATTTGTCCATCCCAGCAACAAAGAAGTGCTCGGGTGAATCTTTTAGTAGTTGCTTTTCCTGTAGCAAATGGTACAGGTTTGGGAGGAGAAGGCTCCGGAGTAGGAGATCAAGACAGAGTAGGTAGCCCCTGTGTCAACCAAGAAATTCTCGGACCTACCTGCCACATCCATTTGCACCCTTGGCTCCAGCCCCGCGATGGTTATCTGTGACAGGTGGGCTGGCTGGAGCGAGCCGCTTCAGTCCTCTTGAACCATCATGAGGGTAGGCTTGGCACTTGACCTTGAGGTTCTTGGGTCCAGAGGGCAGAGTGCCGCCCAATGTCCCAGTTGATGGCATTTGTGGCAAGCCGTTCTAGAAGACTTGTCACGGTATGGACACTCTTTGGCCCAATGCCATGCCTGTCTATAGATCAGGCATCTGTCTCGTGCCTTGTCCCTCAAGGACTCGGGGTTTGCCATAGGGCTTCTCTGGAGGGCGGCCAGCATCTGGGCATGCCTTGTCTCTTTCTTTCTCTCCTTCTCCTGAGCCTTGGCCTCCTTCTCCTGTTCTCTGTTATAAAAGGTATTGGTGGCTGTCTGGACCATCTCATCTAAAGAGGCAGCAGGGTCCTGCTGTTGTAGCTGCTGTAACTTAATTCTGATATCTGATGCACACTGGGACAGGAATTTGTCCTTTAAAATCACCCGTCCCTCATAAGAGTCTAAGTCCAGGTTGGTAAACTTTTGGAGTGCCTCTTTTAGCCTCTCCAGAAAGGCAATGGGGTTCTCATTGGGCTTCTGAGTTATTGCTGAGACTGGGCACAGTCTCACAAGTAATAGGCTTCCTTTCTGTTTCCATAGGTAGACTTCCTTAGGGGTGAGTCTTTCTAAAGCTTATCCTACCCAGAACTGTTACAACCTGAGAGCCAGGCATCCCCGGGTCAGGGTGCAGATCCCCAGGCAGGCTGAGGCGTGACAGCCTCCTAGAGGTCGAATCCCCGGGCAGGTTGAGGCGTGACGGCCTCCCAAGAATTGGGTCCCTGGGCAGGTCGAGGTGTGACAACCTCCTGGGACCCCTGGGACTAGAGGCTCCCCAAACAGTTTGAGGCGTGACAGCCTTTTGAAGACTGATCCGTAGGCAGGTCAAGGCGTGATGACCTCCTGGGACCCCCTGGACTGGAGTTTTGGCATCCCCAAGATCTCCAATGTGACCAGTATTGGGTAGGATTAGGAGGTTGGATATTATAGAGTATTTCCCTCCCAAGGCCACCTATTTTCTGGTTGTCTCTCTAGAAGATTGTAGAGGCAGTCTTGTGGGTCTGGATGGGGCTCAGGAAAAGAGCATGAAACAGGAGGGAAGGGGGCAGAGCAAAATGTAAACCAATTAAAATCAATTGGGTCCAAGATGATGCAAGTAAACCTTAACCCCCAATCTATAAGCCAACAGACACACCCAGAGGTGGCAGGACAGCTCCAAGGCACGGTCAAAAGAGGGAGGAGTGGGTGGTTCCCCAATGGCTGGGATGATCCTCTCACTCATTAGCATATAAATTCCACACCCTCACAAAACCTAGCCAGGCCTAATACGGTGGCAGCAGCCCTTGCCCTCGACAACAGTTCACACCCTGAAGAGTGGCTTCTCTCTGGATCCTAACAAATCCACCTCTTATCACTTTGTCTCTCAATGAATTTTTGCAATGAGACATCAGAGCCTGAGTTTCATTAGTTTTGGCAGGGCTTGAGACCCGGGAGAGAGCTGAAGGAAATGTGCCAAGGAATCCCCTTCATAGCCCACCGGAAAATTTGCTAAATATCTGACCGGTGCTCACAGTTTCATTGGTCTGATCCTTGGCACAGAGAAGAGAAAGGACAGAAGAACCCCCACCGGCTTGTGTAACCGCTATTGGGGCTCAGCAGATAGCACCTTTGGGACATGCTGAGGAGTAGCCTCTCCAGAGTCCCTCAGCTGTGCCTCCTGCCTCCCACCTGTTTGCAGGAGGTTTGAGGAAACAAGAAACAAGGGATTGTAAAGGTCCCTCCAGCCATAGAAGCAAGGACCTCTTACCTTATCCGGAGGTCTTCTGGAATCTGAGACTGGGCCGCGTGAGCTTTCTGCTGAGTTTGTTTTTCACTGTCCCAGTTTCCAGCACTATGGGCCTTCCCCTGCGCTGGGTTTCTTCACCTTCCACTTCTAGCGCAGGAGCTTCACTGAGTTGGGCTCCTGCTGTGCTTGGCCTCTTCTGCGCAGAGGTTGTTTCAGCCAGGTTAAATCCGAGTCACGGCACCATAGATGTCACGCGAGTGTATGTTCCTCGGTTCTTTGTCTCGTCACAATAAAGATTTGGAGCGATGGATATTAAAGCCCTCAGCGTGTCACAGCTCTCGGGTCTTGGACAAACCATGCTACAGCTCTTAGGCAAATCAGTGTTACAACTCCATTTTATTTAGAAGATAGCAGGGGAGAGAGAGAGAGTGAGAGAGAGAGACAGAGAAAGAGCACACGCATGTGGGAGAGAGAGAGAGTTCGTGAGAAAGAGCCTTGGCTCCTCCTTTTATATGTTTTTTCCTCCACCTGGGCCTGCCCTGTGCAAATTGAGCTTAGCCAGGAGTGCTGTTTGTTCTGCCTGAAGTCTTCACTCTGGTCCTCGGACCTTCCTTTGACCTTCCTTGTCTTTTAGCCACCACCATTTTGGACTCCTTTTCCCTGTTCTACCTACCTAACATTTTTCTTAAGTATTTTTTAAGTATTTTTAAGTATATTTTAAGTATTATGAAAATTTTTTTTAATCTTTTATCTAAGTTTTAAATTCCTGTTAGCAGGATAAGTGCTCTCAATAACCTAGTCCATCATTATCAGAAACAGGAAGTGTCTCAGTCTTTCTAGGCCTTTTCTTTATACAACTTTTTCTGTTTAATTTCCTTTTCTTCAATCTGCTCTTTCTACTATTGTACATGTTTGCACTGGAATCAATCCTGACTCTTCAGCAGAAAGTCAATGTTGCTGTTAGTTTGACTCCATCTTTTTCTTTTATGGAGAACAAATCCTCAAACAAACCCTAGCCTTGGGCCCTGATTTCATAGTCTTTTTTTTTTTTTTTTTAGCTCTTCTGTGCAAAAGATCTTATCTAGAAAGTCTGGAAAATTTTCTAGCATGAAGCACACTCCTTTTTCATTGCTAAAATCCTTTCTGTTCTCTTCAGACCTCATGACTAATGTTATGTTTGTTTAGAAAACACCATCTTGATTCAGATGTCTAACCTTTATCTCTTCATGTTATTTTCGATGTAAATCATTGTTGCAGTGTTTCACTGGCTTCATGGAAACCTCAGGGCCACTTTCTGAACCTCCTCAATGTCGATTGTTAATAGCTACTTCCTTTTAACCTACTTTTTGAATGCCATTTCCCTTGCTGACTCATTTTGCCCCATCTCCTAGAGCCATAAATACGGTCTACCCACAGAAGTCACCCCTCTCATGGACTAAATGTGGCCTCATATTCTGGTCCCTCTTTGATGATGCTGTCTATCAGCTTCACAAACTATTTCATAAACTTTCATGTCACAAGGCATGACCCTTCACCATTTGTCAGTGAAGGGTAAAGAAAAAAGATAAAAGTTAATTAGTTGCTTTAATTATTTTAATACATATTTTCTCAAAGATGTGATATTGAAGGATGAATGCACCAATTTAGTCAGTGGTATTTTAAAAAATAAAAACTCCTACTAACAAAGAAGAACACCCTTACTCTCAGCTTTTGAAAGTTGATTGCATTGACAGATTCTCTCTTGATGAGATGTGTTAAGTGTACTTCTCTCAATATTTTGGCTTACTTTTGGAACCTTATTCATGGAGGAAACATATCAGATGTAAAATCTGAATTACAGCTGTGTTGTTTCAAAATGAATAACGTCTACTGGGTGAGACACTGAGTCAAAAGAGTTTCGTTTGCAGCATAAGGAAAATATTTGTGAGTGTTGCTGGAAAAGCTGACAGCCTACCATATGCAGCCTCCCTTTTAGATAGAGAAGAATGGCAATGTGAGCAAATTGCTCTTTTGGCTAGAAAACTTTTGTATCCACATCAGTTATATCCAGAAGAATCACTGTTTGATTACCAACACCCTCATCTGCTTTTCCTTGCTTTATATAATAAAGTTATAAACTTTTAAAACATTAAAATAAACTTCTGGTCTTAAATTTGGTGGGAAAAGATTTCCTGGAAAAAGGCAGGGAGAGGATTCTTATTGCTCAACACAGGATGTTATCTAAAAGAGACAATAGGCTTAAAACTGAGTTCACTAGTCATTACCTCCACAAGCGTAAGTGATTGCTTTGTTGACCTAGACAAAATGTAAATTAGGTGAGGCCATATATTCTGACGATTGATTTATTATTCAGATAACAGTTTTAAATTTCTTTGTTGAGAATATGAGTTCTTCATTAAGAGAAGTTCTCTACATTGATCAGTTTCACTAAACAGTTAATATGTAAGGTTAGAGAAAGTGGCAATGATCTTTCAGGAAGAATGGATTTAAAAATACTAGCCTATGTGTATTTTTAACTCAATTTTTTAAAATTTGAGCTAAATTAAACCTACTGGCAAAATGTTGATGGGTTTTAAATTGAGTAGAAAGCTCAGTTTATTATGTCTAGGAGTATTCTTTGGCTTTCATTTCTGAACTAAATGTGTGCTAATATGCAAGCATATATGAAAATATAACTTGGCTTTTTATCCACCTTGATGCAATCGGAAGAAAAATGTGGTAGCTGTCAGAGGAATGCATTTCTAGCACCACAACTAACTAGCTATACAATTCCAAGGAAAAAGCAAAATCTCTTTTCTTCATGTTAAAATTCCTTAAAAGCACTAAAAATATAATAGCCTAGTCACTAAATCATGTCTGACTCTTTTGTGACCCCATGGATTGTAGCCCACCAGGTTCTTCTGTCTATGGGATTTCCCAGGCAAGAATATTGGAGTGGGTAGCCATTTCCTTCTCCTGGGGACCTTCCTGACCCAGGGATTGAATCAGCATCTCCTGCATTAGCAGGCCCAGTGAATAGGTCATTGAAAAGGCAGACCAAACTTTCCTATATCCCAGAGCTAATCATCAAATATACATTAAGCCACAGACCTACATGGCATGATCTTGCCTCAAGTAGTTCATCTCCTTCCAGAGACAACATTGACAGACAATCAGAAGTCTAGGATAGATGATCTGAAAAGTCATTTTCTGTCTTTTTTTTCTTTGGCAATTCAAGGCTAGACTGGAGGTCCTGCCTGGATGAGTAATAAGACGACTTCACCATTAGAAAAGTTAGGAGAGAGGTGCAGTGCATGCAGAGTTAACTGAAGGAAAATGAGCTAATGAACTCTAGGGAGACAACCATATTGCAGTATAAAACATTTTCTTGGCTTATAAACTAAGAATTGATTTAATAATGCAATAAATGAAGTAATATGAAAACAGAGAGCCAATATCAGTCAAAAACTGTTAGCAAGTTGATGAACTTGATCTCATTTTTTAAAAAGCCATTTGTATGGGCAAATAAGCACCATCACTAACAAAGTAAATACAATACAAAGATGTTTAAATGCAACAGGTAAATTTTAGGAATAAATTGAAATCATTATTAAATATGATTGGGCTTTCAGACAACTTGAAAAAAGTAAAAAATCATGCTTGGTCTGTTTATACAAAAAGCCTTACAGTCAATTTGACCATTATAATCAGCTAGATACATGATCATATTTGTCATCTGTTGATGGAGCCTAATGATCATGTTCAAAATCAGTTATGTCATTTAGAAGTGATCTGAAGAAGTATTTAAGTAAATGCATTTGGCATAACATACGAGACCTGAAAAAAGAAAAAGGGAAAAACACAGAGAAGGGAAAAGTAATATTTTCCCTGATGATTCAACTAAGACAGGTTAAATCCTCATGGGATTACCAACAAAAAGTCTTGCTGAGAAACCTGCTTTTTGAATTTGTCAGACATGTGTGATTTATATTAAAACAATGATGAAATTAGGTAGTACTGCCAGTAAACTTGCCCACTGCTCCTCCCAACCCCCTACTTCTCTTAGGAAAATTTAAATAATCTTCTAAAGTTGAAAAACAACTCTTAATTGTACTGTCCAGTATGGCAAATTGATGAAGAATTAGAAATATATGTAAATACATTTTTCTCCTTTTCCTTCACCTAGGCAAATAAGAAAAGAGTTTTATGATAAAGTTTGTTAACAGATAATTTGCTTTCCGACATTATAAATTCAAAAGACTAAATTTAATTAGAGTTCCTTGCCAGTATATATCATTTTTGTTAGCCATTATTATCACAAAACATTCTTGAATAATTTTAAGTCATTAACCTTACTGTTTAAATCAGAACATGGTGCAAAAATAATTTCTGAGATATTTGAGAATTTATGAAATTATTTATTAAATGTGGACAAATGCTGACATGGCTGACTTTCTTCTAATTTGGCTTACTTCAGAATTACTAAGTAGTTGAATAAAGCAATATCTCATGTAATTATAAGAGAATAGGGCTTCCCTGATAGCTCAGTTGGTAAAGAATCCACCTGCAATGCAGGAGACCCTGGTTAGATTCCTGGGTAGGGAAGATCCACTGGAGAAGAGATGGCTACCCACTCCAGTATCCTTGGGCTTCCCTTGTGGCTCAGCTAGTAAAGAATCCACCTATGAGAGACCTGGGTTCAATCCCTGGGTTGGGAAAATCTCCTAGAGAAGGGAAAGGCTACCCACTCCAGTATTCTGGCCTGGAGAATTCCATGGACTCTTCAGTCCATGGGGTCACAAATAGTTGGACACGACTGAGCAACTTTCATTTTCACTATTGATACTAGTACCTGAGACAGACTTGAAATCATTATTTCATACATGAAACTGGCAAACTGGCAAATAATGTTTTGAGTATAAAGATAATTATTTTCAAGAACAAAATTTTTTTATACAAAGCAACAAGTCATTTTAACTTAAATATTTTTAAAAGGAAATTAAACTACTATACTAATAGATATCATCCATACTTCTTCTACCAAATCATATGTATTCTGTAGTTTGTTGCCACAAGAATATTGGAGAACCAGTGGATAATAAAAGATTATTGTATATAGCATATTGTATATGATGGTTTGTTCCTTTCATTAAGAAAGCCTAGCTAAAAATATTTTTATCTCCTTTATAAGCCTTAAGTTATTTTTTCAAAAAGGAAAAAATAAGGAAGAGGGATGGAAGGAAAGAAACTCAAATTTGTGTTCTTTTTCAATAGAAGTTATCATTCGCCTACACACTCAATGTGTTTCCACCTTTAAATGATCTTATCTTTGAAAAGTATGTACATAATACAAAAATTCAATATAAAACAAATTTTCCTAATCCAGGGACTTCAAAATGTTATTGAACTAATGAATTAACTAAATCATTGTCATGTCTCATAACTGCAGGCTAGCCCCCAAGTAACAATAGGGCAACCCATTTCAGTTCAGTTCAGTCACTCAGTCATGTCTGACTCTTTGCAACCCCATGAACTGCAGAGCGCCAGGCCCCCCTGTCCATCACCAACTCCCGGAGTTTACCCAAACTCATGTCCATTGAGTCGGTGATGCCATTCAACATCTCATCCTCTGTCATCCCCTTCTCCTCCTGCCCTCAATCTTTCCCAACATCAGGGTCTTTTCAAATGAGTCAGCTCTTCACATCAGGTGGCCAAAGTATTGGAGTTTCAGCTTCAACATCAGTCCTTCCAATGAACACCCAGGACTGATCTCCTTTAGGATGGACTGGTTGGATTTCCTTGCAGTCCAAGGGACTCTCGAGAGTCTTATCCAACACCACAGTTCAAAAGCATCAATTCTTTGGTGTTCAACTTTCTTTATAGTCCAACTCTCACATCCATACATGACCACTGGGCAACCCATTAAGTGATGTCTTTTCCTTCCCATGGATGGAGAATCAAATTAATAATGTTACTGATCCAAAAAATAATCATTTTGTAGTTTTTTTGTATGTGGATATCTACTGATATGTAATTCTGCCTGATACCACATCTTGATGTGCTCTTGTTCTTTTTTTCTGATACTGAGCATCTGCTTCATTACACATTATTAAAGTTAAGACATGCAGTAAATTACAGAGTGAGTACCAAGTCCATATTCCTTCTGCCTTCACTAAGCCAATGGCCAATTTGATAGTTTTGTTCAAGATTTTGAATCAAGAGTCTTAGAGAAAACAACCACTGAGTCCCATTAATAGTGACACATTAGAAGAAAGGTCCCTCAAAAACTCAAACACCACTGTTCATGTCCCCAGACCCCTCATGATCCCTAGATGGAATCACCACTGGCACCAGATCTCCCCAACTTTCTTCCTGGTTATTCAAATTGCTCAAATTCTATAAAATGCCTAGGTACGTTTCTAATAAAATTCACTTTATGTTTAAACTGGATAAAGTTTCTGTTACTTACATTTGAAGAAAATTACAGCATGCAGTTTGTGCACAAGTGAAAGCACTAATCCATATAGACTATGTTGTTGTTGAATCGCTAAGTCATGTCCAGCTCTTTTGTAACCCTATGGACCAGCCTGCCAGGGTCCTCTGTCCATGGGATTTCCCAGTTAAGAATACTAGAGTGGATTGCCATTTCCTCCTCAGGAACTCTTCCCAATCCAGGGATTGAACCTGCATCTCCTGCATTGCACTGGAATCTTTGCCACTGAGTCACCATTTAGTAATACAATGCAGTATATGTATTACTAAAAACCACTTCTCCTGACTTGAAAAAGAAGACTTACGTAAACATAAAGAAAATGGGAAAATGCATTTTTTTTGAAACTGAGAAGAGACTTTCAAAAATACTTGATATGTAGGTCTTCATATTTTATCTTATAGTCCTAACTTGGCTATGTATTTAGAACCAAGCTCATTTTCATCCATTGCATATGTTTTGCTGAAAGAGTAAAAACCACTATATTTTCTTTAAGACTTTTTGAATTGTTTTCTATATAAAGTATACTTCTTTCTCACTAATGCTTATTGAATCAAGAAGTTAAATATTTACATTTTATTTTGACTAATACTTAATATAGACATATGTTTTCAAGACTAATGATATGAGGAGATCTTAGAAAGCTCCAGAAAATGAAATGACACAGAAATATACAGAAGAGAAAAGAATTTAGATTGCATTACAGAGCCATTCTCTGCGGGCACTTAACTTCCCACAGTCTCTAACAATCAGGCAGGGTAAATGGTTTTAAAATAGGATCATGCTTAAATAAATACATTCTCAGCCACCCAAACTGTCGTCTGATTTCTGAAGGTTCAGAAACATTGGTGAATGTTTTGCATTTCTGGTTTCTGACCTGGATTGAACTGGACACATTGAAATAATGTGAGAAAGGCTGTTTTTTGGCTTGGACTAGAAATAAATCTGCCAGCATTCCCGTGAGCCTGCCTTTCTTCTGTCCAGCTTTGACTGTTTGAAAAGTCAAGTTATGTTAGACCCAGCCCTTAATATGAACTAGAGCTAGACTATGAAACTTTTTAAAACATGATGGAAATGCCCAATCCAAATTTGTGAGGGCAGAGCTTTTAGGAGGGTTGATACTGCCAAAAGTCAAAAACATTTGGTAAGTGAGAGAAATGGATCATCAAAACATGCCTCAGTGGATATGTTGTCCCCAAGCAGGAGAGGTGACCCGAGAGTAACCTCTCACCTAATATGTGACCAAAACTACTGCAGATGGAGTATCCTAGCCAAGGTTTTTGAGATATTTTAGTAATAGTCTCCGTATCTAGTGAAAAGAAAGCATGCCAATGGTCAAATATCCATTTAAGCTTTAGCAGCATACCAACCCATATTTTACTAATAGGATATTTGAGATTTCTGTAATTTATAACTAACTTTAAATTTTATTCATCTTCAAATTGATCTCCTCCTACCAAACTTTATTTTTCACTTTTTAGGATTGTGGATTTTCCCTAAAAAAAGAAAGAAAGATTATGACTAATGTGGGGCTGTGTGTTACTGTGATAACATTCTGATAGTTTTTTTTTTTTCCTTCTACTTATTCTTTATTCCTTATCCTACACATTCAAACTTAACTTTGTTCTTTTAGAATCGTGAAGTAGAGTTGAAAATCTCTGTCCTTCAAAGGTCAAACATCCCCGACTATCCTTTTGAGGAAAGGAGCGGCATGTTATTCCCCTGTCACACAGCTTTAGACTTTGCCTAGGTCTATATCCACAGGACAGTTAAATTGGAGCCCATTTTTGCCTTTTCAGTCACCAGTGAAGAAGGGGAACATCTGGTTCCTCTCTTTTGTATATTCATCTTTTATATACTTAGAGACTAGGCACATCTCTTAGTGTTTAACCAAGACTAAACAATAAGGATCCCTTGGACGTTACTCATCACTTTTATTCCTGGCTCATTAATAATCAAGTGGATGACCCCTGAAACTTTCCTATTTTTCCCGTCTTAAATTGTAAGATTAGAAGCAACAGTAGTCTTGAAAGGACAAACGTTTAAAGAATTTCTTCAGGGTTCTTAAAGATTTTTGCACATTATCTTACTTCTCTAGCAAGTATGACACATAGTTGACATATGTGGTCAAACTGAGTTTGTTATTTCAACCATCTCCAGCAATGTTTTGTGAGCATGCTAACGGCATATATTTTCTTCCCATGTCTGCTATTTTCACCCCAGCTCCAATCAAGAAGCTAAAGATTTACATTTGAGTTTGTCACATACCAACCCAATGTCTACAATGTTCTGGTATCTACATGCCTGTCTAGATATGAGGGGCATTAAAACAGTATCACCACCCAAGGCAAAAATTGCCAAAGCATCTGAATTGACCTTAGTCATTAAATAAAAGAAAGAAAATTTTGAAAACGAAAAGCATATTTCAGAATCAAATAGGCAAGAATGAATTGCCCTGTGACTATTGACCCAAATCAAATTGGAATTAGACTGCCCAGTGGGCTCTGCTATAAAATTATCTCTAACAAACACAAAGAACTAGAACCAGTACTCGTCACAGTTGGCGTTCCAAATTGACATTTGTTATTAAGGACAAATTCAAAGGCATAGTAGTCCAATGTACAATAAATAGATATCCATATTTATTATTGTTTCATATAACCATATAGCTAAAACAAATTGTCTAAATATACCCATTAATGAGGAAATAGGTGCCTTTATTTTTTTAGTCCAAAATATCTAGTATTCCAAAACTCTCATCAAATACTATTCTCTAAACATTTAGGTTTGTTAGGATACTATTGGATACAAATAACAGAATACCTGACTGACAGTGGCTTAAACTATAAAAGTATTTCTTGTTTTTATTGTATTTATTGAAATCCTGGTAACTCAGATGGTAAAGAATGTGCCTGCAGTGCAGGTTGATCCCTGGGTTGGGAGAAGGGAATAACAACCCACTTCAGTATTCTTGCCTGGATAATTCAATGGACAGAGGAGCCTGGTGAGTTACACTCCATGGGGTTGGAAAGAGTCTGAAACAACTGACTAACACTAACAAAAACTCTCTCAACGTTTGTCCAGCAGCTTAGGGATTTTATCAAAGATCCTGGCTTTTTCTCCCCTTCTGTTTTGCCATATTTTCATATTGCCTTCCCATTTGTCTTCTGATGGATAGACGTCTGCCATAGCTCAAGACATCATAATGTCCATCTTCAGAGTAGGAAGAAGAGGAGAGAAGAGGCTAATTGGACATTTGTCTCAAATTTGTTTCTTTTACTCAGAAATTAATAATTTTTCCTGAATCACTTCCTTCTAGGAGAATTTCTCTCTAATCACTCAGTCATTTCCATCTGGAGGCAGTCTGAAAAACTGTGTTTCTATCAAATTAGAATAAAATTATGAAGAGTAAAATAAATGAATCACAATTCATTTCTTAGGTTTGACAGACTTCCTTATTTTCTGGAGGTCAGGATCTCTCAGTCCACCACTCAAACAAACTGGACTTCAGTTAGCAAAAAAGTAAAGTTTGAGAGTGGCTGTTGGTAGGCAGCCAGAAACATTTACCACAGAACTCATCCTTTCTGAGCTTTTAACGTACTTAAACAAGCACTACTTATAACCAAACATGTCTTGGCAAAGATATATTTCAGGAAATAACATCAGACAGTTTTATCTAAAAGTATGATCTACAAAAAGGCTGGAATATAGAAATTAAAGGGCTCACTGTGTCTTCAGGCCCCACATCAATGTTTCCCCTAAGATGAGGGTTACTAGGGTCTCTGGAGGGCTGGGCGGATGCTGAGAAAGCCCCTGATATTCCTAATGTCCCTTTCCCTACAGTGATCATGTTCTTCCCATAGTCAGGTCTGGCCTCCCTTCCAGCTGTAACCCTCTCTTCCCAACAAGTTTCAAGCATGAGCAAGACTCATCCCAAGACACTCTAGGGGAGACTCAACCAACTGGTGGAGGTATTAAGTACATCACATACTGTCTTCAGAATTTTAGCAAGACTCGGATCTCTCTAAGCCTCACTTACCTCATCTGTAAAATGGTGATAATAATAGCTGCTTCACTGGGTTGTTCTGAGGATTGTATAAGATAGTCACATATGATAAAGCCAAATCAGCACTGCAGTACAACTATAAAAAGGTTAGATTTGTGTATGAAATTAATGATAATGTATAAGATAGTCACATATGATAAAGCCAAATCAGCACTGCAGTACAACTATAAAAAGGTTAGATTTGTGTATGAAATTAATGATAAAAGACCACTGTTTAGATATCCCTGGTGAAATATTTGTGGTTCAACAGTAAAGAAAATCAGAGACTTCTCTAAAAGGACAAAATAATGTGACCTACACATATAGAGTGCAGAAGGAAATGGCCACCCAATCCAGGATTCTTACCTGGAAAATCCCCTGGGCAGAAGAGCCTGGCAGGCTACAGTCCATAGTGTCACAAAGAGTCAGACGTGACTGAAACAGCTTAGCACACAACATGCACACAAATAGAAAAATAAGAATCATCTCATCTCTAAATATTAAATGTGGGAAGACACCTTCCTGATGTGTGCTGAGTTTTCAACTGAAAAGTTTAGGACCCAGGACATTTTTACTCATGCAATACAAACAATAGAAAGAACTCAAATATTCAAGTACCCAGAGTGCAGCCCACACAGTCTTCACCGGAAAAAAAAAAAAAAAAAAAGTTATTCAAAACATACTCTATCCAAAGAAAGCAGCCAGTGTCATCCTCTTAAAATGTAGGTCAGATCATGTCACTGTTCTGTTCAAAACTCTGCGTCCCTGTCCATTCACCTTAGGGTGTGATGGCATTGGTCGAAAAGAAACTCTGGCAAGAAATTTTGGCCCCAGTTACTTTTCTTATCACATGTCTGACTCTCCTCAGTATTGGTCACTCAGCTCTGCTTGCAGTAACTCTCTTGCTAGTCCTCAAATAAGCACGCAGATCCCTAACCTCTGGGCCTTCGCAGAGCCAGTCCTCTCTGCCTGGAATGCAAGACTCCTTCTCTCATTTTCTTGCACAAATATCCCTTTTCCCTGTGGCCTCCTCTGACTAAATATTTACTTGATCAGCCTTCTCCTTATTCCATTTTCCCTGTTCTTGCCAACTACAGCATGTTCTAGAATGTGCTTCTCTGTGTCTCCCATATCTATTAATTTGTTTCCACCTTTTTTCTCTTCTTACTGAGGTCTGAGCCTTTTGCTCAACTTTTTCTAAAATAAGCTCTATATTATTTAAATTTTTTTGCATTAAAAAAATGTTAAGACTTCTTCTTGGTCTATGATTACTCCTATTCCTTAATAACTTCCTTTTCCTTTATGGATGATATAATCTCAAATGTCTCTAAGAATATGTATTAGAATTTTTAAATTCTCTACTATTTCTTGCACTATTTCTATACCTGGGATCTGTTGTTTGTCCATCTTCGTCTTCCTTTCCCAAGGTTTTTAAGTATTCTCCAAAGTTCTAATAACCTTTCATTAACAATTCATATTTATGAATAAAATTTGATTCGACTCAGTATAAATAAATTGCTATCCTTTACAGTATTATACATCAGACTATGTATGTAGGAAGTACTGACTAAGTATCCCCTTGTAAGTTGATAGTTCCCATTGAAACTAAACTTTCCTTTAAGCTACACACCTGAGAGTTGGAAGGCTAGCTCAAAAACTCCACAAATGTCAAGTAAGTCATACGCTACTTTGGAAGTAGACAACTTTCGTCAATACCCTTCTGACGGGCACTATCTCTTCCTATGTGTGGGCATGTTCAGTCATGCCTGACTCTTTGCAACTCCCAGGACTGTAACCCACCAGACTCCTCCACTCATGGGATTCTCTAGGCAAGAATAATGGTGTGGGTTGCCATTTCCTACTCTGTGGATCTTCCCAACCCAGGGATCAAACCCACATCTCTTGCATCTCCTGCACTGGCAAGTGGATTCTTTACCACTAGTGCCACCTGGAAAGTCCTTTTCCTGTAATATTGTGGGAAATGGTGTCCTTTCAGGTCCTTTGCCCTCATTATACAAGCACCACTGGGAAGCCCAGACTGTGACCAACCCTTCCCCAAATCTGTTACTCTATATAGAAGGCAAGTCTGGGATTTCCATCTGTGAACAAGTGTTCTAGAATGCTGTTCCCAAAACGCATAGGAGGATGAGGAGCCAAATTAGACCACGTACATTTGACTCTTCCCAGTCCTGCTTTTTCATTGTCCCCCAGCTCCAAACTGAATTTCTCTGCAGCTCAGCTAGGAAGAGCTCCACAATATCTTCCCTCTGTTCTAATCTGTGTGTTTTTTCACCCATCTGCTTTATCTATTATAGAATCCCTTCCACTTTCAGAATTCTAAAAGCTTGTTAAATCTCTGGTTTCCTGGAGGAATCCTCTCTGGTTCGCAGTATTAAACGGAAGTCATTATGTTGACATTTTTACCACCATTTAGTGGGATCTGTGGATGGAAGAGAGGTTCATATGTGTGCCCAGTGTACCCCCATAGACTGAAAAACAGGGTGAAAGGGTTAATTATACAGTGGCAAGAAGCAAATTTCAGATGAATAAATTAGAATAGTAGGAGTAGGAATGTGAATCAAGGATTTTGCTAAAAGAAGTCTCCATGCCATTCCCTATTATCCACTTTTTAACCCCCAATAAAAGGAACTTTACTATGTCTTTATATCCTTACTTCTCATGAAAGGTAACAAAATGATCGGCTGGAGTGGACACCTAACGTTTTAGTCTGTACCTAGGAATTTCAGAGAGGGTACCTGTGGGAGTCAGCCAGAAGTCTGGACTCTGGTCTTAAGTCTTACAGCAAAGATGGCAATAAACTTCACTAAAGAAAAGGATGGCTCAGGCCCCAAACAATTTTTTTAAATATGACATTAGTTTTATAGAAAACAATCTATAAAATGTCATGGATGAAATATCTTTTAAACTTATTTTAATATATGCTCACTCTTACATCTTTTTGCTTTTCTTAATTTGGCCATTTGATTTATTCTTTATTCTCTTCATCTCTACCTCCTCTGTAAAATTCTGTAAGAAAATAATTCAAGATGATAGACAAGCAACATCTTAACTTCATTAGAGTTTTCCATCCCTTAACAATTATCATGACTAGAGAATGACAGAGGCAATTGGCCCAGGAGCCTAATACTAAAACTGAGTTTTTGAGAACAAAAAGTAATGATATCAAAGCCAGCAGGACAAAGGAGGGAGGCACAAATCCCCTACATTCTCTAATTTAAAACAAAGGAAGGAAAATCCTTGTTTTTATTTTAAATTGATGACTCAAATTTGGGCAAGAGACAGTGGGATATGATAGGATTGTCCTGTTTAATTCAAATGTTAATTTACCATTGTTCTCATATTTGCCTTAGTGACTGCTGAGATGTACAAATGTCTATGATGGCTGTCACTTATCATCTGAAGTTTCTTTAGATGGTGGAAAATCTCCCTTGGAAGGCTTTATATAATTAGCATAGCCAACCATCATCTGTTTTGTATGATTTTGGAGACAGAATTTTCAGGTCCTTTCCAGCTCTGAGCCTGTGTCTGGGTCTAAACAAAATGAAACATTTCCAAACAATTTTCCCAAATGCACACATCAGCACTTCCTGGTGCTGCCTTGTCTCAATTATTAGGGAGAATTTGCAACCGCTCACCATCCTTTGTCTCAATACCACTCACCCCGAAACACACTTCTGACTGTTCAAGTATGCTCCAGTCCCACCTTGTCACGTCTGCTTCCTCTTCGCTCCACTACTGCACTCTCTCTACACGAGTACACACACCTGCTTACTCTCTTTAGCTCATCAACTAATCCCTCATTTCCCCTCCAAGTCAAGCTGCCCAGCTGCAGAGAGCATCATCAAGTCAGAGTTTGTATGTTCTTCTTCCTGCTGCAATGTGAAGTAAATCACGGTTTCAAAAGGTGTTTTTTCTGGAAAGTTCCTTTCTGCTTTTGAAGAGCCAAGTTTCTACATAAATAAGATAATTAAAACTTTTGGCCTTTGTAGGTAAACAGGTGTCACATCTGCATGCAATGATCCATCACTCAGCAATATTACTTATCAAGGTCAAAATTACCCAATTTTGATTTGTTATAGTATTAATCCATCCCTGATATATATTACAAAACTTCTAAATAAAATTAGTGTATTTAACAAAACTACTTTAGAGTCAAAGTAGATTTATGAGGTCTATCTTTCCACTGCCTTCTATTATAAAAATAAAATCAGGAAAAAATAGAAATGATAACAATAGATAATGTTTCTTGACTTCTTATCATGTCCCATGCTCTATTCTCAGCATTCCCAATAGAAAAAATTTCTTTACTCCTCACAACATCCTTATAGAGTGCATGTTATTCCTACGCAGATTTTATGCATAATAAAATGAGATACAGAGACTTTCACATATCCCACACAAAATCACTGCTATCATAATGCAAAGTCAAGATTTAGTCCTAGTTCCATAATTCATGGTCTTAAGCAACATATTGAAATGCCACAATATAATGAAATAGTCCTATATACTAAGAAGGCCTTGAAAAATAATTTATGAAAAATAAAACTGATGGAGCACCAATGATGACATCAAACCTTTTAATAATAATGTAGCTACATGCTGGGAGATTTTAACAAAATATGTTAAAAGAAATAGTTGCTTACAGCCAAGAAAAGAAACCCAAAGCCTTTTCTGTAGAAGAGTTATACCATGCACACGCCACATTCACATACTCTACTCCACGATGGAGGGAAGGAAGAGTATGCCTGGAATAAAGGGGAACTCTTCAAGTGTCTATTGGGTCACTTGCTGAAAGCAAAGGGAATATAGATGAGTATCAAAAGGAGGTGGTTATAAACACTAGCTATGACATTGTGACAAGTTACAAAAATTAGAACTATAATTGTCATCAGCATTTCCTCTTCATTTTGCTATGAATGTGTATATACAGAATATACATAAACACACACACATACATATATATGTATATCTTTTTATTTCCATATTTTCTTATGATATAACATAAGATACACTTACTGATTTTGCAACATGGTATTTAAGTATGGTTAATTCTACATCATATAATTTAATTTATAGGACATCAAGAAGAAGAGTAAGCATCGCTCAAGGACTTAACCTTCTCTTCCAGGGTCAGTTCAGTTCAGTTCAGTCACTCACAGTTCAGTAAGCACACACTTACTTAGTCATCTAATATTATCCCTACATAATAGTTCAGTTCAGTTCAGTCTCTCGGTCATGTCCAACTCTTTGTAACCCCATGGATTGAAGCACACCAGGCTTCCCTGTCCATCACAAACTCCCAGAGCTTGCTCAAATTCATGTCCATTGAGTCAGTGATGCCATTCAACCATCTCATCCTCTGTTGTCCCACTCTCCTCTTGCCTTCAATCTTTTCCAGCATTAGGGTCTTTTCCAATGAGTCATTTCTTCACATCAGGTGGCCAAAGTATTGGTGTTTCAGCTTCAGCATCAGTCCTTCCAAAGAATATTTAGGACTAATTTCCTTCAGGGTTGATTGGTTTGATCTCCTTGCAGTCCAAGGGACTCTCAGGAGTGTTCTCCCACATCACAGTTCAAAAGCATCAATTCTTTGGCGCTTAGCTTTCTTTATGGTCCAACTTATACATCCATACATGACTGTTGGAAAAACCAAAGGTTTGACCAGATGGATCTTTGCTGGCAAAGTAATGTCTCTGCTTTTGAATATGCTGTCTAGGTTGGTCATAGCTTTTCTTCCAAGGAGCAAGCACCTTTTAATTTCATGGCTGCAGTCACCATCTGCAATGATTTTGGAACCCAAGAAAATAAAATCTGTCACCATTTCCATTTTTTCCCTGTCTATTTTCCATGAAGTGATGAAACCAAATGCCATGATTTTTGTTTTCTGAATGTTGAGCTTTAAGCCAACTTTTTAACTCTCCTCTTTCACTTTCAAGAGGCTCTTTAGTTCCTCTTTGCTTTCTGCCATAAGGATGGTGTCATCTGCATATCTGAGGTTATTGATATTTCTCCTGGCAATCTTGATTCCAGCTTGTGCTTCACCCAGCCCAGAGTTTCTCATGATGTACTCTGCATATAAGTTAAATAAGCAGGGTGACAATATACAGCCTTGACATACTCCTTTTCCTATTTGGAACCAGTCTGTTGTTCCATGTCCAGTTCTAACTGTTGCTTCTTGACCTGCACATAGATTTCTCAGGAGGCAGGTCAGGTGGCCTGGTATTCCTATCTCTTTCAGAATTTTCCACATTTTTTTTTGTGATCCACACAATTAAAGGCTTTGGTGTTGTCAATAAAGCAGAAATAGATGTTTTTCTGGAACTCTTTTGCTTTTTCGATGATCCAATGGATATTGGCAATTTGATCTCTGGTTCCTCTACCTTTTCTAAATCCAGCTTGACTGTCTGGGAGTTCATGGTTCATGTACTGTTGAAGCCTAGCTTGGAGAATTTTGAACATTACTTTACTTGTGTGAGATGAGTGCAATTGTGCAGTGTTGTTTGGCATTGCGTTTCTTTGGGATTGGAATGAAAACTGACCTTTTCCAGTCCTGTGGCCACTGCTGAGTTTTTCAAATTAGCTAGCATATTGAGTGCAGCACTTTCACAGCATCATCCTTTAGAATTTGAAAGAGTTCAACTAGAATTCCATCACCTTCCCTAGCTTCGTTCATAGTGATGCTTCCTACATTACTTAGAAAAGTATTACTTAGAAAAACGTTACTTAAAAAGAGAAAATATATCTGAGGAACTAAAGCACTCCTCCTAACTTATTCCTTTTACAGTTTGGAAAACTGCATATAAGTTTAATTATAGTCAAAATGAGATTCAAAAAACCTCCTTTCATAACCTATTGGTTCTGATTCTCTGGAGAACTTCTAATACAGGTATTATTTTTAATCATGTAAACAAACTAAGCCAGCTGCTACTCAAGATTTTAAAAGAAAGAAAAAGAACAATGGCCTGATTTCTCACACTTTTTGTGAGTTGGTTCTGTTGTTGGTGTTTTGGTTGCCAGGAAACTGATGATTGCATGCTTTCTGCAGTACTATTGGTAGGCAACACTTTGTCAGGCATCCGGAGAATGATCTCGGCAGACATCTGGAGCTTGTCCTTCTGTAGCATTTTTATTTCTCATCTTAACTTTCTTTATCATAAAGTAATATCTATCTATTCAAGCCTAGGAGAATGCCAGTGCTAAGTATAATGTGAGAAGCATAATCTCACAGCCATCTCTTGGCTGTCTTGCCCACCTAGCAGCTGTTAGATATTACGAGAAAATGCAAATATCTATCACTCCATCTGAACAGAATCATCTATTAACTCCTTACAACCATATTTATCCATATATTTACTAGCATAATTAGTTACAAATTTAATTTGAATAACAACTGTGGTTGACACCCCAAATCTAGTTTACCGAGCACCGAGTAGCATGAATACAATCTTGTGACCAAGGTTTGACTCATTTTTTTAAGTACTCCTAATAATATCAGCCCCTTTGCCTGTGATTGTATTAAAGGATGAGTCCATTAATCAACTTGATCTGATAAGCATAAAAGAAGGTATGAAGTCCCGAAAACAAGTTCAGAAAAGTAAGTCCATCCCCCTTTCCTTTCTTACCACTGGATATAAATAAACATGTAGCCTTATTGCTACTGAAAAATTATTCAATGAATTCCCTGGACTACTTGGGCCAGATAATTTTTATTGTAGGGAATTGTAGAATGTTTAGCAGCATCCCTGTCCTCTATAACTAGATGATAGTAGAAGCCTTCCAGCTGTGACAAAAGTTTTAGATATTTTCAAATGTCCCCTTGGGGGTAAAATCTCTCCTAGATGAGAAATGCTGACTTAGAAGCTGGAGAAATGGACGGCCATGGGGGCTGGGAGAAGAGACCAAAATAAACTAGATTCACAATTACATCATTGAGTTTCAAGGTCAGCTAATTCTGAAACCCTCTTAACATCTGGACTACTAGGCAAGATAACAAACTCTTTTATCTCCTAACCATGTAAGTTGATCTATCATCTGCACTGTGCAGCTTAATGTAGTGAATGCAAGACCTGGAATGAATGGGATAGTGGTAGGAAGAGAGAGAATGATACAGTCTTTTCATTTTAAACATTTTGTAATAAATCCAATGCAATTTTTAAATCTTGTTTATTTATTTTTGATTCCGCCAGGTCTTTGTTGCTGCGTGGGCTTTCTCTAGTTGCCAAGAGCAAGGGCTACTCTGTAGTTGTTGCTGTGGCTTCTCTTGTTGCTGAGCACTCTCGGGAAATGCCCAGGCTTCAGGAGTTGCACCTCCTGGGCTCTAGCATACAGGCTCAATAGCTGTGGTGCACAGACTCTGTCGCTGTCTGGCATATGGGATCGTTCCGAATCAGGGATGGAACCCATGTCTCCTGTATTGGCAGGTGGCTTCTTTACCACTGAACCACCTGGGAAGCCCTAGAATGATACAATCTTAAAGCAAAGATTTGGGAAAGAAAGTGAGAAATATGGGGTATGAGGCACGTGATAGTTATTAATTCAGAGAAGGAAGTACCACCATTGGTTGTTGTAAAGAGAAAAGGAAAGGCCTAAGACAAAAGACAGAATTACTCTGTTAGAAGATATTTTATATGATGCTAGCTCTCATTTTTTATTCTCCTATGTACTTGTCTCAGCAGTAAGCCTAATATGCTTGCAGAGTGCCTTGGCTCTCCCACTCCCGTAAGTGATTACTTCACATATCCCATCTCCTCAGGCCAACATCTCCGCATCTTCAGTGTTAGCCAGTGACATTGCTCCCTACTTCCACTATGAAAAATTTGAAAAGTGGAGAGTACACATCTTTTGCATAAGTAAAAATTACAGTAAGGTTATGTGTAAACATAAATTTATCTACACATACAATTAACATATGTGTCAGTATATATGTACCCATTTATTTTTCCACAAAGCTGGTGGTTAAACCTTTAGCATCACATCACTGAACTCTGGGAAAATCCCTTAAACTGTAAAAATTTTATAAACACAATTTCGCATCTCAAAATTAGATGTGACCAAGAATTATCTCCAGAGAAGGCAATGGCACCCCACTCCAGTACTCTTGCCTGGAAAATCCCATGGACATAGGAGCCTGGTGGGCTGCAGTCCATGGGGTCGCTAAGAGTTGGACAAGACTTCACTTTCACTTCTCACTTTCATGCATTGGAGAAGGAAATGGCAACCCATTCCAGTGTTCTTGCCTGGAGAATCCCAGGGACGGGGGAGCCTGGTGGGCTACCGTCTACGGGGTCACACAGAGTCAAACACGACTGAAGCGACTTAGCAGCAGCAGCAAGAATTACCTCAGAGTTTCAGTGTAAGAATTAATGATATAACCTAAAAATTACTAATATTTTTTTTATTATGTTTAAGAAGGTTTCTTCTATTATTTCTTTATTTACCAAGACAAGATGCTGCTGATGTTTAGCAAATGCTTTTTTTGGGAGGCTAGCATTTTCTGATATAATAGATTTTTCTCCTTTATTTATTTTATTTCTCTGAGTCTTTGTTGCCACCTGTGGGCTTTCACTAGCTGTGGTGAGCAGGGGCCACTCTCCATTGCAGTGTGCAGGCTTGTAGTAGCGATTCGCTGCAGAGCACAGGCCCTAGGTGTACCGGCTTCAGCAGTTGTGGCTCACAGGCTAAGTTGCCCCACAGCAAGTGGGATCTTCCTGGACCAGGGGCTGAACCCCTGTTTCTTGCATGGCAGGCAAATTCTTAATCACTGAACCACTGGGGAAGTTTGATTTTTCTTATTAAATGTTTTAATGACACAAGTTATTATGGTAAATTTCCCAGTATTGAATTACCTTTTCATTCCTGAGATAAGCCTGTTTAGGCAGTAGATAAAATGCCCTGATTTATTCACTTTGTTTTATACTTGGGTTTTCTTTAAGGACTAGAACATGTATAGCAAGTGCCTATTTGGCCAATGTGCAAATGGAGTGGTCATAAGATGTCAACTCTCAGGGAACCGGAATCAAATTCTGACTTCATAGCTTACTAACTATGACTTAGGCAAATTAAAATCACCGAGTCTTAATTTTGTCATCTTTCCTCAGAAGTACTGTTAAGTTGCTGCACTGAAACTCTTAAAGGATAAAATGTGAAAAGATATGTAAAAACCCTAGCCAGGACCTTTGCTCTCAGTAAACATCAATTACCTGTCCTGTGAGCTAACAAGGCAACAGCATAGCACATATATATATATTTTCATGTGGATCAGGGTGGCCTTCTTCCTGAATTACACTGGAAAAGTCCAACTGTGTATCCATAAATAGTAAGGGCAATATAAATACCACACTAAGTAAAATATTTTTGGCTATTACTGCTTTAATAAGAACAGTCACTAGTGAGTGAATCTCCTGGCTGGGGTTACCTTTCCAGCAATCTGTCTTTTGCATAATAGGACTGTTTGATCCAAACATGTGTTCATGTTGAACCTTCCCCAGTACTCCTTATTTATAACTACACCGTAGCCAGTGTAGTTCTTCTTACATATAATCTCTAAAACATATTTGCCATTGAATAGTTACTGCCATTTCCTTCTCTGAATTTCTTTCTAGGACACATGGAAAGGAGGAAAGCCACTGTTTGCACAGCCAAACATCTTCTGTGTCCAGAAATTTCCTTTGGCAGTCAATGCAGTAGGTTTCTAAGTATGATGAGAATACACACTGCATTGTGAATTGTGAAAGCAGCTACCAGTGCTGTGCCTGGCATAAACCAGGTTTTAAATAAATATTAAATGAATGAATAATCGAAAGGATAAGAATCCAATTTTTTAAGTCATTTTTTTGGAGAAATATCTTAGGACCTTAGAGAATTGGGAAAATGTTTCAGTAGAAAATATAACTTATCCATCTACCCACTCATTCATTCAATAAATATTGACTGAGAGCTTGCTATTTTCCAGGCAATCACTGTGAATATTGTGCTCAGTACTCATGCTGGCCCACTTAGAAAGACTGCAGTCTGCTGAGGAGATGAATATTGAATATAATTCTAAAAGACTGACTGATGGAAATGTCCTATTATGCAAATATATAATAGAGAATAAAAATAGAAATATTTCATGTTTTATCTAAAAATTACAGGATTCAGTGCATTAAACCTCCTTTAATCTACATTTGTGCTGTTATTATTCAAGAATAACAATTGAATATATCGTGATCAAGTTCTAAATACTGAATAATTCAAGCTGTAGTTCAAGGTCTAATGTTAAATAAGCTAATTATAAACTCATATTCACTATTGGAGGCTGGGCCAGTCTTCTTCCTGTGCTAAACATTTCTGTCCTGACTGTTAGCAAAACAACAGTGAAAAATACTTCTACCTAAAAACAAATAGCTAAATCTTCGAGTACACATCTAGTATAAAACATAAAATCTTGACTAGACAGAAGTAACAAAAATGAGAGAGCAAAATATGTCCAATAATCAAACTAAAAATTTACTGTGAAAAAAGCAGATGAAAAATAACAGATGAACTTCACAAAAGATGAAGAAAGGTCCTATTAGATAATTAAGAATGCTTTCAGACAAATCTGAATCTACAAGCTGAACACGGGTAACTTTTGCTTATGGCGAGATAAAACAGCAAGCCAACAATTAACAATGGCAACCCACCCCAGTACTCTTGCCTGGAGAATCCCAGGGACAGTGAAGCCTGGTGGGCTGCCGTCTATGGGGTCGCACAGAGTCGGACACGGCTGAAGCGACTTAGCAGCAGCAGCAAACAATTAGCATGCAGTATGCTTATCCTTGACAATAATTGCCAAATCATTTGTTGGCTCATTCCCATAATTTTCTGGCAACAGTCATAGAACTCTCAAGATGTCAGCTCCTACCCACACAAACTCCACTATAAATGCTTGAGGAGCTCTTGATAAGACCCCTAAAAGCTATGAAAGCCTTTCTCACCCTCCTCCCACTTGATATAGTAGGTAGAGCCCCTCCCATCAACTTTCTACCCCTATAAAATGATCCTCTCAAGGAGCTTTAGGGAAAACAATATTCTAAAAGGCAGAATTAACTTTCCCCTGGGGAAAGGGACTGCCAAGGCCTGGCTATCTCCTTATAAGGGGAAATGGAAAAGTACAGTGAACACCAGATTGAACTCCTGAGCTCCCTGTGCTATACAGCACCTGACTTAGAGGGATGGAATGGAAGGGGTAAGAAGGAGGCTCAAGAGGAAGAGGATATATGTACACATATGGCATGGCAACCCACTCCAATACACTTGCTTGGAGAATCCCAGGGACAGAGGAGCCTGGAGGGCCCCAGTCCATAAAGTAGCAAAGTGTCAGACAAGACTGAAGCGGATCAGCACACACATGGCTGATTCCCGTTGTTGTACAGCAGAAACTAGCCCAACATTGTAAAGCAATTATATTCCAGTTAAAAATGCACTGTGAACACAAAATAGATACATAGAAATATTCTAATATAGTTGACACACTTTCTCACTTGGATCCCTCTCACTAGAATGTAAAATCCTTAAGTATACTCCACCAACCTAAAAAACACAAATAAAACTATCCTCACCCCCAAGGACATCTACATTGTTAAATTGATCAGTCAGACTTTCTTTTCCAGACTTCTGAGTTATTGGGCAGATTTTATATTGAAATAATCTTAAAAAAAAATCATTATCACTGTAACCTCTCAAATGTGTCAACATCTTTTAGTCAGCTCCTCCTTCAAGCATTCTCTTTCCTTTGCCTATAACAGTACCCTTTTGGTTATACTCCCAACTCAGATCAACTCTCAGCCTCCTCAACCCATTATTCGAGTTCTTCATGCCTAGACTGTAAGACTTCTTATTCTACACTCTCATCTAAATCTACAGATTCAATTATTGATCTAGTCAACTGGTGATTAGATACACAGGTCTTCCAAACCTATGTTAGTACCTACTTTTGCTAACCAAAAGAAATCAAAAAGGATTTTTACTTTTACTTAAAAAAAGGTGAAAAGTGAAAACAGTGTTCAGCATTGATATTATAGCAAGCCAGTTACAAAGGCAGCCTACACTCTGAGCAATGAGAGTGGCACTGCCAACCTCCTTCCCGATCTACACTCAGCATCTCAGCATTAAGACACCACAACTCTGAACTGAGCTTGGGAGCATCTGTGCTTTATCTCAATTTGTTGTGTGCATCCATTAGCAAGACGTGTCCTAAGGTAATTGTGTCTTTGCTTTATGCCATTTCAGCTTATAAAAGCTTTCATAGGAATGTTCCACTTTCAGACAGCAGAGGGAAAGTATACAGTATAGAACTACAATGAAAAACCATACAGCTCCTCATACCCTAGATGCACCTCAAACTCAACATGCTGCTGCTGCTAAGTCGCTTCAGTCATGGCCGATGCTGTGCAACCCCATAGACGGCAGCCCACCAGGCTCCCCCGTCCCTGGGATTCTCCAGGCAAGAACACTGGAATGGGTTGTCATTTCCTTCTCCAATGCATGAGAGTGAAAAATGAAAGTGAAGTCGTGTCCAACTCTTAGTGATCCCATGGACTGCAGCCTACCAGGTTCCTTCATCCATGGCATTTTCCAAGCAAGAGTACTGGAGTGGGGTGCCATTGCCTTCTCCCAAACTCAACATAGCCAAAGCCAAATCCCCAATTTCTCCCTATCAAAACAAAACTATACAAATGAATGAATAACAAAGTAAATTCCCCTCTACAAAAACAACTACCTGATTGTCTTCTGGTGTTTTCTATCTCAATTCAATTGATAATCCATATCCTAGTCATATAAATTTGAAACTTAATGTAGTTCTTTTCCTTACTTCCATATTCAATGAATTATTTAGTTTCAGTCTTTAAATATATCTTAAGTGGATTCATACTTCTTTAACCTGCCTTTCACCACCTTGGTATAGGTCTCCATTTGCCCAAGACAATTTCTGAATTGCCTAATGATTGGTATCTTCACATTTACTCTTATTCCAATCCAATTCTTTCTTCAAACTACCATCAAAGTATGTTTTCAAAGTTAAAATTTCATCACTGTTCTTTTCTTTGCTTAGAAACTCCTCAATGGCTTTTCAGCCCATGGAGAACAGACTTACAGCCTTCATGTAGCACACAATACCTTACATGGTTTCACCATCACCTACATCTGCAGCTTCATCTTACACCATCCACCCTTGATTTTTGTTCCAGCTTCACTAGCATTTTCTCTCTTTCTAAAAATGCCATGCTCTCCAACTGCAGGGCCTTTGCTAGAACTCTTCTCTCTGCCTAGGGTATTGTCTCGGCTTTGAAGAATAGGCATTCAGGTCAAATTTTACTTTTGGAGTAAGAATTCTCAACCACCACAGAGCAGGTCAAGACCCTCATATTATGTGCTCTGGTAGCTGAATATGCAATTTCTACATACCACTTATCATTGTTATATATTAAATAAAAATTGGTGCCATAGTCCAAAGAACATCTGTCTTTCCCCAATGCGTCATGGTAACAGCAGGCACCATGGCCACCTTTCTCACTATTGCACACCTAGAGGCAATCACTGGGCCTGCCATATAATTAATGTCTAGTGAATTTTCATGGGATAAAAAACCAAGTGAACTGATTCTGTAAAGAAGAAAATTGATTAATTTGATACAGTGAAATAATTAAATGCCTTTTTTTTTTTCAGTTTTATACCTTTGATCTACATGAGTACATCTTGATCAAGTAAAATTTGGCTCCAAAAATGCCAATTTTCTCACCCATGTACATATTAATGTTTTTGAATGACTAGATGGCAGCCAAGTAAGAATGATGTAGAACGTCTAGCTCTTTTTATTGATCATTAATTGAAACATATTGTTGATATATATATTTATAAATATATTTTTTTACCATAAACATAAAAATGAAATATTTAAGGGAGCTGAACTCTCCCCATCTCTAACAGTGAAGCTGAGATTTAGGGTGATCTTTTTTAAATTCAGGAAAAGTTATTTTTGACATCTTCTTGATACTAGTAAGCCCCACAGCGATAGAACATTATACTTAGTATGACTGGAGAGAAGTAGTAGGAATTCTCTGGGCAATGCTTTACTACTCTCTTAAGAAAGCATCTGATTTTAATTTTGAATGGTAAAACTTTAGTATAGTTGGCTAAATTACCCCTCAAAGAAAGAAAAGGCATCATTTTAAGTGGTTTATACAATCTGTGATGATTACTGTCAACTTTGAGCTAAAAAAATTAGAGGCCACTGACTGAGAATATATATTCACAAACTGTATAGTTAATATCCAACCATAATCAAGTTTTTGGAAATCAATATATAAATCCAATACATATATAATATTAAAAAGCCAATATGAATTAAACTATCACAAAAATATCAAATTTTATTTTTATTGTATTAGGTATTCATTGAATTTAAGATTATCTATTGGTCTTAAAATATTCAGTTCAATGTGTCCTATAATTCAATAAAGACATATTACTAATTTTAATTACTAATTTTACTGCTAATATCATTGGATCTGACTTTGTATAAGTCTCCAACTTTTTTCTAGAAAGCTATAAATATGATTACATAGGAAGAAACACTAAAACCAGATTCTGAGCACTTTCAAATGAGAAAAATGGCAAATGCACATTGAGCTTACAAACTGAAGATATCTCCTCATTCATTCAACAAATAAATCTGCCAGATGCTATACTAACAGTTAAGAATGTTTCTAACTTCAGAGAACTTAATCTAGTACCTTTTCCAAGAATTTTAATTTTGGTAAATCCCCATCATACACAGATTTATTCTTTAAACTCAAGCTTGTATGTGAAGTTGATGTGTAATAGTTCATATTGTACATGCATGCTTGGTCGTGTCTGATGCTGGGTCCCCATGGACTACAACCCAACAGGCTCCTCAGTCCATGGAATTTTTCTGGCAAGAATACTGGAGTGAGTTGCCATGGCTTCTTCCAGGGGATCTTCCCAACCCAAGGATTGAACTGGTATTTCCTGCCTCACCTGCATTGCAGGCAGATTCTTTACTGCTGAGCCACCAGGGAAGCCCCAATAGCTCCTATAATATACACCAAAAAGAGAAAATAAAATTTTCATTTATTGTGTTATTTTTTCAAATATTTTTTAAACTTTGCTTCTTATGTATATACAATATAATAAAATAAAATAAATAGATTCTGTGCTTCAAAGTGAAATTGTTTCTTTGATTCCTTTCAGTAGCATAGACTTCATATTTTAAATTACTCTAAGTCATTTATGAAAACAAGGTTTTTCATCTGTTTCTCATAACTATTTATACACCTTCTAGATCCACCCCAAAGGCTGGCAGGAATCTGCCTGGTTATGTTGTTGGAGAGAAGTATTCAAGCTGCTGGAGGGAAGCATGAATGAATGGGGTGTGTTCAGGAATCGGTAGAAGTGTTTTTCTTGAACTGCATTGACTGTTCTTTAATGCCAGTTGACTCATCGACTCATACAAATTCACACACGCTTCCAGCATGATGAGGGAGAAAGGTGTCTATTCTCCATCCGTGTTATTTGAGTGAATTTGGAAAACCAGCCGTCCTATCCAAGGACTGTTTTAATTGTTCATCACAAAATGATATCCTGCATTCAGATGAACTGTGTCGCAATAGAATGTTCCATGCACAACTATTACTATAAATAAATAATGTCAGTGGGCAAAATCAGCCATGCAGGCCTCATCTTGACACTTTTCCCCGTGTCTTATAATCTTCAGTAACATGATTCCCTCCTCATCTGACCCTACCAGGACAGGAAACTCCTTAAGGACAGGGAATATGTGTTATTTGTATTTATATTACCAGTATTTAGCAAATACTTAGATTTTCAGTAGACTAAAGTGTTTGTAAAAGTAGGCGCAAAACAAACAAACAAAAAAAAGTAAAAGCAAAATGTGCCAATTCTCCTTTTAACATTCTAATCAATTAATAAAGGAACTCACAACAGACAGAACAAAGATATTCGAATCGTATCACTGGAGAACCTAGATTCTTGCTAACCAACCCTGTCTACTTTGTTGATCTTGCAGTGGTTCAGTTTTAGCTAGAATCACTTAGGGAACCTTTTAAAAGATCCCTCCTCGATCGCAACTCAGAATAAATAAATCAAAATCTCTGAAAGTGAGAAGCAAGCATCTGTCTTTCTTGAGGCTCCCATGATGATTTCAATGTGCAATTGAATCTGAAAAACACTTTTGTAGAGAAACCTGAAGAATACAGTTATTTTATAGATATATACATTTTAAAACAGCTAAGCTAATTTCTAGATTGATAATAATGAAAATAATTTAAACAGAATTTCTTGGGGTAGAATGATTTTAATATTTCAGTTCCTCAATCCTAAAATACAGGTTATTTTCAGATCCACAAATGAAAGTATATGTACTTGAAATTTTGCATGATGTGATAAAAAATACATTAAACCTGGGGGAGGTTTCCTGGATTTTCAAGACTCTCATCCATAAATTAATCTGTTGTTCTTAGTTTCCTCACCTGTAAAAGGATCAGTTTACGATAAATGATCTCCAAGATTCTCCCCAGCCCAAGATTGTAGAGCTGGTTTGAGGAGCATTCTGAATAATTGTTTTAATGTTTCTAAAAGTAAAGCTTTTCTTTTAAGGGAGTATCCTTTATAACTATGATGAAATAGGCCTTTTGTGGCAATGAATATTCTTTGTGTTATACTTGAAAGCTCTATTAAATAAAAAAAAAATAATAAATATAGAGTCCTTTGATTTTGATGAAGGGTTTTCCTTGGCTTGGATTTTTTAAGCTTGAGTCCAGATACCAAAATCCCTGCCCACAGTCCACATGAATAATTCCAACACTGCTGGCTATCATCTGCAAATCAGAGTCAATGTAGTAAGGTTGATTCTGAGCAAGAAAGTATTTTGCCAACTAAAGAGAACTCTGAGGATGAATTCTAGTTGTCACCAATGTGTGGAGAAACAACAGGAAGTATATTATGATAAATACCTCAGAGTTAGGCATAAAATTAAGCCTATTGTTAAAAGTTTTATTCTGAAGCTTAATATCATATTTAATCTTTCATCTTTCCTTCATACTTTCATAATTGTCCATGGGGTTAAGTGCCAGTATCTGTGTCCAAAGTTAGTCCATGGCAGAGCCAAAGGCTTGTATTCTGTGCTCTTGACTCAAGTCCTGGATGTTTCTTGTTATGCCCAGCCATCATAACCAGACACATTGTTAGTCGTGCTGTTCTTTTTATTTTTATGTTAAATAGACTCAGTTTTTAATTTGGTTTACAGTGGCTACTTCAATTTTTTTCAAGGCAGAAGGAGGGACTAAACAGATTCTCACTCTTGTACTTGGAGTCCAAATGGGGAAATGGCATAAGAGACAATGAGGGTGTCAGTTCTCATAAGGGTAGCAGAAGAAACAAACTTCTGAGATCAGAGATAGAAACTGTAGTCTCAATTCTGCCATCAAATGACTGTATCATCTTGGGAAAATCACAGTCTTTCTGGATCACAATTTCCTTAACAGTTAAATAAGAATGTATAGATTGAGAATTTCTTGTACTTTCTTCTTGAATCCGTAAGTAAAAGTCATTAGTTGATCACCATGTCTGACTGTTTGCAACCATATGGCCCATATGGTTGCAATATAGCCCACCAGGCTCCTCAGTCCATGGGATTTTCCAGACAAGAGTACTGGAGTGGGTTGCCATTTCCTTCTACAGGGGATACTCCCAACCCACAATCAAACTCTCGGTTTTTGCCACGTCTCCGGCTTTCGGGCTGATTCTTTATGACTGAGCCACCTAGACTTTAATAGAGATTATTGAGGTAAGCTTGATCTAATCACAAGTATCTTTTACAAGCCTAGAATTTTCCAGGGATTGTGTGCCAGTCCAATGGTTAGAACTCTGTGATTTCTCTGCTGAGGGAGAGGGTCCAGTCCATCACTGGGAAACTAAGATCCCACAAGCTGTGTGGTGTGGCCAAGTTAAAAAAAATAATAAATAACAATTTTCTGAGGCTAATTACAGAAGAGGAACTCAGAGATCCAAAATCCAAGAATGATCTGCACACCACTGTTTGTCTGAAGATGGAAGAGGCCACTTGAAAAAGAATGTGAGTGACCTCTAGGACTGAGAGTATTTCTCTGTTGATGGCAAGGGAATGAAGACATCAACACCTCCAATTGCAAGGGCCAAGAATGAACTTGGAAGTAATATTTCCACTGAGCCTCCAGGTAAGAACTCAACCAGCCAACATCTTGATGTCAGCATTGTGACAATCTGCTACCAGACACACCAGACCGAACTGTATCTGAAAAACCTGAACTAATAAATGCACATTGTTTTAAGTCATTAAGTTAGTGACAATTTATTACATGAAACAGCCAACTAATACATTCCAGCTTGGCCTCAATTTTCTTTAGATAAAGTAAACAATTATAGATGCATGCTATGTATAAAGCTATCATTCAAAAATAAACAAAACATATTTTTTGTGGGTGAGCTTTGCTATGGCATTTATTTATACTTTCCTTAGCAAACATAAATCTCCCATATGATAAACCATTTTATTTCTAAGCCATTGCAAAAAGTCTAATACATTCTGTGCTAAATAATTCGTCATTATGAAATTTGTTCTTGGTCTTCATTTCCTCCAGATAGCAAAAACTAGTGTAACTTGTTCACACTATCTGCTGTCCATACCGAGGCATAGTATCCCTTACACAATGATTTATACATACTGTTGTCAAAAAATAAACTCCTTGAAGTTGTTAGAGACGCAAAGGGAAGGACTCTACTAGGATTCAGAATGGTGTTAAGGACACAGGGAATCTTGGCAACAACTTGTTTCTCTCATGAGCTACAGATTTTTCTCTGAATGCATTTCTCACAACCAGTTTGCTCTGATTTCTCATCATTTTAGTTTCATCTTTGTATGTGCTCTGCCCACATGCATAGCATTTTTTCAAGTTTAGCCCCTTTTCTTAGTTGGTAAATCATTTCTATAGTCTGATTTAGAGTTTTAAGAGGGAACCTGATTGGATTAGTACACTTACACTATGTCAGTAGTCCATGGCTAAGGTTAGTAGCCAGCCTAAGGATGGCTGCTTCTGGATCCCTGAGGCAGGAGAGGGTTGGGATCACAAATTGTAGCATGGTTGCTTAAATAGACAGCAGAGGTATCAATGTGTAAGAAGAGATTTTGCCCAAAGATTACCAACTCTAGTAGAAGCCTCACTTTTCTTCCTCTGGCTTCCAGGTGGTGATAGTGATAAAGAACCCACCTGCCAATGCAGGAAACAAAATATGCAGCGTTGATCCCTGGAACAGGAAGATGCCCTGGAAGAGGAAATGGTAACCCACTCCAGTATTCTTGCCTGGGAAATCCCATGGACACAGAAGCCTGGTGGGCTACAGTCCATAGGGTCGCAAAGAATTGGACATGACTGAAGCAACTTACCGTGTGTGTATAAAATAAAATGGATGAAAATTGACCTTATCTCCTCTTACTGGGATAAAAGGAAACCATATTTATCTGGTAGGTGGAAAGTATAAGTACAAAAGAACAATCTTTTGAGAAATTACTTTGCAACTAGTTTTCCCATAGAATATGTTACTCAAAAAAAAAAAAAATCTTGAATGTTACCGTAGCTATACTATGATTATATATCTATGGAAGAAGATGAGAAAGAATACTAAGACAAAGTCAATTTTGAAACCAGCAGATAATCAGAACTGAGCAGGGAATAAAGTTACTAAATTGTGCCCACAATCCTTCAAAAGATATTTGCCAACAGACAAGAATTTTGATTTTTACACAGTTGATATTAAAGTCACCAATTTGGCCTGACAGATGCTCTAATCAGACCATTCTAAATTTGAATAATATAGTCAATACCCTATAAACTCAAAGGAAGATATCACCGCTTTCTAAGATTCTTGGATGCATGCAAATAGGTGAGAAATGCATTGCCGAATGGATCATAGTTTGAGTAAAAGGATGACAATTAAGAGAATAACAATGCCAATTGACATAATATCAAGACCTGAATGGGCTTCTCTGGCTCATGGTAAAGAATCTACTTGCCAAGGCAGGAGACATGGGTTCAATCCCTAATCCAGAAAGATTTCACATGCCATAGAGCAACTAAGACTATGCACCAGAAATATTGGATCCATGCTCTAGAGCCCAGGATCTGCAACTACTGAGCCCACATGCCGCAACTACTGAAGCCTGCATGCCCCAGAGCCCCTGTTCCCCGACAAGAGAAGACACCACAATGAGAAGCCCAGGCACCACACTAGAGAGCAGCCCCCTTGCTGCAACTAGACAGAAGGCCCAGCACAGCCATAGATTAATTAATTAGTATCAAAAGAAAAAGGCCTGGAGAGAAAGCATTCCTAAAATGTTTTAGAAGTTGATTTGTTGTGGGCGGCCCTAAGATGGCAGAGGAATAGAACGGGGAGACCACTTTCTCCCCCACAAATTCATCAAAAGAACGTTTAAACGCTGAGTAAAATCCACAAAACAACTTCTGAATGCCGGCAGAGAACATCAGGTACCCAGAAAAGGAGCCCATTGTCTTCCAAAGGAGGTAGGAAAAAATATAAAAGACAGAAAAAGAGACAAAAGAGGTAGGGACGGAGCTCTGTCCAGGGAAGGGAGTCTTAAAAAAAAAGAGAGAAGTTTCCAAACAACAGGAAACACTCTCACTGCAGAGTTTGTGGCGAGCCTTGCAAGCACTGCTACTGCTAAGTCACCTCAGTCATGTCCGACTCTGTGCAACCACATAGACAGCAGCCCACCAGGCTCCCCCGTCCCTGGCATTCTCCAGGCAAGAACACTGGAGTGGGTTGCCATTTCCTTCTCCAGTGCATGAAAGTGAAAAGTGAAAGTGAAGTCACTCAGTCATGTCTGACCCTCAGCAACCCCATGGACTGCAGCTCTCCAGGCTCCTCCATCCACGGGACTCTCCAGGCAGGAGTACCGGAGTAGGGTGCGAGGGCAACATAACAGGGAGGAAAAATAAATAAATAATTAAAACCCACAGATTACAAGCCCCAACGGTAACTGCCCTAGCGGAGAAGCAGCGCAGATGCCTGCACCCACCACTAGCAAGTGGGGGCTGGGCAGGGAGATGCGGGCTGCATTGCTTAAGAGTAGGACCTGGCCTGAATGCCCCAAGGGCAATCTGAGGGAACTAATGTGGGCTAGCAAACCAGACTGCAGGATACCATGCAAAAAGCCCTAACCTAAGAAACTGCCAGACCTGCGCACAGACCAAAGGACTGAACAAAACCAGCCAGCTGCAGAACATCCCCCTCCTGTGACAGGCAGCAGAGCCAGAGGGGGCAATCGCTGCCCTAGAGAGACATTATCTACCAAACTGCAAGCAGGCTTCTTTGCTAACTAAGACTTCTTGGGCTTCTGGAGAGTCAACATCTGCCTGAGAATGTGCACTGGGTGTACACCCAGAAAACCGAGCGGCAGGGACAGGGGAGGCAATAAGTTGCAGCAACCGCGCTCACCAAACACTTCATCACCTGAGCTGCTCGGACCTGGGAAGGGCACAAAATGCAGGCCCAACCAAGTCTGCGCCTCTGAGGACTACCCGAGTGCCTGAACCTGAATGGCTTAGACCTGGGAGGTGCATGCAGCCCAGGGCAGGCCTCGGACGGTTCCTGGCAGAGCAAACTAGAGCCTAAGCAGTGTGGGAAGGGAGGGCACACGAGCCGTGAGCGGGGCAGGCCCAGTGTGGCTGAGACACTACAAGCACACGCCAGTGTTATTTGTTTGCAGCGTTCCTCCCTCCCCGCAGCGCGACTGAACAAGTGAGCCTAAAAAAGTGTCCACCACCGCCCCCTTGTGTCAGGGCAGAAATCAGACACTGAAGAGACTAGCAAACAGAAGAAGTTAAAAAAGCAAACAGAAGTTAAAACGGAACCGCCTTGGAAGTGACAGGTGCAATAGATTAAAACCCTGTCGTTATTACCGACTACATAGGAAGGGGCCTATAGATCTTGAGAAATATAAGCTGGACCAAGGAACTATCTGAAAATGAACTGACCTCACACTGCCCACAATAGCACCAGAGAAAGTCCTAGATATAATTTTATTATTTTTACTATCATTCTTTATTTTTTAATTAAAAAAAAATTTAAGTCCTCTATTACTCCTCTAATTATTGTTTTTATAACATACTATTACTTTGCAAAAAAAAAAAAGACCCTATTTTTTAAAGCAAACTTCATATACATATTTTTTTAATAATTTTTGTGACTTTGTTTTTTCTTCTTCTTCTTCTTTTCTTTAATATTGTATTTTTGAAAATCCAACCTCTACTCTAGATTTTTAATCTTCACTTTTTGGTACTTGTCATCAATTTTGTACCTTTAAGAACCCAATCTTCAGTACCCATTGTTACTTGGGAACGAGATTACTGGCTTGATTCCTCTGCCCCCTTTGGACTCTACCTTTTCTCCTCCAGGTCGCCTCTGTCTCTTCTCTCCCCCTTCTCTACCCTACCCAACTCTGTGAATCTCTGTGTGTTCCAGACCGTGGAGAACACTTAGGGAACTGATTACTGGCTGGATCTGTCTCTCCTTTTCATTCACCCCTTTTATCCTCCTGACCACCTGTGTCTCTTTCCTCCCTCTTCTCTTCTCTGTATAACTCCGTAAACATCTCTGAGCGGTTCAGACTGTGGAGCACACATAAGGAAGTGATAACTGGCTAACTTCCTCTCTCCTCTTTTGATTCCACCTCATCTTATTCGAGTCACCTTTAACTCCCTCCTCCCTCTTTTCTTCTCCACGTAACTCTGTGAACCTCTCTGGGTGTCCCTCACTGTGGAGAAACTTTTCATCTTTAGCTTAGAGGTTTTATCAATGGTGCTGTATAGAAAGAGAAGTCTTGAGACTACTGTAAAAATAAGACTGAAAACCAGAAGCGGGAGGCCTAAGTCCAAATCCTGAGAACACCAGAGAACTCCTGACTCCAGGGAACATTAATCGACAGCAGCTCATCAAACGCCTCCATACCTACACTGAAACCAAGCACCACACAAGGGCCAATAAGTTCCAGAGCAAGATATACCATGCAAATTCTCCAGCAACACAGGAACACAGCTCTGAGCTTCAATATACAGGCTGCCCTAAGTTACTCCAAACCCATTGACATCTCATAACTCATTACTGGACACTTCATTGCACTCCAGAGAGAAAGAATCCAGCTACACCCACCAGAACACCTACACAAGCTTCCCTAATGAAGAAACTTTGACAAGGCCTCCGTACAACCTCACCAACAGTGAGGAAATTCCACAATAAAGAAAATTCCACAAACTGCCACAATACAGAAAGGCCACCCCAAACTCAGCAATATAAACAAGATGAAGAGACAGAGGAATACCCAGCAGGTAAAGGAACAGGATAAATGCCCACCAAACCAAAGAGGAAGAGTTAGGGAATCTACCTGAAAAAGAATTCTGAATAATAATAGTGAAAATGATCCAAAACCTTGAAATCAAAATGGAATCACAGATAAATAGCCTGGAGACAAGGATTGAGAAGATGCAAGAAAGGTTTAACAAGGGCCTAGAAGAAATAAAAAAGTCAATATATAATGAATAATGGAATAAATGAGATCAAAAACACTTTGGAGGCAACAAATAGTAGAATAACAGAAGCAGAAGATAGGATTAGTGAAATAGAAGATAGAATGGTAGAAATTAATGAATCAGAGGGGAAAAAAGAAAAACTAATTAAAAGAAATGAGGACAATCTCAGAGACATCCAGGACAACATTAAAGGCCACAATATTCAAATGATAGGAGTCCCAGATGAAGAAGAAAAAAAGAAAGACCATGAGAAAATACTTGAGGAGATAATAGTTGAAAACTTCCCTAAAATGGGGAAGGAAATAATCAACCAAGTCCAAGAAACCCAGAGAGTCCCTAACAGGATAAACCCAAGGTGAAACACCCCAAGACACATATTCATCAAATTAACAAAGATCAAACCCAAAGAACAAATATTAAAAGCAGCAAGGGAAGAACAACAAATAACACACAAGGGGATTCCCATAAGGATAACAGCTGATCTTTCAACAGAAACTCTTCAGGCCAGGAGGGAATGGCAAGACATACTGAAAGTTATGAAAGAAAATAACCTACAGCCTAGATTACTGTACACAGCAAGGATCTCATTCAAATATGAAGGAGAAATCAAAAGCTTCACAGACAAGCAAAAGCTAAGAGAATTCAGCACCACCAAACCAGCTCTCCAATAAATGCTAAAGGATATTCTCTAGACAGGAGACACAAAAACAGTGTATAAACTCGAAATAAATAAAGTATATGGTAAACAATAAAGTAAATGGCAACGGGATCATACTTATCAATAATTACCTTAAATGTAAATGGGTTGAATGCCCCAACCAAAAGACATAGACTGGTTGAATGGATACAAAAACAAGACCCCTACATATGTTGTCTACAAGAGACCCACCTCAAAACAGGGGACACAACCAGACTGAAAGTGAAAGGCTGGAAAAAGATATTCCATGCAAATAGAGACCAAAAGAAAGCAAGAGTAGCAATACTCATATCAGATAAAATAGACTTTAAAACAAAGGCTGTGAAAAGAGACAAAGAAGGACACTACATAATGATCAAAGGATCACTCCCAGAAGAAGAGATAACAATTATAAATATATATGCACCCAACATAGGAGCACCACATTATGTAACACAAATGCTAAAAAGTATGAGAGAGGAAATTAACAATAACACAATAATAGTAGGAGACATTACTACCCCACTCACACCTATGGATAGATCAACTAAACAGAAAATTAACAAGGAAACACAAACTTTAAATGAGAAAATAGACCAGTTAGACCTAATTGATATCAATAAGACAATTCAACCCAAAACAATGAACTTCACCTTTTTCTCAAGTGCACACAGAACCTTCTCCAGGATAGATTATATCCTGGGCCATAAATCTAGCCTTGGTAAATTCAAAAAAATTGAAATCATTCCAAGCATCTTTTCTGACCACAATGCAGTAAGATTAGATCTCAATTACAGGAGAAGAACTATTAAAAATTCCAACATACGGAGGCTGAACAACACGCTGCTGAATAACCAACAAATCACAGGAGAAATCAAAAAAGAAATCAACATATGCATAGAAACGAATGAAAATGAAAACACAACAACCCCAAACCTGTGGGATACTGTAAAAGCTGTCCTAAGGGGAAGGTTCATAGCAATACAGGCATACCTCAAGAAACAAGAAAAAAGTCAAATAAATAACCTAACTCTACACCTAAAGCAACTAGAAAAGGAAGAAATGAAGAACCCCAGGGTTAGTAGAAGGAAAGAAATCTTGAAAATTAGGGCAGAAATAAATGCAAAAGAAACAAAAGAGACCATAGCAAAAATCAACAAAGCCAAAAGCTGGTTCTTTGAAAGGATAAATAAAATTGACAAGCCATTAGCCAGACTCATCAAAAAACAAAGGGAGAAAAATCAAGTCAATAAAATTAGAAATGAAAATGGAGATATCACAACAGACAACACAGAAATACAAAGGATCATAAGAGACTACTATCAGCAACGATATGGCAATAAAATGGACAATGTGGAAGAAATTGTCAAATACTTAGAAAAGTACAACTTTCCAAAACTGAACCAGGAAGAAATAGAAAATCTTAACAGACCCATCACAAGCACGGAAATTGAAACTGTAATCAGAAATCTTCCAGCAAACAAAAGCCCAGGTCCAGACGGCTTCACAGCTGAATTCTACCAAAAATTTAGAGAAGAGCTAACACCTATCCTACTCAAACTCTTCCAGAAAATTACAGAGGAGGGTAAACTTCCAAACTCATTCTATGAGGCCACGTCACCCTAATACCAAAACCTGACAAAGATGCCACACAAAAAAAGAAAACTACAGACCAATATCACTGAAGAACATAGATGCAAAAATCCTTAACAAAATTCTAGCAATCAGAATCCAACAACACATTCAAAAGACCATGCACTATGAACAAGTGGGCTTTATCCCAGGAATGCAAAGATTCTTCAATATCCGAAAATCAATCAATGTAATATACCACATTAACAAATTGAAAAATAAAAGCCATATGATTATCTCAATAGATGCAGAGAAAGCCTTTGACAAAATTCAATATCCATTTATGATAAAAATTCTTCAGAAAGCAGGAATAGAAGGAACATACCTCAACATAATAAAAGCTATATATGACAAACCCACAGCAAACATTATCCTCAATGGTGGAAAATCGAAAGCATTTCCCCTAAAATCAGGAACAAGACAAGGGTGTCCACTTTCACCACCACTATTCAACATAGCTTTGGCAGTTTTGGCCACAGCAATCAGAGCAGAGAAAGAAATAAAAGGAATCCAAATTGGAAAAGAAGGAGTAAAACTCTCACTGTTTGCAGATGACATGATTCTCTACATAGAAAACCCTAAAGACTCCACCAGAAAATTACTAGAGCTAATCAATGAATATAGTAAAGTTTCAGGATGTAAAATCAACACACAGAAATCCCTTGCATTCCTATACACTAATAATGAGAAAATAGAAAGAGAAATTAAGGAAACAATTCCATTCACCGTTGCAATGAAAATAATAAAATACTTAGGAATAGATCTACCTAAAGAAACTAAAGACCTATATATAGAAAGCTATAAAACACTGGTTTCACCAGAGGACACTAATAGATGGAGAAATATACCATCTTCATGGATCGGAAGAATCAATATAGTGAAAATGAGTATATTACCCAAAGTAATCTATAGATTCAATGCAATCCTTATCAAGCTACCAATGGTATTTTTCACAGAGCTAGAACAAATAATTTCACAATTTGTATAGAAATACCAAAAGCCTCGAATAGCCAAAGCAATCTTGAGAAAGAAGAATGGAACTGGAGGAATCAACCTGTGTGACTTCAGGCTCTACTACAAAGCCACAGTCATCAGGACAGTATGGTACTGGCACAAAGACAGAAATATAGATCAATGGAACAAAATAGAAAGCCCAGACATAAATCCATACACCTATGGACACCTTATCTTTGACAAAGGAAGCAAGAATATACAATGGAGAAAAGGCAATCTCTTTAACAAGTTGTGCTTGGAAAACTGGTCAACCACTTGTAAAAGAATGAAACTAGAACATTTTCTAACACCATACACGAAAATAAACTCAAAATGGATTAAAGATCTAAACGTAAGACCAGAAAGTATAAAACTGCTAGAGAAGAACATAGGCAAAACAGTCTCCGACATAAATCACAGCAGGATCTTCTATGACCCACCTCCCAGAATATTAGAAATAAAAGCAAAAATAAACAACTGGGACCTAATTAAAATTAAAAGCTTCTGCACAACAAAGGAAACTATAAGCAAGGTGAAAGGACAGTCTTCAGAATGGGAGAAAATAATAGCAAATGAAACAACTGACAAAGAACTAATCTCAAAAATATACAAGCAACTCCTGCAGCTCAATTCCAGAAAAACAAACGACCCAATCAAAAAGTGGGCCAAAGAACTAAATAGACACTTCTCCAGATGGCTAACAAACACATGAAAAGATGCTCAACATCACTCATTATCAGAAAAATGCAAATCAAAACCACTATGAGGTACCATTTCACGTCAGTCAGAATGGCTGCGATCCAAAAGTCTACAAGGAATAAATGCTGGAGAGGGTGTGGAGCAAAGGGAACCCTCTTACACTGTTGGTGGGAATGCAAATAAGTACAGCCACTATGGAGAACAGTGTGGAGATTCCTTAAAAAACTGGAAATAGAACTGCCATACGACCCAGCAATCCCACTGCTGGGCATACACACTGAGGAAACCAGAATTGAAAGAGTCACGTGTATCCCAATGTTTATTGCAGCACTGTTTATAATAGCCAGGACATGGAAGCAACCTAGATGTCCATCAGCAGATGAATGGATAAGAAAGCAGTGGTACATATACACAATGGAGTATTACTCAGCCATTAAAAAGAATACATTTGAATCACTTCTAATGAGGTGGATGAAACTGGAGCTTATTATACAGAGTGAAGTAAGCCAGAAAGAAAAACACCAGTACAGTATACTAACGCATATATGTGGAATTTAGAAAGATGGTAACGATAACCTTGTATGCGAGACAGCAAAAGAGACACAGATGTATAGAACACTCTTTTGGACTCTGTGGGAGAGGGACTCTGTTTTATTGACTATGCCAAAGCCTTTGACTGTATGGATCACAACAAACTGTGGAAAATTCTGAAAGAGATGGAAATACCAGACCACCTGACCTGCCTCATGAGAAACCTGTACACAGGTCAGGAAGCAACAGTTAGAACTGGACATGGAACAACAGACTGGTTCCAAATAGGAGAAGGAGTCCGTCAAGGCTGTATACTGTCACCCTGCTTATCTAACTTATATACAGAGTAGATCATGAGAAATACTGGGCTGGAAGAAGCACAGGCTGGAATCAATATTGCCAGGAGAAATATCAATAACCTCAGATATGCAGATGACACCACCCTTATGGCAGAAAGTGAAGAAGAACTAAAAAGCCTCTTGATGAAAGTGAAAGAGGAGAGTGAAAAAGTTGGCTTAAAGCTCAACATTCAGAAAACTAAGATCATGGCATCGAATCCTGTCACATCATGGCAAATAGATGGGGAAACAGTGGAGACAGCGGCTGACTTTATTTTGGAGGGCTCCAAAATCACTGCCGATGGTGATTGCAGCCATGAAATTAAAAGACGCTTACTCCTTTGAAGGAAAGTTACGACCAACCTAAACAGCATATTAATAAGCAGAGACATTATTTTGTCAACTAAGGTCTGTCTAGTCAAGGCTATTGTTTTTCCAATAGTCATGTATGGATATGAGAGTTGGGCTGTGAAGAAAGCTGATAGCTGAAGCATTGATGCTTTTGAACTGTGTTGTTGGAGAAGGCTCTTGAGAGTCCCTTGGACTGCAAGGAGATCCAACCAGTCCATCCTAAAAGAGATCAGTCCTGGATGTCCATTGGAAGGGCTGATATTGAAGCTGAAACTCCAATACTTTGGCCACCTGATGAGAAGAGCTGACTCATTTGAAAAGACCCTGATGCTGGGAAAGATTGAGGGCTGGAGGAGAAGGGGATGACAGAGGATGAGATGGCTGGATGGCATCACCGATGCAATGGACATGAGTTTGGGTAAACTCCGGGAGTTGATGATGGATAGGGAAACCTGGCGTGCTGTGGTTCATGGGGTTGCAAAGAGTTGGACACAACTGAGGGTCTGAACTGAACTGAACTGAACTGAATATATTTTCTTCCAATGATAGGTTTATACTCTTTGTTGAAAGAGAAAAGTTTTCATTATCTACTTCTATACTGAATTTAACTGAAATTTGGAAAGATCTCAAAGAAGTAAGACCAACAAAGCTTGCATAAATATTTAGAGGTACTGACCTATTTAAATGACAGTGGTTTTTGATAGTAGATTAATTTTTTATTTTAAAAAATCTATGGAAATGAGTGAATTGTATTTAATTTTTATTTCTCAAATGAAGCTCTTTGAACATAAGAACTTCTATAACTTGTTTGAATATGATGGTTTTCCTTTGATTCAGGAAGCCCCTCATGTGGTCTTATGTTTGCATTGTCTTTAAGTTCACTAGAGAGGTCTAATTGAACCAAAGAATTCAGCAAACTTGGAGGAAACCACCAAGGTTTACATGGCTTTATTAGACATTCCTCTGAAGTTGTTTCGTTTCTAATGACCCTTTCTGTATAAGCTCACTTTCAAAAGGCTTATTTGTTTTCTTTCATCTTTCTCTGTCTTCTTAAAGGTTTTATAGTTTGCTAAGACGTATACCTAGAGAATAAATTACAATCCAACACTTTAAAATGAAAGTTTTAATGCTTTAGACTTTCAATTTCCTGCAAAGATTGGAAGTAACTAGTTCCTTATACAATTAAATATCTAATTTTACTTACACAGTGTTCAGTAAATATCATCTAAATGACCTCTCAACTATCTGTGTGAATGTCAGTAACTCAATTTGGAATATTTACTAGCATTCAACAACATTTCCAGTTGTTGTTTTTTTTTTTTTTTTCCTGGAAGTTTTCTTCTGAGGGCACATCTCAGGTCATGTTATTTTCTTTAATCCATGAAAGACTGGCATTCCAATTACTAGTGAGAACACTTAAAAGTTGTCTGATTCTTCATATTCTTTTCAGTTGACAGGGGGAAACTTGTCACTTATCTCTGCTTTATATAACAGCAGAGGCTCCATCAGTCTGATTCCAAGAGTGACCATGGTTAGCAAACCCCCTATCAATCCCCATTGACATGTAGCATAAGTATGAAACAAATTTGTTGCTTTTTGAGTTCTTTGTCTACTCTGGATTCAAGTCTTTTATTGAATATGTGATTTGCAAATATTTTCTCTCAGCCTGTGGCTTGTCTCTTTACATCCTTAACAGTATCTTTCATAGAGAAAAGTTTTTAGTTTTAAGAACTTATTTTTAAGTGCTTTTTTTTTTCCATGAATAGTATTTTTGGTGTTGTATCTGAAAATTCATCACCAAATAAAAAGGTCATGCAGATTTTCTCCTACTTTTTCTTCCAGAAGTTTTATAGCATTGTATTTTACATTATGGGCTTCCCTGGTAGCTCAGTTGGTAAAGAATCTGCCTGCAGTCCAGGGGACCTGGGTTCTATCCCTGGGTCAGGAAGATCCCCTGGAGAAGGAATAGGCAAACCACACCAGTGTCCTTGTCTGGAATATCCCATGGACAGAGGAGCCTAGGGGGAGGCTATGATCCATGAGGTCACAAAGAGTCGGGCATGACTGAGTGACTAAGCTCATATTTTTGCATAAAAGCATCCAATTATTTCAACACTATTTGTTGGAAAGACCATCATATCTCCACTGAAATGCCTTTGAATTTTTGTCAAAAATCAGTTAACTATCTGTATGGGTCTACTTTTGGCTTTTCTATTCTCTACCACTAGTCAATGTGTCTATTTTTTGTCAATACCAGGCTGTTTTGATTCTGGTTGCTTTATAATAAATCTGGTTTTCAGAGTATTCCAACTTTATTCTTCTATTTTAGAACTGTGTAAGCTCTTCTAATCCTTTTGCCTTTCAACATAAATTTAAGAATATTTTTTTATGCCTACAAAAAAGTTTGTAGGGATTTTGATTGGGATTATGCTTAATCTTTAGATCAGACTGGGAAGAACTGACATCTTAACTTTGTTGAATTTTCCAATTCATGGACACGGGAATATCTTTCTTTTCCATTTACTCAATATTATTGGTTTCTTTCATCAATAACCTGAAATATCCCACATGTATATTGTAGACATATAATTGCTTCATTTTTCTTTTTGGTGCTGTTGTAAACACATTTTTTCTTTAATTTCAAATTCTAGTTGTTAATTGCTGGTCTATAGAAAAGCAACTGCTCCTTGCTTCTGTTGCTTTGAACCATTGAAATTTTGGGGTTATTTGTCACCAATTAATCATCATGATGAATATTAAAGTTGCACCTAAAGCATGCTAGTTCCCTAATGAAAACCTAAAATGTGTATTACTGGCCTTAGGAATCCAATAGCCGGTGGGGAGAAGAAGTACTGGAAATTGAAAAGATGGAGATTTGTGCTCCACAGCATGGTGAAACATTTGCTTAGACCTATAATAACATGAAAGGTAGATCATGTTCCCAATGCACTTGCAGCTCTAGGGGACTATATTGGAAAGCAAAATGTTGGTTGTGTGTTTTGGTTACCACTGGACGGTTTGGCAATAAATTGTAAGAAACAAATGAACTCAGAAAAGGACTAGCCAGTTTCCAAAACATAGAGAAAAGGGAATAAAATGAGTTCAGAAACTACTTTTCCTTCCCAAACTATGAAAGGTAAGGTTGAGAAATACTTTGTGAGATCAAAATCCATTAAAACCTTTCAGTTGATTAAATTACCTCTGGGCCAGTAGCAAATTAGGAGTATCAAGTTCATAAGTCTTTTTAGTTAGGAAAAAAAGTTTTATTAGATTCCAAGGTCTCACAGCACTTGACACCAAAAAGAGAGAGAGAAAAAGAGCATGGAAGAGAAAACAAAATAATGTAGCATTCTGGGAACTATGTCTTAAAAAATGCCATTGGTCTGGTTACTGGCCCAAGGAGCTGACTAAAGATGATAATCTTACTGAGTTTCTAAGGAGTCTGTTCCTCTTCTAGACTTTAAATGCTCTTTGGGCAACCAACCATATATAGACAGGAAATTATTTAAGAAAACAGAAATGCATATTCCCCAGTGTCCACTTCAGATGTGGCCAAGAAATATATTGGAAAAGGAATACTCTCCCAGAGGGTGTAGCTAGTGACTTGAAAAACAGTGAACAAAGAAGTTCTTCCCAAGGAACAGAATCAGGGCATAAACAGGGAACATTCCATACCCCCAGGGAAGGGAGCCTCATAATATCTTCCTATCGGAATTTTAGAATTGCTGTGAGCCAGAGTCTGTAGAAAGTCCCTCATTCCTCCTCTTTCTGAATGGGAGTTGTTTTTTTCTATCATTGCATATTGTGTGTGTATCTGGTTAGGAAGGTGGTGCATTTTAGCTCCTTTTAGCTCACTATTCTCCAGATCAAGGGAAGCCACCTTATGACCTGATGAACATATTAATACACATTATTCAGAGATCTGGATTTTAAGCTTCATACCATGACTGGAATAGATTTTTGGATTTCCTTTTTTGAGGTGATCATGTGTAAGTTCTACAAGTGGGAAGGAGAGTGAACATAATACTTGCCGATCAAAAAAAAAAAAGTTAACTCTGATAAATACTACTATTATTCCCAGAGATTTCTGGTTCTTCTCTCCTTCCATAAAGATTCACTCTAAATTATGCATTGCTGTGGGACTTGTTTTGGCCAATGGAATGTAAATGAAAGTGATGTGTAATTCCTGAGAGGAAGCACTTAAGAAGTTCAATTATACACATTCTTTGATCCTACAATGACTGAAATCTTACATTCATATGACAATGCCTTGATCAAGGTAGTCTTCTGAGAAACTTCAATAAGCCTGTTTTCCATTGCCAACCTGGATAACACATGCAACATGAAAAAGAAATAGATGCTGGTCTTTTAAACCACTAAAGTGTGGTGACTTTTTGTTTTGCAACCTAAGGTAATCTATCCTGATCATTGCATCAAGTAAATTGCTTAATAACATTTGACACTTTGATGGATTAAAACTCAACAACTTTGTAGATAAGCTAAACCGTCCAGATTCTGCATGACTTTCTCAGGAAAAAAAAAAAAAAATTCATGATTTTTAGTTAAGTTTCTGTATCCCTCCAAAATGCAGTAGCCATAAGTACATAAAAAGAACAAGATGTACAGATCTGAAACAAGGCAACCTTGTGAAATTTGTTTTGTGAATCCTTCTGCTTTCCTTCTTTATGGCTATTCAGTCTCCGGAGTTCTTAGCTCTACCAACCGACTCCAACCTCTAAATATGTAATTGTACACAACTTAGAGCACAATAATGTAAAAGTGGTGCCATTTGGAGTTAGTGCAAATTATCTCTATTATTTTGTTTGGAAAGCTTGGAGAAAATGATATGGGACATGAAAAATAATGAACAGGTTTATATACATCTCCAGCAGAAGCAGTATTCAACTGTACTAGGTCCACCTTATTTTCTTACCCTCTTTTCTCCTCCTTTTTTCTTTTTTTCTATCTTTCTCCTCTCCTTTTACTATGCCCAAAAAAGATAATTTTAAAATAAAAATCAATAGCTGATTTGATATCAGGAAAATATGTGTTGATGTGTTCACCTACGGTTATTTTTCACAGAAACATACATTTTAAGACATCTCCATTTTATATAAGAATCAGAATAAATTCTATTTTAGAATTTGAAAATTGACAGAGAAGTTCTTTTGTCTGGAGTTTGGTGGTAACGGGGAACTGAAGGTACTCTAACTGGTGGAAACAAATGCAACTCAATAGGAATGTAGGATCTCAAATTTTATAAGCATGAAGTATGCTACTCATTATACAGAGCATTTTCACTAAATGTTAAAGGAAATAAATATTAGCATTTTATTCTGAAATGAAGGCAGATATTTTAAGACATGCATCCCAGTTCTCCTATTTCCCAAGATCTATTACTACCCACGAAAACATTTCTTGCAAGTTTTTTAATACCTAGATACAGTCTAAAGTTCCCCATGTCCTTTGGGAATAAGAAATTCAATGCATAATGTGCAAATTTTCAGTGACAAGAAATTAGCAGACACCTGTTTGTGAACAGTATTTTTTTCAACAACATATCAACATTAAATGGAGTACATATTGATTTCAAGAAAATAATTTTAAAAGTATGAATTTAAAGAGCCATAAAGTGTCAACTCAAAATACACAAAATAAAGTAAGACTTTTAGTGTAGAAGGCGTTTTGAGTCTCTCAGGACTTTGTTCCCAGGACCAGACTATTGACTGAGGGCTTTTTTCCATGGCTGTGATGAGACTCAGCTGGGCTGTTAACAATCCCCTCCAGGAAGCTGGCAAGTCCAGAGGAGATTGCGGCAACTGGCTCCCCTGCCCCCACCCTTACCCTGCTGCCCTCAGTGAAACTGACTGTCTGGGAAGACAAAAGTGTACAGACAGGGAATTCGACATCAAGTTTAAAGCAGTGCCAAAACCCACTTTATTTAATGTAGACAGTGGCTTTCCACCCACAGCTTCCATCTCTTTAAATGTTCCAGTCCTGTCGGCTCATGAACAATCTTTTCCTGTGGACCACTGCCAGTTTCTTGATTATTATATTTTCCTTTCTAACTTTGAATTGAATTATCTGTCACCGGTTGGAACTCTTTCTGAATTGTCCCTCAATAAAAGTGAACACATTTCTTTTAATCTTTCTTCTTGTGTATGGTAAATGTAAGAATATGAGGCTAGCTAGCAGTAAGTGAAGTTAGGGTTAGAAAACTATAAATCTATATAATTTTATTGACACTGGGAACAGATGGGTTGATGAAAGAAAAGTGATGCATATTTTATTTATATATATATATATATATATATATAATTTCTTTTATTGTAGACCTCAAACTCTGATACTATACTTTTTTTTCTGACTTTTTGGAAAGTTGCTTTTAATTTATTCTCATATTCACTAGTACAGCCCCAGAGAAGCTGGTTTTCTCTAATCTATTTTTTTCTTAGTATTTCTCATTATAGTTCATTGAACTTGACTAGAAGTTAGTATATGTGACTTTATACATAAAAATACAATATGGCTATGAGAATAGAATAGGATAAAAAAGTTTAACCAAACTCAATAACATCTTGACAATAAAGGACATGGAGTGGTAATGAGAGACTTCAAACACTGGATATATTATCAAATCAAGACAATACACACAAATGTTCTTGAATTCTCAACCTTTATGAAAAAGTACTATAAAACTAATTGCCAGTTCTAGTATACGTAGACCAAGTGGTTTTCTATAAAGAGAAAATTACAAAATTTTAAACTATATATCATTAGAAAAGTATTGTTTGAGGTGCATTTCTCAGGAGGGGTTAGTAAATTGTTGTTTTTGGGGGGGTATGGGTATAAAAATTGATCCATATAAAAATATATCCAACTCATTTGAAAGGTAGTCTCACTATGTCCTAGTATTTATGTGGAAAAAATTTAAAAGATAATTCTGCAATAGCAAAGGGTATGCTTTTTTTGGGATAAGCAACATTTCCCCCTCCAAAAAAGCACTCTCTGGCTGTCACAACCTAATGACACACACCATTTTTTGTTCCCTTGTAAATGCTTCCACTTCATTTGAGGACAGGTGCCATATGAGGTCAAGAGTACAGTGGTCAGAACACGTATTACACATTGGCAGTGGTAGTCATGACTTCTGGGTAAAAGAATGAAAAGTTAATATATTTCCATTCATAGTGTCAGTCTTAGGTGATGACGACCAATGGGTGGGGAGGACCTTGTATGGTTTTCTTTGTCTTGCAATGATTTTAGAATGTTTCAAAAATATGTGCACTGTTCCAAAATAAATCACTTACTTTTAAATAAGTTAATTGGAGAACTTTACAACCTTTAGTGGTGCTATTGACTTTGATATTAAAAAAAAAACTCAAAGGAAAAAAGCACAACTTTCTATGGGTAATTGAGGCATTAAAGTGGTAGTAGTGGTAATAATAATCATAATAATGTTATATTTGGCAAACAGAAGCATCATGAAAATTCTAAACAAATTGCAAGTGCCACAGTAGCATATCTCTGTCCAGTTGGGAGGTAACAGCAAGATTTATTTTTCATTAAAAGTTAAGCCTTCTCTCCATGTTTACTAAAGCCCCTTTGCCAAAATCCACCATACTATTAAGCAAGACCATTAAGGGTAGCACTCCTGTTAGTTAATAAATTAAAGGATTTCTGAAGTGATATTGATTACTTGCCATTTTTGTCTCTTCTTTCTCTTAGCTCATACATTTTAATTTGAAGTAACTGATTTAATCTTTACAGGTATAGAGAATATTTAGTTTATTTTGTGACTTAGAGAAAATTGTCATTCCATCCACTAATTCTTGTAACATCAAAACCCAGGATGATAATGTCCTGGTAGGCAAAGCCACAGTCTTTTATACTGATGGAAAGCTATGGCAAAACTAGACCACAGATAGCAGAGACATCACATTGTCGACAAAGGTCCATATAGCCAAAACTATGGTTTTTCAGTAGTCATGTACAGATGTGAGAGTTGGACCATAGAGTAGGCTGAGCACTGAAAAACTGATGCTTTTTAACTGTAGTGCAGGAGAAGACTCTTGAGAGTCCCTTGGACAGCAAGGAGATCAAACCAGTCAGTTCTAAAGGAAATCAATCCTGATTATTCAATGGAAGGATTGATGCCAAAGCTGAAGCTCCAGTACTTTGGCCACCTGATGCCAAGAATCAGTTCATTGAAAAAGACCCTGATGCTGGGAAAGATTGATGGCAAAAAAGAGAAAGGGGCAGCAGAGCAGGAGATGGTTAGATAGCATCACCAACTCAATGGACATGAATCTGATTAAACTCTGGGAGATAGGGAAGGATAGGGAAGGCTGACAGTCCATGGGATCACAAAGAGTCAGACACAACTTGTCTACTGAACAACAACGTGGAGATTGTATTAGGTTTGTATTGCTGCTGTAACAAATGACCACAAACTTAATGACTTAAAAAAACATGCATTTATTAGGTTGCAGTTCTGGAGATTAGGAGTTGAAAATGGATCTCACAGGCTAAAATCAAGAACAGCTTGCATTCATCTCAGGAGTCTCTAGAGGAAAAATTTCCTTGCCCTTTCCAGTTTCTAGAGGTTGCCTGCATTACTTGATTTGTGGTTTCCTTTCATCTTCAAAGCCAGCAGTAGCTGGTGGAGTTTCTTCATATGGTATCACTGTGACGCTAAATCTTTCACTTCCCTTTTTTGCATTTCAGAACCCATGTGATTACCTTGGGCCCACACAGATAATCCAGGATAATCATCCTATTTTAGAGTCAACTGATTAGCAGCCTGAATTCCATCTGCATGTTTAATTCCTTTGTCATGGAAACCAACATATCAACAGGTTCTGGATACTAGTATATGACATCTCTGGTAGTCTATTTTGCTGCCTGCTACAGAGCTATTCTATACACATTTGTGAAAAAGAATATCTTAAGAAGGTGATTTTCAATGTGAAAATTGTGCTCATTAATATAGTTTCATGAACTTTCCCAGGAATAAAAACCATCTGCTTCTTTTCTGAAGGCCACATTTTCATTATATCTAACATATTCTTTCTTTGGATAAAATAGTTATTTCTAAAAAAATTTATTTTCATCAAATGAGTTACTTGTTAGAAATATATTCAAGCCTAAAATTAACTGAAAGCTATGTGGAAAACATTATGAAATTTCCATATTTTTTAAATGGCATGTATCTCAGCAATAGTTTCAATAGAGTGAGTGATTTTTTTTTTTTTTTTTTTTTGGCCATACTACATTGTCAGATCTTAATTCTCCAACCAGGCCTCTTGCAATGGAAGCTGGAAATTCTAACTACTGGAGCACCAGGGAATTCCAGAGTCTTTAATAATGACTGATTCATAAGGAACCCTCAAATCTACAGTACTCTCCTTGAAAAATTTGCCTAATGTACTAAAATACATTTTCACAGAGAGCTTTCCAGCCCAGGGATTCTGACAACTTATGGTGAACGGTGCTTCAAACCGTGGCATTTGTTAACCTGGTAAAATCTGATAGGAAAAATTCTTTTCAAAATACAAACAAGATTAGATTACATAATCATAAGGCTGAATTTCTGAATGTTCAGTAAAAATGAATTTATTAAGCTCAGTCACTTGGCATTATTTCTATAAATTTGCTTATTATTATTGTGTGACTTAAATCTGTTGTGAACCACTGTATTTAAATATATATGTATCTTATCTCCTTATATTCATAATTGGTATGAGTTGCAGTACAAACACAGTAAAAATAACACTGATTTAAAATTTAACTTCATGTTTAAAAAGACATAACTAATGTTAACACGTTATACAAAATAGCCTTAGGAAAACTGAATATTAAGGAGTTCTTCTGAAAACCTCAGATATGCAGATGACATCACCCTTATGGCAGAAAGTGAAGAGGAACTAAAAAGCCTCTTGATGAAAGTGAAAGAGGAGAGTGAAAAAGTTGGCTTAAAGCTCAACATTCAGAAAACGAAGATCATGGCATCCGGTCCCATCACTTCATGGGAAATAGATGGGGAAAGAGTGGAAACAGTGTCAGACTTTATTTTTCTGGGCTCCAAAATCACTACAGATGGTGACTGCAGCCATGAAATTAAAAGACGCTTACTCCTTGGAAGGAAAGTTATGACCAACCTAGATAGCCTATTCAAGCAGAGACATTACCTTGCCAACAAAGGTCCATCTAGTCAAGGCTATGGTTTTTCCTGTGGTCATGTATGGATGTGAGAGTTGGACTGTGAAGAAGGCTGAGCGCCAAAGAATTGATGCTTTTGAACTGTGGTGTTGGAGAAGACTCTTGAGAGTCCCTTGGACTGCAAGGAGATCCAACCAGTCCATTCTGAAGGAGATCAGCCCTGGGATTTCTTTGGAAGGAATGATGCTAAAGCTGAAACTCCAGTACTTTGGTCACCTCATGCGAAGAGTTGACTCATTGGAAAAGACTGATGCTGGGAGGGATTAGGGGCAAGAGGAGAAGGGGACGACAGAGGATGAGATGGCTGGATGGCATCACTGACTCGATGGATGTGAGTCTGAGTGAACTCCGGGAGTTGGTGATGGACAGGGAGGCCTGGAGTGCTTCGATTCATGGGGTCGCGAAGAGTCGGACACGACTGAGTGACTGATCTCTGATCTCTGGTCTCTGAAAACATTGGTAGAAATCAGTGAACTGAACTGCAAAGTCACAGATACTAATTTTTTGTCCAATGGAGATATTTATTTTGAATTTCAAAAATTTTGCCTAAGCTCAAAATTAAATTTTAAGTCACTTATGTTTACTTGCTTTTTCTCTGTAACTGTACAATTTTCTTTTGTATATCTAAGAAAAAAAAACCTGCCAAAGTTGCTGTTCACATTTTATCCATGTCCTAATATTTCTAGAAGTTATGAAAAATAATCATGACCTCTTCTCAATTTCTGTAATCCTCTTCCCTTCTGTTTTTGTTCTAATTTCCTCAAGAACTGGAAAATTCAGTTTTCTCATATAAAGAACATTATTCACCTATAATGCTTTTGTAGCACTCTTTCCATATATCATGGGCTTCCCTGGTGGCTTAGGCGGTAAAGAATCCACCTGCAATGCAGGAGACCCAGGTTCGATCCCTGGGTTAGGAAGATCCCATGGAGAAGGAAATGGCAACCCAACCCAGTATTCTTACCTGGAGAATCCCATGGACAGAGGATCCTGGCAGGCTGCAGCCCATGGGGTCACAAAGAGTCGGAGACGGCTAAATGACTAACACTTTCACTTTCACCTCCATATATCATATACAACTAATATCAGTCAAAGAGATATGTCTTGGTGGATATATTACTTCTCTTGAACTCATATTACCAACCAGCTGTCACACACAAAATCAAATCTATGTCTTCATGTGTACTCATTTGCTTCTAATACCTATTATATAGGGTATGCATACCCTCACACTTTTAATAACGTGAAGACTTAATTATAAAACCAAAACAAAATGTAAGAAATAAATAGTCTAACTTCAAATTAAAGTAAAACTAAACCTGCACTGGAATTTAGCATAGGCACCATAAGGATCTATTCTAAAGATTAACGAAGAAATCTGAAAGAGGGAGAGATTGTGATTTTGTCCAGAATATTTAATTATCCACCACTGCAGTTTTACTTTTTCACTCTTCATTGATTTCCCATCCCTTCAAGAGTAATGTGTGTATCACAACAATGAGATATTTCACTAAGATTAGTCAAAAGTCTCCCTCACCTCTGTTTATTTGCTAGAGAGTGTACAAAATTAAAAACTAGAACACTGGGATGAGAAATAGAGGCCAAAAGAAACTAAGAAGAATCTAGGATGAGATTCAAAAGAACTGTTTTCAGAGTGCGAGAGGCTCATTTAAATTACTGATTTAAATTGTCATGTGCATTTAGACGTCAATGTGATAGACGTAATCTCCTTATTCTATCAGTTGCTCAAAATCACATATATTAAAATTTTGATCCATGACTTTCTAGTGAGCATTATATATTTCTCAGTTTCTAAACTGCCTTCATATTTTTGACATAATAATAATAAAGCGCCCTTTCAACTGGTAGTTTTTCAACAAAATTGTCGTGTTTTCTTGAAAACATATCTCCTGGAGGCCTCTAAGTTGTTTTGCATACAGACACACATACACACAGATCTCAACTGTTCTGCATAATAGCCCCACAAATCACTCTGCTCTTTGTATCTTCAGACACTAAGTCTCCTTAGGGCATTTCTTGGACAGTTATGTTCTCATCTCTACCAGCACCCTCAATTCTGTCACTTGCGGAGCCCTAAGCATGAAACTTCCCTGGTAGCTCAGACAGTCAAGTGTCTGCTTACAATGAAGGAGACCCGGATTCAATCCCTGGGTTGGAAAGATCTCCTGGAAAAGGAAATGGCAACCTGCTCCAGTATTTTTCCTAGAAAATCCCATAGACGGAGGAGCCTGGTAGGCTGCTTTCCATAGGGTTGCAAAGAGTAGGACACAACTGAGCAATTTCAATAAGCATGAGAATGGGGCTTCCCCAGTGGCTCAGCAGTAAAGAATCCGCCTGCAGTGCAGGAGACTTAAGAGCTCCGAGTTTGATCCCTGGGTTGGGAAGATCCCTTGGAGGAGGGCATGGCAGCCTACCCAAGTATCCCATGGACAGAAAAACCTGGTGGGCTATAGTCCACAGGGTCAGAGAGAATTGGACACAAACTGAAGTGACTGAGCACAGCACAGCACAGCAAACATGAGAATAAACAGAGGTCCATGAAGCATATGGCTAAATATTTAAAGATTATAAACCAAGTAACAAACTGCAAATAAATTATGACTTATCCCTGTGCCTAACAAATATACATTCATAAAAATATATTTAAAGAAATACGTGTAAAGCTATGGTTTGGGGATTCCCTGGTGGCTCAGTGGTAAAGAAACAACCTGCCAATGCAGGAGATGCAAGAGACACAGATTCTATCCCTGGGTTGGAAAGATCCTCTGGAAAAGGAAATGGCAATTCACTCCAGTATTCTTGCCTGAGAAATACCGGAGAGTTACAGTCCATGGGGTCATAAAGAGTCAGGCACAACTGAGCATGCATGCACAATGATTTGTATATTCAATTCAGTTCAGTTCAGTCGCTCAGTCATGTCCAACTCTTTGTGATTGCATGGACTGCAGCATGCCAGGCTTCCCTGTCCATCACCAACTTCCGGAGCTTACTCAAACTCATGTCCATCAAGTCAGTGATGCCATCCAACAATCTCATCCTCTGTCATCCCCTTCTCCTCCCGCCTTCAATGTTTCCCAGCATCAGAGTCTTTTCCAATGAGTCAGTTCTTCTCATCAGGTGGCCAAAGTATTCGAGTTTTAGCTTCAGCATCAGTCCTTCCAATGAATATTCAAGACTGATTTCCTTTAGGATGGACTGGTTGGATCTCCTTGCAGTTCAAGGGACTCTCAAGAGTCTTCTTCAACCCCACAGTTCAAAAGCATCAATTCTTCAGTGTTCAGCTTTCTTTTTTTTATTTTTATATTACTTTATTTGTATATTATATTGCTTTATTTGTATATTATATTATTTGTATATTACTGAAAGTCAAAATAATATCAACGGTGACTGGAATTGATTATTACTCTGCATGTAGGCATTCTGCTTATGACCTGAAATTTTTGGAGAAAAAATAAAATAAAAATATAATAAATGTTCATACATTTAGTCCAGAGCATTTGCTTTTACTTATTTTCATTTTGGCATAATGTTATTATATGGTAATCTTAAAAATATATAAAAATGAAACTATTAAAAAAGCAAATATAAAACATCAAAATGACTAAATTATACTTACATATTTTTCCAAAAAGTTATTTTTCTAAATTATTTTAAATTGTCTATTAGAAATTAGAGGCAAATACACTTAGAGTCAGGAAATATAAAAAATTTGAATCAAAATTATTTACGTCAAGCTAAATTTGTCATAAAACTTTGTAAATTAAATACTGTTATACTACTTAATGTCCATCTAGTTGCCAATTCAAAGAACTAATACATTTCTATTATGGTTTGGCTAGGTCCTAGAAAGGGGCTTCTTATGTGGCTCTAGTGATAAAGAACCTGCTAGTTGATGCAGGAGACATTGAGACGCCAGTTTGATCCCTGGGTAGGGAAGATCCCCTGGAGAAAGCAATGGCATCCCACTCCAATATTCTTGCCTTGAAAATCCCATGGACAGAGGAGCCTGGAGGGCTACAGTCCATAGGGTGGCAAGAGTTGGACACAACTGAAGTGATTTAGCATGCATGCAGGTCCCAGAAAAAAGTAAAAATGATATGTTTAATATTGCAAAAAAATGATATGTTAGTTGTTTAAAATTGCACAGTATCCTTCATTGTCATGAGCAATACCAATGAACATCATGCTAATTTGCGAGTGTCTCCAAAACCACAGAATGGAGCAAAAAGAAAAGCAAAATAAAATATATATTAGCACAACTGGGAAAGTATACCTCATTAGGCAAGAATCTATGGTAATGATGCTCTTTTAATGGAATCATATGATGCATTAATTTGTCTTTTCTCTTGCGTAAGCAGTTCTATCACTCAAATCCTCTGGGCACTTGTAAGCATTGTCAGTTCCCAACTTTAGTCTAACACAAACTAAAATTTTCACAGGATTAAGACTGGATTGACTTTAGTTTCTGAACATTGGGAAAGGGAAGCAGAAGAGTTTCCTAGGAGTCAGAATGGCTTTAGTTCACAGACTGTGGGTGCTCAGACTAAGCTTTGTTTGGGTTGCTTTGCTGGGGTGCCAAGTGCTGAATCCTGAGTGACAGAAGTCCATGCATTCTTCACTGTAGTGAAGAATTAACTTTATCCAAAGGAGGTCTGGTCTTCATCCTTAGCTACTGGGAAATGATTCCAAGCTACAAGAATGCATTGCTGATAAGCACATCTTTGTTATCAGAGGCTTTGGTCACCAGACAGCCCAACAATGTAATTCATGAAGGGGCTTTAAACCACACCATATTAGTTTGGACTTTCAAGAGAAAACTGGACATTAAGATATTGGCTAAACCTCTGGAATGAAGGCTGCCCTGGAGTCTAAAGGATCACCGATATGGGTAGTATGTGAGCTTCAGTTAAAATTCTGTACACGAAAGACTAGAGTGAACTTTTCTGATTGAAACACTCTGAGCAGCATCACTCTACAACGCCATCATGCCATCACACTGTCCATGAGGACAGTGGGAACTTCATGTTCAACACCCTCTCAGATTTGACCTGTGTGTCTCTTTTTCAGTTAGTTCTAATTTATACACTTTCACGTAAAAAAATAGTATAATTGTAGGTATAGTGCTTGCTCACATTCTGTGAGCTATCTAGCACATTCTCAAACCTCAGTGGGGTTCTGGGAACACCTGAACCTATAGTCAAGTTGGTCCAAAGTGAAGGTGGCCTTGGGGTCTCCAGACTTGTGGCTGGTGCCTAAAGTGAGGACGGTGTTTGGGGTATCATTCCTGGAGACTGTGCAGGTTGCCTAAACTGCATTAAAGTCTTTTTTTTTTTTAAGTCATTAAGTTTTTATATTAATTAGAATTTTAAGATGAATTATTTCAATAAAAATTGTTAGGGAAGGGTCTAACTTCTTCTTAGGCTTTCATATTATAAACATATACATTTGGTTTTTGTGTATTTGCTTATGTGAGCCCTCCAAAGCAGAGTGCCCATGGGAGGGGTCTCTCTCCCTAGTCAATGCATGATCCTGTCCCCAGGGCACCTGTGTACTTAACTTTGATCAATGTATGAATAACTGTATGCAGGTCAGGCAGCAACAGTTAGAACTGGACATGGAACAACAGACTGGTTCCAAATAGGAAAAGGAGTACATCAAGGCTGTATATTGTCAACATGCTTCTTTAACTTATATGCAGAGTACATTATGAGAAACGCTGGGCTGGAAGAAGCACAATATTGCCAGGAGAAATATCAATAACTTCAGATATGCAGATGACACCACCCTTACGGAAAAAAGTGAAGGACTAATGAGCCTCTTAATGAAAGTGAAAGAGGAGAGTGAAAAATTTGGTTTAAAGCTCAACATTCAGAAAACTAAGATCATGGCATCCGGTCCCATCACTTCATGGCAAATAGATGGGGAAACAGCAGAAACCGTGGTTGACTTTATTTTTGGGGGCTCCAAAATCACTGCCAATGGAGATTGCAGCCATGAAATTAAAAGATGCTTACTCCTTGGAAGGAAAGTTATGACCAACCTAGACAGTATATTAAAAAACAGAAACATTACTTTGTCAACAAAGGTCCATCTAGTCAAGGCTATGGTTTTTCCAGTAGTCATGGATGGATGTGAGAGTTAGACTATAAAGAAAGCTGAACACAAAGAATTGATGCTTTTGACCTGTGGTGTCACAGAAGACTCTTGAGAGTCCCTTGGACTGCAAGGAGATCCAACCAGTCCATCCTAAAGGAGATCAGCCCTGGGTGTTCATTGGAAGGACTGATGTTGAAGATGAAACTCCAATACTTTGGCCACCTGATGCGAAGGGCTGACTCATTGGAAAACATCCTGATGCTGGGAGGAACTGGGGGCAGGAGGAGAAGGGGACGACAGAGGATGAGATGGTTGGATGGCATCACTGACTCGACGGACATGAGTTTGGGTAATCTCCGGGAGTTGGTGATGGACAGGGAGGCCTGGCGTGCTGAATTCATGGGGTCGCAAAGAGTCGGACATTACTGAGCAACTGAACTGATCTGAATCTTATCCACATTCTCTCTTGTAAGAAATCCATTGTCTCTTGATCACTCCCACCAGCCCCTGCCATTTTCTACACCTGTGTGTAATCATCTTTCCTTTTTTTATTTTTATCTGCTTTAATTAGGAATAATAGATATACAATAAAATGCTTATGATTAAAGTTTTAAATTGATAAGAATTGATATATGTATATACTTATGAAACTATTATCAAAATCAAGATAATAAGCAATCACCCCCAAAATTTCTTTAGGTCTCTTTGTAACTCCTCTCTCTGCTCTTCCCCACCCCCTCCTAGAAAATAATTTATTTACTCTATGTCACTGTTGATGAATTTGCATTTTATAGAATGTAATATAAGTGAAATTATGTATTATAGAGTTTTTTAATCTGGCTTCTTTTACCCAGTATGATTATTTTGATATGCATCAAGACTGCTACGTGGCTCAATAATTCACTGCTTTTTATTACTGAGTAGTATTCCATTATATGCCAAATTCTATAATTTGTTATCAGTTGATCTGTTGTTAGAAATATGGATTGTTTCTAGTTTGGGGTTATTAAAAATAACATTCATGAACAAGTATAAACATATGCTTTTATTTACATTGAGTAAATAGCTAAGAATGAAATAACTATGATATGTTTAATTTAAAAAACTGAAATATTAAAAAAAAAACCTGAAATATTGTTTCTCAAGGCAGTTGTATTATTTTACATTTGTGCCAACCGTGTATAAGAGCTTTGGTTGTTATACATTATCAACACTTTAACGTCTCATCTACACTTTAATTTTTGACTTTCTAATACATGTGCAGACTTATTTCATTGATCTAATTTCTGTTTCCCAGTGACAAATGATGTTAAGCATCTTTTCATGTGTTTGTTGCAATCCTTTGATAAAGTGTTCAAATCTTTTGCTTTTTTAACTTGGTTGTTGTTTATTATTGACCTTTGAGAGTTCTAGATATGTTCTAGATACGAGATTCTTACTAGATGCATGGTTTACAAATATTTTCTCCCCATGTGTGATTTTTCAACTTCTCATCAGTGTTGTTCAAAGACCCAAAGTTCTTAATTTTAATGATATTTCATTTATCAGTTATTTCTTTGATACAAAAGAAACCTGTACCCAACACAGGATCAAAAAATTGTATCTCATTTTCTTCGAGTGAATTTATGATCTTTGATGTTACATTTAGCTCTATGCACCATTTGAGTTTATTTCTGTATACAAAGAATGATATATATTTTATATAGAGAGAAAGATAAAGAAATTGGTGAAGGAGATTAAGAAGTACAAACTTCCAATTGCAAAATAAGTGAGTTACAGCTGTGAAATGCATAGCGTGGAGAATACAGCCAGTAATTATGTAATATCTTTGTATGGTGAAAGTGAAAGTGAAAGTGAAGTCGCTCAGTTGTGTCCGACTTGTTGCTACCCCGTGAACTGTAGCCCACCAGGCTCCTCCATCCATGGGATTCTCCAGGCAAGAATACTGGAGTGGGTTGCCATTTGTATGGTGATGGATGGCAAATAGACTAATGTGGTGACCATTCTGAAATGTACAACAATCTCTATGTTTTATAACAAGAACTAACGTAGTATAGGTCAATTATACTTCAAGAGCAAACAAACTTAGAAAACAATGAGATCAGATTTGTAGTTAGCAGAGATGGGTTGTGGTGGAGCACAGCAGGAGGTATTACATGCTTCCAGTTATAAGATAAATAAGTACAAGGATGTAACATACAAGATAATAAATATAATCAACACTGTTATAAGTTATATATGAAAGTCAACAAGAGAGTAATCCTAAATGTTCTTATCAGAAAGAAAAAAAAGTGTTCTATTTCTTTACTTTTCTATCTATATGAGATGACAGATGTTCACTGAACCTACTTTGATGATCATTTTGTGATGTACGTAGTCAAATCTATATGTTGTATGCATTAAATTCATATAGTCCTGTGGATCAGTTTTATCTCAATAAACCTTGAAGGAAGGAAAAAGAAAAGATCTTGAGTCTAGTGAAGGAACTTACAGATAAATATTAATTTATTAATTAAAGGAATCAGTATGGTATCTGAGGGAACTTCCCTTTAGCATCAGTATGCATCAGCAAGTTCTTACTTAATCCTAGTACTTGAATAATATGGATCAAAGTTTGTTTTCTTTATAAATGGCTATTCAGTTATTTCTGCACAGTATAAGAATTGTATTCTTTCTTTATGAAATTGATTTTATACCTTTGATGAACATCAGTTGACTATTTACATGTATGTCTATTTCTGTAATTGTGATTCTATTTCATCAATCTGCTTATCCTCACACCATCACCATACTATATTACCTACTATAATTTATAATAAGTTCTAAAGTCATATCCCTGGTCATTCAAGTTTAATCTTTTTTCAAGTTGTTTTATCAGTTCTAGATCATTTGTACTTTTGTACGAAACTTCAAATGACATTGCCAGTTTCCATGACAGAAAATCTGCTATAATTTGACTGAAACCGCATTAAATCTATAGCTCAGTTTTGGGAGAACTGGAATCATAACATTACCATATGATCCAATTTGTAAACAAGGCATATATCTTCATTGATTTAGATTTTCTTAGAAATCTTTTATCAGTTTTGTTATGCTGAGTGTACATAGGCCTTATACATGTTTTTAGATTTGCTCTTAAGTATTTTATATTTTCCTGGAGAAGGAAATGGCAATCCACTCCAGTATTCTTACCTGGAGAATCCCATGGACAGAGAAGGCTGGCAGAGAAGAACTATAGTCCACAGGCTTACAAAGAGTTGGACATGACTTAGTGACTAAACCATCACCACCAGTATATATTTTAGTGCCATTATATATTGTATTTGTTTACATTGAAATTTTCAATTAATCTTGCTAGCATACAGAATAAAATTAATTTTAGTATATTTATCTGATATTCTGGCACTGTGCTAAACTCAGTAGTTACAGTTTTTATTTTCCAAACTATATGCTTTTAATTTAGCTTTCCTACCTTACTTTGGACTTCCCTGGTGGCTCAGATGGTAAAGCGTCTGCCTACAGTGCGGGAAACCTGGGTTCGATCCCTGGGTCAGGAAGATCCTCTGGAGAAGGAAATGGCAACCCACTCCAGTACTCTTGCCTGGAAAATCCCATGGACAGAGAAGCGTAATAGGCTACAGTCCATGGGGTCGCAAAGAGTCCGACGTGACTGAGCAACTTCACTTCACTTCACTTTACCTTACTGCACTGTCTAGAACCTTCCACACAATGCTGAATAGAAGCGATGAGACGGAACTGTGTTTCTCTCTTGCTTATCTTAGGGGCAATGTAATCAGTCTTTCTTCACCAAGTGTAAGTTTACCTGTAGGTTTCCCATAGAAGCTGTTCATCAGGTTGAGAAAGTTCTCTTCTATTTCAACCAAACTAAAAATGTTTAGTCAGGACTGGATTTGGATATTGCCATATGCTTTTTCTACATCTGTTGTAATGATTATGTGTTTTTCTTTTTTTCTACTGTGTTAATATTGTTAGCTCTACTGATTGATTTTCAAACTCTAAAATTTTTCATTCCTTGGTTAAAACCCAGGTGGTCAGTATATTATACAGTTCAAAGTATTGTCAGATTCAATTTGCAATCATTTTGTTAAAATTTTTTGCACCTATACACAAGGTATATGTTTGTTATTTTTCACTTGTGTATTATCTTGATCTGGTTTTAGGACCATAGTAACACTAGCTTCATAGAATGAGTTGGGAAATATTTCATCCTGTGTGTTTTTCTCAATGAAATAGAGTAGCATAAATATTACTTTCCTCTTTACTATTAGAATTCACCTCTTTTCTAGAAATAAACTTTAACTGCAAAAATTTCTGTAATAATTTTAACTGCAACTAAATATTTTTAAATAAACATGACATTTAGGTTATCTGTTTTTGTCTTGAATAAACATTGCAATTTGTGCTTTTCATGTTATTTGCTTAATATAAATTTTCAAATTTGCTGACATAAATTTTTCATAGTATCACCTTCTTATCTTTTTAATAATTGTAACATCTATAGTACAATCACCTATCTCATTCTTAATATGAGCAGTTGGGTTTTTTTCAGTATCTTTTTTTCTTTTCTTAATTATCCTGACTAGAGTTTATTATTAATTTTATTGATTACATCACAAGCAACCTTTTGTTTCATATTTTTTAAAATTTTGTATGGTGTTCTTATTTCCTAATACACTTATTATGAAAGCTTATTTATTATCTCCTATATTTTGAGTTTCAAATAGGCAACTGGTTGAGTTTGTTTATTTATCCCTATAGTGTGGTTATGATATTCAATTGAAATACGATTAGGTCCTTTTGATTCAGTGTCTTCAAGTTTTTGAGTTACTTATTTCCTTTCCCATTGATATTAATTTACATTTAAAATTTGTAGAAATTTAAAACTAAGCTTAACATTAATAGCTTTAAATACAAATGGCCTATATATTGAACTAAAATTAGAGCTTTCAAATGTCAAAATTATATAAAAGCATACACTCAAGAAAGTGTTATTCTCTCTCCCTTATAACTTCTAATTCATTCTTTGCTCAAGTTTTCCCATCACCTTGTCTTTTCACACTAGTGTGAAAGTTCGATTCATAAATCAAAACATGATGGTTTTGATGCAAATGAACTTGAGGAAAATGCAACAGTTGTTTACTAATTATTAATTTGACTCCTGCTCTTTTCACTGTTCTCTTAGCTTAACTCAGTTAGAATACTTTTATTTGTTATCCAAAAGCTGTGACCATAAGGACAAGGACTGTTGTTTGGCACCACTTGAAACACACTCATTATAAAGGATTACTTATTAACTGAAGAATGAGAAGAGATTCAATAATAATAATCAAATTAGTGATATAAAATAGGGTTTGCCTTTTTATTTTGTGTGCATGCTCACTCACTCAGTTATGTCTGACTGTTTTGTGACCCCATGGGTTGTAGCGGACCAGGCTCCTCTGTCCATGCAATTCCCCAGGCAATAATACTGGAGTGGGGTGCCATTTCCTCCTCAGGAAATCTTCCCAACACAGGGACAGAACCTGTGTCTTCCGCATCTCTTGCATTGACAGATATATTCTTTACCCCTGAGCCACCTGGGAAGCCTATTTATTATTTCAACTACCCATTTTCTTAACAACTCTTTCTCCTTTCTTTTATTTCACTCCTAAGCGAGCCAGGACTCATGGTGCCTACATAACAAACTTGCTCAATACTTTTTCCATCTCAAAATCTTACTTCAATCAATTCCTTTTCCAAGTTGTGCCATATTTTAATTTCACATTCATTTGTCTCACTTCTCAGATCTCACTTTAACATACCAAGACTTGTTCATTTCGTATTTCTAAGAATCACCATTGCAGTAAACTGACAATTCTGTGGTGAATTAACATCTAACCTATTATTGAATCATTTTAATTGTTGTAGTTAAAGCAGAAAATCGGGACGATCCCCTGGGGGTATGGCAACTCACTCCAGTATTCTTGTCTGGAGAATCCCATAGACAGAGGGATCTGATGAGATACAGTCTGTGAGGTTCCAAAGAGTCAGACATGCCTGAAGTGACTTACCACACAAACAGAATTAATAACCAATATCTGGCTTTAAATCATATTTGACAAGCTCTCATTTTCTTAGGTTAATACTTATTAAGTCCTCTCTCCCACATTTTACTCCTTTATTCAGTTAGGGAATGGTTGTTATAGTTATAGATAGCTTATGTAAGCAGAATGACAAGTAAAGCATTACACTAAAATGGGAGTTGAGCATTTGTTGTTGTTGCTCAGTCATGCAGTTGTGTCCATTTTTTGTGACCCCATGGACTGCAGCACACCAGGCTTCCCTGTCCTTCACTATCTCCTGGAGTTCGCTCAAACTCATGTCCACTTAGTGTATGATGCCATATTTGACCAAAAAAACAAACACAATGAAATAAACAAGGAAGAAAATGTTCATATGTAAATTTTTTCCCTGTGATTTTTAAATTTTGTTGTTATTATTGCCTGGTTTTTTAGTGTGTGTTTAATTTTGCCAACATGGTATGAAAGAGAAAGTTTTACTTAAGTTCTACTTAATAGGAGTTCCTCTTTAGCATTCTTGTCTTAAGCATGAAGATGGAGTTTAGTTCTGCAAAGAAACCAGATGGTGGACTATCCTGCAGCATTAGCTCATGGTCTGAGGAGAATGATAACACGTGGTAAACTCAGCAAAGAGATGGATTCCAAATCCTTGGCAGAGCTCTGAAAGATGGTAATAATACCTTGGCAAGGAAAAATCAGTACACATGATGTTTGCAGCAGTTTCAAGCTCAGATTGGTTCCACCCTTTTTCTTCACCTACATTTCCAGTTTTGTTTCAGAGTGATTATTGTTGCAGATTTGAGATGAATGGACAGAGAATCCTTTTATTGGGCTGTGAATGTATGAGGGTCCACCTGGCCCTCTCTACAGCACAACTTCTAGGTACAAGCAGATTGAATTTGATAATTGTCTCAGTACGCTTAAAAGGCAAGAGCAGAAAAACTTGATCAAAGTTAAGAGAAATGACAGGGAAGTTAATCATTTGGTGGTTTGGGTGGTTCAAGAAGTCTGGAAAGATTAGAAGTATTAGGCAACTTGGAAACTTTTGAATAGGTAGTGTTACAACAACTGAACATTTAATACTTCTCTGATAATTTGTGGAACTTGATTGCCTGAGGGTTGATGTTGTCTGAAGATGGAACGATTTAATAGCTATTTTGAGGAATATGTCCATAATAAATTATGGTTAGTTTAGAAGTACTTGATTAAAAATCTATCACATAAAAATGACTACTGAGAGGTCTCCCATTCCATTCATTCCATGGACTCACCATTATTTTCATAGTGAACTGGGCTGGGTGAACCAGGTCCTAGCCTGGAAAACATTTTAAATGCTCTCACTAAAATAGAGTAAAAATTTACTAAACAAACATTCTGTGCATATTCACACAGATTACGTCTTATCTGGCTGAAAAAAGAATAGTCTTGTGTGTTATTTGTTGTTGTTGTTGTTCAGTTCCTAAGTTGGACCCAACTATTTGCGACCCAAAGGACTACAGCACACCAAGCTTCCCTGTCCTTCAGTATCTCCCTGAATTTGCTCAAACCCATATCCATTGAGTTGGTGGTATTATCCAATTATCTCATCCCCTGTCACCTCCTTCTCCTGCCACCAATCTTTTCCAGTATCAGGGTCTTTTCCAGTGAGCTGGCTCTTCACATAAGGTGGCCAAAGCATTGGAGCTGTAGCACCAATGTTCTTCCAATGAATATTCAGGACCAATTTCCTTTAGGAGTGACTGGTTGGATCTCCTTGCAGTCCAAGGGACTCTCAAGAGTCTTCTCCAACACCACAGTTCAAAAGCATCCATTCTTCAGCGCTCAGCCTTCTTTATGGTGCAACTCTCACATTCATACATGATTACTGGAAAAACCATAGCTTTGACTAGATAGATGTTTGTCAGCAAAGTGATGTCTCTGCTTTTTAATATACTGTCTAGGCTTGTCATAGCTTTTCTTCCAAGGAGCAAGCCTCTTTTAATTTCGTGGCTGCAGTCACTGTCCAGTGATTTTGGAGCCCAAGAAAATAAAATCTGCCGCTGATTCCATTTTTTCCCCATCAATTTGCCATGAAGTGATAGGACTGGATACCATGCTTTTTGAATATTGAGTTTTAAGCCAGCTTTTTCACTCTCCTCTTTCACATTCATCAAGAGGATCTTTAGTTCCTCTTCACTTTCTGCCATTAGGATGGTGTCATCTGCATATCTGAGGTTGTTTATATTTCTCCCAGCAATCTTGATTCCAGTTTGGGCTTCATCCAGCCCAGCATTTTGCATGATGTACTCTGCATATAAGTTAAATAAGCAGGGTGACAATATACAGCTTCGACGTACTCCTTTCCCAATTTTGAACCATAATTGGGAAGTGTGTTATTTACTAGATATTTATTTACAAAATGTTATGGCCTGGGGAGCATACTGGGTTAAATAAAATGAGAGAATGATTTAAAGGTAACACTGATACATTTTCTGCTGGATCCTAAATGTGTTTTTATTATCCAATTAAAATTTTTAAGAACATTTATCTCCATGGGCAATCTAAGCTAGTTTCTTTTTAAATACAGAGTAAAGTCTAGTTCCCCCACCTCCTCCCTTTCCACACTTTTTTAATTCATTCTTTCTCTCTGTTACTTGCAACAAATAACAAATGCACACCATAAGCTAAGCACCATGCTAAGCTCTAGGGATCTGGATGTGAAAGAAACAAATGAGATGACCATCTGCATGGCACTGAGACCCCAACAGAGGGTACAGAGGAATAAGCAGTTTAAGTAACATGTGACAACTGCCTTGAGAAAATGCCAGTACTCAGGAAGTGCTTATCAGGAACAACTGGCTTTTTTGTCCTTCAAGGAAAGTTTCCCAGGGCAAGAGCATCTGACCCTGAAGTCTACATGAGAGTTAGGCTAATAGTGTGGATTGTGAGAAGAGTGTGTCAAGCAGAATATAGGTGAAGATCTGGAGGTACAAAAGAAACTGATGAGTTAGAAGTCTAAGTAGTTTAGGATGGTCAGAGTGAAGACTTGGGAGTGTTAGACCTGAGATAGCAAAGTGAGATGAGGAAAGCTAATCTGATTCTTCTTAAAATGTAGGTTTTTCTTCTAAAGTGGTAAAGTCCATTGGAAAACCATAAATTGGTGAGTGACAGGGTAACATGTGGACTTTAAAATAATTTCTCAAGAGATAGTATACAGAATAAATGTAAAAAGAAGAAAGCCTAGAAGGCAAGAAACTAGAAGGGTGTTACCTGATCCAGGCAAGAGGTGGGCTATAGTGCTGATTTCCAGAGTAAAAAGGTGCGGCACTCAAGAAAGAGGTCAGAGTAAAGTAAATGTTTATGGTTTATTTATTCATTCATTTATTTTTACAAATATTCATTGCATATCTACTATGTCTAATACTTGGTACTTGAGTATTAGGTGCTGGAGTTACAGGAAAGAACAAAAGAGACAAAAGTCTTGTCTTCATAGGATTTATAATCCAGTTGAAAAGACAACATCAGAAAAGTAAGTGAAATACATAGTCTATCAGAGGATCATAAATGGTGAGAAGAAAAATAAAGCAGGAAGGAGATAGCAGGAGGCTGGTAAGGATATGAGATTTTAAATGAGATAGTCAAAGAAGTACTCATTGATATTGGAGCAAAGATCTGCAGAAATCAAGGAAGCAAACCATGTAGATGTTGGGAAGGAGGGATCCAGAATGAGGAGGAGAAGACAAGGAAGAAAAATAAAAGATATTTTATTTTATTCTTTTCAGTTTTATTTATTTATTTTTAATTTACAATATTGTATTGGTTTTGCCATACATTGACATGAATCCGCCATGGGGGTACATGTGTAACGCATCCTGAACCTCCCTCCCCATCCCATCCCTCTGGGTCATCCCAGTGCACCAGCCCCAAGCACCCCGTATCATGCAACAAACCTGGACCAGCGATTCGTTTCACATATGATAATATACATGTTTCAATGCCATTTTCCTATATCGTCCCACCCTCGCCCTCTCCCACAGAGTCCAAAAAACTGTACTATACATCTGTGTCTCTTTTGCTGTCTCGCATACAGGGTTATCGTTACCATCTTTCTAAATTCCATATATATGTGTTAGTATACTGTACTGGTGTTTTTCTTTCTGGCTTATTTCACTCTGTATAATAGGCTCCAGTTTCATCCACCTCATTAGAACTGATTCAAATGTATTCTTTTTAATGGCTGAGTAATACTCCATTGTGTATATGTACCACTGCTTTCTTATCCATTCATCTGCTGATGGACATCTAGGTTGCTTCCATGTCCTGGCTATTATAAACAGTGCTGTGGTGAACATTAGGGTACACGTGTCTCTTTCAATTCTGGTTTCCTCGGTGTGTATGCCCAGTAGTGGGATTGCTGGATCATAAGGCAGATCTATTTCCAGTTTTTTAAGGAATCTCCACACTGTTCTCCATAGTGGCTGTACTAGTTTGCATTCCCACCAACAGTGTAAGAGGGTTCCCTTTTCTCCACACCCTCTCCAGCATTTATTGCTTGTAGACTTTTGGATAGCAGCCATTCTGACTGGCATGAAATGGTACCTCATTGTGGTTTTGATTTGCATTTCTCTGATAATGAGTGCAAAAGATATTTTAAAATAAATCACCAACTCAATGGACATGAGTTTGAGTAAACTCCGGGAGTTGGTGATGGACAGGGAGGCCTGGTGTCCTGCAGTCCATGGGGTTACAAAGAGTCAGACACTACTGAGCGACTGAACTGATAACTGAACTGAACTGATACAAAGAATATTCTAAAAATAGACGTTTAGCTACAATTCTTTCTCCACTGTTTGGGAGGGCCTTGACCAGAGCCCTCCCCTCTCCCCTGTTAAACTCAGGGTTTTTAAGAGATCAGGCCTTGCTCTTTTGTGGCATCCTAAGCCAACTTTCCTGTTTGGAAGTGTCCCAATGCAGAAGAACAATAAAGAATCCTCCTGGGATTCAGGAGCCACAGGAGACTCGGGTTCTATCCCAGGGTCAGGAAGATCCCCTGGAGAAGGGCATGGTAACCCACTCCAGTATTCTTGCTGGAGAATTCCATGGACAGAGGAGCCTGGCAGGCTACAGTCCAAAGGGTCACAGAGAGTCAGACGCGAGTGAAGCAACTTAGCACGCAGGATGTAGAAGTATGAAAAGTGTTCTCTGAGCGTTTTTGCACCTTCCCTCTTCCCCACCCCAAGGCAAGGTCTCTGTGCTCGCACATTGATAGACTGTTCTGGAGCCTCTTTGATGCTTCCAGTCTTGGCAAAAGACCCCTCCTGCCTGGAGTCCACCAAGATCTTTCTCTGACACCTTTCTAACTGTGCCACTCCTCTGCTTTGAATGTGACAGCTGCTCCTGAAGATGGAGCTAATGCCCAAAGCACAGAACTGATTTTCAGAATGGCTGCAGCCCCCAAGTGCCAGGGAGTGGCTCCAGGCTGAAGAAGAGACCTTTACCTGTGAAGGCAAGGCTGAATAACCCAGGGCAGCATCGGCTGGGGTGCCTTAGCCAGGGAGGATATGAATTTCATACTGCAGACCCGGGAGGACAGAATTAAATCTCTCCAGCTTCAGAAGGTTGTGGACAGGAAGAGAAAGAAAAAGCAGACATCTTTGGGAAAATAAAGAGATAGGATTCGCATGGATGTGGACCCTGATGAGGAGCAGAAGGAGGAAAAGATGGAAGGTGACCCTCAGGCGTCAGGATGGACTCCCACCGACTTCAGGAAGCAGCAACCCCATCGGCATCCGCGAGGTCACCAGAGCGCCGGAGGGGAACAAGCTGTTCTTGGCCTTGGTGTGTCTGTCGGCCAAGCCAGCCATCGTCACTGCACACGTGAGGCAGCTGAGCCATCCGCGGAAGTACCGCCATCTGCCGGATGCCCCAGCCCAGCCAGAGGCTCGCACCCACCCTGGGCTTAAAATGACTCCTGAGCTGAAAATACGTCCTGGCCTTGGGATTCAAAAGAAACACCAATGCCTTTAGGGAACAACTGAGGGCCATCACGCCCAGAGACCCCCAGTCTAAATGTACAGTGACCCGGAGAGTACCTGGAGACAGAATCTTCGGAAAGCCTGAGACAAAGAGATTTTGGACACTTCCATTAAAGAATTATCTAAACCACAAAGAAAGTTCACTGAGGGTCAGCAAACTGTAATGTTACACCCCTGAAAATAAACTGATTCCAAGCCCCAAAAAAGATAAGGAAACCACTCAAAATCAAAAAAAAAAAAAAAGAAAAAAAACAAACAAACAAAAACATCTTCAAAGTAATCTTGGATAAACCTGTCACTTCATACAGTTGTAACATGACACTTCATAAAGAAGTCTTGGGGATGCCTGGATGGTACAGTGATGAGGAATCTACCTGCCAATAAAGGAGACACGGATTCGATCCCTGTGTGGGGAAGAACCCCTAAAGTAGGAAATGGCAACCCATTCCAGTATTCTTCCTGGGAAATCCCATGGACAGAAGAGCCTAGTAGGCTACAGTCCATGGGTTACTAAGAGTTGAACACCACTGAGCACATGCATGAGCATTTTCTCAAATGTGTTATAAAATTGCCTAATTCTTTTAATAGAATATAGAATGTAAACTTTCTCTTACTGGTAAGAGCTGCTGTAATAGTTCAGATGGTAAAGAATCTGCCTGCAATGCAGGAGACTCAGATTGAATCCCTGTGTTGGGAAAATCCCCTGGAGAAGGGAATGGCAACCCACTCCACTATTCTTGCCTGGAGAATCCCATGGACAGAGGAGTCTGGTAGGTTGCAGAGTTGGACACAATTGAGCAGCTGACACTTACTGGTAAATATGATTGACAATAGTATGGAATAGGGCTTGTTCGGGAGCTAATGGATTTTATAGATATGTTTGCTCCAATCTGGAAATAAAGGGTAACTAATCTGCCTTTTAGATTTATCTATCTTCTTTCCTACTTTCTTTCCTAAAAAAAAAGCTACTGGGATGCACAACCTGAATGCAAGTCCGTTTCTTATCAAGGAGAGGGAAGGCATATTACAAAAGCCCTTTGCTTGTCAGAATCTTTCATTGCCCAATTTCACATTTGTAAGAATTTTCTGGATGGTTAAGGAAGTTAGAAACAACACCATGTTCAATCTTTCCCTGATACTGTAGAGGAAGGGAAAGATAGCAAGACTGTTATAGACCAGGCCAAGGTTAGGATTTAGATGTAACTTGGATGAGCCTCTTTGTGTGAGGTTGGTGGAAAATAGAAGCAATGTCGTTTTGAAAATCATTTGCTCTGGAAAACTCATCTTGACAGCTATAGATAGGATCAGGTGGCCTTCACAAGTTTCTGTACCATCTTTTTCATAGTATTTATCACTCTGAGTTGAAAATGCTTCTTGTCAGCATTTCAGACTAGACTGTAGATTTATTAAAGATATATATCAGGTCTCTTTCATCACTAAGTAATATGCTAGGCACAACACTTAGCACACAATAGGTATACATTTAATATACATTTAATACACATAAGTATACATAAACGTATACATTTAATTCATAAATGAGGGCATAGACCAATTTAACAGCCATATTTCCCTCCTAAGATTGACTAAAACCTACCAACTATTTTTTTCACATCAACTACTAATACACAACTACTCAGCTCTGTATATTCATTGGAAGGACTGATGCTAAAGCTGAAACTCCAGTATTTTGGTCACCCAATGCAAACAACCGACTCATTGAAAAAGATACCTTGATGCTGGGAAAGATTGGGGGCAGGAGGAGAAGGGGACGACAGAGAATGAGACGGTTGGGTGACATCACCAACTCAATGGAAATGAGTTTGAACAAATTCCGGGAGATGGTGAAGGACAGGGAAGCCTGGTGTGCTGCAGTCCGTGGGGCTGCAAAGAGTCGGACACAACTGAGAGTGAAATACAATGACAGCTACGACTAGTACACAGCCATGTCTCTTCACCGTATTCTTGGGCAACTGATTTTTAATAGATGCTTTAATTTTTAATAGCATGCAATAAATTTTAATAGCATGTTACAAATGCTATTACATTTATCTCTTACATAGCTTTGTTATGTTGATATCAGCCCACTATGTAATTAGCCCCAAATATGTAGAATTGTCCAATGGGAAGGTAGTAATATTGAGATTTTTGTCCTATCATTTTAAAGCATATTCACTCTTCTGTGCACAAACAAGGGTAACATTATTGTCAGTACTTTTCTGAATCAGAGTGAAGCTTTTGATTAGAATGCCAAAAGAATGCATGCTTGCAAGACCTTGAGCTTTCTATAGGACAGTATGAATCTGACTCAATTGCTATGACTGACGAAACAATGTGATGGCCAGACGAAGACTATGCTTGCCGTAACTCAACAAAGCAGTCACAAAAAGGCTAACCACCCTATCTCTCGATCGTGGATATTAACAGCTCCAATATTTATTATTTTTAAAACTGCTACATATTTTCATGTGAATTTCTCTGATATCTTGCTATAAGAAACACTTTAGTTGGATTGAGAAGGTAAGTTTCTTTTTTCCTTTTTCTAGGTTTATTTCACTAAACTATATACAATAGAAAAAATAGATGCCACCTACCAGTAGTGAGAGTTTGTAAGCTTATTGCCTCATTCTGAAGCATCTCATTCAAAATTTATACATCAATGAATCAGGCTACCTCAATTAAAAACAAAATGAAGTCAAATGTAATAAAATAAATAACAGCAAAAAGAATGAATCTAAAAAAGGTATAATCCCCTATTTTAAAGTACAAAAAATTCTAGCATGATCTTTAAGTGAAAAGCATCCATATATCAGTTCCAGAGAGAGCTTAAATAGCTCATAGGAACCACTTCATGTGCAATTAAAACAAAGTGTTTGGTTTTCTTTACCTGTGTTTTATAGTAATATGCTCTAAGAAAAAGAATAATACTCTGTGAAGTCCAGAGAAGAGATGCATCTATTTCTGTGGGAGCTATTTGGAAAACAGATACTGCTGCAGAAATACAAAACATATTACGGGAGGGGAAAGAAAATCTGAATAAGTAACCAACACATTTTTAATTGGAGAAAAATACATAGTATATGATTTTTTTAAATGAATCAATCAAATTCTGTTTGAACTTATCACTTTATAAATGAATTTATTCTCTTAGAATAAAGGATTTTTTGGACAAAGTATTTGTTGAATATTAAGTAAATTGTATGATCTTTATAAGGCTAAGAATTGTATTACTTTTCTGTTTATACCATAACAAATTTAGTGTTTTGCTTTGTATACAATAGGTATTTGAATAGTGTAATTAGTTAATTTATCATAAACTGTTAGAATCATCAAGGAAATACTGCTATCCACTGAGAAGCACTTACCAGAATTGTCGGAAAGTAATTTGGAGGAAAAATTGTAGAAAGTGGACAATGTTCTTGAAAATCCAAATTTATAAAGTGAGAGCAAGTACCATGTCTATTGAAGGATTAAAGTAAAATCAAATAAAAATTGAAATTTGTTAGCTGCTTTAACTGTTAATAATCCACAGTGTCCTCCAACTAACTGTTTTTTATATTATTCAATTGCTTCTTGGCACTAAATCAACATGTATATCAAAATGACAATATTTGCATAAAAATTTTCTTTGCAGAAATTGGAAATTAATAAAGCTCTTTAAAAAAAATGATAGAGAAATCAATAAAGAGAAGACCCAGCTGAAAAATGTTGTAAAGTCTGTGAAATGCTGTTGTAAAGATAATCCTATGATCCTTTTGGAAATATTTGTCTAAGTATGTCATTTCGGGACAGCTCCCTGCCACATATGTAAGTTTTGCTGGAAACCTTTCATTTCTGCACTGTCAGGATGGGATCATTTTGTACAGTTTACAACGTGGACAGGCCCTGAGGGGAGGGAAAGCCCAATCTTTCACTTTCTGGTTTTGCTTGGCTAATCCTAGCTTAATGCTGACTGCAATAAAACTTGGGTTGTCCCAACAGATTCTGAAACAAACAAAAGTCATGTTAAAAAATATAATTTAATAGAAGAATGAGATTCTACCCAAAGATTCTGCTTTCAAAGGTACATTCACACCATCTCAATTCAAGACAATAGACTTTAAGACTCTTCCACTGACTTTTAAATTCCATAAAACACTGAGAGATTTTTCTTTTTTATTCTCTTTTTACTAATATAACAGAAAAAAATACACCTTTGACTACATCCTCAATTGTTATATTATTTAAAAAAAACACTTTTTTAATCTAATCCCTGGGATTATCTTTAAAATCATTTTCTGAGACATGAAAGAAAATTGGAATCATTACCAATCATTATCATCATTTTTTTTTTTTTGATGCAATGTTACACAACTTGACTTGTTTAATCCTACTTTTTCACCAGAAATTGCAGCAAATTGTTTGTGGTAGTTAAAAAAAAATTAAGTCTACTCTTAGTGAATTCATCAATGAAAACAGTGAAAATAATATTTCAAAAAATATGCAATTAAGAGGAAAAAAATGAACTAAATATAGCTACTCCAAAGTTTTCACTGAAGAGAAAAACACTCATTTAAATATAATGGTTCTAAAGATTGACAGCATTCAGGGCTACTAAACTGAACCTATTGTTCATATATGGGGATCAAAAGAATGGATCCTAGAATCAAATTTCCTAGGTCTGAATCTTGGCTCTGGGATCACTAACCTTGTGATCTTCGGGAAGTCACTTTACTCATTTGCAAAACAAGTATAGCATTCATCATGCTCATGGGATTGTAGTGAAGATTAAATAAGTTATATACATATTATATATATGTTATATTTATATATATTATATTAAATATGTATAAAAATAAATACATGTAAATAAAACAAAATAATAATGCTGCTGCTGCTGCTGCTGTTAAGTCTCTTCAGTGGTATCCGACTCTGTGTGACCCTATGGACAGCAGCTCACCAGGCTCCTCTGTCCATAGGTTTCTCTAGGCAAGAATACTGGAGTGGGTTGCCATTTCCTTTTCCAAAATAATGCTGATATATTCTAAACACTAAATAAAAATTGCTACTACTACTACTACTATTATTATTAAAGGCTTTGTTTATTGTTTTAATCATAAGACAATCGTCCACAATTATTTTTTCATGAAAATAACCTTCTTAATACCATTTAAATCGAAACATGAAAACCCACTTCATAATTCATTTATTAAGCTGGAATTTATTGAGCACCTTATATACCAGGCAGGCTACAGCCCATGGGGTTGCAAAAAGTTGGACATGACTGAGTGACTAACAGTTTCACTTACAAGCCAGGAACTGCATCAAGAATTAGATATTTAATATCTTTCAGATTCCATTTTGAGATGATTAAAACTCTCTGCATTAACACTCTTTAAGATGTGCTCAGTTGCTTCAATCATGTCCAACATTTTGCAACCCCACGGACCGTAGCCCACCAGGCTCCTCTGTCCATGAGATTATCGACCCAAGAATACTGAAGTGGGTAGCCATCTCCCACTCCAGGGGATCTTCCCGACCCAGGAATCAAACCTGCGTCCCCTGCATTGCAGGCAGATTCTTTACCTGCTGAGCCACCAGGGAAGCCCCAACATTCTTTAAGGCTAAGGATTTAAATGACACAATCAGAAACAATTTCTGAGAATATTTTAATTGTGGGAGGCACTCTTTCTCTTCCTGAATCCCATTCCTTGCCTTTGTCAAGGCAAACTAACATTTACAAGCCAAGCATTTTCTTATAAGCTTTAAAAAGAATTATCTTCTGGCTGGTGATTCAAAATACATAATTCAAATAAGATATTGTTTGGAAAAATGTTAATAAACTTCTATTTGAGTTTTCTTGCATTACTTTCATTTGGCAGGGATTTTATTTGGGGACTAAAAAAATAAGAAATGAAGAAAAATGTCATGACTTTACAGATGGATATTATTATTCTAAAGTAATGATTATCTTGCTGCTGCTGCTAAGTCACTTCAGTTGTGTCTGACTCTGTGCGACCCCATAGACGGCAGCCCACCAGGCTCCCCCGTCCCTGGGATTCTCCTGGCAAGAACACTGGAGTGGGTTGCCATTTCCTTCTCCAATGCAGGAAAGTGAAAAGGGAAAGTGAAGTTGCTTAGTCGCGTCCGACTCTTAGCGACCCCATGGACTGCAGCCTACCGGGCTCCTCTGTCCATGGGATTTTCCAGGCAAGAGTACTGGAGTGGGGTGCCATCGCTTTCTCCAAATATTATCTTATAAAACCACTATTCCAGGTTGAGAACTAGGAAGCCTTTCATTTAAATTTGAATTATATAAGTTACACTGGAAAAATAATGAAACCATCAGAAAGCTTAGAATCATTGGTATCGGACTCAATTCTCAGCCTCTCATCTGTCAACAGATTCTCACTGAGTACTTGTTCTTGGAGACTACCTGCAAGGTGCCAGAGAAACAGTGACTATCAGAACCCAGTCCTTTCCCCAAGGAGCTTTCATTCTTGCAGAAAATACAAAATAATAATTATGAGTAATCAAAGAAATTATCATAAGTAAATAACTACCAGAAAATGAGTCACTTTGGCAAGTGGCCAATCAATATAGCCCTTATTTTGGCATTGTTTTTCAGTATTTTAAAATCCTGTGTCTAAAAATTTCTTTATCTCAAACTCTTGATGCCCACTTCCCCTGAGTTCTAAACTTTTGACAAGAGGAAATGAGAAGTGTTCTCTTCACCTTTTTTTAGCCAAGGAGAAGAAAATTTAATTGTACCAATGTAGTGCTGGGAAAAAACTGCTAGGAAGAGAGTTAACATCATGGTCAGTACACATGGGTACCCAAGGTGCCTGTCATCACTTCTGTTGTTTCTTCTAGTTCACTGGTCACCCTTTCTTCTGATTAAGACTTTTTATTAAGTCTTCCTGCTAGGAAGGACTTTGCTAACTAGTATGGCTGCAATCATTAGCAATTTGGTGAGATTCCAAAATACACAACCCCTAGAAATTTTCCTGGATTCCTTGCTTGGAGAAACACTGCAAGCAACTTACGGCACACAAATCAGAAAGGTTGGCCTGGAAAACCATTTATGTAATTTCTCTGCTTTTGTTTTGGGGAATCTTCCAAATGAACTGTCTAGAGAATCAGATATAATTTTGAGCAGGGGATGGTAACGTGGCTTCAACAATGATTTGACTTTTCTTGTAATTTTGCACTCGACATCACTTTTTCCAGTGGTGTGTCATGCTGTCCCAGTTGACCGTCTGGCCATATTTTGTTCTGGTGTTTGCTGTAGCAAAAAGTGCAGATATAAAATTACCTTCAACTTGATGTTAATTTCAGTGAAATCTCTCAAGATGCATCATCTCCCCTTTTCCTCCACTAAATCTGTATGATCTCAGAATCCATCCTTTTTTGATTATATTTCAAATAGGAAATAGTAACTCTGATATTTTGAAATAATTCAAGAGCCTTATTTTAGCTCTGGATTTCTTCTTAATCAGTTAGTCATCGCAACTAACAAATAGCAAATGTATTTATTTCTTATTTCTTCCCTTCCCCACCACAAATGTGTTGTGTACATCATTTCAAAATGGGAGATAAGGAGGGTCAATGAATTTTTACACAACCCTTTGCAGTTTGATCACATCGTGCCTCCAGCTATTAACCTTTAACTATTGGCCTCCCGTTGCCAGTCACACCCTAACTGATATTTTAGGAGTGACTGTTTCAGCTCACATCAGGCAGCAATCAAGAGTGATACAACCCTGATGCTGAATCTAGGTCAATGAGGCTGCTCATTTTGGAGCTGACCTTGATGCTAACAACCAAAAACTGGATTATGATTCCTATACACAAGGGTACTCTTGATAATACTACTATCTGACTTCTACATATTCCTAGGGATACTTGACTAAACTGACTGGCGTTTGCGTACATCTCCAAGGAATTTAAGTCAATAAAGCAAGCATTCAACATATGTCTTACGTTATGTGTGAGGTGCCTGTATTTGTGAAACAGAAGGGAAATTTCAGTCTTTTGATGACTTGATTATTTTACTTTTTTTTTTCTTTTTAAAATTTTGACTGCAAGGAAATTGAGTCAAAGGAAGTGAAACAGTTCAGAAGTGTGAGAACTCCTCTTTAAAGTATTTTGTGATGATAATCATTTATATGCCATTTAAAATTTTTTATCCCCAAAATAAAACAGATGAAAATTGTGTCATTTCTAGCTCAATTGTTTAATTTTTTTAATTAACCTGTCATTCTTTCTTATACCCCTTGGTAAATTACTTACATTTCTTTCCATTAAAAATTATTATTTTTTTAATGCTTTTTTACTTGTAATACTTGTGGGAAACACAGAGTTCAACTGCTTTCAATTTGTTTGCTAACTAGTCCTATTGTTTACTTTTTTTAATTTTGGAAATAAATTCATAACATCTGTAAGTTTTAAAAACCCATTATCCAAAGACTTCCTATGCTGGAAAGAGTGACCTTCCTTTTTTCAGGTTGATGGAAATACTGCAAGTAATTAACTTATTAAAAATTGCATCAGTTCTAAAGAATACAAAGAAATAGATTACTTCACATGCATTTTGTTGGATTAAGTGTTTCATATTGTAACTCATGTGACACTTAACATTTACTAATGTTACTGCATATTGTATGTAAGACCCAGTAATCATTACTGTTGGATATAAAATGACGAATAAGCCTGAATACTGCCCTGGAGTAGCGTTCAGTCTAGCAAGAAAGATAAGACACTGTAAAAGAAACTAAGAGCCATGAGAAGGGTAAGGAAGATTAGAAAATGAGGAGAAAGATCTCAACAGGGAAGATCAAAGAGATTTCCTAAGAAGAGGAGAAGAAAGATCTCAACAGCAAAGATCAAAGAGATTTCCTAAATCAAAGATCTTGAGTGTTAAAAGTTGAATTGGAGTCAAGCATATAGAGATGAGGAAGGCTTATTTCAGAGAGAAAGGCAGCATGAGCAAAGGCACGAATACAAATAAACATGCTAGGTATTGGAAAAAGAGAGCCTTCGATTTGTTAAGAAGTTAGTGTCTGAATGGGGATGAACTGCATATCAGAAATTATCTAAAAGAGTGTTGGGATGGGGTTGGTCAAAGGATTCAGTAACTGGACATGAAAGAATAGAAATAAAGTAACATGAATCTACTCAGTATGATCATCCAAAGATTAACACTTTGAATAATCAGGATGGCATAATTTTTATATGGAAACTTTCTACTTGGAGTGGCTTATTTTCATTAGTCAGATGTTTGGATTTAATTATTTCATGAAATGTAGCTAACATCTGTAAAATGGTGAAGGGCAGAGGTGGATTCCTGGTATAGGTCCTGTAATTTTAAGAAATGCCCATATCATTAAACTCTAACTACCCCCCCACACTTTTATTCATTTATTTTCAATAAGTTTAAAATCCTGAGGGGTACAGCATCACATAGATTCTGTGTCCAGTGGCTTGAGCAGAAGATTGCTTCAGAATTTGGCACTCACCATGCCACTGTTTCCATGAACACAAGTGAAATGACTTTTCCCAGATTCTTTTGGTTTTGCTTGGTTTGCCACCAGGAGTCACTGTGTTCTTTGCTTTGTACACAAAAGAGCAATTCTTGCCCAAATAGAATTCAGTTTTATTTCAGGGATTATTATCTTCAATTTTTAGAAGAGCTGTGTGGTGCTCTGTCTGGCTCTGGAGACCCTACTTAAGCCAGGAGAAATGGTCTTGGACTACAGCCTTCCAGACATATCTGCATTTTAGAAAGTCCATTCCCAGCAGGCCTTCACAGGTCCCAAGATGGTGGAAAGAGAATGCCTAATATTTTAACTATTCCATACCAATCCATTCTTTTTTTTTTTTTTAACCTATGACTGACACAGGACTGGGTTTACTGCTGTGCATGATTTTTTAAAAGGGGGATGGAAGTAAAAAATAAGAATAGCCTATAAACAGGAATAAAATAAATATATATATATACACACACACATATAAAGCAAAACTACTAAAATGAGCATTGTCACATGAAAGCCAAGACTCTGAAGGGCAACACTTCAATCTTCTGGGACAAAAGGAGCCTGTTTACCACAGCTTTCTTCCACCAAGAATCTAATATTGAATTATTCCACAGACCAATAAAAAGTCTCAATATAGAGCTTTTTAAAACATGACTTAATGTATAGACAAAAATGCAGTCTTCAGATAATCAAGCAGAATATTTTTTACATGAACATTAATGCTGACCTGAAGAAAGGTTAGTTGTGCAGAGTAACAGTCATAATTTATACCTAGGAAAGCCACATTTACTTCCATTTATTTGGGGAGAGAGAAGCAGATGGCTCTAAATTTCTTTGTCCTAAGAAACTATTTGGATTAAAAAACCCTAAATATAGCCCCCCATGAAATATCTGAATATAAAAATATTGAGAGAAATTAAAATTACTCTATTTGAAGCATGTAAATCCAATAAGTTTGGCTTTGGCCTATCTCATGCTCCTATCAGAAGACCGTAATTTGGGTCTTCTTTTTATCTTCAGACAAAATTGGCTTCATTTGAAAAGCTATTGCAGCTGTGTTGGATACTGCTGAAAATTCCTAAGTATGACTCAGATGACAAATTCTATTTGATAGAGAGTCTAGTGGGATTTGCAGAGTGGAGCCTCAATCCTGAAAACAATTAAGTTAACTGAAGACCCAACAGAGAACTTCTGAACTCCTATGAGATGTTGCAACCCAGAATCTTTAAGACAAAATTTATAATTTATAAATTACAACATAATTTATAAAATAATCACACTGTTTTGAGATGAGTCAGTATGTTAGGTAATGAGATTGATTCTAATTTTCTATAAATTTTCAAACATAATTGTAAAATTAAGATGGCAAATATCACTGAAACATAAGTATATAAAGACTTCATTCCAGGAGGAAATAATTATAATATTTCATAAACTTTCACAATTCAAACACGTATATTAAGGCAGTTTCCGTGAAATTTTACTTGCTCAAATTTTTGTCAAACTTTAAAAGCATATGTGAATATATTTTAAAATATATGCTCATGTATATATACATGTATGCTTACCCACAAACGCATGTATAGAAACACAAACACATATATATGCAAATTCTCTTGAATGCTCTAAGATTAAACTCCATCATTCAGTATAAATTAATAAGGATTAACTCAAAACTTTTACAGTTACAGCAACAGCGGAAATTAAAGATTAATGATGAGCCAAAATCAGAATATTCCTTTTTTAATCGGTCATTAACTCTACAACAGTATCCTTTCTCTTCTTTCCATCTTTTTACAATCCCTCATTAAAAAAAATGTATTCATCAAGTTCCTAAATTGCATAAAAATATTGTTACCACATCAGTGACTAATTCAAGTGGAAAACATGGTGAAAAAAAATTTGGAAAGTGTGCTATTTAATTCCCATTCCAATTCCAATGAGTAATTCTGAGAGTCAGTTAACCTCTTTGAACTTTCTGTTCAATCTTGGGGTAATTTTCAGCTGAAAAATGCAAGGAGAGAAATACAGGACCTCAGGCTTAACAACAAAGATATTTTAAAAAAAAATAAATAAGAACAGAGACACTAGTGTTTCCAAAATGAGCACATTTCATTTTATTAAGCATCAAGGAAATGTGAGTCGTGTACCAAAGTAAAATTTCTGTGTTAGAGAGAAGTGATTATCAACAGAGTTCTGTAGAAACAAAAATAAAGGGACAATTAACTGTACTTCAGGGAATAAGAAGACATTAAAGGGTCTTGAAGAATTGATCACAGTAATCGTTCAAAAATTTGCCTGTTACATCCCATTACCAATCTCATAGCCTCAATCTTAGATAAATCTATGGTTAGATATGCCCAAGTCCTTCACTGTGGCATGACATTTGCAATCACATTTTGGCTCTTCTATATGCATATTAGTATTTGCTTAAATTATTTTTAAAGGAACACATCTCTCCAAACATGATTTCACCACTGACCCACTTCTCTAGGAGTAGTAGCAAAGAAAATTTATGTTGTATTTTACAATTGTATTGTAAGTTATCATGTTTTAGGCTGTAATTCTGCTATGGATTCAGTATATTTTTAGGTAAATCTTCCCACAGATACATTTTAAGCATTTTATAGTGGTTTGAAAGCATATAGAAAATGTCCATTAAAAATGCATCTCTTTTGCTTAAAGAAGAAAATCACATATGAAGCAATATAAGTGAGAGAGACAGAGAGATTTTCATGTGTTTTTCATGATCCAGGTAATTGATTTTCTTATTGCTATTATAGAGAGCACTGCTGACATTCACTGGTCTACTGAGTTCATCACAGCTGTGCTTATGCATCTCTCCCAAGCTCTGTTTTCCACTGAACTGGAAAAGATTTGAATTTTTGTTTGATAATCTGCCACACCCTGGCTTTGCCTCATCTTCATAGTCACTCTTTTTTGTTAAAGGAGAACCAGATTAATCAGTGCTTTAGTTGGTGTGGGTGTTTAGATTTGTGTTAAACTTTAGATGCAAGCCAGAGAGCAAAATGACATGTTCTGTTTGAGCTGGCTAATATCAGAGAAATCAGGGATGTATAGAAAGAAATGTGTGTCTAGGTTACCATGAGGACATCAACTCTTGGATTGCACAGTAGATTTCACCAGTGTGTGTATTTCACCCAGTCGTAACACCAACTGAGATCCATATCTAGATACCATATTATAAAACATTTTGACTTGAAGAAGAAAAATAGGATCGGGGACATAGACTACAAAGGATCCTGGTGCAGGACCTCAATATGCTCGAGGGGGTGAAGAATGCTAAATCAGAAAATTTGGAGTATGAGATTTATCTCTGGATCTCTCATGGATATCTTAAAACACAATTTGTGTCTATGTGTGCAAAATATCAACTAACTTTTCTAATGAGCACATTGATCATGAATTTTTCTTATGGGTATAAAAACTTTATTTGAACAGATATCAAACTGAGAATTTTAAGATAAAAGTTACAGTAGAAATTGGTATATGTAATCCCTGAAATAAAACTAACATATCCAATTTTCCATATTAGAAAACAATTATAATGAAGAAATTTAATGCATTTCAACTTTTATTGATTATTTAAAATAATAAGATAATGTGTACAGATAATGAATTTTTTCACACAAGTGTCAAAGACACCAGGAGAAAAATTTAACCATGTTTCTGAACTGGTTTGAACACAAGGGGATCTTTTTAAAGTATAAAATAAAGATGACTGAGAGATAGAATGATAGATATAACAGTCTTTTCCCCCAATATGTCCTCTATGATCCAAGAGCAGAGCTTGTTTTCATGACTGTTCAGTCATTATCCTTTTTTCCCTCTTTAAAGTGGTGAATCTCTGGTTTAAAATCAGAAGATGTACAAGAGGTTGGTCCAACTGGTTTTCTTTTCCTGTCACCGATGATGTCATCTATATTGGAACATCTGTGTGCTTTCTGTAACTGGGCCTATAGGGAGGCCTGTATACTACTTCCTCGCTTATAGCATGGATGTAACCTGGGATTCTGCAGATATTATGTGAATTGAGTAAAAATTTAATAACAAGAATTGGCAGAAAGAAAAAGAAGACGAAAACAAGTTTAATGGAAGAAAGTTTTGAACTAGGCATTAGAGGAGTTACTTCCATGAATTGCTGTGACGTGGGGAGAATTTTATGTGCACATAAAGGCATGGAGATGGCATGGTTAAGTTGACATGGCAAAAATAAAATAAATGCAGGTGATCGTGATTAGAATTGAGTAGCTCTACCAGAATATAGATATAAATGAAGGAAATATGGGCTGATGATTAGGGTATAAACAAATATCTTGATTGCTAGAAATAACTTGGTACTGTGGATAAGCATATTTTTCTTGCAAAGATTTATCAAAGACCTATAAATGCTATTTGCCCTTCTTTCAAATACAACCCAGAAATTACTCCCCACACCCAGAAATAAATACATTGAAAAGCTATGTTAATGTGGTCTGGAAGTTAGACACATGGAAATCTAAATTTGGAAATATTTATACTAGTATTTATACCAATCCAGATAAAATGAGAACTTCTGGTACTATTTTGATATTTCACAGATAAGCTCTTTCTCTTTCTGTTTCTTACACAGTCAAGACATGAAGGGCTAAATTTTCCTCTAGAAAAATCCATTTCAGCTTTTACACGCAGCATAAAATTTGAAATATCACAAGGAATCCCTCTTTGGCTGGCTAAAGAAATTTGTGAGAAATAGAAACAGCTCTAGATAAGCATCTAACTCTTCAGGTGCCATTCAAACATACCTTAGATACATAGTCTTTTGACATTTATTTAAAACTGAATTTCTGGGACTCAGAGTGGGTAGATGAATGAAAGGGAAAAACAGAGGTTTTTTCTTCCAGTTAACCTTTTGCAGCTCCCTATTTAAATTGAGTTAAGGGGGATTCTGGCAAAATCCCAATATAAAAATCTTCTAGGAAGATCAGGGTTGCAAATTAGTCATGCTCAAAAAATGGGCATCAGGCAATTTCTTAAAATTATGCAGCTGTTAATGAAGGGTTATTTTAAAATAACCACATGTAATTCTTTTATTAAAACTCAAGGCAGAGCATTTTGATATATATTTTAAGTTATGCAAATATACACATGACTAAAATATGTAACAAACATATACATACTCAGATGCACACAAACTCCAGATGTGCCATTTTTCATTGTGGGTTGTGTCTTCCATAAGGGAAAAAGGCATATTAATCATTTCTTTTACTGCTAAGGGGATGGGTGCTGCTCTCATATTTCAGAAAGGGGCTGGAAAGTGAGGGAAGCCAAACTTTTTCCTATTTAAGGCCAAAGCACAGGAATCTCAGTGGCTGAGTTTTATGACGGGCCCGGTGCTGAAGGGCAGGGAACAACTGATGGTGCTACTCTGACCTGCTTTTCTTTTCTCCTTTTTGCACAAAGAGTCTCATGTCTGACATTTAGACATGATGAGCTTTGTGCAAAAGGGGACCTGGTTACTTTTCGCTCTGCTTCATCCCACTGTTATTTTGGCACAACAGGAAGGTGAGTAGGTATTGCTTTCAAGAAACTTCATGGGGTTTTTGTTTTTACTTCTCCTTACAAATAGGTAGAAAGGGGAAATCTGTCTCAAAATGCTAATTTTGTCTGTCAGCTCCCAGCTGTGAAATGTAGAACTGACCAGGATGGTGCCTTTTATATTTGCTTAAAGAGAATATTGTCATTTCTGTATTTAAAAGTTCTCCAGTTGTTGAAGATAAAGATGTTCTTGTACTAACTTGTTTTCATGTTAACGGTACTGGAAACTCTTTAAATGGCTTTAAAAAGTTTCCCTCCTGGATTGTTAACATCTTGGAATGCTTCCCTAAGCAATCTGGAAGTTATTGGTCTCTTGTAATACTTTTATGCTCTCCTTTGTATGCTGGGTTCTTTGTCAGGATAGAGTATTAAGCATTGTTTACCCAGTAAGATAAGATAATTAAAAAATAGCATGCTTTAAGTATAGTCTACAGGGAAATATTATATATTATTAGAATCACCAAATATATTTCTGTAAGATAGCAACAGTATCTTCAGTGTTCTTTAAACAGGTTCAAACTGCAAAGTTTCATCATTTCTATTTTTTGGGGGGGGGGGTTTCAAGCACTTACATAGTCGATTAACATGTATTTGCTAATACTTTATTGTTAAGGGTCTAGTGTTTTTGCATGTTCTTCATTTTAACTGCTTTTATGTTAATAAGGAGAAGATTTATGAAAATATTTTCAATAGAATGTTTGACTTTTCTGCAAACAAGGTAAAGACGCTAGTGCTGTTTGACTTCAAAAAGTTGATTTGCTCTATATTCTAATAAGTGCAAGCAGTGATTTTCATGTTCTAATTTCCTCGAAGCCATGTTTAGTTCATTATTTCATTCTGTGAAAACATGTCTTTTAATTTTTATGTTTCTCAGAGTCATGAAAATATCTGACATAGTAGAATTAAAATTTTCGTACAAATAAGTCTTTAAGTGCTAAATTTGAAGATGCTAGAAGTCTCTACATTTCTACACATAATAAAAAACTTTACATTTAAGCCTATTGCTTTGGTGAACTGTGTCTGAAAACAGCTTTTCAATTTTAATATCATGCCTTTAATGTCCTCACAGGTTGTATATGTAAGTTGGGGGACACACCCAATGATCTCGCTTCAGTTACATTCAGCCATGGTCACAAAAGAAAAGAAACATCCATATTCTTTGTTTCCTTTATTTCTTGTCCTCCTTTTTCCTCTTCTCCCTTCCTTTCTCCACCCCTTTTGGCCTCTTTCCACCTCCCCCTTGTCTTTCCTTCACTTGTCACCCCACCCCCTTCCTAGGCAAGCCCATGTCTCCTCTTCCCTCTCCTCTTTCTCTGTCACTCTCTCCCTCATCCCCAAGTGTCCTCCATGTGCCTCCATCTTTTTTCTCTCTTCCTTTCTCCTGTCTTCTCTGCCTTTCCTTCCCTTGCATTCTCAACTCTCTTTCCTCCCTCCTCTCTTTCCCTCCCCATTCTATCCTCCCAGAAGATGTCACAACTCCCAGTCCTAGGCTAAAATACCAAATGACTTCTACCACATCCCCCCACCTCAATCAAATCTTTTACCTTTTTAAAAATTCTTAACTTCTCCTAATTTCCAGGGGGAAAAAAAATCACAAAGTTCTCATTTACTGGAAAGACTACAAAACTTTTGCATTTAGTTCAAAACAGTGACAAAATATTTATGTTTGCTTGGTGGTTACAATCTTTTATAATCATTATGGCTATTTTTCTTCTTATTCCCACTTTAGAGGGGAAAAAGTGTTTAATACCTACAGTATCTTTATATCACATAAGTTCTTTTCATTTTCCCTTTAGTTTCAAAATATAATAAATAGTCATGAAATTTTGCTTTTAGGCTTAAAAGAACTTGAAAAAGATTTTGTTCAGCTTACTGTTTTCGTTTGTCATGAAAAAAAATTTGTTTTAAAATAGGATATCTTATTTTTCTTACAGGTTTTAAAAAAAATCTTTCTGATAGATTAGCTATAGGAAGGTTATAGGAGGTGGTTGAATGTTCAAGACATTGAGAATACTCATATATAGTTCTGGAGTATGGGTTTCTTATAAATGTCCTGAGAAACAGAACAGCCCTAGTAAACACTAACTTCTAGTTGACTCACACAAATTTTCTGGAACGTAAAACAGGTCCTTACAAAATTTTTGTCTTTTTACAAATCTGTGAAAGCTCTATTTAATTCACATGTTTTCTTGAACCAGTGGAGAAATGTGATCTGTTTTATATTTCCTGTAGTTTATAAACATGCCAAGTTTTAAGTATTGATACAAAGACTCGCCACCTAGTGGCTGACAGTTACCATTTGCATACTAATGCCAACATAAATTTTACACAGCTGTATTCCATAACCTTATAATGATATTTTAAAATAGTACTTGTGAATTTTAAATATTAAATACTACTTTGCTAAGAAAATAGGTGTGTTACTGATAAAATATTGTCAAGCACACATACTCACACACAAACACATGGTAACAATATTCAAAGACAGGAAATGGACTTGACTGTTATGGCCATTTTCAAAATTCAGTATATAACTTTACACATATAACATATAACTATTTTTGTGAATATTTGTAAAGTTTCTCATTTTTTTAAAATATTTGACATAAGTATTTTAGTTATAGCTTATTAGTTGGTAAATAAAAGGATTAAAAATTATTACTTCTATTGATTCATTAGGGCAGGGAGATAAACTTTTATTTTAATTCAAAGTGTTTTAATGTTTCAGCTTATATTTTGTTACTCTGATAATTCCACTGTGATAATGAATTGTGAGCATTTAATTGTTTTAGAATTAAAGTCCACTGTAAATGGACTCAGAGAATCAGTTCTTTACCACAGGTAAAGAAGAGTCTATTTTGTTATGCTTATTTCCATTATGCTTTAAGAGGGGATTTGTAACTGATGAAGCTTGTTCAAGTTTTCTGGTTTATGTTGCCCTTAAAATGAAACATGCCAAACTATTGAAAAAATGTAGCATAAAATCACTAGAAACAATTGTACTTTTAAAAGGAAAGAATACATAATTGGTCAGGTAAATCAGTGTCAGTCATATAACATAGATTCAGTGGTTTAGCTAAGATTACACACTAGGAAATAACTAGGGGTTAAGACTAGAACAAAAGTTCTGTTAAATCTTAGGTAATTAGAGGATACAAAACAAACATGTAATCCAGGGTATCTGAATTTTCTTGTTTTTTAACTGTCGTTCATAGGAGATAGTAAAAAATTGTATATTGTCCTAGAAAATACATGAGTTAATGCACTTCTAAGGTTAAAAAAAAGATAATTTTTTTCTGTTTAACACTTTGAATTATTAAGTCTACTTTTAAAATAGGAGCCTCCTTTATAATTTAACCAGAAATTATCTTCAGTTCTGTAAAAATATAAATTTCAAGTAAATAAAGTACTGATACAAAATTTTGTGTTTTTCATTCATGATACCTTGCATTTTCTTCCCATCTCTGGAGTATTCATCATCAGATGACCTAAATGCCTATAAGTAAACAGATTCTGACTAAATTCTGAAATTAAACATCTCTATTATAAGAGAAAAGAGCAAAGCCAGGGAAACAATTCTGGTAAAGAAAGAAAGACTTGTGCTTATGTGCTTTTTACTAATTCAGATTCTTGGGTTGATGTCTTATCTACAGGCTCATTATAAAAAATCAAGAACTGTTGGATGTGAGTTTTCCAGGAGTAGAGTTGAAATTAAAAACCCTCACGAAAGTCCCTGTTCCACACCTACAGAGTTGCATGCAAGACTTTTGAGTAGTCACTCAGGGAGAAGAGCGCCATCTACTGAAACCCCATGGTTTCCACTGTGGCTGACTGGCGCAGAGTTCAAAGATTATGCAGCTCAGTTCTTTCATTTTGTAACATCAAATGATATCACCACCTTGAAGTGATTAAAGTGGATTGCTTAAGAGTTAAAGTTTTAAAGATGAAAGATGTTATTGCCTTTGCTGGACATGAAGAACATTTGTAAAGTTTCCAGGTCTACAATAACTTTCTGGAAACGTCTCAGAGGGCTGTTTCTTATAAAACAGCTTTCCTTAGAAAAAAGTGCAGTGCTCTTGTTTTCCACATTGAAAGGAAAAAAAAATGGAGAGGGGTAGTGTGGTATAACAAATATCTAGAGTTTTCAAACGGGAAACTTGGCCTGTTTCATGTCATGATGACAACGGAAAAAAACGAGATAGCAAGTCTTACACAAATCATTTGTTAACTGCAGCTTGGGAAGTTACATTAACCACTAGAATTTCTGTCTGCGCCTAATGAAAACACAGCAGAAATGGATTCCTTTCAGATTAACTAATACAACCCTTGTATTTTCCATGACTGAGGTCAAGAACTGCCATTAAAATGTAATCTTAGTGAACAAAATGAAAAGTTCAAAGAAGAGAGCAAAACTTAGTGTTCCCCAAAGATGTAAAAACTGAAGATAAAGGATCCAGAACCTATTAAAAGTTATATTTGCTTTGGAAAGTCAGATTAAGAAAGTATTGCTTCAGCAAAATGGCATTTATTTTTTCAAAACTTTGTTTTCTATAATATTTGGTGTGGAGGAGAGCAAACAGGGACTGTTTCTCAAGTTAATTAAAATCAGAGAAACTCTCTGGAGCTGCCTGATATGTTCATCTATGTCCACATACAGAAGGGAATCTCTTAATGAAGTTAGAAGTTCATTAATATGACTCATTTAGTTACTATATGTGCTGCCACTCAATCTTAGACATCCTAAATATATATATATTTTCTGCATGAATACATAAGCCTTATCTGTTCATTGTTGTTGCTGCAGATAGGATCCTGGTTTTCTGTATCTAGTAAAACATATGCTGAGTTCCCAGTGCCAGTTAATCCTGTTGGTGGTCTGGATGTCATTAGGGTGGTCTTGGAGATTAAACTCTTTTTCATAAGTTCAGAAGAAAATAAACAACAGAATTCAATTCCAGATGTTGTCTTCTTGTTTTGAGGCCAGATTGAAAAGATTTTCTGCAGAAAAATGTTATTCCTTTAAAAAAATAGAAAAGAAAACCCTGCTTTTTTACATTCTGATTTCAAATTTGCTGAACTTAGAAATTATAATGGGACAGAGCCTATGCTGCCCTTGAAACTACAGAAAGGGAATAGAATGTAGTAGCTAAGAATATCAGATTTAGAGATAACCTTTCCTAGGTTCAAATCGTAGCTTCACCTCTTACCATATAACCTTGGGGAAATCACTTCCTGTCTGTGTATCTCCGCTTCCCTATCTGTAAAATGAGTATTATGATGGCACCCACCTCCGCAGGCTTGTGGGAAGATTAAGTAGGATAGATATGCAACACATATAGAACAGTGCCAGCAACACAGGAAAGACAGACACAAACTCCGCCTAGTATGAGTTTTACTAACACTGGAAAATAAAATTACTGTAAGGAAGGTGAAATTAAAATACTTCATAATTCAGTGATAAAGAAAGTAAAGAATAGCATTTTGGTTATCAGACATAAAATTTAAAGATGTTTGCCAACTATAATTATATAAGTAGAATATGTTTTCTTCAGTATTCTTATAATTTGTCACTAATCAGATTATATTATAATGCAATGGCTGATTGTTAGATATATGATACTTTTAATTCTAATTCTTTAATTATTTTTATTTTTCACAGGAGAAAATCTTAAAGGAAATTTCTAATTGGAGACATAAAAGTCATATATCTATAAGGAATAAAACAAGAAAACATCTAGAAATGATTCATAAAATTTCTTGGTCTTTGGTTTTTTTGTAGGGGATAAGAATAAGAAGACTCTACCTTGTCCATGCAAAAACCACTTTAAAATTGAAATTATCCATCTACCTAGGTCTACAGATATTTCTTTCAGTCCTTTTTGTTAACTCATCTAACATATTTTAACATATTCTGATTAATAATAGCAGCCAAAACATATTTAATAAAAATGTATGTTTTCCAAACATTAGTATAATTTAAAAGCCAAATATATTTCAATTGAAAACTATATGAATTCCTTTTGTTCACACTTACAAAATATTCAGCTTTCTACAGTAACAGGAAAATGTTATGATAATTTGCATATCACATCTGTTATTTTTAGATTTTCAGGTTAAAGAACACATTTTCTCTGAGAAAGATTCAGTAAAAAGGGAAGAGGAAAAAAAACTAAACCTGCCACTCACGCTAAATTAACAATTTGATTGGATGCTTCAAGGCATATAATTTTTACTCCAAAACTAGAATTAAGACAAAGATAACTTACAGTGTATTATAGTTTAGTCACAAGAGTAAAATTTTATCAAATCAGCATAAATTTACATGAAGAATGAAAACCAAAACAACAAAATGAAACTTTTAAGAACATCTGAAAATATAAGATTATGTTACTCAATTTTATTTTTCTCTAAAATTCCAAAGAGCTAGAAAATTAAAGAGGCAAAGAAGGGATTATGTCATACACTAGTTTCATTTTGTTAAATAACTTAGATGATGATTTAGTCTAATGCATTGTTGTGTGACCACAAAGAATTGATTTCAGGACTGCTTTTTGTACTCAGAAACAGGATGACATGAGAGATGGGGTTTAAAATTAGTTATACATTGGAACAGGGAGACTTAGTTTAAGCAGTAACAACAAAGGAGGGAATTGGAAAATCTACTATTTGTGCAGTAGTAAAAATGAGATTATTTGCCTTTTCTTTAACATATTTGCAAAAGTATGTAACATTTCTTTTCATCAAAGCTTTTCTGAATTTAGATATCTAGAAAAGAAGGGAATAACATGAGATGACTATTGTTTCTGAATTCCATTTTCTATTTTATTTCTAAACACTGCAAGTGGCTAACTAGAGCATTTTATTCCTTTTAAAAACAAAACATTTTTTTTTCCTTGACTCTGGCATGATTTTCTCACATACAACTAGGCTATGGTCCTAAAACTGAGGACTGTGAGACATTTGTGTAAGAGGTTTAGCTTCTAACAGAACATACTGCCAACCATATTTGGTCATACCCAAAACAAAAAGTTAAAGGGAACTGCATAAAATTCTCTGTTCTTTCAACAAGGGTGACTGAGATAGAACAGTAAAGAAAAGTCTGACATTCAGGTGCAAGTTTCTATAGGAACTGACTTCAGGAGAGCCAAATTTCTTTCAAATGGATGAGAGATAAATTATGGCAATAAATAGAAGTGTATTAATTCTTACTTTTCAACCATTCCAACTTTCTTCTTTTATTTAGAACAAATCATATTTTTTTAAAAGTACACCAAATTAACTCAATCTTTATATTGAGACCTTTATGTTATAAAAAGCATAACACACATGTATGGCTCCAAATAAAATTTGAAAACAAAAAACTAAATAATTTCCATTTATGTAACATTGGGCTTAACCCCAATTCTAACAAATTCATTTACAAATTTAAATATCAATATTATGCTTATTTGTTTACTGGTTTGCAGAGGGAATGGAAAATACTGTGTTCTAGGTTTGATGATACCTTCAATGAGACACAAACATAGGAGTATGAATACATAAGGGAAAATTTTTATGTTAATTTTAAGGCAGATTATAAACATAGGAAGAGAAGATATTAAAAATACGAGATGCTTGACCCTAGCTCTGTCATCTTCATTTGTCTTTAATACATCATCAGTATCCAGCACCTAATTTTTATAACACAGGCCCTATGTTAAATACAGAAAGATATTCTTGACCCAAAGGCAAAGCGCTAAAAAAATTGTTAGTATAAACTGATGGTGTCTTTTTTTCTTCCCTAGCTTTATTGAAGTGTAAATGACAAATAAAATTGTATATATTTAAGGTGTACTTCTCTGATAGCTCAGTTGATAAAGAATCCACTTGCAGTGAAAGATAACCCTGTTCAATTCCTGGGTTGGGAAGATCCTCTGGAGAAGGAGTAGGCTACCAGTTCCAGTATTCTTGGGCTTCCCTTGTGGCTCAGCCGGTAAAGAATCTGCCTGCAATGCAGGAGACCTGGGTTCAATCCCTGGGTTGGGAAGATGCCCTGAAGAAGGGAAAGGTTACCTACTCCAGTATTCTGACCTGGAGAATATCATGGATTGTATAGTCCATGGGGTCCCGAAGAGTCCGGCAACTTTCACTGAACAACTTTCACTTTCAAGGTTACAACATGATGAGTTGATATATATACACATTGTGAAATGATTACCACAATCAAGTCAACTAATACATCCAGCATCTCACATAGTTTCCTTTGTGTGTATGCGTGGTGAAAACACTTAAAATCTACTCTTTTACCAAATTTCAAACACACAACACAATATTGCTACCTGTAGCCAATGTTCTGTACACTAATGATATTTTCAAAGAAGCTGAGAAGCCTGAGAGCCATATTATTAATGAGAAAAATCTTGAACTAAAACCAATCTGTTGAAACACTCCATATAATGCTAATTTAAAGAAGGTTTTTAAATAATTCATATAAGAAAAGGGAGCCACTGTAAACATTGAAGAGTATATTTCATGCAATTTTATTAAACAATCTTTCATCTCATCAAAACTTTCAGACCTTTTCTGAAAACCAGTGAGCTTAGTTCTAAGTATAAGATGTCAGTTCTCCTTAGCAAAAAACTTTAATGTCTGGATCCTTACAGTTCATAAAATAATATGAAAAAAGATTGCACTTCTCTTAAGCATGTCTTTCAAAACACCATTTTGATAGGCCTACTTCATTCACATTAGGTAAGCATTCTGGCATTCAGCTTTTATGCTCACAAAGTATAAAGGAATGCTCCTTTAAAGCCGAGACAATATTTCTTTCCAATGTTCTCATCTGTTTCAAACATGGAGGAGAAACTAAAATAACTTTTTAAAATAAACAAATTCTTTCTTGCCTACTTAAAATTGCAATGAAAAAAATCATGCTTTCTTTTATTAGCTGTAAATCACATAGGGTAATTATAACATGTAAGAATGGACTTTTAAACCTCTTGAATCCATCAAAGGTGTAGCACAAGATCATTAAAGTTGTATGTATACACACAGATGGAAATGAGAAATGGAGGGATCCTGTACAGTCCATAGTTTCTAAAATTCTACTTTTTTTTCTAAATTTTTACTGAGTCAGTTAAACCTCTAAACCCAAATATTGGGTTGGTCAAAAAGTTCATTCAGGTTTTTCCATAACATTTCATGGGAAAAACACAAACAAATGTTTTGGCCAACCCTATATTTAACATTAATTCAGGTATGGAGAAGGTACAAAAATGGGAACTTGGAAAGGTTTGCTTCATGTCTGTATGTAGTATCTAGAAAGAAAAATCTAGGACTCTCCCAAAGGCTTTTAGGCCATAAGGCACCAAAAAGTGTATTCAAACTACTTGCCTTCTCCCAAGCAGGCCTCTTTCAGCAGGCATTTTAAAGATTATGGCTCTGAGAAAATAAAATTTCACTGTTTCACAAAAACACAAATACTGAACAAGTATGTGATTCGTTTGCAAAAATTTTTGCAGATATTTAGTAACTTCTGATTTATTTACTCAGTTACTGGCAAGTTATCATAGTAGCCCTCAAAAGCTAAAGTTGTATTCAACCACAATTCAGAGCCATTGCTTTAAAAATTGAGACCAGTTTTTAGTTTGGCAACCCTTAAGCCGATTCATTGTTAATAGCCACTGAAATTTCAGTACCCTACATATAATTAGGAAACAAGTCTAAAATTTTGGTCAAAGTGAATTTTTGACCATTTTAAGCCACAAATACACATGGTCATGATTCATATTTTTCCCTATTATTTTAACATATTCCTTGCCAATTTTTGTTTAAAAAAAATTTAGTGATTTGGAGACCACTTTACATCCATATGGGATATACAATATATTGTAGCATATCATATTAATGCCCAACAGAGCTAACAGTGATAGTCAATACATACAATGAGACTTCTTGAGGTTTTCCCAGGAATCTGGAAGAGTTTTACGTTGCCAAGAGTAGCTCAGTTTTCCCCTGAATTTCTCAACTAGGTTAATAAAATCCAGAAAGTCTTCAGAGTTAGTGACAGAACCATCTTTATAGTTTAATGCTTCCATCTATAGCTAAAGCAAAGAATAGCAATTAGAAAAACTTCTTTTCAATTGCGCAATTAATACATAAATGCTTAAGTGAGCATGGGATTTCCACTGGTGTTAAATTCTTACTACAAGCAAAATTAAAATATCTACTGGCCCTAAGGCAGTTTTATCTTGGTGTGCTAGTTTGATGTTAATAAACAGATTTGGTATTTTAATTATTACTACATAATTAAGACTACTTAGCAAATTATGTAGGGAGAACATAATATTCTTGGTAGTTTAATTTTTGGATTTTTTTTAATGTGAAATATCACACCATCTCTCTCCTATTTTCCAGCTGTTGACGGAGGATGCTCCCATCTCGGTCAGTCTTATGCAGATAGAGATGTATGGAAACCAGAACCGTGCCAAATATGCGTCTGTGACTCAGGATCCGTTCTCTGTGATGACATAATATGTGACGACCAAGAATTAGACTGCCCCAACCCTGAAATCCCGTTCGGAGAATGTTGTGCAGTTTGCCCACAGCCTCCAACAGCTGTGAGTTGAAAGAAAATCTGTATATATTCATGATTCTTATTTAAACACATGAGTAGTTCCTATGTCATAGGAGCCAGAAAGGAAATGAAGGTAATATCTGGCAGTCAAATGGGCATTACCAGTAAAAGGTGAACCTTCCTATTTAAAACCAGGGGTTAGATATGATTTAGGGTAAGAAATTGGGACATATTTGATGGAAAATTTTTTCTGTGTTTAATCTATATCTTTTCCCATTTATTAGCCCACTCGCCCTCCTAATGGTCAAGGACCTCAAGGCCCCAAGGGAGATCCAGTAAGTAAACAGTGAAAGGAAATTAGTTCATTGATGAGTTTGTTTTTTTTTCCTTCTAATAACCTTTCCATATTTGAACTTTCATCATTTATACATTTCCTTTAGTATCACATATTTAAATGATAACACATGAGAGCTCAAACTGAGAATCCATAATTGTGCATGTAAGCATTTGATCTCCCAAACTTTGTCTAATGTCTTCACTTCTCTTGTCAGTTTGAAAAATAAAATAGAGGTCAATATACAAAGGAATAAATTACACTGAAATGATTTACATCGTTTGTTTAAAAATGTGTAGATTCCCAAGAAAACATATCACATATATTGATTTCTTATAAGCACAGAAGCTACAATTTGATAATGATTCTAAATCACCAAGACTTTTCAGTGTTTTCTTTATTTTTATCTCTAATTTTTAGGGTCCTCCTGGTATTCCTGGGCGAAATGGCGATCCTGGTCCTCCAGGATCACCAGGCTCCCCAGGTTCTCCCGGCCCTCCTGGAATCTGTGAATCATGTCCTACTGGTGCCCAGGTAATACATTCTGGGACTAAAAGATCACCCATTTAAAACTATCTGCTTCATTTTCTCTTCTTTAGTCTATATTACATCTCACTTTTGTGGCATCCCTATATCTATTCTCTGATTTTATGTGTTTATCAAATTGTTATTTAGTGCTTATGTTTGTGCTAGGCACTGTCCTGTTTTATAAGTAAATTCACTTTCTCCATAATTCTAATGCCATTGCTACTATATCTTTACAAAATTTCCCAACTTCTCAGCAGGCATATAATATATGCACTATGTTTGAGAAATGAGCAATCAACTACCCAAAGAATTAACCCTGAGAATTTAGGAAGTGCTGCAGCTTGTTCCCCTTGTAATCCTCCTGGTAAACCCTCTGAAAGTCTGTACCAAAAGCAGTTAAGGAGTTATGAACACTCCTTAATGACTTCAGGTCAAAAGGATTATGCAAGACTATGCAAATACTCTTGCCCAGGCTTCAGAGCACATCCTGCTCCTCTAGAAAAGCATGGCAACCCACTATCTCTGTATGTAAACTCTACATGTAACTCTGCATGTAAACAAATAAATAAATAAGACAATGTTTCTGCTGCATGGAATTAGGAAGAATTAGAAAACACATACACAAATCACTGTAGGTTGGGGAAAAAAAAGATTAAAAAAAAAAAATCAACAGGAGACAAAGGATAGAGTCTAGCTTATTCTTATCATACTAACAAACAGAATCCGTTGCTAGGCCAAGAATTCAAAATAAAATAGTCTCCAAAACAATCCAATAAAAATATAAACCTTTCCATTATTCTTCCTCTTGTTTTCTATGGGGATGTCTATTTTTTTGGTGAATCTGTTAGGCATTAACCAAAAACTGGAGATATAAATTTTACTTGTATCAGTAATTTTGGACAAGTAATTTGACATCTTCATTTTTTCTGCTCAAAATGAGAGTCAGGTTATTTGATCTCAAGGCCTTAATCTATGATCCTATGTTTCCAAAGCTGTGGATATCACTTAGAAATGATATGCTTGGTTAAAGCATATAAAAACAAATTATTTAGAAACAAATTGCTTACAGTTAGTTGAAAAAAATTTGCATTGCATAGGCAAGTATTTCTGTAGGACATCTAATATCTAAAGTTACAGAGAGAATGAGCAAGATAATTAAATCATACATACACTCTCTGGCATGCAGAAAACTTTCTATCAATGAATAGATGTTGCATGCATTTCTACTAAATGCTTTTGTGAAGAACTATGATCTATATAGCAACATGATCTTATCTATCTGGTCTCTTTGCTACAGAACTATTCTCCCCAGTACGAAGCATATGATGTCAAGTCTGGAATAGCAGGAGGAGGAATCGCAGGCTATCCTGGGCCAGCTGTATGTACAATTGTTTGTCAGCATTTCTGAGAATTATTTAGCCTTCTGTTCTGTTAAACCTTGAATGGTTGTTCTTCTAGTAACACAGTATTACAGCAGAATTGTACAAAATAGCTTATTTTTGTTAAGGCTGGGAAAGAAAACGGTAGGTTTACCATGATCCTTCTATCCAAATTCATTTTTTTCTTCACTGACTCATTTCACACCTGTTTTGCCATTCCTTCCTTCTTTACACAACCAGGGGGCACACCTGCCTTCATGCTTAGGTCTTACACACTATTTCCCAATTTTAACCAAATTTTGTTATTTTTTGCTTCCACTTTTCTTCTTTTTCAACCTGAGTTGTTCAGAATCTTCTTTTAATCTTTGTTCATTATTTAAATGCTGCTATCTAGATGACAATCCACAGGATAGCAATCCATTATCACAATTCATCTCACTTCCAATCCTGAAATCAAATAACAAATGTTTCCAGAATTTATCAAGTCATTAAGTTCATCTACTGTAAGTGGTAGCAATTTACACTGTACCCAAAGGGTTTTCTTCCATGTAAATGACCTAGAGTTTTGATAGAAGAAAATAGCATAAAAGCATTGAAACGTGGGCATGCGTGCTTGAGGCGTGGTGTCCCATGTAAATGATCCTTTTTTTAAGAACAGCTCTTAGAAGGAACAGTACCAGGGAAGGTAATCATTTTACTGCCAGAAACAGGTAACTCTATAAATGAGACATGGAGCTGGATTGCCAGGGATCATGGAGGATTGCTGCCCAGATCATTGGACCCCATATTTCTAAAGCTTCTAAAACCAGAAAGTATAAAACTTCAGCTATTAGATCTAAATGATAAGTTACAGAAAGACGCTTAGTAGGCAAAAAGTAAAAAGACAATTTTTAAGTTTTAGAGCCTGGGTTTTATTTTTATTTTTTATATCTTTTAAAACCAGAATGGTAATTGCATTAACTATGTAAATGTCAGTATCTCGTGTTTCTCAGCTATATTCACATTATGGATCCTATTTTTCAGTCAGACATACTGTTTTTACTAAAAAACAAGCAAACAAAAAAAGCTAAAAAAATCTAATACTTATATTTTTAATTACAAGATAAAATTTAAGAACTCATTTTCTAAATTTATTATCAGTATTTATAAATAGTATGCTAGAAAACTGAAGATTTTTCATTTAATCTGTATTTATGAACAAGGACAAATCATTTATAATTATAATTTATTGTTGCCCCAGGTACAGTGAGTCTTACATACACATCTAAATCTTCATATCAACACAACTCAATGATATTGGGTTAATTTACATCATTATTTTTAGAAACTTGTGTTTATAGTATGCAGATTCATATTTTTCCACATTGAGTTGGACTGCCAGGCAAAAGTGTTCTTCTTCACCAGCTCTAGCATCGTCTTAATGTTGCCGAGATTCTCATAGCATTTTATGTAGATTTTTCCAGATTTGAAATGCCCCTTTTGGAGAACTCAGGTTAATGTTTTATAACATTTACCTATAATTTTTATTCACTCTGGGAGAATTTCATTTAAAATGAAGTTTTGTGATGAGATTTTCACTTAACATTAATAAAATAAATTATATCTATGAATAGTTACTGCATAATGAGGTATGTTGTTCTCATTTTTAAAGATGTCAGTATCATTCCAAACAGGGGAATCTCTGATGCCTGGATAAAGTGTGTTTCAGAAGCATTTGTTTTGTATTTATCCTTTGAATTCGTGTTACAGGGTCCTCCTGGCCCACCCGGACCCCCTGGCACATCTGGCCATCCTGGTGCCCCTGTAAGTATAGCCATCCGTGGCGATTTCTTTCTTATGAATATTATACGAGTCAAGTTAATACAGATCTTGCTGTAATTTTGCTATTCCAGCAAACATAATCCCAGTTAAGTACAGAAGTAGCAACCAAGCAACTATCACTCCTTTAAAGACGGAATTTCATGCTTAGTTCCCTTCCACCAACTGTTAGCACTTTAAAGTTTGGCAAAATTAAATCATTTTGTTAATTTGCATGTCATATGGCTTCAAGTCTGAAACAATGCAGTTTCAATAGAATTAAGTGTGTAAAATGGAATAAATGGGCGATTCTGACCTGAAAATTTTTGGTTTCCATCTTTACAAACTGGAATAGAATTCACTGACTACATTCACAAATTCTGATTTCATACTATTTTCAAGATGTAAATGAATCATATGAAATTAAGTTAGTGTAAAAATATTTACATATTATTTATTCTATCCACTAGGGCGCTCCAGGATACCAAGGTCCCCCCGGTGAACCTGGGCAAGCTGGTCCGGCAGTAAGTAACATTTATAGCTATACTTAATAAATTGACAGTTTTAGATAGAAACCACCTTTATATTCTAAAACATAACCTACAAAATATTTATCAAATTTATTTAAAATAATAAGCTGTACTTTTAGGATTGTTTAACTGGTTCCAAAGATCTTTTGGACTCAGTCATTTCAATATCTTAGAGACACTATTTTAATCTAGGAATTTCTTGGCTAATTAGCCACCACAACAGTCCACTTCCTAGTATGAATACAACTCCTCTTTCTGTTAAATATAGATTAATTAATCTATTAATTAGTTCACCTATGTGTCTACTTTCTTGAAATATAATTTGTAAACTTAATTTTGTTGTAAAAGTCCACCAAGAAAACATGCTGTCTGTGTAAATAAGATGAAGTTAGTTTGAATTAATATTTCAAAATACCTATATATTTAAAAGTTCAATATCTCAAAAATGTAGAAGTGTATTTGGGTTATATATATATGATGTATTTATATATATATATATAATTATATATATATATAAATATATATAAAACACAGATACATGGTACTCTTAATTTTCCTTAAAAATAAGTTTAATAAACAGTAATAATTGGATTTAATATAGGTAACCTATTAACTCAAGGTGTCATTTTCATAATGAGACACACAGAGTATTTTCTAAAAGGATTTTTTTCTAGGAATATACCTAATTATAATAATAAATTGATTGTAACAGAAAAATCTACAGATGTATTTGTTTTTTAATTTCCTTTTTTCAGGGTCCTCCAGGACCTCCTGGTGCTATAGGTCCATCTGGCCCTGCTGGAAAAGATGTAAGTTTTTAAGAAATGCATGGGGATGCAGTACAATTCAAGCTGGAATGTTCTAAATAATATATACCATGTTCTAGAATCTCAAAGAAAAACCTTACTCCAAAATTTGTTACTATCTTAATAACATTTAAGCTCATGTTAATCTCTGAATATCTATGCTCTATTTGTATAGGTATATATACCATTTTTAAAATTCGAAACTAACAAAACCCCTCATCCCATGAATTTATCACTTAACTAGAGATGTTTCTTCTCTTTGTCTCTTGTAATAAAGAAATCAGTATCAGTGCTTTATGAACTCAAAAACTTAAAAAACACCATTAATATTATTCTATTCTCTTTTTCCTTTTAATTTCCAATGGCAAATTCTTCCCACTGGGTTGAGAGTTGGTCATATATTTGTTTGGAGTGATGCCTGAATTTTTGATGAGCTTATGTCAAGGTGGGAGAAACACGCCTCATTCCTTTTGCTGAGGAATCTTTTCTCACAACCATATGTTTAGCCTAACCATGTTCATGAATCCTCAGTGAGAGAAATACAAAGTAATCAGTTCACTAACTGGCTGCAGTGAGTTTTCTCTTACACAAGCTCCCATGTATTTTCTCCTCCATCTAGGGGGAATCAGGAAGACCCGGACGACCTGGAGAGCGAGGATTTCCTGGCCCTCCTGTAAGTCTTCAGTACAGAATGAGTTAGTTGGAGTAATCACAATGGTCTTCAGTTGCAATTGTATGATTAAATTATACTTTAAAATAGAAGACACTGGATTGTGAGTCTATTTGAAAATTCATTAATATCTTTTTTATTCCTTCTTTTAGGGTATGAAAGGCCCAGCTGGTATGCCTGGATTCCCTGGTATGAAAGGACATAGAGTAAGTACAGTTTCTAAATTAACTCTTAAGTTGTTCCATTTGGCTATGTTTATTTACCTAGCCAACTTTATTGGGCAATTGAGTATGTGTCAAAAATGACTAATTCCAACTAGTTGTTTGTTTGTGTTTTCATTTTCTAAATCTATCAACTTTGTTGACCAAATCAACTACTTATTTTACATAAATCAATAAAGCTGAACTTAAGTACACAGAAAATATTTGTAAAAGAATAAGTGTCTCATTGCCACTGTCAGAAAAGATGAAAATAAATTATTGATAACTATTCTTAGTCAATATGATTTACAGTTCAAATCAAATGACTTTATTCTAGGCAAAATATTAGGTAGTGTCAAACAACTAGATGGAAATTCTATCAACTTCATAGAAATAAAATTTATGACACAGATATTTGCTACTCTACAGTGAAGGCAACTTCCTAACTGAACTAAATTGTACTTTCTAATTAGATCACATTTTTTTTTTTTACTATAAAATCAATGTCTCAGTTCTTTAGTGCACTTAACAGAGTTTTAAATCATTTATGTCAGTGTTGAAAAGAGTGCTATGTGCTAAAGCTAGCTATAAAAATTTAATGTAAAGTTTTTAACTATTCTGAATTGTTAACAGGTCTTAATATTTGTACTACTTTTTTATATTTCATAGGGCTTTGATGGACGAAATGGAGAGAAAGGCGAAACTGGTGCTCCTGGATTAAAGGTAAATCACAACAAACTCACATTTTGATAAATAAATTTATTTAAATGTTATAGCTATATTTAAGGTTTATATTTTAGGGTTTGGATTTTTCTAAAACCTACCTGGGTTTTACATTTTAGGAGCTAAATAATAGGGAGATATAACTGAGATGTTCTATTAAAGCTTCCATGAAAGCTGATAACTTAAACTGTCTAGATTAGAAATGACTAAGTATCCCCAAGTAACACGTTGACTTCTTCTGTTTAGTCTTCAAGTTTTTAAAATGAAAATATGAGATTTACAGTATATAAGATTGCTACAAAATTTGATATTGCTTAATGTAATCTTTTTCTTCGGTTCCATATGTTTTTTATAACATACTGTGTTGAAAAAATTATAAATTTTTTTCCTGTTACACAAAATGGTGACATATGTTACATGTTCCTAGGGGGAAAATGGCGTTCCAGGTGAAAATGGAGCTCCTGGACCCATGGTAATTATGTTTCTTATCATACAATTTTCAACTTTATTATTAACTTCTATCTAATGCAGAACTTGCCTCCCTGCTTCCCCAGCCATTCTTACACATGTCTAGTTGAAAGTAAGACCACACTTCTAATTTTATCCTCTAGGGTCCAAGAGGGGCTCCTGGTGAGAGAGGACGGCCAGGACTTCCTGGAGCCGCAGTGAGTATTCCTACTGTCATTACACAATTGCAATCTGAGTCACCGATAAGCATCTCGGTTAGTTTTCAGGCTGTGACAATCTGCAAAAAACTTTTTATAAAGTTGCATTTAAAGTCACCTCCATAATTAGCAATAATTATAAGCAAACAAATAAGCATTTTATAGTTTAACTGGTGAGGATTTTTTAATGTATTAACTTGCATTCAGTTCTTAAAACAGAATCCAAATTTTCTACATCAGATCATTGCTGTACATATCAGAATTTTTAACAATTTGCCTTTTTAAGTATATCATTAAGCAGATTTTAATACACTAGAAGAAAAGTCAACTCAGTTGCATCAGACTTTTAGTTAAAATATCACTTCACTTGTGAGCAGCCTTTCAGAAAGAGGAAGATGTTTGAGACCAAATTCTCTTTTTAGGGGGCTCGAGGTAATGATGGAGCTCGAGGAAGTGATGGACAACCGGTAAGCAACTTTTTGTCGAACCCTGATGTGCCTAGTGTAATGAGAGATTATGGATTGGATATTGGAATAATATGGATTGTAAACCTAAAACTCAACATTTTTCATAAATATCTGATTCAAACTGACACTAATCCCATAAACAAAATCTAGAAACAATTAATCTGAAAACTCTAAGTCCATAAACAAAATTCTGATGCTCCTTATTATACTTGGCCAGGTGCTAACATCTGTATGGTGCTTAACAATGTTAGTTACGGGCTAATATTGGATATGGGACAATTATAAGAGTCTTGCAAAGATAGATAATAATGCTATCTCTATTTTACAAATGACATTCCAAGGCTAAGCAACCTATACAAAGTCACAGAATTCATGGCATAAATGGTGGGGAAAGGGGGATCAAATTTTTCATTTTATTCTGCCATATTGTTTCTCCATATAATAGTCATCTCTAATGATAATACTGTTTTTATCTGTACAGTTTTCCTCTGTACTGTGTATGTACCCATTCATTATTTACCAGTGGTATGAGTTTTTCTTTACTTAAGAGATCTTGAAATGCTTTTTTTCATTTTTTAGGGCCCCCCTGGTCCTCCTGGAACTGCAGGATTCCCTGGTTCCCCTGGTGCTAAGGTAAGCATGTATTTCCATAGAAGAATGTAAAATATATCTTGAAGACTTTATAAAATCATTGGATTGCTTCTTGGAAATGATTTTTTAATAGTCATATGGATTTCTTTGATTTATATGGATGTTTGAAGCCCTGTCTTTGACTCCAAAGGGGATGTTATCCCTGACTTTCAGTATTCTGATCTCTTCCGATGTCTTTTCTTTTCTCCCAATCTCTTTCTGTGAACAGAGATAACACAGTTATATACATGGTTATGATTTTTTTCTGCCTTTATGACTAATGACACTTCACTTTAATTTTCATACTACCCCAGCCTTTGGGAGATGGATTTAAGCAGGACTGAATAATAAACTAGCTAAGAGATCAGAAGTGGAAAGGGAGACTGACTACTAGGGGTTTCATCTCTTAGGGTGAAGTTGGACCTGCAGGATCTCCTGGTTCAAGTGGCGCCCCTGGACAAAGAGGGGAACCTGGACCTCAGGGACATGCTGGTGCTCCAGGTCCCCCTGTAAGTACCAAAAACGACTGAGAGGAAGAGTATTGCTACACTTCATTTCATGAAAGCATATATTTTAATGTTGCTGTCAATTAAAGTTACTTTTTTGAAAAAAAAATGCTTAGTGCTCTGCAGTGCCTCTACTAAGATAAATATTGTTTTGAAATTACTGATTTTAAATACTGAAATTAATTTTTGAGGTCTGTGCTTTTCTAGAATTTATGAATGTTGTGGTTATATGACACCGAATGAAGTAGAGGATGAATAGCTATCTGATACCTTGAAGACTATGCCCCAAACTAATCACCAATCAGAGAAATTCAGAAAAGAAAACCAGACCAAAAAAAACTCTTCTCTTTATGTACTTATTAATAATTTAGTCCAAGTGCATATTATCTTTAATTTATTCAGATAATGATCATTTTTTGCTACTTTTTATGTGTTGTCCTGTAGTTGGAGGAATCACCTAATCTCTGTAAAGCTCAACATGTATACATGCTAAGTCGCTTCAGTCATGTCCAACTCTTTGTGACCCCATGGACTGTAGCCTGGTGGGATCCCTATGTCTATGGGATTCTCCAGGCAAGAATACTGGAGTGGGTCTTCATTTCCTACCCCAATAAAGCACAACACCCATTAATAAATTTATTTTAGTTTATATAAGCAGCTTCAAATGTAGGTGCACTGTTGGCATTATTATGAATATGCTCTTTTCCCACTCTAGGGGCCTCCTGGGAGTAATGGTAGTCCTGGTGGCAAAGGTGAAATGGTAAGATGTCCCCACAACTCACCCTCATCTCAGTTCAACACATATTTTTGGCTTCCTTTGTATTTAGCATGATAAGACATTTAAGTTGGTTACTTAGAAAAGAAAATTCAAGTCTGGCTCATGTTAATGTGCTTGGATTGTTTCCAGGGTCCTGCTGGCATTCCTGGGGCTCCTGGGCTGATAGGAGCTCGTGGTCCTCCAGGGCCACCTGGCACCAATGGTGTTCCCGGGCAACGAGGTGCTGCAGTAAGTTGTTTGTTTGTTTTCCTTCATTGAGAGGTGTGGCTTCTTTCTCACAATAAAAATAACAGGCTCTTTGTTCTTGTTCCATTGAATTTATATTGATTTCATTGTTTTTGTAATTGAATCTGCTGTGACTGGTGATGATTTTGCTAGTCTATTCTCCCTGTTTATTAAGCCACAATTATGTTCCATTTAGGGTGAACCCGGTAAGAATGGAGCCAAAGGAGACCCAGGACCACGTGGGGAACGCGTAAGTATTGCCTCAACAGATTCAGTTATTTCTTAGAAATGTAGAACATAGTTTAGAACTAAGCAGGTAAAAAAAAAAAAAAAGTGCTTGAAGTTCAGTCATTATTTCTGTCATTTCACAGGGAGAAGCTGGTTCTCCAGGTATCGCAGGACCTAAGGGTGAAGATGGCAAAGATGGTTCTCCTGGAGAACCTGGTGCAAATGGACTTCCTGGAGCTGCAGGAGAAAGGGTATGTCTCCCATTGGCATGGAAAAGGAAAACAATCATAGAACTTCACCTTCGTGGTGAGGCAACTGTGTTTGTTCTTAATCTGAGTAGTACTCAATCACAAAGATTATTTTGAAGCATCTTATACTATGAGAATTATGGAAAAGTTTTCACGTTTTGGACTTAAATATTTGCCTTTCACTATTTCCAGGGTGTGCCTGGATTCCGAGGACCTGCTGGAGCAAATGGCCTTCCAGGAGAAAAGGTATAGAACATTAGTTTCAATTTTGAGAAATGCTTGTGCTATATAAAGATATATTCTTCTAAACAGTTTCCCATTAATTAAAACCTAAATATCTGAAGGAAATATATTGGAACTAAAAATAATAATAATTCCCAATGTAAAACAATGATTCCAGCTCCTGTTCAGCCATTCTCCTAGCTTTGTAACTAACGTTACTCGACCTCTGTGAGAACTCTTTAACTTATCTTTGAACTAGGAATTATTTATCTCAATATAATTACAAGAATAAATTAAAGTGCCTGAAAGTTCTTCGAAAACTCTGAAGTGCAATATAAATCAGATTTCATAACATCAAAGATATTTGATTTTATATGCACCAAAATATATTGCTAAGCCCACTAAATATCAGTTCCTTCAGCATGTGATGTTCATCAAAGTTACCTTAATATATTATGCAAGCTAATAGATAATGTGCTTTACACTGAGCATGTCGGCAATGTCCCATCTCTCTTGAAGGGGCCAAAAGAAGTTCTCTAGCTGCAACCCCAGTACCATCAATGTCCAGGTCAACGAAGGCTCTTTTACATACATGTTGGTTTATTTCACTACATAGGGTCCTCCTGGGGACCGTGGTGGCCCAGGCCCTGCAGGGCCCAGAGGTGTTGCTGGAGAGCCCGGCAGAGATGGTCTCCCTGGAGGTCCAGGATTGAGGGTAAAGAGAAACACTTGTTTGATCCACACTGTCATTTAGTAAGAGGAAAAGCAAATGAAGAGCGTTCAAAAATAACTTGTCAGACACTATGTTTTGTAGGCTCAGATGAAACAAAATTATTTTACAAAAATTTAACCTGGTATAGATTGAAGAACATAAAATAGAATGCTTGAGTAAGATATTTAAAGACAGGAAAATGTGTGTAAATATGAGGCTACATGCTGCTGCTGCTGCTGCTGCTGCTGCTAAGTCGCTTCAGTCGTGTCCGACTCTGTGTGACCCCATAGACTGCAGCCCACCAGGCTCCCCCATCCCTGGGATTCTCCAGGCAAGAACACTGGAGTGGGTTGCCATTTCCTTCTCCAATGCATGAAAGTGAAAAGTGAAAGTGAAGTCTCTCGGTCGTGTCTGACTCTTAGCGACCCCAAGGAATGCAGCCTACCAGGCTCCTCCGCCCATGGGATTTTCCAGGCAAGAGTACTGGAGTGGGGTGCCATTGCCTTCTCCATGAGGCTACATATGTCAGTGAAAATCTCAAAATTTTATAGATAGATTTTTTAGTTTTTTTTTTTTAATTATCATTTTTAAATCAGCTGACTGACTGAATTCTTCAATTTAGGGTATTCCTGGTAGCCCCGGAGGACCAGGCAGTGATGGGAAACCAGGGCCTCCTGTAAGTACATTTTCAACATCTCATTTTACAAGTCCAGAGAATGGTTAAATGCACAATTTGGACTAGCCTTCATGTATATTGTATAGCTTTAGGATGTACACTGCATATTCTATCAGACTTTTTGAAATTTCTGTTAATATAATTTTTTCTTATTAGGGAAGCCAAGGAGAGACGGGTCGACCCGGTCCTCCAGGTTCGCCTGGTCCGCGAGGTCAGCCTGGTGTCATGGGCTTCCCTGGTCCCAAAGGAAACGATGTGAGTTCCTTCCTTCATTTCTTCAATAAATAGTTGATGGAAGTTCTTTTATTTTCCATATGGGGGTGCAGATGGCCCCAAACTGATTTCCACTTCAAAGCACAGAAGAGTATAAGAGAAAGAAGCTTCCCTCTACCGTGTAAGAAGGGAGCTAACGTATTTTCTTCTGGAGTTCCGGGCAAAGAGCAGAACACTTATGGAAGCCTAGTCTAGAAATAAGTTTTCAGTTGGGGATATATACATGTGTGAGTAGGGGGCAGATCAAAAACATGAGAGCACATGATAATGAATACTTTCCTTTTGAGATTTAGTAAATACTGGCTACTTCTTTAGGGTGCTCCTGGAAAAAATGGAGAACGAGGTGGCCCTGGAGGTCCTGGCCCTCAGGTATGTAGATTTTATCCACTCATTTCCACTCCTCTGACAGTGCTCCCCAACCTTTTTGGCCTCAGGGACCAGTTTCATGAAAGACATTTTTTTTTCCAAAGACCAAGGGAGAGGGGATGGTTTGGGGATGATTCAAACACACTGAATTTATTGTGCACTTTATTTCTATTATTATTATATAAGCTCCACCTCAGGTCATCAGGCATTAGATCCTGGAAGCTGAGGCAATGCCTGTTGTATTAGAGGCATTTCTCTCCAACCCCACGACTTTTGTTTTCTTGATCTCTGCTTCCATAACTGCTTTCTTTTAGGGTCCTGCTGGAAAGAATGGTGAGACCGGACCTCAGGGTCCTCCAGGACCTACTGTAAGTTTCCTCGCGTGAACTGGAAACGGAAGTGGATGGGAGTGGGCCTGAGGGAAGACTTTGGGAATTATACAGTCTCTGCCACTGTATTGGTATAGCTCACCAAAGCAATTATGAAGATTGTTTATTTAATCAGCTAGCTAAATACTGACACTGAATAAAGTTTGTGCCGTATATGTCTTCCTTACACCACTTCCACAAGCCAGACTCTGCCTTCCTTCATACCATTAATTTTTAAATTAAGCAATTGGCCTGATGAGATGAAAAATATGTGGATAAATATGAAAAGATATTTTATAGTGAAGCATCTCGTATTATGTTTTTACATAGGGCCCTTCTGGTGACAAAGGAGACACAGGACCCCCTGGTCCACAAGGACTGCAAGTAAGAATTTGTTAATTAAATGTCATTGGGCCCCTATTTTTATCAATAGTTTCATTTGATAGCTATATTTGTTAAGTTAATCAACACTTCAATTTTTTTGTGACACTGAAAGATAATTCATCTTTAGCTTAAAATGTGTGCATCTGACTTCTACTTTGAAGTTCACATAATTCAATATGCTTATATTTATTTTTATTGTAATTTAAATGTATATAGCTAAATTCATCTAATCATGATTCAATTTTATATACAACAACAGAAAGAATAGAGGGAAATGAACATAGGTTTCTAAGATATGAATATCACCTCTCTGTCACAGGATTCTGAGGGCTACAAATTTTCTACACCTAAAAAGACTGCTAGAACCATTTTTTGAATACTCTGCAGAAACACACTTACTAAGAGAAGCTTTCCTATAATCAACGTTTGAAGTGATTATACAATACAAATATGATTCTTTATAGGGCTTGCCTGGAACGAGTGGTCCTCCAGGAGAAAACGGAAAACCTGGTGAACCTGTAAGTTGCATGTCACGTTTTCAAAACTCAGAAGCCAAAAGAATAATCATTTATAAATGATTAGCTTTCACATTTTCATGCCACAGTATCTGAGTTTTAACATTTAGTTTTGAAATAACAAATGTTATTTGTTAGTTCATTAACAAAACAAAAAAAAATTGAGTCATAACTATTCCATTAAAAGTTTGAATTTTATCATAAAAGGACCTTAAAGAAGAGAATATAGCTCATGACTGGATAAACTGAACAAGTCAAGTGTGTATTTTGCCTATTTATTTACATAACATGCATTCTGATAGAAGCCTAATCACGCAATGTCATCACTGTCCTAGGGTCCAAAGGGTGAGGCTGGTGCACCTGGAATTCCAGGAGGCAAGGTAAATATTTCAACTTACTTTCTCATTTCTTCAGCATTTTTAGTATATCAAACCAAAATATTCCTTTTTTAGAAGCGCAACATTGAAAATGTTTGATGAATACATTTAGGATAATCCAAGACATTTCTAATACATTAAATTTGCATCATCTAGAAAATTGAATTTTCTGACATGAATAAACAAAGTAGAGTCACCTATGGGCCTGAAATTTCAAAAGAAAACCTTTCTAGTGCATTGCTTCTCTACAGGAAAACGGTTTTGAGAGAAAACCTTTCAAATGTTCCCCTTGTGATAAAATAATAATAGCGTCAAAGCTAGCTCATCAGGCCAGGTATAAAAATTCCTTTGCTTAGAGTAACTCAGTTTAAGTTTCCATTTTTCACTCAATTGATCAAATACAGTTTATAATTGTTAAAATTTCCAGAGTATTCAAAAGTTAAGAGCATTGTGATCTGTATCAAAATAACACAATGTAGGGTGTTTTTGTTTGGTTTGAAGCCTGAGTTTCCTAACAGGGATTTTCTGTCTTCCTCCTACAGGGTGATTCTGGTGCTCCCGGTGAACGCGGACCTCCTGGAGCAGGAGGGCCCCCTGGACCTAGAGGTGGAGCTGGCCCCCCTGGTCCCGAAGGAGGAAAGGTAACTCCCCCAACCCAATTCAATTCACTTAGATTTTACAAAATGCATTCCTTATCTTTCTTGTGAGCTATGATTTCTCCTTTAATTTCAGGGTGCTGCTGGTCCCCCTGGGCCACCTGGTTCTGCTGGTACACCTGGTCTGCAAGGAATGCCTGGAGAAAGAGGGGGTCCTGGAGGCCCTGGTCCAAAGGGTGACAAGGTATCAACCTATTTTCTGTTAATTATGTAATATCACAGACTTTTTTGGTTAAAGGAAGGCAACATTACTGGAAAGTAATCCATTTCTAGAGAAACTTTTTAATCGGGACACCTATGATGCATTGCAGTGACTCTTGAGGGTTGCTCCTCTTTTTGTCATATTTTCATTGGAGATGCCTCTAATCTGATGCCATTGTTTTTTATTTGACAGGGTGAGCCTGGCAGCTCAGGTGTCGATGGTGCTCCAGGGAAAGATGGTCCACGGGTGAGTACTCAAATTGGGGAGAAGCAAAATTTATGTAGTATGGAACAGCCCTTCACCTCAACTTATTTTTTCCAAAAACTCCTTATAAGTTAGATCATACTTTGCCACCTTCAGGGCATTAAAAAGAACTAAATGACATGATTGTTAAAATTCCTGACTTCTATCACTAACAGTTCAACAATGACCTGAGAATGGAAAAATCTCAAAAGTATGATAAATATTACAAGCTGAAGTCATAGTAATTCACTAAAACCCAAGATAATCAATACTGCTCATGAAGGAACTTTTTCATTTTAAAAAAAGCATTGAAATTCCATGGTATATTCATACCATGGAATACTACTTAGCAATAAAAGGGAATGAACCGTTGATACATGCAACAACACAGACACACACCAGGGACATCATGCTGAGTGATAAAAGTCAGTCTTGAAAGGATCCATACTGCATGATGTTCATGAAACATTTGAGATATGGAATAGTTTTATGGTTGCCAGAAGTTAGGAATAGGGGAGAGGGAGATGGATATAACTATAAAGAGATGATATAAGGGGGTGTTTTATGGTAATTGGATATTTGAATATCTTGATTGTGATGGTGGTCATGCAAGGTTATACATAATAAAATTGCATTAAAAATTACATATACATATACACACAAAAAGAAGTGCATGTGTAACTGGTGCAATCTGAAAAACTCTATGGATTGTACAAATGTAAGTTTCTTGGTTTTGATTACTATACCATAATTCTGTAAGATGCAATCCTGAGAGAGGTTGGGAGAAAGATGTACAGAATTTTCCTGTATATTTCTTTGCAATCTTCCATGCATCCATAAAACTATTTCAAAATAAAAGTTAAAAAAACACATTACAATCAATTCTGTTCACGTTAGAAAACACCTAGATATGACTGTAGCAAATAAACATGATAATTAAGCCATTAGATAGACATTATCTTTACTGAAGTTGCTTTAAACAAATTCATAAATACTTCACTTTTAACAGTCTAGATAGGTAAGCCATCATCCAATATTTTAAAATCTAATATTTCTGTAATATAAGTAAACCTTAATATTTGAAAATTTTGATGTGAAAACTTTGATATGTGCAACAATACTTTGGTTAAATTAAATATTTTGAATTATTATACAGTTAAATAAAGCAGTACACTTTAATTTTAAAAGATATGACTGTAAGATCTTACATCATGTCTTATTTATCTTCTGCAATAGAAAGAAAACTGGATCAATAAATTGCCACTGAATCTTGTATTTAGTAAACTGTGTGGTATTTTCACATTGAGTAAAGAGTATCTAATTCAAGCCATCAAGGAGAGCACATTATCTAGCTTATTAGATGAACAATATATCCATATATATGCCTTTTGATTAATAAGGAAAATGATGCTGTTCATCTTCAATATTAAAGTATATTTCTATTTCTTTAGGGTCCCACTGGTCCCATTGGTCCTCCTGGCCCAGCTGGTCAGCCTGGAGATAAGGTAACACTTAACACTGTTTAGAAACAGAAAGTGTCTTTTGTTGCTGTTTGGATGAAGGACAATTTTTTTTTTCTTTTTTAAGGGTGAAAGTGGTGCCCCTGGAGTTCCGGGTATAGCTGGTCCTCGCGGTGGCCCTGTAAGTGTTACAGACATTTTAACATCATTTGAGCCCCACACAGGCAGCAGCTACCTGTGCCTCCCTCTTTAGCAATTCTGTCCATGGTCCTAGTCTCAATGGTGGGATAGCATCATATGACATGCAAGGCAAGGTTAAAGTTCTTAAAGCTAAGATTCACAAGAGACTGTGAGACCATTTAAAATCTTGCCATCTTTCCTAAGTAATTCTGGAAAAAAAATATAGAAGTTGCATAAGTAATAATATGCATTTGTAAAAGAGTATTTCTTAAAGCCATAGGATCTTTGCCCGAGGCTACTTCTAGATCTAAAATTCTCTGCTTTCGGGGTTTGCAGACTCAGGAGAGATATTTAGTAAATGTTTTTAACTAATTGAATGATTTCTAAACACTTTAACCTTATTTTTATTTTTTTAAATCCTTGCATTTTTAGAAGTTTTACAATTAGGTTTTTTAAATACTTCAAAATTCTCAAATTATTTTTCTTACAAAAATAAGAAGAAAATTGCTACTTCGAATTTTATTGAAAAATGGAGAGGTCTTTAGAGGTTAAGCTCTGTTAGCTTTGCACACTAACATTATCTTTCCTTAGCTTAAAGGAAAAGATAAGATGATGTAGAGGATGACATGTGCTCCCAATAGGAATCTATTTCACTGTGACTAATGAGGATATTTTTCACTTAAGGGTGAGAGAGGCGAACAGGGGCCACCAGGACCCGCTGGCTTCCCTGGTGCTCCTGTAAGTATGATCATTAAAACACGCATGTCACATAGCCCAGAATCACTATCTCACTAAAAAATCGTAGGAGAATAAGTCAAGTCTGAATTCTAGTCTATTTCAGCCACTCATTCTCTATGAGGGTTCATTTATCCACCTCCTTTTTTTTTTTTTTTTTTTTGAACTTTATTCTTACTGTTTAAAAGATGGATACAAAAACACCTGGCCTGCCTTTACACCAGATTAATAAGACTAACACGATCTCCTAGATTTAAAGCACTCTGAAAGTTTTTATTAACGTTCTTCCATTTTTAAATGGTACTAAATAAAATTTCCTCTAAGCTCCATCTTTCTCAAATGCATTTATTGGTGCTTGCTTTGAAATGCACAATCCTTAGAGAGAGGTTCTCCCTTATAAAAAATAATGGCAATCGTACCACTTTCTGGACATTTTTTTTTTTTAATCATGGAAACTTTTTATTTTCTGGTGGCTTCGTGTGGGGTGTGGGACCTTATTCCCCAACCAAGCGTCAAACTCATGCCACCTGCAGTAGAAGCATGGAGTCCTAACCACAGGACACCAGGGAAATCTTTATCATGGAAACATTTTCATTGACTTTGTTTCTTCCATGTCTTCAGAGAGTCTTCCAATTTTAACATCTAAATATATCCATAACTATGTATAAAATAGATAACTAATAAGAATCTATTATATAGCACAGGGAAATCTACTCAATGCTCTTTGGTGACCTAAATGGGAAGAAAATCCAAACGAGAAGAGATACATGTGTACCTGTGGCTGATTCACTTTGCTGTACAGCAGAAACTAACACAACATTGTACAGCAACTATACTCCAATAAAAATTAATTTAAAAATTAAAAATAGATGAAAAATATCTCTCTGCATGAAGAATTCTATTTTCTGAAGAAAAAAATAAGGATAAGCCCAGTGCACCGTGAAGGGTGTCAGTTCACAGGCTGTGTTTGTTTCTGAATGCAGGGCCAGAACGGTGAGCCTGGTGCTAAAGGAGAAAGAGGCGCTCCTGGTGAGAAAGGTGAAGGAGGCCCTCCTGGAGCTGCAGGACCCGCCGGAGGTTCTGGGCCTGCTGTAAGTATCTCTCTTTTCCTAAGCCTTCTAAAAGAAAGTACTTAGGTTTGTCAATAATTTAATATTTTCACACCGAGAGAGAGCTTTTCATGGTGACAAGAATACAGGTTTTGTAGGAATACAGTTCTGAGTTTGAAGCTGGGCTCCAACAATCTAGTTACCTCCATCAAGTTATTTTCATGTCCTCAGAGAGTTACTACTTTTGTGTTTTGATGTAGGTTCTCATTTCTGTTGTAGTGTTTTCCCCCAGTTTTATTGAGATAAAACTGACATATACAGTGCATTGTATAAGTTTAAAGTACAACATAATGACTGTATGTGTTGTAAATGATTGTCATAATAAGCAGAGTTACTGATTTTTCAAAGGCTTAATGCTAATCCCAAATTTTGATTTTGATGCTATTCCTATTGACAATTTCCATCTCCATTCCATATAGGGTCCCCCAGGCCCCCAAGGTGTCAAAGGCGAACGTGGCAGTCCTGGTGGTCCTGTAAGTAATGATCGTCTTGACTATTATTGAAAAGCATTAATCAATATCAATCTGTATAAAAACTGCTTTGAAAGCCCTAGTTTCCTACAGAGAGTATAAAATGATGATCACGTATTCATGTGTGAGTTATATGTAAATTCCAAGAGGAAAAAACAAACCATAAATCTCAGAATAGAATGCAGTTCCTACCACATTTCTTACATTTCATATTTGTTTTAGTAGTTAATTATTTGTTCTCCTTGATTTTTGACATTCGAAAGTATATTTATCATTTTGCAGGGTGCTGCTGGCTTCCCCGGTGGGCGTGGTCCTCCTGGCCCTCCTGGCAGTAATGTAAGTACTTTTTAAAATAATTTTAAGCCATATATTCCATAAAGAGTACTCATATATGCGTAGGGTGAGAAACTTATCCACTGCAACTTCTCTTTTTATTAAATTCCATATAAAATTATTCGAATCCAGGTGAAAGAGGGAAGAAAAAATGTACTTTTTCATTATAAAATATTCTAATATCAAACATTTCTTTGTAGGGTAACCCAGGCCCCCCAGGCTCCAGCGGTGCTCCAGGCAAAGATGGTCCCCCAGGTCCACCTGGCAGTAATGGTGCTCCTGGCAGCCCCGGGATCTCTGGACCAAAGGGTGATTCTGGTCCACCAGGTGAGAGGGGAGCACCTGGCCCCCAGGGCCCTCCGGTGAGTGCTTTCTTTGCTCTATTGATTAATAACAGTTTTATTTTCAATCACAAATCAACAGAGGAAAACATAGTCACATAAAGAGTAACCAAGATTTCATTGTCCATCACAACAGGGAGCTCCAGGCCCACTCGGAATTGCAGGACTTACTGGAGCACGAGGTCTTGCAGGCCCACCAGGCATGCCAGGTGCTAGGGGCAGCCCCGGCCCACAGGGCATCAAGGTGAGTGTAGCTATCTTTCACTGGACCTTGGTTTCCTTTATGAAGACTGATAGTCTTTAGACATCACACGACCATAGCAAGTATGTAATGAACAAGTTTTCCTGTAATTAGATGTACATTCTCGATATTTTCAGTTTCAGGAAGCATGCATGTTATCAAGAGGCTCTGGAATCCAAAAACAATGCACATCATAGACCAACTGTGAACACCAACACAAATAGATTGATATCACAGGAAATATCTTGTCATCTCAAATACCTCTGTTAGGAAACTTGTCAGCATTCTTCCATTTGCTGACTGTCAGTCTTGAAGGGGAAAATAATCTCAGCTTGTAGACCTGTGATTCCTTTAATTGATACCAATTATCCATCAACTCAATTTATTTTATTCTCCTGACTTTCTTTCACTGATACTTCTATAACATCCTAGGGCTTAGCGTCTTAAATATCCATTTAGCAAATAGGGTAATAAAATTGTATTTTATTAGGGCTCACATTTTGACACTTTGAGCACCCTTTTAAACTGATAGTCATATAATATTGTAGTGAAATTACAATATAACATTTAAGTCTATTTGATTTATATGAACATATCCAATAAATGTATATTCTTTAAATAGAGCCAAACATTTGATATAACCTAATTCTAATGGGCACCATAAACCTGTGGTTTCATGATGATTAATCGTTATTTTTTTCTTACAATAGCCATGTCTACTTATGCACCTCATATTAGGATGTATTCGAATATGATAATCAATGTAATTACTCAGGCATCCAGGTTCATTGAACAAGTTAGAACATACAAGAAGTTTGTTCCCCAAAGCATTTTTCCTCTGGCAGGGATAGTTTTAGGAACAAATTCCATAAGAATTGAATAATACAAAGTTCATCCCTGGGAAATAAAGACATCTAAAAGTATCGTATTAATTGATTTCCTGGAAAGAAATAGGAATTTCTTTCTTTGTACACAGGGTGAAAATGGTAAACCAGGACCTAGTGGTCAGAATGGAGAACGTGGTCCTCCTGGCCCCCAGGGTCTTCCTGGTCTGGCTGGTACAGCTGGTGAGCCTGGAAGAGATGTAAGTACTAGTTCTCAGAAAGTATCCAATGAGGCATGCTGTTGTTCAGTCGCTAAGTCACGTCTGACTCTTTGAGACCCTTTGGACTGCAGCACACCAGGCTTCCCTGTCCTTCACCATCTCCTGGAGTTTTCTCAAATTCATATCCACTGAGTCAGTAACACCATCCAATCATCTCATCCTCTGTCATTGCCTTCTCCTCCTGCCTTCCATAACATTTAAGCAAGGTTCAAATTGGCCTTACTTGGGTCTAGAAGTGTAAATATTGCCACATATCAAAGTTCACCTTCTTTCTCTAGTAATAAATATTCTTTCTATTACAATTTATTACAACTCAGCCTTAACTGTTCATGTTCTTTAATATTTATGCAGTGAATGATCATTAATGGAGAGGGATATGACCTTTAGCTAAATAAACTCTTGTTGGGGATGGGGAAAGCCCCAGTTTACAGCATTCCTTCCGGGTAAAAATATTCTGCGTATTATCTGTGATTAGTCCTTTCTTAAATTGTAGATTTTCATTATCTGCTTAAATTACTGTGTGTCGAGCTTTTATGTATTACCTCTCTCCTAAGAACGCTTTTTAGTTTCCTAGTCACTTCTTTCTCGCTTACCCTGTGAAACTGTAGTATCACGGGTGTACTGCCTCTCCATGTAGGCATTGTCAACCCTTGTAGGGCCACACCCATTGTCACATCTAAGATTTTTCACTCCAAAGAACCAATTTTTATTCTCTTTAGGAATGATATTTTACCCATTGAGAATGTATGGCTTCAATGGTATTTAAATAGTTCCAAAAATTTTGATTTCTTTTCTTATTTTTTTTCTTTAATCAGGGAAACCCTGGATCAGATGGTCTGCCAGGCCGAGATGGAGCTCCAGGTGCCAAGGTATAATAAACCCAAGTACAGTAATTTTTTTGTAGGTTTTAATTATACCTTTTAATAGATGTAATTAAAGCAATAACTGCTGATCAGATCGATTTTGGAACTGTGATCTTGTCCACAGGGTGACCGTGGTGAAAATGGCTCTCCTGGTGCCCCTGGAGCTCCTGGTCACCCAGGCCCTCCTGGTCCTGTCGGTCCAGCTGGAAAGAGCGGTGACAGAGGAGAAACTGTGAGTTCTAATGAACACCATCGTTCCTTACTTATCCGTTTTCCGCAATAAAGAACTCAGTAGATAGACGATAGAATGTCATATCTGCCAACCGAAAGATCTACTCTCATTTGTTTTACAGTTTTGTATACTAGTCATTCCTTAGACAATTGTGGTGACAAAGATACATGAGAGATTTCTGGCAATAGTCAATGAAGAGTTCATTTTTTAAATTCAAAATGGTATTAATCACACCAAGTGTATATCCGCTTCATCAACATATAGTTGAACTAACAGGATGTTCTCTTTTTCCTGTTTAGACCCCCAGGTAAAGCTATAAACAGGTCAAGGATTTGTAAGGAAAAAGTAATACTAACTTTCAGTAATATCAGCAAGCATACCATTATTCTCCCACAATGAAAAGATTAGCATTTAAATAAAACAAATCTATATCAAAAAGCAAACACCTCCCCCTGTGTTTATTTGTGTATTTTTATTTTAGGGCCCTGCTGGTCCTTCTGGGGCCCCAGGTCCTGCCGGATCAAGAGGTCCTCCTGTGAGTTTTTGTTTGTTTGTTTGTTGTCTATTTTAACTAAGTCTATGGTGTAGGAAACAGTCTATTTTCTAGCATGTTCAGGAAAAAGGGATGAATAAATACATAACTATGGAACCAAATTTAAACTGTCCTTTGATGAAACAGAAAGCAATTTAGGATCTAAAATGTCCTTGGGGCCGTGTGTATACATGGCAATTATTGGGGCTCTATACAATTCTCAGTCCAAAATCGAAGCAACCACAGCATTTTGTATAGTTGCACGTACGCAGTCTGTCGATGGGACTTCTCGCTTGTAGAATATTATAAAATGGACTTAATTGTTGTGAGTTCTAATTTGTTTTTCCGACGCGTGTGTGTATGATCCTAATTTGAAATGTGTTTGTAAAGGGTCCCCAAGGCCCACGCGGTGACAAAGGGGAAACCGGTGAGCGTGGTGCTATGGGCATCAAAGGACATCGCGGATTCCCTGGCAACCCAGGGGCCCCCGGATCTCCGGTAAGTGCATCCGCTGTGCTAGAAAGTCCTCTCAATGCATTTTCACTGATGAGATAGGCACACTTTAGAGATCAGTAATGGAAGAATGTTCATCTCTAAAAGCCTATGCTCCAAGAGATTAGAAATCAATTTAAGGGCTTATTTGAAATAGTAGTTGGCATGAGACAATGGGGAGAATAAGGAAAAAGAGCTCATGGTTCATCTTGAGCCTCAAGTTTCTTGATCTGACCTTGAAAATACAGTTCACTGAGCTTCTTGAAGGCATCACTCAAATGCACCTTCCTTTCCTTTCAGGGTCCCGCTGGTCATCAAGGTGCAGTTGGCAGTCCAGGCCCCGCAGGCCCCAGAGTATGTACAAGAGAGAGAGATTGGAAGTTCCATGTTTTAACATTTTCGCACTGCAGGGAAGTATTCTAGCATTGTGATATCATGTTCATTTCTTAGGGACCTGTTGGACCTAGCGGGCCCCCTGGCAAGGATGGAGCAAGTGGACACCCTGGTCCCATTGGACCACCGGGGCCCCGAGGTAACAGAGGTGAAAGAGGATCTGAGGTAAGACATTACTTATAAACATGTGTATTTAATTTGCTATCATCTTCACATTTTCAGAAACACTTTGCAATATTTTAAAATTGAGATGGCTAGTTAAACACAATACAATTACCGAACTTAAGTTAGGAACTGAACACTGACTTTAGGACATTCTCCACCACATGAAAACTTCTCCACCACACTGCCCATAACAGGGAGCAATCAAGAAAACCTTCCTTACAGTTTTACTGATCAGATAACAGTTAACTGATCAGATAACAGTTTTAGCAGAATGAAAACTGTTCAGTGAATAAAAGGAAAATAGCTCAGTGAATAAAAAGAACTCTGCCACTGCTGATCTCATATTAGACAGCTCACAACTATGATCATCATAATGACAGGTTTAAAGTACTGATGCATTCCACTGCTCAAACAGCTTCAGTGATTATTCCTGTTTTGCTGCTTACACCATCATTTCTAACACATTCCTATCCCACGCCTTTGGGGTAAATGGAAGAAAAACTATTAACCCCACAAGTTACACAATTAAACACAAAGTTAAGTGGTTAACCCCAAAACACAAGGTTAATGATAAATCTGGGGTCAGAATCTAGGTTTCCTGATCATAACTCCTCTGACCTGTCAGCATTAGAATTGCTAACATCTTAGAACACATGATAGAGTAAAATTTGTGATCTAACACCATTTCTTCCTATACAGTAGAACACAATAAACTTCCTAAGAATGGATTATAGTTATAAATTGGTTAATATTCTATCAAAAAACAACCCAAACTTGTATCGAAATAATTATGCTTACACAATGTATTAATTCTTTGTAAGACATTTTATTGGGCTAGCAATGTATTCTTTCTGTGGATACCAAACAAGTTCACATCAATGACATATGTTCTTACACATCAGTGATGTATGTTCTTACTCCTTCTAGGGCTCCCCAGGCCACCCAGGACAACCAGGCCCTCCTGGACCTCCTGGTGCCCCTGGTCCATGTTGTGGTGCTGGCGGGGTTGCTGCCATTGCTGGTGTTGGAGCCGAAAAAGCTGGTGGTTTTGCCCCATATTATGGAGATGAACCGATAGATTTCAAAATCAACACCGATGAGATTATGACCTCACTCAAATCAGTCAATGGACAAATAGAAAGCCTCATTAGTCCTGATGGTTCCCGTAAAAACCCTGCACGGAACTGCAGGGACCTGAAATTCTGCCATCCTGAACTCCAGAGTGGTATGTTGGGGAAACTTTCACACTCATAGCAACAAGATAACAGAGAAAACTGCCTGTATTCAAATTTAGGGAAAAGGAAATTTTTACTGTGAGTAGAAGATATTATATAGCAGGAATAATCCTTAAATAGTGTTAGTTGAATTGAAACTCCTTGATGTTGTAAGAAAACATGAATTTTATAGATGTACTTAAACTGTAACATAAATTTGAAATATTCCAATATAGGAAAATTTAAAGACAATTTTGTAGAAATTTTAAAACAAATCATGTTTGGGCACATTTCTTCATATCATCACAAAGTTATTTGAGTTATAAACAACATATATCACTTTGTTCTCAGGATCAAATATTTGTAATTTGATGCAGTCATAATTTGCAATTTAATCATTGTAACCTATATTCATTGAAATAGTTTTTATAATAATCTAATTACTAAATTTTTCAAATTATGAAACTATCCCAAAGTTCCTCTATTATGCTACACTAAAAAGTAGAAATATGTAAAATACCAATACATTGGCAGTCAACATTGTGAATGCCTCACTCAGTCACTCCAGTTGAGTCAGACTCCTTGCGACTGGTTAGACTATAGCATGAATGCCTTACAAAATCATTGTGGCCTAAATCCCATTACTGGACTTCATAACCAATTCCATTGTCCTCTTTGTGACTATTCAGGAGAATATTGGGTTGATCCTAACCAAGGTTGCAAATTGGATGCTATTAAAGTCTACTGTAACATGGAAACTGGGGAAACGTGCATAAGTGCCAGTCCTTTGACTATCCCACAGAAGAACTGGTGGACAGATTCTGGTGCTGAGAAGAAACATGTTTGGTTTGGAGAATCCATGGAGGGTGGTTTTCAGGTAAGAAAAGATACGCCATTTTTCTTTAACTGATTTATCTTTGCTTCCCTAATTTTTTGTTCCTCCCATTTGTTCATCGCAAAGCAAAGATAGTTAATAAATAGAAAGGTGCAAAAGATTGTATATACTCAGATAGCAATTATAACTTGTTTCTCAAAACTAAATTAGATTAAATGATTCTTAATACACAATCACCTTTCTTTCAAATTTAAGATCTTCTTTACTCTGACATTATATATTATACATGCAATAAAAAGTTGTAGATAAAATACATAAACAATTTATATTACTGTGACCATACTCTCTGTATAAATCCACTAGGCATAATTGCTGCTAAAATGTTTGATCAGCTTTATTTGTTCCCCACCACAGTTTAGCTATGGCAATCCTGAACTTCCCGAAGACGTCCTCGATGTCCAGCTGGCATTCCTCCGACTTCTCTCCAGCCGGGCCTCTCAGAACATCACATATCACTGCAAGAATAGCATTGCATACATGGATCATGCCAGTGGGAATGTAAAGAAAGCCTTGAAGCTGATGGGGTCAAATGAAGGTGAATTCAAGGCTGAAGGAAATAGCAAATTCACATACACAGTTCTGGAGGATGGTTGCACAGTAAGTATCAGCATTTTTATAAGCATATCTTATGATGAGCTCAGCTTGCTCATTTAATCATGCTATTTTTAAAAGAAGGAATAAAAATAATGAGTGTGAACAAAAGATGGCATTCAGTGTGAGTTATATTGAATACTGATTCATTCCAGGGAAGGTTAAATGTCACAAACAATGAGTTTATCTTCTCAACCTCCTGGTGAAAACTAATTGCTATGAAAGCCATTGAAATTTAAACCCATGATATAAATTTTATCAGATAATTTAGATGGTTATTATCCATTCTACATAACTGCCATCATACGATCTCAATCTAAAATCTGTTTTTAATTTTAAAGGTTACTTTAAATCAACCCTTTGTTATTACCTTTATGAACAGAAGGAGAATTCATTCCTAATATTAATAATATATCACAAGTTCCAATGTAAGAGAACTATCTACTTCTTAGTAAACTAGCTCCCTACCTGGTAGTATTGATCAGAACTGAGGTTTCTGAGAAGGCACTGGCCTGTGGCAATCTCCCTGTTGGGTTTACCCTGAAGTACTGTAAGGCTTTTGGTTAATGATATGGTTTATCTGCTGGGAGGATTATCACTTTGAACTGGAGCAAGTCTTATATGTATACATTGCAAGTTACCAACTTTAAGTTGGTAACTCCCTTTAAGCAAAATATTTTTAAAACTTCATCAGAAAAACTAAATAATTGTAATGTCATTATCACTTACATTTTTTATTTGCTCTTTTTTTTTTTTTTACAGAAACACACTGGGGAATGGGGCAAAACAGTCTTCCAGTATCAAACACGCAAGGCCGTCAGATTACCTATTGTAGATATTGCACCCTATGATATCGGTGGTCCTGATCAAGAATTTGGTGCGGACATTGGCCCTGTTTGCTTTTTATAAACCAAACTCTATCCAAAGTCCCAGAAAAAGCTTCACACTCCATATGTTCCTTTTGTTCTAATCTTGTCAGCCAGTACAAGTGACCAAGTTCCAGTTATTTATTTCCAAAATTCTTGGGAAAAAAGTGTAATTTGACCAAAAAAGGATATTTGTTTTTGCTATTACACCAAATACAGTTCAAATGCTTATTGTTCTATTTTTTTACCAATTTCAATTTCAAAATGTCTCAATGGTGCTATAATAAATAAACTTCAACACTCTTCCAATAACACTGCGTTACATTCTTTGAATCCTAGCCCATTTTCAGAGCAATGACGGTGCTTACCATTAAAAGATTACCTTTCTTCTGAAACAGTCAAGCAAGAAATTAGAAAAGAACTTCCTGTTTCAACTACCTCAACCTGGTCAGAAACATAAATGAATTCTATGAGTCCCAGAAGATGAAAAATTTGTATGAAATGCCAAAACTTACGTTCCTAAAATATTGGTTTAAAAAAAAGTAGAATGTAGTGCAAGAATTTAAAGAAATAGTTTTGAAGCCATAATTAATCTTGAATATCAACTGCTTTTAAAGGTGCTTTTCTTTTTTCTGGTCATTGCTGGTCAAGTTTACCAATATTTGGCAAGTCTTTAAAGACACGTGGTCTGGTGCTAATGTATTTTCACTTTGAAAACTCTAGGTCAGAATTGTTGCCTTGCATTCAAAACACAGTTGCACCATCTGTACTTGTCTCCTGTCAAAAATGTTTCCTGGTGTATCACTGCAGGAGACACTTTCCCTGCATCCTGTGAAAGTCAACAACAACAAAAAACTAATAAAGGGGCTGCTTTTGTCACAGTAACACAGAGAATGTGTTGAAATTAAACTTTGTAAGCTTGTATGTGGTTGTTGATCTTTTTTTCTGACAGACACCCATAATAAAAGATCATAATAAAACATTCCTGGCTTTTGTCAGCTTTTCATAGATGTACGTTTGCACTCAGGAACTCCAGTGATTTTTCCTGGAAAAAGCATATTGAGTCTTAGCTCTCTCACTTAATAATACAATAATGCTCCTTCAGGAATATGAGATAATATAACTTATGATGGAAAGAGAGATAATGCTCAATGGGGAATCTTGCAGATTTTTAGATCATATTTAACAGAACTCCTTGGGACATGTGGAAAACCAAGGGCTTCTATTTGACACAATCCCTGGAAATAGTAACATGGTAAGTTAGCGAATCCCTAAAGTGGGAGTAATAAAGGAGGAAATTTCTGGTAATTTAGAAGAAAGTAAGCTGGGTCTAGCAAAACAGAGCTTAACATTGAGAATAATTGCAAGGTTAGGCTTTTTCTACCACTTCTAAACACCACCTCATTGCCCTCTTGGATCAGGGCAATGTAAGTTATTAATTTTCTCCACCAACACATTATTAATTTTTTAGCTACTGTAAATAATAGCAGTATCATCTTACATACCGGACTTTATAGTTTGACATTTATTCACTCTATGATTAATAATAATACTTTCAAAAATAAAAATGCCATCAATCATATGCCAAGACTCTTTGTCCACCTATCCTCTAAGCTCAGCTCAGTTCAGTTCAGTTCAGTCACTCGGTTGTGTCCGACCCCATGGACTGCGGCACTCCAGGCTTTGCTGTCCATCACCAACTCCCAGAGCTTGCTCAAACTCATGTCCATCGAGTTGGTAATGCCATCCAACCATTTCATCCTCTGTCGTCCACTTCCCCTCCCCACCTCAATCTTTCCCAGCATCAGGGTCTTTTCCAAGGAGTCAGTTCTTCTCATCAGGTGGACTTTCAGCTTCAGCATCAGTCAGTCCTTCCAATGAATATTCAGGACAGATTTCCTTTAGGATTTATTGGTTTGATCTCCTTGCAGTCCAAGGGACTCTCAAGAGTCTTCTCCAACACCAGTTCAAAAGCATCAGTTCTTTGGTGCTCAGCTTTCTTTATAGTCCAACTCTCACATCCATATATGACTACTGCAAAAATCATAGCTTTGACCAGATGGACATTTGTGTGCCAAGTAAGGTCTCTGTTTTTTAATATGTAGGTTGGTCATAGCTTTACTTTCAAGGAACAAGCGTCTTTTAATTTCATGGCTGCAGTCACTATCTGCAGTGATTTTGGAGTCCCTCAAAATAAAGTCTGTCACTGTTTCCATTGTTTCCCCATCTATTTGCCATGAAGTGATGGGACCAGATGCCATAATCTTTGTTTTTTGAAGAGTTAGTTTTTCTTTGTTTTTTGAAGAGTTAGTTGATTAGAAAACTTAATTTTATATGCAACTTTAATTCTTTCATGTCTTACCATGTAATGTGGCATATTTCCAAAATCCAGGGCTTAGGATGTGGATATACTTAGGAGCTCTATAAGTGTGTACATGTATTTTAATTGAATGTTCTGGATTTATTGTGCCAATGATCACACTAAAATTAAGTGTAAATTATTATTTGTACATATATGAATCCATAATATTGACTTTCTGATCAAATATTTTCTTATCTCACTTAAAAAGTATCCATTTTTGTTATTCCCACATTTTTTTAATTACAACAAATACTGGAATCTTATTTTAAAAAAATGAAAAGTAATACAAGTAAGAAGAATGATGGTGGTCATAGCTGTAGTCAGGGCAGCAACAGCCAGGTTCCTAAAAGAACTTGGCCAGTAGTGACAGAAATGGTATCCAGTGCCCAGTTCTTTGGTTTTACCAGGCTGCTTCTGGAGTGTGATTTTGAAGATGGCTCTGGATGTCAACATTCTCTTCATATCTGTTCATTTTATGAACCTGGGTTCTATAGCTTTCTCTGAATTTTCCCAAACTTCAAATAAAATCTATAAATTACATTTCTACTTAAATAAGTCAAAGTTGTTTAAGGTTTTTGCAACTAAGAATCCTGACTAGACTAGCAATTGATAACAGAAGTGATGGCAGGGAGCAGGAAAATGGAAAATTCGGGGATCAAATGTTTGTACTGGTTAGGGATCAATGTAAGAAAATCCAAGTTGTATCCTGGGATGAGAAGTCAGTGGTCCATGGGAATAGGATTTATCATCTCTGATTTCCTGGAGTGATTTGCACTTTGAAGCCAAAACTTAAGAAGATGAATAGCCTCTGCTATACAAAAATATATTTAAATTTCATGAGAAAGTGCAGGACTCATGTGGGTATGGCTGTTTTTCTAGTGATGCACAAAAAAGTAATAAGTTCAAATCCCTAACTTCTTGACTCAAGGTGCAGAAAGAAAAGCTATAGACTTTCTCTGTACAATAAAAACAATTTTACAATAAAAACATAAATTAAAATGTATTTTAAAACTCATCCCTTTGTAGAAGTCTGAGATAACTGAAAAGCAAATATAAATTGTGATTCTGCAGATCACAAAACTTCACCATAAATCTAAATGGATTTTCTGACTAACTGTTAGATTGTTGTGTAATTGGGAAATAAGAGGACCCAGGAATTTGCATGGGGTTAATGCTCTTCAAACATTTCTGGTTCACATTATGTTTCTCTAGCCTTCTTAAATAAAACCCTTTATTTCCTGTCTGGTAATAATTCTTCTCTTGAAACACAGATGTCTATGTGAAAAGACGGGTTCTCCCCAAACCTCACTTCCACCACTGTTTATTGTCTCCAGATTTATAACTAAAGTCAGATTCCAGAACGCTTCAGGGGGGCAACAATCAAAAGGCCAACCTCAGGAGGAGGCTTATGCATGAAAGAATGGGAGAATTTAGCTAATTAATGCTGTAAAATTTGGGCCATATGTGTGTAAGTGTGTGGTGAGGTTACTAGGCAAAGGAGAATTGTGCAATCCAGATCAGACAAAATTTATCAATATGTCAGGGTAACAGAGAGTTCTAGGAAGATTATGATTATGAACATGGCTGGTTGACTGAACCAGGCCTCAGTGACAGCCCAAAGTAAATGAATTTGAGATATCAAATTGGCAAAAGGAGACTGTAGCTCAAAATATTCAGATAGAATTTTGGAATGGTTTATCATCTGTAACATACCATTCACCTTCAAATTTATGTTCTCAGGGTGGACCACCAAGGTCTTGAGAAATGAAAGGCAAATGTGTGACAGCATCTTTGAAAACCTTCTTGTAAGAGTGTCTTTAGCCTGGAGATGGAAGCAGAAAAAACCCAGCTGACATAAGCTTCTTGGAGCTTAAGTTTCAATGGAGTTGACAGGATTACATAAATTTCAATGGAGTTGACAGGATTACATGCCAGAGGCATCTCTAGATTACCAGAAAGGAAGTGAGAAGAACTGCAGGGTGACATGGTTTAAAAAAAAAGTCGAATTCCGAAATGTCTTTGGTGTTGGTTAATTTATAATTATAACCTATTTGATAGGCCCTATTAGATGGGCTGCCTGGGGCAGTTTTACTTAGTTTTTTATAAACAAAAAAATTCAAAAAATTAGTGCAGGTGAAAAGAGAGCTTAGCTGAGCAACCACACAGGCCACAGTACTTTCACCCAATTCCCAGACGATGAGTTCACAGACCAGCACCTTCAGTGAGGAAGCTCAGTGCTTTGAAGGCTGTCCTGTGCAGAAATGACACAGCTACAGGGCAATTACCAGGGGTCAAGCACCATCCTAGTCACTTCACACATTAATATCACTCACTTCAATATCCTGTGGGGGTTATTATCTTCATATTAACCAAAAAAGGGAAAATAAGGCATGAGATTTTGGTAATTGCCCAAGTTCACCTTGTTAGTAAGAGGGAAGGTTAAAATTCTAACTCAAACAGTATAACTTGGAACTAAAACTCTAACCATGTAAATAAACATGTTTATTTAAATGTTTATTATAAAATGCTTATTAAACTGTTTCTACAAAAGGAATCTAAGCTACCATGTTATAGACACACTAGGGAAAAGAAATGCAATTCAGAAATTACTGAAGAGTAATTATAAATTATCACCAATTCCTAGATATTCAGAATGTCACTCTCAGCTTGAGTTGGGATTTTGATTATGTACATCCAGGATGATGCTAATTCATGCTTATTTCACATGAGCATGCATTTATTTAGTAAGCCACTTAGTCATCTACTGTGTACCATTCATTGAGAAAATATCCTACTGTAAGTGAATTTCCTACCATTACTTGACCATCCCTCCTCTATCTCTTCTTCCTCTATCTAGTCACTAGAGTGGATTAGTGATTCTAGTATGTCTCCCTGACAGTCTCATCTATTTCCACATCTTTACTTATCACTTCCATTGAAGGTAGTTCACAAATCTATATCTGCATTTCATGGAACTAAAGACCATATAGTTTATGGCCTAACTAAGATCCCAACTAAGTTTTCAAATATTTCTCATGAGACAAGCAATATACTTGAGGATCTTGAAGATCACTCTAAGCAGTATGTGGCAAGTCACTTCAGTCGTGTCCAACTCTTTGTGACCCTATGGACCATAGGGTGCCATGCTCCTCTGTCCACGGGATTCTCCAGGCAAGAATACTGGAGTAGGTTGCCATGCCTCCTCCAGGGGATCTTCCTGACCCAGGGATTGAACCTTCATCTGTCTCCTGCCTTTGGCAGGCGGGTTCTTTACCATTAGCGCCACCTGAGAACCCCCCATTCCAAGCAGAGTGAATAGCAATTGCAAAGGCCTTGAGAGAAGGATGTTCTTGGTGGGTTCAAAGAAGAGCAAAGGCAGCGTGTTTGAGGCAGAGTTAGCACATGGGAGACTAGTACAAGAAAAGATGACAGAAATAGTGAGGGAGTGACTTCCCTGGTGGCCCAGTGCTTAAGAATCTGCCTTGCAATGCAGGAGATGCAAGTTCAATCCTTGATCTACAATTTAAGATCTCACATGCCACAGGGCAACTGAGCCTGTAGGCCACAACTAGAGAGCCTGCATGCCACTAGGAAAGATCCCGCATGCCACAACTAAGCCAAATAAATAAGAAATAGTGAGGGAAACAGATTGTATGGCATAACATAGGAAGGATGACCAAAGGTCCAGGCTTGCCTGGGAAAGCTCCAGTGTGTGCGGATTCTTTTCATGTTTCATAGTATTGAGGATCTGGGGATTCTCATAAGTATTCTGATTTGATAATATTATGGGACCACCCTACTTTCATTTGGCTGTTGTGAGGATTTTTGCCTTTGCTTTCAGTGAGATGAGGAGCCATTGAGCAAGTGGATGACACAATTTGGCTTATAGGTTTAGAATGTTGCTGCATCTGCTCTCTTGAGATAACAGCATGTTGGAGCAGAATCTATAAGAATAGTTAGGAGTGTAGTGCAATAATCTGGGCCAAGGATCATGGTAACCTCCACCAGGATGGTAATAGTGGAAGTGATGAAAAGTAGTTGAGTTATGGATCTATTTTGAATACAGAGGCAACAGGAAGTGCTAAAAAATTGGAAGTGTGGTCTAAGAGAATGAGAGATGCAATCATGAATTCAAAAGTTTTGGCCTGAGTAACTTGGAGAATTGCTAATAGCTACAATTGAATACCTGAACAAGAAGATGGATGAGGTTATCAAGGTGAAAGATTTGAGAAGATAAAAGAGTTTACAGGGCTTCCCTCTAGCTCAGTCAGTAAAGAATCTGCCTGAGAGGCAGGAGACCCAGGTCTGATTCCTGGGGCAGGAAGATCCCCTGGAGAAGGAAATGGCAACCCACTCCAGTATTCTTGCCTGGAGAACCCCATGGACAGAGGAGCCTGGCAGGCTACAGTTCATGGGGTCACAAGAGTTGGACACAACTTAGCAACTAAACCACCACAAAAGAATTAACGAAACAAGGCATGTTAAATTATAATGGCTGTCAATCACCTAAGTAAACTTGACGAGTTAGAAATTATATACAAATCTAAAAGTTAGAGGAAAGGTCCAAGTTAGAGAAATAAATTTAGGAATTTCAGCATATGCATGGTTTTTATATCTACGCAAGTGTGTGCAATCATAAAGTAATTGAGTGTGGAAAGAAAGGAGAACATAAAACTGAACTCTGGAATATAGGAATATTTACTGGTTGGAGAAGTGAGGATGAAGCAGCTAAGGAGATGGAATAGGAATGAAGGGAAAGCAGGAAAGTGTAATGATCTAGGTGTCGAGTGAATAAAAATGTTTGTTGCTTAAATTTCAGAATTATAGCACTTCAAGAGGATAAGGAAACTTAAGGTTGATATATTCCAAGGCTACTAAGTATGGATTTTAAAAAGCGAGATCAGGTGAGGTTATATCAGTTTTCCTATGTCCTATAGATGTCAAATAATTATATTATCAAACCTTCTAATTCATGGTTATAGTATCACTTTATTATCTCTTTGTTGATGAAGAAGTGAATACAGTTCTCTTTACCTTCAAGGTAACATTTAAGCAAAAACTATTTCACTTATAAAATTTCATCCTTGAGGATGAAATTTTTGCAGTCATTAACAGCATTTCTGAAAATTGGAGAAAAGTAAGAAGAAAAATTAATTATCTTCATCTCACATCAGTGGATACTTCCTTAAAATCTTCTTTATATATGCTGATATAATTGTGACAAACTACACTTGCAGTTTTGCATACTGCTTATTTCATTTGACACAATACCATTTTATCCATGAAAAAAAAATTTTATTTGGGTTAAAATTTGGAAAAATATAGAGAAAAATTAAAGTAATGGCTCCAAAGTCAGAAATAACATCAAAGTGACTGTACTTTTATCTAGTTTATGTGAAAATTTTACTTGTCTGAGTTCTATCTTAGAGGAATGTACTTATTTTTAAAAGTGAGTCATAAACTTTGAAAAACTTTATTGGTTCAAACATAACTCTCCATTGAGTCATAGCTCCCTGAGCTTGATACAACATCAGTGAAAATATTTTATATTATGAAACATACATGAAAGCTCTTCCCAAATCTTTGTTTCCCAATTTACCACAACTGAGGTTTTCAGAAATTTTTGAAGAACCACTTGTAGAGTCAATGCCATAAAGATTAAAAAGAAGCAATCATCCATAACCAATATTTTTTAAATAAATTCTTATGTGATTATATTTATCCTCCTCCTTTTCCTTCTCACCTCTTTAAATCTTGTTCAAAAAATATTTTCCTTTAAACTCCTGGATGTTTTCACTAAAATACACTACATGACTTGGCATCTTTTAACCTGATATTTATTAACAGAAAAAAGGCTACCCTATGTGCTCCATAAAATTTATAAATGGGGGTTATTATATTTCACAGTTTTTAGTGACAATGGGAAAGCAATAAGATGCTTGTTTCAATTTTGAAAAGGAGATATTTCATAATTAAATAGGTGGGAGAAATAACAAAAAGATTTAAGCTCTGTTTTAGACTAGGTTCCCTGGGAACACTCTAAGATGACGACTTAGATGCATATTTAATGGGGAATCATCTCAGAAGACAAAGAAAGTCACATTTGAACAGAATGAGAGGCTGACCAACATATAATTGACACTGAGACAATCCAAAAGAAGCTCTGGAACCAAGATGACCTTTCAGAGTGGTTGTAATTCACAGTAAGAAGGATGTATCTGCGTATCCTTGGCTCAGGTGGTAATTGACTCTGGCCAGAATCTGGAAGGCGTGGGGAGTGGGAGGACCTTCTATAAAGCAGTCTTGTTGAATGAAAGAAATTTTCATTGAGGAGCATGCCTGTGAGTCCTCAGTAACAATATTTCAAGGAGCTGATGCTTTTACTTTAAAGAGAGACTATGAATGGAGCAACACATTACCTACTATGAGCTCCTACTCCATTCTCAGCACTTTGCCAAACACTATAGGGAAATATAACATATGATTCCTCCTTAGGAATGTCTTGCCTAGAAAAGATAAGTTGAACCCATATGAAAAGGTACAAAAGCCTTCAACATGGTGAACAATTAAGTGCTATGTTACGCTGGGCCAACCATCTGAGATATAGATAGTAGGTGAGAAAAGGAATTGGCCAGTGATGATTATATTGTTATAACAGTCTTGGTTAAGAATATAAAACTTGAGTTGTGCAATAAAGAAGTAAGATTTTGGTAAACTGTAGAGAAAAGGAAAGCCACTTTAGGAAACAAGAAAAAAAGAGAGGAGAAATCAAAGTAGGAATGATTATTCCATGCCCACAGGATAGTGAAGAATCCAGGCTACCTAAATCTATTTGTTTTCATCCACAACATTGTTGAGCAATTAATAAACCTCAGAACCAAGTACTCAAGAAGCTTCAAGGAGAATGAGATTCCATGAAATATAGAAAATAACCTATCACAAGACTCAAAGTAATAAGTTTTGTTAGAGAGATCTAAGGCACTTAAGGACACAGGAAAGGATCCATCATGTCTACTTTGAGGCCCTTGGGAAAGGCTATGTGAAATATTTGGCGGCTTATATTAGCCTGGTTTCAGATGAAACACGGGTTTCATGTGGTGGTGTAAGAAATAGGCTGGAAGTAAAGTCTGGACCAGAGAGCTTAGCAAAGCAATAGGCTTTGTCTTTTTTTTTCCCCCTTAATCTGCATCTCAATGTAAACCCATATAAACATTTTAAATATTGGAAGGCTTTTGCTTGAGGAATGCACAAGGTCAAGGGAAGTGAAGTGAAACAGAATCAGATTTTACAGCCAAAGAGGAGATACCTACAAAACCTACCATGAAAGGAAGAAGGATGAAAGGACATTTTGGGGAAGAAGAGGATGAGACTAAGGAACCTTGGCATGGCACATTTATTTTCAAAGACTAGACTGAGGAAAGACTCACAGTGTAGATATACTTGCTGGGAAAATTGGGTTAAGAGGGAAAAATGAGGACAGCAAAAGGACATCAGAAGTCATGGAGAGATGTTTCTTCTTAACACAGACGGGCTCAGTGGAAAGTTACACAACTCCAGTCTTACTCACCACCCTCTACGTGGCAGTTCACCATGACAGTGATTCATTTGGAAGGGTGGTTGAACACGATAAAATGTGTGGCTGATTGGAGTATACTAGGTCAGGGGCGGCTAAGTAGATTTGGAAAGTTTCCTTATACAGATGGTCGATGAAATCATCTGGCTCCAGAATGAAATCATTAGGGAGCAAAACTTCCAAAGGAAAGGGGAAAAGGACAGTACAGTGAGTCTGTGATGGGAGGGGTGATGGGGAGAAAGCATCACCAAGAGTCAGATTTGACATCCTGTGGTTCTTAATGGTTTAAGAAAAGGAGGGTTTAATTTTGAGGACTAAGGTTGTGATTAATTCAGTGATTAATTCATGGGATATGAAGAGACAAAGGAAACGAAACAGAAGGACACTTATCATCTGTGCCTTAGATAAAAATGATGCGGGTCTGATTTTCACATCTTGTCTTGAACTTAAACCACCTGGAAACTTTCCTCCGTGGTATCAGCAAGAGCATGGAATTGAAGGAGTGAAGGCTGCGAGAACCCACAGAGCACAGCACTAGGCAGAGAAACTTGTCAGATGTCTCTGGGAGGGGTTTGGACTGCAGCTTCCTATCTGAATCTTCAGGGCTTACATTTGGACTACAGATGTCTTCAATTTCTGTTGCATTTTTTTCTCATTAAAGTGACTAACAATTGTGGTCATTCTGTATCTCCAGCTGCCTCTCATTATAAGATCTATCTCATAACAGTTCCAACTCTTGGGAAAATTGTTCACATTGCAGTTCTACCTTCCTCTATTTACCTTATGGAGCCACATTTATTTTACTTCACATATGTGCAGACCAATTTCTTATAGTATCGATGGCATTTAACCATAATTGCTTATATACATGGGCTTTTGATATACACTCCTTAAATTGTGGTGAATCATTTCCTTGAAAAAATAAATGCACTTTTTTTGGTTTTGATTTTTTTAACTTCTAAGAGAGACCCATGGTAAGGCATCTATATGAATTAAGTATCTTTTGAGGTGTTTGTTAATGGCATCAAAATAAAATCCAGCAGAGAATTAAAAGCACGAATTATATAGGATTATGCTTAATTAGTACAATTTCATCTTCAGAGTTCCTTATTATAATGGTCTCACTGGTGTCTTTGTTTAGATTGATTTTTCAACCGGAACGTTCATCTTTCTTCATATTTCTTTCTATTGGTATTCTTGAATTTAGTCATGAAAGTGTAAAAATGAGGAACTGCATTATTGACAAGCACCAAGGAAGGTTTCCGGCAAGCTTTTCCAGAATTCATGTCATATCTTTAACAACCAAGGTTCGGGACACTATAACCAAGAAATAATATTCCTAGTAATAGGAAAACAACTTTTCTTTCTCTCTTTTCCCCTTAAACAGCAACATTTCCCGGTATCTGCTCTGGCTCACTGCTCTCCTCTGACATCCTTCTTGAGTGATCCCATTTCCACCCAAAGCTTTAACAACTCCTTGATGTGATGGCTCATATAAATCTCTTGCTGCCTCACTCTCTCACTCTTGCATCAGACTTTGTTGATTCTATTTCTTACAAATCTTCGAGTTCATCTCTTTCTCCGTCCTCAGTAATATTGACTTCTCATTCCCTGTTTCATTTTCTCCAATTTTGTTCTAACTAACCTCTCTGTTGTCAGTCTCACTCAGGTTAAAAATTTTCCCTGAATAATGCTGCCAAGGTGATCTCTCCAATATACAAATCACAATATGTATCTTCTTTGCTTAAAACTTCAGTATTTTGCAATAAAGATTCTATTGATATTTTGGGTGGTTTAGATTTTGTTCAAAGGGATTGGTCTGCATGCAAGATATTCAACATCATTAGCCCAACCACAAAATGCCTAGAATAGTTCTCAATTGTTAAAACCATGAACACATTTCCAAGGCCCCTCTGGAGAGAATGATTACACACCCAGCTGAGAACCAAAAATAGTTACCAAAGAAAAAAAAAGACTTCTTCAGAATAATTTTTAATCTCTTTAGCTTGACATACTTTCATGGTTCCTCTTTCTGCTTTATTTCCAAACAATCCCCATGTCAGCCTACATGGGATTCCCTGAATAAGCCACATCTCCTCTTAAGAACTGCATGCCCTCGTTTATGTTCTTTACATCTGGTGTACCTCACTGCTCAAGACACTGTCTTTATCCTTCAAAACTCATTGAGGGAAAATGTTTTCCAGATAGTCTTCCTTGCTCCACCTCTTCTTCAAATCTCAGCCTACTTTAGATGGCTTAGTTCTGTGGTTCCACTGTCCATACTTTATTTAGGTCACCTATCACCACGTATTTACTCCATTCGGTTGATATATTGGTCTATTTTACCCACAAAATTATAAAATGGTAACACCAAAGCATAGAATGTCTTCCTATAGCATCAACTGGATACTACATTCCAAACAAAAAATAGGTACCAACGTTCTTACATTAACTACACAAGCAAAACGTGCACTCACAGCAGATTCTTAGGCAGTAGTGTGAATTAATTGGGCTTCCCTGGTGGTTCAGTGGTAAGAATTTGCCTGCAATGCAAGAGACACACAGGTTCAGTCTCTGGGTCAGGAAGATTCCCTGGAGAAGGAAATGGCAACCCACTCCAGTATTCTTGCCTGGGAAATCCAGTGGACACAGGAGCCTGGCCAGCTACGGTCCAGGGGGTCATAAAGAGGGGAACACAACTGAGTGACTGAGCACATATGTAAATTAATTGGCCACCATTGTGAAATTGATTGTGTTATGTGAATTTTAAGTTCTGTTCTATTTTATATTTGTGTCTGCAACTTTTACAAATGATATTTTAATCCGTTCATCATCCATTAAAATTCATGGTCCTGGAAGATATCCCATTGTGTCCTGTTCTTTCTCCTGCCCCCAGATCACTTCTGGTGGCAATATGTACTCACGTGTACAGGAACTCTAAGTAAACCACTTTGATAAAATGACTTTAACTATACTTTCCATGTCCAGTGAGAAAAACAGACAGAAGTGTATGTGTTTTCCTGCATCTTCTTTTACACCTAGCAAAATCAGATATTTTAGTACTTGTTAAATTCTGATAGAATTTAATATCTTACTGTTTTGATTGCATTTTTTATTTCTAATGACATTACATATTTTCCACATGTTTATTGGCCTTTCTATTATGGCTTTCTGAATTAGCTATATATAATTTTGTTTTTTGTACTGATTTTTAAAGGGTGTTTTTGCAAGTAAAGTATATGAAGTCTTTTCTGTCATAGTTATTACAAAAAATTTCCCCATTTGAACAAGCTCTTAAGCACACTTATTGAGAGTTTTATAGTAAGATTTAAAATGTAGATTTTAAATTTTGGAATCTTATTGTTCAATATTTTAAAATTTCCAAGATTATCAAACTACTGAAAATATCTTATGCAAATACTACATTTAGAGATTTTTCTAAAAATGGAAATATTCAGTCCACTGGGGATATGTCTTGGTTTAAGGACTAAGGGAGGAAACCATTCTTTAAAATGTAAAATGTCTATCAAGTAACTGTAACACCATTTATTGAATTAATAGTGAAGGACAGAGGAGCCTGGTATGGTTCAGTCCATGGGGTCACATAGAATTAGACACAACTTAGTGACTGAACAATAACAATATAAGTATATATTAAATTGTTCTATAGATTCATGTCTAAATACTTTTCTTTCATCATGATCGGTAACTTTTTATTTTTTATTTTTTTTTCATATCTAATAGGAACAATGAGTTGTTTTAGTCACCATTTCTGTTTGGGGTGGATTCCTTATTACTCTTCCTTATCACTTCCTTTCCTTATTCCTTATCACTATTTATTTTTTAAAAAAATAAATATTTTTATTCCAATGAGCTTCAAAATGGTTTTGTCATGTTTCATGCTTTTAGGATCTTACAGGGATTTTGAGTAAGATTGTACTTAATTTTTGCTTTGATTTAGGAAAAACTGCATTTTTCAAATACCAAGTTTCTCTATGTGAGAAAAAGGAGCAATTATTCCCATTTTACCTTATTTTAAATATCTTATTGCTTTTGTGGATAGAATCATTTCTTCTGATATGTTTTCTATTCAGTAATACAAATAGAAACAGTAATCATAATACCATAGTAATACATAAATCAAGCGTTAATATTCTCTAAATATACATTTCCAGTTATACAGTATTTATTTTCTCATCATTCATCCAATGAATGTATTTTGAACAAACACAAATACTAAGTAACACGTTGGATCCTTGTAAACAGCCCCCTGCCCTTTAATTAATAGAGAAGACTGACATTAATCAAATAGTCATATAATTATAGAAAGCATCATGATTTGTGCTATAAGGAAAAGAATACAAGGTGCCAAGAAAATTCTTAATGGGAGATGTTATCTAATCTGGGAGGTAATAAAGGGTGAGGAGTCCAGGAGTTCATGAGGATGCAACACTGAACAGAGCCCTGAAAGATGAGTACTGGTAAACCAGGCAAAAGAAATGCAAATGGCCTTTAACAGGGTGGGGAGCGTGGTTTAGGAAAGGGACAGAAAGACATTGTGTGTCGAGCAGAGAATAACAAAATGAAGCTTGAGAAAAAGGTAAGAAGTCAGATCATGTCAGAGCCCTCATAGACTGTTAGTAATTTTGTCTTAATCCTATAAGATACCACTGAAGCTTTTAAAGGGTGTGTGTGTGTCTGTGTCTGTCTGTGTCTGTGTTGTGTTGGTTGGTGGGTGAGGGTGAGGTGATGTATTCAGGTTTATACTGCAGCTTGATCACTCTGGCTTTCCTGGGAAGAATGGATCAGAGGAAGGCAAGAATGCCTGAAAATCTTTCAGGAAGCTATTGAAGGAACCCAGTTGAGAAGTAATGATACTGTGGACTAGGACAGTGACAGTGGAGATGGAGCAAAGGGTATGGGTAATAAGGAGCATTTAGGAAGCAAAATTCAAAATATTAGCAATAAGGATTCTGGCATAGTAAGGGAGCGAGGGATGACAGGAATGACCACCGGGTTTCTGGCCTGTCTAAGGCAATGAATGATGAGGCTCTTGCCAGAGATAGCAAACATAGAACATAAATCAGCTTTGAGATATAACTATCGTAATTTTTAAACACAATGAGCTACATAAACTCATCATAAGCTTCTCAGGTAGCACAGTGGTAGAGTCCCTCTGTCAATGCAGGAGATGAGGGTTCAATCCCTGGGTCAGGAAGATCCCCTGGAGTAGGAAATGGCAACCCGCTCCAGTATTCTTGCCTGGAAAATTCCATGGACAGAGAAGCTTGGAGGGCTGTAGTCCATAGGGTCACAGAATTGGACACGACTGAGTGACTGAGCACTCATGCAGGCACTTGCTACAAGTACTTCTGAAATCCAAATGAAGATGGTAAGTTAAACATTTACACAGGCATTTCTTGAACTCTCAGGAAAGATTTAGGTTGTATATATACATTAGAGCTACTAGCATTAGATAGATATGATATGAATAGGGGCCAGTGATGAGAGTATTGCCTGTAAGAGTAAAGAGAAAAGGGCAGATCCCTGGGGAATGCTGACACTGAAACATGGAGTAAAATGATGCATTGATAAAAGAGACTGGGAAGAAAAGCTGCTCTTGGGTAAGCCAGCTGGTCTGATTTAAAATATATATATATATATATATATACTGGCATGTCCCACATTCCACAGGTTTTAGCTGTCTTTGCAGAATTATTGCATTAGTTTGCCACTGTTGGATCTCAACCCCTAAATCAGTTTTTAACAGATTATTCTTAGTCTCTCCTAAGACGAATGGATGGTATCCGACTTGTTGGACATGAATTTGAGCAAGCTCCGGGAGTTGGTGATGGACAGGGAAGCCTGGCGTGCTACTGTCCATGGGGTCGCAAAGAGTCGGACACGACTGACTGAAATGAACTGAACTTAGTCTCTCCTGAAATTTTCATAATTTCAAAGAAAAGAATTATCTTGATATGTTCTTTTTTCATGGTGGGATAGAAACTCTAAATGAGGTGCTTCCAATCATCGATTTTGTTTCTTCCCAGATTTTTTTTTTTTTTTTTTGCCCTTGCTTTCTGCTGTATGACAACTTTCACTTGAAAAAAAGATGTTCTGTATAATTCATTTCAGTCTGTTTAAAATTTAGAATAAGTTACATTGAGTGAGTGAGTGAAAGTTGCTCAGTTGTGTCTCTGTGCGACCCCATGGACTATACAGTCCATGGAATTCCCCAGGCCCAAATACTAGAGTGGGTAGTCTTTCCCGTCTCCAGGGGATCTTCCCAACCCAGGGATGTACCCAGGTCTCCAGCATTGCAGGTAGATTCTTAACCAGCTGAACCACAAGGAAGCCCAAGGATACTAGAGTGGGTAGCGTATCCCTTCTTCAGTGGATCTTCCTGAACCAGGAATTGAGCTGGAATCTCCTGCATTGCAGGCAGATTCTTTACCAACTGAGCTACCAGGGAAGTCCAAGTTACATTGAAACTGACTATAATTTGCCAAATTTTGTGTTATATGACTTTGGGACTTTTTTGGCCTTGTTTGTGTTTTCTTTGCTGTTTTTCTCCTTTTTCTTCATTTCAGTTAATTGGCAAATTTTCATTTTTTAATAAAGTAATAATAAATTAATGTCACATCTTCCCCAGAGGCAGATTATTTTACTTTTGGTGATGTAGACTTGGAGGTGACTGTTAGACATGAAGAAAAGCAGTACACTTATCTAATGGGACCTATATATCTGGAACTCAGGCAAGGAATTTGAAGGCTCCCAGAATGGTCTGGGACAGCTTTTATTTATAACATTCCTGAGCTCCAAATAAGAAGTGATATGTCTATAGCTGGCAATTATTTAGTGCTTTGACTTAAGAGAATCATTACATGTTTCTGGTTTTTCTAGCTGAACTTGTACAAACTTGAATAGGTTCAACTTGGAGGAAATTTTAATACAAACAAAACTCACAAATATTTAGGTATATACATGTTCAAATATTCATATTCAAGATGTGGAGCTCAAATAATAACCAATTTGGAGAGAAACAATACTGTGAAATAAATGTTGAAGAAAAAATTCTGAAAACATTTAGGCTAAATTCATATGTGACACACTGAGACATATATTATCACAATTTATTCAACTATGAAAAATCAGCTGCTTTTCTCTTGTTATCAATAGGAACCACCCTGAGATTTTTAAGGGCATCGATGGTGAAATTAGTGTCACGCTGCCTTTGTGAGTGATGTTGCAGAATGATTTTCATTATAAGCCAGTATCTACGTGATGAAAGGCATTTGTTGTTTTATCTTTTAAACAAACAGCAAACAAAGAATACCACAGCACCTAACTTTTCACGACTGAAAATGAAATGGATCTAATATGTTCAAAGGAATTCCACAAAACGAAAACCATTGACATGACAAAAGCGTGCATTTAATTCAATGCTTTGCAGAGATACATGACTAAAGTTGTGTGCATGGCTTGTCCTTTGGGATGGTCCCAGTTGTTTATTTTTAAAGAAAAAAATAAAAAATGGAGCCAACAGAGAATTAAAGGGAAAAAAATCCTTGAGACATCAGGGGACCTACATGTTCTAGTCTAAGAAACATGCAAGTATTACACAACAGTCTGATACAGTATGACAGATGAGCAGTGAACAGGCAGTGGAGCAATGCCCCTTCTTTCAGAAACGGGAAATCTAACAGTTACGTTTTCACAAATGGTATTGATGAAACCATCTTTATTTTTAAAGAAATTTATAGAAGGAATTTTAGCACCATCATTAAAGGATAATAATAACAATACATTTTAGCCCTGCCTATCTCCAGTCTTGGAATAATCACAGACGCATAGCACCTTTTAGTACCTAAAATATAAACAAGTAGAGTAAGTCCATCCCAGCTTCTAGAGATGAGGTAGCTCATGCTAAAAAATGTTGGGTCATTTTTCCTAAGAGAGTTCAAAAACCAAATGTTCTAATTCCAACCATCACGTTTGATTAGAGTCAGCTCCACAACTCTGAGTTTCTAAATCTTTTTCTTCATTATAGGCTTTAGGAAGATGAGATTGTATATGTGGAAGACTCTCAACTAAGGGTCCCGAATATTTGTTTCTAAAGTTGTATGGGAATTATTTTGCATTATTAAACAAGAAAGTGCAAATATATTCAATGGTATACTCATTTAATTTCTATCTATATTGATAGATTGAGTCAATATAGGGAAAGGTAGCTTTAAATTTGAATGCAAACGAAGTCTAGATTTACCACATTTTACAAAAATTTAAGATCTTTTTTTTTTGGTCAGAAATCCTATTGAATATATACTACTTTAACATTCCATTTAAGACAATGAGAAATTGATATTTTTTCATGGTTCTCTTTAAAGAGTCTGTGTGTTAGTTATACAATATCAAGACAAGCATTCAGTTTCAATCACAAGGATAAACATTTTGATTTCATTTTTAATTGATCATCTGCAAATGAGAGGTCACAAAATTGTATTTTTCCAATTGCAGCCATGTGAAATAAACATTTTGTGATTTTATATACCCCACTCTTTAAGCTATCTGCCAGGAAGAAAAGTTTTCTCATAAATACTTAGCAACTTTGTCATTACATTGAAATGAAGAAAACGGAGATTTATTTATTCAATCAGTTTACTTTTTTAAAAAGGTGGTCATTGTCATTGGTCATCTTAAACCTAAACTGTTGTATTGAAAAATACTTTAAATCAATTAAAACTTGAGGATTGTAAGTAAAATAAATATTCTGAAGGATAAGGAGGCCAGGCACTTAAGACCATATATACAGTGCTGATGCAGAATCAGCCATTACTTCAAGAGTCTCAGGATCAGCTTCAAACAGTCAAAGTCTTGTGAATGGTGGTGGTCACTGATGGTAGGGGTGGTGCTCATTGTCGATGTATCTCGGCTTGCTTTACACAAAACAAACTGGCCCAATTTCAACGCCAAATTCTTGGTCTGTACTGCCAACATCCACAGGGGCAAGATCTATGATGGGCAAGCGTGCCACATTCTGCGTTCTATATTCAAAGATGGTCTTGCCCACGTTTCCATTTCGTTTCTGGAATTAAATGGTGCAGTGGGTTAATAGCATACCCAAATTAGTACAAAAATGTTAGACAGCAACTTCTAAACCAATTTTTATAATGTAAAAGCAATGATTTTTAGAGCACTATTTGGCAGTAAGAGCACTGCCAACATCAAATGAGATACTGTCATAGCTGGCAGGCATTTCTCTCATTCTTTAAATTGGGAAAAAGCCCTTTATTCTTTTGCAGCTTCCCAAATGGTCACTAACAACACTAAATTTCATAATTTGTTTCATAAATTATGAAAGCATTTTTGGTTTTCATGATTGAAACCAAAATATGTCATTAAATATTTTCTTTTTTATATATATAGATATGCAAGAGGAAAGACATACCAATCAGTATGACCTAAGGTATCAGAAAGACCTAAGGTATCTCAGATGGATTATGTATTTTAGAATCCAGGAATTTTAAGCATAGAATTGAGATTAAGTAAACTAAGTAATTTGCAGAACTGAAGTGAGTTTGCAAAAGAGCTGCAAGGATCCAGTCCTTTATGTTTTTCTTAAAGCCTCTAGCATGTTTCACATACCAACACACATTCAGGTTTATCCTAAGGAACAACTAATTGCTGTCCTGTTTATACACAGGGTAAATTTTCCCCCACCTCTAGTGCCATGGCAGTATTTTTAACAAAGTAATTTTTTTTTTCTTCAACCAGATCAATATGGATCAAAAGTACTTACAGAGCAAGAATCATGAAGAACTATGTATCTGAATCTAACGTTTCCCTCTGCTTTGATTTCTAAGTCATTTGACCCTTTGAGAACCACAGCTTTCTTCAAGTTCTTAGCTTGATCATCCATGTATCCTACACTGTTTTTACAGATGTAGGTGATGTTCTGGGAGGCTTCTTTCGATAAAAGGCGCAAGAAGGTCATCTGAGTAATGGCTGCATTAGGTGACTGGTGGTCTCCATAAACAAACTAGAAAAACAAAAAGAGTCTTTGTAATACATGTCTACCCCTCCTGAGTTCTTGTGATTGGACTAATTGACACAAGACAGATTAGCCACAGAAGAAGAAACAACTTTAACTTGGGACACAGAGGTCAGAGGTCTCACAGAAATGGGACCCAAGTAGGAGCCAAAGAAACAATAAATTTAAGAGGAATTGACAGAACAAAGAAACCTAGGTTTGGGTGCATAATTGGTAAGGAATTTAGTTTGGGCTTCCGTAGTAAATTACTAAGGAAGTAAGGATGTTTGTTTATACAGGCGTCTTGGTTCTAAATTCCCTATCTGTGGAGATAAGGTCATCTTTCTGCCCTCAGTACAGGGAGAGTTCACATGGGAGATTTATTTCCTACTTTCAGGGAGACAGAGAGCAGGATCAAAGCGTTCCTCTTGCAGCAACCATTACTTACATGACTTTAACTGAAAATGATCAATGTGTCACTGAAGCAAATTTTAGAGCAGCCTGCCCTGAGCCCCAATATATGTAACACTGATGGGTTTTATAGTGCTGTGTGTGAGTATGTGTGCTGATTTCAGACAAATTAATTTTGAAGGGTATTGCGTCTATTCTTTCACATAACAAGATATTCTACATATATATATATATATATATATATATCTTAAGGCTTCCCTGGTGGCTCAGATGGTAAAGCGTCTGTCTACAATGCGGAAATATCTTAAAATTTCTATGAATATTCACAAGTAAGAAACTTCATTCTTACTATCCCAACAAATGGTGGTGAAACCAAATATAATTATAACTCACCAGAGAAAGTTTAAGTATTTTAAAATTTGCTTCTCTATTTCTTTAAAAAAATATTGAATATTACTTTTTAGAAGTTATATACTTAAGCATAGGTTTGGATATTCAATCATGTATCAAAAATAGCTGATTGCTTTTATTGTCAGTTATGATAAAAATTTGGACTTAACTATTGGTAAAATTTTTTTTAACCCAACTGTTACATACTTATAGGAAATATGAATTACAAGTTTTCCATTAGCTAACAAAAACAAATAATCAAAAATAATTTTCTACAGGATATTTCCTACTTATCTTTTTATATAATATGTTAACTAAATTATATTCCTATTAGGTAGGTAAATTTAAAATTTTTTCCTGTTCTTTAAATAATGGTAGATCCTGCATATACCCAAAATGTCCTCATACCATGTTTATTATGAACATGAGTTCTGAGGAAATGTTCAGAGCAGAGTTAAGAAGAAAACTGCAAAGTTAAGCCGCCACAAAGAGATGTGGAATAGAATACTCATATTGCAATAGGAAGTGGCAAGACTAGTTAAGAATCTAAATACTGGACCATGAAAGAAACAGAGGGGATAAGACTCAAGCAAAAATATTAGGTAATATTATAATTATAAAAGTGTTAAGTTTAAATAACTATGAAGTTTACAAAGGGATTCAATTATCAAAAGTATCATAATAAGGATCTAATATTTATCCATAACTTACTAAATACCAGATACTATATACTTTATATACACACGCTTTATGTACACACAGAAGCTATGAAATAAATATTATCACTCTTACTTTAAAATGGCAGAACTGAAAACAAAAAAAGGTTAAGAGACTTTCTAGGTCCCAGAGATAGTAACAGATCCATGTATGAGTAACCTAGGTTTCCTGATGCTAAATATAATCCCTGTCTTCCAGCTATGGCAAAATCCCTTCAACTCTACTCCACAAGCAGTGTCACAGGCATTAAAGGAGCTAATATGAAAAATAATTACTTTTTTACATTCCATCAATTGAAAAATTATCATTCAAAACTATATTAATTTAATTCATAGCAATGTTTATGCAATGATATTGCAAATACAACTAATGAGAACCTATCACTTCCAATTATTAATAAACACAATAAAATAAACATGGTCAAAAAAATAATTACAAAAGTCCTAAGTCAATACTAAAATACAATAAATAAAGGCAAGTAATGAATACAACTTTAAGCAAGCATATTAAATTACCTGAGATCCTCGATTCATATCAAGACCATACCAAACAGGCTTATTATCAGGAGATTTGCTGGCCCACCAGGTTTTACGTGGTACACTGGATGGATTTGCTGAAATACATGTTTCTCCTGTTTCCATGTTGCAGTAAACTTTGATTGCATCTTCAGCAGATCCCTGGTTAGGGTCAATCCAGTACTCTCCTGTTTTCCAAAATAAAAAATATTTGCTAAATAAAAAGAATCTCAAACATGATTATGAGTCTCTAAAATAATTGACAGAGGACTAACTCACTGATTAAGGACTAACTCACTCTTTTAAAGTGAATCCCCAAAGTCTACAAGCAACAAATGCTGGAGAGGGTGTGGAGAAAAGGGAACCCTCTTACACTGTTGGTGGGAATGCAAACTAGTACAGCCACTATGGAGAACAGTGTGGAGATTCCTTAAAAAACTGGAAATAGAACTGCCTTATGATCCAGCAATCCCACTGCTGGGCATACACACTGAGGAAACCAGAAGGGAAAGAGACATGTGTACCCCAATGTTCATCTCAGCACTGTTTATAATAGCCAGGACATGGAAGCAACCTAGATGTCCATCAGCAGATGAGTGGATAAGAAAGCTGTGGTACATATACACAATGGAGTATTACTCAGCCATTAAAAAGAATACATTTGAATCACTTCTAATGAGGTGGATGAAACTGGAGCCTATTATACAGAGTGAAGTAAGCCAGAAAGAAAAACACCAATACAGTATACTAACACATATATATGGAATTTAGAAAGATGGTAACAATAACCCTGTGTACGAGACAGCAAAAGAGACACTGATGTATAGATCAGTCTTATGGACTCTGTGGGAGAGGGAGAGGGTTGGGAGATTTGGGAGAATGGCATTGAAACATGTATAATATCATGTATGAAACGAGTCGCCAGTCCAGGTTCGATGCACGATGCTGGATGCTTGGGGCTGGTGCACTGGGACGACCCAGAGGGAGGGTATGGGGAGGGAGGAGGGTTCAGGATGGGGAACACAGGTATACCTGTGGCAGATTCATTTTTATATTTGGCAAAACTAATACAATATTGTAAAGTTTAAAAATAAAATTAAATTAAAAAAAAAAAAAAAAGAAAGGAAAAAATAAATAAATAAAGTGAATCCCAGTTAAGGAAATACCTGCAGCTAAGAAAAAAGTAACCGTTATGCATTCAGGTCCTTTCTCCTTTCTATTCTAAGGTGACTGGCCAAATGTACCTAAGGCTCAAAACACAAAAATGTGAAGGAAATATCATCACACCCATTTTGTAGATTAGAAATTAAACCAAAAAGATAATCCATGGTGAGCAAGTAGCTTTGCCAAAATGGATGGATTCTCATTAAATTTACAGTCAATATTTTAGAACAAATAATAATTGAATATTAAAAACATAATGTCTTTTCAAAACTATTAAGTGAGTCAAACTCTAATCAGAATGCTATGAATTATCTCACTGGCCCTATTTATTTATTTAGGCCACATCATGTGGCTGCGGAATCTTTAAGTTCCCCCAGCAGGAATTGAATACATGTACCCTGCAACAGAAGCATGGATCTTAACCAATGGACTGCCAGGGAAGTCCCTCAATGGCCCTAAAATTGATCTCTGTTCAATATTATGTAGCATCCTATTTTAAATGGGAAAATAATTTGAAAAATAATAGATACATGTATACGTATAACCGAATCACTTTGTTGTCACTGGAAACTAACACAACATTCTTAATCATCTATGCTCCAATATAAAATAGTGCAAAAAATTGATCTTATCATGTAGAAGAGATCCTTGAAGTAGGCTACACCAAGTTAGTGCTTGGTGCTAGAGATACAGCTTAATAAATATGCAAACAAATACATTTTTGTGCATATATCTTTATGTATATATCTGTATGTATATGTATATTCTGTATATATATGTAAAATATATGTATATAGGTTATATTATATGTATATTTATATAAACATATGTAAATATATATAGTTTATATAATAGCATATGTAATATATGTATAATAAATATGAATATATGTATAAAATCCATGTCTGTATGTATATATAAAATATGCATTAAAAACTGGATTTTAAATGAATGAAGGGACATTGGTGGCGGGATGTAAAGTATAGACTTGGTAATCAAATGGCCTGTTCTGCAAAGATAACAATTTTAGCTATCCCTGTCAGCATCATTTCAAAGTTATTTGAAACACTTAAGCATTTCATAGCTCATTCCCATGGCCCTCTTATGGATCTTTCTTTTCCAGGTCTTATTAAATTAATCAAAATGATGGAATTTTGCAAACTTTAGGCATAGTGTTTACCACTAGGGGAAAAGACTTTAATTTCAAAATATTTTATAAAATAACCATAACAAAATTCTGCAGCAGATATTATTGAAGTATGATTTGTAGAACATTAAACTACATGAAAAGAATTCCATATTCAAATAAATCTGGGAAATAAGGCATACTCTATTCTACTATCTCTGGAGTATAACTGCTTTACAATGTTGTGTTAGTTTCTGCTGTACAACAAGGTGAATCATCCATACGCATAAGTAAATTCCCTTTTTCTTGGACCTCCCTCCCACCTCCCCTCCATGCCACCCACCTAGGTCATCACAGAGCACTAAGCTGAGCTCCCTGTGCTTTATAGTAAGTTCCCACTAGCTATCTATTTTATGCACAGTAGTGTATTTGCTGTGTCTTTAGTCACTAAATTGTGTCCGACTCTTTTGTGACTCCATGGACTGTAGCCATGGACTGTAGCTGACCACTGAAGCATTGATGCTTTTGAACTGTGGTGTTGGAGAAGACTCTTGAGAGTCCTTGGAATGCAAGGAGATCCAACCAGTCCATCCTAAAGGAGATCAGTCCTGAATAGTCATTGGAAGGACTGATGCTGAAGCTGAAACTCCAATACTTTGGCCACTTGATGCAAAGAACTGACTCACTGGAGAAGACCCTGATGCTGGGAAAGATTGAGGGCAGGAGGGGAAGGGAACAACAGGGGATGAGATGGTTGGATGGCATCACCGACTCAATGGACATGAGTTTAAGTAAACTCCGGGAGTTGGTGATGGACAGGAAGGCTGGTGTGCTGCAGTCCGTGGGGTGGCAAAGAGTCGGACACAACTGAGTGACAACTGAACTGAATTGGGCTGTTGCCTGTCAGGCTCCTCTGTCCATGGAATTTCCCAGGCAAGAATGCTGGAGTAGGTTGCTATTTCCTTCTCCAGGGGATCTCCCCAACCCAGGGATCGAACTTGTGTCTCCTGCATTGCAGACAAATTCTTTACCATTGAGCCAACAGGGCAGCCTGGGAGTGTATGTAGTCTCCTAATTCATCCCACCCTCCTCTTCCCCAACTGTGTGCACACATCCATTCTCTATGTCTGCATCTCTATTCCTGCCCTGGAACTAGGTTCATCTGTACTATTTTTCTAAATTCCACAGTATGAAAGTTTCTTTAAAAACTAAAAATAGAACTTTATTCTACTCTTGAGGATCCAACTATATGTTAGCATATTAAATGAGAATTATTGAGGAAACTAAACATATTTAACCTTGCTCAAGCAAGTATTTTTGACATTTACAGCACTACAAAATTATCCATATTTTAAGGTTTCTGGATGGAAATGAAAATACCACCATGAAATTGGGTCATTAATAGGATATGTCCTCTATTACAGTACTTATCTCGCCCCATATTTTTTCATATCAGTGACAGTTCCCATCAGCAAACCTCAGACTCTGAGTGGCCACCGTTTTATCTCTTGTGTCTATCACTAAATAGAGAGTAAATAAAATATTTTGGTATGCACTGGAGAATTACACATCAAAAACAATGAGCTTTGCTCAAATGGCCAACTGTCTACTCACCGCTCTTCTTTGCAGAATGGCAAAGCTTTAAATCATCACAAGTCCGGGCAGGGTGCTTTCTAGAGCCATCAGGGCTGCGCATGGTTTCAATCTGACTACTGAGTGACTTCAGGGTCGCATGTACCCCTGGGTCCGTTTTGTTTTTGTCATCAGGAGCCGCCTGATCTTCAGTAAACTCCGGAAGTGGGTCTGGCATGCTGTCATCATAGTGCCCCATGATGTCCCCAAGAGCAGCTGTAAGGTGGCCAGGCGGTCCCGGAGGGCCAGGGGGACCAGGCTCACCAGGAGGACCCTAATTTTTAAAAAATCGGAAATATATTTAAAACAGTTTTTAGTTTTTGCTTTTCCATTGGACACAAAGGCACTGATGGGACTTGCAAAGGGGGACAGTGCAAAACCTCAATTTGATGGCACTGAGAGATCTGTGGCTTGAGTCCTTTTTTAACTAGATGGTTCTGCTCTGCTAACTTATAACATTCCAAGAATGAGAAATGATGCATAACTGTTTCTCAGACAAGATATCTGCAAGTTGGCATCTGAGGTTGGCATCTTTATTTAAAGATTAAAACACAAAACATTTGCTTTGATGTTTACGCCTGAAGATACAATACATTTTAATGTTAGGTATGTATAGATTTGTACACTCATTTTCAAACTATTTTGGCAAGGCACAACTAAAACGTTTTAAAAGGATGTGTGAACAAAGGCTGAACAAGGAGATGCAGAGGAGTTTGTGGGTGCTACTTCCATAAGACTGTCCGTCAGTACCAAGGGAATACTTGAAGAAACACCCACAAGAGAATTCCCCCATATCTAAATAAGGGGAAACCACATGAAATCTATTTATGTGCATTAATTAGTGGGTAGATCAAAATTATCTCTACTAAACAAAACTGGAGGAAGTTATCCTTGCCTAAAGAGCTCTTTCAATAATTATTATTATTTTGCCAAATAAGAACTACTGGAGCAAAAGGGAGATGAGCACACAAGATATCAGAGACTAGAAAAACAGATCCTCTCTATTAATTTCCTTCTGCATTTTCCCAAGGAAGAACTCAGCAACTTGAGAGAATTCTCCACAACCTGAAAAGGTGTGTGGTCCACATCTCTCTTGGGGAGCACAGACCTGGCAGGCAGAAGGCTGGAGTTCTGTTACTGGCTCTGCCACTCATTAAATGGGCCTGGACAAGTTGTATCAAGTTCTAGTGCAAACATTTCCTCACTATCAAGCAACCATTAAATCCATTTTTTTTTTAAGGTCATCTCATGATTCCATACATTCCTTTATGCTAAACTCAGGGGAAGAGATTTTTTTTTTTTTGCTATCAAGGACCACTAAAATGCAAAATAAAGTCAATCAAGAGCCACATAAGTAAGAAGTATTCCAATTCTGCAGCTGTTTTCCATGTAAAATTAGAGAAATAAACAGAAAATATTTCTCTTGAACATAGGAAATGTAAGGCTATCCTTTCTATGTAATACTAAATATTTGGTTGAATGGTATTATCATTAGGACAGAGACAGAATAGGAAATGGAAAATAAAGCAAAAGAGGAAGAGACACCAGGGAGGGATGTATAACCTCACATCACACATGCACGCACACACGCATGCATGGCATTTAGAGCAGACTGTTTCCCAAAGTTCGGTTTCTGAGAAGCCTAACTGAAGTCTAACTAAAGCAATTTAAAGCTTTACAAGTCAATACTACTGAAATATTCTATTGAAAGTTTCAATTTGAATCCTTTCATTTTCAGTAAATAACACGTTAATTTCACAGGCTTCACTTTCCAACATTTTCATGGACAAATACATTCATCAAATCTCCCATTTATTCTATTGCCACTTAGAGCAAAGCCACATTTTTATAACTCTAACGATAATACAGGCATAACTTACTATTTGCTTTCATTGATATCACTCCATTGCTCTCATTGAAGTCAAGGCTTAGGTAGCTTAGACTCTAATTTTATGTATTCTGAATAATCTGTGTTAAAATGTTTGAATTAGCTATTATACAGACAAGCTATATGTGATTTCCAGGCTCATTTTCAGAGTTCCTAAAGTCTTTTGTCCTTCGTGCTGCACAGATCTTCCTTAGACAGAATCCAAGATATGGGAATCAATAGCACATACAAATCTCTGTGATTTTACCTCAGGGCCTGCTTCTCCAACGCTGCCCCGCACACCAGGAGGCCCAATGGGCCCAAGTGGCCCAGGGCTTCCTTCTTTGCCTGAAGGACCAACTGGACCCGGGGGTCCCTGCAAGAAACCAAGACTGTATTTTAGATCCTAGGAGGCAAACCTCTACAAGGTCTTTTTCTGATCAAAGAACTATTTCTTTTTGGAGCTGTCACATTGATTTCTCATATTTGTTTTCCTAATGACTAATAAATGGACTTTCTAATATTTACTGCTTCATCACACATGAATTCTCCACCATCCATGCATGGGAAAAGACCAGTGTCAGTTAAAACATTAATGGGCTAGTCATCTACTTTTAATGGACTAGTCATCTACTTCTTAGGGCTTCCCTTGTGGCTCAGCTGATAAAGAATCTGCCTGAAATGTGCAGGAGACCTGGGTTCAATCCCTGGATTGGGAATATCCTCTGGAGAAGGGAAAGACTACCCACTCCAGTATTCTGGCCTGGAGAATTCCATGGACTGTATAGTCCATGGGGTCACAAAGAGTTGGACACGACTGAGCAGCTTGCACGTTCACTTTCTTTCATCTACTTTCATTGGCAGGAGCTGTTTCATCACATTTCACATATTGTAAATTAATTAGAAATTCAATTAAGTAGGAGTATGAAAATCACAAAAGTTTCAGTGTTTGACATAAATTAAATTTGTGTCCTGTACTCCAGAATTTTATCACATCTCAGTAATTTTGATACTGTTCTCAATTTTATGAATGACTTGTTTATACTGTATTTAGATATAGCAGAAATTCTTTCTAATGATTTTCCTAAGTAATTATCTTGTGGCATTAATGACCTATTAGACTGCATTAATGCTAAATGTAGAATTTCTACAACCTTCAAATATTTGTTTCATTTTATGATTTGCTTCCTAATTAGCCTTATGCCAACTACTTCTGAGGAACTATTGGAATTGCTTAAATGAAAACAGTATATCCAGCTTCAAAATCTGTCTCCACTTCATGGTAAATCCTACAGTATCATCTCAAAGAGTATAATTAAATGGAAATTTCAAAAAACATAGAGTAAGAAAATGGACAAACAGATGAGTGTATCTACCGTAGGTAAGAGATTTTATTTTATTTATTTTTTTTTTTGGTAAGAGATTTTAAATGGGCCTATGAAGTAATATATTTCAGGCTATGTCTACTTAAATGTAAATGCTGAATGGTTTGTCTCTTATGTTTGCTGCCAGCTTCAGAGAACCTAAGCCAACTCCAGCTTCAATACCGTGAAAATGATACTCAAGCACTAACAAAATGTCCTCAGGTACATTAGTATTTACCCCTGCAACTTATTGTTAAACTTTGTTACTTACTCTTGGGCCAAATGGTCCAGGGATTCCAGCACTGCCTTGTTCACCAGTTGGACCCTAAGTAGAAAAAAAAAAAAGCCAAAATATTTATATCCTATATTTAACCTCTCTAGCTTTTAAAAATGTCCTGTCATTGACTTTAGCAGCATATACTTCATTCATCAATCTCTATGTCTACATGAGTTGACCAACACTAAAGACAACTGTAAGAGTAATAGTGCATATAACCTTTTGGTTTATTTCTTTCCTACAAAATTACAGCAAACATATGAACAATTATATTGGGTACTTAGGTAATGACTTATTCATCAAGATTTTCTTTAAAATGAAAATAAGATGCAAAAGGTCCATCCATTTTATAGACAAATAAATGTTCATGTCAAAATACCTTTTCATTTTCACGTGGAGAGCAAATAATACTTAAAGGAATAACTTACAGGAGGTCCAGGAAGACCCTGAAGACCAGTAAAGCCTCTGTGACCCTTCTGACCTCGATCACCTCTGTCTCCATGATCGCCTTTGTCACCACGAGGTCCTTGCGGTCCCTAGAAATAAGGTCATAGCATGAGCATTGCCTGTGGAAACTACAATTTACAATTTTACTTGTGCAATTGTATTTGCTACAATTTTGAGCATTTTATTTTATATGAACTAATATATTTACTTACCTAAATAGTATTACTAGGAATGTTTATCTATTTTTATCTAGGAATTTTAATCTTTTTTTCTCAAGGAATGAAAGTGATCACTAAAAGCATAGTATATATAATAATGATTCTTAAAGATTCAATTATTTAAATGTTTAACCTATATTTGGACTAAAATGAAGTATTTTAAATTTAATCTACTTCTGCTTTATTGACTATGCCAAAGCCTTTGACTGTGTGGGTCACAATAAACTGTGGAAAATTCTTAAAGAGATGGGAATACCAGACCACCTGACCTGCCTCTTGAGAAATCTGTATGCAGGTCAGGAAGAAACAGTTATAACTGGACACGGAACAACAGACTGGTTCCAAATAGGAAAAGGAGTACGTCAAGGCTGTATATTGTCACCCTGCTTATTTAATTTATATGCAGAGTATATCATGAGAAATGCTGGGCTGGAAGAAGCACAAGCTGGAATCAAAATTGCCGGGAGAAATATCGATAACCTCAGATATGCAGATGACACCACCCTTATGGCAGAAAGTGAAGTGGAACTAAAAAGCCTCTTGATGAAAGTGAAAGAGGAGAGTGAAAAAGTTGGCTTAAAGCTCAACATTCAGAAAACGAAGATCATGGCATCCGGTCCCATCACTTCCTGGGAAATAGATGGGGAAACAGTGGAAACAGTGTCAGACTTTATATTTTTGGGCTCCAAAATCACTGCAGATGGTGACTGCAGCCATGAAATTAAAAGACGTTTACTCCTTGGAAGGAAAGTTATGTCCAACCTAGATAACATATTCAAAAGCAGAGACATTACTTTGTCAACAAAGGTCCGTCTAGTCAAGGCTATGGTTTTTCCTGTGGTCATGTATGGATGTGAGAGTTGGACTGTGAAGAAGGCTGAGCGCCAAACAATTGATGCTTTTGAACTGTGGTGTTGGAGAAGACTCTTGAGAGTCCCTTGGACTGCAAGGACATCCAACCAGTCCCTTCTGAAGGAGATCAGCCTTGGGATTTCTTTGGAAGGAATGATGGCTAAAGCTGAAACTCCAGTACTTTGGCCACCTCATGCGAAGAGTTGATTCATTGGAAAAGACTCTAATGCTGGGAGGGATTGGGGGCAGGAGGAGAAGGGGACGACAGAGGATGAGATGGCTGGATGGCATCACTGACTTGATGCAGTGAGTTTGAGTGAACTCCTGGAGATGGTGATGGACAGGGAGGCCTGGCGTGCTGCGATCCATGGGGTCACAAAGAGTCAGACACGACTGAGCAACTGAGCTGAACTGAACTGAACTGAAGTTTAATCTAGCCTGAGATGTTTTCCAAAGTTTGGAAAGTTTGGATTCTCTTTTACATATTTAGATTATATCATTATGTAATGATCTAGCTAAAAATAAAATATGCTTGAATAGTACTTTTCAAGTTTACAAAGAGCTTTCAAACCCATTTGCCTACTGTTACCCTTGCTATTGTGGGAGAAAATTGTGACTAAAAGTTTTAATTGATTATTGAAATAATTCATAGTAAAATTCAGAAGAATTATACTAACACTATAAAAACAAATGTAAACACCTGGGTGTTATTTTAAATTAATATTTTGTCTAGGACTTGAAGAATTTGGTAATTTTCATTTATGAATCTTAAAAATTATGTTTTTTCTTTGGGAGAATATTTTATGTAAGAAATCATATTTTTTTTTTTTAAAGCCAAGAACTTACAAGTAAACCACGTTTCCCAGCTCGACCAGGTGGTCCTATAGGACCTCGAGAACCCTAGAAGAAATTTTCACAAAATTAATATAAGAAAAAGTATGGATATATTATAGAGATTTATAATTCAATAATATATGTCTGTAGTTGAATACTTCTATATGTGTAAGTGTATCTAAGTGTATACTCTTATGGCTAACTAAATAAAACCAGGCTAATTTCCCTGGGTATAAGAATGTGCTCACTATAACCCCAATCACATCTCTATAGTCAATTTTATTAATGGACTTCTCTGAATGAAGATCACCTTAGTTAATTACATAAGACATTACTTGCTTAAATTTAACATGATCCATACTTACTATATTTCCTATAAATCACATTTTTAGATAATGAAAGCCAAAGCATCAAGATTTTTGAAGACCTATTAGAAATTAAATTTTTAAGACTAGAAAAGATAATTCTAAGCACACATGTCTTCGCATGCATGCATATACGCATACTCATAATACAGTATGTTGATTAAAACTGTCAGTGTGAAACTGATTCTCCTTACCGGGTCTCCTCTTTGTCCTGCATCTCCCGGAGCACCAACAGGACCAGGAGTTCCAGGGGCACCCTGAGAGCCTGGCAGACCTGCAGGCCCAGGGTCTCCACGATCACCCTGACAAGGAAACCATGATATTACCTTTTTAATATTTATTATAAAACAGCAAAATTCTGTATGCTTATGTTATTCATGAAAGGAAAAACACACCTTTTAAAACATTCTGTTTATTAATTTATATATTACTTAAATGTTCTACTTATATTTACATATTAATAAACCAAACTGAAAAGGGTAAGATATTTTCCCCCAATATCATCTGTCCCCTCATTCTCATCCTATTATTCCCATAGTCAAGATTGCTGGATATGGAAGTGGTCACCTCCAGAATTCAGCATGTGACTTAGACCCACCGGGGTATCTGTACTTTTAGTATAGCACAAACAAAAATTTTCCAGAGTGTGAAAACAGGGAAAATTCTAAGGAAACCACTTTCCAGGTTTACAACTTCATATGAGTTCTTTCAGAAAATTGATTTGAAGCATCTTTTCCTACTTCCTCTTTAATAATCACCCCTCTCCCATTTTACGAAATAAAAGCATATATCATACCATCTGCAACCTTAATACGGCACAATGCATCAAGGCATAAACCCCACTGGGCATAAAACTAAGGGACTTTTCCAGAATGCACAGTTCACTTGATAATAAAACAAAGAGGTATTTGGAAAGAAAAGCTGCTCTTTATTTTTCCCAGTCTTACTTGGCTCCAAATCTTACTTGTATCTTTAAGAAGTCAGAGGTGAGATTATAGTTACATGAATGTGTATTAATATAATTATTTGACTTGAAGAATGGAGCCAGATCTTTTTTTCTAACAGAAGTTAAGTCTCATTTGGCTGATTAGTTTGTCAACTGGATAAACTTTGGCAATTAGGTTAGAGAATGGACATGTAATAAAATACATTGAATAAGCTGAATTGGCAACTTCAAGACTTTAAAAAATATATATGATGAAAGCATACATACATTTAGAATTTACCAGAACTACTTCCTTTGTAACTGTTAGACAGTTAGAACAGGAAAAAGGAGTCCAAGATAGCAATTAGAGACAGTGGCGACTAGAAGAAACATCCAGAGGACAAACAAAGAAAAGACAAAGCCCATGAAAAAGGGAAACCATTTCAGGTTGGAGTGAAGACCTCCAGCAAGGAAAAATGCCCAAGCTCGCCCCCTTCCCTGATTGGTCTTGGGTACAAGCCCTATTTTGCATGGGACAGAACCAGTCAGGCTGCAGGGTCTCCTTAGGACAGGCAACAAAAGACACTAAAAGGAAACCCTAAAATGAGCAGGACCACTCCTACAGGATTGGTCTGCTCTAAGAGTGGACTGTGTGCCTGCTTAAGCTGTCTTGGTCTGTTGTTTCAATTTTTTGCTACAAGGAGACAAAAAGTGAGGGAAAAGAACTGACCCAACATAACTATCAAAACTTATGATTAAAATAAAATGTGATGGTAACTTAAAATATGCACAGGGGTTCAGAGATTTTCAAAAGTATATTGGGGGTATATCAGCAAAACCTCTGAAGACTACTACACTGGACAATATATACCAACCCTGGGAAAAACTTAGATCCCAAGAGAATTTGCATTTCCTTGGCTTTACAGAAGATGGGGGGGCTGGGGGGGCCCTTGCCCCAGGATTCCTCAAAACTCTTTCTTTCCCTCTCTTTGAGTGCCTATGAGATGCTTTGAACATGATATTTAAAACATAAGAGCTCAATGGTATAAATATTAATCACATTTAAAGTATTTAAAAACTGATGTTCAGAAAATTTGTTCAAGATTACATAGCTAATTACTTAAAGAATCAAGATGAGAAGAAAGAATAGTTTTTTTACTCTTTAGTATTACAGAGATTTCAAATGCACACTATTTCAGATTTTTTGATCAGTTGCCCTTACACGTTCTCCAACAGCACCATCCCGTCCTGGAGTACCATCATTACCAGCTGGACCCTATAAAGAATCATATTTGAAAAATGAATTAACTGAGTAATAAAAAAAATTCACATTTCAATTGCCAGAAAAATTACAGCATATTTTCCACCTCTATTCCACATTACGAATTAGCATTTATGGAAACTTCAGTAGAAGAAAGTTTCTGCCATATTTCTATTATTCTGATTTGCTTGTAAAATTATTAACACATTTTTACACTTTTGGTGCCAATTTTAAATAGTTTTATTTAAGATACTATTTTCCACTTACAGTACAGTGCTTCTAAAGTGCAATGTTATTTCATTTCCCTGTGTTCATATTCCTTAGTCAAGAATTAAGGATGCCCAGACTTCACTTTCACATTTCACTTTCACGCATTGGAGAAGGAAATGGCAACCCACTCCAGTGTTCTTGCCTGGAGAATCCCAGGGACGGGGGAGCCTAGTGGGCTGCTGTCTATGGGGTCGCACAGAGTCAGACACGACTGAAGCGACTTAGCAGCAGCAGCAGTTATTTACCGTAGCAGTTCAACTTTAAAACTGTCCTGGAATTGCTATAAATTTGGGCTCATCAATGTTTGTTGTGAAACATACTAAATCTATACTCATTGGCTTAATCAATCTCTTCAATGGTGGACCCAGAGGAGCTGCAACCAGACAAAAGAGCTCCATCACCAGAGAAGCCCCCAGACATTTCTTTTACTGTGCCTCCTATACTTAGTCTAAACTCGTCTTTTTTTATTTTTATTTTAAAAAATCAAAGTATTCAAAATAGATAGACAACAATTATATTCCTTGTGTTTTGTTTTCTTTACATTACCAGTGAATGGTTTCCCTCACTTTTACTTACCCAAATAATATCCTTAAAGTTTTAAAATAAAATATCTATGTTTAGACATTAAATTACATTTTAAAATATATAGTCTTCCTTTCCTATTTTATTTTGATTTTTTTTTCACAGAACTATATTTTTACCATTTGAACAAAAATTGTTCTGAAAGGCATTAATTGTTTCTTTTAAGAAAATGTGACAATAAATGTTTGGCAATTTACTCATTAAAGCACTGAACAGAGGATATTTCAACCTGTAACTTTTCAAATCAAGCTGATTCCTCTCAAAAGAGCCTAAGGGAATTGGATATCCAAAATGTTATATATATAGGGATATTTAAGTAAAATGATCTCTACTTACTTGGCCCTCTTCACAAGCTTTAACAATTATATTAATCCTATCACCATAAAACTTGGCAATTTTGACAAATATACCATTACAGAATGAAGTAATAACAAGAGAAAAGATAAACAGTTGTGACCTTTCACCTTCAAAACAATTTGGCAACAACCTAAACCAACTAAAATACTTGGCTCCTGACGAGATGAAGGCCAGTGCAAGACACCAATCTTATTACCTTTTCCTTATGTCATCATTTAGTCAACTATCTAGGGAAGAAAAACACATCAAAAAACAGCACTAGAAAATGTCCTTCAGGTCAAATGTACAATTTCTAGTTTCTAAATTAATTTCTAAATTTCAAAAATGTCCCCATAACACCCAGATAAGGAGGGGAGGATGATCTTCACTGTAGTACTCACCTCCGGTCCTGGTTCCCCCACAGGGCCATTCGAGCCCGGGGGCCCAACAGGTCCAGGTGGACCTTTATCTCCTGGGGCACCAGTTGGTCCTACTTTTCCTGGTGTGCCCTGAAATAAAGTATAAATATGTCAGCCACTTCTGAAGAAGCTTGAGGGGACGGTTCACATAAAGGCTAAGTTTAAATGGCACCCAGTGTCTCCCTCTGGAGTAATAACTGTCAGTTATCACGCAACACCAGTACTACTGCGGTACCTTCCCAGAGATGCGCCCGCTTCTTATCACACCCATCCTGATGTATCGATGGGACTATCCTTTGCACCAATTCAGGTACATTTTGGGTTTTACTCCGAAGTACTATTTTCAGATCTGGATGCCCATCTTGAATCTGTGTCACTAAAATATGCTCATCCTTACTCTTCTGCTTAGTCTCCTCACTTTATTTCTGTTTCCTGACAGTTTGATCTCATTATTGGGAGACCAAATATTCCAAGTTCCTTGGCTCACTCCTGATAACAATAAGACTGCTCTACACTCCCTCTCTACTGGTTTCATATCTCCACCTACATGTCCCGAGTTCCAAGACCCCAACAGTAAATCTATCTCCACATTCCATATAAAAACATCATTTTTTTTTCTCAAGCATGTAAACTTTCAGCAGTAAAATTTAATCTCTTCAAAGCTAACAGTGAGTTAAACTTTTATCCATACTTCAGGGAATATGAAATTCTTAGCACCCTCCAGGGAACAGGAGATTGCTTTCAGAATCCGTCTTTATAGTTCACCCCACTTTCACCTCCAGTATTACTTTAGCTCAACTATTTCTTCCCTTTGATGGTTTATGAAAACTTAGTCTCTGAACTGTGAAATATGGATTTTTCCATTAGGCATGTTTATTTAAAAAGAGGTTACCTACTCACCAGGAGATTATCCCCCTTCTCTAGCTCCACGGATATTTTTAATCTTTGAAGAAAGATTTAGAGTCACCAAAAATCCATATCCTTATTTGTCTAAGTTTCTAGTCCCAGGGTTAAATAAATATATTTTTCAAACGTACTTAAGAATTTGACATTTAAAGTCAAAAGGTTTATAAGATACTCTGTATTAGTGCCTTTAAAAGATTTTAAATTTATTAAGAAAAATAAAAATACATTCTCCCTTCACAAATGATATTGCACATAATCAGATGAAGTATTGACCAGTGCAGCTACTTACTGCTGGGCCTGGAAGGCCGGGCATCCCTCTCTCCCCACGCTGCCCCGGCATGCCGACGATCCCTCTTTGCCCAGTAGTTCCAGCTGGACCAGGGGGACCATCTGGACCCTAATGTTGAATACAAACTATAATAAGAAATTCTCCAGGGAAAACTATATGCAAACACTTTATAATAGATGACAGCTTTATAGTTTATTAAGTATGAGTATTGTTATTACTCATAGTAATATATTGTCAGTAGTATTAAGTTAGTATTAAGATTCTGTTCTACAAAATCACACTATATATGAGTAGTCAAAATGAGTAATCCACGCTGAGCCTCCAACATTATTTAAAAGTGAGAACTGTTTGGAATTAAACCAATTAAACCATTATTAAAGCTGAGAATTAGTTGAAAAGAACTTGAAGATAATGTGAATATTGACAGAATAAAAGAGGTAAATATTCAGGCAGTTTTCCTTCTTTCAAACTCACAAGAAAAATTTTTAAGCAAAGGAAAGAAGTTGGGCTCTATCTAAACATATTAATGTTGAAGCATTAATATATTCAGTAAATTGCTTTAAAATTTTTTCTTAATTCAGTACAGATATTTAACAAACAATTGTTTTCTTGTTTAGTTTTTGAGTACTACATCCATTACTGTTATATTTTTATACCTGTACATATACTTTTTCCTAGAGTAGAGAACTGTAAATTAAAAAACTATAGGGCACAATGTACTCAAAGGATTATAAAAGTGCTCGGGATAATGTATAAACAGTTTTTTTGTGGCAGTAGTTATTAGGAGTTTCTAGTTAGAGGTAGTTTAGAGCCAAGATGCCAAACTTACAGGTTGTCCATCTTCTCCTGGGTCCCCTTTGTCTCCTGGGCCACCAGGAGGGCCAGCTGGTCCTCGATCTCCTACTCGTCCATGAGACCCAGGGTCCCCACGAAGACCTGGAGGTCCTTCCTTCCCGGGCTCCCCTAAGGGCCCCGCAGGTCCTGGAGCTCCCTAGTATAACATGGAAAGAGACCCAGAGGGCAAAGTAGAAGCCATGTTAGAATACCTAATATGGGGATCTCTGCTTTAGAAGCAGAACCCCATGCTTCACATGTCCATTGTTCCTGTTAATCACTCAGTGGATTTAAACAAAAAATAAAATACACAGCTGTAGGTTCATTTCATTATCTGCAGACAACTACCTCTGAGTCATTATGAAAAGTGTACTGACAATATTATAAATCAACTAAACTTCAACTAAGAACGAAAAGTGGTTTGAAATTGTAAAAAAAAAAAATGTGTTTGAAATTAACTTGAATTTTCAAACTCCATAAGGCTCTTCACCAACAATGAATATGCATTTTTTTAGTCTGACTTGATCTTTTAATGAAAAAATAATTTTTATTACAGATAATCTCAGAGATTCTTCCTAACTGAAAGGAATGATTATTACCACACAATACTGTGAGTGTTCAGTACCCAAATGAAGTAATAGTCAAATATTGGAGCTTAAAAGGATTTGCAAAAAAGCTCCTCCAAGAAATATTCAATGATTAAAGATGATTTACTTGACAACATACCAGCATGAATTACTGGGACAAGAACTGTCAACATGGGATAACAAATCATTAAGTGATTAAATAAAAGAACAAATAAAAACTCAAATATATGTGTGTGTATCATTATAATATGTACATGTGTGTGTTTGTGTGTATTTATGTGTTCTGTGTAATTATTCCACTATCAGTGATTTCAATTATTGAATTGACTTACAGCAGGACCTGGAGGTCCAACTCTGCCAGCAGAACCAGGAAATCCTGTAGCACCCTAGAAATATAATATCATATAAGCAATTTTAAAATAAAAATTAGTTATATATACTTTATAGGGCTTACTTATTTTATAGGGATACCTAGGACTTTATATCCCTTTTCTTGTTGTGAGCAATAAATTTTTTTCTGGTATCCTGCTTTTGTTGATGGATCTGGCTTAACTGGCAGGAAGGATGCTATTTTTCCCTTGCCACTTTCCATTTATTTTGAACATATAGAAGTATTGAAGATGAGCACTAGGATCACATTAGAATGTCTTATAACAGAATTACATGAAGTGGGTTCACATTATTCATTCCCTCTTCCATAGGTAATCTATTATTTAGGTTCTATATGAGGCAACCGGATCTCCAAAGTCATAAAACTAATTTTAATGCAGATTGTCATCCAAGTTAAGCACTTTTTTTTCCACTGCAATATATACAACTAAAAATTGGTTGTTATAGCTTCAAAGGAACTTTAAGATGGCTATAAAGTACTAGATATCTGTCACTAGTTATGCATAATTCCCAGAGCTTCAAACCAACTTACAGGTGGACCCTGAGTTCCTCGACCACCTTTCAGTCCGGGAACACCATTAGGACCCTAAATAGAAAGAAACAAACAAAAGGGTGCGGCAGTAAAGAAAGATGGTCTAAACACAAGGTCTAAACAGTGGGCACTGGGCTCAAGTTCTATCTTATTTTACTTTAAACTTACATGAGGCCCTGGGGATCCTGCCAGCCCTTGTGGTCCAGGAGAGCCAGCGTCTCCCTTCTGCCCAGGCTCTCCAGGTTCACCTTTCACTCCAGGCTGCCCATCCGGCCCCTACATCAAAGAATAAATAAGGAAATGGTTGCAACACTTAAACACAAATTTTTCATAATAATTATCATTTATCCATATATTATAAAATGGTGATTTGTAATCAGTATAAACGCTTAAAAGAAAAAAAAAAAAAAAACACCCCAATGTGATCTTCAAAGACAGTCTGAAAAAGTAAGTTACGTCACCACATGTTTTGTGCCAGTCCATGAAAAAAAAATGTATTGAAAATGAGACTATTGCCTAGAATACTATGTTTTCCAGAATCTTGAATATACCTTCAAAACAAATGACAGTGATAATTAATTAAATTCATTGCTGTAGCAAGAAGAACGAACATTTGTAAATTCAAGACATTTAAAAATCATACCTGGGGTCCCGCAAAACCAACAGCTCCAGTTGGGCCATTTTCACCACGTGAACCCTAGAAGACAAACATTACCGTGGCTTTCACACATGATTCTAAACAGGAACAGTATTTTAAAATACAATTTTATAAATCTGCAGTGTCTTGAAATGTACATATAGAGAAATTAGACATGTTGCTTGAGGAAGACTCCTAAGGGCGGTATAGAGATGAGGGTCATAGAAAAAAATTTCCAAGGCCCAAAGTCTCAAAGAAGCTTCTGATTATTTAGTAAATGAGCTGCTTATATAGACTTAATAGACTGTATAGAAACAATACACTAATTTCTTTTTTAGGTGTAATAAGAAAAGTAAAAGGTGAAAACCAGGAAGTTAAGGCATGGTTTCATATAAATATCAAGACAAAATGATGGCTTGTTTTACTGCTCAATCTCATACTAAAGAACATCAAAATTCTGTCACTTACGGGATTGCCACGGGAGCCAGGCGGGCCGACTAAACCTCGAGGGCCGGGTTCTCCCTGAAAAGCAGATTTTAGATGCTTATTGTCCAAAGCAATGGCAAAACACAGTAAAACTGTAGGACATGGTGCCCTATGTGTTGGGTGGATGGGAGGAGAACTCCGAGATGATCTAGCCCAGCTATCATACTTTATGGAAGAGAAGACATTATGAAAAAGAGCCAGCATTCAGATCTCGGAATTTTGAGTCCACAAGATAACAACTTTTGACATTACCTTTTCTCCAGTAGGGCCTGAAGGACCTGGAGGGCCCAAGGGACCCGGAAGACCCTGTCAATGAACATAACATAGGCATATTGAGGAAGAGAATGCACAGAAATCTCCACGTTTAAACAAACAAACCAAGAAGGTACTATTTTGTTACAGATGACTGCTTTTGTAAAACATCACCTGTAATAAATGATACAATCTGTATATTCTCAATATTTTTACATCTAGTCTAAAACAATTCCCAGTGGATTTTCTCCACAAAACATTTCAATCTGTTTCATCCAACTCACTTATCTATGTACATAACACTGTCTTCAAACATTAGTCTGAAACCAATGCTATCCTTCAACAAGGTTTCTGTGTTTCTTAGCTTGTTTAATTTTACTAATCTCTATTTGAAATTTGACAATAGATTGAAGAGGCTTTTCTTATTTTGTATACCATACTTTATTCTTAAACTATACAAGTGAAATATCATTCCTTTATTTTTTAGAAAAGTGAAATTGTGCTAAAGCCCTCAGTTTTCCACATTCTTCTGTGATGATAATGGAACCACCTCACTGCACTGAAGGTGAGGGTGTTCTTTGGCTCAGAGTATAGCAGAGCGACACGTGGGGTTTTCTTGACACACAAGCACAGTTTTTAAACTGCTGCACAGCATTGGAGCCCTTCCTAAAACAGGTTTTCTCTCTGATATTTGTGTATTGCTTTTTCACAAGAAACTCAGATATTCCTTTGCCATTTAATGTATGTATGCATTACAGAAGAAACTTAGGGAATAAAATGACTTTTTAATTTTATATTGTATTTTAAGACAAGAACATGAGAAAACTGTGATCTTAAATTCTCTAGATCTATAATGAAACAATATTCTGTCATTCACCTAATACACTTCCTTAAAAGATTTGTTTGAATATAAAGGTGACTACACTAAAATTTTTTCCCCTTTATATGAGATAAATTCTCTGCTTTTTGCCTAGAACAACATATTTCCCTCACTAAAAATTAAGCAGTCATTGCTTAAGTCTTGATCTTATTGCACTGCAGTTTCAAAGTATTCAATAGTTCAAAGGAGCAATAGATGGATATTTCTCCTTAAAATAAACTGACAGCACATCATTCCTTCAAACAGCTCTTCATTATTTACTGTGCACTCCAGACCAACTGTGATATGAAGCACAAACAATAAACCAGATTCATTTAGACCACTTTTGAAATATTGAATTGAATGTTAGATTTAATTAAAAGGCAAAGATACTTTGATTTCATAGTTTGCTAAATTGTTTCACCTTTAACTAGCTTTCCAGAAAAAGAAAAAAGCAATCATTATAATAAGGTTAAAACTTCCCTATAATATACTTTTATTATCAAAGGTTAATATAATCAGTGTATTAATGGTGACTCAATGGGCAGAATCAAAATATTAACAGCAGCGCAGTGTCATCTCTTTGTTTAATAGCACAACTGCTTTGTCAGGGTACAGCATGACAACTACCAGCAAACTAAGTCGTACTGAATCAGAAACTATTTAGCAAATATCAGGAAGTATTTTCAGAAAATGTTGACTATCTGAGTGATTAACTATCTGCTCTTACCTGAGAGAAACATTCATGTCTGAAAATATATTTTCATTTTGATCGTTTGATTATCCTTAGAATTGCAGATACATTCTAGTTTTGAGGACACAAAGCTTGTTAAACATCAATTTCTGGAAGGGTATTAAGCAATCCTTCTTTACATTTCACTTGTTCAGTCTCATTAATGATGATTCATCATGCAGTAATTTTCTCACCCCTGACATCTAGCATATTGAGAAACATTTATCACATCTTTGGTTACTCTGTAAAACTCTACTTGCCTATACTGGAAGGAAGTCTAAGATGACTCACTAGATTAGCATTTTAATAAAAAGAAACATTGCATATGGAATAAATATGATAGAGAAGGAAAAAGAGGGCCCCGCTGCTTAAAGCATCAATTTCATATGCACAGTAAAAATGTATCTTATTTCATTCTCTCAATAATGACTTTACTTTTTTGGCTTGTTCTAATTCAAGGTAAGCAAATGAATATCCACAGGCAATCAATGTCAAATCTCAGATTTCATCATTCTCCCAAATCCTGACCACCATGGGAACATGAGGCTTATTCTAGAAAGTTCAGGCAGACTCATACAGTAATGATGACGTTGATTCCTGGCCCTGCCACTGAAAGGAATGATTTCACTTACTCTTGCTCCATCATTTCCAGCTGTACCTTCAGCACCTTTTTCTCCTATGCCACCCTGTGAAAACACACAAAACGCCATTTATTCACTTAATTGTCTTTTTCCTGCACTGGCATGGAAGCTTCATGAGAGCAGGGGCTCATCTCTAATGTTCACAACCGCATCCCCTTGGGCCTTGCACAATGTTGGGACTGTGCATTTTCTCAGTACACGTATACTGAAAGAATGAACGACTTGCAACTTAGGATGGCAGAAGTAAGTCTGCCCAGAAAATATTATCAGCAGAAAATCTAAATGGATGAATAAAATAAATAAACTTACTCTGTCACCCTTGGGGCCAGGAGTTCCTGCAATTCCCCTTTCTCCTGGCATACCTTGAAGCCCCGGTGGGCCTGTATCTCCAGGGGTTCCAGGTGGTCCTGGACTGCCCTAAAACGAACCAACAGTAAGTAAGCTCATCTATATATTAAGGTTTAGCCACATGGACTCCCTGTTTTGGTAGACCCAAAAAAGTAGAATCTTGGCAATTACATATGGTTCAACCTCATGTTTATATTTTTCATTTGGGAAACCTGTCTCTGAGGTCATTGTTTTTCTTTAAATACTACTTTTCTGTTTTGGTTGTTGCTTTGTTTTCAGATTTTTTTCTTTGGGAAAATTGGGCACTGATTCAAACAAATATGATAGACTTGCCCTTTTGTTTTCTTTTATTGGCAACATCATAAGGATTCTAATAAGAAAAAGAAGACATTATATTTAGAGAGTACATTCATTCTCTCTCTAAAGAACCCATGAAATGAAGCTGGTTTTCAGGCTTATTCAGTAATGAAATTGAAGCAGATCTTACACAATCTCTGGCCCTTGAAGGTGCTAAGGTATCTAACGTCTGATCACAAAAATTTCTACTCTGTTAGTTTGTACTGAAAACGGCCACATTATCTTCTATCAACTTTACAATGGCACCCAAAAGGAAATGGTGCTGATTTTTGCCTTATAATGCATGTACTTTCAGATTTCAAAAATGACATACTTTTATATATTTAGTGAGCAGAATTACAGAAACAGAGACAAGGGAAATGCAGCATATGATTAGGAACATCTCCTAATAAATTATGCAATTTTCCATTTATTGCCTCTACTTATAAATAAAAGTCCGTAGGAAAATATATAAATAAATTTTAGAAATGGTTTTGTATATGAGGAAATATCACTGCCTCGTGTAGTAGATCATAAATCCCATCAAGGAAGAGACTCCTTTATACCTGACTCTTTCACGTCAAAGGAAAGTCAAGCAGGTGCTCTTTAAATATTTGTTAAAGAAATTACTTTGGAAAAACAAGAAAAATAAATTCTAGTACCATCATATGTTCATTGACCAGTAAATTAGAAATCAGCACAATATTGTAAAGCAAATATTTTACAATAAAATATTTTTAACAATTAAAAAAATGAATGAATAAAAAATACTGAGCTCACTCCCACACTTACTTTTGGACCATCAGGACCATGTCCTCCAGCCATTCCTTTCTCACCAGGAAGTCCAGTTATTCCTGGTTCTCCTCTTTCCCCTGGATTTCCTCGTTCTCCCTACACAACACAGAAATGTCAAGCAGTCTCAGTGCTTGATCTGAAAATGGATTTAAATATGTTTCCAGAAATCTGAAAAGTGATTTCTGGGAAAAAATTTAGAAATGAGCAACGATTAAGATTCAGTTTTCTAATTTAGTGATAAGAAATGAACTTGAAGTAAGCATATGCTGGCTTCACAGCACAGACTGTTTCTCATCAGACCGATTTTCATCAAGTAAAAGAACTGCAATGATTAAAATACAGCCAAGTTTAAGATGAAAGATGGTTTTATAAACTGAAGCCAGTGGAAACACAGTTAATCAAAAAAAAAAAAAAGAAGAAGAAGAAAATACTTACTCTAGGTCCTAATGGGCCAACTGCCCCAGGATCTCCAGGAACCCCCTGTAAAACACATTTTTTAAAATGAAAAACTTTAACTAAATTTTAGATATTTATTAGAAAGTTTTCCAGACCATATACCTTAATATACCATATACCATATTTTCTTCTAATACGTTATTGGACATCTGACTAAATTCAGAATACTGAATAAAGAAAAATGTGTACACTTTTATAAATGAGGGGATATCATATATATTATATGGAAATACCCACATGATCTTTTTTTGGCAATGAGCACAGGCAAAATATTATCTCACAAAGATAGTGCATTACTTAGTGACAATTAAAGCTCAAGAACTTTAATTTCCTAAAGGAATGTGAAGAACTTTTAGCAGAGGAAAGTGAAATTAAAACTAATGAAGTACTGATCTTTTAAATAGAACCAACTTAATTCAATTTACTAAATATTTCTTGAACACAGAATATAGACAACACACTTTACTAGAAATTGTAAGTTCAAATTAATGCAGTCATGACTATGTTAAAAGTCTTAACTAAAAGCTCTTAACTAAAAGGAAATTTGTCACTTAAAATTACAAGTACAATTTTGTATTATACTAATGATACAAATGTTATTTGTATTTAATACAAATAATAACTGTATCAAGTAGGCCTCCAGTTTTATCCCTTTAAATGTACTGTCTTCATTGTGGCATGATCTTCCTAAAGCCCAAATCTCATAGTATCTCTCTCTAATTAAAAGCCCTCCCTTAGCTTCCCATTACTCTAGTAAAAGAACAAATTAGACTCAAAACATTCCCTGTCATCTTCTAACCTCATCTTCACCCTCCTCAAGTTGTATACGATATTTCTGACTTACCAAAAATTTTCAGCGCCTAAATTTGATAAGCAAGCCTTTGCATTTGCTGTTCCCAATTCCTAGAATATTTTCTTACCTTCCTTCCTCCCGACTTACCATCATTCATCCTTCAGATTACATAAGAGATAATACTTTGTTGGGGAAACTTTTTCTAAACCTCAATGTCTGAACTAATTCATCTGCATCCTCTAGATTTATACATACACTGTGCCTCCATTACCACTGCACTTAAAACACGCTATTGTCATAACTGTCTTTCTATGCTCTCTGTCGCCTATTAAAATAAAAATTAGGGCAAGGTCCAATTCATCTTATTCAATTGGTTAAGGCCAAAGTTTAGTAGAGCTTAGCACAGAGTGCTCAGCAAATATTTGTTTAAAAGTTAAATGAATGAATAAATCACTCCAAGAAAAATAAATTACATAAACTCATATGTTGGTAAAATGATATAAATAAAATGGTAATTTTCTGTTCATAACTGTTTATGAAGTCTCCAGTAAAACCCTATAGTTCCAATAAGACATGTTTAGTGATTAATAACACAATCCTATAAACACTAAATATCATATTGGCTGTGTGATTTTGGAAAAATTACTTAATATCTATGTGCCTCATTTTCCTCGTCTATAAAATGAGCTACCCCACATCCAAAGTCAGGGGCGGTGGCAGAGAGGAGCTACCCCATGTCCAAAGTAAGGAGCAGTGGCTGCGCATTGCTGGAGCAGCCGTGAAGACATATCCCACGTCCAAGGTAAGAGAAACACAAGGAAGAGGGTAGGCGCTGAGAGAGGGCATCAGAGGGCAGACAGACTGAAACCACAACCACAACCAGCCAATCTGATCACACAGACCACTGCTGTCTAACTCTGAAACTAAGCCATGCCATCTGGGGCCATCCAAGACAGAGGGGTCACGGTGGAGAGGTCTGATAGAACTGGAAAAGGGAATGGCAAACCACTTCAGTATTCCTGCCTTGACAACCCCATGAAGAGTATGAAAAGGCGAAAAGATAGGACACTGAAAGATGAACTCCCCAGGTCGGTAGGTGCCCAATATGCTACTGGAGATCAGTGGAGAAATAACTCCAGAAAGAATGAAGGGACGGATCCAAAGCAAAAACAATACCCAGTTGTGGAAGTAACTGGTGATAGAAGCAAGGTCTGATGCTGCAAAGAGCAATATTGCATAGGAACCTGGAATGTTAGGTCCATGAATCAAGGCAAACTGGAAGTGGTTAAACAGGAGATGGCAAGAGTGAACATCGACATTCTAGGAATTAGCAAACTAAGATGGACTGGAATGGGTGAATTTAACTCAGATGACCGTTATATCTACTACTGTGGGCACGAATCCCTTAGAAGAAATGGAGTAGCCATCACAGTCAACAAAAGAGTCCGAAATGCAGTACCTGGATGCAATCTCAAAAACGACAGAATGATCTCTGTTCGTTTCCAAGGCAAACCATTCAATATCACAGTAATCCAAGTCTATGCCCCAAGAGTAACGCTTCTATAAAGACCTACAAGACCTTCTAGAACTAACACCCAAAAAAGATGTCCTTTTCATTATAGAGGACTGGAATGCAAAAGTAGGAAGTCAAGAAACACCTGGAGTAGCAGGCAAATTTGGCCTTGGAGTACAGAATGAAGCAGGGCAAAGGCTAATAGACTTTTGCTAAGAGAACGCACTGGTCATAGCAAACACCTGCTTCCAACAACAAAAGAGATGGCTCTACACATGGACATCACCAGATGGTCAACACTGAAATCAGATTGATTATATTCTTTGCAGCCAAAGATGGAAAAGCTCTATACAGTCAGCAAAAACAAGACCAGGAGCTGACTGTGGCTCAGATCATGAACTCATTATTGCCAAATTCAGACATAAATTGAAAACGTAGGGAAAACCACTAGACCATTCAGGTATGACCTAAATCAAATCCCTTATGATTATACAGTGGAAGTGAGAAATAGATTTAACAGACTAGATCTGATAGAGTGCCTGATGAACTATGGACAGAGGTTCGTGACATTGTACAGGAGACAGGGCTCAAGACCATCCCCATGGAAAAGAAATGCAAAAAATCAAAATGGTTGTCTGAGGAGGCCTTACAAATAGCTGTGAAAAGAAGAGAAGCAAAAACCAAAGGAAAAAAGTAAAAATATATCCATTTGAGTGCAAAGTTCCAAAGAATAGCAAGGAGAGATAAGAAAGCCTTCCTCAGCGATCAATTCATAGAAATAGAGGAAAACAATAGAATGAGAATGACTAGAGATCTCTTCAAGAAAACTAGAGATACCAAGGGAACATTTCATGCAAAGATGGGCTCAATAAAGGACAGAAATGGTATGGACCTAACAGAAGCAGAAGATATTAAGAAGAGGTAGCAAGAATACACAGAAGAACTGTACAAAAAAAGATCTTCATGACCCAGATAATCAAGATGGTGTGATCACTCACCTAGAGCCAGACATCCTGGAATGTGAAGTCAAGTGGGCCTTAGAAAGCATCACTACGAACGAAGCTAGTGGAAGTGATGGAATTCCAGTTGAGCTATTTCAAATCCTGAAAGATGATGCTGTGAAAGTGCTGCACTCAATATGCCAGCAAATTTGGAAAACTCAGCAGTGGCCACAGGACTGGAAAAGGTCAGTTTTCATTCCAAGCCCAAAGAAAGGCAATGCCAAAGAATGCTCAAACTACCGCACAATTGCACTCAAGGCAATGGCACCCCACTCCAGTACTCTTGCTTGGAAAATCGCATGGATGGAGGAGCCTGGTAGGCTCTAGTCCATGGGGTCGCTAAGAGTCGGGAACAACTGAGTGACTTCACTTTCACTTTTCACTTTCATGCATTGGAGAAGGAAATGGCAACCCACTCCAGTGTTTTTGCCTGGAGAATCCCAGGGACAGGGGAGCCTGGTGGGCTGCCGTCTATGGGGTCACGCAGAGTCGGACACGACTGAAGCGACTTGGCAGTAGCAGCACATGCTAGTAAAGTAAAGCTCAAAATTCTCCAAGCCAGGCTTCAGCAATACGTGATCCGTGATCTTCCAGATGGTCAAGCTGGTTTTAGAAAAGACAGAGGAACCAGAGATCAAATTGCCAACATCCATTGGATCATCAAAAAGGCAAGAGTTCCAGAGACACATCTATTTCTGCTTTATTGACTGTGCCAAAGCCTTTGACTGTGTGGATCACAATAAACTGTGGAAAATTCTGAAAGAGATGGGAATACCAGACCACCTGACCTGCCTCTTGAGAAACTTGTCAGGAAGCAACAGTTAGAACTGGACATAGAACAACAGACTGGTTCCAAATAGGAAAAGGAGTACGTCAAGGCTGTATATTGTCACCCTGCTTAATTAACTTAATTAATGCAGAGTACATCATGAGAAATGCTGGGTTGAGGAAGCACAAGATGGAATCAAGATCGCCGGGAGAAATATCAATCACCTCAGATATGTAGATGATACCACCCTTATGGCAGAAAGTGAAGAACTAAAGAGCCTCTTGATGAAAGTGAAAGAGGAGAGTGAAAAAGTTGGCTTAAAGTTCAACATTCAGAAAACTAAGATCATAGCATCCAGTCCCATCACTTCATGGGAAATAGATGGGGAAACAGTGGAAACAGTGGCTGACTTTTTTGGGGCTCCAAAATCACTGCAGGTGGTGATTGCAGCCATGAAATTAAAAGACGCTTGCTCCTTGGAAGGAAAGTTATGACCAAATGTAGACAGCATATTAAAAAGCAGAGACATTACTTTGCCAACAAAGGTCTATCTAGTCAAGGCTATTGCTTTTCCAGTAGTGATGTACAAATGTGAGAGTTGGAGTATAAATAAAGCTGAGTGCAGAAGAATTGATGCTTTTGAACTGTGGTGTTGGAGAAGACTCTTGAGAGTCCCTTGGACTACAAGGAGATCCAACCAGTCCATCCTAAAGGAGATCAGTCCTGGGTGTTCATTGGAAGGACTGATGTTGAAGCTGAAAGTCCAATACTTTGGACACCTGATGTGAAGAGCTGACTCATTTGAAAAGACCCTGATGTTGGGAAGGATTGAGGGCAGGAAGAGAAGGGGATAACAGAGGATGAAATGGTTGAATGGCATCACAGACTCAATGGCCATGAGTTTGGGTAAACTCCGGGAGTTGGTGACGGACAGGGAGGCCTGGCGTCCTGCTGTTCATGGGGTCACAAGAGTCGGAGACGGCTAAGTGACTGAACTGAAAATGGGCATTATAATAGTACCTAGTACATAAGAGTTATTTTGAGGATTAAAACAGATAATTAATTTCAGCCAAGGCAGAACAAAGCCTGACAAATAGTAAGTGATATTATGTCAGAAATTTTTAGTATTACTACTCTTATTATTAAAAAACTTACCTGATCACCTGGCTTTCCACCTTCCCCAGGAGGCCCTGGAGGACCAGGAAGCCCCTAAAGTAAAAGTAAGAATATAAACCTGTGTCTCCATGGAAACTAATAGGCCACCAGTGTTAACACTTCACCCTTTACAATGTATGGAGCTCCCTTACTATTTTCAAGCAAATGATACTGTTTAAACAAAAGTTGAGCAAAACAAAACTAGAAACCTATACCCTCTAATACAACACAGCAGCTAATCCTTTTGTGGGTGTAGATTTACATTTGCACACCACTTAGCAAAATGATAATGTAGCAATAGGTTCTTTATGTTTGTAAAGTATTTAATGGCTCTCAGAACAACATTTTAGGCTGATAGAATAAATATGGAAAGTTAGCCTGAAAATTTTTCCCCAAATGATGATCACCCAATGCTATTAAATATTCTACCAACATATTTAGATAAATCATGAAAATTTGTTCAACAATAAATTATGGCTGAGCCCCTTCACCTAAAAACTGTCACAGCATTGTTAATCTGCTATACCTCAATACAACATAAAAAGTTTAAAAGAAAAATTTTAGACACCAACACATTAAATAAGCCTTAATACAGTTAAATAAATCCTACTGAGATATCAAAAGCATTTTATAATTTTTAATTTGTTAAAAGGTTTGGGTTTTGGTCAGTTTTTCAGGGGAAGTTTATTCCTGTTCTTTGAACAAAAATGTTTGATTTCATCTAAATGTCTATCCTATTTACTAAAAGAGGAGTTGCTTCTTTGAAAATTATAGAATTTCACATTATTCAACTATATCCTTTTCATTAAAAAAGCATTTTATTAGGGGAAGAAGAAAGGGAAGACGGAGTCAGTGCATACCTGAAAGCCAGTGGGGCCTGGAGGACCCTGTTCTCCTCTCTCCCCGGCTAGACCCTGAGTCACAAAGGAAAGAAAACCATGAACACCAGGAACCAGATCTACTGACTTACCCTCTGCGTGAATGACCCAAGTATTCATATTTCTGTGCATTTCTTCCAATCACAAGTTTTTCACTTTAGCCAGATCATAAACTAGTCCTAAAAATCACCTAATGGTATTGTTTGAAGTCCTTGATGGTGAGAAAATACCTCCTAAAGCCAGCAAATAAACGGATAGAGTGTTCATTTTTTTATCCAAACATAAGTGTCTGGAGTCAACTGTAAAATTTGTGGGAAAACTGACTATTGGGCACAGACAAATTCATTACTTTTATATATCCAGTCTAATGTTTCCATTGTAGTTTCTCAGTGTCATAAGAAGTACTAATCAAACTTTCAAATTTAAAGTGCTATTTAAATTGCCCCAGTTCAAAACAAGTAAACATGCCAAATATTTCTTATAAACACAACTTTAAACTCCTAGGATAAGAATAAACCTCAAGAGATATTATTCCTTTGAGGACTAATAAGTAGGAAACAATAAATTTATGTAAGTTTATATTATATTATATAATTATAAGTTATATAATTATAACTTCTATCATAATTCATAATTATATATAACATAATGTATTATTATTCATAATTATCTTCCAGCTTAAATAAATTTCTATAAGGTATAATATTAGAAAAACAGGCATAATTGAAGTTACATATTTTAAATAAAATACAGTATAAAATATTTGTCTGATACTATTTTCCTAGTTGCTATATTTTTCAACTGTGACAACATAGAGATGATGAGGTAGCTTTTGCCATTAGCATTCATAGAAGCTTAAAATAATAAAGCATGAGATTCCTGTTTATTTCAGTTATCAAAAGACATAACTGAAATTCTTTCACCTTGCACTTTCTTATTTGCTTCCCCTTGAAACTTATCCATATGTAAAGTCAAGTCTTACAGATAAGACAATCATTGAAAAATGTAATGTGAATATATTCTCAATAAAACTTACCGGGGGCCCCACAGGACCAGAAGGACCAACTTCGCCATCTTTTCCAGGAGCTCCCTAGCATCACAGAGAGATAATATATGAGGCGAGGCCATGAGAATCTGGATAATTCCATTTATTTTTTTCTTTAACAGAAAATGGATAGTTACCCTCTGCCCAGGAACACCAGCATTTCCTGCTTCTCCAGGTTTTCCAGGATCACCCTAGAGAATCAATACAAACTAACTTAAGTTTCAATCAGTTTGCTGATTGACAGTTGTTATGGCAAGTGAGGATTATGATGAGATGGCACATTATACACAGTACTTACACTGCTACCTTTGGGGCCTGGAAGACCCATACTCCCAGGCTGCCCTCTGATTCCTATGGAGCCTGGAGGACCCGGCCGGCCGTCTTCTCCTGGAGCACCCTACAGAGTTGACAGGAGCAATGCAAGTTTCACATCAGTTCTCTATACACGTCACATCGCCCAAATTTCGTTTTCACACACTATAAAAGATGTATAAGCTTTAAATTATGCTACATTTTTATGTTAGCGAATCAGAATAGTTGAGTATTAAAAAAAACTGCTGAGATATTTTAATATTTAGAACAGAGACTTAATTCTTATTCTATATACAAGTTTCATCTTTATATCTCTTTACACGCTCATATTAATAGGGGAAATCTTTCTCTTCTTTCATTTACTCTTATGTGTGGTAATTAAAACTCAGGACTTGTGTTTCACATATACAACACAAAGGAAGGGCCCAGAATATATGAGTTATCAAACTTAATACCTATTTATCTCTTAAATGTATAAGATTGGGAGGATATCAAGAAATGAGATTGTTACTAACAGACAAATTCTACCAATATTCATAAATACATCATTTCAACTTTTCCATTTATGTCAGAGAAGCAATCCCAATCTCCGACATTTATTTCAACGTGTGATCAATTTTTGGTCAATTTGAAAATGATCAGAGCCTTAGGATTTGCTTCCAGGAGGGGAGGGTGTATTTCAGACATGATCAGCACCCACATTATCAAAAACATTGTTATTGTTCAGTTGATAGGTCGTGTCTGACTCTTTGCAACCCCATAGACTGCAGTGCACCAGACTTCCCCATCCTTCCCTATCTCCCAAAGTTTGCTCAACATACATTAACCTTAACTAAGGCTCTTACCATTTAAGCTGCATGTCCATTGAGAAATATTAATGGTGGTGGACTTTTGTTTAAATCACTTACCAAAGGTCCAAGTTTTCCTTCAGGACCCTGGACACCAGGATTTCCTGTCAGACCCTAAAAATTAAAAGCAACTGTCAGTTTGCTGCTGACCTACCACTGAAGTAAAGTTTCTAAGGAGTAAAAATAGCACTGCATTTAAAAGATCCAGTCCTGTTTTGCAGTGTCCACTCTTGGGAGCCTTAGGCTCCTCTAGACAAACTCTGAGCTCCGTCATGGACTTCACCCAAACTGGCTTCAGAGGATTCAGGATAAACAGCACAAGGTTATAGGAGACTTTCACTCCTACCTCTAACACAGGTTTCAAGAAAAAGAACTTACATTGAGCCAAATGTTATCTTTCCAAGCAACTTTTGTATAATTTTTTCTCTTTAAGGGGCATTGTTGACAACTGAATATAAGTATTTACATACTGTTCAAATGAATTTTCAAATGACATTTTGTTAAAATGAAATTTACCGGAACACTCTCTGGTAAAAGTTAAATTGTTGTTTATCAGTGAATAAAGGAAAATTATAAAATTGATAAATCGGATTTTTTTTAATCAAGTGGTACAGTTACTAATACATACCCCTTTGAATAAAGGAGATTAGAAGTTACTAGTTTTTTCCATACATGATAAAAATAACAAACAATTCATAAGGAATAAAGCCAAATCCATAAAAAAAAAAAGTCCCAAGTTGTGAAATCAAGTTACTAAAAAATAAAACCTTAAAAACAAAAAATGGATTCTCAGGAGCATATCCCTTGGGTTGATGTAGCAAAAAATTGCTGTGTTCTTACCCGAGCACCTGGAAGCCCAGGTTCACCTGGACGTCCTGGATCCCCCTGACCTCCTTTAGGTCCTGAAGAGCCAACAGGACCCCTCTCTCCTTGAGCGCCCTGTTCCAAAGCAAAGTAGAACATGTCAGGAAAAAAAGGAATACAGGCAAACAAAGGCAACTGTACGTAAAACCCTTATTTTATAAATCAAACCACTAGTATAAAGGAATTGGTCAAAGTGGGTACAAAGACCTCTTTGTAAACCATGTCACTTCATATTTTATTCACATTTGGATTCCTTGGAATAAAGGTTTTCCAACATTATTTAATGAGAGTTGTGTTTAAAGCCTCACTCCAATAACTTAGATTTAGAAACCCCAGAATTTTAAAAGAGTCTAAATTTCTAAAGAAAGGAAACAAACTATATCAGCTAAAGGAAAGATTTACGGTCTGTTCTTCTCAGGAACTTCCCTGAAAAGTTTGAAAAGCAAACTCCAGTATACCTCCAACTATCATCCTTCTCCCTGGAGGCCTCTATAATGAAGAAATTGCACAAGAGGGATCTGGCATTAGGTCTAATATCTGTGTTCAACTCTTTTCTAGATCTGGAACCCACGTGAGCCAAAGCTAGATAACCCCTCCAGACAATGGCATCTTTTGCAACAGCACCCACAAGAGTGTCAGCCTTGACAGGATAAACTTACCTTTGGTCCAGGTAAACCATCAGAGCCTGGAAAGCCACGATTGCCAGGAGCACCCTGCAGGTGACCAAAGTGTGATTCTCAATTGTGGGTGTTTATGTAACATCCGATGAATGGGTAATTTTTACTCTTAGTATTACAAGATTTTAGGAGCTATGATCAAGCCTACACAGCAATAGATATGTCTAAGAAAAAGTAACCTGACTAAACAGAAGGAAACTTTAAATTTTGAAATATATATATATATGTACTGAGCCAAAATTATTCAAATCAAGAAACATTCTAATGCTTCACTGTAAAATCAAACTTTGAGAAAAACTGATCCCTAGATACAGAGACAAGAGACAAGAAATGGTACCATGTTTGATAATCACAATGTCAGTGATTGCAGGCATTAGTATTGTCTTGGATATGAAACTGTTTACATTCTCTGAAGCTCTACACAAAAGTAAGGTGATATTGTTAATCTCCCTTGCAGACTGGTTTCATTATAGTCCAGTCACAACAGTTTTTTATGATCGTTAAAGTCACTCAACCTTTTCAGGCTTCCTGGATTTGCATTTGTTGCTTGCTCTGCTGAAAATGTTCTTTCTTTCAAGTTTCTTGCTGGCTCATCCTTATCTTATAGATCTTATCTAGATGCCAACTTTTCAAAGAATCTCATTTCCTTAACACCTAATCTAGTGACACATGACTGTCATACGGTTACTCTCTACCACATCACCCTGTTATTCTCTAAATGTAAAATGTGTGATTACACTGAGGAAATCAGAGTTGAAAGAGACACGTGTATCCCAGCATTCATCGCAACACTGTTTACAATAGCCAGGACATGGAAGCAACCTAGATGTCCATTGGCAGACAAGTGGATCACAAAGCTGTGGTACATACACACAATGGAGTATTACTCAGCCATTAAAAAGAACACATTTGAATCAGTTCTAATGAGGTGGATGAAACTAGAGCCTATTATACAGAGTGAAGTAAGTCAGAAAGAAAAACACCAATATAGTATACTAACGCATATATATGGAATTTAGAAAGATGGTAACAATGACCCTATATGTGAGACAGCAAAATGAATACAGATATAAAGAACAGAGTTTTGGACTCTGTGGGAGAATGCGAGGGTGGGATGATTTGAGAGAATAGCATTGAAACATGTATATTAACATATATGAAACAGATCACCAGTCCAAGTTCAATGCATGAGACAGGGTGCTCGGGGCCGGTGCACTGGGACAATCCAGAGGGGTGGGATGCAGAGGGAGGTGGGAGGGGGGTTTGGGACTGGGGACACATGTACACCCATGGCTGATTCATGTCAATCTATGACAAAAACCACCACAATATTATAATTAGCCTCCAATGAAAATAAATAATCTAAAAAAATTAAATGTGGGATTATATTTTTATTTATATGTTGACTTATTTAGTGCTTACCTCCCCATTAAACTATGGTTTACTAGCCCTTCATGGAGGCTGGGACCATAGCACTGTTCACTGATGCGTCCCAAGCACCGTGTATCAAAATTGGCATGGAGCAGTTGTTCAATCAATATTATTGAATGAATGACTATACACTGATTAGACAGCTGGCTCCCTTAATTCACAGGCAGCCATACTGAACTGTGTAATATACCTGCTAGCATTGCTCTTAACTGCCCTACTTTTCCTCAATTTCCCAAAAGTTCCTCGAGTAATCTCCCCACAACTATAAGAATTTATTTTGTTATTCAAATTTTACCCTTTCTCCCACTGGGCCCGGAGGACCAACTGTGCCCGGATCACCTCGGGGGCCTCGTTTGCCTTCTTCACCAGGTGGGCCGATTGGACCCTGGACACCATGTGGCCCCTATTGAAAACAGAAGGACAGGTAACAGATACAGCCATTTAGCAATCGAGTCACAGTCAAAGGAATCCAGTTAGTCACAAACTTTAAACTATATTAAGTGAACTGTTTCCATCAAAAAGTATAATTCTCTTTATCATCCTTTTAAATATTTGAGTATTTTGGGCTTACACTTTGGGATCACATTCATGTTCCCCTTATCACTGAAAAGAAATAAAACCTTACCGGCTCCCCTTTTGGTCCAGCTTCTCCTTTGAAACCTGGGACTCCTGGATCACCCTAAAATAGGAACATAGAAAACTATAAGAACCAGGATATTTATCCAGCCCAACTTGCTTTAATTGTTGCAGTGAATGGGCTTTGACAATTTCTGCAGCAGAGTCTGTGCTGAATCAATAATACAGTAATTTTTTAAAATGTACACAAATCTTATAGAATGTGAGTGAAATGTTATAAAATCCAGTATAGTTAGGTAGCAATTTGTATATTTTACAGTGATCTTCAAGAGACTTACCCTTAAAGTCTTATTTTTAATCATGCATAGCAGGATGATTAGAATAATTCAATGCTTCTTCCAATTTGATAATAAAAATTAGAACTAACAATGACAACTTCAATAGGTATATCTATTTAGGGTCTATTTTAGGAAATAGATTTTGTTCATCCAAAACCAAAGTAATTTTATATATATGTAGTATTTATTAAGATTTGGCAACTTCAAATAGGGTATTTTATGTTTAGAGTATTCTAGGGTTTGGGGGCATGTATAGGATTTTGGTCTTTATATACCAAGTATACTTTAATTTGTGGGAACCAGATTGCTAAATTGAGAACATGATAAAATCAAATGTAAAATATCAGCAACATTTATGTTTTTATAAATTTGTCATCAGTATTTGAAAAGGACTTATCAGTGTAGCCAAATTACTTACAATAGGATCCAAAATATTTGTTTTAAGTAGTACTAGCAAAAGTTTTAATTTTTTTATATCAAGCTAAAAGATACATAATCACAACTTCTCAGTATGTATTTCTTAAGAACTAACCATACTACTTTACCAATAGATGAATACACAAATATAAAATATACAAATTTCTACAAAATATGGATATTCATTCCATATAAACCATATGTTGGAGGCACTCTTCAAGAACAAACCTCAAGATATAGCTGTTGAACACATGTTAGCCACACTGTTATTTTAAGTCCCCATGAAACTTCCATATTTCCCCATATTGGCTTGCAAAATATTCTCATAATATTTATCATTCAACTATTTATAAAATTTTATGAGGTGGATCATAAAGTTATGACCCTACTATTTTAAATAAAAGAACACTAAAATTGAACAAAAGGCAGTAATTTTCCACTTTGAATTTAAACACATGAATTGTACATTAACATTTGGCTTCCACTTTACAAAAATTTCTATCTTCATTTGCCTCATTCAGATAAGTTAGACTATCTATGTTTCACTGTATTTCATAATCTATTATTGATACTGATATTTCTCTGGTGATATTAGATGTATTATACAGGGTGATAATTCTTTGAAGGACATTACCGGTTGGCCTCGAATTCCGGGAGGTCCAGTGCTACCCTGAGGTCCTGGAGATCCAGGGGGTCCTGCTAAGCCAGGAGGACCAGAAGTACCCGGAGAGCCCTATTGGAATGCAAGAGTAACAAGCAGAGATCTCAGCACAAGTCTATGGTCACTGTCCGAAGTTCACTGTGTCCCTGCGAACTTCCCGTGGCTTAAATGCAGTTAGTCACTCACCGTTGGGCCTTTGGCACCAGGCGTACCATCAGTTCCTACTGCACCCTAAAGGACACAGGAAAAGTTCACAAGATAGTAAGCCATATGTTGGGAGTATTCAGATGTCCACCCACCTTCCAAAAGGAAGCAGAAAATTTTAACCAAAACAAAAAAGGATAAAGAAATCAACCATTGTATCATAAAAGTCACTTTTATGACTAATTCTCTTTTCCATAAAATAGACAAAATTTGCAGAGTTGACAAGGGAATTGTTGTTGTTGTTTTTTTTTTCTCATGAGTTCTAACACTCAATCAGAATTGAAATAGAGTATATTAAGACAGATTGCCTTTGTTCTGATGTTATAGAGCATGTCCAACTTGGAGTGACAAGGGACTTACAGGAAGACCTTGGGAGCCAACAGGACCAGGGGGCCCGGTTTCCCCTCTTTGCCCTTGAGGACCTTCAGGGCCTCGCGCCCCAGTGGGACCTGCTTCTCCCTAAAGGCATACAAGAGGGAAATGTTAATTTTAGAAAAACCTAAATGCAATGTGGTTCAAAGCTGACTGCTTATTTGGAGTTTTACATTTTACACCTAATCATTTAAAGAGGTCAAGTGCACAAAGCAGGTTCTTCAAGGGTGGGCATATTTTCCCCACCCTCGGGATGCGCTGATACCTACAGCATGTTAGAGCAGAGGACCTGGGCAAGGTCACCTGATAACCTTGAAACACCCAGTTTCCAACCCCAGATAGGAGTCCAGACAGTAAAAATATAGGATGCCTGGTTAAGTTTGTTTTTTTTTTTTTTTGCTGACAAAACAAGAGATTTTATTGGGAAAGGGCACCTGGGTGGAGAGCAGTAGGGTAAGGGAGCCCAGGAGAACTCTGCCACGTGGCTCGCAGTCTCGGGTTTTATGGTCCTGGTTAAGTTTTAATTCAGATAAAACACAATGGGTCTCAGGGTCACTCTGTCCCACACAATGTCTGGAAAACACTTATACTAAAAATTTATTCTTTATTTATTTGAAATTCGAATTTGCCTGGGTTTCTGCATTTTATCCAAGATACTAAATACCTAATGTAGGTCAAATCCTAGAGGAACCTGGACCTGGAATTTTAGGACTAAAAATTCTAAGCTTAGGGGGGGCTCATTGGTATCAATAAAACATAGAAAATTAAATCCTATTACCCTTCACTGAAATACAAAGAACTAGGTGTGAAAGTTTATTTTTCATGCAGAGAGCCAGAGACCCTGGAAGGACATTATGGTTATAGCAGAACTGGACCGAAAAGAGACGGGGGGTGGGGGTTTTTGTGCTGGGGATGGGGAGTGGAAAACAATTTCCGAGAGAAACAGTTTCTCAAGGTGTTTAACTTTATTAAGCGGTTCTCAGTTACCAACAGACAGTACTAGAAAAACCCAGGAGGAGAGGGAAGTGTCCAGAGTGAACCCTGATATAAACTACGACGGCGAGTGAAGTCTGAATCAGAAGCCACAGTAGGTGCAGAAACCACTTCCTGCCAAGTCAGGGTCCTGGGCTTTGTGGGTATTCTTTCTTGAATTCTCTATCCAGAGCTCAGTTTGGGGGTGGAGAGTCTCACAGTGACAGAGAGAAAGGGAAGGGATTTTGCATACTTTGATTGAGGTACACAGGGAGGCTGGGCGCTCCAAGGTCAAGAGTCAGGAGCAGAGTCAGGAGCAGAAGCCTTGGGACTTCAGGGAGCAGATACAGAGAGGAAGAGAGAGGGTCCTCCTCGGCTGAGCTCACAGTGAGTTCTCAGTCACAGGAGGGACTGTTTCCTGAACTGTCAGAGGGCACCATTTTAAAATAAAACAGCCACATCCCTGGCACAGAGTTTACAGTCAACGTTAGAGAGAGCCAGAAAAATAATTTGCCTTGATGACTCCCACATTTCAAACAGCACTTGAAATGTCAACCATAGACTGTTTGCTTGCTTGTTTCGAAGTTCAAATCCAGTTTGAGTGACCCCACTAACAAGAAGCACGAGCCTATCCTGAGGGCATCGTCTGCCTCAGGCGCTATGCTGTGTGTGCTAAGCCCAGTCACGTCCAACTCTTTGTGACCCCATGGGCTGTAGCCCACCAGGCTCCTCGGATTCTCCAAACAAGAATACTGGAGTGCATTGCCATTTCCTTCTCCACAGGATCTTCCTGACCCAGGAATCAAACCCCCGGCTCCTGTGGCTCCTGCATGGCAGGCGGTTTTACCGCTGAGCCAGTATTGTGTTTTTCAAAATTTGAAAGTAGTTTTCTGAGTTTATTCACTAATTTAGCTTATATAATCTTAATAACCTCTTACTGCAATCCTTGAATTTATCATCCAAAGTACTTGGGAGAAAGAACAAACTGTGACTCACTACAAATGTAAATCATCCCAGCAGAATATCTTAATCCATTCCCATGGGGAGAGACAAATAGCCTCCCTGCCCACTCCTTTAATGATTGTATAAGTTGAGGGTACAAGGGCAGGGGGGGAGGCAGATGTGAAGGACAATATTGCATGAGAGAACAGCCTTTTGACAACCCCTGATTTATTTTAACCTCCTATTGTTTAGAGCATTATGCTATTTATTACTGCCAGACACAGTATTCAAGAACACAGTTACAATTTGAATTGAAGTTTTTCCTTGCAGCTGTTAAATTGTCTGGCTTTAGAGTCCTAGTGCCATCAGATTCTTTGATATTACAATTGTATGATTATAGGTAATTCTTTTTAAATTACTTATATAATAATATCATATTTTTTCATTTTGTATTTTTTCCCTACCATAATGGACATTGAGAGCACTTCAGGCACTTTACTTAGTTAACAGCAACTTCCATACTCCTCAATGAATTAAATGACATTCTTTGGGGATTCATGTGCTTAAGAAGTAATTCATGTCATCAAGAGCTACATATATTAACATCTTACCTTCATTCCAGGATTTCCTGGAAAACCAGCAGAGCCAGGTATCCCAAGAGGACCCTATTAAAGAAACCAGCAAAGTGATGAGGCATGTATTTTAATCAATATTTTATCAACATGTAATCTTTTATCCTTTGAACATTCTGTACTTTGATATATAGGAATAATCTGCTTGGTATTTTAAAATCACAAGGATAATATTATAATTGTATTATAAGAACCTTGCAATATTGACATGAGACATTGGTAGAAGAGGTGTCCAGTGGTATTAAACATAACAGGATCTCCTGGTTGTACCATATGAGAGTAAGTCAGTCATAAGCACAAACTGTCTGGAACAATTGCCTCTTGAGAAATTACTTTCTTTGTGTTAACCAAGTAATAAGGATAGCTTTTAGAAAGTTACACACTATACCAAAACCTAGAATCCCACTTTATACAAATGATGCTTAAGAATCAGCTGTATAGAACAGTCTTATGGACTCTATGGGAGAGGGAGAGGGTGGGAAGATTTGGGAGAATGGCATTGAAACATGTAAAATATCATGTATGAAACAAGATGCCAGTCCAGGTTCGATGCACGATACTGGATGCTTGGGGCTAGTGCACCGGGACGACCCAGAGGGATGGTATGGGGAGGGAGGAGGGAAGAGGGTTCAGGATGGGGAACACATGTATACCTGTGGCGGATTCATTTTGATATTTGGCAAAACTAATACAATTATGTAAAGTTTAAAAATAAAATTAAAAAAAAAAGAATCAGCTGGATACCTTTAGAGTGATTTTTTTCAGGCTAATGAAAAATGAACATGTGTCACTATACTACATTAGGAAAGGCATGAATAGAGTCTAAACCACTGATTTTAAAGCTGAATTTAAAGGAAATTAGTGTAGGTGAATTTCATTCTAGGTTATCCTGATTCTTCTTTGAGGACTGCATTTTAACGCCATCAAGTTTTGCATTAATAAAAGTCCTTTTAAGTTACACTGATTTTTCTTCCTATAGTTTGTTTCATTTTTGTGAGTAACGAGGGAGAAGAGCTCTTAAGGACAAATAACTTCAAATACAGTTTACCCTCATTGTGTTTCCCTGAGTTTACTGTGTTTTACATCAATCCATCCTGTGGACCACACTATACTCCTATTCTCTTCATATGCTCATCTTTCGAGACTAAGCTTAACAGTTGTTCCTCTTCAGGTCATCCCTGAGATCTTTGTCTCTCTACTGGTGTCAGTACAAGTAGGTCCCCATACTTCGTGTTGCTTTCCCTATTACAGCAGTTAGCAGTAGCATTATGCTACCGTATTAATTGATATATCTCTCTTCTTTGATAGGGAAGTGTTCAAAAACAAGCACAGTGTGTTCATTGTCTTGGTACTCCAAGCATCTGGGACACAGTAGGTGCTTCATACATGTTAATGAGTGTACAAATGTAAGAAAGAGTGAGTAAGTGAATGAATGAATGTGAAAGCAATACACTCACCATGGGCCCAGGCTTTCCAGGCATACCATGTGCACCTCGCTGTCCCTAAGTAGAAGAAGAGACAAGATCAGAGTGCATTTCTATAGCACTTGCTGACAAGTCATTCACTTCACAAAAATTTCCATGTTAAAAAATTGGAGAATGTCTATCAAGGTTAACTGACAACAACCTTAACTAGGTTAAGAGCAATAAAAATACACATTTATACAACATGGGTAAGGGAGCAATAGAACACATCTATCCAAGGACAAGAAATAAAAATCAAACTTGGAAATATAAAACTGTGTAAAATGATTTTGTTTTTACTGGAACATGTCACCTTCTATCAAATGAACTCAAAGACAGAGAAACTTTGAACACTGGGCTCTTCTTAATAGCTAGAATAATAATGATAATAATAATGTGTTTGGAGTAAAACAAAAAACTAAAGCTCACGCGCACATGTACTCACCCACAAAGGAAATTAAGTGATAGTGAATGCTGTGTATGTCACCCAGATCCCCCTTCAGCACAGAAGTAAGCATCCTATCTCCCTTGGAAGTGTTGTAAGCTGATGGCTCACCCTTGAGACCCTCCCCACAAACCGCTGCAAGATGGTAGCTATTCCAAGATTATGCCTGTGCCCTTCCATGGTCAATGCAGTGAAACAAAGGATTAGCCCCATTCAAAACAGTCTGAAGAGCCATTTCAGCTCCATAGTTCTCATGGAATGGAAGATTCATGGAGACTGAGGCCTCTGTTGCAAATGTAACACAGCTTTTAATTTCTCCTTGTAACAAGCCCTGCTCATTTCAGTAATTTCTTCATAGGTATAGTTTCTGAGTGCACTCCTCAATAAATTTCCTGCACACAAGTCTTTGCTTTGATGCCAGTTCCTTGGAAAACTGACTCATATACCACTGATGCCAGAGATAGTCAAGAAAGCAGATGCTAAAATGGAATTTTTAATCTGACTTCCACACCGGCCAGCTGGTGATAGATGGGGTATGGAATTCTCTTGGCATGCTGTAGTGATGCAGTGGTAAATATTGTTTCCAACGGTGAACTGAGACAGGGTATACATATAAGGGAATGGGGGCTTCCCAGGTGGCACTAGTGGTAAATACCCTGCCTGCCAACATGGGAGATGTAAGAGACAGGTTCGATCCCTAGGTTGTGAAGATCCCCTAGAGGAGGGCATGGCTACCCACTCTAATATTCTTGCCTGGAGGATCCCATGGACAGAGGAGCCTGTTGCGCTACAGTTCGTGGGGTCACACAGAGTTGGATACAATGGGATTGGGGGCAGGAGGAGAAAGGGACGACAGAGAATGAGATGGCTGGATGGCATCACTGACTCCATGGACGTGAGTCTCAGTGAACTCCGGGAGTTGGTGATGGACAGGCAGGCCTGGCGTGCTGCGATTCATGGGGTTGCAAAGAGTCAGACACGACTGAGCGACTGATCTGATCTGATCTGATCTGAAGCAACTTAGCACGCACAGAAGGGAATGGGCTATGGGTGCAATAGCTCAGGCATTTGAGAAGGTTTAGAAGGCAATGGCACCCCACTCCAGTACTCTTGCCTGGAGAATCCCATGGACGGAGGAGCCTGGTGGGCTGCAGTCCATGGGGTCGCTAGGAGTCGGACACGACTGAGTGACTTCACTTTCACTTTTCAATTTCATGCATTGGAGAAGGAAATGGCAACCCACTCCAGTGTTCTTGCCTGGAGAATCCCAGGGACAGGGGAGCCTGGAGGGCTGCTGTTTCTGGGGTTGCGCAGAGTCAGACACGACTGAAGCGACTTAGCAGCAGCAGCAGCAGAGGATGTAACTATTGTAAAGTTAATGGAATTCTATGGGTCTTGTTGAGTGAATCCATTGGAGAAAGATGTTGTAAGGCTGATAGTAATTAATCATCAATATAAACCTCCTTAGCAGCATTTAAAACTATTATTATCTTCTACAGCTAGAGGGAAGAAAAAGTTGAAGATCAGCTCAGGACTTAATGCTAAAGGTTTAAGTACTCTTGAAAAGGTTGAATTCCAAAACATGGAAATTCTGCTACGCCATGGTCAAGGATGGAAGGATGAGCACTGAAATTTGGCACTGGGATATGTTAAGAATTTTGAAAGCTCAGGGACCCTGAAGCCTCTGGGCCTACAGAAATGATCCTTTCCCATTACCAATTTATACTTCCCTCTTGCTTAAAGGTGATACAGAGCCCTCTACTTTACCAGACCATATATGCTTCCACCACCACTACCTGCTTCTCCCGTGGCCACTAGGCCAAGAACTAGTCACAAAATAGCTTGGCTGAAGGAACGCTGTTTCTGATAAAAGAAAGAATAGATCCTTTACCAAAAACACTGTAAGTTCTATACCTCATGTAGAGGCAGGATTCAGGAAAGAACACATGGGACTACGTCCTAAAGGTACAGGATTGAGAGGGACAGGGTATGAAACTGGAGAATTTTAATGATTTGGAAGCACTGTACCATAATATATATTTAACACCCAGATAAAGACTCTGGGAAACAGTATTAACAGGGAAAATAGCTTTTGGAAACTTGGAAAGAGCAATGGCCCACACTAAGTGAGGTAGAAATGCCAGAGCTGCCTGGGCAGACAGTAGAATAAGGCAGAGAAGTGAACACAGTAGATTGGATATAATATATATGGCTGGACAAAGTAAGAGCTGGCTATGGCTGACTTTATTTTTCTGGGCTCCAGAATCACTGCAGATGGTGACTGCAGCCATGAAATTAAAAGACGCTTGCTCCTTGGAAGGAAAGTTATGACCAACCTAGACAGCATATTAAAAAGCAGAGACATTACTTTGCCAACAAAGGTCTGTCTAGTCAAGGCTATGGTTTTCCCAGTAGTCATGGATGGATGTGAGAGTTGGACTATAAGTAAAGCTGAGTGCAGAAGAATTGATGCTTTTGAACTGTGGTGTTAGAGAAGACTCTTGAGAGTCCCTTGGACTGCAAGGAGATCCAACCAGTCCATTTTGAAGGAGACCAGTCCTGGGTGTTCTTTGGAAGGACTGATGTTGAAGCTGAAACTCCAGTACTTTGGCCACCTCATGCAAAGAGTTGACTCATTGGAAAAGACCCTGATGCTGGGAAAGATTGAGGGCAGAAGGAGAAGGGGACGACAGAAGAGGAGATGGCTGGATGGCATCACTGACTCAATAGACATGAGTTTGGGTAAACTCCAGGAGTTGATAATGGACAGGGAGGCCTGGCATGCTGCAGTTCATGGGGTGGCAAAGAGTCGGACACGACTGAGCAACTGAACTGAACTGATATTCTACAATATTATCTACATTTCCAGGGGACACTCTGCCTATAAGTGATAAGGAATGGTCTAGTGAGAGGGTGTCACTTGTTCTGAACCAAGGCCCTGACTTCAGTACCACTGAGAAGCTCTAAAGTGGTTGTCTTCTGTGGGATCATAGTAGGGGATGTGATAAAACTGGGACTCTTAATTCTAAAGGAGATGATAAGATATTAAAATAAGAAAGGTCAGATGGCAGTCCTTAATTGTCAAAAAAAAAAGTGGGTTTAATGTAATGAACTGCAAGTTTGAAATATTAGCAAGTACAGCCTGACTTCCAGAGAGCTGTGAAGAGAATGAATAAAATAACTGCCCCTGCCCCAGTTTTAAGGTAGATGGGCAGAGAGCAAGAGTATTTCTCAATCTGTACGATTAAAGGGTTTCCTAGGTGGTACTAGTGGTAAAGAACCTGCCAGGCAATGCAGGAGACATAAGAGATGTGAGTTTGATCCCTGGGTTGGGAAGATCCCGTGGAGAAGGGCATGGTAACTAACTCCAATATTCATGCCTGGAGAATCCCGTGGTAGACAGAGGAGCCTGACGGACTATGGTCCATAGGGTCTCGAAGAGCATGATGTGATGTGACTGAGCAATTTAGCTGCTGCTGCTAAGTCACTTCAGTCATGTCTGACTCTGTGCGACCCCATAGATAGCAGCCCACCAGGCTCCCCCATCCCTGGGATTCTCCAGGCAAGAACACTGGAGTGGGTTGCCATTTCCTTCTCCAATGCATGAAAGTGAAAAGTGAAAGTGAAGTCGCTCAGTCGTGTCTGACTCTTAGTGACCCCCTGGACTGCAGCCCACCAGGCTTCTCCGCCCATGGGATTTTCCAGGAAAGAGTACTGGAGTGGAATGCCATTGCCTTCTCCAAAGCAATTCAGCAGGTACAATTAAAATCAATCAAGGGAAAATGATCAAGAGACTCTAATCTTTTAAAGGGTTTATTCATAGTATCACCTTTTAGGATTGTGAGGAACAGGAGATAAAGAGATTTAGAACACTTGGTAAATAATAAGTAATAACAGTTTCTTAATTTCTTTATTAAAAAAGTAGGCAATGAACATACTTTGGTTATGTAAGATGGTAACATTAACAGAAAGTAGGTAAAGTATACCTGTGAACTCTCTATTCTATCTTTGCAACTTTCCTGTAAACTTAACTTTGTTTCAAAAAGAAAAGTATAAAAATTACAAAGTAAGCAAAGTAAAGTTTGTTCTCCTTTAAAAGGCATATTCAACAAAGTATTTGAAAGAGCTAAAATACACATACTTACAGGAGCACCCTGTGGTCCAAGCCTTCCTCTCTCTCCTGGCATTCCTCTTGGGCCCTATAGATGAGAGAGAGAGAACATCTCTTGAAACATCTTACTTGAATCTGAGAGTACTTTGATTTCACTTCTCAAATCAATCATTAATATAATCACTACTCATTATAATTGGCCCAAATAGATTTCACTTAATCTAGCATTAATGTCCTAAATCTATAATAATCCTGATTTGGTCCCTGGATACAGAAAAAGAAAAGTGCATTCAACAATTAAGAAAAACAATGTAATGCAGGAAGCCTTTTCTATTTGAAGGGGCAGTTCTTATAGGATGCTTGCCTTTCAGCTGATAATAAAGAATTACTTCACCAGCTAACATATGCTCTCTATGTCTTTTTCTCCATTTAAATATTCTCTTAGCATAAGCTAAAAAGCAAAGAAATAACAACGAATTAAATTGATACTTACCATCGGACCCATGGCACCCATTGGACCAGTAGGGCCAGCTTCACCCTAAAGCAAAAGTGAGATCACTTTACAATACAGGAAGCCTACAATTGATATTCACAATATTCTCTTCCAAGTGTGTTATTTAAAAGGCTTATTTTCAAAGTGAGCATTTGAAAGGCACACTTTGAATAAAGGGCCTCAAAACTATGCTGTATCACCTGTTCTCAAAATACAATGGAAATCTAGTGTCTACAGAAATAAGCCTAAAATCAAACTGGGAATTTAAGCAAGACTTATGGGACTATCTTCTTTTCACTTTCATTTTCATTATACCTAGCCACATTAATTGAATTTTAATACAAGTGCTTAGTCTATGTCTGACAATAAAAGTAAAATTTTACAAAACTAAAATTGACTATAATATTCCTTTAAGATCTCTTGTAGGAAGCTTAGAAATGACAAATTTAAATCCAAATGCTTTTTCACACATGTGTCTCATTGTACTTTCCATTAAAAAGTCATCTGCACTTCTTGGATGTTCTCTTTCCTTCTAGAAGCATAAATAAATTTGGGGAAGAAACAATGGCCAAAAAGCCCTAAAATTAAAAGGGTACTAAAATAATGGGACCAATGAACCATCTAAACCTCTCTGATATTCTTAAAGAAAAATTAAGAGTGAATGTGTTTTAGAGGGTGGACTCATAGCACATCTTTATATAAAGATAACACTCATCTTACATCGGTAGAAACCAAATGGCATGGTAGGGGTTTCTAGTGGCAAAGTAAGGTCGTACCATGTATCTTCTTAAATCTACCACTCATCCATGACTATGCCAAAGCCTTTGACTGTGTGGATCACAATAAACTGTGGAAAATTCTTAAAGAGATGGGAATACCAGACCACCTGACCTGCCTCTTGAGAAATCTGTGTGCAGGTCAGGAAGCAACAGTTAGAACTGGACATGGAACAACACACTGGTTCCAAATAGGAAAAGGAGTACGTCAAGGCTGTATATTGTCACCCTGCTTATTTAACTTCTATGCAGAGTACATCATGAGAAACGCTGGGCTGGAAGAAGCACAAGCTGGAATCAAGATTGCCGGGAGAAATATCAATAACCTCAGATATGCAGATGACACCACCCTTATGGCAGAAAGTGACCCTTATGGCAGAAAGTGAAGAGAAACTAAAAAGCCTCTTAATGAAGGTGAAAGAGGAGAGTGAAAAAGTTGGCTTAAAGCTCAACATTCAGAAAACGAAGATCATGGCATCTGGTCCCATCACTTCATGGGAAATAGATGGGGAAACAGTGGAAACAGTGTCAGACTTTATTTTTCTGGGCTCCAAAATCACTGCAGATGGTGACTGCAGCCATGAAATTAAAAGACACTTACTCCTTGGAAGAAAAGTATGACCAACCTAGATAGCATATTCAAAAGCAGAGACATTACTTTGTCAACAAAGGTCCGTCTAGTCAAGCCTATCGTTTTTCCTGTGGTCATGAATGGATGTGAGAGTTGGACTGTGAAGAAAAGTGAGTGCCGAAGAATTGATGCTTTTGAACTGTGGTGTTGGAGAAGACCCTTGAGAGTCCCTTGGACTGCAAGGAGATCCAACCAGTCCATTCTGAAGGAGATCAGCCTTGGGATTTCTTTGGAAGGAATGATGCTAAAGCTGAAACTCCAGTACTTTGGCCACCTCATGCGAAGAGTTGACTCATTGGAAAAGACTCTGATGCTGGGAGGGATTGGGGGCAGGAGGAGAAGGGGACGACAGAGGATGAGATGGCTGGATGGCATCACGGACTCGATGGATGTGAGTCTGGGTGAACTCTGGGAGTTAGTGATGGACAGGGAGTCCTGGCATGCTGCAAATCATGGGGTCGCAAAGAGTCGGACATGTCTGAGCAACTGAACTGAACTGAACTGAAGTATTCATTCTTTATACTACTCTTTCCTCTAGAACTATTTAAGGGGGACTTGAAAAAATTTTAGACTTGAAGCAGAACAGAAATTCTGTAGTGAGGTTGTATTGAGATATTATTCAGTTACCTTGGAACCAGTTGCTCCAACTTCACCTTTAGGGCCTTCAAGACCTTTGTGTCCCTGAGAAGAAAAATATAAATTTGTATTTAACAGCTTTTTTGAGCCTCAGGCATGTAAAAGAAGAACCAAAAACAAGTTCACAGGAAGTGCCTTATGAAAATAGATTGCAAATGTAAAGTCGTTATTCAAAATGTTCCCAAATTCTCATCTCTTTTTTTGAAAGTCGTCTATTCAATGAAAATTAAAGTAGGGTTTCCCCTCTTTAAATAACATTTTCAATTTGCAGTGGGCTCATCTTTCAAATTTTTGTGACTTCATAGAAATTTAATGAATAGAAACGGAAAAATGTATGGTGGCCTTAGGGGAAACAAATGGTTATAGAATTTAGTTATAAAATATGGTTCACATCCAGGAGTGATTTTAAAAATACTTAATAACTAATACAGCACACGCATTCTAATCATAAGCTCAAACACTCAAAACAGAGGCCAGCCAATGTACACTGAGTGAATATCAACTATGCTTTTAGATAGATGTGTAGTTTCTATGTAAGTATGTACATAGCTAATAGTTGCATATTCATTATCTTGAGTTAAAGACAGAAGCATTCTACAGCCTTCTGTGTCTGAGTTGGACCCGAGTTGACTAGGCCCCTGTGATGCAGTGCACTTTATGGTATTAGGTAAATATTCCACTACGTAGTAGTTGCCTGTTTTCTTAAATAAATCTCATTAGACTGAAGCTGAGAGTCATGGACATTTCCCATTTATCACTACTTTCTTATTCATAGCGCAGTATTCAGCACACTGTAAGAACTCAAAATACATTTGTTTATCGAATCAAATGAAATTCAAAGGAAATGTAAAAATGCATTGTGATTTTGGTAACTGACATCTACTGTAACCATAGCCAGTTAAGGGCAATTGACAAATGAAATTGTGAAGATTTTGAAGGTAATGCTCCCCAGACCTTACTCCATAAGCCAGGGTATCTAAAAGGATTACAGAGGATTGAACTTACTCGGTGACCCTTCAGGCCTGGAAGACCAGGAGCCCCAGGAAATCCTCGAGCTCCCTGTGCGGGGAAAAAGAGATAAGGCATTTCAGAGTCATTAACTGCATAAGGCACTTTTTTTTCCCAAAAAAGATTTTTGGTACATAGTTTTATTTTTGCCAACAAACCTAAGAAGAAAAAGGCGAAATATATTTTTATATGTCAAAATATGTCTAGGTTATCAAAAAATTAGCAAGGCAAATGGAAACAAGTCTTACACAGAGACACGGATTAATTCCAGGTGTTGATCTGATGACATTTTTAAATTTTCAAATGATATTGCTGTGTTATAATTAGTAAAGAATAAACAATAAGAAAATAAGCCTTAATCTACATTCTCTGTGTCTAAATCAAGTAAAAAAAAATAAATAAATAAATCAAGTAGGTCAAGGTATAGGAAAAATAATCAGGAAACTTAAGGAAAATTATGCTTCTCTTTTATATTGTGTTTTATTTGTGGTAGAATAATTAATGCATTTGTAGCAAATAAATATAATCTATTTTTTCTGGAATTCTAAATATTATCAGTAAATTATGATTAGAAAGATTATATTAAAATGTTATCAGAATTTTTTAATAAAATATTCAGGAGCAGCTTATGGATTTGTGATTGTTTAAAAAACTGAGAAAACGAAATATCCAACAGAAAAGAAAGTCAAGTAATATAAAGAGAATGGGTTGGTTCCTTGACTCAACTTCTTAATTTCTGTTAATTCTATGCATCCTTCATGTAACTGTATAAATTTAAAAAAAAAAAAAAAAACAGAAATCAGACACTAAATCAAATCCAAAATGGTATGACTTCTTTGAAATGATGCTTGAAACTGTTTCTTCATACCCTTTTTAAATAGTTAAGGATCCAGTGACTGAATTACTCACTTATTCCAGCTGCCTACATTAAATAGGTTTTGTGTTGAAACCTATCTACTGCTACTGGTAGAGTAAGCACTTTGGTAGCACAGACTGACGCTATCAATTATTATTATCAATCCGCATATCCCTAACACTTAGCCTTCTGCCTTATTAGTAGGCATTCAAGAATAAAAACTGAATAAACAACTGAATAAAGAAATGGCTTCACATTCATCATCTTCTTCATCTTCTTGACACTCATAGAGCTTCCCCTAAATCTTTCAAGGAACGTCTCTTGTGTTAGTACAATCTTACAGAGGCGGCAAAATCCTTCTGTTCTGTATTACCCTACCCTTTACTTAGTGTTAACTAAACGAACAAATAACTCAATAAACAAACTTTGTATGATAAAAGCAAAGCAATAATTCTTCCATGACCTCTTTCAGGAAAAATGTCTCTGTAGTGTTTTGTAGGGGGTTATCACAGTAAGGGCACATCAAACCCTGCACTCTGAACACATTAAGTTCCACTAAAGCTCCTGTTTACACAGCCCTACTTAGAAATTCTTTCACTTCAAAAATGGCTTTTGAGTTTGGAATGGAATCCTGCCCTTTACTGAGATTCATCTCCCCACCATCCTGAGCAGAAACTCAGCATACATCCATCTAAGCCTATAGAGGAATTACTGAGCTATGCTATTTCAAATGATTAGTAAACTTTTGAGTTTTTGTGGTCTGCAAGGGAATTCTCATGTGATTACATATCTCTAAAATAGCAAGAAAATAAACCAGATGTACTAGCGCTCATAAAATTTTTCTCGTTCTGCTGACCCAAGACTGTCATCACACCCCAATCACACATCGTTGCTCTGCACTTGCAGACTGCATCTGTGACATGCTGGCAGGGCGCCTTTCCTCCCCGTGGAGGGCCCACGCTGTGAGTAGGGGCAAGTGTGCAGCAGGGCGGGAGTTTCAAGCCTGGATTGGTTCACACCAACATCTGTGCTAATGACTAAACCACCTGTCTTTGTCTGCAGGCTTTGTTTGCAGGCTGAGGAGGGAAGAAAGGAAAAAGTAAGAGGAGGGAGCTGCAGGCCTGGTTTTGTGTTCGAAACTAAATGATCCTTACAGTCCTGTGCTTAAATTCCCATAAAAGATCATTAGCATTTGTGTGTCCAAAAAATCCCTAGCATTGAACCTCATCAATTTTCATAAAGTAAATGGAAATAATTCAGTATTGTTGTATGCTTCTGGTGGTAGAAATATTAGGATATTATAGGAGATATAATAAGTTGAATCAGTTCAGGGGATTCTGGACCAAGAGAAAGTCTAAGAGCAGGAATGTTAGAGCATTTATGCTTATTTATCATTTTCTAACTTTCCCACTGGCTCTGGAGCACATCCCAGGGGAGCACCTATCAAAGTAACATGAGTGAAGAAAGACAGGTGGGTTCAGAGCAGCCAAGAGACCCAGATCTTGAATTCTGGTAGAGCTAGTTACTCTCCCTGTATTGAGTCAAGTGAGAAGAAAACAACTGTATTAGGAGAGCTGGTGATTAATATATCTGGTTATAAGCTTTTAGGGGCCAGAACATCAATAAAGAATTTCAGTCAACATTAGGGTTTAGGGAACAGCCAAAGAGGCATCCTGTCCACAATTTATTGTTGCAGCATATAAAAAACAAATCAACAAACTTTTTAAAGCTGTCATTTTTGACATATGAATACCAAATCTTTTAAAAAACTAAAAATATCTTTAAAAGATAAATTAGGATTGAGATATTATGAAAGGTAAGTAAGTCAAGCTGGTGACTTATCTGAAAATTTGGTTATAATTCTCTAGCTCTGGGAGGGTCATTCATATGGTGCCAGTGCAAAGTTGGGAACTCAAATTAGCTCTCATTCTGGCAAAATGTCCTGTTTCACAATGACAGAAGGGAACGTATCTTGGTGGCAGTGTCTACTACATGTGCAGGCCATGAATGGTGAGTTAGTTTTAAATGTTCTTCATTGTTTGAATTTTGTCTTTGTATTGTTGTATTGATCAGTATAAACTTACCGGAGATCCTGCAAATCCCACTTCACCAGGTTTTCCATTTCTACCAGGCTCACCCTTTATGGGAAAAAAAGCAAAGTGGAGGAAAGAGGGATTTAAAATTTTCTCTCCTGAGACTAAATGACAAATCAATCGCAGGTAAAAAGTCTTCCTTAGAAAGCTCACATCCAGTGGTCTAAGCAGGGTGAGAGCATAGCCCTACGCCTGAGGGCAGTGCATTATAGCACGTCAGTCTGTGGAGATTCCATTCGTTTATCAGAAGAAGAAATAAATATAAATTATACTGGTCTGACCTAGCTCTCCATTTTACTCAACATCAAAATTTGCACACACACACACACATACACACATGCCACGAAATTCTACATCAACATGCAGCACTGAAACAGTGCTTCTCAAAATAAATTTACCATTTATTTCTTGTGATAAAAAAATTTAAGAACTACCAGAGATATTTTCTTTATGGCCAAATTCATTGTAATCCACTTAAATAAATCTCATGACACACAAAAAGAAAATATTTTCTTGGTTTAATGTCACATAGACATTAATGGCCTACCTAATAATTTTATCCTCAACTTTAGTGCAACTAACAGAGGAGTTCAGGAAAGCAAATCTGTTGTTATACACTGTTCTTAAGAACACTGATCACATGTTCTTAATGTTAAAATCTGAAATTTAGGCTTAACTTTAAAAATTCAATTAAAGAAACAACTTTTTGAGCATTGGAGAGCAATACTGACACTATTCTGTGAACACATTTTAAAGAATCCATTTAATGAGGGCCTCATAATGATCTTCTGGGATCGAAGAAATGTGTTTTTCCTTAAGATCACTTCAAAAGCTCTGCCCACCAAATGTTGTTGCTGTTGTGACAGCAATTCTAGTATCCCACGGAGAAATCATAATGGAAAACCTAAGCAGGCAAAGATACAGTACCTAACAATACAATACCATCACAATTAAGAGCACGTTCAGATTTTATAAAATTCCATTCTGACCTCTCCTGTTTTTATTAAATTTAATGACAGTAAAAAGTAGGTGAATGAAATGGGAACCAATGAATAATATTCATGTTAATGTTGCAGCTCTTTCCTGGCCAAAATTTTGCAAATTTTGAAATTTGAAAAATTTCAAAGCAAAATGAAGAAAAGCAGCTTACATCTTCACCAGGTTTTCCAGGAGGGCCCTCTGGTCCTCGTGCACCAACTGGACCCTAATAACAAAATGAAATAAAAGGAAAGTAAGGATATTCACCTTTATTTACCCATATCCATCAATGATACAATCCAAAATACCGTTGAAACAAATGAAAAATATCAGAGAAAACAACTTCATTAATATTCTGAAGTTTATGTTGTATCTTTCAGATTATGTGCTCAAAGGAAAAAAATTTAATTTCCCAGATGCACAAATCAGCACTTTCCACTGACCATATTCAAAGCCTCTGAATTTAAATACTCTGCCACAAGAAATATGTAGCTTAAGCACAGTCCATAACACAGGACTCCTGAACTGGACTAGAATATATTGCTACATGAGGAAAGAGGTGGTAACATAAATAACTCATGACATCATTGTAATGGTGGACCCACAGTACACTGGGTCTACATGCTTACTTGACATTTACCATTGGGCCGGGGTCACCAGGTTCACCAGGAGGTCCTGCTGGGCCAACACCACCCTAAAATCCAAAAAAAAAAAATTGTATAAAATTTATATATAATACACAAATTATATGAACAAATCAAAGAAAACACAATACTAAATCCTATACTGTCCACAGTACAGTGCAGTTGCTCAAAATGTTGACTCGACCCCTCTCCAGCTATGACTCTGGATGAGTTGTTAAATGCTTCATCTCTCCATATCGCATTTCCTAATCTGTGAAATGAGAATAATGTGGCGCCTACTTCAGTAAGCTGCTGTAACTCTTTGGGTAACTAGCGCATGTTGAGAGCCTAGAATAGTGCTGGCACAGGGTGTCGATGGTGGTAGTCATCTCCCTCTTCTCTTCCTCCTTCTTATCAGCTACATTTTCCATTCACAATGGCAGTACTGTAAAATAGCTTGGAGTAAAACTCCACACACATGGTAATGAAAATATGGCATGTTTGAGCTAGGAATTCTTCTCTCTCTCTCTTTAGAAAAAAACATGTTCTACAGCCTGTCAAATCACTACAAAAATTAAAATAGCTCTACATGAGTATTTTATTGGTATTTGAAAGGTTATAGAAGGAAAGTACAGAATTATATACTTTATAAAGATTTAATGGAGTGATCATTGTCACTGTTATTTCTAATAATACTAAGAGGTGATATTCTTCTATGACTTCATTTCATAGCTCCAGAGTTGGCACATAATTAATTATAAGGATTTTCACCATGACATGAGATAATGATCTGTTATTTTACCAACACAGGCACATAAAAATTCTTTGTATTGGAGGTCAGTCACATAAAGAAACAGGTGATAAAACTTCAGCATTATGAAAAATCTTTGAAAAACATATTGAATATATTTCTAAGTGAGTGAAAATTAATTGAATACAGCCCATTCAGTGAGTATTGTTATTGTTCAGTTACTCAGTCGTGTCCAACTCTTTGCAACCCCATGGACTGCAGCATGCCAGGCTTCCCTGTCCTTCACCATCTCCCAGAGCTTGCTCAAACTCATGTCCATTGAGTTGGTGATGCTATCCAACCATCTGGTCCTCTGAGCATTACAATATGCAATTTAAAACCTAGCCAAAAGCAGTCATTTCCCAGAGAACTTATTTATTTTTCTTTTTCTTTTTTTTTTACAGTATGTGATTTAATTATAAAAAGACTTACCTGCTGCCCTTGTAAACCTTGAGGACCCCTTGGGCCAACAGGACCCTTAAAAACAAATGAGAAGAAAAGTTGCATAGTGTTCGTGACAATTAGTTCACAACTTTCAAAAATGTTGAATTCACTTTAGAATCTGGAAAAATGAATCTCTGACAGTGAAAAGGTGATGACATTGTCCTTCTGTATTCACCTGGAATACAGCTAAATTCAAAAAGATTAAAGCTTGGATAATGTTGGGATGATCTTATACACACATTCAGAGTCATGAAAAGAAATAAAAATGCCTGTGCACACCCAGTGTCTTGGGATGAGAACTCTCGCATACTGAAGGGGTGGTTTAATTGAAGCAGAATAACCAACAAAGAAAAATCTTGGCAAGCATAAGTTGTTATCAAACTGTCTATTTAATTCTTCAGCTTCACAGTAAATAACTCATAATTTAAATGAGCACGTTGAATTAAAGGATTATGAAACTATCAACAATAGCAACTGGATTATTTTAAATGTAAGTTTTAAATGATCTGGGGCACTGAGTTTTGTAGGTTATTTCTTTCTTTCATGACATACGTCTAAAGTATCCAAACAGACTTCCCCAATTTATTATGAAACGTTTACAATGTGACATAACAAAGGTAAGAAAAGGAAAATGCTATTTTTAAAAGTTGTTAGTAAATGTCTATGTAATTTTTTTTTAATGTCACACTTTAAAAAGTGAAAGCAATTAAATCAAAATCTAGTTTGTTCTTATGGTGAAAACTTAAATTTTTGTTTTGGATTGATCAGATTTTTAGATAGCAAGAAAATAAGAGCTTCATTAAAAAAAATAAACACACCTGTAACTTGAACTTCAAATGATTAAAAACATGTATTTCAGAAAAATATCCCCAGTTAATCATTGAATGAGACCATACTGCTACTGACTTAGAATGTGTATAATCAAACAATGTTTAAGTGACTTAAAATATATACCAACAATATTTAAATTACTCACTGGCCTTAAGGATGGGTGTGTGTGCTCAAACATTCCATTTTGTCTGACTATTTGCAGTCCCATGGACTGTAGCCCACCAGGCTCCTCTTTTCATGGGGTTCTCCAGGAAAGAATACTGGAGTGGGTTGCCATGCTCTCTTCCAGGAAATCTTTCCCACCCAGGAATCGACCCAAGGACTCTTATGTCTCCTGCAATAGCAGTCAGGTTCTTTACCACTAGCATTGCCTGGGAAGCCCAAAGGATAGGTAGAAGGGGTGTTTATCTATGCAGTCTGACTTAATATTGTCTGAAATGTCATTAATCTGGAATGCCTTTGAATTATGTTATGAGCAAAAAAGTATGGAAGAGTCACTTTGCAGAGAGTTAATTCATTTAATAAAATTACATTGCTCCAAATACCCAGGTTAAAGTAGAGAAAATGGGAATCTTTCCAGCTGTTGAAGAAATGCAAAAGAGAATGCTAATGGCCCAGTGAGTAAATTTTAGAGTTGTCGGCATAAGGCAACCAGAGAGTAAGTAAGGAAATAATATAAGGAAATAATACAAGGAAATAATACATTTTGCCAAATAACTTTCTAACAATACCATAAAACAGACTTTGCTTTGCTTTTTTTTAGTTTTTAGAAAGTACAGTTTTTGTTTTGGTGGTTATAAGTTAGGAAACTTATAACCTAACTTATAACTGTCTGAAAAATACAGACAGTCTTTTATTAATGAAGACAAATAACTTTGTACAGTTACAAATGGAACACCACTGGGCTTTCAAATATTACACAGCAGAGTTTGATAAGTAAATTGAATGAATGGATGGATGGATATATTTTAAGAAGACACATGTTACTTCTTTACTAGCTAACTCAAACCTCTCTGCATAATGGTTTTTCCAAAGTACTTTGATTATCGATAAAATCTACACTTACCACGGATCCAGGCATCAGTCCTACTTGACTTCCAAGTCCAGACTTCTCATCTAACCCAGCCATCTGAGCTGAAAACGGCTGTTAAAGAAATGTGTTGACATTATTTCCACAGTAAAAGATATGTATCAACATAGTTTTTAAACTGAGAAGTGTAGGATCTCTGGGATTCTTAAAGAATGACTCTTTTGAGAATCATTGTAAACTTTTTTTTTTTTTCATTGTAAACTTTTGACTTCAAAGCAAGGAAAAAGATTCAAGCTGTTTTCACTGTACGTGTTTTTGAGTGAACAATCTTCCTCATTATGTTGCTTCAAAATAACTACTGCAATGGGCCAAATGCCTGATACTTGATAAAAGCATGGATCATTCTGTTAAGCATTTAGCCAGTCTAATCGATTTCAGGTTTGTCTCTTTATTGGCTTTCTTCCCATTGTTAGAGCATGCCAAACATCTGAACAAAACCTAAAGGTGCCTTTAAAACATTTCTCCTAAAGATTTTTCCATTATACCAGACTGCTTTACTTAGATGGTATTCTTTCTTTGTTAGTAGGCAGTAAATTTTAACTGTATTTATATAAGTTGATTAAAATGTTATGATCTTTTTAATGAATGCTGGAATATTCCAAAATTGGTAACAGTTTTACCTTCTGTCCTTCACATCTAAAAATCTCTGGTAACCCAATTGACTAAAACTGTCCATTTTCATTCCAGGAGTTCTATCAATTTCCAGATTTTAATGGGAAAAGAAGATGTGTATTTTTAAAAAATAAATTGGCAATTCCTTCTACAATGAGTTGAAAAGCAAATGTAAAAATTGTTGTAAAACAAAAATCACATTTCAGGGTTCCATACATTCCCTCATTGCACTTTGCAAGTTGCTCATAAATCTACTCAAAAGTCTGCCACTAAGACTTCAAAGAGGCAGGCATAGAAAGACATTTTATTTTACTTCTGGTAGGAAATTAACACTCAGAGACATAACCAGAATGCATTTTTGATGTCCACTCAGTAGCCCTTTTGCAAGCATCATCTGGATGTGTCATCCTTCCTTGGTGGGAGGACATGACACAGATTCTTTCAGCATTCTGAGCCAAGAGAACAAAAAAGGAGAGAGACGCATTTCTCTTTCCAGTTCACAGTGGGAACAATATTAGTGGCCCTTGCGAATCAACAGAAAGAACAAAATCCCAGTGCCCAGAACTGACATTAAGAAAGATAAACCATTTGAAGCAGCATCTTTAAAAAGTGATATTTTGAATTTTCCAACAATTCCCTGTGGATTTCCTAGTTTTGTTGTTATTCACAGCAGCACTGTGTTCACTTAGCTGCCCTTACAGCTAAAGACCAATATGTGAACTAACACAATTTAAGATCCTAATAATATACCAAAAACTTAATACATTATCTACAGAAGATTTTAAGCAACGCACACCACTCACCCTGCTCATGCCATCCGGTCCTGGGTGAGAGGGATGCCCAGGAGGTCCTGGGGCACCTGGCTGACCAGGAACACCTGGCTCTCCATCGATTCCCTGAGGACCACGAGGCCCCTGGAAAAGTAAGCCAGAAGAAATTAGAACCCATTGCCAAATATGTACCTAGGAGAAAACAAAAGCCACAAACTTCTTGATGGAGGTGAAGTGTTCATTATTTTTTGAAAAAGAGCAATCCAGCCACCCACAGTAATTTCATCAGCTACACCAAAACTGCAGATTTCAGCACTGGTCACAGCCTCTGCCGTCAGGAGAGGACACATTCTGGGTAGGAATTTTATTCTTGATGTGTTAAATTCCCAGTAATCAGCTTTGTTTTGGAATAATTATAAGAGTGTATTCAGTTTGTCAATATTCTAGAATAAGTTTCCTTACTTGTTTGAGTTTTGCTGTTTAAAGGTATTTAGTCGATTTCTAAATTCACTTAACTGTGTATGTTCCTGCTTAACTTTCCCCCACTTAAGAAAAGAACATTATGGATCTTTGAACAGTGTTTGTGATTTTCATCTAATTTTTTAATGTTTTACATAGTTCCTGGCTCATAGTAGACACTCAGTATATGATTACTACATTTTCGCATTTCAGTTTCTTTAGTATTGGAAGTCTGATATACTTTATTTTCCCTACTACTCCCAAAGGTAGACCAGACCCATGAGAAGCAGAGGGAAAGGCATGGGGACGCAGCCAAGTCTAGTTCTCAAGGAAGTGAGCAATGAGTTACAGCTGCCAAATTCCACCCTCCTCCTAACCCACATTCTGAAGGCAGCTTGGGGAACAGCCACGTCTCCAGTTCTGGAAATGCTCCATCTCCTAACCTCATCATTCCCACAAGTCTTGTTAAGTATTTTCTAGCTTTTTAACACTGGAAATTCATAATAGGACCAAAGAAAGGAAAGGAAGGATCAAAGAACTCAAAACGCAATATGATTTTACTAATTAGAAGTAGGGATCAAAAAAATGTATATATATATATGATGAGTTAAACAGTAAAGGAAGTTTACCATGCCTACACCTGAGACTATCTCTCAGCACACAATAAGCAAACATGAGCTGATACAGTGGAGGGAGGAAGCACAGGACGAGCAGAGTGGGGAGGAGAGGTGGCTTGCAGATGATGGTTTGGGGGAGGGTGGCATAAGAGCTATTCCGAAATTTAATTAATATGTATTCTCATATATTCAAACACTCCTGTTTGACATGTTTACTTCTTGGAGTAGTGGCATAATTAAGCAAATTTATCTATTCAAACAGAAGTAGATAACAGCCTGATAAAAACTCACATTTTGAAAACTGATTTCTCAGAAACTGACTACTCACTCTACTCTTTTTTCATTGTATTACATAATGGAGGCTAATTTTTCATTGCTGCCTAAGACTTCTAGATCATACAAATGTGACACCATGGTCTGGAAATGTATGCTGTCAATGGAGGCATATAAAACGTAGTAGCCTGAACTACAGACCACTATGTGTGGAAAACTTAATGTGTTTTTAAAATGTGAAATTGCTAATTAATAATCAGGTATCATTAATACAAAAAAATGAGCTAAAACATTCTTTCTGTTCCCAAAGAGATTTCCAAAGCAAAACCAAAAACTACATTTAGTGTCACTGGGAGTAGAGAGAGGTTTGGGTAATATTAATCCTCAAAAATTGGGTCCTTTCCCCAGCCCTCTGTGATTAAAAATCCTGTTTCAAAGTCTGCTCTGAAGACAGCTCACTTTTTCACTGACTTCATGATGCACTCTATGCCTCCATGATATCTCATCTAAATAGCCTACATGATCTACTTTTATACAAATTGAGTTTAAAATTAATAAAAATCTGTGAAAATCACCCAAAACTAAGTGAGCATAATAAGCAAGACTATAAATGAAAATAAGAAAAAAAGCCTATAATACGTGATATTTTACTGATAAATATTTAAAACAAAAACTATAACTGCAGAAGACATTAAAATACATATTTTCACATTTCCAGGTGTGACGAATCGCAAAAGTTTTGAATCAAGGTAAGCATTCTCCCTATAATCATTCTTTCCCCTCCCCCAGGATACTTCACTGTCTCAGGAGACGATCCACAATAACAAGTACTTGTAGATTGTCACTAGGTGGCAACGTTTAAACATTCACAAATAGGAATAATAATGCCCCAAATCAGAAAGAACTTTTTTCACTGATAGTTAGTAATATCACACACACCCACATTATGAAATGTGAGAGTTAGTAATAACTGGTATATTCTCCATTTTACAGATGAGGAAAGAGACCTATAGAGGTTAAGTGACAGGCGCGATTAGAACTCAGCACATCATTGATTGCCGTCCAAACAGGTTGCTAGTTTGTCACTATGAAGTTATCAGGACAGTACACTTAAAACTAAGGATATGTGTGAGCGAGAATCGTGGTGATCACTGGCTAGTAAGGAGGGCTTCATGAGAGGATCTCTGTATCAGTAGTTCCCAATCTTGAGCAATTTGCTCCCCTCCCCACTGCCAGGGAACATTTAGCAGCACCAAGAGATTTGTTACAATTTGTTACATTTGTTACAATTGTATGGGGGGAGCAGGTGTTCCTACTGGCATCTAGAGGGTCGACACCAAGAATGCTGCCAAATTATCCTACAAAACACAAGGAATTATCTGTCCCCAAACATCAGTGGAAAAAACTCTAATACTGGGAAGGATTGGGGGCAGGAAGAGAAGGGGACGACAGAGGATGAGATGGCTGGATGGCATCACTGACTCAATGGACGTGAGTCTCAGTGAACTCCGGGAGTTGGTGATGGACAGGGAGGCCTGGCGTGCTGCGATTCATGGGGTCGCAAAGAGTCGGACACGACTGAGCGACTGAATTGAACCGAACTGAACTGAAACATCAGTGGTGTTAAGAGTGAGGAACTGCTCTATTTTATGAGCTTTCTGTAGCGTTCAATGGTAACAAAGGGGAGAAAAGTGGCATCCGTGATTGCACTACCAGCCTATGTCGCGGCATCCACAGCTTTTGTCCAGGTAAGGCTCTTAGGACCAGAGGTAAAACATTCTACCTGTAGGCATTTGTGACATCATGCCAGTATCTTGGAAAAAGTTGTGGTGGGAGTATTCACACCAGAGAAATCAGCAAAAGCTATAGGCATATTTTTTTTTAATAAATCAGTTACTAAACACTTGGCCATCACACCACTGCTTGCTAGGATTAAGAGAGGAACAGATTTCCTACTTGGGTATCTACCAGAACTGTCTTGCTCAATTCCAAATAAATAATTACTTCTCACTCATTTCAACACACACACACACACACACACACACACACACACGCACTTCCCATTGATTATCTCAGACTAAACCAAGACAGGAAAGGGAGCTTATCACATACTAAGTCTAGAAGAGAAGAAAAAGGAAAGAGAATACTAAGAGGAGTGGGGAGTAGATTCATTGAACCCTAACAAGAAATTCTGTAATCCCAACCACGAGTTTCACAGCAGCTTCACCTACGCTTAGGACTCAGTTCTATCAATTATTCTGGGCACAAGTACATTGAGCCACAATGTTTCCTGCATGACCCCACCCTCCACCCAGCTGAAGTCATGTTCCACCTGCCTCTGTCATCCCAGACGTCTGGACAGACGTCCGAATATCCACCAACAGGGTTTCAGCTACCAGTGCTGGTGAGGCAGCATGGCAGAACACCATCGAAGAATGGGCTGTGAGATAATCGGAAACCAGCTTTACTGCCCACCTACATGGCTATGACCTGCTTCCTTGGGACCACTGCCATTTACCTGCATGCCTGCAAATACTTTCCATAACTTCAGCTGCAGTTTGGAAAAAGTACTGGCATCATCCCCTTCTTGGTAAAATGAGTAGAAGCGAAAAACAGTATCAAAGATGAAACCAGGGGCAAGGGTTCTTAGTAACATGATCTAGAATGTGTTTTTTTTTTCCTTACTTATATATTTAAGGTGGTCTGTTGCTTCCTTGCTCATCTATTTTTCCCATTTAGATATGGATAAGTACATATTTGGAAGGTTAAAACCCATAGAAAGTTACATCATAGTAGCTATCATCATTAGACAGAAAATTAAACAGCATAAATTTTTCAGATTGAAACATAGGATAATGATAGATTTATCTGAATATTTTTGATATACAAATTCATCTAAGTATTTGGTATTGATATATAAAAGACAAATTTTGAGGGTGAGATATAAAAAAGAAAAATGATTGCTATAATAGGACTTCTTAATAAGAGAAAACATTTAGCATGTATTATATAATAATCTCATGGCTTATCTCAAGAACATAGAGTTGATTATTTAAATTTAAAGATATTCCCTATGGTAATGAATTTGTTGATGTTTAAAATTACTTCTTTGATAGCTCTGCAGCAGCTGCCCAATGAAAAAGGCAGCATTACTAGGGAAATAAATTCATTACAGAACCACTTGAAAGAAAATTTTGTCCTCTAATAATTTCTTTTTCTTTTATCCAATTTGGTTATTCCTAGAGCAACCACAGATCACACAACTTGGGTGTTTTCTCTCAAGGATGCACTGTTGGCACGGTTTACTTTTGAAAACAATATGAGGTATTCATTATGTTTCCTTAGATTCTACTTTAATTTGACCTCATAAAGGACACATGGATATCATCTGTGTTATCTGAGAAGATCATAGGTAATCGTTAGCATGCAATGCTTTCCTCTGAATCAAGATCAATGCACAATCCCTTCATGACCTGAATTCTATGTCAGTTTAATAGAGGTGAGAAAGGACGAAAGTGCCACTGGCTCTCTGCTGCATCCACGGAACTTGGCATCGATGGGCTTACTTGTTCAAGTTCACAAAAAGGGAGCTCCGCTGTCAACTTACAGGTTTTCCTTTGGGGCCTCTCTCTCCTCTCGGTCCTTGTGATCCTGGTGGTCCCTAAAACAGAAAATGATGGTTATGTCTGTAAAACATGTATACTTCAGATAATTTTGCTTTAAAGGTTACTGATATAAGAAAACTGGAAAACAGAAATATCATCTATTTTAAAATTTCAGCTGAAGACTACAGAAAATAAAGCCATGTATGTATAAAAGTTCTGTGTAATCAGAAAGGCTGTTTATTTTCACACTGAAGCTTAAAGACTTGTAAAGAAGTACATATAACAACGTGGTACCCAATGAATTGTGTAAATCAGTTTGAACAATAATTGTAAATTTGCAATAATCATTTTTTTTTTGCTCTCTTGTCTTAGACACAAAAACTTACAATTCAAATTTTGAGAACTACATTATTGTCCAAGCTCCAAATTTTCAATTTCTCTGAAGAAAGGTATGAATTCATGTTGGTACACAATGCCCCAAACTATTGATCGCTATTCAAGTTGCTGATGAAAGCAATGGCAAAAAAAAGCTTATTCTGCTCCTACCTTGTGTGCCTTCAAGTATCCAGTGTCATTTTTTAACTTTGCCTCGTCTCCACTGTACATTTAAAACCCACCAAGAATTTTCCAAATGGTAACTGCAACTGCAGTTATTTTTCCATTAAAATAACAAATGATTATTATATTTCAAAACTGGCATTTTGTGCCTATATCTTAAATTAACTTTTTTCCCCAGAAAATGGCAGTTGCCAGGAGAATTTTATTTCTCTTCAAAAGAGTTTCAACTGAGTTATAAAAATTTGATTGTGCATTTACTCAGTCCAAAGCACAATCTTTTGTTTAAAAGCAAATGCTTCAGAATGACTACAGCAGGTCTGTTGAAGTGTATCAGTATTTCACTTACATTGACCTAATGTGCTTTAAAATTTACAGGAGTGTGTGTATGTGTGTGCGTGTATGTGTGTTACTCATCTGGCTACCTGTGAATGCTACCACTAATCCAAACCTGAAATCAGTAGTCTTTTATGCTAAACCAGAAATACGCCATTCTGATGTATACCTTCTCAAACTCTACTGTAATATTTACTGTTATATCAATCTAATGCATATTAATATATTGTTATATAATGTAATAGAAAATATTACAATAGAATATATCAGAAATATATCAATAATATCAAATTCTATTGATTTAATTTTAATAACAGATGGAATTAACAGTTTATTTCATGAAATAGATAAAAGTAGTCTATCCTTAATCATTGTCAACAAGACTAATATGCCCTAATTTCAATGAGTACAGTTAACCTAAATCAGATCAGATCAGTTCAGTCGCTCAGTCATGTCCGACTCTTTGCGACCCCATGAATCGAAGCACGCCAGGCCTCCCTGTCCATCACCAACTCCTGGAGTTCACTGAGACTCACGTCCATCGAGTAAGTGATGCCATCCAGCCATCTCATCCTCTGTCGTCCCCTTCTCCTCCTGCTCCCAATCCCTCCCAGCATCAGAGTCTTTTCCAATGAGTCAACTCTTGGCATGAGGTGGCCAAAGTACTGGAGTTTCAGCTTTAGCATCATTCCTTCCAAAGAAATCCCAGGGCTGATCTCCTTTAGAATGGACTGGTTGGATCTCCTTGCAGTCCCAGGGACTCTCAAGAGTCTTCTCCAACATCACAGTTCAAATGCATCAATTCTTCGGCGCTCAGCCTTCTTCACAGTCCAACTCTCACATCCATACATGACCACTGGAAAAACCATAGCCTTGACTAGACAGAACTTTGTTGGCAAAGTAATGTCTCTGCTTTTGAATATGCTATCTAGGTTGGTCATAACTTTCCTTCCAAGGAGTAAGCATCTTTTAATTTCATGGATGCAGTCACCATCTGCAGTGATTTTGGAGCCCAGAAAAATAAAGTCTGACACTGTTTCCACTGTTTCCCCATCTATTTCCCATGAAGTGGTAGGGTTCATCAATTTCATTCACTGCTGCAAAGAAATGTTTAAGTTGTTTCAAAACAAAATGTTTCAAGAAACCAAGCACATCATTGTTTTCTAATCTATTGTCTTTTCTTGGACATAATATCCATAAAGATTCAGTATCTCAAAGCACTTCAAGAATACCATGAATACTGGAGGCAACTACTTACTGCAGGTCCTGGACGTCCACGTATGCCTGTCACCTAAACAACAGACAAGAGAACACAGAGACAGTTTCAAGAGTTTTAGAAGCTCAATAGTCAAATGGATAAGAAGAACAAAAGGCCCGGCTATTATTTTAGAACAAATGGATGTTAACAATTGGTGCCCGTTCCCTCCCCGACTTTCTTATAAGGCTAAGACATTAATTTAAATTCTAATACAAGGAGGCAGTACTGGTATAGTGATTAAGAGCCAATGCTGGATCCAGGAAACCTGCGTTCAAATCCCAACTCCAACCCTTACCAATTGTATGACCTTGAGCTAATTAATTATCCTCTCTGTATTTAAGATTCCTCTTCTGTAAAATGGTGATAATGATTATGAAATTAACTCCCTCTCAGAGTTGTTGTGAAGACAAACAAATAAATATGTAGGAAGTGCTTAATACAGTACCTTAGGCATTGTGCTTTTAAATGAACACAAACAATATGGATGGTTTCACCTTTTAGGTGATCTTTGTTAAAAACAAGTCAATTTAAAAGCAAAGCGAAAATGCAAATATTGTCAAACAAATCAACATGCTCTACTTTTGTCTTAACAAAATGATAATTCCTTTAAAAGCAAGGAGAATAGTGAAGAACTTTCATCCTATATAATGATATACTTTATGATCATCTCCAAGTCTAAATAACTCTTAAGAACTCTATACGCTATGGACTTTACATCATGATAATAACATATTTCCAAAAGTGTGGCACTTTAAATCATGCCTCTCCATTTGGATGATATCGCTAAATATACTATAAAAATATATGTCTTAATTATCACTTTATATTCACATACAATATACTTAATTTTGTAAATCTTGATTTACACCTTTAGTCATGGGACAATAAATAAATAAAAGTCAGGAAAAATAAACATAAAATATCATATTAAATTAAGCATTGATTTATTTTATTTTGCTTGTTTTATACTAAAAGTTTGGTTATAAAATAATTAAATTCCCTATTTTTGAAAGTATGTATATAAGCAATAATATACAACGATGCTATAACTAAGTTTATCAAAGGTACATGAAAACGTATATACATGTATACTTACAACAGGTACTAATCCTGGTTCTCCCTTTTGTCCCTATAAAGTAAAAAAAAAAAAATTCAATTAGCAAAATATAGTGGCTTATTGAGCATTAACATGTTATACCAAAATATTCCATGTAAACAATGGAAATTTGTAAGAAAGGTAAAAAATAAAATGAGAAAAAGGTTAACAATCAATTTTAGAATATTAGGTCTTATTCATGAAAAAAACACTACTTCTCTCAAAAACATGAAAATAAAATTAATCCACTGTGTGAAATGTGTAAAGTTTCCGTTCAGTTTTTACGGCAATCAGACCCAAAGAGATGATTAGAAATGCCACTGGTGGTACAGTGGATGGGAGTCCACCTGTCAATGCAGGGGACACAGGTTTGATCCCTGGCCCAGAAGGGTCCTCCTGCCACGGAGCAACTAAGCTCGTGCACCGCAACTGCTGAGCCCGCGAGCGGCAGCTACTGAGACTGAGCACCTCGAGCCCATGCTCTGCAGCAAGAAGCCACTGCAGTGAGACCGTGCACCTCAACTAGAGAGCAGCCCCACTTGCCGCAACCAGAGAAAAGCCAGTGCGCGGCAATGAAGACACAGCGCAACCAAAAATAACAAATAAGTATTTTTTTTAAAGAATAAGAAATATAATTAAAAACAAAGAAATGCTTGTGATTAAAAAATTTAAAGTCAAAGTACCACAGGAAAAACCACCCAAAGACTGAAAGCACAAAGGAAAATCCAGATATATGTATATATTTGAACTCTCACACTCATATTACATGCCATTTAGTTTTTAGTAACTTATCAGATGCCAATCCTAAAACACCTGCCATTGTTTTCTTTTTTATACTCATGGGAAAAAGTGAAGGTGAAAGTGAAGTCGCTCAGTCGTGTCCGACTCTTTGTGACCCCGTGGACTGTAGCCTGCCAGGCTCCTCCGTCCATGGGATTCTCCAGGCAAGAATACTGGAGTGGGGTGCCATTTCCTTCTCCAGGGGATCTTCCCAACCCAGGGATCAAACCCAGGTCTCCCAGGTTGCAGGTAGACACTTTAACCTCTGAGCCCCCAGGGAAGCCCATGGAAGACTATGAGAAATAACAAGAGATATGTGATCGTCTTTTAAAGAAAAAAAGGAAAGAAAAGAAAAGACATAATGATATTAGGTAATTCTCAATATCTGAGGAAAACCTAGAAAAATTATTATTTGAACAGGAAAATAAAAAATAACAAAAGAAACTATCATAACTCAAAGTAAATAAAGCATAATTTGCTTTTATCTTTATCTTAACACCATCTTTGCATCTATATCTTAACACCACAGATATAGATGGAATTTCTTTTGATTCTTGGAACTTTAGATTTTCAAAAATTGTATTCTTATAGCATGATGTCAAGTATGTTGTTTAAATAACATTGGTTGAATTATATCTTTATATACCTCTACTGTGAACTCCCCCAGTGGCTCAGATGGTAAAGAATCTGACTGCAGTGTGGGAGACCCAGGTTCAATCCCTGGGTCAGGAAGATCCCCTGGAGAAAAGAATGGCAACCCACTCCAGTACTCTTGCCTGGAGAATTCCATGGACAGAGAAGCCTGGTGGGCTACAGTTCACGGGATCACAGAGAGTCGGACAAGACTGAGCGACTAATACACACATGCCTCTAATTCACTTGTATCATTTATTTCAGTATTTATCTTCCAACAGATATTGGTCTCCCCAAGGTAATGATTATCTACTTTATACTCTCAGTTGGGCACACAGAAGTTCTCAATAAAATTAATATAGTAATTATCATTAATACACTATAAAAATGCTTTTTCCCAGGTAATTATAGAGAATGAATGCATTAGGAATTATATCCAAACTATAGGAAAAACAAGGGTAATGAATTCTATTTTATTTAACTTCTCCTTTTCATATACACTGTCTTTACGTTTGTTTATAAAAATAATAGGAGTTACTAGTAAGGAATTATGATAATAGAAAATAGAGAGATAAAGTATGTATCATAGTCAATCAGGAGATAATCACTGTTAACATTCTGACAATCTTAGTTTTTCATCATGTACCTGAGTTTTACCTAAACAATGCTTCAATATTTTACTTTTAGATTTTGTCTTCATTTAAAAAATTATTTTACAATCTTGATAGTCTTAATCATGGACTCAATGACAGAATAATACCCTGATCATACTTGCTGATTCTAACGCTGAGGTAGCTAATACTTAGGAAGTCAGGAATAAATTGAGAATTCAGAAGTATTGGAAATGGCTCTACAGAGACAGGAGCATCCCTCAAGGCAGAACACAAGAGACTGAAAAACACCCATGAAAAGACTGGAGGAAGAGGGGCCAACACATGGGAGCAGCAAAGCAGAGAAGCTTCTCTCTGCATTCTCCCTCTGCTAACTTCTAGACTAGATCTTTCCATTTTTAACATGAAAGTAATACAAATTAACCTTTTAAGAGTTTAAAAAAACTTTCTTTGAAATGTCAAGAGAATTTTACTTCTTCGGAGAGGGTATGTAAATCTGTGTCTAATAAATAAAGGACTCTAGTGGCTCAGATGGTAAAGAATCCACCTGCAATGAGGGAGACCTGGGTTCGATCCCTGGGTTGGGAAGATCCCGTGGAGGAGGGCATGGCAGCCCACTCCAGTATTCATGGAGAATCCCATGAACCAAGGAGCCTGCAGGCCACAGTACATGGGGTCGCAGAGTTGGACACGACTGAGTAACTACGCACACACATACATGAGAATAATTCCTTTTTGGAACAAGTCTAGAAATATAAGTAAAAAGGGAGGAGAAATTATTTCAGCCAAAATTAGAAAAATGAGCCTTCTACTGTTCCACAATACTTGATATTGGGTTAAATGTTCTATAATCAAGTTTTGATAACAAATTTATCAAATGATTCTATGTATTTCTTATTTTGGAAATAAGTCAAACTGGAAATATTTGTCACTTTTGTTAACATGAGCTTTGAATAAATCAATTTATGTGGAATGATAGCTTTACTAAATTTGATTCTCATACCCCTGGGAAACATAAACTTCAAGTATTCATGTTCAGATGAGAATTACAGTTTGGTTTTACTTCTCATCTGTTACTCATCACTTAATGCTACGTGGATATGCCTCATCACTTTTATAGGAGCCTTTACCACAGGAGGCAGTCACAGTTATTTTTCCCACCATCACGTCATCTGCATTATTTGCCTCCTACAGGATTTTAACAAAGGTTCAGTAATCATTTGGTGCTTAACATGAGTGAATGAATAAATTATAAATAAAAATCAATATTATATAAACCTAGCACAAAATGTGTTTATACAATATTGCTCTGCTCTCATATTTCTGATGACTTGATAATAAATGGCAGAGACATGAAGATAAGCACATAACTAGAATGTGTTAAAAACAGCTGCTTTGAGGATATCCTTCTCCACGCTGTCTCACACCACCTTTGGAAAGAGGCAGTAAACTAGAGGAGATAGCCTGGCAATTGTCCCTCAGTAAACTGGATGATTACTAACCAAATTAAATTGATTACATCAAGGCAGTTCTCATAGTCAATTCCTTTTTTATTTCACAGATTGTTTATCTATTTACCTACTAATTCATCTATCTGTTTGCAGGCTATATTCAAACATTTAATTTTCATAATTTTTTAGCTTTCAAATGTAAACCAAATGTGATCTGGCATTTGCAGTCCTTCTCCTCTGATATATATTGACATATAAATAGCTTCACTGATATTTATGACAAATAAGATGAATTTACAGCATTGCCCTCTGAGCCAAAAATGTAAAAAGTGACCAGGACCTCCCCTTGATGACATCACTTTTACTTACCATGAAGGTCTTGCATTGCATTGTACAATTATTAATTTACTAAAGTTCCATTGCATGCAAAGGCAAAGAATGTAAATTTGCTGTCTAATATCTGCCATGAAAATTGAGATGACTCCTCATTTTCATTCTTAATTCCTGTGTCCATCCCATCTGGATAAGACCGGGCAAATGTCATACTTTTCAACTTAACCAGAAAACAAAGAACACTTTCAAGGGGATGGAACTCTCTCACTGAATGGGATCACCCATGTCCAATCACTGATGACTCAGATGATAGTCTGCCTGCAATGCAGGAGACCTGGGTTCAATTCCTGGCTAGGGAAGATGCCCTGGAGGAGAGAATGACACCCACTCCAGTATTCTTGCCTGTGGAATTCCATGGACAGAAGAGCCTGGCCTTCTATAGTCCATGGGATAGCAAAGAATTGGACAAGACTGAGTGACTCTAACACACACATGTCCAGTTAACAAGTGGCTAAACTGAGTAGGTATACCAAGGTCTTGGCTACACCCCATTATTGTCCTGTTGAGTGTAATGCTTGTTTCTGGGATTAGATTTCAGAGTCCTTCAATAAGAAGAGGAGAGAAAGGGAAGTGATGTGTGTCAAGTCATTCAATTAATTCTTTTAATTGAATCTTTGTGTGTGAAAGTCGATCAGTCATGTCTGATTCTTTGCGATCCCACGGACTTTACAGTTCAATGAATTCTCTAGGTCAGAATACTGGAGTGGGTAGCCTTTTCCTTCTCCAGGGGATCTTCCCAACCCAGGGATTGAACCCAGGTCTCCCACATTGCAGGCAGATTCTTTACCAGATGAGCCACAAAGCAAGCCCAAGAAAACCGGAGTGGGTAGCCTATCCCTTCTCCAGCGGATCTTCCTGACCCAGGAATCAAACCAGGGTCTCCTGCGCTGCAGGCTGTTTCTTTACCAACTGAGCTATCAGGGAAGCCCCAATCAAATCTTTACTTCCCAACTGATGGGAGAGGGACCACAATTCCACCGAAGTAGAACAAATACCCTCCCACCCTTTCTTCCTTCTTTTTTTTATCCCTTACTTCATTCAATTAAACATTTATTGCAGGGTCTCAGTTCAGTTCACTCAGTCGTGTCTGACTCTCTGCGACCCCATGAATCGCAGCACACTAGGCCTCCCTGTCCATCACCAACCCCCAGAGTTCACTCAGAGTCACGTCCATTGAGTCAGTGATGCCATCCAGCCATCTCATCCTCTGTCGTCCCCTTCTCCTCCTGCCCCCAATCCCTCCCAGCATCAGATTCTTTTCCAATGAGTCAGCTCTTCACATGAGGTGGCCAAAGTACTGGAGTTTCAGCTTCAGCATCACTCCCTCCAAAGAAATCCCAGGGCTGATCTTCTTCAGAATGGACTGGTTGGATCTCCTTGCAGTCCAAGGGACTCAGGGTCTACTGCATTGCAATTAGACACTTATTCTAATATATATATAAGGTATATGATTAACATGACATAGTCTCAATCCCTTAAGTAGTCACAACCTTCTGAAAGAACCATCTATAAATACAAATTTAAAAAGTGAAGAAAATAGAGGCATCTATAATCTATAATCAAAGTAGCTAAACTATGCTCATATAGTTATATTTGTATGGTACTTTACAAAGAGCTTTCAAACTCTTCAAAGCACAGAATTATGTAGATATCATTAGAATTTTTTAAATTTACAAAAATGAAACTATGTAAAGTAGAACTTACCTTTCTTCCTCTTCCTATAAAAAAGAAAAGAGTAAATATATTATTTTATGCATACATAGTTATTAAGAATCTCAATATTTATTTCAATAATTTTTATAGAGTCATAAATTTAATTTAAAAAGCTTCCCCTGTCACCAGTAGATAGAAATCCAAATTATTTTGCACCAATATTTTCATAAGAGGCAAAATAACGTACCCTTAGGAAAATTCTGACATTTGAATATTCTTCACAACCTTTATGTAGAAAAAAAATTAGCTATTAAAATTATAACTAATTATCTTCAATCAATATTCTCTATTTTTGGTTTTTATACTTTTTTGAGTAGGTTATTCATTCACATGATTAAAAAAACAAACCTAAAATATATTAATAAAGGTGTAGATTGTACAGTAAAAATTTTCCTTCTCCCCTTTTCTCTATTTCCCACATTTCACTTCTCACCAGAGGTCACTATTATTGATTTTCTTTTAGTCTTCCTAACCAAGAACAAAATGGAACATTACATGTATTAAAGTCATTATTTGAGTTAGTAGTGTTCTAAAGTTTTCTTCAGATATATCTTAAATATTTTGTTTTGTTTATCCTTAACCACTTTATCATATATTTTGCTATTATAAATGATATATTTTTATTCCTATTATTCATTCTATGAAGTAATATACAAAAATATATATATTTATTCCTATTATTCATTAATATTCATAGAATGAATTATAGGAATAAAAATATAATATTTATAATAGCCATATATAGGTGACTCAGATGGTAAAGAATCTGTCTGCAACGCTGGGGACCAGGGTTCAAATCCCTGGGTTGGGAAGATCCCCTGGAGAAGGGAATGCCAACACACTCAAGTATTCTTGCCTAGAGAATTTCATGGACAGATGAACCTGGAGAGCTACAGTCCAGGGCCTCAAAAACACTCGGACATGACTGAGCAACTAACATACATACCTTCTATGAAGTAATTGTATATAGTATATCTATTAATTTGTTAATTTTATATTGCAATATCTTACTAAATTGTTTTGTAGCACTTTTTACTCCATTCCTTAAGGTTGTGTAAGTACACAATTATATTTTCTATAAATTGATCATTTAACCTCCTCTTTTCTAATATCTAAACTTCCAATTTCTTTTTTTTCTCTCTTTTTTTTAAAATATAAATGTATTTATTTTAATTGGAGAATAATTACTTTACAATATTGTATTGGTTTTGCCATACATCAACATGAATCCGCCACGGGTGTACACGTGTTCCCTATCCCGAACCCTCCACCCTCCTCCCTCCCGGTACCATCTCTCTGGGTCGTCCCAGTGCACCAGCCCCAAGCAACCAGTATCATGCATGGAACCTGGACTGGAGATTCATTTCATATATAATATTATACATGTTTCAATGCCTTGTTCTTGTCTAATTGTTTGGTCAGGTGCAGTTAATAATGTTAAATTGTTCTGTGATAATGGAAATAAGGGTTGGTTAGAATTTTGATCTGTTCTGTGATGATATCTCATATATTTAGTTAAACGGTCTCATCTTTGCCTTTGTATCTCTGTATCTTTGTATCAACACTGTTGTCAGTACTTTTTAAAATTATTCAACATGGAATAAATTGGGCTTTCCTAAATCACCTATTTTCAGGAAGTCGTGTATTTTGCTCGTTTTTTTTTTTTTTTTGTAGGAGGTTGTGTATTTTGCTCTGTTTTTTCTTTTTTGCTACCATTGTCTCAACATGCACTTATTCCCACAGGCTTAATTTTGCTTTACTCCTGGGGATTTTGTGTAGATCATATCCTCTTCAGGTAGCCCTTTAGTGCCCTGTTTTCAATTCTTCCCATTATATCTTCTTTACTGTGGGCATGCTAAGTTGCTTCAGTTGTGTCCGACTCTTTGCGACCCTATGTAGTGTGCAGCCCACCTGTTGTAGCCCACCAGGCTCCTCTGTCCGTGTGATTCTCCAGGCAAGAATACCAAAGTGGAATCTTTCTTATTACATGGCTAAAAGTTAAGTTTGGGTATTTATTCCAGGCCAACTTTTACTGTTGAATGATATCCAAGAGGCTAATTGGTAAATTACTGTGTAATGTTTCCATGAAAATACTTTTGAGCACTTCATTATATTTGCTGTTATTTGCAGTGAAGTTTAGGGGAAAAAATAAAGCCTTGACACTGTCTTGACAAGGGTGCATGCAAGCCTCCATTCATGACTGCTAAAACAAATAACCCAAAAGTTTAATATTAATCTTATCTGGTTCACTAAAACACATAAACATGAACTTGTTTCTTTTATATGTAAGTTTTTCTAACATGTATACTCAAATACACAGTCTTGGTTAAACACAGACACTTTTCTCCAAAAAAGCTTTAAGAACCAATAATTTATATTATTGTTTTCTCCAGAAAACCCATTCCATTCTCTTGTTTCTCTTAGCCAACATTAAAAGCATTCTGCATTAATGAACCTATGTAACAGAGGGTGCTGTGGCACTAAATTACATTAGAAATTATTACTCCATTTCCAAGGGCAAAGTTGGCACAAGGAAGAGAAATGTGTTTTTAGATCTCCTCTTAGACATTAATGGACTTCGTAGAAAACCAACAAATATGTTGGAGGCACCCAGCATGGATAGGATAACAAAAGAACATCTTAAGTAGTACAAGGAATTCTCAAATTAGACATAATCACTTAAATGCAGCCCAAAAAATTCCTTGTTTTTTAAGAAGAAATAACTTTCTTTTCATTACTGTTAGATTAAAGTGGGTGAGTAAAATTATTACACCAAAGACTACTGAATAGCAGCTTAATTATTCTCTTAGGTTGCTGAATTATGAGAGCAAAAAACACTGTAACTATAAAGATAAGTCACTGGACAAATTCTGAGTTGGCCTTATGCCTTCTTACCAAAGTTGGTATTGCCACCTCCAGTTGTATGTGGACAGACAGGACAGCATTCCCCAGGGGGAGTTACGGGGTCAGCACACTCAAGCACATCCTGGCACTGAATCTTGTCACAAAGAATGGCGCCATTGTCACAGACACAGATCTGGCAAGGGGCAGGTTTCCAAATGTCCCTGTTTAAGTACATCTGACCATTCTGGGTGCAGGCTATTTCTTCACCATATCCTTCTAGAATAAGAAGAAAAAAAAAAGAGGTTAGTGATCTGAAATTTCAGAATCTGGGAAATATTTAGGAAAGTAAATCATCTTGTGGGTTCTAAAATCGCTGGGCTAAGTGGTAACCTCCTAAGGAGCCAAACACAAATGGGCTTACTTCATTAGTATTTAAAGACAAACATGTAATTCACAATTAAATTATCGTGAAACTTATATTGTGGCATGATGGGGGCAGGGAAAGTGATCCAAAGTATACTAAATCAGTTCAGTTCAGTCGCTCAGTCGTGTCCAACTCTTTGCGACCCCATGAATCGCAGCACGCCAGGCCTCCCTGTCCATCACCAACTCCCGGAGTTCACCCAGACTCACGTCCATCAAGTCCGTGATGCCATCCAGCCATCACATCCTCTGTCGTCCCCTTCTCCTCCTGCCCCCAATCCCTCCCAGCATCAGAATCTTCTCCAATGAGTCAACTCTTCCCATAAGGTGGCCAAAGTACTGGAGTTTCAGCTTTAGCATCATTCCTTCCAAAGAAATCCCAGGGCTGATCTCCTTCGGAATGGACTGGTTGGATCTCCTTGCAGTCCAAGGGACTCTCAAGAGTCTTATCAGAGTGCTTCCCAAAATCATTTTTGAAGATACAAATAATCAAACAATGTAAGATCATGTTTGAGGGATAAAAGTAAACCATTTGAAAAGAGGGTGAAAAGAATAGTTCTAAAAAGAATACATAATTTCAGTGTTTGGTGAACCCTATGTGACTTGAAACTGACTTGGAACTTTCCATTAGTAAATCCCACAACAGAAGACAATAAGTATTCATGTATCATGAAGAAAAACTTATATTCATTTTAAACATTAAGATAAAAAAAGCTAATGGTGACCCATTCATGGAGTGGATTTCCGCTAAACATCTGAAAGTAGTTTCCTAAACTGTAGTGGAAATGAAATTAATGCCAATGCATTAATTATCTTTCTATCAAAATTAACTAAGTCAGGACCAAGACAACATGGTAAGCTATTACATAATATCTGCCAAATACTTTTTATTTTAGATAAAAATTTAATGCATACTTGGAAATATATATGCAGTTTTATATACATAGCAATTCTGTTATACATTTACTATAAAATAAACACATACGTCTTTAACATTGTGATTCACAAGAAACAAACTATAGTATTTTAAAACACAATGTGGATCATAAATCCTTGCTTAATTCATTTCCAACTACTTAAATTCAAAGCTCCTTTTTAAAGCCCAAAAGTCCTCCCAGTCCCTTCCTCCCAAAGGAATCAATACAACTTGATCCTTTTGCCTGGCACTGCATTTCCTTTCCTCAACTCCAACTCCACTAGCTCACTATCACATTTGCTACCTCTCCCCCCACAATTCTTCTCTGACTAACCTCTAAAAGTAAACTTTCTTTATCCAATTGATATGCTTTATAGAACGCTTTAAAGAACTCATTCATCCATCCATCCATTGATTCATTCATTTTGTATTATAAGCAAGGTAATTAAACATTTACTAAAGTGGAATCTTTAGGCAAAAATGACTGCTTTCATAAGGTTTATCACAATTAGTATTTATTTATTTATTTTTACTTGTTTATTTTCTTATTTCCACCACCAGGCAATATGAAAGTGAGAACTAGTGTATCTTGTTCATCATGGTATTTCTAAAGCTTAACATCATATCTTGCATAGAATCAATATTCAACAAGTACTTGTTCAATGGATGGACATGAATGAATGAGTGAATCTAAATTATGGTTCACTAAATTGTACCACTATTTTACAAAAATAACACTAAAAATTTTTAAATGCATTTACAATAAGTTTTTGAAATATAGTTACATTTAGTAACATTTATATGTCTTTCACAATAAATATAGTCAAATGCTAATATAGAACTACAGACAAAAATGATTTCAGTTTAAAGAGACATTAGTCTAAATATCCATCTTCATAACTTCAGAAAGTTTTTCTTGGATAACATTCTTCTCACTGCTGTATGGAATACTTTGCCTCACATATTTAGTCTCTCATCACAGATGTTTGGTAAATGGAAAATTGTTTTCAAAGCATGGTACCACATCCTGGCTTTTGTACTATTCATAAGAAAAGCACAAAATTTCTAATCTGTCTAATCTTCACCAAAAGATGTTTATCACATACTATGTAGTTCATTAGTAAAATAAAATTGGCTCTGTCTATCCAGTGTTACGTGAGTCTGAGTGAACTCTGGGAGTTGGTGATGGACAGGGAGGCCTGGCATGCTGCGATTCATGGGGTCGCAAAGAGTCAGACACGACTGAGCGACTGAACTGAACTGATCCAGTGTTACTATAGGCATGCTCAAGGAAGGAGAAAATAAATATCTAGCTTTAACATGCTTTTCTACGGAACTATTTTGAAAACATAAGAAAACAGTACTTCAAAAAAGCAGTGCTACTTGTAGATGAAAAGTCACTTTGAAACAATGCAGTTCCAAGGTGAATGTTTCCATAAAACACAATTTCCATAGAAATGGATTCACACCCATAGTCCATTGAGCTATTCCATTAAGTACCAAAAAATACTTTTGTTCATTAAGTTTTATGATTAAGACAGAAATATCTAATCACAAGGACTAAGTGCCATTGGCTGAAAATGAGATACACCCCAAGTTCAATTGGCTTGCTTCTCCCTTGCCACGCCCTGGGAGGCAAAAGTGTTCACATATATTTACAGAGAGCTAAGTGGGCCTAGGACTGCATATGCAAAACATTTAAAGCATTCTGCTCTCAAAAATAAATACTATCATTGTGAAGTGGATCTCAATTTCACTGATGAAACAATTATAAATGGGGAAACAGAGAATATGGAAAACAAACAACAAGACGACATACAATGATGTTGTCGATTAAGTATCATTAAAATGTGTGAGAGCCTCTTCAGGGGTGGGCTATCCTGCGCTCTGTGTCTCCTTCAGGGTTGGGATAAAAAGACACACTCTTTCAGACTTGTGTTAACTCATAGGTCAGTTTCTTCCTGAAAGCTTAAAACAGTTTCCACCTCAATCCAACAGACAAAGAAGTGGGCCACTATCTTACTTACTCTCTTTTTTTTTTCTTTTTTTTTTAAATTTTATTTTATTTTTAAACTTTACATAATTGTATTAGTTTTGCCAAATATCAAAATGAATCCATCACAGGTATACATGTGCTCCCCATCCTGAACCCTCCTCCCTCCCCATACCATCCCTCTGGGTCGTCCCAGTGCACTAGCCCCAAGCATCCAGTATCGTGCATTGAACCTGGACTGGCACCTCATTTCATACATGATATTTTACATGTTTCAATGCCATTCTCCCAAATCTTCCCACCCTCTCCGTCTCCCACAGATTCCATAAGACTGTTCCATACATCAGCGTCACTTTTGCTGTCTCGTACACAGGGTTATTGTTAGCATCTTTCTAAATTCCATATATATGCGTTAGTATACTGTATTGGTGTTTTTTCTTACTTACTTTAAATGACAACGTTAAAAGTTAGTTTTATACTCTGAGTCATCACTGGTCCGTTTCCCCCTGAGGGTTTATACTTAAATTTAGGATGATGTGGAAAGTTAGTTGGAATGCTTTTAAATGGCAAAGAGATGAAAAACCACATTTGCTGCTAAACCCTGCCTTCTCTTCCCCCGCACAGAATCCATGCTCATCCCAGACGGCACAAAAACTCAGTGAACTCTCATTGTTCGTGTCTGAATGAAAGACGTGTACAAAGAAACGCTGGGCGGAAAATACAGGGCGGCTTGCAGTTCTCAGGTTTGTTCATGGTAGTTGTGTGCCTTATGATTAGGTTGTCTTTTCTGTCTTCTACATAGATGTTTATTTAAATGAAAAGAAAAGTAAAATAGAGGAAGCAAAATTGCAGCCAATTTGCAGTGAAGTAGTCATGACATAATTATTTTATGAATGACAATATTATTAAAAATAACTAAGAATTTTTATATGACATTCTGAGAGGGTCAATACCATCCTCCTGATTCCTCTATAGAAATCATAACATTAATGTAAGCTGACATTAGCCTTTACTGAAGGCCCAGAAGTTTAAAAATCATTTCTTATAAAATCTGAAAAAGACCTCCAAAACCAAAGAACTTTGACACTTGCATTTTTTTCTCCATTTATATTTTTTTAACTTTTCTATAATTGAGGAGGACTGATAGATACCTGATTGTGTTGCCATTATTTTGTAATCTCTTATGGTGTTGTAACTTTCAGAAATTTCATCTCCCAAGCTACATGTTTCTTTCACTCTTATCAAATGTTCCAACAAACTGAACCAATCCATTGCAAAATCATGGTTACAAACATCTTGGCACTGATCTCTTAAGAGAGAAGAGATATATTTTATCTGACCATGTTTTGTTTGAAAGTAACTCAGTTGTTCTGTGTTTCTCAAACATCCTCATAGATTTGTCTTCTCATAAACTTTAGGTGCTTTGGAATTTGGTTGTAAGAATTCAGTTCTTAATCACTAGATGGCAGGCCAAATCCACCATCTTATTATAATAAATAATTAAAAACTCAGCCATCAGAATTGCTGTTTGACAACTATGAGCCACACCCTATGGCTACATTTCTTTATAATTATACTTGTGCAAAAAAGTGTGAATACAAATGGCCTTATTGAAACCTTTGACTGTTCAGGAGAGATGTGATTTTATTTTTAATATTAAATTATTGGGCTTTACCTAAAAATTTTGAAAAATATACAAAATAAACCTTCCTTAAGCCTATGCTGGACATTCTGTAGACATTAACTAAAGAACTTTCTTGAAGAAATAATATGCTCAGCTATCACAGAAATTTTAAATCTTTTATTCAAAGAAGTGTTTGTTCAGATCATTGTATCTCACTAGACTGTGAGTTCCTTGGGAGCCAGACATGTATTCATCTCGGTAATCTTCATACCCAATGTTACATAATCAGGATGTGTACTATGGACCTCTATTTTGAATGAAAGGGAAATGGGTCACTTGGTGGTTCTTGCGAAGTGTACCCCTGACATCTAGACTTCTGTGTGACCAGAAAGGAAGAAGTCCATGTCAGTCATGGCAGCTCTTATTTTGAAACAAAAAAATTTTAAGTTAATAGCAATCCTTCAGCCTTCCTGGGCTTCCCTGGTGGCTCAGACAGTAAAGAATTCGCCTGAAAAGAGACCCGGTTCAGTCCCTGGTTGGGAAGGATCCCCTGGAGAAGGGAATGGCAACCCACTCCAGTATTCTTGCATGCAGCATTCCATGGACAGAGGAGCCTCATGTGCTACAGTCCATGGGATGGCAAAGAGTCAGATGTGACTGACTAACACACACAGCCTTCCTGGCCCACTTGGTCTAGGTCCCTTTGGAGATTATGAAAGTCTGAGCTGACATTATTTAAAGTTTCTCTAATTGCAAAAGTTTTTGCAGGGTTAGAATCGTGGCAGAGTCAGCTGGTGCCCCTCTGAAGTGGGCAGAGAATGCTTTACGGGACAAAGAGGATGCAGGAGGGCAGCCCCTCTGGTCCCTGTGGACCAAACCACAGATGCTACCTTTACCAATGTACAGCAGAGCTCCAGCTGCTGGACTCAGTTCTGGAGAATCTTCCAAGGAAATTCCTCCCTTCCTTCTGCTCTCAGGCACTGTTTATCACCACGAGAGACAAAGAGGTTAGAGTATTGAGTCCTTCCTTTAGACCCTTCTGACTCAGTGCCAAGAGTTCTGCACCGATCATCTCTCTTTCTCTGTCTGACCCCTCACATTTAAAAAATTAGATTCATATGAGGCCGCCAGAGATAGCTGAGGGGGACGTGTCACATACTTTGACAATACTTTTCCACCTCAGCCTCAAGGTCTGAGTGGGTGGATAGGTGAGTAAGAAGCAGACCTGTAAAGTTTTGCATCTTTTGTTTCTTCAATCCACTTATAGATTTTTACTTTCCAATAAACCATCTGAATTTAAATCTCTTTTTAGGATGATTACACAAATTATTACCTTCTTGTGTCCTCTATTTTTTTTTTAACAATTGGATAAAGTTACCTCTCAATGATTATTTAAGCTGAGTTGAATTTCTCTTCTACCAAGATAACATACTTAATATTCTAAAGCAACATGCTGCTGCCGCTGCTGCTAAGTCACTTCAGTCATGTCTGACTCTGCGCAACCCCATAGACGGCAGCCCACCAGGCTCCCCTGTCCCTGGGATTCTCCAGGCAAGAACACTGGAGTGGGTTGCCATTTCCTTCTCCAAAAGCAACATAGTAACAATCAATTATGAAAACTTATCTTGAAATTTGAGAAAGTAAAAAGAAGACAACTAATATATAGTATTTCAGTGACACAGAAGTACAGATAAAATGAGATTAGACAAACTGTACAAAAGTAGTTAGTTTCTTCAATACAGTCATGAAAGTTTTCTGTCTCATATCCAAGGGCTTTTCAGTTAGCTAGTAAAGCTGCTGTTTTTCCTTTACTTAAAATGGAAAAAATACAAAGGAAACTTTTATATTGGGTACTACTTAACTTTCCATGTATCACTGGGAAATCTAAATAACTGTGGCCAAACTGTGAAACTAAAACTGCACATAATGCACATGCAATGCTCATCTATGGTTTTGTCTGGAAAACCAACTTTCAGTCTGTTAATCCATTTGACATAGATTTTTTCCTCCAAACAGAAGGCTCAATAATGAAGAGCTGTAAAAACTCCACCAAAAGAATTGAGCCTACTAGAAATGTTAGTAGTAATATCTCTAGCAAACTCTAGTCCTTCTCAAATATTATATTAATCCTAAGTGAATAATTAAGTACCATCTGTGCCATGCAAAATGTGTCTGCCTGCCTAAATGCATGAAAGGTTTTGAATTGCGTTGGATGAAGTCTGGGTACTTAATCTAGCCCCAGCAATGACATTGCTTAAAATAAAGAAGAGAATCAAAAATCTGCCTAGCCATTTCTCTCTTCAAACGGGTACAATCATGAGTTTTAGGTAGTCACGGAGATAAATTTATCTCCCGAGACTCTGGTCATGGAGTATCTGGAGATAAGTAAGTAGCAAATCCTGAGCAGTGGATAGTACCCACATTTCAGATTTCCTTCATTTCCTTTGCTTTTAGCTCAAATGTGACTTTCTCCATAAAGCTACCCTGACCACCTTACAAAAAATTGAAAACTACCACACACAAACCCATGTCTCTCTCCATCTAACAATTCCTGCTCTATTTTTCTTTAATGTGGTATTTAGCACTTTTGAACCTACTATATTATTGTATTTTTGTCTATTTTTTGCCTCCTTGTGATTTATAGCTCTGCAAGGACAGGTATCATTTATTCTGATTTGTCCATTGATATAACAACAAAGGTCCGTCTAGTCAAGGTTATGGTTTTCCCAGTGGTCATGTATGGATGTGAGAGTTGGACTGTGAAGAAGGCTGAGCACCAAAGAATTGATGCCTTTGAACTGTGGTGTTGGAGAAGACTCTAGAGAGTTCCTTGGGCTGCAAGGAGATCCAACCAGTCCATTCTGAAGGAGATCAGCCTTGGGATTTCTTTGGAAAGAATGATGCTAAAGCTGAAACTCCAGTACTTTGGCCACCTCATGCAAAGAGTTGACTCATTGGAGAAGACTCTGATGCTGGGAGGGATTGGGGGCAAGAGGAGAAGGGGACGACAGAGGATGAGACGGCTGGATGGCATCACAGACTCGATGGACGTGAGTCTGGGTGAACTCCGGGAGTTGGTGATGGACAAGGAGGACTGGCGTGCTGTGATTCATGGGGTCACAGAGAATCGGACACGAATGAGCGACTGAACTGAACTGAACTGATATCCTGATATAGCCTGGTGTTTTAGAATAGTAGTCAGGATCATAGTATATGCTATTAAATATCTGTTGAATTAATTTTTAATTATTATTTAGTTATTTATTATTTAGTTTATTATTTATTTATTTATTTATTAGTTACTTGTTTTAGCCACTTTAGGTGGTAGAGTTGTCTTATAATTGTAGAGTTATTGTATGACTAAAAAGAGTTATTGTTATATTATAAGAGAATATCTAGTATGATATGTTCAGAAGAGTATAAAATTAAATATTATATATAATAAGACTTAAAATTAAGTCAACTCTGTATCTTATTATTTCTTTGCAGGTGCATTTTGCCTTCTTTTCTTATCTTTTCTCATGTAGAAGAATATTAAGGCTTCTGGAGAAAATCTAGACATCACTGTACTCAGTTTATTCCTTCTAATTCATTCTTTATTGGATTATTCTTTATTCACTGCCCTCACTCTAACTAAACTGAACTTGTTCTTACAGTGAACTAAACATTCCACAGTTCTCAATGGTTCTTTAACCACATTCATTTTACTACCAATGATTCTAAAGTATTTTGAAGTGTCTAAAGTAAACCTCCCAGCATCAGGGTCTTTTCCAATGAGTCAACTCCTCGTATGAGGCAGCCAAAGTACTGGAGTTTCAGCCTCAGCATCAGTTCTTCCAATGAACACCCAGGACTGGTCTCTTTTAGGAGGGACTGGTTGGATCTATTTGCAGTCCAAGGGACTCTTAAGAGTCTTCTCCAGCACCACATTTCAAAAGCATCAATTCTTCGGCACTCAGCTTTCTTCACAGTCCAACTCTCACATCCATACATGACCACTGGAAAAACCATAGCCTTGACTAGACGGACCTTTGTTGGCAAAGTAATGTCTCTGCTTTTGAATATGCTATCAAGCATCACTATGAACAAAGCTAGTGGGGGTGATGGAATTCCAGTTGAGCTATTCCAAATCCTGAAAGATGATGCTGTGAAAGTGCTGCACTCAATATGCCAGCAAATTTGGAAAACTCAGCAGTGGCCACAGGACTGGAAAAGGTCAGTTTTCATTCCAATCCCAAAGAAAGGCAATGCCAAATAATGCTCAAACTACCGCACAATTGCACTCATCTCACACGCTAGTAAAGTAATGCTCAAAATTCTCCAAGCCAGGCTTCAGCAATATGTGAACCGTGAACTTCCTGATGTTCAAGCTGGTTTTAGAAAAGTCAGAGGAACCAGAGATCAAGTTGCCAACATCTGCTGGATCATAGAAAAAACAAGAGAGTTCCAGAAAAACATATATTTTTGCTTTATTGACTATGCTAAAGCCTTTGACTGTGTGGATCACAAGAAACTGTGGACAATTCTGAAAGAGATGGGAATACCAGACCACCTGATCTGCCTCTTGAGAAATGTGTATGCAGGTCAGGAAGCAACAGTTAGAACTGGACATGGAACAACAGGCTGGTTCCAAATAGGAAAAGGAGTTCATCAAGGCTGTATATTGTCACCCTGTTTATTTAACTTATATGCAGAGTACATCATGAGAAACGCTGGACTGGAAGAAAAACAAGCTGGAATCAAGATTGCTGGGAGAAATCTCAATAACCTCAGATATGCAGATGACACCACCCTTACGGCAGAAAGTGAAGAGGAACTCAAAAGCCTCTTGATGAAAGTGAAAGTGGAGAGTGAAAAAATTGGCTTAAAGATCAACATTCAGAAAACGAAGATCATGGCATCCGGTCCCACCACTTCATGGGAAATAGATGGGGAAACAGTGGAAACAGTGTCAGACTTTATTTTTCTGGGCTCCAAAATCACTACAGATGGTGATTGCAGCCATGAAATTAAAAGATGCTTACTCCTTGGAAGGAAAGTTATGACCAACCTAGATAGCATATTCAAAAGCAGAGACATTACTTTGTCAACAAAGGTCCGTCTAGTCAAGGCTATGGTTTCTCCTGTGGTCATGTATGGATGTGAGAGTTGGACTGTGAAGAAGGCTGAACACCGAAGAATTGATGCTTTTGAACTGTGGTGTTGGAGAAGACTCTTGAGAGTCCCTTGGACTGCAAGGAGATCCAACCAGTCCCTTCTGAAGGAGATCAGCCCTGGGATTTCTTTGGAAGGAATGATGCTAAAGCTGAAACTCTAGTACTTTGGCCACCTCATGCAAAGAGTTGACTCATTGGAAAAGACTCTGATGCTGGGAGGGATTGGGGGCAGGAGGAGAAGGGGACAACAGAGGATGAGATGGCTGGATGGCATCACGGACTCGATGGACGTGAGTCTCAGTGAACTCCAGGAGTTGGTGATGGACAGGGAGGCCTGGCGTGCTGTGATTCATGGGGTCACAAAGAGTCGGACATGACTGAGCGACTGATCTGATCTGATCTAGGTTGGTCATAACTTTCCTTCCAAGGAGTAAGCGTATTTTAATTTCATGGCTGCAATCACCATCTGCAGTGATTTTAAAGCCCAAAAAAATAAAGTCAGCCACTGTGTCCACTGTTTCCCCATCTATTTCCCATGAAGTGGTGGGACCAGATGACATGATCTTCGTTTTCTGAATGTTAAGCTTTAAGCCAACTTTTTCACTCTCCTTTCACTTTCATCAAGAGTCTTTTTGGGGGGCAGGAGGAGAAAGGGATGACAGAGGATGAGATGGTTGGATGGCATCACTGACTCGATGCACATGAGTTTGGGTGAACTCCGGGAGTTGGTGATGGACAGGGAGGCCTGGTGTGCTGCAATTCATGGGGTCGCAAAGAGTTGGACACGACTGAGCGACTGAACTGAACTGAAAGTGAAACTGAAGGAGCTATCTCTTTGTGTACTATTATCTCTGGAGCTCACTTTTGGAGCTCATTTCTAGTGTTTTCATTCTGAAGACATAATTT